>NC_069380.1:31665000-34280000 GCF_027475565.1 Acinonyx jubatus | reverse complement strand
GTACTGAAAGATATGAATTTAGTGCCATTGTGTTGCCTCTTGAGTTGGTGTTTCTGGTGATGTTCTCTGGTCCTTTCTAGTCTTTGTTGCTTTCTAGTCTTTTTTGCTTTGTTTCATCTTTTCTCCACTCAGAGTCCCCCTTAAAATGTCTCTCAGGGCTGGGTTGTTGGTCACGAACTCCTTTAGTTTTTGTTTGTCTGGGAAACTCTTTATCTCTTCTTCTATTTTGAATGACAGCTTGCTGGATAAAGAATTCTTGGCTGCATATTTTTTCCAATTCAACATGTTGAATATATCCTGCTACTCCTTCCTGGCCTGCCAAGTTTCTGTGGATAGGTCTGCTGGGAACCTGATCTGCCTTCCCTTATAGGTTAAGGACTTTTTTTCACTTGCTGCTTTCATAATTCTTTCCTTATCTGTATATTTTGTGAAATTGACTATGATATGCCTTGGTGATGGTTGGTTTTTGTTGAATCTAATGGGAATTCTCTGTGCTTCTGGATTTTGATGTCTATGTCCCTCCCCAGATTAAGAAAGTTTTCTGCTATAATTTGCTCACATAATCCTTCTGCCTCCTTTTCTCTCTCTTTGTCTTCTGGGACTCCTATGATTCAGATCTTATTCCTTTTTAATAAGTCACTGAGTTCTCTTAGTCTTGTGATCTTTTGCCTTTATTTCCCTCTTTTTTTCTCCTTATTATTCTCCATAATTTTGTCTTCTAAATCACTGATTCATGGCTCTGCTTCACCCGTCTTTGCTGTCGTGGAATCCGGTGGAGATTACATCTCAATTATAGCATTTTTAATTTCGTCCTGACTAGATTTTATTTTTTATCCCTGCATAATGGGATACTATGCTTTTTTCAATCTTAGTGTTCTTATTATTATGGTTCTAAGTTCTAGTTCAGACGTCTTGCTTATAACTATATTGATTAAGCCCCTGGCTGTCATTTCTATCTCTTCTTTTGTGTGTGTGTGTGGGGGGGGTGAGTACCTTTGTTTTGTCATTTTGGATGTAGAAAATAATTAATAGAGTGAAAAATAGAAATAAAAAAAATTAAAAACAAAAAAAATCAAATAAAGGAAGCTAGATCCTAGGTGTGTTTTGGGTCTGCTTGTTGAAAGAAGCTTGGTGGAATAGAGAAAAAAAAATTAAATTTTTTTTTCAACGTTTATTTATTTTTGGGACAGAGAGAGACAGAGCATGAACGGGGGAGGGGCAGAGAGAGAGGGAGACACAGAATCGGAAACAGGCTCCAGGCTCTGAGCCATCAGCCCAGAGCCCGATGCGGGGCTTGAGCTCACTGACCGCGAGATCGTGACCTGGTTGAAGTCAGACGCTTAACCGACTGCGCCACCCAGGCACCCCAAGAAAAAAAAATTTAAAAGATAAAAATTTTTTTTAAGTTTAGTGTTTATTTATTTTTGAGACAGAGAGAGACAGAGTGTGAGTGGGAGAGGGGCAGAGAGAGAGGGAGACACAGAATCTGAAGCAGGCTCCAGGCTCTGAGCTGTCAGCACTGAGCCTGATGCGGGGCTTGAACTCACCAACTGCAAGATCATTACCTGAGCCGAAATCAGATGCTTAACTGACTGACCCACCCAAGTGTCCCAAAAAAAGTTTTTTTTTAATTAAAAAAATATATACATAATAAAATAGAATGAAGTGAAATAAAATAAAATTTTTTAAGTAAAAAATAAAGTAAAAAATAAAAATAAAATTTTCTCTCTCTGTATCCAAGAAAGACAAAGAAAAGAAAAAAAAGTCAAAATAAAAAGAGAAATCAATTAAAACAATTTAAGCAAAAACAGAAGCAAAAAATACAAACAAATAAATGAATCAGTGGACAGAATGAAACCCAAATGACATAACATCCAGTTTCTCCTAGAACTGAGACTATGAAGCCTTCTCTAGTCCATACACTAAGCAGGAGGAGTGACTTGTGCTGGTTTTCTAAGGGATGCGCTTGGATGGTGCAGCTGGGTGGGACTTGGAGTAACAGCTCCCTTCTCCATAGGTGGTGTTGCTATACTTACTGTGGTGGATCAGTGTGGTGAGCGTGTGCATGTGTGCACATACATGTGCACAAGAGGGGTGGAAATGGCTTCACCCAGCTCCCTGGTCTCTGGCACAGGAATTTCACACTGTCACCAACCTGTGATCAAGCACCCCTCCTTTGTCTCAAGCTTCTGTACACTCCCCACCTCTTTCCTGTCCCTGTCCAAGCTGTCCACCTGCCAGGCAGCACCTCCCTCCAGCGTCTTATCTCAGATGGGTTTGTGTTTCAGAACCCCACAGTTCAGAGACCCATGGCTTGGACATGTGCCTACTCTCGGGGGAGGGACTTGCTGATGAATGGCCGGGTGCCTCAGAAAATGTTCATGCGATCAATCAGTGCCAGAGGTTCAGAGATTATGACAAACCACAACACACAGCTGGCACCAAGTTTCACCACACCATGTCATCTTTGTCCAAATACCAGAAAATGTGGCTGCTGTCTGGGGTCCACCTTTACCTGTGGAGAGGTGTGTGGCCTCTACCAAATGCACCCCAAGCAGGGGAATTGCTTCTCCCCATGTGGCACATGGACCCCTCAGTCCCTGCTGCCTGCTCCTGGGGATTCCTCCTATTTCCTCACTAAAGCACTGCTAGACACTGAGCTCTGAAACTTCACATTCTATGCTCCACTGTTTATAGAATTTTTGTGGCACCGAAACCTTCTCCTTTCTTCCCATCCATGGTTTTGGGGAACAGATTTCTTGTTCAGTTCCCTGAGAGTGTTTTCACTCTTTCTCTTTCTCTCCAGCACTTTGGGGGAATGCCTTTCTTGCATGATCCCAGTGCACCACAGTCTCCCTCTTTTCCTTTATCTGCCCCCTCTCTGCAAAAATAGCTCCCTAACCTCTGTGCCTTTTCTCTCTCCCAGTTCACCTCTCTGTACCACATACCTGCCAAGTTCCGTGGCTCATATTTTGCGGATTGTTAGGTTAATTCTCAGATGAATTTCCTAGGTCTTCAAAATGGTTTGGTGCTGATCTGGATGCATTTCAGGCACCAGACAAGCTCAGGGTCTCCATGCTGCTTCACCATCTTAACTCCCAGTCCAATGGGACTCTTAAGATAAAAATATAGTCTTACCACACAAGAAAAAATCATTAGTGAAAGCAAATATATATATACACATATATATGTATATATGTATATATATATATATATGTGTGTGTATATATATATATATATACACACACACATATATATATATATACATATATACATATACATATATACATATATATGTATTCTTTTCTTTGCATCTACATGTTTGGTATTGGTAAAACTTCTGATTTTCCCAGGAAATAGAAGTGGCCCCACTGAATAGTCCAGGAAAACTGCTAGAAAATAAATGAAATGTGTTGTGATTTTCATATAACAAATGGTCTCACTCTGTTTTTGTTATGTATTAGTTCAAAAATTCGTAAGAAAAAAGATCTGAGAGCAAGCTCATCCTGGTTTTGTTTAGTTTGGTAGAATATAATCTGATGAATGGAAGGGACAATATATTTTTTTTCATGCTGTATCATTTGCTAATAGTGTTGTTTTGAATATATAACAGATCTAAATAAATTTCTATTGTTGAACAAATCAGCAGTGCATTTTCCCATCAATCAATTTAGGGAAAAAAGAATCCGTCGAATTAGACTAGATTAACATTTTCATTTGATCAAATATTTGTCCAAGTAATTCATGCATACAAAATATTCAAAGCCATGTCATACTTTAAAATACTTTACTAATAGCATTATAATTGATACTTTAATTAATTTTATATGTAGAATAACTTTCTTCTATCTCTCAAAAGAAAATAAATTTTGGAGTCAGTAGTTCCTCAAACAAGTTTTCTTAATACCCAAACCAAATCACCCAAATCCATTTTTTTTTCTCCAGAAATTTCCATCTGACTTGCATGCTTGACAGGAAGCAACCATTATCATAATTTAAAATAATATGTGATTAAAAATAAACCTGATTGTTAGTAATTCTGGACTTTTAAGTCCTAGAAGTAAAAAATTAAGGTAAAAGAGTTATATATGGACTGTTGCAAAATATGTAAAATAATATTTTTAACTAACAACTGAGGCTTTTTATAACCTTAATATGAACATTTTCCAAACATTTTTTGAGCATCAAATGACACATGGCTTAAAATATGCAAAATTAATATATGCTAGAGATGCAAAAGTTCTATTGTACAAAATTTATAACAGTGTCATGTATGTATGTGTTTATGTGTGTATGTTTAAGAACACTTAACATGACATCTACCTTAAAAAATTTTGAAGTGCACAATATGGTATTCTTGACTATAGACACTATGTTGTACAGCAAGTCTCTTGACTTATATTCATCTAATATATTCTTATATTCATCTAATATTCATCTAATATAACTGAAATTTTAAACACAATGAACAACTTCTCATTTGCCTCTGGTAATAGTATCACAAGTGTTTGCATATGTTTGAATACATGAAATGATACATATTAAATATGTGTAGATCTTTGTATATCAGTTATACCTCCCCAAAACTTTATGTATCTATGTGTATAATAGTATACAGTATAGTATACGTGTGTGTGTGTATATATATATATATATATATGTATATGTATGTATATGTATCTTTGTATATATATATATATGTATATATATGTGTGTGTGTATATATATGTGTATATATATATATATATATATATATATATATATGCACTATTACATATATATATGTAATAGTGCATCCTATGTAGCACATTCAATATTAAGCTAAAAAAATGTCAAGAGTGGGAATTCAAATGGTCTAGAAAAAATGTCAATGAGCATTTTACAATAAAAGAGTTTCATTTTGTTTTATTGATACAATCAAGTCTTGTTTGAATAATGGCAATTGGAAGGATAGGGAAAAATTCCCAGGAGAGTCAAGAATTAAGTTTAGCAGTGGGAAACAATGGAATGAAAAGAGCAGGTAAGACTTTTAGAAAGTCAATTTTGTTTTGCAGGACATTGTTTCTGCCATGTCCTCAGCCAGCAGTGCCTTATATTCTTTCATTAGCTATCTCAATATTTCTCAACCATCAAGGCAACTTTGTAGAAAAATTTTATGTGGTCTCCTGAGGCAAAATAAATACATCTTACTTTTGCATTCCTGAAATATGTTTCTTATACTTCTACTAAGGGCTTCTGTAATTCTGTATGACATTTGATTTAGTTCTGTTTGTTTTCGTCTATTAAATGTTAAACTCCTTAAGCCAAAAATGATTTTAACAGAATTTTTTTATTCTCATAATGTCATGAACACTGAACAACACAAAGTAGATATCAAAGAGCTCACTGAAATAGAAGACAATAAAAGGGAACTAATATAGGATAGTATAGTGAAGGATTTTTTTAAGGATAATAAGAATTTTGATTCATAACATAATGGTAACTCTCTAGAAAATTAAAATTAAAATTAATGCAACAATGTGAATGAATCTCACAAGCATAATATTGAACAGAACACAGACACACAATAGCAGCACATACTGGATGATCGCATTTAGATGAAATGTAACAAGATGCACAAGTAACTTCTGAGGATAGAATTCATGATATTAGCACTTCTTGGGGGGTGCCACTAAGAGAAAGCAATAGGGCTTTGGGCATGCTAGAATATTCTGCGTCTTTAGTTGATGCTTACTGAACAGAAGTGTTCTAACTATGAAATTCATTGAGCTGTATACTAGTTGGTGTGCTTTTCTGGATGTGTTATACTTTGATAAAAAGTTCTGCATCAAAGTGTGGTTTAGTCCAGTTTGAGTGAGAAAACACGTGTGACAGCAGAAATGAAAAGTGCTATACCTGGTTTTGCAAAGAATGTTGATGAAAACCTCAATTCAGGGTGTAAAAGCCATTGTGATGGTGAAATTTATGGAAATCCTCTTGGTGTTTTTGTTTTTGTTTTTGTTTCCTGGTGTAGGATGAGTTTGGGGATGTCATAAACTGGTGGATTTGTCAGGCCTTAGTGAGAGGCATCCTCCACTATATTTTGCAATGAATACAATGGGCTGTCTTTGAAAAACATCTCAAAAGATATGTAACAGAATCCAGATGATGAAAACACATTGGTCAACGTTCTTTTTATGATTTGAAGTAAGTTTAAAGTTTGTTAGAATTGTGTAGATAGAAATTAAAAATAAAACAAATGAAGAAATAAAAAGAGTTTATCACAAACTTTGGATTTTGTGGCTACGTGTGGACATTGGCTATGAGTCACTGGTAACATTTGTAACATTCAGGCCTTCAGACCAAATAGCACATCACATGGGAGCTGAACACAGTATTTAAGCTTGTTTGCAATATACTAAGAAATTCAATTTTATTTTCTCCATCTGTTGTTATTTTGTATTTCTGATTCACAGTTTAAAACCAAACTGAATGCCATTGTGTATGTTTTCTAAATGATCGATGTAATATGTGTTAAAATCCTAACTCTTGGCAGAGGAAAGAGTAAGTCCAATTGCCTCGATTTGAACTTTCCTTCAATTCAAATAAAACAACATTAGGTGATCTTTATATGTTGTGTTCTAAACTCACAACTCATCCCTGACTGCTTATGCTTGAAGTGAAATTGTATTTTTGAAGAATGGAATGCTTCTCTAGCTAACTCCCCAGTGCATAGTTATTCTACTTCTATTTTCCTGAAATGAGGAGCTGCTATTGTATAATGCATCTGGAGGTCATTAAAATGAAAGTTGGTAATTTCTGAGTATGGTGCTGGTAATAAGATTTACTTTGTTTTATGGATAAGTTTTTATATAATTGCCCAGTTATTTTAGATGAATTTTCTAAAAACTGAGTATAAATGTTGGCCTTTGATAGCCAGGCTAATGTGGCATTTGCAGAAGAGGTATACAGGCATGCTCAGTAGCATGGCATCTAAAAATGCTGTGAATAAGGGAATTAGTGACTTTTCATCCACAATTCATTCAGAGATACTGTGGGCTATTGAGATGGTCTTAGTTAAATTTTATTCATGTTGAAATGCTTACTCTGGCCACACAGTGCTGACTGCTTATCGGAGCTTGTGATGGCCTTCCTGGGATTTCTAGATGAGACTGACTAATAATTATGACTCATCTAAAATTTGGAGGCTGACCTGGAATATATATCTCCACATATCTCCACATATTTTGTTATAAAAAAAGATGTGGAAGGTAAGCATTCCAGCTACCTAGTGACATAAAGGGTAAAAGAATAAAATAACACATTAAAGAAATTTTCTTTTTTTAAATATACATATTTTTAAATGTTTATTTATTTTGAGACAGAGAGAGTGCACAGGTGTATGAGCCGGGGAGGGGCAGAGAGAAAGAAAGGGAAAGAATGAATCCCAGGCAGGCTCTGCACTGTTAGCTCAGAGACCGCTGTGGGGTTCCATCTTTGGAACCGGAAGATTATGACCTGAACCGAAATCAAGAATTGGACAGTCAACCTTTTGAGCCACCCAGATGCCCCAAGAAATTGTCAACTTGTTTTTGTTTCTAATGCATTGATGTTACTTCAGGGGTTGGCAGACTTCTCTGTAAAGAAGCAGAAAGTGAATATTTTAGGCTTTGCTGGCCTTGTAGTCTCTGACACAACCATTCACCTCTGCTCTCGTGTACAAGAGCGGCCATAGAAAATTTGTGAACAAATAAAGCCAATAAAACTTTATTTACTAAAATAGGTAGTGGCCTGGATTTGGCCACGCAGGTGAGTTTGCACACCCCAGTCTTAGACAAATGAAACAATTAGTGTGAGAGCTATTGAAGTTTCTTCCATCCCTTGGCTTAGCTATTCATCTCTGGTACTTTTCTTTCTTTTTCATGCAAGCTTCCTTTAAAAAATAGTTTGTAGGCAGGGCTGGTTCCTAATGGGTGTGTAATCTGTGCAGTCATACAGGACTCCACACTGATAAGCACCCCACATTTGGTTTAATGCTCTGCTACTGTTATCTTCAATTTTTTAATGTTTTTACAAGGGATCCAAACATTTTCATCTTGTGTTAAGCCCTACGCATTACGTTATTGATCCTGGCATGTATCACTTGATGTATACTTCACACTCTTTGTTGCATGGTTTCAACCATTAGTGTTCTTATGAAACTTTTCCCTGGACAATCAGATCATGATGTCATATGAAACTCATCTTTCTCATCCACCATGTAGCATTGGATGCCTTTGACCTACTCTAAGCTTTTGACATTAAGGGATGTATTTGTTTCTAAATTGATACTAATTAAGTCTTTTTTTTAATTAACTAATCTCTTTGAAGATTAAAATATAAGTTATATGATTTATACTATATTGGTCATGGTTGGGTGGGGAAAATTGAAACCATTTATGTATTTCTGTAACAGAGAGGATTTAATACATAAAATTGGTCACAGGGTTTTGGAACTTTGACATAGCAAAAAGACTATGCTAAGGTACCACAGATATTAGAAACTGCAAGAACCAGCCACCGCCTCCAGGACTTGGGAAACGAAAGACAAGGGAGTAGACATTAGGATATGGGATGATGTGTGCCCCTGACACTGGTACCTCTGATGGAAGAGCCTCACAATGAGTGCTCTGACTGATGCGAGAATCTATGAGGTGATAATGGAAATACGGCAATAATATGGCAGCTGGGGAACTAAACCTGTCTTTTGCTACTGGAAGGGAGAGGCAGGAACTAGAGGCAAGAAAGAAATTTCTTCCCTCCTTGTCCTGCATTACCAACTTCCACCAGGCCTCTAAAGAGTCTGGGAAATGCAGTTTGTAGCCTATCATTCTCAGTGTCACAAAGCAGAGAACGCAAGGTTAAACTTAGAGTTGAAAGACAAGAGTAAAACAAAACAAAACAAAACAAAATAAAATAAAATAAAATAAAATAAAATAAAAGTAACCTAGTTGCTGAAGAAGAAAGTCAAGAAAATATATCTCACATGTGTCCTCTGTAATGTATGCCCATGACATATTTAATAACATTTGTAAAGTAAATATACTATGTTTTCTTACAACATTCCATGATTTAGGATGGTGGTATTTGGTTAAAAGCAAAAGTCAGTTGAAATATTTCTATCATTGGGGTGCCTGGGTGGCTCAGTTGGTTAAGTGTCCGACTTTAGCTCAGGTCATGATCTCGTGGTCCGTGAGTTCGAGCCCCACGTCAGGCTCTGTGCTGACATCTCAGAGCCCAGAGCCTGTTTCAGATTCTGTGTCTCCCTCTCTCTCTGACCCTCCCCTGTTCAAGCTCTGTCTCTCTCCCTCTCAAAAATAAATAAACGTTAATTTTTTTTTAAAGGAAATCTTTCTATAGAAAATGAAGAAAATGTAGCTACCTGAATCCGGAGAGACTTTTAGAATATTCATAGAAAGTCACTAAAGTCATTTTGTGCCAGTATTGCATTTATAATTTGATAACTATTAACTCTTTTCCCAGAAAAACATACGTACATATACTCATATACAGAATTGCATTTGATTTGAATGGGCTGATTCATCCTTTGAAGTGCATTCTTGGTCCCATTTAAAGAACCCCTAGATATGCAGGAACCAATGGCTTCGTTGTAAAGGTTCTTCAAAAGTTTCAGATAGACATCAAATAGACTTCCTTTCAAGCTTGTACTCCCTGATCAGCGATTAGACTGTTCAAGATATGTAACATTAATTCTTTTTCAGAATCTGCTCTAGCTAGAAGAAAGAACCCAAACAAACAGAAATCTTAGATAAGCTAATAAATTACTCTTTAGGACCCTTTAAAGAATCAAAGTGGTGTTTGAAGTAGATAATTGGAAAATGACTATAATAAAACCACTGAGAAAGAAAGCCTGCATGCAACACTTGATATCAGTGTTTTACAAGTATGAGCAAATATGGTGACATTTATAAGATGCTATTATATTGTGTTGAATAAATGATGTATATGGCCTATGAATGTAAGGCAGAGTATTCATGGTACCACTTAAGTCCCTAATCAAAATGAATAACTCTTTTGATGGCAAGGAAAATCAATAATTAGAGAAGAAAGCTTCCTTTGAGGACTTGAAGGCAGTGGCTTTAAAAGTAATATTTAGACTTGTGAGATAGCCCCAGGAGTAGAAGTGCCAGAGTTTATATGCATGTGTTTCAAAGGATATTATAGATTCAGATGAGTGAAAAGCTGAATCTTTGGTTTGTATTCTACTCTATAATAGGTCAATAAACATTGGCTTAGTTGTTAATCTTCCTAAGTTTTAGGAGTAGCTATTTTTCATATTCAGTTCTTTTAAGGGAAAGGAGATGTTTTGCAATTTTTTCTTATAGTATCCAGGAAGAAATTTCTACTGCTTGTAGTTATGCATTACCCTAAATCAATGGCTTTCAAACTTGGATGTTTATTAGAATCAGCTCTGTAACCTTTAGAACACTAAGATCTGAACCCCATTCCCCAAAATTCTTATTTAGTTGTCCTGGGGTGTGGTGTATGCATCAGTGTTTTTAACCCCTTCCCAGCTGGATCTCTTGTGAAGCAACAGTTGAAATCACTGCAGCTAGTTCATTCTTGAAGGGCCCCATGCAGGAAATAAGAAGATCTCAAAACTCTTTTGTATTGCTTTATACCAACATAATTATACCTTTAGGTTACCTGTTCATAGCATTTTTTTTTTTAATTTTATTCTCTAATGTCTTTATTACACCTATTAAAAATTCTTTTTTAAAATTTCATTCTCTAGTGTCTTTATTACACCTATTGAAAATGCTTTACCTTTTCATCTCCCCATTACTGTTCTCTTAAAGCAGTACCATGTGACAAATAATTTGAATTTTCAGAGGAGAATGCAAAGCTTGGGATTGCAAGGGACACATGAATCATTGCTGAACTGATTGTGATCTGAAAGTTCCTGTTTTAGCAATATAATTCCAGGAGATAACATTCTAGATCAAGAGCCCAAGTACCTGGGTGCATTGTTATACCATCACATGATTACTTCCATATCTGCCAGTTCTATTCAGACAAGTGATTTCCTCACTCAGGGAGAATTTGGTAGACCACAGTTTCTCATGCTATTTCATCAATTCGTATAGATTTGGTCCTGACAGTCTTCCACAAATACCTTATACCCCTTAATTTCTAATATTTCTATAGGTGAGAATTCAAATTTCTGACCACAATCCTGATTCTTCAGATCTTGAGTTTTAAACCTGAGATGTTCAGCCATTTTCACTGTTCCCTCATAAACACTTTACAGAAGGAGAATTTTTCACCTTTCTTTTGAAAGTGAATAAAATGAAAATGATTCAAAAATTGTTTGGTGTTATTTAATCACAGCAGAGCCAAGGATTTAAGATTCTAGGTTTTCTGGCTTCTGGTGTAATGCACTCTACACAAGACTATTGCTGCCTTTCTCTAGTTATAGAGCACTGAAATCAGACATCTGTTAAATATTGTATGTGACAAATTTTATATAAGTGTTCTCTGGCTTACTAGGAACATTTTTAATACTAACATATTTCATGATGCAATGTGAAAGAAATACAGTGAAATATATATTTTTATGGTATAAAATTTCAATTAATTTTTTATCATTTTCACTGGAGATAATGAATAGACAGAATATATTGCCTGTAAAGCAAGGAGAACACAGTGTATCCTGAGACTGAGAAAATAACACTAGAGGTTTATTAACTCCTTTTAAACTAACTCTTCTATGAAGCTGAAATTTAAGGAGAAAGACTCCTGCTTGTTAAGAAGAACCCCATAGAATTACTATTTGTCTATCAATATTGCTTTGTAGAGCTCATTTTAAAGCCTCCATAATTTATTCAATTGACTTTGACTTCCAATGTGCATCTCATTTTGTGACAGCAACAGTAGCCAATATCAGCTACACATACTTTGAGTGAAGAAATGATTTGAAGTTTCCTGACTCCTGCTTTTCTTCACCAATGACCATATCAAAAAAGACTCCAATTGACTGAATGGAAATTATCTTGCAGAACTGCCACTTGTTTTTAAGACACGTGTTTCACGTCAAGGATATAGTCTCTTGTCTTTGAAAATTAACTCAGTGGGGTGTCTGGGTGGCTCAGTCAGTTGAGCATCCGACTTTGGCTCAGGTTATGATCTCATGGTTTGTGAGATGGAGCCCGTGTCAGGCTCTGTGCTGACAGCTCAGAGCCTGCAGCTTGCTTCGGATTCTGTGTCCTCCTCTGTCTCTGCTCCTCCCCTGCTCATACTTTGTCTCTCTCTCAAAAATAAACATGAAAAAAAAAAGAAAAAAAAATGGAAAACTCAACGTGAATCCAGGGATGGCATGGCATTTTCATATAGTTGGTTCTTCCTAGCTCCTTCCCAGAATATCTTCTTTTTTATGTTTTTTTTCTTTTCTTTTCTTTTCTTTTCTTTTCTTTTCTTTTCTTTTCTTTTCTCTTCTCTTCTCTTCTCTTCTCTTCTCTTTCTTTCTTTCTTTGAGAGAGAGAAAGGAAGAGACAGCATGCATAGGTATGAGCAGGGGAGAGGCAGAGAGAGCGGGAGACAGAGAATCCCAAGCAGTGCAGAGCCTAACATGGGGCTTGATCTCACAAACCATGAAATCATGACCTGAGCCCATATCAAGAGTTGGAGGCTTAACCAACTGAGCCACCCATGCTCCCCATATTTCCCAGAATATCTTAAAACCAGTTACAATATAATTATTTTTTTAAATATAAAAAATAAATCATGTAAGAAAGCGATTCTGCCCTTGCATATGCTCATAATGGTGGACGTGTACAGAAAAGGGCAAACACTTTATTAATTGTGTAATGTCTTAAGAAAAAGTCCTCGGTAGACACAATTTCTCTCTGTTTTTTAAGTCTCTTGGGCAACT
This sequence comes from Acinonyx jubatus, assembly GCF_027475565.1. Classification (NCBI taxonomy): domain Eukaryota; kingdom Metazoa; phylum Chordata; class Mammalia; order Carnivora; family Felidae; genus Acinonyx; species Acinonyx jubatus. The sequence goes on along the minus strand of NC_069380.1, from coordinate 34,267,090 downwards.
TTGTCTTTTGAGAGCAGCTATGTGTTCCCCACTCCAATAGGCTTTCATTTCCTCCCACAGAACTAGGAATCTGACCCCCTTGACCACAATAAAGCAGGTCAGAGATGCAGCCACAAGGGGTCATCTGCCAGACATTAACTGCAGCTGTCTGAAGCAAGTGAACTCTTCATTTCAGGACTTGCCCATCAAGGTCTGTGTAGTCCAGGAGCTGCCACTGACCATGGTTGCCATTACTAGAAATGAAAATAGCACGAAGGAAGTAGAGATGAATGGTGGAAGGAACACAGTTCTTAACCAATATACAATCTACAAACACAATTCCATAGATGTTATGAAGATTTTCTTATGTCAATATGATAATTTTATCATTTTTGTTTTCCAGGTATAGAAATCTGTTTAACTAGATAATATCTTACTAGATATAGAATTGATGTTGGTAATATCTTTGGGGTAATAATGCTATATACTGAAATATACTTTGAGCATTCTTTCTAAATTCATTTCTTAGACTACAAAAATACATGGGCATACTAAAGTACTTCTTTATGTTAGAACATGAATTTTATTTACTCAAAAGGGTAGTTGGAAAAAACACCTCAAAATCATGGCCAGAAACAAGAGCTGAGTGAACTAAGTGAGTATCAAAATCAAAGAAGGAGCGGTTTATATCTACATATCGTTTCCCCTTTTATGCATTGTTTAGATACAATAGACTTTTTAGTCTTTTTTTTTAACTTAAGTATAATTGACATACTGTGTTATATTAGTTTCAGGTATACAATATTTCAGGTATTCTATGTAGTTTTCAGTGCTCATCAAGAAAAGTATACTCTTTTTTAAAAGTTAAAAAAAATTTAAGTTTCATTTTTATTTTTGAGAGAGAGAGAGAGAAGCAGAGCATGAGTATGGAGTGGCAGAGAGAGAGGGAGACACAGAATCTGAAGCAGGCCCCAGACACAGAGCCCAATGCAGGACTCAAACTCACAAACTGTGAGATCATGACCCGAGCTGAAGTCGGACGCTTAACCGACTGAGCCACCCAGGCACCCCAAGAAAAGTGTACTCTTAATCTTCTTTATTTCACCCATCCCCCACCTACCTTCCCTCTGGCAACCACTAGTTTGTTCTCTGTATATAAGCATCTTTTTTGTCTTTTTTTTCTTTCATTGATTTTGTTTCTTAAATTATACATATGACTGAAATCACAGGGTGTTTGTCTTTCTCTGACTGACTTATTTCACTTGGCATTACACTCTCTAGATCCATCCAAGTTGTTGCAAATGGCAAGATTTCGTCTTTTTATGGCTGAATAATTCTATATATATATATATATATATATATATATATATATATATATATACATACATACACACACACATATATATCACATCTGCTTTATACCTTCATCTATGGGTAGACACCTGGGTTTCTTCCATATCTTGGCTATTATAAATAATGCTGCAATAAACACAGGGGTGCAAATACCTTTCCAAATTAATGTTTTCCTATTCTTTGAGTAAATACCCTATAGTGGAATTACTGGATCCTATGGTAATTTTATTTATTCATTTATTTTTATTTTATTTATTTTTGTTGTTTAACTTTTATTTCCTGATCATAAATTTTACTCTGCCATCCAGCTGGACTTGGAGGGGAGTAAGGAAAACTTGGGACCCATGGAGCTGCAGCGGAAGCTCAAAGGTTGCAGGAGATTTTGAGCAGATGGGGGTGAAGGGGTGCTCTACCGAACTGTGAAGGAATGGTCTGGTAGTTAAGATAAAGCACAAATCAAATTTATTAGATTTGTCCACAGTCAGCAATGGCGATCTTCTATCTGGTCTTGCCATTCCTGGACCCAATGCTCCATGGCTTCCGAAGTTCATGCCTTCCATCACCTTGCTAAACACCACGTGCTTGTCATCTAACCATTCGGTCTTGGCAGTGCAGATGAAAGACTGAGAACCGTTCATGTTGGGTCCAGCATTTGCCATGGAAAGAATGCTAGGGCATGTGAGCTTCAGGATGAAATTCTCATCATCAAATTTCTCCCCATAGGGAGATGGACTTGCCACCAGGGCCATTATTGCACCACCCTGGCACATAAATCTCGGAATAATCCTATGAAAGCAGGAACCTTTGTGATCAAAAGCATTCTCCTCAGTGCTCCGAGCATGTAAGTCCTCTGCTGTTTTTGGAAATTTGTCTGCAAACAGCTCAAAGGAGACATGGCCCAAGGGCTAGCTGTCCAAAGTGATATCAAAAAAGGACACGGTGGGGTTGACCATGCTTGGGCAGGTTGGTGGTTCCAGGGCGGCAGCGTCTGCAAGGCCAGGCAATTTTACTTTTAGTGTTTTGAGGAATTTCCATAGTGTTTTCCATAGAATAGACTCTATTAACGTGTATAAGATTGTTAGGTTTCTCTGTGTATCCATTTCACTAATTTAATAAATATTAAGTATCTACAGTGCATTTGCTGATCTGGTAAATACTGAAAGTACAACAAAAAGACAAACAGACCTTACCCCTAGTGTAATAAGCAAGACAGGCATTAATCAAATAATTACATACTATATGAATATAAACTGAACTCTAATCATGGAGATGTTATGATTGCCTATCATACAGGTCTGGATTTTAACTGGGGCTTGAAAAAATGGTAAGGATATATTTGTTATATAATTCTTAGGAGTTTCTTTTTGAATATGAATACAACTTTCCTTTTTCTCTCTTTAACTTTGTTTATGTCATGGTTCTTCATTATGTGCAACTATGAATCATTGGTAGCAGCTACATAAAGCTATAACTGAAGAAAAAGGACTCTGATTTTCTATTTACCATGGCTATAGGAGCTGAGTATTATTAGCACACTTCTATTCACATTACCATTATACTCTTGTAGAAGTGGGACACCTGGGTGGCTCAGTCAGGTAAGAGGCTGACTTCGGCTCAGGTCATGATCTCACTGTTCATGAGTTTGAGCCCTGCGTTGGGCTCTGTATTAACAGCTCAGAGCCTGGAGCTTGCTTTGAATTCTGTGTCTCCTCTCTTTCTGCCCCTCCCCTGCTCATGCTGTGTCTCTGTGTCTCAAAAAGAAAGAAACACTAAAAACAAACAAACAAATAAATAAATAATTGTAGAAATAAAAATACCAGAAATATATATTTTGTTTCATCAATAAGATAACATTTATTTGCTGATCAGCTATGTAAAATATTGAATAAGGAAGGCAAAATATTGAAGATGGTAACTAAAGTATGCAGTATAAATCAAATGATTTTTTGAAAATTTGAAATGAAGTCCACAGAAGCTTATAAATTAAAGAATATTTGAATATATTTGCATATATTATTTGTATGTATATATATATATATATATATATATATATACACATGTATATATATATATCAAACTTAATTGTGATTTTTGTTTGTTTGTTGGCTGACCATTATTTAGTCTATTTCCCTTGTTTAGAGTACAATTTTTCCCAGAGAAAAGCAGTCATGACTTTTATAAGGCCTTAGAAGAATGGCAAAATTTTACTAGTTATAGAGGTTGTAAGAAGTTTAGTGTCTTTTCTATTAATGCATACTATCTCATAAGTTAGATTTATACGAAATTAGAAATCCATTTGATTTCTTTGAATATATGCAGCAAGAGATAAAAACTGTAAGTATGTGTTTAAATTTGGGGATAGTGATCAGAAAAACTGGTGTGTTTTTAAAGGAGTTTAACCTGGAGTGCCTGGGTGGCTCAGTTGGTTAAGTGTCCAACTTTGACTCAGGTCACGATCTCACAGTTCATGGGTTTGAGCCCCGTGTCAGGCTCTGTGCTGACAGCTCGGAGCCTGGAGCCTGCTTTGGATTCTGTGTCTTCCTCTCTCTCTCTGCCCCTCCCCATGTCTCTCAAAAATGAATAAATTTTAAAATATGTATATTAAAAAAAAAGAAAAAAACAATACAAAGAGTTTTTCTTTTTCCTGAGAAAATTAGCTGCCAGTCTTTCTCAGGCTTATGAATAAAGTATCTCCCTTTTGATACAGTTTTAAATATTTGATTTATTTATTTAGGCCTTTCTGAGAGAAGCAGAATGGCACTGTGGTAAGGACATGTGTGTTGGGGTCTTAGAGCTTTGTGTTCCCATCACAAGTATCTGTGGTGTCTCACTGATCTTGAGTCCCAAATATCTGTGGTGTCTCACTGTTCTTGTGAGAACAGTGCCTGAGAACCATGCCTACCTTGCCTGATTGTCATGGAGCCATTTGCTCTTATGTGACAGTTCTTAGCATGGTGGTAAATATTTGCTCAATAAAACAGGCTTTATTAAACATTCATAATTGTCACTTCTGAACACCTTAGAATATCTCTGTGAACTTTTATATTGTCAAGAGGTTTAATGTATAAAAGAGTGACAATTTATTTTAAAAACATTATAAAAAAGGCCTCTGTCATCCCTTAGCATGAAATTTAACACTAGGCTTCAGATGTTTCATTTAAAAAAATACCTTTAAAATTGTTATTTGTTAAAAATCTTATTTACTTAAAAAGAGTAAGTGAATTATTTCAATAACAAGAAAGACACAAAAACTGTTCAAGTATGACTGGGCTCTTTTAATGATAATACTTATGGTCTACATATTTATATATTAATTTGTATATTAATTTGTACAACTGTGAATCTTTAAAAATACACTTTCTCATCTATATGAAGGGACAAAGTAATATGAGGCCATTCTGATGATTTTTGCAACAGCTGTTTAAAAAGATTTCTAGAAAAAAAATACCTGTTATATTTTAATTTACTTAAAAAGCAATTTTGCCTTCTACCCTAAGGATCTCATAATGCATTGTAAATGGTCCTGTTTACATACTATACAGAATTATAGGATTTTCTAAATGGATAGAAGGAGTTGTATTAACTCTTTCTGGACCAAATATGCCCTATTAGTCTGTAAGGGTGAATGGAATTCTGAGTTCTTGCCAGGGAGTAAATTAAGCACTTGGAGACTCTTCATTTAATGATCTCATGAATCCTCATAATATTCCTTATGAGGTAGATGACAAGTTGTATTAGCTCCATTTGTATTACAAGAAAAATTAAGCCTAAAGTTGTTATACAATTTCAATACATAGATTTAAAAATGTGTTTCTACCACAGTATGGTCTATAGGATTATATCATTGCACATGTGTTATAATTACTTTGTGCATGTAGAATTACTTTTGGGGCCTCTTCAAATTGAAACTATAGCCTTATGCTTTGTGTTTTATGTCTTTTTATGTATCAATAAGTACCATGTCCCCAAAGCCTTTTCCAAGACCTATATTTTGCATTTCTCTGAGTACACAGGCTTTCCCATTTGTAGGAATAACTATGTTAAAATCTCCCAGGAGATAGCCCAATCCTTATAGAAGATCAAATATCTTAGTCCTGAGCATCACTCAGCCCTCCTTTAAAACATCAATATTGCCAAGGTGTAATGGAACCATCATTTAAGAAGTTCTGTAAGGAGGAATGGTAGTACCATCATTTACAGATTGTTGTGAGAAGACATTTATTTAGCCATCTAGAAACAAGAAGACAAAGAGTCTCGACTATGGAAAGTTGGCTCATGTAGTTCCCATTTAGCTAAACACAGCTAAACACTGAAAAATGGAGAAAGAATGCTGTTATTAAATGGAAAAAAATATTGAACAGAAACAATTCAGTTTTAATTGCCATGCCACTTGCTGTCAAATGATACAGTCCCTATGGTCTTTCATTCTCCTTTCTAAAGGTGAATGTTCTGGTTAAGCCTCTCTTAGATCATGGAGAAGTAATATATTAGACCTTACCAGATTTTACTTATATAGTTTCATCTTTGCCATCTTTGAGGAAATTATCGGGATAAACAATATTATGTAAGCTCGATTTGAGCATTTGCCTTTGTTTACTATGGTGGATTATAAAATGGAAGTTAGTAGGACTTTGATGTCTATATATTCATACATTTCTAAGAAGAGATTAACAATATATTGACAATTTTGAATGGAGAGTATCCCTGAAGTACACCTAATTTACATTGTCCAGGTGGTTAATTTGTCTCTTCCCAATGTCTCTTCTGAAACCACCGTTATTCTGAAAGATGATGCAAGTATATTACCTGATATGACAAGTTCTTGCTTTTGATTGCATTCCTACAGAGAAATCATTAGTTTCTGTAAAAGATATTCTCTCCAAATGATAAGAAAATAAAGACTAGCCATAAGAAGAATGAACACTGGACTCAGTGTCACACAGAGAAAGAACTAAATAAATATACATATATATATATGTATATAGAGATATGTATAATTAAATTGCTGTGAAGTAATATAAAAGTGATTACCTCGGAGAAGAGATGAAGACATGATAATCATTAAGGAGATCATTAACTTATTTGCTAATACATAATTTCCTTAGAATAAAACTGAAAGCCAATATAAATAGTTAATAGTGGTTAATTCTTGAATGTGATAATGTGGGTTTTTGTTACAATAATATTTTGTGCTTTTCTGTATTTTAAAAAAAATTCACTGAAAAGTAAATTTTAAGAACAATTTCTTAGAAGGAAGTAGAGAATAAAAATTAAGAACATGGCTTAAGCTATGATTTTGAATCCTACTTAATACCTTTTCTTCCTGTAACTATGAAAAACTTAAATCTTTGCATCTCAGTTTTCTTTTCCATTAAGTGGTGAAAATAAATATCACTCAGCATTGCTGCAAGGATTCAATGAAAAAAAAATGTCTGGAAAGCATTTTTCACTATACCTGTCATTTAGCAAGCTCTCATTAAATTGTTAGTCTGCTATTATAAAGCAGAGGTACTATTTTTTTAATAATTAGAAATTGTCCATGTACTAATTGAATAATCGTGTTATATTGTATCTTTCCATGAAGATAAGTGCCTAATAATTTTCAGATGCTATTGATCTTAAATTCAATGAATTTTTACCTAGTTTTTGAGCACTTGTGTTTGCATGGGTATGTAATATAACATGGATAATTAATGGCTAAATATGCAAAGATTATATAAAAATAAAAGATGCTTAGTAAGAGAAAAGATTAATTTGAATCTTGAAGAATTTAAGGATAAGGTACGAATGTGTGTTCACATAGAGCAGAAGGTAATATATGTAAAAAAATGGAGAAAAAAAGCTCAACATTTGATATTTGTGGTCATGTACTCTAGAGAACAACTGTTCAAATTGGATTGGAAACTTGGAATATACGTGTTTTTTCCCTCTAAATTCTCTTTATTTCCTTTGTTATGTTATTTTACATGCTTCTTGGTTTTAATCATTTATTCTTTAGAGGCTTAAGTGTACATTTTTCTGTTATAAATTTCCAGATAAAAGAGGTTAGTGGCATAGTAGCAGACTCAAGACAGTTCTTTTCTTCCACTTATTTTTATTTATATTTTAAAATATCTGAAATAGAAAAAAAAGTTTCCTTCTCTGTTATAAGAAGCGTTGGGTTGGTGCTCAGTGAATAATAAATCATCGTAATAAATGAGATGACTAGATTTCTTGCAGAATTGCTGCACTCTGGTTTTAATATCATTAGAGGATGTATGTATCTTGTCCCATGTGTTACTGCAGCTAATTTAGAGAGGCCCCAAGTATCTTCTACAGAGAAAATAAATAGTGCTTTATATAAATGTATGAATTCTGAGGAATATATCATAAATTGTGTTTTCCCTTCATTATTTTTTTTCTATTTTTATAAATATAATCCCAATGTACTCCATTATTTTCTCCTTCTTTGAGAAATTCCTTTGTCTTTACTGATTTCTTTATTTTCTTTAAAGCTTTTAATAACTCCTTTATATCAGTTTTGCATCTGGGCCTTGTTTTTGTTTGTTTTGTTTTGTTTTTTTCTGAATCCTGTGATCAGTAGGAATAGCCTCTGTTCCAATTCTGTGTGTAATCCTTTGATTCTTTCTAACCTATGCCACTCCATGGTCTTTTTAAAGTCCTATCTCTGTAACAAGATCATGACAGTATATTACAGCTAAATATAGAATTAAGGCAAAAAAAAATAAGACACTCTGCCATACTGTTCTTTTTCTTATGACAATGAAACACAATATCAAACATGTCTCAAATTACCTTACTTTGTAAGCTTGCCATTTAAAAAATTGTGAATAAGAAATACGTTGATATTTCCTATTTCACAATGTTCCTCTATGTCTTTGATTGTCAACCTTATCAAATCTAACAATCTTTTTTTTGTTTTAATTTTTTCTGATGTTTATTTTTGGGAGAGAGAGAGAGAGAGAGAGAGAGAGAGAGAGAGATTGCAAGCACAGAGCCTGAGGTGGGCTGGAACCCACAAACCGTGAGATCGTGACCTGAGCTGAAGTTGGATGCTCAACAGACTGAGCCACCCAGGCACCCTGAGATCCAACAATCTTTTTAATAACAAATGTAAAGTGAGCTAAAAAAATCCCTACAATAAAAATAATGGATAATAAAATCTACCTATACATGTAATTTAATAAAATCAGTGCAATACCCTAAATGTGTGAAGGAAAAATGAAAGGAAATAAATGTACATTAAAATAGTACATATTTGGGGGCATCTGGGTAGCTCAGCAGTCACTTAAGCATCCAATCTTGATTTTGGCTCAGGTCATGCCTCACGGTTCATGAGTTTGAGACCCACATCTGGATCTGCATTCATAATGCAGAGCCTGCTTGGGATTCTCTCTTTCCCTCTCTCTCTCTGCTCCTCTCCTGCCCATTCTCACTCTCTCTCAAAAAATAAAATAAACATTAAAAAATTATATTGAAATGGTACATATTTCAATATGCAAACACACAAGTATGATATTTTATCACTATAACATTAAAAAAAATTTAACATTTATTTATTTTTGAGAGAGAGAGACAGAGTGAGAACAGGAGAGGGACAGAGAGAGAGGGAGACAAAGAATCTGAAGCAAACTCCAGGCTCTGAGCTGCACAGAGCCCAGCACAGGGCTCAAACTCATGAACCACAAGATCATGACTTGAGCGGTAATCCAACGCTTAAGCAACTGAGCCACCCAGGCGCCCCCAAGATATAATTAAAGAGCCAGTTTATGCATTATGTTTCTGACAGCTACAAATACAGATTGATACAAGTAAATTAATAATGACCTAAATACCACAAGTAGCATTGCCACTGGGGATATGATTTTTTGAAATCATGAACAACTCTTGGAAAAATTTAAAGCCAAATATATGTAAACCTTTCTGAATTTAAGTTCTTGTATTCCTGGAAAATTCAGTGCATATCCAATTTATAAGGCAAATATTTTTTGTTTATATGTAAAATGGTGAGAATCCATCTTCAGATAATTGTAAATCGGGTTTTAACCTAAATAAATATTGTGTGACATTAGAATATTTTGGGGGATGTAGGAAAATTCTTTATTGTGTAGGACTGCCTCATCCAGACCATTCTCTCCTAAGTGCCAATGTCTCCCCCAATCATTGTGACCACAAAAATGTCTACACAAATCACCACAACACATTCTGAAACCTATCAGAAAACAATTCTTAAGGATAACATATGTTAAAAATCATAGTTAAAATATTCTAATAGGTTTATAAGAAAACATTTATACTTTCAATGGGTGTAGAATGCTATCACAATACTAATTCCATTAAACTTTATCTTCTCACATTTTCATAAATTAAGTTACCATATTTTAGTTGTGTGGTGGGATGTATTTTCCACATGAATAGAAACAACAATAAGAACAATAGTACCCAATTTCATGAAGTTTACTTAAAGACTTTTGAAATTTCAGTAATACACACACACACACACACACACACACACACACAAAACAAAGAAGATGCAAATTTTCGAACATCTTTTTTTTTTTTAAATTTTAGCTTCTTCAGTACTAGAAACACTACATTTCTATATATCTTTCTCATTTTTATGGGTAGTGTCTTTCATAATACACTCTTTTCCTGGGATGCATATTTAAAGATATCCTCATATCCATCATCATAAAACAGGAAGTACAATTTTTTCCATATTGCATTATTAGTAAAAGTATAGTTTTTTTTAAGTTCATTTATTTATTTTGAGAGAGAGAGAGAGAGAGCAATCAGAGGAGGGGCAGAGAGAGAGAGAGAAAATCCCAAGCAGGCCCTGCACTTTCAGCTCAGAGCCCCATGCGGAGGTTGAACTCACAAATCATAAGATCATGACCTGAACCGAAACCAAGATTTGGATACTCAACAGACTGAGCCACCCAGGCACCCCACAAGTATAGGTTTTTAAAAGAATTTGTGTTTCAGCCAAGAGGGGACTTATGAATACTCACTCATAGAAGATGATAATATAGTGGCATAACCATCAAGGGTAGTGAACAGTATTCCTCAGAGCCATTTTAGTAGACTGACAAAAGAGGTAATCATAATGCAGACAGTTAGAGAGTGGATGGTGAAGATGTGGAAGTATTTACTAATTGTTAAAAGTGTTAGAAGTGTTAGAATTTACTAATTGTTAAAAGAGAAGCTGAAAATAAAAGGATGATAAAAAAGCAAATAATGACTTGCCAAGCAACAGTTTTGATTTATGGTGTTTTTTTTTTTTGTTTGTTTGTTTTGTTTTTCTGAAAACGACTCATGATTATAGGTTAACATTTTCTGGAGATGTTAAAAATTGTAGCATTAGACCTAGGGCAAAAATCGGAAATGAAATCTATACTTAACAATAATGAAAATTCTATTTTATCTTTTATATATATTAATATTTTATCTTTGGAAAGATCAAAATTGAAAATCTAAGTTTAACTATTATTTTAATGCTATGAAAACATATTTTACTCAACCTTCAAAGAGGAAATAAAACATCAAAAGTCTTCCTTATACCAATAGTTTTTTTTAAATAAAAATATATCTCATTTGGACAAAAAAAATTTCAGACAGCATAATTCATCTTATCTTCTCATACCTATGCACAGAGGCAGAGGATTAATATATTTAGAACTTTTGATTGGAGACTTAGCATTTACACTGGCATAAAATATTTTTTGGCATAAAATATTAATATTCTCATCCAAGCATGAAAATTCCAAATTAACAGAAACTAATATTGCTATTCAGGCAAAGTGGGAGTTACTGTTAGAAATGGAAGCAATTCTATAAAACATGGGTTAGCAGGATATTAAGAATCTAGATTTAAGCTTTATTCTTCATACATGGTAGGACAAGGCATTAAGCTACCTATTGTCTCTGTTTAGAATGAATATGCTTTCTTTCTGTGAATTTAATATTAATACCTGATGATGATTCCAGACTCTGGATCCAGATTATTTGGCTTTAAATCTGGCTTTGTCAAGTAATGCTAGGCATGTTCCTTCAAAATTCTATACTTTAGTGTTCCCAACCTTGTTTTCATTTTTTATTGAAGTATAATTGATATACAGCATTACTTTAGTTTCAAGTGTGCAGTGTAGTGATTCAACATTTATATACATTGGAAAATGATCACCATAGTAAGTATATTCACCATACAAATTTATAACATTTTTTCTTCTCATGAGAAACTTTAAGATCTACTTTCTTAGCAACTTCTGAATTAGTGATATGGTACTATTGACTCTAGTCCCCGTTCTGTACACTGCATCCCTATGAATTATGTATTTTATAAGTTGAAGTGTGTAGCTTTTTATTTTATAAGTTGAAGTGTGTACCTTGTGATCTCCTTCAGCCATTTCACCTACTCCTCAAACCCTCCCCTCTGGCAACCACCAATCTTCTCTTTATCTATGGAGTTTTGTTTTGTTTGTTCACTTGTTTTCTTAGATTCCAGTTACAAGTGAAATCATACAGCACTTGTCTTTTTCTGTCTCACTTATTTCACTTAGCAGAATACTCTCAAGGTCCATCTGTGTTGCCTCAAATGGCAAGATTTCATCCCTTTTATGGCTGAGTAATATTCCATTGTAAGTATATACCACATGTTCTTTAGCCAATCATCTATCAGTGGATACTTAGATTTTTTCCATATCTTGGCTTTGTAAATAATGTTGCAATAATCATTATTATGTATATGTATTCAGATAAGTGTTTTCATTTTCTTCAGGCTAAAACCTAGAGGTGGAGTTACTGGATTGTATGGTATTTCCATTTTTAATTTTTGGAAAACCTCCATACTGTTTTCCTCAGTGGCTGCACAAATTTACACGCCTAAGAACAGTGCAAGAGTTTCTCGTTTTTCCACATTTTTGCCAACATTTGTGATGTTTTGTCTTTTTGATAATAGCCATTCTGATAGGTGCAAGGTGATAGCTCATTGTGGTTTTGATTTGCATATTCTTGATGATTAGTGATATTGAACATCTTTTCATATGGCTGTTGGCCTGTATGGATTCTTTGGAAAAATGTCTATTCAGATCCACTGCCCATTTTTAAATCTGACTGCTTATTTTTTGATATTGTTGATTGAGTGTTTTTAAAATATATTTTGAATATCAACCCCATATTAGATATTTGGTTTGAACTGTTTTATCCCATTCAGTAGGTTGCCTTTTATTTTGTTGATGGTTTCCTTCACTGTACAGAAGCCTTTTAGTTTTATGTTGTCCCATTTGTTTATTTTTACTTTTGTTGCCATTGTTTCCAGGCTCAGATTTAAATAAATAAATAAATATATATATATATATATAATAAACTTTATAATATATTATTATATTGTATATGTAATACTATATATATTATATGTAATACTATATATATTATATATACTATATATTTATATATAAATATATATTATAGTATATGGTATATGTATTTATATATTTATAGTATATATAATACTATATTATAATATATAACAAGTTATATATATACATATGTATACTATATACATATTATACATATTATATATACATATATACATATATATGCATATATATACATATTATAATATTTAACAAATTATATATATACATATATACATATGTATACAATATATATACATATATACATATATACACACATATATATACAATATATATAATATATATTATATATATATGTGTGTGTGTGTGTGTATATATATATATATATATATATATATATATATATATATATATCTGCCTGTCAGTAGTCTACTTAGAACTTAGTTTCAAGCTGATTGTACATTAGGCCCTCAGTTCCCTACAGACTTTTGGCTATCCTGGAGGTAAGCCTGGTTGATTTTTAAAACCAGATGTTTTGGAGGCTCCTTTATCCAGAGAAGATCTCAACGGTTGGGGTGGCTGATCCAGGGTACAAACCTCTGCTTCCTCAGGGACAAGTTCCATGTTTGTGAGATCATTCCCAGTCCCTGAACTGTGGATGGGAGTTTTGGCAAGACTGCTTCTCTGCATCTCATACTTCTCTCAATGTGGCCCTTTGATGCTTTGATGGAGAAGAACTTGTTTAGGTAGTTTTCAGAGGAAATTTTTTCATCTCTGGCTGTAGATTGATTGTGTCCATGGAGGGAGGTGAGTTCAGATTCTTCCTACACTGCCTCCTCTCCTCATCTCTAAGTGGGATACTTGTGTTGCCCTCCTAGAGATGATGTCACTGGCACGTGAGAAGCACTTCTGGAGTGTGAGCAACTTTTACTACAATTTTTAATCAAATGATTTAATTGAAAAACCAAAAATGATTCACAGTAATCCACAAAAATACATGAAAAAGCACTTTGTAGAAAACTACCTGTAATGTTAATAAATTAAAATGTCGCCATTTAATGAATAAACAAGTAAAATTAGTATTTTTATTTTTCTTAAGTTGATATACAATATCATTTTGCTATATTTAAGCACCTTTTTTTTCTTATATGCCAACTTCAGCAAATTTAGTCAGCAACAACCTAAACAGGTTTCTTTTGTGAAAATTATTCACCTTCAATAGCATATGTATTATTTAAATTCATTCCACATATTTGAAATCCAGACATTAGATTTTTTATTTGCAATTCTTTCTATCTCTGTGCACTCTCAGAAAAGTAATGAATAGCCCAAGTGCCTTTGCTCTCAAACTTCAGTTTGCAATGATGAAATCAGTCCTGAGCCAAGCATCTAGTCTGCAGGAAGGGAAAGCACTAATGAAAATTAGCATTCCAAAAGAATCTTCTGCAGCTGTCATCATAAAAAGAAACTGATTAGTGGTTTGGACGGTGCTAACTCTGTAAATTATCAAACAAAATACTGCAGAAGCATCCATTTACGTATATGAAAATTACAATTTGAACATCACACTTAGAGCACATTAATCAACTTCATTCTTTGTTTTTATGGGTAATGAGCCTTTGCAGAAAGGTAAACAGCCAGCTAAATAAAGTTGCTTTGACAAAATGGATTAAATATATTCATACTTAAAAAAAATGTGCTAAGAGGTGTTTAAATAAAGGAAGTATCCCCTGGTCATTTATTTCTATTTTTGGTTCCTACTTGGACTTTTCCCACTTCTGGCTTAATTTTTTTTATATATGCATTTTGATGTCTTTCATAGTTTATCTGTAATGTTAATATGGGATTTTGAGAAGGTGAGTAATATGTTCTATCACTTTTTATCTGACATCCAAAAATATAACCTTAATTAAAATATGTTGGTTCTTAAAAACTCAGATGTTACATAATTTGTTGTATATAGCAAAAACTATTTCCTGTGATTGAAATGGCATGATTTTTTTCTAATAACTTTTCCTGTCTTATGTTATATTATTATACGTAATCATTTATATAAAGGGAAACTTCTCCTTTTATGGGAATTATATTTCTGGGAAATGGAACCAACATCATATGTGGATAAATTTATAGTTCTGCTAATCTATGAGCAAATGGATTAGGCAGACAAACCAAATATTAACATAATTAAATAACCATAGTTTCTCTAAATATTTGAATACCTAATATGCACAAGGTACTGTAGATGTAGCAGTAGAAAACACTTTATTGATTGACCATTGTTTTAATAAGTGATACTTGGTTGTCTTAACCAATGATGGAAAACGACTGGAGAGCTGAGAATCCAGCAAATACTAGTTGTCAGTGAATGCGTTATAGAAGATTATATATCAAAAATGAACTTTTAGGTACAAATGAAATCAATTTGTAATGTACCTATAGTTCCTTTTTATAGTGGATTAAATAGAGGACAGCACGGCAACATTTTCTTCTCATGTGTCAATTGTTTACATTCTATTATGAGGGTGTAAGAGTCCCACTCCACCTTTTTTTGTCCATGTTTTCAAATTTGCCTCAGGCTTTATGATTTTAGCCTCTTAATTATTTTCTTCAATAAATTCTTCCAAATTAAATTCTGTCAGTTCTGTCAATTCTGATTTTCATATATCTTCCTTTCAGCATCACTTCAGAAAAATTCCAAAGCATCAGGAATTTACACATAGTTATTTTGTATAAAACACTATTCTTCTAGTGTTTGCTTTTATACGAGGTAATGTTTATCTCCATCTAAAGTGTTCAAAAATACATGAGGTGGAGGAGGCTCCTGGGTGGCTCAGCCAGTTGAACATCTGACTCTTGATTTCAGGTGAGGCCATGATCCCATGGTCATGGTCCCAAATCAGGCTCTGCGCTGAGCAAGGAGCCTGGTTGAGATTCTTTCTCTCTCTCCATCTGCTGCTCCCCCCACTCGTGCACATTCTCTCTGTCTCTCAAATAAAAAAAAAAAAACTTAAAAAGACATGAGGTGGACATAATAAAATTAAAGTTAACCATTCTAGTAGTCCAAATTTGGAGAAATTGAATTGCATTGGATTGGATAATGGAAATTACTTTTAGTAGGGGAAAATCATCTTAAATTTTGGAGAAGTTTATTGACTACTTTGTGGGTAACCAGTTTCATTATTTTAAATTGTGGGTCACAAATTTAATATTATTCATGCTTGATAATTTTTAGCTTGATATATAGAACAATTTTGATATTAATTGTACATCTGTGCATTAACCATAACCATTCTACTTGCAGACTCAAAGGGAAAAAGGCAATACTTTGGAAATGGTTGATGATGCTTATTTTATCCATTTAACCTAAAGTGTTTCTTATGTCCCAAATTGTCAACAACCTCATCAACCAGTCTATAGATGCACAGACACAGAGTAGAATAATAAATATGTGCTTGGATATTTTACACCTTTTTGACTAATATATTTCCTTTGAAAGGTATGTGCATATAGGAACTTTAAACAAATTTCACTCACTGGTATTAATATCCAATTTTTAGTATACTTCTTTTCAAAGAGCTTCTGTCTTTAAAATGATTTAAAACTATTTTTGTCAGTTGCACAATTAATCAGTGATGCCTTAGCTAGCAACTTATATGTTTTATACTGTATTCTAACTGGATTTTATCAAATTATACCCTCCCAATGTCAAAGTGAACGGATAACTTGGTGGTGGGTCCTTCCATGATCACCATTATACATATGTTTTCACACAGCAACAACTCTTTTCATTATGTCATTTTCATTACGTAGTTCTACAAAAAATATCTTTCACGTTTCCCTTTATAGCTTTACTTAATAATTTCTTTATTCTATGGAATAGCACAATAGTACATAATACCATTTCTCTTAAATTTCTACCATTAAAAGTTAATGTTGGTACTCAATTTGGAATACAATGACTTCAAGAAATAGTGTTCCATGGAGCTATAAGGATATAGGAGAGTTAAAGAAGAGTTTGTAATATGGGTGCAGTGCCCTTTCCTGGCTCTTTCTTCCTGAAGCAGCTAAGAAATACAAAATCTGGAAGATTGAAAATTAAATTTACCTTTGTAGAATACTGAACACTCTTATAAGCCAATTAGGGACCTAAATGGCAAATATGGAGTTACTATTTTCTGCCTTTTACTTTAGTTGTAGTGAATTGTTTTCTGAAGTTCTTTGAAGTTTTCACCTCCACAACGCTCATCCTTAAAAGTATACCCTTTCTCAAAGAAAATATATTTTAATATATAAGATATTTCAGCTTAAACTCTGGCATTTAGTGGGATTTGTAATCCAGGAAATAGCATTAATCAGTGGAATAATTTGAATCTGTTACCAGGTTGCTGGGTTCTTGTCCCAGAGGCACCAAAGAATTGGAGACCCGAGACCAAAGTGGGGAGATAGGGTTTGTAAGTATAGTACACTTTAACAGTGAAAGCGGGCCACTACCAAAACAGGAGTGACAATGGCATGGAGCACCTCAAGCTGCATCCTTTTAAGCCTACTTTCTGCATGTGTAAATTTGGCTTTGTTAGATATTTTGACTGACAACTGGTGGTTATGTAACATTTTGGCTTTTGCACGTGCGCCTACCCATGACGCATTCTTTTTCATTGTATTTGTTTCTGTATTGTATATTTATGAGTATCTAATGAGCTTTTGTTGTGACCTTAAAGGTACTTAAGAGCAAGTTTCCCCTTTTGTTTGCATGCTCGTTCTAACAGATGTGAGATAATATTTCATTGTGGTTTTGATTTTAATTTCCCTAATGATTAGTGATGTTGAACAATCACTATTGCACACTAATACGTGTTGGCCATTTGAATATCCTCTTGCAAAAATGTCCCTTTGGGTCCTTTGTCCATTTTTTTAGTTGGTTTATTTATTTATTTCAGTATTGAGTTGTATGAGTTACTTATATATTTTGTATATTAACATTTCATCAGTATATAGTTTGAAAATATCTTCTGTAAGTTGCCTTTTCATTTTGTTCACTGTTTTTTTTTCTGTGCAGAGGTTTTTTAGTTTGGTGTAATCCCACTTTTTTTTTTTTTTATTATGTTGCTTGTGTTTTAGCTGTCACATATTTTAAAAAATTCATTGCCAAAATCCATGTCAAGGAGCTTTTCCAATAATTTTATTTTAGAAGTTTTATAGTTTTAGTTCTTACATTTAACATTTTAATTAAATTCAAGTTAACTTTTGTGAATGGAGGTCTAATTTCATTCTTTTGTATATGAATGTCTAATTTTCACAGCACCATATATTAAAGAGATTATCTTTTCTCCATTGAATGTACTTTTCTCTCTTTTAAAATATTATTTGACTGTTTATGCATGAGTTTATTTCTGTGCTCTCAATTCTATTCTATTGGTCTATATATCTGTTTTAATACCAGTACCATATTGTTTTGATTACTATCACTTTGTAATATAGTTTGAAATCAGGAAGTAGGGTTCCTCCAGCTATGCTGTTCTTTCTCAATATTATTTTGGCTATTCAGGGTGTTCTGTGGTTTCATACAAATTTTAGGATTAGTTTTTCTGCTTCTTTAATTCATTAGAAACTTGATAAGGATTGCACAGAATCTATATACAGCTTTCAGTTCTATGGACATTTTAACCATATTAATTCTTACAGTACATGAGCAAAGAATATCTTTCCATTTACTTTTATCTTCAGTCTCTTGTATTAATGTGTGACAGTTTACAGTGTAGAGTACTTTTGCCTCCTTGGTTAAATTTATTGCTATGTGTTTTACTGTGTTTGATTCTATTATGACTGGGATTATTTCTTTTTCAGATAATTTGGTGTTAGTGTATAGAAACGCTACTAATTCTTTTGTATTATTTTTATCCTACAAATTTACTGAATTTATTGCTTCGGGTTTAATTTTTTTTTTTTTTTTGGTGGAGTCTTTAGGATTTCCTATATATAAAATTGTATCATCTACAAATAGAGACCATTGTACTTCTTCCTTTCCAATTCTGATGCTTTCTAATTTTTTTTTTTTATTCTTGACTGACTAATCTGGCTGTGATTTCCAGCACTGCATTGAATAGGAGTTCTGAGAATACGAGAAAAACTCAATATTTTTGACCATGGAGTATGATGTTAACTGTGGGCTTTTCATATAAGGCCTTTATTATGTTGAGGTACATTCCTTGTATACCCAGTTTGTTGAGAATTTTTATCATGAATGTTGAATTTTGCCAAATGTCTTTTCTTTATCTTTTGAGACGTTCATATGATTTTTAATTTTTTCATCCCATATAGTCCATTGATTTATTTGAATATGTTAAACCATCCTTGCATCGAAGGAACAAATTCCACTTGCTCATTGTGTATGATCATTTTAACATGCAGGTAAGTTGAGTTGGTTACTCTTTTGTTGAGAATTTTTACATCTATATTGATCAGACATATTGACTTGTAATTTTATTTTCTGTAGTGTCTTTATCTGCATTTAAATAAGGGTGATGCTGGCCTTGTAAAATGAGTTTATGTTACCTCCTCTTTAATATTTTTTGAAGACTTTGAGAAGAATTAACAGTAATTGTACTTTAAACATTTGGTAAAATTCACCAGTGAAGACATCTGGTCCTTAGATTTTGTTGTTGTTGGGAAGGTTTGATTACTGATTCAGTCTCAGTACTTGTTATTGGCCTGTGTAGACTTTTTATTCCTCCTGACTTAGTCTTGGTAGGTTATATGTTACTAGTAATTTATTCAGTTCTTCTAGAGCATCCAGTTTGTTGCCATATAATTGTTCATAGTAATCTCTTATAATACTTTGTATTTGGGTGTTATCAGTTTTAATATCTCTTCTTTCATCTATAATTTTATTAATTTTGGTCCTTTCACTTTTTTTCTTAGTCTGGCAAAGATTTTGTTATTTTTCCTTGAGAATTGTTTTTATTGTTTCCCTACTCTCTATTTCATGTATTTCCACTCTAATCTTTATTATTTGTTTCCTTCTTACTTTGGGTTTAATTTATTCTTTGTTTCCTTGAGATGTAAAGTTAGTTTTTTTTTAATTTTGAAACCTTTTTATTTTCTTCATGCATATGTCTATAGTTATACAATTTTCTCTTAGAACCGCTTTTTCTCATCCATGTTTTGATTACTTGTGCTTCCGTTTTCTTTGCCTCAGGGTACCTTATTTATCTTTCAAGTTTTTCTTTTATCCATTGGTTTTTCAAGAGTGCATTATTTCATTTCCGTATGTTTGTAAAATTTCCAGTTTTTCTCCTATTGTTGATTTCTAGTTTTTTACCATTGTAGTCGGAATAAACACTTGGCATGATTTCAGTCTTCTTAAATTTACTGAGCCTTGTTTTGTGATCTAACATATGATATATTTTAGGCAATGTTCCATTTGCCCTTGAGAATAATGTGTATTCTGCTATAGTTAGATGAATTTTCTCTATATATCTCTTAGGTCTGCTTGGTCTCTGGTGTTGTTCAAATCCATGGTTTCCTTATTGATTCTCTGTGATCTAGGTGTTCTATCCATTGCTGAGAATGGGATAGTAGAGTCCCTAACAATTATTGTATTATTGCTTATTTCTCCATTTAGTTTTGTTGGTGTCTGTTCTGCATATTTAGGTGATCTGATATTGGGTGCATAAATGTTTACAATTGTTATTTCTTCTCGAAAGTTTGGCTACTTTATCATTTTATAATAAACTTGTCTCTTTTTGACCATTTTTAGCTTAAAGTATATTTTTTTCTGATATACTCCTTCCTTTTAGTTACCATTTGCTTGAAATATATATATTTTTTCTATCCTTTCACTTTTTAGCAGTTTACTGTGATCTTGTTGGATCACAATTTTTATACATTCAGTTATTTTATATGTCGTTTAGTTGGAGAATTTAATCCATTTATGCTTAAAGTAGTTATTGTTAAAATGTTAGGTAAGGAATTATTAGTGCCAAAGTTTTCTGACATTGTTCACTGTTTTCTGACTGCAGATCTATTGCTTCTTGCTTATTTGTCTGTCTTTTTTTGTGACTTGATTTTTTGTAGTGGTATGTTTTGTCTTATTTATTATAATCTTTTCTATATCTACTAAGGGTTTTTTCCTGTGGTTTTCATGAGGCTTATATAAGATATATTTTTAATACCATACTTCAAGTGAGCAACATCTTAACTTTAATAACATTTGTAAAATTACACTTTTACTTTTCCCTCTCCCCCTCACATTTAGGTTATTAATACTACAACTTACATATTTTTTTACATTGTGTATCCAAAAATAAATTATTATAATTATGGTTACTTTTAATTGGCTTTTTAACTTTTAAACTATAGTTGAAAGTGAATTATGCACCATTTCTTTTACAATATGAGAAAACCTGACTTTGACTATAGATTTACAATTACCAGTGAGTTTTACACCTACATTTATCTGTTTTCATGATGTTAATTAACATTCTTTTATTTCCACTTGAAGAATTCCCTTTAGTCTTTCTTTCTTTCTTTCTTTCTTTCTTTCTTTCTTTCTTTCTTTCTTTCTTTCTTTCTCTCAAGTTTATTTATTTTAAAGGGGTGGAGGCAGAGAGAGGGAGAGAGAGAATCCCAAGCAGACTCCCTTGATTTCATCACAGAGCCTGATCTGGATGGATCTAACAAACCATGAGATCATGATCTTAGCCAAAATCAAGTCAGACACTTAAGCAACTGAGCCACTCAGGTGCCCCTCCCTTTAGCATTTCTTATAAGGTAGGTCCAGTGCTTATCTAGTGATGATATATTCTTCAGCTTTGTTTGTTCAGCAGTATATTTATTTCTCCATCATCTCCAAAGGACCACTTTTCCAGGTATAGTATTCTTGATTGACAATTTTTGTCTTCAATGTGTAAAATACATCATTCTATTCTCTCCTGACCTGAAAAATTGATTTTGAGAAATTCAACTACAGTTCACTTGTTTGTAACATATCACTTTTTTTTGCTGCTTCCAAAATTTTCTTTTTGTCTTTGACTTTTGAGTTTAATTATAATGTGTCTCAGCATATACCTTTGTGTGGTCAACCTGTTTGGGATCTTTTGGGCTCATGATTCTGGATGTCAGTTTATCACAAAGAATTGGGAAGTTTTCAACTTTTATTTCAACTTCATATTTTATTGGGAAGTTTTCAACTTTTATTGTCTGAAATATAATTTCCCTTACTTTTTTTTTTTAAATTAACTTTATTTTTACATTTCTTTTGATCTTCTTCTGGGATTCCTATACTGAAAATATATTTTCTCCTGATGGTATCCCATAAGTTCTGTAGATTTTCTTCACACTTTTCTTTTTCTTTTTTGGCTCCTATGTTTTTTTGATTTCAAATGTCCTATCTCTATTTCACTGAGTTTTACTTCTCCTTGGCTGATTTGCTATTGAAGTTCTCCATTGAATTATTTTCTTTCAATCATTGTATTCTTCAGATCTAGGATTTCTGTTTGTTTTTTTTTTTTCTTTTTGATGGTTTTTACTTCTTTAACTTCACATTTTTTTCATGCATTGTTTTCTAATTTTACTTAGTTACCTATTTATATATTCTTGTAGTTTACTAAACTAATTTAAGAGGAGTATTCTGAATTCTTTAGCAGACAGTTCATAGATCTTCATTTCTTTAGGATCACTTATGCTTTATTAGTTTCCTTTGGTGGTGTCATGTTTACTTTGTGTGTGTATATGTGTATGTGTGTGTCACCCTTGATCCTATTTTTTTTCAAAATATTTATTTTGGGGGAAAGCATGAGCAGGTGATGGGTAGAAAGAGGAAGACAGAGGATCTGAAGCAGGCTTTGTGCTGACAGGTTGAGAGCAGTGAGCCTGATGTGGGGCTCGTACTCATGAACTATGAGATTATTACTTGAGCCAAAGTCAGACGCTCAACTGACTGAGTGAGACACCCAGGGGACTGATCCTTGATTCTTTATATTAGTATATTAGTATTTAAATATGTGGTCTCCTCTTCCAGATTTTACCTGTTTGCTTTGGCAGAGACAAGTCTTTTGCTAGTCAGATTAGCTTAGTGTTCTGGAAGGGTCAGCTCATAGAGTCTGGACAGGTAGGGCCTGCTTTGGGGATCCATTTTTTTTGCGTGAGACCACTGCCTGAACTCTGAGGTCATGGGAGAATGCTACTAGATGGGAATAATTGGATAGGAATACTCGTGGCTTCCTTTCAAGTGTGGCTGTAGGATATGCTCCATGGTTGTCTGGATTTCTTGGTCAGGCATCCTAGTTGAGTAAGACTACTTACTATGCTCAACATTAAACAGGGCTATAAATTAGCTTCCCTGCCTGTGAGGGGCAGCAGAACAGGTTCCAAAGCTAGAACATCTCATTGTTTGGAAACCTAAGTTAGGCAGAACTGTGCACTGGATTTCCTGCTCATCTGGGGCCACCAGGTTTGCTCTGCAGATGGCAGTCTCTTGCTCCAATTTCAAGTCAAATGCCACTGTATAGGTGCCACAGGTGGGCTATACAGTCTTCTAGGTGCTCTGGTTAGGTTTTCAGTCAGGACTGAAGACCTGATTCAAGAGTGGGCAGGCCTACAAATTAGCTACCCTGTCTTGGTGGAGGTAAAGAACAGACCCCAAGGCCAACAAGACTCACTGTTTGGGGAAATAGGTTAGAACTGCACATCAAAATCCCTGACTAGATGGGGCTGTCAGCCTAATTAAAGATGTGCAGAATCACTGTCCCAGCTCTGTACTTCAGTATTGCTGGGTTATTTAGCTTCTCAAGTTCTCTGCTCAGGTTTCCATTTTGGGCAGGGTTGGGGACTACATTTAGTAGCAAACAGGACTGTGTATTATCTACCTTGCCTTTGTAGGATGGCAGAATAGACTTCTAGGCTGGCATTTTCTTGCAGTCCAAAATTAGGTAGAAATGTGCACCAAACTCCTTGTTGGCTTGGCTCTGCAAAGGTGTACAGCCACTGGCTGGGCATTCTGCTGAGTGTTGCTGAGCTACACAGCTTCCTGAGTACTCTGCTCAGATTCCCTTGTTGGGTAGGTATGGGGACCACACTCAGCAGTAGGCATGGCTATAAATTAGTCCCAATACTCAGCCTGAGTGGCAGAACAGGTTCCAAGGCCAGTAAGACTCTTGTTTGGGGTCCTGAATCTGGCAGAACTGTGCATGGAGTTCCCTTGCAAGATAGGACCACTCTCTTGGCTCTGCAAATGGGCAGAGCAACTTGTTTGGATTTCTGCTTGGGTGCTCCAGCATGTAAGAATTTTGTATGCCAAGATCCAAGCATTGGTTACCCCCTGTGTACATCACAATATGATTTTCAGTGGTCAAGCCCCAAAGATTCCCCCTGTAATCTCTGTGAGGAAAGACCTAATTGGGCCTCCTGGGAGATAATCCATAATGCTGGGGGAGCTGGATATCTACTTTGTGTTCTCTGCCCACTGGAGAGACCATAGGCTCAGTGGTCCCTCTTTGTGCGGTACTGTGTTGACCTGGGGGAGGGTTATTGTGGTCAATGTATAATCACTTCTGCTTCATCTCTGTGTTCCAGTATTTTCACAATGACATCTTGTCTATGTATAATTGCTGTTTGGTTTTGAGAGGAAGAATGAGATGGGAATGATCTATCACCATCTTGATGTCACACAGGAATTTGCAGAATTTTAGTGGTATTGTACAAATGTTAAATGCTCTTTCTGAGGTTTTCTTCCTTGAGTTTACCCTATAGCCTTCTAGAGTGTTCAATATTATTAACATTACTATGGTTAAGCAATTTAGATTCATGCTTTATTGATCTCAATCTGTTGATTATATCTTCTTGTAGCAAGAATGAAAGAGCATCATCTTTTCTTGGTATGGTTTCAGAGGGTATCATGGCCATTTTTCTACAAGTTGTAAAACATCTGACATTTCCTTCATGGATAGCCTAACTCATTTATTTAATTGAGTTATGACTGATTTAAAACATAGTTGCTGCCAACTATTCAAAATTTACATCACTGGATGTAAGCCTTTTTTTCCAGTGGCACTTGTCAAATTTCATGTTATACCACTAAGGTAACTTTAACTCACAGTGCTCATCAAAAATAAAGACTTGCCTTCTTGGGATAGGGATTCTTTTCACTGCTCAGAAGTTGAAGTCAGCTAAAGCCAGTCTTCTTACATCTTCCCTGCTGAAATATGTCTCTGCAGGTGGTCTCCTTTTAAACTACAAGGCACCTGCCTTAAGGAGCTCCTCCATGTCTATTGATATTGACTCCAGGTTGAAGCCTGAATGTAATATGTGTTTGTTGTCATTGCCACTTATCTGATTTTAACTAATTAACTCAGCAGGAGTGATAACTTTTTTAAGTTTAATGTTATTGCAAAGCACCTTGAGATACCACAGCATGACAAGATGACATAAAAGTTAGTGTGTATACGCCTCCACCTTCTCTTAGAGGTAGGCACCCTGGTGGTTTAAACAAATGCACTGGTCGTTGAAATGGAAACTGGATACTAAGAGTCATGGGGAGAAAAAAGACTGAATTCTAATTTGATGTTTTCCATTTGTTACAAACATAAAAAAATGAGGGACTCATGTATAATTTCTATGGATCCTTGCAACCAGAGAGAAAGTACTGAGATGTGGAACAAATTCTTGGGACAAGTGCTTAATGATATTCGTGTTCCTTTTTCATGTCATCTATTATTATATAGACTATAGTGTACTATTTTAAGCTAACATTTGTATGATACAGACATTAAAAAAACTTCTTTCACATAAATTATTTTTACATCTCTTATAACTATTATTATGTCTATGTGACAAAAAATGAAGAACATTCTAAAAATTGAATAAAATTATCTAAATACATAGGAATTAGAAACAATTATATTGGTACTTAAACTCAGGTATCATATAAAATTATGCTGCTTATATAGGTTATTTTAACAATTAAAATTGTGTAATTTTATAACAAATGAATAATCTTTGAAACAAATACTATACCTGGTAAAATGGCACTATTCTATGTCTTGGTTGGAATATTTTAGGAGGGATAGCTTAAAACATAAATGAAATTAAAGCAAATATGTATTACATGTTTCTCTAGTTTAAAACTGACTGAATATGTATTTAAACATAACATGTATGGAATATTGATAGCAAATGGAATTTGTTTTGCATTGTGATATATTTAATAGAGACTTAAGATTTCAATCATAGCTGTGTATTTGTAGGAATTTTATTAAAATGAGATGTCCTGATATATTACGGTAGTGTGTGGGGGAAGGATGCTACAAATAAATACATAACAAATTCTTACTTCTTGTATGCATATAAAATCAAATGAAACAGAGCCAATTTATTCACCTTTCTTATGTCTAGAGATGAAAAGTTTAAAAAATTTAAAGTTTAAAGGAAAGTTGCATAAGAAGTACTTGATGATGAGACATTATAAGCCATTCACCTGTTGATTCATTTTTGTTTATTCATTTACTTAACATACTTAACATAAGTTAAGTATCCCTACTATTTTAAGTGCATTATCATAGGCTTTTTGATACAGATAAACATCCATCCTAAAAGGATTTCAAACAAAAGGGGAAAATATTAAACTTTTAATCAAATTACATTAGCAATAAATACATATCACAAAGATCTAGAGAAAGAGAAACAAGCAATCAAAAAGATCTGAAGGAGACTAAATTTAAAAAGTGCTTTGATAGAGAATAATGTGTCATGATTGTTCAGGGTGGCCACGTATATCCATGCCTAGAAGATGATATGTAATTTGAGCTCTGAAGATTGAAGCCAGTCATATGAATACATAGGGAAAGGTGAAGAAAAGAGCTGCTGCAAAATTCTGAGCATGAAAGAGTTTGGCATGTGTGAGAAACATAAAAAAAAAATCCAGTGGGTTTGGGGTATAGCAAATAAGGGAGAGATTGGCACAAGGTAAATCTCTAGATGTAGCAAATCAGAATAAATACAGACTTGTAGATCTAGGAAAGTATTTGAAGTTTGACCATATGCTTAATGAAAAAACACTGAAAAATTTAAAGTTCAAATAAACTTTATTTGTTTGCAAGGAAAAAAAGAAAAGAAAAAGAAAAGATGCTGAAGGGAAATTAAGAAGATATTTTGAATGAATGAATGAATGAATGAACAAATAAATAAGCCAACCAGCCAATCAGCTTCTGCTATTGATAAAGAATGATGTCCTATAAGGACAGATGTGGGTCAGTCAGGAAATAAAATATGGAGACTAGTTAAGATATTATTTTAATAGTCCTAATACATGGTAACTTGAATGTAGATGGTGAAAGGTTAGGCATACAAAAGCGAACAGATTTTACATTGGGTCATCATCTTCAGGAAATTTAAAATCTGAAAGAGGAGAATGATCACCTTTTTCCTAATCTACGTAATTTAAATTGACATCTGAAAAGGCTTCAGTATGTGAGAGGCAACCAGACACAAGGAGGAATTAAGAAACCTTAAGAAAAACTGTAAATGCAGTTTGGAGTAGAGCATAATGTTGAGCACAGAAAGAAAATAACAGGACACATAAAGTAAATGCTTAATTATAAGAGAATATTCAGATTAATGAAAGATGTGAAGGCATTCTGAGAAAATGGAATTGATTAAGGACTTGTCAAATGGGTATATTCTCTTAGTTTGTAGCTTGAGATATAAAAACAAAAACAGAAAGTTATAGTTTTGATTATCAGAAGAATAGTACACAGAGTACTATTGGAAGTGAGTATAACTAGAAGTCTAAGATAGCATTTTAAGACTATTTTTAGAGCAGTTTTCAGTTCACAGAACAATTGAGAGGAAGATGCAAAGATTTCTCATATACCCCATACCCTGTATGTGCAATCACCTCCCCATTATCAATATCAACCACCAGAGTGGTACAGTTGTTAAAATTTGTTTGACACATTACATTCACTCAAAGTTCATAGTTTACATTAGGGTTCACTGTTGTTATACATTCTATGGGTTTGGATAGATGTATGATACCATGTGCCCATCAATATAGTACTATACAGGATATTGTACTGCCCTAAAATTCTCTGTGCTCCACCTATTCATCCACAGCCTCCGACCCCTCACAGGTACTGGCTTTTTATGGTCCCCATAATTTTGCCTTTTCCCAAATGCTATGTAGTTAGGATTATATAGCACATAGTCTTTTCATATTGCCTTCTTTCACTTAGTTAATATGTATTTAAGTTTCCTCCATGTCTTTTCATGGCTTGATAGCTCATTTCTTTTTGGAGCTGAATGATATTCCATGGTCTGGATGTACCACAGATTATTTATCCATTCACTTACTGAAGGACATTTTGGTTTCTTCCTAGTTTTGGCAATTATTAATAGAGCTGCTGTAAATACCTATTTACAGGTTTCTGTGTAGACATGTGTTTTTAACTCCTTTAGTTAAATACCAAGGGACATAATTGCTGGATGATATGGTAGAGATATGTTTAATTTTGTTCTATGACAGCATTTTATGGACAACTAATCAAAGAGGACAATAGATTACTAGATTGGAAGAAATCAAGATTTAAATATCATATCCAAACCCAAATCAGGATAGATATATCTTCCCTTTTCAGTCTGGTCCAGTAGGGATTTATTTTGCTTCCTAATTTTATTTCTGTAGAATTAAACAACCATAATTTTAGAGACATGAATAGTCTTGCTTAGATATACATGTTAATCTGTTGCTCACGAAATTAAAACTTCATAAATGCAATCATTCCCCCAATAATTTTCTGAATAATGAGAATTTCTATATGAATAAGTTAAAATGTGATTTCAGTATATGTATAAGACTGTTGGACTCTTTATTGAAAATCTTCATTTTCAAAATAAGCAAACTATGTTAATTAATGATTTACCATATTTAAATATATTCTGCTTAATTAAAATATAATGCAATTTCCTTTAAAAGTTTGCTTATATACTATAATGTATATTTGTATTAATGAAAAATTCATTTTAAAAGTCATTTGTTGATTCATTTTCTACTCTTCCAAATATTAAAAAAAACTGCCAAGATGTCACTCTAAAGGAGAAAGAAAAAAAATTTCTTGTTGGAAATGTTGGTGGGAAATTTTTCCTATAAGGTTATGAAAATTCTTAGAGACACTAGGATTAATGACACAAAAGAGATTTCAGCTTCCTTTGTTTCTAGCTCAAAACATTGTTGAACTTTCCTTCCTGTTCCTATTACTTATTCAGTGAAACAAATGCCTTTATACCCTTCGAAGCTCACCAAGCCCCAAAGCTAGTGATCCTCTTGATTTCCATATTTTAGTAGCACTTGCTCCATAACCTATCTCCTCTGTTTCCTGTATTTTTTTTTCTTTATTTTTGCCACCTCCCAATTGTTTGGCCCATCATGCTGACACTTAAGAAAAAAGTGTCCTCTTCAAAATTTGTCAAATGAAGTTGAAATTCCAGAGACAATCATTTCATTCTCTCTGTTCGCATATTGAACTACTTTTCTAGCTTTATATTTTTCAGCATCGACAGAGATATTCTAAAACTAAGTAAACTGGACCATTCACCATCATTAAATTGACAAATATTTCCTCATCTTTACTTATCCTATTGCATCTGGCACAAATGTTGTCTTACTGTTATTTTTGCCATTTCCACTGACCACAATCCATTTTCTCAAGATTTAGCTCTGATGTGATCTCCTTTATGAAATCTTCCATGATTTTCCTCTCATTTTTCACTGGCAAAGATAGAAGTAGTTTTACTTTTTCTTAAAGTCTTCAGAAGATTGGAAGCCTAATTTTTTGTTGTTCTTTTTAGATAGTGCTTTTCTTTTCTTTTTCAAGTTTTTATTTAAATTCCAGTTAGTTACCATACAGTGCAATATTGGTTTCCAGTGTAGAATGTAGTGTTTCATCACTTGCATACCCAGTGCTCATCACAAGTGCCGTTTTTAATACCCATCACACATTTAACCCCCCCCCCCACCTACCTCCTCTCCAGCAACCCTCAGTTTGTTCTCTATAAGTAAGAGTCTGTTTTGTGTTTTGCCTCTACCCCCACACCGCACGCCATGTTCATCTGTTTTATTTCTTAATTACACATATGAATGAAATTGTATGATATTTGTCTTTTTCTGACTGACTTATTTTGCTTAGCATAATACTCTCTAGCTCTATCCACATCATTGCAAATGGAGAGATTTCATTCTTTTTTATGGATGAGTAATATTCCAGTGTGTGTGTGTGTGTGTGTGTGTGTGTGTGTGTGTGCATATATCACCTCTTCTTTATTCATTCATCTATTGATGGACCCTTGGGCAGCTTCCATAGTTTGTCTATTGTTGGTAATGCTACCATAAACATCAGGGTGCATGTATCCCTTCAAATCTGTATTTTTGTATCCTGTGGGTATATACCTAGTATTCCAGTTGCTGGGTCATAGGATAGTTCTATTTTTAACTTTTTGAGGAACTTCCACATTGTTTTCCAGAGGGGCTCCCTCAGTTTTCATTCCCAAAAGTTTAAGAGTGTTCCCTTTCTCCGCATCCTCCCCAACATCTATTGATTCCTATATTGTTAACTTTAGCAATTCTGACAGGTGTAAAGTGATATCTCATTATAGTTTTGATTTGTATTTTTTCCTGATAATGAGTGATGTTCATATGTCTGTTAGCCATCTGTATGTCTTATTTAGAAAAAAAAATGTCTATTCATGTCTTCTGCCCATTTCTTCACTGCATTATTTTTTTTTTAATTTTTATTTTTTTGGTGAGGGAGAGAGGTGTTGAGTTTGATAAGTACTTTATATATTTTGCATACTAACTCTTTATCAGATATGTCATTTGCAAATATCTTCTCCAATTTTCAAAGGTTTTCTTTTAGTTTTGTTGATTGTGCCCTTCACTGTGCAGAAGCTTTTTTCTTGATGAAGCCCCAATAGTTTATTTTTGCTTTTGTTTCCCTTGCCTCAGGAGACATATCTAGTAAGATGTTGCTACAGCCAATGTCAAGGTTATTGCCTGTGTTCCTCTCTAGGGTTTTGATGATTTCCTGTCTCTCACTTAGGTCTTTCATTTATCTTGAATTTATTTTTATTTATGGTGTAAGAACATGGTCCAGTTTCATTCTTTTGCATATTGTTGTCCAGTTTTCCCAACACCATTTATTGAAAAGACTGTCTTTTTTTCCATTAGATATTCTTTACGCCTTTTTTGAAGATTAGATGATCATATAGCTGTGAGTCCATTTCTGGGTTTTCTATTCTGTTCCATTGATCTATGTGTCAGTTTTTGTGCCTGTACCATACTGTCTTGATCACTACAGATTCATAATATAACTTGAAGTCCAGAATTGTGATGTCTCTAGCTTTGCTTTTCTTTGTCAAGATTGCTTTGAAAATTCAGAGTCTTTTGTGGTTCCATACTAACTTTAGGATTGTTTGTTCTAGCTCTGTGAAAAGTGCTACTTGTATTTTGTTAGGGGTTGCATTAAATGTGTAGATTGCTTTAGGTTGTATAGACATTTTAAAAGTATTTGTTCTTCCAATCCATGCACATGGAATGTTTTTCCTTTTCCTTGGGTCATCTTCAGTTTCTTTCATAAGTGTTTTATAGTTTTCAGAGTACAAATCTTTTACCTCTCTGGTTAAGTTTATTCCTAGGTATCTTTTAGTTTTTGGCAAAATTGTAAATGGAACTGATTCCTTGATCTTTCTGCTGCTTCATAATTGGTATATAGAAATGCAACAGATTTCTGTACAATGTATTATAATTTTATATCTTGTGACTACTGAACTTGTGTATCAGTTCTAACAATTTTTTTGGTGGAGTCTTTTGGGTTTTCCAAATGGAGTATGATGTCATCTGCACATAGTGAAAGTTTGACTTCTTCATTGCTGATTTGAATGCCTTTTATTTCTTTTTGTTTTCTGATTGCTGAGGCTAGGACTTCCAAAAATATGTTAAATGATAGTAATGAGAGTGGACATCCCTGTCTTTTTCCTGACCATAGAGGAAAAGCTCTCAGTTTTTCCCCTTTGAGGATTATATTTTGTATATGGTCTTTATGACATTGAGGTATGTTCCCTCTGTCACTACTTTGTTGAGAATTTTTATCATGCATGGATGTTGTAGTTTGTCAAATGCTTTTTCTGCATCTATTGACAGGATCATATGGTTCTTATCTCTTCTTTATTAATGTGGTGTATCACATTGATTGATTTGCTAATACTGAACCACCTTGAAACCCAGGAATAAATCCCACTGGACTGTAGTGAGTGATTCTTTTAATGTACTGTTGGATACACTTTCCTAGTATTTTGTTGAGAATTTTTAAAAAAAAATTAACATTTATTTATTTTTGAGAGAGAGACAGAGCATGAGTGGGGTCGGGGCAGAGAGAGAGAGGGAGACACAGAATCCAAAGCAGGCTCCAGGCTCCAAGCTGTCAGCACAGAGCCTCATGTGGGGCTCAAATCCATGAACCATGAGATCATGACCTGAGCTGAAGTTGGACGCTTAACCACCTGAGCCACCCAGGTGCCCCTGTTGAGAATTTTTGCATCCATGTTCATCAGGGATATTGGCCTGTAGTTCTCTTTTTTAGTGGAGTCTTTGTCTGGTTTTGGAATCAGGGTAATGTTGGCCTCGTAGGATGAGTTTGGAAGTTTTCATTCAATTTCTGTGTTTTGTTTTTTTTTTTAAATATTTTGAGAAGAATAGATACTAATGCTTCTTTAAAGTTTGGCAGAACATCTGCCCTGGACTTTCGTTTGTTACAACTTTTTGATTACTGATTCAGTTTCATTGCTAGTAATTGGTCTGTTCAAATTTTCTATCTTTTCCTGATTAAGTTTTGGGAGGTTATATTTCTAAGAATTTAGAAGTCGTCCAATTTGTATCCCTTCCTTTGAAGGAGTCCAAGTTGTTAGCATATAATTTTTCATAATATCCTCTTATAATCCTTTGCATTTCTCTGTTGTTGGTTGGTATTTCTCCTCTTTTATTTATGATTTTATTTATTTGAGTTCTTCAAATATGACAAAATTTTAACAAAGTTTAAATATAGATGATGGGTTTACTGGGGATTATTATATTTGTTTTTATTCGACCTTGCCATAAATATATATATATATATATATATATATATATATATATATATATTTTACATAAAAAATTGTAAAACCAGTTTTAACCTTCTTATATTTTAACCTTATTCAACTGACAGAAAGAATATACAATAATTAATTATTGGGTGAACAATAATGATGAGTTTATATTTTTATAAGTAACCTTAGTAATGGCAGTTTGTTACAATTACAAACTACTAACAATGATTTAAATCCTTACTGAGAAATTTTGCAGTATATTAGCTAATGTGAGGAAAAACAAACCCTACTTTCTAGCAGATTCTGTGATAGAGGTTACATATATAGTAACAATGTAGCCTTTCAAATGCTACCATAAACTTATTTGCTTTCTTTCTCAGAAGACAAAATATACACCTAACCTGCCACTTTCTTTTTGCTTCTCTTTTTTCATAGTATTTAAAATACATTTTTTTTCAGTATCATATAGAGTTGTTTGGTAAGACTATGGTATTTCAACCCCACCACTAAGCTAAAATTTGTTTCAAGACTTTTTATTTTCAATTTACTGAAGTAAGGATACCTAATATGAAATCTACTCTTTTAACAGATTTTTAAGTATAACAGAGTATTGTTAGGCACAATGTTGTACAGCAAATCTCAAGAACTTATTCATCTTGCATAACTAAATTTATAGTTATTGATTAACAATTCTCCTTTTTCCCTTCCTCTTAACCACTAGCAACCACTTTCTCCTCTCTGTTTCTATGACTTTGGCTATTTTAGATGCCTCATTTAAATGGAATCATGTAATATTTATTCCTCTATGACTGGCTTATATCTCTTAGAATAATGTCATCAAGTTTCATCCATATTGTTGCACATTGTAGGTTTTCCTCCTTTTTAAAGGTTGAATAGTAGCTCACTGCATGCTATACTACATATTATCTATTCATCCATGCATGAATACTTGGGGTGTTTCTACATTTGGCTATTGAGAGTAGTGCTGAAATGGACAGGGGAGGGCTAATATATCTGTGAGACGCTGATTTCATTCTTTTGCGAAATATCCAGAAGTAGGATTGCTGGATCAAAAACAATTATAAAATTGCATGGAACCACAAAGGATGTCAGATACCCAAAACAGTCTTGAGAAAGAAGAATAAAACTGAAGGTATTATACTTTCTAATTTCAGAATATATTTAAAAACTAAAGTAATTAAACCAGCATACTCTTGGCATAAAAACAGCCATAAAAAATAGAATACAATAGAGAGCCCAGAAATAAACCCACAAATAAACTGTCAACTGATGAAGAAAACTCTATGGGGAAAGGGCAGTCTCTTAAATAAATGTTTATTGGGAAAAGTGGATAATTACCTGCAAAAAATAAAATTGGATCCCCATTTTATTCCATGCACAAAAATTAACTTGAAATGGATTAAAGGGAAGTTGTAAGACCTGAAACCATAAAAATCCAACACAAAAACATAGGAGAAAAACTCCTTGACATTGGTCTTGGACAAGATTTTTTGGTTATAATACCAAAAGCACAAGGAATAAAATTAGCAAAAATTGACAAGTGGGATGGATTTCATTAAATTAAAAATGTTTTTATTCAGCAAAACAAACAAATACAAATAACAAAACCTAAGACAATTAAAAGGCAACCAAAAAAATGGGAGAAGATATTTGCAAACCGTATTCTGGTAAGGAGTTATTACTCAAAATATGTAAGTAATTCGTACAACTCACTAGTGAAAAAAAGCAAATAATCTAATTTTAAAATAGACAAGGGACATGAATAGATATCTTTAACGTTATTGGCCCTGTTAGGAAAGCTATTATCAAAAAGACAAGAAATAACAAGTGCTAGCAAGAATTTCAATAAAATGATACTTTTGTGGGGTGCCTGGGTGGGTCAGTAGGTTAAGCATCTGATTCTTGGTTTTGGCTCAGATCATGATCTCACAGTTCCTGAGCACAGAGCCTGCTTGGGATTCTCTCTCTCCCTCTCTCTCTGACCCTCCCCCACTCAATACACTCTCTCTTTTTCTCTCAAAATAAATAGATTTAAAAAAAGAAAAAAAATGATACCTGTGTACATTGTTGATGGCAATGTAAACTGGCATAGCCATTAATGAAACAATATGAAGTTTCTTCAATAAATCAAAAGTAGAACTACCTTACGATCAATTCAGCATTCACACTTCTGGGTATATAGATGAAGAAATGAAATCACTATTCCAAGAGATAACTGCAATGTTCACTGCAGCATTATTCACAATAGCCAAGATATAGAAACAATATAATGTACATAAAATATGCAATGGAATATTATTCAGCCATAAAAAATAAGGTAATTCTGCAACTTGTGACAAGATGCGTGGACTTGAGGGCATTTTGATAAGTGAAATAAATCAGAGACTTACTATACTCTAAAATAGCTGTACGATTTGACTTTATATGTGGAATCCAAAAATGCTATATTCACAGAAATAGAAATAGATAAATATCCAGTAATAAGGTGAATAATTGTTGGGGATTTAATGTATAGTATTGTGACTGTAGTTAATAATACTATCTTTTATAGTTGGAAAATTTCTAAGAGAACAGATCTTAAATGTTCTTACCACATCCAAAAATTAATGATGTGAAGTGATGGATATGTTTACCAGAATTATTGTGGTAACCATTTCACACTATGTGTGTCAAATAATCACATTGTACACTTTAATCTTACGTTATATGTCAGTTATATCTCAATAAGGCTGGAAAAAATGGGATAAGAGATTCTCCAAAGAAGAGATACAAATGGCAAACACGCATGTAAAAATGCCACTAGTTATCAGGAAATGCTAATCAAAATTACAGTGAGATAGTGCTTCACACCTGTCTTGATGGCTATTATTTAAAAAAAACAATGTCAACATGTGTTGGCAATATTGTGGAGAAAAGGGAATCTTGTACACTGTTGGTAGAAATGTAAATTGGTATACCTACTATAAAAACAATATGAAAGTTGCTCAAAACATTAAAAATAGAACTACTATAAATCATATTCTGTTTGTTTGCTGCTGATAAATACTTCTTCTAATGTGCACTTACTAATAATTTAATTATTGTTATTTTTTATACTGAAAACATATTTTCACTAAATTGGCCAATTTAAAAAATGCCTTGGTTAATAAGCAAATAGAGTGATTATTTATTATTTTACTCTCTAACCATTGTCAGATAACAAAATTAAAATAATAACTTATTATTTTTAGACAGAGATCTTTCTGCTCTTATTGAATTGTTCTGTGCAAGATTTTGGTATCAGGAATTTTGAGCCAAAGTTTGACTTTTCTAGGGACTCTTTGCAATATATCATGTCTAACAACTCTTTCATTGCTAATATAATTACTGGTTTTTAACTTGGTATGTTTCCCTCTATAACTATAGGTGTTATCATATGAAAACATTAACTGTCCTTAACTCTCATATATGTTTGTGAAAAACATGTATTAACAACTGGTAAATTGTTTATAAAGGGATTCTTATTTAATCAAAACCAATATGAGTAATAGTATGCAATAGTAATAATCAAAACATATATTCATTAAATTTTCTATAGATTTACTTAAATATTATGAAATTGGAATTGATGGTCAGATCACAGCCACTTGATGAGTGTAAGGAAAAAAATGTCATATAATTATTAGGAATATAATTAAATCAGAAGTATATTTTGCATGAAGGAAATAGAAAATATTTGAAGAAGCAGAAATAGAAAACAACTATTCAGAAATTTAAGAGTTCAATTTAAGGATATGTTCAAGGGGTACCTAATTTGCTCACTCAGTAGAGCTTGTGACTCTTGATGATCAAGTCAAGAGTTCAAGCCACACATTGGGCATAAAGTTTACTTAAACAAAGAAAGAAAAAAGATAAAAGGATATATTGAGAAATGATGGGAAATTCATTCATTTTCTGAAATGTTCACAAGTTCTCACTCCTCTTCTCATTGTAAATATATTTATTTCTCTTATGTGGATAAGGAAATGGAGAGATATTGCCATGCTTGGTTCAGATTACTCCTCTATTCTACAAAAGATCTGAGAAAAAAATCCTTCATGTCAATATTGTTGGAATACAATTACATTCAGAGTTTGATGTGCAATGTGTTTCACATGGTTTATGAATACTTTTTAACACCATTGTTTTGTGATTGCATAAGATCCTGAAATCAAGGCTGAATTTTGGCATTTCACCAAAAAGCTTTGCTTGACCAAGTTTCATCTTCTCCAGTCTGGCCCATGTGACATTCCTTTTGTTTCTATAATATGCACTACCATAAATTTCAGAATACTATCTGTAAACTAAATATCTCTCTCTGTGCCCATTTTCCCCTTTGTGAACTCTGCCAAAGAGTGCTTACTGATATCTATAACTCTAATGTTGATCTAAAGAGGTGCATTGTGTCTGGCATTAAATATCCTTTCTTATGAGGTAGAGTAGCTTATTTTGTGACTATTTAGCTCGTTTAGCTTATTAACTTATTAACTTATTTGGCTTATTTTGAAAAAAAAACTTTATTTTGTGACTATTATCAATAGAGTTAGAATAGTACAGCTTGCCTTTGATTTTAATATTTTAAGGTTTAAATTTTGATTTAATCTTTTAATACTTGCATTACTAATATCTGGTTCAGAAATCAGAAGACCTGAAGTAAAAACCTTAAAAATGCTTGCCCTTAACAGTAGTAGAAAATTGGGCAAGTTAATTAAGTATTGAGCTGAGCTTAAATTTCCCTGCCTGCCCTGTAATATGAGGTAATAATTCCTATGTCAAAATGTTATTCTAATGACTAAACCAGTTAATTATAAATTAAAATGCAAAATAACAATAATCATAGAGGTATTAGAGACTTTATGGAGTAAATGTTTGTATCTGCCCAAATTCATATGTTGAATCCCTAACCCCCCAATGTGGTGGTGTTTGGAGGTAGGGTCTTGGAGGTAATCAGGTTTAGATAAATTCATGAATATGGGATCCTCATGAGGGATTCAGTGACTTTATAAGAAGAGACCAGAGGTAGCTCTTCCACTCCACACTGTGAGAACACAGTGAAAAGATGGCCTTCTGCAAGCCAAGAGTGACCTCACCAAAAGTCAAATCAGCCAGCACTCAGATCTAGGACTTCCAGCCTCCAGAGCTGTGAGAAATAAATGTCTGTTGTTTAAGCCACCAGTTCTTGGTATTTTGTTATAGCCAAAGACAGGTGCTCATATCAGGCATATATGTGTGCATCTCTGCAACACCTTTCAACTTTACAAAGTGTTTTATATTGAAGTATCTCTCCAATTGCTTTAGTTTTATTTCTTTGCTTATGTGTGCAACACCTCTTTTGTCATTTTATTTTTTTAATCTCTACTAACAGGGAAGGACAGTCTTAGATATCTGCTAGAATATCTACTTTTTAATATGGCCAGTGTTTACCATATTAATCTTGTTAAGTTGCTTTAAAAGAGGGTATCTTTCTTAGAGCATAAAGTTAAAGCAGCACATAGCATTTACCCTGAGTGATTTTCTTAATTTAAAGCTCAGATTTATAAATATCTCATTACAAAATACGCAATAAAAAAACACACAATTGACAGGCAAAAACATGTATTTCATTCAGGAAAAAAAAATCTTCCAAAGACTCCATTTTTTTTCATTCTGTTGTTATGGTTGCCTAGAAACTAGTACTAAGATCATGATTTAAGGGAGTGCAATTTAATGTCCCCTTTCCCCCCAAATGCAGAAAGAGGAGTGCACTGATTATCACTCAAAATTAACAGCATCTCATTAGAACTTTGTGACACTTTCCTCTGATTGACCACACAGGCAGACCCACTGCTGGCTGTCTTTAAAACCAAGGAAACAACAGACTCCAGTTAATTGGCCAGCGGGGGGTGGGGGGGGGCAATTTTCCTGCCCACTTCCAGACTGAGATTAACCCTCTTACATCATTCATGCCTCCAGCATTATAAGATTTGAGCATAGTCAACCTGAGAGTTACACACTCTTTTGTAGTCTTTCTTTACAACTGCAACCTGTGTGTTGAACGGTTGCAGATGATTTTTAAAATGGTTTCTTTAGTAACAAAGACGAATGATATAAGCACCGTGAGGTCAGTGCAGTGAAAGGTGTATATCATTTCATTTATTCTTTCCAATGTAACTGACTTCTTATCAAAGTAGAACTATGGATATATTGCTCAGAAAACTCTGAGTCCAAATGTGATATTTGTGAAGAGCTAAACATAACAACATTGATAACAATTCTATAGAGGATGCACTATCGAGATTCATGTGAAGCACACGTGATCTGCCATTTAGTTCTATTGTGTTTGAGTACTTTTTCTTCCCATTTCAGATGATACCAGAGATGAAATTTAACCAGGCGTTAGCTCTCTCCTCAAGGAAAGAACAATTTGTATTTGAAATGAACTGCCAGTGCTAAGGGACTGCATTGGTTCAGTTCTGATTTGCTGGTTAGGAAGGTGTGTTACAAATCAAACGGGACTTGATAAAGCCATTTGACAAAGAGAGATTAACATTAAGTCCAAATGTAAACAGCTTGGCTAAGAGTAAGAGTGAGTGTGGGGGCAGAGAGAAGCTGATTAGTAATTCAGCTTTTATCTTGGCTGAAAGGGACTGATAGCTAGAGTCCTGGCAGTCTTCACCTTTTGTTGACCATCTGTACTGTGAGTTCCCCAGCAGAGAGCCAGCTCATCTGGGGACAAGGGAGCAGAAGGGCATAGCTTCTCATATGAGCGCAAAACCAAAAGCCACGCTAAACACCATCAATTAAAATGCATTAGTCCTGTAGGAGCTGCCCATTAGAGTGTTGAGTGTGCACAGATGTCGCCGTTACAAGCATGACACCAGTAATTAGGTAT
Organism: Acinonyx jubatus; assembly: GCF_027475565.1. Classification (NCBI taxonomy): domain Eukaryota; kingdom Metazoa; phylum Chordata; class Mammalia; order Carnivora; family Felidae; genus Acinonyx; species Acinonyx jubatus. Next base: position 34,227,346 of record NC_069380.1, on the reverse strand, counting down.
CACAAGTAGGAGGACTTCACACACTATTTAGCAAAAATATTGCACTGTTTTTGCATAAACTTTTGCTATAACTTTAATTGCAGTGGGTCTCACCAATATCGGTCAAAAGAAATATTGCCATTTTATCACAGCCAGGACTGTTGCTTTCTAATTAGGTTGAAGACACATAACAAAATAGATGAGATTACCAAATAGAAGGAGAGAGAGAAAGAGTACTTGCTATTATAAGTGCATTAGTTATGATAAATGTCTATAGTTAGTCAAAAAAAATTAAAGCCCAATTTATTCTTATACGTTTCCATGTTCTCCATCATTGCTGACTGATGGCTTGTCTTTGAGTGAATCTGTAATGCTTTAAAATAAATAAAACAGGACTTGAATCTACATCTCAACTGCAGCAGCATATTTTCAGTACTATGTCTTGTGTTAAAGGGATTTTTCTTATCCATCTAAGAAACTGTCCATCCTTTTCTCACTCTTAGTATCGCCCTCAATCTCTCTCTTCTTCTCTAATGCAGTGTTATTTTCACAAATTCAGGAAGAAAACAATACAGTGATTTTAACTGATGTGGAATTTGTGGTGTAATGTGGGCTATCCCGAATGGAATATTGTGAATAGGTCCACTGTACACGAGCGTCACTTTTCTGAGAAACATCATGCACATAAAACACCATTTTCCTCCTTCTGTCTTGATGTCTCAGGGAAAAGGTAACGAAAGGGTAGAGTCTTCCCCTCACCTCTGAAACTGGTATTCTCTAAATACAAATCGGACAGTCGCAAACACCAACAACGTGTCACAGGAAACCTCTCAAGGGAATGGGGTGTGCAGCATGCAGATTAATAGAAAAGGAAGATTAAACAAATCACTTGGGCATCCCTGATGCTTCATCCCTGGTCATCACACATCTTTGTAAGAGCTCTGTACATTACCCTCATTAGGACAATCTGTACAAGGCCCTGTATCTCCCAGGAAGAGCATCCCAGTAAGGAAACAGGAATCAATGGTGAAAGCTTCAAGAGGACAATCAGGCAGTCCCCAGGACAGTGAAGGGGCAAGGAAAATAACAGCTTGTAAAGCTTGACAAGCTCGAGTCAGATGCTGCTTCAGGACTCCTGTTGCTTGGCGTCTGCATCCTAAAATAAGAACATTGTTCTTAGGGGATGGCCACGGCCCTGCTGTCTTAATTTAGGATGCATAAAACTGCCCAAGGCAGAGGTCCAGAGTGATTTAGAGAGTACATTTCATATAGAAATGAGTACCAGACCACTGGGAAGACTGAAAATAAAATAAAATACAATAAAATACCTAAGAATCTGTGAGTGTATGTGCATGTACATGTGAGTGTGTGTTTATGTCTGTGTACTGGGACCCATTGATGAGATGTGAAAAATCAATAATCTAGCAGCCTCACATAGACCTTTTTAGCTACTAGTCCAGGAAAAGAAAAACGAAAATGGAATATACAGTCAAGAGATAAATATGGTTGATCATTTTATTTTTGTTCTCTAGTATGTTCCTAAAGAAAATGACATTTATTTTTAAAATACTAATTTAAAATTCTGTATATTTTGAGTCCATTCTCAGAGGTAAAAGTATCAAGAAACTAAGATATTAAGCTTTATAACTTTTCTGATATACAACATAATATAATATATAGCACTTTGTATAATATATGTAATATACCTTGTTACAAAATCTTCAAAAATACCCTAAATGTATTTACTATTTAGAAGTCCAATAAAAAAGGTAACAAATGCATTTTCAGGGTTTCTTATTGGAACTTATGAGGACAGAATAGAAATTCAAATGGCAACCTGATTGCTTTGAATACAAACATCATATCATTTCATTGGTTTGGTATTTGCAGAAGATGATTAGTCCTCCTACCAGTTGAAAGAAGCTATCAGCACTAGAGAAACAATTAAAAGTATTTCTGATCCTATGAGGCACAGGCTAGTAAAAGTACTCCCTCTCGGGAGAAAAGTGCTTGTCCATATGAGGTAAATTATCTCTCCAAGGGAGCCAAATGATGATAATGATTTTCAGAAGCCAAGTAATAATTCAGCGACAAGTAAAATTTTTCCATGGCAAGTATGAGTTTAGAGTATTTATAGATTCCCCTGAGCCTTTCACATTAGAAATATAGCAAATGGCACTATAATTTGATATTTCCAAACTTAAATGCATTTGCCCAACATGTAGCTGATTATTAGAGATCATTGTAATATTTATGACATGATTTTCCTGACTCTGTAGGTGTGCACCACATAGAGGCTTCCTGTATCATTTAAAACTTTAAGACACAATATATTAGGACATGAACTACTCCGTATTCACATACACACACACACACACACACACGCACACGCACGCACACACACACACACACACACTCACACACTGATTAATGGAATAATTACACATATGTCACACACATCTATTCTTTCTCAAGGGCACAGATAAAATGTCTAGCATCTTTCAGTCTGAAATGTTGCCTCTTGTCATATTTTTCTTTGTTTTCTATCTTGGATCTAACTACAGTAGATGCTGAGGTGATAATGGAAGTATATTTGTTTCCAGTGTTTTCTCTAGCTTCTTTTTGTTTATTTATTTATTATTGGAATAATCAGATTGGCATTTATTATTGAATCAACCTCTTCCGTAGACCTTCCCCATAAATTTGCAAATTAAAGATCTCTTTAGGGTAGATAAGCAATTGTGCTTATGGACAGTAGGTACTTCAAATGTAGCAAGCAGTGAGTTTTCTCTGCCAGGATCTTTAGTTCTGGTGAAGTCAGTGAAAAAGAAAACATAGCTGAGTCTTCAATAAAACTTAAGACACAGTCTTCCTTCAAAATTACACTTTGATTGAAGCACAAAGTTTCAAAGCCAAAACAGCTAAATACAGGAGAGAAAATCGTCCACATTTTCATGTAATGAAAAATATATCAATTTATCACACACTGGATATTCTTCTAGTTTGACTTCCATTTTTTATAAAAGCAGAAATAAATTGTAGGTTTATTTCAAAGCAACCTGAGAAACTATTGAAACTCATTTCAGGCACTGGTCCTGTGTGCCAGACTAAAGAGAAAAATGGTAACCACATGTAAATAGCAGTAACTAGCAAAAATATGACTTTTATAATAAAACTATGGAAATGCCATAACATCGTTATGAATTATTGTTAATATTTTGTTTCTTACTAATTCCTTTCTTTCTTTCTAACTAATTCATTGCTTGTTATCCACTTGGGTGGGTCCTTTATATAGAGGATGGAAACTAAAAATGTTATCTTCTCTATTGTTCATAGTTAAAATCATATACTAGAAAGTTCAATAAATTCTAGAATATTGAAAAGATTCTTAAATGTCTGCTTAAGGTTCTTAGCAGAACCTCTTGTAATTTCCCCTTTGCTAGTTTCTTCCTGATTTACTATGCTATGCTTTCACTAATTTGAGGAATAAGAACTCACTAGCACCTTTGCTTTATTTTCTTATTCTCTCCAAATAGCATTCCCCTGTGATTCAAAAAATATCTTAAATGGCTTATTTCCCCCAATAATTCAAAATGCTCTGAAACTACCTTTTACTTGATGAAATTATACAAATGATCATCCAGAAGAATAAGCTCATAGGAGTCACCAGAAACATTCTGTAATGAAGAAGGGATTATATGACCAAGTATCTTAGAAATATTATAAAACTATGATAATTGAAAGACCATGATTTTGGTACTGTGACACATGCAAACATCAAATTAATACAAGACAATTGGGACATTTCTATTTAGCAGAGACAATAGTGGCTAATGATGTAGGAGCAGTTAGCTGGTTAGAAAGACAGGTCAGTTTATCACTTCTCGGACTTCTGGCTAAGATCGAGTGAAAAACAATCAGTTTCCTTACCTCATTTTGCATGGGTTTATAAAAAAAATACATGTGACTCAATGATATAGAGGTAAAATAAAAGCAAAAATAACCTATATAACTAATAGAGAAAAACATGAAAGATCTAATATATATTATTTTTTATTAAATGGAGAAAAAATCAAGGTGCAGAATGTATGTTGGACAGTGTTTTCATTGCACTGATTTATGTGAGTATGTGTTTTTACACATTGGATGTTTCTAAAAAGACCTTAGATGTTGAAATGGTTGATGATGGCACTGGTGGCCGAAAAAAAAACCCACAAAAAACAAAAACAAAAACAAAATAAAACACACACACACACTCAAAAAGTGAAAAAAAAAAGAAAAAAATGTTTTTGAAATCATTAAAATACTTATTCTTAACGTGTAGATTTTTGTCCTAAAACTTTAATACTACTTAATAAAACAAGAAAATTTATTCTACTTCAGGGTTTCCCTCATGACATTTTCCTTTGTATATAACTTTTCTATTCACTATATAATCATAATGATACTGATATCCTTACTGCCTTTATTTATATGTACTGAACAATATTTTGTTAGTTCAGTATATTTCATAAAAATATATAGCAACCTCAGAGGAAACTGCCAAATTTTGAACACCTTGATAAAATGAACTTTGGTTTTTGAAAATGCAACATATAGAAACTAAACTGCATCATTTTCCTTAGCCTTTCAGAAATGTTTACCTGATCAAGATTGTCATTGAAAATACATTCGTATCTCTTCATGCATCCAGGTCATTTCACTGAATGCAAGTAAGCTTAATCTTAACCTTATTGTAATTACATCCTTCTTAATAAAGGAAGCAAAAGAAAGCCAAGAATTCTCAAGACTCTCTTTTCCCAGCACTAATTGTTCACTGGCAAGTGTGATGTGAGGTTGATGGCCATCCTTTTATTTTATTTTATTTTATTTTATTTTATTTTATTTTATTTTAATCACATCCATTCTCTTATTCTGTCCCCTTCTCCCATCCCTCTTCATCTTAAACCTTTCCACTCTGCCCCCTGGAAGGCAGAGTTCATTGTTTATCCTCTTTGTACTCTACTTTCTTAACCTCTGCAAAAGTTTCTTTACCACTTTGCTTTAATTGAAACCTGCTTATTTTCTGAGACTCTTCCTTCTCCTATGCCCTTCCCAAGGATATAGAGGTCCTCTCTATATAATTCATATTACTGGACCTGACATGGGACAGATGACCCATTACTTAAAGCCTCATCCAGATCCTCTCTTTTTCTTCCCTGAAGTGGCCAAGCTTTGAATGTCATATCATTAAACAAAGCCAATAACACGTCCTTGTATCAGACCCTGAGTTTTGACAGCATCAGTTTTTTTTTAATATTTATTTATTTTTGAGAGAGAGACAGAGTGTGAGCAGGGCAGGGGCAGAGAGAGAGGGAGACACAGAATCTGAAGCAGGCTTCAGGCCCCAAGCTGTCAGCACAGAGCCCGATGTGGGGCTGGAACTTATGAACCGTGAGATCATGACCTGAGCCAAAATCAGACGCTCAACTGACTGAGCCACCCAGGTGCCCCATTGACACCATCAGTTTTTAAGTATTTAGGTTTTTGGCTTACTCTTTCCAACACTACTCCTAGATCAGTTCTTTGTAATTTCAGTAGTTACACAAAGAATCCCATCTTAAGTCTGTAAGAGATTCTCAGGTGGCTGAACAACTATCCTTCATTGAGTGTTCTCTACACGGTTAGGATACTTGTTTCCTTGGTTGTACCTAGGCTGTATCAATTCAAATAACCATAACATTTTTTAAATCTGTTTTATCCATTCTTCTTAGAATCCCAGCCTCTTGTTTTTTCCAGTTCACTTCCTCTCATCTTCATCCTCTAAACATTTCTGTCCTTTGTTTGCCATAATCAGACTCCATCATGGGTTAAATCCAAATTTCTGTTAACCCAGAGTTTGTACTCATGCAGCTAGCTGAATGTGGCTGGAGAAAAATCACCCAGTAATGCTTACTGTTCTCACATTAAATTTATTATAACTAATCTCAAGTGGGCCCTTAACTATGACAGATAAAACCAATAAATTCCCCTACTCCATGTAGGCTCTCACTATCCTAATTTCATACCTTCTACTCTTTTCTTCAATCTCCATGTCCCTCTCACCCTGTATATGCTCCGGTGATGAGTCTGCTTATCTGTTGAGAAAAAAAAAAGGAATCAGAAGAAAACTTCCACAGACTTCTCTCTCCACCATCTAATTATCTGTCACTGTCTGTACTCTGCCCTCCCTTCAGTTTCCATAGATGAACAAAGATCCTCGTAATAGATCCTAGCTCTTGCCACCTACTGAAGAACATAGCTCTTTCAATCCTCTTCTTTTTTATATCAACAGTTACTCCCTCTTTTTCAAGATAACCTCATCAAACCAAAATAGGATGCTTTTTCTCCTCATTTAAACAATAAAAACAACAACACAAAAGACCCTTCTTTGATGCCATTATCTCTCTACCCATTTACTTCCCTATTCCCTGAATGGTAACTTTCTTAAAAAGTTGGCTGTCCATAATTCCTCTCATCATGACATTCTCACATTTTTTCATAAACCCAATTTAAAAATGATTTCCTCAATACATCTCTTTAAAAATTTATTTTATCAAGGTCATCAATAATCTCCATGTACTAAGTCCAGTCTTCATCTTATTGCCTTCTTGACAACATTTGGCAAAGTTGATCATTCCTTCCTTTTGAAACTTTTTATTCATATAGTTTCCACATTCTCTTTTTGGTTCCCTGATTCATTGGCTTCTCCTCCTAATCATTTTTGCAAGTTTCTCTTCAGATCCCCGAGCTCTTAATTATTGGAATGTACCTAGGGTCTATCCTTAAATCTTTATTTTTCTCCATTGAACCCCCACTGTGATTATCTCATTCAGTCTCATGATTTTAAATAACATCTATCCATGGGTAGCTAACAAATGTGTATTTATAATCTAGACGTTGCCCTGAATTTATGAAACAGGTTTGCCTATGCAAATCCCCATTCGAATGATTTATAAGGTATCTGGCAATTGTCTTATATAAGACTAAAATCTTGATATTCCTCCCTCTATAAAATTGGCATTCCCATCTCAGTTGATCTTTGAAATGCTCAGGTCAGAGTCCATGGACTTACTGATTGTTTTCAAATCACCAATCTAACCATCATAGTACAAGCATCATAATCTCTCACTGGATTATTGCCAAGAATCCTCCCTGAGCTCTGTGCTTCCACCTCTGTCCCTCTAATATAGTATTTTCAACATGGTAATCGGAGTGACCCTATTGAAATATAAGTTAGATTTTACCTTTCTTTTTAAGTCTCAAATGGTTCCCCAATTCAATTGGAATTCAAGCCAAAGTTTTTACCAAAGGTTTATAAAATCCTTCTCATTCTGGTTACCTCTGTAATCCCTTCTACCACACTTCCTGCTGCACACTCAGTTTACTTTTTCCCCAGACTTTTTCATGTTGTTTTTTGTACCTGGATATTTATTATCCTTGATATTTACACAGTTCATCTGATCATCTCCTTTTTTTTTTTATTATTTACTTATTTTTGAGAGAGAGAGACAGAGCTCAAGCAAGGGAGGGGCAGACAGAGAGAGGGAAACACAGACTCTGAAGCAGGCTCTAGGCTCTGAGCTGTCCACACAGAGCCCAATGCAGGGCTCGAACCCATGAACTGGGATCATCACCTGAGCCGAAGTCGGACACTTAAATGACTGAGCAACCCAGACACCCCTCACCTTTATTTAGTGATGCCTCCCCTGACAAATCTATCTAAAATTTCAACATGTCACCCAGCTGACAGCTGTTATTTCAGCCTCCAGTTGTTTCTCTCTTCAAATCACTGTATCTAATATATAATATATCTACCAATTTTTGAAGTGTCTGTTCCACTTCCCATATTATAAAGTAAGATGTATGAAAGTAGAATAATTTTTCACCTTGTGTCTCTTGTTGGTGAAGCAAATGTCACTTTTATAAAGCGTATTATTTTTGGTTGCTTACCAGATATAAGAAGCAAATCTCTGATAGTGGACTTTTAGGCAGTAAGGAGACAAATTTGAGGGGAGTTGGACAAGGTTACACCAAATTCTATATTGGTTCTATATGAAGTTGTAAATTAAACTATGATTCTAGGCATGAAGGTTAGATGAAGTACTTTAATCCTTGTGTTCTAGAAAACATGAGCTGTCACATTTGAAGACAATAATTACAATTTTGTAAATTTGACACTAAGCTCCTTAAGGTGTAAGTCTGAATCTTTGTAAATTTAATTACAAACTATCTAACATCTATTCACTCAGTTAGTAGCTTTTATGTGTCTCTTTTGAATACACTGATGCCCAAAGATGCTCTGAAAGTATATCAATGCCTCTGAAGGTCCACTGAATCTATTAAAGGAAGACAGAGTCCGGTATATAAAAATTATGACACCTCAAATATACAATATAGTCTAAAGATTGCTTCATTGGTTTTATTTTAAATTCTATTTCAACACTTGATTTTTAAAAATTATTTGTGCTTTTTTGTGGTTTTCAAAACATTTACATGCTATGTAGTGGAGTTTCTCAAATGACATTCATTGAAAAGTCAACTGTTCTGAATTTATGACACATGTTATTTAATAATCTTCTCTTTAATTAATTTTGGCTTTATTAATCTCCTGTTCTTTCAAATGAATGTCTGAAATCCCATTTAAATAAAGCTTTCAAATGATAATGTATTTGTCAAATAATCTGAAGCAATTTGTAAAATTTATATACAGATGACCCTTTTATATATCCAACGAAGCTTAATAATCCTATAAACATAATAGCTGAGTTTAGACAATGTGAGAAAACTAGCCGTGGTTGGCTATTTTTAGCCAACACAATGACTTAATTAAATCACTCTGTAGTGGATGCAATTGATTGACTGGCTGTAGAACATAAATGATTGAAAATAATGAACATATTGGGGCCAAAATAAGTATTAGGGGTCTATAAGTGTACGTGTGTATGTGTCTGCATGCATATGTATAGTCTGCATAGACACAGTTATGCCAAGACTTATGTGAAAAGATACATGTATATGTATTATCTCAAGATTCCGCCCTCTGATTAGCCATATATTTTTTCTCAATGATTCATGATAGAATAAATGATTGATACATATTTCCTCAGCTATTTTTCAGAAATGTTACACACTAATATAAAGCGGATTGGCACCTATCACATGAGGTTTGAACATCACCTCACCTATTCCTAGCTGAAAAATATTACTTAAAATCCCACTGTCAATGATTTATTACTTGAGTTAACACTTTCCCCCTGTTAAAATAGAAGCATCCCTTGTGGAAGAGATACATGTTATGCAGTATTCAGCTATTAATAAAAAGTGTAAAAAATATCTTGTATTTCTGTATAATATCTCAATTTAGCAAAGGTCACTTTATCAGTATTCTAAACTTCTAGCAAGTAGTAATGGAAGGCAGTTTTTGTAGTTTTTGTAAGAGAGGCTAGAAAGTCACAGAACTGGGTCGCTGTCTGTGGAAAATTGACGTGGATGGGGCATGGCAGTAAGAGGGTGAAACTACCCAGAGGCCCGTTTACGGGTACAAAGGGTCAGGGATGGTGGGTGGCAGTCAGGTGTTTCAATACTGACAGCTAGAAAGCAGGTTATAAAGGTGGAGAAGAAGATGCCAAAAGCCACTGTAACATATTTAATTATTTAATCGGGTGCTATCTCTGCACAACTGCATATCATGACACTTATGGAAGTAATAAACATAATTATTAATATTATTTATGTTCTACTCCTCTCCCTGAGAAAGTGGTAGATTTGAAAATGTCTTCTAGCAGGAAAACATAACCATTAGAAGAGCTAATTAAAATCTGGGATTTTTATTTGGCTTGAAACCTTCACAGGTGTCAATCTTTCTTAATTAAGAATACAGTGGGAAGAAAAAAAAGCATCCATATTACTCTAAGCCATTTTGTGCACAGTGAAATTGCTTTTCTTCTCAAGGAACTGTAAAGTCATTTCTTGTTCTTAACACACATTCCAGACATTTTAAATGGATATTTCCTGGAAGAGTTGCAAAATCCACAAAGGACTTACTTTCTTGAAGTATTTTCACTTTTGTAAATAAGCAAATAGACAAAAAGGCAAATCTATATATGAGTTTGTAAGGAAGAAATTAAACATATATGTATAAATATTAATTTAATACATGTGCATATAAATAGAAATTGAATCTATATGAATATTTTTAATAAATGCATATTATGTGCGTATTAATTTTCCCATTGAAATATTATTTATTATTGCCGTTTTTCCAAGGAGCTCAGATTACTTCATGCACATTTAATTAGTCTTCAGTATTTCTACGAGTTTTTGTTTTGTTTTGTTTAGGTTAAGGGTAAAGGAAATGTATAACAACGTAACAACCTTTTTCTTGTCATTCAAACAAAGTGCATTTTTATACAGCAAACATACAAAGTTCACAAAAATATATACTGATAAATTATTTATTGCATGTATGTATTTATGTATACAGTTTGACTCCTAATATTCAAATGTGTCCACATTGTCAAATAATAAATTCTTCTAGCTCTTTCAAATTATTGACTATTAGAGATAAAATACTTATTTCAGTGATACCACTTTCATTTTCTATTATTTACATAACTATGTCTTGGAATTTTCTTCAGAACCAGAACCACATTCCTTGCTTTTTCATCAACTGCTCAGTATCAAAGGGAAAGAATAAAATTGACTAGTGAGGAATTCTCAATGGGCAATAAGAGCTTACAGAATTTATCTGGAGGCCTGCAAAAGTGGTTTGTAATCCAGTAAGATCATGGTTACAGAAGAAGCCAGTCGTTGGTTTAGAATCAAACACAGTACAATCAGAAAAGATAGCCTGGGGCCAGAATTCTTGCAGTAGCAAGAACTCCTCATAAGCCTTGTCTTCCCCTACAGCCAGCATGAACTGTTGCTCCCTGCTCCCTAATGGGTTTTACCTGCAAATGTGGCTTTCTAAGACTCTACAATCCCATTACAAAGAAGAGAATCACAGTCTGGGGTAAGGTTAGTGAAAAGCACATCAATTTGGTAATAAGCAAATAGAAATTTAAATTCTTTTTATACTATCTGCCAGTGGAGACATATTACATAAATTATTTCAGTGATACTACTGAATGTTCTTACCTGCAAAACTGGGATGATAACATCTACTTCATATGATCCATATGTGAATGTGATACTATAATAGATAAGAAACAGATTCTGAATAGATAGTAGTTTTTTCCTTGATTCCTCCAAAGAGCAGGAGGAAAATCAGCTTTTCATTGGATAACTTGAACACTAGCATGTGGACAGGGGCAAATAGTCAAGCTGCAAGCAGATGTAATAAGGGAACCATGATAAGTAAAAGTATGAGATGGGATAAGTCACTCAGCTTTCTCAGCCACAATTCTGGGCTTGCCCTGAACCTACCGCTAATCAGTGAGTCTGGAATTTGTAAAGATGAACAGACAGAGAGAAGAAGGAAATAACATTTGTTAAATTCCTATCAGGCAAGAAGCAATGGGATAGCTACTTTCTTGACAATAATCATTGATATAGTTAATGACTGTATTTCAAATACATTCAATGACTTGTGAAATCACATGTCTGGAAAGTATGGAGGCTGATTATAACCTGTGATTCCCAAACTCATGATTGTCTCCTAAGATAATTTTTCCTAGGGACACAGGGAAAACTCATCAGAGACATTTTTAAAAATGTATATGCCAATTCTCTATCCAATGTTTTATTTTATTATTTTTTTTAATTTTTAGAAGTGGGGAGAATGATATAAAATATTTTATTTTTTATTTATTGTGTATTTTGTATTTATTTTGAGAGAAAGCACATATGTGAATGGGGGAGGAGCAGAGAGAGAGGGAGAAAGAGAATCCCAAGCCGGCTCCATGCTGTCAGTACAGAGCCTGACAAACTCATGAAAAGTGAGATTGTGACCTGAGCTGAGATCAAGTCAGAAGCGTAACCTAACATGTATTTTAAAGATATTTTCTTCTCTTTTTGATGCCTTATTATTTCTCCAAGACAGGTAAACAAATACAAATGAAAATAAACAGAAACACTGGGGGAGATGCCTGTTGGCTCATTCTATTAAGCATCTGACTCTTGATATCGGCTCAGGTTGTGATCTCACAGTCATGAGATTGGGCCCTGCATTGGGCTCAATGCTGAGTGTGGAACCTGCTTGGGATTCCCTCTCTCTCTTTCTGGCCCTCTCTCTCTCAAAATAAATAAACATTAGAAAATAAAAATAAAGCAAAAGAAACACTGGGTGGTAATCTGGGAGGTCAGAAGGACTGATTTCTCTTGGTCCTGAGTTGGTGGCTAGGAGGTGGCAGAGAATAGACTGTTCCTAAGATGGACAACATAAAAATATATTGATGAGTGTATTTAAAATATTTTATATGTGTAATCATGAACATGAGTCAGTTATTCCTACATTGGTATAAGGTCAACAACCAACCGTTTAGGAGAAACTATAAAATACAATTTAGATGTTTATCACATGATTTTTGTTAAACAGAACAAAATCAAAATTAAAAAGGAATCCTTCTTTAAAATCTTTAGACAGAGTGAATTTGGAGGACTATACAACATTATAGTTCTGATAATTTGATGTATTTTAACGATAGACATGTGGAAAACCTGGATCAATCAACATCTGTTTATTCAATTAACCAAATAATAGTAGTTAGTTAGGAAGGTACATATGAATTTACCTATGAAGAGTGAGTAAAACTAGAAGGCAGGAAGGTGACAAATAATTTTACTCTTCATGCAAACTTGAATTAATTGTTAATGGCTCTGGAACACTCTGTGGAAGGATTCTGGGATACCTTTGCCAAGCTGGAGTGCAGTGTTTGGTTAGTAAGGTCTGTTCCAGCTAGTGAAAGGATGGTTGTTTTGTTTTGTTTTGTTTTTTGTTTTGTTTTGTTTTGTTTAAAACTCTGTTTTCAATCCCTGTGTTTTATAGCCTGACTTACAGATTACTTTTATGTATGTAGGTAAAGTTTCCTGTGTCAAACAATGCATTGATGAAACAAATACCCCCACCCTTCATTTTCCAGAGTAGGAAAGGTCATTCACAATGCCAAAGTCACACATAATAAATGATATAAATCAAAGATTTTCTTCATGTCTGATAAAATACAATTAAGAGAATAACAACAAGCAACAACATAATACAACTTGGACACCTATACCAAGGCTGGGAGATGAGGGTGATGAATACCATTGACTGAGATACTACTGTCTGGCCACCACCGTGCCAATATGCAAGACATTTTATTTAATAATCACAGCAATTCATTCAGTTCTTTACAGTTATGCTCATTTTTCAGATGAGGAAAACGGAGATTTTGAAAGTTTAGTTGCCTATGGTTCATATTATATTCAAACATGCTCACACGTGAAACCAGAGCCTGGCTCCAAATTTCTTGTTTATTTAGTGTTCTACTCAGATGTTCAAAAGTTGAAGATATCACTTAGAGAAAATAGTGTAGATTTAGACAGGATATAGGTTTATAGCTTGGTTTTAGCATTTTGTAGCTCTGTGAGTATGAGAAAGTTAATCAACTTCTCAAACCCTATTTGTTACTCTATCGGTAACAGCAATGCAATAATGTTTATTGTAACAGCCATGACGCTGCTATAAAAATTATATAAAAATAAAGGTGTGTAAAATACACAGCATAATACTCGATATTTAATAAGCAAAGGCAAAAGTATTGCATATTGTTAGTATAATTGTAAAACAAGTATACCTTAATTGGCATACTGCAACTAGCTTAAATTATATGGTGCCAAGTGAAACTAGCAGTGACAATAATTTTCTCTACATGCCCTACCCTTTTTTAACCCTGGTCGCATTAGTCTGCATGCGTAGAGACCTTTAAAACATGTCTTCAGTCTCCTGATCCCAGATTTCAAGCCTTTTTAGGTGTACATCGTAGAAAATTTCTGAGAATTTTGATGTAACATTTCAAATTACCTAAATGTCACTTATTTAGTTTTCATAAATAATAAACAACATTTACCATCATACTAATGGCTGATCTATTTATCCTGCCTATTGGTATGTAGTTGATCAAATCACAACTTATTTTCAAAAAGCAACCCTTACTAATCTGCTAACAGATCTATTCAGAATTATATACCATTGCCAATTCAAAGATATTATCATTAATACTGACCCTCTCCCCAAAGATGTGGCACAGCCAGGTGTTCCTGGCATACTTTGTCAGATGTTTCTTTTCCAGTACCTGTAATTTGCAAATTTTTGTGCCTATTTATGAACACTCCTTGGACTGACATTTCTTCTGATGTCTTTGCTGCAACATGGCACTCTATTTCTGCTTCGTAACCATTTTAGTGCCCTAAAACACTTGCTCCTTATCAATAACTGAATTACAAATTGATTCTTCACCTAAACCTCGGTAATAAATGGATGTCCTTCTGCAGCCCATTTAATAAAAGATTTCCAGTGAGCAATTAGCAATGTGATTTTCCAGAAGACAAGTGACTGTACTCTAGCAGACGGAATTAAAAAAAAAAAATTTTTGTCCTATTTGTGACTGACTTGGCTGGACATCTTTGTTAGTAAAATTTCTCAGTGCTTTTAATATGTGGTTATTAATGTCTTAAACATATAATATTTTCTGAGAGTGCCAGTAAGAAGCAAGAGTGAATATTAGAACTTTTGGTAATAACAACAGTATCAACAACAAATACTACCTGTATAAACAACTTACTCAACTTTGCTGATGTGTTTGGGTCTCTGCGGTATGTGTTGTAAAACCTAGGAATGTATGGTGTGTGTGTGTGTGTGTGTGTGTGTGTGTGTGTGTGTGCATTTGAACACTCCAAGAATAATTAGTGATTATCATTTGGATATATTGAGAAATAACTATAATGACATAAATGTGCAAAGTGGTAACCTCTTATTACTCTCTAAAATGTCATTGCGCATGTATGAAGGTTTAATGAAAATGGTGCAAATATATGATTCATGAAAAGAGCATGAAAATAAAGACAGGGAAATAAGACTTTTCGCATATTTGTTTTGGCCAGAGCTGTGCTATTAAGGAACTGGAAAAAAGAACGAGTGAAAATGTAGAGAAATTAACTACTGTATATAGGAGAGTACAGATACCAGCAAATCACATCAGTTCTGGCACTATGTTATGTGACAGGGTTTTCTGAACTAAAACACAAATTTCATCAGCACACTCAAATTCTTCCCCTAAACATCATAACCCCCTAAAGGCTGGAGGACCCCCCAACCATCCTTCCTTACTGAGCTTTGAGAGGGAATTTTCTAAGATGCGGATGTTCCTCTAGTCAGCATTTCTGGTTCCCCACTCTATGACAAAACACTTTTTTTATATACACATATTATTGTACTCTTAGTATAAATGTCTTATTAAGTTATAAGATGAAAAATTTAGTTGTTATAGCTTTCAGTGAATTCTTCTCCTTTAATAGGTGAGTAAACTGTGGTTCTAGACTTAGAATTTCTTCAAAAATTCTGAGTGAAACAGGTTTAAAACAAAAATGAATTCCATATTCTAAATACCCTCCATGAGCAAAACTACATCTCTGGCATTTTTGTTGTTGTTGTTGTTTGGGTTTTGTTTTGTTTTGTTTTCATCTTCAAGCAGAAATCGCTACTCTAGTTAGATATAACACAATTCTCACTTGCCTCATGGTTTTACAAGGTATTTGTAAAGTGAAAATTTCTGTCTAAGTTGTTAATGGGAAAATCCTAAGAAAGACCAGGCAATTTAGTAACATTATTACAAGCAAACAAAAGTTTGCCCCTGATTTAATATTTTTAAGCATTCAGTTGAATCTCCATATATTACCTCCTTTAACTACTATTTTATTTACTTACATTTCAGCTTATTTCAAAAGGTATTAAATGGCATTCAGTCTCGAGAATCCTGAATTTTACAGACATAAAATTAAAGAAATGTTTTCTTTCTTAGATAAGAAATATCCTTTCTTAGAATATCTGAAAATAAAAGAGAAAATGAGAGGCATACTCCTGTAATGCAAAACTTGTATTTTATTTTTCTCCCTCTCATGGCTATAGATCTTAAGCAGAGCCCTTAAGTCGCAAAGCCAGCCAAAGGGTGAATTACTTTCAGGAAAAACAAACATAATCTCTTCTGAATATGTTAGAAACCTCAGAAAGCCTGCCAAACCCCAAGAGTTCTGATTTCTGAAGATGTCAGCATGACAACCATGGATGACATAGAAACTATAAGTTACTAAATTTGAAGAATGGGCTTGAGATGAAGGGGGGAAATATATTTTTAATTCATAATAAGATGATAACCTTAACGTTTACGGGCGGAAGTAAAATATATTGTTCAAAGCTGAGAAGCAAAAAATAAAACTTCATTAAAGTATAAACATGTAATATTGTTCATACTAGTTAGCTAATAAGTGCTGCCTAAAAACATAGAGGATTAAATATATATCTTACTTATTTACATTAGACTTCAAGTTCCAATAATTTGAGGCTGTGTCTACCTCGTCGCTAAGTATATCCTCAAATACCGGGCTTGCCCCTTGTCATACATCTAGTTCTCACTAGTACTGTTGAATCGATTAATTAACACATTCCTTCACCTACTTTCTCTCTTTGCTCTCTTTTTTATTTTTTTTTATTTTTTGGTTTTTAGCTAACTGCCAGGAGCCCATTCTTAAATAAATCCAATACTCTGCCTCCTTAGTACCTTCTCTCTGAATGCTATTGCCAGAGATTGCTGGAAATAATTCCAGAAAAATATCATTTAGGGTCACCATCAATTCTTGGTCTTTAATCTCCACTGAAAAGCCTTTGCAATGTCCCCAGTGTACTTTGTACCCCCAGAGGCTATTTCAAGAATTCACTGTTTTCTTTTTTCCCTCTAGCCTTTTAGCTTCCCAATATCCCTCACTCTCAAGAGATGACTTCTCAGTCTTCTTCAAAGGACAAAAAGACATCAACATCTGAGAGCTCTTCAACATCTCAACCATCACTGTAAATGCTATTTGGTTTCATCCCATCTAAATCCATTCTCTCCTGTTATGATTCTGAAGCAAAACAAAACAAGAAAAGCAAAGAAACATCACTCAGGCAATGTTACCCATTATTTTTCCCTGCCTGCCTAATATTTGTCAAGATAAGCTTCTTGAAATATTGCTAAATTTATTTGCTTCATTTACTTCTCATTTACTCCCCAGCTTTGAAAGTACTCTTCTTAGCCTTCCAATGAAATCCCAGACGAAGAGAATTTTTAAATTTTATTTTGACCTCTCTGCTCTCTTTGGCACCATCGATAGAGTACCTTTTGTCTTGAGACACTCTTCGTCTTTGACTTTGGTGACCAAATACATTACTGCTTGTCTTCCTGTTTTCTTGATGTGTCATGTTAGTCCTTTATATGTACTGCTTCCCTTACACTTGTATTTGGCTTTCTCTTAACACTTGATTCACTTAGTGTAAGCTTTCTTATCCAGTCATGTCTTCATCTACTACTTGTACATGAGTCATCCCCGAAATTCAGCTTGAGCTGCAGGTAAACATCCTTTGTCCCCAAACAGATTCATGCAGGTGTCTCACAAGCACCTTATCCCAAAATGTTAAAAAACAAGTCCATCTTCCCATTTCAAACCTGCTTGTTTTTGTCTCTGTTTTCGGTTACCAAGAATGCACAAAACAGAAACCAGGGGTATTCTTGAGTGTCTCTTATTTCCTTTGTCCAGCAAACAAATCATCATGTTGATTCTACCTACAGACTATCACTTGAGTTATGAATCTGTCTTTTAATACCCTCACTCTTGCCGCCTTAATTTAGGCCCTCACCCTGTCTTGTTTGGATTCCTGTAACAGCCTCCTGGCTGGATTGCTTCCTTCTAGTTTTACTTTCCTCTAATCCATTATTTACACTGCTGCCAGAGCGAGCTTTCTAAAATGCAAATCTAATCATGTCTTTTTCTTGCTTCGAAATCTTATAATGACTCCCATAGCTTTCATGATAAAGTCCAAACTCCTTAGCACGGCATATAAGGTATTTTATGACCTGGCATCTGCTTACTTCTCCACTTGTACTTCTTTTTATATTCTAACTTTCTGATATTGAGCAAAAAGCCATTCACAATGGGTTCTGCCCACTCTAGACTTTGGGTGTATATGACTTTTTTTTTTTTTTAAGTTTATGTACATATTTTGAGAGGGGTGGGGAGGGACAAAGAGAGAGGGAAAGAGAGAATCCCAAGTACGTTCTGGCTGTCAGCGAGGAGCCCAATACCAGGCTCAAACTAACCAAATGTGAGATCATGACCTCAGCTGAAATCAAGAGTTGGTCGCTTAACTAGCTGAGCACCTGGGCACCCCTGGGTGTCTATGATTTGAATATTCCCCACCCTTCCATGTTTGAGGTAACTTTCACTCATCTTTAAGAACCCAGTTTGGGGGATACCTCATTCAGGAAGGCAAGGTGTCTTGATTTGAGTCCATTTTAGAATACTTCTTCTTTGTCCTTTCATTGTATGATGCTTAGCATAGCATTAAATTACACTGTATTTCTGGTATTTGTTTTCCTTAATTGAATATGATATGGAGGATATATATTGTGGCTTATGTTTCTTGTATCCAATAAATGTTTGATAAAGAAATGAAAGAAGGCAAACTAACGTTAGACGTGATGGCTAGATTTACATATTGGTTAGGGAGCTGTAGGAGGCATTTTCAGTCCTAGCTCTAACAGTTACTAGTTCTGCGACTTTAGATAGTTACTCAACCTTCTGAAGTTCCAGTTATTTCATAGGGATAACCTATGTTATGGAAGTTCCTACTGTGTAATGGAAGATAAAAGGAAGTAATTCAGAAAAAACACATATTTCAGTGCTATAAAAAACGCTAGCTCTTTGAGACACCTGGATGGCTCAGTGGGTAAGTCTGGACTCTTGATCTCAGCTTGGGTCTTGAGTTCAAGCCCCGTGTTGGTTCCCCTCTGGACGTGAAGCCTACTTTAAAAAAAACAAAAATCCAGACACTGATGTGATCATCATACCCTCCATAAATATGTGTTTCTCTTCTCCAAAAATGCTAGCTCACATTATCCTTGCTGTCAAATGGTCACATGGAAGGAAATGTTTGACCACAAAGAAGTAGATTAATAGTTAGCATGTACAAGAGACTTATTTTTCCTGATACAAGAAAAACTTTTAAAAATGTCAAATGCCCTACACTCCAACAACTGTCTTATGAAAATAATATGAATGTACAGGGAGGGAGAGACACAGCTTTGTATCACATTGTATTTGAAAATTAGACAAAAAAATTTCAGTTGACAGAAAATTTAATGTGATTCAAAAAATGATATGGCTACTAGACAAGTAATCTGAATTATGACTTAAAGAGAATATATCTACAAAGAGCAATGGTAGTTCAATTTACACCATGCTTGTTAAACTGTCCCTAGAGTTTGCAATCAATTCTCATTATTTAAATGAGAAGAGAAAAAAACACAAGGATGGTGGCAATTATAAAAACCAATGAAATGAAGAATGGTAAAACAGAACTGAGAAAGTTCAGTGCGGACAGAGGAAGACTACAGGTGGATATTATAGCTGTTTTCAAACACTATTATGTGTTATATAGCCTTAGAGGATTGGGTTTCACTTCTGGCTTATTGATTTTTAAGCAATGTGAACCTGAAGAGATATCCAACATCTTTAAATATCTGTATTCTCATTTGTAAAGGGGAAAAATAATAACTCTCTCTAGAGTTGTTGGGGAGATGAAATTAGATCATTTTATTTAAAGTTGTTAGTTTGGTGACTGACATTGAAGGGATGGAGAAAGGATAGAAATTATTTTTAACAAGAAGTTTAAGCTTTCTCCCCCTTGAACTATAAAGTTACAGTCAAAAGAGAGATACCAGTTTAACACAGGTAGTATTTTCCAACTGCTACAGATGATGGAAGGTCTGAGTTTCCTGTTTGGGGATGTTAAATCTCCTATCTTCAAAGAAGTCTTCTTTAAAATATCAGTTACTTGGGACACCTGGGTGGCTCAGTCAGTTGAGCGTCTGACGTGGCTCAGGTCATGATCTCACGGTTTGTGGGTTTGAGCTGACAGCTCAGAGCATGAAGTCAGCTTTGGACTCTGTGTCTCCCTCTCTATCTGCCCCTCCCCCACTCATGCTCTGTCTCTCTCTCTCTCTCTCTCTCTCTCTGTCAAAAATAAATAAACATTAAAATATCAGTTATTTGTACTTATCCTTTATAGCATATTAATTTAGTTATAATTTTATATTTATGAAGTATGTCTCTGCTGTTTAAGTATGATATACCATGAGGGAAAGGACCATTCCTACTTTATTTTGCTATCATATTTCCAGAATCTAATACTTGAATGTTTAAAACAGGCTTACGTACTATTTTTTCAGGTAGTGAGCAAAGGGTGTGTGAAGAAATTACTGTAGTCATATTCAAATGATATATTTGAATTAATGAGTGAAGGTCAGTGTCAAAGCTATTGTACAGAGGATTTAAAACTTTGGGAGTGGTTAGGCAAATGACTTACTCAATTCTTTCTAACACTAAGATTCATTTAATCTTGAATGAGTTCCTTTTCTTAGAAATTTCCAATAGGAATTGTTCTATATCCATCAGAAATCATGTAGAAAAAAATCCTTCACTACTTAAAAGATTGGATTAAGTGCTCTTTAAGCTCCTTTCCAATGCCAAGATCCTGTGAATTATTATTTCATGATTACATTTAGCCATGAATTGAAAAAAGGCTATATGCAAAATGCAAGAATAGCTACTTTCAAAGAGTACACATGTTCTCAGGTTTAAATTAGGATCTAAAATTAGTGACCTGGTTATTTTTAGTTCTTACATACAGTAATTACTAGAACAGCCTTTGCTTTATCCAGAACGACTTATAAGTAAGTAAGTCATCTAAGTAAGTTACCATTTCACAGATGATAAATTAAATCTACTAGAAATTTCACATTATGTCAGAAGTGAGAGTTAGCTGAAACTGCTTCCATTCCCACTTGTGGTTACTTCATCTATTTTCTCTTATCTAGAGAGTGGGTAATATTGCAGGGCAAGCTTAGTATAGCTGTTGATTCAAACTCCTTGAGCCACACTACAATTCTATAATAATCCCATAAGTAGATGACATTTGTTCCCAATACCTTCAATCTCTACCTCCAATCCCCCACCCCCATGCCTCAGGACAGTGATATTTCTAAATAAATGATTTCATGCTATCAAGAAAGATCACACATGCTGATTCATTAACTCCAGTGTGCCTCTGGGTTCATATCTGTGTCGTTAGTGAGGGAAGAAGGAGGCAATACATGCAAATTAGTTGTAAGGAAACAATTTGGCTGCCACAGAACCAATTGCATGTATGATTACAGAGCTATCCTGGGAAATCCAAGGTCAGAAAAATACCTCACATTCATAAGTTAGATTGTGCAGTTTCTCAGACTTGACACTTTGACATTTATTTTGTGTGTGAATGTCCTGTGCATTGTAGGGAATTCAGCAGTATCCAGGCTTCTGCCCACTAGAAACCAATCGCATCCTCTCCCCAGTTATGACAACCAAAAATATCTCTAGTTGGTATCAAATGTCACTCCAGTTGAGAAACGCTTATTTGAAGTGATGGGAGAAATTCCCTGGGACTAGGGTAGTTTTCCAATATTAAAGCCATAGGAGCATTAAGCAGGGTCTCAGAGACAGGCAGGGAATGTGTCCCAAGTTTAGTTTCCTACCTTGGGGCCAAGTGGTTGAGGATAATTCCATTTAATATCTGGAGAGTCTCAGCTCTATGGACTCATATCCAAAAAGTTAATTCTAGGCAAATTTGATGAGATTTGATCATGATTTTCTCTTCTGATACTATCTTCCCCACCAAAGGCAAAATAAGCCTGTTTGTATTTAAATATTGTATACTTTTTGGTTGTAAGTAAAAGAAAATGTATGAAAATTTTAATACAATGATTTTCCCATGCCAACAGGAATATATAAAAGGTAATAGAATACAACACTCCAGTTTCTTTCTGACTAGAATTCTCTAGCGTGTGTTTTGTGTGTGTCTATGCCTGTGTGTATTTCACATACTTTTGAAAATAACAGTGATGCCACTTAACTTCAAGATTTTTATTTGCAATGTATTACAACTAGGTATTTGCTCCTGGGTTTCTCTCATGAGGCAGTAAGTGGATTGGGGGGAAGCATTAGCTAATATATGTAATGCATAGCACCCATATTTGCTTATGTTTGATAACAAAAGGAACTTTCCTAAAGGTAGTTGGTAAATGTCCCGTATCGGAAAAGCTCCACCATAAGCATTTTGCAATTTAATTCCACATGCTGCTCTATTCCATATGTGCTTTATTACTCTCTCAAGGAGTTCAATACCAGACATGAATTCTCTGCAAAAGGCTAACCAGTAAGGAAAATAAAACTGACAAACAAAGGCAGTGAAGCATTAAACAATCAGAAGAGTTTAGAGTCTTCTTTTTTTTAGTGCTATTTGTAAACGACTTCAGATTTTTTTCCATATCCAGCTTCCACTGTGGTTTGTGTCTTTCTTATACAGTCATTGTCACAAAATTCCGGCTTCTAGTATTCTTTTATACATCCAAGATGACCTTGACTAGTACAAAAGAAAAAAGAGAAGAAGAAGAAGAAGAAGAAGAAGAAGAAGAAGAAGAAGAAAAGAAAGAAAGAAAAATGTCCTTTAGATTTTTGTTATAGTTACTACTAGGGAGAAAAAAATCACCAGAGATAGAATTAGACCATCATCAGTGTAGATTATATATTTTGTAGGTGACTTGGTACATAAAATATGTGATTCATATTTTATAATTCACTGCTTCACAATAAATTTATTTTGTTGCTATAAAAAGGAGACATATTTAAATCATATTTTCCTCTGATCTCTTTACCCATTTGGCCACTCAGAAAGAGAATCGGAAGGTAAATTGCCACAGCACTGCTGTACGGTGACCTGGAGTGGCATAAGCAATTGACCCTCTTGAATGCAAGAGGCACAGCAGCACATTCTGTGAATTCTTTCTTTCTTGTATTATTGGCTCAGCATTTCTCAGCAAAGTTCAATGAGGTTCATTAGCTTATCTGAAGAGAATGGGACCAGTACTTTTGAGACAGCTTCTCTCTGTGACTTTTCTAATTAAACTCCTTCCATCAGAGGAAGAGCTGCCCTTTTTACTTGACAAACATTTGTTCTAATTTGGCCTTGCTTGATTTTTCAGTGCTTTTACGTCCTTCTCCCCCTCTCTATACCCACTAGCATCTGTTAGTCAGAAGATCGCTCTGGCTGACATTTACTCTGAATGTGCTTGCTTATTAAAATATTTCAATGTTAGACAAGCTTATCAGTTGAAAAATACAATATAGTTTCAGAGCACTTGTGGACCTCATTGTAAAGAAAGTTTTTGCTGCACAGATGCATCTTCATTTTTTATGAGATAGGATTGAAGATACTCAGACATAGGGAGTCTATGGGAAGCAGCCACATATATATTTTGTAGCACAGACTAAAACCTCTCCCTTCATTTGCCCTTAAGTGGAAGAATTACATGTTGCCTAGGTAAGCAGGGAGTCAACTAATGATCAAAAGGAATATAACACAAAGCGGTAGCACTGGCCTCATTGGAATTTGAAACTAAATGGTCAATGATAGTGTCTGTCTCACTTCAGAATGCAACTATGGAGGAAGTTGACAACTTCAGAAACATTTAAATTCCAAGCATTTCTCAGGCTTTGAAAATACTAGCAAAAGCTCCCAGATATATGGCTGATTGGTGACTAATCCTTCAGGAAGACTCTTCTTCATAGACAAAATGATGATATGTAAGGTTTAGTGCTCACTAGGAGCAAGTAAAGAGTCAAGGCTTTGAATGTTCACCCAGGACTTCAGAAAGGCATGCTCTGTCAGTGACAAGCTTTGCTACATTCAGTTTATTCTCCTATTTTCTTTAACACTATCCAGTGCTATTAGCTTGCCAGCCATGTAGTCTGTAAGTAATAGGTTGCAATAGCAGCTGAAATTGACAAGTGCTTAGCCCAGAGCATGGATTGAATGTAATTCATAGGGTTCCCGAGTTAATTTCCAATACCTATTTCATCAAGGCAGACTGATAGATGGCTGCCAGCATCTTTTGGCTTTATCTGTAAATCCCTATGTCTTTTGCTGCCATCATTTGGTTTTTTATACATTCCATCCCTTGCATTTGCTTGTCTCCATTTCCATAACTTCAAATGGAGCTTCTCTCTAGGCACATCAGTCATTTAGGTTAGAGGCCCTTGCAGCTAAATGCAAGACCTTCAAATGTTATTGAAGTGTATTTTTCCATGTGGCCCTGTTTAAAGTGATGTTTCTTTAGGGACTGCAGGGTGAAATATGAAGTTATTTGGGAGAGTAAATCTGAGATGTTGGACAGATGGTGAAGCGTCAGTGCATCCACAGAAATGCATTTCATTTTTATACAGGGGACGCTCTCAATCAATTTTGGCTTGAGAAAACAGTTGCTTGTATTGCATCAGTGGCTTTTTTTTTCTTTAACAGATCAATAGCGAAGCCTACAATTCCCCCAATAGATTATAAATAAATTCATTAATTAAATAAATGTGGAAATAATATAAATTTCACAATGAAAAAATTTCTTCAAGATTAAGAGTTTATTGCAAATGGGACAAAGGTTACCACTAAAAGATCAAATAGAATGACTGTTGGCAGAACATAAAACTCTTACTCTGTAAGATGGGAAATTTCGTTTCTCACCTAAAATGTGCTTTGGGAACAGCATCTCTTTATAAACGTCTTATTTAAACTTTGCATTTTTTTTCATCGAAAGTCCAAATTTCCATTGACATAACACACATTTAACAACTTTCCATATATTTTTAATGTTTATTTATTATTGAGAGACAGAGAGACACAGAACATGAACGGGGGAGGGGCCAAGAGATGGAGAGACACAGAATCCGAAGCAGGCTCCAGGCTCTGAGCTGTCAGCACAGAGCCCGATGTGGGGCTCGAACTCACAAACCCCGAGATCATGACCTGAGCCGAAGTCGGGTGCTCAACTGACTGAGCCACCCAGGCACCCCATAATTTTCTAAATCATCCATCTCAATCCTCCTCTGTGTTCTTAGTCCTACACCAGCTGCCACTGCCCTCAGATCACTGTGGCTTTATCTAGCATTTGGAAAAGAACATTTGGAACATTGTAGATTTTATCTAGTATGAAACCACAATTTGAAAAGTTTCAAATGAGAATCCGACAATATTTTGGTGTATATTGTCCATTTATGGGCGATACTGCAGACAACGTCTTCTATACTATAATCATGATTTACCATTTAACAAGGGCTGAGTAGATTATGCTTAAACTGATTTCCTCGGTCAATATAAAGTCTAATCAGACTTGGAAAAACATACCAAGAGAAGTAAACTAAATCATCTGAATTCCTCAAAGGTGTACTCGTATCCTCAAAATTACAGACTTTCCAGAATTACATGGAGATTGTCCCAAAGTGCTATTTCTTTATTCAAAGAATGACTGACTCTGGTTGCTCAGCACTGCTGGAATTCCAGTGGAATATGTCTACAAGGTGAAACATTGTTTGAGTGATAGTACTGAGTATTAAGAGGAGATAGCTTAATGACATAAGTGCTAGAACAGAGATTGGTTGTTGTTGCTTTTTTTTTGTTTTGTTTTTTTTGTTGTTGTTGTTTTTTGTAGACCACCAGATTGTAAACATTTTCAGTTCTGTGGATTGAATGGTCTCTGCTGTAGCCACACAAGTCTGTTATTGATGTGCAAAAGTAGCCATAAACAAAAATAAACAATTGGGCATCATGCCTTTCTAATAAAACTTTATAAAAACAAGTAGAGGAATGGTTGCTATGATCTGAATGTTTGTGTTTCCCCCTACATTTATATGTTGAAATTCTAATGCCCTATGTGATGGCATTAGAAGGTCGGGCCTTTGGGAGATGCTTAGGTCACGGGGATGGAAACCTCATGATCTGTGTTCTTATGAAGGAAAGCCCGCAGAGATCCCTGGCCCCATGAGGACACAGCATGAAGTAAGGCAGTTTGCAGTCTGGGAGAGGTCTTCACCAGAACACGGCCATGCTGATGCCATGATCTTAGAGCTCCCTGGCCTCCAGAACTGTGAGGAACAAATTTCTGTTGTTTATAGAACACTCAACCTGAAACATCTTTTGGTAGTATTTTATGGCAGCGACCGAAACAGATTAAGATCATGGATTTGCTACCCCTCACTCCCAACCCCTGCTCCAGAACATAGTTTTAGTATCACATAGACTTGGATTTGAATCCTAATTCTCCCATTTACGAATTGTGCAGCTCAGAAAGAGTTACTTAACCCTTCAGCCTGTCAGTTTCTTCCTCTGTAATGTGAGGAAAAGAATAGCACACAGTGCATAAAGCTAAATGAGATTGTATTTAAAGGTCTGTAGTATGTTTTTAGTGCTTTATAAATGCATGTTATCAATGCTAGAATACAGCAGTGGCCATCTACTTCAGGTTCCAGAAAAGAAAGAATGGTTCAGAAGGACATGCAGAGGGAATCACTTGGATTTGCCAAAGGATGTTCCTGAGAGACCAGAGAAAAGGTCTTCACAAAATTCAGCATCCCAATTTAATGTTTTTAGAATTCATTACTGAGACAAGAGTGGGACTCAAAATTGACATGGAAAGAATACTGTAAAATTTTACTCATTCAGAGTAATTGAGGTGGAACCCCTTCTGGATCATTGAAAAGTTTGAATTATATGACGCTTTTTATAGAAAGCAGTTTTGTTGTTTTCAAGTACATACAGTAATTGGCAAAACATCCAAGAAAGTATTGCCAAGTAGACTTCCTGCTGGCATGTTTAAGTGAAAAACTGAGACTCATTTAAAATTAGCATAGTATTATGTATGTGTATGAAAATGGCCCAAATAAAATTCTTGAAAACAGTTGGTTTTTAAGGTAGGTTAGACATTTGCCTTATTATATGAAAAAATAAAAAATAAATAAAAAATAAACAAAGCCTGGCAGTTTTTAGTCATTGTGCTTCCGCAATAGGATTCTTTTCTCTACATCTGCACATTTAACTTTCTTTGACTTAAATTAATGGTTAGACTGTGTCCTTGGAATCCCAGCATTTCTCTGACCCTCTTGTCTCATTGGCACTTGGAATTCCCTCAAGTAATTCAAAATGGACCGGCATACCAAATCATTTTGAATGAAGAACTAATTCATTCTGTAGTCTGAGTGTTCATAATAAAAATCACATGCACATAGGGTACTATGTTAGGGATTTAACTGACTGTATATTTAAAATATTACAAGAACCCTTGTAGATTGCCATTCTTGCCACTGTTTGTTCCATTTTGTCATCCCTTTCTATTGGCATTCAATTTTAGGGTAATTATTCTGGGTAAAATATCCCTTCTTATGGCCCATATCAGATGTTAGAGTCTTTCCTTTAAGAGTTGTGAAGAAATGGAGTCTTCTGTTCTTCAACATATATTGGTTTAGTTAGTAAAAGTTTGCTGAGTCGCTCTTATGCCACTATTTGGTGAGGTACTGAGAATACAAGAATGATTATGCCATTTTATTTTCAGTGGGGTTTTTCCTTGGAGACACAGCTGTGTCTTTGTGAGTCTTGGGGACCTTTCTATGGCCCCTATAATTTGAAACCCAGAATAGTCTTTTTAATAGCCTCTGTTCAGTAGCCTCTACCTTAGTTGTCTCAAATTTGCTCACTGCAAATACTGGAAATGAAACTCTAGTATAACAAGTTCTTGTGTAAGGATGAAACTGTCCCTCCAGTAGCACTTACAACAGCAAATAAAGCAGATACTTTTGAACTTTGACTCTATAATATATGACTGTTAATTTTCTTCCTTATTGAACTTCCTTCTCAATTCATTCATCTTGGGGTCATAGCTACTTGTTTCTTCTTTGTATTTAAACAGATTCCTGGGGCATGCAGGTGGCTCAGTTGGTTAAGCATCCAGCTCTTGATTTCAGATCAGGTCATGATCTCATGGTTGGTTCTTGAGTTCAAGCCCCACGTCAGGCTCTGCACTGACAGTTTGGAGCCTGCTTAGGATTCTCTCTCCCTCTCTCTTTGCCCCTGCCTTTCTCTCTTTAAATAAATAAACTTAAAAATTTTTAAAAATTCTAATTGTAATTTTTAAATTTAATTCTAGACTGTACTGTCATGCACTTAATTTCTCTTTTATGGTGGCCATATTTTGCTTAATGCTTGCCTACTTAAGTAAGCAGTTTTTTTTTTTTTGACCCAGCTTTGAGATGCTAACCCTGTATTTCATGGTAATGAATTGCTATATCAACTTCATAAGGAGGCTCATTACTCGAATACATATTCATAGATTAATACAGCTGTTGGTCTAGAAGTTGCCTTTCAGATAGTTGTTTTAGAGAAAAATGTGTTCAGTTAGGATTCCAGGTTGTGATGAATATGAATATGAACTCAAAGTGGCTTAACCAAGAAAGAGGAAATTTGTTAATTCACATGAATAAAAGTAGTCCAGGTGATATAGCGGCACTTTATATAGTGGCAAACATAAGGTACAAATGCCTTCAATGGTCCAATGATGTATTCAGGACAATAGTTCTGTCTGTCTACTTGGCATGGTTTTCTCCCCATATTGGGTTCATTTTAATGCTGCACTTGTGATGAGATGGATTCAGCAGGTCCCAGTTTGTCCCCTTTTATTCTAAGTGTAGAGGAAGAGAAAAATCACCTCTGCAAGATACTCTAACAAAAACCCTGGGATTACCGATAAATGGGCCTCATGTGGCCATTTTTAAACTAATCTCTGTGGCCGGAGTAAAGGAATGCACTGACTGACCTAAGCCTAGGCTTAGAACACACAAACTGAAAGCTGGAGATAGTTGTTGCCAAAAGGAAATTGTGGGCTCTTAATAGAAAAAGGGTGTGTGAATGGATGCTGACCATTAGTTCCCAAACAGTAAATATCCATTATTCCATCCATTCAAGAAAATTAGATTTAGAAGTTGTTTTGTGTCCTAGTCACCAAACATAATGGCCAAATAACTTTAGTAAATCACCTAATCTCTCTAAAGGTTTTGTCCCTATTTGAAATGAATGAAAGACATTTGCATGATAACATTGTAAATATAATAATATACATGAAAAAACTATGTACTGTACACATGAAGTTGTTGTTAGTAGTGGTAATGGTGGTAATATTTGTGCCAAAATGATTGAAATAATTAGTTTTCAGAAGTTGAGACAGGACCCAAGGAGCAACATTTCACTGGAACAACAGTTAAGAGGCAGGGCAATACTTGGATGTTCAACATTTAAACTGATGGAAGGGTTAGGTCTGAGAGAATACTTTTAGTTTGAACAACATTGACACTTAGAATATGGATAAAGTTGTGAGGTCAGGTGAGAATAAAACTGATAAAGAAGGACAAGACAAGGTCATTTGTTATAACTTTTGGTACTTATTTTCACAAGAACATAAATAAAATTGTAAGAGAACATATTATAGTAGGCAGACTTCCTAATTTATCTTTTATGACAGAATTCAAATGTTTGCTCCTCTCCACAGCTTTCTGCCATATGTGTAGATAGAACTTATTCTTTGCTCTGTTTTCATATCTAGCTGTCTGCCTGTCATCTATCTATCTATCTATCTATCTATCTATCTATCTATCTATCATCTGTCTACATATCTATCATCTATCTAAGATTAGTCAATTTAGGTTGCCTTAATAGGATACCACATTTTGGGTGACTTAAACAATAGAAATCCATTTTTTTCTCAGTTCTAGAGGCTAGAAGTCCAAGATTAGGTGCTATCAATTTTAGTTTCTGGTTAAGTCTCTCTTCCTGGCTTGCAAATAGCCACCTTATCTCTGTGTCCTCACATGCCTTTCATCATTCTGTGTATGAGGAAAGAAAGAGAGACCTTGGTGTCTCTTCTGTAAGTGCACCAGCCCTATCAGATTAGAGCTCACACTGATGACTTCATTTAACCTCAGTTGCCTGTTTAAATATTCCTTCTCCATATGAAGTCGCATTTAGGCTTCAACATACAAATTTTGCACACAGGTGGGTGGGCCCAGTTCAGTACATGCCACCATTATCTCTTTTCTCATTATAATACTTAAAAGTACATTTTAATTGATTACATTTTCTTCTATTCACTTTCCTTAAGGGCACTGACCTTGTCTAATTCTCTTTATTTTCTTAACTTCTATTTCCTTTTGGTTGTGGTGCTCAATAATAAAAAAAAAATATTAGTTTCTTGATTTAAATTGATAACAGGTAAGAAGCTACCAACAGGAGTTCTTTTACTTTTGCCTTCTTGTGAAAGAACCAGTATTGGCCTCACTGCCACATCTGACCACTGTTCCCTGTTGTAAGTTTCCTTCAATATCTTTTTCAATAAATTTGATGGATTATAATATTCCCCCTGGGAAATCACAAACTTACTTCTGTTAAAGTTTGAAAAATATTTAAAAATATGACCTGTAATTTAGTCTCTTTCTGGCATCATTCTTCACATTTTGTGGGAGGTAGAGGGGAGTGTGGTTGTAAATAAATGTATGCAATAAATGTATTTAATAAAACTTCTCTTTTCAAAGATCTCACACACACACACACACACACACACACACACACACACACACTTCAACCTGGCTAGAATTATTCAAACAGGAATTCCAATTTAAAAGCCTCAGATTTAAATAAATTCAGTTTTGAAGCATCAAAGTAGTAAACACATTCTCATAATCTTTTAAGCAATTGGTAATTTGGAATTTATGCACTCATCAAGTATGCTACTAATTGCTTTTCACATTGCGGATAGCTTTTTTTGTTTGGTAGTGAATTTAGAGACCCTTTCTCCCCAGTGCTCAAAATTTTTTAATTTCTTGCAAGGAAGAAATGAAATCATTTAAAAACATATACTAATATTTGGTTTGTAACCTTGAGTTAAGTCACTGGATATTCTAACCCTCTAGACTTCTCATTTTGAAAAATGTTATGATTGTTCTTGTAACCAGCTTTTAAATATACATAACAGCAATAATCTGGAGGTTAATTACATTAAAAATCCACAAATTATTTAGCATTTCTTGGGGTTGGAGGCCATATAAATATAGCCATCATTCTTTTCCTAGGACTTGACCAAATTTCTCTTAAAAGCAAAAGGTTTTCATCTTGTTTTCCTGAAACATGACCTATGTTACCAGTCATGATGCTTTATAGCATTGATGCAGCTGCCTACTGAACCATTTAAAGCACCTTTCGATCTGGAAACTTTGATTACATTTTATGATCACTCTCCTAAGGTCAAGGAATTTGATTTGCATCCATCAGGCAAGTAGAAAGAGGGAAGCTTTTCTGAGGCATTAGCACCAGCTTATTTTAAGGCGAGTCCTTCTCAACATTTTCTTCATACACATTCAGCTTTTCATAGACACCTTGAATGTAGATACTTTGTGCTTTTGTGCCAATATTTTTAGGACTTAAAAACATAAAATCGCGAGTCTTGTAAAACCTGGAACAAATGTAGAATTTCAATTTACTAGTTGGGTTTAAGTCCTGGAGACCCATTGCCATTTTGAAAGGTTCCGGAAAGCAGAAGTACTTATTTGATAAAACCAAGTAACCACACATCAGACAATCATTTTGTAAAGGGCATGAAGCTTGGTGGAGCCAACGTAATTTAGCCTGCAGATGCTGTACTAACTTCCTCCTGGGATTTGGAGAATCAGCTCTGGAGCTGCCATTTCAGAAGCTGTCTACTAACCCACATGTGGGAAAACTTAAAACAAAGAAGTCTTGGAAACATTTAACCCTAATGCTCTTCACTAACTTTATTAGATTTGAATAGAGAAATATTTGTTATCTGAGGACTACCACAGATATAATACAATTTGGAGTTCTGTGAAAGCCAGAGGGTATTAATCCCCACTTGCAACCGGACAAATAAAACTACAAACAATAGGGACTAGGCAGCTATTTTATGCCCTGGAAAGTAGGGAAAGAGATGGAATTTAATGTTTGAAGGATGATTGTTCAAATAGTTTCATTGGACTTGATGCAATTTGATGTCAAATTGTGGCAAGAGGAAAAGATGTCAGAAAACCTGAATTTTATTGAATGTTTTATGTAGGCTCTTTACAAGGTCACCTTAAGTTTCACTACAGAACTACTAAGATTTTCTGTTTTGTCAGAATACCATTACCACCTCATGTGGCATCTAAAACATTTTTCAAAAGCAATTTTGTTGGGAGTATTTATGCCATAGACTTCTGTATTTAATAAAGATGTCTCAGTAAACTTCAAGGCATTTCCCAACCCTTCATTTTTGTTGGCTTATTCTATGGTTAATTGGTAATCAATCTCTGTCAAGATAAGCAATTTGATCTATCTTAATGGAGTAACGAGTTCAGTTGGGAAGTGATAAAAACTCATTTCATTTTAATATGACCTACACTGCAGGTATCGCATGGGTTAGCACAGACATTTTGTTTGTTTCTGTGTTGTAGAGAAAGAAATGTCCAGATTTATCGTAAATGTACCAATACCACATTATATATATAAATACATATTAGACTGTGTCTGATTATGTATTAATTAGAAATCACTGGTCAAACATCTATAGCACTATGCGATAATGAAGAAATTGTTTGAAATTTTAACACATGAAAAAGTTGTGTTTACTTGTGTTAAAAAACACGAGTCCATCAAGTCAGAAGTCTCTATAGAAAAACAAATGAGGTGACTCTTTGAGACTGGTAACAGAGCCAAAACAACTTGAGAGTTTGCTTGTATCTTTTCACTAGCTGCTTTGGCACTGTGTATAACCCCTAAGATGTAATTAAACATGTCTCCTTTCTCCATATTGCAACTAAATTGATTTCATCATAGGAACCAGAGTTCTTCATGTAGCGTGAGAGGAAAGCATTGAGGTGATGGTGAAAAGGATATAAACATGGCCCAAATGTTGGCCCAAAAGTATAACAAAAAATGATGAAAAGAAAAGTTTGTCTCTGGCACAGAGTTGATCCAAAAACAGAATAGTGATGGGCAAAGGACTTGACGAAATGGACAGGTATGAAATATGAATTTAGTACTAAGAACAAACCCTATTGTAACACACTGTTAGTTGAATTACCAGGGATTTAAAAAGCATAGGTCTAATAAAGCAAACTAACCTATGGATGCCGTCTATAATCTAATGACTTTATTGTGTGTGTGTGTGTGTGTGTGTGTGTGTGTGTGTGTGTGTGTACTTTATAGCCAGGAATAACTATATCCAGTGATTTACATAGTGCCAAAGTTTATAGTTCTACTTTTGTTTTCATGTTATACTCTTAGTAATTACTGTGATTCTTTAATGTTGAGTCCATGATCAGGAATATAGTCTATACTGAAATTGATTTATTTCTTTAGAAATATAATGTTAGCTAAGTTGTTAAATTCAAATGACTCTTAGGAAGAGACAGAGTTCCAGGAAAGATTTTGCAGTTTGGTTATACCTGGTGAGTGTGTGTGTGTGTGTGTGTGTGTGTGTGTGTGACACAGAGAGAGAGTTAGTTTCTGTCTGTGTTCATGTGTTGGTATTCATACCGTCTGAGGTTAATAACAGCTAACAATCCCAAGTACTTGCACATGTATAATTTCAGGATATTTAGGAACAGATCAAGCAATCACATTAAATTACCTTCTGTCAGAACACCCAATATGTAAGACCGAAGACATTGAAGTTTGAATTAACCATATTGAAATAATATGTCCAGCCCTGTGACTTTCTCCACTCTCAGCTTCACAGACTGGTTTAGCAAATCAATGGCACAAATGGTTAATCTCACAATTTGCCCTGTCAGTTTATGAATTTGTATCTGTGCTTTTATTTCATATAAATTATCAATAAATTGTTGAATTGTTGAATTCTGGTGTGCAGGGATTCTGTTAAGTGTGTAAGATTCAGGTGACTAGCTGTCGTCTAAATGTGTATTGAGTTTAAAGACTTTATTTTGTTTTCTGGA
This sequence comes from Acinonyx jubatus, assembly GCF_027475565.1. Classification (NCBI taxonomy): domain Eukaryota; kingdom Metazoa; phylum Chordata; class Mammalia; order Carnivora; family Felidae; genus Acinonyx; species Acinonyx jubatus. Next base: position 34,193,209 of record NC_069380.1, on the reverse strand, counting down.
AATACTCTACATAAAAACATGTTTTCCTTCCTCTAACCCATTTCAGAATAAAACCGAGTAATTTATTTTCTGAATATTTAAAATCCTGTAACTTAAAATTATTTCATATTAAGTTACATATGAAAGTAATAGCATATCACAGATATTGTTTTGTTTTTTATTTGATTTTTCTATTTTAATTCTTTTTTAACATTTTTTTTTGAGAGAGAGAGAAAGTGCAAGCAAGGGGCGGGGCAGAGAGAGAGGGAGACACAGAACCCAAAGCAAGCTCCAAGCTCTGAGTTGTCAGCACAGAGCCTGAGACAGGGCTCAAACTCACAGACTCTGAGATCATGACCTGAGCCAAAGTTGGACGCTTAACTGACGGAGCACCCCTCCCCCCCACACCAGGTGCCCTGGTTTTTCTATTTTCATTACTATCTTTCAGCATCATAAATAATTATATTATCCTCCTGACTTCGCACATTCACAGATAAAAATTATTCTTGATTTATTCTTTTTATTCTTTTCTACATCACTTTTTGTCACAAATCTTACTAATGTTGTTTGGAACATTTTTCCCCTTTTCTGTCATTTCCATTATCAAAATAACTGGTCAAACTCTACCAACTACCTCAGTTGTACATTTGTTTTTATCCTTTTGGTACAATTGTATGGAGGCCTTTATTACTTTTACTCCATATTAGGTAGGGTTCTCCAGAGAAAAAGAACCTTTTGGAGGCTGAAAATTCCTACAATTTGCTGTCTCTAAACTGAAGCCCCACGGGGCACCTGGGTGGCGCAGTCGGTTAAGCGTCTGACTTCAGCCAGGTCACGATCTCACGGTCTGTGAGTTCGAGCCCCGCGTCAGGCTCTGGGCTGATGGCTCAGAGCCTGGAGCCTGTTTCTGATTATGTGTCTCCCTCTCTCTCTGCCCCTCCCCCGTTCATGCTCTGTCTCGCTCTGTCCCAAAAATAAATAAAAAAACGTTGAAAAAAAAATTTTTTTAAACTGAAGCCCCAGGAAAGCCAGTCATGTAATTCAGTCCAGTTGTGAATGTGTGAGAACTAGGGGGGACAACAGTTTAAATCTCAATTTGAAGGCCAGAGAAGATAAGATATGTCCTAATTCAGTCGGTAAGGCAGGAAAAATAGAATGAATTCTTCCTTCTTCCATTGTGTCCTATTCAGACCCTCAGTGGATGGGATATTGCCTAACTACATTGGAGAAGTCAGTCTACCTTCCTGAGTCCACTGATTCAAATGCTAATATTATCCAGAAATACCTTCAAAGACAACATCCAGAAATGATGTTTAATCTGGGCATCCATGGCCTACTTAAAATGATGAATAAAATTAATCCCAACCCTGCATCTTCTTTGTAAAGATTTTCCCAGGTTTTCCCTTATGCATGCATTCTTTTTTTTTTCTCTTATGCTTCTTGTCAAATAGACTTCTTCATAATCCATCAATTGTATATGACTTTTTTTTCTGTGAAGTGTTTCCTGCCTTGAATGCAGTTGACGATTCCTACTCTGTCTCCAAGTATATCTATCTATCGGGGGGGGGGGTGTGTGGAGGAGAAGGAGAGGGAGAACACTTTTCTTTTAATCTAAACATTTGTAGTTAGTCTAAGACTATTTTCCTATCTTCTGTATGCTACCTCAATAAGGCATCCATTCACACATTCAGTAATCATACATCAGGTTCCTCCTGTGTGCCATACATTTCCACAACATTTGGGATACAATGGTAAAAGCACTTATGTTTCTTATAATATTATAGTTTTCATTCTTATGAGGGAAGTATGTAGTGATTTAGATAATAGGTATTAGATAATAACTTTTGAATAAATTCAGAAGATAATTTGAGATTATGGTAAATGCTATGAAGGAAATACACAAAATAACATGTAAATAGGAGGCTCCTTCAGAAAGTATGTGTAGGTGGGGAAACTTCTCTGGGGAGCTGAATTTAAGCTGATATATATAAGGGGGAAGAAGCCTTAGAGAAAAATTCTAGGAAGGGAACATGGTAAGGGCAAAAGCTCTAAGGTAGGAATAAGCTTTGAGATATAGACAACCTGCATATTAGGGGATATTAGAATGAGGAGAGAAGTATTTTTAAATAATATCAGAGATGGGCAGAGTCTAGTTGTGTAGAACTTTCTAGGCCATGGTTAAAATTTTGAATTTTATTTTAGTGCAATGGTAAGCAGAGAGTGGTAACTCAGTGTATATTTCCAAAAGATTACATTGCCTGCTTCTTTAAAGAAAGAACTCTATGTGGCAATAAGTCAGAGAAATCAGTTAGGCATCTGCTTTATTCATCTAAGCAATGATAAAAGCTAGCACAATGTGAACATTATCCTCTCACTTTTTCTTTATGTAAAAGAAAGAGATAGAAGGGGGGCAGAAGGAAATTTCCTTCTAAAATAGAATAAGTACGCATACTTAATAAGTATTTTATATCTTTCATACAAGAGAAACACAAATTTTAAAGAAAGAAATAGCATTAATCTTGTTAATATTCAACCACTACTTTTAGTTACTTACTAGTCAATTGGTTTTATTCTAAAGCAAGAATAAAGCATCCTTTGGCTGAGAAAGTTTCTATACTCATTGGATTTTCTGGAACAACATCTGTTTGGCATGCCACCTTGCCTTCAAACTCTAGCATTACAGTGTTCATATAGGCTTTGAAGTTGTGATACAATTTCTTTTTTCAAACCAAGGATCTGTATTTGAGGTCAAAAAATGATTAGTCCTCATTGGGTACTTGTGGCTGCCAAGAAGTTGAAAGACAAATATGAGGCCTCTGTGTTAGATGTGTATAGAACTTCACAGCCCTCCTATTTAATGGCCAACATAACCCTAGAAGCAGCTGAGTAATTCACCTGTACTCTATTTAATGATTAATTTTCTCACTTAAAAAAAATGTTTGGGTGACAGATTCAATACACCTATTTCTTAACTACTTTTTGTGAACCAAGCATTATTCTAAGTGTGTCCATATATGTCATCTCACTTAATTCTCAAGACAGTTCTGTGATATGGGTATTACTACTACAGTTAAAAAATAATAAAGGAAGAATTGAACTTAAGCAGAAGGAGATTAAAATTACTTGTTTGAGGTGACAGATTGTACATAACACTGCTAGGATTAAAATCTAGATTGTCCTGCTAAACAGAGAGCCTCCCGACACCAAAGACCATCCTCTTAATTAATATATTATCTTCTTATGACAGCTAAAACATTCTGTTTCAATTGTACTATGTAATTGTGCATATGTATGCAGGTGTATATACATATGCATAATATTTAAATAATGTATTTATTTATTTATATATAAATTTAGAGGTATATATAAATAATTAAATGCATTTAAAATTCATAGTGGCTTTAAACATTGATGCTATTTGTTATTTTAAAAATCTTAACATAATTTTCTTCACATGGACTCCAGGATAGTGGTTAAAATTAAATTTAAATAAGCTTAATATTTTAAGTTATTTTCAGGTAAAATTAAATGTAGATAGGATTTATGATAATTATTCTTGCTTTGCTATTGGGTCATTTTGCAATTACCCCACTTTGCCTCCCCCCTACCCCTTTGAGAACTCTGCCCTAAAGAATTATGTGTATTCCTTCTGTCATTGGTCCCATAGAACTTAGTTTTCAATACATTCAGTTAATTGACTGGCAAATACAAAATTAGAAAACTATGTTTCAGAAAACTGAAGTCAACTCGCAATGGTACCCCTATATTACTTGGATGTAGTAAACAAGCACTAAATCCTATATCATAGGCTTTGAGCGGTTGTGAGTTGGAGACCAAAGCCCATTCTGTGAACTGGTGAGTCATTCCTTAAGCATGACATTCTCTAAATGTGATCTCTGCACTCCTCTGCAGATGCTTCCTGGCCCATCTACATATATAGCACACGAAGTCCCTTCCTTTCTCTTTGTCTCCGACCTAATATAAGTCAGCATCCTTTTCCTGTGTGTGTTTACTTTCATCCACATTCAGGTGAAAAATAGGATGTTAAACTGAAATGCCCCCTTTCAACTATATTGGCTCCCATGAGGCAGACATCTTTCTCGCAATTTTCATCCAATGGGTAATGTTGATAAAGTACAATATAAAGTAATAAAGGGGACTTTCTGTAGGCATCTCTGTGGGCAATATTTCTTTTAAAAATCATTTACTTCCTGCACTTCTAAGAGGAAAGGCAAAGTTTCTCCCTAAGACAGGTGAACAAGTTAATGAGGACCAAGGCAGTAGCCGAAGAGAAAGATGGACAATCTGACACCTGATGGTTTTGTCTTGCTGTAATCTCAAGTTTGTACTAGCCCATTGGGAAATCAGACGGAAATAGCAATAAACCACCACTTGCTGACAAAGCAGACTGCTTTGTGAAGGCATTTCAACCTATTGACAAATACATGGCACAGTGTTTAATTTATCAGAGTAAATGGTAGTTCATTTTCCATTCTAGGGTTGGTCTTATTTTTTGTCTAGATCTGAAGATGCACATCCAGCTCAAAGTAAAGGCAATCAGAGTTAATAAGTGATGATTACATAGCTCATATCAATATCTGTATCTATAAACATATTGTACACATTATAGAAAATATATAATTTTATTTTGTTATGTTCATCTTATTTCATTCATTTATTTTGTTTTTCATGATTAAAACATAGACTGCATCTTGTATAACTTCATTTTCAGGGAGGAAGGATAGAAGTGAGAATTTGGGAGTGACACAGCTGTTTGAGCACGTACAAGAATTTTCCTTGCCTATTCTTACTTTTCCTTAGGTTGAAGCATGACTTCCAAGTTTATACCTACCTCAAGAAAAGTATTAAAATAAGTTTACTCAGCCACTCTTTCTCTTGTCTTCCCTCAGTGTCATAATTCTAAAATATTTAGCTGATGTTGAATAAAGGGAAGGCAGGGAAGCAGTTTGTTATCAGTTGCAACTGTGTAATACCTCTTTATTCTGATTTATGAATATATCTGGTTCCAAAAGAATTCAACTATAGCATTTTCTGAGAGTAGGAGATCTCTTGGTATTTTAAGAGACTTTTTCTCCTTCTGCCCAATTCTTTGGATTACATGAGGTCAACAAGAGTATCTCATTTTTCTTAATAATAATCCTAAGCTCTTCTCAATTTTTATACAGTTATTTGAATAGAGGTACCCTCTCTGACTTGCAGTTGTAGAAAAATATTTGCTCTCTATGTGCTTAATTTTACCAAGAAATAAAAACGTTACTTCAATTAACTATTCTACAGACCAACCTATTTTTTCAGGAACTATACTATATTCTGGAAATACGAAGATGAATGGGAAATCATCTGCTGATGAGGAACTTAAAATCCAATAAGGAAGTGGTACATAGAAATATGAATTGAAGACATGTTTTGGGGGGCACAAAAATTTGTTCATAATCTAGATGATGTCAGAAAAGTTTATAGAGAAAAGTTGATGTTTGATATAAGTGTTAGATGATGAGTAACTGCTCACTAAGCAATTTGGGGATAGAGAATGAATGTGTATGAGTGTGTGTGTGTGTGTGTGTGTGTGTGTGTGTTGGGATTAGGTATGAAGTATGCAAAGAGTACTGAAGAGAGAAAACAAACTCAGGCCCAAGTGCCTGAAATAATCTGTCATAATAGGAGAACTGTAAGAAATGTGATGTGGACAAAGAAAGGAATGTGATGAAAGAGGAATCTGGAGTTTCAGAATAGGGGCCAGATCAAGGAGAGCCTCATGTATCATACCAAGTTTTTATTTATCCTGTGGTAAATAAGGATCCATTAAAAGGTTTTAATCAGGAGTAAATGTGATTAGATTTGCATTTTAGAAAAATCAATCTGGCAGTAAAAGCCAGAAGGGTTGTGCAAGACTAGAAGCAAAAACGATTTAGGAGCTTATTAGTATAAATCAGGCTATGGCTAGGGTCTGCACCAGGGTAATAGCGGTAGGAATTAGAAAGGAGAGATAAGATACAAGGAGGTACAGTTGAGACAACCTAACAATTGATTTGTTTCTGAAATGGTGGTAGGAATGGTAGGCACAACTGAGGAGTTATTTATGTTCTGTCAGTTGAGTTTATGGGATTGAAGACAGGGTTGGACTTGATGGAAATTTGAAGGTCAAACATCTAGTATAAAGAGTTGGAGACATGAAAGTAGTTGAGATTACTAGGAAGTCTTTTTTGAGTAAAGAAAAAAGAAACTCATAGATGAAAATTCAGGAGAGAAAAACAAATCCCTAAAGGACAAGCAGAAAAATTGGAACCAGCAAAGACTGAAAAAGAATGGTTAGTAAAAACAGAAGGGATCCAGAAAGAGTGATGTCATTAAAACCAAAAGAGGAAGGGGTTTCGGAAAGGAGCTAAAAGTATCAAATGCATTATTCAAGTAAGAGTGGTCAAGTAAGAGGAGGAACACAAGGGTCCTTTGAATTTGGTAATTGTAGGTTATTGTCACTCTTTATAAAAGTAGAGTCAAAGAAGTAAGGGTATGGTCGTCTACTATCAATGGATGGACATAATGAACCTAAGATTTGTAGCATATTTTAGTGGAGTGATTTAGTGGGAATTGAAAAATATAATTAGGAAAAGATGTGAAAACCGAGGCAGGATGTGGTGATGATGTAAAATATTGGCAACTTAAAAATATTTACTGGGTAAAACAAGGAGTAAATTGAGAGAGAGAAGTTAAGCAAATAGTATTAGAGTACTTAACACTAAAGCAGTAGAATATGTTGATTTTTTGCTTGACTTTGTTGATTCCATTTCTTATGGAAAACATCCAGATGAGAAGTAAGTTTGAGATTGTGGATCTTTTTCTTCCACCTTTAGATTAAATAGTATTGGGGCACCTGGGTGGCTCAGTGGTTAAGTGTCTGACTTCTGCTCAGGTCATGATTTCATGATTCATGAGTTCGAGACCTGCATCAGGCTCTGTGCTGACAGCATGGAACCTGGAGCCTGCTTCAGATTCTGTGTCTCCCTCTCTCTGCTCCTCCCTCCTCATACTCTCTCCCTCTCTGTCTCTCTCTCTCTCTCAAAAATAAATAAACATTAAAAAAATTTTTAAAAATTAAATAGTATAAAGAAAATATTCTGGTCAAATATAGTAAACGCTCTAAAATATCTGTTCTCTACTTGCACGTGATAATACAAAAGTCATGAATGGAACTTTATTTTGGTAGATTTTTTTTTTCAACGTTTATTTATTTTTGGGACAGAGAGAGACAGAGCATGAGCGGGGGAGGGGCAGAGAGAGAGGGAGACACAGAATCGGAAACAGGCTCCAGGCTCTGAGACATCAGCCCAGAGCCCGACGCGGGGCTGGAACTCACGAACCGCGAGATCGTGACCTGGCTGAAGTCGGACGCTCAACCGACTGCGCCACCCAGGCGCCCCTATTTTGGTAGATTTTTAAAACTCATTGCTTTGCATGTATGATGTCACTTTATCTCCCCACAATATGTGCGTTTATCTATCAAATTTATATACATATATTTCACTCTGGATGTGTCATGTCATTTCATGTTCTGGTCATTCATTGCTTGAAAGGGTAGTCTAAAACCAATTACTGTCTGAAAAAAGCATAAATATTTAATGCCCCATTATTATAAGATTATAGAGCCACTGGTCTTGCTAGACTATGTGCACATTGAGTTATTTTTTCCTAAAAGTAATTCAAGCCATGCTCTTTAATTCCATCCCCTCAGTGAGCAATAATACCCATTTGCAAAATTCCTGATTGGAGATTGTGAAAAAAGGGCAAACTGTGGCAGTAGAACTTAGAAAGATAATTGACCCATGTGGGGATTAAACCTGTGACCTTGGTTTCATTAACATTTGTCCCAAACAACTATGCTAAGAAGCCTGAGGCACCAAAGCTAATATAGATAGTATTGTTGCATGACAAACAATTTCAAATAAGAATATGCAGACTTATCACAAGTCTAAAACAAGACTTTAAAACTTAAACAAAAAGATAAAATGCAATCTGGAATTTAGCTTTTTTTCTCCAACAATTACGTGAGTTTTAAGGGATTTGTTTGTAAATACTACCTGAAGTTATTTCTGGTTTTAAATCAGCACATGTATAGGGCATTTGAAAACTCATGAAGAGGCTAATAATAATAACTGTTCATTAACTCCATAACATATACAAATGATATAAGTCACAAATGGTATTAAAAATTGGTCAGGATGATTGTTCTTGACTTAGTTCTGATGTGTAAAGAGCTTAGAAATTGTCATTACATCCATACAAGAATGAAAAACAAATCTAATTGAAATGAAAATCAACAGCTTTTCTTGGGCCCACCAGAGAAATGAAGTTGGAGGGCACGTCTCCATTGGGAAATCTGGAGAAAATGGTGAACTCAGAGTTACAGAGAGATCCTTACTTAGAACAGAAACCACTAGAGCCATAAAATGGTAGGAACACCAAAGTGATATTTAACAAATTGTTGGAGGCTGAGTGCGAGCTAACATGAGAATCAAGTTTCTGGAGGTTGCAATTTTAGAGGGTCTCTACATTCTTGTGACATTTGTCTCCAGGAACCCCAAAGGGTTCTCACATTGGAGATCAAGAAAGCTCTTCTCCTGGTTCTGGTAAGGAAAAAAAAGTAAACATTGTGAAATATACCCAGAGTGTTTTCTATGGAAAAGAGCCTGTTGTCCAGAGGAAAATATTTTAACAGAGCCTTATCCCTCCTGGAGGAATTTATCCCAAACCTGTCTCTCTCAGCCTTGCCATCTTACCTAAGAGTGGAGAGGATGCTGTATCAATGGAGAAACACTTGTCCAGAAACATAGAACACCATAAGACTGGGATTTAATCATAAGATTAAAGAACACTTACTGCTCCCAACCTTAATACCATGCTAACTATATTCCACTATAATAACAGAGGAGTATAGGTGATAAAGCTGGAAGAATTAGATATTCTCTGAGGAGGAATACTTAGGGAAGCCCAAATCAAGAGAGGAGACCAAAATAAAATAAAATACAATAAAATAAAATAAAATAAAATAAAAAGACATTAGAGGAATTTGATGCTTTGGAACACAAAGCTATAGCAAATATTAACCATAGTCCATTTCCTAGCCAGATTAACATAAATCCTCACAGCCTGTTGACTGCAGTTTCTGTTGCCCTGTACACTATGTCCAGCTTTCAACAAAAGATCACAAGCTGTGATGGTAAGGCAAGGAAAACAAAACAAAACAAAACAAAACAAAACAAAAACAAACAAAAAACAAAACAGTCCTAAAAGACAAAATAGACAGTGGAACCAGACTCATAAATGACACTGGTGTTATAGTTTTTTTTTTAATAACTATGATTAATATGTAAAGGGCCCATGTGAGAACAGATGAGCAATGTAAGCAGAAGGATAGAATTTCTAAGAATCACAAGGATAATTAGAAATAAGAAAAACACTAACAGCACTGAAGAATGTCTCTGATGGGCTTATGAACCTAGCTGAAGAAAGAATCAGCAAGCTTGAAGATCAGTTAAGTAGAAATTTTCCAAACTGAAATGCTGCCAAGGGGTAAGGGAGAAAAAAAGAAATGAACATGCAAGAATGGTGGGATAATGTCAAAATTGTAACATCTTTGTATTTGGAATACCAGAAGAAAGAACAGAACAGAATAAATATTTGAAGTAATAATTGTTGAAAACTTTTCAAAAACTAATGACAGACATCAAAACAGAACTCAAAAGCTCAAGGAATACAAACCAGGATAAACTCCAAAAAAGAAACCACAAACAAACAAACAAACAAACATTACCTAGGTATAACATATTCAAACTGCAGAAGACCAAAGCCAAAAAGGAAATCTTGAAAGGAAATCTTGGAAGAAGACAGAGAAGAAAAACCATATTACCTACAGAGTAACAAGGATAAGAGTTATAGGGAACTTCTCATCAAGAACCATGCAAAGAAGAAAAAAATAGAATAAAACATTGAAAGTTTGAAAGGAAAAAAAGTACCCACTAACCTGGGATTTTATATCCACTGAAGCTATATTTCAAAAATGAAAGAGAAATCTATTCTGTGACAAACAAAAACTGAGAAAATTCATCATCACTGAACGTTCGGTCTTAACTCTGGCTGCTATAATAAAATAGACACTTGGTGCTTCATCAACAGAAATTTATTTCTCACAGATCTGGAAACTGGAAGTCCAAGGTCAAGGTGACAGCAAGGTTGTTGTCAGGTGAGAGCGTTCTCCTTGGGTTGTAGATAGCGAACTTCTGGTTGTGTGGCAGAAAGGAAGAGCCCTGGTTTCTCTTCCTCTTTTTATAAGAGCACTAGTCCCATCATGAGGGCCTCATCCTCATGGCTTCATCTAAACCTAATTACCTCTCAAAAGCTCTCCATCCAAATATATCACAGAGTTAAGTCTAATATTTGAATTTAATTTTTTAAATGTTTATTTTTTTTTAATTTTTTTTAATGTTTATGTATTTTTGAGAGAGACAGAGACAGAATATGAGTGGGTTAGGAGCAGAGCGAGAGGGAGACACAGAAGCAGAAGCAGGCTCCAGGCTCTTGAGCTGTCAGCACAGAGCCCAACCCGGGGCTCGAACTCACCAGCCGTGAGATCATGACCTGAGCCGAAGTCGGACGGCTGAGCCACCCAGGCGCCCCAAATGTTTATTTATTTTTGAAAGAGAGAGAGAGACAGAGCTCCAGAGGGGAAGGGCCAGAGAGAGAGGGAGACACAGAATCTGAAGCAGGCTCCAGGCTGTCAGCGCAGATCCCAGTGCAGGGCTCCAACTCACAGACTGCAAGATCATGACCTGAGCCGAGTCAGACATTTAACCGATTGAACCACCCAGGCGCCCCTAATATTTGAATTTAGAGAGAACACATTCAGCCCATAACACTTTCCTTGCAAGAAATGTTTAAATAAGTTCTTTAAGGAGAAGAAAAATGTTATAGGCCAAAAACTTGGATCTATATAAAGAAAGGAAGAGTGTTTAGTAGGAATAAATAAAATAAAAATACGATATTCTATTTTTCTTACTCTTGATTAAAAGATAACTATTTAAATTAATAATAGTGACAATACATTGGGAGATTATAGCATAAATGCTAAGTAAAATTAATTACACAAGGAAACAAAGGAATTAGAAATATTGCTATACATAACTTCACTACATACGAAGTGGTAAAGTATTATTTGGAGATGGACTTACATTGGTTAAAATGTGTATTAGAAACTCTAGGGAAACCACTAAATTTTTAAAATAAGAAGTAGAATTGATATGTTAAGGGCGAAGATAAAATGGAAACATAAACAGTGATCCATTTGAAATCCAAGGAGGCATAAAACGAGAAGAAAAAGTGAAAAATAAAGAGCAAATGAAATGGATACAAGAGTTCTGAATGTGGTAGATATTAATTTACTATATAATAATCACTTTAAATGTTAATAATGAAAATGCACCAATTAAAATACAGAGAATGTCAGAGTGGATTAAAAAAAAGAATTATGGGGGCGCCTGGGTGGCTCAGTCGGTTAAGCGTCCGACTTCGGCTCAGGTCATGATCTCAAGATTCGTGGGTTTGAGTCCCGCGTCGGGCTCTGTGCTGACACTCAGAGCCTGGAGCCTGCTTCAGATTCTGTGTCCCCCGCCTCTCTCTCTCTGCCTCTCCCTGACTTGTGCTCTCTCCTCTCTCTCTTTCTCTCTCTCTCAAAAAAAAAGGCATTAAAATTTTTTTTTAAATAAAAGGGGATAAAGGTGGTACCCAACTTTATAAATAACAGGTGTTGGGGCGCCTGGGTGGCGCAGTCGGTTAAGCGTCTGACTTAAGCCAGGTCACGATCTCGCGGTCCGTGAGTTCGAGCCCCGCGTCGGGCTCTGGGCTGACTGCTCAGAGCCCAGAGCCTGTTTCGGATTCTGTGTCTCCCTCTCTCTCTGACCCTCCCCCGTTCATGCTCTGTCTCTCTCTGTCTCAAAAATAAATAAACGTTAAATAAAAAATTTAATGAAAAAAAGAATTATGTATTGTTTATAATAATTCTACATTTAATATAAAGACATAGATAGGCTAAGAATAAAGAGATAGTGAAAGATATACCATCCTACAACTAATCAAAAGAAAGCTGGAGTAATTATATTAATTTTAGTCAAATAGTCTTCAGAACAAGGGAAACTATCAAGGATAAAGTAAGGCATTGTGTAATGAAAAGGAGTCAAATCTCAAGAAGATATAACAATCCTACAAGTATATGCACCTAAAACCAGGGCATCAAAATATGTGAAGCATAGCACAGTAGTGAAGGGAGAGACAGACACCCTGCTATGAGAGTCGTAGATTTTAACAATTCTCTTTCAGTAAATGATAGATCAAGCAGGTGGAAAAATCAGTAAAGATATCAATGACTTCAATAGCACGGTCTGTCTTCTTGATCTAATTGACGTATATATGGAGTACTCCAATAACATCAGAGTATACATTCTTCAGTTCGCATGGAATGTTCATCAAAATAAACCATATTATGGACCATAAAACACACCTTCACAAATTAAAAAAAAATAAAATCACCAAGTATTTGATTGTCAAACAACACACTTCTAAAAGCACAGGTTTCTATAAAGAAATCTCAAGAGAAGTTTTAAAATATTTTGAATTGAATAAAAATGTAAACACAACTATCAAAATATATAGGATAAACAAAAAGTGGTGCTTAGTGGGAAATTTATAGCATGAAGTGAAAATATTAGAAAAGAATAAAGAGCTAAAATCAACTAGGAAACTAGAAAAAAAACTAAAGCAAGCAGAAGATAAATAAAAAATTAAAAAAAACCAAGGATACTGAAAACAACAAAGCAATAAATAAAATCAACAAAATAAATAACTAGTTCTTTGAAAAGATTAATAAAATTGATAAACATGTAGCCAAACTAACCAAGAAAATGTGAGTAAAAAGATAAATTATTAATACCAAAAACAAAAGAGGAGTCACTTCTGATCTCATGGATGTTGAAAGAATAATAAAAGAATATTATGTCAATTCTTTGTCCCCATTTAATAACTTAGATGAAATAGACCTATTTACTGAAATACACAAACTACCAAAATTAACACAAGGGGGAATGAATAATCTGAATAGAACTACATCTATTAAAGTAATTGAATCAATATTTAATAATGTCCCAAGAAAAAAAAAATCACCACACCCAGAAGTTTCACTCATGAAACTACTAATATTTGTGGAAGAAATGATACTAATTCTACAACAATCTCACCCAAAAAATAGAAGCAGAGGCACATTTCTTAAGCCTTTCTTTGGGGCCAGATTTATTCTAATTGCAACACCACATAAAGACACAAGAAAGAAAACCCACAGACGAATATCTCTCTTGAATATAGTTGCAAAAACATTCAAAAAATATTAGCAAATCAAATCCAACAATGAGTGAAAGTTTCATATACTATGATAAAATGAGATTTATTCCAGATTTATAAGACAGTTTCTATATCCATTGTAACCCACTATAAGAACAGGTGAAGGATGAAAGATTGTGCAACATCAAATGATGAAGAAAAAGCTTTTAGCAAAATCAACACCCATTATGATAAAGTTTCAGAAACTAGGAAATCTTCAATTTGATAAAGAGCATCTACAAAAAATGTACAATATGATGCTTAATGATGAAACACTGGTAGGTTTTTCCTACTGTTGGGAACAAGGCCAGGATGTCCTTTCCCAATCCTCCTCTCTGACTGACATCATGTTGGAAGTCCTAGCTAGTGCAGTAACACTAGACAAAGAAATAAAATGTACACCTATTGGAAAGGAAGGAATAAAACCGTTCTTGTTTTCAGATGATAAGATTGTCTACAAAAATCCCAAAGAATCACCAAAAGCCCCTTGGAACTAGTAAATGAGTATATAAAGTGTACAGGACAGAAGTTAAAAAACATGTCATTTATTTTCCCATGTAACAGCAATGAATGATTGGAATTTGAAATTTTAAAAAGATAATTGTGCAATAATGCCATAAAAATGAAATACTTTAAATATAGTATCTTCAGGATTTACATGTGAAAGACTACAAAACTCTGATGAAAAAAATAAAAATTCTTCTCATCTATATATCTTCTTTGACAACATGTTCCTTCAAATTTCTTGCCTTCTCTCTCTCTTTTTTAATATATATATTTTGGTTTTCTTAATGATGAATTTTAAGTTTGTTTTTTTTTTCTATTTTGTACATTTTCCTCACAAGTTTTTTATCAGACATATGTTTTGCAAATATTTTTTTCCCAGTCTGTGGCTTATCTTCATTTTTGTAACAGTGTTTTTATCACAGCAGAAATTTTTAATTTTAATAAAGTTTGAGATCAATTTTCTCTCTCACTAGTTGTTCTTAACGAGTTGTACCCAAAAATCATAACCAAATCCAAGGTCATCCACATTTTCTCTTATGTTTTCTTCTAGATTTATATTTGTGCATTTTACATTAGGCCTAGGGTCCCTTTTGAGTTAATTTTTGTGAAAGATGTAAGATCTATGGTTTAGGTTTTGTTTGTTTGCTTGTTTTTTTGGTTTTTGGTATGTGGATGTCCTGTCATCTAGTGTTTTATTTATTGAAAAGTCTATCACTTTTTATCCTTTCTTTATTGAATTGCCTTTGCTCTTCTGACAAAGATCAGTTGACTATATTTGTGCATGGGTCTACTTCTGGGCTGTCTGTTCTATTGAACTACATGTCTATTCTTTTGCCAATACCACAATGTCTTGATTTCTTGTGCTTTATAGGACGTTGTGAAGTCAGTTCTATTGTATTCAGGTGGTAGGGAGGGAGGACAGCACAAGTATAACTATTAAAAGGTAGCACAATGGTGCTTTGTGGAATGAAGAGTTTTGTATGTTGATTGCTTTCAACGTTATATGAATCTTTGTATGATAAAACTGTATCTATACAGAACTATAAACTATACACTCTGTGAATTATATCAATGTCCATTCTTGGTTTTGATATTGTACTACAGTTATTCAAGTTGTTACAGGGAAACATGAGTGAAGGGTACATGGACCACTCTACATATTTTGCAACTTCCTATGAATCTATAATTATTTAAAAGAAATTGGGCAGGATTTTTTACTTGGGATATTATCCATAGGACCTAAACATTAGCTTGGTCTGTTGCAATTTTACAGTAGGCAATGAAAGTATCAAATGAAATAAAATAGTATCCATCAATGTGAAAAATTCTTCCCGCAAATTTCAAAACAGAGACTAGGTAGATATCACCTATTTGTTTAGGTCATATTTCTTGTGCACCACTGGGATCCTTGTTGAGAGGGTGAGTGTCATTCTGTGGAAGATGCAGGATTCAATAGACTCATATTTCTATATAGCACTTTGTCTTGTAAAGCATTCTTATTCACCTTATATTGCATGCACATCACCATAGATACAGGATTTCTTTAGGAAGGTGACATTATATTAATTTTTCAAATTAGAATATTTACTCTCATAGGTTAAACATTGTATTTAAATACCACACTTGTACAAGTTATTGATAAAATAAGGGATAGAAGCTGTTTACCGGGTCTCATTTATTACACAAAGAACCTTTAGTTATTGCATGTTTGATCCCTCTCAGGAGTACATGAAATATTATAATCAAAAGCACAGGGTTTCTTCAAGTCCTATAGCACGAAACTTTATGCAATGCAGTGAGAAATGAATGTATCCCTTTTCAATAAGATTGAACAATGCAAATCACTAATATGAAGGCATATATTAAATATATCCATTGGAGAAACATAGAAACAATTTTTAAGTGAATGTTTTATGACTACCTAAAAAATCAAATTGCAAGCACAAGGAAATATTATGACTATTGTAAGAACAATTTGTGCCAAATTGAAATTTACTAACTTTTTAGATATGGATGATGGTCAAAATTCATTAAATATCATTACTTATTTTATGGTGTTATTATTTTTTTAAAAAACCTGAGTTGAGGGGCGCCTGGGTGGCTCAGTCGGTTAAGCATCCGACTTCGGCTCAGGTCATGATCTCACGGTCCGTGAGTTCGAGCCCCGCGTCGGGCTGTCTGCTGACAGCTCAGAGCCTGGAGCCTGTTTCAGATTCTGTGTCTCCCTCTCTCTCTGGCCCTCCCCTGTTCATGCTCTGTCTCTCTCTCAAAAATAAATAAACATTTAAAAAAAAAAAACCTGAGTTGAATCCTCAGCAGCTTTTTTTTTTTAAGTTTATTTATTTTTGAGACAGAGACAGAGCATGAACGGGGGAAGATGCCCTTGTTAACATCTTTTAAAGATAAGAAACTATATGCCACAACCTTGAGAAATATCTTGACAACTTCTGTTTTAATAATCCCAATAATATGAACTTGGTCCCTTAAGTGTCCAACTCTTGGTTTCAGTTCTGGTCATGATCCCATGGTTCATGAGACCAAGCCCTGCAATGGGCTTGGGATTCTCTCTTTTCCTCTCTCTCTGTCCCTCTCTGCTTGGGTGCGTGCTCTCTCTCTCCTCTCTCTCTCTCCCTCTCTCTCTCTCTCTCTCTCTCTCTCAAAATAAATAAACAAAAAAAGAAAGAAAGAAAAAAATGATTTAACAAAATAACTTCTCAATTTCCTTTCAAATCTAATAGTGTCTTTCTTGGACATACAGACAATGAAATACATATAAAACATATGCACAAACATGTATACATTGGGCAAATAAAAAAAATTAAGTACATCAACTACTGAGTTGAGCAAAGTGGGAGTGGCTACCTGTCAGGGAATAGGAGGCACAAATTTGGTGTATGTGTGTTTTGAAACCATGTCTACAATGTCCTGCAGAGACTCTGGTGACTAAATTTGAAGAGGGAATTCGTCCAAGCCTTCACCCTGGAAAAAGTATGGAGGCAGCTGTGGGATTAGTTAATAAAGAGACAATTAAACAATTTAGCATTGGGGAATAAGGGAAGAGGCAAATATTAAAATATATTCGTTATGTGGGGTGCCTGGGTGGCTCAGTAGGTTAAGCGTCCTACTTTGGCTCCGGTAATGATCTTACGGCTGGTGAGTTCAAACCCCACGTCGGTCTCAGTGCTGACAGCTTGGAGCCTGGAGCCTACTTCAGATTCTGTGTCTCCCTCTCTCTCTGCTCCTCCCTCACTCATGCTCTGTCTCTCTGTCTCTCAAAAATGAATAAACATTGAATTTTTTTAAATAAAAAATATATTCATTACATTAGTTCCTTTTTCTCTTATGTAGAAAATGGGAATAAAAGTCAGTGTAAACTCCTTGGACAATTCAGTAGTAGATAACTGGAACCTTAAAATGGGAAGAGAGATCATCCTACTCCATGGATATATTACTTTTATTTATTTTATTTATTTTTTTTAAATTCTTTAATGTTTATTTTTGAGAGAGAGAGAGAGAGAGAGAGACAGAGTGTGTGAGTGGGGTAGGAGCAGAGAGAGAGAGGGAGACACAGAATATGAAGCAGGCTCCAGGATGAGCTGTCAGCACAGAGCCCAATGCCGGCTCAAACCCACAAACTGTGAGATCATGACCGACCTTTAACCAACTGAACTCCCAGGTGCCCTGATATATTACTTTATATTCTAAATAAAAATGCTAAAATATTTTGAAAAAAATATATAAAAATGATGAGATTAAATTTATAGTGTATATTCTTTTGTTGGTGAAAGCCAAGCATTTTGTCAATGTCTGAGTCATCCATAAGTAGATCATGAAGCGGTGGTCACTCAATAATGACTCTTCTGAAAACAAAACATTTTGTTAATGTGAAGAGCCATATCAAGCTCTCACCCATGCTTAGTGTCATTCTGTAGCCTGGGCTGAGAAGAACGTCTTGAAGTAGCATTTGGCCAGTTGACATTAGTGAGTTGGCCCCTACTGAAGACTGGATAGCCAGTGGCTGACCCTGGTGGCAGGAAAAGCTGCTCAGATTATGGCAGGGTGCAGCCTCTGTGCTGCTAGACGGAAAACCAAACACCTAGTATGCTCGAGTCACTTGGAAGCTTCCTGCCTCATCAAGGTGAAATGTAATGCTTCAGAATATTTCCATTTCCATCTCTTTCTTGGCTTTTCTTTTCTTTCTTTTCTTTTTTTTTTTTTTTTTTTTTTTTTTTTTTTTTGCAGTGGCAGGGGGTGGGGTGGGCTGCAGGGTGGGGGAAGGGATCAGGGAGTCACCACTTTTATTCTAATATGCTTTCTATTGTCTTTCTTATCTTACCCCTGCTCTTTGCCTAGTGTCCCTTTTGCTCCCTTTCCATATCTAATTCTCTCCTCTTTTTAAAATGACATTCTAGAAAGCACTAATGCATGGCAAATTTACTTCGAATATTCAGTCTCAGATCCCTAATAAGTTATACTTTTGTTCATCTTAATAATGGCTATAGAACATGTTATTAATCTTTCTGGAGCATCTGATCTTCCACTGATCTCCAAGGTTGCTACTGTTCACCAGATTAGTTAAGTGATATGACTTTTATCCTCATTGCTCCTTGAACACCTATCCTAAAGCTGTGCATTTGTTCCAAGGGCATTGCCTTCTGAGTTAAAGAAGTACCATTTTTTAGTAAGAGGTATACTGTTGGTTTTAAAGAGAAAAGAGTTTAAAGTTTCTAGCTTTTTCTCCTTCTCCAATTATCACGACACCCATCACTACCACACAGTACCACCACCAAAGGAAAGTGTTAATTGGATCGATCAAAGGACACTAATTAGATGGCTTTTTGTTGTGGTGCATCATTAGCTGGAGGGGTAGTCTATATTGGGGAATAGGTGGCTTTTTCTCACTGGAACTTTTTGATAAATGCGAAGTGATAAAGTAGCTTGGGCTCCTCCTACTCATTTTTCAAAAGCTGTCTCTTTCATCTTACTCTTGACATCTGTCTCTTTGTCTTTTTCTGTATCTCTTTGTCTGCTGTGAGTCTGGAGAAATGTGACACAGCTGGTCCCCTTATCTATGTGAGCAGTCAAGGTAGATTCAACTGAAGGTTACTTCCATGTGCACTGTCCCCCTCCTGAAAATCTTTAAGTTTGAGGCTTAGATACTTTTCCCCTAAACATCACAGAAAGTTCTTTCCTGAACTGTCTCTACTTGGTGAGGACTCCTATGACCTAGGGTTGCCTGTTCTTGCTGCTAGAAGAGAACTTGCTGAGTCTGGGTGTCAAAGGTCAAAGGCTGGGTATTCTACACCTGCATTTCTAGACTTGAGACCACCTTGTGTTTAAATAAAAAGAAATACCCGTTTCTCCCAATGTAGCTTGTGAAACTTACACACTTTGGTTCAGAGCCCCAGCCTAACAGTAACAAACCTCCATATTGAACTGCAGGAGAGGAGTGACTGACTGATACCGGAGACGATTCAGGTTTTCTGTTTCCTCAGGCCAAAATCCAACTTGATATCATTTTGTTAATGTCTAAAACAAAAATCTATGTTACCCATCATTTTCTTCCCCATACTCTCACTAAAGCCTCCACATTGTATTTGAATTAACTGGAAAAAACAGAAATAAGTTTCCCTTAAGAAAAAGGATTTGTATCCCCTAATGCATTATAAATATGACAATAAGCCGGAAACTTCAGTTAACCAAAATTGTCACACCCTCAGCTTTTTAGGGAAAAAAAAAAACTAAACTGACCCAAAAAAGAAATAAAAAACCAGCTTAATATCAGGGCTTGGTAAAAATGCAATTTCCAGAGTTTTACTTATATTCACTAGAGTTTCAGTCTGATCTATGGCCATAAAATGAGGATTAATGTTTAGAATGATGTCCCTGAGGCATTGCGGATTCTGAATCATGAAAGATTCAATTACCTTCAATAAACTGAACTTAACTATCTCAGGGAAGGTGATGAATACAAATTGGAAATATCATCAACAGGCAATGCTAAAACACAGAAGTTTTTTGATTAAGTATTGGGTAACTAGCATCTCTGATTTATTAGAAACTCTATTCTCTAAGCATCTCAGAAACCTGAAATTTACTATACACCCGTTCACTGTGGCTCAGCTCGCTGTGGTACAGCACCGATAATATCTGGGTTGTCTAAATTACCCTAGATAACAAATGACTACCCAAAGGCCCCAAATATTTTGAATTAATCCTATTCCATCTCTTCTGCCACATTATGTTTTGTTTGGACTTCTGAGTTGGCCATTTAATATGGGTCTTCTTTCTCCTATCGCCTTTCTCCCATATCAGCCACTTGCACCACAGACATAATTTTTTTAACTGGATTAACTTCCTTCGAATTTATTTTAGAAGAGTCTACACGGCCCTGTGTGATGTGGCTTTATCTTCTTATTCAAGTGCATTTAATGCCACTGTCTCCCTTTTCACAATGGTACTGACAGATAGGCTCACTAGTCTTCTAAAACTATCCTTCAAAGAGAATCTACAGATGGATCCTTGTACATTTGAGGATTTAATATATAATGATGTCTCCAGTCAGTGGCAATAGGATTCATTATTCAATAAATGGTCCTGACAGATATGGATCGGCATCTGCAAGAAGGCAAGATGTAGGCTCTGTCCTACATTATACACGATGTAAATTCCAGGTAAATTAAATACTTAAATGTAAAACCCATAATTACAATACTAAAAATGTTAAAAAATACTATCAGTGTAAAAATAATACTTAATACAGGAAAATCTGCCTATGAAGCATAAAAAATAAAAGAAGTATTTAAAGATTGATAAGAAAGGATAAACAACATGAAAGAAAACAATGAAGAAAAACATATTAATAGGCATGTCACAGAAAAGCAAATCCAAATTGCCAGGAAACTTGAAGAGATGCCCAAAGTTAGTGTTAATCAAGGAAGTAAAATCAAAGCAGTCTTAAAAGTGTCACTATTCCTTATCCAACAGGCAAACATTTAACTATTAAAGGGCCCATCCCTGTCCCTGATGGGGATGTGGATGAGAAAGTGCTCCCTTTCACTGCTGCTGGAGATGGGGGCTGTGACAGCCATTGTAGAAAACAGCCTGGTACCAACTATGAATAAAATAATGGAACACATTTGACTAAACAGTCATATAAGAGTAATTTTTCCCAAGGAGCTTTCCCAAACAGCTTTAAAACGTGTGCACGTGTGCACATTTGTGTGATTTCAGAATTATTTATAGTGAGAAAAACCTAGAAAAGGAAGAAGCAAATATATATTTATATGTATTTATGTAAGATGGCAGAAACAAGAAAATATGAGGAAAATATATATTATCGAGACAAGTTATAGTGAAATGAAGAGACAACAGAAAAAGGCAAAAGTTAAAAAAAAAAGTGGAGCAAAGAAAGCTGATTTTAAAATAATTCACACTCATTGTGAAAGGGCAAGAAATTTTGTTAATAAACTAAATTTATTAAAAATCAAAAGAAAAATTTCTGGGAGCAATTACAAAAAGTGTATCTTAAAAGTGTATCATCACTATTATCCAATCATACATGCAAAATAGGTGCATTTTTATGTAAATTTTTTCTTGAGAAAGTTGATTTTAAAAGAAACAAAATTCACCCCTTAGGTAATTTTTGTCACATGGAACTTGTTTTCCTGATACTCTATAGCTTGGGACAATTTTTGCTCTGCGTGGTTGGCTCCCTTCCTTCCAAACACCCTTTTTCTAAGTGTCACACCATCCCAATTTCCTTTTTGTTTTTCTTCTTCTTAGCATGTAACATACTAATCATCTATATAATTGTTGCTTCATCTCTGTCTCTCCACTGTGGATGTGACTTCGGTGAACCTAGTCTGGGTTTTGTTTGTTTTTTTGTTTTTTCCACCAAGGACTGTCATTTCAGAGTACCACAACTGCACAAAGTTGTTGCTTGGTGCATATTTGTCAAGTTAAGGAGTATACATTTTTCATCTCTTTTTGCACCTGCACATTTTTTAATACCCATTCAACTAAACAACACATTACATGGCAGGGTATAGGAGTCACTTTGACAGAGAGAGAACAGAAGT
Source organism: Acinonyx jubatus (assembly GCF_027475565.1). NCBI lineage: Eukaryota > Metazoa > Chordata > Mammalia > Carnivora > Felidae > Acinonyx > Acinonyx jubatus. The sequence goes on along the minus strand of NC_069380.1, from coordinate 34,171,202 downwards.
TGTTAAACTCATAATCCATCCCAACCACAGGCTAGTGTGTGTAAACCATGTCTACTTTTTTTTTAATTTTTAAATATTTATTTATTTTTAAGAGAGAGAGAGAGAGAGAGAGAGAGAGGGAGAGAGAGAGAGAGAGAATGAGTGGGGGAGGAGCACAGAGCAAGGGAGACACAAAACTGAAGCAGACTCTAGGCTCCAAGCTGTCAGCACAGAGCCTGATGTGAGGCTCAAACTCACAGACTGTGAGATCATGGCCTGAGCTCAAGTTGGATGCGTAACTAATCGAACCACCCAGGTACCCCAAATTGTGTCTAATTTAATGTCTCCCACAATCTATATAATGATCTCCATACTGTGATAATAAAAGAGGATTAAGTAATTTCATCCACTAAATTATTAAAGGGTGGATACAAAATTTGGAATGATGACTATTTGCTTTTCCAGTCTACCTGCAAACAAAAAAGGAGAGGAAGGGAATGGACATGATAATTTATTTGCTTCTATTCTGTGTCATGCACCTTACTCAGCTTTCACATGCATTGACTCATTTAATGCACAAAGAAAACATTATAATATTTTTTATTTTAAAAATGAGTTTACTGATAATAATTGGGGTTAAATAATTTACCTAACACCATAGTCATAGTAGTTAATAGTGATGACTGAATCACATCATATCCACATCAAATGTTCTGTGCAACAAATCTTATAATCTACTTTGAGTTTAAAGGTTCAAGAAAGTCAGTATCTTGAACCTCAGTTGAATCTAAACTTTTTTGAAGTGTGTTTATCATTCTGTTGATAAGACCGTGGACAATTTACTTACTCTATCTAAGCCTCAGTTTCCTTATTGGTAAATATTGATAATAATATTATCTACTATATAAGATTGTTTTGAAGATTATTAGTCAATGCGATTGGAACCATGTATATGTTAAAGTGCTCAAAAATACTAACAATTCCTAAAACTATAATACAGTACCTGAAACTCAAAAATTAAGTGACTTGTATAAAAAAAACACACACACACATGCACACACACACACACACACACACACACACACACAGGAAAAAGGACTTGAATTTCCTGTATCTTACTATAAATTCCATGCTTTTTTCCACTATCTCACACAGAGGCGCCTCTTGAAGGAAATGTATTACTTGATTAGCATACATAGTATTTGGATGGTTAAGAGTGAGTTTTGTCTGTGTTCAGATTATAGTCTCCAAAATCCCTTTTACTTTAGCAGTGATGGAAAAATCAGAGAGAAGTGCTGACTTTGTATTTACCAGTACTGGGGGGGTTAAAAAAGTGAATGCTCATAGTAGTGAGTGTGGCATGCCCTAGGTTATTTCACTATTATCAAATCTGTCAGAGCTTATTCTGCTTCACAAAGGTCACTGGTGTAGAGTCTGTGTTTGTAGTGATTGACAATTGTAGGTATTAAGAACCTGGGGTTATGGACCTCTCTGATCAGGGTTGCTGTAAACAAGTGTTGACAATCTGGACCGTTTGACAGTGTGCAGGCAGAGGGTCAAGTAGAGCATCTGGGCCTTAATTACTCGTGCTCAACAAACTTCAAATGTCATTCGATACTCATTTTTATTCCATCGGAGATCCAGATATGTTTTTCCTTTAAAAAATCAACTTTTAATGACAAGCTGTGTTTACTAAAACCAAGAACATTGTATTTCCTCTATTGCACCAACTCACAAAGTTAATGGTGTTCCTTGAGCATTATAGAAGCTTTTTATAAAATGACATTGCATTTGTCTTAGATGGATCTGATCTTTGGAGGACAATAAGAACATTATTAAAATGTGATTCAAGTTGTGTGTTCACAAGAGCATACACAACCCACAGGTGTTGACTGATTTAAAACTTGAGGACACTTCACTTACTTCATTTTCTCCAAATCCAGCTTTATTTCAAACAGGCAGAAATTTAGGTATAAAGGGCCCATCCCTGTCCCTGATGGGGATGTGAATGAGAGAGTGCTCCCTTTCACTGCTGCTGGAGATGGGGGCTGTGGCAGACTAACTTGTAAATTATCTTGGACAGGTTCACTAACTTAAATATACCAAATGCCAGAGTTCTCACTCTCTTTGAACTTACCAATTTTTTTTTTCTGTAAAAGAGGTCAAAAAGAGAAGATACTTTGTTACATGAAGTGATAGAAAGATCGTATATTTTGTGTTGTTCTTCATTGGTCCTCTCTTGAGAGTTCTTGGTAAGGCATAGAAATCAAAACCTTCTTTGGTTTGTGGAATCCTAGGAAGCCTTACTAGTCTAATGAGATTTGCTAATATATTGAAAACAATGCAAAACATCATTCTCAGCGGTCCTTTTACCAATACCACAATAATCTACATTTTATAGTGTGGTAGGCTATATATGACCCCCCAAGTCATCCACACAGCTCCAAATGATATCCACATCCTAATCTCCAGAACCCGTCAACATGTTATCTCACGAGGGACATTACACATATGATCAAGTTAAGAAAATAAGCTAGGAAGATTATCCTGAATTATCCCTCCTGGCCCAATATAATCACAAAGGTTCTTATAAGAGGGAGGTAGGAGGACAAAAGTCAGAAAAAATAGATATACATAAGAAATCAGTGATTATAATGAAGCATTTTGGAGATGGAGGAAATGACCATGATCCAAGGAAGGTAGGCAGACTCTAGACACTGGAAAAGGCAAGAAAACAGATTTCTCTTCTGAAGCCTCCAGAAGGAACATAGTCCTCCTGACTCCTTGACTTTCTGACCCCAGAAGTGGAAGAAAAACAAATTTTTGCTTTGCTGAAGCCACTACGTTTGTGGTAATTTGTTACAGCAGCAATAGTAAACTAAGACACCTAACATGTAATGAAGTTATTATCACAAAATACGTGAATCCTAAATCTACCAGTGGTTCATCCTTCCCATTATGGATATTTCTCATTTGGGGAATTTATCTTTCCACATGGTTTTTGATATCCTTAAAATCATAGCTATCTAGGAGTAAACATGCTCTTCATGGCAAGCAATAGAAAGTTGTAGCTCATCAGATCCAAAGTGAAAATGAATTAGAAAACAAATATGCACATCTAGGGATAAAGCTAAACCAGAGCTGCTCTGGGAAATTTTCAACAGAGTTTTATGGCTTACACAACAAGAGTATTCAAGTGAGCATGAACTGACCTCTAATAACTCTTGGTTTCTGTCTCTCATATTAAAATGTTAAAACTCCTGATTGACCCAGGTTGGACCAGGTATGCCCTCTCTGGATCTGTTAGTCACCATTAAGAAAAAAGTCCATAGAGAAACAATAAGGTGGTTGGAAGTTTTCCCTTTTGTGCACAGGCAATTTACAGAGAAGGGGGATCCGTGTGAGCTGAACAGTGACCCTGAGACATGACTACTCGTGGCGCTTATAATACCATGTGTATTGTTAAATACATTTGTTTCTTTTCTGAGGCACAGACTGTTAAGGAAAAGGCAAAAAATCTCAGATTTAGCTCAATTGCAAAAGGGAAGAATGCAAATTGTGACGTTGTAGATAAATAGACAATATGGAATATTGGCCACAAAATGCTACTTGAGAAATAAAAAATCTACAAATAAAATAAGTACAAGGGAAATAAAAAAAAAGTAATATGCATGCTTCAGAGAGTCTATGTGTCCAGAAAGGTTATCTCAATTACATTCCTGTTGTCCTTTTTTTCTTTAATGCCAGGACAAGCCTGGCACACTAGGGTAGGTCAACGTAGGTTAGAATTTGCTGCCCAATGTTAACCAGCTGTGTGACTCTGGGCAAGTCACTTAATCCACCAATGCTCCAATTTCTCAATATATGAAATGGGAATAATAATACTATCAATCATTGTTAGAATTAGAAGCCATATGTGAAAGTGCCTGCTACCTAGCAGGCATTCAATAAACATTAGATATAGTTTCCCTTTCTCCAGTATACACTAGAGCAAGTCAGAGTGTGTATGTGGTAAAAAGCATACATGCTGAATTAAAAGGATGGAAGAAGTCCCTAGAAAGACTAATCTGGTCTTAAATTTCTCTGCGTTTGGTACAAATCTCTTTCACTTTTCTGAGAAGATATTTAAAATCATAAATAATTTATATACTTAAGGAGTGTATATGTTTATCTGTAGGGGTTGCCTGCTTTTGAAAAATCACATTGGTGTTTAATAACCTATTTAATATGCCCTTTCTAGTTACTGTCTTGCTCTTTCAAGTTTCTAAGGATACTTAATTTACACAAACACATAAAAAGCAAAGTTATCTATGACCATATCCCTGGAGAAATGCATTTAAAATAAGGAGGATGAAGGTGACATGATGAAGAGTGACTGAAGGAGGTGTAGTATCTTAGGTAGCTAGCGTTCTCAGCATAGTCAGTTTAGGATAACTGTACAGATTATCTCAAGAGAATAAACGTTCAGTGGGAGGAAGCTCAAGCCAGCAGAGGCAGTGCAGTGTTGTGGTTAAGGAGAGTCTGGAGTCGGGATGCCTGGTTGCAAATCTCTGACGCATCATTCTACTGTATGACCTTGAACAAGCTTATTAATCTCTTGGTGTCTGTTTCCTTTTTGGTGAAAGATCATAGTTCCTTCTTTGTAGATTTGTTTATGAAGATTAAAAGACTAAATATTCTAGGCACTTAGAACAGTACATAGCATATGTATGTGTTGCATAAGCACTTGCTTTAAAAAGTAACATTTTTTAAAATGTTGATATTTAGGGTTATAATTATCATTAAGATGCATCTTACTGCAGTAATTTAACATTCTCAAGTCTATTTTAAGCAACTAATAATTCTACTTTACTCTGCATATGAAAAATATATGCAGTTCTGGATTCATTTATTTTTTCCCCCTGTGGCCAGCTGAATCTTTGCAGAATAGTAGATGCTCATTGTATACTTTGTTGAACTGAATTCGGAGTATTTGAACCACCAACCAAATGGAGCATATGAAATGGCAATTAAAAATCTTACCCGCTTCAAACACCTACACGATACTAGTTTCCTCATATAAACAGAACACAATCTAGCTTCCTTATAGGGTTTGAAAGAGGATGTTTATAATGACTGCATAAGACCTGGCACAATCTTTGGTAGCTATCGTTGTTGTTTTGAAATACTAGAAATACTGTAGGATGGAATAAGGCTAGAGAGTGAAGGATTACTTCAAATTAAACAGATAAGAGAGCCTCAAAACTCTCAAATGATGCCACCAGTTTGGTGATCTGAATGTGAAAACATGGGGGGATGATCTTGAGATTGTTTACATGCTGATTCCACCAAACTCCAAAGAAACTCACAAACTACTTAACAAACTCATGTGCTCTGGAGTGTTAAGTATGTTTTTATCATCTCTATTTTTCCCCACTGGATTCTTCACCTCTTCACCGGGGTAGTCTCAATCTTTGTTGCTGCCCTGAAGACCACACATACCCTGTCATATTGCATGAAACTTAACTGCATACTTCATTTGCAGAAATGAGCTCACTGAGAAACTTATGGGCTTGCCTCCACACCATGTGTGTGTCACTGATACACCCACTCACCCCATTGGTGCCCATCAGCCTCTGAAATAAATGTGAAAATTAACTTAACTCAGTAAATCAAAAGTAGTTAAAGATAAGTGGGAATAAATTGAAAAGTGAGATAATTTCTATAATGGAAATCAAGTTAAAAAATTATAAAAATATTTGATATTCTTTATTCTTTCTTATTTTATCATATAATTAGTAAAACATGTAGAAGGCATTATAAATAATGAAATTTGTGCTTTCTACCCTCCATTCATGTCAGTGTGTAAAATCAGGTAAATACATTTTATCTTCAAACAGAATGTGAGGAATAGACATCTTACTGTTTCCTTTAAAAAAAAAACAAACATAGTTTTCAAGGTTAAAGAAATTTATATTCATGTTTAAGTAACAGATATCAATATACTTGAATTCTCAAGGTTCTCAGCCGTTAGCAAACCATTTGATTAGTGATAGAAAGTGATACAAACTGAATTAAGAATCCCCGTAGCTATTCCAGTGTACAAATACTTTTGACACATACATAATCCATAACACTATTTGTTTCCATTTTTGAAGTTAGTTCTTATAAAGAAGGCATTTAATTTTAATGCAAAATTTTATAAATTAACCAAATACAAACACATATTTCTTTTGAAATAGTAATCAAAGTTTAAGAGACACTTGGAGATGGTAGGGTGATATTTTATTGAGTTGACTTCTTTAGGGAATGATACATCAATATCCTTTCCAATAATTACAACTTACTCTCCAATTTTGGTGAATTCTATCTAAATTATACATACAAGACTAAAAGCAGCTTATGTTCTCCCCTTGTTTTTCTCCACTTTTTCTTTCCCTAGTTACTACTTCCCTCCCTCCTTCCTTCCTTTTTTCTCCTACTTCTCTCCCTCTCTATTCTTCTTATCACCTCTTATTTCCTTCCTTTCCTCCTTCAGTTCTTCCTTCCCCCCCCCCACTAAACACCTGCTATATGACAAGCATTGTTCAAGTGCCCAAGAACATATAATCATTAATACATACTTCTTGGCTTTAAGAAGCTCATACACAAGAAATGATAACTTGGGTTTTCATTTCAAACATACTCTGAGTATAAAGCAATAACATAACTTAAAATAGTACACATCTCGGGGCGCCTGGGTGGCTCAGTTGGTTAAGCGTCCAACTTCAGCTCAGGTCATGATCTCACAGCTCATGTGTTTGAGCCCTGTGTCAGGCTCTGTGCTGACAGCTTGGATCCTGTTTCAGATTCTGTGTCTCCCTCTCTCTCTGCCCCTCCCCCATTCACGCTGTTTCTCTCTCTCCCTTAAGAATAAATGAACATTAAAAAATTAAAAAAAAAAGTACACATCTCAACCTAAAAAATGGTAGAAAATATTTGCAAATCATGTATCCAATAAGGGGTTAGTATCCAAGATATACAAAGAACTCAAACAACTGAATGGAAAAAAATCCAATCAAAACATGGGCAGATAATCTGAACAGACATTTTTCCCAAGAAGTCATACAGATGGCCAAAAGGGACATAAAAAGATGTTCGATCTCACTTATCATCAGAGGAATGCAAGTCAAAACTACAGTGCAGTGTCACCTCACACCTTTTAGAATGGCTATTATCAAAAAGACAAGAAATAGCAAGTGTCTCCAAGCATGTGGAGAAAAAGGAAGCCTCATGCTCTGTTAGTGGCAATGTAAATTGGTGCCTCCTCTGTGGAAAACAGTGTGCAGGTTTCCTCCAAAAACTCCAAACAGAAATACCAAATGATCCAACAAATCCACTTCTGGGTATTTATCTGAAGAAAACAAAAACACTACTTCACAAGGCATATGCATCCCTATATTTGTTGCATCATTATTTACAATAGCCGAAAGCCATAGAAAGGAAGGAGATCTTTCCACTTCCAAATGAATGGATCTTGAGGGATCATGCTAAGTAAAATAAGTTAGACAGATAATGACAAATGCCCTATGATTTGTTATACATGAAATCTAAAAAACAAAACCTAGGGGCTCCTGGGTATCTTGGTTTCAGCTCAGATAGTGATCTCAGGGTTCATGAATTCAAGCCCCTGCTTGGGATTCTCTCTCTCCCTCTCTCTCTCCCCCTCCCTGGGTCACTCTCTCTGTCTCTCAAAATAAGTAAATAACCTTCAAAAAATTAAAAAACAAAACAATATAATATAAAACTCATAGACGCAGAAAAGATAATTGGTGGTTGCCAGAGAGGAGGGGGCTCGAGGGTGAGTAAAATGGGTGAAGGGGGTCAAAAGGTACAAACTTCCAGTTATAAAATAAACAAGTCTTAGGGATATAACGTACAGCATGATGATCATTGTTGACAATACTGTATGCAGTATTGAAAGTTGCTAAAAGAGTACATTTTTAAATTTCTTAGCATAAAAACAATTATAACCATGTCTGTTGGCCAGTGGTAATTAGACTTATTGTGTTGATCATTCTGTGGTGTATTTATCTTCTAAATAGTAAAAATTCATTTAGTTCACTTTAATAAGGATGGTCAGAAAAATCAAGCTTAAGACAGAATTTCCCCCTCTCTCCCATGTTTCTGGAGTAAAGGAGAAAAAGTTTCTTTATTTCTATACATAATTTAAAAAAAACCCAAAAAACAAAAACCAAAAAACAAAGACAAAAACAAAAACCAGACAGGCTTCTGTGTGGCTGTAGGTTCCACTAACAAGGTGTGATGTTTTTTACTTTCGCATCTAATTAATATTCATTTTTGACGAATGGAAATCAGCTTACTTATTTTAAGTAAAAATAAAGGGCACGGCTATTTGTAACTAATTGCTAATTGAGCAATTACTTTATCATGTGGCACTGGTAAAAACCATTACTTGAGGTTTTCAGCAACTTCTGATTTTAACTTAATAATCAGCTGAATTGAAATTATTTAGTAAATTAAGCATTTCTTTACCAGGCACTCTTTATACTTCAAGTAATTTCTAATTATGCTACCTAATGAAGTAATTATATCACTAGTTAGGAATTTGTCAGAGTAGTAAGTCTTTTTTAAAAGAATAATAAAATGTGGTGAGGTTGTTTCTGTAAAAAGTAACTATAAAATTAAAATACTCTCCCAAATGTATGTCTATGTTTAGTCCCTGGAGATGGAATTCAAAAGAATATTGCCCCTACCTTTGTCTAGTCCTGATTCATGGTAGATTAACCAGAATGTTAAATAGGATAAATACTCAGTCCTCTACTTTACTCTCATTTTCCGTTTCACATCCCTGCACTGCAGGTACCTTGAAGAATCAGAGTTAGAATTGATTGGCCTAGGCACGTGGCTTGACCTGTAGGTTCTTCTACTAGGAACCTTTGGAAATAGCTAATCCCTGGTGCAAGGGATCCAAAACCTGCCAGCGCTCATCAAACCTGACGTTAGTGCAGAGGAACTACTGCAAGTTTGCTAAGGCTCTTCCTAATTACTAAAACTTTCCAGCATATAGACATATTCCATGGCAAACTGCACTTAGGAAGCACTGAACAAAAGGCATCTGAAAATGGAATGAACTTTCCACCACTTTGCTAAAGAAAATGTTGTATTAGTCTGCATAGAAAATTGGCTATAGTTACTCCTCCTTGTCCCTGTCCTATAAATGCTGCCAGTTCATTTAGCTCGTCAGCCAAAGCTGAATTAGGAGCCACCATCATTTCTGCTCTCACTTGTGCTTTTTCCAAAATCATTATTAAATAGCAGTGCTTCTGCTGGGAGGTTCACTAGACTTGGCAAAAGGTTTCTTAGATTGTGCATACTCATTAGCCAAACTGACTCATTTTGTAAATTTAGACATGTTTTTGTCTCTGGACTCAAGTCTTCTATTATTTAATAAAATAAAATATACCTATGAACATTTTCTCTCATTTTTAAAGCTTATCTATTTATTTTGAGAGAGAATGAGAGAAGGAGAGAGAGACTGAGTATAAGTGGGGCAAGGGCAGAGAGAGAAAGAGAGGATCCCAAGAGAACATCTCCATGCTATAAGCACAGAGCCCGATGCAGAGCTAGATCTCATCAACCATGTGAACCTGGCTCATGACCTGAGCTGAAATCAAGAGTCAGATGCTTAACTGACTGAGCCACCCAGGTGCTCCATGAACATTTGCTCTTAGAATTTCAATAGAATAGAATAGCATAGAATAGACCACTCATGATATTTCAAAAATATACTTAAATTTCTACTTCCGTTAAGAAAACCCTTTATAGATCCTAAAATATCATAGCACCTAATGTTATGCAAATCATCACTAAAACATAAAGAAAACACAGAATCACACTATATTTTCATTAATTTTTCCAACTGAGATAAAGATATCAAGAGAAGATATACAATGTCATATTTACTGAGCGGTGTATAGAGACTTTGGTGCCTCCATATCTGTGATATACATTAGGATGAAGGCTTTCAGGAGTATTCAGCTAGCAAATAAAGACCCTAAACACTGTAGTTGGATAAGCTATTCTACTGAAGAGATCTCAAGATTGCTGTTGTAAAATTATAACTTGTACTGATACTTTTTAGCCACTTATAATTTGATACTTAAAATTATTATTTTTTAATTTTAAAATTGTTTATTTATTTTGAAAGAGACAGAGAGCACATGCATGTGAACAAAGGAGGGGCAGAGAGAGAGAGAGAGAAAGAGGGAGAGAGAGAATCCCAAGCAGGCTCCATGCTGTCAGCACAGTGCCTGATGCAGGGCTCGATCCACAAACCATGAGATCATGACCTGAGCCAAAAACAAGAGTCGGACGCTTAACTAACTGAGCCACCCTGGTGCCTGTATATTTAAAATAATTTGCTGCAAATGATTATACTCTGTTATTTGGTGTTGGAACCAAGCTCCAAGTTCCATTTTTTAATTTGGCTCTACTATATTTAAATTAATGAATTAATTCAAAATTATGTGCTAATATGCCTGAACTGTTCCAAGCACTGGGTATATTCTGATTTACAAATAGAACACATTTCTCTTCTCATTTTAATGAAGAGGAACAATCAAGAATACAAATACAAATAAGTACATATGGTGAGATTGTGACCAGAACCACTGAGGAAATGTAAGAGAATAATGTGACAGGGGCTCTGCACAGCCAGTGTGCTCAGGAAAGATAAATTCTAAGCTCTCACGTGAAATGTGGGAGCAGCCAGGCAAATATCTGAGAGAAGCATTAAAAGCAAGGGAGAAAGCAAATGCAATGATCTTTTTGCAAAAGAAACAAAAATGGACTTGCCATGTTCAAGACACTGAGAGAGAAGACGGGGAACTGAAGCTCCATGAGTAAAGAGCAGGAAGATGGATATGAGGGGGCAGAGGCAGAAGAGGGGTCCCAGTGTGAGGAATAAGTAGCAGCAAATGTTATTCCTGGGAAGATGTCAGTCCAGACTATATTCTGTTAGACAATTAGACTTGCTTCTGTTTAGGCCTATAAACCAATCAAAGCAGTTAGTTAGGTTTCATATATTACTAACATACAAAAAAGACATTCCTATCCCTCACTCCTTAAGGTAAACTTGAGAGAAAATAAATAAATAAAATAAGAGCTGTCTGACTGCTAGAAATTGATGTCTGTAATGGCAAGAGAATGATAAAGCCCTCAGAAGGATGGTCTGTCTGGATGTAAGAAATCTACCCTAAGGAGGGTAGATCAGCTGGGAACTCGCTCCCTCATTTATGTGCTGATACTTAGGTGTTTCACTGGCAACAAGTCCTTGCACACGTGTCCTGAAGTTTGAAAAGAGGACATAAGTATATTTTAATTTTAGTTGCCCCCAGAGTGTGAGTGAACATTGTAGCAAAAATTCGCTTATTTGGACATTATAAAAGGGACAAGTGAAAAGTTGACTGGATTGAATGTCTGTGCTTTGTCTTTAACCACCTTTCCTACGCTTTTACTTTTTTCTCCTGTACAAAGCTATGACAGATCAACCAAACACTGGGAGGAGGAACAGAAATGTTTTTAAGACAGCAACCTTTTGATGCATTCTTAGGACATTTCAAATATTAAGATCAAATAGTAATTAATTCTTTGATATTTTTTAAAAAGCATCATACTTGGAATATAATAGTAAATGATGACCTCCCACCAAAATTAAAGATATTTTTATTTTGTGTTTTGAGAGAGCCACTCCGACAGTCCCCAGATAAGTCCCCAGATATAATATAGGCTCATTTCTGTTGTAACTTCAGAGAGGCTTTTTCATCATTAGCTGTTTTTTTTTTTCTATTATGATTTTTCACTGCTGTACCATAGCAATACTGGAAAGAAAAAAAAAAAAAAACTGGAACTGCTCTTAACTCTGGAGCAGAGATAAAGGAAAGGCTACCACTTTGCTCCTCAGACTCCGTACTCAACCTGCCAATTTGCAGAAGTGGGTTACCAGTTTCATTGCTAATGATGAGATCAGAAGATACGGTAGCTGCTCTCACGCCAGCAAGCAATAGCTCTACCCTGTCAAGGACATAATTTTCTTGAATTTTTCCAAAGGATGAAGCTGTTAGTACTACTGCTAAATGCCAATATCAGAGAAGAAGTTTTAAAAGCTATAGGGTGCTCTCCTTCTCCTTTACCCCAAAAAAGGAGCTGTCCCACCCAGCCACAATTAAAAAGAAAAATACAGGACTTAGAAAGTTTGTGAAAATACTCTACACAAGCAATTTGATTGAATTATTCATTTTTTATGATATCCAGTGTAGTGCCTGCTTTTCACAAACATTTGCCAGTCTTGAATTCTTCCATTTGTTCCAAGAAATCTTTAGTGGCCATACCTGTGTGCACTATATTCTGAAAAAAAAATGAAATTAATGTTAGAAATTGACTTGTGCCTGCTGTACAATAGAAATTGTTTTGTTGGTTTTCAGCTTTATTGGGATAAAATTGACAAATAAAATTGTCATAGATTAAAAGTGTACATCAAGGTGATTTGATACACATCTACACTGCAAAAAAGATTCCTACCACAGAGTTAATACACCCATTGCCTCATATATTTACCTTCTGTTTGTGTGTGTGTATGTGCATGAGGACACTTAAGTTCCACTATCTTGAGAAATTTTAATAATAAAATACAGTATTATCAACTATAGTCACGATGTTACACATTAAGATCTTTGGACTTTGTTCATCTTATGTTTGAATGTTTGTACACTTTTACCAAACCCCCTCTATTTTCTCCACCTCCCAATCCTTGCCAAAACCATTCTATTGGTTTGACTATTTTTGATTTTAAGATGCCACTTGTAAATGATCCCATGCAATATCTTGTTTCTATATTGGCTCATTACACTTAGAATAATGCCCTCCTGTCTCATCCATGTTGTCTCAAATGGCAGAATTTATTTCTTTTTTAAGGCTGAATGATAATCAGTGTGTGTGTGTGTGTGTGTGTGTGTGTGTGTGTGTGTGCACCACATTTTCTTTATCCATTCTTCCATCAGTGTAAACCTAGGTTGTTTCTATACCTTGGCTAATGTGAATAATGCTGCAGTGAATATGGATGTGCAGATATCTTTCTGAGATTCCGATTTCATTCTTTCTGGATATATACTCAAGTGGGCTTGCTGGATCATATAGTAGTTCGTTTTTTTTTTTTTTTTTTTTTTTTTTTTTTTAAGGAAGCTGCACACTGTTTTCCATAGTGGCTGCCTCAGTTTACATTCCCAATAATAGTGTATGAGGGTTACTTTTTCCTTTACGTGCTCACCAGCATTTGTTATCTCTTCTCTTTTTGATAATAACTATTCTAAGAGGTGTGAGGTGATATTGTATTGTGGCTTTGATTTGTATTTCCCTGATGTTTAGTGATATGGAGCACTTTTGTATGTACCTGTTGACCATTTGTGTATCTTCTCTGGGAAAAAAATATCTTTTTAGTTTCTCTGCTATACACTGCACACATACAGCTACACACTGAACAACACACAGAGCAATGCTATCTGAGCGAGATGCAAAAACTAGTTGAATGGCTCCTACACATGGGATGAACTGAAGATGTATCCACACTGAAACCAATAGAAAAAGCTGAGACACACTCTCACCATAAACCTCACCCTTGAACAGAGTGCAGTACAATAGTGAGAGAGAACCCCAAAATCCTAGCTTCTCCCCAGAATTCATATATTTTTTAAAAGGCATCAATAAGAGATAATACTGACTCCGAATTCCTTAATAACTCCTAAAATTCCTCTCTTTGTGAATGATTCCACCACCCACACAATCCCCATCTCCCACCAGACATTTGTCAGTCATCTTAGATTCTTCCTCTCTTCCAACCCATATCTAGATGATTATATATATTTTTTAATATTTTAGTGCTTATTTTTGAGAGGGGAGGAGGGACAGAGAGAGGGAGACACAGAATCCAAAGCAGGCTCCAGGCTCTGAGCTATCAGCGTGGAGTCCAAGGCAGGGCTCAAAGTTGTGAACCCCAAGATCATGAAATGAACCGGTCAGACACTTAACCTACTGAGTCACCCAGGTGCCCCAAGACAATCATTATATTTAATTATTTTATCAACATATTCCCTAATTCCCATCTGTTTTGCTATAACTATTGGTTAGGGTCTCAGCATCTCTTGCCTGGACCTCTTTTTTTGGAGTTTTATCTGGCCTTCCTGTTAATAAACATAATGCCTTTGAGGACAAAGGAGGTGCTGAGGATCCAATAAAGCAAGTTCCTGCGATCAAGGAGCTATAGCCTGAGAAGTAGTGACTGTGGTGGGGAAAAGAAAGAGGTCACAATATATAAACATATAATCATCTAGTAGAGTGGTAAGTGTCATTTAGATAAATACAAAGGATGAATTCAGTGTTCAAGAGAGGGTCACCAAAATCTGTCTATTCTTCATGATTCTTGTTTGCATTCATGAGAAAAAAAAACAATACCTTAAATTGAATTCTCTAATGATTTATCCATTGCTTAATCCTCAAACTCACATTGCCTATAACTTTCTGAAAGAAGCAGGATTGCACATCAGTTATGAATATGGACTTGGATGGCATAGTGCCTGTGTTGCATATTCCAGCTTTAATGTTTACCAGATGTATGTATTTAAACAACGTACTTAACCTGTTTCTTTCTTCCAGCATAAAATGAGTGAACAGTGTGCCTTCATGGTGTTAATGAGCAATAGAAAAAATCATATATATAAAGTTTTTAGAATAGGGCTATATAAGGGCTGGGTCTTAGTATCACCACCACCAACCTTGTAAGAGAAATGAACACTTCTGTTTTATGGGATTAGAAAATACTATTTGAACATATTTCAGTGGATTAGAGACTATATTCCTCCCCTACTTTGTTTAATTGCCAAATACCTACTCATCTTTCTAGGCTCAAATTAATTACCATTGGAATCTAGAGTGAGAGGTTTGAATAAGATTGACATTGGTTTGATTCTGAGATATAATATACACTAGATATGTACTCCTGGGTAAATTTACTTTTCCTGAGTCTGTTACCTTATCTTTATAGATGATATTACTTAGCTCATATAGAATTATAAGAAACAAGATAATTTGAAAAGATGCTGGCCCAGTATAACCCCTCAGTTAATTTCCATTATGTAAAACTAGGCAGACTTTGTGTTTCTAACATATCTATCTTGGCTATGTTATTATTTAATTATTAAGTTTTGTATGTGTTTTCTTTATTACATTCCCTTTATACATGTAAGTTTCCTTTGGACAGATCTTTTCTCTTCTGTTTTTTCATCTTCAAAACATAAGTAGTCTTTGAACATGGTGGGCATTTAGTAAGTGCTTGATGAATGAATGAAGACATGCATATGTAAAAATATGAGATAATTGAAAATTCTTATTCCTTCTATTTCTTTGTAAGAGAAGTCCACTTTTATTGTAACCATTTATTGATAAGGTTAAAAGAGTCTCTAGAGCCTGATCGAGTTTGAAATCTAACTTTTATAAGGAACATAGAAGTTACCTGACATGTTTTTTCATACACTAAAGGAAATGCGAATTTGATTTTTTAGGGGAAAGAAATATCTGTAAAATAAAGGAGAGGAGCAAATGGGGGAGAAAAAATATCTTGGTCGAAACCATGGCAAATAATGGGACTTTGGGGGAAAAAAAGACATGTATTTTCTAATTAGGAAAATTTTGAGGTTGAGAGCTG
This sequence comes from Acinonyx jubatus, assembly GCF_027475565.1. NCBI lineage: Eukaryota > Metazoa > Chordata > Mammalia > Carnivora > Felidae > Acinonyx > Acinonyx jubatus. Next base: position 34,155,487 of record NC_069380.1, on the reverse strand, counting down.
CTGCCTCTGTGTTGCTAAACCAATTTGAGTAAGTTCTAAACACAAATTCATGGAACGCTGTGTGGAAAATGATGAGAGTAGAATGCCAGGCCAGAGTGTGCATATATCTTAGCTCCTGAGCCCTACATGGTAGATCATCACGGATGACCAGTCAGCTGGAGTCTCAGTTAAAAGGAGAAAGGGAATCAGTCACAGAACAGATAGTCATTTTATGGCTCTTCCAAGGGAACATGCCCAGGTAGAGAAAAAAGAAAGAGGACAGTGAACACCAATGCTTTAAGAATGTCTACAAGGAATAAAGACCCACTATCTGCTGGAAGTTGATGGCTCCTCAGCAGGTAGCCTTGATAAATTCTTTGTTATGCTATTTAAGGAAGAATCATTAAAAGGTTATAAAAAGGGACTACTAGTTCCAAGACCAGATGACCTTTGTACATCATTAGACAGTCAATGTATGTATCAAAACCTGAAGCTTGTCTTTACCTTGTTGAAATTCTTAATTTCTCCTAATCTCTCTCTTCAGTGGGGCTTAAACACTATTATTTTTTTTAATAAATATTGACACTAACCTACAGATAGGAAGAAAGGAGATCTAGAAGAATGCTAGATACCATAAATAAGTCAGTCTAGAATGATTTTTAGTTGTAAATAATTAGAAAATATTTTTTAAAGTGATAATCTATATTTAGATAACTAAGAGTTAAAATTTTTATTTCTCATTAAAAATTAGGAATTATCCTTTTTTACAACATAGACTACTACAAGGGCTATCTTAAACTATGAAGAAAATAGTTTCTACTTAGTATTTCTATTTTTACTTTTTCTATTTTAGTTGAAAAATATAAATACCCAAAAAGGGATAGTTAATTGACTTGTTCCTTTTGAGGATGATAGGGTAAGCAATGAATTAAACATTAAGGGGTTTATAAATAAAGGTTAAAGAAAATATATTCCTTATTAGTTGGGAAAAAAAGATCAAAGGATAAGAATTTGAACATTGAGGGCTTTTTTTTTTTTAATTTATTTTTACGTTTTTATTTATTTTTGGGACAGAGAGAGACAGAGCATGAACGGGGGGAGGGGCAGAGAGAGAGGGAGACACAGAATCGGAAACAGGCTCCAGGCTCCGAGCCATCAGCCCAGAGCCTGACGTGGGGCTCGAACTCACGGACCGCGAGATCATGACCTGGCTGAAGCCGGACGCTTAACCGACTGCACCACCCAGGCGCCCCCATTGAGGGCTTTTAAAGTGTAAGTTGTAACATCTAAAAAAAAGAATGATGTGATGAAAAGAATAGGATTGAAATACATTTGTGTCTATTGTCCACAATGGCCCAGTCACTTCCAAGTAATTGGGTAATTGTGTAGGTACATTTGGGTTCAGTGGTCTGAAAGACTTACAGTGTTTGATAGCCTCTCCCTTTTCTTCTCTTAACCATACCTTCACTCTCACTTATATCACACATATATATGTAGAATTAAATATCAATAAATGGTTTAAGCATGGTGAAATTATTACTTTGCCTAATTTGCAAGTGTTAATGCCAACCAATGAATTGAAAAAAAAATATATATGAATTGAAAAGAGAAAGCAATGCATTGGAGCCTTGCTGTAATATATTTAGTATATTTTATTTCAGTTTAAAGCTAGGTTGACTTTTATTATATATCATATATATACATATATAAAGTTTATATTATATATAAAGGTAATGCAATCCAACAATTGCAGTAAATTTACCAAATTAGGAAATAAAAAATTAGAAATTGAAAAATAAAAAATAAAAATTTACCAAAGTAGAAAGTAAAAAATATAGTTAATAAACCTATAATTATAATCCAATGTAACCCAATGATTATATCATACTGATATTTTTCCATTGTGTCTTTAGAAATTTCTCCTAGTGTTTACATAGCTGTGAACATAATAATAGATAATAGATAATATATTCCTATAAATACACATGCATTTTATGTATATTTTGATTTCTAAATCAAAGTATTATACACCTCTTTTTACTTTTAAAACTATAGTTCTCATGGCCTGTCTCATGTTTTAGGTTTGTATCCAGATTTCCTTAAATTAGTCCCTCTCTTTTAGACAGGTTGCTTTCTTTTTTTCTTTCTTTCTTTTTTTTACTTTTTCATCTCACTTTTATAAATGCCTATATCATATAAGATTTTACTAATTTTTGTCTTTCAAAATTTTACTAGGGTAGTTTATAGAATTGAAAACATTCAAGACTATGAACATTGTTGTTTCCTTCACATTGCGGATATGTTTCCCCGAAGGTTTACGTGTGTCATAAAATTTTTAACAAAAATGTGTGTGAACGTGCTTTAAATACACTCAATGTAAATATATTTTTGTGGCACATATTGATGAATTAAGATATTTTGATTATGTAATTTTTAGTAGTGAGAAAAGTGTATTTTGAAAAGAAAAAATGCATTTTCAGAATATCATAGAATTAGGTAATATTCAAAACAATATCTATAGCTTTCAACCTATTTAGGAATTGCTCAAGAATAATTAATGACTCTTTGATTACCCAAGATACCATAACATTCTGAAATGTTACTTATATTTACTGTTCAGGAATAAAAAATATATTTGTTGTTTTATTATTAGACATCCTCAAAAGAAAAATTATATATTGGCTAAAATATTTATTTATACAAAAAGAATCTATCATGCTGGGTAGTTGATGATTTATTTTTATAACAGTAATTGATTATAATTTCAAAGTTTCTTCAGATCCTAAATGCTTATTGTTGGTAAATATATTGCCAAACTCCAAATATATAGAAAAAGAATCAAAGTAATATATAAGAATATCAATTATGAAATTGGGAGAAAATTAAAGATTGCTTTCATAACCAAAGTTCATGATCAATAATTCTTAATTTGTTAAAATCAGTTAGCTGAAAATTAAGATAAAGATAGAAAGATTATCTTTTACTCATTGTAGGGTAAATAAAGACATTTCTACCTTGAAAGTTATCATCTGGCAAAGATGACATGAGGTTTTTACTCCAACTATCTGTGGTTGCCACAGCATTAGTTCCAAACATCATGCCAATGTAAGCCACTTACAGTCGAAAATCAATTTCTTTAAGGAGTCTCTGGAACAAATCCAAATTCAATTTGAAAATTAAAGAGTGCATGGTCATGGCAACACTAGACAACAGAAGGGTGATGGAAGGAATAGCAGGGTTACATTGATTGTCTGACCCATATTGAAAAGGCAACATGCAAGTCATAATTCTACAAGGTATAAACATTGATCTCTAGAAAAAAGTTCTTAAAGGCAAAGTAAAAGCTTGCCATGTAACACATTGTGTTTCTTTTTCTCTGGCTGCTCTTTCTCCATGAACAGGTCAATAATGATAGCAATTTCCTCGTAGGAAATAGGGACTCAGTCCCTCCCTGGTGACTGGACTTTTCAAAATAAGAATTCAAGTCAATGAAACATGTACAACTGAAAACCATCCAGAAGGAAAACATCAACTATTTTAATAATGCTTTAAGTGTGTTTTTATTTCTGTATAGAACTCAGTACATAGACCATAATGAATCATAGTATTTTTGTGACCAAAATATATATGCCGTTATCTATCTGTCGATATTATGTGTGTTGAATGAATATGTGTGCATGTATGTTTGTCTGTAATTATAGTCATTCATCAACATGTTATTAGTGGTTGTCTTTAGCTTTGAAAATTATATGAGTGTATATACATATGTATATATATATACATATAATATGTAACATGTAATATAGGTGTATGTATACACACACTTCAGTTCTCCAATGTGCTAAAATGTACACATATTTTCTTCTATCCATGCACACACACACATTTTTTAAAAAAGAATGAGATATGTGTGTAATAATAGTTTTCTTAAATAAAATCCGTTTCTTTAATTGACTATTAAAATACACAAACCTATCCTTACCCTAAAGCTTTACCTTTAAAGAGAACAGTGACTTTAAAAAATCACTTTTCTTAAGTAGCTAATAAGCTGCTCAAGAAAGCTCAATAAAAACTCAATGAGATAGTTAAGATTGCATGATTCCAAAAAGGAAAGCCTAAATCAGTGTTGGTTGTTTTATAGCTTGTATTCTGAATATAACTGAACTACCAAATTCTCTTGTTCCATCAGTGTACAAGAAAACAAGATCTTAAATCAACTCTCATACAAAGTGGAATCTTGGCATGAAATTAGAGACCATATATTAATCATGAAATAGTAAAAATCTAACAGAAAAGGTAAAAAGAATGAAATGATTATATAGAAAATCAGGCTACCACTCAAAATCTTGAATTACACATATGCAGTGTTTTTGTAAGGTTATGCATTACAGGTAATTCTCATAGTCATTCATGATTAAACCATAGATCTTGAGGTGAGGATTATTTGTTGATCTATTCATGAATTGTGTGTGTGTGTGTGTCCGTGTGTGTGTTTGTGTTTCAAATCAGTGGAAAAGACTCTTTCTCGTTTTTGTCTCTGTGCTTGCTACCTAACAGAGTGTCTGAGAATTCAAAGAATGTTTAAGTGAAATAAAATTTTAAAGCTTGAAATTTCTCAAAAAAGTAATTTCTTAAAATAGCTTTCTTATTCATTTGCCATAATACCTGCCAGTCTATCATTAGAGAGTTTTTACTTTGGAATTGATGCTACCCTCTTCAGATAGATTCTTTTGATAAAATACAACCTAAGTAATGTGGTAACCTATTTTTGACTAATCATATAATGGGACTGGCTTTTCAGAGATTTTAGTATTTACTATAGGTACTATATGATGATAAAAATATTGGAATAAGTGTAGAATTGCAGAAAGTTGTAAAAAGGACTCTAGTTTACAAATTTGCATAAAGCCAACTTTATGCACTTGGGTTTAATTAAGAAGACATTTTACATAATTTTCCCACTGTTTTCTGATGATATTTAGTTAAATCTGTCACTATTGACTTTCAACTTTCTGGAAAGAAGATGGAATGTTTTTAATGGTTGGCACCATAATTCTATTATATCACTATTATTCACTTCCCCACCATTGGAAATTTACACTATCTCTTTTCCTATTATATTCTTTTAACGTTTATTTATTTTTGAGACAGAGAGAGACCGAGCATGAACGGGGAGGGTCAGAGAGTGGGAGACACAGAATATGAAACAGGCTCCAGGCTCTGAGCTGTCAGCACAGAGCCCGACGCGGGGCTCGAACTCACGGACCGTGAGATCATGACCTGAGCCGAAGTCGGCCACTTAACCGACTGAGCCACCCAGGCGCCCCTCCTATTATATTCTTAATTGCCCATTTCTTCTTATATTTTGCACATAATCATCTTCATGCATAATTCTCCCACCAAGTTAAAAGATATTTATCTTTGGTTATTCACCAACTCTGCCTTTCTGAATTAGTTTTTGGCCACCGTCATGTGCATAGAAATTGTAGTGTAGTGAATGACAATTCATTGATATTTTGGGAATACTCTCTTTAAAGATCTCATATGAACAATAATAGGTAATATGATGGACTTTCTTGGAAAATGTATCCTAGTTAATATAATACCAATATTTCAAATGTCAGTAGAAGAATCATGACACATTTTCTTCAGGCTTTTGAGAACATCACATCAATAGACCGTTTTCTCTCTGAAAATAGAACTCGATCATGACATTGTCCTATTGTCTCATTATACACGCCACTGCTGTGTTTCCATCTGTTGGATCTTAATATAAAGTCAGTGGGAACCATAAGAGATTCAAAAATTTTATAGGTGATAAATGAGTTTGGAAATTAAAAATAATATAGAAATACCTAGAAAATATCTAGACTCAAATTGATTTATAAGCTGACCTGGTAGATAAACCTTCGCACAAGTATTAACTAATAACGTGTGTTCAAAATTGAGCTAACTGACCATTTGTTAGTAGCTAGTCAAACATCTTTTCTTTTGCACCTATGTATGCTCTTCTAAAATGGGTTGATCACACTCGCTGCACAAACATAGATTTTAACTATGTTACTTATATTCTACTTCATCAAAAAGTTCTCCTGTATTTAAAGAGAGTAGAGGATTTCTACATAGATTAAAGTAATTTCAACATAGAAAATAAAAGTAGAAGATTCAAAACTATCTGCTTCTTTCAGGTAAAAATATGAAATGGTTAAGAAAATGAAGCTCAGTGTCAAATTGCACTTCTACAATTGATACTGATTATTTCAACATTGATTGAGATATATTTTCTACATGTGTATTACTTATAAAAGTGATAACTGTATAATGCTTCTGGTGGTATAAGAAAACTCAAGCCACTTTGTTCAGCCGGGAAATATGCATAACAAATCCTTTACTCTGGGTACAGAGTAGAGAAGGAATTCCCAGTTCATTATTCTATCAATTCTTGATCTTATTATTTCTTATTCTTCTCAGTAGTTTCCAATTTAGGTTATATATATTTTTCTGCCTTTTCTCTATATGCTTTCTCTTTGTTCTCTCCGTGTGTGAATTTGTGAAGTGCCCTCAAGGTACATATCCGCCTTTAGATATTCAATTCACTTTCATTATGTTTGTAGATTTCACTCTAGAAATAATAAAGTCTGCCGCATGTGGTGGAACAATAAACTTTTCACCTTCTGGTGCACTCAGAGACATGAATGTGACTATTCTTTTTTCACCTGTCTTAAGCAGCTACAGTTTTCAATTGCGAGGTACCCAATTTAAATTCTAAATGCTGTGGAGTGGAGAGGTGGGGTTACCCTGAATAAAAACTATGTACTAAATGTCTATATTTGGAAATGACAAAAGTGCAATTATATGTTGTTGCTGGGGGGAAAATGATGCAAGTAAAAATACATTTACTATTTCATACTTTCACTCCACAACAGGTAAATATTTTCTTTGTATAGATGCCATATTCAGCCAAATGGCAGGATATTGGCACTTGAACTGAAAACTTTCTGGAAGGCAAACATCCTTTCTGAGTACTTCAGATAGAAAGTAGCAAAAATACCTGACATCCATAATTGCCATATATGACCAATTTTTCTCTACATGTGGAGACCAGTAAGAAAGAATGCATGCATTTTCTATTGTAAGTGTCATTTACTCAAAAGCCCTTAATAATCACATAGAGCACTTTATAAGCTCCAGTGGGAAAATGAGGTTAATAACATGGAGTCATGAAGTCAATCTACTCACTTTCCAGTGGGAGAGAGAAGCACATAGGCATGTGTTTACAAGTATATAGTATGCACTAAAATAGAGCTGTGTAGATACACAATGAGAACAGACAGAAGTATGTAATTGTTTTTGACAAGTATGAACTTCAGACGGAAATGATAGTTCTGCCTTGAAGCATAATAGCATGCATGAAAGGTGGAGAGATGAGAAGGATTATTCTGGCAAGGGGAGGTGGCACAGATGACAACTCATGTGGAGGAGTTCTACTTCAGGACTCTTTCAGATTTCTTTGGTATCCTTTTTATTCCCTTCAGATGAGGCAAGTAGGTAGATGAAATGATCAGAACAGAAGGAACAGGGTGGGGAGGGGGAATAATGTCATAGCAGTTTAACAGAATTTTATTTCATTGCAATCCACAGAGGACTGTAGAGAGCGCTGACTAGAAAATATTTTGGATAGATAACAAGCAGAATTTATTGTAATTTTTTTCAAGTATCTTCTAGTCCCTCTTTGATTACACATGTGTATATGTTGGTATGTATAAAATATATATAATATTCCCTATAATATATAATAAAATATTTTTATTCATATACATGGGAAGCTTTAATGATACCCTGAGTATGGATAGGTTCAAAAAAGAAATGGTTTGTACTCTGTTCTTCCTTGGTTTCCTAACCTTTAGTCAGGAACTCATCTGGCAAATGAGAAAAGCTTAAACGCATATGACAACAAAGAAAATATATATGCTGATCTTTGGTTTTTGTTTTCCTCTAAAGAGAAATCAGTGGGAGTATAGGAAAAGAATTTTGACTATGATTTGGGGAAAAGAAACATGAAATTCTTCCTTTACATAGAAACTTGGTGCCCATTCTTAGGTCCTTCTTTTTTCAGAGCGAGAATCTAGCAATTGGGTATTGAATTCAATTCTGCAGTTCGTGTGTCTACAGCATCTATTTATGTGGAGTTGTAATTGTATGTTCACAACAATGCCATGAATCCTGGAATATAATGAAACTAGACCAAAAGGGTTTGGCTCAAAACAAGCTCAGAATCCCATCATTTCAAGCATTTCTTTAGAGTAATTTTCATACATAGAGAAACTGGAAAAAAAAGGTAATTTGCTATACCACACACCTTGTGTTGCTGATCCAAATACACAGCATAGCTTCCTCAGTACCTAAGGGAAAACTATATATAGCACTGTGTGCATGGGGAACAAGCTTAGGAACTGATTTTTTTTATTTGTTTGTTACTCCCTAGCCTTCTCTTCCCATCTTATATATTAATTTAAGGTGCAGCTAGCTGATGGTTAATATTTCTTTAGCCATATGTTGATTTAGTTCACATTACCAATTAATAACATTATAATATACATCTAAATTCCATGCTAAATCATTCATAACATCTTGATATCTGATTAAGTAAATAAAACTAATAAAGCTGTGGACAGCATATGCTATATTCACCATCACACATTTTAAACGTTAAGCATAATGATTTAAGCATTGAATAAATAAAGGTAGGTTAAAGATATATACTAACTCTATGTCCTAGACTATAATATTGGGGTAACATCTAACTATAAGAAAACTAAGGGTGGAGCAGAGAGAAACTCTGGAGGAAAACAAGTAAATATAAATAGATTTCTCATCAGTATAAATAGTAAATAGAAAGAAAAATTTCATTAGTCAGCATTTGTAATTGGTGTTCATTTCAACAGAGGGGCCACAAGGATTTCTTTTAAAGAAGCCCTCATTTTGGAAAACTATTAGATTTACAGGAAAGTTGCAAAGACTTTAGAGAGATTTTCTGTACACTATTCACCCAGATTCAATTTTCTCTAACATTATCATCTTCCATTACCGAGTTTCATTTGTCAAAACTAAGAAACCAATATTGGTATATTACTGTTAGCTAACCTCCAAAATTTATTCAAATTTTACCAGTTTTCCCATTAATGTCTTCTTTCACTTCCATGATCCAACACAGGACACCATATTGCCATCATGACTCTTTAGCTCCCCTGATCTGTGGCTTTCAGCCTTTCTTTTTCTTTTTAATAACCTTGACACTTTTGAACAATACTCGACAAGTATTTTGTAGAATATTCCTCACATTTGGTTTGTCTGATGTTTGTTTTGTGATTCAACTGGGGTTTTCAGAGTTTAGAAATCATACATCAGAGATGAAGTGCCCTTCTCATCTCATCACACCATATCATGCCATCCACATGACATCACTGATGATATAACTTTGATTACTTGGCTAAGGTAGTGTCTGTCAGATTTCTTCATGGCAAAGGCACTATTTTCCCCTTCCCTTTGGGAGTGACTAAGTCTTACCAATACTTAAGCAGGGGGATGGGGGGATGTCTAAGCTACATTTCCTTGAGGAAGGAATGTCCACATATATTATTTGGAATTGTTCTGTTAGAAAAACTTGTCTGTTGTTCCTTAGTTATTTATGTATTTGTTTATTTATTATTTATTTATATCAATGAATTTGAAGACATTTATTTTATACCTTGATTTATAAATGAATACTATATTATTGATTTTGTTGATCAAATTGTCTCAGCTTTGGCCACTAAAATTCCCTCTTATTGGCTCCTCTGTCCCTTTGATATGTCCTGATTCTTTTATTTTTTCTGAACATTTCTTTACATTTCAATGTGATAGTTGCTCCAGAATCGTTTTATCGTCTCCAATCCCAGCCCTAGAATCAGCCATTTCTCCACGTACTCTTGGTTCCTTTGGTCAATACATATTTAATAGCAAAGTTATTTTAAGAGTTATCAAAACATAAATTTATTTCTCTTCTAAATATATCCAAATGAATACCTATCACCTTGTATTTATCTGGCATTGACTCACAAGTGGTTTAACTAACTATTATCTGGAATTGGTTGCCTCATCTGTTTCTAGATTTATTCTAAATATTTGCACCTCTTTATATATATCTTGGCCTCTATGAACTGACACAACGTCTTTACTCTGCAGTTCTAAACCTAGGTTTCTTTTTAAATCTAATATTGTTCATCATTTCACTTTCTAAACATAGTTTTCTCAGGTGGCTTATTGAGAAGACATTACTTCTGTAAATATTTTTGTTTCCATAACCTTTTAGAACAAACACCCAATAAAGGCATATAAAATTGTTTTATGATTAATGCATGTTCTGTGGCCTCAATATTTTATGGGAGAGATGAAAATCCTGCCTCATGAGTGGATGCCAATGCTCATTATGACTCAGGCTATTTCTCTTGAATTTTATTTCAAGACTGTGCAACAGAAAGTCTGAAACAATGCATGTAGGTGATTCATACTCATTAGCTAGAGGAGAGTTCAGTGAACAGCCCACACTCTAGAAATTAATGTCCACAGTAATATTTAAATTTTTATTTCTGATGAAAAGAGTAGAGTAACTATACTACATTATTAAATTCACATTTTGTGAGATATTGAGAATCCTTTTTGTCCATATTACTAAACCTCTCCATAGACATATCTTTGTCTGCTTTAGAAATAGATATTTCTTTACATATTTCTTTATGTCTATAGAAATGATATTTTAGAAATAATTAAGATAAGATTATTATGGTTGATTATATGTGAATCCCAAATAGATTTTAGCCATTATAAACTCATTTACAATCTACTAAATTCACCATATGAAAATAAGATGAAAACATACACACCTATCTTACACAATATGTAATATTTATCTGAAATAACTTCTGTATGATTCCATGTTCCTAAGTGCACATATAGCTTTCATACATTATTTTCCATATGTGGCTGTGCGGATATTGGTTTGTGGAATTTGAAAATAATATTTTGGGGAATAGCAAATACATACTTGTAAAAATATTCTTTGGGAGAGAAATGCACACTATCATATAATTCTGCAAATAGTTCGGGAGGTATAAGCCCATGGATTCTTGAATCTAATCCATTGGCCCCAGTTGAAGAACCCTGATACAGGTGTACTCGTGGACAGTTCCTTTTCTCCTTCTGAGACTGCCATAAGCAGCACAGATGTCCTCAAACCTCTGTTTTCTGATGACCAATGTCCTCAAACCTGTGTTAAGTCCATGAAGCTTTGGAAATTTGTCTATGACACTCAACAGATTGAAGCTGGAGAAGACTGCCTCCATACTGGCTCCCAGAGAGTTTTGAAAACTTGGAAGAACACTATAATTTATATGGCTTCACAGATGCTGGGCTGCTGAGAGTCTCCAGTAAGGTTTTATATTGATGTTTTTGTCTATGAAACTGGGAGTCCATTAGTTTCTCAATGAAGGATATTGTCTATATGTAGACCTTGGCATGAGGTAAACCTGAACAGGACCTCTCCCTAGGCAAAAGCCAGTTTCCCAGACCTGGCTTCTTTTAGGTGAAATGGTATAACACAGAGATGTGAAAGAGAGAGGAGGAGATACCAACAGGCCAGGCATTCTGTACAGTCCGTTGTCTTTTCCCCATCTATTGTATGAAACTTGCCTACCTAATTTGATTACCCTTGGAAGGCATATAAATGGGATTTGTTTTTAATGGTGTCTCTTTTCCTCCACACCCAGTTGGGATGATAATAACAACAAAAAACAATCTATGCCCAATTAAGACAAAAAGACCTCTCTGTAAACATTGTACTGAACTGCTTAGCCGATTTGTAGCAAATTCTATAAAATCAGCATCCAGTACATACTCTATGTGATCTTTGCTAATGACAGACCAAGGTTTAGAAAGTTTCCCCCACCGTCCCCGTACAAACTCTAGAGATTAGAATTAATGGAACTAATAAGCCTCAATCACTGTTAGTAGGACAAACACTCCTAGGGTCTAGGATAGAGAGGTGGTTCCTAAGCAACCAGTCCCAGTTGTAATGTAAGTAGTATCCTTAGGATGAAGTTCACTTGTCCAGATACCAGGGCCCATGAAGTCTGTGGTGTATATCTGTGTTTGTGCATTTCAGAATAAGGAAGATCTGTTGAAGCCACTTTCACTTTTGTAACAACAAAACAGTTTGTAAATATTCTTATCATTTGAGTTCCATAAACAGTCTGTGTTTTACTGTTACCTAAAACAGTGGGGAAAACAAAGTGAAATATAAAAGTAAAAAGTTGAAGAATAAAAGGAGAAAGAGAAATAGAAAGAACTAATTTGGATTTTCAAAGTAACCAGGCATACTTTCAAGATAGGAATTGTAAGAAACAGAGTCTGAACAAGAAAAACATTTCAAGACTTAAAGAATAGCTACCATTTTAGGAGGAAGAAAACCAGAGTGAACCTAGAACTCCTTTCAAACTTTAGTTCACCCCAGGGAAGTGGTGGGCGAAGTAAAATCCCTGGCCTCCTACCAGGATTCCCATTGTGCAGTTTAATTTCCATATGAAAGAATTCTTTGTGCTCTGACTTCAAGTTTTGGGAGAACACGCTCTTTATGTCATTCTTAATATTAGCTGACATGTTCTTCATGCACCTAACAGCTAGTGCATTAACAGAAATCTTGACTGAACTGTAAATGATCTTTATAGCTTTTTACTCCACAAGTTATAAGTAATGCAGAAATTCCATAGTATGTGAGCACTTAATTTTCAATAGCCTCTCTCACAGAAAACTCTAGAAATAAAAAAGCCAACAGCAGCTTTAGGCACACAAAGAGGGAATATGTTGTCTGCAGGTCAGAGGCTAAAATGGACTTTGAAGTCCAAGTTGGTCATCTTGAACAATGTCACATTGAATTATAATTTTTAACCCTTTTCCTGAGAATTAAACATTGGAAAAATATAAATGTCTATTTTAGGACATTCTTATCACTGAGGTGGTAAAAGTATTTACATGTCTTGTAAAATAATATGAGATATTTGATCTGAAATGCATTATGCACACATAAAATATACAATAATTTTTGTATATTTTATATACAAGGCTTTGCATAATAAACTTATTTAAACTAACTTTTACTGTTGTATTAAACTAATACAAGGCTTTGCATAATAAACTTATTTAAAAGTTATCTCTAATAGTAATCATCATGGGCATATTTTAACAGAATACTTTTCAGCCTTAGTTATAGTCAGATGATTCATTTGTTATAACAATATTTTGGCAATGTAGATACTTTTTCTTTACTGAACCAGTAAACAAGTTAGATTTCTCTCTCTCTCTCTCTCTCTCTCACACACACACACACACACACACACACACACCAAAGAAATTCTTGAGTAGTTGCATCTGCCTTTATTTCCCTGTCATTAACTTCTGACAATTTCCCAAGTTAAGAGTAATCTATGTATAGACTTTTATCAAAAGCTGGATGGGTTTCTTTCTTAACTGTGCAGAGACTCAACAGGGTTTTTCTATTATTAAGCAACTCATGGAAGATATTAATGAGCGCAAAGTGTTGCATAGATGCCATCAAACAAAGTGGCCAGAAAGCAAGAAACAGTAGGAATGACAAAAAGGAAACAGCCAAGGACAACACTTAGTTAGACAAATGAGGAAGCTGAAAGTCACAGCCAGGAAACAGATGAGTAGGCAGAGAAAGAAACAAATGAGCAATAATACGAAACAAACAGGCCACAGAGGCATGGCTGAGATAATGGAGGCCAGCTGTATATTTTGAAGACACAACAGGAGAAGAATTTAATACAAAACTTTGAAATAGCTTCAAAATGATTGCTGTAAGCACAAAGATCAGAAATAGATTCATTATCATCACCATCACCAATAGCAAACTTTGAGGGAAGACATTGGCCACTGTGCTGGTGTGGTTTTAAAATGTACTTCTTTCACTTTCTTCAACAAAAAAAATATGGTCTAATCTAGCAAACAGCAGTGAATTGTATTCTAATTTAATATGCTTAGCTGGAAAGCAAGAGCAGTTCCTAACTCAGACTGAAACAGAAGCAAAACTCTAATTTCACAAGAAGTGACTATGTGTATTTGAAAGTACTTTTGTGAAACCCAAGAGGAAATGGACTCTCCATCATTAGAAGCATATAATTATCAACTGAATGAATCCTTGGCAGAGAAGTCGGAGAGGTTTAAAAATAATAAGGATAATAATATTAATGATGGCTTCCATTTTCAAATTTCAAGCATTGTGATTATAGCAGCTGAGTTTTAAGTGTCCTACAATCTGGAGAGTCTAACACTGTATGTGAAGAATATTTGTCATTCTTTTGTAAATATCACCAAGTGATGAGCATTATGATAGATCGGTTGCATACATTTTATCATTTACTATTTACAACACCCCTTCCAGGTAGATATTTTTTAATTTCCACTTCCCTACAGAAGAAATGGAGGTTCTGAGAAATCAAATTATTTCTCCAAGTACACAGAGTAGTCCTGGTCAGAGCCGGATGTTTTCTGATCTTTCTGTGGTATATTTAGCCAAGGCACACTCTTGTGCCCTCCGTGGGTGTTTGTCTTTTTAGCTTTTGTCACTACTCTTCATGATGCTGAACCTTCAGATTTTGCAATACTTTTAATTTCTTTGCAACTTTATACCTGAGGATCATTAGTTCATGTAGGTGTCAGGAACTCAGGTTTACCTGTGCATATTAATTGTTAGAAATTCCCATTCAATTTACACAGTCTGCACACTTCTGCCTTCTTCCTGGAATTATTAGTATTCTGGCTAAATTTAATCACATCTTTTTTAATTGGCTGAATTCTCCCAGTATGATTTTCTGGAAAGGATGTGTTTGTACAATTACTTTCCCACAGATTGGAATATTTACTTTTTACAGTTCTTTCAGTTAACATCTGTACATGAACATTATTGTTCCTTCCATATTCATTTTATTTCTATTGCTCTATTCGAGAAAGGGAGAGGGAGAGAAAGGGTGGGAGGGAGAGAGAGGGAGAGGGAGAGGGAGAGGGAGAAAAATACTGTGCAATATATGTGAGAAGTTTTGGAAAATGACTTCAATCACTGCTATATACCAGGAAATTCTTTTAAAGGTTTAACATGATAGGATCAAAGGGTGCGAGTGAAATGATTACCTCATTTGGGATTATCTGGTGAGAACTGTAGACTATTTTGTAGCACTCTCTTATTCTGTAATCTTTAATGGCAAAATCTTGTTTATCAAGAAGAACTCTGTGAGCAGCTGCAAACAATTTGCCTTTATTGATTTTACTGCTAAGTCTGACTGACTGATTCCACTGGCTCCAAACTGCCTTGTCAGGACCACGCCCCCTCTCTTGAGTGATTCTCATCTATTAAACTAGAAGTCATTCACCTCCTCTCCCATCTCAATCAAAAGGCTACTGACCAATTAATTACTCACTTCCTTTACCAGGAGACATCCTGCCTGCAGTTGCAATGGGTAGAATGTTAGCATTATTTAGTCTCAGGGTTTTTTTTTTTTTCATTAATTTTTTTTAATGTTCACTTATATTTGAGAGAGAGACAGAGAGTGAGCAGGGGAGGGACAGAGAGAGGGAGACACAGAAAATCAGAAGGAGGCTCCAGGCTCTGAGCTGTCAGCACAGAGCCTGAGATGGGTCTCCAATCCACAAGCCCTGAGACCATGACCTGGGCTGAAGTCAGACGCTTAGTCATTTAAAATGACCTAAATTCTTAAACTAAGATGGTGAGGGAGAGGGAAAGAGAAGAGCAGGAAGGAAGAGATTATAGATGAAAACATTTTTAAGAGATCTATCAGCCAGTTTCAATGTATGAATATTATTTACACCCGATTCTCAAACAGAATGAACAAATTGAAAAAAAAAATTGAGGCAATCAGAAATTTGAACATTGACTACACATTTGACAACACTAAGGAATTATTGTTACAGTGTTTCAGCTGTGAGGATGGTATTTAGAATGTGTTATTTTTAAAGACATATTTTAGAGACATTTCTGATATTTTTGTGGATTAAATGATAGGATGGCTGAAATTTATTTTCTAATAATCTAATCCTGGGGAGAGAAAAGTTAGGGGGTTGGATATAAAACACAAAGTTGTTTATTATAATATTCTCTCTATCTTTGAATGGTTCTTTAAACTTTCAACATTAAAAAGTTACCAAAACATAAATCCAGTAGCTTTGCAGTCCATTTAGTAACAATATAAAAATACTAATGATGATAATTGATGAGGGGAACAAAGTCAAGAAAAATGTAGTTTAAATTAAATTCCCTTACAGCCTGTGGCCTACTGATGGATGTCAGAGACCCACAGCGTGTAGCACTCCCCAACACGTTTATGGCTGCCTTCAAGCCTTCATATTTATAATCCCTTAAAAAAACTAAAAGCAACCTTATCTTGACAATAGCTAAACCTTTAGGGTCCTATGAGACCCTGCTTTCAGTATCCAGAAATTCCTTGGAAACTAACTTTATCTCTTATCCCCCCTCAAACTTAAAAGTATATCATCAGCTGCTCCTCACAACCACGGGTCAGATCTTTTCTCCCCACGAGTCCGGTCCCTGTACTTCAATGAAATCACCTTTTTGCACCAAACACATCTCAAGAATTCTTTCTTAGCCATTTGCTCATGAGCCGCCCCCCTTCCAATTTTATCCATAATTGCTGACATTTTTTAACATGTGCTGTACTAAGTAGTTTGCATACATTTTCTTTAATCCCAAAACAGCCCTGTGAGGTACATAGCAATATCCCCATTTTACAAATGATGAAATTATAGTTTAAGGAATTTAAATAAGTTCCCCAGAGTTCCTTACCTGACAAGTGGAAGAGCCAGAGTTCTATTCTACTTTCTATCAATTCTGTATTTAAAGTATGTGGTCTTTTATTACTGTTTAGATTTCTCCTTTATTTTACTTCTACTTCATAATCAATAGTAATGGATGTTTTCAAGGAGACACTTTATGAACCAATTTTCTGCTAACATACCTTGGTCAATAATTGAGGCTTCATTTTCAAAATGTATAGAATGCACAACTCAAGTTTACTTATTTTCAGTTTTTCATTACTAAAGATATTTTTATATTATAGTTCACGACTGAAGAATTTTCATAAATTTTGCCATTTCTTATAAATGATTACATTTTCTGGTGTGAACAGATCAGAGTGTTGCCAATTGATAATTCCTTAGCATCTTTCATTAAAGAAAAACACAACTCAGCAAAACAAATCACATTGATTGACTATTGAATTGCTTTCGTAATAGAATATTCTACTTTGTTTATTTACAGAAGTCATCAAACTATTCTGAGTTTCAGTTTTCTCATCAAAGCAAGAAGGAAATTGGCTTTTAAAAGACCTCATGCATAATGATGTTTTCCATGGGGAACAAATACCTCCTTGATGTTCCTCAGACTATCTAAGTAGCTAGACACATCAGGAATTTCACACTTGTTATTTCTTTTGTCTGAAATGTTCATACCTCGGAATACTTTATAATCCATATATTCATATCCCTTTTTCCTTCAAGTTTCTGTTCAGATGTTCTTTTATCAGAGAGGACTTATTTGAATACTCTATAAAAAATAGTGCATATTTTCTCTGTCTCCTTCTGTTGCTTTATTTTTGTTTTTAGCACTAACACTTGTCAAAGCAAAAATTGCATTAAACATCGTTAAACTGGCAAGAAAGACTTGTTCAATGCTATTGCTATAGTGAAAAAGCCAGAGCTCAGGCTCAAGTCAGAGCCTCTGAAATGAAAGACAGGTGGGCTGTCAAGCAGTGGAGAGAGGGTGCAATGTTGGCCATCTGTGTTGGCTAACTGACCTCACCCAGAGGAAAAGTAAACTTTCTTATATCTTCACAGCATGAGGTGGTTTTTCAACTTGGAGCAAGATGTCCTCCAAAGGAAGGCTCCTACCGTCCCACAGAAACGGAGATAGGAGTTATACCTTAGTTGATGTTTACATCTTTAAACATAGCTCCTAGGTTTCTGAGAAAGACATTCGGAGTTGTAAAGTTGACATGAGACTGTTTTAAAAATTTACATCTCCAAGGGGCAAAGAAAAAATTTACAAGTGTTCTAAAGTGAACACACCAAGAAAAGTGAGATGGAAGTAGGTAGAGGGCTAGAATCAGATAGAACCCTGCCTAAAATTTATTCAGGCTGTGTGAACTTTCTCTGTCAACCCTCACACTGAGAAGTCCAAGAAAAAAATTGTAGACTTTTCTCTCTGTATTTAACATTTTCAGTATGCATGTACTGCAAAAATACTATAGGCCTTTGCAACATATTTTAGAGGCAGGAGAGCTACTGATATTTCTTCATTATTGTTCCCACTTCTACACAAAAACATCTTGAATATCCTCAAAAAGTCATATGCATTAACCTAATGTAACACTGAGGGCTGAATGACTCAACATTTGAAAAATCTTATCTCTATATTATGCAGCACTTGTAATAGATTACCAGATATACAGTGAAAAGGAGCATTCATGGTCCCTGTTAAGTAGTGAAAATTTTTAACCCAAGTCTGAGGTGAATTTTCCCTAAAATTAATCATACCCATCAGACATCGTTCATGTTTTAGCTTTTGTGCTTTTGTTGTTTTTTTTAATTGTTAATATTTTGCATTGTCAGCTGTTACTCATTTCTAGGTAATTCTTTCCTCTAAGTAACCAGGTTTTTGCTGTTTGTTTGTTTCTGTTTAAAAATGTGCTTCTTTTTACTATATTCATACCAAGGGTTTTCATACTGTGAATATGATATATTTGATAATCCTATTTTGTCATCCAGTTACCCAATTGGTTGTATTATTCATAACCATCAACAAACCAGAATTTTGTTTTAGATGTTACATTTATTTAGAAAAGTCTTTCCTAGTGAAGCATGTTTTTAAATTGTTATGTCTTTCAAAGAATAAGCCCCAATAATGCAGGAGGGTAAGGTACATTTATTCACTACATTCTACAAAAGGTATATTCACCACATTCTACACAAAGAGTTAGTTGTTTTTTCATTATTTTTCTTTAAAGAAAATATGTGTGTTTTTCCCACAAAACCCCTCAATGGTCAGATGCTCAACTACACCTAGTTAGTAATTGTTGGAGATAGAAATGAAACCTGTTCACTAAACCTACTATTTTTTTTTTTCTGGTGTGACCCATTGCCTATTGGTCATACTCTTGATGATACCATTTATTGACTTTGGTGTATTTCCCTATATACTCGAGTATAAGTGACTGTATGATCTGGACTGCAGAAAATATTTTATACATATACATTATACCTCTGGGAAGTGTTAAAAAATTGAAGCTTTAAGTAATAGTTAAAGTATATTGATTAGAGAAGTAAACACATTGAATATCCCCAGAAAGTATATATAATCTAATTAGGAGATATGTTAACCAACTAATAATATGTTAATTAAGTATTGAACAGAAGGAAATTGTATGAATATATTTTCTTATAAAATATTCGAGTATATTAATTTATACTAGGCCCTTTTTGCTGAGTCACAGATTTTGTACAAGCTGTGAAAACATACCCTTTCCTGGTTCATGATAATGACCTTCACATTTTCCATGTAAATGAAGGTGTTTCTATCTATAACCAAGTTATATCAAAAGAATTAGTGGAAATTCAAGTTTCAATCAAGAATTATAGATGGAGAAGAGGGAGTGATTTTCCTTTGATGAATCATAGCTGGAGAGAACAGAGATAAAAAGAACTCATAAGAGAGAAAAGAGGC
Organism: Acinonyx jubatus; assembly: GCF_027475565.1. Classification (NCBI taxonomy): domain Eukaryota; kingdom Metazoa; phylum Chordata; class Mammalia; order Carnivora; family Felidae; genus Acinonyx; species Acinonyx jubatus. Next base: position 34,135,647 of record NC_069380.1, on the reverse strand, counting down.
AAAAACGACCATGACATGCTCTTTGAGATTATGAGCATGATGTTACCTAAAGAATTTGACATTTCAAAAGTCTTTTATTTGGAAAGCTCGATATTCCAGCAAATATTTTCAGACTCCACTCACCAACCCTTGGGCCTGAAAGCCTGAACATTTCTAAGTGAATACTAGCTACCTGAAAAACTGAAACAGGCCCCCACCTGAGTGGAATGGATAAGACACTATTTCTATGATATTTTAGAATTCTCTGTGAGAACTGTGATGTGCTATGAACCTGAGAACCTGCTACACAAGTGTGAGAGAATGAGGATGGCAATAAAATAAAGGCCATGTACTTTCAAGGAACAATAACAAAGATACTGCAGTAGACTAAGAATCTCTAGGGGCACCTAGATGGCTCAGTCTGTTAAGCATCTAACTCTTGGTTTTGGCTCAGGTCATGATCTCATGGTTTGTGAGTTTGAGCCTCACATCAGGCTCCATGCTGTTGGTGCGGAACCTGCTTGGGATTATCTCTTTCCTCTCTTTCTGCCTCTCCCCTGCTCATTCTCTCTGTCTCTTTCTCAAAAATAAATAAATTAACTTAAAAAAAAAAAGAATCTCTGTGCACATCATCTTACAATAAGGACTTATATTAGGCAAGGTCTAATAATAAACAACAGGCCCTATTATAACTTAAGAAAAAACAAACTGAATGTTATCAGGATATGGTAGGTGGGATTTTAAGCTGACTTATGACAGTTTTACTTTATTTAATTTTTTAAATAGCTGTCAGTAATTAGCTCTTATGATTAAGGATGGGTGAGAGATCTAGGAATGCTGAAACAAATTCCCTACCAAATGAAAGTCTCATGTTAAGTTGGCTCACACCTACAAAACACCTTCTGCCACTTAAGCACAAAACAGGCATACAACCCTGTTTTGTAAAATTGATGAAGTCCAAGAAAACTTTCTTTTAGGTTCTTCAACATATGTACTTTGCACAAAAGTTCATTGGAAGCAGATATAATGATATGCTAGCTGTAACACCAGCTATCTACTTATTGAGAACCAAGGGACATAATCTACTTTAATTTGGCAGAACATGGGACTGAACTAAAGTTTTAGAGTAGGACCCAGAGTGCTAATCTAAAGATTGTTGGTTGACCTTGCTCACCAGATTCTTAAACAACAATCATCCAGTTGTAGCAATGTCTATAAAATATGTCTAGTTAATTTACAAATTTGAATGCTGCTCATTTTATTGATGAAAAGCTATTTCTAGCATTTTTATGCTAATTAATGAGCTCCTCATGAAGATATAGTTAGGGTCAGTTGAAGCAATTGTAGTGGTGATTTCTAGAGTGTGGTTGCCTGATGAATGTTTTTCAAATGTTAACTACCCCTTGAGTGTTGATTCCACATTAGAGTACTTCAAAAAAAAAAAACTAACCTCCCCTGAGATATGTAATGTACATATATACTTACATGTTAATATCAAATTGTCTGTGTTGAAAATTTTTAAATTAATTACAGGCAATCTAATGGGTAATATATGTATTAGAGCATAAAAATAGGTAGTTCAATTGGAGTTTTGAGTAATGAAGCAAGAATTCTAATGCCCAAACTATTACTCTCTCGTTTCCACTATGAGGTTGTGAGGTCTTTTCACATTATTTCATCCAATGAAGGTGTCAGTACTGGAAGGAGTTGTTCATGGTCATATATTACAAAAGCAGACAAGTCCACCACTCTGTTAACAGTGGGAGTGGGAGAGACCAGATAATAAGTCAAATCGGTATTTAGTCAAATTTCTAGTGTCAGGTGGTTTTCCCCCCAATATTTCTTATTCAAAAGCAAGGTCTATAGATGCTGACATATTCTGTCTCTGCCTCTGGATTATAAGGAGAACATCATTATTATAATGTTTTCCTGAATGGTACTATAAATGCACTGTATGAAATAGGCATTTGAAAGTAAGGTGAATAATATCTGAAATATTGGAAGAAAACATGACAATTGGAAGAAGTTTAGAATTGTGGGAGAACCTCTATTCTTTAAGAGACCTGGGTTCAAATCCCAGATTTGTCATATATTAACTGCACAAACTTGGACAAGTTGTTCAACATGATGGGAGTAGTTTGTCCATAACATGCAGGCAGTGACATCTTCTCATATATCATACAGAGGCCTTATTAAATAAGATAGCATATAGCTAACTGAAAGCAAAGAGTCCAGTAGAGCAACCATACAATATTAGTTTTTGTTGCTGTCGTTGGTGTTAGTAGCATCAGTCCTAGAAGTGTCCACTTCATCAATCTGCTCTCCACTCTCATTAGTGATGGAGCATAAATACAAATGAGTCATTCTAAATCATGGAAGTACTGCCTGGAAAATTGAAGATTTCTTCCAATTACATATCTGTATTTTCCTCTCCAGATTCTTTCACTTAAAATTCTGATAAATAGTTAACACGATTTTGCCAAGGCTCCTTTGCTGATAAAACCCATTATAATAGTGAAGAATTGGGAATGGATAATTAAATCAAGGTGCCAGGAAAATAGTAATTATTATTATTATGGATCATAGAAATTATAATACCGTTTTCTTTCAAAGGAAAAAAAATGTTGACTTACAAAAAAGTTATCCTCATACAGTGCTATCGTGTGTTATTCATTGTTATTGCATTATCTTTATTCTTTTGGCTGACTTTAAACCAGGATAGACTGTTACATATAGGAATTTTCATTTGTCCAAAAATTGGATCAAAGGAAATGCACTGCAAGACAGACTCTGGTAGAGCAAAACAAAAATATGCTGCTGGTTCATCGGTTTTAAATTATGCTTAGCATCATTGGTAAATAATTGAGTGGGTAGAAAAGATGGTAAGAAGTGAAATGTAAGTACCTATTAGAGTAAAATGAACAGAGTGATGACATGAAAAATTACAAAAATTGGGACATAACTGTTTAAATGTCATTCTGCCTTAGCCATAGCCAGTAGACTAGAGGAATTCTAATGGTCCATTCAAACATTATACTTCCTGAGTTAAAAGTGGAGGAAACACAGCCAATTCTACAACATTTATATGATTTCCTAGGTATCCCTCAGAATGAATCTATTTGTTGAGAGATATCCAAAGAGAGATGCAGCAGAATATATGGAAAGTTGTGATCTATATTATACCAAAGATATTAAAGTACACCATTTATAATATGCTAATATGATATATACCAAAAATATGTTGTGTTGTTAAAATTCAGGTCTGAAAAGGTAGCGAGAAGTTATTTCTCCTTATTATGTAAGTTTACAATTAAATGTTTTGGTCTGTCTCCCATTTTGGAGAAGTGATTAACAAATTGAGGAAAGATTGGCCTGTGATCTCAGGGAAGCCTATCAGAATCACCTGAAGGATTCATTCACTAGATCCTAATATGTCTAACTTTTCATATTAGTGAGAATCACTGTTTTTGAGCCATGCTACTGGTGGTGTATTGTGTGCCTTAGATATGTCGGATCAACAGCAACAACAAAAATGTGATAATAGCAATGACTGAAAAATTAAATTCCCTTAATCATGAATAAAAATTTTCAAGATATTATTTCAAGTTTTTGTTTATTATCTGATTTAAAAAGAAATTCTCTTTATTACAATAATTGTCTGTAAACAAACACTACTAAACATTTTAAAAAATTAAATATATTGTTCAATCTCCTGGTTAACTCAAGCAACTCAACTCTGAAGATGCCAAAGGTAATTAGGAAATTGAAGACCCTAAGGAATTAATGTAAAAAACTGAAAAATCCTGAGTAAACACAATGGAATTGTGAATTGGAGACATCATAGCCTATTTAGAAGAAAGTTAAGCAACACGGCTAAGTGGGATGAAATACAGACAACATGATAGTTTTACTATTGTTTTTCCCCTCATAATTTGCTTAGGGTATTGCTACTTTTAGTATCTAAAAGGTGAAAGACCATCAACTGTGTGCCAGCAAAAAGCCAAGTAAATTTTGATGCGGTGTTTTAGTTTAGCTGTGATGGGAACCTTGTTTTGGTAAAGCTCACTACCCTAAATTATCTCCCCACCTCCGTATGCTGAGAGGCAGAGAGATAATTAGAATCCAGGGAGCAGTGAGTGAGAGGATGGAAGTTTCCACTGAGGGAAACTGGTAGGAATGGACAAGACACATTTGTGATAAAAATGGCCTTCCATGTTTAGGTGAGTTTCATCACTATGATGGTTAAATTTATGCATTAGCTTGGCTAGGTGATACTACCTAGTTATTTAATCCAATCTTAATCTAAGGGTTACTGTAAAGGCATTTTGTAGGTGTGATTAACATCTACCATTAGTTGACTCTACATAAAGGGAATTGTCCAGTATTAAATGAGAAAAAGAATATAAATATCAACTTAAGGACAAAGAGAAGGAGTTGATACAGTAAATATCAAAAAAATTAATAGATTAGAGAAAAGGCAAATGTTAGAACTCATTGATAATTTCAAGGGAAATCTCTGAAAAAATATTACAGCAATAAAGCATATTACTATCCATCTAATCAATAGCAAAAAATATTTTAAAAAGACAAACATTCAAGTTTGGAATGAAATTGGCAAATACCTACAAATACAAAGGAAATTGAATGAATTCTAAGATAATTCTGTATTTAATTCCATTCCAAAAAACCTGAAAAACTAAATTTGAAATTAGCTGAAAAGCTCAATAACTACTTTTTACAAAGTAGTTATTATGACTATGGAGAAAAAATCTGATAAAACTCCCCTTTGTGTCTACCTCTCCACCACAAGAACATATGGCCCCAAATCCTACAAAATAAACAAAAAAAAATACTAGAAATAGAAATCTTCACAATGGATTTATGTCATACATTCAAGGAACAGATAAATCCAATTATATTTAAAGCTCCAGAATATATAAAAATAAGAAACACTTTTAAAACTTTTATATAAACCAAGTTTAACACTATGTAGTATATATTCCAAAACATGCAAACATATAATGTAGCCTACAATGAAGAAACCAAAATAATTTAATAATACTTATGAAAAAGTTCTAAATAGCAAATTAGTAAACAATATTCCACAGTAAATTAAAAGAATTAACAAGGAAGAATTATCCTAGATATTGAAAGATATTTCAATATCAAAAAGTCTAAATTAAAAAGAGGGGTTCCTGGGTGGTTCAGTCGATTGTGTCCAACTGTTGATTTTGGCTCAGGTCATGATTTTGCAGTCCTTGAGATTGAGCCTCGTGTAGGGCTCTGTGCTAATGGCACAGAGCCTGCTTGAGATTCTGTCTCTCTCTCTCTCTCTCTCTCACTCTCTGTCTCTCTTTCTTTCTGCCCCTCCCCTGCTCACATACACACTTTCTGTCTCTCAAATAAATAAACTTAAAAAAAAAGAGAAAAGTCACATAAGTAATTGATAGCTTATGCAATACTAATGTCAGTGCCTAAAAAGGTACATCAAAAGTGCATAGCTAATTAAAAACAATAGATAGCTACTTCTATTAGGTCAGGAACTGAAAAAAGATATGCCATGTTTTGCTTAAAATTTCTCTGCAAGTATGTCAATGCAACATCATGAAATATAAAAATGAGTTAAAATATTTTAAAAGATGCAATGTAATCATTTTTTCGATTCTATTCATGAGTCTATTCATGAGAAAGCTAAAATAATCTAAATATTACTAAATACATTATTGTTTAAAGTTATTGAAATTAATACATTTTAAATCCAGTAAGGTGTGAAGTTATAAAAAATATTGTAAATTAGTCAATAAGTAAAAAAATAATAGCTAACACATAATGAGTGTTTACTATGAGCTAATCACTGTTGAAAGGCCTTATATATACATGAAATTTAATCCTCAAAATTATCTTAAAATTATACTCATTTAAAGATGAGGAAATAAAAAATCAAACTTATTAACAAAATTAATAAGAATGTTCAGGATTATGAGGGAAAAATAGAAAATACAGTGTTTCAAATAAAAATCTGAGAACAATTTTCTAGATATTTGGAAAAAAATAAAATAACACTGGACTTCTATTTGTGTCAATAAAATAAATTCTGTATGAAAAAAAATTAGAATAGAAAGAAAGAAATATATCTGGTCTGTTGTCAGGAGTAGCCATCAGCATAGCTTTTTAAATAAACACGGAGTAGAGTGAAGGTTTTAAAATAAGATACAAGCAGCCAGAAGCAATAAAGAAAAAGATTGATGATAAATTTGAGTCTTATAATTTAAAATTTTCTACAGGGCAAATTGTAACCCACACCAAAAGATAAACAGGGAAAGATGTATGTAGCCCAAATTATGGACAAAATTCTAGTTTCCTTATTATAAAAGAGTTTTTATAAATCAATAGAAATCAATAAAAGAAGTGATCAAAATGCAAGAGGGGGATGCCTGGGTGGCTCACTCGTTTAAAGCATCTGACTTCTGCTCAGGTCATGATCTCGCTGTCCCTGAGTTCAAGCCCTGCATCGGGCTCTGTGCTGACAGCTCAGAGCCTGGAGCCTGCTTCGGATTCTGTGTCTCCCTCTCTCTCTGACCCTCCCCTGTTCATACTCTGTCTTCTCTCACTCTCAAAAATGAATAGATGTTAAAAATTTTTTTTTAAATGCAAGAGGAAAACAGGCGCAGCATGAAGATGCAGTTCACTATAATAAATACGTTCAAAGATAAATGGCTTTTAAACATATGAAAACATAATCTTGTGCACAATTAAATGCAAATTAAACAAATAATGAGATGCCAGTTTTCACTTTCCACATTGGCACACAACAAAAATATGTGATAATATTTTGTAGGTAAGAGTATGAGGAAAGAAGCCATTTCAAACATTGTTAAGTGTGGAAATAGCTGAGAACTCTGGGAAAGTAACGCAGAAATTTGAAAATTCGAACACACACACACTTAACTGGGAATCATATTTGTTAGAATGTATTTGCAGACATGTATGTAACAATGCATATATGCATTGTCTTTGATAATAAAATACTGCAAAAATAAATTCCAGAAGTAACAGGTTGATTTAATAGGGGAATGCATTGAAGAAATATGCAGTTATTAAAAAGACAGAGGCAATAGATTTACATATACATTGAAAAATGATCTTGGAGATATATTTTTAGATATGATGATAGTTATACATTCGGAAAAAGGGAGCATATGTCCTTGTGTATACTATGCTTCTATGACTATGCAAAAAGGATCCATGTACATACATGCAAACATACATATATACATATTTATATTGCTTGTATAAGCATTGCATATTTCTGAGAAGATGCATAATTGAATCAATGTCAGTGGTTACTTCTGAGAACGGGACAGAGTGCTAATGGGTAGACGTAGGTGAGATATTGGCCTTTTGCAGTATTCAATTTTGCACTGTTTAGTGCTTTATCATGTTTTTACTCTTTTGCCATGAATTTCATTACTATTTCAATGAAAAAAATGTAAATAAAGAATAGTGAGCAATTTTGAGCAGAAATTGGAGGATAGAAAACACTGCAATTTATGAGCCAATCTCACTATCCTTTTTGGTTGTGAATATTAAAACTTTCTCCATGGCTTTGATAAGAGAAGTTTTCAATCTTTTGCTTTGTCATAGAAATAATGTTTTAGAGCAAAGAGATCAAGGGCTTTGAAGTGCAACACTCGGTGTACAAATCACAGTCCTGTAGAAATTGTGTGATCTCAGAAAATAGTACTTAACTCTCATTCTTACTGCATTCTATTTGGTTATCTAAAATAAGGTCTTAATTTCTAAAATGTGTATATGTGAAATGAATTAAATTCTGTAAAGTTCTTAGTGCCCTGTGAAATTCTGAACAATTCTCCATGGTTCCCAGATATCAACAATCCTTGATTCACATGAAAATCCCTTTACTTTGCAGTGTGCATCTTTTTCTTTCTCTAACATGGTGTTAATAGAACAAACAATATAGGCTTATTACTGAGTTCAATCACCACAGAAAAGAGTTAATTCAACTTCCCCAAATTGTGGTCAGCTACTATAGTCCTAATTGTTTCTTTCCATGGACAAAGGAAAAAAGAAAATAACAACAATGAAAAAAAAAGTCTAACTACGCCAATGTTTGTCAATATAATTTCCTCATTTTTCATACCAAAAGTTGGAAAGATTTTTCTTTTCATGAAAGCCTCTCTTCTTTAGTCATTTATCCTTTAAAACAGCAGCTTGCTTTATTTTACTTTGCTGAAAACGCCTGAGTTAACCCATTATCTACTGATACTTCTTTGCTACTATTTTAGAAACTGGACTCTGAACAAATAAAACTAAATTTAGCAGGAACACATAATATTGGAAGGGTAGCAAATCCATAGCATGGCAAAATTAGATAGTGTGAAAAAGCCATATCTAGCTTTCAGAACAAAACCCCAGCTACCAAGTTGCTTCAGTACAAACAGAATTGAGGTAGTGGTTTAGCATCTGCACATGCAGAGAGGACTTAGGAATTTTAAATATGAAAAAGCCCAATGTGATTCTACATTTTAATATAAGTGCAGGAAATGATGCTACCTCTACAGGTGGCATTAAAAGATATTTTGGCAAGACCCATAGAGGCAGATTCTCTGATCTCTGAACACTGTAAACAATACTATGACAAATTAGGGAATTGGCTAGATGTTTATAAAGAACGTGGAGAATAGGGTAGATGGTAGCGAAACAATGATAGGCGTTGGATGATTGAAGTCTATAGAAATATCCTGTCCTCATTCCCTCCCCACCCATAGTATTTTGCAAACTTTAACAGACTTAAGTATCATTGAGTAGATTGAATTAATTTTACATTAATTTCTTTTGGGGCTAATTAGGGTATAGATTGCTCTCAAATCATGTTTTGAGAAACATTGCTCTGAATTCACAATTTAAGTATCTATTCATTTTATTTAGTGTGTGTGTGTGTGTGTGTGTGTGCGTAACATTCATCGAGTAACTATAATTCAAAGCATTGTGCTAGGATGCAGTATTATAAACAGTAATAGGGTCCCTATCTTCAGAGTTTCTATCCAAGTTAGAGCTAATCATGTACATGAGAATGTACAAACCAAGGAGACAGCAGGAAGCAGAGTAAAGTTCAAGATCAGTAAGAGACGTATTTGAGAAGAGAACAACTGCAGATATGGTCACCAGTTAAAAGGGGTTAAACTTGGAATGGCATTTAAGAATGGTTCAAATTACAGCAGATGTGGATGGAGAGCTAGAGCCATCCTGGAAGAAATGGCATTAGCAAAAGCACACAGGGTGAAGGAGACCCATTGTGTTTTGTGTTTGTCTCTAGCTCTACCTGGATGACTGAGTGGTGTGGACTCTTCATTTCAAACCCTGGCCCTGCCCTAAAGTCCATTACTGTCTCTCCAGGTCAGTGTCTTGTTAATGACTTTGGGGTATGTTTCCATTTCTAAAATTCTTCAGTTCTATTAATCTACTTAATATTCATGTTTGATGTGTTTTTAAACACCTGGGCCAGGATCACAGATATGATTTTGTACATAGAACAAAAAGCATTTGAAAAAGAGGGATGTGAGGAAATACAATCTAATTCTTGTTTAGCTGTAGTTGCTACCTGATAATTTAAAAATATAACTGGGATGTCATGTGGCAGATTGTGGAGGTATTGGGTATATGTATGTTAACAAACTATATAAAAATGTATTCTTAAATTTATTATTTAAATTATTTTAAATGTCCTACTATTTTATTTAAATTAACATTTGAACAGAATCTTTTTGGTCTGTTCTTGTTTGTTTGTTTGTTTGTTTGTTTGTTTGTTTCTGCATCTATGCAGATTTAACAGTTACCGTCCTTTTTTCATTGACTTCTTTCTTCTGTGAATTTACTCAGAAAGTTGATTTGAGTAACAATGTTGGACTTCACCAACTCACATTTTCAGCCTAGACTTTGGTGACACAGGTACCTGCTCATTGCATGAATCACTGACTTTAGATTTTCTTGTCATTGCATACCTGTGTTGTAGAGAAACATAGTAATCCATTCAAATACATCAACAAAAATATTTAGGATGTTTCAGTGTTATCTTTTCCTTTGCAGTGACCTGCACATGTCTTTTCATTCTGGATGCTCTCCACATTTCAAATAGGGACACGAAAATGCATTTTATGGTGGCCAAAACAAGAACTTCTGTATAGATCAGTTCAGATTTTTGAGCTAAATATGGAACTCCATGGGTTCATTTCTACTTATCATACAGTATCATTTAAAGCTTATATTGGAAATGCAAAGGTTTGCTGAATATTGATGGCTGCAGGAAAATCAAGCTAAACAGCATAAATTACGTTTTCTGTAATTTATGTGTAGATTTGAAATTAAGTTAAAATAACCTGTTGAAATGATAATAGTAAGTTATAGAGAAAATCACTTTTAGAAAACAAGCTCTTTTCTTAACCTGAAATGTTTCCAAGTTTCTTCCAAGAAAATTCCAGTATTGATTCTAACATTTCTTCTTTGAGAAAAGTGACTTTGTATAATTTACTCTTGTATTCCACTGGTGTGCCCACATTTTTAATACTGAAATTATATATCCCTATTACAGATTTCATTTTTAGATGTCTGAATATCTGGTTTGCAAGTAGATTGTATGGAGTCTCAATATTCAATTTATATGTAATAATAGCAACATTTGTATCAAATGCCATTTTATTTTGTGGACTTTTCTCTTTTCTTCATTTTTGACAGACACAATGAAAATCAATTCCATTTCAGAGGTCTGGTCATTTTCAAGTATATCTTTTTTATTTCTGTAATGTCATATGCCTGCTCAATAATGCTTTAGGTATTCTAGATTTTAGACGTTTGCCTTAAATCAGATATTAGATGATAATCGGCTGCTGTCATAATCTTTGACTCTAATTTTAAGCTCTTTGATTTTACAGCTTTTTAAATTTTTTAAAAAATTTTTTTTTCAACGTTTATTTATTTTTGGGACAGAGAGAGACAGAGCATGATGGGGGAGGGGCAGAGAGAGAGAGGGAGACACAGAATCGGAAACAGGCTCCAGGCTCTGAGCCATCAGCCCAGAGACGACGCGGGGCTCGAACTCCCGGACCGCGAGATCGTGACCTGGCTGAAGTCGGACGCTTAACCGACTGCGCCACCCAGGCGCCCCTCTTTTTAAATTTTTTAATGTTTATTTATTTTTGAGAGAGAGAAAGAGAGTGAAAGAGAGAGTGAGAGGGAGAGAGAGCAGGAGTGTAGGAGGGGCAGATAGAGAGGGAGACACAGAATCTGAAGCAGGCTCCAGGCTCTGAGCTGTCAGCACAGAGCCTGATGCGGGGCTCAAACCCGCGGACCGTGAGATCATGACGGAAGCTGAAGTCAGACGGTGGTTAACTGACTGAGCCACCCAGGCACCCTGTTTTTACAGCATTAAAAAAAATAATAATGAACTATAAGCCTCCTTTTTCTTTGATTATTTTTATATTGATTTACACTCATAGATATGCTATTGCATTTTATATCTTGGATTTTTTTTTTCCATTTTGAAGAATCATTCACCACACAAACATCTAAGCAAGAAGCATTTTTGTATACCTCTTCTATGCAGTATATAATCTATCTCTGATGATTGGGTAGGCATACAGTTTACAAATTGAATTGGACTGACCCTATCTTTTGGAAATGTAGATTGTCATTATTTATAAGTATTATTTCCTTCCTATATATTTGGTATAATTCCTTTATCTTGAGTCAATGAAATAACCTTAATTTGAAACCTCTCTTCTGACATTATTAGTTAAACTATATATACAGATGCTTTACAAAAAGGTCTTAAAGAGGATAGGAAGAGCTGACTTTTGCGGGGAGTTTTACAACTCCCTCCTTATGCATTCTGTGTATCTCCTGAGAAGAAAGGTATGACAAAAGAGCATGAACTTGTTTGAAATTTTCAATTAGGTTTGTCTCGCTGTCATTGTAAAGGAGTGTGAAACATTATCCTGTTTTAGAATATGTCTCTTAACTGTGTATGAGAATAATTCAGGATTCAAAGGGAAATTTATTTACATTTTAAGTATATCTATTTAGATTAAGAATGAGATACCATTTTAACACTGTTCCCAACAGAGAACTATCAATAAATCAATATGATACATCCTTCAGTCATGACGAGAAGTATGGACATAGAATAGAGCATCTTTACAGATGAATCAAGCTCAGGTATTAGGCATTTCTAACAGATAGCAGACTATTTCAAGTACCCTTCTCAAAGTTCATGAAAAATATGGAGACTATGCCCACTAAAGAGGATGGGAGTCATTAACTTGATTTAAATAAGGTGGAAAAGTGCATCTGCATTTATATTTTATAAATAATGTCTTTGGGAGACTAACATTCTGGAAGTCTTTGTATTTAAGCTGAAGGGAAGATGTGCTGATTTAATTCAATATCTAATCCTAGAAATGTCTAAAGAGAAAATGATAAAACCATACTCTGGCATTTTAACCTCCAGTGAAAAAATATATAAACTAACTGAAAACATGAGTCATCTTATTTTCCTTCTTCTAGCCCATCAAAGTGATCAAAAGAGAATAGTGCAACATGAACCAATGTGAAAACAAGAAACCTTTGTATGATAGTTTATAACTTATGAAGTGTTTTCACAGATAATCTTTTGGTTTATTATTTAAAAAAACTCTGTAAGGCAAATGGGGCGGGGTCATAATTATTCTCCTCACTTTAAAGATAAGAAAATGGGGATTATGAAAATTACATAATTTAAGATTAGAGGTTAGTAATGTGTAGAATCAAGAATTCTCTTTAAGTCTTCAGAGATCGTCATATCACCTTAATTTTTCCAGAAAAATAGAATAATGAGATTTCTTAAAACTCCTAGATTAGATGGTTTAGGAACATAGAGTCCTGTATTTGTATAGCCTCATTAAGATTAATCACATATTGTTTCACCATGTCCTTGTTGTGGGAAATAGTCTATCATATGGAATAACCCTGAGAACTTTTTTGAAAAAGAGATGTCTCCTTTATACTTTATATAATAGTAAATCAGCTATCTCTGAAGTTTGTAAAATTTGAGACATATGACAAGGTTCTATCTAGTGAAGAAAGAGAACATCTATAATTTTCTTAAGTAGTTGTTCTCAAATCTCTAAATATTACCATTTAGAATTGCCAGAGAGAAAAAAGAATTATTTGACTTTTTATTGGCATACCTTGTGTGTTCTAGGCCGACGTGCATTTTTGTTGTTATTGTTGTCATTGATAATGAGTGAATGGGTGAACAGAGAGCTGGCTTTTATTGAAAGCAGAAAAAAGAATCTCAGTAAGAATAAACAGCCTCAAATCTTATGAGTCAACTTTGTGACAATCTGTCCCTTGCTTCTTCGCTCTGGGTAAGTTTTATTCTTTAATTCTTTGCCATTTCCTAAATGAGGAGATACAGCAATCATAGCTCAGCCAATTGCTAGACAAGACAACATATGATCTTCTTTGGTTCACATTAATGGATGGATGGTTTGACTGAAGCCATCACTATTGTGACCTTAGCTACAGCTTCAACACGCTTCTGGAGGACAGAGCAGCCATTGTTCCTGCAAAAATTTTGTGGCCAGAACAACTGCTTGCATTCAAAATAGCATGTCCTATTAATCGGATGTTTCCCAAAAGTTTCCACTATTATGGAAAGGCTGAGATTCCTCTTAATGATAGGTTATTGGTTCTAAACTGCATTTGCGCAAAGAGGGCTGACTCTAAAAAATATCTAGTAAGCCTTTGGATACAGCCATGTGAATGTTTTCTAAATTCTCTTTGCTGAATTAGAAATAACATACTATCCAATTTAAAAAGGGTGCAAAACATGGCCCACAGACAAATTGCCCATCTCAGGTGGTACATAGTTTGCTCAGACTTTATTACGGAGAAGAAAAAACCCAAGAGAAAAAGAGACCAAGGGGTGAACTACTCAGTAATCTTGTCATGCACCTTCTGCCACACATTCATTAGAGCACAAGAGTTTTTAAAGCCAAGCACGTAGATTGCTACTCACTGGTAGATATTGGTTGGTGAATGAGAATCGTCGCAGTATCTGACTGAAGTGGTTTAAACAATTAAAAACTTCAGTGAGCTAAACTATTGTGGATAAAGTAGAAGTTAGTGGATTCAACCACATGCTCATGATCATTTGTATCGTTTTCACTTAATGGTATCAGAGCCTTGGAAATAATTTCTGTAAGCATTTGGTGAGAGCTGAATTCTGCAGAGATGTTGTATCTTTGAAATTAAAAATGGCTGTGCAATGTCTCCTGCAGTATTTAGGGCAAAGTTGTGTTTAGAATACTGATTATAAAATGATTTTGTGGTATTTTCTTCTTCTCTAAAAGCTCCTTATAGTACCAGATAATATCATCTGATGGGCAATTTGCCTCTATGCTCTGTTATTTTTTCCCTTTGTTTCCCATAACTTTGGGTTTGTTTATAAATAAGAAATGAAAACAAGAATTTATATTATTCAAAGCCTCCTCCAACTTGCTGGTGATCTCACTGATTCCATCTCACTGATCTCTTTCTTTTCTTTCTTCTTAGTTGGGAAAAAATTCTTAATAGCATTAATTATATAAAGTTATACAAATATATATCTTAATTGTTTATATATTGTATATACACACAATTGTGTGTATATACGTTTGTATAATCCAGACCTGATAAAAACATTTGTATTACCAATTCCCTGGTGTGTAATAGCTGACCACTAGCCTAGGACACAACCAAGAAATAATTGAATTTAAGGAAGTTGGGAACAATCTTACATGAGTAATTAATGATACTTGTGTAACATCACTAAAAAGTTGATTAGCATTAGATTTGGTATAAAAAGCAAAGCATTAGTCATCTCTAGGTGTGTACCAGACAGGGTAAAGGTAATATGTATGGCAAATGAGGATTAGACTGGAACATAACTGTCTGAGTTCTAGTACCTTCTCTGTCACTACTTTCCATGGACATGTCAGCATCTAATTTACCCACTATGGATTTGGTTTCTTCAGTGAAATTGAAATGGTGCAGGTATAAATGTGGCAACATCTTAGATATGAATCTTTCTTGTTCACTACTTGAAAAATCTTCATAAAAGGGGAGAAAAAGGCAAGCCTTCATTGCAGCAATTAGACAGAGGGAATGCATAAATGCCAACATAAGGCAAAGAGCTTATTAATAATCAAAGGCACACAGGAAGCTGTGGTGCTAGGGTGCATTGTACAGGAAATGGCAGAGTGTTTTTTTAATGGAACTCTGAAGGGGAAAGCAGTAGCAGATTCCAGAGAGGGCTTCTAAAAGGGTATGTTCTCAAAG
The DNA here is from genome assembly GCF_027475565.1 of Acinonyx jubatus. NCBI lineage: Eukaryota > Metazoa > Chordata > Mammalia > Carnivora > Felidae > Acinonyx > Acinonyx jubatus. The sequence continues at coordinate 34,120,293 of NC_069380.1, read as the reverse complement.
ATCAGTTACCCATCCTGAATTGCAAATGGTAGACAGCTGAGAAATGATGTAATAGATCAGACAAAGCGCTTACCCAGGAAAGGTAGAGAGTGGAGGCATATAAAGTAAGTTTCTGGTCAGGTTCCAGTGAAGGAGGTTGGGTGAGAATCCTGGTGTAGCAAATCTCAGAAGTTCCAGCAAAATTACATTACTTAAGTGTGCACTATTTGCCTTGAAATCTGGCAAAGATTGGTTACAGTAGTCAGTGGAAGCCAGGGTGCACAGGTAGGGATGGGAGCCTTCCTGAAACTAGCTGTCTTCAAAGAGACAAAATGAAAGCCTCCAGAGGCACCATATGTTAATACAACATTTGATCAGCCAAGTGACAGAAGAGGTAGCCTTTGAGTTAGGAAACCTAGAGGACAATCTCAGATGCCATCACCCTCCAATTAGCCAAAAATGAAAATAAAACAAAGAGTGCAAATGTTTCAGGAAAGTCCAACTCTTTCAACCAGTAGTAACTCAAAGAGATCTAGGACAACAATATTATAATAAAAATTATGCAAATGAAAAAAATGCAAATGAACAGTACATCAAAGAAAGGAAAAACACTTAGTAAATATGTTGTTGCAAATTGAAAGAAAATTTTAACAAAGGATTCAAGCATGAATATACATATAAAATAACACAGAACTGAAACATAAGAACTCAGGGAATATATGGCCTAAAGACTGGCTAAATTCTGGAAAGAAAATGAAGGAAACAGAATAGAAGATGAAATTGAGTGACACACAAGAACAGAGATGATGGGGAACACAATAAAGAATATGGAGGATAGAAATGAAGAATCAACACTTCCCCCTGAAAAGAATACCCACAAACAAGCTTGGAGTTAAGGCAGAGTTGTCCAATGATAGATGAGAAGATAGTCAAAGGAGAATGTTTCACACCAATGTAACAATAAATATTTCAAAATATAATAATGACAGGAAGCTTTGAATCTACATATTGAAAGTTGTAGTGTGTACTAGGGGAAATGTACAATGGTTAATATGAAGATATAGCCTAGTAAAGTTATTGGAATTTTAAAATAAACATTTGTTAGTAAGGCAAAAGAACAAGTCACTTGTAAATGGAAAGGGACAAGAGAGAGAGAAAGAGAGAAAGAGAGAGAGAGAGAGAGACATTTTCCTCAGGCTACTCTACCAAATTATTCAACTCCAGACACTGGGCTTAAAATATTCTTAATATGATAAAGATCGAGACAAAGATTTTATATTCAACCAAGATCTTTCAATTATAAAAGCTACAGACAAATAGTTTTTCCCAAGAATCTCTTGAGGGATCAAATAGAGAATGAATACTGCCTGCCAAGAGTTGGTGGTTGAAAATATAGCCAAAGCTGTAAACATCAAATATATTTAATGATAAAACTAAGTTCTAAAGGAAAATGTAGACCAAACTGGTGAAATAGAATATAAGCGTTATTAAATAAACCAAAAAATATTCAGAAGAGGATGAGGGGAAAAGTGGAGAACTTACAAATTATATCATGTGTTACAGCCAGGAGTCAAATATTATGAATAAACTTGACAAATCAATTAGTAGAAGAATTATCTTTAGTTGTATAAAACTGAACACTAAGAAAGAGTACACCATCGGCCAAACCTACCAATAGAAGAGAAGAATAGAGAAGATCGAGAAAAAGAACAGAATAAATTTTATTATTTTTCATACCTTGACACTAATAGTCACTCTATACAGAAATATAGAACTAAATATCTTAGCAAAACATAATGTAAAGGCAATCTCTGGAACGATCATTGAAATTTATAAATATTAGAACAAAAGAGCAAACCAAAAGGTACAAAAGAGACAAAAGAGAACATACATTTAAAGAGAAAATAAAACCTTGCAAAGGTGGATAAACATAAAATAATATGGTAAAATTAAGATCAAGCATATTCTTACCAATGCATGTAATGGTTATAACTGATCTATTAAAGGAAATAAGAAAAGACTTTAGATTGTATTAAAAAATAAGACTCAAGCTATGACACATAAAAGTGATTCACCCACAACAATATTATTTAAATCTTGAAAAGAAAAGGTTGAACAAAGTTGTTCAAAGTATATGCTTTCAGCTAAAAAGGAGCAAAGGTGACAGATAAAGATACTTCATAACATAAAATGAAGGGAATTATGAAAATCTATATATCAAAAAACAAGACAGCAACTTGGCCCAACAAGAAATGAAGGAAACAAAAGGCAAAATTGACAAAAAAATATGAAGCTTTAATAAATTTTTCTATTTTCAAAATAAAATGGGACAAAATAAACCAGAATACGCAAAACCTTAATAATATAATATATAAAGGTATCTGATCAATCTCTATTACTTTCCGTATCCTATAAATCAGGAATGTGTCTTCTTTTTTTGAATTCCACGGGATATATATTGTATAAATTTAATATTTTATACATGTATCCACAGGTGTGTGTGTGTGTGTGTGTGTGTGTGTGTGTGGAGAAAGAACTTCTTTTAAGTAATTGTCTTAGAAGATTGTGGAGGCCAACCAGTGCAAAAACTACAGTGTAGGACCAGGGTGGGCTGATTCTGCAGCTGGAGTCCAAAGACAGTCAAGCCAGAATTTCCTCCTCCTTAGGGGCTCTTTTCAGTTAAGTCATTCAAGTGGTTGGATGAGGCCCACCCATATTATGGAACAAATCTCTTATCTAAACAAATACCTCCCAGCAACTTCTAGACCTGTGTTGGACCATATCTGAGTACTCTGGGCTAGTCAAGTTGACACATATAATTAGCTATCACATTATGCATTATCATAAATGCATATCTAATGCATTTATGTATGTGTATGTGTGTGTGTAATATGTTCTCCCATTCAACACATTTTTGGTAAAATCACTTACACCATTCCATAAAAATAGGTACCTCAAAATATATTGGCATACCTTCGATTGTAAGACTTTATGACATTGACCCCATTTCCCGCCCCCCCTTCCTTTAATATTAGAGCCATTGCACCACCACGTTTTAAATTGTACATGGCTATTCGCTTTAAAAACTAGGTTTTCCAGCATTTTTTATAGCTAGATATCTTCTGGTGATTAAGTTTTGTCCCCTGGATACAAATGGAAATGATATATGCACCTTCAAATCTGATTCTTTAAAAATGCAAGTACGTAGTGCTCATGCTTTACACTTTCCTCAGGCTGGATGCTAGAATTGGTGGTAACCGAACTTTGACCACCCAGGGAAAGAAATCACATATGAAGACAGCAGAAAAGAAAAAAAAAAAAAAAATGTCAAGAACCCTTGTGTCTGAATGACCTCAGGCTATAGAGCTATCCCATTATCCTGGTTTGGCTTATGTAAGATATGAGTAAACCCTCTTGTCTAAACTATATCTGGGGTCTCTATATTACAGTAGCATTCTCTTTATTCTCTTTATTGCTTAATAAGCAATAACATTTTTACCAAAATTACCATATTATAAGTAATGTGATGCATCTACATCATAACATTTTTTCCAAATTTTTCGTATTTAAGAACGAAATTATTTGTTCTTAATTCTTATTTCAAAAATTATCAAAATTATCTATTTATAGGTTGCTTTATGAAAAGGTGGTACCAATTTATATGAACACCCTCTGTTTATGACAATATCAATATCATGGCGACCTAATTCTTTGAGACTCCTTTATGACGTAAGATAGATCAAAGATATGTTCTCTCTGTGATCAGCCATACTTTTCACATGCTCTATTCACCCAACTTCTTTCCCCTAAGTCTTGTAATTATTTAAATATAGGAAATATCACTTGAAATTGAAAGGACTAGGAAAGAAAAACTGCACTTGGTTTTCCTGTGGGGCTTAAAGAAAGAAAATAATCATCTTCATTACATGATACTTTTCATCTTTAACTTAACTTTCAATAATTAAAGCCTCTAATTATATTAATTAAAAAGGCTACTTTAAGATTAATGATATGGGTAGGGGGGAGTATTAAGGGAAGTTTGGGTTTCGCTTTGACTTCAAATGTTACTTGCTGTCCACTCAGTTCAAATTCCCCTTTCATGAGCTGCTCTGATTACATAGTGTTCGTGTCACTGCAGCCGAAGGGAAGAAAGCCCATTTGGAGCTTTTATCTTCCGCCCTCTACACACCCCTTCACTCCGTGTTACTTTGACATATAGTCAATTGGACAATCACTTATTGTGCAGATGTCATGCTGATAAAATATGGTTTAATCATATTTTTACTTTGTTCTCATGAATATTTTCCATAAGTTTTTAGAGACAAAGATTTCTGACAGCCACTTGCCCACCAATTTAACAGTGACTCAAGTGGTAAGGATGAATCCCCAAGCATGCTCTGGTAACAGCACCTTTAGCTGATGGCTTTGGGGAATTGCAAACCCACTTTCCCTTGGCCTGTGTTGTTCTCTTGAGGAGCTCAGCGGGTTTCCAGACATTTGCTCAGGCCCAAACTGTCATGACAGAGGCAATTAATGTGGTAATGAGAGTTTGGCATCCAAAATGTTATTTCCTGCAGGGCTTGTCACATATTTCAGAGAACATTAGGAGCAAACAAAATTCTGCTTTGTCCCTTTCCATCCCCAAACAGTTGGACCTTGAAAATCTCATGCATCAGAGGCATACCAGGGGAAGATTGACAAAACAGAGGCAGAGGGGACCACTTGAAACTTCCAGGTTTAAAGACTGGCCGTTTAAAACTGTAGGAATACTGAGGAAAGAGGTTGAAAAAAAATAATGTTAAATATATTTTTTTTCTATATGGCCAGCTTTTACAAACTAACATTTTAACTCCAAATTTTAACATGTATTTGTGGGAGATGGATCTTCCCCCATAGTCTGAGAGGGTCTCACCTTTTCTGTACACGTGAATTTGCAGCGTCATATTGAAGAAGCCTGCAAGGGCCAGAGCACCAGTCTCTGGTAGGCTTAAGTTTCTGCCACAAACACAATTTTGTGGTCATATAATAACTCTGCAACTAAACTTGATTTAAAGCTCTTAATTTAAATTATGAGGTAGAAAAGGCACAGAAAATTTTCTCATATAAAATTTCTTGAAGCAAAACTGCAGAATAAATACTGTCCTTTAATATGTTTAATAACTAATTCTGTAAAACAAATTCAATAAACTCATCAATTTGCCACACTTTTTAATTAATAATTTAGCTAAGCGTTGGAGATGAAAATCAGGAAAAAAAAATGACAGTGCTTTGGGGAGTGGCTTGGCTCATTCAGGCCATTTTTGTCCTATTTTATCCTTTGGGATATTTTGTAATGAAGCCTGGAATGTCCATGTCAGATCAGGTACTCTAAGGTTTTATGACCCAAAGGATTTAACACATTCTCCAAGAGTGGATTATCATTTGAAGGTGTCTTCCGATTAGGTATGAAACCCTGTAACATCTGGGATAACCGCATGTGCATTTCAGATCACTTTTAGGAGCAGTGGTGCTTTGTGAGTGGATCTTTATAAATGCAATGCAATGGCTGTGAAGATAGCAACTGTGTTTCCAATGTGTCTAAATCCATGCCTTTTTACTAGCTCTATTGCCTAGGAAACAGGATGCAATGCAGCTATGTCATAGGCATAGCTGCTTACAGAGACTGAATCATTGTCGTTTGCATAAAAGACAGCATGCTTTTATCCATACCTACAGCCTGGACAACAGCCTACCATCTCTTGCTCTCCGTATCCCTCAGCCTCTTACATACAGACCTATGAGGAGTAGAGTACTACCATTTAAAAATAAACACTTCTATACTGTTCATAAGAAAACTAGATTACTGAGATGTCAAAAGAGAGAGACATAAAATGCAGAAAGATAGAATGGGATATAACTTCGTTATCATGTTTTGATAATCTACTGCTGCCTAAAAGCTACCCCCAAATAGTGGCTTGAACAATAGCATCTAGTTCAGGATTGTTTACGCAGTGACAATCGGATCTTTGCTGGGGCTAGAATCGTCATCTGTCTGGCAAATGGTAGTGGCTGGAAACATAAAACAGCTGGAGAATAGAACAGCTGAAACTCCTTGATGGTCTCTAGCTTTATGTGATTTCTACAGCATGGTGGCTTTAAGGACTTCTCACATGGCTGCTCAGAGCTCCAAAAGCATATGTCCCAAAAGAGAGAGAGAGAGTCAAACTGTAACTTTACCACAATGTATGACTTAGTCTTAGAAGGCACACGGTAACTTCTGCCACATTCCATTTGTTAGAAGTGAGCTAGTGAGGCCAGTCCATATTTAATGGGGAGATTATACTCAATCTTTTGCTAAGAAGGTTGTCAAAGAACTTGTGGATGTGTTTTTACCACCATCACAAAGAGAAATGCCATTCATTTTCTGTTATTTCTAATGGTAATCATCATTATAATGATGACACCAATGATGCTATCTATAATTTGTAAGTGCTTTATATATACCAGGCATATTAAGGATATCATCTGCAATATATCCTTTTAGTTAGCTACTCCATTATCCTCAGTTTAAGGATGAAGTCTAAAACTTAGAGAGGTATGAGGTGCCTAAGTGGCTCATTCAGTTGAGCTTCTGACTCTTGTTTTCGACTCAGGTGATGATCTCATGTTTTGTGAGATCCAGACCCATGCTAACAGTACAGATCCTGCTTGAGATTCTCTCTCTCCCTCTCTCTGCCACTCACACGCATGCTCTCTCTCTGTCAATAAATAAACATAAACATAAACAAAACAAAATAAAATAAAATAAAATAAAATAAAATAAAATAAAATTTAGAGAGGTTTCATAATGTGCCATAATCCTACTGCTAGTATGGGGTGAGAAATGATCTCTACCAGCACCTTCATGGTCCAAAGAATGTTCTTTTCAGCAGTATACCAAATTGCATATCCTTGTAACTTGATTTTCTACACAGTATTGATGCATGGGGGCAGGTATCCTAACTTACAAGTCAAATATGTCAGATAAAAGTGCTGTTATAGATATGAGAGATGTGTCATTGCTGTGCATGAATTCATTACATGCTCTCAGAGAAAGTATTGGATAGTAAAAGAAATTAATTTATAAAACCACTATTAATTTATGTTGACATAGAGTAAACCTGAAAATAAGGAGGTATTTGTAGCTGATAGGTAACACCTGGAAAAACTGCTGAGTGGTTCCCTCTTAATGGGAACATTCTGAAATATTGTATGACAGATGACAGTATTGTCCACTATTATTACCTTTCTTCAGCAGGAGTTATTAAAAAAGCCTCTGAGCCAAGTTGCTTAAATCATCAATAATATTCATGTAAACACCCACCACAGTTTAACCAAATACATCACTATGGGGAAGCGTGACAACCAACTCAAGGCACATGGTGTATTAACACTGGCCACTAATAACTTTTAGCCAATAATATAAGAACCAAAATATACCAAATACCAATCCTAGAGGATTGAAATTGTGTGCATGTGTATGATGGTTACATGCCATTTTAATGACTTATGCACTAAGAAAGGATAATAAGAAAGCTCAGTTATTGCATTTAAGCAATTCTTAAGTATTCTTGATTTTACTGTCTTGTGATATCTTACCTTCAAGCTCTTGATGTGTTAACAAAAGTTTGTAAATCTAATAATAAATAATTATTCATAGTTGACTTTATACATACTTAAGGGATTTGACAAGGTGAATCTTTATGAAAAACATACACGTTTTAGTCTAATTTCATATTAACTACTTTATATTTCCCACATGTTCTAATCTGTGAAGATAATCACATTGACTCTTAAATTTGAAAGGAAACTGCATCTTCACTCATTGATATTTAAAGATAGAGTATTAGGTTTTAGTTATTAAAGCATGAGTTCTGAGAAAGTAGATTGATTTCTGGTATGAATGAGGGATTTTAAGCTAAGAATTCAATATATAAACTCAGTTTATGCTACTCAGTGTGTCTGATTCTTAGGGCAAGTCTCTAAATCACTTAGTGGTTCGATTTCACATTTAAAGATTGGACTATTAGGGATTGTATTTCAAATGTACTTTTCCCTAGAATGCCTTATACATGATATGCATGATTATCTTTGAATCCTGGAGGAGGAAGGAACATCATGACTGTAAATTGGGAAATGAGACATACTCAGTGTATGTGACTTATCACAGAGCTAGTTAATGAGACATTTCCCGCATGCCATACCTCCCCGCCAAAATACATCTACTGACTTGCAATCTGAATTTTTTTTCATTAAACCATTTCCAATAATAGAAATAAGAAGCACAAGAACACGAATTTTTTCTCAGCTGAAGATTGCCCTTTTTCTGTGAAATATTCCAAGAGGGAAACTACAGATATGGATATTTTTGGCCTACGAATCTTACATTCCTTACATCCATCCCTCTCCCACACCAAAAGACACTTATGACAAAAAGGAATTCTGTCTTTTACAGGAATCTGGAGTTAGAATTATACTATCAAGTACTACAATCACATGGAAGAAATACCTAAAACTCTTCTTTATTCTTGAATATTCCACCATAAACAATCATCTATCAAATATTTTTGAATTCTATTAGATGCTCCACAAACTCGGGGTGAAGTTACTGTTTCCTCCTTTCCCTGTCCTACCCCAGTTACTCTGTGCACTGACATGTGTTACTATCACAAACTTCATTTTTTTGCAAGTGATGCTTCCCACTCCAAAATATCCATAAACTCAAAAGTCTTATTTATTCTAACAGAAGTGTATTCAATGTCCAATTGTCTCCCTCTTCAGTTTACCACTATGATCTAAACAACCATCATTTTGCTCTTGAAATAACGTCCTAAATTATTTCCCTGAAGTTACTCGTGTCTGTTCAACACCAAGTATCCAGAGAAATCGTTACAAAACATGAATCAGATCATTTATTTCCCCTGCTAAGAAATTGACTTTCCATTGAGCATAAAAGAAAATTCAAACGCCTTATCCTGGGCACAAAAGTCTACATTATATGACCATTGCCTTCCTCTCCAACTTCATCCCCTTCTACTCTCTGCTGATAGACTGTGAGTCAACAGCACTAATTTTCTTTCAATGCACCAGTGTTGTTCCTGCCTTTAGAACTTTTGGATTGAGTGTTTGTTCTTCTTAAACTCTAGGCCCCAGGAGGTCAAATGTGGTTTCTTTATATAATTCAATATAAAGTGCACATCTTTCACCTTAGTCCCTTTCCACTATATCAACTAGCTTTATTATCAACACAATAGTTATTAGGGGAAATTACTTTTTCCTCTCATTTACTTATTCCCTTATTACCTCTGTTTCTTATCATTAAACTCATTAAGTTGCCAAGAGCCAGTCTTCTGAATTACTAGAATATGGAAAAGTATCTGGCACAAAAATAGGCTCTTGATAAATGTTTGACAAAATTTTTTAATGAGTTTATGAATAAATACTAGGCATAGAGTGCCTGACGGAAATCTGACTTCTTCACTATTTTTGTTGCTTCATGCTTAGTTTGACTGTGGAAGACCAGAAAGTTAGACCAAGGGCTCCTGACAGAGGCCAGAAAAGACCAGTACGTCCCCAAAAGGGAATATCCTGGGTGGGGGTGGGGGGTGGGGATAAGGCATATCTGGGCTGCTGGCATTATAGGAGCAACTCCTCAAAACTCATGAAAGATACTTGAAGCTCATGTAGAACCAGGCTCTATGGCTAGGTAGTTGGATTTTGGCTGTGAGAGTATGCATTGACCCAAGTTTTCACTTTGTATCCCGATTAAATAGAGCTTCACCACAAAGGTCTGCTTTGATAGGTCTCTTATCATCATATTGTTTCACCTTATTCATTCTTCAAGCACTCCTAGTACTTGATACTTGAGAGTGTATATTATTTTAAAGGTGGCATTTAATATTTCACCTGAGTTGTTCATATCAGATGTGGCTGATGTCTTCAGAAGCTCTCTCCCTTCCCACATCTCCAGTATACGACCCCCATCCTTTGACTTTTTGGCTAAATTTCTCTGACTCTTATGAATACAAATATAGTTCTAAGTTTCCTAAAACAACAAACAGCAATAATAATTAAAATGATAATAGTAATAATAACTAACATTTATTGAGTGTTTAATATATCCCTGGCAGTATGTTGAGCACTTAAGCATTATGAGGTGATATTATTATCCCAATTTTATAAATGGAGGTTTTTTTCATTCTGCTTATGTATTTCCTTCAAGAAAAAAAAATTATATCATGTCTTCTATTATGTCTGCATACAGACAGCTCATATTTCTACCAGCTTCAGTCTCATATATTAGATTACCATCTTGATATCTCCTATTGGAAGTCCCAAAGGACCTCACACCATCTCTTCCAGGGTTTCCTATTAAAGGAAATGGCACCCATTTGTCTAGTCATCCTTGACACATACTATTCCCAAACTCACCCTTAATATATCTAATCCATCACCTCTTCCCATTATGCTTCTGTATGTTTCTCCATTTTATCTTTCCTATCCATCTAGTTTTTCCAAGCATTGTTTTTCTCAGCTCCCAATTCCAAACTGTTCTCTTAATAGTCATTATGTCAACCTCTACTCCAGCTGATCTATGCACATCAGCCAAAATGATTTTTTTAATTTGTAAATCCCGTATCATATAATTTTCTAGCTTATAACTCTTAAATAGGTTTTCGTTGTTCTTGGAATAAAGGTAAAAGTCCCTCTATGCAGCCCAAAAAGCCCTCCAAGACTCATCTCTTATCATCTAGCCTCATCTCATATCATGGCCCTCATCACTCTCTGTATTGCAGCCACATTGGCCTTTGTCTTATTTAGCATGTTCCCTCCTAGTCCAATACATTTTTTATATGCTATTCTCTTTCCTTGGAACTTTTTTATTCCCCTTTCTCTCTCTCTTCTTAACTTTATAATTTCTTGTTTGATTATTTGATTACTGTCTATCCCTCTCCGTTTCTTCAATATTTATTATAAAAAATTATAATAATGGGTAAAATAATGGGTGCCTAGGTGGTTGAGTCTCCAACTCTTGATTTTGGCTCATATTATGACCCATGGTTGTGGGATCGAGTGCCATGTCATGACCCATTGTTGTGGGATTGAGTGTCCATGCTTAGCATGGAGTCTGCTTAAGATTCTCTCTCTCTCTCTCTCTCTGCCCCTCTCTCATTCTTGGGCATTCTTTCTCTCTCTCTCTCTCTCTCAAATTAAATACATAAATGAATTAATGAAATAAATAAATAAATAAATAATAAAATAATGATAAAATTTTAAAATACTTGAGAATTTGGGGATCTACATGATAAAAGCGCATACCAATGTGTTTCATCATATCCCCCCTGCCCTCAGTGAGCCATATCATCTGCTATTTGTGATCCGGTGCAGCCATTCTCCCTGGATTTATAATTACTAAATTGTATTAGAAGTAATGTTATAAAGTTCTAAGCCTAATTAATATATAAGAACACCTGGAAGCTTTTACTTTTGTACTTTTGTCCATGTTGGAAGCCATCCACCATGTAAGAAATGCTGTTATCCTGAGACTATAACTTTGCAAACCTAATCTAGCCCCATGCTGGGCTGTATGGAGGAAAACCAAGACTCCTGCCTACACAGCCCCAGCCAAGCTCCTATCCATCAGCCAGTGTGAACTTGTCAGATGCTTGAAGGAAGCCATTTTGGAAGTAGATCTTCCAGCTCCACTTGAGCTTCCTTAGTCAATGACACACGGAGAACAGAAAAACCACCTCTTCCAGATGATGACCTTATTAGAGAACTGTATGCACACAAGCGTTTGTTGTTTTAAGATACTAAATTTTGGAATGGTTTGTCACACAGTAATAGATAACAAAGTAAAGAGCAAGCATTGCTAGTTGAAAGCCCAAAAGGCATATCCTAAATTTGAAATGGATGGTGGAGGAGTCAGAAGCCATTCTGGTCAACATAGGGAAAAGATGTAGTTTTTAGAAGTTTGCATTGGAAAGGAAAGAGACTAGAACATCTGCGAGACTGGTGAGAGAGAATTGAAAGAGTGAAGGAAAATTTTAAAACAAATTTGCTAGCAGTAACAATATATAAGCTTTTCAGCCGTTTTCTAAAGAAGATGCAATAAGGGTTACAATATTTTAATTACATTCTTTGAAAATGATGTCAAGCTGGAGTGCTCGGGTGGCTCAGTCGGTTAAACATCCAACTCATGGTCTCAGCTCAGGTCTTGATCTCAGAATCATGTGTTCAGTCCCCATGTTGGGCTCTGCTCTGGGCCTGAGCCTACTTAAACAATGATAAAAATAAAAATTACAATTTGGGGTGAGTTGGTGACTCAGTCGGTTGAGCATCCCATTCTTGGTTTCAGCTCAGGTTATGATCCCAGGGTCATGGGATCTAGCCCTGCCTCAGACTCCATGCTGAGCATGGAGCCTGCTTAAGATTCTCTCTCTATCCCTCTGGCTTTCACCTTCGCTTGTGCTCTCTCTCTCTCTCTCTCTCTCTCTCTCTCAAATTGAAAGGAAGGAAGGAAAGAAGGAAGGAAGGAAGGAAGGAAGGAAGGAAGGAAGGAAGGAAGGAGGAGGGAGGGAGGGAGGGAGGGAAGGAAGGAAGGAAGGAAGAATAGAAAGAAAAGAAAAAGATTTTAAGCCAAGAGTAGACAATGAAGAAAAAGCTATGTTATTCCCAATAGAAATATCCATAGTGATTTCCATTTCTAGAGAAGCTATAATTAGAATATATAATAGGAGAGGTACAAAGTTATAGAATCAGCACTTAATGCAATTTATGCATGCATTTTATGGTGTTTTTTAAATGAGTTTATTCAAATTGAGTAAATTATATTTCTGAAAATATTAGTTTAAATTGGACTAGTGAAGTTAAAAAAAGTTATGAATAGCTGTGGATTTAAGATCATAAGCTCAATTATGCACAAAATATAACTCCATTTCCTGCATCTGAAATCAGGTTTCTGTTACAATCCTCCTTTCTTTGGGATGGGAGAATTAGACCACTTTCAGTTCAGGGTCCACCTTATCCCTTATGTTGAGTGATGTCTGGGTTCCTTAGAAGATGATGTGGTGGTATTTTATGGAAATTGCTGGCAATTGGACCCTTTGTTATCCTGTGCTGTTATCTTCTCATCCTTCTTGTTCTTCACTGGATTTTGGATTTCATTCCATGGAGGTGGGTGTTAAGTAAGCCTGTTATGAATGAAAGTCCTCCTCTTGGCTTACAATACTCTATAACATAGATGCCTTTGCTTAGGAGTAAGGCAAAATATTCTGCTGTGCCCGTGATACTCTGAAGCACATGAAGACTTTATAAAGCTGTTTCAAGTCTTTTGGCCAAATCATTATGCAGACTTAATTTTTTTTCTACATTTACATCATCTTGCCTGTGTGAAAATTAAGAGGGATTTTTCAGCTTCCAAGATGCTCCTCTGAGTCTATGTTATCGCAGTCTTCTCTGCTATGTGTTCCCAAAACCAATCTAAACTTTTGAATTAATAGTCACCTTATTGAATCTCTGTCCGGACCAAGTGTGGACAAAGGACAAGACCTCTTCATGGAGACTAAGCGACTCAAATGTCTTCCCTTTACTTTCTGATTCTCCACTCCTTATCCTTTAACCAGTCTAGAGTATTTTGCCCAGTCTTGATTGTAGTAACCTGACATTTTTGTATGCTTTTGCAAGCTTTTAATATAGCATAAATTTTGTCTGCTAAGTCCTTCAGAGCTTATATTTTTGGATCTCAGACTCCATTTATTATGATACAAAAGCTTTGGATGAATGTGAGCCACAGCAAGGAACTAAAAGGAATACTGGAGAGCACAGCTCTTAATTAATAGTTTGTTATTATTTTACCATAATACTTTATGTACTTTTCCATCCACTTGTGATAGTGTTTAAGTGCTTTAGTGCTTTTCTCACTAAAATTTGTTCTCTATAAAGGATCTGAGCTAGAAGTCACTGAAAACATTCTCTTAATAAAGATGGATATTGAAGCTTAAAGAAAGACTCTCAATATTAGTCTATAAAGAATCATTCTGACAAAAAGCTGCATTCTCTGGAGTCAGAATTATCTTCAGGTCCTGATTCTGCCATTTCATTAGCTGTGTCACTTTGAACATATCATATAAATTCTTTGAGTTTATTGTTTTACCTGGAAAAAAGAGAATGATCATACTACCCTTTCTTAACATTGTTGCAGGGGTAAATATAAAATACACGTGAGAGATCTATCATACTGACATGAGCATAGTAAGTTCCCAATGCATATTAGCCACTGTGCCTATTGCACCGAGAGATAAATGAAGGCACCTCGGGAAGAGTTTCATTTACAAGATGTGTGTATTGCCTCCACAGAGCTCTGCTAGGCAGGGGTGAAGGGAATTAGTTCCCTTTACATCACACTGGAATGTAGCCACTTATGGGTGGAATCATTGCATGCTTCCTCTTCTCTCTACCCTTCTGGGAGACAAGAAAACAACATTTCCAATTACAGCACACCAGGAATGTTATAAACCAAATGTAATCACCAATGTTGGAACTATATCAGGAAACCAAGAAGAAAGAGGAAAAAATTGCAAGCCTCTATTACAGAGGAATTCTAAAGAAGATGCTAATTTAATTTATTTCAACTCAATTAAAAAATCATCTTTACCTATTCCATATTAAGCAACTTGATATATTGTGCAATGTATACATAATAGAATAAAGCATCCTGTATAAAGCTCTTGCTGTATTTGGGGGGAAATAACACATATTCATAAAACAATAATATTAATAAGCAGCTTCATAGAGCACTCACTATATACAAAATGCTGTTTCTGTACTATTTTTCCTGTTTTCTTTTATTTAAATTTCACAAAATGCCTGTGTACTAGGATTTTTTCTTTTCATTTTGCATTTAAGGAATCTGAGGTACCAAGGGCCTTAAGTAACTAGCTCAGGTCATACACCTAGCAAGTGGCAAAAGTGAGATTGGAGCTGAGAAGTTCTAATCCTGAAACATTCACTTTTCACCAATATACTATGTTGCTAATTTTATAATTGATCTAAACAAAAACTAAAAGCAAATGTATAACGTGTAGTATATGTATAGTATATAGTAGAAGCAAAATTTTCCATCCAGATAGGAATTGCCAGAAAGGCACTGAAATACATTTTCCACTTGAAGAGGGCTTTGAAAGATAGATGTGGAGGCAGGTTAGAAATCTCTGTAAGAGTATTTTAGGTAGGGAAGAGAATGGGTGAGCTAGGTTATGGAAAGAGAAATTATAGAGGATGTCAGGAGACAAATGAGGTTTCCACTTTAGGAAAAGTCAAAGTTCAACAGGGGACATAAAAGATGATTTTGCAGATACAAATGGGAACCATAAAAAATCCATGTCTGAAGATGTGTTTTCTGTAGCTAATGGGTGGTAGATTGCAGACTGAAACATAGGATGTGTCACATATAGAATGGAGATGATTGCCTAAATCTTTACCTCCTTACTCTTTACCTATTATTTCTTCCCTAGAAAGGTAAATTATAAAAAAACAAAAAGCATAACACATTTTTAAAGTAGCAGAGCTCCTTCTTCATATGAAATATATATAGAAGTATCATAAAAGTATATATAAAGGTAGAGCTACCTTTTTGAAAGAAGAAATGGGGTAAAGAGGCATAAATACGCCCCTCTGGCTAATCCTCTTCTTTCTGTCCTTCTCTGATTACTAGGGTTCTGTACGACATATCTGAAAAGTATAATACCTAACCTGTTACCAGGACGCCACCAAAACGCATCTACATATATAATAGTTTTACTCTGCTTATTCCTTCTTTTATCTATTTTTTTCCTCCTCTCCTTCCTTCTGCTTCATCTACTTATATATCATTTTCTTTCTTTTTTAAAAATTTTATTTTTCTACCCTTGAACTGGTCACAAGGTGTGACAGTCACTTAATTACAATCATAAGCAAAAAGTATTTGGGAAAGTTCCTGCCTCGGTGACCCCTTACTGTTGGCAGTTGATGCACCATGTTAAGTGCAACTGGTATTAAATTAGAAGAGATATTGGTATTTTTTCCTATAATCTTCTCAGTTCTTCCAGCGTAAAGGTGCAATTTCAGCATAAATATTTACTGGCTTACAGAATATGGAGCCAATGATGTCAGTGAAGCCTAAATGTTCTGATTCCTTTAGACCAAATTTGTATAGACAAGATGGGGTTGTCAGATTCAATTAGAGCTTCGAGAAATGATTTTAGTTGGCCACTCCATGTAAAAGTAGTCTTAATAACATTTATTCATTCATTAAACTTACGTTTGTTGGAGGCTCACCTTGAGTACAAATTTTTGCAAGAGACCAGAGTACGATGACATATTTTTTTGGTGTCCCCTGACCTCCAGAATCTCATCATGGAAACCTTATATATCTTATGTACATACTGAGGGGTAAAAGATCACAGTACTTCAAAATCAGTCAGTATTGCTAACTGCAGCAGTTTTGAAGCTCTGAATAGACTGCACATGCTTGATATGGCAGAGTCATATCTATTCTGAAGATAGACCATGGTAAACTACACTGACAGGCTTCCCCCATTTATTTTATTTTTCTGGGATGCATAACGATGCGGCCTGGATACTGACTGACTGATCTAATAGTGATGCTGTGCAAAATACCTGCAATTTCTAAATACTTTATAGTGACTAGAATTCTACATAATCATTGAACACTGTTAATATTAACTACTTTATGTGGAATCGTTCAACATTACTATAAATATTTAGACATCGAAGGAAGAATATAAAGTCAGTAAGTTGACTTTTCACATTTTTCAATCAGAAAATAATTTTCCAATCTCTATATTCTGTGGAAGAATCCAATTTAAAAATTGTAATAATCTTTGAACCAATATGAGTGGGTAATTAGAACATTCATGTTTTCTAAGACAGAGAAGAACTATTTCTGCACAGCGAAATTACATAATTGTGTTATCTTTAAGAAGGATAACAGGTTGTTTTTAAATGGATTGTTGTCATTCCAAATTTTTATTGGGACTGATTCAAATAAAAGCTTCCCGGTATTATGAAATCAGAATGAGGAACAGAATATATCCTCATAATTATACTAAAAGATATATCATCGGTCACGTTAAACACGAGGGTATATGGTTATTCCATAAATAAAATAAAAATTCCAATGTATCTGATGAATATTCATGTTAATCAACCTTTTCCATTTTTCCTTATTGTCTTATATCTATTGACCTTGAATAAAATAAGAGAATAGAGCTCTCTTATTACCCATCATTCTATTGAATACAAAATACTGTCACTGGAACTATCATGTAAGAAATGATTTCTTTTTTTCCATTCAGTTACCAAGCAGTGGGCTAAACCTTATATGTTAAGAATGGAAAAAAAAAAAGCACCAGATATTATTAATGTAATCCACGAAGATAGGAGATCATATCAAATATCTATGAGTCAGCAGCTCCCAGTGAGAATTGAAATTGTTGAATCAACCCACAAATAGGCCATGTCGTTTAGCAGATAGATTCAGTAGACATATTAAGGTACTATTGGGTGCTCCTTTTCCTCAGATGGCAGACATAAACTATATATTATGTATGGAATTGACTTGAATAAGTATGCCAGTAGCCTCTTCCAGAGTAATTTCACATAAAAAATGTTCTTTATAAAACAAAAGCAGATGTTGCCCACAGGGCCTGTCACATTTTGCTATTTCCTTCTTGGCTTCATTACCAGAATTTCATACCAGTACTCTTGTCTATGTTTCAAAGTTCTATAAAATAGTTAATATTTCATATGGTACTTCCAAAAAGCCTTTCATAAAGTGTATGGATTTATTTTATACAAACAAGTATGGATTATTCAGAATAATTAAGTTCTAATTCTGTCTTTTTATAATTCTGTGGTATTGGGAAAATTAGTTACACATCCAGAGTCTTTGTTTTCTTTTCTCTTGAAGTTTCTGAACAGCAAAGAGAACAACCAGTGGAGTGAGAAGGCAAGCTAAGAACGTGAGAAATATTTAAATCATATATCAGAGGAGCTAATTTCCAAAATATGTAAGAAATTCCTACAACTCAGTAGCAAACAAAACAAAACAAAAGCAAAAACAAGTAATGACCCAATTAAAAAATGAGATAAAGACTTGAATAGACATTTCTTCAAAGAAGACATATGTATGGGCAATGAAAAGATACACGATGTCACTCATCATCAGAGAAATAAATATCAAAACCACAATGAGATATCACCTTACACCTGTTAGAATGGCTGTTGTAAATAAACAAACAAACAACAGAAATGGAAACCCAGAAGACAGCAAGTGTTAGTGAGGATGTGGAGAAATTGGAACGTTTGTACACTGTTGGTGGGAATGCAAAATAGTGCAGTTGCTATTGAAAAACAGTATAGAGATTTTCCTCAAAAAATTAAAAACAGAAGTACCATATGATCCAGTAATCCACTCCTGAGTATTTATGCAAAAGATTTATTTTGTTGTTGTTGTTTTTAAGTTTATTTGTTTTGAGAGAGAGAGAGAGAGAGAGAGAAAGCAGGGAAGCGGGGTGGGGGTGGGGAAGGGGGTTAGAGAGAGAGAATCTTAAGCAGGCTCCACACTCAGCATAGAGCCTGACGTAGGTCTCAAATTCATGAACCATGAGATCACAACCAGAGCCCAAATCAAGATTCAGATGCTTAACTGACTGAGCCACCCAGGCACCCCTATGCAAGAGATTTTAAATCAGGATCTCAAGGAGATATTAGCACTCCAGTGTTCATTGTAGTACTATCACAATAGTCAAGATGTGGGAACCGCCTAAATGTCTATCAGTGGATGAATGAATAAAGAAATGTGGTATGTACATACAATGGGACACTATTCAGCCTTTAGAAAGAAGGAAATCTTGCAATATGTGACAACATGGATGAACCTTGAGGACAATCACAGAAGGACAAATATCACATGATGGCACTTATGTGCTGTATCTAAAATAGTCACACTCATAAAATCAGAAAGTAGAATGTTGGTTTTCAGGAGTTGAGGAAGGGGAAAATGAGGAGTTGCTAACTAAGGGCATGAAGTCTTGATTATGCAAGATAAATAAGTCCTGGAGATCTACTGAACAGTAGTGTGCCTATGGTTAACAATACTGTAATATAAACTTAAAAATGTGTTGAGAGGATAGATCTCATGCTAAGTGTTGTTGTCACAATGAAATACAATTTAAACAAATAAATAAAAAGACATGCTGATAATGCATTTACTAGTTGACTTGTAAGATTGTGACATACATCAATTAAAAAAAAAAAAAAAAGAAAAGGATTTGGCAAATCGTAAAACACTAAGGAAAGATTTGAACTTATTGGCAATGTCACTCTGTTGCCAGAAGCATGAAGTTTGTTCTCAGACAAACCTGAGTTGGAATGCTGGGCTCTGTGTACTAAGAAATATGACAGCTTACTCAGTGTCTCGGAACCTCAGTTTCTTCATCTCTAAAAGGGAGAAGTAATACGTATCTCACGGAGCCATTCCGACAGTTAAGTTATAATGCTTGTAAAGCTTTTAGCAAAATGAAAGAGATGCAAGAGTCCTCAAGGGTGATAATTTTTGTTTCTCTAATTATGTTAGTCTCATCATTGTTAATTTTACCATTAAGGTCAGAATTAACCAAGGTGATATTTTTAAAATGTCAAGTGGCAAGTTTTTAAAAAATCCCACTTTTATTGAACTTATACTTCTCATTAGAAGGGGAAGAAAAAACCCATAGCATATTGTTGATGGAAATTTAAAAATTTTATGTTCAGGTGAAAATGAGTTGAGCCCTGCTGGGCACTCAGCTTGCGGGGCTCAGGTCAGGATTCTGTGAGTACCTCAAGTGTACTTTACTATTTTCTCCTTTTTTTATTTCTCTTTGAATTGTATTTTATTGGTGGGCAATGAACTATTTATGAAATATCATGTTGTCTTTCATGCTAGAATGGTTCAAAACCCTTATTTTATGACTAGGGTATTAGAAAATGAGAGCTGACAAGGTTAGTTTTGGTGTTCTCCAGAAGCTGGTTGTTGAAGGAGTGGTACCCATTGCTCTGTTGCCAAGAAAATGGAAAGTCTTGATTAAGAGCATGGCAGGGAGGGTGACGCTTTCAAGTATTGACGGTAGGATTCACTTTTGTAGTACTCAGTAAAGAGTAGAGATCAGTGGGGCGCCTGGGTGGCTCAGTCGCTTGAGCGGCTGTCTTCGGCTCAGGTCATGATCTCAGGGTTTGTGAGTTGGAGCCCCACATCGGGCTCTGTGCTGAGAGGTCAGAGCCTGGAGCCTGCTTAGGATCCTGTGTCTCCTTCTCTCTCTGCCCCTCCACCGCTTGTGCTCTGTCTCTCTCTGTCTCTCAAAAATAAATAAACGTTAAAAAAAAATTAAAAGTAAAGATGACTGGATTAACCCCCCCTTGAGAACAAGTAGTTTGAAATTTGAGATGAGAATAATCACAGGCTTATCTTTCTGGTTGCTTATTAAAGAAGGTAAATGATTATACCTAACTAAGGGAAGACTTAAAAATTTGATCCAAATTAAAAAAGAGCTCGACTTCTCTCTACATATAAATGAAAGAAAGTAAAACTTAATTCTATTATTTATTTATTTATTTATTTATTTATTTATTTAAGCTTTTGAGCTCTTCACCCATTTTTCCCATCCGCGCCCCGACCTCTGGCAATAATAACTCTGTTCTCTGTATCCATGAGTTTGTGTTTTTTTTTTTTTTTTTTTTTTGATTTTTGGTTTAGGGAGTTTTGGGGGATTTTCTGTTGTTGTCATTGTTATTCATTTGTTTTTTACATATTGGTATACCTTGTTTTATTTGGTTTCACAGATATTGCATTTAATTTTTTTAACAAATTGAAGGTTTGAGACAACTCTGGAAAGCAACTTTCAAGTCTATAGATGCCAGTTTTCCAACAGCATTTCCTCATTTTGTGTCTCTATGTCACATATTGGTAACTTTCACAATATTTCAAACTTTTTCATCATTATATTATTGTTAAATTTGTTTTTGTGATTAGTGATCAGTGATCTTTGATGTTACTTTGATATTGTGTGTGCTCTGAGTGCTCCAGCGACCAGGTGTTCCCGTCTCTCTCCTTCTCCCTCAGTTTCTCGTTTCGTGAGACACAACATATTGAAATTAGGCCAATTAATACCCTTATAATGGCTTCTAAATGCTCAAGTGAAAGGAAGAGTTTCATGTTTCTCACTTTAAATCATAAGCTAGAGGGGCGCCTGGGTGGCGCAGTCGGTTAAGTGTCCGACTTCAGCCAGGTCAGATCTCGCGGTCTGTGAGTTCGAGCCCCGCGTCGGGCTCTGGGCTGATGGCTCAGAGCCTGGAGCCTGTTTCCGATTCTGTGTCTCCATCTCTCTCTGCCCCTCCCCCGTTCATGCTCTGTCTCTCTCTGTCCCAAAAATAAATAAACGTTGAAAAAAAAATTTAAAAAAATAAATAAATCATAAGCTAGAAATGATTAAGCTTAGTGAGAAAGGAATGTCAAAAGCCAAGATATGCTGAATGCTAGATTTCTTGTACCAGTTAGCCAATGTGTGAATGTAAAAGAAAAGTTCCTAAAGGAAATTAAAAGTGCTACTTGAGTGGACATTGAATAATGAGATAGCGAAACAGCCTTATTACTGATACCGAGAAAGTTTTAGTGGTCTGAATAGATCAAACCAGCCACAACATACATTTAAGCCAAAGCCTAATCTAGAGCAAGGCCCTAACTCTCTTCAATTTTATGAAGGATGAGAGGTGAGGAAGCTGGAGAAGAAAAGTTTGAAGCTAGAAGGGGCTGGTACATGAGGTTTAAGGAAAGAAGCCATCTCCATAACATAAAAGTACAAGGCCAAGCACCAAGTGTTGATGGAGAAGCTGCAACAAGTTATCCAGAGGATCTAGCTAAGATTAATAGTGAAGATGGCTATGCCAAATTTCCAATGTAGACAAAACAGGCTTCTATTGGAAACAGATGCCACCTAAGGCTTTCATAGCTAGAGAGGAGAAATCATTGCCTGGCTTCAAGGCTTCAAAACTTCAAAAGACAGACTGATTCTCCTGTTAGGGGCTAATGCTGCTGGTGACTAAATTGAAGCCAAAGCTCATTGACTATTCCAAAATCCTAGGGCCCTTGAGAATTAGGCTAACTCTACTCTGCCTACGCCCTGTAAATGGAACGATGAAGTCTAAATGACAGCCTATCCATTTCAGTATGGTTTACTGATTATTTTAAGCCACTGTTGAGACTTACTGCTAAGAAAAAAGATGCCTTTTGAAATATAACTGCTTATTGATAACGCACCTGGTAACCTGAGAATTCTAATTTAGATGTACAACAAAATTACTGTTATTGTTATGTCACTAACACAACATCCATTCTGCAGCCCATGGACCAAAGAGTAATTTCTACTTTCAAGTCTTATTATTTAAGAATAAACTTTGTAAGAATATAGCTGCCACAGACAGTGATTCTTCTGATGGATTTTGGCAAAGTATATTTTCAAACTTCTGGAAAAGATTCACATTCTAGATGCTAGTAAGAACATTAATGATTCATGGGAACATGTCCCAATATCATCATTCACAAGAGTTAGAAAGAAGTTGATTTCAAACCTCATGATGACTTTGAGGGGTTGAAGACCTCACTGGAGGAAGTAACTGCAGAAATAGCAGTATAACTGAAATTATAAATGGAGCCTGAAGATGTGAGTGAATTGCTACAATCTCATGATAAAAATTTAATGGATGAGAAATTGCTTCTTATGGATGAGCAAAGAAAATGGTTTCGTTATATGGAAACTACTCCTAGTAAAGATGCTGTGAAGATTGTTAAAATAACAGCAAATGATTTAGAATATTACATAAACTTAGTGATAAAGCAGCAGCTGGATTTAGAAGGATTGACTCCAATTTTGAAAGAAGTCCTACTATGGGTAAAATGGCATCAAACAGCATCACATGCTACAGAGAAATTGTTTATGAAAAGAAGAGTTGATCATCAATGCAGCAAACTCCATCATTGTCTTATTGTGAGAAATTCCCACAGGCACCCAAGCCTTCAGCAAAAACCACCCTGATCAGTCAGTAGCCAACAACATTGAGGCAAGATCCTCTTTCAGCAAAAATATTACAACTTGCTGAAAGCTAAGATGATGGTTCGCATTTTTTAGCAATAAAATATTTTTAAATTAAGGTATGTACGTTTTTTTAGACATAATGTTATTGTACACTTAACAGACTACAGTATAGTCCAAGTATAACTTTTACATATACTGCGAAACCAAAAACTTCATTTAACTAACTTTTTGTGTCTTTATTCAGTCTGGAACCAAGCTACAATATCTCTCCAAGACATGCTTATATAAGATAAATCATATGGTATTTGTCTTTCTCTGTCTGGCTCCTTTCACTTAGCATAATGCTCTTGAGGTCCATCCATGCTATTGTAAAGGCAAGATTTTATTCTTTCTATAACTGAATAATATCCCATTGTATTACAATGTCTGTGTCCATTCTTCTATCAGTGGGCACTTATATTTCTTCCACATCTCAGCTATTGTGAACAATGCTACAATGAACATGGGGTGCATATATTTTTTTGAGGTAGTGTTTATTTTTGTTTTCTCCAAATACATACCCAGAAGTAATTTTCTGGATAATATGATAGTTGTATTTTTAATTTTTTAAAGAGCCTCCATACTGTTTTCCATGTTAAATGTGCCAATTTACATTCCTACTAACATTGCACAAAGGTTCCCTTTTCTCCACATCCTCACCAACACTTGTTATCTCTTGTCTTTTTGATGACAGCCATTCTAACAGGTATGAGGTAATATCTCATTGTGGTTTTGATTTGCATTTCCCTGATCATTAGTGATGTTGAGTATCTTTTCCTGTATCTGTTGGCTATCTGTATGTCTTACTGGGAAAAATGTCTTTGCAGATATTTTGCCCATTTAAAAAAATTAGATTGTTTGGATTTTTCCTATTGAGATGTATCAGTTCTTTATATATTAGCCCCTTATCAGATATATGATTTGCAAGTGTTTTCTCCTATTCAGTAGGTTACATTTTCATTTTGTTGAGGGTTTCCTTTGCTGTACAGAAGATTTTTAGTATGAAGTAGTCCTTTTGCTTTTATAGACATTGCTTTTAGTGTCATATTAAAAAAAAGTCATTGCCAAGATCTATGTCAAGGAGCTTACCACCTATGTTTTCTTCTAGGAGTTTAATGGTTTCAGGTGTTATGTTCAAGTCTTTAATTCATTTTGAGTTAAATTTTGTGCATGATATTGGATAGGAGTCAAGTTTTCTTTTTTTTTTGCATGAGGCTGTCCAGTTTTTCCAACATCATTTATTGAAGAGACTGTCCTTTCCCCACTGTATATTCTTAGCTCCTTTGTTGTACATTAATTGACTATATATATGGGTTTATTTGCGGGCTTTCTACTCTGTTCCACTGATCTATGTGTCTTGTGCTTATGCGAATACCATACTGTTCTAATTACTATAGCTTTGTAATAAACTTTGAAATCAGAGAGTGTGATGCCTTTAGCTTTATTTTTCTTTCTTAAAATTGATTTGGCTATTCAGGGTTTTTTTGTGGTATAATACATATTTTAGAGTTGTATGTTCTATTTCTTTGAAAAATGATTTTGAAATTTTGATGTGGATTGCAATCTGTAGATTGCTTTGGGTATTATGGACATTTTAGCAATATTGATTCTTCTAACCCATAGCATGGAATATATTTCCATTTATTTGTGTCTTCTTCAATTTCTTTTATTAATGTCTTTTAGTTTTTAATATAACAGGTCTTTCACTTTCTTGATTTAATTTATTCCTAGATTTTTATTATTTCTGATACAATTGTAAATGGGCTTGTTTTCTTTATTTCTCTAATAATTTACTATTAGTATAGAAGTACAACAGATATTTATGTATTGATTTTGTGTCCTGCAACTTTCCCAACTTCATTTATTAATTCTAATGTTGTTGTTTTTTTTATGGAGTCTTTAGGGCTCTCTCTCTCTATAATAAAATGTCATCTTCAAAGAGTAACCGTTTTACTTCTTTTTTTTCAATATGGATGCCTTTTATTTCTTTTCGTTGCTTAATTGCTCTGGCTAGGACTTCCAATGCTATGTTCAATAAAAATGGAAAGAGTAGACATCTTTGTCTTATTCCTGATATTAGGGTAAAGGCTCTCAGCTTTCCCATGTTGAGTATGATGTTATCTGTGGGCTTCTCATATAGAGCCTTCATTATGGTGAGGTATGTCACCCTATATTCACAGTTTTGAGGGTTTTTATTATAAGTGTATATTGAATTTTGTCAAGTGCTTTTTCAGCATATATTGAGATAGTCGTATTTTTCATCCTTCATTTTGTTAACATGTTGTATACATTGAATGATTTGCAGATGTTGAACCATTCTTGCATCCCTGGAATAAATCCCAGTTGATCATGATGTATGACCCTCTTAATGTGTTCTTGAATTGGGTTTGCTAATATCTTGCTGAGGTTTTTGCATATATGTTTGTCAGAGATAATGGCTTGCAATTTTCTATCTTGTGGTATTCTTTTCCAGTTTTGGTACCAAGATAGTGGGAAAACTTCTTTTATTTTACCCTCTTACAATTTCTCCTACCTCTTTCTTCTGCTCAAATCCTGACTCAACTTGAAGTTATGATTACTAAAGGAGCTCTTTGTTAATGCAACTCAAGGAGAAAAGGAATATAGGAAACCCCCCTCTCTTTTTTTTTTGGTAATGTTTTTAGAGAGACAGAGAGAAGGAAGGGAGTGGAGGAGGGGCAGAGAGAGAGGGAGAGAGGGAATCATAAGCAGACTCCATGCTGAGCATGGAGCTTGATCTCACACCTGATCATGACCTGAGCTGAAATCAAGAGTTGGACACTTAAGCCACTGGGCCACCCAGGGGCCTTAAAATGGGAACTCTTGGGAAAACAAAAAAAAAGGAAAGTCTATGCAGAAAAAAAAAATGCAAACAGAAGCCTGGTCTTGGGTGTGGCTTTTAAAAAATATTGTCTCTGATACCAGAACATCACTTCATTATTCTCTAACTTCAGCCCTCAAAGTGCTGCCCATGTTCACCCACAACCTGAACAGAGAAGCCTATGCAGGCCTGTGGCTAATTCAAGTAGTGGAGTTTTCTTTGTCATCAACAATAAATCTTCACCTGGGTAACCTGAGAATAGAAGACCAATCTTCTGCACCACTTTGGGTACCTAGGAATGGAAGATGATTTTTTTTAAAGGTGGGGGCAGGGGCATCTGGGTGGCTCAGTTGGATAAACTTCCAACTCTTGATTTCAGCTCAGGTCATGATCTCACAGTTTATGAGATTGAGCACCACATCAGGCTTTGCAACGAGAGCGTGGAGCCTGCTTGGGATTCTCTCTCTCCCCCTCTCCTGTTCATGCACACGCTCTCTCTCTCTCTCTCTCTCAAAATAAAGAATAAACATGAAAAAAAAAAAACGAAACAAAAAAACCTAATTCTGAAATCTGACTCCAAAATGGGTTTTCTGTAATTTATAATATGTCTTTGAACTGGAAGTGTGACTTGTATTTTGTAGCTTCTATATGGTTCTGGACAGGATAACAGCAATAAAAATTGCTCATAATAAAGAAAGGGAATACAGTTTGTCATTAGCCTTGTAAAATGTTCTATTTTGGTGCAGTATTTCATGAGCTATATTGCCTGTACTTATGTTTGAAAAGTGTACCTTATCTGATTATAGAACTCCTTAAAATTCTCCAAGTCAGACTGAGGTCCATTGTCACCATATTCCCTTGAGCCTTCAAGAGACTCAGACAAAGGTTATACCACATTGTTGCAATTTAGTCCTTGGTCAAAAAGACTACTTATGATTTTTTTTTCTCAGTGAGATGTTTTATTTATATTCCAACTTTTCCACATGATTTCACTTTTTAAAGGGAGTTATTCTTAAAGAGGAAAATAATTGATATCAAACTCTGTAGAAAATAATTCAACTTATACACCAACTGTAGTGGCTACAAGGTGAACATTAAAATGAATAAAAACTACAATAAATAAAAGATAATTTAGCAACATTAACACAAGGGGAAGAGAAAAAGTAGCATATCTTGGATGTTTAGTTTGAGGCAAGAATTCTGACAGGTACTTTGTGGGTGTTTTACACTAGTCATTTAAGTCTAAATGATAAATAATGTCAGCAACATAATTTATACATATGGAAATAAAACTGTAAGATTAAGCACAAAATGAATTTTAAAAATAGAATCCAAACCCATAAGTGACTCCAAATGATTTGTTCTTTATACCAATATTACTTACCTTCCTAGAAAATTTAAGTATGAGCAATGATACATCTGACATTAAATTCAGTAAACAGATACAAAAATTATGCCACATTATAAAAATTAGCTTAATTTTACTCCTGATATCTTATTGATGACAAACTTGTATTTATCTTTGACCACATAATGATGTTCTTTTAACAATTACTATTTTTACTCTCTTGTTGCTAATAGGAACTGTGTGATTCTGGCACTGATCTGTCTAGTTCTGACTTGAAGTTTCTCTGAAAAAAAATCAACTGTGATTAGAAAATGTATTAAGCCAATGTGTTCATAGATTATTTTTTTTCCCTTGAGTAATTTTGAAATAGTAGACAACATGTTGAAATAGCAGAATTTAGAGACTTACAATCTGATATTAAGACTCAGAAAAAATAAGTACAGGGGCACCTGGGTGGCTCAGTCGATTAAGCATCTGACTTTTGATTTCGGTTCAGGTAGTGATCTCATTTCATGAGACCAAGTCCTGCCTCTGGCTCCATACTGACAGCCCAGAGCCTGCTTGGCATTCTCTCCCTCTTTGTCTGCCCTGCCCCCACTCACACTCTCTTTCTCTCTCTCAAAATAAATAAACTTAAAAACAAAAGAATAAGTAACGACAAATTAGTTTGTGGGGAAAAAGTATTCTGTTAAGAATATTTAGGCCATATATCAAAGATGAAAATTTCACTAGAGAATTAATATTGTGTGCTGAATGATGATTCAGGATAGTAACAACTTTTTATTGTGTTCATTTATTAAGACACTATCCATAATATATGCTGTTATTGAACATGCATCTTAAAAACAAGTTTTATTTAATTACATTTCTAATGTTTTAGTGAATTTAATCACAATTATCTCTGATATCAGCAATGATATACAGTCATGCTTATTTATTATCTGCTTTTTAGTTTGTTTTCTACACAGGAGCTTTTAAGTATTCTTAGAGATATAGTATGTGCTCTGTTTCTGTTTCTTTGGTTTTTTTTTTATCTTTCTAAAACTGCATCTGCAATATTTGCTTGGACTTATTTTTTTTTAATGTTTATTTATTTATTTTGAGAAAGAGAGAGAGAGAGAAACTGTGTGAGTAGGGGAGAGGGGCAGAAAGAGAGGAAGAGAGAATCTTAAGTAAGCTCCATGCTCAGCATGTGAGTATGCTCCCCCATACTTCCCAGTGTGGGGATGGATCCCACAACCATGAAATCATGACCTGAGCTGAAATTAAGAGTTGGATGCTTAACTGACTGTGTTTTTCAGAAATACACAAAACTAATCTATGATGAAAGAAGTCAGAATGGTACTTACCTTTAGTGAGCAGAGGAATAGTTACTGGGAAAGAGTAAAAAGGTGCTTGTAACCTGTTTATTAACTTGATTACACTGGTGTGTGTGTGTGTGTGTGTGTGTGTGTGTGTGTGAAAATGTATACACATGAGCACTTAGGATTTGTGTGTTTAATATATGTTCATTATATTTCACTTTTCAAGACAGTTGACTTAAAGTAAGTGTGAGGAGAAAATCAAAATCTTACATTTTACATTAAAATAGTTCAATGTTAAGTTTGTATTAACTCCATTTTTATTGGAAGGAAATTAAATTTTCTAGTCTAACTCTTAATAGGTTTTAGCATCTAAAATATAAAATATTAAAACTGTATTCAAAAAATGAAATGCTTCCTTTAAATTTTTTTATTAATTTGTTGCTAGTTTATGTCAATTTGATCTGTACTAGTCAGCATGTGGAAAAAATGAACTCTAACTTTCACTGTGAAACTTGTCAATTCCAAATATGAAAATCATCATCTATAGGATTTTACAAAGGTGTATCTCATTTTAGGATAGATTGTAGGTCTTATTATTCTACATTAAAATGGATGAATAGGAATCACTCCTACTACTACAACAAATGATATGTTAAAATGTATTACATAATATTTGGGGAAAATATCACTGAAGATGTCCTAAATGCCACCCTGACAGTTATATAAAAATGCCAGCAAAAAAAAAAAAAAAAAAAAAAGTTTACCATCACTTTTCTTAAGCACTATATTCATGCTAACCTAGAACCTCTTACTCTAAGATATATGCATATCAGCATGAAGGAGAATGAATAACATAGATATTCCCTGCTTGAGGCACTTTATGTAGCTCTTTTGATATGTATTTCTTCCTAAGTCCATTAGAGAATAACTCATTTCAACAAGGGCAAGGTTGTGATTGGTTTTCATGAAGATAAGGCAGGATTTGTAATTAAATTTCACCAGGGACACACCATCTTACCCTAGGGAAAAAATAAAGAGCTGACATTCCTGCCCTAAGAATATAATAAAAGGGTCAAATCACTGATTCCTTCTTGCTAAAATGGTGAATGAAGTTTCCTTAGTAGAGTTTGGCTGAGGTCATTTTCTTTTGCAAATATCACCAGTCTCTCAGCAGTATCAGTGCCTGTTCCCAGGATTCTTTGAATCACTGCAGTTTCTGATATTATGGCAAAGATTTGAAAATGAGCAAGTAGTAGTAAGTGGCTATTATCTGGGTTTGTCCTTCTAAAGAGAGAAAAGGTCATGCAAATACCTTGAGCATACTCTGTCTCCAAATCTTTGGACCTTTCTTACCATGATTTAAAACAAGAAAAAAAAAATCAAACTCTGATCTGGCCCAGGGAGGAATGGTACCTCCAAATTTGGCAGATTCTCAATCCTATAGGGAGTGTAATGACATAGCAAAGATGGAAGACAGTTATCTTACTCCAGTCAGGCTGCTATAACAACACCACAGACTGAGTGGCTTACAAACAATAAGCATCTATATCTAATACTTCTGAAAGCTGGGAAATCCAAGATCATGGTGAGAATTCATGTCTGGTGAGAATTTCCTGGTTCATAGGCAACCAGTCGTTTGTTTTTTTTTTTTTGTTTTTTTTTTGTTTGTTTGTTTGTTTTTTTTTGCTGTGTCCTCATATGGTAGAGGGGGGAAAAAGATCTTTCTGGAGCCTTTTTTATAAGCATTAATCCCATTAATGAGGGCTCTGCCCTATTACTTAATCACCTCTCAGAGGCGCCAACCATTAATACCATCACATGGAGGATTAGAATTTCAACATATGTTGTCAAGTCATTCTCAAGTAAGGAAATGATTCGGTGAAATGGAAGGGAAAGTAAAGACACACAGCACTCAATCTGGGATCCGATCCACAGGGCCTAAAACAACAAGTGGAGTCATTCCTCCAATTACTAAGTGTTATGGATTGAGCTGTGTTCCCCACCCTAAAAAAGATATGTTGACGTTCTAACTACTAATATCTGTAAATATGAGTTTATTTAGAAAGAGTCTTTACAAATGTAATCAAGTTAAAATGAGGTTATACTCTACTAAAGTGAGCCCAAATCCAATACAACTGTTGTCCTCCTAAGAAAAGGAGAAAAGAGATACAGACACATACAGGGAAGATGGCCAACGTGATGACAGAAGCAAAAATAGAAGTGATGTAGCCAGGGAACACCAAAGATTAATGGCCATCACCAGAAGCTAGGAAGACACAGGGAAGGATTCTAGCCAAAGTCTCAGAGGGAATATGTCCATACTGACAACTTAATTTCAGACTTGTAGGCTCCAGAATTGTGAGACAATACATTTCTGTTGTTTTAAGCCACCAGTTTGTGATATTTTGTTAGGGCAGTCCTAGGAAACCAATGTAGCAAACAACCCAAATCATCAGCACAGATAGGCATTATATAGGGAGCACCCCACACTACAGGTGTGGAACATGAAACACACTTTAAATACTGCCATCAGCTGACACTGGGTAAAATGTGCATATAGTAATAAGTTTCTGTAACAAATTAAGGTTCTTGGCTCAGCAGGTGTAGATCCAAAAGAACATGAGAAAACTTATGGGAAAACAACCAGAATGGAGATGTTTTCCTCTACTGACTAAGGGCTTTCATCTATTTCTTAGACTAGCATGGAAGAACTAAAAATTAATAACAAATTCTTATTTTTGTTTACATCATCTATTTTACTGCATGTGTAAATTCCTTAGTTACTTGTATGGTAAAATGTGTATTATTCTCATTCCATTATATGGGTTTAGTCACTGCCCACCCCCTCCCCCCCCGCAACCAATATAGGTATAGTACAGCATTTTAAGGATAGAAACTTTTCAAGTATTTAACAAAACTTGATGCCTACACAGACTGTGTAGTTAATTTAAATATTACCAAGACTCTATAGTCCACAATATGGGTTAACCAATGTAAATAGCAGACTGTAGGGAATATTTCTTGACAATATTAAATTTGTTTGCATTCTGATACTCCATATTATACCATAAATTAATTCTGATTCCAGAAAGAGTAAAGTCCAAATTCACATGTACAAAATACATAAAGCTAACCCATGGCATTAAATGGGCAAAATAGAGTTCTGTGTTACTCCATATATACATTGAAAATCAGACTCAGTAAATATGGGGATTTTAAAGAAATCTTTATATCTTTAAATTTTCACATTCTTCTATTTACATATGACATTTAATAATGAATAGGTCTATATCATGTAAAAATAGGTTATGAGTAGATGTGACTACAAATCTATCACCAAATATTAGTTGCAAAATAAGAAATGAAGAGATATTTAATAAAATGAAGTTATTTAATAACTATTATTACATTGATAATAGTGTATTAAGTCTATTTTTCAAACAAAAAATAGTACGTGAACCTTAAATTATACATACTATTTTTTGTTTGAACATATTGAGAATCTTTAATTAAAAATACTCTAAAATATAATGCATAGGAAGTATTGTAGACTTAATACACTATTATCAATGTAATAATAGTTATTATTAAAGCTAAGATATAGATATATCATCTTAAAGGTCTAAAACATCTTGCAAAAAGCTTTCATTAAAGTTATCTCTCATATACAGCACACATATATATTAATTAATTTTGAACAGTTTTTTTTTTTGAATTATAGTTACAGGTTTAGAGGACAAATGTACCAGTTTTCTTTAAAGTTAATATTGGAGTACCAAAATATGTAAGATTTTACTATTGTTCATTTTTCTATTTTCTGCTTCCCTAATCGATTTGGCTTATAAGCAAAATCATCATCAAAGAACTACTGAGTACCCCTAAGGACTTAGCAATATACTAGGTGTTTGATCATTGAAAACTATAAAGAATATGCTTAGTTACTGCTGAATTGAAATGCTGAGTGGTCCATTAGGCAGAAATGAGTAACTCATCCATCAGAGTCATCCATGGTAAATGATTACTCTGATAGTTCATATGTTGAATATGAGAGCACTCATGAGAATGTGTGCATTGGATGGCGAGATGCTAACTTTTATTCTAAAAGTCTGTTCTTCAGTAAAAGTCTGCAACTCTATCTTAAATCACCTGTCATGCTATACATAGCATGGACTATAAATAATTCTGACCAAACCATTGTAGCTATAGAAAGATCTCTCTCAAGTATTTGGAAATTAGTACTATTCACAATATTTGAAAAATTCCAATTTGCACCCTTATGAATATATATGTAAATATATGTAATATATATATTTGCACCCTAATGAATATGTGTGTGTGTGTGTGTGTGTGTGCGTATATATATATATATATATATATATATATATATATATAATCATAATATACCTACTAGGTTACCAAATCTTGTGTAACTCAAAAGCAACTGGATGCTTAGTTACTTTAGTAAGTTAGATATCACCTGAAAATAAAAGAACTGAACTCTGTGGTCTTTAGGAATCTTCCCAACTTGGGTCACCTGTTCGGATCAGTTGGTTAGTAAGCTTTTAAGCGACTGACTGACTCTTGAATTTGGCTCAGGTCATGATCTTACGGTTTGTAAGTCTGAGCCCGTGTCGGGCTCCATGCTGCCAGTACAGAGCCTGCTTGAGATTCTATCTCTCCCTCTCTCGCTTTCTCTCTGCCCCTCCCCAACTTGCTCTAGCATGCTCTCTCTCTCTCTCTCTCTCTCTCTCTCTCTCTCTCAAAAATAAATAAATCTAAAAAAAAAAAAGGAATCCTATCAACTCAAAATTATTTTTGCATTCATAACCCTAACAATAATATTAAAAGTAAATGTTTTATAGTAACACTAAATAATTTATAATAATACAAAAGTACCCCAATAATTGCTAAAAATGGATACTACAGACTAAAATATGTGTATATACTAAATAAATACTAAAAATGAATAATTTGTGTTAAGTTTAACACATTCATCACAGTGGGAACTATATCTGACCCAATTAGTAATAGTGATGATTTTAAAGGATATATAATAGCAATGATGACCTATGGAGTCCTCTCCTTCATGTGTGAAAGCGTGGTGAGGACAGAGATCAGTGTAACATAGATTAGTTGGAACATTAAAATACACTGAAAAAATGGAAGAGCAAGTGAATGAATAAAAATGACTACATAACCAAACCAAAATAAATGACAGTTTAGTAAAATACATGAGCACTTTGCTGCATGTGATTGGAATTTATGAAGCAAATAAGGAAAATTTGATCTGTGGTTATTTTGCAGAGGGTGCATAATTAGCAGTTCATTTGTATCTTCATGCCAGATCAAAATATTAAATACAATTACATTGGATTCATTTATATATCTATATATCACCTCTCTATATAAGATATCTGCAGTCAGGACATTTTTTATATCATCACTACTTTTTCTAGAGCAGCAGCACAAGCATGGAGTCTATTTAATGGCATCACTTTTTAGATTTGGGGATGGCAATGATTGGCATTCAATATAGCTGTCCTCTGGGGAAAAATTCATAATTAATAATAAATAATCACTTCTTTTAATGGCTGCACAAAGAGATGAAAATGAGTAAAGAAAGTGAAACACACACAAAATAAAAATGCTGTATAAAATGCTCATGGAGAACTTATACCACTTATTAGTGATTTGTCTTCAGAGGTGAAAAACTAGCTATTTTCAAACCATTTTACAAACATAGGAATTATTTCTGGAGCCACTAATTCACTTACTTATTCACTCATTCAATAAAGCAACCTAATGTTTATTGTATATCTCCATGTGTATTAGGCAGCAAAATGTAAGCTTCCTGAGGACAAGTATTTTTGTTTCGTAACCTTAGAACAGGGTCTGACACATAGTAGGTATTTGATATATATATGTGTTAAGTGAATGAATGAAACCCAAGTGCTAGCATAAAAATGAATAGATGTGTGTAGTCCATGTCCTTAAAGTATTTCCAATGCAGTGGATACAGCCTACAGATATTCAAAATCACTGTTGTATATTATTTTAAAGTTTACAGCTATTATCGAAGAGCAAATCAAATTTTTGTTCAGCAGTATTAAAAATAAGGTAACCCAGATGCAAGATGTTGAATATTAGGAGGAAGGAAATGGAATTTCAAGAAGTGCTAGATTTTATATGAGTAGTTTCTTTCAGAGAAGTCCCTTAATGTCTATTCCAAAAAAAAAAAATGTCTGCGCGACTCCCATCCCTCTTTTCATACTCCTTCAGCATTAGCGAAGGCATCTTCACACATGAAGGCAAGGGTGGGCAATTTAAGAAAAATCTTGACTATAAAAGTCTCTAAATAGCGGAATTAAGCACGGATTGGCCATTTCTTCAACCCAAAAAAAGATCCTCTAGGGAAAGATAAATGATCAGGAATGATTCAATATCCCAGGAGAAAATTCAATAATAAGCCTATCAGCCTCTTCAGAGGTACTCCAGAAGTCAGATCTTGGACCCACAGTTTATTTTTATTGAAAACTCAGAAAAAACTATGAAGACATTCAAAATGGTCAATACATCAAAATATAGAACATATAAAAAAGTCAAGGTAGAAACAGGAAGATTTTTTTGTTTATTTTTTAAAGAAGTGTCAAGGGTGATTACAGCCTTCAAATGTGTGAGGCTTCTCTTACAGTCTACAGTAACAAGTAATTGTCTACTTCTCTCAAGGGAAATGAAAAGGAAGGCATAGATATAATATGCATTATACTTACTAATATAATATGCATTAACTTACTAATTCTTTAAAACAATTTCTTCCCAGTGAGGGTTTTACAACATTTGTACATGACTTATTTTGAAAAGTGGTGTCATGTCCCATTAAAAAATATTCAGGATTCATATACATTTTCTTCTTCTTGGTATAGATATAATTCTTCCCAAAACAGGGTAGTAGGCCTACTGTATCACCAGACATCCTTTCTGAAATGATACTTTATAACCTTAATTCCCCCTTCATTAATTAACTACCTTCAATTAGCTAAATATACTTACTGTTTTACTTATAAAACCATACATGTTAGGTTGCTATATTATATGTTTTTATAAGACATCTCAATTCTCCGCTGGGACGGTAAGCAGTATCTGAAGTGTATTAACTCGTGCAGAGCACCCAGGAACAGAGTAGTATTAAAAGGAACCAATAGAATCCATGTATTTTAAATTTCCATTCGCAATTCTAAAGTTCTTGATTTCTTTAGGCTAGGTTTTAAGATAATTTATAGGAAAGAAATATTTGTTAAGCATTGTGTTTAAACACTAAAGGTCAATTTAGATTTTCAAATGAGCAACTCTTGGTCCCTGATCCCATAGTAATGCTCAAATAACATATTTGGAGGGACTCTTTGGAAAGTATGCTTTGATAGCATTGTGGGGAAAGAAAGAAATAGCTACACAGATCCCTTTCAGCATCAGTGTCAGTGCCTTTTGTGTTAATGGAGCCCAGTGAAAGCTCTGCTCCAAAACCATCAATCAAAGAAGAGTCTACAAATCGTCTAGATTCTTACTAAATGAAAAGAAGATATGATTCCAAAAATCAGGGTTAAGATGTGTAAGCAAGATTCCTAAGGTTAATCATCCTGAGTAAACTTTATTATTTAAGAGCTATTGGACTATAAAGGAGCAGTTTTCTTTTCCCCCCAACAATATGGATTAGATTTACATGGTGTCATAAATATTGACAGCACTATGTTAGTCATGCATTTTGATTTCTTTTCCTTACTGAGACTCCTATAGAAACAAGGATTATATAAACATATTTAGGATGGATGCATCCAGAGGTTGAAATGATAGGACCAGTGACTCTATGACTACTAAGTTGTTTTCATGCTGTTAAGTATTTTCCATAACAGTAGGGCACTGGGGTACCAAGGACTGTTTCAGCATCACTTACTACAACTCTATTTTGCCCACTATTTATACATAGATTGAAGTTAATAGTTTTGATTCCTTCCCCATGTTTTGTAAAGATAAGGCTAATGCGTCAAAAGGTTAAGTGCATTTTTTCCTCAGAATTCTAGCTAAAGTCTAAAGCTGAAGACAATAGGTATTAAATACCTACCCATTCCAAAGAATGTTTTTTAAATAAATCCATACATTCATTTACTAAAAGGCAGCAAAACTGGTCAACCAACCCCATTCCAAGTAAGTTAGATGATAGATGACAAGAAAAGTGAAAGAGATTCTTTCAAGTGAATTTTTAGGGTAAGAATGGGGATTTCCTCCAGGAGAGTAAGCCTGACCTCTCACTGCCTGTCAGGATTTTGACTACCCTGTGGCACTGCAGCAGCTGTGAGGTTTTGCACCAATCTTTAGAACGGATCAATGGTCTTGATGGGGATTGGCACACATGTGGGCATTGAGACTGATGCCTGCTCTTTACCAGAAGTCTGAGTGCAGGAGTCTGGTCAGAGCACAAGAAAGGAATGCTTTAGGAAGATAAAAGAAAGGATGTTGAAGCAAGGATGCATGAACTCTTGTGGGGCTATTGGAGCCCAGCAACCCATCCTGAAGATGGAACTGGGCTTAGGGGTGCAAGAGCACCTGGCTCCAAGGGTCCCGAACAGATCAGGTTTGGCCACTTGCCACCGAGAAAAGCCAAAGGCAGAGAGACTAGTGGTGGTGAAACAAAAAAGGAATTTATTTCAGTGAGGCCAACACCAAGAAGACAGCAGATTAATGTCTCAAAGACTTTCTCCCAAGTGCTGAAAATACCTCCAGGTTTATATAAGGAAAATATGAGGTGAAGGTGGGTGGGTACGTGCAGGTATATCGTGAAGGTCAAATAGATCATTGTTTTGGAGTCAGTCCTGGGCTCAGTCTTGCTGGCTCAGAGTGGTCCTTATTGCTTGAGAGGATAGTGTCAGTTTCCCTCAGAGGGTGCGTCCCTTCAGGGTCTTCTACCTGAGCCAGAAGACAAGCTGGAAAGAAGAACCCAACGAGAAAGTTTGAGGTCAAAATGGAGGTAGCCAAAGTCCTTCAAAGAGACTCCTTTTGACTGTGCTAAAGCTACGTATAAGGAATTAAGTACTTCTGTTGTCAATGGGTGGAAACAAAAGCAGGCAGAAAAGAGTAGTCAGAAATATTCCTGAATCTACTAAAAAATACACTATAAGAAATAACTATATGTCCCATTTTATTAGAGATAGTCTTGGTTTACAGCATTGTTCCAACATCCTGTCCCCTTACTGTCCTTTTTCACTCACAAAAGTATACTGACTTGTGGCTAAGGTACTCAAAGAGTATGTTTCCTGATCGATTTATAGAAAGAAGGGAAACAAAACAGAACATTTAAACCAGTTGCAAAAATTTATGTACAAAAAATTAGTTTAATGAGATGTCTTTTTTAACTTTGGTTGGTGCTTTTTAAAGTTTCGTCATATAAATCAGTTAATCTTTTGGAGGGTAGACAGACATTTGTTTCTTTTGTGCATAATGTATCTTCAAATAGTGTGCAAATCCCCTGAGGGTGAGGTCCATGTCTAAGCCTCTTTAGTATCTCTCTCAACAGACTTATATTTTCTGAATAAATATTAAATGAATGAATGAAAATGAATGAAGAGTGAGTCCAAATTCTGTTAGAAATTTATGAGTAAATCTGGAGAAAAATAAGCCTCAGCTTCAGAAGAGGTGTCCATGGTTTTAAATTACATTGCATCATAATTAAATATAAGAGTCATGACATTACTCTAAAAACATCTTCACAAAGTCACATCTGAAATTATTTATGTCTCTAAAAATAGACTAAATACTGACATGATTCACTTTTTGGGTTAGCCTTTTTTGTAGGAACATCTTTGTTGTAATAAAAACAGAGGTGATTGACCTGATCTGAGAGAGGTAGGTATTTATGCTGTATTTATCAAAATAAATTTTAAATAGGAAATTAAAAAATAAGCAGGTGGATATAAGGCAATGGCAAATAATCGTAAAAAGACGCACGAAGGTTATTGACTGTTCTTCCTCTGAAAATATGAGGAGGAAAAAAAAAGAGTTAAAAAAGAACATTTTAGGAGAAGTAAATGCCACTATTTCCATGTCTTTAGACCACTGGAATTGTTTAATAGGAGGGAAATACTAATTAAGATTTCACTGCCGCCAAGCAATATTTACTGTAGTTGAACTGGATGAGTTTTATAGCGGCTCAATCTCATTTCCTTGTTAAGATCTTCATACTGAAACCCAGGCTTCTCAGATTTAATCAGATGCAGCTCCCTCTCCTCCCCTTCACCCAGTAGAGAAGAAACACATTTGGTACTCCACGACCTCAAGAGATTATTAATCTATAAAAATGTTCTTGCCCTCCCACAACCTCCCAGCCTATGACAATAATTATGATGGCTGCTGCAGAGTTGTATTGCTGTTAAAAATGGCAATAATAATGATGGAATTAAATTCTCTTTCCTTATGTATAAATGCAACACTTATTTCCATGCTATTTGGATAGGATCCATTCTTTTCTAGCAGACATGGATATGCATCATTCTTAAATATACTGTAAATCTTCTAATAATTAATAACTGCTAGAGTGCAGTTCCTTAGAAAATGAATTTATATGAATTATGAATCACCTGTAACTGAATTCATTTTTCCCATTCCTCAGCTGTAAAGCCACAATGAAAGGGAGCTGTTGTCAAGTATATATATAATTAAAAAATGTTTTTCTCTTTAAAATATTTTGGTTGTTTAGGTTGGCTTTTTCCTTATTGGATTAATTCCTCAGAACCATCATTTGACTGCTATTTTCAAGGTGGTATATTAGGTTATGTTTCATTTTCCAGACATAGTTTTGTGTTCTAAACTTGAATTGATTTTTTAATGAAATTAGTGCAGTTAATTTAGGAAAAAGCAATAATGTTAAAATTCAGAATAAATAAATACACTATATATTACCATCATTAAATTTTTGTAGTACATCCATCTAAAGTTTTTGCTATCTGTGTATGTATATATCTGTACTGTTACTGATATCAATAAAGATAATAGATATGTTAGTGGGATTACACCATACGTTGTATTTTTAACTTGATTGTTTTTACTTCAAAAACACATTCTTCACATTATTGCAAGTTGAATGGTGTATGGTACTTCATTATTACTTAAGGACTTCAGACTATTTCATTGAATAGGTAATTTACGTAACCCAAATCGTAATACATTCTCTAGTTTTTTCACCCGCTAAAAAGGGGGCTAGTGATATGCCAAATAGTACATTTTTGTACACTTTCTAACTTATATACTCTTTATGACTGTTCTTCCATTCCTGTACCCCACTATATATTACCTGCAATTTTCGTCTTGTTGGGGAATCTGCGGTTCAAAAAAGTTCAGTAGCTTGTCAAAGTCACACAGTTAGTAAGCCTTAGAACAAGACTTGCTGTTATCTGCTTTCAAAATTAAGAGGTAGGTTCTGGCACAGTGGGTAGCATTTAGCAACTGACAAAATTCCAAGTGAGTAGTTGAGGTATGAACTTTAGATAAAAAAGCAAAAGTGTTGGGAAGCAGAGTCTGTAGCTTGACTTCTCTCTGGCTCAATTGTATAATGGAGGAAATTTTCTGTGAGTGAACACCGTGAGGTTAATTCTCATGTGAGTTTAGAATACATGATATACTACTTTAAAACTATAAGATTCATTTGATATTATCTATCCAATTGCTCATTGACTTACTTTTACAAATAAGGAAACCAGGGCTAAAAGTTTTAAGTGGCGTTCCCGAGATGTCCCAAATAATGTGTGCACCAGTGCATAAATGGTGCAGAATTTCTTACAACATTTGAAATTACGTGAGAAAAACAGAAAAGAAGGAAAAGAAAGGAAGAAAACCATTGCTTTACTCTGGTAGTTACCTCAGCTACGTCAAGATGGATGCTGTATAACCTAGCGGTCATTTGAATATGGAAAGTACGTCTCAGTGGTATTTTTATCTTCTTCACAGAAAATGGTGTGTAGAATTCTGGGAAGAAGGGGGAAGGGCAACGTGCTATTCCGTGTGAGATACTGTTTCAAACAGCAGTTACTAGAATATTTAATACGTTTATTAACTTTTTCAATACAGAAATAATGATCTTTTATCTGAAAAATATTTTCACTCTCTGCTTGCCTGTCCCCAAATGTTGACGGTGTTGGGTTGGTCTTTTCCGATATTAATTATGTCAGTGTTATAGCCTATTAAAATGTAACTGTCACTTCGTCTTAATTGAAATCTCCCACCCTTGTGTCCCAGAATGTTGTACTATAAAGGAAGAATCAGAGAGGACTGTTCCACCCCTACTGCAGAATTTAGCAGAAAGTGCATTAGTGGCTTCCCACCAAAACCAGCTGTGGTAGTATGGCAGCAGTTTGTTTTCTTTCTTTCTTTCTTTCTTTCTTTCTTTCTTTCTTTCTTTCCTTCTTTCTTTTGTTAATCTCTGTTGTATTTTATACATATATTTAAACCTTTGCCAGTGCTGTATTAACAACAAAATGCTTACAACTAAAAAGTATCCGACTATGTGTATTGGGAACCAGAATGACATGTTACTATAGGAAGACAGGATTCTAGGCTTCAACCAGATGTTGAGGACATCGCTGCCAGAAACAGTGGGCAGCAGTAACTTTATATAGGAGAGGGTGCCTTATGCAACCCTGTGGCCTGAGGCGAGGCTGCAAGGCTTGCCCAGGGAGCTGGCCAATGCCTGAGAGTGGCCCATCGCCATGCTGCAGAAAGGCCAGTGTTATTTCCCCAATAGACCATCCTGGAGAATGAACACAACTTTGCTTGAGGGTTTGCCTTACTTAACACAAAGAGTGCAGCCCCAGAAGAAGAGAATTTAGCTCAGTTTTGTCAGGGAAAAACTTTTAGTGATAAATGGAGAAAGAACTCACAGCTTTTAAGCAACTACTTCTAAAACAAGGTCAGGCAGAAGGATCAAGCTTCATCAAACAAGTAAGAAATATCCAGCAAGGAACTTCCTGAAGTAGTGAATGTGACTGAGACTAAAACCCATAAAGTTAGCTTAAAGTTCAGGTACATAAGAAGATCTAACATAGAGAGAACATAAAGTATTGCTAACAAGTGAGTTTATTACAAAATGATTAGCAGTATTTTCAGACTTTCAAAAGAAACCTGTGTTTTCTCTGTGCATCTTTAAGTACTTTTCTAGAACAAAATTCACTGTCCTAATGATTTTTTTGTTAATTTCAAATACTTACACTTAGGTTTTAACCCTAAAAGTCAATCACAAGGGATACCTGGGTGGCTTAGTTGGTTAAGCCCTTAGTCTGACTTCAGTCATGATCTCCCGGTTCGTGGGTTCAAACCCCATGTTGGGCTCTGTGCTGACAGCTTGGAGCCTGGAGCCTGCTTTGGATTCTGTGTGTCTCCCTCTGTCTCTGCCACTCTCTCTCTCTCTCCCTCTCAAAAGTAAATAAACATTAAAAAAATCAATCACAAGATTTTAGATGTACCTCTTAAAGGCAGTATAAGTAAAGGTTTCTTTTACTGAACTGGCACAGAATTTTTGATGCATTCATAGCTATGTAACTGACTAAAATAATTAATTGCATAGTAACTGAATCTATAATAGGAATACAGATAATATACCACATAAAAGCCAGAGCTGGCCAAACTGATCAGTTAATCTGTTGAAGTATGGTCCATCTCTGAAGCCATAATACCTATAAAATTGTTTCCAATTTGTGTGCTTTTAGCTTTGCATAACTTTGTTTGACATCTAAACAACTGTGCAGAAAACAATGGTAAGTGAGGAAAACACAACATAATTGTCAAAGTATGTCTCAAACCCTAAGAAACCTTTTGAACTGAGGCAGGGAGGAATGGAGAGATACACCAAAAATGAGAATCACAGGCAGCAAACCGATCAGAGACAGAAATAACCTTTAAATTTCCTTCTAAGCCCTCATTTTATGGAGAAGGGAATAGATACCCAGAAAAGATAGGTATTTTGTCTAAAATGTTACACTGCCTCAATATGCCAGCTCTAGGACAGGACCTGTATTATAGTGGCTTTTTTCCTTCTCTTAGGGGTGAAACTGTGTTCTCCAAAAATATACTGAATTCCTAAACCCCAGTATCTTAGTATATGACTTTATTTGGAAATAGGGTCTTTGCAGATGTAATTAAGCTAAGGTGAGGTCATATTGGAGTAGTATGGGTTCTAATCCAATATATCTGGTGTCCTTACAAGAAGAGGAGAGTCTGAAACACAGACACACATGGGGGAAGGGGTGGGGGTGGGGGACGCCGTGTGACAATAGAAGCAGACAACTGAAGTGTTGCAGAAGCAGAGTTTATAAGCCCAAGAACACCAAAGATCGTCAATAAACCACCAGAAGCTAGGGAAAGGGAAGGAAGGATCCTCCCCTACAGGCTTCAGGAGGAGCAGGATCTTACAGACTCCCTGATTTTGGACTGCTAGCCTCCAGATCTGTGAGACACTACATTTCTGTAGATTTAAGCCACACATCTGTGATACTGTGCTATGGCAGCCCTAGGAGACAAACACACCTACATTTTAAATATCCGTTTCATTAAAATTGAAGGCTATTGTGAAGTTTGCAAATCATCCAACAATATTTAACCTTATTTTAATCTTATTAACTATGGACTTTCAGAATAGAACCGTAACATGAATATGGCAGTAATATTAGAACCCT
The DNA here is from genome assembly GCF_027475565.1 of Acinonyx jubatus. NCBI lineage: Eukaryota > Metazoa > Chordata > Mammalia > Carnivora > Felidae > Acinonyx > Acinonyx jubatus. Next base: position 34,076,926 of record NC_069380.1, on the reverse strand, counting down.
TGGTAATTTTGAGACTGATGAATGAAATTAATGTGTGAGGTCAAACAGGGTTAAACAGACTTTACTGCCAGTTTCAAGACAATCTGGAAAATAAAAATACTAAAATTCAGCCCTATTACTTTAAAATATCATTATTTCTTCATTTGTAGCACTGATTCTTCTTTATTTGTACCTCTTGAGTCCTTCTCCACCCTTATCTGTGAGTGACTGGGTGCAGTGAAGGTGAGAGGGGGAAAGGAAGACATGTCTGGTTGGGCTCTGGATAAGGTCCACTTATGCCAGGGAAATTTTAGATTTGTATATGCATTACAACACTTTTGTGGCCAAAGGGCAGTGAAGTTCCTGGAGAAAAATATGTCTCTTTCTAATTTATGTAAAGATATTACTAATAGCTCAGCAGAGCCGAGATGGTTTTAGGTTTTGATTTAGATCTTAGGTGATACTGGAAACAAAAGACAGGCAAAGCAGAGCCTAAAAAGTAAATTTTATAAAAATAAAGATTTTATAAAATCGACTCACTTCCATCAGCCATTGTTCAGCTATTTTCTTTGACTTAAACACATTGAAGATTTGTCTAAGTTTTGATCCTCCATAGATCCCTCAGGGTGTGAAGGAAAAAATATGTATGAAATGTACATTGCTTTAATTCAAAGAACTATAAAAGAAAAAAAAATAAGACAACATCATGAACTCCGAGCTACCAGATAAAGAAAACATGTACTCGTTTAAAAGTACAAATCCCTAAAACAAGATATAATGTCTGAATCCTATCTTATTGGGAAAGTGTGAATACCATATGGCATTATGGACTTTGTAATAATGTTGGTGAATTAAATGTCGTTCATCTCCTTGCCATGTTAACACTGAGTATTTTAGATCATGTTCATTTTGATCAAAATCTATACAAAATACACCTTATGAAACTTAAGAATCTTCTATTAACTTTACTTGGGTGAAAGATAAGGGTACTCTGAGGCAATTAAGGAAATATATTGAAAACATAAACCAGTGGGTTATAAATAGCACATAAATGAATTATTTGTTTTTTTTTAAGTTTATTTATTTTGAGAGAGAGACAGAGAGAGCGAGTGGGGAAGGGGCAGAGAGAGAGAGAGAGAGAGAGAGGGAGAGAGAGACAATTCCAAGCAGGCTCTGCACTGTCAGCCCAATGGGGAGCTCAAACTCACGAACCGTGAAATCTCCACCTGAGCCAAAACCGAGAGACGGTTGCTTAACCAACTGAGCCACCCAGGCGCCCCTAGGTGATTTATTTCTTAAGAGAGGTAATGTTTATGGTTGGATTTTTAAATAAGGTCTAACATAATTTATATACAAAGGTTTAGAGGAACTAAATACGAACACATGTTTGTCTCCTATCTTCAACTTTGGTCCTGAAAGCACAAAACATAGTGTTAAAGAGCAAAGACTTCAGCATAGGCAGATTGCCTCCAAGCACTCATTAACTGACCTCAAGCAGACTTTCTCAACTTCAGTTTGTTCAAATGTATATTTAATCTGTCTCATAGAATTTGTGTAGAAAAATGATAATACATAAAAAGTGTTAGGTTACAGAGCCTATCTCCTACTAAGCCCTTAAAATGGTTTGTACTTATGACAAAAGAGAGGTATATAGAACACCAAATCATTACATCCTCTAAGTTTGGGACAAGATACTGACCTGCTGTCAGGATTTTCATGTTCCCATTATGAAAATAACAAAATTAACTACCATTATGATATGTAGTAATAACAGCAGGCACTTTAAAAAAGATTTGACATGTTAACTCATTGAATCCTTATAGCCACGATTACTATGCCTGTTTTATAAATGTGAAACAGGCACAGAGAGTTTTGAACCTTGCCTCAGGATACACAGCAGGGCTGATTGTTGATTCTAAGGAAGTCTGACTTCAGAAACTATGGTCAAAACTTGAAGCCATACTCCTGTCATTAAAATGTACATTACTTTGTGGATTGCTATGGCATGTATTTTGTTGTTCATTCATTTTATGTAGAGGTTTATGTAAAGTTTAATTCCATACTTACATTCTTCTCTCTTAATAGCTAATGTGCTGTGTCTTTATGGTATTTAACCAATGTAAATCAGATAGTTTGACCTTCAGTTAACTCAAAGAAAATATTTGTTCACAAATCTGACTTTTAATTTCACTCTGAAAGGTCTTCTATTCACGGGAAAAGAGTGAAAACATGGGAGTATGACAGGGATGCTTACACAAGGAAGCCCTTATAGCTTAAATGTCTATGCTTCTAACATAGCAAGAAGCCAGCAATTATAATTCACAAAAGAAAGTTGGTTGGCAACTGGAATTCATAATAAACTCAGGGTCAGACTACAGGCTCACAGAGGGAAAAATTATATAGAAAGGAGGAAGAACTTTTTTTTCCCCATATCATTTCCTGCATAGAGAGCTTTCCTAAGAGATTTATGCAGAGTCATATCTCTAGCAAAAAGAAAAGGGTGCTCTGTCCTTAGAATCAAAGCCAAAGGAAGAATGAAGAATAGAATAGCAATAATTTCTATCTTCTTTTAGTGTTGTATGAAAAGGAAGTGAGAGTGTCTCTGATGCTTCCATTAAACGCAGTAAACTGTTTTAGTAAAAGGATTATATTGAAACCATTTAAACAGACTTAAAGAAATAATACTATTCTCAATTTCATTAAAACTTCAGTAGGTTTAAAGGTGTTCACATTTTTCAACTTTATATTCAAAATTTCACAAATAGGTTTAATACTGATAGGAGTCTTCTCTCTGGTCTGTTTTGCTGCAGTTACCCAAAATAAATTCAATTTTCTTACAAACAAACAAACAAAACTTGTTCAAAATATTTACTTGAATGGCCAGCTTTCACATAATTGTTTACTCTCCAAATTTTAAAATATCACTATATTTTTCTTTTATGTGTAACGCATGTCCATTGTAAAAATTCAAATAGCATTTGGCAATATGAAGAAATAATATTAGATGAATTCGTGTCACTCATAAGTAAAGCCTACTAACATATTCACATACTATGCATTGTCTGTCATTACTTGTCATTATAAAATCATATTCTTCTAATACAGATGTAATTAGATATTTTAGGCTTGATAATATATAATGACAATGATGTTAGTGCCACAATTTTTTAAAGCAATTTCATATTGAACCACTTTTCAAGTTTCTCCTATTACAAACAAAGCTACAAATAATATAAATATAGATTTTCGCACTTTCCAATTTCTTCTTTTGGATACATGCTTGTAAATGGTTTAATAATATAAATAACGTATCAAAGAAATTCATGTCTAGACTTTTTAATACATATTTTCAAATGAATTCCAATAATGTTAACATACATTCCCCCCAGCTATATATATGAACATCCTTTTACAAATAACCTTATCAATACTGGAAATAACCAAGGGAAAGCTCCTTTGCCCATTCTTCGTGTCCATTTAAAAGAATTTTCCATAAACATTTTGGACTGCTTGACCAACCCTTTATCCTACATAGAAGCAAATTAATAGTTTGATGCTAAAAATCATTGTCCATCTTTCCTTATGGAGAGAAGCTAACGTAGAGGGAAATGGGGATTTGTGTTGTCAACTGGTTACACTAGCGACACTAACTACAGTTAGTCTGTCTACAGTTCCCCAAATTCCCTTGTCTTTATGATTCCAGGTTAGACTTTTTCAACAGAGAATCTATGTGAGATTTGAAAGCTACTATCAAAAATCCTTGTTTTTTTTTTTTTTTTTTTTTTAAGATCATTCATTTAAAGGCAATGACAGTGATCACAGATGTGCTGACAGGGCTCAGCTTGCTCTTACCTTCCTCTACTCCATGACCAACTATTTTTCCAAACCCCAGCTCTGCTGACCAAGAGAATCAGCAAACCCTTTACCCTTCACTTGACTGCAGAACCAAGGAAGAAAGAACTTGCATAGGACTTCTTTGCCCACATCCCTTTGTTGGCTAGACATGTTAGATTTCTCAGATCAACTGATTGTGACTTCTCTGATAATCTAACTCTCCCTTTGGCATGTTTGTCTCTTCAGCTAGCTGTTCCCACAATTAAGTAATCTTTAGTTCCTATAATAAATCCTTTATCTGATTGTTCATTTGAAAATTCTCTCCCCTTTGTAAACCCTGCATGCTTATTTTTTCCTTTCCTGACCAGTGAGATATAGTAACTTAGGTAAGTGTTGGTGGTTTATAAACTCAGACTTATCCTCCCATGGACTGTCCCACAGACAATTGGGGGAAGGGGTTGACCATGGAGTTAGCAAGACCATTTTGGTTCTCATTTTAATGTATGTTCATCAGCTAATTTTTTATGTTTGTTTTCCATCTGTGGACTTTTAAATCCTGTCAATTTGTAAAAAAGGTAGGTGAGAACATAGGTGCTATCAACCAGCCCCTTTTAAAACTACCTCAAGAGTTACTATGATTCTTTTTTCATTTTACTGATTTAATGAGCAAAAGCAAGTACCATGACTTTTAGATTTATTTAAATATTAATGAGATTGTCTTAATTTGTTTATTTACCATTTGGAGTGTGATTTAAATGTTGGTTCATACATTGTAGCCAGTGTTTGACTTATTTATTTTTTTTATTTGATGATTATATATGCTAAATATTTGTCACTTCATTTTATAAATATCTTTATTGTTTTATATTAAATATATAGAAAACAGGTGCCTAGGTGGCTCACTTGGTTAAGTGCCAACTTTGGCTCAGGTCATGATCTCAGGGTTTGTGGGTTTGAGCCCCATGTCAAGCTCTGTGCTGACAGCTCAGAGCCTGGAGCCTGCTTCGGGTTCTGTTTCTCCCTCCCTCTCTGCCCCTCCCCCACTGGTGCTCTATCTCTCTCTGCCTCTCAAAAATAAATAAACATTAAAAAATTAAAAAAAATAATAAAACAAATAGAAAAATGGTATACATAAAAACCCTTTGCACCTCACAGAGTACCAGTGACAAAATGAAATACAAGTCATAGATTAGGAAAGAATTTTTGGAAATCACATATCTGACAAAGAACTTGTAGCCAGAATATATATATTTTTAAATTTTAGCACTCAGGGTGCCTAGGTGGCTCAGTTGGTTAAGTAAGCATCCAACTCTTGATATCAGCTCAGGTCATGATCTCATGGTTCATGAGATGGAACCCTGCATTGGGCTCTGCACTGACAGTGCAGAACCTGCTTGGGATTCTGTCTCTCCCTCTGTCTGCCCCCACCCCCCACCGCTGGCGTGCATGCACTCTCTCTCTCTTTAAACTAAATAAATAAACATTTAAAGAAATCTTGGCACACAATAATAAAAAACAACAACCATTTTCACTAAAAAAAAATTAACAGAAGATATTTGATCAATCAAGACATAATATGATGCTTGACATTATTGGATATTAGGCAAAGATAAATTTAAACCAAAATGAGAGTTACTGCCCCACACCCACTAGAACGGCTACATTCAAACAGATAAACAATAATAAATGTTGTTGAGAATGTGGGGACATTAGAATCTCATACACTGATGGCAGAAATGCAATATAATGCACTCACTTTAGAAAAAGATTTGACAATTTCTTAAAAACATTAAAAGAAATGAAGACATGTCCACCTAAGACATTGATATGATCTTCATAGCAACATTATTCACAACGGCCAAAAAAGCCACGCCTGGGTGGCTCAGTTGGTTGAGCATCTGACTTCAGCTTGGGTCATAATCTCATAGTCTGTGGGTTTGAGTCCCATGTCAGACTCGGCACCGACAGCTCAGAGTCTGGAGCCTGCTTCAGATTTTGTGTCTCCTTCTCTCTCTGCCCCTCTACCGTTCGCACTCTATCTCTCTGTCTCAAAAATAAAATAAAAACATTAAAAAAAAAGTGTGAGCAATCCAAATTTCCATCAATAATTGACTGGAGCAAACAATATGTTCCATATTCACACAATGGAATACTAGTAATCAATAAAAAAGTATGAAGTATTGATATGTACTACAACATGGATGAACTTAAAAGCATCATGCCAAGTGAAAGAGGCCAGATGCCAGAAACCATATATCATATGATGACATTTATATGAAATGACCACAAAAAGCAAACCTATAAAAGCAGAAAGTAAATTAGCCTGGGACTGGAGATGAGAATTGTAACTGCAAATGAGAATGATGCACCTTTCTTTGAGGTCTTGGAAATGTTCTAAAATTACAGTCTATTGGTGGTTGCACAACTCTATAGATTTGCTAAAAATCATTGAATTACACTTTAGATGAATTAATTTTATGGTATGGAAATTATACCTCAATAAAGCTATTAAAAATAGATAGACCAAAAATTTAGTTAGTATTACCCCTTTTGGGCTGATTGCTATCAACATGGTTGATTTTACCTTTGCAATATAGATTTATCAAAGGGTTAGTTGATTTGCCCAAGGATACTAAAGAAGGACAGTCCAGCAAATCAGTCTTGCTAACCCATTGGGTAGTTAGTTCCAGAGAACATGAAACTGAACTAGTAAATCATTATAATGTACTAAAATATTTAACTTTGCTTTTCATGTATTTTAAGATAAATTATAAATCATTAAACACTTTTTAGTAAAACTTGTGTATTGAAACAAAAAAAAAGCTTTATTAAAATGAACGTCTACATTATTAAAAACTGAAGCAGCAGCTCTTTTACATTAGTGTGAAAAGAAATTATAGCACATGATTATTTTACAGAAAGGCTACTCGATGCACTGTAAATAAAGTACCAAATTTAAACTTTCTTTGAAACTTTCCTTTCGGATGGCAAAATTCTGTAGTATACACTCTAAGTCTTAAACATGGCCAGGAATTCTAAGAACATGTGTCTTTGGGGATATAAGCACCATTTACCTGTCTTGCTTCAGATCATCTCATGATAGAGATCCAGGAGGGAAAAAAGCAGGTAGGAATAGAAGATGAAGAAACCAGATACAGAGGATCAAAGTACTTTCTTCCTTTATATATTTATTTTTAACCAAGGATTGTCTTTGAGAAGCCACAGAAGAATGATTCAAAGCAACTACCTATATGGAAGCTGAATAACAGAAGAAAGAGGAATAAATTGAAAACAATACAAAATAAATGCAGTTATAGTAGGCACTCAGTATTTTAGTGTCTGTTATATGGTTTTCTGTTGTTTTTGCAGTTTTTCGTTTTCTTTGTGTAGTTTCTACTACACTGTATAAAGAGTTATTTATATCCATGTTCCTCTGTTCTCCTATTCAAGTTCATTCTTACCTTTCTCTCTCATTCAAAAAATAACAAATAAAATTTCTACTGTGGATTCATAAAGCACTCTTAGGGACATTAATTTGGCCTGATCGTCACAACTCGATGTGATGTAAGTGGGCAGATACAATTATTCTCATTTTCTGTTCACACACACACACACACACACACACACACACACACACACATCAGAGAGGTAATATATGTGAGAATGTCACAGAGCTGGCAATTTGAAGTTAAGCTGTAAAACCAGGTCTTAAGAACCCAGGACTTTAAGTCCAGTAATTTTGTTTTGTTTTGTGTCATAATTAGAACATTACCTTCACAAACAGTACCCTTCTATTTTGATTTCACAAATAGAATCTAATGATTAACTTATATGATTGGTAACAAAATGGTCTGAGAACAAATTCAACTGTGACTTTCAATGAAATATAACTGAATATTATTTTTAAAAATGAAATAATTGTTTTATACAGAAGCCCTCAATTGTTTCTAATATAAAGCATATCAAGATCTACCACTGAATGACTGAAAGTTTAAGGCATCAGGTATTTTATCCAGAAAAAAAATCTTTATTTTTCTAGGTATTGAATATATACAAGAAAAAAAATTTATTTAATAAATGTTCAAGTTTGCAGTTCCCTCAGAATTCTACAAATTACGACTACAAATAAAATTCCAGATTTTCACATTTTTAAAAATTTGTTATTTTCAAAAAGAAAAAAAAATATTTTATTTTGAAAAAGAAACACAAATGTTAAGTATTGATTGAACATTAAATCCATGTCCTTAACCCTAACCCCACTGCCAAAGCAAAATATACCAACACATGGCCTTAAAACAATATCCTTTCGGGGCGCCTGGGTGGCTCAGTCGGTTAAGCGTCCGACTTCGGATCAGGTCACGATCTCACCGTCCATGAGTTCGAGCCCCGCGTCGGGCTCTGTGCTGACTGCTCAGAGCCTGGAGCCTGTTTCAGATTCTGTGTCTCCCTCTCTCTGACCCTCCCCCATTCATGCTCTGTCTGTCTCTGTCTCAAAAATAAATAAATGTTAAAAACAATTAAAAACAAACAAACAATATCCTTTCCCTCACTCTTTGTGGTTGATTCATTGCCTAAACTTTGAAACAAGGAAGGACATTGCCGCTCTGTGTTGCTGTTACTAATCTCAAACCAAGAATCATACTGAATGACATGCCTGATTTATTTAAATAAAAATGTATTGCACATCTAGAAATTACCATAAGTAACATTATAAACTTTACGAGAATATTTTTCCATATTGTGATGAATTTCAGCAGTCATACTGAAACTACTGTCAAGGTTAAATCTTTTATTTTCAATGAGTCCAATTATTTTGACTACCACATGCTTTAATTATCTCAAGTAGGCAATTAATAAGCTCCATTCAACACATCAAAAATCTCCATCAGTTTCTGCAGCATTCAAATAGTCTTTTTTATGTCATAAATGAGCGCTCTCTGTCGACTATTTTTTTCACTTCTTTTCAGTTTTAACCTTAAGCATCAAGAAGGTGGACATTGTGCCTTAGGTCAATGGCTTTTCCAATCAAGGTTAGCTTTCTTCTTCGAGCTACATTGTCTGAGCTCACAAGTAAGTGGAAAATAAATTTGCAGTTTGTCTTACCTATGACATGCACAAAGAAGATAATATTTTATTTCTTTGAAGAGGAATTCTGTTTTCCAAACATTCTTCTTAACCCTCATAGGAACTGATTTCTAGGATCAGCTTTGTCACATACAAGTTCTCAGATGAAGGAAGAGTCTTTCAATCATTGATAAAATGAGAATTTTCAATTAAGCCTTATTCTACCTCAGAAGTATTTAATAATATATAATCATTCTAATGCAAATATATTCTGAATAAATAGAGAGTGGTCCCCAAGGCATACAAAAAATCTTGACAAATTCCCTAAAGAACTATCTCCTATAAACAATCTCAAATTTCCTTGAAATCTTGTTTAATACTGATTATCTTATAAATGGAGTTTGTCTTACAATAAATTTTTAAAAGTATCAAATCATTTATATCTAATATGAGTTTCTTTTTGTATTTTATTAATATCTTGGAGAAGATGTTTTTAACCTTGGAGAGCACTTTGCTAAGTGAAGAAAGAAAAAGGAAAAAAGTATAGGACTGAGGATATCAAAAACAAGCTTCTCTTCTTATATAATTTTGGCACAAATTACCACATTCCTTAACTAAACCAGCATTTACATTTCATTTTCAAAACAGAGAAAGGCATTAGAATACAGCAAAATAGATTATATCATGTTAGAAAATCAACTAGAACTTCAATCCATGAGTATTATTTCTTAATTTCTTCCTTCAGTAGTTAGTTGTGACTTTCAATGTATTGTTTTATTCTTCATGAACCACAAGAAAAGTAGTACATGCAATGAAGCATAAGGTTTGGTTTCCTCTGTCATTATCTATGCTTTGCATACAACAAATGTTATTAAGAGTCATAAAACTATATAGCCATGGTATTGGGCTCAGTGACCTCCCATGATAGTGAATTCAACAGATTGACTTTATGTAGCATAGAGCAAAATTCTTTCTTCTTTCTTTTTTTTTCCTCCAAATTTATGAGTTAGCATTCTATATGAACTAATATACCTTGGTTAAATTCAAATCTATATATTTGCCACTGACCACAAGGCACAAGAAAAATCAATAGTCGTACTATATAATTCTGAGGCCAGAATTTGATTCAGAGGTAACTGGAAATAATTCCAGAAAAACATATGCTTAATATTTATAAAAAAATAGAAATTGTGGGTGCAGAGAATGCTAAATTGAGTCCTTTTTTTCTTATCTAGGCATCTGTATTCTTCATAAAATATATATGAAAAAAATGTCCTTTTCATACTATTGTAGTAACCTGAATGAGAAAGAATATTCAGTGGGGGAAACTCTCAGCTAAATACCCATAACTTAATAGACTGCCTTCATGTCCTGAGGCTTTTGGGTAATAACAGATATTTAGTTGGGAAGGATATGGAGTAAGCGATGTTTAATAAACATTTGTACCTTTGAAAGTTGAGAAAGACCCTCAAGAGATTGCTAGTCATTTTCTCTGAACTGCATCTAGAGCAGAGGTACTCACTACTGTGTCAGGAGTGTTTGTGAGAAGTATCACAGGGACTATATTATAAATAATAAACACCTGAAGTGTGAGAATGCTTAATTTAACTAAAATGACAGCCAGTTTATGAATGTCCCTATAGTATTTTCACTTACTTGCTCTTAGATACTCTAGCTCCAGAGGGAACAGAGAAACTTGGTTTCAGTAGCTTTTTAAAAAATTCTTGTATATACTATTTTATGTCATTCCTGAATATTTGAAATGAATGTCTTTTTACACATGTAAAGGCTTGTGGGATTTGGCTTGCATAAAAATTAGAACTGTGTGTAATAATCTTCTGATGTTGGCCATAGCAGCAAGTGGCCTCACTTACAGATTCCTAAACTGATATGATGACCGAAACTATCATAGTAACCTCCTACCCTCATTTACTTTCCCCACAACTCAGTTCTTTATCTTTGAAACCAACAGGCTGGTAATTGAGTGTGGACTCTCTGCCTGTACTGTCAAGATTTTTGAAATAGGTCTAAAGAAATCAGGATGAGATTGATGTATGAATCATTGTAAAAGAGAAAATGAGAGTCCCCTGACCATTCATTTTCTGGCAATCCAATCTACTGCATTTAGAGAAAGAAACTGTGTATAATCCATGGAGCTCCTGGTTGTAACAATATTAATAACAGTTAACAGTAATAGAATAACAGTTCCCAGCACCAATCATTTCTTCTTACATCACTCATAGAGACTTAAAAAGATGAGTAGAGAATATCTTCAGGTTTCTCTTCTGAAGACTATTTTTTTTTCTTTTTTTGCCATCTTTGAAGGCATTAGATTACCATTGCATAGGCATTAGGAAGAAAGTTGCCTAAGATGTAAACATATTGACTCTATAGAAGTAGAAAAAAGAAATCTACATTAATCTCTTTGTAACCATCATCAGGATATTTGCCACAGAGAATCTCTTGAGATTCTCCTACATAACCTCCCTATAAAATTCCTTGTTGGAATAGTTTCCAATGCAATTTAATGTGGTTGAACTTATTCATAAAGAGAGCTTAATTTTGAGATTCAATTTGGGAATTCTACATATTGGATTTTTCTTATTTTATTTCAAATAAAAACTATTTTTCACCATTAAAAACTCAATATCATATTTTCTTAAGATGGAATAGAATTCTGCACTGTAGTAACATGTCAGACGACAGTTCATATATCTTCAAACAGAATCAATTCTTTTTATTTTTTAAGTAATCTCTACACCCAATATGGGACTCAAACTCATGACCCCGAGATTAAGAGTTGCTCCACCAACTGAGCCAACCAGATGCCCCACAGAATCCATTCTATAATGTTCAGTGACATCTCACTTTTCTATATATATATATACGATAGATTAGATATAGATATATTATATAGATATATAGATATATTTTACAGATATATTTTTACACACACACACACACACACACATATATATATATATATATATATATATATATATATATATATATATAATTTTAGAGAGAGATGTGTGAGCAGGGGAGGGTCAGAGAGAGAAGGAGAGAATCTTAAGCAGACTTCCTGCACAGTGCAGAGCCCCACTCTGGTCTCCATCTTACAACTGAGATCACAACCTGAGTCAAAATCAAGACTCAGACCCTTAACCAACTGAGTCATTCAGGTGCCCCACACTTTGTATATATTAACACATGGAAGTTTTATATCCACTAATGCTGATTAATCATTTTGTATAAGAATCTCCTTCTGACATGACAGGAAATAACATCTCTGCAAACAACTATATTAGATATTTCATCAGACTTTGGATAGAGCACACATGGCATACATTTCTGAAACTAGAAGCCATGATAATAAAGGTCAATTGTAGAAAACAAATACTTGAGACTGCATTTTATTTTCAGGCTTAAGAGGATTATGCTGTTTTGTTACCAGTTGCTACAAGTGAATATGAAATTTGATGTTGAGTTTCCTAGCTGTCAAAGAGAAAAAAGAACAAAGAAAAAAAAAAAGAGGAAGAATACCAATTTGTGAAGGAAAGCAATTATTTCCCCTTTTTTCCTCTCTCCCAGAATGGTATGTGTTTAGAGGATTTTGATCAACAGCCTTTCTTGTAACATCCTAAGATAAAATTCAAAGACAAAACATTGCAGGTGAACTCAAAGAAAATAATATATAAGAAGCTATGTTGGTATGATATAATCATGTATATAGACTGTGGCTATTTGACTTCATACAATAATAGGATTTATTCTGTCCTTTAAATGATACTTTTAAGACATATTTCTTTTTCCAATTAGCATTCAGTAAGAGCCAATAACAGATTGAGAATGAGTCTTTAACCAGTCCTGAAAAGCTGGCTGTCTATTATTTGTTAAGATCAAATCCATGAGCATTGGATGCCAGATAAGAAGAGTAAGATAGAAAAATAAATTGGTTTAGTGGGAGAGGGAAGGTAAATAGAAGAAGAAAATAGGAAAAAAATGAAGCTACTTTGAATACAGGAAATAGAGTAACCAGATAAGAGTAAAAGGATCAGGAAAAAAATGCAGGTGTTGGAGAGTTAGGGCAAAAATGTGACATAGTCCCAAGTTTTAGGTATGTTACTTTGCACTAATTGCCATTTCTAAAATTAGCAGCAAGAAGCTGGAAAGGCAGACTAATGTGGCAGCCAAGATTAATGCCGATTAATTGTTTTGTATGAAAATCTCCTCTTAACATGGCAGGAGATAACATCTATGCAAAACAACTAAATTGGATATTTCATCAGCTCTGTTTAGTGATTAACTCACTCTTCTTAGGACTGCACGTGGATATTTCATTAGTCTCAAAATAGTTGCTTTCTTTTGGGTCCTTATTGTTAGAAGTAATAAATGCTATTTTTGATGCTGTTATATTATCTTTCCAATTACCAAGAAGAAATAAAAACAAATGAAAAATGATAATTTGCCACTTGTGGACCATTAAACACAGACTATACATGTATTCTGCAGTTTAGGACAGCAGCAAGGCCATTGTGGGCTAGTTTTCTTTTATAAAATTGCCTCTTTTTTCTCACAGGCGTTGTGCTATGGGTCATTCTACTTTTCTTGATTTCACTTTTCAATAAAACTTGCCTGTTATTTATTAATGTCTTGTGTTTCTCACTGTCATTTATTTTCACCTTCCTCAGAATATAAAATTTTAAAAGAGAAGATAAAAACATTAGTTATATGGATGTCTACTTTTGGAAAAAACAAGATTATGCAGTTTTTCAGGGTAATGCTATTTATTTATTTTTGCCTTTTCACTATGAGAGTTCAGCAAACTTGTATTCAGGATCTACCTTGTGCCAGGAACTATGGATATAAAAAGTGGATGTCTCCCAAGTGCTCCCACTGAGCATTTATTTAAGAGGGAATGTGGACAAGTAAAATATGATTCCTGAGATACAGGGCCAGTCCCTGGTATGAACAATGGGAGTTAAACACAGACATATAGAAATTAAGGCTGGAAGAGACTCTAGATATGATCTAGTTTCCTCTTTGTAAATGAGAAATCTGAAGAGCACAGAAGTAGGTGATTTGCCCAAAGCCATATAGGGTGTTTGTAACAGCCAGTTGTTGATAGTAGAACAATTTTTTTGACACAGAATCAGCATACTCTCTCCTATAACACACAACCATTTGACTCACAAGTTGGCAAATTAATTCGACCCTTTAGGGTTCAGATGAACCCTTCGTTTCTTCACTTTCCTGTCCTGCCCCACTTACATACACTCCTTTCTTTAAATATTTAGCTTTTTATTTTTCTCAAGTATACAGGAGACTGTTGGATGGGGAGGAACTTTGAATATCTATAAAGCACCAAAGAGTTGTCTTGATCTTTATGACTTCCATCTTGATAATTTAACTTTCAATTATTCAGAAAAGTAGAGGTGGAGGGCCAGATTGGCATTCTCTGCAAACACCTCATTTCATCAGTGTGCAGAGTTCCAACTAATTGCAATGAGAACTCCATGTACAGAAGCATGAAGAGGGTGCAAGATGCATATTAATTTTGTAGAGTATTTCCCCCAGTTATAGTTGTGATTTTTTTTAAATTAAAGGGGGGAGTGTGTGGTTAAATAGTTCAAGACATCCAATGAACACCAAATGTAGTAGGGATCCCTAATTAATATGTGTTTTACAGAGAGGAACGCTTGTAAGTTTGAAAGCATTGGGGAGTTTGATGTTATTTTTGAAATAAATTTTTAATTAAATTTTCCTTAATTGAGCATACTGAAATTCCAGTAAAGGATGCCTATAAAGTACTCCTTGGGGTATGGAGGAGATCCACAGAGGTGTGGAGAAATATGTGAATTGGGCTGAGCATCTCATTAATTCTCATGATACCCTGGGAAGAAGACAGGAAGCATAATGTGCAGGCCACAATTCACTGAAGTAAAATGACCTTGAAGGGAATGTTAAAACCTTTGATGTCTGGGGACTAAAAGAAGTTTAACATGATTTCTTGCACCAACCTACTTCCCCTCCCCATGTTCTACCTGTAAATTAGGCAGAATTCGAAGTATGTTGAGTTCCTATGCCCTGGGCTTATAGGGAAGAAGAAGTTTGTGGGTTTCGTTTTTCTACTAAAGACAGGTAATATATATACATATACATATATACATATATACATATATATATATGTATATATGTATATATATTCTTATCAGAGTAAACAATTCAACTTAGTGTTTGTTACTATGTACAAGGCATTGAGTGTTATGTGGGAGGCATGAAAATTAGTACAACTGCGTTTCTTCTGTCTCTCTTCATCAACATGTCACATCTTCTATCATAATTTCAAAACTATGTAAAATCCTACACATTTCCAATCCTTTCTCACTTAATGTAATTTCCATGAAGACACTGATATCCTGAATGGGTGAGTTTTCACATAAGATCAAGGGCTGCTCATAAGTTAAAGTGAATAATGGGAGACACAGGAAATTACTTAGCCTGCAAGGCACTACAAACTGATTGATAAAACAAAAACAGACAAGAGGTTAAATGAACAATTACAAACTATAGGAATTTGGATTAAAGATAAATCTGTCACCATGTAAATCATGTGAACTCATGGACAAGATAGGACTGGTGTATAATGATCATATTCTTAAACTAATCTCAACCCCCATTCTACTATTATGAGCCCTGAACCCAATTTTCTTAAACATTTATTCTTGGGTTGTCACCCAAGTAACAGCCACAAAATCTGATATATCCATTCCAGATGTCAAGTCAAAAGGACATCACTGGGCCCAGGTTTAATGAGATTTAGTAATGCAAATAGGAAAAGTGCATTTACCTTCTAAACCTGTAGTAATTTGTGTGAGGCTCAGGGTCCCTGTCAATATAGAACAGAAAGTTAAAAAATTCATGACTTCCATTCTCTTTCTGATCAATGACTATCATAAAAATAAATTAATAGTAACATATGGTTCTCAAATACACATAATGTGATGATGAGGATGATTTTTTTTCCCTGAACTTCAAACTTCTTGAGGATTGCTTCAGTTTCATTTATTATTTTATCTGGGAATTTTGCCTGCTTACTGACACATAGGCTGCCAAAGAGTAATAAATATTTGTTGATGGATAAATAAATGATGCATTTTTGCCTCTTTCTATAATATTGATTAATTACTTTCCATGGTAATATTTTCATGTGCCTGAACTATTTAGGGTAATCTGCTTTAAGCAAACATATATAAAATATAAGAGGGGCGCCTGGGTGGCTCAGGTGGTTAAGCATCCAACTCTTGATTTTGGCTCAGACAGAGTTTTGTGAGTTCAAGCCCCACTTTGGGCTCTGTGCTGACACTGTGGAACCTGCTTGGGATTCTCTCTCTCTGCCCCTCCCCTAGACGTGCTTTCTGTCTCTCCCAAAATAAATAAATGAATAAACTAAACTAAACTAACTAACTAAATAAATAAATAAATAGCCCCTAAACTTTAAAGGTCTGATTATGATAAATCTTTCATTAAAATTTATTTGGAAATAAAAATACTCAGTTTGTAATCTAATACATTCAAAAGTAAAACTTGATTTACCAAATGCAATATATGTAGTTTTCCATCAATATATCCATTGCATAAAGCAAGGTGTCCGCACTAAAATTATATATTTTTTAGATAATAAACATTTGTTTTCTAATAACATTTGTTTTGTAATAAACATTTGTTTGCATTGTCATTCTATATAGATTACAGCAGGAATTTTTATTTTAAATAACACTTACTTGGATAGTTTAATTTAAAATGCAATAAAACATATTTTATGTTGAAACTCAGCCCCAAACTTCCAAAAACACAATTCTATTTTGTTCACTAATTTACATTCTATTTACCTTTTCTTAGCCCCCACTTTCTCCTATCTGACCTACAGGTTATAATACCTATTCAAGAAAACCTCTCAAACTCATTCCTAAGTTCATAGATAACTTTAATAAAATATGCTGAGGTTTAAGAAGCTATTTTTCTTCCTTCTTTGTATTATGTTTTATTAAATAGCCTCTTGTCCAAGTGTCTGGATACTGCATGTGGGGAACATTATATGGATAGATATGGATAGCTGTCTGTTTTCTGAACTTGAAAGGTATAACCATTAATCTATAATAATAATATCACAATTGTTTATATAACACCATACCAAGCAAGCAATTAATGGAGCAATGAAGCAATCTGGGGAAAAAAGACAGAAGATAGATAAGTCCAAAAGAGAAGTCCACAAGAAAAGGAAAATTATATTTTGCAAAATATCATATAAAATGAGATTTTAAAAGTCTTGGAATATATTACATGGTTGCCCAGACTGATATTTCTGATTTTTTTTACCTCATGGAAATTTTATGGAAATAATAGTATGTAGTTTTGACGTGTTCAAAATTTATAAGGGATATCAAAGAGTTGTGACATTCATTGCCTTTTTTATTAGAGCAGATAAAAATGGACTATAGGTTATGACATTTCCTTTCAATGAAAATTCTAAAAATCACTCTTAAGTGTACAGATAACTTTCAATATCATATCATACTGGTTCTTTGGAGAGAATTGCTCTCTTCTTTTTCTCTATACTTTTCTCATATAACATGCTTGTCAAGGTGTCTGGGGAATACATGTTACAGCATTATATTGTAGACACAGATAGGTGGGTGTCCTTTGCCTTTAGACATAATAAATTCCAAACTAAAATAAGCACAAGTATCATAATAACCAAAACCTTACTATTTTTGATTTACAATAACTAATTTGTGTTAAGATGTTCAAGACAGAAATAGAATAAAAATATTTTTCACTGAAGGCTTTTTTTTTGTTTGTTTTAATGTGAAATTTATTGTCAAGTTCATTTCCATACAACACCCAGTGCTCATCCCAACAGGTGCCATCCTCAATGCCCATCATCCACTTTCCCCTCCCTCCCACCCACCGTCAACCCTCAGTTTATTCTCAGTTTTTAAGAGTCTTTATGGTTTGCCTCCCTGAAGGCTTTTATTTAGAACCCAGTTGACCAATTTATTAAAGCTGTATGATGGAGGTAAAATGAAAGGAATACTGTACTTGAACTGCATGAGAGGTATTTTGAATCACAGATAAGATATTGTTATATTATCATGGAAGATGGAAATGAGTAAAACCAAAAGGAAGAACAAGTTGTATCATAAAATGAGTGATGAAGGGTAAATATAGAGAAATAAAAAGAGCATGACATTTCTGTGAACATAAGAATAACATTTTGAAACACTGTTATCAATCACAACAGACTAAGTCTGATACCTTTGGGCTTAGAAATAAGGAAATACCTGAGCAAATAAATTTTCCATCCAGTTATCTTATATATAGTAACAAGTACAGCACCTCATTTGACCAAACCTAGAATAGAAGTATGTAAGTGACTCCAGAATCCTCTCTAGTAATTACAAGTAGGAATATAAAATCATTGAAGTTATATCTAAGGCGAGTACTCTGCTCTCATTACTTTGAATTAATAGAAGGGAAATAAGTTATAAATGTAGATGTTTTACTTTTACAAAGTAGGAATGTTCTATATCAAGGTGCTAGAAGAGATATAAAAAAAAAGAAAAATAAAAAAAAAGGTTTCAGACAATTGCCAATTTATTGTGATTAGAACCTCTAGTACATTGTTGAATAAAAATGGCTACAGTAGGTATTCTTATTCCTGATCTTAAGAGGAAAGCATGCATTCTTTCTCCTTTAAGTATGACATTGGCTGTGGGCTTTCTGTAGATATCCTTTATCAGATTGAGGATGTTTCTTTCTCCTTTCTGGTTGTTAAGTGTTTTAATAACACATAGAGGTTAGATTTTGTCAAACGCTTCTCCTGCCCATATTGAAATGATCATCTGTTTTTTATTTATATGGTAAACTACAATAATTATTTTTAATCTCTTGAACTATACAAAAAGTGCTGCATTTGTGAAGTAGTCCCATTTGGTCATAATTTATAATATTTCTCATATATTTCTGTATTTGGTTTGTTAATACTTTGTTGAGGAATTTTGTATCTGTACTCATAAGGGACATTCCGTAGTTTTCCTTTGTTTGGATGTCTTCACCTGGTTTTACGTCAGGTGTAATTTAATGCACAATCAATGATTATTCAGAATATCTCCCTACATGTCTTCCCTGATGATAAAGTGTACTGATCCTCTGTCTTACTGAGGTTCAGTCCTTTCTCTTAGAGGGACAATTTTAAGTTTGTTCTGTGTGCCTGGTTAATTTCTAGAGTTCTGAAGTGTTGATTTTAGCTGTCTTTCCCACATTATCATTGTTTTAGAGGGAAAGTGACTTTGCCATGGTCTTGATCTGCCATTTTGGAGGTCAATATCCTATATGAACCTTTCTCTATGTTATACTTGTTGCTAACATTCTCTAGAATTGTTAAAACCCACCCACACCTCTCCTTTTGTCTAATGTGCTGCTACCACTTTACTTCAGGCCCAGAGTCTACATCATCTCACACTAAAAGCATATATAAAATATAAGTCAAGAATACTCTCTGAGCCCAAGTAACAAATAGAAGCCAGATTTTCACAGCTCACTATATATTTCTCTTGCATTTTGCTTTGCTAAACTCTATACTTCCTTTAAGATTAGATTCACATTTATTCATCTTTCTGAAAGGTCTTTCTTCTGATCAGAGTTAATCTCTCTCTATCAGCATTTTGTTCAAATATCTACTGTAATACTTATGCCATTATACTGTGTTTGTTGACATCTATTCCCTTCTCCACATACTCGGATTCTCATTCTACAATTAGAATATTCAGTCTTTCAAGGAACAGGCAAATTGTATACACATTTCTGCCCCAATTTGTGAAATTTTCAGCCGTTGATTTTGTACATACTTTCTCCTTACCCCCAGTACACACACACACACACACACACACACACACACACACACACACACTTAATCCTCTCATTCTGGGACTCTGATAACACAAATGATAAATCTTTTATTATATTCCACTAGGTCTCTGAGGCTCTGTTTATTATTTGTTTCACTCTATTTTCTTTCATTTTATTTAAATTGGATAATTTCTACTGTGCTCTTCAAGTTCACTGATTCTTTTACTCTGTCCTCTCCATCCTGCTGTTGAGCCCATCCATTGAGTTAGTTCAATTTCAGATATTGTAAATTTTGGTTCTAAAATGGAAATTTGATTCATCTTCACATATTTTAATTTTCACTGAGGTTTTCTCTTTTTTCATTTGTTTCAAGCATGTTTGAAATGTTCATTGAAGCATCGTTAAATGAGTGCTTTAAAATTCTTGTCATAGATTTCTCACGTCTACATCATCTTGGTATTGGTGTCTGTTGGTTGTCTTTTTTTCATTCAGTTTGAGATTTTCCTGGTCAATGGTACAATGAGTTATATTCATTTGAAACATGCACATTTTTAGTATTATAAGACTGGATCTCACTTAAGTATCGTGTTTTAACTGGCTTCCTCTGGTACTGCTGTGGTGGGTGAAGGGGGCAAGTGTGCTACCTTATTACTTCCAAGTGGGGTGGAAGTGTAGGTACTCCACTCAGCCTCTTTTGACACCCAGGAGTGAAAAGCTCTTCCTTACTATTGGACTGGATGGAAATTCAGATTCCTGACTAAGCATCTGATGATAAAACACTGGCTGAGTTGGAGTCACATTTGCACTACTCCTCACTCTGCTCCACTGATAGTAAGGGTGGAAGGCTTCCTCCCAAGCTGGAAGGAAAGTTCTAGCTTCCTACTCACTCTTCTCTGGTGCCACCCTGGTAGGTGAATTAGGTCATCTGGCTACAGCCTGGCAAAGATGGAATTCCGTCTAGGGCTGCCACTGGCCTTTATTGGGATGGGGCTGCAATTTGTTCTGCACTATTTAACTGGAATAAAGTTATCATCAGAGATTTTTTTGTCTAGCTAGGCTACATCTTTCCTGGTCTTATGGCACAGAGAGTAGGCTTTTGTTGTGAACCGTTATTGACATCTGTTGACATTTCCAGGTTGCTTGTTTCTCCAGGATTCAGTCTGGGATATATGAAGTGAAAAGAAAGTCTAAGGAACTCACCATCATCATGCCTTAGGTCCCAAGCTCCTTAGCTGCTCTGACTTATTCTCTCCAGCTTTTAGGGTCATCTTACATTTGCTTTCTGTATAAAATCTAGTATGGCTTTTTAGTTTTACTTAGTAGGAGGAATAGAGGAAAATATGTCTACTCCATCTTTGTGGATGGGGAAGTTGTCTCAAGGTCTATCAGTATTTTCCTAATATTTTGCACAGTGACTCTCAGATAGTAAATATTTGATGAATAGTTGTTAACCAAATGACTTAATGGTAGAACTTCACATCTACTATTTTGGGAACGCCAGGCTCCATTTGATTCACTTCTGTTTCATGAACATTTGAGGTTCAAAGCACAGCATTCCAGTTAAAGGGCAGTATTACTAAAATTATAAAAGTTTTATAATTTCTGTCATGATATTCAACTAAAATTCTTGATTTCAAAAAGGAGCAGGGTTGCCTGGGTGGCTCAGTCCATTGAACATCCAACTCTTGATTTCAGCTCAGGTCATAATCTCATGGTTTGTGGGTTCGAGCACCATGTCAGGCTCTGTGCTGACAGTGCTGAGCCTGCATGGGATTCTCTCTCTCCCTTTCTCCCTGACACCTCCCCCTCCTCAAAATAAATAAGCTTACAAAAATAAGAAAAAGGAGCAAAAATTCTCTCTGGTTTTTTGTTTTTGTTTTGTTTTTTTTTTTTTTTTGGTGGTGGTGATGTTGCCATCATTTGCATTTGAAAATCTTCTGAAACACTTTACTCCTTAAACTTGTTATTCTTTGTTGAGCTGATTTATAGCTTCTAAATAATTTAGAGAATGTAATTTGTAATTAAGAACATTCTCACTCACATATGCAAATACTAATGACTACTTGTTATGATCTTGCTATTTTTAATAACATTAGTGCTGCTGGGCTGAAATTTCTTAAAGATCAGACTAATTTTAATAGCTCAGTGTTCTTTTTATAATTGTCTAAATCATTTATTTTATTTGCCATTCATGGAGGTTGGTTATTTTCTTTAATATTTTGATGCTTACAGAATATGACATAAATACCTTGTCACTTGTGATGCAATGAACAATTGTCATTTAGAGGCTTTGTAGTCCCAGGAACTAAAAATGGAATTTATTTAAACGAATTCTTTAGTGGAAATGCTTTGACAGGTAGGACCTTGATCATGGCATTATTCCATCCCTCAGCTCCTGTAACTAGTTTTAGACTAATTTGAGCTTTTCAAATGCTATTCTTAATGTCTCCATTGAATAAATCAATTAAACCAAGTTCATTTCAGGTAACATTATTTTCAACAAAAGTTATCTGTCAGAAAATCGTGAGGTTAAGTGGTAATACTTAAATTAAAACAACAAAAAGGGCAATTATGTGTATTCAAGCGATTTCAAGAACAAATAAACATTGCAGCAGAGGGGCATCTCTGTGAAGCATCACTAATGATATGGTAAAGAGGAAGGTCGGAAATGGAACAACAGCCATTTTTTACCCTATAAACAGATAAATAGAAGCACATACCACATTACTTTTCTAATAGTAGCATTATAATCCATTTTTTGTTTTTTAAAAATATGTAATAGATGTTGAAGTTTTGGTCATATGTCTAAAGCCCTAAAGATATTATCATCTCATCTCATAGCCGAGAACTAAAACTCAGAAAAGTTAAAATAAGTTTTCCATATCACAATGATACTAAATGTTTCTTGTAGGCCCTGTGGTTTTAAGCCTAGGTCTCTCAAATGACAGAATTTGTGTTCCTTTCATTATTCATCCTTGTGTGTTACATCTTAAAATTCAGAATCCCCTTTGTTGATAATCCTACTTTTCTTTCCTCCAATTCTGTCATGATCTTCTATAAATGATCTTAGAACTCTACTCCCTATACTAGCCAAAGAGTATACTGTATCTAAGATGCCATCCACTGTAATATATAGTTTGTCATGTGCCCTCAAGAAAGAAAATGCCCTGTCATTTAATTTTTGTACACCATCAGTTGTGAGATACAGTCAGATTCCATTAATATTAACATGTAAAAATATGTGTCTTGGAGCCAATACATATTATTATTTTCTGTTTGCTGCCTGGAGTTATCAAAGAACTGTTTATTTATGCAACATGTGTGGAATAATAGGGAGAGAGGAAGAAGATGGCAAGGGAAATTGTCTGAAGAGATTCATAACAGAAGGAGATTTCTAATCATAACTTTTAAAAAACTATCATCTTGACATGATTATCTTGAAGATAATGATAAAAGTAATTTGCAGAAAGCAGTGCCACTGTAAGACTATGAGACTTATGAAGATGTTCGAAGCATGACAGTTTCTTTCCCATGATCACATCCCCCTAACCAATGATTACTCCTACACATACCATCAAACTCTTACCCCTGAATAATTCCCCTAGTGTTAAGTTCCCTCTATAACTGTCGCCCCTTTTCATTGATCCCCATGTTTTCTGGGGTATTGACAGCCTTACTGACTTTAACTCAAACATGTAATCTTACAATAAAATTTCCCGTTTGAATAGAATAATGTGAATTCCTTCTCCACACCTGAATTCTTGTTTGACAATGTATTAATGAAATTTTTTCTTATTTAAAAAATGAAAGTAGCATAATGTGATGAGAATTTTCTTATGGCACAATCTTGGTCTATCTGCAGTATATCCAGACAGTCCAGAGCTGGCCAAACAGAGGGGCTATAGTGAAACAGCTGTGGTGTTCTTGTGACAAAGTCTAGAATCTGGATTGCAGATATTTAATCATTGTCCGATCATGTTGATGGAACTAAATGAAGTGTTTTCTATCCTTGAAGACCCTTAATCCGTTCAGTTATCATATAGTTAATATGAAGAAATAATTCTTTTGATGATGTATAATTAGGAACAAGATTAAGAAGCCAGGGTTTGAATATAGGTCCGTCTGACTTTGAATCCCTCATTCTTAAGCACTCTATATTTTTCCTCAGGACATTTTGCTGTCAAGATCTCCAACCTCTGTTACATAGGCATAAATGAGTGTCCTAGGACATTGGGAATCAAGATGGTCAACATAAAGCAATATAAGTTAAGATCTGGCATCTTTGAGGCAGGGACAGGCTACCTTCTTATTTAGATCCAAAAGCCATTTCAGACAGCTGCAGATGGAAAGCTATTTCCCAAGAGTGATAAGAAGAAATAACATACTTGCTCAGCATGGGTTATGTGACATGCTCACTAAAATGTCAGATGATGGTATGAAAATACTGGTTGGGATCCTCAGATCTCCCTGGCTTTGGACAAAGAAATATTAGGGACCTCTCACTGCTGATTCTTCTCTCCTCAAGCTCACCACTCCCCCAGGATTGGTGACCCCATTTCACCCTCCTCTAGGGGCAATCTTCCCCTCTTCTCTTTTTAGCCTGCAGCAGGGTAATCTGGCTTTCCTTGAATTATCTACCAAGTTCTTTCTATAACATTATTCTTCATTTCAGCTCCTTTCAGTGAATTCCTTTCAATTCCCCAAAGACCACTGTGAACACTGTGAATGTCCAAAAGCTGAGCACTATCTGTCTTTCTCATGAAATTATAACAATTTCAATTTTCCTAGATTCAATGTGGATTCTCTCATTAATTAAGAAAAGGCTCATAAGCGGGGAAGTATGAAAAATAATGAAAGATGAAGAACACTCTTTTAGTAATAATTTTTCTACTTTCTCACTACTTAATTTTTAAGTTTCCAAAATTATCTTCAATTCCATTTGGGTGTTTTGTACCCTACCCCTTCCAAGATGGAAGACATAAGTAAGACTCTCACCTGAATCTGACTTGAGGATACATAATTCTATTTCTCCTGAGACATCGTAGTCTCCTATATCCTTGGAGACATTTAGATTTTTGGCAATCATGGGCATATTCTCTACCTCAGATGATTCAGAAAAAAGATTCATAAGCCCAAGGTAAACATTCTATCCACCATTCCCAATTATATTATAGTCTCATCATTCTGACTATGGTTTTACTTCCCATTTTTATCCTCAAGAATAAGGGTCAGTGACTTTTTTATATCAATTGCAACAACAAATTGATCAATATTTGTTAGATCAGCTTGAATCATCTGTTCCATGTTTAGTTGTTCTAAAAAGCCACTGAGTATTGGACTTGCCCTCCCCTTCCATATCACTGTGTGTTATTGTGTTCTGCCTCTGTCCTGAGGCTGGAGTGATCATTTCCTCTTTGTTATTTACCACATTGCTGAGTGTACCATTAGCACTCAATAAATTAAAATAATAATGATACAACTCATCACCATAATTATCTTTATTCCCCTAGGCAGATCCAGCAGGGAATGAGCCAATTCAGAGGATGCTCTGTTTTCTATAAATGCCCTCTAGAATGTCTGAGGACGTTCTATAAATGCCCTCTAGAATATCTTTCACTCCATTCATTTTTTAAATCAAAACAATAACAGTGTGGTGATTATTGAGGAAGCACTCTTTGAGGCTTACAAGAAAATAAGCTAACATGGCCTGGTTTCCCTTTCCAAATTCCTGAAACACGTAGTGCCTTTATCACTTATGTGATATGTCATATTACTCTTTCATTTTACTTACAAATAGATTATTATTCTTTTAAAGGCAGGGATAGGTTTGATCTGACTTCATAAACCAATCACTATCCTTAGCAGATTCTAAGTAAACAATTAGCTGCAAATTATGTATAAAAATAATGATAGGTTTGATGTTTATGAACTCATTTACATGTAAAAACTTTTCCAGTTATAAGATCTGATAAACTGTGAGCTCCTAGTAGTTTTCGAGCTCTTCAATTACACACACATTTTCTTAATCATGTATACATCCACAGTAAATAACCCATGAAATGATACAAAATGCACACAATAAAAATTTTGAACTAAAAGCAATCTAATGTAAATTGAAGTTTTAATTGTAATGTCGAAATTATATGTGTATTTTATGTCATTTGTCCTAGCCCTTGCATTCTATTCTAATAGAAAGACCATTCTTTAAATCCCATGCCACTAGATTACCCCACCAGCTATGCATCCTGAATGATGTTATCACTATCAATGACTGGTCTGACCTATCATGAATACTTTGCACCTGGCTTATTGATTTCTTTTCTATGTCCAGCTATGCTACCATTTTGAGTCATTGTTAATACCTATGTGAAGAACCTTTCTTACATCTTAGCTTAAAAAGTAGTTTGATCCGTATAATTCCAGTAATTTTCACCCTTGTATAGTGAGCCACTGACTTTCCATAGCCATATCCTATGGGTTAACATCTTTCTCCATCTCAGGCATATTAAATGCTAATATCTCACTTCCTGATCAAATCACTTATCCCTTCTATCTCATACCCTTAGTTCATTAACCCTTGCTCTTCAACCTCCTAAAAATCTCCAAATTTTTTTCTCTTTTCCTTTTCGTAAGGCCAAGCACCCTCTGGCTTTATTTCCCTACTTTGAGCATCAAAGAAGATGGTTGTAGAACTGGTCAATTCCTTTAAACTCTTGTTTTCCTTTCTCTTTTACCCCCAAATTGCTTAGCTTTATAAATGGATGATATTATAAATTGATGTTTCTAACCTAATGCTGCTTATCAATTGCTTTTCTTGCTTATTATCTATAATTCTCTTTTCTGAAATTTGACAACTTTTCTTACAATCTTTAGCCAGCCTCCTGCTTTTTGCCTTCAAAAACTTGCTTTGCCTTCTTCTATATGAAAAAGTGTAAAATTTATGTTGTAATCATGTCAGACATTCGAAACCCTACCCTCCACTCCCCCAACACTTATCTACATCATACCCAACCAGAATTCTTTCCCTCCAAGCTGAGGGAATAAGACTGTCACACTTTTACCCTTGATCCTACACAATCTCATCTCTTAGAACTTGTTTCATAATTTACCTCTTCATCAATGTCTTTTCTGTTCAAATTTTGATTTTCTAATGCCAAGAACTGCTTTTAGATTTCTGCACAGAAATACATGAAAATGAAATTTCTAAATACTTCATTCCCCAGTAACTGTAGGCTCAATTTATTTTCTTCTCTTTCAGTTCCATTTCTGGAAAGAAAAGTGATGAATCAGTTCATTTGGGTCTATCCACTAACACACTATTATTGAAAACCTTTCTGATGTCAGGCTCTATGCTATGCCTGGATATTCTATGAAAAACGAGATAGAACTTATTCTACTTTCATGGTGTTTTAAGCTCTATTCGGTTACCTCCCATCCAGTCTTCAACCTACTGTAATCATGCTTCTACTCCAATTGCATTGAATCAACTCAGTTCTTCACCTCTTTGTTCAAAGCAAGTAGAAACTTTCAGTATTTGTCTTCCAAAAAAAATTAATGTTTATTTGGTTTTGAGAGAGAGAGAGAGAGAGAGCATCACAGGGGAGGGACAGAGAGAGAGGGAGACACAGAGCTGGAAGCGGGCTTCAGGCCCCATGCTGTCAGCACAAAGCCCGACGCAGGGCTCGAACTCATGAACTGTGAGATCGTGACCTGAGTCAAAGTCAGACACTCAACCCACTGAGCCACCCAGGCACCCCAGTAATTCCAGTATTTGTCTTCTTATTGGTTTCTTCTGCATTTTATGATACTAAGTTCTTTTAACTTCCTGCACTTCATATAACCCCAAACTTGTCCTGTTCTACTTTGACTCTTGCCTCTCAGTGTCTTTTATGGGCTCCTGTTTTTCAGTTCCTAACTTATAAACATGTCATTCCTCAGGTTTCTGGTAATATTCTCACCCTATCTCTTTGTCATTATTTTACAGCTTCAATATTAACTAAGAATCCAGTATTGAAAATGTGATAGGAAAAGATACTCTTGGTTATCTCTGGATCCCCTCAAATTCCAAATACCTTCAAATAAACTCATTATATTTTCTCATATTCTTGATGACACTTGGTGTTACCTCTTTCCTGTTTATCAAACTTTGTTTATTTTTATTTTTTATTATGATTTTTGTGTTGCATCCTCTC
Organism: Acinonyx jubatus; assembly: GCF_027475565.1. NCBI lineage: Eukaryota > Metazoa > Chordata > Mammalia > Carnivora > Felidae > Acinonyx > Acinonyx jubatus. The sequence goes on along the minus strand of NC_069380.1, from coordinate 34,048,946 downwards.
CACACTTAGTATGAATAGCCTAGACAAAGGTTTATTTGGATTGTTTCCTCATTGGTCTAGCTTTGTCAACAGAACATCTTAGCTGAAACTCATATTTGATCACATCAGAGTATTAAGTTTTCAACAGTTACACATGACTTCTATTGTAACAGACTTTTAGTATGATAGAAAAGCCCTGCATTGCCTAACCTTCTAAACTATGCGTATCTTTATAATTTTAACTCTCACTACTCCTTGCCTCTTCATTCTTCTTTAGTCTTTTATTTATTGTTCTTTGTCTTTTCCCTCCTGTGTGTATTTATATATACTCATAATTTTTGTGTTGAAAATGTCCTTTTCTCCACTGTTTTTTCTTTTGTTTTGTTCTGGCTTTTTATTTGTTGAATATGTTAACACTTTTCTTATCTGGAATACTTGGAGAAAATTTTGTGTGTATGAAGAGGATTTTCTGACTCCCCAGACTGGAAAAGACAGTTCTATGTTCTATTTACATAGCACCGCATGCATAAACCTGTCATAGGATATATCACAATCTATCTAGTTGATCAATATTAATTTTTTCCTCTGTTAGAGTGTGAATTATATAAAGATAGGATAATGTTTTGTTGATTCCCTAGGATCTGGAATAGCACTTTGTATATATGACAAATGAGTATTTTGTTTTTACTTGAATTAAAGAAGTGGACAATCTTTGACACCTTCCTTAATATTCTTATAACACAAATGAGTCTAGACATACATACTTACTCAAATATACCTTATTCTAGGCCATAGTTCTTACGATTCCTCCTAACAAATTTCTTTTTTTTTTTTAATTTTTTTTTAACGTTTATTTATTTTTGAGACAGAGAGAGACAGAGCATGAACGGGGGAGGGTCAGAGAGAGAGGGAGACACAGAATCTGAAACAGGCTCCAGGCTCTGAGCAGTCAGCACAGAGCCTGACGCGGGGCTCGAACTCACATACTGCAAGATCATGACCTGAGCCGAAGTCGGACGCTTAACCGACTGAGCCACCCACGCGCCCCCTAACAAATTTCTAAGTACAATCTGGGAGAAAAATTTGGAAAATGTGATAAACCTTGATATTGAATAGAGTTATATAAATACAATATGCTCTCTCTATTGACATTTCTCTGAGGTCAAATGGAAGTCAGAATAGACACACACTATGAGTTTGAACTTACTCTGAGGGAAGTGATGTCCTTCATTCAATTGTTTATGGACAAAACCTTAATTTGATCCTGAGCAAAATTTAAGGAAATTTCTATGACTATATTGCATAGCAGACACATAAACTTTGGTTATTTCTTGGAGTTATATTGCTTTGGTAATTGGAGTATTGCTTTGGTTATTATACCCTAACCACATTAAGTGACTTTTAATTTCTTTACCACTCTAATTTTCAGTGATTCTGTGGATCAAAAATAACTTCTGTCACTTTGTTCTGATTGCATGATTTATACAGCCTCTTTAATAAATCCAAATCATTCACTTTCACTTCCTGATAACATGGATGTTATAAACATGAAACTACTGATTCAGAAGAGACTGTTACATCATTTAGTTTTAATTTTATTTCAGGAAAAAAACTTATGTAGGGAAGCATTAACAATTGTCTATAACTAGAACATTTAAACAAGTCATATAGTCTTATTAACTCACAAATGGACAGATGAAAATGTTAATAGCCTAGAAAATCCACCGCAGGAATAATATCTTGAATTTAAAATTTCTATCTGCAGTGCATTTTTGTGGCCAAGTTACAAAACACTCATTCTAAGGGTTTATAATGGAAATGCAAAAAGACCTTTAAATATAAGAGCAAGAAGAGATACTGCTATAGTACAAAAAGAATCCTTTTCCAACAAAAGGCTGAATATATAAATCATTGTTATGAAAAATACCTTTCTTCTTAGTTATATTCAATCTGCAAATCATAGACTCATTCTTGCTAGCAAAAAATGGCTTGGATTTGATTTTAATGTTGATTTTTTTTTTCATGCTTCTCCTCATTCTACATCTGTTCTGCCTCTTCCTTTCAATCATTTTCTTTGTGATTGCTTAGCTTCATGCTTCCTATATTTTGTTAGACTAAAATGTAATATACTCAAGGTTTGTATTGGCAGGCCCATGCAGCTAGTCAGCTCTGAAGCTAGCTTTCATCTCAAATGGGCAAGCAGGGGAGGGTGGTAGAGAGGAAAGGCAGACAGCAGAAAATGGAGGCAGAAGGAAAGAAAAATCCCATTTATATTTCTGAAGTGGCTAATGTTCCTTGTTGCATGAGGTTTCCTAGTAGAGAACACCTCTCTTCAGATAAGTACCAGCAGCTGTGGCGTCTCCAGAGCAAGATACCTGTTTCAAAACACGCAGCTTGGATTATTTTTAATGGTGTGATATCTGTCTCTTGTTTACTTATATTCGGTAAAGTATCCTCAGGTCTGCTGGCTTCATTAGCTCCTATTTCCTCTGTTTTTGGCTCACCTTGTGTTCTGCTGTCCACAAGTAACTAATGGGCTTTGGGGAGACATCTGGTCAGAAAATCTCTTCTGTCTGAAGCTCTTTAGGTTGTGCCAAGTTGTTTGGTCATGATATTAGCCAATAAAAAAAAGAGATTAGGTTTTACACTACAGTTTTATTTTTCATATAACAGGTCCATAATAAAAGTATAATAAATGATTTTGTATGCACAGACAGGAAAGACTTTATTTTTATTCTTCTCATTAAGAACTTGAATTTCCAGGGATTGCCTGAGCAATAGAATACCAAATTCTACCTGTTTATGTGAGCAGTAATTATATATTCTGGGTGGCATAAAGCACTCGGCAGGACTCTGAGGAAGTCTGTTAGTCATTTCATCATTTTATGCAGCATTGATCTTGCTGACTGCACAGAGCACTAATAGAACAAGTTAATGGAGTTTATTCTGTCACAAATGCTGCCAGTTAAAGATGATTGCCATGTATGGAAAACCAGGCTCTCTCACTTCTTCCTAAAGATGTATAGAAATATTAAATCTCTTATCTGCCATAGAGGAAATATATAAATATTGCCTGCCTAATATGAGTACAGGTGGACTCCAGTTTTCAAAGTAGAAATTGCAGAAGTTTTTGGCAATCTATCGTTGCAAAACCTACACTGAAATATAGCTGCTTGTGTTTTTATTAATGAATTGTGCAACATCAACATGATAGCTTCCTCCCCACCCCCAGAAAGTTAAATTATCTTAAACAGAGAGATGAGAAACTCATATTTGATGAGCTGAATTTAAACCAAATTGTGCTATTTAATAAGTAACTTGCAGCCTTGGATTGATGTTGATAAAGATGTAAAAACCAAATGTTGTTTCCCAGGCTGCAAAATTACATGTTATTCATGCTAAAATATGAAGCTGATTATAAGATTCAATGGTAATCAGACTGAATTAATAGAAATCCTTTAACAAACCTTCATTTTCTCAATAGTTCTGACAATTCAAGTAAATAAAAAATGAGAGCATGTACCAGTTCAGAAAATAAATTTAGTGTCTTACTTAGTACTTAAAATATTTCTCCAACTGATCAATAGAACTACCTAAATAAAATATTCTTTTGTGGACGTCAAGGTTTCTGGAAAGAATACGAATTCCCACTTATATGGATCTAATGTTTAGTTAAAGTTAATCAAGAATGAAAGATACATGTGCATGTTTCTTGTCAGCATAGAATAAAAAGACTGTGACTTGTACGATATATCACTATTTTAATTTAACATTTTCCTAAATAATACTAGAGGTTTGGGCTTGCTTCCAGAAAGTTCCTGAAGATAAAGTCAAATTCACAAAAATTTTTAGATATGCATTTTCTATCACAGCATTTTCTGAATGCTTTTTTGTTCAAACTTCAACCAGTTTTTAAAAAATGACTACACACACTCTAAATATGTTTTTTCCATTTTATTCATAAATAATATAAACATACTCCTTTACAAATAAAGTTGATACATTAGACTACATATACAACTTTAAAGATTGAAATGGATTCTTCATAAAATTTGTTGCTAAAATGCAAATTTAAAACTGGATCTAGTAAGATTTAGAAGCCATAATCATTGAAAGATAGAGGTAATTTCATGATTACAATTTTGGTGTTTTCTTATAACAACCTTCAGCCTCCCAATTTGCGGGTCATTCTTCTGTCTCCAATTCAGTATAGATTAAATTTTAGTTTCATCAATTTAGAGACCAACATTTTAATAATTCATCCTTTAAATGAGGCATACATTAAGAACAATGATAATGGATTTACATTTGGATAATATGTAACCAATTAATACAGTTAAAAGGTAAACAGTTCACTTCCGCTTCCGGATATGAGATAGCATTTTATCAGAATAGTCACCCTAAGAAAAACAACTGTAAATGCCAGATCTTTCATAAAGTTATTCTTCAGACAGCATTGGAAAGCAGCCAAAATTGCCAGGAATTAAGGAGCCAAGGAATTAAAGATCTCAGAGAGAAAGGAAGCATGTTGAAGTCCATTGTACATTATTCATTGCTTTTCTCTGAAAGGTATTTGTTGATTACGATGCTAAATCGTATGAGAGGATAAGACAGTAGGCAGAGAACAATAGCTAAGAGACTAAAGAGATGAGCCCAGCTCTCCAGAGTCCCTCAGAAGTGGACTCTGAAATTCAGGGTTTACCAGGAAAAAGATCCTGGTAACTGTCTCAGTTTTTCCATTGTAATCTCTGAAATGCTATGTCCTAGAAGTGGACCTAGAAATAGAAGAATATCCACACAAACTCAAACTTAGCTGTAATCTCATTGCTTGATTTTCTCTAACTGCCTCTCAGAAATCAAAATCTCTATGAAGCAAAAAAAATCACTGAGTGCTTCAAAAAAAACACAGATTTTTAATAACTAGTATCTGAATTTCAAACAAACATTAACAGGCATGCAGGAGACAGGAAAAAATAATTGACAATTCAGAGAAAATTGACAATGAAAACTGAAACAGAGATGATCATGATATTGAGGTTATTAAGGATAGATTTTGAAATATATATAATGTATAATGTTCAATGTATAATAAGTTCAGGAGAATAAGTGAAAGAGAGAATTTTGCCAAAGAATTTTTCTAAAGATTTGAAATCTATGAAAAATTATTAAATGCAAATTCTAAAATTGAAAAGATATTATAACTAAAATTAAGAACTAAATTGATTTTAAATTATGTGAGAATAAAATGTATTAGAGGGAAGTATTATTGAATGGAAAGATAAAGTAATAGAGAATGTGCAGCATATGCACCGAGGTATAAAGAGGACATGACGAGAGTATCTTATAATTTATCTAATGGGAATGGTCACTAGAGAAGAAAGGGTGGGGGGAATTTTCAGGAGCTATCAGACAATAATTTTCCAAAATTAATGGAAAGATATCAATCCAGTCAATCCATACGTCTAGGTGCTTGAGAAACGTCAAAACATTTGCATACAAAGTAAACCAAAGATAGAAAATCTTGAAAGTAGCCAGAAGAAAAAAGAAAACACAGTTACCTTTAAAGGAGCAACAATAAAATTGGCAACTGACTTCTCCACAGAGATAGTATTAAACAGAAGAAAACTAAATGACATATTTAGAATGCCAATGTAAAAAAAAGAAAGAAAGAAATAGAAAAAAAAGAAAGAAAACAGAAAACCCAATACCCAGAAAAAGTATATCTCTAAAATGTATAGGTGATAAACAATGCCAGGAAAGCAAAAACTAAGCTAACTCCATATTATGTGACTTTCACAAACAAGATTCATAGAGATTGCTTTATGCATAAGGAAAATAATATAAGATGGAGGCATAATGAAGCTGGGAAAACAATGAAGAGCACATGAAAGAATTAATATCTGCTTAAATATAGAAACCTATTGTTAAAAAATTATAGAAACTCTTAAAATGAAACCCAGAGAGAATAAAAAAAATATATGAAAAATAGTAATATATAGTGGGGTTTCTATTATCTGCAAAATCAAAATATGTGATAATAATCACCCCAAATGTGGATAAACATAAAACAATGATAGTGTTCTAAGCTCTTTGCATTACATAGGAGCTGGTGCAGCTAACTGATAATAGACTCCAAAGGTGATTGACATTTGCTTTCATCTTTAAGGTAGTTAACACAGTGATAAACAAGATAAAGTACATGATTTAATAACACATCCATATGGTAATACAATATACCTGATGTATTTCTCTTTTACCATATGGTTTAACTATGTCAGATTAGCCTTCTAGGCATAAACAACTACAAAACTGCATAAAATGTAAGAAACTTCTATTTCTTTCCTTGGAAAAAGATGATATTAAAATGTAATCTCTGAGAGAGAGAGATAAATGACATGAAAGCTTTTGCTTTCTTTTTAGGTGAACTTTCCAGAGCACAGTTCAGAGAAGAGAAACCCAAGTAGATTCAAATAATTTTCTGAGGTTCAAGTTTAGATTTGGAGAAGGTGAGATGTTTACAATTTGGGGGGCTAAGTACTTAGATAATGGAGCTATGCAGAGAAAGAGCTGCAGTAAAGCACATAAAGGTTCCCTTGAGTCTTTGACTCACTGGTAAATTTGATTTATATAGACAGAGACTTCTTGGGTCAGCTGAAGAACAACTTTAAGGTAATGGAACAACAGAGTATCTATAAACCATATAATTTCTGGAGCTCCCCCCAGACAGGAAGACAGGAGTTCTGACCAGCCCGAGAGGAAAAATAATTCAGTAAGGACACTAGAAAGACCATACCTCATATGCAGGATAAACTATAATTAAATAAGAGGCTACTCTAGAGCCACCCTAACAAAGATTTAAAGAACAGCCTCAAAATAATCAAGCTAATTCACAGGTAACTAATTGCTACCCAGAGAAAAGCTCAATATTTTTCAAGGAATACAACAGAAAACAGAGAATTAAAACCATGAAAACAATGTCCACCACCCAAACAATAATTAATAGACATGTAAAGAAATAAGAAAATAAGACTTCCAACCAAGAGAAAAGTCTGTTAATAAAAACATACTTAAAAGTGTTAGAAATGTTGGAATTATCAGGCAAGCATGTTGGTAGAGCTACAATAAATATATTTAAGAATATAAAGAAAGCATAGACATAATGAATTGGAAAATTGAAATATAAAAAAGTAACTAAAACAAAAAGGGGGGAATACCTGGGTGGCTCAGTAGGTTAAGAGTCTGACTCTTGATTTCAGTTCAGGTCATGATCTCACAGTCGTGAAATCGATACCCTCCTAGGGCTCCATGTTGGGCATGGAGCCTGCTTAAAATTCTCTTTCTCCCTCTGCCTCTGCCACTTTCCTGCTCACACCTTTTCTCTCTCTCAAAACAAAACAAAACAAAAAACAGAAAAGAACTTGAATATCTAGAGATTTTAAAAAGTAAATTATTTTATATTAATGGTCTTGTGAACAAAATAAATACTGCAGAGAAAAGATTAGTAGACTTGAAACCATAGTAATAGAAAACCTTCAAAGTGAAGCATAGAGAGAAAAAAAAACTGAAAATAAATGAACAAAGACTTAGTGGTGTGTAAATTTTATCAAGAAATTGGATCCCAAAAGGGAATAGAGGTTGTGTGCAAAAAAATCTTCAATATAATAAGAAAATATTCCAGATTTGATGAAAGGTAGTGCTGCCTAGATCAAAGAGTCTGAACAATATCCAAGGAGAATAAATAAATACAAAGGAAACCACTTGAAAGCATATGACAAGGCAATCTCTTCCAACCAAAAGTGATGAGAAAATAGTAAAGGCATCCAGAAAAGGATACATTGTGTACAGGGGAACAAAGAAAAAAATTATCACTGTTTTATCATCAGCAATAATGTGTGTCAGAAGACAATGAAATGACACTTTAAAATGCTGAAAGAAAAACAACTGAGAATTTTATATCAAGAAAATATCTATATTAAGAAAAACATAATTTACATAAAAACAAAAAATGAAAGCAAATTAGAGATCTTCACACAGATAGAGGTTGAAGAAAATTCACAAAAAATTTTTCACAAAAAATATAAAAGGAAGTTCTTCAAGCCAAAAACAAACAAATCTATACCAAAAGGAAACTCTGATCTATACAAGTAAAAAAAGTGTGAAGATGGCATATATGCGGGTATCTTTTTTTAAGAATAACTGAGTTTTTAATGTAAAAACAATAGCAAAGCACTGAGATGTCTACTGCATAAGTATATTTAAAATAATAGCACAAAGATGGATGGGGAAGTTGGGAGTACATTGTTTTGACGATCTTATACAAATATATATAATACATTTTGAAGATAGACTGATAAATAAAAATGCATTAATTAGAAACTTTAGAGAAACCACTAAACAGAAACGAGTATTGACTAAACAAATAGATGAAATAAAATGGAATATTAAAATAATCCAGTTAAATTCAGGAAAGAAGAAAAAAAAGAAACAAAGGTGAGTTGAATCAAATGGAGGAAACAAAAACAGATAGTTGATGGAAAAATGACCTTTCTATTTACCTTTCCACTTAAATAGAAGAGACACATCAACTAAGGACCAAAGTTGTCAGACTAGATTTTTTTTTAATAAGACAATTATATGCTCTTTTAAGGACATTAACTGTTTCTCATCCGGCTGTTGATTTTGGCTCAAGTCATGATCTCATGGTTCATGAGATTGAGCTCTGAGTCAGGCTGACAGCGTGGAGCCTGGTAGGGATTCTCTCTCTTCCTCTCTCTCCGTCCCTTGCCCTCTCTTTCTCTGTCTCTCTGTCTCTGTCTCTGTCTCTCTCTCTCAAACTAAATAAACTTTAAAAAATAAAGAAATTAACCTTTTGTAACTATGTATGGTAACAGATGTTAATTGGCCTTATTGTGGTCATCATTTTGCAATATATACAAATATCAAATCAATCTGCTGTACACCTGAAACGAATATAATGTTATATCAGTTATATTTCAAGCCTGAAGAAAAAATATTAACCTTAAACACTGAGAAATAGACAAAGTGTGTAGATGGTGTAGAAAACTACACCTATTATTGGTATTTTATACTTTTTCTCTATTAGACAAAAGCATTTTTTCTAATAGAAAAAAATTTTCTATTTTTTCTAACAGGAAAAAGTTATGAGAGACATTCCATAATTATAAAAGAGTCATTTCCTTTAAAGACACACAGTCCTCTATGTGTAGGTAACTAATAACACAGCTTTAAAATACTTCATGCAAAAATTAAGGACTAAGGTGAGACATGGACACATCCACAATTATAATTAGTGATTTCAAACTTCTGTCTGAGGAACTGATTTTAAAAATGGTCAGAAAATGAGTATGACATAAGACACTAAAAAAGTACTGTCAGTCAATTTGGCCTGCCTGATATCTGTGGAAATTATAGAAAAATATCCGTCATGAATATAGATGGAAAAGTCCTTAATAAAATGTTAGCAAATCAAATCCATCTGAGTGTTTTCTAAAAATGATAGTATATCAGCATCTAGTAGAGTTTATGCCAGGTATTCAAGGATTTGAAGATCAATGTAATTCACCACACAAACAAGAAAAATGAAAAAAAAAATCTCAGTAGATGTAGAAAAATCATTTGACAAACTTCAAAAGCTATTCACAACAGTCTTGGCAAATTAGGAAATGACAGGATTTACTTCAATCTGATGAAGAGCATTTATGAATACATCTTCAGTAACAAATATCTAATAGTGAAATACTGAATGTTTTCTCCTTAAAATTGAGAACATGGCAAGAGTATCTATTTTCACTACTTTTGTCAACCTTTTTTCCTGGTCAGTTGAATAAGATAAGAAAAAGAACAATAGCAACAATAATTACTTGAAAGTAAAAATTAACATTTTCTTTTCTTTATGATGCCAATATTGTATAATTAGAAAGTCTTTAAAAATCAGAAGAAAGATGCAGAATTAATTTTTTTGAATATCACCTTATACAAGTTTTATATAAAAATCTATTCATTATATTCATATGATATTCCTTCATTCCTCCAACAAAATTTGAAAAATAAAAATGTTAAATGCATTAAATATATAAAATATTTGAAATTGATTAATGAGATATGTATAAGTTCTGTAGAGTGAAAAACTAATACTATTGAGGGAACTTTTTAAAAATGTAAATAAATAGAACAACCATATTTTGCATTAAAATACTTAATATTGTTATCATGTCAGGTCTCCCAAATTGATCTCCATAGAATCAAAGCAATCCTGGGGCACCTGAGTGGCTCAGTTGGTTAAGTGTCCAACTCTTGATTTCAGCTCAGGTCATGGTCTCATGGTTGGTGAGTTCAAGCCCCACAACAGGCAATTCAAATCTACACCTGACAAAATTATAAATTGGTACATGCCATGAACTTTGACTGTTGCCTAAATATAGTCTAATCAGAAAAAATAAAAATTAAAAATCCATGAGTCTGTGGATGGTGACTATCACTTAAACTAAAATCTCATTTCGTGTTCCATTCTTAAAAACAGCTTTCCTTACATGAGATCATCTAAAATAATAATATAAAACATGAATATCAGAAGTTCCAGAAGTGAAGTTAGTGCACTCCAACATGTTAAGTTTTAGGACTGATAATTATATTTGGAGGGTTGAATATTAATAATAGTTTACTCTATGTAACTATGAAGGAAAAGATACTTGAATACTGATGTGGTTTGAAGTGTTGAGTTTCAGAGCCAAGGGCCAAGAAAGAATTCTTGAAATGTCTTCAGTGCTAATGGGTGGTTTTATTAAAGCACAAGGACAGGACCCGTGGGCAGAAAAAGCTGCACTGGGGTTGTGACAGATGACTGATTATATACCTTCACGATGGGGAGGGTTAGGCATGGCTTAAGTCTCTACGGTATTTTAGAAGCAAGGTTTCCAGGATCCTGAGGGGGCTAGCCATTGTTAGGAAAAGGTAATTTATTGTTGTTTAATAAAAACTCAGTCATGAGACCCTTCAGGTGTGTATCAGTGCGGCCATATGCTTGCGGTATGATTGCCAACATATATCTTGAAAGGTAGAGATAAAGGAAGTTTCCAAAGAATTTTTGTATGTTAAAGTAGACTTAAACAGGATCTTGAAGGTCTGGATAATGTTTAGCTAAGATTGCCTCTTGTCCTTAGCAAAGTGTTGTCATCCAGGCAGCTGAGCTCCCAGAGGAAGGTCGCTCTGCCTGTCTCAAGGACTTGTCAATGGGCTGAAAGTAGCAAGGAAATGTATTTATTTATTTATTTTTTGCCTTTGTTTCCTACACCAAATACTACTATTGATTTCAAAATCATGAGTGAGAAAGGGCAAAATTTCACATGGGTACCTTCATAGGGCTTATATATTTACAGTACTTTGTACATATTTTACATGTTTCCAAAGGATGGATTAGAGTGCAGAAGATGAGAAATTCCCCAAAATATTGAGAGTGTGGAAGCTACAATTCTTTGCCAGGAAGTTTTAAAGATAGGATATCACCAAATGTCATTTATGCTCTTTTCTTAAAAAAATGCATTGGTGATAACAAGGAACAACATGAGATTTGAAGGTAAGAGGTATCTGAATCTGTGATACATACTTACTGGTATTTATTGTGATGTATTTAAATAAAATTTTACTTCAGAGAGTAAAGGGTAGAAGAGAGAAAGCAGTAGAGAGCAAATTTAATGTTGTATTTCACAGGAAGGGATTTTGCCTTTATTTATTTATTTATTTTTCAACTAACATTTTTATGGTCAAATGAATTTCTTACACAAAACCTAATCATCTTCTATGGTGATGGCTTTCAGAAGGGGTAAATAATACGCTGTGTGATAGTCATTGCCAAGAAGAATTGTTATCTAACTCTTTAAAAGGTGAGTATCACCAAGCAGCAGGGCCAGTTTTCACCCATAAAGGAAATTGATTGGCCTTTTTTATTTCCTTAGTTTCTATTGGAAGAGTAAATTTATCTACATATGAAAAGCCACATAGAAGTTTATGCTGAATAACCCAGCATGAATAGCACATTTTTCTTACACAAATTTTGAAAGTACTTGAAGATATTATAGCTATATTGACATTTTAAAAGTAATTTAATCCTCGGAAATAAGTAAGTGGCCATCTACTTCCAACATTTTACAATCCTCAAGTTATTTATTTTTTTCCTTAGGTTAAACTACTTTAGTTCCTTTAACTTAAAAAACATGTGTATGTCCACCTAATTTTTAAAAATAGGAACAAAAACTGTGTTTTTATAAAAAGTTTTTTCAGATATGCATTTTGAACCAGGAAACAAATTCACATCTCCATAACTGATGTATCAGACTTTGTATTGCTACAGTTAATGTAATTGTTGTGGGTGTGTGAAAGTGTGACTTTGGCTTTCTAAAGAACTACAGTATTAATGACCGTAAATGATTTATTGGTTTATCTCATCTCTCAGTGCTTCTGAAGAGAACTACATCTCAGTTTCTGCAAGTAGTGTAAAATCACTACAAGTTTGCTGAAGTTAGTTTTTCCCCGGTTATTCTCCACTGTACTGTTAATTTAATACAGAGGAGAAGGAAGATAAAGCCACTGTATTTTCCAGGGATCTATAATCTTCCTTAAATGCTTCCTAAACAATTATTCCTAAGGAAGTAACTGCCCTATTTTTTACCATAGGGAAGAGCAAAGTTTAATTTCTTGCTACAAGTTGTTATTGTGATGGATGGAAATAGCTAAACAGACCAAGGCAAAAAAGATAAATATCTTCAATCTTCATAAAATACACAAGATCAAAACTATATAAAGACAATTATACAAAGTTGGAAACAGAGTAGTTTTCTCCTTTTGTTGTTTCAAGTCCCAACAGAGGTGGGACATCTCCAATGATACTGTCTGTCAAAGGTGAGGATATGGACGATCATACCTCCCATTTTTAAACTTCTTGGACAAGTAGTGAGACCTTTATTCTTCTGTGGCTATTGTTAACCCTCTCACGAAGGATGCAGGCTTTTTAGTTATCTCGTGGCCTTTTCTGTAGTTCAGCCAGGAGTGAAGCATGAATGTTCTGTATGGGGACAGGAGCATTTTTCTCAGACTATGCACACCCACGTATTATCAATTTATCAGGTGGCAGGCCAGGAACCATGAATTGCCAAGCATACGGAATAATTTTGTACCACATGATATTTCTAGGCAACCCTAAACTCTGACTTCCCAGGTTTCCCCTAAGCTTCAGGACATCCATATCCACTTTCACAGAAGTCATTGACTTCCAGATATTTGATTCAAACTAACATCTCAAAGAGAGAGGCAAAATATTTCTGGCATTTTCTTTTGATTTTATTTTAACAATTCACATTTGCAATGGCTTATTTCAACAGCAGTGTAAGTATTTAAAAAAAAGATTTTAAAAGTCACTTTTCAAACTTCAAGTTCAATCCAGATGAAGACAGTCCATATACCACATTTAAGCAAATCTAATATGCTATTAAGTGTAAGGACGTGTAATTATTTTAATACTACTAAGAAACCAAGAGTAATACTGACAAACTATGGTATGCTATATGGTATCTTGATATCAGAGATGTTAACCTAAAAAACTGGATCATTGAATTGAAGGGAAAAAAAAAGTATATCTTTAAGAAGTAATTTCAAAAAATGAAAGCCTTTCCCCTATAGTCCATTATAATATGATAATAGTAATAAGGATAACAGTATGCTATGTACTCTCATTATGATATTTACCAACCAAATAGGTAACAGAATCAGTATTTACAGCATGCAGAATACTACACTGAGTAAGGTTTAGAAGGTGCATTAGTGTTTTGAGACAGTGTTTTACAGAATCCTACAGCCTAAGGGTTGGAGATTATACCATTTCATGATGTTTTCCTACTATTTACAATATACTTTGGTGGGGTCCAATCATAAGTTCAGTGTTATATCTCTTCCAAGGCTATACATCAGTTGAGAAATATTATACAGGATCAGACGAATGAAAGTCAAAGTATAATCTTTATTAAGCAACTGATTACTATATGGGGCACTTGGGTGGCTCAGTTAGTGTCTGACTTTGGCTCAGGTCATGATCTTGCGGTTTGTGGGTTTGAGCCCCGCGTGGGCTCTGTGCTGACAGCTCAGAGCCAGGAGCCTGCTTCAGATTCTGTGTCTCCCTCTCTCTCTTCCCCTCCCCCACTGGTGCTCTTTCTCTCTCTCAAAAATAAATAAATGTAAAAAAAATAAAATAAAAAAGGAACTAATTATTATAGAAAGTGCTAATATGTAGGAATTGAATGGTCTTCTACATATTCATTCATCCTCAGAGTTAGACAGGCTTGTTAGACACACCAGTAATGATAGACTGACTGGAATAGAGAAGTTAGTGGAGGGATGAAGAGGAACCAAGAGTGTTTCACTAATGGACATACCTCTACCTGAAAGGGAACAAGGGAGGGAGGAAGAGAGCTGACCCCCACCCTAACAATTCAACCGGAGTTTGCCTATACATGATTGTATGTATGGGAACACTATTAACCTTTCTTGGTTTAAAGTACCCCAAAGACCTTCAGTCACGACAGTGACTCAGACTTGTGGACCCCCAAAATTTTAACTTATGCTCAATCTAGGTGTAGAATGCATGGAGCCCATGCTGACTATGGTTTCATGCTTGAATTGTGCAACTCTGGTCATCTGAAGGATATAGAAACAGACGGGTGGATGAAAGCTTTTACTTGGCAGTGGTGAGTAGGTGGTGGGGTCACGGTGGTGGTGGGTGGGAGAATATGTTTAGGAAGAGATTTTAGGCACTCATACACATACCATAGCGACCTGGTTTTTTTTTTTTTTTAAGTTTGTTTGTTTATTTATTTATTTTAAGAGAGAGAGAGCATGTGAGAGGGGCAGAGAGCATGGGAGAGAGAGGGAGAATACCAAGCAGGCTCTACGTGGGGCTTGAACTCACAAATCATGAGATCACGACCTGAGCCAAAATCAAGACTCATAGGCTTAACCAACTGAGCCACCCAGGTGCTCCAAGTAGTGAACTATTTTAAATTTAGTTTGGGCCCCGACATCTGTAGAAAACTTTGAGTTAAAATGAAGAGTAACCTGCTATTTTTTTTTTCCAGAACAGACTTTGGGGAGGTATACTTTTAAAAGCTTTTGTGAATGTGTGGATATGAATAATTTGTAATCTGAATATAAATCATTTTTGGGCAACTGATAATTAGAACATTTTGGAAAATGGCTAAACACTATTTTAATATAAAACAGTATGATAGAATACAGAGATGGAAGAAATATGCCGATATTTTTGAAGGCTAAAATAAAAGCATTTTTCTTTAAATTATATATGATCATTATAAGAAGACAAGAAAATACAGGACAAATACAGGGAAATAGAAAGACTAGTAAAAATATCATAGAATGTCCAATCTCCCAGAAATATGCTTTATCAGTATCTGCCAACCATAATTTATGATATTTCTTATAAACACATGTGTATAGCAGGAGAGATTGATAATATTTTATGAAAAATGAAGTATGCTATGCATGTTATTTAATAAAAAGTATTATGCTATTTCAGTGAAATTTAACAACTAACACCACAGAAGTATAAGAGAAGGAATGGTTGAATGTAAGATAAATATTTATTCACACACGTACACATACACTCAAAAATATAGTGCTTAAAAAAGGTCCCTTTAGAAATACAAATCAAAACCACACTCAGATATCACCTCACACCAGTCAGAGTGGCCAAAATGAACAAATCAGGAGACTATAGATGCTGGAGAGGATGTGGAGAAACGGGAACCCTCTTGCACTGTTGGTGGTAATGCAAATTGGTGCCGCCACTCTGGAAAGCAGTGTGGAGGTTCCTCAGAAAATTAAAAATAGACCTACCCTATGACCCAGCAATAGCACTGCTAGGACTTTACCCAAGGGATACAGGAGTGCTGATGCATAGGGGCACTTGTACCCCGATGTTTATAGCAGCACTCTCAACAATAGCCAAATTATGGAAAGAGCCTAAATGTCCATCAACTGATGAATGGATAAAGAAATTGTGGTTTATATACACAATGGAGTACTACATGGCAATGAGAAAGAACGAAATATGGCCCTTTGTAGCAACGTGGATGGAACTGGAGAGTGTGATGCTAAGTGAAATAAGCCATACAGAGAAAGACAGATACCATATGGTTTCACTCTTATGTGGATCCTGAGAAACTTAACAGAAACCCATGGAGGAGGGGAAGGGAAAAAAAAAAAAAAAGAGGTTAGAGTGGGAGAGACCCAAAGCATAAGAGACTCTTAAAAACTGAGAACAACTGAGGGTTGATGGGGGTGGGAGGGAGGGGAGGGTGGGTGATGGGTATTGAGGAGGGCACCTTTTGGGATGAGCACTGGGTGTTGTATGGAAACCAATTTGACAATAAATTTCATATATTGAAAAAAAAAAGAAAAGATAAAAAAGGTCCCTTTAAAGTTGAGAAAAGTGAAAATAGTTCCAATATCATCATGTTTTTTTTTTTAAGTTTTTTCTTAAATTCCTCTCACCACAAGTGCACTCCTTAATCTACATCACCTATTTCCCCATTCCCTACCCCCCCATCTCCCCTCTGGTAACCACCAACTTGTTCTCTACAGCCAAGAGTCTGTTTATTGGTTTGCCTCTCTTTGTCCCCCCTTTGTTCATTTGTTTTGTTTCTTAAATTCCACATTAGAGTGAAATCATCATGTGTTCTTTAATTGTGTATTTTAAATTTTAAATTGGACTATAACTATTGACACCATCCTTTAAAAACAGGGAAATTGTCACAACCTACTCTTTCTTCTTTTTAAATTTATATTAAATTCTATTAAATATAATTCCAGTCATTTTGAGGTGTATTTTATAATGAATTTGCTTCAGGAGGTCATTTTATGAGTCTGAAACACAGCTTCTTCATTCCTGAGTTCTTTTATTTAGATAATCTCACCGGTGGCTGCACTATTTGGTTATTTTTCATTTCACTTACCTAAAACCTTCCTTCATTCAACATCCCCCTCCCCCCTTTTTTATTCCTTCTGTATATGAATCTTAATTTTTTTTCTTTTCTTTGTTTGTTTGTTTTTGAGCACAAGCGACCAATATTTTTTCACCTCCAAATTGTAGAGATGTATCTTCAGTAAGTCCCATTACTGACTATTTTTATGAAAGAATATGATGTTATTCTGAATTTCTACCCCATGTAACCTGACTTCTTTTTTTTTTTAAACCATGAAAATTCTGTAGCTTGACCAGAATAGTCTTAGTTATTTTATTATATTTTTCTTTCTCAGGGAATGAGTTTTCCTTTTAATTAGAAAACAAACTTTTAAAACAAAATTTCAGATAATATATATGCTTTTTACACACGATTTACTTTAAGTTTGCTCAGTCAGGATCACTGATGTTGCATTTCCTCAATTTCTGCCTCTGTCCTCCCTCACACCCTGCGTAATCATGGTGTCCCTCCAAGCCTATGTTATCCTCACCTAACCACTGTCTCCCAGCTGCTTTTGTCAGTCATATTTGCTCTACTTTTGTGGCATTAAATGCTGCTTTCCTCCCAGTAGAGCCTTTAGTTTTAACTTCTACTTTTCCTCTCAGCACTTCCAGATTAATTTTATCTCCTTCCTTTGTCTTATAATCACTTCCTTGAACTTCCATTTCTCTTATCTGAGCAGTGAGCTTGTTTTGAAAGGTCGTATTTTTGTAATTTTTTGAGACTAAGGAGTAGTATTTGTTTGAACTCTCCCATTATAACTCATCTCGTACTTTCTAACAATTTATTGCTGTTCTTCAAGGGCCTTTTTCTTAAGATCCTTTTCTCATTTTTCAATGTAAGTATATGTCTTATTCGTGATTTGTTTTTAAAGGAAACAAAGAATTGAAGAAGAATGGAATGGGAAATGAAAGACAGAATGAATGGGTCTGTGCCAGTCAGTAGCACTGATTTGGGTTTCTTAGAGACTTTCTAACAAATTCTGTTTCCTTTGCTTTTTGCCCCAGGGACATGAGTACAATTAGTTTTTGTGATGAGGGTATAAACGTGGCTCCCAGTACCACTCTTTGAGCCCAAGCCCTAGGTGTTGAACTCTGCTGGGTTCTTTCAGCTGCAAGGCTGAATGAGAGAAAAAAAAAAAATTGAGCATACACCTTTCTTTTAGGTTCTCTTTTTCTGCTTTGCCATTACAAATCTGCTTGATCATCAGAGATGAGATTCACACCCAAGTCAGTTTGACTCTTGTCACAGTGCTCTTTCATTTTCTTAGACCGTCTTTTTACCATAGACTCCAAAATTCTTTGAAAGTAAATCACATAGCAAATAAAATGGAATATTGTGGTAAATTATCTTTCATTTTAAGCGAGACAAACAGGAAACCCTTTGATTTCAAATGTATTATTGAAAACTCTTTTAAAATGTATTAGTCAACTTCCTTGACCTTTATAGTACATTATGCAAAAGGTAATTGATTCTTCTCTAGATGATTGAAGGTTGTTTAGGATCTCAATATTATATGGTGGGACTTTCAACATTTATACAGTGGATGTAGGTAACTGTGACTAAATATTAGAATATATTCTGCATTCTAAAAGTTTGCAATAAAATACCATTAATTTGTAATATCTTACTTTTAGAAATGAGCTGTCTTCTGTGGAAACAGAGGAGCAAAATATTCATATATATATGAATCCATAAAAGTAGAAATTTTATATAGTAAAATATCATATACTATTTATAAATGTATATAGTATATCTTTATATAACATGTATTTATATACTTATATATAATATGTATTACATATAAAATTACATTTATCATCTAGTATTACATATTTACAATGTTATTTAAATTACCATTTATCAGTGTTTTAATGTAATATATTTTCTTCTCCTCTTGTGTTTTATGTTTTTATTTTTTTCTCCTCTTGTATTTTAAACTAATAAAACAAGACACTGAAGTAACAAAAAGCTGGATCCGTCAGTGTTGAGTGTCAGACAAAAGTCTTATAATTATTAGGTAAATAGATAACGATCAACTAAAAACAAGGGTCATATCTTCTATTCCACATAGTATGAGGAACACATTCCATGGAATATGTAAAATATGTTTGCACGAAGAATTTTAAGGTTCCTTTTAGACATAAGGACTATCAGGATAATTTGTGACAATTGAACCAGTTATATTGTTGTTTTTTACAGCCAGACATTAAGAAATTTCTGAAAATTGAACTCAATTTCTCATTTTCCTTCTTATATTTGGCAACTTGTAAATACAACCTAAATGCACTCTGATAAACTGGAGTTTGCCTGTATCTTGACAGTATTTCGAATGGTGGCTTTCATGTCCTAGTCCTTGATAAGAAGTTTTCATTATCATATACATTTTAGGTTATTTGATAGCTGAAAGAAAAAAAAGGGCTAGCAAAAATATCTGAAAACTCCCTCGTGTTCTTATCTTTCAAAAGGAAAAGCATGTGCTGAGTAGATGAATTAAAAGGAGATAGGGAAGCCCAGACTGCCATTTAACAGAAGTCATTGATCTTTACAAATTAGACTGACAACAGAGATCCATTAAAGTCTACAGCATAATGAAAAAAATTCCTTTCCTTTGGCTTTTCTTTTATCTCCACTCTTCCTAATTCTGATTCTTCTTTTCCATACTCTCCTGTCCTTCAAAAGAGACGCTAAATGCTGATGAGGTAATGGCCGTTAGAAACCTCTTTCAATCTCATTTGAGAAATGACTCTGATTCCAAACATTAATTTTTGGTACCTATCTGAATAACAATAAGCTTGCTATCTCATTGATTATGCAGTGGAGAAGAATCAAGACAGGAAAAGAAGGGGATGCTTATTTTAATACAGCTATGCCAGCTCAGTGAAATCTATTATGACTTAAAACAGGACACCCACGGCCATTTCTTATACCACTTACCACAAAACTTACAGCATTTATCACTTTCTGCATTTAATTGTTTTTATTTGTTTACTTATATTTTTCTCTTATTAAAAAGTAAGCTCCTTATGGTTAGTAACCAGATCATCTCAGGCTTCCTCACCTCTGACAAGTCCAATCCCTAAATCATCCATTTGTTTAGCCATTTGAGACATAGTCTTTAAAGTTTATTTATTTTGAGAGAGCGAGAGCATGAGCAGGGAAGGGACAGAGAAAGAAGAGAGAGAATCCCAAGCAGGCTCTGTGCTATCAGCACAGAGCATGATGCAGGGCTTGATCTCACAAACCCCAAGATCGTGACCTAAGCTGAAATCAAGAGTGGGATGCTTAACCGACTGAGCCCCCCAGGCTCCCAGGGACATATTTTTTAGATGCCTGCAAGAAGGCAAGAATGCTTACTGTTGTATGCTGTGTAAATAAATGGGTTACTTAGATAAGTAATAAAAATGGACTAATGAATGTAATTAAATGTGACATAAGCTGCAAAATGGAGAAAAGGCCTGCAATGCAGAAATGCCTCTTCATTCTCCAATCCCTATAGACAAAGGAGGAAATTGTGCTATCCCAATGTTCTTCAAATATTTTCTTTTCATCTATTAATAACACTTATCTGATTGTGTTATAATCCATCTTGTCTTCAAAGTGAAACCACAAGGCTCTTAGAGGCAGGGATCCTATTTCATTCATATTTATATTTTCAATGCCTGTTTTAGTGCTTGCTGAATAGATGGTCAGTTGTGTATGTGTCCTTGTGCAATTGTGTAGGTGTATATGTGCACATATTTATTTAGATAGGGAGCAGTAATCAGACCAAACCTATTTTGTAAATACAACATAGCAAGACACGGAGTCTACTTCTCACCTGCCTGACCCTATCACAAAAACAGAAATCTAGTTCCAAGAATCAGAAGCTGAGTTTTTTTTTCTTCTAAGTTTACTTATTTATTTTGAGAGAAAGAGAGAGAGAGCGAGCATGAGCAGGGGAGAGGCAGAGAGAGAGGGAAAGAGAGAGAATCCCAAGCAGGCTCTGCTCAGTTAGCGCAGAGCCCTATGTGGGGCTTGAACTCACGAATCTCAAGATTATGACCTGAGCTGAAGTCAAGAGTTGGATGCTCAACAGACTGAGCCACTCACGTGCTGTATGAAGCAGAACTTCTGTTTGTGGGCTCTGTGGTTGTTAGTATCTGTATCACCTTCCAGACAGTATCTCATTTATTCAAGGTCATTCAGGGAGGTAGTATCACACATTACATAAGAGCATTTGAGTCAGCATGTCCTTTGTTTACCTGTTGCCTCCTTCCCTTATGAGCTATAATAATTTGAAGAATACATTTACCCTCTCTGATTTTGACATTCTCTACATACTAATGAAATTAACAAGCCTACTCCTAAATGTGCTAAGTGGGTCTTTATCAGAAAATGTACATTAAACGATTTGCATAACATCCAGCATATAATAAGCCCTCAATTAATAGTGACTTCTGCTGCTGCCAGCCTGATCTGAGTGGAGACTGAAATTCATGGGTGAAAAATGTATACCTGACCTTGCACTTACAGGAGGAGGAAATCTGTGGTAATTATAGAAGCCATCTTATAAAAGTAGAAGTCTGGTGCTTTCCTGCTCCCTTTATTTGTCTTACCTGCTTCCCATTCCAAAACCAAAGGGAGCAAGAAGTTGAGATAGCAATGTGAAGGAGCAACCATAGGGAAAGATGTCTACAAACTCTCATCCTTGGCCTAAAACAAACTACTTAGAACAGACTCTAGTGAGGGAGAGTGAAAAAATTATAGTAAATTGGACAGAAAGTACAATTTCCATAGAGCATACCTTGTTTATTGACTTAACATGATAATAGAACTCTTCATTACATAATTGTGAATAGAGAAGTTAAGGGCCAGTCTGTCTTATCCAGACGCAGGAGGAGGACTTCACCCCGGAATAAACGTAAGAGAAATAAAATAATTTGCTTTATGATCATGTCTAATGAGTCCTGCTCATACAATGTACTGTTTAAGCCTTCCATTGTGTTAACCAAAATAAACCATGTACTACTCTTTGGATTATTTATTTTAAAAATTATATATTATGACTGCCGGGCTGCATTCTCATGCCAGGGGTTGGATAAATACAGCTAGATTTCCTTTCTTCTACAATTTCAAAATACTTGGAAGTAAAACATATGTTGATTTTCATATCCACTGTTAGTAACTAAACTGATATTTTACCAGAATGGATATGTACTATTTCTATTAGTTTCAGCTTCCCTTCACTATTTGGTTAGAATTTCTTTCCTGGTTAGAACATTACTTTTATGTAATGGTTTGAGACAACGCATTTTTTTTTTTTACACAATGTTAGGTATAAAACATACCCAGTACCTGTTTTATCATCATTCTAAGTACATTCTTTTTTAGACATTGAGAGCCAATTTTATTCTAGTGTTTGTATGGTGTCTTCCCATTGAGATATCTTTTCATTCCACAGAGGGTGTAAGAATTGGACTTGTTATTTTTAGGAGCAGATAAAACATTTCTCCAAGGTAATGGGACACCATGAGGTGTGCTCTTGCATATTACTTCCTTTGCTAATTAAACGGAATGTGAGACCGAAAGTAAGTTGACATTGTTAAAGTAAATGACCCAAAGCCTTAGTAATGAAGACACATATAGGCTGAAGTTTATTGTTTTAATTTTAATCTTCAGCAATTTCAGCCCTACAGAGTAGGTTGCCTAAGTGTCCTGCAGTGTACTATTTCCATTGTACTACGGTGCAGCCCACGGACTCTAGAAGAACAAAGCTATCTGTAATAAGTTGTATTTTGGAATGAAGTGGTTTATTTATATGCAAGGTGAATTGATATTGGACATTTATTAAATCTAGTTTTTAACAGGCTGTCATAAGTGGGGTTCTTCAGAGGGCAGAGATATCGGGAGACTAAAAGTTGCTTAAATTATGCTCCATAAAAATATAGATGAGGCTCAGTTGCCTTTGGATTAAATATTCATTACTGAATATTTACATAATGCATGTGAAAGTGCTTTTAAAATAAAAACTCTCTTTATATAAATGGAAACTATGGCCAGATTCTCCCACATTATACCCTGTAGAGTATTTCAAAGCTTTCTCTGGAGCCTTAGAGAGAAGTTCTTTCTATCACTTGTACAAAGGAAGGAAAAGCTGATTGTTCCACACTGTCCAGGCCTCCCCTACTTAAATTGTTTTGGCAAACTAAACTGTTCAACATTTACTGAACCCTTAGTGAAATACCTATTTTCTGTGGTTTATAAATATATGATTCTAAGAAAAGAAATATGTTTTTCTGAACTATCATCCCCACTGATAAGTGTTACATGTTCAACAGGGCCTCTCAACAGATTATGCAGATTCATTTGACTATAATAAAAAAGCCTAGAGAGGCATGGCTTTATATTCCACCTCCACTATTTACTAGTTGCATGATCTTCTTGGACAAGTAATTTTAACTCTGCTTTATTTTCTTCATCAGTGTCTATGATAGTCTAATATCTACTTTGAAGGATTGCTTGAAAATTAAAAGAGATAGTGCAAGCAACATTCCCATGATCGGATATATTCAAAAGGGTAAAAACGATTAATTTCCTCCTACAAAAATAGATTATTATTTCCCCCATTGAAAGCAGCTCTCAATTACCTATGTTAATATATGGAAATCTCTATGCAGATAAATAAAAATAATGTTAAACATAATTTCACAAAGTTTTGTGATCTAGTTTGATATTTTGCGTCTAATATTTCACTCTAGAATTTAGACATGAAAGAGAGGATATTGAGAGTTGAGTGGTTTAACTTTATCATTTGATAGATGAAAACATTCAGACAGAGATAACAAATACAATTATAAATGTAATCCAGCTAGTTAGTGCTAGATTTGGGACTGAAGATCACATCTTCTTTTTTTTCTTCCTGTTCTGTGAATTCATAGTACCTTCAAATAAAATGATCAAACTAATGTTCAAAATGCAGATCTCAGTTTGAAGTAGCTGAAAAAATGCCCATTTTCACTAACTACCATGCTATTTATTATTTTCTATCTGACAATTTAATTCTGGGGGTATGCATCATTAATTACATATACGTGTCCAAAGCAGCATATGAGGATATAATTCATGAATAATTCCAGTCAAAATATTGAATTAGGTTGGTCTAAACTTTGGACTATTTAGGACAGTTGTGGATTAAAAAAAAAATTACTGGCTAAGACCTATAACAGATAGCATTATTTACTTCAGGTGTTACAGGGAGAGCAGGGATGAAGACTGCTTTTGAGGCTGAGCACATAGGTGCCATTTTAGCTTAATATCTTAGCTTATAACTTCCCTAGAGGCAAAAAAGTAATTAAATGCTTTGTTGTAAAAGTCCTTCTATTGTGACTCATAAGCAGGTAAAACTAGCATATGTTAAGAGCAAGCAGCTGCTGATAATGACATAAGTAATGATAAAGTAAGAAAAGCTGGTAATAATTTCGACAAGAACTGGAAATTGAGATTTGCTTTGGAAAACTCACATAGATAATCTTGTACAGAAAGAGCCTCGTTTCCCGTTACCTTGCTTCTCTAATGGAGCTTATTTTCTCCCTTGCACTGGAGTTATTTATACACATCTTATCTCTTTGATTATACCATTAAGAGCTTGGGGACCAAACCCCTTTCTGCCATATTTTTATAATTTCTGAACACCTAACCTATTACACTCTGAAGTAGGTATTTACCAGGTACAGGTTAAATGCATTACTACATTTATGTTATGACAATATTGAAATTATATTTCATATAATGGTAGGGGGAATTAATCATAAAATAGCTGCAATTCTTAAAGGAGATGTTCTCATATTCTATTCAATAAAAGTGGTAAATTATAATAATCCATCCGAAGCTCTCAAAATAAAATGAAATGAGTGTTTGTGATAGTGGTTTCACATATCCTCAGTTTAATATACCTATGTTACATGTCTATAATGTACTTGAATTATTTCCAATGAGATTTTCATAAATTGTGTATGAACCGAGTATTAAAAGTCAGAGCCTCCTGGGTGGCTCAGTCGGCTAAACCTCTGACTTCAGCTCAGGTCATGATCTCACTGTCCCTGAGTTCGGGTTCTGCATCAGGCTCTGTGCTGTCAGCTCAGAGCACAGAGCCTGCTTCAGATTCTCTGTCTCCCTCTCTGTCTCTGCCCCTCCCCTGCTCATATTTTGTCTGTCACTCTTTCTCTCTCTCAAAAACAAATAAAGATTAAAGAAAAGGTCAAATCTTTTTATATGTGGCTAAGTTTTACTACATGATTTTCAACCTTGCCTACACATAGCAGTCACTGGTTGCTACGCAGGCAATATCTATTTACTCATCTTTCTTTTCACAGGAATCCTAACCCTATTTCAGAATTCACCTTGCCCGCATGCCCCACAAGAAACTCCAAAGAAGCTGACTTAACACACAGCTCCAAGGAAAGGCCCTGAATGGTCTAATTCCATCATGGTTCGCCATTATTCTCACCTGTGGTTGGTTAGAATCTTATTCAGCTAGTCAGTACATAATTACCAGTGTTCTCCCTGAGAGTTATTGTCCATCAGAGAAATTTTTGAGAGAATCTCTGTCTTCTCTTGCTCCTCATTTTATCTATATTCCCTTCTTCTCTCCTCCTTCCTCACTTTCATTTTCTTTCTCTCTCTCCCTCTCTCCCTCCCTTCTTCCACTCTCCCTTTTCCTGTCATCCTCCAGCCTCCTTCTTCTCCCTCTCCCGCATTGCCCTGTTTTCACCCTTTATTTCCCCCCTCCCTCTGAATATGTGAAAGGAAGCAAACAGCCCAGCAGTTTTACAAATACCAATAACCTCCTTACCCTCACAAAGAGAACCAGTCCTACCTGAATTGATGTTGAAGGTGACAGAGGGGAGAAATGGAAAGAATCTGGGTCTGTGATGTCATCCCTGAGACATTGCATAGTCTAACTCTGAATCCCACACTCCATACGGACTTCTACTTTCTTAAAATGATAAAGGTACTTATAGTTTAAGCAAGTTTGTTTCAATATTGCTGCGAACTAATTTTGATGCACGCTTTAACCTCAATCCTCCACAACATTTTAAAATTTCTTTCCTTGCCCACTTATTTTTCTATACTTGCTGTTATTATTCTTATGTAGAGAAACATGTCTAGCTTTATGATACTAAATGATTACCATTAAATACTGACAATGGTGAGGGAAAATAGTACAAACTCCAATGAAATACGAACAGCTAAAAGGCCGATTTTCTAATGTGCATTTGTAGCAGCCATTTGAGTGAGTCTACATAATGGTTTTAAAGGACTTTCAATAATGTTTCCTGCAGCTGTGCAGACTTTTAACTTTTAACTCTTCATTTAAAAAATACATCTAAATATAAATCAAGCACTATACACTTCCAATTTAGCTGTTTGAATGGAAAGAGAAAGTTGAAAGCTGGAGCAGTCATGAGTAAGTGCTATAGAAAGCTGTAGTCGACAGTTGCAATTTAAAACCAATCAAGTGAGCAGGAGAAGGGGAACACTGGAAACTGAAAATAACTGGGAAGCTTAGAAATAGTTTTAAAGCAGTAGCTACCCTAATAATGCTTCTGGTTAATTAGTGATCCAAGGGTCCACCCTCTCAGCAAGTAGTCAAAGAACAACCCTTCACCAGCAGTAATCACCTGAGTTAATCTTTCCTAGCACAGGGTGCCCTGCCTTGTACCGAAGAGAAGGCAACATTTGTGTGGTAACATGTGTCCATACTCCTAGTTCTTTGAGTCAGGCACAAGATTGGAAACGAAGACCTTTTAATGTTGATGGCACATATGACATGAAAAATGGCATTGAGGTGCCCTGTCAAGAGTGTTCATTCCTGGAGTTCTGTATCGAGAATATGCAAATGCGCTACCTTCTACACTTTTACCCTTGGCTATTATGTCTTGAAGAAGAAGGAAAAAGCTATTTTAGACCAAAAATAATTCTTTCTTCTTAGCACTGAGAAAGAAAATAGACTGCCTTTGAGGTTCTTTTGGTTTTACTAACTTGTAAGGTGGGCAAATCGTTTAAAGTTATGTTTTGCCCTGTGAAGACAGAGAGCCTTACCCGGCACAGCTCACCTTACAGGGGAGTTTGGGAAAACACAATTAGGTATGTATGCGGAAACCCTTTCCAAATAGGAAAGCACTGTATAGACACTTAACAGTTGGAGTCATTCTTATTATCAGATTATCAATTTCAAACTACAAAGAAATTGCAAGATATCTTGCATCATGGGAATTTATTATATGTCAGGGAAATGATCATTGCTTTCAGGGGCCATAAAAATTTCCAAACAAACAAGCAAACAAACAATCCAAGCCTGAGAGTGACATTAGGTAACTAAGACTATTAGGAAGGTAGTTGACACATTTATCTTTGAAAAATCTTTTTTCTGTATATCCATTCTCAGTAACATTTACAGATTTTTTTTCTGAGAAGCCTTCGGTGGAAAGTATCAAGGGATGATTTGTTCTCTGTGCTTTATTCCGGGATCTCTACTGGCTTTCTTTCTCCTCCCTGAGGATGGGCGCAGAGGTGGTTAAGTGTGAAATAGAACTTTCGAGGCTTTAGAAACATTCAGGCCACAAGTTTAAACAAACCTGGGCCGAGTCTAGCAGCTGTACCAGATAAAGGCAGGATGGGAAGGTAATGAGAGAGCAAAATGCAGCTGTCACAGGGACTGCTTGATTGATCCCGAGCTTTGTTTTCTAGCTTTTCTTTTCTCATGACTTAAAAAATACACAAAAGCATCTCTTGTTTTGTTTTTCTGTCTCTCTCTTTTTCTATTACAAAGGTAATACATGTTCATTATTTCTGAATGAATGTTTGCAAGGTATAGTAAAATACCAAGAAAATTAAATTCAAGCGTAAATCCCACATACACAAGAAACCACCATTAACATACTGCAGTGTATAGTTCATTTATAAATGGAGAACACAAAACATTCCTCTGACAGATTATATTTTCCAAAAATAGCACACCAGGATTTCTGGTCCCAAATGCCCCTCCAGAAACCTACCACTTCCAAACAAAAGACCGAATTTATCTCCCCTCTCCTTGAAAGGAGGTAGGATTTAGGACGCCTCCACCAATAGGAAATGATGAAATGGATGCCATATGCATTCAGGTGTGGGTCATAAATCCTGATACGGTTCTTCCTGGCTCCCTCTTAGGATGTTCACCCTCCCACTCAGCCACCATGGGGAGACCATGTGGAGGAGATCAGAGAGACCACAGAAAGAAGCCTCTTAGAGGGGGGCTGCATGGAGAAAAACAGATATTCAGTTAGTAAAAACCTTCAGACATTTGAGTAAATGAGCCCTCAGATGATTATAGCCCCAACCTTCATATCAGCCAACTGGGCCCTACATACCATGGAGGATAGGTAAATGGTTCCTGCTTGCCCAGTCTGAATAGCTGAGTTACAGAAACCGTGAGTATTAAAAATTGTCATTTTTTGAAAATCCATTGTGATTTGTTATGCAACATTAGATAACTGACACATACAGTGTCATACCAATTTTAGCATTTCTTGTGTGCATTCTTTTAGAAACCTTTTTAAATTTTGACCATAGTTTTTGCATGGCCAACCATGAATAAGTGTAAAATATTTTGGGTCAGGGATTTTTGGAAATAATATGAAAAATTTCAGAATGTAGAGGGCGAGTGTAAGATTCTTTTCTACTTAAAATACTAATTTTCTTGGATCTTTAGCAATTAAGGAGAAGAAATATGTTAAAATTTATACTTAGTTCTTCCTGGAGATGGAATCAACTATGTTTCTTTCAGTCTTCTGCTTCTTAAAGTACTAAGTGTCATTGAAGAGGAAGGTGACCAAAAGGCATAAGCTTCCAGTTATAAGACAAATAAATACTAGGGATATAATATACAATATGATGACTATAGTTCACACAGCTGCACAATATCAAGGAAAGTTGTTAAGAGAATATATTCTAAGAGTTCTCATCACAAGGAGAATTTTTCTCTTTTTCTTGTTTATTGTATCTATGAGGTGATGGATGTTAACTGAACCTATTTGTTGTAATCATCTCACAATATATGTAAATCAAACATCTTACTATACACCTTAAACTTACACAGCCATGCATGTCAATTATTTATCAATAAAAATTGGGGGAAAGTGAATAAAAAAAATAGAAAAATATCTAGATGCTAGAGAGAGGAGAAATAAAATGTTAAGAGTTTTAGATGGTGAGGATGGAAGAGCAAGAAGAGAAGAATCGTGGAGGAAAGAAAGAGAAAAAAGAGATTCAGTAGGTTTCACGACAGTTATGCTAGAGGAAGACACATGTAGAATTTTAATACACCAACCCCCTGACTTTAGAGCCCTTTGAAATTTGGAGGCACCAGACGAGGGTCCATAACTCTGCAATGGCAGATGTTCAGCTGACTGACTCTTTAGCAGGTAGCCACAGCACCCTGCCAGTGAAAGAATTATTCTCAAGGCTGGGTGCCATTGCCCCATAGAGCTTGAAGTCCCTGGGTTAGTGGAATTAATCCAAGAGCTAAATGCAGCCTGTAGATAGAAGGCCATTGTCTCTGACACTAGAGCCACCCCAGGTCAACAATGAGTTAATGAATAAATGTTGTGGGCGATGTTATTTTTAATCATGTAGTTATAATATACTTGTTGCAGGACGAACTTAACATTTGTTAAAAATGAACAAATTTGGGGCACCTGGGTGGCTCAGTAGGTTAAGCGTCTGACTTTGGACACAGCTGGTGGGCTGGGGTCCTCGTCGGTCTCTGTGCTGACAGGTCAGAGCCTGGAGCCTGCTTCAGATTCTGTGTGTCCCCCTCTCTCTGCCCCTCCCCTGCTCGTGCTCTGTCTCCCTCTGTCTCAAAAATAAACAAACATTTAAAAAAAAAAGATAATTAAAAAATAAATAAAAACGTTAAAAAATTTAAAAAATGAACAAAAGTAAGATTAATTCCTTTCAATGACAACACAAATCTAATAATAGAGCTTTCCAAAAACGTGTCTGTTTTTCTCTATAACTACTTAGAGGACTGTGTTAGAACATAGGCCCTTCCATCAGAACTCCCATGCTGACATCTTGTCTCTCCTGCTCTCTAGCTGAGTGACAATCATTAGTTACTGAACTGCAGAGACTTATTTCACCTGTAAAATGAAAAGAATTATAGAATCTCCAGTATAAGTTTGTTAGGAGGATTTAGTGAGAGACTGCGTGTCATGCACTTAAAAAATTCCCAGCACAAAATAAGCATTGAATAATGTGAACTCCCATTAATATTAATAACTGTATATTTTTTCAATTTAAGCAGACTGGTGTCTGCTTTTAGCCAATTATCCTATGTTTTTTAGATTGTGAATAGTGGTCATTTGACATACAAAATTCTTTTGTGCAGTTATAAATTAATGCTTACAAACAAAATGATTAGATTGCAAAATAATAATAATAAATAATAATAATAATAATAATGTTCTAAAGTAGGAGATCATTTCAAATACTCCATAGCATTAAATAAATTCAGTACAATTAACCCATATTAGCAAGCAAAATTTACACAATTAAATATATTAAGTTAAAGGAAAGGTTTGCTTTTCTTTGAGGAATCCCTCAAGATTATATAGACCCAATGGGGCTAAGCTGCCACATACAGGTGCCAGAATGTGCATATTTTTTGGCCACCATTATCTCCCTTTAGGAGCTTCACAATTAAGGGTATTATTGAAGGGAAAGGGGCTGAAACTTGTATATACCAGAGTATTTCTCGGTTAATCATTTTAAGAGCACAAAATGAAGTTAACTTACCAGTGCATGCATATAGGATAGCATTACATTAAGCACTACATTAAGATGATTTTAATGAATATCTATCAATTTAATAATGATTAGCCACTTGTTATATTGTATGTTCCACAAATGTTTCAAGGGCAAAAAGGAATGAAGATGATAAAACAAAATCCTCTGCAAATGGCATTTCAAACTTTCAGATTTTATTTTTGTGCTAAAAGTAATATATAGAGAGCTTTTAGGCAAAGCACTTATAAGACCTGGGATTTGGAGGGTGGTAGGGAGGTTGATAATCTAACATTAAGAAAGACAATCCCTGTCCTTAAAGAAACTTGTAATTTAGTGTGGGAGATAATCACATAAGACATAACATTAGGGAGTGAATGAAGAGGAGTTGGACAAAAGTGTGAGTTATATATAAAAATATCCAGCTGATGGAATTTAAATCAAACATTTAACTAAAATTTCCCTAGGTAAGTGTAACACCAAAGTTGTTAAAGCTTTTCGGAAGAGCATTTCATTTTTAAGTTGAAAATAATTCTGGGTGAGCAATTTTTAAATTCCGTACTTAAGATAACCATAAGCATTACAATTATTGCAAATCAGAAAAAAAAAAACCCACAAGTTAGAATTTATTATAGCACTTGTATTTTTTTCCTGGTGAAATAAAGTTTTATTTTGGTGAAATAAATAGCAATATCAGAATTTTTAAAATTAATTTTGTAAAGATTTGCCACTCATTAGATCTATATTTCATCTCCTCAAGATTTTGTCTATCATTTTGAAAGCCTGAAAAGAAATTATTAGAAATTAGAATGAAATTGCTTTTTACAAAGCCATAGTACTTGACTATGAATATAAATGGAAAGCGTATTTTGTTAAAACAGTGAGAACAGAAATTATATAAATGTGGTTGATGATTACGAAAAGCTGTGGCATGAATACATATTTTTATAGATGCTAGGTACGCTGATATTACACAACTCAAACCTTCAATGAGTGTTATGGCTTTATAAGATGTGGTCCAAAGTGCCCCATGTCCATTACCAGTTGATAGAAGCAGAAAAGTAGAAATTCACAGGAAAAAAATTGTTGAAGCTGGAGACATTTTAGGAGTCACAGATTCAGAAAAGGTCTCTCTGGCCTTTGCCTCTTTCTTCATGAGCAACACTCCCCAAGTCACAGAAGAAAGTCTCCAAGGGAGCCCTTCCTAGACTTTGAGATGTCTTTTTCAGGCAGGGTAGCAGATGTTGTTGGGATCTTGCCCATATTTCCACTTCAAGGGAATACTCACTGGATTTCCAGTTGTCAGAACCTTAATCACTTTGCCTGAGAGCTTTTCCTGGCCCCTGGACATTGCTTTGTCACTTATACAGCAGGCAAAAGTGCCTGGTAATTAATACACCCTTACCATGAATAGCACTCAACAGTGATGGATAGGAGTTGGTGTATGAATATACCAGACTCTATGCCTCTTGGGTCTAATAGATCTGAGGTATGGGTTATACACGGACTCTCAGAGTTGACCCAGTGGGAAGAAGGCTCATTGCCCAGAGTGGCAGCTGGCTTGTAAAGCCCCGTTTCTTAGCCATTTTCTCTTCACTGTGTCACATCCCATTGCCATACTTTCCCTTCTTAACAGTCTATTTGTTCTCAAAATCCCTGTTTGAGGGCTGCTAATAAAGTAATTACAACTGCAAAAAGAGGCAGCAAAAGATTGGTTTACCCTCATCTTATTTAAGCAATGGGAAACAAATTGCTCAGAGAAAGTAGAGCCGTGAGAGAGAGGAGACAATGGGACAGGCTGTATTTATTGTGGCAAAGGTAAGTCAGTTTCCTGTAGACCAGAAACTGTGGTCCAAGAAAGTTAGCTGGTTTAAATAATCTTGGCAAGACTCAAACCAATGGACTAGCCATCAGGTAGGAGAAAGGTGAAAAAATATGTTGAAATGTATAGAAAATTAACGCAAATTAGGCTGAATTTTACTTTTAAAACTCTGCATGAGAACACAGACTCTCAGTTCTTATATTGGAATGTTAATGGACAAATGTAAGATTTATCCAGATATTAGTAAGAGTAAGGAAGGGACATCTGGTATAGCATGGTTTTAGGCAGTGATGGGAGGCAAACAAAATCATGTCATGCTTGACCCCTACCTAATTCAGACTGTGGAATAAACCAACTGATCAGACATGACATGCATTCCTTCCCAACCTTTCCTTTACTCATGGAAGACATTGCTGATTTAAACAGATCACTAAGCTCACACTGGTGCCCCAAATGCCTCTCAATAGCAGGGTCTGGGGAGTCACTATCAATCAGAGTTGACATGCAAATCACACCCCTTTCTCAATCCTTAACTTTGAGGAAAAAACAAATCTTAATTCCTTAGCATCATGTTTAAGGCTTTTGTCACCTGTCTCCAAACTAACTTTCCAGTCTTATGTTCTACCAAACTCCCCCACACGTATTAAAGTTAAGCCATAACAACATGTTTAGAGGTCCTCAGATAATTATTGACTCACAGTCTCCTAATTGAGAATGCATTCGTCATTTTTCCCCTTTGGAAAATTTCTATACACAACCTTCAGTGGAGTGCAAATGCCACTCCACCTCTAACTACTTCCTCAGTTAGAATTGATTTCTCTTTTGATTTCATTGAACTTAAAATAATTTTTAAAATGCTATTATAAAAGTGAACTCATTTCACTCCATGTTTGTCTTTCTTGTGCTGAAGGAAACAATTACAACATTTACAGATTTTAGCAAATCAAATTGACTTAAAAAATAATTGGTTTTAGTAGTAGTCAACTCCCCCAATATCGCCCTCTTACAAGATATGCTTCTCTACTCCCGTCCTGCCTCATTTTATGTTTTCTGCTTATATAAGAAACTGGGGCACCTGGGTGGCTCAGTTGGTGAAGCGTCTGACTTCGGGTCAGGCCATGATCTCACAGTTCGTGAGTTCCAGCCCCATGTTGGGCTCTGTGGTGACAACTCAGAGCCTGGAGCCTGCATCGGATTTTGTGTCTCCCTCTCTCTGCCCCTCCCCCACTCATTCTCTCTCTCTCTCTCTCTCTCTCTCTCTCTCTCTCTCTCTCTTTCAAAATTAAATAAACATTTTAAAAATGTTTAAAATAAAGAGAAACTAAGATATTAGTTGCTCCAAGGTATACTAAGTATAGATGTAATTAAATTGTAAGAAAGGAGTGGAGATATTTAAGATTTTTAGATTAGAAAGTAAAGTTTGCTCCATAGAATTTGTGACTTCTAATATACACACACATTCTCTCTCTCTCTCTCTCTGTCTCTCTCTCTCTCTCTCAGATCAAATTTAACTATACAGTAGTTACCCTTATTTGCAATTTCACTTTCTGTGGTTTCAGTTACCCACAGTCAACTGTGGTCTGGAAGCAGAAGATCCTCCTGAAGGTGTATTGTCAGGAGGTCAATAGTAGCCTAATGCTATGTCACAGTGCCGTCATTCACCTCACTTCATATCATCACTGAGGCATTTTATCATCTCATACCATCGTAAGATTAAGCGTGAGTACAGTACAGTAAGATATATTGAGAGAGAAAAGACACATTCACATAACTTTTATTAGAGTATGTTGTAATTCTTCTATTTTTGTTATTAGTTATTGTTGTTAATATCTTACTGTGCCTAATTTATAAATTAAACTTTATCCTAGGTATGTATATATAAGAAAAAATTATATATGTAAGGTTCATTTTTATCTACAGTTTCAGGCATCCACTGGGGTTGGGGGGAGGTCCTAGAACTTATCCTTGCAGATGAAAAAGGGCTACTGTATGTTCAAAACCATTTCAAAATACCTTTGGAAGAGCAAAGTAGAAGTTGCTCTGACTTGTACTCTTAGTACTTAGATTTATTTTGGTTTAGATTTAGGAGACTTTATTTAAAGCCTTACATAATCATTGAGCTCCAAGAACTGCCTGTACTGAGTTTTATTAGCACGTGTGTGCTCACTTGGTCCTTTATTTTCCTGAGTGCTATGTTGCTCACATGTTCTAAGATCCAAGGCAAATCAAAACACTTCTCAAAGACTTAACTCCTTCAATATATAAATTGGGAGCTATAATAATTCCTACCAACCTACCAACTTGTTCTAAAGAGTTACAATGGGAATCAAAAGAGAAAGTAATACACACACACACACACACACACACACACACACACACTTCCAAAAGTATATTCCTATATAATATTGTGCTCAGTAGAATTACTCTGAGGCAATTAAAATTCTAATTCTTGGGAGTTTTGATCTAACTGAAAACATGATTAATCCATGAAATTTTCAGAGATTATTACACCTGGATATAGGGATGGGGGCAGTGCATCATTTTAATCACTTGGGTGAAAAGATCTTTGCAAAACAATTAGAAGTGCTGCCAGATTGCATGCTACTGGACTAATATTTTGTGGATCATAAATTCTCTTAGAAGGCTTTTGACAAACTTAATTAGATTAAAAAACCTTCTCTGCTAAGATTAGTCGATGCTTTAATTAGGTGGACACAAAATAAAAAGCACAATTTTATTAGATTTATCAAATTATTGCCTGAAATATTTCTCCCCTTTGATATCTTAAAAAGGACCCTTGTGCTGAAGGTTTCACACCTCCAAGGAGACTGGGCAAATCCTTGTATTACTAGTCTTGAAGTGCTTGTTACTTCAATATGCTTTTTTCCAAAACATTATCTTCAGTAGTACTGAAAATGCCCATTTGCTCTTGCAAATAATCTGAACTTGTTTATTCAGTGAATCCAGGGGAAAATACATAGCCTGGACAAAGGTGGAGTGCCTGGAGATGGGTGGATGTGAAATTATGTGAGACATATTTGGAAGATAAAAATCAGTACAGCCTTGAGTTTGATTCAACATAAGAGAGGGCAAGGGCAACTTTGAGATGTTTAGCTACACAATAGGAAGGGTGATGATGGCCATTTACTAAGTTGGAAAACAAGAGGCTTACCAGGGTTGGAGCTAGACCAGCATCAAGAGAGATAATATATTCTTTTTTTGAATAGTATGTGTGTATGTATGCATGTATCTATCTATGTATTTATTATTTTTATCTAGCCTAAGGTATCTAAATACCACAGTTGGAAAATCATTCATATATATTAGAATTAATCCATATATTTTTTTCTAATATGATCCTTTCTGGAAAGTAAACACCACAGGGTGAACTTAATATCTCAGAGTGTATGATGAATTTATCATATTGTTGTCCTACGGGATATGAGTGCTTGTGAGAAATAAGAAAAAGACAAGGTTGTGGAGAGAAGATAGCCAAAGAAAAAAATTCTACCTACTCCTTTTTAAAATTATTAAGTTTATTTATTTATTTTGAGAGAGAGCACAAGCAGGGGAGGGTTAGAGAAAGAGGGAGACACAGAGTCAGAAGCAGGCTCTAGGCTCTGAGCTGTCAGCACAGAGCATAACAGGAGGCCTGAACTCATGCACTGGGAGATCGTGACTTGAGCTGAGGTTGGACGCTTAACTGACTGAGTCACCCGGTGCCCCTACCCACTTCTTAATATTAACCCAAACTAATTCTAGTGAAGCTATTAGAATCAGGTAGCTTCCATATTTCTTAAAGTTGGACACATCAGGATTAAATTTAACAGCTTTTCATGGTGTGTGATTAAAAACACTTTATCTTAGACTTCCCCTCTGGTCTACGTACCACAAATTTTCTTCTTCACTATGTTCAAACAATTAAGTGGAGTTAGTCATTAGCAAATTAACTGAGCCTTCTAAAGTGTGTATTTCAAGCTTATGCTCATGATTTTGAATGAGGACTGATTATGTTCTCACATCTGTCACTCACATCATCAACTATGGCATGTCAAGCCCCACTTACACATAGGAGATAGAGATAGAGATAGGTATATATATATATACACACACATATATATATAATATATATGTATAGAGATATATATGTATACGTATATATGTATATGTATATATGTGTATATATATATATGTATACACACACACATGCATATACTATATATGTATAGTAGAGGTTCAGGGGTGAACTGTATCTTAGCTACATGCTGTTGTCAGAATCCATTGACACCTATCAACTGATTTCTTTATTCTTGGTCGGAGCTCACTGTTTTTGCCAGGTATTTGACAAATACCTCTACATGAGATGATTATTCATTCCTGAATTCACATGTGAAAGAGTTTGTTTATTTGAGAGGGGCAGGAGAATTAAGACATCTTAATCCTGATGTGAAACATATGTGCACAAAAATACTGTAAGAAAATACAGATGAATAACTGATAGTGAGAGGAGTCTTTGATATGAATTGTTCTAAGACAGACTTAATTGTGAAAACTAAGAGTAGATAAAAGTAAAAAATTTTAGTCGAATTAAAAATGTCATAATTTGGAGCACCTAAGTGACTCTGTCAGTTAAACGTCTGACTCTTAATTTTGACTCAGGTCATGATCTCTCAGTCGTGAGATGAAGCTCTGCTTCAGGCTCTGAACTTAGCATGAACCCTGCTTGAGATTCTGTCTCCATCTTTCCCTCCCCTGCTTGTGCACAAGCTCGCTCTCTCTCTCTCTCAAAATAATAATAATAATAATAATAATAATAATAATAAATTAATAATAAAATAAATTAATTAAATTGAAAAATACAAACTACCATTTATTTTATTTTATTTTTTTAATATATGAAATTTATTGTCAAATTAATTTCCATACAACACCCGGTGCTCATCCCAAAAGATGCCCTCTTCAATACCCATCACCCACCCTCCCCTCCCTCCCACCCCCCATCAACCCTCAGTTTGTTCTCAGTTTTTAAGAGTCTCTTATGCTTTGGCTCTCTCCCACTCTAACCTCTTTGTTTTTTTTCCTTCCCCTCCCCCATGGGTTTCTGTGAAGTTTCTCAGGATCCACATAAGAGTGAAAACATATGGTATCTGTCTTTCTCTGTATGGCACAAACTACCATTTAAAACTATATGTAAATGTTTTATTATTACATCTATGCATTTTTTTCTACCATACAACTCAAAGAATCAAGAATCTTTCAATTTTATTTAAAAATATATTAAATGTCATTTTATTTGACATTTCTTTGTTTATCAGTCATTTATTGAACTCTTGCTGTTTCCATGTTGCTATTTTCACACTTTCTTCTAGGAATCTATCTTTTTTTAAAATATGGAATGCTTCAGGACTTTGTGTATCATCCTTAAGCAGGGACCGTCTAATCTTTATGTGGTTTCAATTTAGTACGTGTGCTGCCAAAGCGAGGACTTTTCTATGAATCTCTTTTTGGTGTCTATTACTTACTGATTTTTGTGGGTACCTTATATATGAAAACAACTCTTCAACTGTCAGTACTTTTTAAGTTTATTTTTCCTCTGGTTTATTATTTTCTTGTGGACTATGTTCATGGGAATTTTATCAGATATAGTTCTTTCCTTAATGAGGACAAATTTACCAAACTTCCTTTCTTTTAAAATTTCTTTGAAGTTTATTCATTTTGGAGAGAGAGAGTGTGTGAGCGGGGAAGGGGCAGAGAGAGAGAGAGAGAGAGAGAGAGAGAGAGAGAGAGAGAGAGAGAGAGAGAGAGAGACACAGAACCCAAAGCAGGCTCCAGGCTCCGAAGCAGGCTGTGAGCTCTGAAGCAGGCTCCAAGCTGTCAGCACAGAGCCTGATGTGGGGCTTGAACTCACAAACCATAGATCATGACCTCAGCTGTAGTCAGACACTTAACCAACTGAGCCACCCAGCCTCCTCTACCAAACTTACTTTTTAAGAAGCGATAAGCTTTGAACCCTAGATATCGTTGAAAATACTTAGAAATACTTAGAAATAAAGTAAAACCATACTTTATTAACTTGAGAACTTCTGCATCCTATGTTAGTATCTCTATCTTAGCCTTTATGTGGTAGTTGAAACTATTTCTTCTGTCCTGTCGGGGAAGGCATTTACCAGATATGGCATCTTTTATTCAGGAAGTAATTTGTTGAACTTGCACTCATTTAGTCTCTTCTGATGCCCTCAGCCATTACCTGACCCAGGAAATTTCTTATTTTTCTCACTGTATGTTCAATTTAAATCTTTAGTAAGGCTATCAGGCCCAATTCAGGTCAGAGCTTAACCATAC
This sequence comes from Acinonyx jubatus, assembly GCF_027475565.1. Classification (NCBI taxonomy): domain Eukaryota; kingdom Metazoa; phylum Chordata; class Mammalia; order Carnivora; family Felidae; genus Acinonyx; species Acinonyx jubatus. The sequence goes on along the minus strand of NC_069380.1, from coordinate 34,009,952 downwards.
TACAGTCAATTTGCCCATGTACTTGGCATTTTTTACTTACAAGGAATAACAGCCTCACACACGTACATGATGTTCTAGTCTTCCTCACTCCATCATTCTTATGACTCCTAAAATCTTTAAACTGCAAGCATGCCTTTTTTTGTTTTTTGGTAATTTTCAAATGATTTCCTCTAAATTACCAACAAGCCACTTTTGGCTTAAAATGGATTACAGTTAGCTAAAATTATGTAAGTAAAAGACATAGCACAAAAAAACCATGTGGATGCTATTTATATGTTCATTCATTCTGATTGAATTTTGGAATGAGATTCCTATTAAGGACAGTGTACAAGAAAAGAAGGACCTAGCCTTCACACTAAGGAAAAACAGGGGCCCACATACTCTTAATGCAAAGATAAAAGACATTTTACAAAGCAGGATTTGAGATATGGGCCCAAATGTATTTGGAAGGAGTTCCTCTTTCTGAACCCTATTTTTTCTTTTCATTCATATCTTCCTTCATTAGTGCCACTTTAATTTACTTACCTCAGGTAATTCATCTTGAATACTTTTTCTTTGTTTTTAAGCTGTTTTTAATGTTTACTTATTTTTTGAGAAAGAGAGAGAGAGACAGCGTGTGAGCAGGGGAGGGGCAGAGAGGGAGACACAGAATCCGAAGCAAGCTCCAGGCTCTGAGCTGTCAGCACAGAGCCCAACACGGGGCTCAAACTCACGAATGGTGAGATCATGACCTGAGCCAAAGTCAGATGCTTAAAGGACTGAGCCACCCAGATACCCCATCTTGAATACTTTTTATCTTAGGTCAGTTTTATTGTATATTCCAACACTTTATTTCAAAATCTCTTCTTCATATTCCATATTAACTAAATCAGAACGTTTAATGTAACACAGTTTTTCTCCATTCTAATATTCATGAATCGACTTTCCAAGTATGCTGGAAACCTTTTTTGAGGGATAAATCCATAAGAAAAACAAATTAATTAGTTATTCCCTAATAAGAGGCTATAGGGGGGTTCTTTAATGCAGAAGAGAGAATTCTAGAGAACAAGAACTATTAGTAATAGTAACTGCAAAGCTTACAGATTTACTTTTACTTAGTGATCATGGGTCAGGAACACCTAGAGAGCTTTGAACATACTTATTTCCTTTGTCCCATCCCAGACCACTTACATGAAGATAGGTTCTGGACATCTGTATCTTTAAAAAGTACCCAGGGACCCCTGGGTGGCTCAGTTGGTTAAGCAACCAACTCTTGATTTTGGCTCAGGTCATGATTTCACTGTTGATGGGTTTGAGCCCTGCATCAGACTCCACACTGACAGAGCAGAGCCTGCTTGAGATTCTCTCTCTTCTCCCTCTCTCTCTCTCTCTCAAAATAAATAAATAAACCATTTATTAATAAATAAATAAATAAATAAATAAATAAATAAATAAATAAATAAAACCCAAATAATTTTAATGTGCAGTCAGGTTAGAGAACCACTAATTAACCACTGCTTTCATAAGTAATTAAGCAGTTTAGATAGGATTAGTGAAATAGATATTCTTTGAGAGTTTTAGTGTTTACTTAGCATATTTATTTACCCAATACTAACCTATAGATATATTCAATCATAGGTAATTTCTTTACAGAATTCCTCAAGAAATTAAAGAAAAAAACTCAAATAGAGGAAAATGTACCAAATGATGCAATTAAATCATTCTCACTCAATATTTGAAGTTGAATGTTACCTATTTAAAGTTAAAGCTTAAAATATTTAATGCTTAATACATTGTAATAATGGAAAATTAACACTATGCATTTATTGATGTTACTTTCAGAAATTTCTAAATCTATATATACATTTGTATTATATTTTGTTGTCTCTCAATTCCTTTAAAAATACTTTTCAATGATTCCCAGCAAAATTTTATTGCATTTTCTAAAGCAAAAGCAAAAGAATATAGAAAAGGAAAATAATGGAATACCAGTCTTCACGCCTGTAAAGAACTACTTTGAAGTTTGAATAGTTATTAAATTTTATATACATAAACTATAATTGTACACACCACCACAGGACTGCACACTTACATGTGTGTATCTGTATCTATATCTGTATGTCCATGTTTAAATCCTTGCTAAATTTCATCAATAAAATCCCTGTTTCATATGAGGATTCTCCTAAAAATTCCTCACATTTATGAACATATTCATTTTCATATTATATTCAGAGATTGAATTATCCTCTTGATAATTCAAAGATGGCTGCACAGAAAGGCATAACATTTAGACAAAAAAAGCACTGACTTTTAACTTTCTTCTAAATTCACCCATAGCACCCTTTTTCTATCACCATTAAATCTTTTGATACAGTTGGAGGAAATATATTATTATTAAAAACCTTGCCCCTAAGCGGAAACACACAAATAGGAAATTCCAATTTATTTACCCTGATGGCAGGACAAAATCAAAGAGCTCTAAAAATGACTATAACTTTGAAGATTCCTACTACTACAACTTTATGCCATTCTGCCCCTGCGTCATTTTTCCCTTATACACCTGACCTCCAGAGCTGTGTTTCTCAGACCCCACAGATCATTAAAACATATTCCTGCATTTGTGAATATTTCCCTACTAAGTATTTTGAAAGGAAATGGGGGAAAAATCACTGTTGAACTTCTATGAATGGGTAGGATTCAATAGAATTCAAACAGTTAACTTTCTATAATGCTGTGTTCAGACTTGTTTCTGGATAGTATATCATGTACCTCCATGGCTTTTCAGTATACTTTTTGGTATGAAACTCTCAGATGCAGGTTGAGAAAGCCTAGTCTGAACTAATTTCAAAGTTTCACCTTCTAATCTGATATAAAGTATTTCCCATTCCCGAAAAGGGCCCAATACAATATTCTGCAGGGTAGCAGTACAAAAAGGAAGCTAGTCTGTCTTCCCATCATAGATAGCTTCTATATTCCCTGTGGTTGGGGCAAGGGATGATTAGATCCTTTTTGACTGGTGCTCTAGTTTATTAAATGATCACCAGCTCACCCATTTTTCATTTGATATGGCAATTCTGTGGCTCTTTGGAGATTTCCTTTTCCTCCAATCCTGAGGAATACACTCTACATCTTTCCTTGGGGCAAAAGTGGACTATCTGCCTCTTGCTTCTGTTCTAACCAACACTCTACCCAGACTCACCGGGCGTCTGCCCAAGATCACTTGGATTAGTCAGAATGTTCCAGGAACATAGAATTAATAGGAGAGGGGTTGGGGGGAGACAGAGAAGAGAGAGAGAGAGAGAGAGAGAGAGAGAGAGAGAGAGAGAGAGAGAAATGGATTGGTTTTAAAGAATTGGCTCATATGACTATAGAGGCTGAGAAGTCCCAAGATCTACTGTATACAATATAGAGACCCAGGAAAGCTAGTGGTGTAGATTGCAGTCCAAATCAAAAATCCTGAGAACCAGGAGCACCAGGGGTATAAGTCCCAGCCCAAAGTCAGGTGAAGAACAATGTTTTAGATAATAAGCCAGTCTGGCAGGAAGAGAGAATTCAACCTTCCTCCACCTTTTATTTCTCTTCAGGCCTTCAGAGGACCGAGTGATACCCACCTGCAATAGGGTGGACTCCTTTGCTCAGGCCACCAATTCAAATGCTGGTGTTTTCTGGAAACACCCTCACAGGCACACCCCCAAATTAATGTTTAACCAGAAATCTGGGCAACTCGTGACTCATTCAGATCTACACAGCTACCTGTTGAACCATCTCACAGGAAGATACAGCATACCTAGAAGCGTGGATAGCTGCTGTTCTAGCTCTTTCTCTTCAATCTGTTGTTACAGGTTGCTCAAGCCTATCTTTCCCATTTAGATTTTTTTTAACGTAGAGTCCCACACCTGTCTCGGGGTGTTTCTGTCCACAAGACACCATTCAAATTCTCCCAACAAATTTTAGTCTATGACTGTGCAGCCCATCCCAGCACTTATAGTATGACAGGAAATTGACCACACACAAAAACTGTTTTTAAAGAATGATGATGGGCACCTGGGTGGCTCAGTTGTTTGAGTGTCCTACTCTTGATTTCAACTCAGGTCATGATCCCCTGGTCATGGGATCCAACCCCACATCTGGCTCTGGGCTGAGCATGGAGTCTGCTTAAGATTCTCTCTCTCTCTCTCTCTCTCTCTCTCTCTCTCTCTCGCTCCCCCTCCCTCCCTTTCTCCCTCTGTCCCTCTCCCCATCTCGCTCTCTCTCTCTCTCTCTCTCTCTCTCTTAAATAACTAAATAACTAAATAATGATGAATCACAACATTACTTTGGTCAGGTCCTGAATAGGTAAGTCAGCCAGCCTTATGTAGACTACATGCATACTTTTGCTCAATAATTTTTTTAGTTTTTTTTAACACTTTTAATTTTCTACAAGACCCTGAAATGGTGGAAACCATCTATTTAGGATTATTTCTATGATAAAAATGAGTACTTAAAAATAAATTCCAATATTTGGTAAGTAATTATTTTAGTGATGATGTGTTTCATATCACTAAAATTTGAAAATTGACTTACTGGAAGGCAAAGAGCCTAAATCATTGAACAGATATCAATAAAAAATAATTACGGTGTTTTACCAGTACACAATCATATTTGTAGAGAGATACATTCACATCCCAAATGCAAAATGAGCCCTCATCTGTGAGCACTACATTACTAACACATACAGAGCCAGTCTGCTTGTTATTTTCCATAAATAACACAGAATCGTTTCTGTTTATCTTTGTTTTTGAGGGGTGAGGGGTTGAAACTCAAGAATTGGTAGTATTTCACACATACATACAAAACCCTCACTACTTTTTCCTCTGTCCAGTCTTCCCTCTCTCCTGTGACTTCTAACAGCTCTGGATGGAATCCTTATTCCCTCAGTGGGAACTCTGAAATAGTCATAACTTACAGAATTAATCCTTCTTAGAAAGGGGTGTGAGGGGTATTGATAACATATTTTTATAATAAATTTAAATCTTAAAATTTTATAATAATTTATTTTTCTAACTTAATAACTAAGTTGTTGGCTTAGAGAAGTCACCAATTTTTCAAACATATCATTTGAAAGACACCTAAATACTTATCATTCCAATCCCAAGTGCTCCCTTGAAGTAAATTTTAACTCTTGTCTCAAAAATTAAAAGCTATAAGGTGACAAGAAGTTTAGTAGGAGAGAGAGACTTTAAATTGATTATCCTAACCTGAGAATATGTGGTATAAATTTGAACTAAGTTCTCTTGACATGGGAATAAAATATTAGAAGGGAAATTCTATAATGTTCTGTAACTGAAAGTAATAAACCATATCAGCAAAATCTCAGATTTGTTTGGGGAAGAGAAGGAAAAGATGCTGAAAAAGTGAAACTGTTTTAAGATTCCATCTCACTGGGGGCAAGTGGGAGGGAGAGGTGAAACAGAGTGGAATTAGCATCTTGGTGAGGGAAACCGGTTTTGCATGGTAGTCATTTTGGAACTCTAGTTATATGACCTTGCCTTATTTATTTATTTTTAATGTTTATTTTTTGAGACAGAGAGAGACAGAGCATAAGCAGCGGAGGCACAGAGAGCTGGGGAGACACAGAATTCAAAGCAGGCTCTAGGCTCCGCGCCATAAGCGTAGAGCCTGATGTTGGGCTCAAACCCACGAACAGTGAGATCATGACCTGAATCGAAGTCAGACACTTAATGGACTGAGCCACCCAACTGCCCCATTTATTTATTTTTTAATATAGCTCGTGTAGGACCTTAATGACCTGCCCATCTGTTTCTGTACTGGGTATTGTACATTGATCAGTGACTGCCAACCATCCCTAAGGATTAAACTACTTTGGTTTTGTCCTTAACCATGGTACTTATTCCATTAGTAGCATTCTTATTTCTTCTGGCAATTAAGTATTGCTTCTGGCCTCTGTTGTCCCAAGATTTCAATATCCACATTATAATGAGAAAACTAGGCTCAGGTGGTGGCCTTCCTACTTGTATCCCTGGCCCTCAGAGGACCATCATTTAGAACCTTTCAAGATCGTGGGTGCTGTTCTCATGACTGTATGTCCCAGGTCCTGGTGAAGGGATAGCTCCACAGGCATTCTCAAGCTCATGAATAAGGGATGAGTAAACAGGTTATACAAAAATAATCCACTTAAATATTTCTAAGTGTTTAAAGTCCTTCTTTACATTATAACACAAAGTTCTGAGTATTTCAACTTTGTTTAATTGAGAACACCATTGATGATTTATGCCGGTTATGAAGGTCAGCAGGAATTAGAACAATTCACAGCTACTCTAGATCCTTCCTTGAATCCAAAGACTTGAGTGAAAACATACTGGAAAATTTAGAACAATCTACAGTTGTTTTTCTCTCCCTGGTCCTGCTCTAATTGCATTCATTCCTATGTATATTTCCAAATTCAAGGCAGATATTAAAGAAAGAAATCCTTACAATTCTATTTGATATATAATTCTTGTTCTGGGTTTGATTGCGTAATTGGCTTCCAGGATCTAAAGGAAATGAGTACTAGGGAAGATGGTGTATGAGAACTTACTTTTCCTTGGAAGACGATCACCTTACGGAAAGTCATTACAGGGATTTAAAGAAGACAAAGCAGCTTTGGGAGGTAGGGGATGATAGGAGGCCCAAAAGATTAGGGAATCCTTTGAGTCACCTACATTTTCTCATTTCCCACACCGCAATCTTATGATTCCGTTTCCTACCCAAAAATCCTTAATTTTCACATAAAGACCTCATAAAATTCTGAATTCGAGTGCTGCAAATCAGCAAGCCAAAGGTTCCTACCATGAATGTGATTTTTAGTTATAATATCTCTAAATTAAATCATATGAACATATTATTTTAAGGAAGTCTGAGTTCGCTGAAACTACAAATCTGTGTCTGAACTTAACATGTTTTTTAAATGCCTCAGTACTATCTAAAGCATCTGATCCAACCCAGTTGTCCATGTATATTTCTTGTAGCCTTCACAGTGGTCTTTGCTAGCAGCCATTAATCCTTGGTTTCAATAAGCAAAGTGAAAATTCCCTGAGTAGCCATTGTAGTCAAGGACTACCAATTTCCCATATTCCAGTATTGTCTCAATCATTTTGGGCTGCATTAACAAAATACTTCAGACTGGGTGTCTTACGAACAACAGAAATTCATTTCTCACAGTTTTGGAAGCTGGAGGTCTGAGATCAGAGTGCCGGCATATTCTAGTAAAGGCCTACTTCTGCGCCCTTGTTGTAACCTCACAGGGCAGAAGAGTGTAGATATTTCTCCAGGGCCTCCTTATGAAGGCAGTAATCCTATTTAGGAGGGCTCCACCCTCATGACCTAATCACCCCCAAAGGCCTCACCTTCTAATATCACCACAGTGGGCATTAAGATTTTAACATATACATTTTGGGTGGACACACTCACTAGGTCATAGTAAGTATAAACCATATCCTTACTGCCTTCAGTCCAAACCAGTTGACAAAATCAATCCCAAATTCCCATTTCTTGCAGGGTCCTTTGCACCCATTTCTCATTATGGCACAGAATTGTGAGCTATGAGCCTACAAAACCCCTTCTGGCTGTTTTGAATAAGAAATAAATTTGTTTAAGAATCCCAAGCAGTTAGTACATCTCTACAAAAGATAGGAGCCAGAGTACAAAGATACATAACCAGGTAACATGTCAACTACTGAGAGGTCTTTCAAACTAAAAACTACACTGTCACTGACTCTAAGCATCTATGAAATTATGAGATTGTATTGTGGATCTCTTCTGCCACAGTTAAAAAAACTGAGCCCCATCAGCCTTTTAAGATCAGTCCCCCTATAAGAGGCCATTACTCATTTTTGTTTCTGTTGTTCAATACAACTTTATTTACAATACCAATATATGGAAACAACCTAAGTGTCAATCGATAGGTGAATGGATAAAGGAGATGTGATACATATGTACAGTTGGCCCTTGAATTAACGTGGGAGTTAGGAGCACTGACTCCCTGCCAGTCACAAACTTGTGTATAACTTTTGAGTTCCCCCAAATTTTACTAATAGCCTACTATTGACCAGAAGCCTTACCAATAACATAAATAGTTGACTAACACATATTTTGTGTGTTATATGTATTATATACTGTATTATTACAATAATGTAAGCTAGAGCTTTATTGTCAGCCGTTGCTCATTTTAGCTGCTTCTAAACCTTATTCTTTGAAGATACTTCTGGTTAGTAGACTCCAAGTTATCCCAGGTGGTTTCTAGATGCAAGAAAACGTGAGAAGGAAACTCCTTAAATATTATTAACCCTATTTAAAGAAAAATACAGTAAGCATTATTATAATTAGAAAAATCACTAATGCCATGTAAGTTAAATATACAAAGCTGGGCAGAGATAAACATTTTTGTCAGTATACTTTAATGAAATTTTAATGGAGTCACAATGAAAGTGTTAGAATTTTATTTGATATAAGTCAGGTTCCAGTTTGATTTCAAACAGAATCAAATTTAATGAGGTAAATAAATGAAAGACTTAGTAGAAACATTGGAAAAGAAGACATGAAATGACTTGTTTTGGATTTTAATTGTAGATATCATGATCATATACCTAGAAACACAAACGGCACCAGTAGAAATTGCCACAGTATTAAATAATAGAATGTTTTGAAGTACGCATGGATACGAGATAATTTTGCAAAATGTTGTTTGTAGAAATGTGGATGGAAAGGTCATTTTGGTGAGGTCTCAGATGGAAATGAAAACTTGTTATTAGAAAATAGAGATCTTTGTTATAAAGTGTCTGCAAACTTGTCTGAATTGTTTTGCTCTTCTGGTGTTTTGTGGGAGGTAGAAATTGCTAGTGATGAAATTGGATATGTAACTGAGGAGGGTTCTAAGCAAAGCATTGAAGGAGCAGCTTGGTTCCTCCTGACTGCTTATAGCAAAGCATGAGAAAAAAGAAATGAATTGAAGAAATTAATTAAAAAAGGAAGTAGAACTTAAAGGTTTGGGGAATTCTCAGTCTATCCACATTGTGAAAACCGTAAAGTGTTTTTAGAAGAGATGCTAAGGATGTGGCTAAATAATCATTTGATAAGGAGATTCATATGTGTGCAAATCATGGACCTAATCAGCCACACCAGCAGAAACACTGCTGGTTTTAAGTGGAGGAGATGGACACTAGACAAAATGAAAGAAGGCTGTCAGACTTATTAGATCCCCCAGGATCAAACCATAGAACCATTTGGCTGTAAATGTACACTATTCTTCAAGGCAGAGGAAGAATGCCCTGGAAAGGTAATCCAGAGATCATCAGAACTGCCTCCTTGGTTTCAAATGGGAGGCATCACCTTGCTTTCAATCAACCAGGAAGCAGCAGTCCCCAATCCTTAAGGGTGGGGTTGCCCAGGAATCTTCAGGGTGTGAAGAGGCTAAGCGGGGAGAGCTGCGGGGGCATGGCCACTGCCCCGAAAAGGTGGGACTGCCATTTCACCAAGTTAGGAAGGCAAAGCATCAAACCAAAGAGGATTGTTCTCAAGACTCAAAAACTAAAGATATTTACCTTGCTTGTTTTTGGACTTGCTTCAAAAACTTTTTTTTTCTCTCTTTTTTTTTCTCTCTTTTAATTTCTCTCTTCTGGAGTGGGAATGTCTACCCTATGTCTGTCCCATCATTGTGCTTTGGAAGTACATAACTTGTCTGGTTTTACAGGTTCACAGCTAGAGAGTTTTGCCTCAGGATGAGTCATACCTTCAGTTTCACTTGTTTCTGATTTAAATGTTAAGATGAGACTTTGGAATTCAGACTTTAGAGTTGATGTTGGAAGGAGTTAAGACTTTTGGGGCCATTGGGATGGTATGAGTGTACTTTGCATTTGAGAAGGCACAAATTTGGGGAGATCAGGAACAGAATGCTATGGACTGCCATATGGAGACAGTGAGAAGATGGGCATCTACAAGCCAGGGAGAGTGCTTTCACCAGTACCTGAATCTGCCTGCAGAATCTGATCTTATACTTCCCAGCCTGCAGAACTGGGAAAAATAAACGCTGTTGTCTAAAACACCCAATCTGTAGCATTTTGTTAGAGCAGCCAAAGCAGAGTAATATAGTAGGGAATTGAAAAGTTATAAAACAAATTTTAAAATGCATCAATTCTAACACTTTTATAAATTGTATGTCAAAGTATACTAAAGAGAGACAATAGCAGCTTAATTGATGTGGAAAAACTGCTTGAAGGCACAGAATAATACTGGTATTACTCAAAACTTTTTTGATATGATGAGAAGGGGATAAATCAAGCAATCTAATACCATAATGGGGAAACCATGAAAAAGTCATTTTCAGAAAAACAAGTTCAGATTGTCAAAAACAGAAGACAGAAAAGGACAGAGAAAAGACGCAATAAGGGGGGTGGGGCAGAAGGGAGAGAGGAAAAAAAAATGTTCAAGCACATTAGTTCCAATGAGAATGCAAATTAAAGTAACAATCTAATGACACAGTACATACCTGACTCAAATGTTTAGGAATAACTATATCATTCTCTGAGAGTGGATATGTTGAGAAAACAGTACTATATTTGATTCTTGGAAGAAGTATGAATGATTGTAGCCTTTATGGAAACCAATTTGGAAACATTTAACAGAGTTGCAAATACACCTACCCTCTGACCCAGGAATCCTATTCATGCAAATCTATTCCATACATTTTTATGAAGTTGTTTGACAACAGTAAGGTCTATATCTTTAGAGTCTATTTCTATGGGTGTGGCTCACACCAAAAGAATTGCTAAATACTTTGATATCACTCAGAATAAAAACACTAAAACCTAAGGGTATATGTACAGAGGTGTTTACTGCAGCACAATTGATAGTGGCAGGAAAATAAAAAGGGAAATCATGTGAACCCCCATCCACAGCAGAGCGGTTAATGAATCAGGGTATATGTAAAATGTAGTGTACTACACTGACATTAACAGAAGTGAGTTATATACGTAGGGAAATTTACATGTGGATATTTTGCCCGAGGAAAGAAAGATCTTGAAGTGCATGGATGTTATAATGGTTTTTAAAGGAAGCAGTCCCTAAATAAAACATTAAATATGTGTGTAGATATGTTTAGTTATATGTGTTCATGTGAATATGTACATGTGTGAGAGAGAGGGAGACAGAAAGAGAGGGGGAGAGAGAATATTATAGGACCATGGAGAAATAATTGAGATGAATATATGGAGTGAATAGCAACATAAATTATTGGAAAAGCAAGCTAAAGAGAAAAAGTATCAAAATATTGAACCAAAGGTGTCAGTATGATAATAATCACATATATACATTTATTAAAAATTATAAATACGTACTTGTATTTTTTGTGTCGGGGGATATTGTTTTAAACAGGAGCTATGTTTCAGAGAGGAGAGCGAATTTCAAGCTACTAAGAAATAAATAGGTAATGAACTGGAGATAGCATATGAAAACTATTTTTAGCAAAAAGTTTGACAAAGGCAACAGATTAGGAGTGGTGAATTGAGAGAGTATTAAGTTCAAAACATGTCATTTATGCTATAGGAGTGATGTGAGGTTATATTTTTATTTAGAAAGAAATAAAATGATTTGACAGAAAGGGTAAAGGTAATACTACAAAATGTAGGAGAAACAAGATTTATACACACACGCACACACACACACACACACACACACACACACAAGAGAAAATGGCTTTTGGAACACTTTTAATAAGTAAAAAGGTAGAGATTCCTTTTTACTAGAAATGAAAGTAATAGAAGAGATAAAGAATGAAAATGAGGAAATATATTTGGGTGAATAGAAAACAGTAGGGTAGGGGCAGTTGCATGACTTCTGCTGTTTCCTCCAAAGCAAAGCCTGAATGGGAGGAATGTTTTTTTGTTTTTGTTTATGTTTTTGTTTCCGTTTTCATTGTCTAGGGATGAAGATACTGGTGCAATAGGTACATCAGAGATACTGATGAGCAACTATGATTCTTCAACTTTGATCTCAGCCTTTGACCCCCTGCTTGACTGACCCTGTGTGGGATCAGCGACAGAGAGAGATATTAGGGTAAGACTCCACCTCATCTATCCTAGCATTATGATGCCAGTGATGAAAACAAAGCCTGCCATTGTTCAAACTTACTGTAATATCTGAATATCCATTTCAAATATGGATTTGGGTTACAGTAAAAAAAAACCCTCCTAGTCTATGTTATATATTGAAATTCTGTCATTCAATTGAAGTCTAGATATATATTTATTATTAAAGCAGTAAAATGTTGCAGTAATTAATTGTGACTTCAGTCACAGATGATTCTATGGACCAAAATGTTAGTAATGAACTCAAAAGAAATTGAAAATATAAAAACAGGCTGACAGTTTATACAAATATTGGGAGTGAACACATTAGCTCAATAACTTTGGGAAGGACATGTGATTCTTGTCGAAGCTAGAATATTAATTGGATCATATAATTTTGTCAATGTGGGAATTGCTATGTGAGTATTAATACCATTAAAGAAAATAACCTTTCCTTAAGTCAGATGCTATGAAAGAGAAGGGACATTTTACCGCTTTATGATAATATTACCATGAGCTGTATTCTGTCTGGGTTGAACGAATCAAAAACATAATGTGTTTCACAACTGACCTCCTGTGAAAGAATGCATCTATTTAGCATTGCAAATATTCAGTATAGGAAAGACAGAGTCAATCCAATAGTTAATTGATCTGAAAATTGATTGTATCTCCATTATATTAAAATGTTTAAAAGTAATCAACTACTACAATGTTAATAACAGAATATTAATAATTGTTATCTTTTGTGTAACACCAAATTTATTCTTTGGTATCTGAGTTCATTTTATGCTGATGATATTTGTCTTCTGCTTGAGTTTCGTATGAAGATTAATTTTGACACTCATCTAATTATCACCCAATGAAAATGTACACCTCTAGGTACATTTATGTATTTCATATCAACAATTAAATTAGGTGAACTTGCAGGGGGTAGAAAGGGTTACTCAGTTTTTCTTTCTTGAAACTCCTATTTCTGGGAGGAAAGATTAAGATTAAGAAATTGGAATAGAGTGAAAAGTAATGTGAATGCGGATGGGATTTTGCACAAGAGCTATTCCAAGGAAGGCAGAATATGTCAACAAATATTGATGAAAGGATGTTTACTAACCAGAAACAAATAAAACACATCTAGCCATGCCTAGCTGGGATTTTTATGGATGTGTTTGCTGTGAATATGTAATCAGCGATAACCAAAAATCATTATTTCATGTCTTTGTGAGGCTATCTGCCTATTTCTTTTTGTAAGGTTACATAAGCATATAGAAAAGAAAGGTATAAAATGTCACTACAGATTTTTAATGAGGTAATCCTGGAAGATGATAGGTAACACAGAGGGGAGTAGATGATAAAGCAGGAGAAAGTATAAGAAAATATACAAGAAAATAATTTTAATAATAAATTTAATAAGAAAAAAATAAAATGCTGTTTGCATACAAAACCCCAGAGAAAACATAAATCTACATTGATGGCAGTGTTTGGAAAGTGAGTAAGTGCAGTTGCCATAAAGATTTTCACTAGGGAAGTTGCATGACTGGTCTATGTTTCCTATATTCATTAAATCCCTTCCACTTATATATTGTTTATTCTCATAACTACTTTAGATGCCCAGTGTGAGTGTTCATTGCATTAGTTTACTAGAAAATGTAGTATCTGCCAGTTTGACTTCTCTGATTGTTTTTTTATTCCAACATGGATGAAAGATAATTGTAGGAATCATGATTCCCTTAAATAAGAGCATATCTGTGTATATTAAATTTTATAAGTAACATAGTTATCTCTGTATAACTTCTACTGCACTTAATTATATATGTCTATGTGTCCTACTATGGTATTTAGAATTTAAAATGAATATGCGCTTATTCCACCCTACCAATGAATAGGTCTTAACTCAACATCTCCATTTCATATTCTTAAGATATCTCAGCTTCATTCAAAGTTTGAAATGTTGTATAGCCTTCATTATTCTAGTGGGATATCTGATAATCCCATGCACGCTATGGGCTGTGGTAAAAAGCAGGCAATAGTTTGGACAACAGGCTCTCAAAATTATTTCTTAGCCAACTAGCAAGATGATTTCAAATAACTGCCCTGAGTATAAATATATTAATTATAATGAAAATATTTTACTGTATTTCACAGTATGCTTTCAACTTATTTTGTCCTTTGATCCTTTGTGAAAGTAAAGGAATATAGCTTTAATTATTCATTTATTTCTTCAAAAATCAATATGTTATTTTCTATAGAATTAAGGAGACATATAAGGCCTCTGATCTTCAAGAATGCCCCTCAAGTGAGGTAATAATAATAATAATAATAATAATAAACACTGTTAAATGGTCTATGGAAGATACTATGATAAGCTTACAAGAGACCTAATACTCTAGGAAGGATAATGAAAGAAGATGACATTTGGGCAATATGACTGATATCTGCTAAGTGAATAAGGGAGAAAGAAATGTGTTCCAACCAGGTAGAACAACATGTACAAAAGCATCTATAAAGAAATGTTGTGAGACATTCCAATTCATGCAGAGAACATGCATGATCAGAATTGAATTGGTACTAAAAATGGAGTAAATGAGACTGGGAACAGGCAGTAGTGAGAACGTGAAGACTCCTATGTTCAAGAAAAGGAGTTAGAACTTCAGAACGCTTTATGGGCTGAATCCTTTTTCAAATCTCTGAACATATTTTTAAAACAATCATCTAATGAATGGGTAAAATATTTAAATATTGAGTATCAGGTGAAAGTGATTCACGTGGCCATAATACTTTTTTCAGCAGATAAATTATATTGAATTTTAAATGTTGTTTTGCTCCCAGTTTAGTCGAAATCCCCCAATGAGTAGTTTGCTTGAATCTCAGATTAACTAAAGAGTAATTCATCTGGGCCAGAACTTGAGATTAACACCTCTCTATCCTTTTAAAGGGAAACTATTTTTTTTTCCATATTGGAGACTATTAGTTTACTTTGATCTCATAACACTTACTTTGAAAAATAAAAGTTGCTATTCTGCATATTTTAATCAAAGAGTCACAGTCAAATAAATTACTTCTCTCATGAACGCTAGTAAAGTTCTATTGTAGTATGTTTAAAGGACTCAAAGATATAAGTAAGATGAATCTTAAGGAAAAAATGGGTGCCAACATGAAGAAACTATATAAATATGTCAATTTATTCGTCATTAAAATTTTAATGTTTTTAGTGTAGAATGTAGATTAGCATGAGGTGCATTGACATTTTGCTTTAATTTTCTCAAATCATTTTGGTTTTATTAGGAACTAACATGCTGCCCTGTAATCTTTATGGACTAATAAGGATGATAGCTTTTAGCACAGTTTTCAGTATAAAAATAATGTTACCATCTACTCTAATTAAGATGTCCTGTATTGGGTAAGAAAATAGAAATCGCTTTGTTTAAAAAAAAAAACCTCTCTTTCTAAAATTTCCTTCCCCCCATTAGTAGAAAGATACAGGTATGATTAGGTTTTTATGTTCATAATGAAATTAGATATAATGTAGAAAAATAAAATTATGCATTAAAAATAATTGGAAACAAAAGAGAACATGCAGTTCTTCTCACACAAAAAAATGTTTCGATCAATTGTTTAGAGTCTAATTTAATTATCTTATAAAATGAGTCAAGTGGGATGGCAAGTTTTAATCTAATGCTGAGCAAGGTCTTTAGAATTGCTATTATACAATTGTTTTGGCTTTTATTTCCCAGAGATGGGAACTATCTCTGACCCTGACACAATCCCTTGTTATTGGATCATTTTGTATATAATTCTACTCCTTTCTTTTTCCATTACATTCATCATATTCTCAGCTAATATGATGATATTGAACATATGGGGTCTAGATGGAAGAAATAAATACACATCATATTTTAGCTGATATTATAAAAGGGAATTCCTGAGCTTTTCTCCAGCTATATGAATGTTTACAAGTTAGCAACAGCATGCAGTTTCATTGGATTGTTACAAAAAATTCTAAATTTGTTGCCTGGGAACTTGTTGGCCATGTCCCAGGTAGCAAATGCACGAAGAGTGAATTTTTTCCATCTCAGATGAAGGGAAAAACTTCAGAAACTTTCCAGTTGATTCCATTGAAATGTTAAAGACACAGTAGCATAATAGTCTTAATTAGTTTGAACATCTTGCTTCTTAATATTTTTGGTTAGTGGCACAATGTCTCTTGTGTTTCATGCAATAATATTCAGTCTGATTTTCAGTCAATTTATATACTTCAATCCACACATCTACCCTATTGTTTCTCTGTGCCATTATTTTCCTAAAACTTATATTCTGTATGAGTACTTCCCCTCAACTCCCAAAGCTTAATTAGGCAAAGATTACTTCTTGCCTGCTGTCTTGTCTTCTTTATCTTTGGAATCTTTCTGTTTCTTCTGTAGGCACTCTATATCTTGCCCTCAATTTCCCCTATAACTCATCTGTTTTAATAAGCTTACCTCTATTAAAACATATGTTTTAATAAGCTCACCACTATTCCTTTTCTTGCCTGATTATGATAACATTAGGCTATCTATAGTCAGATAAACACCAGACTTTGTTTTAATATCATTTGTTCAACTGCTTTGGGCTACATATGACAGGGAGAAGATTGTGGATCTTGAAGTTCAAGGCAATTTAGTGAAATAATGTAAAAATGAGTCATTACTTTGAGCCTGACTCATCAAACAGCTGAAGAGGGTATTAGAAGAATTAAAATTAATGAGCATTTTCTTGTTTCCCTACAAAGGCACCCGAAAAGTCCCCAACTGTTATGTATTACAAACAAAATCTTCAAAGCTAAATTTCTGGCTGCTTAGCGGGAGGCTGAATGTTTAATAGTGAGGTTAAGGATAAGTGAAAGAATTTTTGTGATGGTTGACCTCTGTGAAGTCCTATGGGTCACTATATTCTTTAAATTGAACATCTCTATAGCAGTTGGTGAAGTTTCACTCCCTTGGGGGTAACTCAGAAGTGACTCTAAGAAAGTCTCATACATCATTCATGCCAGGTCTGAAGCCTCAGGAGATTCTATTGGTCCACGTTCTTGTCCCAGTGATCAGATCCAGGTGAGTCAGTAACCCCACTGACTCCCTGACCTGACCCAAGCCTCCCAGCAGCTCCCTTGTCACCCAGTGTATACATGGCTGGAAAAAATTAGAGAGAACACTGACCATGGTGACCTGGCAGGAGTGCTGTGGGGCAAAGGCCATACTAAAATACCAATGCAACTGCAAGATATGAATAAATTAGAAAGGGTTCAGAGGACAGACACAAAAATGATGAACCACTTTAAAGCACACTTATGTAGAAAGACTAAAGGGATTTAAATCATTTAGCCTCGAGGAGTGAAGGCTGAGGATAAATAGAATAATAATCTTCAAATAGTGTGAAACAAGTGTTCTTTGTTTAGCTCCATTGCAATCAAAAGTATGTAATTTAACATCAGGGATAAATTAGAGAATCTGGAAAAATCTCCTCCCTTGGAAAGAAGCACCTGACTACTACAGACACTTTAAATGTGATCTTTTGTAGTATCTGGCAAATTGAATAAAAATATCATCTCTACTGGTCTATCCCAGTAACATCCTCCATAAGTTCAAACAGATTAAGCCTGATTCGCCGAAGCTTACGTGTATGGTTACGCTGGGAAGCACAGAAGTCCAAAACATTGGCCCTATCACAAGTGAGTACAAAATGCCAGGGTGCATGAATTTACAAATCTTACAGTTAATTATGCAGTTAGAAAAATGGGCCAAGCCTGGAAGTATTAACTAGATGACTAGTTTTAAGTAGTTATTAAAGATGTATTAAAATATTTTGAAAATATAAAATGAATTAGGAAAAGATTACCGTGATTAGTATTTTAGTTACATAAAAATATATTTAGGATCTAAGTTATTTAAATGTGTAGAACACTAATGAAGCAACATCTGAAGTGCAGGTGAGACCTACAATCTGCTCTCATTTGGGGGAACATATGCTTTTGGGTGGACCAGTGTTATCAAGGCTAATGGCTCCTTGTTATTGCTCTTTGTTCCAGCTTTGCTTTTCACTGCTAACTTGTAGGACAGCTTAAATGGTTGACTTGTTTAAAGTGCTTAATTACTCATGTGGCGGCTATTACCAATACAAACTGTCTACAAGATACACAGACAGCTATTGTGTCCCAGCTGATGTTACAATACTAAATGGGACCTGATTACTGTACATTGCTTTTCAATGCTGTTAATTTGCATGTTTGAATAAGTCTGTTGGGACTCCATTTTACAGCTATTGCTTCCTGTACGGTGCTTGGGATCGCTTTGGGAAACAGTGTGTGATTGGCTTTTTCTATTCATCAGAATAGAGGGTTTGGAGCTGCTGACACCATGGCCATTATGCATTGCACCTATGTGTTTTGTGGCCCATTACGTATTGGATTGCTGCACTTGCTTTTTCTTTTTCTTTCTCTTTTCCCTTTGGTGCTTAGTTTCTGCTTATTATTGAATATTCTTCTTAAATGTGGAAGCCACCATTATTATATGATTGTTAGTTGGAAAGTACTGAAGCGTTTTAAGAAAAAAAATCAAGATCTTCATCAGGTGGGCTGATAGATTTCTTGAATAGATTTCATAAATGTTAATGGAAATGCGCATGTCTTTTCTTAAAAACTATGTAAGCAAATGTGTTGGGTTGTTTCAACTCAATGACTATTCAGTCCATTTAGACTCTATAAAAATTTGATAAGTTAGTCACTGCAAAAAATATTTTAAACATTGTGTCATTTGCTGGCCAAACAAAAAACTAAAAGTTAATTTATCAACACCAAAACTTATTTGAAACATAAAAATCAGTATGTATTTAATGTGGCATGATGTACATTAAATGTCCAGGTAAAACCAGCTTCTTGTGTTTTCTGTGCTAGAGAACTTACCTGGCTCTCACACATATGTGAAAGATTTGATAATGCTTGTGAACAAATAGCTCAATACTTTGCACATACTGTTGTCAATCAACGGTAATATAATCTCCTAAATTTTTTTCTAATGTTTTTCTCAATTGGACCTGCTTTGATTTTTCTGTGAGATTGATAATGAATGGCAAGATGATTTCAGCTTTTATGACTATCTTTGTAGGATTGCGACCCAAAATAAGATTGTGTCTGGGCTCATTGGGAAAGAGTTAGATTGGTGCTCTGGGTGCCAAAAGAGGGAGTCCATAATACATTATTTCATGTCTCTGTCCTTGAACTTGTAAAAATATTGCTTTTCATCTTTTTTGTTCTTTTTTATTTTACTATTAGTCATTAATGATTTAAGTTAGAGAAAACAATTATGGACAGAGGGGGTTTGTTGGAGAAGAGAGGAAGAATAAGTTGCCTGAGAAAATATCAATATTTATGCATGAAATATCTGAAAATAAGTTAATAGCTAATAGGGTGCTTGACAGGATGAGTGGAGTCAAAAGACCTCTCTAAGACCATTCAAGTTGACACTCTCTGCTTGTCTTCTGGGCTCTATAGAGATTGAAGACATGGCCTAAAGGAATGCTTTGTACTCTAACTGTAATGTGTATTTGGCCAGGTAGCAATAACAAAAATTAATAATGAACTGTACTCTGCAACAGCAAAATGAACGAAGCCTAGGTCGGCTGACTAAGACAGCAATTATTTGCTCTGAAAATATGTATATTAGGAGAGAAGAAATAATGATAGAACATAGAACACTTGCTTAATTAGATAGAGCTTTAGGGTAGTAATCTCACACGCACACACACATTACACACACAAGCACACATCGCATACTGTGACTGATTACATTTTCAAGCAATGGTTTCTAATTTCAATCTTATATAGATATTTATTAAAATAGACGTTTTGGGTACCACCTCCAGAAATAATTCATTTTCTCTTGGATAGGATATAAGAATCTATATTTCTTCAAAACTGTTGAACTTTGATGGTCAACCAAGTTTGCATATCTCTAGTCTAGAGAACTAGTTTCTGTGTAGCTGCATGATAGGGTTGCTGAATTCAATAATCCCTGCATTTCATAGAGAAACCAAATAGAATTAGGAGGAGAAATGGAAAAAAAGTAATAACAGTAGCAGCAGAAATGCAGTTACTGCATTCCTACTAAGGCAAAATGTGTGCTGTTTAAGAACACTTCAGATATCAGGAAGTAATCAGACCCAAGCAAGTCAGTCTGGGCTGCAGGATCAGACCCCCAAGGAAGAAACCAGGAGCCATAGCACGTATGAGAAGATCTGAAGCAATATCCAACACACATCTGTACACAGATAGTGTCTATGATGATTGCGTTGACTTCCCACTTTCATTCACTAGTTTGCTCAAATAGTTTCAAACATTCTGTAAACATAAGCACCAATTCTCTTGACACCGTGCGTGTCTCTGCATAGCAATGTGGAAACTATATATTAGCATCTGGGCATGTATTTGAAGAAATGCCCTTTTAAAAAAGAAATATTCAACTTTTTTGAGAATATCTTCCTAATTTTTCAAAATACTTTTAAAGTTTAATCAGACCATAACTTTTTATGTTGTAATTTTATAGTCCATTTAAAACTAAGAGGTTTTAGTAACTCAAAATTAATGTTTTTTGCTCTTGTGAAAAAAACACAAAAATAAGTAAAAAATTAGTGGTAACACAGATTTGTAAAAATATTATATAGCAACATATAGGGAAAATAATATTCAAGGTATATTATTTTCTCAAAATGCAATATTGTATGTTTTTAAATAACAGATTTTGGTTTGGGAGAGGTTTTAGGTTTAAATAAAAGTTTGGTAAGGACAGAGAGTTCCCATATGCCTCCTCTCCCATTGCCTACAATTTCCACTACTATGAATATTTTGCATTAGTGTAGTTTATTTTTTATGATTTATTAATACTGATTGACTATTATTAACTGGATTCCATAGTTTCAATGAGCACTCACTCTTGTGTTGTACATTCTATAGGTTTTGATGTATAATAATGCATTTTCACTGTTAATATTTTGGTGTATTTTATCACTAGAGGAAATTTGAAAAGAAGTAAAATCAGGTAGTACTCTCAGGGATGAATTTTTTTGAATTATTAGAGAAATGTTTATCTCACTATATATGCTGAAAAACAAAACTATCCATCGCATTGCTCAAATTCTTATAGAATGATCTTTAAAATATAAAAAATGCCACTTTTTTTTTCTGATTTCTCATGGTGTTGCATTGAAGCACCTGTCTAAAGACCTTACTTTATTGAGCAAAGTAAGCTAAGAAAGTTATGCTTTTTAAATAAAAGTACATTTTTTAAAAAAAGTTATGGCAGGATAAAGATCAATGTACTGATAATATTAGAAATCATTGTGAAGCTTAACCTCGTCTATTTCCAAAAAAAACTAAAATGATCGATATATTTTCTTCAAGATGTATCATAGCGGTACATTGAAATATAATATTTAATTCTCTAGTCTTTGACATACATTTGAAAGAATCATCCAATGGGATAACTGGGTGTCTCAGTCAGTTAAGCATTGAATTCTTGCTTTTGGTTCAGGTCATGATCTCATTAGGCATGAGACTGAGCCCATATCAGGCTCTGCCCTGGGTGTGGAGCCTCCTTAGGTTTCTCTCTCTCTCTCTCTCTCTCTCTCTCTCTCTCTCTCTCTCTCTCTCTCTCTGCCTCTATCAAAAAAAAGAAAAAAAATCCAAGGAAAATTTACATTTTCTTTTTCTAGGAAAACATTTCTGAGACCAACAAACTGTATCAAGAGTTATTCTAAATATTTATATTGTTTTCACATTATGCTATTTGCATGAGGTCATCACACACATTCTAATTTTAGATATATAAAAATATATATCTTAACAGGTACATCTTGCTGAAATTTCCTTTATTTAGCCAGCATTTCCTTTATTTATTCCCGTAATTTAGCATTTCATGGGCATTTCATTTTAGTTTTCTGTTGAGACATCTTGAACAAATCAGTTATCCCTGAATAATAATTTTATGAAAAGGCTTTTCTGAATCCCCTGCTGCATTTTTTTTTAATTTAGCATTCTTCCTCTTTGTCTTTCACACTAATACCATGATTCTAGTCATATGAATCAGAGTAAAATTTGGATTAGAATTTCAGATCTAAAGTGATGCATGGTTCTACAAAGAAAGCAGAAATTACATGTAAAGTTAGCCTTGCTTGTTATGTGTGGGGTTTCAGAATCTCACCAGAGAATTCCAGGTCTGCATGCAGATGATGAGTGACAGTGGGAAGGAAGCAGACAGAAGATATTGCATTGGGAGGTATGGGACAGAGCTACTGTGAATCTGTCCCTGTCTACTTTTCAGCTTTGTGCAACTCACATTTTAGTGTAAAACTACAAGCTTATACATAATGATCATTATCATTGTAATATCCTATGTGTATTGTTGCTTGAAAATTCTATTTTGGCAAGTACCCCTTACATTCTTTATTGTCTTTGTACTTCTTATAATTTATTTTACTTAAGAAAGAAAAAAAAAACCTACAGTGTTGCTTTAGGTTTCCAGCACAATATAATCATTTCTCAAAGAAACTTCAATGATTTCTATTTTGCCGCTGCACAAAATTAGCTTTTTCTAAATTAGAGAGACAAATATTTTGGATGATACTGAACTATTTGTAGAAATATTAGCACGCACTCACAAAAATGCAATCATAGATGTTTCCAAGACTGTTGATTCTATGCGTGGTTGTCAGCTGTGTAATGGAATTACCATTTATTGGGTACAATTTCAACAGATTACATGATATTCTTCACTATAGACAAGTTTTCCAGTAAACAGGGCAATACAAAAACGTTTAAGATGAATTATTCACTTTTTAGTATCTCTTTGTACTCACTGTGAAGCAATGTGAGTTATACAGTAGGTAGCGTTTGCCAATAACACATTCTGTCAGAGAGAGACACTAAGAATAAGACAAATAGGTATTTTGAGTAATTGGTTTAAATGTTAAAACCAGTTCTTTTAGTACCTAAAGAATATGTTGAAAATAACATAGTAGGGGGGCGCCTGGGTGGCTCGGTCGGTTAAGCGTCCGACTTCGGCTCAGGTCATGATCTCAGTCTGTGAGTTCGAGCCCCGCATCGGGCTCTGTGCTGACAGCTCAGAGCCTGGAGCCTGTTTCAGATTCTGTGTCTCTCTCTCTCTCTGACCCTCCCCCATTCATGCTCTGTCTCTCTCTGTCTCAAAAATAAATAAACGTTAAAAAAAAAAAAAGAAAATAACATAGGAACTTTCTGGACAGAGCTGGGTATATTTAAACAATGTCAAAATAATCTAAGGGTTAAGTTGCTACTTTTCAATAAAATGGAGATGACTTCAGAGGCATAGTCTAGTAGTAAAATGAGGTGTTTGAGATAACATGTATTTACCTTTGTGGGGAATTTGCATCGTTTCCCACATTTCTCCCTCATTTTGGTTGCCTTTTTAATAAATCTCTTTTAGCAGTCCCTCCAGGAACAGGGAAGTCTACAGCAAAACAATTAAAGAATATGTAAGATATGGTTCACATTAGTGCAACTCTTTCCTGTAAACAGTTCAAAAGAAAATGTAATCTAGTGCCACTGGGGTAAGCTGGTGGATAACGTCCAGTGAGCCATTATTTGACCTTTCTGCAGAAAAGAAAGTTTATCACATAGAGCATCAGACTTGCTGGATAACACTGGTAACTTAAAGCAATAAAGTTGGAAATGAATGCATTAGAGAGATGAGTGTAAGTCAGGTATATTGATAATGCAGATAAATAGATGGCAATACATGTAAAATGGCCGGTTACCTTCAATGTATATTGGAGTGCTTTTTATATGATAAAAATAGTCCTGTCCTTGATACCATCTTGACCCTTTCCCGGATTAGAGTTCCTTGTTTGCAATAGCACTTTATCTTCTTTGTCAATTTCATTCACCTGAGCCATCTTGCATTCCTCAGGTAAGTGAAGGGGGTGAAAAAATAGAACCCAGACGTGTGTTTCCAGATGGAATACTTGTGAGAAGCTGTGATCGGTTTCAGTATACAATCTGTTTCTCTTCAGTGATAGACATTTGTGTGTATATGTTCTCTTTTCAAGTTCCTTGCCCTCAGAGACTGCCCACAGTCTCAGAAACACCTAACACCTAACAGGTGCTCAGAAGCACCCTAACAAAAACAGTGACTCCTATTTTTTTCCTAAAAATATTTTGTGATTAATAAACTATACTTACTTTTAAAATAATTATATTTTATAGTGTATGTTATAGGCATCTGATCTATATTCTGCCTCAAATATAAGTAATGTATGTATCTCTCTCACCCACCTTCACTTATACACATTACATATTAGTTTTGTGCACAAGGATATTAAGTTGTTGAGATTAAGAAATGCCACTAGAAATATGAAATATATAAGATGCAAAATTATTAAAAATAAGTTTTAGAGTCTTATATAAATAAAATATTTTGTACTACAATTCACATACTAAAAATATCTTTATATTAGATGTGTGCAAAGGGTGTTTCAAATAAGAAAAGCTCAAATTAAGGGATGTCCAACATGATTTTGAGCAATTGTTTGAAAAGTTAATAGTGCAGTCAACATGTTGCTTGGTTTAGTTGACAAAAAAAAATAGGTTGACACTTTTTGTTTGTTTGTTCAATTGACTGAATCAACTCATTGTTTACATCATATTGATGAAACAATGAGTCACATTGATGCCATTAATCATATTCAACCATGAAACAATGGATTCTCTATTCACAGTGACTCTGGGAATGGAGTGATCATCAACTCACTAGATCAATTTCATGTCAAATGAATATGACAAGACTGCTGAACGTATTAGATGGCTTATGCCATCCCCAATTATTCCAGCTTTATAGATAATGTTAGAAGGAAAAATCATGGCAGGAAAAAATGATGGGGCTAATTCTCATGTTAAAACACTAAAAACAATTGTAATAGTTTATTTCACACATATAATTAGTTACGTAAACTAGAAATGGTGACAGTTTAATATTGGGGTTTTTTTTGTTTTTGTTTTTGTTTTTGTTTTTTTTACAAATACACAGAAGTGAAGTGGATGGAATGAGATTTATTTAAGCAGGAAATCGTGTATGATGCTGAACCTAATGACTATGTGGATTTGGATAACTAATTTCACCTCTTTAGCTTTACTTTCTCTGTGTAAGGAAAAATGTAATAGAGCAAGAAACTTGCCTCCCATGGCTATTTTGGCGATTCAGTGAATTAAAGTATAGGAAATCACGTTATTAATTGTAAAGCAGAGTATAAATGTGATGATTATGATTATGTCTGGTTAAAATGATACAGATGTATCTCCACAGTCTTACTGAAAACAATGAGTACTTAATATTCTTAGAGATTTTTTAAAATTGCAGAAATCTACTGAGATGGATAAAATGAGAAAAGCTTGGCAACCTGTGTTAGAAGATTGTTGTGTATTTGAAACAATGTTGGAACAACTGCTCAACAATAAAAATGCTGTAGTCTATTCAGTAAATTAGCCCCGTGGAGGATTCAGATATTATTAAATTAGTGGGATTTAGGAAAGTTAAGAATTCAGACTGCTGAAAAATCTTAGCATCCATAAACATGACTTCTTTATGGTTGCTACATGTGAAACAATGAAGAAATGAAAAGTTTCATTTGTTAATATATATATATATAATATATATATAATATATATATATAATATATATATAATATATATATAATATATATATAATATATATATATAATATATATATTATATATATAATATATATATATAGGCAGTCTTCTTTGTTTTAATGTTCATTTATTTGAGAGACAGAGAGAGTGAGAGAGAGAGAGAGAGAGAGAGAGAGAGAGAGAGAGAGAGTGGGGGAGGGGCGGGGGTGGATAGAGGATCCTAAGCAGGCTCTGCACTGGCAGCAGTGAGCCAGATGCGGGACTTGAACTCACGAATCAAACTGTGAAATCATGACCTGAGCTGAAGTCAGATGCTCAGCTAACTGAGCCACCCAGGTGGCCCTGTGCAGTCTTCTTTTAATGTGGAGTATATTTGAATTTATCAATAGAAATGTGTAGTCTTGTTTCTTCTGGCCTTTATATATATTTTTTATAAATTCTTCTTTTACTTTTCATTGGCTATCTATTCAGATAAATGCCAGTTGCATTTCACCTCCTTCCAAACGAAAGGCATAATTTTGATATCAGAACATAGTGTCCTTTTATTTTTATTATTTATTAATCATCTTCATCGCAAAATAGAACCATGTCTTCAGATATTTTATTTTATATGTAGTGCATCTGTCCATTGATATGTGTGAACACTGTCACTTAAGACCTTTAGACAAAACAGGTAAATGAGACAAAAGAAAGCATTACTTAAAAAAAGCAGAGAAACCTGAAGGATGATAGAGTTGTCAAGGTCATGTCCTTTGAAAGCCATAGTTCTTTCTTTCATTGAATTTAAGCGTATAGTGGGAGATACACACATAATTTTATTCTTCATTTGAGTAAAAAACTTTAAGTGTATTTAGAGTCCGAGATTTTTTTCTATTTTTTAAAGGGTATTTATTTTGAGGGGGAGGGAGAGAGTGAGAGAGAGAGAGAGCTTGCTCAGGAGGGGAAGAGAGAGAAAGAAAGAAATTCTCAAGTAGGCTCCACACTGTCAGCACAGAGCCAGATACCCCCTGAACTGGGAAATTGTGGCCTAAGCCGAAATCAAGAGTTGGGACACTTCATGGATTGAGCCACACAGGCACGCGAGTCGAGAGATTCTAAATATATGATAATAACATCATATGATCCGTTAGCTGAAATATGAAAATCATATGTATCTTGGTGATGATAAGGAAAAATGGGTTCTCTCACAGATTAAACATAGAAATTTAAAAACATTCAGGAAGCTAACATTTCAGGAGGGCAATTTGGCAATGTCTTCCAGAAATCTTTAAAAACATTTTCCTTTGATTCAGTTGTGTACTTTTAGGAATTTATCCTAAAGGAATTTTCAAGAAAACATATAAAAGAAAAAAAAAAGCATAAAGATTTTATAGATAGGTAGATAGATACACAGAGAGACAGGTGTTATTTGAAGCTGTATATCTGGGCAAAAATATTGGAAACAACAAAAATGTCCAATAATAGGGACTAGTTCAATAAATTATTGTATCCATTAGTGGAATGAAACCATGCAGCACTGCATCCTTATGTGTATGTGGTGGGTGTGAGAGGTAGAGAGAGAGTAAGAGAGGGGCAAATATTCATGGCATTTTTCAAGTGAAGAAAGCAAATTAAAAGTACATATTATAATTAATTTTTATTTTATAAATCATCATTCATAATGATCTGAGTTTCCTGTCTACAGTAAGCTTTTTAAAAGTTGGTGCTTGCTAATTTATTACATTAAAATATTTATTAGCTATTGAAAATTTAATGTTTAAAAATCAGCCATAATTCTGTCATTGTGAGGTGTATGAAAATATATAGGTAATATCCAATTTATTCACATTTTTGCTGCTGCTACATTACATTAAAAGTGAATCTGTTTTCAGATACCAACATAATTCGATGTGAATATCAGACTTTAAATACAAACAGAAATGCAAATGTCAGGATCCCTGTACTTTAAAAGCAGGTGGTGTTTATTACCTCATGCTTTTTAAACGTCTTTCTATCTTTACTAACATCAAGGTGGGTGAAACTGCACGTTGCTATATATTTAACACTACTCTTTAACTTTAAAGAGCTTATAATATGTATTTTTTTTCATGACTAATCCCTAAGGTGATTCATTCTCTACTGCTTAGAAACATTCAGTCTTACTTTGAAGAGAAAAAAAAAGCTGCTAGTTTAATCAAGATTATATTGCTGGCAGAGAACCAAAAACAGATTTTTGTTTTATTTTCAAAAGAAGACACTGGCAGGATGACAATTTAACATGTATGCAGCTCTAGGTATAGTGACACCACCTTTAAAGCCATGTCTCCATAGAGCAATTGATTTAACTAGTTTGATTCAAACCACTTAGATTAGGGAAGCAGCTATATTCTATATGCAGATATTATGTAATTTATTATTATAAATATATAATTATTACACATAATTATGTATAATACATACATGTATGTATGTATACATTTAATAATACATGTATTATACATAATTATGTATAATAATTATATATTTATAAATAATTTATTATTTATATATAAATTATATAATTTATAGTAATTAGATATAACTATATATTTATTTATTTATAAATACTTATATATATTTATAATTTACATAAATTATATATTTATTTATTATATATTTATTATTTATAATAATTGTATATTTATTTATAATATTTATTATTTACTTATATTTATTTGTAACAATTATATATTTTCATATAGTAATTAAATAATTATATAAATAAATATTTATTTATTATTTATAATAATTATACAATTATATATAATATAATTATTATAAATTATTAATATTATTTAAATTATTATTTGTAGGTTTATATTAATAATAATAGCTGTTAGGTGCTATGTAATTTACATAATCAGCTATATTTAGACGTTTACCTTTCAACATATTTTCTCGACATTAGCACTATGGGCATATTGGGCCAGATACTTTGCTTTTGGGAGAAGAGCCTGTCCTGTGCATTGTAAAATATTTATCAGCATTTTTGGCTTCTACCTTGATCACCCCAGTTATGATAATAAAAAATGTCTCCTAATATTGCCAAATCCCCCTTTAGGGGGCAAAATCAACCTTAGTTGAGAACCATTGCCTTAGAATATATCATGAAATTCTCTTTCTATCTTTCTATAGGGCTATCAAACAAGAAGGAATCAAAGTCTTTTCTATATTTATGAAAGAGATGTCATCTCCATATTATTTGGGAGGAAAATATGGTACTAGACCTTAGACCTGCCTATCTAGCAAAAAAAAAAAAAAAAATCTTTGCCAGGTCACAAAGACAAAGGTTCTATGTTGATGTTTTGTCTAACCTCCAAGCTCTCTCCCAAATATTTCTCTCCTCTCTGCCTTGATAGTAGTTATTACCCTTGGGACAGTCGGTCTTTTGGATGTGACCTGGATATGTAGAATCCTCAGAACTGATAAGTAACAGCATCTCAAATTAACATGACTACTAATAACATATGATTTTACTAAATGTCCGCATAAAATTCAGGTGATTCATTAGCTTCTTTGTGAAAAATCGTTCTGTTTTTTCCATTTGTAATCTCTTTTGTCTATATTTTCTCACAATATCAATTTCACTTTTACCTGCATGTCACATTTAAAAAAATTTTTTTTTTAACACTTATTCATTTTTGAGAGAGAGAACGAGAGAGGGAGGGAGATACAGATTCCAAAGCAGGCTCCAGGCTCTGAGGGGTCATCACAGTGCCCGATTCAGGGCTCGAACTCACGAACTGTGAGATCATGACCTGAGCCAAAGTCAGACCCTTAACTGACTGAGCCACCCAGGCACCCCCTGCATGTCACATTTTCTGCACTTTTGGTGTCTTCATGAAAAGCACCTTTAAGCCAGCTACTGAAAATAAATTGAAAATACATTTGTTGGAAATAAAAAATATCCAATAATTTATCCCACTGCACTAAATAAGTACTCTTTATACATTGGTTGTTTTGTGTAGGTAAGATGATTTTCATCACTCATTTGCTTGATAAATATGTTCACTGACACCTATTATTTGCCAACCACAGTCATAAGCACAAAATGCTGAACACTACCTTCTCTGTGCTTGAGAACCTGCGATGAGAAAGAGAAAATGAAAAAGAAAACAATTCATAAACAACCATAGGATGTTATATGTGAGCACTTGAAAGGCATAATTAATACAGTACTGAAAATTTCTTGTATGAATAAACTTTTCCTTTCTCTATAACACTGTATTCATATTTGAATTCTCAGACATAAAAACAACAAATTAATTATTTCCTTGATTCTTGACTTCATATACATTATAAAAAAGGCAACTCACAACTCTTTCTCAGAAAAGTTTTTCTTGCAGGTTAAATGTCCCTTTTCCTGGTTTTTTTGTTTTTTGTTCTTCATTTTTGTTTTTAGGTGGTTGATATTGTGAGTGTAATTTCCAAGGGATATTTTAGCAAATATATTTTCTTCCCAGGAAATAGTGCATCTCTATCGGAATAGTCACTGTTGCATTATCATTAGCCTTTTATGATATCCATTAAGGTTCTTCTGTGAAAACTATTTCCTGGGCAATTTTAATAGTAAGTATTTTTCTATTCAGTCAGGTTTCTTGTCTGGGATTTTTCCAAAACCATGGTGCCTGGTCCAAGAACAGCACTAACTCTACACGAATTTGTTAGAATTGTAGACAATCAGATTGAAAAAAAGTATGTAGGAAAGACGTATGTAATATGAACTCTCTAGATCAAAGAAGAAATCTTTTTCAATTTTTGCTACTGTATATCATCTAATTTTTAACTAATGAAGCTAAAGATTACAGTTCTTAAAGTGTGTCAAAAAAATTGAGTATCTGTACTGGGTGTCTCAAATCTGCCTCAAGAGTACAATACGAATTCTCTTTTCTATCTTAGAATGCCTTGCAGTACTTTTGGGGATGAGAGCATAACTCTCATTTTGTTTTATTGGATTCACGTGATCTTGGTTTTTTTGTTTGGTCGGTGTTCTTTTGTACATGATTGCTGAATATTACTGTGGATGATTTAGAGCTTTACTCTGGCACCAAGCTAGTAAGAATACCTAGTCCCAGGGAGAGATAACAAATTTGGATTGTCGGGTGCTATGCATATTAGTATACACAAGATCTATGAAAATAAAAATAATTTTATGAGATGAACCCTCAGGGGAAAAACATCAAAAGGGCCTTGAAACAACCTATAGAGTGATGTCATTTGTTATACATATGCCTAGATAGTGAGAAGATGTGAATTCATTTCAATAAAAATATATTTATAAAATCTTTGTAGAAAGCTTTTTCTTGGAAGCTAGACTTCAGGTTTTACTTTGGGGAATTAGAGCTTGAGTCTTAGGAGAAGTGGAATCTAACAGATTTTTCAAATCAGACTGGATTTTGTGTTGACTGTCTTACCCCTAAGACTCCTAGAAAGCCTTTACTTCTGGAAGCTGGAAGTCTTTTTATAGGTTTTTCTCAGCAAAGAAATTTCCTTATTATAAGTCTGATAAGACATTCTATTTGATTTGATGTTCTGATAATACACAGCCATATTTTTACTTTTTTCAAGTCTTGCTAGTTTGGCTTCCACGTGATAACTCATCACTTGATAATGATTAGGAGACAAGAAATATTCTTACAAGTGGAAGAGTAAATTTAAGAGAGACTATGCAAAAACTGCCAAAAACATGCAAACACATAATACTTTAAAAATTAGACTTGGGGCGCCTGGGTGGCTTGGTCAGTTAAGCGTCCGACTTCGGCTCAGGTCATGATCTCACGGTCTGTGAGTTCGAGCCCCGCGTCGGGCTCTGTGCTGACAGCTCAGAGCCTGGAGCCTGTTTCAGATTCTGTGTCTCCCTCTCTCTCTCTGCTCCTCCCCTGTTCATGCTCTGTCTCTCTCTGTCTCAAAAATAAATAAACGTTAAAAAAAATTAAAAAAAAAATTAGACTCATTGTCTTTGAATAGACCAATTCTCCTTCAGATGTTCTTTCAGTTTTTAAAGAGAATTGCAAAATAATCCATAACTAGCTTGAGGGTGTCTGAGGAGTCATGGAAAATGGGAGAGATGTCAGAAGGTTGCAACTGATCAGATATGAAGGTGCATTTCAGAATCAATTGCCATAAATGTGTTTATGACAAAACACAATGATTCATTTATTAAGGAAAAAGAGTCCACCCCCCTCCTTTTATGATCTTGCTGAACCAGAGCTGAGGGAAAATCTGGTGAACATATTCTTTGTAGATCTGAGCAATGCTTTAACAGAGTGCTACATGATATTCTTTTGAAGGTGAAGATAATGTGATTATGTGAGATAAGCTTGTAAATGATAGTGCATCTCGCACTATGAATTACTGTCATCTGGGAGGGCTGGTTTATTACCATGTCATAGTGTCATGCTTAGATTTGTCTCAAGAACTTCATTTATAGCTTGGATGAATATATACAATGTGTGATTATCAAATATGCAAGTAACATGGTTTTGTTAAGGAAAGGGAATACATTCAGATGTAAGTCAAAAAAGGTCTCAATAACCTTGTAAAAATACATGTAAAAGAGTAATGAAGTACTTTAGCTGTGTACAAAAAAGCAATTGTATCAATTCAGGATCATTGCTGTGGTGGGTTTAAAATTATCAGCACAAATTCTTTCATCAAAGTAGGGCTTAACCCTCCTCCTCTTGAGTGTTGGCTGGACTTGATGGCTTGCCTCAAATGAATACAATAGAGAATTTTAAAAGGATTGTAGCTTTTGTCTTGGGTGTTGGTTCTATCTTGAATCACGTGCTGGCAGCCCTGTGGAAAGGCCCCCATGACAGGGAATTAAAGCCACTGGCCAATAGTCAGGGGGAAATCGTTGCTTCAGCCCAAAGCATACCACAGCCTCCTGAGAGGCCCTGACATAAAATCATTCAGATTAGCCACTACTGGATACCTGACCTTCAGAAACTGTACTATATAATAAATATTTTGTCATTTTGTAATGTCATTTATAGTGTATGCTGTTGGTTTTTCCTGCTTAGTTTTGAGGGTAATTCAGTATGCAGTGATAGATAACTAATATAGTAGCTATGTTACTTAGCAGCAGAATGTATGGATTATAAAATAGGGCTGTAGGCATCTTAAAAGTAATATATCCTTGGACTAATTTAGTAGACAAAGGATACATAGAATGACAGTCGTACCTTACTCAGTGTTCAGTCCTGAGAGCCAAACTGAAAAAGGAAAAGGACTACCTGGGTAAGAGAAACTAGAAGGAGTTTGGGATGCTTAGCCTTGTGAAAAAAAGTCTGGTAGGCAGAACAGAACTGTTAATTGTGTTAAATATTTGCAAGACCAACTTGTGAAAAAGCAATATTTTTTTTTTCCTAACTGCCATAGTTATTTAGAGAGTAGGCTGTATCAGAGTTGCTTGAGCATGTGCTGAATGAGTCTGTGTTACAGAGTTATCTGGATTCCATAGCTCACAAAATCACTTTCAGAACTCAGATTCTATAATATCATCATGTATACCCAGGGATTTCTTAAACCAGGGTTGTATATTGACAATATCTATGGAGGGAAAAAAAGACAAGTGCCCAGGTTTGACTTACTGAGGCAAACTATCTGGTGATAGGGCCCGGTTGAATGTATTTTTTTTAAATTCCCTTTTAACTCTACTTTGAAGTTGGGGTTAAAAACAACTAATATATTCATTTTTTGGTTTTGTAATTTACAGATGTAATAATATTTTATACATCTCATCATGGAAATAGCAGACTTTCCCTATCAAATGTAGCCATACATATTTGGGCAACAGAAGCTAACTGAAAAGCTGCCTAGTTTGAATAAAGTTGTCAGTGTAAGTGTTATATTAGGTAGCCATCAAATTCATTAAGAAATGACTATCCAGGCAAAGGAATGATTTTTAACAGTTTATTTGTTAGCCAGTTAGAAAATAAATTCAGGAACTAATCCAGGATAATAATAATAATAAAAATGATAGCAAATTTTTATTGAGCAGTTATCATGTGATCAACAATGTACTAGGGATTGAATGTATAATTACTTATCTACTTGTACAATAAGCCTATGAGTTAGATATTCTTGTAAGGTTCATTATACTAGTTATTATATGACATATATTGATATATACATATATGCATATATCACTATATTCACTATATTTATTGCATTTATGTTTTATTCACCCATTTTATTCAAATACTAAATTCATTTATAACATATAACCTATGTGCTTATATATACATATTCAAATAGATGTATCTATTTGTAAAGAAATCATATTACGACATTTGTGTGTTGGCATTCAAATAGTAATTGGGCAAATGGCTGTTTGAATCCAGGCATTCCAAGCCTCAGAGCTCTCACTCTTGTTGGCCATTGTATTGGAGTTATTCATGAGTGACAGGGCAATATCATTCATGTAAAAATTGCCCGCCTTTTTCTTCATCCCATCTGCCAAAGACAAGTCTGTATTTGTCCAGTAATTTTCTCTACACTTTTATTTCCTTAAGGAGGTCTACTCATTTCTAAGAGAGCAGCTGGGTCAATTTAAAGAACAAAGAATGGAAAGTGTGGGGGAGCAAAGACAGAGGACAAGGAGTCCGTGTCTGGAAATTGAGTGCCCCTGAGTAGTTTCGGGTGTAAAGATCTCGAGAAGAAAGGGAAGAGCTGTTACAGAGTGTTCCAGGAAGTTATACATGAGGTCCTCTTTGAGGGACAGAATTCAAGTATACTGTGTTTCCAAGTGGTTTTACATCGCTCTCTCTCCCTCCTCACAGTAAGCTTCTTGACAATGTCTTGTTCGTCTTTCACTCTGCCAAAGACTCAGAGAATGTATGGGAGATGAGGTCTTGACTCAGGTTGCCAATGTGTTTAGAACAATATAGTAATCACGGGATCACTGAATCTTTAAAAGGTTTTAGGACTACTGCCTAGACAAGATGCAGAGAAAAGTAAAGAATATCATATACATATACAGGTAAGTTAGAGGAAACAAGGAAAGAAAGATTCTCATTTAGCATATCATTATCATATTAATGCCATTTTCAGCAGCAGTTAAGTCCGCAATTTCAAGGTGTGAAAATTCAATTTTTAATGGATTGCACTTCAGTATAGAAACTAATTTTTAGTTTTGCCCTTTCTTACATGAGAGAAAGTAAAAAAAAAAAAAAAAAAACCCAAAAAAAACTCTACACCTAATTTTAAAACTTAGGTTTGAAGTCAGTTTTTTCACAGTAGCTCATTATTCATTAACTTGTGAACACAGCATTGTTACTTGATTATTGAACATTTATATACCAGACTTTATTCATAGACTAAATTAGCACATGTTTTACAAGTATTTATTAGCTATCCTGAGGATTGAATGAGTCACTTTAAGTCGCAAAGAATAAACCAGAGGTTATTATTGCTATTGTATAATTGGATGGTAGTGCTATTCTTATTATTATGAATAGTAATGATTCATAGAGCATTACACATACTTCTATCTCAAAATAAGAGCTTATAATCATGTATAATTATCAAGACATAGTCAATGCCTCTTCATAAACAGTTTTAGAAATAGCAGGGTCTGGAAGATTCATTTGTGGCTTTGTGACTGGCAGAATTCTTGAAATACAAGCCACATTACTTGTAGGGATTTGTGACAGGCTCCCACGAACTGAATACACAGAATCTGATGGTCAATTCCAATTCTACTTAGGTTGTATAGATATGGATGTAAAGCGATGTTAGGTCATTGTGGCTGACATGAAGCATAAAAAGCAGAGTCTTCAAGGAGTTAGTCTCAATTGGAAGTGACATACAATAATAAAACAATTCTAGGCAAAACAAAGAGTAGCAACAAGAAGCATGAAAGAGGAGAAAAGAGAAAAAGGAAAGAATAATGATTGAGAGAAAGATAGTCTTATGCTGAGGGTCGGGGAGAGTTGGAAAAGTCTGCTAAAATTACCAACAAGATATGAATCTATCCAGTTTTAGATTATCATGGTAAGTATTTTAGCAATTACAACCTGAATGCATATAAATTATCACTATGTTTGTAAATTCATGATAGTCATTAGAAATACATGAAAATTAAAACAATACTTAAGACATACACATTTTGTAAGACACTAAGAATTAGTTAAGATGTGAATATAGAACTTGTGCAGGCATGCAAATAGATGTACTTTTTCTCCAGAAAGTCTTAGGTTCATGAAACCATACCCATACATTTAGCTTTAAAATTTAGGTCCTTTAGTTTCATCTGGATCTGAGAAAGGATACGTATGTTTCATCTGGATCTGAGAAGCAGTGTCTAGGAGATATTTACAAACTGGAGTACAAGGATTCCTAGGATATTTTATAGTTTTTCAGATATGACACCATTATTAAAAACCAGAGCTATTTTGTTTTAATCTAGGATTTTTGGGCACTTTAGTTAACAGGCACAGTGTCCCTACAGGTCAGACTCTGTTAAGTTGATGCCAAGTTGCTAATGCTCTACTGCCTCTAAGAGTTTCTCAAAAAGTCTTCTAGATCAGAAACATACCTAGATATGACAAATTGTCCTGAGAACTTGATAATGCTTGTCCTACTGTTCAGCTTCCCTCAGCATTTCTGAGGTTCAAACATGCACGTCCGTTGTGTCTTTGTTTTTCCAGACTGCTCTTTGCTTAAGATTTCTAGCAAGGGATGGTTAGGGGGGAGTCATAATTCCAGGCTTATAAAGCGTCTTTGTTTGAGAGAGTACACCATTGGTTTAATTGTAACACAGCTTTTCTAAGATAAAAACAAAATTTTAGCAACACTGTTTTACTTTTAAATACTGATTAACTAAAACTGGCCATAATGGCTTTTTACTCAGTTGAACCTACCAATGTAACATGTGAAAAATCTGTCTCATTATAATACCCCATCCTGTTTTCTTTGTGGTTGTTTAATCTACCAGGAAAGCACAATTTTTTGGCTCGTAGCCATTTTTTAAATAAAGTTGTTAATTTTCATTCCAGTATAGTTAACACACACGTGATGTTAGTTTCAGGTGTATACCATTTGTATTTATTTTGTTTTCTTCTGATCCTGTTTCTGTGTGAGTAGGCTCTCACCTTTCCTCCCACCTGTATGACTCCTCTCAGGAAATCTCTGAACCCACAACTTCTCTCTGTGGCAGTATCCTCTTCAGCCTGTTTTAGCCACTATCCTAATTTTTTTAATACCTTCAGAGAAATAGCTAAAATAGTGTTTGACCAAATATCAGGGTGCCATGATCTAGGCAATCTGACACCTAAAATTAACTGTCATGACTTTATTTCCAGCCATTTTGATAATTATGTCCATTTGAGTAACTGTGAGTTGAAGAATATTATTGAGAGATGATGGGAAAACTAAACAAATGCCAAAAAAATTGTCTGAAGCATCACCTAAAATTCATTTCTTTTTTTTTTTAATGTTTATTCATTTTTGAGAGATGGAGAGAGACAGAGCACAAGTAGGGGAGAGGCAGAGAGAGGGAGACACAGAATCTGAAGCAGGTTCCAGGCTCCAAGCTGTCAGCACAGAGCCCAGCACAAGTCTCAAACTCATGAACCGTGAGATCATGATCTGAGCCTAAGTCAGATGCCCAGCTGACTGAGCCACCCAGGTGCTCCCCTAAAATCCATCTCAACGCAGAATTTTTTCAGTGTTAAAATAAAGTAGGAATATTATGTAGAGAAGTTAAAAAGCATGTTTCAAACCATGAGCATGAGATAAGCATGGTAATAAAAGGTGAAAACAAGAAAAACACTAACACTAAAGTTGACATTATTCTCAGCTTTAAAAAGAATGGGGTAAATTGAGACAGTCTCAAATTCTTCCCTTTACTCTCAAGTCTTTGTTCAAATATAGTTTAATCTTTCCTGCCCTGACTTCCTATTTAAAATGTGAACTCATCCTTCCTCCCCCATAGCATTCCTTATTCTCTCCTCCTTGCCATGCTTTTTCCTTTCTCCCTTGCACTTGTTATCCCTTGACATACTGTGTAATTCTTTATCTGCATATTTTCTACTGCCTCTTCCCCCCATTATGAAGGAAATCCAAAGAGGACAGGTCTCATTGTACATTTTCTTCTCTGATATATCCCTTGAGTCTAGGACACTGTCCGGTACATCAAAGATGGTCGAGAAATATTCGTTGAATACAGGACTGTATACATTCCCCACACATCAGCCAACCAATCATATCATGTCACTTTTTACATTCCCAGTTGCAAAAATGGAAATCAATTTCCCTTCATGACTTACAAAGACATACACGAGTCACTTTCACCTTCCTCAAGCGTTTCACTTCACACTGCTCTTTCCTCCCCAACTAGGCTGTCTTTCGTTCTGTTTTTCACATATGCAGAATTTGCTCATTAGCTGGCCCCACTGCCTGGATCCCTTTCCAACTGATCTTTGCCAACATGGCTGTGTTATTTAGATCTTGGCAGAAATGTCATCTTTTTAGCAAAACCTTCTCTGGCTACCCAATCTAAAAGAGCCACCCTGTTACTTGACATACCTACATCCTATTTTAACTATTGACAGAGTATTTATCAGTAAGTGATTTTTTTTCAGTTTGTCTTTGTTTTATTTTCTGTCTCTCTTGCATTAGCATACAGGCTGTCAGGCACAAGGATCTAATCAGTTGGGTTTTTTTCCCCTCTTTTGTGTCACCAGTGCTTTGAAGAGTGTCTGGCACATAATAGGTGCTCAATAAATATTTTTAAATACATTAATAGGTCTGACATTTAAGTCTTTAACACATTGACCCTGTCAATATATTTTCACTTTTTAATTAATGAGATTAATTAGGTAAATTTACACAGAATTTTAAGTGACAGCTCTTTCTAAGAATTATGGGAATATAAATAAATCTACCTGACATATGACTGGAAGCAGAAACTCCTAAATTCTGGCCACCCTGATCTGCTCAGAGATATTCTTGTACAATCCAATAAACAAAAAAGATAAAATAATTTATTGGGGCCTGATTTTTAATGTGAAAGCAAAAGGAATATATAAATCATTTTAACATGACAACAGATTTCAGAAGTGGATATGCAGGTTTTATGTTTCCAGCCTCCCTCCCCACCCATTTTCCCTCCTTATCAGAATTCACCTCCCGATGTGAACCAAGGTTTTCACACTTGCCTATGTCTAGCTATCTAAAATTAGGTATCAGAATTTTCAATCCCCCTTTTTGTATTGTTCAGACTCCCTCCCAGTCCAGGACCCATTATTTTTCAGCTAGGAAGGTTTTAAAGAGCAGTTACACAATGCTCCAGTAATCTTACAGATCCAAAGGGCTAAACGGAGGTATGGAATGCTTTTCATACAGGGCAAGAGTTTGAGAGGACCAAGAAGCTAGCTATACAACACGTGTGGATAGTTAAATAAATATCATAAATAAATACTTCAAATAGAAAAAGAAAATCATAGAACAGTGTGAAATAGCACCAACCAAATTGTTATAGTCTTTTTTTGCATGGGCAGAACACAGGTCATGGTGTTTAGTAAGTTATTCTTAAAACAGATACGATCTCAATTAGTTTTAGAAAATGGGTAGGATTTGTAACAATTCCTGTGGTGCAGTCAATAATAAATATTTTCTGAGTGCAGTGAAATTAGAAAGAAACTATATTAAGTTGATTTTGCATGACAGTTTAAAGAATTTGAATATTTGACATATTCAACGAATGACAACGGAATACTTTTGGAAAAAGGAAGTAACACGACATTGAATCCACCAGAGTTGTGAAAGTTATTTGCTGTATAACAGCTGAAATTTGAAAATGCATTCATTAATTATAAATTGAATATAAACTTGCTTGGGATAAACTATGTCCCTAAAGAGATGCTGGCTTTTATAGAACAACAAAAAAAGAAGAAAAAAAAAATAAAAAGATATTGCGGAAGATAAAAGACTGAAAAGAGCACTCCATACAATTCTAACTGACTAGAGACAAGTCTTAGATAGCTAGATCTAGGCAAATGAAGCAAACACCCATAGCAGTAAACAAACCTCATGATCTTCAACAAATGTGATCTTTTTCTCAATGTTTTTTTTTTCCAAACAATACAACTGATAATATTAATGCTCATTTTCCTAAACTGGACTGTGCTTTCCATCTCTTGTACTAGAAAATTAACTTCTAATAATTAGAGCTACTAACCCATCCTGACTCTTACTGGAGCAAACAAGCAATCAAAATACCTGTTTTAGTGTTACCACCAAGAATTTCATTCTCTCATAATTTTAAAAAAACTTTACCATACAACCTTGAGTACGTTTTAATAAAGGATGGCCTAACAACTTATCAAAGATTATACCAAAGTTAGAGACTGTGATTAACATAAGTAATTGATCTCTGGAATTACAGGCACAGTTCATTTTGCTCCTTTGCATCCAAACATGTTTCTTTGTTTTCTTTACTCAACAAAAGTGTGAACATCTTAAATTTAACTGCTATGAATGAATATAGAAACATGCCAGATCCACAGAAATGTAAAAATAAATGGTAGAAATGTGCATAGCGTTCATAAGAGCTATTTAAAAGATGAACAACCCTTCACTGCTTCTTGATTAAGAGGCTACCCAGAAAAGCAGGCACAAAGGGATTTCATGGCTCTACTTTATTTGGAATTCTAAGAAATAAGACTGGGTCTGAGAATAAGGCTGAGTGTGGCAAAGCTGTAGAGAATGAGGAAGATCTACTTGGGAATTAAAGATGATTGAAACACTTGTTTTATAAGAAGAGGCAAGGACCCCTAACTAGATTGAAACGTCTCGAAGTGAGCTGGCTGACCACACAATGCTGGTATCATATTCAAGAGAGATTTCTGATACAATTTTTGAAGGACAAAGACTTGTTTAGACTGCCTGTCAATTCATCTATCAGAGGAAAGAGACAGCTAGATGACTCAGCTGTTCATTTTTATACCCATCTCTGTCCATTCATTCATTCAATAAATATTTATTCAAAGCCTTTGAATTTGTTTAACAAAATATAAAGCATTAACACCCTTATGAGTGGGATAGAAAGACAGTGAACATGATAAGTAGAATATGGTAGATTACCTTGTCATTAGCATTAAAAAATTAAAGCAGGAAGGGAAATATAAAATGTAAAGCGTATAAGGAAATTTGAAATTTTAAGTTGGTGACCAGGGAAGCCTCAACTGAAGGGGAAATTTCTGTTTTCACTTGAAGAAGTGAAGGGACAGCTAGCCATGATCTTTCAAAAAACATAAGAACCATCTGCCTCCCTGGACATGTCTACTGACTATATGTATACACAAGCCGAATCCACTGTTCACAAACTACGCTTGATTCTTTAATTCATTTGTGTGTGTTGACATGCTATTACCTGGAATAACTTCCCGGCATTTCACACGTACGTCTTTCAAAATCTACCAGTTTTTGATTGTCATAAGGTAACTATATAGGTGTCCCTTTTGGATTTTACACTTCTTGAGGTCATAGTTTATTGACTTCACCAATGACAGCATGTTGGCCCGAGATTTATACACAAGTATTTGCATATCAACTATTTAAACATTCATGTAGTGTCAACCCTAGACTTCATGCGATATAGAAAATCAGCTAATAACCTTGAAGGTAATTGGAAAAAAATCTGAGAAGCAAGGAAAACAGAAAACAAAACAAAAACAGATTGTTATGGTTTGCCTGAAGCCTGTAAGATCAAATACACATCAGTATGGTATACGTATTAATAATATTGCTTGAGCACCTGCTAGACACTAAGTACTGTGAGTTCTAGACATCGAAGTGGAAAAGATAAAGTTCTTACATGTGCTAAACTCATGGTATGATATAAATAAAAGACACACACAACCAGAATAGATCAAGCAATACAAGGTTAAATGCTGAAATTATGTGCTGAGTAAGGAAAGTTGTGAATTCCTTTGGCCATATATGGCTCTCCAGAGCTATTTCCTTTTCAAGGCAGGTAAGAGTTCTTTCTTTGGCTATATAATTTCTTAGCCTAGATATTACATTATATCCCTTTCCTCTGTTATGATTTATTAATAACTAAAACCTATCCTTCAGGAAACTTTGACACCTGCGTAAACAACTAGACTCTGCTTCATATTTATAGAAGCAAGCTTGAAAGTTTAGGTATAGCACTACGTGAACTGGTTATTTTATCTTTCCAGTTAATTATATGTATCCTTACCTTTCAAAATATTGTTTATTGGCTTCCTCATGTACAATAGTGTTCCAGAAGTCAATATATCAAATAGTTGTATATCCTCTGACTATTCTTCTCTGGTTTAGTTAGAGGCTGCCACATATTGTAATGCTACTTCAGGGTAACAGCATGAAGTTCTTCTCCGTTAGACACAAAAGCAATTACTCAAAGAGAGGCACAGTGTCTCCATTCTGCCTCTGTTCTGTTACCCAAATTAGAGTTACACCTTTATGAGAAACTGCTGGTCTCAAAATTGCTAGCTTATTGCAGTTGCCCAGTGATTCACCTCATTTCTGAAGTTAAACCTATTTGATTATGCCATAATTGTAATTTATGTACTTTTATGAATTTCAATTATTTCAAGACTGTAAGAATACGGTTCATATGTTTTGAAGGAGGAATCAAGCTGTTTATTCTCCGGTGAACTCTAAGAGTTAGAAAAATCCCCTACTCTTTGCCTCCAGCACTGCTTCTCCCACTTAATCTTGGTTGTCAAATATTATATTTTTAGACTTTTGTTTTCAACCACGCATCCCTGTTCTTAGAGTGCTGCCATATTGAAGATTCAGCCTTTCATTCAGAACCTGAATAACATTGTACTTCCCTGATCCCCTGAGCAGTTCTGTGCCCTTGTTATATGTACTTTGCCACTGGAGACTTATAAAATGCAACTGATCACTTTTGAAATTATTTCTTTCATGTCTTTCTCTGACAATGACTCCTTGAAGGAAGTGACCATTCCTTTGCCCTTACTCTGTACAATAGGGTGAATGAATGAAGCTTGTTGGTCATATTTCAGCACTACTTTATTGCTTTTCACTGTCACTGTCTTGACAATTCCTTTTGCTTCTTCCAACTGATGCCACTAGTCCCTCTATTCCACAGCTCTTCCAAAGCCATCAGTCTCACAAAAGCATGGTCAGAACAGGAGTTGGCTTTGCTCATACTTTCTTTTTTCCTTTGCACGAATAAAAGAAAAATCTACTCTTTGATAAAAAATAAAAATAATGAAGAATATGAATATTGTCTTTGGAATGTCATATATCACATTTATCCATCCTTCTACCCTTTTCATA
Organism: Acinonyx jubatus; assembly: GCF_027475565.1. Taxonomy (NCBI): domain Eukaryota; kingdom Metazoa; phylum Chordata; class Mammalia; order Carnivora; family Felidae; genus Acinonyx; species Acinonyx jubatus. The sequence goes on along the minus strand of NC_069380.1, from coordinate 33,966,855 downwards.
TGTTGAAAATGTTGAAAATCTTTTAACATGACTCTGTTTTACCCTGCCATTCCTGCTTTCTTCCCCATCTAATTTTCCATTTTTCTCTATTCTGTTTCTTTTCCTTTCACTTTCTTTCTATCTTTCTCTATTAATATGCTGACCTAAACCTGCATGTTTATAGGCTCTTAGAGCTTGTACATATGGATAAATGTAACCATGTGAAGATAGCTCAGCCCTCTGATATTTATGTACGAACTATGGGGCAGGCTATTCTACAGTCCCTCATGTTGGCTAAATCAAGTAATTAAAATACTCTCTTGCTTTCAGAATATATTTCAACTCCTTTGTTGGGATTTTTGCCTGGGACATAGAACTTCCATATTATATCACAGGCATTGGCATCAGTCATGCTCTAAAACGGAAGGATCAGCCAAAACCATTGCAGTGATACTCAAATAACTGTTGACATAACCTTCAAATTCTTGCTATAGTATCCTATCTGCCAGCTGTTATGGCCTTGAATATCAACAACAGTCTGGGTTCTGGAGATTTAGGCAAACTGGTGACACTCCTTGGAAGCAATCTGTGAAGTACAATAGAAGCCCATTTTCAGCTCCCTCCACTTACCTGTACACTCTGCTGAGTCCTGTCACCATATCCCAGGGGCCCTCTCACATGGTAATAACATATAGTAATTGCAAATAGTTTTAAGTTTTATGTTAATTTCAGTAACAATAATCTACCTGATCAAAGTAGGAATGAAAAGGAACAGTGAGTCTCTTGCTTTTACAGGAGCTAAATGGAGGGAGAGAGGAATGAGGGAGTTAGTAGAGTCAGATTCACAGCACAGAATTAGGAAATGTCCTTATCAGGATGTACTACATTCTGGCCAAGAGAAACAGATCAGTCTATTAATTCAAAGTTTCTGTCATTTACTGTATGCAGTGATGGTAAAAACTTCTTTTCCAATAGTGATGTATATTCTTCATGTTAGACGTGTAAATGAGAAGAGAGAAAAAAACAAAAAGTCAGTTTGATATTGTAAATCAATTTTTTTTTTTTGCAAACTGTTTACTCGTGTGGACATGACAATGGAGTAAAATGATGCAGTAAACAGTATAAATTAATTTTATTGTAAATTTTATTGAAGAGCAATGGTAAACACCATAACTGCATGCTCGGGCTTCTAGTTTATACAGTAGCATGGATATATGCTCGTATTAATATATTAGAAATATCACTGCTTCTGGATCATTTATCAGGCTGTGTATTATAACTATAATGTCATCTCTGCATCACCTTTCCAAATGTTTTTCTTACTCCGCTCTTCTTACCTTTTAAAAAGTAACAGGTAAAATTATAAAAGATCTAGTCAATAACTGGGCCCACATCTGGTTTATCCATCCTACTATTACATGAAGAGGTAATTGCATTACCGTATCCTAAAAATTGTATTAAAGTGACATGGTGAGCTTGAATAAAGCACCATTGAAGTGAGGGGGTAATTGCTTCTTCATATCTACTTTATTCACAGACATTTAAGGAGAACAAGTAACAAATATGGAGAAAAGGATGTTTGATAAAATTTACATAGAAATTTCCTCACTGAGGTTTTAAAACCTCCCCAAACTTATGATAAAAGTACTGGCACCATTCAGCTCTTTGTTAACTAATCCTAACGAGACATTCTCTGAATGTTGCCATTTAAAGCTGTTGACTTTTAGAATTTGCTGTCACATAGGAAAAATGTTATATGTTGTAGCTGGAGATTGGAGTAAGAAATTCCTACAAGAGGTAATACTTGGATGAATTTTCAAAAAAGAAAAAAAAAGGATGTATCGAGGAGAATAAAAGGTCCTAATATTCCCTGCTAAATGCTCAGAGGCAGAGATGTGCAGGTATTTCAGTTAAGCACTAGAGTTAAAATGAGAAATGAGACTAAGCAAGTAGCCAGGGCTAGATTATAAAAACTTTTAGAACGCTAGTCAAGGAGATTAGACTTGATCTTATCTTGAAGATTACCCTGTAGTAGTTTAGCCTAAAATGTATTGAAGTACTTTAAGGGGGGGGGGGGGACATGCATGCATGTATGTATGTATGTATGTATGTATGTATGTATTTATTTATTTATTTATTTATTTATTTATTTATTTATAGGGGAGAGAGAGAGAGAGAGAGAGAGAAGGGGAGGGAGAGAGGGAGAGAGAGAGAGCGTGCGCCTTAGGTAGTCTCCATGCATAGTGTGGAGCCTGACGTGGGGCTCGATCCCATGACCCTGACTGGGATCAAGACCTGAGCCGAAATCAAGACACTCAATCGACTGAGCCTCCCAGGCACCCCGATGAGCTTATATTTTGTTTTAGGCAGGACATCTGTCAGGATGATGGAGGATGGCATAGACCGAGAGGATAATTAGGTGGCTACTACCTCAGTGTTGTATGTGGAAGGGGACCGGTGTGGTTCCAAACCTGAGCGGTGGCAATGGAAACGGTGAGAGATATCTAAAGTACGGGATGGGGGACCCTGGATGAAAACAAAGGACTTGTGGAGGATATTTCTGAGAAGGTGAAGGCGATAGCCAGTTTTCTAGTTGTCATGCACTGAGCCAGAGAAAACAGGAATACATGGGTTTGGAGAGAAAAAGAGGTATTCTGAATTCAGCTCTGGAGAATTCAGGTTTCCTAACTGTAATTCTGTAACTGCAATTGAATTCTCCCCTTAAACATTAATTATACAAATACCATATGTTTACAAAATGCTTCCTGCAGCTGCCTCTTAATGTTTGGGGAATACTGTATTTCTCTGCTGGTCTGCTGAAAGGCTGCCTTTTTAGTCTTTAGCAGAAAGAGAACAGCATCTAGACAAACTACTCCCCCAGAGGATCTCCATTACTGCTCAGAAAAGCTTGCTTATGTTGTCATATTCTGTTTTGCTACAACATAGTGGGTAAAAGCACAGGACCTGTATCCAGTTTGACTCGGTTCGTAATCCCAATTTTCAGAACTAGCTTTGTGGCCTACGCCAAATCTCCCATATTCTTTACTTCAGTGTGCTCGTTCACTAAAATAAATAAAATGAAAAAAAAACCAGTAATAGTTCCTACCTCATAGAATTGGTTTAACGTGTACAGTGAGTTCTCAACAAATGTTGGTTATTGTAAATGTCAATACCTGTGGTTAAAAGCGTGCACTCCTTCTCTTCCTTAGATTTTGAAATTTATCTTTTTAGTGTAGCTTTACACTCGTAGTGTAACTTTACACTTATGGATACATTAAGAGCTTCTCACTGGCTTGCTAAATTGTAAGATCATGTGAAATCAATTGTAAATTTTTTAGCATGAAACCTCAGGCATGATTCCAGAGTAAATATGAGGAGACTCAAACAATAACGGATGAATGTTGAATAAGTGAATCTCTGTTACCCATGGGGATGTTGACAAGTTTAAGATTTTAAACTTCTAGAAATTCTGCTTAGGTGAATATAGGGAATAAATTAGTAGATGAAGATCTGTCTACAAATTTCACAGATGGTTGTTTGCTGCTGGGAAACTACTGTACATCAACCCCAGAAGTAAGATCATTGTTTCCAAATCAATAATTCTCAACCATGCCCATGCATCAGAATCTGACTCTGATTTCACTGGTCTGAGGTATGACCTGGACATTGTGATTTTTAAATATCCTCAGAGATTCTAATGCAGCCATCTTTGAGAACAATTGCTTTAGAGTGATTATTTCACATTCTCCCCTTGTGAATTCCTTTTACAGAGTTTTACAGCCAATTACAAAGAGAATATAGGACTTCAGTCATTTATTTGTATTGTTTATATTATACTTTTTCCAAATAACAGCAGCTAATGTGTATCCTGAGTCATGGGATAAGTTTATTGTGCTTTACTCAGATTGGTATTGAGTTGGAAAGCAGCAGAAAAGATCCAAGGTATTCTAATCCTGCTATTTTAATTAAAACAATTTTTTAAATCATTGACATAAATTCCAAATACTAAATAAAATTAGCACTTTTATTATATGCTACACACTAATGTTAAGTTTATGTTTTATGCATTCTTCCTGGAGAATTATTTTTCCTTGAACAACTGTCTTAGCTCTCTTGTTTGCGCAGAGATTCTAGGGTTGTGGTTTTTGTATAGGTATGAATCTTTAAATGATGATTGTTAGAACAGATTAACACCATATAAAGTGTTTACCCTGAGTGGCTCTGAAAATTATATTAAACATAAAAAGAAAAAAAAGTCTTTTTTTTTTCATGTTTTCACAGTGGGAAAATTTATTATTTATTTATTTATTTTCCTTTTTTTTAAATATATGAAATTTATTGTCAAATTGGTTTCCATACAACACCCAGTGCTCATCCCAAAAGGTGCCCTCCTCAATACCCCTCACCCACCCTCTCCTCCCTCCCACCCCCCATCAACCCTCAGTTTGTTCTCAGTTTTTAACAGTCTCTTATGCTTTGGCTCTCTCCCACTCTAACCTCTTTTTTTTTTTTTTTTCCTTCCCCTCCCCCATGGGTTCCTGTTAAGTTTCTCAGGATCCACATAAGAGTGAAACCGTATGGTATCTGTCTTTCTCTGTATGGCTTATCTCACTTAGCATCACACTCTCCAGTTCCATCCACGTTGCTACAAAAGGCCATATTTCATTTTTTCTCATTGCCACGTAGTATTCCATTGTGTATATAAACCACAATTTCTTTATCCATTCATCAGTTGATGGACATTTAGGCTCTTTCCATAATTTGGCTATTGTTGAGAGTTCTGCTATGAACATTGGGGTACAAGTGCCCCTATGCATCAGTACTCCTGTATCCCTTGGATAAATTCCTAGCAGTGCTATTGCTGGGTCATAGGGTAGGTCTATTTTTAATTTTCTGAGGAACCTCCACACTGCTTTCCAGAGCGGCTGCACCAATTTGCATTCCCACCAACAGTGCAAGAGGGTTCCCGTTTCTCCACATCCTCTCCAGCATCTATAGTCTCCTGATTTGTTCATTTTGGCCACTCTGACTGGCGTGAGGTGATACCTGAGTGTGGTTTTGATTTGTATTTCCCTGATAAGGAGCGACGCTGAACATCTTTTCATGTGCCTGTTGGCCATCCGGATGTCTTCTTTAGAGAAGTGTCTATTCATGTTTTCTGCCCATTTCTTTACTGGGTTATTTGTTTTTCGGGTGTGGAGTTTGGTGAGCTCTTTATAGATTTTGGATACTAGCCCTTTGTCCGATATGTCATTTGCAAATATCTTTTCCCATTCCATTGGTTGCCTTTTAGTTTTGTTGGTTGTTTCTTTGCTGTGCAGAAGCTTTTTATCTTCATAAGGTCCCAGTAATTCACTTTTGCTTTTAATTCCCTTGCCTTTGGGGATGTGTCGAGTAAGAGATTGCTACGGCTGAGGTCAGAGAGGTCTTTTCCTGCTTTCTCCTCTAAGGTTTTGATGGTTTCCTGTCTCACATTCAGGTCCTTTATCCATTTTGAGTTTCTTTTTGTGAATGGTGTGAGAAAGTGGTCTAGTTTCAACCTTTTGCATGTTGCTGTCCAGTTCTCCCAGCACCATTTGTTAAAGAGACTGTCTTTTTTCCATTGGATGTTCTTTCCTGCTTTGTCAAAGATGAGTTGGCCATACATTTGTGGGTCTAGTTCTGGGGTTTCTATTCTATTCCATTGGTCTATGTGTCTGTTTTTGTGCCAATACCATGCTGTCTTGATGATGACAGCTTTGTAGTAGAGGCTAAAGTCTGGGATTGTGACGCCTCCTGCTTTGGTCTTCTTCTTCAAAATTCCTTTGGCTATTCGGGGCCTTTTGTGGTTCCATATGAATTTTAGGATTGCTTGTTCTAGTTTCGAGAAGAATGCTGGTGCAATTTTGATTGGGATTGCATTGAATGTGTAGATAGCTTTGGGTAGTATTGACATTTTGACAATATTTATTCTTCCAATCCATGAGCAGGGAATGTCTTTCCATTTCTTTAAATCTTCTTCAATTACCTTCATAAGCTTTCTATAGTTTTCAGCATACAGATCCTTTACATCTTTGGTTAGATTTATTCCTAGGTATTTTATGCTTCTTGGTGCAATTGTGAATGGGATCAGTTTCCTTATTTGTCTTTCTGTTGCTTCATTGTTAGTGTATAAGAATGGAACTGATTTCTTTACATTGATTTTGTATCCTGCAACTTTGCTGAATTCATGTATCAGTTCTAGCAGACTTTTGGTGGAGTCTATCGGATTTTCCATGTATAATATCATGTCATCTGCAAAAAGTGAAAGCTTGACTTCATCTTTGCCAATTTGGATGCCTTTGATTTCCTTTTGTTGTCTGATTGCTGATGCTAGCACTTCCAGCACTACGTTAAACAACAGCGGTGAGAGTGGGCATCCCTGTCGTGTTCCTGATCTCAGGGAAAAAGCTCCTAGTTTTCCCCGTTGAGGATGATGTTAGCTGTGGGCTTTTCATAAATGGCTTTTATGATCTTTAAGTATGTTCCTTCTATCCCGACTTTCTCAAGGGTTTTTATTAAGAAAGGGTGCTGGATTTTGTCAAAGGCCTTTTCTGCATCGATTGACAGGATCATATGGTTCTTCTCTTTTTTTTTGTTAATGTGATGTATCACGTTGATTGATTTGCGAATGTTGAACCAGCCCTGCATCCCAGGAATGAATCCCACTTGATCATGGTGAATAATTCTTTTTATATGCTGTTGAATTCGATTTGCTAGTATCTTATTGAGAATTTTTGCATCCATATTTATCAGGGATATTGGCCTGTACTTCTCTTTTTTTTACTGGGTCTCTGGTTTCGGAATCAAAGTAATGCTGGCTTCATAGAATGAGTCTGGAAGTTTTCCTTCCCCTTCTATTTCTTGGAATAACTTGAGAAGGATAGGTATTATCTCTGCTTTAAACGTCTGGTAGAACTCCCCTGGGAAGCCATCTGGTCCTGGACTCTTATTTGTTGGGAGATTTTTGATAACCGATTCAATTTCTTCGCTGGTTATGGGTCTGTTCAAGCTTTCTATTTCCTCCTGATTGAGTTTTGGAAGAGTGTGGGTGTTCATGAATTTGTCCATTTCTTCCAGGTTGTCCAATTTGTTGGCATATGATTTTTCATAGTATTCCCTGATAATTGTTTGTATCTCTGAGGGATTGGTTGTAATAATTCCATTTTCATTCATGATTTTATCTATTTGGGTCCTCTCCCTTTTCTTTTTGAGAAGCCTGGCTAGAGGTTTGTCAATTTTGTTTATTTTTTCAAAAAACCAACTCTTGGTTTCGTTGATCTGCTCTACAGTTTTTTTAGATTCTGTATTGTTTATTTCTGCTCTGATCTTTATTATTTCTCTTCTTCTGCTGGGTTTAGCCTGCCTTTGCTGTTCTGCTTCTAGTTCCTTTAGGTGTGCTGTTAGATTTTGTATTTGGGATTTTTCTTGTTTCTTGAGATAGGCCTGGATTACAATGTATTTTCCTCTCAGGACTGCCTTCGCTGCGTCCCAAAGCATTTGGATTGTTGTATTTTCATTTTCGTTTGTTTCCATATATTTTTTAATTTCTTCTCTAATTGCCTGGTTGACCCACTCATTCGTTAGTAGGGTGTTCTTTAACCTCCATGCTTTTGGAGGTTTTCCAGATTTTTTTCTGTGGTTGATTTCAAGCTTCATAGCATTGTGGTCTGAAAGTATGCATGGTATAATTTCAATTCTTGTAAACTTATGAAGGGCTGTTTTGTGACCCAGTATATGATCTATCTTGGAGAATGTTCCATGTGCACTCGAGAAGAAAGTATATTCTGTTGCTTTGGGATGCAGAGTTCTAAATATATCTGTCAAGTCCATCTGATCCAATGTCTCATTCAGGGCCCTTGTTTCTTTATTGACCGTGTGTCTAGATGATCTATCCATTTCTGTAAGTGGGGTGTTAAAGTCCCCTGCAATTACCACATTCTTCTCAACAAGGTTGCTTATGTTTATGAGTAATTGTTTTATATATTTGGGGGCTCCGGTATTCGGCGCATAGACATTTATAATTGTTAGCTCTTCCTGATGGATAGACCCTGTAACTATTATATAATATCCTTCTTCATCTCTTGTTACAGCCTTTAATTTAAAGTCTAGTTTGTCTGATATAAGTATGGCTACTCCAGCTTTCTTTTGGCTTCCAGTAGCATGATAAATAGTTCTCCATCCCCTCACTCCCAATCTGAAGGTGTCCTCAGATCTAAAATGAGTCTCTTGTAGACAGCAAATAGATGGGTCTTGTTTTTTTATCCATTCTGATACCCTATGTCTTTTGGTTGGCGCATTTAATCCATTTACATTCAGTGTTATTATAGAAAGATACGGGTTTAGAGTCATTGTGATGTCTGTATGTTTTCTGCTTGTAGTGATGTCTCTGGTACTTTGTCTCACAGGGTCCCCCTTAGGATCTCTTGTAGGGCTGGTTTAGTGGTGACAAATTCCTTCAGTTTTTGTTTGTTTGGGAAGACCTTTATCTCTGCTTCTATTCTAAATGACAGACTTGCTGGATAAAGGATTCTCGGCTGCATATTTTTTCTGTCTAGCACACTGAAGATCTCCTGCCATGCCTTTCTGGCCTTCCAAGTTTCAAAAGAGAGATCAGTCACAAGTCTTATAGGTCTCCCTTTATATGTGAGGGCACGTTTACCCCTTGTTGCTTTCAGAATTTTCTCTTTATCCTTGTATTTTGCCAGTTTCACTATGATATGTTGTGCAGATCGATTCAAGTTACGTCTGAAGGGAGTTCTCTGTGCCTCTTGGATTTCAATGCCTTTTTCCTTCCCCAGTTCAGGGAAGTTCTCAGCTATTATTTCTTCAAGTACCCCTTCAGCACCTTTCCCTCTCTCTTCCTCCTCTGGGATACCAATTATGCGTATATTATTTCTTTTTAGTGTATCACTTAGTTCTCTAATTTTCCTCTCATACTCCTGGATTTTTTTATCTCTCTTTTTCTCAGCTTCCTCTTTTTCCATCACTTTATCTTCTAGTTCACCTATTCTCTCCTCTGCCTCTTCAATCCGAGCCGTGGTGGTTTCCATTTTGTTTTGCATTTCGTTTAAAGCGCTTTTGAGCTCCTCGTGACTGTTCCTTAGTCCCTTGATCTCTGTAGCAAGAGATTCTCTGCTGTCCTGTATACTGTTTTCAAGCCCAGTGATTAATTTTATGACTATTATTCTAAATTCACTTTCTGTTATATTATTTAAATCCTTTTTGATCAGCTCATTAGCTGTTGTTATTTCCTGGAGATTCTTCTGAGGGGAATTCTTCTGCTTGGTCATTTTGGATAGTCCCTGGAGTGGTGAGGACCTGCAGGGCACTTCCCCTGTGCTGTGGTGTATAACTGGAGTTGGTAGGCAGGGCCGCAGTCCGACCTGTGTCTGCCCCCAGCCCACCACTGGGGCCACAGTCAGACTGGTGTGTGCCTTCTCTTCCCCTCTCCTAGGGGCGGGATTCACTGTGGGGTGGCGTGGCCCGTCTGGGCTACTTGCACACTGCCAGGCTTGTGGTGCTGGGGATCTGGCGTATTAGCTGGGGTGGGTAGGCAAGGTGCACGGGGGCAGGAGGGGCAGGCTTAGCTCGCTTCTCCTTAGGTGATCCACTTCAGGAGGGGCCCTGTGGCAGCGGGAGGGAGTCAGATCCGCTGCCAGAGGAGGTTTGGGTGTTTGCGTGGCGGGAGCACGTTCCCTGGCAGGAACTGGTTCCCTTTGGGATTTTGGCTGGGGGATGGGCGGGGGAGATGGCGCTGGCGAGCGCCTTTGTTCCCCACCAAACTGAGCTCTGTCGTCCGGGGGCTCAGCAGATCTCCTCCCTTTGTCCTCCAGCCTTCCCGCTTTCTGAGCAGAGCTGTTAACTTATGACCTCCCAGACGCTAAGTCGCGCTTGCTGTGGGAACACAGTCCGTCAGGCCCCTCCGCTTTTGCCAGCCAGACTCAGGGTCTCTACTTGGTCGGCGAGCCGCCCCTCCGCCCCGGCTCCCTCCCGCCAGAGCGCGCACTGCCTCGCCGTCCTTCCTACCCTCTTCCATGGGCCTCTCGTCTGCGCTTGGCTCTGGAGACTCTGTTCTGCTAATCCTCTGGTGGTTTTCTGGGTTATTTAGGCAGGTGTAGGTGGAATCTAAGTGATCAGCAGGAAGCGCGGTGAGCCCAGCGTCCTCCTACGCCGCCATCTTCCGGAATTCTGAAAAAAAAGTCTTAAACATAGAAGAATATTATATGACATATTGTTGAAGCATTTTATTATTTATTTATTTATTTGTTAATGTTTATTTATTTTTGAGAGACAGACACACAGTGTGAGCAAGGGAGGGCCAGAGACAGAGAGAGACACAGAACCCGAAGCAAGCTCCAGGCTCTGAGCTGTCAGCACAGAGCCTGACATGGGGCTTGAACTCACGAATGGTGAGACCATGACTTGAGCAGTAGTCGAAAGCTTAACTAACTAAGCCACTCAGGCACCCCGGTTGAAGCATTTTAAATGACTGGAGTTGTTAATATGTAATGTAGTTTGTGAGTATGCACCTGTGGAATCATGGAGATATAATAATGTAGGTTTGGATTTATTTAACAAGGGTTTTTTTAGTGCTTATTTATTTATTTGTTTTTAAAGTTTTATTTCTTTATTTATTTTGAGAGAGAGTGCAAGTGGGGGAAGGGCAGAGAGAGAGGTGGGCAAAGGATCCCAAGCAGGCTCTGCAATGCCAGCAGCCAGCCCAATGTGGGGTTCACACTCACGAACCTGAGATCATGACCTGAGCCAAAGTCAGATGTTCAACCAACTGAGTCACCCAGGCCCCCTATTTAACATGTTTTTACTGAATTTCAACTGTACGTAAGAATCTCTTTCAGGCACTGAGGAACACAGAATAAGTTAGGATATCCTGCTTATTCACTTATAATCTATAAACAAGATTAATTATGTGCCCCAAAGACATTGCAGTTACTTTTCTTGTTTTGTACATTTTTATGTCATACTTTAGTCCAAAACAGTTTATGATATCTGTTGTAGGCAGATAAATGCCACCCCCGCCCCCTGCCCCAAGATGTCCACATTCTTAACCCCAGGATCTGAATATGTTGTGTTATGAGGAAAGGGCACTTAAACTGCATATGGAATTAAGGTCGGTAATCAGTTGACCTTGAAATGGGGAGTATGTAGAATTGGATTATCCAATAGATCTAATGTAATCACAGGTGTACTTATAAAGTGAATGAGGGAGGCAGGAGAGTCAGAATCAGAGTGAGAAGGGCTATTGCTGGCCATTGCTTGTTCTGAAAATGGAAGGGACGAAAGCTTGCCCAGGAATGAGGGTAGGGGCAGCCTTTTGAAGCCGCCAGAGCCTTCAGAAAGGAATGCTACCCGGCTGGCACCTTGTGATTAGTCCAGTGAGACCCTTTTCAGGCTGCTGACCTCTGGAGCGGTAAGATAATAAATTTGTGTTGTTTGAAGCCACCAAGTTTGTGCTAATGAGTTACAGCAGCAATAGGAAATTAACACAGATGCTTACAGTAATTTAAGAAATGTACCTAGCTAAAAAACAAAACAAACAAACAAACAAAAACACATTGGAAATATGGAGCAAATAAGATGTAGAGGGAAATAAAAGTAGAACAGTAATATGGTGCCAGGAATATGGTACACAGCAACAGTAACTTCAAAATCCTAGAAATCAATGCAAACGAGAGCTACAAAATTTAAATGCCTATGTGGGAAAAACAAAAGGACAATTCAGACCATAAATATATGTTATAAAATTGTCATAGACAAGTGTTTTCCTGCAACATATTTGGTGGAATGCTGGTTCCATCAGATACTTTGTCCAATGTGCGTTTCATGATCAATACTCCATTGTATCTAACACTGCTTGAAGGATTTTTGATAAGAACTGATAAGAACTTTTTCAATATATTTCTACCAGGGTTTCTAAAAGTTATTAGATATTTGTTATTAATACTTGTTATCTCATAGAATTAGTGTTGTACCATGAACTATATTGTAGCAATATGGGAATAATATATTTTAGGCATATAGGAATCACACAGGAAATGTGGTAGAGATAATTAGTGCTATGTTACTCGGAAGAAGGAAAGACTATTTCCTGGTGCCATCAAGAGAAGTGTTCATTTCAGATACATCTGTGCTGAGGCCTGATTAGATGTGGGGCAAGCAAGGAGCACACAGGATGGCATTTTAAAAAATGGATCAGCGTGAGCAGGAACATCAACATGGAAAAAGGCAATGTGTGTATTAGGGCTTATTAAGTCAACTTGATTCATAGAATCAAGAGAGATATAGAAGTACATGAGTTGGAAAGAAAGTGTGAAACCTTATCTCGAGAAAATATGAATAAAAAGATAAGGAGTCTGAAAATAATTCTATTGATACAGGGGTTGAGAAATTGACAATGTTCAAGCAGAGAAGTAAATTGCCCCAAGCCTTGCCTTAGAAGGACTAGCCGGCATCTTTATGCAGGTTAATGGGCCTAGAATTGAGAGAACCTGGAGGTGGGAAAACTTCTAAACAATCTTTTCAAGGTATGAAATGATAATAACTGGGGTAGAGGCAGAGGACATAAGTAGCAAATTTGAAAGATATTATAAAAGAAGAAAAATAATCCAGACATTTTTAATTAATTGGAGGAAAACCAACTATTAGGAGGATTTGACACAAAACTGTATGTGCAAAGATACCCTACTACTGGGAAATACATTTATGCAACACTTCTCAGGTCCACAAAATGCTCCATATTTTTTCATTATTTCATCCAATCAGTATACTTATTCATTAATTTATTCATGTAACAAGAATCTCTTGAATTGACTGTGTCCCACATACTATGATGAGCCTGGACATACAATAAGGGACATGATTAAATATGTATTTATTTTCTTGAGAAAAGGAACTTGCCAGTTATTCATCTCACAATATATTTCCGTCTAAAAAGGCAGTAATTTTGTAGGGGGCAGCGCAAAGGTTGCAATAGCTACAACTGTCTGTAGCTTTCTTTGCTTCTTCATTTTTGCCTTTAATCGGTTCATTTCTCTTTTACAAATTTTTTTTTACATTTGTTTATTTTTGAGAGACAGAGAGAGATAGAGCACAAGCAGGGGAGGGGCAGAGAGAGAAGGGGAGACACAGAATCCAAAGCAGGCTCCAGGCTCCAAGCTGTCAGGACAGAGCCCCATGTGGGGCTCGAACTCACAAACCGTGAGATCATGACCTGAGCCAAAGTCAGACGCTCAACCGACTGAGCCATCCAGGCGCCCCTAATCAGTTCATTTCTTTAGGTAATAACTCTTGAGTACTTGCTACTTGTCATGAATGTGTGGATTAGCCTAGTGCATCACGTGCACGTATGCATGTGTGTGTGTGTGTGTGTTGTGCATGTGCATGTTGCAAGTGCTTCTGTGATGCATGCATACGGTTTGTGAGAGGAGTATGTATGAGAGAATGAGTGTGGACTTGTGTGTGCATGACCTGGAGATGGAGGTCTGTATTGTTCAGCTAATATGCTTGTTATGAGCCCCCAAGACTCCGCTAATGCCGTGGATCAGTGAAGCAGATCCTTTTTGTTTGTTTGTTTGTAAATTACTAGTTGTCATATGGTTCCTCTTCCTCTACAAAGATTGTTTTCCCAAGTAAATGCATAGTAATGAAAAGGAGAATATTCAACACTTAATAAATCATCTGTATAGCAGAAATTTTGTGTCCTTTGTGTTCTCCACTCCTGAGGAACAGAAATACGATTAACATTTCCAGCTGAACCAGCATGCAGTGTAAGGACTGTTTAGATTACTAGCCTCTGAAAGATCTTATAGAAAACACACCGAGAGACATTAAAATACCTATTTTCCATGATTTTTTTAAAAAAGTGTTTAAAGTTTCTTTATTTTTGAGAGACAGAGACAGAATGCGAGCAGGGGAGGGGCAGAGAGACAGGGAGACACAGAAATCAAAACAGGCTCCAGGCTCTGAGGTGTCAGCACAGAGCCCCATGTGGGGCTTGAACCCACAAACTGTGATATCATGACCTGAGCTGAAGTCGGATGCTTAACCAACTGAGCCACCCAGGCACCCCTTTTCCATGATATTTTTTGCATCACTAATAAAATATACAATAATTTAAATGTCACTGATGAAAAATTATAATGTCGTTGTAATATATTTTCTAAGCACTCATAATTTTTTATTTTTATTTTAAATACTATTTTTATCACAGTTTTGGATTCAGAGCAAAATTGTGAAGATTCAGAGATTTTCTGTATACTCTTTGACTCCACACATGCTTAGCCTCCCTGCTATCAACATCTACCAGAGTACTACATTTTTTAGAACTGATGACCTTACATTGACACATCATGATCACCCAAAGTCCACAGTTCGTATTAGGGTTCGCTCTTGGTGTTACACATCGATTTTATGAGTTTGGACAAATGTATAATGATATACATCCACCATTATGGTATCATACGGGATATTTTCACTACCCCAAAAATCCTCTGTGCTTGGCCTACTGATTCCCCCGCTCTGACCTCAGTTCTTGGCAACCACTGATCTTCTTTCTGTCTCCATGGTTTTACCTTTCAGGGAATGTCATATAGTTGGAATCATACAATATGTAACCTTTTCAGATTAGCTAATTTTACTTGGTAACATGCATTTAAGTTTCTACCGCGTCTTTACCTGGCTGGATAGCTCCTTTCTTTTTAGTACTGAATAGTATTCCATTGTCTGAATGGTAACATACTTACATTGTTCCTTCATTTGTTTGCGTGCTTTTAACCCATTCACCTACTGAAGGACTTCGTGGATGCTTCCAAGTTTTGGCAATTATGAATAAAGCTACTATAAATATCCAAATGCAGATTTTTTTGAGTGAACATAAGTTTCAACCCTTTTGGGTAGACACCAAGGTGCGAGATTACTGAATCATATGGTAAGCATATGTTTAGTTTTATAAGAATTGTCTTCTGAACTGTCGTCTGAAGTTCCTGTATCATTTTGCATTCGTACCAGCAATATATGAGAGTTCCTGTGGCTCCATATCTTCTCCAACATTTGTGGATGAGAGTGTTCCAAATATGAGCCATCCTGATAGATGTATGAGGTATCTGTTAAGCGCTTTGGCTTATTTTTAAATCCCATTGTTTTCCGATTGTTGAGTTTTAACTGTTTTGTCTATTTTGGATAACAGCACTGTATGAAATGTGTCTTTCACAAATATTTTCTCTCAGTCTGTGGCTTGTCTTTTCATTATCTTAACATTGACTTTTGCAGTGCAGAAGTTTCTAATTTTAGTGAAGTCCAGGTGATCAATTTTTTTCTTTAATGGATCTTGCCTTTGGTGTTGAAGCTATGCCACAACCATACCCGAGGCCGCACAGGTTTTTTCCTCTGTTATCTTCTAGGAGATTTATAGTTTAGCATTTTACAGCTACATGTGCGATCAACGATTGACTTTAACTTAATTTTCGTGAAAAGTATAAAGTCTGTGTCTAGATTCATTTTTCTGCATGTCCATGTTCAGTTGTTCTAGCACCATTTGTTGAAAAGACTGTCTTTTCTCAATTGTCTTGCCTTTGTCCCTTTGTCAAAGATCAAATGACTATATTTAAGTATGGTTCTATTTCTGCTCTCTATTCTGTACCATTAATCTGTCTATTGTTTCACTGATACCCCTCTTTCTTGAATGCTGTGGGCTTATTAATTTTTAAATATTATTTTCACCCCAAGATTAGCACATGGTCTCCTATCAAATGTTTCCTACAGGCTGGTAAAGGAGGAATAACACATAACGTCACCGAGAGAGTAGTGAAAATACTACAAATAGTAATGCAATGAACCACCTCTTTAACTTCAAGATCTCGGTTACCCACTGTATATAAAGAGATTTCTCAGGTGCTGTCTGGGAAGTCATGGTTAGTGGATATATGTGTGCATGTGTGTGAGTAGAGTACAATATATCATTTCAGTTTACTGAAGTATTCTGTTCATTTTTGTCAAGGATACATACATCCACACTACTTGATCAAATTTAGCATGCCTTACCTTTGTTATGGAGTGCTTCAATTTTGGATCATTAAAATTAAGAGAGGCATTGTTTCTCTGTTTATAATTAGATTGAGTGCTCTATGTGTATATAGCATGTTAAAATAGAGGTCATTTGTGGAAATTTATTTTGAGTGTTTCTCCACCTAAAGTATGGATGAATATTACACCATCTACAAATCTGTTTTAATTACTATTGACTACTTATTCAAATTCAAGATTATTATGACTTTTTTCTTTACCATTTAATATTTCTTCACTCATTATATCAATATTCTTGTTAGTAGTGAAAAAAGTATTTTACAAGGGTTATGGATTGATTTTCCATGCCTGTCATGGCCGGTTCACTTTCTACTTTCCACATGACCATCCCTTCAATCTAGGAAATATTCACCTTGTCTCAGACCCGGGATAGAGCTATGGCAACAGTGTTTTGAGAAGAACTTCCAAAGAAACGCCATCGGTTCTTACTTTTGCTAAGTTGGGGAGCTAATGTGAATTGTTACTTTTTATCCATAATCAACTCCAGAATGCAAAGGAAAAATTGAATGTTTAAGAATAAATTTATTGTGGTTGTTCCATTTTGCAGTACCCCCATTGCTTCACACCCTCCCCAAGACTTGGTGTTGTCAGTCTTAATTTCTTTATTTTTTTGTGAATATCAATTCAAGGTTTTACCTGGATTCTTTTTCCCTCGAGTTGATTTATGTCTGTCCTTATGCCAGTACCACACTGTTTTGGTTAGTGAAGCTTTGTAATCATTCATGAAAGCAAGTGTAAATCTTTAGCTATTCCATTGCAAGCAAGTGTTAAAGAGAGTATTCCCCCTGTTTTTGTTGTCCTATCATTAGAAGTTCTCAATGTTAATATGTGCATAAATTTTCTACTTTTAGCATCTGTGATCACTTCTGATACTGAATTGTAGAGAATAATATCCATAGTGATTGCTAATAATAGTAAAAATAATTATTATTTCAAATATATATCAAGCACTTAGCATTTTAAACATACTAAACAGGGGTGCCTGGCTAGCTCAGTCGGTTAAGCCTCTGACTTCTGCTCAGGTCATGATCTCGCAGTTTGTGGGTTAGAGTGCCGGGTTGGGCTCTGTGCTGACAGCTCAGAGCCTGGAGCCTGCTTCTGATTCTGTGTCTCCCTCTCCCTCTGTTCCTCTCCCGCTCTGTCTCCACTCTGTCTCTCTTTCTCTCTCAAAAATAAATAAAGATTAAAAAAATTTAAAAGGAAATAAACACACTAAACAATTTCATCCTTACACAAGCCTTACCGGCTGGGTGCTATTAATATTCCCATACCACAGGGGAGATAATTGAGGCAGAAAAAGATTAAGTAACTTATTCAAGGTTATAGATCAAATAAGTGGTGATGACAGGAATGAAAGCCTAAGCACTGTGATTACAACATCCAACTCTTGCAGCAACTAATAACTAAAGTTATAGCTTTAAAATTCTGGTTGGCTGCATCAGTGCAATTTGTTAGAGAGAAACATAAGAGTTAGAATAATTGAACACATTATATGTGTAATGAGGTCAGTCTTTAATGTGTATACTTTTTATAGTGTCCTTCAGAGTCATTTAAGAAGCTCCAGTTTTTGACTGAAGCTCCATTCATAGCCTGGTTAATGAGAACCATTTATTTATCTACATACACAACCACCAAATTTATGAAGACATTTATGAGTTAGGTGAAAAAGACACAGGTATGTTCCCTCTGCTGAAATTAAATGGTTAAAATGCAGACTGTAACTATGAATGATTTGAGAATAAAGTTTACTGAAAGTTTAGGGTAAATAGTTACCTACTGTGATTTGTAACTTCTGAATATATTTATACACCGTGATTTTAAGGAATGCAAAATATAAAACAGGATTTCAAATGGTAAGT
This sequence comes from Acinonyx jubatus, assembly GCF_027475565.1. Classification (NCBI taxonomy): domain Eukaryota; kingdom Metazoa; phylum Chordata; class Mammalia; order Carnivora; family Felidae; genus Acinonyx; species Acinonyx jubatus. The sequence continues at coordinate 33,948,898 of NC_069380.1, read as the reverse complement.
GGAGGAAACACTTCATTCCAAAGAGGATCTTAAGACTAGCAAAATCCAATTCTCAAGTTGCATTGACTAGTGTCTGCATGTTCTCCATGCTGCCAACGCCGCTTTTCTCATCCACGAAAGGACACATCCCACTTACTGAAGTCAAGCCTTCTAGACTTCATGAACATAACAATATCATGTTTTAAAATATGTCCATGGCATTCACATCTGCATGCAGACCATACTAAGTCCCATAAATTATTTACTTAAGTGTGAACAGATGACAAACTTGTTCAAATATTTGTTCAAGGATATTGTTTAACTTCCTTAAAAATGCCATATTGGCAGCTTCTTCACAGTTATGCTATGTTAATAGTCAACAATGTGGTCTTATCTAATGCCCTGAATAAGAATGGAAAGAAATGAAAATAAGAATTAATAATATAAGAAATAATGTCAGTGAGTTGATGTGAAAATCACAAGAAGTTTTCAGTGTGTTTGCATAACTGCTGACTGCATTATATAAACAAATGTATATACGTATGTATATATGGATATATATGCATATATGTACATACATTTAAATATCTGTATATATGTTGTTTATGTGTGTGTATAGGTAGATATATGATGGGAAATTGGTACTTGCATATGGTTATGACTCGAAAACATTTGATCAAAGTTCAACAAATCCCTCTACTGAAGAAATTCTTCTCGCTTGTTGTATGCCAGTTGAGTTGTGAAATTTAGATTTTAAGATCTCCAACTTGTTTTAAGGTTGTATTTTTCCCCGTATTTATCTTTATATGTGGTTCGTAACCTGAGCAAAACTGAAAATTCAGTATAATTAAATAAAACAGCTACTTTCTTGCGGTGCACTGGAAAGGATTTCATAAACTGTAAACTTTGAAAGGAAGGCATCTCAGGGAACAATCAAATCCCCTTATTTAACTGCTGAGGTCACTGAGCATCAAGATACAATAAGAATTGCCCAACTCACACAGTGACAGAAGAACCAAAGCTGCAAGTAATTTTATAACCTGAGTCATTTTATAACATGAACTGGTAAGTTCTATATTCAATGTGTTAGTGCTGTTCTGTTAATCATCTTTTATAGTTTTGCTTCCTAATCATGTATATTAATCATCTGCCCATAACTTGACCAAATGTTCCCAGATGCAGAGATGGAGCTTTCCACTTCCTGTGTGTTCCTCTGGGATGGAGTTAATCCCGGGCCCGGAAAAAGCACTCAATAAAAACTCGCACATTGATTGTTGGACGCATATCAGAACAAGCTGAGCAGAGAGCATCTGAGCAACAACTTTCAGTGTCCAGTTTAGTGGCAGCAGGTGAGGCAGCAGGACCCAGAGCAGAGGACTCTTGCTGGAAGTCCCACTACCAGCCTGTCTGATTCCCTGGTGGAGGTGGCTTCACTGGGGTCATGATTGTGTCATGTGCTCCATTCTCTCATGCTCTTGTTTAGCCACAACTTTACTTCCATTCTAAGAGTGGAATTCCTTCTGCCAATATTTGAAATCCGTTCTCAGCCATTCCTCCTTCAAAGTGCACTCAGATATTGACTCAGGGATTTCCAGTAGCTTGGTGGGACCGTGCCTTCTTCTGGTTACCCAAAGAAAACCTCATCAAGAGAAGAGTAAATGAATGCAAAGTTGTATCTATTGTAATATCCTCTGATGATCTATTGGACTGTGAACTGCAGGTAGAAACGCTGTAAGACTTATTTGAAGAGGAAACACCCTACATTCCAATTATTTGTGTTTGCCTTCGGTGTAATATTTAATTTTCTCCCTTGCATTTGCTATTGTCTTTGACGTCTTCATCACCTTTATCATTCCCAGCCCAGATTCTGACAGTAGACGTTGGTAAGGTACCTAAAAGAGGAGCTTATTTTTATTTTACTCACATTTTTTATTATGTGTGCATTTATGGCTTATGTTTATTTTAAATTATTATTTCAATTGCTAAAAGTCTCCAAGCTTCACCAGCCCGTGGGTACAAATGAGGTCAATTTAATAAGATGTCACTTTCCATAAACCCCCACCTGTGGAAGGACAGTATCTTGGATTCATATTCAAGGTTCCTTTTCTGCCTGAAATGTGTGTATGTGTGTGTGTCCCAGCATATGGCCAATCCGCTTTCTCCCAACACTTCTGGTCACTGATGCTACCGACTCCTGTTGATTACTCTAGGCTTTCTCTTGCTTCTTGCTCTGCCTGGGCTGCACTGCCACACTGATGCCACCCTGCCAAGCTCTCCTCCAAACTTCACAGGAGCTGTCTCTGTAGCTATGTCTAGCACTGTCACTGAAGCCCTGGGTAGGATGGCTGCCGAAGCCTCCTCTGCCACCAGTGCTCAACACACACCATCGTTTGTATGCATGCCACTTCTGTAATCCTTGTAGCGCATGATGGAATCATCTTTTCCCCTCCACCACGAGGTGAAGACAAAGACTCTCCTTCAGTGAGGCTGCCCTGAGCCCTTGTCTCAACTAGGCTTCATCCTTGGATGTTGGTGTCTGACCTTGCAGTCTGGATTTAGAAAGAATCCAACCAAATCAGTTTAGGGAGAACACTCCCACCCCCATAGTTACCTGGTCAAATTCCTCCCCTCCTTTCCCCTCTCCACTGTCCTGTTGATACCAGGTCACTCTAGCCTGCCTTCAGCAAGAATCCTGTTAGGTCTGTTTAGCAAGAATCTCCCTACCCTTGATGTCTCCCCTTAGTAATTTTCTATCTATATATAAATCCTCATTTTTCCTTTTTTGTATTCAAAGTTGAGCTCAATTTCTGTCTTGTTGTGATAGACTTGACACCTATCCCAGTAGTCCTGAATAAAGTCTTCCTTACCATTTTAACATGTGTCAGAATTTTTTCTTTAACAGCAGCACTTTCTGGTAGGTTTACTATGGTGATGGGGTGGTAGCTTTTTTAAGCACAGACCTTTCCTGAACAGGGCATCCCAGTTAAATTCCATGGTCTAAAAAGGAACCAGAAAGTGACCCAGAAAACTCACCAGATCATGAGTATACTCTGAATAAATCGTGCAGCAATGGTAGTTCTCCTGATATGGATTTCTTAACAGCCTTATAATAGGTTATATTTATCAATACAGATCTCTGCTCCTGGCACTAGGCATCTACAAATTTCCAGAAATAATTCCCTTCCAGATTAGATTCCAATCTCAAAGACGAATCTCTAAAATTCTCAGAGAGAATAGTGACAAATATATTACACCTGCAGTATTGAAGCAAACTTCTTCCTTACCAATAAATGTACACACACACACACACACACACACACACACATGAATATAGATAATAGATGATAGATAACTAGATAGATAGATAATAGATAGATAGATCTGATTCTATACAACTAAAGCTCTATTGCATGAACACACATTTAAATATATGTGTGCATAAATTTATGTATGATTTATGCATGTTTGCATGTACATGCAATAGCCTGCAGTCTTTCTTGTACATGTATGTGGTACTTGCTTCCTTTACTGTATTCAATTTCATTTCAGGAAGGGTCTTCCAGATAAACATTATTCAAAGCAGTAAAGCATTTAAAATTACATTAAGGCAGAATCAGGTATTTTTGCAGTCATAATAGAGCAGGAAAGCAGCATGAAGTGAACAAAGGGCTGCACAGCAGGAAATTTATGCTAGTGAGGAAGCAATTCACACCTGTTAACTACTGTGAATAGACTGAGACACAACACTAGGCTTTCCATCCAAACACAATGTTAGTTGTCTGGATTTTCTTTCTTTTTCTTTTCCTTTTTTTTTTTTTTAATTTTTGACATCTTAAACTTTTTTTTGCAAAAATTACTCACAAATTAAATGATGCACTCTGTAGAATAATAAAAAATTATGCCTAAAGAAGGAAAATGTGGCAAGAAGAAATGCAAAGTCATGGAATAGTGCACAAAATATACCATTAAATTCCAACAAGAAAGGAAAGGAAAAAAAATAATGTGTGAAATGGTCTAGGAAAAAACAAACAAATGTGCAGAACCATATATTCTGTTGCCTTATTGTAATGAGATTTGGTAATACTGAGCTAAGGGTGAGATAAGATAGACCCAGTCCTCAGAATCCAGAAAAGCGCATAGCTAAAAATAAGACTCTCCGTGCTTATTTAACCAGTGACAAAAGTCTTGGAACTCAATGAGGAAAATGTTTGTACTAATGATATTTTATCTGCAGTGTTGAACCAGAGCTCCTTCTGAATGGATGCACCATGAAGCTGTAAGAAAGAGAACTGAAAGCTTTGAACTCTGAGCATTATCCATCTTATGTGCCTCTTTTTCCTTTCACTTGGCTGTTTCATGTGCTTTGAAGTATTACTCAGTCCAGCTCTTTGCATGAATGTTTAAAACTGAGAATAGTCATTGTTCAGACTAAAGAATGAAGAGTTACAAGAGAATGGAAGTATATAAACATGAGGTGAGACCAAGAGCTCAGGAACACACTTAACCAGGTTCAGAGTTTTCTTTAAAACACAGTATATAGTTAGCACTATTCTCCCTGTAATTATTTATGAAACACTGTATTGTGCAATGTATTTCCTAATTAGGCATTCATAGCCCCTTGTTCAGGAGGTGTCAACATAAGAAAAATACCTATCACGGGGAAGACATAGAGGTGAGAAGTTTCTCCTCTTCTGACAAACTTTTTCAAGCTCTAAGGACAAGTGATTCCTTCTCTCTTTGTTTCAAAGCAAGCCAGGACTATAGGAGCCAAATTTCTGTATAAGAGTTTTCTATATGATTCTCCTCTCTTTGGGAAATCCATACACACTAGGGTAATTTGCTCTTTGGAAAAGTCCATTTTCATCACCTTATAAACCTACTTTCTTTCTTACATCTGAGAAAATCTGAACCCTCAACTGAGCATTCAAGGCTGCCATCAGCAAAGAACACTACTATTCTACTGTACCTACATAATTCCCTCCTCAGAGTTTCCCTCCCACGTTCCTCTTCACACTGTGCCAGCATGTCCTTCTTTCTTTCCCCATCCTGTGCAGTGACTTTGCACATTTCCACCCTGAAAAAACTCCTTTCCCAGAGGAAATATGTTTTATTTTCCTAATCAGATGCCTACTTTTGCTAAGAGACCTTAAGTGTAACCGCTATGTAACTCTAGGTATTGATAAGCCTCATTACTATGACAGGAATGAAGGAAAACAAAGTCACGGTCAAGATATGTCTCTTGAGGAATATGTGTTTTCAGCGTTAAAGTATTGTGTGATTTTGAATCTCTACATGGAAATTCCTTGCTTCTCTTCTAGCCTCTAGGTTTCTGAATGTTCAGAATATATAATAAAGACAAAGGGCAGCTGAGCAACCTGGTTTGCCCGGGACTTAGGACTTTTCCAGAATGAGAGACTCAGAGCCAAAACCGGGAAAGACAGAGGCAAATTGGAACAAGTTGTTCACCATACAGAGATGTTATGTATAAAATAGTGATATGTAATATATAGTTTATAAAAGAGGATTGCAATATAAAATCAGCCCATATTTCGTATCTGCTAAACATACATTTAGGCATTCTGCGAAACCTTTCTAGAACAGAAGGTAATTATTACTCCCATATTTCAATGGCTTTAAAGTATGAATGTATAGCATTTTAATTTTAAGATTAAATTATTTGCTTAATGCTAGTAACTTTGGGATAAGTTTTTAGGGGGTTGATAGAAAGGGTTTAATAAAACCCTTACAAACCATGTGTAAGACTCAATTATGAGGTGAAATGGAAGTAATATTGACATTTACTGGTATATCAAAAATGTTATTAGGGTTTAATTAATAACACTTTTGTGGTGTTGGTGACAGCATAATGGTAAGGAGCAGACACTTGTTAGAGAGCTTATAACTATTGACCTTGCCATTCAAAATCTCTGCTTTCATTTTTTTTGAATTTTTTCCAGCTTTATTGAGGTATAATTGACAAATAAAAATTGTATATATTTAAGATGTACATTATTCTGATTTGATATATGTATACACTGTGAAATGATTGCCATAACCAAGCAAATTAACATATCCATCACCTCACATAGTTGACTATTTGTGTGTTTGTACGGTGATAACACTTAAGATCTACTCCCTTACCAAATTTCAAGTATACAATACAGTATAATTAACCACAATCATCATGCTGTACAGTAGATCTCCAGAATATATTCATCTCATAACTGAAAGTTTGTATCCTTTGACCAACATGTCCCCATTTCCCCCACCCCCAGCCCCGGGCAAGTACTATTTCTGCTTTGATGAGTTCAACTTTCTGATTCCACATATAAGTGAGACCATGCAGTATTGCCTTTCTGTGTCTGGCTTATTTCACAAAACATTACGTCCTCTAGGCTCTTCCATGTTGTCACGAATGGCAGGATTTCCTTTTTCCTGGCTGAATAATATTCTGTATTTCCATATCTTGGTTTTGTGAGTAATGCTGCGATTCACACAGGAGTGCAGCTACCTCTTCAAGATACTGATTTCATTTCCTGTGGATAGTGTATCCAGAAGTGGGATTGTTGGATCATATGGTACATATATGTTCACTTTTTGAGGAAAGTCCATATTGTTTTGTATTATCACCGTATCAATTTACATTCCCACCAACAAAGTACAAGTGTTCCCTTTTCTCTATACCCTCTCCAGCACTTGTTATCTCTTGTCTTTTTTTTTTTTTAATATTTATTTATTTTTGAGAGAGAGAGAGAAACAGAGAACAAGTGGGTGAAGGGCAGAGAGAGAGGGAGACACTGAATCTGAAGCAGGCTTGGCGCTCTGAGCTGTTAACACAGAGCCAGACGCGAGGCTGGAACTTAGAAAAGGTGAGATAATGACCTGAGTGGAAGTTGGACGCTTAACTGACAGAGCCACCCAGGCGCCCCTCTTGTCTTTTTAAATGACAGCCATTCTGACAGGGGTGTGGTGATATCTCATTGTGGTTTGGGTTTGCATTTTTCTGATGATTAGTGATGTTCTCTGTACCTTCTTGTATATCTCTCGTCTTTGGAAAAGTATCTATTCAGGTCCTTCATCTCCTTTTTTTTTTTTTTAGTTGGTTTTTGTGTGTTTGTTTATGTTTTGTTTGTTTGCTATTGAATTGTATGAGTCCCTTATATATTTGGGGTAGAAACTCCTTATCAGAGATTTGTTTTGTAAATATGTAGGGCTAATGAATGTTCTAGTTTTAAGTGAAAAATATCTATAAATGGATAGGAAAGAGGGTAGGAAAGTGTCTGACACATAGGAAACTGACACGGATGTTCATGACTGTCATGGTGGTGCCCACAAACATTGTTAACTGGCTGATTTGGACTATTGCTTTAATTAAGAGCCGAAGAATGCTTATAAGCCAACTAATTCATCATGAATACGTTGAAATATGGATTGGAGACTAAATGATGCTTATTTGGATACAGTAAAGGAGAATATTAAAATAAAGATCACCAAATAATAGTCTGAATGTAGACAATCGATAATTGCAACAAGTTATGTCTGGCTAAATTTGGTAGCTTTATACACACGTGTGTACTTTGTGTCACACCTCCCATAATATGAAGTAAAATAGCAGAAAAGGAATAGAAAAGCATAAACCTGGAAAGACAAATGGAATAGGAAGGCAGACAAGAGTGGAAAAGAGATACCAACAAAATCATGAAAAGTAAACTAGCTATATAAGAAGTTATGTTTGAGGGGGAAAAAAAAAGCAAGAGAAAGCTATAGGAAGTTACAGGTGTTGTAACCTTTACCCTGTTACCCAATCAACTGATGAATTTGAGACATTTCCTCCTGAAGGTGGAATTGAAAAGTAGAACTCAAGACAGAAAACTATTTTAAAATTCTTTTTTAACATTTACTTATTTTTGAAAGATAGAAAGAGACAGAGTGCCAGCAGGGAAGGGGAAGAGAGAAAAGGAGACACAGAATCTGAAGCAGACTCCAGGCTCTAAGCTGTTAGCACAGAGCCCGATGTGGGGATCGAACTCACGAACCGTGAGATCATGACCTGAGCTGAAGTCGAATACTTAACCGACGGAGCCACCCACGTGCCCCAAGACAGAAAACTATTTTAACTGTCTTTCTAGCGAACCTGGATCATCCACCCTCTCACCTTTATACCTGAAATACTGGGTTTATCCTGGGAAGGTAAATGAAGCACTGATCATCTTAAGAAGATTGAGAGTGATGTGAAAAGGCTCTAGATCGGGGAATACATAAAAGCAAAGTAATTAAACAAGGACACTCCACTTCTTTAACTCCTTGACTTGCAGAACACTTCTGGTCACAAATGTATAACCTGTGGAAAAGAGATATTTCTGTTTATGGTAACTGATTTAGACATTAGTGCTGGGGAGGTGGGGAGAATGGGTGTCCCTCAATGAAACATTTTACTGTGGACCCACCAGTGAATGTGCCCTAACATGACCATACAGATTCCAAGAGATTGGGGAGGGGGGAGACCCTATAGAGAAAACATATACCGAGGCAAACAAAAAGAAAAGGAAAAGAATTTAAAATGAAGGAAACAGATAATGTCAAGGGAAGCAACCTTTAGAAAAAAAAGTAATCAAAATACTGACAGAAGACCCACTTCTGAGTGAAATATAGAGAAGTATGAGAAAACATTGTCTCCACTCTATAAACAAACAGACGAACAATTCAGGAAGTTCACAACATCATATCTTTTCTCAGGCCCAACTGAGAGCTGAGGTTGGTTGCAAGATAACTGAGTGCAATACATTTTAAAGAGTGACAAACCCTTCAGAAAGAGATGGGAAACATTTCGCCTTTGTCAGAGTATGGGTGAAAGTGGTGATTTCCATTAAAAGAGGGTAAGGAGAAGTCAGCCATAATTTTGACAGTTTTCTAATGACTGGGGACTCATGTGACAGATAAACTGGGAACCTCAGATACAAGAGGGTGTTGCACTCACTTGCAAGCTTTTATCCAAGAGCTAGGGGTTCACCAGACAGAGTGGGAGCTAGGCTACAGAGAGAGCTATACCACAGTGAGGGCTTTTAGAAATGGTCAGCTGCTATTGGGTCAGGGCATAAAATGCATTTCCCCAGACCTTTCCTCCTAAGTAGCAAGACCCTGCAAGTGCTGGGGTCATGGCAGGAATTCTTCCCATCTGAAGGCAGGCAGCACGGGCAAAATTCCACTGCTTCTGGATGAGGAGGAGGAAGAGGTGGGGGCAAAGGGCCTCCACCCTGGGGAAGAGATAAAAGATCTTCTTGTTCAAGGATAGCACAGTAGAACAAACAAGTAAACTGCAGCTGTGTGTAAAGGGGGGAGGAGAGTTTGGGCCGAGTTTGGCCCCCACGGTGGAGGGCACAGGTTGCTGGTAAGACCATACCTTTGTTGGCCAAACTCACTGGGTTTCATGATGACTGTAACCTGCAATCGGTAATTAAAAAGACCCCCAGCACTTCCAAGTAACAAGAATAGCAATGCTAAACAACAGGCAGGACCTGGAGAGAGACCCCTTAAACTTGGGGAGACTGCTAAACTGTGATCAGTCTCCCTCTTCCTGAGCTTTGGAGACTACAGGAACTCAATGAACTCATTCATTTCCTTTCCTCAGGGATCTCTGCCCTGTACTACCTGTTGTTGAATATTTGAAAACATCTTTCCTTACATTTTGTCTACTTATTGTTTATGGTGAGGGCTAAATACATCCCAGTAATTTCATTATGGCCAGAAGTGGAAATCACATTAATGTTGTTTTTCCGTGTAATTGCTGTTTTGGAGGTGGGGTGCGGGGAGGCACTCAACTTGGTACCAAACTGAGATGGGAAACGTCTTTAGATAGTACATCATTTTGCTTCAGTGTTGGAGCACTGATTCCCATGACTGACTCGCTGTCAAAAATGGTCGGTTAAACAAATATTCTAACTGAACTGAGTGCAATATTTCCCAGGACTAGTCATGCTAAAATTTGGTGGTAAACTTTGTCGAACTTCACTGGAATACAACCGCCCGTACTACAAAACAGATGTTGTTAATTTATATTTTAAAGCCAGGCTTTTCCATTTGCACAGACTAAAAAAAAAAAAAAAAAAAATGTTAATTGCACAATTTATGTGGAAACTTTTATTGCCACTGTCCATTAGATGCAGGGATGTTGACAGTAGACAAGTATCAATCTGGGGCTTGTTACAGGATGAATACAAACAGAGACTAAATGTAATTTAATCACACCATGAAGATTCTCCACTAAAGCTAAAGAAGATAGATGGCTAAGTATAAATATCTGGAATGGTAGCCAATTGAGATGAATGGAAAACTGTTTTTCTCTAGTAGCAGAAATTAAATTCTATTTTGTGTGTACACATTCTTTTCAAGTAATTTTTTTTCTCTTCCTCATTCTCTTTGTTTCATGATTTTCAATTTTCTCCCCTGACATAGGTCTCTTTTCTTCTATTTCAAGATGAATTTTCTTTTCAATAGAATTACACAAGAGTAATTAAGTATATTTCATAATTGAAGATTATTTTTTAGTAACCTGTACCAAATCTATGTATGTCTTTCTCTAATGGAAGGGTGAGGGAGACATTTACATGCAGTATCCAGATCATCTTCATATTTTAAAAATATTATTTAATTATTCCAAGAACCCAATCCTAAACAATGTTCTATATAATTCAACTAAATATTTGTGTTGTTTGGAAAGTTGAATACCGTACTTTCATATACCACCACTATGCCTATTTAAACACATGTCTGAAGATGTATCTGATGCTTTTTTTTTCTGGCATCAACTGATAATTTGCTTATTTTGTTTATTAGCTGCTATCTACTGAGTGCTCAGTATATCACTATATAGATTATATATACATGGTTCATTGTGATGTTGGTATTATCAACAATTTAGAAATGAATAAATTAAACCTTGGGGAGGTGGCCTTACATTTACATACAGGAGAACTTTAAGCAACTCTTTAACTTTGCAGAGTTAGCAATGGCAAAATAAAGACTAGAACTGAGGTCTGCCTAACTTCAAGCCCTGCCTTTGCTGTATTATGAAAGAAGTAGATTGTTGATCCACAGTGAGATAATTGGAAGGCTACTGAACTGAAGCCTCAAAGTTAATCAGATATAATATTTGAAGTCAATGGAATCGAAAGAGAGTCATGAGTATGCATCATAGAAAATTCATGGAGTCAAAGTACTTCTAAATATAATCTCTCTTTTTATGAAAGTATTTACAATTGAATATACGTGATATTTAAGAAATATTTGTTGGGAAATCTATCATCTATCTATATCTATCATCTGTCTATCTATTATCTATCTATCAATCATCTAGATATAATTGCCATAGATGTATATCCTCATATTAATGATATAGTTTAAACAGCGTAGCACAATCTGATCTTCTCTGATAGCCATGATTAACTAATTTGGGTATTTCTCAAACAATTCTAGGAATTCTAGATAAAATCTGAGGTCATACTGTAACATAGTGGTTAAAATACCATCCTCTTGGACTGGACAGTCTATTCAAACTCTTTCATCGTTTGCAAGTTATTTGAGCAAGTAACTTTATCTCTCTAAGGCCAAGTTTTCTTATCTGAAAAATGTGTTTTCTAATAGTGACTACCTCTTAGGATTTTTGTAAGAATAAAAGTGATCTAATATGTGTAAAAAGCATTGTCTTGGACATAAGATACGGTCAACATATGTTAGATATTATAATCAAAACAGGCTTCAAATCCCTAAAATTTCTAGTCATATTCTGTAAAGCTTAAGACAGTTTAACCAAAAAGGAGTTGGAATATATTCCAATATATTACTCAGTGTTTCTAATCACCTGAAACAGTCATAATATATATAATTGAGTCACAAAAGTACATATATAGAAATTAAATGGAAAAGTGGAATGTCTAGATATTCTTTATAGTTAAATCATTCAGCTTGAGTAAGAGTAGATTGTGAAAGTAAGAGAATATGGAAGATGAATTTATCGTTTTTGTAGCAGTGAAAAGCCTGATTATATGTAGGTCTCATAGGGCTAATGTAATTTATGTGCATTTTTCTATATGTCCTCTTCTCTGCCAAGGACATTCTCAGATTCCATGTATTGGTGTAGAAGTTAGACTTCCATATCAGTTAAGCATAGCATTCTTAAGTTATATGGCTTATTTATATGATATTCTGAATATCTTCTGCAAAGCTACTGAAATATAGCATTTTAATAGAGTCTCTGTTTGGTTCCTTGTTCATTTTAAAGTTCCTAACAATTCTTTGATATCAGCTTCCTTTCTAAAAAAAAAAGAAGAAGAAGAAAGAAAGAAAAAAAAGATTTTTTAAAAGAAAAAATGAATTATTCATAGAATAATTGTTTTTTTACTTTAATTACTTGTAATACTGAAAGTGTATTATAATGTGTAATTATATTTTTCCAACATAGTTACTAAGTATAATGACAATGTATAATTCTTTATGAGACTACATGAAGAAAATTGCATTGCTCATGCATAATATTATAATAGTTAAACTTAGTTATTCCAAAGAATTATTACAATTTGTTGTTTTAAATAGATCATCTGATCATTTCACAGACCAAAAAATGAAATAAAATGCTTTTCTGTTTAGAGTGATTGAGATAGCACTTTGAAAAGGAAAAACTTCAGAAATTCCAAGATCATTATGTACTTCATGCTCATGGGTTTTATTGACACCACAGTGTGTTTATACCCAGCAAAATTTTGTTTGCTTTGAAAGATATGATACGAAATGCTTTGCTGAAGTAAAACTTTCCTATACAAATAAACTATGCTAAATGGAAATAAAATAACATATCAAGTTATATTTTTCCAAGACCAAACTACATGTTGATGTTATGTAAGGACTTTGAAGAAGCAGTATCTCCTATTTTGGGTCACCAAATCTCCTTCACTAAATGATTGTTCTTGTGATTCAACTATATCAAATTAAGTAGCACCCTCCAGTCCTATCTTACGGGTAGTTAACAAACTAGGAAATCTGAGTCATTCTAATATTGATGAGGTTCGTAATTAAGAAACAGTTATTCTCCCTCTAAAATTCAAAAGACCATGGTATCAGTAGCTCTTTTGAGCTATTCTAAATTCAAATTTTCCATATAACAGTTCCAAAACTAAACCAAAAATTGGGGGGGGGGAAGAAATGTTCCAATTATATTTATTCAACAGCAAAACTTTCATATTCATGGTTCAACTATTTCTAAAGATAAATTGTATTAAACTGTTTCGTGTCACTTTTTTCTATGTAATAAAAGTAAAAATTCAAATTTACTTCAGAAAATAACTTTGACTTAGTAAACATCTTAAGAATGTCAATTTTTGGGGGCGCCTGGGTGGCTCAGTCGGTTAAGCATCCGACTTCGGCTCAGGGCATGATCTCGCAGTCCGTTGGTTCGAGCCCCGCATCGGGCTCTGTGCTGACAGCTCAGAGCCTGGAGCCTGTTTCAGATTCTGTGTCTCCCTCTCTCTCTGACCCTCCCCTGTTCATGCTCTCTCTCTGTCTCAAAAATAAATAAATGTTAAAAAAATTTAAAAAAAAGAATGTCAATTTTGGGGGTGCCTGGGTGGCTCAGTCGGTTAAGCGTCTGACTTCAGCTCAGGTCATGATCTCATAGTTCATGAGTTCCAGCCCTGCGTCAGGCTCTGTGCTGACAGCACAGAGCCTGGAGCCTGCCTTGGATTCTGTGTCTCCCTCTCTCTCTGCCCCTCCCACCACTCATGCTGTTTCTATCTCTCATAAATAAATAAATTTAAAAAATAAAATAAAATAACAGTACACAGAAGTATGTGTAAATGGCTTGGAAGGAATCTAAATCACATCATGCATGGAAAGCACAGAACACAGAAATAATGTCCAAACATTCATTTTCTTCGGTTTTAGGCAGATGTATCCCTAGATTTATCTGAATTGCAAAGCTGAATATGTATGGCAATTAGCATAGTTGTATTTGGAGACTTTGATTTTGGGTTCAGTCCTTTTTGTTAGCATTTGATGACAAAATGCCTCAATTGGATGGATATTGTTTTGTGAAGAACACAGTAACAGTACAACTGAAATTTCTCTTCAGACTTTGGCTTTTACTTGTGCTTTTGCTTTATTTGAAATAATATGCAAACACCATTGCAAAACTGAAAGAGAAAATCCATGAAGGACTGGTTGGAGATTGTACCATAGAATTCAGTAATGGGCACCGAGTTAATTCAGAAAGTGGTTAAATTTTCATATAAAAAATCAAAAGCTGCCATTAGAGCAAAGTATTTTCATAGGTAAATGAATAAAATACCTGTTCTAAATTTGAGGTGAAATTAACGTCAATTACTGAAAAAAAAATACTGTGATTACATTGATCAGCACTGAAAAAGAAGTAAGAAAACTCTGACACAGTCAATCTTTTTCTGGAAAAAGTAGATACGCAGACAGTTTGTTAAACAAAGAAAACATTTCATCGGGTTTATACCTCAAGAATATTTTTTTGTTTTAAAATATGATCATTTGAAAATTTAAAGCTGAATATAACATCACAAAATATTATAATTTGATAATACTGTGGCTGACATGTATAGATAACTAAACAAGTTAATTTGCATTAAATATATGTCCATAAACTGGAATTACGCAGGTGCACTGGCTACCCTGATGAAAATAATCGACTAAATACAAAGTCGAGATTTTGTTTAGCCTGTAAAATGTGATTAAGTGTCACATTAGACATTTAAGAAGTGTGCCAGTGAAAGAACTCCCTGGAAGTATGCCTGGTGACAGATTAGAAGGGATCAAGGTTAATGGAGTAGTTGGAAATGATACTTACATATGATGCAGGCTGCAAATGAAAGGTGTTATATAAGAGAAAGATTATGTTAAGAAGTAGATGGGGGAAAAAGGCCTCACACAGGCACCAGAGGCTAAAATTTCTATGTAAGAAGCAGGGAATAGCATATCGAATAATATACCTATAGAATTAAAGGGATTGTTTCCTCTTGGTACACTGAGATGTCGTTAGTGCTTTCCAAAGTAGGAACGTAAAGCTAAGTGTTTGGGAATTAATAGAATTGGTTTTTAAAATCACGTTTCATAATAAGTTGTATTTCAAAAATTCGATTTGCTCTGCACTGAATAAATTTCAGTTTGCCTCTGCTCATACACATTACTTCTGACTCCTCCTTATATACCTTCTATCACTCCACATGTTATAATGTAGCAGAGGATTTTTCAGTGGGCTATTTGCGATCTAACATATTTGGGGATGCGTTAATAATCGTTTGCCTGAATATCCGTTAAGTTTATAAAGACTTTTTAATTAAAATACAATTGAAAAAATGCGATATATTATTTGAAGCAGAACTATGAATTTCAGGTACTGAGAATTGAGAATATGGCAAAAATTAGGAATAAAATTGTATTTGCAATAAGTACTGCAATAGGTATTTTGAAATTGCTTATCTCTGTTAACTCCACAGCATACGGATTAAAGTTTGAAAGCAAGTGACATTTTAGAACGGTCTTTAATGAATTTTTCATCCAAATGACATTGGTGAGCCTTGAGGAATATCTGACTCTATTATAATTAAAGTTTAGTAAGAGTAAGAAAAGGGACCATTGAAAATGATAAAATTATGTGTTCCTATGTCTTCAAGATATTTGGCTCTTTTAAGATACTATACTCTGTTGCTAGAGTTTTATTCAATATGATTTTTTACTACCAACAAATTTTTTTCTGAAAATATAAAACAACATAGACATGAGTAATGGACTTCTAGTTGGTGGAAAAATATACTTTAATCATTTCATATTCCAATTGAATTTCATTATGGACAACTAATACAGACATTGACTAATAGAGAGGCAAAAGCCTTTGAAGCAGAATTAAGAAGAAACACCCTCTTGGGGCACCTGGGTGTCTCAGTTGGTTAAATGTCCAACTTCACCTCAGGTCATGGTCTCACAGTTCATGAGTTCAAGCCCTGCATCAGGCTCTGTGCTGACAGCTTGGAGCCTGGAGCCTGCTTCAGAATTCTTTCTCCTTCTCTCTCTGCCCCTCCCCCACTCACATTCTGCCTCTCCCTCAAATAAACATTAAAAAAAGAAAAGAAAAGAAAAAAGAAAAAAAAAAGAAGAAACACTCTCAATCTTTATGGAAATTTTCTTATTATTTTCAAAATATAACTTGGTATACATGTGGAGTACATATACATGCTATTGATATTGATATCCACAAGGGAATATTATTGAATTACAAACAGAGATTCTTAGTGAACAAAATAACAACAAAAAAATGGATAGAAAATTGAAGTTTCTTAGAACTGCAAGTTGATTAATGGTGGCCTTTTTTAATACAGTTTTTTTTAAATGTTTATTTGTCTTTGAGAGAGAGAGAGATAAAGAGACAGAGAGACAAAGCACAAGTGGGGGGAGAGGCAGAGAGAGAGGGAGACACAGAATCTGAAGCAGGCTCCAGGCTCTGAGCTGTGAGCACAGAGCCCGATGCAGGGCTCAAACCCATGGACTGGACTGAGAGATCATGACCTGAGCCAAAGTTGAAGGCTCAACCAACTGAGCCACCCAGCTGCCCTGATTAATGGTGGCCTTTTTAAAGTGAGGTTATCCAAGGAATGCACCACTATTTCTGAGTATGACTTGGATGGCTGAGAGATTATTTTTCACTTTAAAACTGGAAGTTAATGATTTAATAAAACTAAAGAAAACAAAACCTTATTGTAGTTCTAGAACATGGAGAAAATGATATGTTCTTATTCTTTTTTGGTTTTAATTACAATTGAATCACTTCATGCTTGCTTTTGAATCTTCCTTTGTTTCTGGGAAGAACTATTTTATACATTACAATAAAGTTTGCAATGGAAAGCTTGTCCTGTACACCCACATGTTTGCAGAGCCCCTGAAACACTAGGGCAGTACCCACTTCCATGCTTCCTGCTTCTCCTGTTCCTAAAGATCTTCCAAAAATGTCACACTTTAACTCAATTCTTGAGCCAAGCTGATGTAGCAAAGTAAAAGCTCTCACAGTGAGATCAGAAACCCGGACATAATGATTTTGTAGCGAGGGTGGCTCGAGGAAGGATTTACTCCCTGGTGCCCGTGAGTACTAAGTTGGAGCTTCTTTACTCAATATGCTTCCTGTCTCCTGACTGATTCTTGGTCAGGTCTGCTATTCAACCAAAACACTGCCTTCCTATGAAGGCAGCCTGACCAGCTTTACTCTGACTGGTTGAGCATTTGTATACTGCTTCAATTTCTTGATTACCAGACCTGCAGAGTCTGCTTGGATTTCTAGTGTTTCTGATTTTTATTCTATTTCCCCACTGTTAGGATAGCCAAGCAGTAAACTTCAGACCATTTGAGTGAAGACATGTTTTCATTGCCATGTTTCTTCCAAGTCCTTTTCCTCAAAGCCAGGATTAATTTCTAAATAATATTAATGACCTTAGGTACTTTTTACCTAGAAGGTAGACATACCCATAAAGAATAAAATGAAA
Source organism: Acinonyx jubatus (assembly GCF_027475565.1). Taxonomy (NCBI): domain Eukaryota; kingdom Metazoa; phylum Chordata; class Mammalia; order Carnivora; family Felidae; genus Acinonyx; species Acinonyx jubatus. The sequence goes on along the minus strand of NC_069380.1, from coordinate 33,931,376 downwards.
ACTACATAAACTTTGTGGTCTTCATAATGGTGGTGATGCATTTTGTGAATCTCACAGAAATGAATGGATTATATTTTTCCAGGAAGAGAAGACAAGACCATTATAATACAGTAGCACACGCGTTACTGCATATGGGCCAATTACAAGAAAAAGAAAAACTTTAATTGCATGTTGCACTGTTGAGATTTTTTGATGCAAGAGCAGTGTTTATAAACTAAAAACATTATGGAATGATATTCCTAGTTTTCATTTTTTTAGCTCTATATTTAGGAAGAGAATAAAAGAAGTTCCATGATTGTTCATATCTTCTTAATACCTTTAAGAGCCTGTAATTAACATCGTTTTTGTTCGGAAAGAAGTCAGGGATTTTACTGTTAGTTTCTGTCTGAGTTTTAAATTAAAATACGCTAAGTATTTCATTAAGTAGAATAATGCTGGAAAAGTAATAAGTGTGAGGGAGCAAACATTTCTTTTGAGAGTTTCTGGACGTTTTATGTCACTGACTGCTGAGGCTCTTTCCTTCACCTGTTCTGTCGGCCCCCCAGCCTCTCCACCATTTACCATAACAGATCTCTCCAGACTGCTGTTACACTGTGGAAATGAGCAACAGTAGAGTAGGTAGGGGAGGAAATGGGAAAACATAGAATAAATAAAGCCTTTTGGGCTACAATTAGGTGAAATGTATTGGGAAACAAGTTTTTAAGAAAGAGATATGAAAGAAAAAGGTGTGGCTGTGAAGTGCATTAGGCAATTTTACTCTGAACCATATGTCCCCTCCACACTCTATGCTGTTAAAATAGTGCAAAGGAATTTTAACATTTCTCATATTGCTGAATTATGTTTTGACAAAACACCACTCTGAGGTTGGATTATATGAATTACACCTTTAAAATGTTTAAATGGTCCTTAGGTACGCAAAGGTTATATTAACGTGCACATGTATTTCTTCTGTCTCTCAAAATCTCATTTAATGGCATTAAGTGAATTTCTAAAATGTTATTAATCTATAGGGATGACGTGAATGGAAGAGGAGAAACAGACAACAGAGCATACTGCGGGACAAAAAGATTCTGGGAACCAATTTATGGAGGATTATGGTGAGTTGGTTTTTGTTACATTCTCTATTAATTATTAATGTATTTCTTAATACCCAGCTGTGTCCAAAGAAAATTTTCAGAGTGAGTAAAGTGAGGTAATTTATGTTTTAAAATTAGACAGAAGGCGCCCGGGTGGCTCAGTCGGTTAAGCGTCCGACTTCGGCCCAGGTCGTGATCTCATGGTTCGTAAGTTCGAGCCCCACATCAGGCTCTGTACTGAAAGCTTGGAGCCTGGAGCCTGCTTCAGATTCTGTGTCTCCTTCTCTCTCTGCCCCTCCCCAGCTCATGCTCGCACTCTGTCTCTGTCAAAAATAAATAAACTTAAAAAAAAGTAAAAAATAAATAAAATTAGACAGCAATAGTTTAATGGTGAGCTCAAAGTGATGTAAATTTTAAAAAATCAGCATAAAAAATTTAAAAAATTAGTATGTAGAGTTTCGTACACTAAGTATACAAAAATATGTTTTTCAGAATTCCAGCATTGCTAAGGTCAAGACTTGTTTAGAGAAACACAAAAATGAAAATTTAAAAATAATAGAAAATATAAAGAAAGAAAAAATATTTTCCAGATAAGGAGAACTTTTTTTTCTTTACTACAGTATATATTATAGCAAATTCTCTAATAATTTTTTAACCCACTAATATAATTTATTTCCTTAACACTTGCTTTACCTTATGGATGTGGAAATTCTTTACCTTTTTACTATGAAGAACATAAATCACGACCAGTTTTGTTTATTTTATTTATTTCTGCAGGTAGCACTGTCATATTTTATTATTCTCGGTCATTTCATGTTACCATATGGGAAAAAATTCATAACAATTAGAGACATCAGTAGATTTTAAATTGCTTAACAATATTTTAATTTTGAGGGGGGCACCTGGGTGGCTCAGCGGGTGAGTGTCCAATGACTTCGGCTCAGCTCATGAGCCGTTCAACTCGTTTGTGAGTTTGAGCCCCACATTGGATCTCGGCTGTCAGTGCAAGCCCACTTCAGATCCTCTGTCCCCTTCTCTCTCTGCTCCTCACCTGCTAACGCTCTCTCTCTGTCAAAAATGAACAAAAACATTTAGTAATATTTTTTTTTTTACAATGCAGAGCGTAAGTACGACTAGATCGAACAACTAGATACAAAAGGCTTTAATTCTTATTAAAGGCTCCTACCAAATCACCCAGGAGCTTTAAGCAAAACCTTAAAATGCTGGTGGGCTCTTGAGAGAAAGTAGGTAGCTATCTTGTAAAAGATTATTTACTACAATGGTAATTTCATTTTAAAGGAATTATTGCTTACTTGTTTAAAGAAAATTTAATTCCTATACTGTTCAAGTGATGAAGAGAACTAGAAAAAAAGAATGTTTAAAATCATCTAAGCTCTAACTGTCTAGAAGTAAGCACTATCGAAAAGGAAAACTAGCTTCTAACAACTTGTATGTATTCATTCACACAAAGCACACTTTAGACCATACTTAAAGCGCTATCCTAAGAAATAATTTTACTTTAACAAGAAAAAGTAAATGAGACTTACTTGTTATTTTGTTATTTTTTTCAAAATGATATTCATACCTAAATTATACTTCTAAGTTTAAGAAGTATTATTTTAAAAAGAAACCACAAAGAATTTGGAATACTATACTGTTAACCTTTTTTTTTATATAGTTTATTTATTTATTTTGAGAGAGACAGAGTGTGGGTGGGGGAGGGGCAGAGAGAGAGGAAAAGTAGAAACCCAAGCAGGCTACCCAGAGCCCTAAGCAGGGCTTAAACCCATGAAACCACAAGATCATGACCTGAGCCAAAATCAAGAGTCAGACCCTTCACCGACTGAGCAACCCAGGCTCCCCAACGTTTCAACCTTTTAAGAATACCAGTAGGGTGTGTATTTACCTCTATTTTCTTTTTCCCTACATCTTCTATATTCAGTAAGTTTATTTTTGCTTTTATAGCTTTCAGTTTCCTTTTGTGATTTCCTCTGGCCTCTCCACCAAATCTTTAAAATGTTTTCAGGATTATTTATTCTATTCTGTAAATCCCTTGGCTAATGTGTTTCCAGTCCTGATTATTTATTCTACGGAATGAAATAAACATTTCTGTAATGTACAGATATTTTTATTTGTATTTACCCTTCTTTCCTGAGGTTAGCCTCCTTTTAAGTGTCTTTTATTTCTATCTAATCCTTGAAACCACGTATCTCTTTTTTTGTGCTTTTTAAAAAGCAAGACTGTGTTGGTTGTAATTTACTTGGTAGTATGGAGGATTATTTATCTGAGACCTAGGATAGAGGCTTGACCAGTAAGCTGGAGGCCTCAGCCTCTCTAAATTCCGTCTGTTGTCTCTGCATATCCCTGGGTGTGAATGTATCTATATACGCCTGTTGTAGCTGTCGCCTTAGTTTTCCAAACAACCTCTGTCCCTCCTTGGTCATTGACCTTCCAGTTAGGATCTGAAAGTCACTGCATTCATTTCCTTCTACCCACTTGGCTGTGTCCCAGAGCACAGAGGCTATATCACAGAATGAGGGCAATTTACCTGAGATCTGGAGAAATACTTGCAGGCCTTAGAAAGTCTCCCTCACTTGGTACAGGCCTCACAGATTTAGAAGATATGTTTATAATTTTGATGATAGCTATTTGCAATTAAAATTAATTTTTCACTAATTTTTAATTTTTTTAAGAATGAGAGTGGATTTGGGGTGCTTGGGTGGCTCAGTCGGTTAAGGGTCTGACTTCGGCTCAGGTCATGATCTCAAGGTTTGGGGGCTCTGTGCTGACAGCTTAGAGCCTGGAGCTTACTTCAGATTCTGTGTCTCCCTCTCTCTCTGCCTAGCCCCCACTTACAATCTGTCTCTCTCTCTCTCAAAAATAAATAAACATTAAAAAAATTTAAAAAAAAGAATGAGAGTGGATTTAAAATGCCTGTCCTAGAAGATTCCCCAGCAATTAAATTAATTCAGAAAGTTATAGACTTTTAAAATCAGGCATGTAGAAATCACACACTATTAAAACAATCCTCTCTATGAAGAGAATTAACAGGGATATTAATAGTCAGTGCATAATGCAAAAATCTTATTGCTCTTAATATTCTTTTAGCTGACCTAGAATAATTTCCTTCTTTTATTAGGTAAATAGTAATTGAGCATCTCTACTGACCACACACTAAACTAGCTACTGTGTAAGTCATAAAAATGAATGAGGCAGAAGCCCTGAACTCTAGGGGCTTAAAATATCATTGTAGTGAAATTATTGGTATGCATATGTCTATAGCTAGAAAATGTTATGGTTTGGGCTTAAGAAGAAGGAAAGAATTTTTATCACAAATGGTTTTAATTATGGCATTAGCTTAAGGAAAAGAGAAAATTTATATTGACAAATGGTGTCGAGTAAATCAGGATAGAATGGTAACTTCAGAAAACCGTAAAGGCGTAACAACAAGATATTTATATGTTACTAGGAATGTGGCCAGTGTACTAAGACCCAGTACCCATTGGGAAGCTGTTGTGTATGAAATTAGACAAAAAGGACCACAGTGACACATAATGACAGGATGTATGGAGATATGGTGGGATCTCCAAAACAATGACATTGCAAACTAAGTAAAATTAAGAACACTTTTTGGTGACTAGAAGAAATAGACATGTATCACAGTTTACGCAATCAAAAAAAAACCCCACAAATACCATATTATTTCACTCGTATGTGAAATCTAAAATGCAAATGAATGAAGAAACAGAAAAGAATCAGAGCCATAAATACAGAGAACAAATTGATGGTTGCCAGAGAAGAAGGGGCTGGAGGGGTGGGAAAAATGGGTGAAGGGGAGTGGGAGACACAGGTTTCCAGTTATGCAATGAATATGCCACGAAAATAAAGGCACAGTATAGGGAATATAGTCAATGATACTGCACTGGCGTTGTATGGTGACAAACAATAGGTACACTTGTGGTGAGCACAGCAGAACATATGGAAAAGTTGAATCACTATGTTGTACACCCATAGCTAATGTAATATTGTGGTCAACTGTACTCAAATAAAAAAAAAAATTAAAACAAAACAAAATGTGTGTAACCCATGTAAAACCAGAAAGAAAGAAAGAGAAAGAAAGTAAAACAGAAACCTCTCAAAAAATAGAAAAAGGAAATAAATACAAGAAAGGAATTTGATTTGTCGACTACTGCAACATTTTCTAAAACTCTCCCTCCCACTCCCTCAGAGATTCATAAAACACACACCCTTCTTAGTCTCTCCTGAAGTCCCAGATCTTCCTGCAGATTTCCAAGACCTGTGGGTTTTATCTCCCACTCTTTATTCCTTGCCCTCACATAACTATTTTTTTCTGCTGTGGGTGGCTCTCTGGAATGAAAACGGAAGTCTTTCCAGGAACCGTGGTACGTGGTTTAGTTCATTACCTTTTTCAACAAAGTAAACTTCAGGACAGATTCCAACATTAAAAACCTCTTAGCAGCTGAGAGAAAAAAGTATTTTGGCGCTATTGGTCCTGTTGCTTAAGTAAGCAGTATTTCTTTTCTTTTCTTTTTTTTTAAAAATTTTTTTAGTGTTTATTTTTGAGAGAGAGACAGGGCAGGATGCAAGCAGAAAGGAGGGAAGGGGCAGAGAGAGAGGTAGACTCAAAATCTGAAGCAGGCTCCAGTCTCTGAGCTGTCAGCACAGAGCCCTCTGCGGGGCTCAAACTCATGAACGGTGAGGTCATGATCATGACCTGAGCAGAAGTCCGATGCAGAAGTTGGACACTTAACTGACGGAGCCACCCAGGCACCCCAAGTAAACAGTATTTCTGAAACTGGTTTCATGAAACCTAAATTTTGAGTGACGCTTTTTTATTCTGACAAAAATTTTAATATGTGCACATTCTGAATTATTTGATTATCTGATAACCAAATATTGCTCTGTAGTTTGATCTAATATTTGCATTTGTGTTGATTGTTCGTGATTAATTTTCATACCGTAATGAGAAAAGAAGGAAAGTGAGCTTAAAGTATACATGCCACTTTCTTGCCACACAGAAGTTAAATGATGCCTCAACAGGGCCCTCAAATTATTCGAGACTGAGAAATATTAGTGGAGCTAGGTTTCACTACTGACGAGTGCTTTTAGAAGTTAATAATGATTAGACGTTGATTTTAATTTTGAATATTATAGATAACTAGGGCTAGCGTCACTTGCGTATTTTCCTGTAAAATGGGAACATAAAGAGAAGAATTAAGACAGTGTATGTGTGGATGCATGTATAACTACAAATATCTATGTGTATTAACATTGCTTAAACTTTCATTCAACCTGTTATAACAAGTCTTCCCATAATTTGAAGTCTCACCTTTTCTGTGCTCCTCCCTCCCCATTCCTATTTAAGTGATCTTTTTGTTTTACTTAAGATTGATTTAGTTACTATTCAGAAGCCTTTGCTCTACTTTTTCCTTCCTCTTATCAATGTTTTCTATTTGCCTAAGGCAAAATTCCCCACTCCTCTCCACCAAAACAAAACAAAACAAGTAAAAATTGCAATTATATCTGACTCCAATACAGATACACTTTATTAAAATTTTCTCTTCTTCCTTCATTAGCATTCAGTCTCTTTAGAAGCTTCCCTCCCCTCTCCCCTCCCCCCCCCCATGGAAGCTTTATTTTGCTTTTCTCCCCCCCTACGGAAGCTTTTGAATGGCATCTGATTTGGATCACAATCACAAATATATAAGACAGTAGAGCGTGGCTTCTTAGCTTATCAAGTATTTATCCTAAAGTTCACTCACTTTAATTGATCTCACTCAAACAAGAGACTACTGACTCAGAACTGTATGCATAGTTAAGTTTATTGATTTAACAAGATTTGTTGTCTGGTTTGTTGCACCTGACAGCAGATTAGAAGAAGCATCCCTGATAGTTTAACACATTGAGCTATGACAAAGAAGTAGGAGATAAGAGAGGTGAATCAACAATTAGAAATCAGTCTGCACACTGCAAATACTCTTTAATATCTTACAAGCACTGTATAGACCCTAACACCAAAATTAATGATTGATGTTAATAATGATAATCAAGAGTTATGTAAGGTATTTACATTCTCGATATCTTATCTGCAAGTACATAAAAGACATCATAAAAAACAGAATTTTAAAATCATGTACACTTTGCGGGTAGATCATAATATAGCTCTGAGCAGCAATTTCTTCTTTATCATTTCTGATGTCTTACTCTTTCTTGAACACTTCACAAGTCAATTTATTCCATTGTTGGACAGGTCCACATGAAGAAAATTATTCTTCCTACTATATTGAACCTTGCCTGTCCCTAACAAAATAATTTATCTTAGTTCTTTTTTTGAAAACAACTGTGAAGATATGTGCTTACTTTTCTAAATAACAGCATTTTACAACCTTTAAAAGAGTTAAATCTGCTTTAAGAAATATATTTCTTTAATAGAATTCTGTAGTTTCCAAAATAATTATCCCATGTGCTTTCAATTGTTCCTATTACATAATTTCCAGATTCACTTATCATCCTAGTTACCTTCTCCTGCATAAATTCTAGTGTGTTAGGATTCTTTTCTAAAATGTGACTCAAAATGATCTCAGTATTCCAGATGTGGTTTGAAATGGCAGATAAGTACCCCTTTGTCTGATTAATGCATCATATAAATCTAAGCCTTATCTGGACTCACTTGGTTCTACTCACGTAATTTTATACAATAGCATCTTTTTACTTTTCAATACAATTATGTTTTATATATTTATATCTTTAATGAGATCAGCTTTCATTACAGAAACTATGTTTTACTAATTTTTGAATAACTTGTCATATAGTAGGCACTTGAAAATGTTGTTTGGGGAATGTGTGACTAAATAAACCATCTAAGAATATGTTCTCTTATTTTACTAGTTTGATTCCATTGTTTTTTGTTTTTTTTTTTTATCTTCTCCATGACATTTTTAATGTACTTCCAAATGTTTTGGACTTAATTATGTTATCATAGATCCTGATTTTGTGAACTTTATTTTTAACCAAAATATAAGTCTACATTTATTCTTAATTAAAACTTTTGAGATTTCAAAACTATTGAGATTATCTGAAACCTTGATTTTTGCCATCAATTTTATAAAGAGGCCTTATCAGCTAGTATCTTTAGTAGAATACAATACTGTATTAATTTATCAAACCAAAGTTGAATATAACTGTTTCCCACATGTATTAGTTGTCTTCCTAACTAGATTGAAGAACCATAAACATTGGGAATGAGTTCTCCCTCACATATATCTTAATCACTCCACAAACATTTACCACACAAGTTGAATTAAATTCAGTTGTATGATTTGCATATTGTGTATTTTTTTTGAGAAAGATTAATTACTTTCCATATATCATAATCTAAGAGTAAATAATTTATTCTTTCAAATAAGATGGAGTATTTCAAGTAAAAAGAGATATAAAGTATACTTACTTATCCACTAATAGTTTTAACTGTGGAGTTAAGATTATATTTACTGAATTAGTCTATGAAGTTTCTATTCAGCTTCCTTTCTCAGAATCTGAAAAAGAAAAAAAAAACCTAAAAATTGTGAGCAATTATTACTACATATTTCCTGTTAAATCAGTGTGGATCTGATAGACATTTTGGTCTAATTTTGAAAATATGATGTGGGAAAATGAATATATTTCTATTAACTCGTGAGTAAAATTCTGTATTCCATTTTAATAAACATTTCTTACCATGTGAAAGATCGCTCTACACTCAGCTTGATCCTACAATGATAAGGTGTAAATTGGCTCTGCTTCTATTAATGCCTTCCTTCTTAACCGAATCTACATACTTATCTCTGGTGGAATGTTATTAATGCAATGCTTTGAGATTACTAACTAACGTCTTAATACCTAATGCTTAATGAAACTTTACTTTGAGAGACTGTTGTAAATGTTGGTTCAGGCTTCAGACATAGAGAAAATAGACTTCAAATTGTCTTTTAAAATACTCCACAGAAAAGTGTTCCCTGAAATCAGAAGACATGAAAGGTTTCCTGGGAGACTTAAATAGGCTCCATACTGATTTGTCCAGGTTGTCTGTTATCCAATGACCTCTCCTTAATTGGGGGAGGAGCCAAGAACAAAGGGTGAAGGGAGAGAACAGCTGGACCAGATAAGAGAGAACTGGAAAAGACAAAGCCATTGAAAACAGAATTGGAAACCCTTGAACCAGACCTTATCTATTTTCAGGCTAATCTTCATATTCTGTAGAAGGCCTTTCTGTGTCTAACCTAGAAAAAAAACACAAAATTTACACCTCCATGCTCAATCTTTTTTCTTCTATACACTGTTAGAGAATAGCAGTCATAACAGCTTTTATTCTCTGATCCATCCACAGCCTCCCTTCAGTGTTTTTGATGTTGTGATCTTACAGAGTATCATTATTCTGACAAAGAAATGGCCACCCATCCACACAAGCATGAATTACCTGCCATCTGCCAGTGTTCTAAGATACTAGATACCTATATCTGCATTTATAATTTGACTTTTCAAAAATAACCCATTTGGAAATCAAGGTTCATTTGATTAAACAAATGAAAAATATAAACATCAAAATACATATGACAGTAATTATGTGACGTCCTTAATGTCTAAAACTGGTATTGAAAACTTTTTATCCACCTTGACCAAATGCAACTAATAATCACTTGACTTAACTATGGGCCTCAATCTGTATTAACTGTTATTTTGAAATTCTCTATTCTATCATTTAGATTTTCCCCAACATTTCATAAGCAAAAGATGAAAAGCTTTTGTAAAAATCATGATTTTCCTGTAGTTTTTGGCTACATTTTGAAAATAAAATCATGAAATTTGAGATATGTCAATGTTAATATTTCCTACTTGGTGAGATTTTTTTTTATATTGCTAGTGTTTTATTTCTACCTCAAAAAATATATATTTTTTTATATATTTACAACACATTGAACATTGCGCTTGACTGTGGAGAGGATTAGAAAGATGAGTAGGATCCAGTTTCTCTCCTCACAGATCTTAAAATATAGTACAAGGAGCGTTAACAAGTGCCAAACTGACAAAGACACAATTCAGGTTATAAATTTTAGAAGGCATATAACAATTTCTATGGGATTTTCATATTGAAACAGAAAATGCTTCTAATGGAATATATACCTAAGCCAAGTGTTAGAGTTCAGGTATAATTTCAATTAGTAGAGATTGGGAATAAAAAGAGAACACCAATTATAATCCACTTTTACCAGAAATCGTGGTTACATGTAATGAACAATTATAAAATGAGACTAGGAAGGTTGGATTGTAATCACATTATAGTATTTAAATTCCAGGTGGAGGAGTTTGCAGTTAATTCTGTAGGATGTGTGCAAATGTAATAAAGAACATTTCTAAGGAAAATCCCCATAATACAGGGACCTGTTGTCACACAGAAAAAACCATGTAAGGATTCCACTTCCAGTTGAGGAGTGTCAGGGTATTATGATTATGATTGTGGATTATATGTGGGATGACATAGGTGGTTTGATAATAAAGATGGAAAGTTTGGTATGCTAGTTAGAAAATAGAGGAAATGAAATACAAAGAAAGTTTACTAAGCCATATAAAATGGCAGCAGATTGGTAGGGGTGACTAGGTGGCTCAGTCAGTTAAGTATCTGACTCTTGATTTTGGCTCAGGTCATGATCTCTTGGTGAGATTGAGCCCTGCCTCAGTGATTTTGTCTCCCTCTCTCTCTGCCCTGTCCCTGCACAAGTGCAGACTCTTCTCTCTCTCAAAAAAAAAAAAAAAAAAAAAGGCATCAGAGAGGCAATTTGGCTAAAGCATCTTAAAGTTACTGTGCAAATTAGAGATTTAAAAAAGAACCCAGAGGTTAATAATATGTAGAACTAATAAGTAACAGCACAAAAGTTGTCTTCAGTACAACTGAAAAGTAGAGAAGAAAGTCCTGAGGAAGATGGGGATAATTGATTCCCCTCTTACTACCTTCTACCCTCCAACCTTTTTGTGTTAGGAATTCAGGGGAGCAAGGGAGAGAGAGAGACAGTGCACACTAAAACCACAGTGTCAAAGTTGCCAAATAAAACAGCAAGCCCAAAGTGAAATTCATCACTTACTGTGATGGTATAAGCAAGAGGCTAAACCAAAGAAAAGGCCATTTTCCCCCATGGAGATGCTCACAGATGGAGGGGCAGGTAGAAATTCGCACAAGTGGGAGCCCTCTCATTGTTGAGGGAACCTAGAACAAAAAACTCTGGCAGTTCTATGACTCCTGAGGTGGGAGCAGATAGGAGAAGTAGGAGTGGTAAATTGCTAGGTACTGAGTCAGAATGTGGGAATGGGGAAAAGTGTCCTCAAGTTTTGCCCCTCCACCCCTCTGATAGAGAGGCCTCAGCAGAGGAGTCTGAAGAGGGCCTCTGCGAAGCCCTCAGACAAAATGACCTAGATATGAAGGTGCTAGGGCTGAAACTGTAAATAGGGGAAGACCATGACCAGTCAGAAGGCCTGAGTCCTTGACTGCAATGCCTTCAGAGACTGCAGTGCAGTGACTGTGCACCACGTGGGGTGTGGGAGGGCAGGTTTCCTGGGGAAGGCCTGTCAGGCAAAGCATATGGTGGGGCCTGACAAATCACATAGAAGTTGTTTTTCTTTTTAAAAATTATTATTTATTATTATTATTATTATTATTATTATTTTAGTATAGTCAACACACAGTGTTACATTAGTTTCAAGTGTAGAGCGTCGTGATTCAACATCTCTATACCTTAATGCTCAGGACAAGTGTAGTTACCATCTGTCACCATACAGTACTATACAGGTAGGTTTTTAACCAGGAGATGGACTTCTTGCTACATCACATAATGAGAGAAAATACTTTGACCAAGTTACCCAAAGTTAAGGCACTTACATGGACTTTAACTTTTCACTTAAAGACCTGCTGTCTACTCTTCTAATGACCCAGTCTAGTTACTCAATGGCTTGTTTTCTTCTTTAAAGGAACGCACACACACACACACACACACACACACACACATACACCACCGCCACCACCAACAACAACACACACCACCTCACATTCTTCTTGCTCTTTTCCTTCCTCCCAGTTTTCAAAGTACATTGGAAAGAACCTTAATTAGACCATTTATGAGGGAAACAGAAGCCTATTTTTAAGATATTATTTAGTCAAGATTCTCTTCTTGGTTAATGTTTTCTTAAGGAAATATAAGGACCCTACTTAGTTTGCCAGATCCCCTTTTAAAACTGATAGCGTCGCCACCACCAAATTTTCGTATTAGAATAGCAGAGGAAGGCTTTACCTTCCTGAATGAAAATTTGTTGATATATTTTTGAATAGGTTGAGATACAGAGATAGTTGAAGCACATAGCAATTCAAAGGCTATGTCAATGGTATAAAGGTATGTAAAGAGGATTTGAAGTTGGATTGCTTCAGTTGAAAGGAAAAAGACAAGACATATAAGAAGATTACATCTAAGATACCTACAATAGTATTACATACCAGCTGAATATGGAGGGGTGAAGAAAAAAAGATGCTTATACAAGGGAGAGAAATGTTGCCCCAAATAACTAGGAAAAATTACACCACCGACAGGAAGAGAAACAAAGGGAGGTGTTTATTTGGGAAAGAGACATTTTTAAATTGTGATATTTGCAAAATATCAATGTGATATCCAGTATGTTGCTAGAAATTTTGGAAATGTTGGCTGATAATAAAGTCGGTCCTATAGAAATCATTTATATAAACATCATAATTGAAGCTATGAAGCTAGTGCAAATTGGAGAGACATATTTTTTTTAAAAAAATGGAATTTATAGATAAAATGACCCAAAGGAGTTAAAAATCTCCATTACCCCAAAATTAATCTTTAGATTTTATGCAATTCCTATCAAAGTTTAACAATGACAAGTTTATTATAAATTGTATATGGTAAGACAAAAAATATAACACGATTTTGATAAAGAGGAATGAATCCCAATGTTCAGGCTTACTGTATATCTAAAATAACAGACTGTATTGTTTTAGTGGAGGAGTAGGACATAGACCTAGAGATATGTTAGAGAAATGTAATTAACACCACAATGAGATAGGGGCGCCTGGGTGGCCCAGTTGGTTAAGCGTCTGACTTCGGCTTAAGTCATGATCTCGCAGTTTGTGAGTTCAAGCTCCGAGTCGGGCTCTGTGCTGACAGCTCAGAGCCCGGAGGCTGCTCCGGATTCTATCTCCCTTTCTCTCTTACCCTCCCCCACTCACACTCTGTCTCTGTCTCTCTCAAAAATAAATAAACATAAAAAAAAAACCACACTGAGATAGCACTATGTACCTATCAGAAAGGCTAAACTCAAATGAAAAAACTGTTAGCACCAAATGCTGTTGAACATGTTGAGAAACTGGATTATGCAAAGTCTGCTGGCAAGAACATAAAATGACATGCCTGCTCTGGAAAATAATTTAGCAGTTTTTTTTTTTACAAAACCAAGTATCTAATTACCATACAATCCAGCAATCACACTATTGGTCATTTATCCCAGGTAATCAAAGTTTATGTTTATATAAAAAAATATGTGTATCAGTTTTTGGAGTAATTTTATTCACAGTGGCCCAAAACTAGAAAAAAAAACAAAATGTCTTTCAGTGAGTGAATGGTAAATCAAAGAGTGCTACATTCGTACCATGGAATATTAATCAGCAATCAAAAGGGATGAACAGTTGATATATACAACAATGTGGATGGATCTCAGGGGAGTTTTACTGAATTGAAAAAAAGAGTCTAGGGGCGCCTGGGTGGCTCAGTCGGTTAAGTGGCCGACTTCGGCTCAGGTCACGATCTCACACTCCGTGAGTTCGAGCCCCGCATCAGGCTCTGTGATGACCGCTCAGAGCCTGGAGCCTGTTTCAGATTCTGTGCCTCCCTCTCTCTCTGACCCTCCCCCGTTCATGCTCTGTCTCTCTGTCTCAAAAATAAATAAACGTTAAAAAAAAATTAAAAAAAAAATAGTCTATCTCAAATAGTTATGTACTTTGTGATATCTTTTATATGACATTCTTGAAATGACAAAATTATAGAGACAGAGAGCAGATTAATGCTTAGTAAGGGTTCGAAGACAGGGACAGGGAGATATGTAGCTGTGACTTTAAAAGGGTCCCATGAGGAATCATGATGAAAGTGTTTTGTATCTTGATGGTGACAATGATCATATGAATCTTCACATGTGACAAAATTTCATAAGATTGTACATATACAAACACTCACACATACATATGCAATTACATTAAATGATATAGGAGAAGGGACCCCTGCGTGGCTCAGTTAGTTAAGAGTTTAACTCTTGATTTCAGCTGAGATCATGATTTTGTGGTTTGTGGGATCAAGCCCCATGTCTGTGCTGACAGCTTGGAGCCTGCTTGGGATTCTCTCTCTCTCTCTCTCTCTCTCTCTCTCTCTCTCTCTCTCTCTCTCCCTCTCCCTCTCTCTCTGCCTCTTCCCTGCTCATGCTCTCTCACTCTCTCTCAAAATAAATAAACTTTAAAAAAAATAGAGGAGAGGTGAAGAGTGTTGATATAATTGATGTTTTTACTGTGTACTGATACCTTTTTATTTGAGTTTTATTAAACAATTGGTAATTGAAAATTTATTTCTAAGATTTTATACTTATCAAATTGTTTATGTATTCAGACTTGAAATTATTTGAAAAGTAATACTCTATTATTAAAAATGTCAAATCATATCAAAGAGAAATAAATGTAAAAGTAAGTCTTTATTTCCCATCACTACTAGCAGCCCTATTTCCTGAAACTGGCTATTTTAACTATTTCTGGTTGTATTTATTCTGTAATTGTCATCACACTTTTAAATAATGTGCTTATGTCTTATTATCAGTTTGTTAAAATTATTTCCCTCCCCACTGAAAGATAAGGAATTTTGTTCACTTAACTTGCTATTTACTTCCCTTTTTCTCTCTTTTCTGGCATGTCAGTTATGTCATTATTTAAATTTATCATTATTTAAGTTTATCTATTGACTACTTCCATAATTAAAAATATATATATATATATATATACTTAATTAGCTATGTTGGGATTCAGAAATATCCAATTGTGTTTTCCCAGTAATCAACATGAAAGGAAGAGTGGCTATTCATATTGCTTCTCTATCCCCCAACATCCATTAGTTAAATAATTACCGTCAACATATTTTAATGATAAAAAAATTTAGAGTGACATCAGTAAGATGGAGGAATGGGGAGCTCCAGGTACTCCTTCATCCCCTGGAGACACCCATTCAACAATACATAAACCAATTCCCTTTGTAAGAAATCCATAAACCAGTTAAGAAGCTCCTGCACCCCCAAGCAAGCAGGAAACCAGCCACATCAAAGCTGATAGGAAAATTGGTAGTATTATCTCATCATAGTTTCTTCACATGACCCAGCTTGTGACTTGGAGGAAACTCCCAACTGTCAGCTTTTCCCTTGTAAGGGAAAGAGGAGATTTTAATAAAAGTCCAATGTTCTGATTTTCTTGGGGCAGCTCAAGATATTAGCTTCCACCTCACCTGTGTCAGAGTGCTGACAGGATATGGCGCATTCTAGATGCCTGAGGACCATGGAGAACATAGAAGAGCTGGGCAGTATGCGGTTGCTCAAGGAGACCATGGTACAACAAAATTGAATAGGACTCAGAGGGCTCTCAGAGAAAAGAGTGAAGTGAAAAGGAATAAAACTAGAAATCAGTAGCAGAAGAAAAATGGAAAAATTTACATAAATTTGGAAATTAAATAACACACTACTGGAAAACCAAGGGCTAAAAGAAGTGATCTAAAAGGGATATTGAAAAATATCATAAGACAAAGGAAAATGAAAACACCAAAATTTATGGGATGTGGCAAAAGTAGTGCTGAGACTAAAGATTTTAGTGATGAATGCCTATATTAAAAAAAGAAGGCTCGAGGCACCTTGGTGGTTCAAACAGTTAGGGGTCTGACTCTTGATTTTGGCTCAGGTCATGAATTCATAGTTAGTGAGATAGAGACCCATGGAGGGCTCTGTGCTGATGGTATGGAGCCTGCTTCGGATTCTCTCTCTCCCTCTCTCTCTGCCCCTCCCCTGCTCATGTGCACATGTGTGCACTCTCTCACTCTCTCTCTCTCAAAATTAATATACAATAAAAAAAGAAAGCTCTTAAATAAACAATTTAATTCTAGACATCAAGAAACTAGGAAAGGTGAAACAAATTGTGGGATTGCAACCTGGTGCATCCACATTGGAAAACAGTATGGAGGTTCCTCATAAAGTTAAAAATAGAACTAAGATCCAGCAATTGCACTACTAGGTATTTACCCAAAGGATACAAAAATGCTAATTCAAAGGAATACATATACCCAAGGTTTATAGTAGCATTATCTATAATAGCCAAATTATGAAAACAGCCAAAGTGTCCATTGACTGATGAATGGATAAGGAAAATGTGCTATATGTTACTCAGTCATTAAAAAGAATGAAATCTTGCCATTTGCAGTGACATCGATGGAGCTAGAGAGTATTATGCTAAGTGAAATAAGTCAATCAGAAAAAGACAAATACAGTATGATTTCACATATATGTGAAATTTAAGAAACAAAATAAATGAGCAAAGGGGAAAGAGAGAGAGAAAGAGAGAGAGAGGCAAACCAAGAAACAGGCTCTTAACTGTAGAGAACTGATGGTTACCAGAAGGGAGAGGGGATGGGTAAATAGGTGATGGGGATTAAGGAGGGCACTACCTATGGTGAGCACTCAAGTCGAATGGAAGTATTGAGTCACTAGATTGTCCGTCTGAAACTAATATTACGCTGTATGTTAACTAACTGGAATTTGAATAAAAATTAAAAAAATATTTTAATAGCCAATAAAATAAAATACTGATATATATAGATATTTTTAATGACAGGATTATAAATAAAGAAAAGGCTTTTGACAAAATTCAAAACTCTTCTATGATAACAGCACTTAAACTATAAATAGAAGGAAATTACCTCAATATGGTAGAGGTCACATGTGAAATTCCCATAGCTAACATCATACTCAACGTCAAAAGGTGAAAGCTCTTCCTCTAAGATAATGGACACACACAGTGGAATGTTATTCAACCATAAAAAATGAAATCCTATCATCTGCTATTGCATGGCTAAAGCTTAAGGGCATGCTATGTAGAATAATCAAGTCATAGAAGCACAAATTCCACCAATATGATGTATCTAAAGCAGGCAAACTCACTGGAGTAGAAAGACTTACCAGGGGTTAAGTCTAGGAGGAAAAAGGAATCACTATTAAATGAGTTGCAGTCATCAAGATGAAAAAGCTCTAGAGATTTACTGCACAATATTGAACTTACAGTTAACAATACTACTATGCTCTACACTCTTTGTTGTTGTTGAGAGTAGATCTCGTGGGTATTTTTTCTACAATAGAAAAGGAAATTGAAAAATTCTTAGATACAGAAAAGTAAACATAGACCACAAAAGACATCATTTTACCACTGACCAGATTAACCAAATATTGTTTTCATTCTTTACTTCTGATGATTTTAAAGAAAGACATTGTGATTGTTACTGTATATGTTATTATACCTAACACCAGCCCCACTGATAATTTTGAACAGCTAAGCAATTCCACCTACTGTTTTCTGTCCCATGGAAGCCCATGGAAATCAGAGAGCTCAGTTCCACAGCATCATTTCCCACCTTCATCCCAGTCTAAAGAAAATAGCCACCTCAAATTTTTTCAAGGATTCTTCTGCTCCTTAATCAAGACATTAATATTTATTTTCAAGGAGGTTCTGGCATCTCAGATTCATTAACTGGAGGGCCACATTTTTTTTTAAGACTAGTTTGGAGCAGTATATAAGCAATATAAAAGGAAGTACAGAGGATTTCCCATATACTCCCTGCATCTGCATCTGCATAACCTCCCCCATTATCAACAACCTTTACCAGAGGGGTATATGGGTTACAATTGTGGAAACTGCATTGACACATCCTTCTCATTCACGTTTCTAGTTTACATTAGGGTTCACTCTTAGTGTTGTATATGCTATGTGCATAGACAAATGGCATGTATCCACCATTATAGAGAATATTTTCACTGTCCTAAAAATCTTCCATGCTCCGCCTATTCATTCCTCCCTCCCCCAAACCTCTGGCAACTTTTATTTTTTTCCATACTTTTGCATTTTCCAGAATGTTGGATAAGGAATCACAAAATATGTAGTATGCAACTTTTAAGATTGGCTTCTCTCACTTAGTAAAATGCATTTAAGTTTCCTCTGTGTCTTTTTATGACTTGATAGCTCTCTCTTTTTTTTTTTTTTTAGTTGTTAATTTGTTTTAGTGATGAATAGTATTCCATGGTCTGAATGTACCACAGTTTATTCACCTAGCGAAGGGCGTCTTGATTGCTTCCAAGTTTTGGCAATTATGAATAGGGCTGATATGAACACCCATGTTGAGGTGTTTGTGTGGACATACTTTTTTCCCCTTTGGTATTACCAAGGGAGTGTGATTGTTTGTATAGTAAGAGTATATTTAGTTTAGGAAAGATGCTGAACTGTCTTCCAAAGTGACTATACCATTTTGCATTCCCACCAGAATGAGTGAGACTTCCTTTCACTCCACATGCTCTAGAGAGCCACTTCTGAATCTAGGCTTCAATTAAAAATCCAAGCAATGTTAGAGTTAGTCTCATTTGCTTACACATTAAATCCCAAGTCCCAGTTGAACGTCTGACCCAGTCTTATATTTAATCTTCTTGTTTCTTCTAATGGCTATGAAACCCATTTCCAAACTAGAATCCTGTTGAAATGATCTATCAAGATCCTACAATTCTTGGAATACTCTACTTCCTCCTAGAGCTGACACTGCAGTTTTCCCTCTGTGCCATGCTGAGATTAACTTTCATAGGAATCTTGAGGGGTGGTGAGACATAGATCTTGAATGGAATGGGCAAACACTGTGAGTCAGAGTCACCTGCTCCTAATGAAGTCCTTGAAAGCACTTCATGTCAGAGAAGGCTGGTTTCTATAGAAAAAGGAACAGAGATTGTTTCCACATGCATGGAATTTTCAAGACGAGTTGTGAATTGAGTCTGTGTCAAAAATGTCCCAATTGTAAGTCTCAGGTCCTAATTCTTCAAAATTGTTACCTTAACGTTAGCATCTAAACTTCAGTAAGATTATGTTTTTAACTGGCATTGACACTTTGCTACACTCAAAATCAGATTTGGGACTTTAGCCGTTTCTACCCACCTATTTCTAGAAGACAAGAGATTTTCTTTTTTAATGCTCCCATGGAAGCTTCCTACTTCTCTATCCTTGTCTTGAGTTGGCAGTTCATGACTTTGAAATTATTATTTCTTTTACTATGATTTCCAATAGTCAGAAAGAGTTAGCACACCCTCTAGTCTTTGTAGCATCTTTGATATTATAGCAAATAAACGCCACTTGGCCACCCAATGCTTGGCCTTTAGATTTGACCCTATTTCTCCCCACCACTGATGATAACTTGAGTAATTGTGATTCTATATGTCAAAGATTACTAATGAGCCACTTATTCTCTAGCAAGGAGGTTACCTTGGGTTCATAAATATGATAAATAACTGAGCAATCCAGGGTCAGGATTATATGCAATGTAGAGTCATAGTTTTTTTTTTTTCTTCCTTTTGTTTTTTCTATATTCTATATTCTTTGGAGTCCCTATGTGCAGATTGTACCTTAAGACTGAAGTGTCATGTTTTTCCTCCTTGAGGATGGAATAGCAACATAAAATGCATGGAAGATTTATCCCTTCTCTCTTATTTCTTAATTTATTTAAAGCTTAATGTATATCAGTATGGACTCATGGATATATATTTTGTATTTTATGTTATAATCCAATACTATTTTATTTGGTTGCTCAAAATTTTCAGCTTTGACCATTATTAACTATTTCAATTGGCTCCTGTGCTCATTCACCATCCCCTCATCAATGGATTTGTTTTGTTGTTAAATTTGTGTTGTTGAGCACTTTCCTACCTTCTGGCACTACAAACTGCTTCATATTATTATTTTTTTTTATTCTTTAACAAAATAATATGTTTATTATATACCATGTAAAAAGCACTGATATCCAAAAAGGAGAACATAAAAGTCACCCGTATTCTTTTATTTTTATTTTTTATTTTATTTTTTTGTGTTTAAAAAAATGTTAATGTTTATTTATTTTTGCAAGAGAGACAGAGCATTAACAGGGGAGGAACAGAGAGAGAGGGAGACACAGAATCTGAAGCAGGCTCCAGGCTCTGAGCTGTCAGCATAGCATCTGATGCGGGGTTTAAACTCACGAACTGTGAGTTAATGACCTGAGCCAAAGTCAGGTACTCACCTGACTGAGCCACCTAGGCTCCCCCAAAGTCACCTGTTTTCTTAACACTCAGAGGTAATCACTATTATACCTTTTATCACAACTGTTCAGTCTTCTTTTCTATGTATTCTATATGCTCTTCCATAAGTTTTTTCTTTTTTTACTAATATATTCTATTCTATGTATTCTTAATATATTCTATAATGAATAGGTTCATTATTCTTCTACATCTTCAGTGGCTACATAGGATTTCACTGTATGGAAATAGCACAATTTATTTGACCAACTCACTACTATCAGATATTTAGGTAATTTCTGGTTTCCCCTACTGTAAACAATCCAGAGATGAGGATTCTGTGGCCAAGTCCATGCAAAACGCTTTGACTGATTCCTTTGAATAAGTTCCTGGGTGAGCGGTTATTGTTTCCTGCATGTATGCACATTTTTAAGCTTTTTTCCCCCAATTTTTATTTAAATTCTAGTTGGTCAACACATAATGGAATATTGGTTTCAGGAGTAAAATTTAGTGATGCATCACTCACATGTAACACCTAGTGCTCATCATTCTTGTATATTTTTTGCCCCAGCTTAGAATCAACCATTGCTGCAAGGGTCCCTGTTCCTTTTATTGGAGAACAGAATTAAAAACCAAGATCCGGTGCTAGGTATTATTGTTGCTCCTCGGTTGTCACTTCTTTTAAGACTTCTGAACTAACAGAACACATAAAAATATGACACATACCTTTTTTTTTTTTGACTGTGGAAATCTATGAGAAAGGCAATTAAATGTTTCTGATTAATATTTCTCAGAAAATTAACTGGGTCTAGAAATGTATTTTGGTTACCATTGACAAAAACATACCTTAATTTTTGAAATGCTCCTTTGGTATAAGAGAACAGTAAGTTGATCTCATGTATCTTTCTGAACTCATACTTGAGCAGTGACATAAGTTATACTCATTCTAGCTTTCTAAATAACTGCCATAATCAGTATTATCTGCTTCTTGTTCCATGGACACTGCTCAAAACAGTAAAATTTGACTTGACCATAATAGGTCTTCTCCAAAATCAAAAAAAAGTAATGAATTTCATAGAAAATTAGAATTTTAAATCTTAAGTGACATTTAAATGCAACCTAAGAGATCAAGGTTTCTGTTATTTCTAATTTAAGTCCCTTATTACTTGGTCAGTTACTACCTATTGTAAAAAAGCTGGTACAATCATAAATGTATAATCAAAATTATACTTCTGATGACATCTATAGAAAATATGATTTGATGAATGGATAAAGAAATTGTGGTTTATATACACAATGGAGTACTACGTGGCAATGAGAAAGAATGAAATATGGCCCTTTGTAGCAACGTGGATGGAACTGGAGAGTGTGATGCTAAGTGAAATAAGCCATACAGAGAAAGACAGATACCATACGTTTTCACTCTTATGTGGATCCTGAGAAACTTAACAGAAACCCATGGGGGAAGGGAAGGAAATAAAAAAAAAGAGGTTAGAGTGGGAGAGAGCCAAAGCATAAGACACTCTTAAAAACTGAGAACAAACTGAGGGTTTATGGGGGGGGGGGGGATGAGCACTGGGTGTTATATGGAAACCAATTTGACAATAAATTTCATATATATATATATAAAAGAAAATATGATTTGATTTTTAAAAATTTATTTATTTTTGAGAGAGAGAGAAACAGAGTGTGAGCTGGGAAGGGGCAGAAAGAGAGGGACACACAGAATCTGAAGCAGGCTCCAGGGTCTGAGCTGTCAACAGAGAGCCTGATGCGAGGCTCAAACTCGTGAGCCACAAGGTCATGACCTGAGCCAAAGTCAGACGCTTAACTGACTGAGCCACCCAGGCGCCACTAGAAAATATAATTTAAAATGATCTGAATTTTATTTCCCAGAAGTAAGTGCATTATTTAAACATACTGCAACAATAATAAAATTGGTAGCCAGAGTCATTCCCTTTCTTACAATAAGTTACATTAAACTAACTAGTGTATATTCAATTCTAGTGACTCAATTTGTTGCATAAATTTTATGATAAATATAATTATTAGACTTGAAATAATTATTCTTTTGTCATCCTTTGTATCAGGAATTGTGGAATTCTAAAATTTCTGAACTGCTTCAAATGTATGTGTTTAAGATAATTTTTGTTCAATATAGATGAATATGCTACAGAAGTTAAAACGATAATTCTTAAACTGGACTTTAGTTTGCCTAGGTTAGAGTAAAAGACAGGATTGTCTTGAATATCTGCTTATGTGTTTACAAAGTCACTGAAATCATTGTAATCCAATATCCTTAAAATGTCTTTCCTGTTCTTATGGGATGTATGTAGTACACATCCATTTAGCACTTGTATGATAGACACATAATGATCGTGATCATCCATTTCAGATAATTCTCTGTAAGTTGTCAAATCTTGCTGAAAAGGCATACCCTGGAGAAGCGACTTTTTTGCTTGCCTTGCAATTCACTTAGACAGGGATTTACTAGAAGTTGTAATTGGCTCTTCTGATCGACAATGAAGACCACATTTCTTAATGCTTTGACTCTCTTTGTGGATTGATAAATACTGTGAAATACAGCAGTATACTGAAGTGAAGTCTGCTAATGTGAAGGGAATGTGAGCTAAAGACTTCTTAAGCACCGCGGGGTGGCCTTAGACTTAAGTTTTGGTCCCAGTTCTTTACTGCTTCATTTTATCCTTTTTTGGGAAAGGTTTTTAATCTTTCTAGCTCAATCAACAAAATAAGAACTATATTTACTTGACATACGATACATAACTTGGTTGTAATGGCCATTTTTGATGGGAAGAGGCAGTAACCATTTGTTAAATGATACACTTGGCTCCTGGAAAAGTTAATAAAGGTTCCCAAAGCACTTAACCTCCTTCAGATGAATCATTTATACACCAGGAGAAACTATCTCAATGATTATTAACACTAGGCCCAACACTCTATAAAATAGATAAAGGATACCAAATCACTTGGTTACCTATCTAAAATCTCTAGAAGGAAATCTTATGACTGGTCTTAAATTAATTTTTAAATCGCTGGATTCTGAGCATGGTACAGAATGGTTCTTATTTAGTACTATTTTTTTTTTCCAAAAGAACGTCCTCTGCATAGTGAGCATTTTTTATAAGACTTTAAGTTCTACGAAGTAACTTTAATTTGTAAATATTCATAAGCTATAATTACTAATTAGTTTTTACCTCCTCCTTCTTTTCTGTAAGTATATTCTTTAATCCCCATTCTCTCAGCAGGAATCTAAAATGCCAAAATGATTTTTTCCCAAAGGCTTTCTTTCATCAATAATACAATTAGGGATAAAGCTCATAAATATAGAGAGTTACTTGCTTACTTATCCCTAGTACATAATTATATACACAGAAATGTACACATGCATAAAAATATACAGATATATGAATTCCTTTCTTTCTCTTCCTTCTTCCTCCCTCCCTTCCTTCCTACCTTATGTCTACCTATATCTCTACCTTTACTATACATATTACATTGCAGATAGTGTATGGCAATACATAGTAAATACTAGTGTGCTTTTTTTTAAGTAAAATGTGTTTATTTTGATCAAGAATCCATATATTATTTGCAATAAACCAGACATTTTTGCGTGGTTATGAAAAGATAGGTGTTTCACTGAAACAAAAAGTTCTGCTATTCAATTAAATCAAACACTGAAGCAAATGTGACAGGTTGAAATAAGATTATTTCAAAAATGATTTAAAAAAATTTTTTTTAACGTTTATTTATTTTTGAGACAGAGAGAGACAAAGCATGAACAGGGGAGGGGTAGAGAGGGAGGGAGACACAGAATCTGAAACAGGCTCCAGGCTCTGAGCTGTCAGCACAGAGCCCGACGCGGGGCTTGAACTCATGGACCGCGAGATCATGACCTGAGCCGAAGTCGGACACTTAACCGACTGAGCCACCCAGGCGCCCCCAAAAATGATTTTTTATTCCATAATATAAATGTGAGAACCATTTGTTGTTATTACACTAATTGTTGACATATATGAATTTCAGAAACAGGAAAAGAATCAGTTTAGTGCTTTTTTTTTTTTTATAATTTATATACATTTACTTGAGCTTATTTAACCTTATAGTATTCTATGAGATACAGAGAGCAGACACAATTATTGACACTAGTAGATGACAAAACCATATTTTGGAAAATTTAACTCAATAGTGAAAAGATACAAAAATACTAAAAATGTATTAGAATTGTGTGAACACCATCTTTGGCCTCAATTATTGTTTTGCTATAAACATTGTCATTGCTGCAATCACATAGGTATAATGACATAAATATTTTGAGCTAAATGTAAAAGTGTAGTTTTCTCAAGCATTTACAAAAAAATATTAGCTATAACTGTTTTCACCAAAATATTGTCATATTGCATGCTTTAATACCTCTTCAACAACAGCAATATTTTTTAAAAAGAAAAAGAAACAGTACTTCAGATTAATATAATTGAATTTCAGTAATATTTCATAATTACTTTTTAAAATCCAAATTGGATATTATAACTACATAGCATTTTCTCCTCCACAGATCTGGGACCAAAAGATTTGTGAGCTGGCAAAGAATGCATCTCCTTTTAAGGCTGGGTTAAAATATGTTTCCCCATTTCTTTTCAATAGTTAATGCTAGGTCCATTGTATAGTTAGATCTAGAGAAAGTGCTTTCTTTTTTGTGTGGTAACAAAGAAATTGTGTGTTTTCCCCAAGTATCAAAATCTTTTATAGCTATTAGTTATGTTTTAAAATGCAATTACATTCAACTGAAATTCTTGTTAAATAAAAACACACCAAAGTTAGCAAAAACATACACACCCTACGAGGGATGAAAGTATCAGCCATTTTTTTGTTTCTGTTTTCTTTCTAACAAACATTTCATTTTAGAATATATTTGGATTTTTAAAATACTGTGATGTTGTGAAGTGTAGAAAATTCCTCATACCCAGTTTCCTTATTATTAACATCTTGACTTAGGATATTTGTTACAGTTTATAAACTTACGTTGATAAATTATCAACGAAAACACATTTTTATTAGTTTTTATCTAATGTCTTTTTTTCTTCTGTTCTTGTATTCAATCTGGGATATTGTATCATGTTTACTTTTTATGTCTACTGCTTTGGTAATTTTGCCTTCTACCTCAGCATACTAAGTGTGAATTTCTCTTCACGATCAGGTACAGAATCACTGTCTGTATATGTGTGTATGTACATATATATGTATGTATGTATGTATGTATGTATGTATGTATATCCCAGTACATTATTTATTTGTCCAGACAAGCACAATCACATCTAGCAAGGGGATCCCCTGCATTATTTTAGTAGCTACGTACTTTCATCTTGGCTTGATTTAGTTTTAATTTCTTGTTGCTGTAATGCTGATAAATAAATAATGTCTAGCACTATTGTAACACGCTTACATTTTCTTCATAGAAATGAACAAGTATGTCTTGGGTGTTGCCATGAGGCAAAAATCATAAGTGAAAAATACTTATTATTTTATGTGTAAATTGGTAGATTGTTTTAGAAATTTCCAAATAAATTTTATGAGAGGAGGCTTTCAAAAAGTAGCATCTGTTGATTGAAAAGAAAGATTGAATTTTTGATTAGCTAGGTGACTTTTTAGCAGTTCTTCACATTATTTGGTCTAAGGTGATTGCCCTGGCTCCAATAATTAGGATTTTTCAAAATACAACATTTTGGGGTGCTGAGTGGTTCAGTCGGTGGAGCGTCGGACCTTGGCTCAGGTCACGGTTCCACGGTTCGTGAGTTCGAGCCCCGTATCAGTCTCTAAGCTGTCGGTGCAGAGCCTGCTTTGGATCCTCAGCAACCAACCCCTACTCCCACCCCCTCCCCTCTCCTACTCTCTCTCTCTCTCTCTCTCAAGAGTAAATAAACATTTCTTTTTAAATACAGTACTTTGTTTTTGTCAAGGACCAATCTTCTGGTTGCAAAAAAATTCAAGATAGCCCACTTTCTATCAATTAATTCTATTATTTGTTTCTCAAATTGCAGAGTGAGGGATGCAGACGATATATAAGTGAATGGCAAATAAATACTTTCATAATAACAATATGTAAAAATGTCTAGATTTTCACATGGCCAAAACTTTTATCAGGTAAAAATAAACCAGGGAAGGGCAATACGGAATGTCTGGTGAGAATACTATACAGAATTCTAAATGAGATGTGAAAAAAGGACTCACTGAGAAAGAAGTTCTCTAACATTACATATATGCTAATATATGTTCATTTATTCATTTTTCATGCATATGTTTCTACTTTTTTATTTTGAAAACATTAAAAACTTTAGAATAAAGAGAAGTAGAATGAATATTCAGGGAACCTGGGTGGCTTAGTATATTAAACTTCTGACTCTTGATTTCAGCTCAGGTCATGATCTTGTGGTTCCTGAGATGGAACCCTTGCATCAGGCTCTGTGCTGACAGTGCAGAGCCTGCTTGGGATTTTCTTTCTCTCTCCCTCTGCCCCTCTCCTCCACTCACACTTTCTCTCTCTCTCTCTCTCTTTCTCTCTCTCTCTCAAAACAAGTAAATTAACTAAAAAGAAATTTGAATATCCTCACAATCTTCACCTAGAATCTTCAATTTATGAAATTTTGGCACATTTTCTTTTTTTCTCAATATATGTATATATATTTCCCCTCTTCTTGGCTGAACTATTTGGAAATAAGTCCATACAGTAGCATACTTAAATACTAAATTCAAATACTAAATTTTCAAATATCTCTTAAGGATAAAGATATTCTCCTACATATCCATACCAATAACAAGCACCCAAATTTTGAATTTTAAATATTGTTTCCCCATATCCAGTCTATATTCAGATTAACCCACTGTCAGAACAATATTGTTTAGAACTATTTTTGCTTTGTTGGAATAGGATATCAAAGATGTTTTGTTATCTCTTGCTACACTAAAATATTTTAGTTGCTTAAAACAACAGTGATTTATTATTTCACATGATTCCGTTGATCTGAGATTTGGGTGAGGCTCGTGACTGGTCCATTTGCTCTCCTTGACACGGACTGAGTTCACTCATATGGCTGCATTCACCTGGCAGTTTAGCTGAGATTGGAACATCTAAAATAGCCTCTCACTTCATTTCTCTATGTGGTCATTAATCATTTGAGAGTCTAGCCTGGATTTTCTTATAATATGGCAGCTGGGATCCAAGAGCAAAGGCAGAAGGTTCTTGGCTGAAGAAACTGAAATTCAGGCCAAAAGCCTTGCCTGACCACCGATACCTCACTTCTACTGTGGTCTGTTGTGCAAAGCAATTCACAAGGCCAACCTAAGTTCAAGGGAAAAGAAATACACTTCACTTCTTGATGGAAGGAAGGGCAAAGACTTTGCAGCCATTTAAATTCTATGACATCAAGGATTGCACATTGCATTAAGTTGCCACTTCTCTTTATCCAATTTTAACCCAGAACAGCAATGTTGGTTTATTTGTTTCATTTTTAGTCAATGTGTTTCAATCAGTTGCATTCATTATTCTTTTTGATGCTTAATGATCTCATCATTGGCTAATAGGTGCTCCCTAACAGTGACTTCTGTGTTCGCTAAATATGTGTAATTTCTAAGTACTAAAAAAGATATTCTGCACATGCCCCATGGCGTTTTTCTTTTTTAAAGCATTTAACGTGTGTGCGTGTGCACACACGCACATCAGCTTTTCATATTAAATTAATAAACCTTGTTTTTATTTGGACACAAGAAAAAAACAAGACAATACCATTGTTTTAAAATGTATGGTTGTGTTTGCCCATTCATGTTATTTCTATTTTGTTAACTACATATTAATTTTATTCCGTAGAATAAATTAATGTCATTTCAGTAATTTACTTGCTATAGGTCCGTTACATTTTAAAGGCAGCAAATATTGGGGTGCCTGGGTGGCTCATTCTGTTGAACGTCCAACTTGAACTCAGGTTGTGATCTCACAGCTCGTGAGTTCGAGCCCTGCATCTGGCTCTGTGCTGACAGCTCAGAGTCTGTAGCCTGCTTCGGATTCTGTGTCTCCCTCTCTCTCTGCCCCTTCCCGGCTCACACTCTGTCTCTCTGAAAAATAAATAAACATAAAAAAATAAAAAATAAAATAAATAAATATAGGCAGCAAATATTGAGAGACCCACACTCAGTATATATCTGACTTTGTTTTCTGAGTCCTTTCTTCAAATTAGCTATGCAGAAAGGTAAGGGCTTGCCCTTTTTATTCAGGTAAATTTAACTCAATATGAAACAAAAGCTATCACTTTCCTTACTGTTTTTTTTAATTTTTTTAACATTTTATTTATTTTTGAGACAGAGAGAGACAGAGCATGAACAGGGGAGGGGCAGAGACAGAGGGAGACACAGAACCTGAAACAGGCTCCAGGCTCTGAGCTGTCAGCACAGAGCCCGACACGGGGCTCGAACTCAGGGACCGCGAGATCATGACCTGAGCCAAAGTCAGACGCTTAACCAACCGAGCCACCTGGGCACCCCTTTCCTTACTGTTCTTAAGTGACACTTAAAAAAATTAAAAAGTTGGTTGGACAGATGAAAAGTATAATATCATGACTTCTTAGCAATTTTATTTCTCAGCAACTTAAAAATAAATTCTGCACTTAAATTGTTTATCTTTTTTATTGACCTTTATGAAAAAAATAATATGGCAGAGATGATGTTTTGATATATCTGTTAAGGATTTCCATTAGAGGCAGGGCCAGAAATGATTTTTAGGAGACAAAAGAAAATTGTAAAACTTGAAAATTAAGCTCATACAATTACTTTATTCTTTAAAAGTCTGACATATGGGTTAGGCTTACATAATGCATCTTCCTTCTCTGTGTTACGTGGATTTTATCCTAATATCTCCACAATTAATTTTGAACACTTAGCCTAAGTATAAGCAGAAGGTAATATTGATCAATTATACCTGGTATAGTGCCAACATTTTTAATAAATATTAAAGAAACTTACAAATTCAACCATTCATCTTTCTCTGCCCCCCCCCTCCATCTTATTTGGATATCTATAAAGAATGGAGGGGTGAAATGATTCTTGAACCCTCTGGATATATCTCAAGATTACATAGTTATCTGAATAAATTAAACACATCTGTTCACATAAACAAAAATTCAAATGAAAATAAGAGGAATTTAGTTTTCCTTTCTTGTTATTCTTACGGAAGGTTTCTTCTATTGCTAATATTAGTATTTTAAATCAGGACTGGTCCTGTAATGAAAGTTGTAAAAAAGCTTTCATTAATATAGACCCTCAGTCATCAGCCTTCAGATTGTTGGTGAGCACCAGATATAGCAGCCGAAAGTCATCTATGTGTACATCAAGATAGATTTTAAAAAGATGGGATACTAAATATTCAAAGGAAGGAAGGAAGGAAGGAAGGAAGGAAGGAAGGAAGGAAGGAAGGAAGGAAGGAAGGAAGGAAGGGGAAGGGGAAGGAGTGGGGAAGGTAGGAGGGACCAAGTGGGCCTGAATGTTTCCATCAACTTGTCTAAACTTTAGAGAGCCTTTTTCTTGACTCTAAGCACCTAAAATTCCTTTTCTTAGGGTATTTACTTTAGAAAACTTTAATTGTAAATTCTTCCTCCACTCCTTTAAGAGGTAAATCTTTTAAAAAACCTTTGCCAGCTTTACTAATGTTCAGGAGGGTCTCTCTAAGGACCTGGCAGCCATCCCTTTGAAATGTAACCATCAAAGAAGAGGCATTACCTCCAGGTTTCTATATGAGGGCAGGAACACCTTGCTTGCTTCAAGTTGTAAAACTATCTCCCATCATGAAGGTAAGAGAAAATTGACTTTTCCTCTGGGTAAGGTTGATAGGCAAATACAGATGGCCTATGAGCTTCCCACCTCAGCTCTTAAATACTCTCTAGCTGCTTGTTTCCATGGAGGCCAACATCTCTCTGCTATCACAATAGCCTTAAATAAAGACCACCTCGCCTGTTTAACTTTTCACAAGTGCAAATTTTGCTTTGGCAGTTGGAAGGAAAGAGAATGAAGGTGGGGAGAGAGAGCGCAGGGGAGAGAGGGAAATCATAAAGAGACTAGAAGGGAATACAAGCTAATTACTTTAAAACCTGGCTGTGGAAAAATGTTCTTCACTCATGTTTAAGCCTGCAGAGCATTTTGGTATGTGGATGAATTGTGGATTGCTCAACTAGTCCTGTACTCATAGACATGTGGGTTATTTCCAAACTTTTGTACTTACAAATTGTACCATAACAAAATAACCATACACATGAGCTTTTTCATGATTTGGCAATTTTTCCCAGAAGTGGGTTTGCTAAATGCATATATGTTTTCATAGTATTTCTAAATTCCTTGCTACGAGGATTGTACCATTTTTTATTCCTACTGCCAGTGTATCAGAGAGCTTGTCTCTTTCCTGGCATTGCCCTAACACAGAGTATGGTCAAACATTTGGGTTTTGGCCCATCTGTTAGATGTTAAGGGCAGCTCTGAGTAGTGTTAATTTGTATTGCTCCTACCATGAGTGACATTGACCCCAATGTTCCCCAGATCTGACAGGAGATATCCCAGTTTGTTCTCTTGCCTATGTTATTTGTCTTCCTATATCTTCACCTCTGACTTAGACAAGTTCTTCTCATTCACTGAGATGATATACAAAATAGGATGATAATTTCCTTCATTCCTAACACCTCCTTGTATCTGTTTCTATACACTCTACCTCAGGAGAGTGCAAGACAGTGGCTTATTACTCTAACCTTAAAAGCAAACAAACAAACAAACATCCCTTTGTTGATCCCACTATCCCATCTACTTACCTCCCTTCTTTTCTATTTTACAGAAGTCTTTTAAAAATTGACTAATTTCCCTGTCATTTCCTGTACCTCTCAGGTTCACTCTTGTCCCTTCACTGGAATGAATCTTGTCAAGCTTCCCAATGTCCTCCATGTTGCTAAATTCAAAAATCAGTTTAAAGCCCTTCTTATTTGACCTATCAACATTTTTTTTTTAGTTCATGACACCCTTCTCCTTGAAACACATCTTTATTTCCAAGGCAGCACAACCTTCTTGTTTTCTTCATTATAAGATGCTCTTTTCCCACTGTCTGGGCTGATATTTTTCTCAACTCAAGAGTTAAGAACTCTTAATTCTGGAAGTCTCTAGGCTCAGTCTTTGGACCTCTTCCATTCTCTCCTGACTCTTGGGGATCTCACCCAGTTTTATGCCTTTAAATACTAGTTATATGATGATTAGTTGCCAAGAGAGGAAGGAAGCATGCTTAATAGACACACAGACTCTCACTATGTATCACTAGCTCTTTGTCCTTGAAACAAATACTTAACTTCTTTATGACTCAGTTTCCTCACTATAAAATGTTGACAGTAATAGTACTTAACCTAATGAGAATTTTGTATGAAATAAATAATTCATACATATAATAGAAAAAAAATCGTTCCTGGTATATAATAAGTGCATTATAAGCATTAATTCATTCTATTATTATAGTTTCAGGGAAATTCTCTCCTGAAACTGCAGATGAGTGTATTTAGCTGCTTTTTAAAAACTTCACTTGATTATTTTGTTAAGGACTCCAACTTAACATATACATAATACCTCTTGACTTTATGCCTCAAACCTACCTTGGCGGTCTTCCCCTTCTATGTGGTGAGGAATTCTATTTTTCAGGTGAACAAGTCTTTCTCTCACATTCCAAGTGTGATATGTCCCCAAAATCTTTTTGACTTTGCCTTCAAAACAAATCAATAATCTTTTCTCTCCACCTCCATTGCTACCATTTTAGTTGGAGACAGCATGGTCTCATATCTCGATTCTTGCTCTTGATCTCCCTGCTTCTGCCCTCGGCCCTCTTTAACATATGTTTGCACACAGCAGCCAGAGTGACCCAGAATATATATGATCTCTTGTTCTGTTTACAACTCTCCCATGACTTTCCAACTCAAAAAGCCGAACTCATTGTCATGGCTTACAAGATCCCAGAGAATATACGGCCGCATGCCTGACCTCTCTGACCTCTAATTCTATGACTTTCCCCTGGCTTTTTCCTCTCTGTCCTTATTGGCCTCATTCCTATTCCTAGAACATTTACTTATGTTCTGCCTCAGGGCATTTTTTTCTTGTTGGTCTTTCCGTCTGGAATGCTCTCTCCACAGACATCCAAATGGCCTGACTTTCTCATAATCTTAAATTCTTTACTCAGAAATCAACTTAATGAAGAGGTCTTCTTCTCTCATCATACTATTTAACATTGAATTCCCTCCCTCTTTCACCTCTGCACTTCTCTGTTACCTGTTTTATTTCTTTCTTTAGCACTTTTAGCATCCTATATATTTTTACTGATATTTCTCATCTATTTTATGTCCTTCTCTCACCAGAATGTAAATTCTATAGGGACTCCTAATTTTTCCCCCAATTTCAAATCCTCAGTATTGGAATAGTGCCTGGTACAAGGGAGACCTTTATAAATATTAACTGAACAAATCAATGAATTAAGTATGCCGTTGATTGAAAAAAATTACAATTTTTTCAGACCACTATGTATTTGAAGGGCAATTTTCCAGAATAAATCCGAAACATGTATTCAGAAGCATTTGTTCACATTCATATTTAGTAAATAAAGCATAGAGAAGAAAATAAAAAAAAAAAGATTTCACTCTATATATACACATAGACACACATGTATAATAATATACACATTCTAACTGTATGTGAATAAAGTTATACATGTTTATGATTGAAAAATTATAAAATACTGTGCCAAAATAACTCAAAAATAAAAGAAGTAAAAAACAATTACTCCATCAAGAAATCATTGAATCACTATTGACATTTTAGCATATGATTCCACTTGTTTTATATATACATATATATGTGTATATATATATATATATATATACATATATATAGACATGAAAACTTGAGATTTTATAAATGCATAAACCTTCATTATAATTAAACAAGATATTCACCCTTTGACAGACATTATGCTGGATATCACAAATTGTTTCCTATTTATTCATCTTTTACACATAAAAAAACTATACTATCACCTTCTTGAGTTTAGATGAGGCCAAGTAATTAGCTTCAGCCAATGAAATGTGAGCAGTAAAAATGTATTTCATGTCCATGATGGACAGAGGAAATGCCATTCAGATTCCCCTGCTCTGGGCTTTGTGGAGGGATGTAGCCACAATTGAAGCATCCTGGATCTCAGAGTTAGCACATGGAGACCAGATTCCCGGACTATGGTAGACTCTGTGCGAGTGAGAGATAAACTTACATTAGTTTATTAAGAGCTGCAAGTTGCTTGTTACTTCACTATAGTTTATTACTTTCTGGACTAATACACCCATGATGACATTTTCCCTAGTTGTAATTTTTCTTAGATAATTATTTTAATTCTCACATATCATTCTCTCATGGATGCTTCAACATCTAAATTTTAACAAGGTTAATGAAAAGAAGCTTCCTCTCCTAATTTTTTTTGGGGGGGAGGAGTTTGCTTAAGAGTTTGTTATTACTCTAAAGAAGTTGACAATAGCTCTCCTGTTGTCGATTCTGATTCATTGCCCTTGGTAGAAAGTATATTTTCGACTCTCAGGTAGAATAAAAAATACTTCACCTTTCTGTGTGACAATTTTGGAAGATTTGCTTGGGTATGAAACAGCAATCCCACCTTCCTGACAAAAGGCATATATGCTGATCTGGAACAGTCATTGCATGGCCTGCATCTCTGCATCTCTGCATCTGCAAGAGAGGATTCGGCTTGGCCCAGTCAATTTCTTCCTCTGCTTTAATTTTGAGGCAGATCCTTTCCTGAGAGATGTCATTTCTTGCATTGTAGCACAGAATCAACAGAAAAGGAGATGAAAACCGCCAAAGAAATGTGCTGGACTAAAGCTAGGGTAGTGCTGTAAAGTGTGACAGATGTATTATCATAGCTGTGTTCTGAAAAGAAGGTGGGAAGGAAAATCCCATTCCTGAAATTTGATTAATTCAAGTAAATAATCTTGAAATTAATTTTATTTCTGCACTGTTATCTTTTGACCAGGCTACAGATCTGAGAACCTGGCTGTATCTCATAATTTAAAAGGGTCTCCTACCCTTTTTCTTTTACTCATGGCTCAAACCAAGGTTTTGATGACCTGTGTCTTTATTTCATGTATCTTGCCCAAAATAGGTTTGCAAATAGATTTGCAATTACCTAAATTTATTTCATCTTTTAAATTTTTCTCAAACTCACATTTTCTATTTCTAATCGTATCCATAAGTAGAAAAGGAGTCAGACAATTATCACCTAGAACTCAGAAAAATCATTGTCAAAAATCAGTCGTTTTGATAACTGACTTGGTCCTATACCTACTTGTTTAGTGAAAATGAGCTGCTTTGCAGATTATGAAAGGACACTGTCGGAGTTCTGTAGTCATGGTTCTATTCTCTAGAGAGAAAATAGTTTGACATTACTAAAATTCAATTATAAAAAATTAAAACAAATCAAATTTATCGTGAAGAGTTCAGACAAATTCAGTTTGCTTTGATAAATTCAATACTAGTTTTGATCAAATAAAAATGTGATACTACTTTATCAGCAATCATAAAAATGTAAGCCTATTTTGTCTTCAGAAAATCTCTTGGAGACAGTTAAAAGGTATCTTAGTGAAAACACAATTTATATTGTATCTTAATTTTATAGCCTAAAGGGAGAAGTTGACAGTGTGTATTGTATCAGCATACAGATTATATGACTAAGTGTCTTCACTTCCACAATAGTTCAATATTTTCTTTCTCAGAGAAATAAAGTTTTATTCTTATAGGCTTGTAGCCTGAAAATGATGTCTATAGTTATATTAAACCTAGTAGACAAGTGAAAAATAAAAATATAAAAATGCATATGCTAAATAAATCCAAATAAACTCCATACTCTAAAACTTTCCATTAGTAAAATTGGTAATAGTTATGAAAGATTTCTGTTTTGGGGCACCTGGGTGACTTAGTCGGTTAAGCGTCCAACTTCAGCTCAGGTCATGAGTTCAAGCCCCACGTCAGGCTCTATGCTGACAGCTCAGAGCCTGGAGCTTGTTTCAGATTCTGTATCTTCCTCTCTCTCCACCCTTCCCCCACTCGTGCTCTCTCTCTCTCTCTCTCTCTCTCTGTCTCCCTCCCTCTCCCTATATATATATATATATATATGTATATATATGTGTGTGTGTGTATGTATATGTATACATATATATGTGTATATATATGTGTGTGTGTGTGTATGTATATGTATACATATATATGTGTATATATATATCAAAAATAAATATTAAAAAAGATAAAGATTTCTGTTTTTAGTAAGATTGTAGGAAATCTTAAAACCTCATGTAGTTGGTATAAGGGTAAAATTTTAGATTTTCAAAAATGTTGTGTTTACATATTAAGAAAACACCATTTTGTATATGCATTGACTCAGAAATTCTACAGGTAGATATTTATCCTCAGAGATAATAATTATGTTTTGTGCAAATATTTTGAAGCTAGGATACTTATCACAAGGTGTTTATTATCCCAAATTGTTTGACGATAACTGAATACGTTTAAAAAAAACAAGAATAACCATTAAAATATATCAAAATATATTCATATGATGCAAAACCTCACTTTATTTGTGTTATATAATAGGAGAACATTTACTTCCTTGAAAGGATGCTCTTCATACATAGAAAAGCAAGCCTTTATGATATTATGTTATTATTCTTTGTATGGGTTATATAAGATATATATATATACACACACACACACACACACACACACACACACACACATAAACACACACACAAAATATGTCCATACACACTCACACACACAGATTGTGTGACTTACAAAACTTACAAAATGTATTATCAATAATGATTATCTCTGGTTTTTGCATTATGAGTTGTTTTAATTTCCTTCTTTCAGTGTCGTCTTGATTTTTACTCATTAAAGACAAATTGAAACCTTTGCTCAAAGCATCATTCCACAGCCAGAGCACATGGACAAGCTACCATTTTGAGTGGTTTTCTTCCCCATTGCATTAACAGAGAGAAAGATTATGTGGCAAACTGTCCCAGTGGCTCTTGAAGATATATCCAGAAGTTAGACATGGCCAAAGCAGGTCTCAGAGCCACTGCAAACTTCAAAGAACATAGACACAAGCCATTCTACTCTGCATGTGACTGTAAGAATGAACACTGGAGGTACTGTGAAGAACATTCATGACTTCCACACTTAAGGGGTAAAAGATGGAGAGGAAGAGAGAGGGAAAGAGGAGAAGGAAGGCAGACAATAAGGCATTTTATTTTATGTTTTAATACTTTTTTAAATGTTTATTTATTTTTGGAAGAGACTGTGAGCAGGGGAGGAGCAGAGAGAGAGGGAGACAGAGGATGAAAAGCAGGTTCTGCACTGACAGCAGTGAGTCTGATGCAGGACTCAAACTCATAAGCATGCGAGGTCATGACCTGAGTTGAAGTTGGATGCTTAACCAACTGAGCCAACCAGAAGCCCCAAGACATTTGATCACAGGGACATTTTTAATGACAGAAATTCATTCCTTGTGTGGTAATTGCAGCTCTCCCTGAAATTTTCTTTTAATTAGTTAAACTTCATGCAGTGGTTATTGAAGCTTCCAGTGCTGTTTTGCCTGTAGGTTTATCTAAGGGAAAGAGAGAGAGACAGAGAGAGAGAGAGAGAAGTTCATTAAAATTAAACCAAAAGAACATTAATGACAGTATAACAGAAAACATTGAATTCGAGGATTCGAGGTCCACTACCTTATTTTTACCAAGTGCAGCTTAATTTGCATTATTCTTATATAGTTGTGATTATCCATTGTGTTATAGCTTACATTATAATTATATAACTTCTATTTAATGGACAGTAGTGAGTTAAAGATAAAAGTGCTGAGAGAGTGTTTCTCCTGGTCTCTGCCAGCCATCGGCCTTTGATATATGGCTACTTTGATTTAAAGAAACAGAGAACATATAAATAAAGGATTTTCTTAGTTTCTTGATGAGAACTGTCTTCTCTGTGGAACTACACACAAGTTAGCTGTTTCCTATCCAAAAAATAGATTTTCTTGTGGGCTAGATAAATAATTTCTCTCACAACACGGAGGGAGAGAGAGAAAGCTTCAGAAAGACACAAGGCATCAGAATACATCATAAAGGGAGTATTTCCTCAGCAAAGAAGCTGGGGATGTAAGGAAAAAGTTCACGGTATAAGATCCAAAGCACCTGAGGGGTATATAAGAGCTCAATAGCAGGAGTAGAATGCAAGGTGGTAAAGACTGTGGTGTGCGCATGGCCAAGGGTAGGGAAATTTAGTCTACAAGGAACAGTTTAAAGGGGAAAAAGAAAAAGAGAGACGAATGGGTTCTTGAAGAGTGCAAACCTAGTAATAATTGTAATAAATATCAATCCATCAACTTCAGAGGGAGCATAGAAGAGGTGCTACGGTACATCCTACCATAGGCAGTTTCTGGAGAAAAGAGAAGATCAATTTAGCCAGTAGAATTGACATGAAAAACATGGAGCTTTATGAAGAGGGCAGAAGAAACAGATTTAGATACCAAATTAGCCCACTGATAAGAGAGGCAGACATCAACTCACATGAGAGTTTATTTCTATCTATAATTCATATTTATATATTTCATTTGACTACTTGTGAGTATAACTGTGTACATAATGGGTCCATAAGTTAATCTGATGGGCTCTTTGTCTTTAAAAGTTAATGTAAGTAGCTTAATTTTTTAAGGTTTTTATTTAAATTCCAGTTATCATACAGTGTAATATTTGTTTCAGGTATACAACAGAGTGATTCAACACTCCTATCCAACACCCAGTGCTCATCGCAAGTCCCCTCCTTAATCCCCTTCACCCATTTCACACACACACACACACACACACACACACACACACACACACACCTCTCCTCTGGTAACTATCAGTTTGCACTTTAACAGTTTTTAAGACAAAATCAGTAAACGTGGATGGATCTATCTGATTCCAGGGTAAGATCATCCTTCTTGCCTAAAGCTCTCCTATCTACCAGCAACAGAAAGCTCAGAATTAAGTCCAAACTGAAGTAGGTTGACTTGGCTTACATGAAATTCATAGAGAGATGCATGAGAATGTAGCTAATTTGAATTCCCTCTGGAAATGAATTATTTTGTGGCTAATTATTTGCCTCCTGGAAAGACTGCAGGCAGCTTTGAGTGCCATGTGGTCCCCACAGGGAAACATTTATTAGGGACAAGGACACAAGATGATAATGACATGCAGGCATCAGTCCTAGAAAAGCAATGTTTCAAATACATGGTCTAATATGGTTGGCAGTAAAAATATAAATGTTTTTGTGTAGAAAGGAATTTGGAAAAGTGAGACTATTTGATGTCACGAAAAAGAGTTACATGGCAGTATTGAATAATGTGGTGATTATGGCTACTATTATTATTAGGAATTATAATGCCATCGCAAACAGAAGAGCCATTCCAAATTCACCACTTGGAAAGACCATATTCATCTAATTAGGAACTTTAGGGCTGTATTTGCACAATGAAAACATATGAAATGCATGAATAAGACCATTAATTATATTTCAGCTTCAGAGAGACTGTAGCAGGAATGAGAACACCAAGGAAAGTGTTAAATTCAAATGAAGGTAATTAAAAATTACAAAGGATTATTTATTTTTATATGTTTTTTAAACGCTACAGTCTTTCAGTGCCCAGATTCCTCTTGGAATAAAACATTATATTTTCTGTAAGTTTTCTTAACTCTTTCTAGTCATGATTGCTAATACAGCATAGCAAAGCATCAATTTACTAAGATCCATTCAATAGAGTGCTTAAAAAGAAAGTTTTCTTTTTTTTTTAAAGTAGTTGGCTTTCGAATTAAACACAGTATAATTAACATGTTTTTTTTTTAGGTTAAAATTAGTTCTCTATGTCAAAATATTTCACTAGTGTTAGGAAAAGTCTGAACTCTCATTGATGAGGCTATATGTTGGGTTGCTATTATGCAATAGTAGTCAAAGATATTATTTTATTTACCAGCCCAGCTAATGTGCTCTGATGTTGATAACTTGCTTGTGTTATACCTAAGGGTCCTGTTTTGGCTAGCTGTACACTGATAATGTAGAAAAGCATCCTTGAGTGATTGTTCAAGTGTTGCTTTTTTTGGTTTACAGGTATACAATCGAGAAGCTCATAAACTGATACTTTGAATAACACTTTCAGAAAGACCATCTATAATTTGAAGATTAAATGTTGTGCTTTGAGAGACCTGTATTAACCTACCATAAGAGAGCACTTCCCAAATATGTTTGTTAACATGTGAGAGTTGGAACCAAGTCCTGATTAATTGTATACAGCAGATTAGTTATTGATGGAAAGGTAAGGAGGCCAACAGACTAATGTGATCTAAAAGTGTCTGTGTTGTTCAAAGCTCTCTAAAGGAAATATGGAGACTTTTGAATTCTCAGCTTGCTCACATAAAACCCCAACATCACACAGCAAATTTTATATTCTGAACCCAAGGACTTTTCTTTTTTCCTTTGCATGTGCCATACTTTCTTCTCTCAGAATTTTGTATATCTCCCTCTCCTCTTGTTTTTGGACTAGATAACACTTATTCTTCAGATGCTACTTTAAGCAAAAATTTCCCAAGGAAGCCTTTCTTGATTCCTCATTGGAAAACAGGTTCCTCTGTTACATGAGTCTAGCCTCTCTTACCTTTATGGGCTCTTAACAGAGCGATGTTAACAGAGCAATATACAGAGAAGTGAGCAAGTTGGTAATATATATATATTCTTTTCGCTAGCCTCCTTTAATTTATCTCAGTGTTCCTTGGAGCTCATAAGTTAGCTGATGGACTTCACGGATGTTAGCAGAGGGTAGTAAAGAGAACACTAAACTGGGGATCAAGGAGGGACATGACTAGAGCTAGAGGGTACCAGGACTGTTGGGATTATATAAGATCATAGGTAATGATTTCCCATGCCCCTATCTAAGAATCTACTCCATGGAAAGGAGAAAGTAGGACTAAAAACCTTGAAATTAATTCAAGGTAAAAAGAAAAACGCTAAGTAAATAATTTACCCAGATATAAGTACTTCACTTTTCTGCATTGGAAAGAATGGAGATTTGATAGAAAAATAAGTTTCATCATAGAAAAATGAAGAAAGTTGCATTTCTGCATTCCCCATCGATACTGTCTAAACTTTATATACCTCCAAGACATATTTGTACGATTTTAAGTCAGTGTGTTTCCCTCACTAGCTTGTAAAACTTTATGGGAAAAGAGACTCTATTTTCTTAAAAAAAAAAAAAAAGTCATCACCTCTCACCTGCCTTTTTAGCAGAGCAACTTGCATACCATAGGATCTTAATAAATGTTAAACAAATATGCCATAAATATGGGGCAATGATTATTTGAAACTGTTACTATATTTTTCATACTTAAAGTAGGTTTATTGGGCTTCATCCTAATTATTTAAAAAATCACACCTAATTAATATTTCCAGGATTTATTCTGGTCTTTGGGATAGAGATGTACATTTACTTTTTTCCATATGTAACTGCTACAATACCAATATTGAAGCATCTATATTTTCCCCACATTAATAAAAATCTATAGAAATTAAATTATATCTGTTATGCATCATACAAAACAGCTAGATGGACATTCATTAAATTTAAAGAGTATTTTGGATATGGTTTAGCTTAAATTATGGTCTATATTTATGATTAAAAATTCAGTTTGAAAGAATCAAAAGAAATTTAATGGAGAAAGAATAGTGTTTTCAGCAAAAGGTGCT
The DNA here is from genome assembly GCF_027475565.1 of Acinonyx jubatus. Taxonomy (NCBI): domain Eukaryota; kingdom Metazoa; phylum Chordata; class Mammalia; order Carnivora; family Felidae; genus Acinonyx; species Acinonyx jubatus. Next base: position 33,889,977 of record NC_069380.1, on the reverse strand, counting down.
AGAATAGCTGAACATCTGCATGCAAAAAATGAATTAGATATTAGATTTTTCAAAAATGTTAACTTAGATGGTTCACAGATCTAAATGTAAACTGCAAAACTGGATATAGAAGATAGCACAGGAGAAAATCTATAAGACCTTGGATTGGGTGATGGTTTTTTAAATATAGCATCTAAAGTATGAGCCATGAAAGAAAACAATGATAAGTTGGATTTCATCAGGATTAAAAATTTCTGCTCTGCACAAGACACTGAGAATGAAAATCCAGATGACAAACTGAGAGAAAACTTTTGCAAAAGACACATCTGATAAAGGATTGCTATCCAAAATATAAAAAGAGCTTTTAAAACTCAACAATAACACAACAAATAACTCAGCTAAAGATGGACAAAGGTTTGAACACATAATTTGCCAAAGAAGATATACAGATGGCAAATAAGCATATGAAAGAATTCTTAGCATCATATATCATCAGGGGATTGCAAATTAACGCAATGACATACAACTACACACCTATTAGAGAGGCGAAAACCCAAAACACTGACAACACCAAATGCTGGGGAGGCTGTGAAAAAACAGGAACTGTCATTCATTGCTGGGAGGTGTGCATAGTGGTATGGCCACATTAGAAGGCAGTTCTCACTTATTTTACAAAGCTAAACATACTCTTACCATACAATCCAGCAGTTCACACTCCTACATACTTACTCAATTGATCTGAAACCTTATGTTCACTCGAAAACTTGCATGCAAATGTTATAGCTGCTGTATTCATAACTGCCCAAACTTGGAAACAACCAAGATCTTCTTCAATAGGTGAATGGGTAAATAATTTGTGGCATAGCCATACAATGGGATATTATTCAGTGATAAAAAGAAATAAGCCATAGAAAGACATAGAGGAACTTTATTTTTTATTTTTTTAATATATGAAATTTATTGTCAAATTGGTTTCCATACAACACCCAGTGCTCATCCCAAAAGGTGCCCTCCTCAATACCCATCACCCACCCTCCCCTCCCTCCCACCCCCCATCAACCCTCAGTTTGTTCTCAGTTTTTAAGAGTCTCTTATGCTTTGGCTCTCTCCCACTCTAACCTCTTTTTTTTTTTCCTTCGCCTCCCCCATGGGTTTCTGTTAAGTTTCTCAGGATCCACATAAGAGTGAAAACGTATGGTATCTGTCTTTCTCTGTATGGCTTATTTCACTTAGCATCACACTCTCCAGTTCCATCCACGTTGCTACAAAGGGCCATATTTCGTTCTTTCTCATTGCCCTGTAGTACTCCATTGTGTATATAAACCACAATTGAGGAACTTTAAATGTATCTTGCTAAGTGAAGAAAACTAAATCTGAAAAGGCTACATGCTGTATGAATCCAACTATATGACTTCTGGAAAAGAAAATGCTTCGGAGACAATAAAAAGAACAGGGCTTGCCAGGAGTTAGAGAAGAGTGAGAGAGGGATAAATAGGTAAAGCTCAGGGGATTTTTATGGTGGTGAAAATAGTCTTCATGATACGTAGTGCTCAGTAGATACCGTGGTACCGTTGTCAAAATCCATAAAATGTACCACAGAAAAAGCAAACCCTGTTGCAAACTATGGATTTTGGGGAATAATAATGTATCAATATTGGTTCATAAATTGTAACACATGTATCACACTAATAAAAGATGCCAAAAATAGGGGAAAGTGTGCCAGGGGGAGGGGCGAGGGGACGGAAACATGGGGTATTTATGAATGCTGCAGTTTCTGCTTAATTTTTCTACAAACCTAAAAATGCTTTAAAAAATGAACTGATTTTTATAATTCATTTTGAGGAACCTGAGTGAGAGATGATCCTCTTAGGAAGATAAGCACAACGGATTCTATGGTCCACATCCCTTTCTTCTACCCTTGGGTAAGTCATTTCATCACTTTTTCCTTAGCTTTCTACATGCAAAATGGGGAAATAATAATACCTACCACATAAACCTGTTGAGGATTCCGACAGTGCTGGTACATAGTTCATTATTTTCTGTACAATCGTCATCCATGAGATCGATGGAAACCGAAGTAGAACAAGAGGGTAGTGTGACTTTTAGAGGAAACATGTCTTAATATGAATCCTATGGCCAGAAGGTACAATCGTGGTCTCAGAACGAGGTCCCACATTGAAAGTCACAAGAGCAATTTTTGGGAAGCATTGCTCTATAATTGGTTAATTTCTCACATGGACATATCTATTTTATGTTGTCTATGTGATGCCTATAAAGACTATTGCCTCATTCATCAGTTTAGGGAAGATCGTGAAGACATAGTAATTACTAGAATGTATTCAGTACTTTTTTGTTTGCCAGGCACTGTTGTAAGAGTTTTGCATATTGGTTAATTTGTACATAAAAAATTAGGTAAGTACTGCTATTCTCACTTTACAAATGAGGTAACCGAGGTTAACTGATTTCACTTGCTGGTGGTCACACAGCAAATAAGTAAAAACTGCAGTTTGAAACTAAGTCACCTGATTCTAAAATCTGAATTCTTCATCACCGTATTATGGTGTCATCTTTGTAATATATACATTCTATATATGCATTTGCTGTGTGTTTTTTTCTTGTTCTAGAATTGGATTTTAACCTGGTTCCACAACTTATTAATTTTATGTCCTTAAGCAATTTTATTGGCCTCCATGGGGATAATGATAACAACAACATGGGGTATTGTAAGGATTAAGTGGCCAGATACAAGTACTGTACAAGTACAAAACAAGTACTGTTTTGAAAAGTACTGGGGACAGAGAAAGGACTTAATACATGTTATCTTTGTTATATTTTCATTATTACTTAATGATTTTATTATCATATCAATCCATCTTTATTACTGACTATGTCGATAGCAACCTTTAAAAATTTTATATCTTTACTATATATATATTAAAATATTTTGTAGAGATACACAATATTTGAAAGTGTCTTACAGCCATTAACAATCTCTATTTCACAATGTAAAGGGATCTATGGTCATTAACAAAAAGGTTTTGAGTAGAGGAGTTCTATCATCACAGAAGACTACGTGGTAACAGAATTTGGCACGGTGCCTTGTCCATAGTAGGCTCTCAATAAATATTTGATAAACTAATGAATAAATAGCACTTATTCCAATAGTGCCTTACTAGAGAACAAACAGAGGAAATGACAATGTTAGCTCTAATACCATGGTTAACCACGAGCACAGAAGGAAACTCAGCCCAACTGAACAAACACAATATACTTAAATCTAAAACACTTAGTAATGCCATAAATCTTGCAGGGATCCAAAGAAATCCCTAGGAAAAAATAATGGAAGAGTCACAGAGAAGTTAAGACTTAAGATCTGACAGGTTAATAGAATTTATTTACTGGGGGAAAAGGCACCCCACTCATTAAACCACATGTATAACAAATGAAAACATTACCTCCTAGTGTTAGGATTGGTATGGGGAGTAATTATTAAATATACTTTTCCTACATTATGACCTATGCAGTATATTATGTATATTTCATGTAGATTTATATAAATTCATATGTATCTGATAGTTTTGCTCACCCATTGCTGCAATAATGCTGCCTAGCAAACCAATGCAAAATTCAGCGGCTTAAACAACACACTTTTATTCTTATGCTCGCCTGACTGTAGGCCAGTTATGGTTCAGCCAATCTAAGATACATTCTGTCGGGTGTCTCTACTTCATGGTGTGAGTAAACTAGGTTTCACCCCATGGTATGGGTTGGGTTCAGACCCACTCTGATTTTCTCACATCCACCCTAGCCCAGTGAGGCAAATTCTTCTTACAGTGAGTGGCAGGAAGTCAAGAGGCCAATCTGAAGGCCTCTACTTCTGTCATATCCAAGAACTTTCCTTTGGCCAAAGCAAGTCACCTACAGTGGTGTATCAAAATGTCCTCACTCACCCCAGTGCGCCACAGCAGCAATGCACTTCCATGCAAGGAACCGTAAGCGTGCCTATATTGTCAATTTGAAGAAGGAAATAGAAACAAACTTTGTCAGTCTTCCTTAGAAAACAATGATAGACTCTGAGTCAGTAATGAGAAAAACAGGTAGACATTTGGGTAAGAGAATACAGAGGGTAGAGAAAAATTTGAGACCGAGAAGTAGGGGGAAGGTGTGACTATAGAAAGCACATTTGGGGCCCTGCCCGCTCTTGGAGTGGAAACACAGAAGAATTGAAACAAGAATTCAGAGTCAACCAAAGAAAGCCTGGACTAACAAATAGGTTCCAAAGTCAGGAACCAGCAAACAAAATTCAGACCTTGAGTTTCCCTAAACTGAAATGTGCATGCCTTCTATTAAATTATACTTATCTACCTGAACATAGTTTGTAACAACAAAGATCATTGCTTCTTGCTTTGTAATACATGTAAGTTTATTTCATGCGGTTGGTAAAATTCTAAGATGGCCAACACCTATTTATAATATTCTCTCTTTGCATGTGGTGGAAACTGTAACTTGCATCTAACCAATAGAACATGGCAAATATGAAGGGATTGATGATGTAATTAAAATCAAACTAAACAGTTTAATCAAAAGGGAGATTATTCTGGGTGGGCCTGTCATAACCAGATGAGCTTTTTTTTTTTTTTTAAGTTTATCTGGTTTGAGAGAGTGAGAACTAGCAGTGGGGAGGGGGATACAGAAAGGGAGAGGGACAGAGAATCTGAAGTGGTCTCTGTGCTGACAGCAGAGAGCCTGAGGTGGGGCTCAAACTCCTGAATTGTGAGATCATGACCCGAGCCGAAGTTGGACGCTTAATGACTGAGCCACACAGGCACCCCAGATGAACTCTTTTTATAGAGGGTCTAAAGCTCAGAGTTAAAGCAAAGCACCAGATAGTGTTTCTCTCTCTCTCTAGTGTCTTCCTCTCTCTTTCCTTGTGTGTGTGTGTGTGTGTGTGTGTGTGTGTGTGTGTGTGTGTGTGTGTTTTGTTGCTGGCTTTGAGGAAGCAATATGTAATGAGGTCCTACCTCTGCAATTAAATAAATTCTGCCAACAACATGAGGGCGCCTGGACAGAGATTCTGCCCTCACTCTGCTTCCAGATGAGAACCCAGCCTGCCTGACACCTTCAATGCAGACTTGCCAAGGGCCTGAGCAGAGGACCTGGCCAGGCTGTGATCATGACTCATAACACTATGAGTAAATCTATGTATTGCTTTATGCCAAAAGCTATTTGAATACAGTGCAATAAAAAATTATTTTCATGTACATCAGAAATATTGAGAGGAAAAATTTGAAAGGTTAAATATTGGTGTGTTTCCCCCACCTCATAAACTTGAAATATCATATCCCTGGTTAGATTTCCTGGAAAGCAGATTCTGAGATTAAATGGATAAAGTGGATGCATTTTACTGGGACCAACACTTGGGGGAGAGTATTCTTGGGACCAACACTTGGGGGAGAAGGAAGGAAATCAAGCTGGACAGAGCAGAATGGGAAGTTGTACTCAGTGCAATCTCCACAGACACCTCAGCTGGTCCCCGTGGTAGCTCTGAAGTTGAGGCAACTCTTTAGAGACATCCTGAGCTGGGGCCAAGGGTCCCACCCCTACAGAGACCATTCATGGGATGATGGCTGCACAGGGAAGGGGCAATTCCCAGCAAAAGCTATCCGCTGAGGGCTGACATCTGGCAGCAAATACAGTAGTTGACAGAAATGACCATCAGTCCTAAAGGGGACAGGAAGGACCGTGACCACATTTGTGATATATAATTTAACATTTGATCATAGTTGAGGCTAGCTACATTAAGCTGGGAATCAGGAGCACAAAGTAAATCAGGTGTCATTTTCTTACTTTCTAAAGCAAGAACAAAATCGCTTTATTTTTCTGCTCATCTTTTCCTTCATTTTTCCAATCAATAAAATGAAGATAATAGGAGCAATATGACCCTGAAAACAAACTGGGTATGTTCCTTGTATTTAAAAAAGAAAAAAAAAATTTTAAAAAAAATAAAAAAGAAAAAAAAAAAAAGAAAAATGCTCACAAACCAGAAGACTCTACCAGTCTTTGAAAAAGATACAGTAACTACAAATTATGCTGAAATTAATAGTTACAAATTGCTATCAAAATAATATATTTTAAAACAGCGGGCTTAACTTCTTAGAAACCTACTTGCAATTAGGAATTAAATCCTTTGTGACTTTGTAACATTGGGATTTCAGCAAAACCCTGGACAGTCTTGTGTTTCTGAATACCTTTATTGATCCCTGGACCTTGAATAAAAGAAAATTCAGGGACAGCCATGAAATTTTCAGTGTGGCAGTCGCAGTGCAAGTGATTAAGAGCCTTGTCTTTCACCTTAAGTGTTACAGTTCTACCCTGAGAGGTTTAACACCTCACCTCAAGACTCAGTCAAGTCCCGAGTGCCTGTGAATAGACACCACAAACACACCTCCAAATTTAACAAAGGAAAAAAAAAAGGAGTAAAATGAGGGACAGGGAGAAGGCTATAAGAATCTTTTAAGTTAAGATTAAAGAACAAGGAAAGTCTTAATGAAATTATTTGAAAGGCCATTAGGGAAAGAAACAAAACAAAACACGACTCTCCTGTGACTGAAGATCTGGCCGCCAAAGGAGAGCTCAACTGTGTCCAGATAAAGTACTATCATCCTTTACCTTAATGAACTCTGTACTGACAAGTCTTTTATGACAAATTTTGTGCTCTAGCAGCAACTTCAAATCTATATGAGATTTGGAGCTCCATTTAGAGCCATATCTGGCCCTGTCATGCTTGTGTGACAAGTTCTCTCAGCCCTCATCTGGGTCACTAAATGGAGATCCCATGATAGAGAAAACCGACATCCCATCCATCTTGCTTTGCATGAGTGCGCCTCTGTCAGCAAAACTACATAACAATGTTAGTTTTATATACTCTCCAGAAATGCAGCCATGAATTGGCTTCCAATAGTCCAAACAGAAGAAGAATCTTGCAAGCATCAGTTTAGAAGAGGGTTGTTCCCCTTAACCTAAAAAAAAACCACACACACACAAAAAAAACTAGCAATCACTCAAACCCTATACCATACGGTATTTTAAACCTTTTGTATACCGCTCCTTTTTTTTTTTTAATAGCTCTCCCTTGTTTGAAACAAGGTGAAGATATACCATGTAAAAAAGAAAATTATTCAAGAATAGACAGCGAAAACAGTTTATCATATAGCCAATTACATTTTTATTAACATTTCACTTCAGTAATTTGCCCTAAGGAAAAAAAAATGCCCATGGTCGAAATGGAAAAGATTTCATCTTAGAGTCATGGCCGTCTTTGTGCAAATAGGTTTTTTTCTAGTTTTTTTCTTAGTTTTTATTTGTAACATGGATGATTTGATTTCCCTTAAAGCAATGTGTAAAAAATAAAACAAATCCCCGCAACCTTAGTGCTTTCCTAGAACCTGAAACACCTCACCATAAGTGAAAAAGTTGAATCTCAAGAACTCTGTAAAATACTCTAAGGTTTTTAATAAAGGTTATATTGCCCTAAGTAATTCTTAAATGATATGTAAATCAAGTTAAAGGTGGCATTGTCATCTGTACAACAAAAGTGGCTCCTGCACGTGATTGAACAAAAGACACTGCAAAGATCACAACGACTTATGACTTATGTGTTACTTCATCATTATGGTGCATAAGGGAAGTACAAAGGAAACTACGTAGGACCTTATGAAGCCTAGAAGTGATAAACAGATTATAAGGTAGTTCTTTTCAACTGTAAATGATGATTGCAGATGAGTTTAGAATGGATTGTAAAGTCACTGGCCTCAAATAGCAATAGAAAGAATAATAATTGAAAAGGATAGAATGACAAGCTGCACTTTACTATTACCAAAAAATAAAAAAATGTAACCACTGTATTAAAAAGGACAGGGTTGCAATGCCTAAGACTTTGAAATGCCTTTTAGGAGTAATATCTTTTCCCCCAAGATTTTCTCCAACATACATTTTGTTATAATTCTTCCTGACCTTTTGCTCATCGAGATGCGGGTATCTGCAGAGGAAATTTCATAGAAAGTATCCCCTTGAAATGAAGGAACAACTTACTTTTGCCCTTCACTGATATAAACTATATTGAAAACAATTTTATGTTGCTCAGCAACATTTGATATACCAAAATAAAACCCCACCCTTCACCTGACTCTTAAAAGCAACAAAATTGAATTTCTTAACATGGCTTCCGATATCTATTTAGTTTAGATTAAATGTAGGTTAAAGTGTAACCTTCCTATAATCTGATCACAGGTTCCAACAAATAGGCTAGCTAGGGGCAGGACATGAAATAGAAAATTCCAAATTGTTCCAAGTGTGTTCATATATAGACTGTGAAACAGAATGTCCCCAGTGGCTTCCAGTGCCAGCCTTGCATCTTACAAAAGATGTGGTATCTCTGAGTGAACTCCCTCTGAACTCCACTTGTCAAAGTAATGGTGAAATAACATCACGTAAACAAAGCAAAACAAGAGGCTGGTTTGCTGCTATTGTTAGCATCATTAAAAATTAAGTATGGCTGATTTAGAGCAAATAATGCTGACGATTCCGTTATGTGCAATGGTTTTCCTGTACCATGTAGAGTTGTTTTTAAAAATATTTTGCAAGTGGTAAGATCTGTCCTTTGATAAAGCATATTTTATTTCCTTGGTCCTTTTGTCATATTTTTGTTTGGCCTTACATTAGAGCACAACAACATATAATCTCTTATAAAATACAAAAGTTAATATAATTTCTCTTTTATTTTTTTATATTTTTAAAATGTTTAGGGGCGCCTGGGTGGCTCAGTCGGTTAAGCGTCCGACTTCAGCTCAGGTCACGATCTCGCGGTCCGTGAGTTCGAGCCCCGCATCGGGCTCTGGGCTGATGGCTCAGAGCCTGGAGCCTGCTTCCGATTCTGTGTCTTCCACTCTCTCTGCCCCTCCCCCGTTCATGCTCTGTCTCTCTCTGTCTCAAAAATAAATAAAACGTTAAAAAAATTTTTTTTTAATTTTTATTTATTTATTTTGAGAAAGCGAGAGCAGGGGGGAAGCAGAGAGTGAGGGAGAGAGAGAGAGAATCCCGAGCAGGCTCCACACTGTCAGCATAGAGTCTGACACCAGGCTCAATCCCACAAACCACGAGATCATGACCTGAGCCAAAATCAAGAGTCTGATGCTTAACCGACTGAGCCACCCAGGCACTCCACATTATTTCTTTTAAAAATATCTCTTAGGAGTTACAAATGTCTTAAAAGTGCTTAGGTATATATTAAATGCACAAAACTTCTAATTAGATTCTGAGAAATCAAGAAAATCGTAGAAGATGTACCTTCAATGTTGAAACTGGTTTTCCATGTAGACCTGTAAGAGAGCATATTGAAAAACCTAAAAAAGTTTCTCTCACAGAGGTTTTTTTTTTTTTTTTTGGAGGTCCTCTCGCTTATGATGTGATTTGCAATACCCAGGTACATAGCCCTGTTACTGGTGCTCTTTTCTGAAGAAAAATTAAACTTAGTCAGCTCTGACAAATTAGAACGGGTGTTCCATGTCAAGTTTTATGTATTCTACTCTAACGCCATTAAAAATGGATAGTTTATTCCTACCCTGCTATTAATCTCAGTAAAGTTGAAATACTCGAATCCTAGAGGCATTTGCATTTTGACAATTTTAAAACAGCCTACAGTCAGTGGGATGAAAGCAAAGTTGTGAAACTTGAGGAGTTTATAAGATCACTGTCAAATTTGGGGTAATTCAGCAGCTTCCCAACAACTATATGTGTAGTCACATGATTGGCCGTTCTTGTGTTCCTTTGGCCTGGTAAGGGAGATTTCTCACAGATTTTAGAAGTGATGGATATAGAATTTAACACTTACTAAAGTGATGATAGATTACATATGTTTTCTCTTAGAACATCATTTGTCAACTGAATATATGCCCTTGCTTCACATTCTATCCTCCAGTGTTCTTCAGTTTGTAAGGTATGCCTTGATTTTTTGCCCTTTGTTTTTTGCACATTCTATTTCCTCTCTTTGGAATTTTCTTCCTTCACTTTTCTTATGGTAAAACCCTAATCAGAAGTCATTTCCACGTTGGAATTCCTTTTGCTAGGAAAGTCATATGCATGCCCACTCCAGGGCAGAGTAAGTGTGGCCTCCTATGCGTACAGGGCAACATATCCTTCCCAGTGAGAACACGTTCAGACAGTGTCGTTTTAGGACCTGAACACCATTTATTTTACTCATTCCTGTTGTATTCTCAGCATACAATATTCTGTTTAGCACAGAGTAAGTTTGTGACTAAGTGCCATTTATAGTCTCATATTTTATCACTCCCACCTTTGTGCTACATTCTCTAGCCATTTGTAACCTGTTGTCATCCCTTAAGTTTCTGGACTCTTCAGATCTCTAGGCCTTAGCTCCATTTATCCAGAATTGTCTTCTGTCTTTAACTTCTACCCACTCGTCTGGGTAGTTCTTACTATCCTTCAAAATTCAACTCACCAAGACCGCCTTTGGGAAACCACCCTTATCCTTTCATGAACACGTTGCTGACAAGGGTGTCTCAGTGTCTTTTTGGTATTCTCAATCAAATATCATATTGATAAGACTGTATTGAAATCATCCAAAATTTTCTGACTCTTTGAATTAATTGAAATATCTTAAGTACAAAAGTACTGACTTAATTCTCTATACCTATACTCTAGGTTGATGCATGGATAACATTCAGATATATAGAAGGTATTCAAATGAACTTACTGGGATTAAAAAAGCTGTGAGTCCAGGCTTCAAAATTTACTTCTTATATAATCACTGGCAAGTGACTCAGTATTTCTGAACTTTATTTTTGTTACCTTCGAAATGGGAAAAATAATGCCTGCTGGGTCTATAAATAAGCAGTCTCCTTTTCCATGATATGTTTCCATGTGGATAGATTTCAGCTGTAGTAGCCCAGCACATTTCTCCCCACCCCTCACAAGCTCATCCCTGTGGAAAAAATGACTTATCTGGGTGCTGAATCTGGGTTATATTTATTTTGCTAACTTTCCTGCTGCCAAGTTTGTATTCTCCACACTTCAGTAAGACACCTCCTTGCAACTGTTCATACTATTTGAGGTTGTGAAGATAAGACTGTGTGCCTCACAGGTAAAGACTAAGCAAGCCCTTTTGGCACCAGGTCTAAAGCCACATTCAACAATAGGCTTTCTTTCTTATAACAGTAAAATCTTTTGTCTTTTACCAGCATCTGTGGTAGCTATTCAGGAAAGGATATTGTCACTGAATTAGAAACACAACAGAAACACAACAGGAGAGGATATTACTTCTGAAATAAGTGAAATTGCCAGGTAGGGCACATGGAATGGGTATTTGGAATACTCTTACCATGATGAAGACCTGAAACCATCTCTGCAAATCTCAGGTGAATCCCTAAGGGAGTCACGCATTGACCAGAAATAGGAGAACTTTCTTGAGCGTGGCCGGTGTCTGCTCTGCAGAGTGTGAACTTGGTTCCAAAGCTGAAGCATACCCAGGCTTGAATCAGCCAATGCCTTGGGACTGGCATCTAGTCACAGTTGTGATAGCTGGGCAGTGTGCGTCATGTCCTGTTTTGAATAGTGTGTCTCCAACCCATCTGACATTAGTCCCCTTCTGCAGACCGTTAAGTCCCATGATCACAGATAGTTTTGTTTCATTCACCATTTTACCACCAGTGTCCTTAAGAGTGACAAGTAGGAGTAAGTGTTAAGAAACTATTTGTGGAATGAATGAATAATTGTTTTTCTGTTTTCCGTCTCTCATTTTGCTCCAAATATTGCCAGGGAGAAGGGATGTAATTTACTGGATCCTCTCTAATTCTACCACATGCTTGCTGTATTTCTTAGTGATCCTGGAAGGATAATATTTTCAAAAGTATATAATTTTATATTAAAAATTTCAAAGCATTGCACAAATGTCCAATACAAATACTATTTAACTTTATTGCTGTTTTAATGTACTACTTCTGCCTTTCCTTTTGGTTTTTATTTTTTTTAGTTGAGATACAATTGACATATAATGTTGTATTAGTTTGTATACAATGCGATGGTTCGGTATTTGTATGTATTGCAAAAACGATCACCACAATAAGTCTAGTTAACATCCACACCACATAGCTATGAAATATTTTTCTTGTGATGAAAACATTAAGATTTACTCTCTTAGCAACTTCCAAATATGTAGTACAGTTTATTAACTATAGTCACCATGTTGTACATTACATCACCAGAACTTACTTCCTTTGTTTTCATATTAACTAAAGCTTTTAATTCACACTGTCTAGCTTAAAGGATACTCATTTTTGTCCTTCATCTTTTTCCCTGCTACCCTAACTTTTCTTCTTCATTTATTATTACCTGTAAAAGAAAATAGTGGCAATACTAAATGAAGAAAAATAGGTGAGATTCAAATTGTGAATTATTTTCTAGAACAACATATATAAAATATTTTGTTGTACGAAAATTTTGAAGGCAGTGGCTAAAGGGTAATGTGGAAAATGTAAATTAGTCGCTGATAGTCAAAATGACATCACTGTCTACACTCAAAATACACTACCTACTGGTCACTTATTCTTTCTGAGAGATATCACATCAACCTCATTGCAGTTAGACTTGATGCTGGACACTTTTTCACCTGGGTGGGCATTCTGGGCAGTCTACACTACCTAGACCATGAGCTCTCTTACTTATTCTCATTGTCCATGACTTCCTTTTCAGAAACCTAACACCTTTCAGTTACCTCCCATGACACATTTCTTGCAAAAACATTTCCCACTCACATTATTTAAATATATCTAGAAATGCTACTAAAATGTTACATAAGAAAATATCAATTGCACCTCTTTTATTAGGTTTATTCCTAGATATCTTATGTTTTTTTTGTGCAATTGTAAATGAGATTGATTTATTTTCTCTTTCTGCTGCTTCATTCTTGACGTATACAAATGCAGCAGATTTCTGTACGTTGATTTTGTATCCTGTGACTTTACTGACTTCATTTAGTAGTTCTAGCAGTCTTTTGGTGGAGTCTTTTTGTTTTTTAAGTTTATTTATTTATTTTAAGAGACAGAAGGAGTGCACAAAGGGGAGGGGCAGAAAGAAAGGAAGAAGCCCTAGCAGGCTCCACGCCATCAGTGCAGAGCTCAACATGGGGCTCAAACACACAAAACTGCAAGATCATGACCTGAGCCAAAATTAAGAGTTGGACACTTAACTGACTGAACCACCCAGGCATCCCTCTGTCGGGTTTTCTATATAGAGTATCGTGTTATCTGTAAATAGTGAAAGTTTTACTTCTTCCTTGCTGATTTGAATGCCTTTTATTTCCTTTTGTTGTCTGATTGCTGAGGCTCGGACTTCTAGTACTATATTAAATAACAGTGGTGAGAGTGGACATCTCTTTTTCCTGACCATAGAAGAAAAGTTCTCAGGTTTTCTCCACTGAGGATGATATTAGCTGCAGGTTTTTCATATGTGGACTTTATTATATTGAGATATGTTCCCTCTAAACCTACTTTGTTGAGGGCTTTTATCATGAATGGATGTTGTACTTTGTCAAATGCTTTTTCTAAATCTTTTGAAATGATCATATGGTTCTTATCCTTTCTTTCATTAATGTGGTGACCTCACACCAGTCAGAATGGCTAAAATCAACAACACAAGAAATAACAGGTGTTGGTGAGGATGTGGAGAAAGAGGGACCCTCTTGCACTATTTCTGGGAATGCAAACTGGCTCATCCACTCTGGAAAACAGTATGGAGATTCCTCCAAAAGTTAAAAATAGAACTACTGTATGCTCCAGCAATTGCATAACTAGGTATTTACCCAAAGAATATGAAAATACTAATTCAAAGATATATATGTACCAGATGTTTATAGCAGCATTATCTACAATATGCCAACAGCCCAACTGTCTATTGACTGATGAATGGAAAAAGAAGCTGTGGTATATATATGCTATGGAATATTACTCAGCCATCAAAAATAATGAAATCTTACCATTTGCCATGGCATGGATGGAGCTAGAGAGTATTATGCTAACTGAAATAAGTCAGAGAAAGACAAATACCATATGATTTCCTCATTGAGGAACTGAAGAAAGAAAACAAATGAACAAAGGAAGAAAAGAGAGAGAGAGAGAGAGAGAGAGAGGTAAACCAAGAAACAGACTCTTAACTATCGAGTATAAACTGATGGTAACCAGAGGGAGGTAGGTGGGGGGGGAAGGATGAAATAGGTGATGAGGATTAAGGAGTATATTTCTTGTGATGAGCGCTGAGTGATTTATGGAAATGTTGAATCACTAAATTGTACACCTAAAACTAATATTACACTGTTTGTTAACTAACTGGCATTTAAATAACAACTTATATCATTTGCAGCCAACTTTTTTAGAGTACTTACTCTGTGGATCATCCTGCATTCATTCTTTTTCTGTATTATCATATCTAGTTCTTGCAACACTGCTGTTAGATAGGCATATAATCAATATTCTCTTGGTTTAACAAAACACAGAAAAAGAATGGAAAAGGAATAGTAAGTCTCATGGACAACATAGCTACCAGGGGGAGAAGTGAATGTATGACCCAAGGCAGAATGGCCTCACGCCCCACCTTCCTAATCAGAATGCTAGACTACTGAGCTCTTTATTACCGTAATTTTTCCCCATATTTTTTAGCAGTAGCTCACCTGCTTAAAACCTTTACTGTCTCTTAATTGTTAAGTAAGAAATACAATAACCTGACATTCTAAGTCATCTACAGTAGGACAAATTTAACTTCTGACTTCATCGTCTGTTAATTCGAGTCATTCCCATTTTCCTCAGCTTCTCAAATAGTCAACTAGCCATCCTACTCCTATATCTCAATTCCACTTCTCACTTTTCTCCACTATATATTCTTCTATTAATCAAATTCCATCCATCCTTCAAAGAACAAATTAAAAATAAAAAACTTACATTCCTCTCCATTCTCTTTCCAAAGTTCTCCCGTGATACATGCACTTTTGTTATGTGCACAGCACAAGCTCTTACACAACAGTTGGTGTCCAAATTCCAGTCTCGAATATAAACCATGTCCTTCCTTGAAAGGAGGCTGTATCACCATCAGATTCTTCATTCTCACAGCTGCCAGCCCAGTGACTACTGTACAGAATGTCCCATAAATGATTAGAGTGGATAGAAATGGAAGCCTAATTTCCATTTGTACCAACAGGAAAAGGATACACTGAGAATGAAGTTATTTGGTTTACTATATTCTCTACCTGTTTCTAGTGTGGACTTTTCACCTATAAATGAAACTATAGCTTTCTAGATAAAGTGTTTATTATTCTCATTGTAATTCTATAAAGCTCTCTTTGCAATAGACCAGATGAATTTTGGCATGGTGCTCTCTGCATTTTTAGTGTCAACTTTAGATAGTACTTACCTTTGTAGTGGGAAAGAGCTGGTACCACATAAAAATCACATCTGCTGTCGTAACTATTGTCATAGGTCCCTTTCTTCCTCCAAAATGGCAGCAGAAAAGCTGTGCACAGAGCAGAATCCCAAAATGTGGGAGCCTGCCCGGCAGCCCCATTGTCCTTTCTGTCATGCTATAAATGAAACAAAAAGCACAGGCAGTTGGCTGAAATCTGACTGCCAAAAGTAATAAATAAAATGTTTAATGGTCTGTCTTTTTCAAGTGGGAATGTCATGGTAGTCCACAAAAAAAAAAGACATATTAATTTAACATACAGTGAACCCCTGTACAGTATCTGCAAGTTTCCTGATAGATGTGATTAATTGAATTCAGGTCTCAGATAACAAGTCCTCAAAAGCATGTGGAGAGACATGTGTAAGAGGAAAACTAGTCTTTGCTTCCAAAATTTACCCAAGGTTAGTTCAAATCTAATTTATGACTTAGTATTGAGGAGAAGAAGGGAAGGTGCTAAAGGGGAAGAAACATTTGAAACCTGAAAGAACTGTATCAGAATCCTGATTTTGGCATTTCATTCCTGAGAGATAGTGTCTTATTATTTAACTCTCTTAGTCTTTAGTTTCTTAATCTGTAAATTGAAGATAATATTAAACACCTTTTATACATGTTATAGCTCTTGGAGATAGTCACAATGTCTGAAACATTGGCATTTTGTAAGTAATAGGTACTTCTATTAATATTATTGCCATATGGAAAATATCAGCACGAATAATAGCAAAAGATGTAAGTATTCTGAAGTATGGTCCATGGAAAAGGATCAGAGAGTATAGGACCCCACTGGAAATCCCCTCCAAGTTGAAAAGACCAGGGCCATCTTCTCTCTTCTGGTTTTCAGATACTCATTCTCGGGGGGAATGGAATCATTCCTTCAATATAAAAGCTGAGGTAAAAGAACAATCAGAAAGCCATGCAAATAGGAAGCAAATAAACACTTTGGGAGTGTTTATACCTCTTCATAAAAAAAAATAAATGAGGAGGATGGAGAGATGGGTCCAAGTGCTGATTGTACAACTAGATGGTTTGAAATGTACAAGTTACTGGGGAAATTATAAGGAGAGCTACTTAGTTTATGTCTTCAGTCTTACTTGCTCAAATTTTTGCATGATATAAATTTGAAAGTTCTAACTAACAAATTCTAGGTCAGAATCAGAGTGAAAAATAAATAGCCAAGCACAATAGATTCAATCTAACATAATAGAAATAATTGGGTAACTCTAAATTAAGACATGTAGTGACATAAACTAAGCTGTACTGGTGCTAAGTGATGAAATTGACTCAGAATGGTACATGTGTGTCTGTTGCAAAGTCAAACTTAAATCTTAATAGAATATTACATATCATTAAGTTAAATCTCCCACTTAATATAGATGTTTTCTCCTGATTAATGATTAACTAGCTCTTATTTTAGTAGAGGAGCCTTCCTCTACAAATATTATTAAATTACTTCAATCTAAAGTTGTTTAGGGAAGTAAAATTGATCATAGTATAGCAACACAAAATGCACTCATCACTTAGAAGTGAGTAATCATTTGTAGCATCACTTACAAAATTGTCCGCAACCATTTCCAGCATAACAGTAACTATGAAGATTCTTGCTGACAGTCAAATATTGTACAAATTGATTCCATATTGAAATATATTAAAAATTAATGATAAAATTAAGTGTAAATATTTCAAAAGTTGTAGGAGTTCATACCAAAAAAAAGATGATAAGGATGAATGAGAATGCTTTGGATTGCATGCAAAGCCTTTACAAATGAGGATCAGAAAGTTTAATCAATTTTTGAAGCAGTGACATTGAAGAAATTTATAACATTCTGAACATTCCCAAAGAGGGCAACTTGAATACCAAAGAATTAAGAAAGGAGACTGGAGTAATTCATGGAGTGAACTAGATAGTCTCAAGAATGATCCTCTTTATATTGCCAAAGTCTAACATGAATTGAAAAATACCACATTATAAAATTGCATTACAAAATTACGTACACACCCAAAATATACCAGTCTAAGTTAACTGATTCAGTCTAAGTTAACTTGTCATTTCAACAACTTAAAATTTGTTGGCTATCAGATAAAACTTTGGCAATTTTAGTTTTTAAAAAAAATCCCAATATGGTATTTTTTCAGTCTTCACTATGAAATTTTATTTCCAGGTTTAGAGCGGAATCATTTCAGTTGCCTTTTTCTGACACTAGTTCTACTTAGATAGCAGGAATCTCATCTGCTACCCACTGAGAACCCTCATTCTCTTTTTCAGCAGATCAGGCTTTTATACTTTATTACCTATTCATTCATTAATATATTCAAAAATATTTGTTGGGTTCCTTCCACGAACTAGACTTATTTGTAAAAGCTGGGGTAGAGCAATGAATAAAAATGCATAAAAATCTCTCTCCTCACACGTTTCAGATATTCAGTCGACATCTTAACTAATTCTCTGTTATCATCTGTCCACTCTGCCTGTTGCAGCCATACTTAACAAATCACCTCTGCAACATAATAGCTTTCAAATATTTGAAAGCAACTGTCATGTTTCCCTTTACTGTTTTCTTCCTGTAAGAAATACCCAAGTCCTTTAATTGTATTTTGTTTGACATTGTTTTGAAACCCATCAGCAACCATCGACTTCAAGAGGTACCATGATTTCTAGATTACTTCCTCATCGTTCTTTACATCCTCCTTTAGTGCCTTCCTATAATTTGTTAGAGATGTTTTTAAAATGTAGCTTACCAAAAGTAAATTTGATATATATACAATACGCACATGTAGAATAGAGAATACATGTCCTATCCTTTGTCCAGAACAGTCCATCTGTACAGCCAAAAATTGTGCTCAGAGTTTTTTTTCAGAGACAATACATCAGTGATTAGGGCCCGTGAAGATTTTTTTGAATCTCATTCACCCACAGTGGGTTAGCTTAAAAAAATGTTGCAGACTCAGATATTTTCAATCCTTTATTTCTTTACTCGAGTTGAGAGTTTTAGCACTCAACTTTATATCCTTTGCAGCATATTTACCCTGTTATATTTCATCTTGTTGATTTCAGCATATTGTGTTAGTCTTTCAAGATTTACCGTTTACTGTTAATTCTGTGCCAACAGTATTTGTAATATTGCCCAGTTTTGTGGCACCTACAAATTTAATAATCAGACTCTGTTTCTTGCCGATTAATTCAAAACTAAAAATGATAAACTTGAGACAAGCATTGATCCCTGTGGCACCCTGCTGGAGACGGCCATTGCCTAATTGTTTGCATGAGGATGTTAAGCCAGGTGTGAATTTCCCTTTCTCTGCTATCACCCAATTTATATTCCACAAGTTTACAATCAAGCAGTCATGAATGCGTTTACAATGCTTTTCTGAAACTGGAGTACACAATAGTTAAAGTATGCCTGCTAATTTCCCCCAGAAGAATTGTGTAGCTCCTTTCTCTGTGAACTTATTGCACTTTTTATGTACCTACGATATAATACCTGCTCGAATTATAGTAAAATCATTTGTTTGCACAGCAGGTCATTCAGGGGTGCTCAATATTTATTAGTCGAGTGAGTAAATGAGTGGCAGGTAAGTTTGTGTTAACTTCTTAGTCAAGGACCCGAACAGAAAATGACACAGGATTATTGTCCTGTACATAGTGAATGACTTTTGGCAACACTTAAGGTCTTAGCTAATAGGGTTCAGTATATTAAGATCATAGCATGACTGTAAGTTGTACAGATGACAGGAATTGCTACTTGCATTCAGTGTAGAGAAACCAGAGTAACTAAAAATTATGACTGCTTCAGGGTCTATGACAAAGCAATTTAAAATAGTACTCACACGTCCTACTTTATAGAAATGTTCCACTCAAATCAGGGACACATCTGTCAAATCACAGTTGCTGCTTGGGGGTATATCATGTTTTGCCAATGCAAATTAACGTAGCAGTTTGGAATTAATGTTTTGTGTTACATGCTTTCTTTTGTTTGCAAATATTTAATAATAGTGTATGCAACTATTTTTATCATTAAATATTTATTGTATATCAGCTATGCAGTAGATAGTCTATGTATGCATAGCATTGTGCACACTCTATAAGAGGCATTAAATATAATATATTTAATTTGCTATTTATAACTCATAGATGTATTGAACATATCTCTTCTCTCTTGGGAGCTCACCATCTATTTGGTGAAGACATAAGCGTGAGAAAATTAATAGCCAAATAGGGACATGATTAAGTTTAACCAGTAGTTTTGTAATGTAATAATAATGGTATTTTGATTTTTAAGCAATTAATGATGCAACACATACTTATTAAATAGCTACTATGTACTACTTAAGAAATTACCCCAGTAAGGAAAACGGTTATGGATTCTTCACTCTACCAATTTACAACTCAATAGCGGATACATTGTAGAAGTTCAAAGAGGCGAAATTTGGTTAAGTTCTTTGGTCAGTGGAAGGTTCATGAGGACTTTGAACCTGTGCTGCATCTTGAAAATTGAACAGTCACGGAATAGAGGGAAGCTCAACTCTAGGCTAAAGAATAATTGACTTTGTCTATGGAAGAAAAATAATGACAAAAATAAATTCTGCTTCTTAAGAAATTCTGGGTACTTTTTCCCTCTTCTTCATCTTCTTCTTTTGTTCAACCCTCCAGATACATCAAACAGAAAAAGATAATGATCTAGATTTCAATTGGGAGATACCAAGGCTTGCTCAGCACTTGTATCCTGATTAAATGAATCTTAGCATCCTTTGAAAAAGTAAAACATTTACTGCTCTATTACATGAGGATTTATTTTAAGTTCAAAACCTGAAGATCTCATTTATACCCTCTGAATCTAAATGTCAAACCTGGTGTGAAGCCTAAAATAAAACATGACTTAAAGAGAGAAAACTCTCCTACCTCAAGCTTCCAACTCACCTAGAAAAGGCCACTGCAGTGCATTTTCGATGCTGCTGTCATTCACTTCGCAAATTACAGGTCTTCCACTGAACATTGATGATCCATCACTGCCATGACAACAAAAGCGCTGCCTTAGCGACACTCACTGCTGGTGAGAGAATAACACACTGCTTCTAAATACTGTCGTTGAGGGATTAGTGTAGATTCTGAACAAAGGAACTTAATGAATCACACTTTGGAAATGCAGTTGAAGTATGTCAATTTATTTGCGTGAAAATGCATTCCAAACTTTTGCATAGTCAAACTTTATTTCATTAAGTGGTTGAAAGAGATGCTTAAAGGTACGCATATGAATTTTCCATTTTTTAAAGTAACTTCCTTAAATTGATGCTGCATCAGTACTAATTTTTAAGCAGAATTCATAAAAAAATATAAAACACAGAAGCATCTCAATGTAAACAACATACTTTGAGCAACTTGTTAACAAATGGCAATTTCACAGGATGAGAAATCAGAAATACTGCCTAACCATCACGACTTTGTCATTTCATAATTAAAAATTAAAGTTTCTTGCGATTACTTAAATTCATTTTTTAATCATATTTACTTATTAATTACACTACAGTTTTTATCAGAAAATAAGTGAGAGCTTAACAACAATTTGAAAAAAATATATTGCAACGATAAAATACATCTATTTCATTTTAGTTTTCGATTACATACACAAAAGGAATTTTTAAGTAGAATATCAAATATGTAACTACTATAATTTATTGAATTATCTATAAATTTTCAGTTGTCAGCATCTGAACATCTTAAGATTGCCTGTGAGTGGGTACTCATTAGATGAGTAATTGGAACCTCGGATCCTCAGATGACTCAGCTAAGGAAGAATCCTGGCTCTGAGGGTCCCACCCTCCAGGTAGCTTTATTTCTGTGCTACTCATTAGAGCTCAAATCTTACACTATTTTAGGTTGTTATCTCTCTAATATGTCTCCATTTTTTCAATAAACTTGAGGAAATATCTTTTATCTTTGTTCATTTTATCCCTCCATGGCACTTAGGGCATTTCTGAGCACATCATAGAAAACATATATTAGCTAAATTCAATTGAAATCAATTGTAATATTTTCTTTTCTGCAATGGATAAAGGTAATGTTGTTAGAAATTCTTCATAATATTTATCTGTTTGCCAGAAGTTTTATTGTTTTGTTCAAAATTTATTTCTTTAGTAAGAATTTAGAATATTCCTGGGGTGCATGGCTAGATAGAACATGTGAAACATGTGACTGTTGGGGTTATAAATTCAACCCCCACATTGGGTCCAGAGATTACCTAAAAATAAAATCTTTAAAACAAAAAAGAATTTTCAAAATCCCATGGGTCAGGAACCAAGTTAGTAAATGATCAGGATTTCAAGAAAGAACAAAAGAGTTATCTCAAGTCTGAAGAGTTCACAGCAAATAAAATGATAATGTTGTATTTTCATTTTATATGTGTGTCTATATATGTACATACACATATACACAAATGTGCACACATATGGACATATATGCACATATGCAAATATGCCTATATTTTTCAGGTTATAAAATACTTATGTGTTAACAGTGAAAAATAGAAACTTCCTAATGATTGAATAATTATTTAGTGGCAGACCCAGGACTACCAACTCAGATTGCCTTATGTTAGACACTCTGCTCTATAACACTGATCATAACATAGCACGGATGTCTAATCATGAGAAAAAAAATCATAAAATTCTAATTGAGGGGCATTCTATAAAATGCCTCACCAGTAGTTCTCAAAACTTCTCAAACCATTGAAAACAAGAAGCGTCTGAGAAACTTACACAGCCTAGAGAAAGTTAAGTTTAGCGTGAGAACTAAATGTAATGAAGTACGCTACATAGGATCGTGGAACAGACAAAAGGCATTAGGGGAAGCACCCCCAAAAATCTGAATGAACTGTGAACTTTAGTTAATAATAATGTGTCAATCATGGTTCATCAGTTTGACAAATGTAACATACTAATGTAAATTGTTAATAATAGAGGAAACTGGGCGTGAAATATTTGGGAACTCTGTGTACTTTCTTCACAATAATGCTATGAATCTAAAAATGTACCAGAATAAGGTTATTTTTAAAAATGCAAGTTGCAGCATAATCTTTATAGTGCCATCCTTTTTGCTAAAGTAAACCAGAGTATTGTGAATGTATGATATTTATATATACATACATGCACACATTTTATTATGTTGGAAAAATATGTAGACCTAGCTATTACTGTTGACCATACTATTAACTACCACAGGGAATGGAAGGAAAGATGCTAAAAGGAAATTGATCATTTTTCTTTTACATGTGTGATCAGGGGTTTACAGAGACCGTTAGATATATTTCCTCTCTGAGTCAGACTTTTCTTTCATTCTTTGAACACTAGACATAGAGATTAATATGCTGTTCACTTCCTGTCAAGTGCAACTGCCAGACAATATTCAACTTTTCCCTCAAAGTAGGTGTTTCAGTCATCCCAGTTGTGTTAGACAACAGACTTGATATATTCTATCAGTGATTGGGACGTAGGGCTGAGATTCTTACAAGCTCTACCAGCTTTGCATTTCAGGAAAAGAAGGGAAGAGAGAATGGGAGAGAAAGAGAGAGAGAGAGAGAGAAAGAGAGAGACAGAGGAGAAGACAAGAAAGGAAGGAAAGAAAGAAAGAAAGAAAGAAAGAAAGAAAGAAAGAAAGAAAGAGAAAAAGAAAGAAAGAAAAGAAAGAGTGAGAGACAGAAGAGGGAGGGGAGGGGGGAGGAAAGGAGAGGAGAGGAGAGAAGAAAATCAACAAGGAAGGAAGGAAGGAAGGAAAGAAGGAAGAAAAAGGGAAAGAAAGAAAGAAAGGTATTTATTGCATAAAAATAACAGGCTTTGAAAATTTATATTATAATTACTTTTGGCTTTAGTTGAGATTTAAAAAAATAATAAACTTCTCCATAATCTATATACAAAAACTTAAAAGTCAGCAGTACTAACCAAAATGATATCTATACCTAAAAGAGTTTTTGCTAAGTGATTGGTTATATATTTTTTTTTTATTTCCAACAGTACTTAGAGCCCATCTTTTACAAAATGTTGAAGGGATCCTGGCTCTCCATCTTTTGATAAAATGGCATAATCTATTAGTTACACATGAAAATAAAACATTTCTACATGGTGATATGTCAGAACTTTTAGTCTCTATTTGAAGATATAATAGAGATTATCATAATAACATATTTGCGTTCTCATTAGCTAAAATGATCACATATTATTTTATAGATGGTAAATAAAAAATGAAATGCCTAGAGAAAATGAAAGTTTTAAAGGATTATGCATGGTTTGAATAAACCAAATTCAAAGCAGAGAAGCTTTATGGTATGTATACCAATTTCTGAAGATACCACTTCAAACTACCTCTCTATGACCATCTTGCTTCACATGTTTAGATAATGTTTGAGACAAAGCATTATTAATGTAAAAACACTCTGACAAGTGAAAATTCATCCTTTGATCAGTCAATGTGCTATTTAAAACTCCTCAAATAGTCATAATTTTACCTCTTTATACTATGTAGCCAAAAACCTTCTTTTCTTTTTTTTTAATTTTTTTTTTAATCTTCATTTATTTTTGACATAGAGAGAAAGACAGAGTGGGATCAGGGGGGTAACAGAGAGAGGGAGACACAGAATCAGAAGTAGGCTTCAGGCTCTGAGCTGTCAGCACAGAGCCCCACGTGGGGCTTGAACTCACCAAGTGAGTTCATGACCTGAACTGAAGTCAGAGGCTCAACCGACTGAGCCACCCAGGTGCCCCTAGAAAAGCCTTCTAACTGCAGAAAACTTTAATTTTGAGAGTCAAAGCGATTTACTGACAAATCTTTTATGGTTTTTGAGGAAGTAAAAAAAATGCTTAGTAATATATTTAAGAGTTCAACTTTTATTTTTAATAAAATTAACAATTTGAAAAGGAATATTAAAAAATCATACAGTTTAATGATTATGTGTGGTACTGTTTGTTAACTGGTTTGTTTAAAATTATTAGCATTAAATTTTCTTTAGAAATATAAATACTGTTTTGTTTTATAGGATACGTGAAACTAATAATCATTCAAAAATCTCAATAATCCAAATTATAGAAGGAATGATGCTTTGGGCAAAGCACAAATATGTTGCTTCAGAAAGAGCAATCGATATTAAAAAGAGCATGTGCTTAAAATTTATGCAAGTTATGGTATTTTATTTATAAAGAACATTTATATCAAAATATTATTTTTCTGAGATTTAATCCTATCAAAAATGTCAATGCCTTACAACTGTTTGCATATTTACTAATTTCTCATTTCCCTTGAGTATTTTGCTTTTCTTGCTCTTTTTTGCTCTTTTCTTTTTCCACATTGTCTCTATTTAAGCATAATATTGGACCTGGAACATGTCCATTGTTGTTGTAAACATATCAGTTTTGCTTTTATCAAGTGTCTTTATAAGATATGGTCACCCCTTGTTCTTCTAAAACAATTCCATTGAATACATTGTCTGGTATAATATTAAATTATGTTTGCATAAGCACTCACGTGATAGTGTTGCTCCTCGAATTAACTGCCAGGAAGTCATTTATCTTTTCAGAAGAAAGACATTTCTTTTTATCAGATCATGAAATCAATACTGCCTCATCACCTGACCCTTTTTCTTTTAGCTGTCAAGAAACTCAGAGAAAATTTAATGGCCATTTACAATAACCGAATCTTATGTTTGGAAAACATTTGCCAGCTCATTAGGAGCTGTCTGTTTTACTCAAATATGCCTTATGCGTATGTAAATGCCTTTACTGTAATCTTAAATGGTTTGTATTTTTCTACTTCCCCTATTCTTAAGCTTCTTGATTCGTGCTATTTTTTTGCTTCTTTTTTTTTTCACTTTCATTTACTATACAGTCTTCAACAACGTCCCATTTGTGCATATTTTCCAAAACTATTATCACCAATGCTAACCTTGCTTAGAATTTTCACATGGTGATGATGCGTCAACATAACAACAAACTTGTCCTCCCTTGAAAAATGGTTTCCATTATTTTGTTTCTTCTCTCATTCAATAGTGACATTACCGTCAAGCCAATTATTCAAGCTAGAAACTTGGAAGTTATCTTTGAAATATTTGCTGTTACTGTTGTCATTCATGAGCTTATTCTAGTTCAGGCACTCTATTTTCATATGAAATATTTCAATAATTCCTTAAATAATTTATCTTTCTGTAATCTCTATCTCCCTTACATTCACTCTTCACCATAGCATTGGAGTTATATTTTAAAACAGAGATATAATCATGAGATTTTTATTTAAATCTTTTAACTGGCTCCCTATATCCTACTGAAATACGTACAAATGTTTGCACAGCTTTTCAGACACTTCACACATTTTCACCAATGTTCATTTCTACCATTCTTTCTATCCTCCCTCATACTTTCTCTTTCCTCATTCCATGCCTTTTCACGCACTCCTTACTGTTCTTCCTGACTGAGAACTATCCCTATTCAAGACCAAACAAAACGAAGAATCAAGAACATAAAAATAATTGTAATCATTATAAAATACCTAATATTTATGAATTTTTTACCCCAGACCAGGACTCCTTGTCAATTCCTCCATATAAAATGTCCTTTAATATTTACAGCAACCATATTAGGTAAGTTATGCTGGTAGAGAATTTTACTTCAGATCCAGAGCTCTTTCTCCAAATGTTTCTGAATTTTTTAAAACCTTGTATGGTTTTAATTTGCACATTTTTGTGGGATAGTTATGAAGGTTTCATAAGTTAATATATGCGAAGCTTTTAGAAGAATACCTGGCACAGAGAAAGCACTGATAGATATTTGTAATTTTTATTACACACTACTATACACCATAGCCTCATTCAAATTTCACCTCCTGTATCATCTGTTATGGTCATTTCCCTTAGAATATTTTTTTCTGTAGTCCTCTAATATTTAAACTCTAATGTTGTGCTTATCCAAGCATGTTGTGCATACACATTTCATTTGTTGTGTGTATTTCGGAGTTTCCCAAAACCTGGGAATTCTACTTCATTTTATTTTTAAAATACATTTATTTTATATATTTATCCTTACTCTTCTGTGTCACTTAGTGCCAAATAAATGTCTTTATATACAACCCTTGATAACCTCGAATTTCAAGTTAAAGGAAGGGAAATGAAGGAAAAAAAAACAGTTCACTAAGAAACATAGTTTTTTATTGAGTCTCTATCCTGAGGAGTCAGTTCACTCCTAATGCCTCTCTGTCCCTCCTTTATCAGAAAGGACCGTATGTTGTTGGCAAGTGCTGGTGGGCATTTATGGCTTCTTGTTTCTGTCATCGCTTTTTCACTTTCATTTACTCCAGTGTCTTCAACTGTGTTCTACTTGCACTTGTCTTCTGAAACCATCATCACCAATGCTAACCATGCTTCGAATTTTCACATGGCAGTCTCATGGTGCTGATGCCTCATCATATCTAAAATCATATTTTTCCTCCCTTGAAAAATGGAATCCTTTTTATCATATTTTCCCCTTCTCATTTAATACTATACTTGCTATTCAGGCCAGTCCAAGCTTTCTGAATTCTAAACTTAGCTTTAGTCAACAGCATCTGTCACCAGCGTCCACCTCACATTTTTGTAGCAACTAAGGTGAAGAAATGGCTGGTCCCTCTACCAACTTTGAAATGTCTACTGTGAGTCCAAGGAATGGTCTTTACTAATTTGGTTTTATTAAGGATTTTTTTTGGAGGGAATTGATCCAAGTTCTCCCCAAAACAAGACAGGAATATGAGTATTGCTTCCAATTATGATATTAGAACACCTTTTCCTTTCTTTCCCCAACACCAATTCTGAATGTTTTCCAGACAACACAACTTTCTCCAACAGTTTATTAAATTGACCTCATACTTATGTGAAATAGCCCATCCATGGATGAGAGGGTACTTTTTAACTCATGATAACGTTGTGGTTTCTTAAGTCTGGCATCTCAACATCCACCTATGGAAACCATAATCATTTCTCCATATACAAATTGGACTACTAGAAGTTCATTCTAGTATGCCATATTTCAATGAGGTGAGAGTTTGAATTAATTTATAATGACTCTCAGAGTATAAAATTAAATTAAAGTCAGAAGAGCATAAAGATGACACCAGTGAAACATTGTCAACACCAGGAATTATTGCCGAATGCAAAATACAACATTCTACCTTGCAAGTGGAGCTTAAATATATATAATGAAAATTTATTCACTCTAATTTATTCTTAGCTAGTAGAAAGCCACAAGGCACCAACATTCAAAACATTATTGCCGCATAGATTGCCACTAACCAAATCAAATCAACTACTAGTTACTGAATTAATCTTTCAGTGGGTCACAAGTCTGACAAGCAACTTTCTATGGAATCCAATCTTTGCAATTGAATCATCTGTTGTGATATATCACTGGAAAACCCAAATTATGTATATTGTTTGTTTTGCCTTCTTCCATAAGACCTTCCGTGGATGATCTTAGAGCATTTTTAAAAAATTTTTACATTAAAATTGCTTTTGTAAAGCTTGACTTAGCTAATGAATCCTTCTAGCCAAAGTATTTGCATCATCTTACACTAACTAAATTTAGGAATCCAAGGAAGACACCTACATTTTAAGATATGTCTAGTTAGATTTGTATCATACTATTGTACAAATAGTATACAAATATAATACACATACAAATATGGAGTTTGTCTCTATATTTTTCAAGGCTAACAAATAAAATATCTTTAGTCCCTTATAATAAAGCATAGATCTTATCATAGAAATGCAAATGATTAACACCAGTGTGCATTCAGAAACATGGAAAAATTGTTACTGATATATGCAACCTAATAATGTCATGTAATTTAAATATGATATATGAATTTAAATATAACACTTAATTACCTGGGATGATATTCTGCAAATGCATTTATTTATATTTAGATACACATAAGGAATTACCCTATTTATTGTAACATATTTATTATGTATATTATATATTGTAAACAGTGTGATCATCTTGGTGTTCTGGATAAACATTGAGCCAAAAAGGTGCAATTAAGTGTGAGGAGTGAAGAAATAATGTAACAAGAATCAGGTTGAGATAATAGTTTACTTAACTGTTGATTGTGGTTTGAAGATAAGGAGCAGACTGGCTTAAAGAACATCTTTTAAGGGGCAAAAAATGCCTTTACAATTGGTACACCTTTTCCAGAGCTCTGCTGTGCAATCAATTTAAGAGGGGTCTGAAACTGCACATTTAGGCAAAAAAAAAAAAAAAAAAAAGGAAACTTTTATAGCTCTCACCATTTACCTTTCAAAATCCAGAGAGTGAGAGCCTTAGCTATTTTTTTACCCTCTCTTCAAAAAGCAGGTTGAATCAGTCCTCTTCAATTGATTACATTGGGAAATAGCTAAAGCAATCCAAAATCTGATTTGTAGAAGCTTGTCATGGGCTCAGAAAACTACCATTAAGTGACAGTTGATTTCACAAGGTTTTCTTTTAAAATTGCCACCTACTGACAAGGGAAAAGGAAAAAAAAAGATTAGTCTTTAATTTTATTTTCTTTGTTTTAATTTTTTTTTAATTCCAGTTAGTTAACATATAATGTAATATTAGTTTCAGGTATACAATATAGAGATTCAACATTTCTTTACAACACTCAGTGCTCATGATAGCAAGTGCATTCCTTAATCCCCATCACCTGTTTAACCCATCCTCCCACCTGCCTCAGTTCTGGTAACCATCAGTTTGTGCTCTATAGTTAAGAGTCTCTCTCTCTCTAATACACAATGGAATGTTACTCAACCATCAAAAAGAATGAAATCTTGCCATTTGCAATGGCAGAGATGGAGCTAGAGTATTAGGCCAAGCGAAATAATGTCAGTCAGAAAAGGACAAATACCATACAATTTCACTCATGTGTGGAATCTGAGAAACCAAACAAATGACAAAAGGGGGAAAAAAGAGAGAGGCCAACCAAGAAATAGACTCTGTACTTAGAGGACAAACTGATGGTTACCACAGGGGAGGTGGGTAGAAAAATGCTGTGATGAGCACTCGGTGTTGTATGAAAGTGTTGAGTCTCTATATCATATACCTGAACCTGATACTACACTGTATGTTAACCAACTGGAATTTAAGTGAAGAAAAAAAAAAAAAAAGACTTTCTTCTCTCTTTTTTTCCCTTTGTTTGTTTGGTTTCTCAAATTCCACATGTGAGTGAAGTCATATAGTATTTGTCTTTCTCTGACTGACTTATTTTGTTTAACATAACACATTCCAGCTCCATCCGCATTGTTGCACATGGCAAGATTTCATCCTTTTTGATGGCTGAGTAATATTCCATTGTGTATATATAGCACATCTTCACATCTTCCTCATGTATTTATCAGTCAATGGGCACCAGGGCTGTTTCCATAATTTGGCTATTGTAGATAATGCTGCTTTACCCATCAGAGTGCATATATCCCTTTGGAATAGTATTTTTGTATTCCTTGGGCAAATTCCTACTAGTGCAATCAATGGATAATAGGGTAGTTCTATTTTTAACCTTTTGAGTCATCTTCATACTGTTTTCCACAGTGACTGTACCAGTTTGCAATCTCACTGAGAGTGTGAGCGGGTTCCCCTTCCTCCACATCCTCACCAACACCTGTTGTTTCCTGAGTTGTTAATTGTAGCCATTCTGACAGGTATGAGGTGGTATCTCATTGTAGTTTTGATGTGCATTTCCTTGATGATGAGTGAGTTGCGCATCTTTTCATGTGACAGTTAGCCATGTGGAGGTCTTCTTTGGAAGAGTGTTTATTCATGTCTTCTGCCCATTTTTTAAAATTGGATTATCCATTTTTGGGGTGTTGAATTTTATAAGTTCTTTATATATTTTGGATAGAGTAGTCTTCAAGTTTATAATACTTCTAATATACTGGTAAACATAAGATTTTACAGAATAAATACCAAACGTTTACAGAGACAGAAACTCTGTGTTTCTATATGTCCACCTACCTACCTGCCTGTCTATTTTATAAGGATTTGATGCATTTGATGCATTTGATGTTCTAAGCATTTGATGTTTTTCATAAATAGAAAAGTTATAGAAATGAAAAAAAAAGGAAGGAAGGAGGTATATATAAAGTATAACCCATATTAAATTTAGTTTCTATGTGGCTAGTCTGGGTGCAGATGTGACATTAAAAAAGTCTGACATCTCTAAAATAACATAAAAATATTTATGTAATGTGAAATCAATGTAAATCTTTATTTCAGACTTATAAAAATGCATGGTGTGATTCCCTCCTCAAAACAAACAGAAGTTAACTCCCATTTATTTCTTGTTTCTTTCTTGCAAATCTCACTCCCACAATAGATGCTCTAAGATTTTTAATGTCAACCTAAACTCTCCACTCTTCTGGTGCTCAGTGCTGACATTTTGTTTTTCCTCTTTGTCTCTAACTTTATTTTTTATTTATTTATTTATTTTTTTGCCAATAGCTCTTTATGCCATTGAAGTTCAAAGTGGTCTGTGCTTCTCAACCTTTACGCTTATTTTAGTTATCCTGATTATGTATGACAAAGACCTAGGAATTTAATTATCAAAACCCAGATTTCTTTTAACAGGCAGAGGAAGAGATTTTGTGAAAATCCCCTGTTAATATTTTCCTATCCAAGCTCACATACACAGAAACATATGTGCATGTACTTAAGATATCATCAATTAGAAGATAAGTCATCAGTAAGTTGTAGTGATTCCCATAAACCTTGAAGATGGCCAACTAAAGCATCACTACCCCTCTGTTACTGACCTACAGTATAAACTTGTCCTTAGGGAAGTCTATTGCTTTGATCCCTAGAGTTAATTAGTTTATAAAGTTGTTTTGGTTAAAAATATATATAAAATTATTTTCTGCTGAAACATTTTCTAATTTCTAATTTAGTACTACCCTTGTATATGTATACTACTATTACATAAAATACATGTGCAAACCTTGTAGAATGTCAATAATAATATATGGCACTTTTTCTAATATGGTAATTTATAATATAATAACTTTTCTAAGCAATATGTATAGACATGTGCCTTTGAAGAACACACATATACATATAAATATATAATGAATCATTTAGAAAGATTAATATCTACTGGTAATTGACACCAGTCTTTGTAGATGTTACAGAGCTGAGTAGGCAAGTGAGATTTTATTTGTGGTCTAATTTTATGTATGTAAATACATAGAAAATATATAAAACAGAAAAATACATAATTTGTTACTTGTATAAGAACAGGATCTTAATTTGACTGAATGTTAGGTAATCCATTTCCCAAAGCAAGATGCCAGACCAATTCTGTGGAATTTGCACAGTAGTTAACCAAATTCTGTCAGTATTGTCCCATCAGCTACCTCTCCCTTAAAAGAGAGTTGCTTAACGTACTGTGTATTCTGCATCTCCTACCACAAGATGCTCAACTTCAATCACATGAGGAAGACTTGGAAATAAATATACAAGATCTTAGCTTTAAGCTCCCACTTTTTAAAATTTTTTTTAAGTGGTTTATTTGTTTTTAAGAGAGAGAGAGAAGACAGAATGTGAGCAGGGGGCAAAGACAGGGGGAGACCAAGAATCTGAAGCAGGTTCCAGGCTCTGGGCTGTCAGCACAGAGCCTAACGTGGGGCTCAAATCCATGAACTGTGTGATTATGACCTGAGCCAAAGTTGGATGCCCAACAGACTGAGCCTTCCAGGCACCCCTAAGCTCCTACTTTTGAGGCACACAGAAGTGGCCTGATTAATTCCTGAAAAGGCTAAATGTTTATGAAGTTCTGAAGTTATGACTGGCCAGTTCAGATGGCACAATGGGAACTGGCTGCTGTTGGAATGGCCAGTAAGCCCAGGATTTGATGGCCGAACGATGTGTGAGGTTCCCTAAACCAGTTTTGGATCTCATGGAAGAGAAATGCTTTGAAAGGAACAATATCCGAGATGCTTTCTGTGACAAAGATTCAGATATCAGAAACTAGGGCTGAGAGAGAATTCTTTAATCTCAAGAATTTTCACATTCTTGAGAGATCTCAAGAAATTAGGATCTCCTAAGAACATAGAGAAGCACCCATGAGAAGAAGAATCAGTATGTGGAGGAATCTACCCACGATGGGCAATATGGCCAGATTAAATCCATATTAATGTGGTAAACTCTTCCTTTTATTTACCTCTTCAGATTCTCCATGTTTCAAATGTGTGGGTGCTTAAAACAGCATCAAGGAGGTAATGGAGTGAGAATTAGAGAAGAAATCAAACATATGCTACTTTCCCAGGGCGGGTTTCTCAGCTCAATCTGAAGGAGGACAAAAATAAACTATGTGAAACTTTAGAACTTTGGTATAGTAGCTTAAAATTTTTACATGTGCCACATATAAACAATGATTTTATTATCTGTGATGAAAACAGCTGTGAAATTTGTCTAAGATTTTATTCCACCATGGTGAAGTTGAGTCCACAGAATAAATTTAATGGGCTATTAGTAAGAAATAATAAAATCTTTCTACCTCAATTCTTCAGTGCAGTTTATTCAATAAAGTTGTTACCTGTAATTAAAAATTTAAGAAAAAATAGGATAGAAAACGCTTCCTGTGTTTTCTAGGGAAATAACAATGATGTCAATATTGTATTATGTAATCTGGACCTTAAAATAAAACACAGTAAAAGGCAAAATAAAGAGGCAGTGGATCAAGAGAAGACAAAATTGGACCCAAATCCCAATTTTAAAATAATGCAATTTTCTATGGAATAAGGCTGATTAATCTGAAAGTTTAGTTATAGTAATATTAGCTATACAAGTCATCTAGATAAGAAATGCAGTTCATTCAACTAGATGACTTTTCTTTTTTTTAAATACTATTGTGAATAGAGCTCTGTAATGGAAAACTTCCAAAGTAAAGACTTATTTTTGACATTTTTCAATATTGTACATAAAAGGTCTAAAATATTGATAATTTGGCATATTTTAGTACGTTTGCTAAGTATTTCAACTCCCTAAGATTTCTAAGTTCTGTTTTCAGATAAGTAAAAGCATTTTAGAAAGTAACACAATTTCTGTGAAGAGTTTGACTTCTTCCTTGCCAATTTGTAGACCTTTTATTTCTTTTTGTGTCTGATTGCTGATGCTAGGACTTCCAGTACTATATTGAACAACAGCGATGGGAGTGGATATCCCTGTTGTGTTCCTTACCTTAGGGGAAATCTCTCAGTTTTTCCCCATTGAGGATGATATTAGCTGTGGGTGTTTCGTTATGTGGCCTTTGTGTTGTTGAGGTATATTCCTTCTATTCATACTTTCTTGAGGGTTTTTATCAAGAAAGTATGCTGTAGAAAGAGAGAGGCAGAGAGAGAGAGTGCATGCATGTGAGCAGAAACAGGAGAGGGCAGAAAGAGAGGGAGAGAGAGAATCCCAAGCAGGCTCTGTACTGTCAGTACAGAGCCCTATGCAGGGCTCAATCCCATGAACTTTGAGATCACGACCTAAGCTGAAATCAAGAGTCAGACACTTAACCTACTGAACCACCCAGGCACCCAATCAAATGGTGTTTTGTTTTGTTTTGTTTTCTTACATTTATTGAGAAGATCCTGTGGTTCCTACCTTTTCTTCTTTAATGTGGTATATCATGTTGATTGATTTGCAGATATTAAATCACCCCTGCAGCCCAGGAATAAATTCCACTTGATCGTGGTGAATAATTCTTTTAATGTATTGTTGGATTCAATTTGCTAGTATCTTGCTAAGGATCTTTGTGTCTATGTTCATCAGGGATATTGGTCTGTTATTCTCCTTTTTAGTGGGGTCTTCGTGTGATTTTAGAGTCAAGGTAATCCTGGCCTCATAGAGTGAGTTTGGAAGTTTTCCTTCCTTTTCTATTTTTTGGAACAGCTTCAAAAGGATAGGTATTAACTCTTATTTAAATGTTTGGTAGAATTCCTCTAGGAAGCCAATCAACTCTCATCTGGACTCTTGTTTTTTGGGATATTTTTGATTACTAATTCAATTTCCTTACTGGTTAGGGGTCTGTTTAAATTTTCTATTTCTTCCTTTTTCAGTTTTGGCAGTTTATATATTTCTAGGAATTTATCCATTTCTTCCTGATTACCCAATATGTTGGCATATACTTGCTCATAATATTCTCTTATTATTGTTTGTATTTCTGTGGGGTTGGTTGTGATCTCTCCTCTTTCATTCATGATTGCATTTATTTGGATCTTTTTCTTTTTGATAAGTCTGCCTAGAGGTTTATCAATTTTGTTAATTCTTTCAAAGAACTGGCTCCTAGTTTTATTGATCTGTTCTGTTGTTTTCATTTCAATATCATTGATTTCTGCACCAATCTTTATTATTTCCCTTCTTCTATAGGCTTTTGGCTTTATTTGCTGTTATTTTTCCAGCTCCTTTAGGTGTGAGGTGAGGTTGTGTGTATTTGAGACATTCCTTCCTTCTTTAGGAAGGCCTGATTGCTATATACTTCCCTCTTATGATCACCTTTGCTGCCTCCTAAAGGGTTTGGACTGCTGTGTTTTCATTTACATTGACTTCCATGTACAATTTTATTTCCTCTTTAATTTCTTGGTTAACCCATTCATTCTTTTTTTTTTAATGTTTTATTTATTTTTGAGATAGAGAGAGAGAATGGGGGATGAGCAGAGAGAGAGGGAGACACAGAATCCGAAGCAGGCTCCTGGCTCTGAGCTGTCAGCACGGAGCCCGAACACAGGGCTCGAACCCACGAACGAGATCATGACCTGAGCTGAAGTCGGATGCTCAACTGACTGAGCCACCCAGGCACCCCACCCATTCATTCTTTAGTAAGATGTTCTTTAATGTCCAAGTATTTGTGATCTTTATACATTTTTTTCTTGTTTCATTTCAAGTTTCATAGTGTTGTGGTCTAAAAATACACATGGTATAATCTAGATCTTTTTGCACTTGGTGAGGGCTGATTCGTGACCCGGTATGTGATCTATTCTGGAGAATGTTCCATGTGCACTAGAGACAAATGTGTATTCTGCTACTTTAGGATGAAAAGTTCTGAATATATCTGTTAAGTCCATCTGATCCAGCATGTCATTTAAAGTCATTGTTTCTTTGTTGATTTTCTGCTTAGGTGATCTATCCATTGTTGTAAATGGAGTATTGAAATCCCCTACTATAATTGTATTATTATCAATGAGTTTCTTTATGCTTGTGATTAATTGATTTATATATTTGGGAATTCCAAGTTGGCATAAATATTTACAATTGTTAGATCTTCTTGGTAGATATAATGCTTAATTATGATATAATGCTCTGTTTCATATCTTGTTACAGTCTATGTTTTAAAATCTAGTTTACCTGATATAAGTATGGCTGGTCTGGCTTTCCTCTGCTGTCCATTAGCATGACACATGGTTCTCCATCCCCTCGCTTTCAATCTGCAAGTGTTTTTACATCTAAAATAAGTCTCTTGTAGGCAGCCTATAGAAGGATCTTTTTTATATATTCTGATACCCTATGTATTTTCATTGGAGCATTTAGTTCATTTACATTCAGAGTAATTACTGAAAGATATGGATTTTGTGCCATTGTGTCACGTGCAAAATTGA
Source organism: Acinonyx jubatus (assembly GCF_027475565.1). Lineage (NCBI taxonomy): Eukaryota > Metazoa > Chordata > Mammalia > Carnivora > Felidae > Acinonyx > Acinonyx jubatus. The sequence goes on along the minus strand of NC_069380.1, from coordinate 33,853,870 downwards.
TATTTCTGGTGACGTTCTCTGGTCCTTTCTAGTCTTCGTTGCTGTTAGTTTTATTTTGTTTTGTTTTGTTTTTTTCTCCACTGAAAAAGGTCCCCTTAAAATCTCTTGCAGGGCTGGTTTAGTGGTCATGAATTCCTTTAGTTTTTATTTGTCTGGGGAACTCTTTATCTCTCCTTCTATTCTGAATAACAGTCTCGTTGGATAAAGAATTCTTGGCTGCACGTTTTTCTAATTCAGCATGTTGAATATATCCTGCCACTCCTTTCCGGCCAGCCAAGTTTCTGTGGATAGATCTGCTGCGAACCTGGTCTGTCTTCCCTTGTAGGTTAAGTTTTTTGTTGTTGTTGTTGTTGTTGTTGTTGTTTTCCTTTCTGCCTTAATGATTCTTTCCCTGTCTATGTATTTTGTGAATTTGACTATGATATGCCTTCATGATGGTAGCTTCTTGTTTAATCTTATGGGAATTCTCATTGCTTCTTGGATTTTGATGTCTGTGTCCTTCCCCCAGATTAGGGAAGTTTTCAGCTGTAATTTGCTCACATAAACCTGCCCCTTTTTCTCTCTTTTCATCTTCTGGGACACTGATGATATGAATGTTATTCCTCTTTAATACATTGCTGAGTTCTCAGAGTATTGTATTGTAATCTTTCGCCTTTGCTTCCCTTTTTTATTCAGCTTCATTATTTTCCATAATTTTATCTTCTATATCACTGATTCACTGCTCTACTTTGTACATCCTTGCCATCATGGCCTCCATTCGAGATTGGGTCTCAGTTATAGTATTTTTAATTTCAGACTGACTAGATTTTAGTGCTATTATCTCTGCATAAAGCTATTCTATGGTGTCTTCTATGCTTTTTTCAACCTCAGCTAGTATTCTTATAATTGTGGTTTTAAATTCTAGTTCATACATCTTACTTATATCTGTGTTGATTAAATCCCTGGCTGTCATTTTTCTCTGTTCTTTTTTGGGTGTGAATTCCTCTGTCTTGCCATTTTTGAGGAAAAAAATTAATGAAATTACATTAAAAGTTAAAATTAAAAAATTAATAACAAAATCAAACAAAAAATCAAATAAAGGAACCTAGATCCTAGATGTATTTTGGTCTGCTTATTGAGAGAAGCTTGAGAGAAAAGAAAAAAAAGAGAAAAGAATAAAACGTGAAAAAAAATTTTTAAACTTGAAATAATATTTAAAAATAATATAATAAGATAAAAAAGAATAGAAAATAGAATTTAAAAAATGTTCTTTCTGTATCCAAGAAAGAAAAAGAAAAGAAAGAAAAAAGAAAACAACATAAACACAAACAGAAGCAAAGAAAATGAACAAACACATGAACCAGCAAACAAAATGAAACCTGAATGAAACTATATCCAGTTTCCCTAGAACTGAAATTTTGCAGCACACTATGGTCCTTAGACTAAGTGGGTGGAAGGGATTTGTGCTAGTCTTCCAGAGGATGCACCTGGAGAGCACAGATAGGTGGGACTTCATTCTCCACTTGGTGGATCTACTTTGCTCACTGACTTGTTCCAGAAAATGTTTGCATGACTGCAACAGCAGAGGTTCAGAAATCACAACACACAGTGGTACCAGGTTTTGCTGCACTATCAATAAATGTGGCAGGTCTCTGGTATACAACAGGACTTTTGCCCATGAGGAGACTGTATCACCTTTACCAAATGCATTCCAATCAGGATAACTCCTGAGGGGCACAGAGTCCCCTCAGACCACATTGCCTGTTCCTGGGGATTCACACTGCTTCCTTGCCGAAGCCCCACCAGGCACACTGATGGCTGAAATTTCAGACTCTGTGTTACGCTATTTATAGAAAACTGGCAGTATTGAAACCCTGTCCTTTTCCCCAGGGAATGGTTTTGGGGCACAGATTTCTTGCCAGGTCCTTGTGAGTGTTTTCACTCTTTCTCTATTTCTCTCCTGCTATTTTCAAGGGGAATGCTTTCCTTGCATGATCCATATGCTCTGCACTCTCTCCCCCTTTCTCTTTCTCTTCCTGGCCTCTTTCCACAAAAATGGCTCGCTCCCTCCCCTCCATGACACCACAGCTTCTCTCTCCACCAGTTCACCTCTCCACACTGTGCACTTGCCAAGTTCTCTTGTTCAAATTACACAGAGTATGGTGTTAATCCTCAGATCAATATCCTAGGTGTTCAAAATGGTTTGATGCTGATCTAACTGTGTTTCAGGGACAAGACAAGATTGGGATCCCCATATTCCTCCATCTCTACAATTATTCTGTGATATTCTTGATAATGCCTTTGCTACTGTCATTTTATCACATCTCTGACCATCAAAAATTTATCCAAGCAAGAGATTTAGATTTATTTGAAGTGCTTATAAAAGTCCTCTTTATAGAAACCTCTCCCATATCTAAAGAAAGTTATTGTCATCTTTAGTGTTTTCATTCAAGGCTAAGTAATTCTAATGTCATCAACTATTTTTTTAAGATGGTATTTTCTGGTTCTTCAAAGGTTGTCAATGTTCCTTCCTCTCTGGAGAATTTTCTCTTAATGGCTTCTCTGTCACCTACAGACCTTAATTTTTCATCTCAGAAGCACATCAAATTATCTAATAAAAGCTTTTAAACAGATTACAATAGCAAACTAAAAATGCTGAAGTCACCAGCCATCATTTTGTTATTATCATAACCTTTGTGCTCATTGTTATTCAGCATTTATGCATCACCTTGATTTTCTCAGAATGTTTATAATCATCATTTTCTAGCTATTTGCAGCTAATATGCAGAATCTATAATTGCTAATGAACAAGTATAATAATAATTCATGAACTGTCTGCCCCTCTTATTTCTTAAATAACATGTTTTCTATCTAAACTAGATTCTTCTCATATGCAGTTGCAAGCAAATCCCATGGGATAAAAATTTGGCACATAATTTCTATACTATGTAATTCCTTTACATATGTAAACCTGCCAAACATCTGAACTCACATAAAGATAACAATTTTCTTTAGAAGGTGGGACTTTTGCATTCTTTTTAATAGTTTTTTTTTTTACCATTAATTCAACTGGCTCTTTACTGTTCTTCATAATGACAAGTAGAATATAAAGTTATAAAACATTTTAAAGCATAAAATTGTGTTTGAAAGAATATAAATGTAAAATTAAATAATAAAGAGATTAAATATAGACACTTAAAATGTAGAAAAAAGCTTTTGCTTACACTGTGAAACATAACAGTATTAACAATAATATGTACAATATTTATCCAGGTTTACTTATGCTCTATCAAGCCTGTTTTATTGCTGATGACCTAGGATAAATCTTTTTCAAGGCAATGTTCCCACTTAACAGTTACAAAAAAAGGAAATTCATCTATGTATAAACCCAGAGGCAATAGGGTTTTCTCAATCACTAGTTAAGCACTGGTACTTATTTGTTTATATCCTTTTCACCACGCTCTTATTGCACATTTATATAGTTGACTACCCACAAAAATAACATAAAGAATCCTGTTATAATAATAAAACTAGTTTGAAGAGATTGCCACTAATAATTTCTGTGATAATGGATCTCTTTTATCATCAGTTTCTCTTATGAAATGTGAAAACTGGAATTTTGATCTCTTAGCCCCACTAGAACTTACATTTATAGTGCTATGAAGTTGTTTGTGCTTTTCTTTCACGTTCTTTGAGAACGATACCTCAAGTGTCTTATTTTATTGTTCCTTTTCCTGAAGGCTTTTGCCCATATACAGAAAATATAATAGTTTTTCCAGTACTCCCTGACATTTCCACCAAAGACATTTTTTATTTTCCCCTTAAAAAAACAGATGATGGACATACTGAAAGAATGTACCTGTTGATACTAAAGCCATACTATACTTTACAACATTATCTTATACATGTTGTCCTAGCAAATTTGTCCTTTAGTCTTATATTGCAAGGTTCTAGAAAAGTAATGAGTAACAAACGAAATAGGTACACTCTAATACTGATTTAGGAACAGACTACTTAGATTGTGCCAATAGTTGGGGAAATTCTTAAATCCTTAAAATGGGCAAGATAAATAGATTTTCTTTTAATTGACAAGAGAGACAATATCTACTCTTACTATTTTACTCTTCTTAAAGACAAAGAAAGGATTATGAACTGGAACAAAACAGTTGGATGTGTAAGTTATACTAAACACAGTAGTTTACTTTTAACCTAGAAGAACTCTGAGTTGGTCCTGTTTTGTTTATCACTTTTATCTATAACTAGAATGAAGGAAAATGCAGAATCAAGGAAACCAAGAGTTAGTAAATTTTAAAATTCTACAAAAGAGAGAGGCGTAGTTAATGTTGTAAGATAGTAAAATGTTTAATAGGCATATATGTGAATTCATTGAAAGCACACACATACAGATACATATAGACACATACACACACTTGTTTATATTTGGAATATAGTGTACTTGTATTCACTCTAGCAAATTTAAACAAAAAAGAAAATGGGAGTCTTAGTTAATTAAATGTCAGTAATCCCTTAAAATGTGATGAGTTGAGGGTAAAAGGGGCTCTAGTGTGAAAGTAAAAATTAAATCATACTTCTGGGTAGAATTTACATGAGGGACATTTGGGCACAATATTAAAAAAGAAGTTCAAGTAGTGCAACTTTTCCAGCAGTGTATAAAGGTAGCTACATTGTTGTGTGCATTGCTAGAAGAACAATAGAGAAGGTGGAATACTCAAAGGTCATAGATCAAGATACTAAGAGAGATTTCTGTAGTGAGTACTGGGTGGAATAGATGATTTCTAAATTTTGTTCATATTCTAAGATTCTATTATGATATTTTCTACTGATTTATAACTAGGATCTAAAAGTTGTTTCTGTATTACCTGGAATTTCTAAGTATACATATGAATCTGTGATAAGTATAAAAGTATACCATGTTTTATCCAATTACATTTAATACAATATTTGTATGTTGAACACCAGTTAGTACCAGAAGCTTTGTTTGATACTGAAAATGGTACTGAATGAGGCAAGCTCTGCCTCCTTCAGTATATATATATATATATATATATATATATATATATATATGTGTGTGTGTGTGTGTGTGTGTGTGTGTGTGTATATATATATATATATATATATATATATATATATATAAATGCAGAACACAAACACATGATCTGACCATTATATGTACTACATGATATGGTAAATGCAGTGGATGTCATGCAGAAACAAAGAGGGTGCCATGAAAGCAGGGCTTAGAGGGAAATTTAAAGTAGTAAATGTATATCTTAGAAAAAAAAAATAAAGGGAATTCTAATCTCCATTGCCTAAACTTCTGTCTTAGGAAACTACAAAAAGAAAAATAAATTCAAAGTAAGTAGAAGAAAACAAATAATAAAATTTAGGGCAGAAATCAATGAAATTGAAAATAGGAAATATACAGAGAAAATCAACCAAATCAAAGGATCAATAAATCATTAAGCCTCCACCAGGCTAACTAAGAATAAAAGAGATGACCACAAATTACTAACATCAATAATTAAAAAAAAATAGATATCATTATAGGTCTCATAGACTTTGAAAAGGATAAATAGGAAATATTATAAACAAGTCTGTCCACAAATTTGATAACCTAGATGAAATAGACCTATTATTTAAAATATATAATCTGCCAAAACTCACACAAGAGAAAATAGATAATATGAATAGGCATATGTCTATTAAATAAATTGATCAATAATCAATGAACTTCTAAAACAGGTAGCACCAGGTTCAGATGGGTTCAACAGTGAATTTTATCTAACATGTAGGGAAGGAATTACACTAATTCTTTACAATCTCCTTCAGAAGATATTAGAGGAAATACTTCCTAACTTATTTTCTGAGACCAGCATTGTCCCAACACCATACCCAGACAAAGACATTACAAGAAAAGATAACTGTGTATCAATATGTCTCATAAATATGGATGCAAAGCCCTCAACAAAATAGCAAATTAAATCCAACAATGCATAAAAAGAATAATATACCATGACCAAGTGGGTTTTATTCCAGTTATGTAAGGCTGGTTCAACATTCAAAAATAAATGTAATCCATCACATCAAAAACCTAAAGAAAATCAATTATATGATCATATAAATAGTAACAGAAAAAACACTTGAGGAAATCCAATATCCATTCATGATACACTAGAAATAGAGGGGAGCTTTCTTAAATTGATAAAGAATATAAAAAATCTATAAAAACCCCTATGCTAACATCACAGTGAGAAGCTTCAAGCCACTAATATCAGGCACATAGCAAAGATGCCACCTCTTGGCACTACTCTTTAACATCGAACTTGAAGCCCTAACTAATGGTATAAGACAGGAAAAATAAATAAAATATACATTGATTAAGAGGGAAGAAATAAAACTCTTTGTTCTCAGGTAACATCACCCTCAATGTAGAAAATCCAAAACTGCTGTAAAAATTAAAGCCTATTGGAAAAAAAGAAGGGAGGCTGATATTGACTTTATTGTTAAAATATATATCTTTTATTTATTTGTTCTTGGAAAAATCTCAGAAAAAAATTTCCAAGAATGAATTCAAAGTTAAAATCAAACTCTGGTATACTTACACATGCAAGTTTATCTCATCTGAACAAATTAGTTGACTTTGAAATTTATTTGGAGAAAAAAATATTTTTTTCTGTTATAGAAATTGAGAAGGATAATTTCCTGTTGTCCTTTTAGCAATAACTCTGTGTGTGTGGGTGTGTGGGTGTGTGTGTGTGTGGGTGGGTGGGTGTGTGTGTGTGTGTGTGGGTGTGTTAATGCATGTGGAGTGTAGGTATGTGTGTGTGTTATAGCCAATTTATGTTAGATATTAAATAAAAATGTCCCTTATTTTTATAATTGGATATTTGTGAAGCATATTCTAAATCTAATTACTATAAAATTATAAATTCTAATACTCATCAAATTTATCATATCTTCACAATGTATTTATAGTTACTAACATTAACTCACAGTAGCTATCTTATGTCTGTAATATTTCTTAGACTGTAAACCTAGACATTACTCTTGAATCATTTCACTCTCTACTTTGCATCCAATTAATAACATACTCATTCCAAGTTGTCCTTTAAAGTATGACTTAAATCCACTCTTTTTTCCTTATTCCCCACCATCTTTTCCCAAAGACACACATCTTTACCTCTCTCCCATACTACTTTAATATTACTAATATATATTCTTTGTTTTTTTGTTTTTTGTTTTTTTTTTGTTTTTTTACTTTCCAATCCATTTATCACACAACTTTAGGAATTATCTTCAACAACAACAATAAAATCTCTTCATATTATTCCAATGCTTAAAAATTTTAGTGGATCCCTCATTGCTTTTGGGAAAATATCTAAACTATGTTATAGATTCAAAGGCCTTGCATCCTTATCTTCTCAGATTGGCCCAATTGTCTATGTCCGGTCCCTTTAAGAACTTGTTTATTTATGACCTTTTCCTGCTTCCAACATCCCATTACACATTTTCTTTCCTCTCACTAAAAAACAAAACCACTATCACTGTGTGACACCTACTCATCTTTCAGATTAGAGCTTAGATGTCATCTTAAGTGTCCATCCATGACCCCCAAAATCTTCACTGCCCTTGTTATAACACCTATCATATTGTGTTTAATCTCTTGCTAACTTATCTGTGTCACTTATTATACTGTAAAATCAAATAGTGAAGAAACTTTATAACCAGTGTTTAGTGCAGTGTTTTACACAGGAAAGGTACTAAATAAGTTTATTGCAAGAAAGAAACAAAAGGCAAGAAAACTCATTTTTACATTAGTAACATTTTGGATGAAATAACTTAATAAGCCACATTGTCAGGGCTTTTTCATTTCTAATCCAAGCTGGCTTCTCAGAATTCTCCACTTACCTAATAATAATAATATCTTTGATAGTTTATTTTAATAAATCCATGAGATTGACAAAATATATGTAATGTGGAAATCTGTTTATCAGCTGAGACTTTCTGGGTCAATTTAATCTTGTTATCTTTATTTTAACTTTTTAGGGTATAAACATGTACAGGCAAATTCACTGTCTAGAATTTCTTCCTAGGTGTGGATTTTTCCTTTCATTTCCTCTTCTAAAAGTGGTTGAACTTCTGTTTTGAGATTACTAAATATGACTAAATTAATATTTGCCTTTGTAATCTATGTAAAAGAGACCTGCACTACATTATACTATTGTATGTAATAATCTATGCACATAATATTACATATAATGTTTACAGACTTTATGAGCCATGTAAATTCTCTCCTGGCATGATGACATATGAATGTAATTCCTGGCAGATCGGGACCTGAACATTTAGAAAGGTTGGAATTCTGATTCTGTTGTCTCTGTTTTTAAATCAAACTATAACAACATGATAGCTCCATAACAAATAAAAAAATTATTGCTGCTTTAGTTTCCTTAATTCTGTTTTCTCTGTTTGTAAATCTGTGAAATATTTATCCTTCAAACTTTGATGTTTTAGTTTTTATGCCTAAAGCATGCACATTTGAAATGACAAATTTTGAAACTTGCCAAGATCTTGGATTTAGCTTATTCTCAATTCACAAAAGAAGGACCCAAGTATTTTTTAATTTTTTTAAATTTTTAAATTTTTTTATTTTTATTTATTTTGTTTTTAAATTTTTTTTTAACGTTTATTTATTTTTGAGACAGAGAGAGACAGAGCATGAATGGGGGAGGACCAGAGAGAGGGAGACACAGAATGTGAAACAGGCTCCAGGCTCTGAGCTGTCAGCACAGAGCCCGACGCGGGGCTCAAACTCACGGACCGCGAGATCATGACCTGAGCTGAAGTTGGCCGCTTAACCAACTGAGCCACCCAGGCGCCCCATAAATTTTTTAATTTTTTAAAATGTTTTTATTTATTTTTGAGACGGAGAGAGACAGAGCATGAGCAGGGGAGGGACAGAGAGAGAGGGAGACACAGAATCTGAAGCAGGCTCCAGGCTCTGAGCTGTCAGCACAGAGCCCGATGTGGGGCTCGAACTCCCAGAGTGTGAGATCATGACCTGAGCTGAAGTTCGAGGCTCAACTGACTGAGCCACCCACGTGCCCCCCCAAGTATTTTTTTTCAAAGATAAACACCAGTCTCTTCCAAAACTATATTAAATAATCATATCCAATTTTGTATCCAATATTGATAGAGCTATTTAGTTCTACTAATCTTGACCTGACAGCAGAGCAGAAATTTAGGTTCATGATTTTTAAGTCACCATGTCCTCATCTTGATCCCTTGTTTTCAGTCTTTTAGAATGTTTAACATCTCCTAGTAGGAATAAAAATACCTTGTTTAGGTCATCTGCTTATTTTTCTGCATCAAAACTTAAAATTCTTCTCTTTCTTTCCTATTAATCATTGAACCTATTAACATTACAGATAATGAATGTGTTCTTTTGTTTCACATATTATAGCATGCTAAGCTTAATATCCTTTTGTAATAGCACAGCAGACTTGTGATGTATATGAGAATGTAAATATACTCATGGTAAAGGAAGTTTATGAATGCACAGTCAGGAAAAATGAAGCAGTGTTTCTTGGGTCAATCACTGTATTTAAGTATTAGCCATTAATGGCAAATTGATACACAGAAAAACATCTCAGAAAATGTAAGAATTGTTGTCTCTGCCATTTTGAAAACAGACCAGCTTTTAGAATTCAACAGATCCAATGAGAAAGATAAGTACTAGCCCTGTGTGATTTCAAGTTGAATTTACAATACTTTCAAGATTGTTGCAGCATCAAAAGCTGTAGTGTCAAAATCATGTTTTCTGCCAAGGATTGCTGTTAGCACATGATTAACCTCCCAAATGATAACATATTTCCAAAGGTTGTCTTAGGAGGTCACACTTTGGGAACAGCAAATAGAGTATAATGGCTAATGTTATTTACTAGCTACTAGTCCCGCTATTTGTTTGTCACATAATGGTTTCTCATTTTATCATTTATGTAACTGGTGATCATTAGCATACAGGTTTACAGTACTTCCTGTACAATAAAAGGGGAAAGAGCAAGTGAGTAAAACTAATTTACTTATGAAATGGCAACTTGAGGAAATGTATTTCGAAAGAATGACATTTCCTTGAACTCATCTTTTCATAAATTCTGTTTTTAAGGGCCTTTAAAAAAAGACCTCAGTGTTCCAGCAAAATTGCTAGAGCAATAAAAGTTCCATCAGATGTTCTTTCTTCAATCCTCTACTTAAGAACTTCAGAATAAGCATAATAATCACCACAATAATGTGTTGCTATTAAGTTTTTACCACAGTTCTTCCTAGGAGTTCATAGTATACTGTGTGACCACACTGAATGTATTCTTTAAAAAAAATCACCTGTGGAACACTGTACATATATAAACATCCATAAAGGTTTTGTGATTCTGGAAAAGAATGAAAAATTGGACTTATTTACTGGTTTCTCTGGCCAAGTTCCATTAATCAGCTGCAAAATTTCTGAGGCTAAATGATAGGTGCCTTATAAAGATTAATAAATACATCTTTGACAATTTTTTTCCATTTTTTAAAAAAACATATCGACTAGAATGATTTTGCCCCAACTTGTAAAAAAGAAAGCAGTACCTGGCAAGGAAACCCTATACATTTTTTTTCCCGTGAATCACAGTGACTATAAGATTTATCAAAAATGCATAGGGGCACTTATACCCCAATGTTTATAGCAGCACTCTCAACAATAGCCAAATTATGGAAAGAGCCTAAATGTCCATCAACTGATGAATGGATAAAGAAATTGTGGTTTATATACACAATGGAATACTACGTGGCAATGAGAAAGAATGAAATATGGCCTTTTGTAGCAACGTGGATGGAACTGGAGAGTGTGATGCTAAGTGAAGTAAGCCATACAGAGAAAGACAAATACCATACGTTTTCACTCTTATGTGGATCCTGAGAAACTTAACAGGAACCCATGGGGGGGGGAGGAAGGAAAAAAAAAGAGGTTAGAGTGGGAGAGAGCCAAAGCATAAGAGACTCTTAAAAACTGAGAACAAACTGAGGGCTGATGGGGGGTGGGAGGGAAGGGAGGGTGGGTGATGAGTATTGAAGAGGGCACCTGTTGGGATGAGCACTGGGTGTTGTATGGAAACCAATTTGACAATAAATTTCATATATTTAAAAAAATAGTAGAAGAGTGATGGTTTTAATAACATTATTTTATGGAAGTCACCTGGTTCTATTATACCGTGTAAATATGTGCTGACCCTCATGACTGACTCAACCGAAGTCTTCAGAGCTCTGACCTCCTTTGAAAAAGAACTGTATAAACACAAGATAGTCATCAGCAACTCTGGGAAATACATATGAGTCAGTTCAGGGCTATATTAAACAGGTTGTAATGAGATCACCTATATAATATTTTGGGATGATTTTTGATGATTCCCTTCTGCTTTTTCTTGCCATACCATATTTCCTTACTTTGACAGGGCAACTAGATTTTTACTGAATATTTTCAGTCACGTGGTGATTCAGTCTTTTTTTTTAATGTTTACTTATTTTTGAGAGAGAGTGGGAGCACATGCACATGCGGGGCGAGGGGCAGAGAGAGGAGGAGACAAAGGATCTAAAGCAGGCTCTGTGATGAATGAGGGGCTTGAACTCACAAACCATGAGATTATAACTTGAGCCTGAGATCAGTTGCTTAACCACCTGGGCCACCCAGGTGCCCCAGTGATTCAGTCTTTTATATCCATATTCAACTCCAGTAAACAAACAAACAAAAATGCCTTTGAACTTCCAAACTTTGACAATGGTTTTTAACATATTAACTATTGAAGTTGAGTCCAGAAAGAAGAGGCTCAAAATTTGCTATTTCTCTTGTTTTTATCATGATAGCCTCTTTGGGAGAAGGAAGGGTGTGAGATATAATGCAAAGAGCACTGAAATTTTTCTAGCCTCCATTGCTAAACATGGTCAACTATGCGATTTTGATAGAAACACGTCCCTTATTTCTTATAAGTAGTGACAGAATCACATATGGTAATACTGAAAATAAGTATTTTTTATAAGAAAATAAAGCTGCAATAAATGTATACCAGGTATGTGTATGGAAGTGTTGAACCACTATATTGTACACCTGAAATTACTATTACCCTGTATGGTAACTAACTAGAATTTAAATGAAACTTAAAAAAATGCTATGAACATTCATGCACAGGTTTTTGTGTGAACATAAATTTTGTTTCTGTGAGATAAATACCCAAGAGTGTGAACGGCAGGTTGCAGGATAGTTCCCTGAGAAACTCCCAAGCTGTTTTCAATTGCAGCTGTACCATTTTACATTCCCACCAGCAATGAGTGAGTGAGTGAGTGACTTTTTCTGCATCCTCAACTGCCTTTGGTGTTGTAGCTATTTCTTATTTCAGCTACTCCTATAGGTATATTGTGGTTTTAGTGTACATTTGCTTAATCACTAATGACGTTACACATTTTCATGTACTTATTTGGCCTCTGTACATCCTCTTTGGTGAAATGTCTGCTGACATCGTTGGCACATTTTCTAATGGATTTTTTTCTTTCCTACTGTTGAATTTTGAGAGTTTTTAGAAAAATTATTTTAGATACTGGGGCACCTGGGTGGCTCAGTCAGCTAAGCATTTGACTCTTGATTACAGATCAGGTCATGATCTCATGGTTCATGAGTTTGAGCTCCATGTCAGGCTCTGAGCTGTCAGTGCAGAGCTTTCTTGGGATTCTCTATCTCTCTCCCTCTCTTTCTGCTGCTGCCTTACTCTCTCTCTCAAAATAAATAAACATTAAACATTTTTAAAAAATATTTCAGGTACGAAATCTCTATTAGATGTGTAATTTTTAAATGTTACCTACAATCTGTAGGTTGTTATCATCTCAATATCCACCTGTTGAGATTTTATTTCCATTATATTTTTTATTGCTATGATTTTCTTTTAGTCATTTTTAAACTTCTACATCATTGCTGAGGTTTTCTATTATTTCATTTGTTTCAAACATTTATACAAGTATATCTTTGTGATACTATTTAAATTATGATCAGGTGATTGCAACATCTGGTACATCTCAGTATTGGCATCAGTTGATTCTCTGTCCTCATTCAAATTGTGGTTTTCCTGTTTCTTGATATAAATGACTTTTTATTTCATCCTGAATATTTTGATTATTATGTTACAAAATATTTGATTCTATTCTATGCGAAGTTAGCAGAAATATTGTGATAGGCTATATTTCCAATGATTGTATTTCCAATGACTAATTTTCAGAGCTCTTGCAATACTGTTCTGTCCTGCTTCATTCTTCTTTGCTACAGGGGCTCCTGCTCAAACCTTTCTGGATACCTCTTTCAGGGACAGAAGCTAATTTTCAGGGCTATCTATTGTTGTTAGGAACATCTGTGTGTGTGTGCACACGCGCGTGTGTGAGAATGGTCTGATACATCAAGTTTTAAAACATTAAAGGCAGCAATCTCATTTACTCTTGTTTCCATTGATTGATAAATAATTATAAGTAGTATTGTGTTTTATTATCATTGAAATTTCCTCCCAAGGAAGAGATCATTTTGTGGGTTAATATATTGATAAGCTTCTTGGAGTGATAAAATTACGGGTAGTAGACAACTTTTGTGGGGAAGGATAGATGTTTTAGGTCAAAGTTTTGCTACGCAAGGCAAATCTGGGCTGAAATAATGTACAGAGAATATGAATTTATAAAATAATTTTTTATGAATAACTTGGTGCTTTTATGTATGTTTCCAAATCCTATAGAATTCATTGAAAAAAAAGGATCGAATTACTTTAAAAATAAAATCTCTATGATCAAGAGCTGCAACTTTTAATTAAAAATATTATCACAAGCTATACTAGGGTAGTTTTGGGGAATCAAAGATTTTTGGCTCATTCTGTGAACCAAAGTAGAAGTCCCAATGACTAAAAGTGGGTTTTGAAGCATTATGACTAAAATGAATCATATAAGATTAATTTGGTACTAAGAAATTAAGATACAGGATGATCATAGATTTTGTGGAATAATTCTAAGGTCTAGTGATAAAATGGAATGACAACAGGATACAGTCAGAAAAAGGGAAGGAAACAAACAAAAAAAATATTCAGTAAAGTGAAAAAAAAAACAAATAAAAGAACATCTCATTTATACAGTAGAATTTATTGGGATGCTGTATGTTAATATTTCTTTTTTCATAGACAAGAAAATCCTTTCAGGCAGCTCATTATTTTTGTCTCAGTGATTGTCATTTCCTTAAATATTTTAGAAAAGGTAACAAAAAGATAATTCTAGAAGCTGAACAAGAAATATGGAATGGAAAGTATTCATAAATAAGAGTTTTTCCCATGAGAAATCATTGCTGTCCTTAAAAGAGATATTCACATATATTTAGTAGTTTCTAATTGAATAGTAATTTTCAATGTGGATATAAAATTTGTGTTGATTAGCATGGCTTGGGGAGCAAAGCACCCCATGTAATATATGAAGATCAAAGTGAGGTGAGGAATATAGTCTTTTTTTTTTCATTTTTATTTAAATTCCAGTTAGTTAACATACAGTGCAATGTTAGTTTCAGGTGTACAATTTAGTGATTCAACACTTCCATAAATCACTCGGTGCTCATCACAAGTGCACTCCTTAATCCTCATCACCTATTTTACCTACCCATTCCCCCACTACCTCCCCTCTGATAACCATCAATTTGTTCTCTGTTTTTAAGAATCTGTTTCTTGGTTTGCCTATCTTTCCCCCCGTGATCATTTGTTTTATTTCTTAAATTCCACATATGAGTGAGATCATATGGATTTGACCTTTCTCTGACTGACTTATTAGCATAATACTGTCTAGCTTTGTCCATGTTATTGCACATGGCAAGATTTCATTCTTTTTTATGGCTGAGTAATATTCCATTATATATATATATACACATACATACATACCATATATATATATATGTATATATATATATATGCACACCACATCTTCCTTATCCTTTCATTAGTCAATGGGCATTTGGGCCATTTCCGTAATTTGACTATTGTTGATAATACTGCTATAAACATCAGGGTTCGTGTATCCTTTTGAATTAGTGTTTTTGTATCCTTTAGGTGAATACCAAATAGAGCTATTGCTGGAATATAACATCTTTTGAGAAGAACTGCTTTCCAAATTCCTTATTTTTAAGATTTAGAAATAAACCTGCAAAATTTTTTAAGTAACACATGTTTATTGGAGAAAATAGAAAATACAGCATAAAAAGAGAGTACTAAATCAATATTACATTACCTAGAGATAATGACTGTTAATTATATGTGTGTATCCAAATTATTCCCTGAGTGCATATGTACATTCATACACAGAATGTAGTCAAACATTTAAAAAATTGAATTTATACTTAAGGTAGTGTTTTTCAAGCTGATATTTTTGTCTCTCAACAATGAATCATGACAATATTTCCATGTAAATAATTGTACTTCAACAATTTCATTTGTCATGGTTCAAATCGCTTAACAATAAAGGTTTAACAGCATTTACTCACCAATCTTGTATTATTGGTATTTAAGACTTTTCAGAAACTACAGATAATAAAACCCAAGAGGACCTTCTATCTTAGAAATTAAGAGAGACAAGAAAAGTTCATCAAATTGATTATAATTTGCACTAATGAACAAGCACAGTTAAATTTTATGCTTAATTATATACATATTAAATGGTAAATAAGGTACAGATATATCTATACTCTGCATTTATTTGCTGTCCTGCTCCACTAAGGGGACTGATAAAATATTTATCTGAGGATAGTTAAAATATTAAATATGGTGAACACAAAATGTATAAAATAAACTTTTATGACTAAATAATGTTAAAAAAGAAATTAGTCTTTTGTTCCTTTCCCTATTTCTCTGTTTGTTTGTTTTCTTCTCTGTTTTTCTCTTCTGTACCAATCCCCAAAATCTATGTCCCCACATCATGGTTTTATATGCTACATTTGAAATGTGGTAAGGCCTATCTTAGAACTTTGGAAGAAGGTAAAATGTATTTCAAAACAAACCATTTATTACATGAACAACATATTTATCAAAGGTGTATTTGATATTTCAGGCTTCTGACTCTATCTGATACTAAGACAATTGTTCAACTGCTCATACAACTCCTGATCCATTGACTTATCAACTACTACTAACTTTTTATTCTAGTCATCGTTTCTCACTTTGCCAGCTTATATTCCATGGTATAATACTATAATCCTATCCTTACATAGATTTCAATTCCTTTTCCTTTCATTTCCTCTGTTCTACTGTAAGCAAAACCTTTCCTCTGATATAAATCAATTCTCTTCCTCTCTGGGCCTTCATTTCAGTAATTGAAATTTTGGGGTAAATGAATACTGGCTACGTGTTCAACCTAAATTCATGACTCCATGTTCACATGCTCAATACTGCCATGAAATCCTTTGAAAATTCCAAAAGAATTTTACCTAATATCCAAGATAATTATTTCAAACTTTATCTCTTTCATCTTTCCTCAACTGATAGGCTTGCATTCTATACTACTGAGAAAATGGAGAACAAATGGATAAACTTTTAATTCTCCTAAAAAGCCTAATATCATCCTGCAGCATATTCTCCATCTGGATTCCAGTTTCGAGAAAACTAATGACATTCATTCTATCAAAGAAAAGTCTCCACTTGTGTTTGGATTCCATTCTCTAAAACAATCCCCAGTGATTTTGTTCTTTCTTTCACACCATACGCCATTCATTCCTACTCTGCTGACCATTTCCACAAATACATAAATTAATTCTGGTATCTCTCAACTAAAAACTCTGCAATGAATCCACAATTTCCTCTAGTTACTAGTCCAAGTTCTTTTTTTCCCTAAAAATCATCTTGAAACTTTTACCAACATGTATTTTCTTCAGTTACTTACTTTCCTCATTTCTTCTTTGGACAACTAAAACCAGGATCCTATCAACATCTATGAACTAAATCTCCTCCTGTCAGGTAATCAATCATCTTTATATTTCTCTACACAACATCTAAACCAGGGCTACTCAAAATGCGGTCATAGTCCCACAATATTAACAATGTAAGAGAACCTTTCATTAAACTTTTCTATTATTATTCTTTCTCCATTAATAGAGCTACTAGGTGCTCAGCCCCCAAATTTAAGAGTCATTCTTGAATTCTCCCTTTTGGTCAATCCCCACATTAGTTCTTTTAGCAAATTCATTTCTGCTGACATGTTCCTTGTACAAAAAGCTATTGTCTCTCATGTAGACTACTATAGGGATTTTCTATAAGTCTCTCTATTTGATCTCTTTCAACACTGCAATACATTTTATTAGTAGAAACCAGAGTGATACTTTTAAAATTTAAATCAGGTCATAATACTACCCTGCTGAAAACCCTTCAGTGTCTTCTCATAGCATTTAGATTAAACTCAAACTATTGTGGTTAGTGGGAGTGTATGTGATCTGACTCCTCTGTACACTTTCAGTTTATAGACTTACTCTGATCCTTTTCAGCTTATAAAACTCTCCTCCAACAGAGTAGCCACATAGACCTCTTTCAGGGTCTCTAATCCAGTGGTTCTCCCAGTTTAGTCAGTCCCTGGACTATTACAGAAATACAAATTCTCTAGTCTCTCCCAAGTCTACTGACTCAGAAACTCTAAGTGACAGACCTAGACTTGGGTTTTAGCCAGACTTCCATATGATCTTTTCCCCAGTTTTACTAAGGTATAATTAACAAATAAAATTACAAAATAGGGGGCGCCTGGGTGACTCAGACAGTTAAGTTGTCTGACTCCTGATTTCATCTCAGGTTATGGGTTTGAGCCCCGGGTTGGGCTCTGCACTGTCAGCATGGAGCCTGCTTGGGATTCTGTCTCTCTGCCCCTCACCTGCTAGTGTGCACTTGCGCGCGCTCTCTCTCTCTCTCTCTCTTAAAATAAATAAATAAACTTAAAAAAATACACAATAATTAAAGTGTACAATGTGATGATCGATATGCATATGCATGGTGAAAGGACCCCCCCCCACAAGACACACATTGATTTAATCTATACTTCATCACCTCATATATCTGTGTGTGTATAAGAGATAGAAAGCACTTAATTCTACTCTCTTAGCAAATTTCAATTATACAACACATGTGATTTGATGTATGCTAAAATCTGAGCATTACTGCTAATACAACATGATTATTTATGTCTCAGGGGTTTTGGTTGTCCTTTTCCATGACTGGAATATTCCTTCTGTGGCTCTTAGCTTGGCATGTGTCTTAAGGTCCAGTGCATGCTGCTGAATCTAAAGAACCCTCCACTACCATTAAATATGATTGAATTGCTTGTTTATTGTATTATCTGTCACTCTCTCTCAAATGCAAGCCCCAGGATGGCAGGGACTTGTCAGTGTTGTTTAGGACTCTAATCACATCGCTAGTACAATATCTGAGTCAGAGTAGGCACTCCATAAATGTGTTTAAGATGAATGCATTCATTGTGTGAATCTGTAAATAGTCATTGGATTAGCTGATAATTTATAAAGCCTACCAAATTATTTGACATTTATCTTGAATTGAAAAGAAAAATATCTTTCTTTCAAAATGACAGAAGATAAAGTTTATCTCTTTCTCTTCTGTCCTTTTTTTTCATGCTATCCACTCTTTCTAGAAATCTTTCCTACTTCCCCTTATCCAGGTTCATTACTGTTCATTTCTTAGGTATCAGACTCAGTTTAGGTTTTAAAATGTCTTACTTGCCCTTGTCTTCCTAGGTTCTCCCACTACCGATGAACCTGAAATGTGTCACTTTCCATTAATTTCCGTTAATTTCCCCTGTAACCAACTCTATACTAACTTATACATTGTTTTATAGTTGTCTATTTTCCTATCTACCCCTACAAATCTATTAACTCCTTATCTTTAAGGACTGTTTTGTTCATGTTGGTGAGTTACCAGTGAATGTAGTGCCTGATATATCTAGAGGTAGCCAGCAAAATTTATTTAATGAATAAAAATATCTAGGGCTGAAGAAGTTTCTAAAACAAAATTAAACAAGCAAGGAACATCCACTGATTTGAATTTAGGAGCCAGGACTTAGTGTAAGGGATCTAGGGATTAGTGCTTAATGGCACCTGTTGTCAGCTTTAGTCATCACTGCAGGCACCTCAGAAAAAGTTTTTGCACATCGAGCAGCTATTGAGGGTTTCTGGACTCTCCTAAGAATATAATCTCACTGCTCAGTCCTCCCCCAGAAAATTACCTGCAGCAAGTATGCCTAAAATAAATAAAAAAGGATAACAAGAGAAAATAATCCATACTTTTAGAATAAGTTTAGGGTCATCATCTATTTTGGTCCAGAAGATATAAATTTATTTAGATAAGGATGACTTTTACCTAATTTCCCAAATGTTTATAAAGTCTAAATTTAAAATTAGAAGTTGTACTCTTTTCTTTAAAAACCCAATTCTTTTTTTAAAACATCCTTTGCTTACTTTCCAAACTTATTAAGATGGAATCCTTTACCTGTGGAGAATAGAGATTGAATAGTGTTACAGATTGTGAGATGAGTCTACTACAGGACCACTGTGTCTATAAAGAAGTTTATAATTATTGACTTACTTGGAGAAATGTGTTTTAAATACATATTTATGGGAATATTCAGGGGACACAATTTGGTATTGCATGATATTTATATTTTAATATTTGTTTTCCTAATGTGTGATGCGTATTGGAATTCATATCTTGAAATCTTCGTATCATTAACCCCTTTCATTGCCCAAGGGAGTAAAAATATATGTAGGAAAAGGGATTAATTGATTCATAAGGTTTATCCATAGAGTAATAAACAAAATCAACAACTTTAAAAAGTTGAAATTAGTGTAACAAGAATGAGATAGAGAAATAAAATGTAAGTGTATTAATTTTAATATTATTAAATATTAGTCATATGCTATAACTTAAGCTATGTATATTTATACATAAAACTATATACACTTAAATATGTAATATATACTTATAAAACATATATATTATAGTTAAGCTTCTTTTTCTAAATTGAGGAAATCCAACTAAAGGAATGTGCAAGGCAGAGCAATTTAATTAATTGACTCAACAAATATTTATTCTGCACCTAATGCCTGCCAGATTTCCTTCCAGTTTCTGCAGAAATGAAAATCAGTATGGATGATGTCCCTAAATTTACATAGCTTAAATTCTAATAAACTTCTTATAATCATGTAGCCAAATCATTTTATTATGGCTGGAAATATTACTACTTATCTATCTCAAACTTTTTACCTTAGCTTTCTGCTTGCTATTATAATACCACATTTTTGCAAACCTCAAAAGTTATCTTTATTATCTTTAGAGACTCCCTCCATCCTTAAGACGTCTCTTTAGCCTTCTGTATACATCTATATTCAACTTAACAATAACTTTAGTTTGGATATATGATCTTTTACTCTTTATGTGGCTATTTGCATAATTTCTAGGAATAACCATGTAACCACATTTAAATGTCCACTTATTAGGCATCTAATAATAATGGTACATATTACACAATGCTGGCCATTTATTTCAATGATGATTCACACCTTACAATGGGCAACCAGTTATATTAGAGTTTCTTGATTAATTCTTCTATTTAAGAATTGGGTCTCAGGTAAGGGTTAGGCTATATGCTAGATAGGGGGAATAAAATGCTGAACAGATTATCCTCATGGAGCTCACAGATTAGTAGAGGAGATGAAAGTCAATCTAAAAGTGAAATCAAATAAATGCATACTTGTAAGTATGGTCTCAACTGAATCTGCTAAGCAGAGTCCCAAATTCTTCTCTTTCTAGTACATTTCCTTAACCATTGTACATCCTGAGAAAATGCTCCTCGTGAAGTCCTTATTTTTCAGTAATCACTTTGCAGATAACTGGATAATCTGTATTAAATTTTAAAGATTGATCTATCTTGGGGCACCTGGGTGGCTCAGTTGGTTGAGCATCCGACTTTGGCTCGGGTCATGATCTCACGGTTTGTGAGTTTGAGCCCCGCGTCAGGCTCTGTTCTGATGGCTCAGATCCTGGAGCTTGCTTTGAATTCTGTGTCTCCTTCTCTAGCTGACCCTCCCCTGCTAATGCTCTGTCTCTCTCTGTCTCAAAAAAAAAAAATTTAAAAAATTCAAAAAAAAAAGATTGATCTATCTTTTCAAAATTCTTTTTCAGTGTACCAGAAAAAAAAATACCCTTTCCTGAATTAACCAGACCTATAGTTGAATATTTTGGGGAATATGAAAACACATACCTTAAGTGGGATTTGCAATGATGTAGTAATTTAAACTTGTCTATATTAAGTGTTATGATTTATGCAATCTTAAGTATATTATTTATTAATAATAATTAAGATACAAGAATGAATACATGCATGTTAAATTCCATTTTTCTTATTCTGTTTTGCATCCCCTCCCCTCTTCTTACTGAAAAAAAAAATTCTCCTTTTAATCATAGTAAGGTTCTCAATCAGATCGTAAAAAGCCTAAGACATATGTGGAAGAACTACCTTTTTTATGAATGTTTATTTATTTATTTTTGAGAGAGAGAGAGCAAGGGAGGTGCAGAGAGAATCTCCAGCAAGCTCCTTCCTGTCAGCTCAGAGCCTGATGCAGGGCTTGAACACAAGAACCATGAGATCATAACCTGAGCTAAAGTCAAAAGTCAGACACTTAACCAACTGAGCTATCCAGGCACCCCTGTGGAAGAACTATCTTAATTTTCGTGTTCTTCTTGGTGGCAGTGGCATCTATTAACCCCTTCATTAACTTTTGGTGCCTCAGCTATACAAGACTGACCATTCATGATTTTAAAATATTTATCATAATTTATATATATACAATCTTGAATATGCTGATATAATAGTTATTTTTCAAGTATCTTTACAATAAAAAGTTTTATTTAGCATCTTGAAAATATTTGAATATTTTCAGAATATACAGGCAGTTGATTTCATATTTAAGTTTGACTAAGTGAAGAAAAAGGTGTGAATTATAATAGTTATAGGATACAGAAGGCAATATGATGGGAAATCAAATGCATCTGAGTTCCAAGGACAAATGCTCACTTAATTATATGCTTCTGTAGAATCATTGGCTCTGACACACAATTTTTGGATTAGGCTTATTCTCTTTAGTTAACATGCTATTTTTGTTGAATCAGTATGTGGAAGTTAAAAGTCAAATAATTAATCCATAGAGCAGGAGTTCAAATAGACAAAGACTCATTGTGGTTTCCCAAGAGCTATTTTCCTCAGCACCTTCGGTTCCTTTAAACATGCCTGGAAGAGTTGCATTCAGGCCTTCTCGCCCTCATGTGGCAGGTTGGAAGCCTAATTCATTGCTTCAGAGGCTCGTGGCTTCCACAACTCTGCTTCATACACAAATAGCAACCTGTTACCTGTCTTCTGGAGATGTGATCACATCTCTAGTCTGTTTACGTCTTTCTTCTTGTAGTTGTGACATTATGAATGATATTTAATGGATTATCAGAAGGTAGTTGTGTTTAGTTCACTTTCTTCAACTCCTCAGCTTGGAGTGCTCATTCTCTCCCATTTCCTCTTAAAACATCTTACTTACACAATTATTTACTTGAGTAAATGCATGCACGTCCTCATATCATACATATTGTTATTTTTTATGATTTTTACCATTTTAATTTTCCATGGCTTTTTTCTCACTTTTTTTTTTTATCCTGTCCACAGATCATTCACACCCATACTCAACACATACACAAAACCACAATCTGTGTAGGGATATTTTATTCTGTTTGTTCTCTATACCAGTGTAATTATACATTGTACAACATATATATAATATCATTATTATAACACATACAGTACACTAAAGATTTATTATAATTACATAAAAATGGGATGATAGCACATTTGTCTTCATTTTTTATTCAGTTAAAACTTGTGCCATTATTTCAAATCACTTGGTATATTTCTAAGTCACTATTTTGACTGATGCATGGTATTCTAATATGTGATTATACCATGTTATTTTAGTTATACAATTATTCTCTTGTCAATAGAAATCTACTTCATTTCAGGATTGTCTATAACTACAAACAATGTCACCGTAACATAATTGCTCCCGTGTCCTTATAGACTGGTGCCATTGTATCAGTGGGATAGGTTACCAAAAAAGAAGTTTATAGGTTAGACTAGATGTATCTATATCTATATTTCCCAAAAGATTTCTTAAAAGCCATAGAAATTTACATTTCCGTGAACAACATATGATAACACCTTTGTACATTCATACTCTTCCACCAAAAAAATGTTAAAAGAGTTTTTTGTTTTTGCTAGTCTGATTCCTATGTGGTAGCTCATGGTTACTTTGCATTGCCCTGAAAACTAATGAGTTTAAGCATCTTTTCATTAGGATTTGTTCTTCTATGAATTGCCTCTTCAGATATTTTGTAGATTTTCTAATATTGAACACTCTTATCATTTATCAAGTACTATTATAAATTAGAGATAATATCTCTATCTGCAGTATTGCAAACATTTTTTTATATAATTTATTGCCTATCCGTGTATTCTGTTCATACTGGGGCTTATTTTTTATTTGTTTGTTTGGCTTTGTCGTGCTCACATTTTCTTAGTCAAGTATGCCTATCTTCAAATATTCCTCATTTGGGAAGCCTGGGTGGCTCAGTTGATTGAGCGTCCCACTTCAGCTCAGGTCATGATCTCACAGTTCATGGGTTTGAGCCCCTTGTCGGACTCTGTGCTGACAGATCAGAGCCTGGAGCCTGCTTTGGACTCTGTGTCTCCCTTTCTTTCTGCCCCTCCCCCGCTTACTGTTTCTCTCTCTCTCTCTCTCTCTCTCTCTCTCTCTCTCTCTCTCTCAAAAATAAACATTAAAAAAATCTTAAAAAATAAAACAAAATATTAAACAAAAACAACATTCCTTGTTAGAGTTGCGCTCCTGTCTTTTTATCATCATTTGTGACAGGGTTGGAAGCATGATTCTTCTAGTCAGAGGCCTGCAGCTCTTACCACTCTGCTTCATCCACAAATAGCAATCTGTTATCTGTCTTCTAAAAATATGATCAAATCTCTATGTCTTTCTTTCATTCATGTATGGTGCAATATTGTTACAATTTTGTTTTCTTCCCACTGAATGTAGTTGACAATGAAATGGGGAAAGATGGAACAAGAACAAATTTCAGGTTAAACTTATGATTGGAACATGTCTCCACAAAGAACATTTGGTAAAGTTTCCAATTAAACAGTGTTTCCTCAAATGTGTACAGTAGTTACCTCTGGTAAATGTCAGTAAGCATTAGAAGTATATAAACCTAGGGACACCTGGGTGGCTCAGTTGGTTAAGTGTCCACTTCGACTCAGGTCATGATCTCATGGCTCGTGAGTTCAAGCCCCACATCAGGCTCTGTGCTGACAGGTCAGAGCCTGGAGCCTGCTTCGGATTCTGTGTCTCCCTCTCTCTCTGCCCCTGTGCCACTCACTCTCTCTTTGTCTCTCTCAAAATTAAATAAACATTAAAAAAATGTTTTTAATTGTACAAACATAGATATTTACACATTAAATGAAGTCAGATTATAAATTCAGATCACAGACACATATTCTCACTGTCATCAATGCTTAATGGGTTATTTAGAAGTTGTTATTTAGAAGTTGTGGAGGATGAAGGACATAATTTTGGTTGAGTGGGCCTGTCGTGTATTGCAATACATTTGGTTGTTCTTATTGCATGGATTGAGATGTACATATTCATGCAGAACAAATTGGGATGAGCCAAGTTAACTGCTGAGATCCAAATGAAGGACCTGATTGTATGCTGTTAAGGACATTTAAATTTTATGTATGTTGATTCTTTTTGGACATTTTTTTTCTGCAGAATCTAAATCCAATTCATATTAATTCAATTTAAAAGGGAGAATATTTAATATCTTTAATGTTCAGAAATAATTATTATAAGTTATCATTATAAAGGAGAACATGCACATTTAAAAATATATATTAAACTTTCAATTTATCATTTTAAATAATCAAGGGTTATTCAAGTAATTGACTTCTTAATATCTTAAGACATTAGTGGAAGTGAAAGTGAAAAGAGGCTGTAAATTCTGTGTGCCACGTTTAAGCCATTTATAATTGAGTGCATCACATTGGAAATAGTGCTTAATATTCATATTCTGGATCATATGTATCTTAAATTTTTATTTTATATCCCATCTCCTTCCCAGTCAATAGAAATTTACTTCTCAAATAAATATGGAACTGTCAGTTAATAATAAAATAAGGAAGAAAAATGGGCTAAAGAATGGAATTAAAAAATAATTATTTTTAAACATTATATATCAACTTAAAATATATTCACTAACATTTTAGTGAGTACAAATAATTACAGGAAAAAAACATAAAAAATAACCTTATGTTACATCGTTTTCTTTAAAATAAAGCAAGAACTTAAGGGGATGCTTAAAGCAGTGTGAGTATATCTTTTTGTGTGCTAGATCAAACATAGGAGCAGAAATAGCTATAAGGCAGAAACAATGTTTGCTTAAGAAACTGTCTAAAGAAGGACAAAGAACTTTTTATAAGCAATCGTAGCAAAAATTAGAAGGAATGATAGAATGGTTATTGCTCAGCCTAAGAAAAGTTCTGACAAAAATTATCATGAGGGCTTTTGAGAGAATGGCTATTCAGGTGTGGTTAAAGAAAAATCAATGATTAAGTTTAAACCAATAATATCAAAAGGCAACTGGATAGTTTATTAGAAAGCATGCATTCTTTTATCTACAAATACATCTATCTACCTACCTATTAAGTTTCTTCAAAATATAGGATTTTCCCAGTTATGTAGAATTTTACTTTCTTGAATTAAAATATTTTATATAATTTATATAAAGTTGTATTATAAAATTTTTCAGATATTCTCATCTATTGCTTGATGGTGTGGCTTGGAAGACATTCGATCAAATAAATTGCTATCACAGTCATCTTGGTCTAACTCCAAGTTGTTTCATGCTAAAGTGAATAAAAATTCTGATGATTAAATTTACAAAACTGAGATCCCAATAAATTACAAATATATACATTATTATCTGTGAGTAACGATGTGACTTATAACTCATTTAAATATGTCTCTAATTTTAGTAAATCAATTTAACAGACTTAAGAGAATTTTATAGAAATCCATTATTTCTATCTTTTCCATTTAATGTTCTTGAAAACAGAGTGCATCTTCCATTATAGTAAATGCTAAAGTTTTCAAGTTTAATTATGCTAAATCTTACTAATGTAAAAAACCTTTAATCCATTAATATTTAATACATTATCATTACTAGTTACAGCATACAAAGATTGGCCTATAATTTTTTAATATGCTATTTATACTACTTTCTATAGTGTGAGAAAATTTAATAGATGAAAACTACTTTGCATGACTATCAACGTGGCCTACCTGTAAAATATATATCATATCTGTCTCCCATTTACTCAGCCACCAGTCTAGTCCAACCCCGCATTTGATACTTCCTTTTCTTCTAGAATAGGCTCCAAACTGATCTTTCTGCTTTCATTCCTATAGTACATCAACCCACTCTTTATGAACCATGTAGTTTGATCCTTTAGAAGTTAAAAAATCAGTTCATGAGGTCTTCCACTCCCTCTAAAATGGAGAAACACGAAATGGCTTTACCCCTTCTACTTGGAAAAACATTCCACCACCCCCAAAAAGAAAAACTCATATAAAAGATATGAGAAAAATGGTTTTAAAGGCACTAAAATATATTCTGAGGTTGCTAAACCAAGGAGGGAGAAATATAATTCAGATTGAGCCACAGATATTGGTACTCTTGACAAAGACTCTATCTTCAGTGGATTTAATTGTTTGCTAAGTTTAGTTAACTGAAGCAAAGACCAAATAATTACTTTGCTAAATGACTTTAAGACATTAGAAATTCCTGGGGCACCTGGGTGGCTCAGTCAATTAAGCTCTGACTTTGGCTCAGGTCATGATCTCACAGTTCGTGAGTTTGAGCCCCATGTCAGACTCTATGCTGACAACTCAGAGCCTGGAGCCTGCTTTGGATTCTGTGTCTCCTCCTTCTGCCCCACGCCTTTTTGCACTCTCTGTCTCTCAAAAATGAATAAACGTTAAGTTTTTTTTAAGACATTCAAAATTCCTTGTAAATACAGAAAAATTCCTCTAAAATTTTTCATGGACTAGAATATAAAATGTATTTACAATGTACAACTTCCTCATTCAACCCATAAATAGGTCCTTCAAAAGATTTAGAGTAATTGCATTCACCCAGACATTGTAAAATACGTGATGAGAAAGCACCCTTATCTCTGAAAAGAGGTGTTATTGTTGGTTTTTATAGGCAAGGAAGATGCTGTTATTTGAAAGAATAGTTTTAATGAGAATGATTGGTTTTCTAATGAGAGAGATGTTAGGCAGGGCCATTTCTCTGGATCATTTTATGGTTTAATAAGGTTTTTTTTTTAGTTTATTTATTTATTTTGAGAAAACAGAGATAGTGTGAGTGGGGGAAGGACAGAGAATGAGACAGACAGAGAATCCCAAGGAGGCTCTGCACTGTCAGCATAGAGCCCAATGCAGGGCTCAAACTCATGAAACCCTGAGATCGTGACCTGAGCCAAAAACAAGAGTCCAGTGCTTAACATACTGGGTCACCTGGGAGCACTATGGTTTAATACATTTTAATAAGGAGGAATACTCTGCATGGTCCAATTTCTCTTAAGAGTATGTAAGACTGACGTTGGAAAATGTAAAGTCTTCTCAGATCTGTAGATAAAAAAGGAAGAAATGAAGGAAACAGTTTATGCCAAATGGAGTCAAATGATAATTCATAACCTTTCCCCAAATCCCAAGGTTGAGTCTATTCACAAGCTCAGAGCCCCTTGAGGGAAGGAGAGGCCATAAGCTTTTGAGGAAGGACCATGCGGACACCACAAGAACCATAGTCTATCTACCTCCTGCCCTTCCCCAAAAGATACTGTGGCATTCACTGGAGTATGTGCCTAGACAGAGTGGCTTATAACTTTCTTTGAATGAGGCTTTTATATAAATGTTGGCTAAATATGAGGGTGGACTATGTTAGATACTATGTTCAGTATATTTTGGATCTTCTAGTACATATGTATTGGAGGTAATACGTGTGTGGGTGTGGGTGTGTGTGTGTGTGTGTGTGTGTGCATAAAGTTATAAAATTTAAATCTATATATTAAAACTTGTTCCTAGGGAAGAGAAAGACTGAAAGTCACATTTTATTCTCCTACAAATTGTCATAGGTAAAGTGGTTCTGTAACTGGTTACTGTAGCAGCAATTTCCTGACTGAGCAAAGTGGCTCCTTTAACTTCCATTGTTGACATTGGCCTACAACCAGCAGCAGTTTCTGATCATGGTAGAAATAGCAGCTCCCATGGTGGACCATTCCATGCAGGAGTCTGGGGGTCATCTTGAATGTTCATCTTAGCATTTGTTTTCTCAACCCTTCCAATGCATCTGTTAGCTAGAGCTTCCGAGGTGATGAGCTATGGCATGCTAGTGTGCTACAAATGGGTTATGGATGCCTTAATATTGACTACTCTCATTCATTGGGCAACTGGTTTGGGCCTGAGGAAAGCAGATCAGAGTCTGTAGGACAGGCTTGCTTGGGCATAAGAAGTCTGAGTAGTCCATATGATACAAAAATTTGTGATCCCTATGAAGACCTGATGTAAGCCACTTAATTAAATGTAATAAATCCCTTTCTGCTGAAACTAGTTAGAATGGAATTTTGGTTTTTTTTCATCTGGTCAGGCCTTAACACCAGACTTTCCTGGAACATCCCTGTTACAATTTGGCTTCTCCAGAAACTAAGTCAGAGGACTTTGTGGTATTGTTTTCTTAGGAAGTCCAGGCCTCAGGAGCAGGACAAAGAGAGTGAAGGAGATGAGGAGGGAGAAGTTATAAAGTTTTGTTATTAGCTAGTCTGTAGTAAGTGTAACTGAATTATTGATCTCACGAGAAAACCTTCAAAAAGGAATTTAAACTGAGGTTTAGTACAATACATAACGAGAGAAAAAGTGGAGAGAAATTTAATTGTGAGCTTCTTATATCCAAAGAAGCTCTGATGAAAGTTTGACCCAGAAAGTGTTAAATTCCCTGCACTTACAAGTTGTGCATAGTGAGCCTTGAGTAGGGAGGGTCCAGTGGCATCAAAAGAGAAGCCACAGGTTGGAAGGAAAACACAGGACAGGAGTCTGAGTTGAGGCACAATCAGGTTGTGTCTGCATGAGGTCAGTCAAGACCCACTAGCTCTGATCCACACAGGAGTTGGTGGAATAAGAAACAAAAGAATCTAATGGAAGTTGCAGTGGTGCATGAGAGATACCCCTTTGTCATGGTGATTTCATACTGCTGTTCATTTTATGTGAAATACACTTCCCTTACGTCTTGCCAATTTCTACTCATGCCTTGGGATTCATCTTAAATGTTGTTTTCTTACAGAAGCCTTCATGACTCTCCCCTCTTTCTCTGCTGTAATAGCTTATCAGAGCATTATGTCCTCTCTTCTACTGAGCACATATCAGAATTTGTATTAATATGTGCATTTGTAAAAATATTTAATATTAATTTCCTTTTCTAACTTGATTATTCTTGAGGATAGAGATAATTTTTCTTTAATAATAATATATCCTCCATGCTAAAAACTATATATAGAATTTAATAGGTACCTTTAATGAATATTTGTTAAATTAATAAGTGGCGTATTTTTACAATGACCTAACTTTTACTTCAATTCTCCATAAAGAAGAGAAAAGACAGGTATAAAGCACATTTATGTAAGATAAATTGAGTGTGTTCACTGAATGTAAACTTTTAGGACAATGTGCCATAGAATGAAGGCATAGCTGAACAGATCCATTATTTACAGGTAAATTCTGACAATACATAGTGCTTTTTGTTATATTATAGAAACAAAAACAAAAACAAAAAGCAGTTTCCACACAAGCATCCAAAACTATCAGATGGACATTCTAGCAGGAAAAATAATTTTGTCTTGTAATCTTTTGTGAAAGGTCATTGCTGGTACTCTATCAAGTTCAGAGAATAGAAGTAGCATAATCTATTTCATCTCATCATAACAAAAGAATAAAAATATTAATTTATTTTCATTTTAGTAGTAACCATTATTAGAATTAATTACTTAACTGTAGCTTAAACAATGGTAAAATAGTCCTTGTAATCATTAAATGAATACTGATGTTGGAAATACATACAAATAATGTGGGGGAAAGTATTATGGGGTATTTCTGATGTGTATATCTACAGATATCAGAGTCTTAGTTGGTATTGTAGTTCTAAAACCTGTTAGTTATTTCACTTTGATCAGGCTTATTTAAGCTTTTCTAATCATCATTTTTTTTTTTTCATACGGAAAACTGGCACCGTCTATTTTGAGCAGCCTAAGACATACCTTTATTTTATGTACCATTAACAAAGGAAAAAAAAAACTCAACAGTTACCTTACGGCATTTTATGAGTAGAATGGTAACATGAATCCTGATTTCAGAGTGGCTAAAATAAAAAATAAAGAAAAAAATAATTAATTGAGTTAAAATTGATAAGGTAGAATGGGCTTTTGTGAAAATTAAATAAGATAATGCACAATGCTTAACACAAGCCAGAGGTATCAGAGCTCAATTATATTAGCAATACAAAAGTATGGAAATTTATACTATCTTTAAAGTAACTGGGAATCATAGTACAACACACTTAAGTGATTTTTTGTTGTTGTTGTTCTATATCATGTATTTTCAAAGGTTTTCTTTATAACTGGGTGTAGCAGGCACTGGTATAATCATTTTTGGTTTTGATCATTTAATTTCTTTTGTGCTTCCAAATTCATTTCATTTGGTTTCAAAATTCAAATGTAGTGCTTTTGACTTAACAATAAAGGAAAGTAAAAAATGACTAAAGTGAAACATTCTCTAAATAGGCTTGCAATCCAGAAGTGTCGGGCTTAGTTTGATGTATAAGTTTATTCATTATGTTGAAACATGCTTGCATGTTTACATAGATCATCCATGCTTATACTCTTGATTCTTGCTTGTCATTTATATTTCTGGCATGTATCATATTTGTCAAATGCTTTCAAGATTCAATTGTGGGACACAGTCCTACTCTGATGATCATATGTATATTTTCTAGATAAATGCATTTTTGAAAATAATTCAGCATCCAAATAAAACAACTCACTATATATAATTTTGTGAAGTGCTTATTATTGTAGCTGTCTAGTTTCATAAATCAAATAGGTTTTAACTCATTGTAACAGCATAGACTGAAAGACCTACCTACATTACAATAAATTACTTTTGTTTTACAAATCTTTTTTGTAATATACGAAATGTCTAAACATAACATTTATTGAATTAGCAATAAAATAAGATAGATCTCTAGTTTCTTTACGTGGGCAACAAGAATACCCTTAGTTGACAGAAATAATATCTGGTTTTACTTTTACTGGTTCTACATTTTATATTTGCTCAGACACTTTCATGCCACTGGTCAATTCTTGATCATCTCCTTCTATTTTTACTTTTTACCTCTGTCTCTTCTAACTGTAGAAAGTGAACAAACAAATTGTATATTGGAAAAAAAAAGTCTGCAGAATTATACGTACATGCATTAGTATGATTTCTGTATATACAACAGAAATATCTTTATACCTACTATGATAAAAGTTAACTTCTACTGTAATTATTAACTTTTTTTAGTACTCCTTAAAGAAATAATGACACCTTTCCATAAAAAAAAAACATGAGTAATGGCTTCAGTTTTAAAAAGGTCTGTGAGAAGTTAAATCACCTGATTGGGATAATATTTGCTCATATTACCAGACTAACTCTATACCCATGGCAAAGTGTGTTACATACATAAATGTATGTATGTAACTCTATACCCATGGCATAAATGTATACCCATATACCCATACATAATGTATGTATGTAACTCTATACCCATGGCAAAATGTGTTGCATACATAAATAAAAGCACAAAACATATACACTAGCTAAAACATTCACATAAATAAGTAAGAGTAAGGATCTTTATAGTTTTAGAATGTCTTCATGCTCTGCAGAGATTATTATCTTAAAATATATATTCTGAGGGGCTCTTGGGTGGCTCAGTCAGTTAAGCGTTTGACTTTGGCTCAGGTTATGATCTCAAGGTTTGTGAGTTTGGGCCCTGCGTCAGGCTCTGTGCTGACAGCTTGGAGCCTGGAGCCCACTTTGGATTCTGTGTTTCTCTCTCTGCCCCTTCCCTGCTTGTTCTCTGTCTTTCTCTCTCTCAAAAATAAACAAACATTAAAATCTTAAAAAACAAATACACACGCGCGCACACACACACACACACTCTCTGAATGTCCCATTTCAAATACATAGGTGAACTAATTGTGATTGACAGAAACCAAATCTCTCCAAGTTTCAATTATCTCTAGAACCCCACATGATTTTTTTAACCTGGGCTCACAAACCCTTTATGTGAAGACAGTGTGTCCCAGTCTCCTTTGTGGCTAGGTATGGACAAACGACTATGGGATTTGATTTGAGCAGATATGTTGAAGAGAAATCAAAGAAGTGTTTTAATAATGAGAAGGATGGTGCATTTCCCTCCTCTTTTTCCTCTCTCCTGCTGTGTAGAATTGAGAGCTGGAGTTGGGGCGTACCTCACGGACGCATGCTGACTGTGAAGGATCAGCAAGAAATAATATCCTAGGTCCCTGATGCTGTACCCCATATCAGCTGTGGACCAACTCCTATCTAGACATAGAAATAAATTGCTTTTTTTTCTAAGTCAATTTATTTTAGGTTTTCTGTCACTCACAGCTTCTCCTAATATTGCCAGGGAGAGTGACAGACAGCTCTTTTGTTGTTACAGACAAAATTCGTTTTTAATTGGACAATTAGAATTCTTTGAATTGCATAGCCTTTTATCCAATTTCTAACCCTACATTTTCATTCATTAAAATCTATTAGCTATTGGGTTTTGCCTAGGATGTAGAAAGCAGCAAAGAGTATCACTCCTACTCTGGAAGCAAACAAAGCCAGGTAGAACACAAAATCATAACTTTTCTTGGAACTGAAAAAGAACTGAGTCTGCAAGACAAATAGTCTCAAATATAAGGAGTAATAGATATCTCCAAGTAGAGATATATTGTGAGCACTGACTTACCAGTGTTGCCATAAGAGGAAGAGACCCTGGGAAATATATAAATGAGCAAAAAAAATAATAATAATTAAATAAGCTTTTTAAATGAATGGCTAACGTATGGGTAGGCATGACAGTTAAAGAAACTCTACTGAGTAGAACAGTAACAGATTCTTGAACTATCTCCAAGTATTTGGAAATGAAATAATATAGTGGTAAAAATTAAAGGCCAAAAAAGTCACAGTAAATGAGAAATATTTTGGACTTGAAATAAAATTAAATACAATATATCAAAATTTGTGGTATACAGCTGAAACAGTACTGAAGGCAAAATTTATGGCATTAAATATGTATAAAAAAGAGAGGTCTTTTTTTTACAATTTTTTTAATATTTATTATTTTGAGAGAGATACAGAGCACAAGCGGGCAGGGGCAGAAAGAAAGGGAGACACAGAATCCCAAGCACACTCCAGGCTCTGAGCTGTCAGCACAGAGCCCAACATGGGGCTCGAACCCACAAACTGTTAGATCATGACCTGAGCTGAAGTTGGCCGCTTAACTGACTGAGCCACCCAGGTGCCCCCCTAAAAGAGAGGTCTTAATCAATGACATGATTTTCTACCCTTAGAAGCTAGGAAAAAAAGAGCAAAGTATACCCAAAGCAAGTGGAAGGAAGGAAATAAGGTAAGAGCCGAACTCAATGAATTGAAGCAGAAAAACAATGGAGAAAATTAATAAAATTGAAAGCTTATTTTTTTAAAACAGCTTTATTGAGGGATAATTGATATACAATAAACTGCACATGATTAACATATAATTACATATGCCAAAGCATATGTATGCACCTGTGAAGCCTTCACCACAATCAAAATAATGAGCATACCCATCCATTCTCGTGTGTTTTGTGCCCTGTGGTAAGCCCTCACTCCTAGCCCGTCCAGCTCTCATTCATCTGTATCTCCAAGAAATCACTCATCCCCTTTCTGTCACTATAGATTTATTTGCATTATCCAGACTTTTATATGAATGAACTCCTACTGTGTGTGCTCCCTTTTTTGTTTGTTTTTGTTCTGACTTCTTCCACTCGACAATAGCTATTTGGAGGTGTGTTCATATTGTTGTGTTTTACTTCATCTTCCTTGTTGAGTAGTGTCCCAGTGTATGTATGTAACATAATGTGAATGCACCTGTAGATGGACAGTAAGCTTGTGCCAGCTTTTAACTATTACTAATGAACTACTACAAATATCCATGTAAGTTGGTATATATGCATTTATTTATCTTGGGTAAATACTAGGAGAGAAATTACTGGGTCATATGCTTAGAAGCATGTTTGATTTTTTAAATAATTTCCAAAATGTTTTCCAAAGCAATTTACCATCGTTCATTCCTACCAGCAGTGTATGAAAGTTTCAGTCACTCCACATTTTCACCAACATTTTATGCCCGGTGTTATTGGTTTTTAACATTCCAATTGAGGTAAAATAGTATAAGGTTTGACTTACTTTATGCTTTCCTAATGACTACCCACAATGTGGGTAGTGTCCCCTTCTCTCCTATTTGCATGTGCTAACTTGCCGTCAACATATTTTTATGGTGACAAGTCTGTTCTAATCTTTTGTCATTTTCAAATTAAGTTTTGCTTTTATTGTTACTGAGTTTTGAGATCTCTTTATTTGGGGTAAAAATCCTTTATCAAGTATGCAATTTACAAATCATTTCTCTGAGTCTGTAGCCTATCAATTCTTTTGATAAAACCTTACAGAAAATAATAGCTCTTAATTTTGATGAAGCCCTACTTATTTATTTTTAAGGTTTTTGTTTTTGGTTTCTTATCTTCAGTTACATCATAGTTAGTGGTGAAATCTCTAAAAGTTTGCCATCTGTTTTTTCCTCTGAGCTTTAATTTTCCACGGGTAAATGCATCCATAGTAAAAACTTCCATTTTTATATAGCTCCTCTGTGATTCAACCTCCTTAATCTCATTAGAGTTTCCTAGCCATTCCACTACCGTTCTTTTCTTAACTGGTATCTTTTTTTCCCCTATCATGACTTTAACCAAGCAAACCTCAAATCTTACCAAACCAAACTCCAATTTTCCAATAAAAATACCTTGCTTACATCAAATTTGGTATAACCCTTCTACCTTTCTCCCCTCCTCCAACCAGATTGCTTAAAATCTAAAGCTGAACTTTCAAGTATTAAATACAAAACCTTTGGAAAGCTGCATTTCTTTCTAGAAGAGGATATTGGGGATTGACACATTTCGCATGCATTCCATACTTCTAGAATAATTTTCTTTATTGAAAAGTCTGAACTGTTAAAACAAAAAATAAAAAAACGAAAAACAGACAAACAAAAAACTTCTGAAGAAAGCCTGGGTGGCTCGGTCAGTGAAGCGTCTGACGTCAGCTCAAGTCATGATCTCATGGTTTGTGAGTTTTAGCCCCGCATCGGGCTCTGTGCTGACAGCTCAGAGTCTGGATCCTACTTCAGATTC
Source organism: Acinonyx jubatus (assembly GCF_027475565.1). NCBI lineage: Eukaryota > Metazoa > Chordata > Mammalia > Carnivora > Felidae > Acinonyx > Acinonyx jubatus. Next base: position 33,818,083 of record NC_069380.1, on the reverse strand, counting down.
TGTGTCTCCCTGTCTCTCTGCCCCTCTACTGCTCTCACTCTGTCTCTGTCTCTATCAAAAATAATAAATATTAAAAAAATTTAAAAAATCCCAGGAATCTGGATTCTAGATTGTAGTTCAGATTTTCCATCTATGTGCAACCATTTGCTATTTGGAAGGTAGCAGTGTGGTGATCCCATTCCCTTGCTGCTGTTTATGCTGCCATTACAAGTAGAGAAGTGATGGTCAAGAGGCAGTTGTATTAATGCCTGGACTCAACCTTGTAGGATCTAACCGCTAGCCTTATGACTAGGACAGTTGCAGTTATTGTTTTAGCCAGAGGTCATTTTCATGTGGACTATCAAGCATTGTTTAGGTGATGATGGGTGCTCGTTTAACAGAGGACACTGCCAGTTTCTTAAATATCAGCATTGAGGCTACATTACAACGGTTGCTTTTGTACTTGAGCCCTTTAAAAGTAGATTCAACTCACTTTCCTCATTTCTCCAACGTTTTGCTTGGACCTAATTCTGTATAATAAATTCTTTTTTTTAAAAAACACCTCAGGAAACCTTTATTTCCTATAGCTGCATTGTATCAAAAGTAGGGTCAGACTCTGATTATCTTTCCTGATTGAATGTGTGGGCAGTGAAGAACAATCCTGATACTACTGGAAAATGAGATACTGGTAGTCTATGGCACATAGTGGCAGAACATTATGAAATTAATCAACTGTAGCCACCTGGAATAAAATTCCTGTTAAAGACAAAATTTGGCATACCTAGTAACTGCTTCAACAGATCATCATGAGGAATAAGGAATACAAATACTCTTAAGTCTTGTGTTTCTGACTACACAGGAGAATTTGAAGAAAAATGGCAAGCTCGGGGTTTTACAATTTTGACTCAAGACAAGGTGAAAGTAGTTTCTGTGACTGCCCCAGAATAACTTCTCACTTTGCCATAGTCTTTATATGTCTAAAAATCAGGTGTGAAATCTGAATGTACAAATTGCTGAATTCCCAAGTTAGCGGAAATCTTGCTGGGTTTGTCTTTTTCTTTTCTTTTCTTTTCTTTTCTTTTCTTTTCTTTTCTTTTCTTTTCTTTCTTCTTTCTTTCTTTCTTTCTTTCTTTCTTTCTTTGTGTGTGTGTATAAAATTTAGTCGTGTGTTGAAAAGATAATCTTTAAGAATTTTATTTTAGGTGAAGTTCTGAACCCCGAGCACCCCTGAGTTTCCTTGCCAGAAAAGACAGTCCCTATATCTCTTTGTGATGTGACCAGATCTGCCTTATAGAAATCCTGAACTAGTTTGAGGTAGCTTTCTCTACAAAGGCTACAAATTCTTCCCACATTCCACCTGAACCTCCATTCATATATCCAAATATAGTTAGAGTTAAAAGCGAAATCATTACCCAGGGAGACAACTAGAGCATCTGATAGAGTGGGGAGATACAGGCTCCAGTTATGGAATAAATATGTCATAAGAATGAAAGATATAGTATAGAGAATATAGTCAATGATATTGTAATAGCATTGTGTGCTGACAGATGATAGCTGTACTTGTAGTGAACATAGTATAATGTATAGATTTGTCAAATCACTATATTGTACACCTGATACTAATATAATATATTGTACACCTGATACTATAACAGTGTTAACTACACTGGGATTTTAAACCAACCAATCAAAAAAACCAACCAATCAAAATCAAGATTGTATCAACTTACATTGACATAAATCTGGCAATGAACTCTAAAGCTTCTGCAGGAGGAAGAAACATAACTCCAAATTTATATATAACAATGACTCAAAAATTAAGGACTTCACATCTGAGCATAAGTAAACAAAGAAGACACTAAAGTTTACCTCAGTTGGTTAACTAAAACTAGATTAAATTTGGCCCATATTGAATGAAGCTAAACTGTCAAAAATAAATGCTATACTATAGAAAAAGTAATCCTAAGTCTTAGGGAGAGAAGAATGTTTGTGTATATTTATCATGTTGAATGTATTACTCTCCTACTACCACATTTTCCAAAAAGGCTAAGAAGACAGTTTCTCAAGCACTGAAGAATAATAGATAAAGGGAGGATGGGTGTCTTTTTAAGGACCTGTAACTGGTTCTTCTTAAAGGTGAGTGATGTAGGTGAGAGGTGTGGCATTGAAATGAATTCCCTCAGTGAAAATGGATGAATGACTCTCAAAAAGTAATCTCTAGTAGCAGAAGCAATCCCTAAGCTATTGGCAGAATTACCTGGCAACAGGACCAGAACAGACTGTATCTGTGTGGAACTTTGATGATAATCGAATTGATCATGATATTCTAGCTCTGAAAAATATTGATCTTTCCTGATTCATCTATCTGGAAAATCTCTGTGTGGTGAGCAAGAAGCTGACCCCAGTTTAACATTATATAGAGTTACGGCTCTACACTCAATTACACTTAATTCCCAGATATGGTCTGGACCATAGATCAGTATCTCACCAATGAAGAGACACTGAGGACTTCTGAAGAAGGGCTCTGTGACACTGCTATGACTATCTGTTAGCTTTTTCCAAAATGGTGCACAAGTACTTACTAGGATAGCTGTATACTAAATAATGAGAACAAACTTTAGAAGGAATTTTAGATACATTCTCTAAGCAAATTCCAACCATTGGGGGAACCAAACATCACTGGGGTCCACCACTGGGAATAAAGTCTCAATGTGGTTGGAGCCAGACTTTGTCTTACTATAGGAAAAGAGTCCATTCAGTAGTTATGTCCCAGTCTCTGAGTGAAGAATTAGAATATTTACACATTAATTCTGGGCCCAGGGAGTTATGATGATGCAAAGGATAATATAGGAATCTCTTAGGCTATATCTCTCTGTCAAAATGGTAGCATAAAATAAATAATCACAGAGATCAATGCCAAAGATTTGAAAGATTCAGAGTAAAAATTCTGTAGATCTCTAAATGACTTTCTTATTTGGTTTGTGCCAAAGAGAGATAATGCTTGGGAAATGACAATGGAATATGCTGAAATTATTCAAATGATAATTCTTATTACAGATGATCTTCCAGCTATGGTTTTAAACTGGGGCAGTTGGATATTGCCAGTGGTACCCAGGGTATGCTTATCTACCTAATGATCAGTTACTATCCCCCTATATCAAAAAGATAAAACCAGAATGGTTTGTTTCCACCAGGTAGCAAATAAAGTACATCTTAACTATGTTGTTTTAGGGTTATATCACCTAGTTTATCTCATGCCCATTTACTCTTTGAGTAAGAAGAATGGGGTGTCCTAAATGCCATGAGAAGATATAGGCACATTGGAGAATAAAAAGTATAAATAAATATTTAGCAACCTTGCACTTCAGTGAATTTTCTAGGTATATTGTAATCTGATTCAGGCTCAAATAATGTCACCAAGGAAAAACAAAAATTTAAGTCCCTTGATCTTCTTACTACTTAGAAATAAAGTGATTTCTAAGATTCTGGATATTGGAGATATTACGTCCCATTTTGGTATCACATTTTGCTCTGACTCATTCACCGAGTGACTCGTAAGTTACCAAAACAAGAGAAGCCAGTTCATCTAGGCTACAGAACAATGTTTGAAGTGGCTTCTATTTAGAAGAACCAGAAAGTTATCAATAATAATAAACATTTGTAGAACCAATGAATATAGTGTGTGTGTGTATACATATATGTACATATTTAATTATTTTGAGATATATACAAAGCTTAGTCATTTTACTTTACTGTTCATTATTTAATACATGAATATTGGCTTTATATATATTTTTATATTATAGGGTATCAAATAGGAATTTGAGCTGGAGGATAAATGAATATCAAATAGAGTTTACATGGTGATTGATAGAACTTTGAGTCTTTCCTATTGTTGGGGGGGGTGAGTAAATCTTTCCTTACAAAGCGGATGGTCTTATAATGATGCAGATATCTTGTTACTACTGGTATATTTTAGAAGTATATGTAGAAGCATATATGTGGATATTGAGTATTCAAAGAGATGGTCTGTGAAGAGTACTATCTATTAGTATTTTTAGTTTTCTCTCCAGATTGCCTTCCCATACTGAAAAGACATCATCCATAAATCAGATTCCACAAATTAAACAAATTCCAGGGATATATGGTAGATAATAAAGCCTATCTTCCTGCTACTCTTCTAGCTGGCAATACAAGTCACAGGGAGGTTTCTGTTGAGACAAAACATCAGTGGTTGGGTTAGGCATTCCTGTATCTGGGAAGTGCTTTGTGGGTATTGAACAGCCATGGCCAGAGCGGTAGCTTCTTCACCTCTGAAGCACAGTTTGAATAACATAGTTTGCTCTAGACATCAGCACCTCCTGAGGCAGCCCCATGACTTTTAACTCTCCAGCCATTTCAATGAGTTTGTGAACTCCTACTTTCCTGTATTAGATCTTCTTTTTTAAATGCCTAATGTGGATAATTCTTACATTAACCTCATCTCTTCATCTCCAAATTCAATTCTGCCTTCACCTACTTCCTATGGTTTAACTACTGAACTTTTCCAAAGACGCAATATTCTTTCATGGCTCAAGCTTTAGCACGTAACATTTTAACTGGCACAGTATATCTCTTTACCATATGGAAAATATGTTCTCACTCTTAAAGCAAATAAAAACTTCTTTTGCGAAGCTTTCCTAGAGAGTGCTTTATTCTCTGATGTTCTCTTTGTTGTTTGTACACACCCATATGGCATCTATCCATCTAGTGCTGTCATTACTTGTTTAAATTTCTTTTCCTATGTTAAATTTCAAATTTCTTGAGAAAAAAAAAGATTACGCTTTATTAGCTTTGTTGTCTCTGAATATCTCCTGCCCGACACATATTCTCTGTCTATGGGTGCCTGAAAGGACACGATTTCTAACTTTGTTGGTAAGTTTTAAATTATTTTATTTATTATTTATTTATTATTTATGTTTCTTCTTATTATTCTACCATATTTAGGTAGTTTAATATATTGCATAGAATTAGGAATTAAAGAATTGAAAAAGATGCTTCAATCACAATAAATTTCTAATTCCAGTTTATTTAAATGGCTGGAATATTATAAGCGTTAGGGAGTAGGAGCATTGTTTCTTTTGAAAATATAAAGTAACTGGGGCACTTGAATGGCTCAGTCAGTTAAATACCCAACTCTTGACTTTGACTCAAGTCATGATCTCATGGTTGGTGAGTTTGAGGCCTACATCGGGCTCTGTGCTGACAGTACAGAGCCTGCTTGGCATTACCTGTCTCCTCTCTCTCTGCCCCTACCCTGCTCATGTTCTCTCTTTCCCTCTCTTATATAAATAAATAAATAAATAAATAAATAAATAAATAAATAAATAAAACTTATTTTTAAAAAATGAAAATAGAAAGTAACCAAAGTATGCTAGGTTTTAAAGTTATAGGTAGGAGAGAGTCATTTAGATAGGATAGATTATTTTTTGTCAAAATCCAGCAAGGTTTTTAAGTCCTATTCCACTGAATCCACAGATGACATTTATGGACAGACACAGGAAATATTGACAGACATATTGTAAAATCTGGACAAGAACCTCAACTCCAGGAAGTCTGCAGCTGTATGAAACAGCAAATCTATAAAGAAAGTAACAGGAACCACAGACTAACATTTAGTGAAGACTATGCCTCAGAAACCCTAAATTAACTGAGTGCATACATACAGTATTTGATTTATGTCTCAGTTATGGGGTTCACCAAGGAGGTAACTTTTTTTTTCTTTCTCAAGGGGTCAGAAATGTAGTTGGGTCTGTTAGTGAAGTTTTATAGGTCAAGAAATGTGAATTGTAGAAGACTACCTGACAGCAAGAACTGAAGTGTTATTTCAAGCAACATGCCAATGGGATCCCAAAGGCACCAAACCAAACTGGCAGCAAGTTTTGAGACCCAAAACTCAAAGCCAGTGGAGGGTTTGAGAATCAAGAAATATTAGAACAAGGAGCAGTTGACCAGGTTGCAAAAATAGGCATCATTGTGGATGAACAAAGAGAGAATGGGCCATTTCTCTCTATTGTGATTTTGCAATGATTGATATATTTGCAATGATTGATAAATGGAAACTAAGAACTTTGCAGGGTCATAGCATATATAGTGAAAGGAAATGGCCTGTCTTCCTTGGGTTAACAGAGGAACAAGAAAGCAACTTCCAGAAAAGAGGATTTTGACCAATTTAACAATTCTCTGAAAGTCTGCAGTCTAAAGGTACATTAAGTATACAGAATAGTGATGAAAGCATAGCCCATAAGGTCAGCTCTACCCGCTTTTGAATACTGTGTTTGCTCTGTAAACTTTCAAGATATCTAAACATTCCATGTCTCTGTTTCCTCTTATAGAAATTGTACTAGTACAATTACTACTTGTTTAACGTTGTTAAAAAACAAAATTCTACCGAGTAAATTTTACAGGTCTTATTGGCTTAATCCAACTATTCATGAATCAGGCAGCATCCCATCTAGTGGATAGAAAGGATAACCTCCAAGGAGTTAAACAAAGTGAAAACTTTTATATGCAGAAAAGAGAATGCAGAAATGAGGAAATTTAATACTAGTAAAAAATTGATTGGTTGTGGCAAGGTCACTTTCTTTTAGGGGATGGTAGGATTTCTACAGGCAAATAACCTCACCAGGTAATTCCTGATTGACTGGTTTAAGATTCAGTTTCTGGAGTGGCTGAAACTGTAATTAAGTCTCAGTTTGGTGATGTGAGTACTTACTTAGCCTAAGTGATTCCATTTTGGGTCTGTTGTCTTGTTTTTAATATTGTAAACTTCCTGTATACTAATGTATATTTATAATTCATTCCATGGGTCAATTTGAATATTTACAACTATTTACTTTTGTTATTTTATAAGTTTTTAAGTGAATAGAGCTCTTATCAGGTGAAGTTAAGGAAGTATTTTAGCTGGGTGAACACTAACAACCACTGTAGTCAAATTCTTATACCCATGCAGGAAAAACCAAGCTAATACTATCTTTTACAAGATGATTTCAAAAACTATTCTTGTATCGAGGTGCCCTTTATTACTTCAGATATTGACCCTCAAATTAATGTGCTCTTAATCTCTTTAAAACTCAGTTTGTCTGTAGTAGTGAAATGTTATTTGAGTTACCTTTCATTACACAGAGAAAATTTAATCCTTATTAAATCTAGATGCCACTTCACTTGATGGTTATTTGAATCATATTTACTCAAGGAAGAAGGCTCAGTTTTTCTAAGGCCAACTATTTTCATGTTAATTGAACCTGAATTGCAACATTAGAATCCGTGGGAGAACAGGAGTTATGTGAAAGAAGGTCACTAGTAAACTGAACGTTTGCTCAGACACAAGATTAGCCAGATTTTTGGCTTTAACAAAATGTTACCAGTCGGGAACTGCACTGTTGAACTATTACCCAATATCCAATAAAGCAAGTGGATAATCAACCAAATTCATGAAGAATAATGGCATATTGATTAAGCAGTTCTACAATCTTTCTTTAGATAACACTCAAACAGACATCCTAAAAAACTCAATGACAAACTGAGAGTCAAATAAAGGAAATCTTTCCAGTGTTCCCATTGATTTTAGAATGGGTTTGGAAGCTTAAAGACCATCAGAGTTCCCAGTAGGTTGTTTTGACCCTATCAGAGAAAAATCAAAATGCAATTAAGGGCAAAACAAAAATTTTTAAAGCTTTGTCTTATATTTAATGAAATTTAAATAGATGCATAAATTTCTTTCAAATAAACTTCATGCAATATGCATTCAAGTATTTTTTTTCAAGTCAGTGTGATACTGTAGTATGCACAAAACATTCTTTTGACACACTTTGGCTACCATGAATGTATATTGATGTATAGTGCGTATAAAAATATATGTGTATGTATATATACATATATAGATAGATATATATGTATATATATACACCCACACACATAAGTGTGTGTGTTTGTGTGTGTGTATGTATATATAAAATCATAAGCATTAGTCTCTTCACTTTACTTTTCAGAGATAAGACTTTACCTTTCAGAGATAAAAATTCAAATATATTACATAGCATTGATTCTAGCTCTCAATATAACATACATTAATGTTAGTACTATAGACAAATATTAATGTTAATTATTACTTTCACAAAATATCTGTGCAAACCCTAAGGAATATATGTACATATGTACACACATATACACAAAATCTAAGTGTTAAAGGAAATCTAAACATGATTTGACTATTTTTCAGAGTATTTCATTTCACTTGAACTAATGTGGGAAAATATGAAGAATACATTTCTCCATTTAAATTTCTAAGAAAAGTAAAAAAAGCCCCTTCAATTTTTGAGAAAAAAAATAAAGAAAAAGTAGACAATAGCCAAAAGAAAAAAAAATACCTATTTTCTGCTTCTAAGCCAACAATTTCTTTGAGCAGAGCCAACTATTGGGGGGGGGGGGTGGGCTATCATGTGCTATTGGAATGAGATCATTAGAGCAAATCTGAGTTGCCAAGATAATACAATAGGTGACCTCTGAGGATGACACCAGAATGATCACCCTTATTTAATGTTCCTGTCCCCTTAAATGTACCTCTTTTTCTAAAGATCTTTCTAGCCAGGCCTATGCCAAAGTACAATGATGCAACACCGTAGCCACCTACAACAAAAAGGTAGAGGAACTCTACCAATCCACATAAAATCATGGGCCACCCCCTCTGTAACTGTGACAGGCTTCTTCTCCCAGAAACAAGGGGAATTGAATTTGTCATGAAAATGTGTGATTAGAGAAGGTGAGCTTTCTTCATCATTTCTAATTGTGATCATTATTATTTCACCATTAAAGATAATTCATCACATTGTAACTGTCAACAATGGTCACGTTCAATTCAAATATAGCTTATAATTATAGAAATTAGAATGCTGTAGGAGTCACATCATTTCTCTCAAAATTGATGTTAAAGAAAAAATTCACTGACAAGGAAGACTTTATTCAGAACTATTGCAATAAGGATCAAGACTATGGCAACAGGGAAGAGAGATTGAATTTAACTTCTCAGGAAAAAAAAAAAAAAGACAAAAGAGACTTTAAGGCCTGGGGTATGTTAGTAGAAAAGTATTGAAAGATGTTAGGAGAGAAGCTGGTCCCTGTTATGAGGTCATCTGTGTTTGCTAATTGGAACTTCTTAAAGTTAGGCTCCTACCCTCCCACAGAGACAGATCCTGATCAATGTATTTCAAGCCAGGGCTCCCAGGTCCTTGAGAAAGACATTCCTGGGTTGTAAAACTAGCAAGAAGCTGGGAGAAAATTTACATCTAAAAGAGCTGAGAATTTACAATTCAAAGTGTTCTAGAGTAAAAGCTCTATCAAAAAGAATGTCAAGGGCAGACAGTCAAGAAGAAACCTACCTAAAGTTTAGTCAAGCAAAGGGAAGTTAAGGCATTTTTGGTCATGGGATGTGTTCATAAGATAACTGTCTCAGGAAGTACACTTTGGCTGAGTCTACATCAAAATTATAAAGGATTTTCAGTACATATTGAAAGGTAGCATTGCTGCTTTGCAGAGGTAAATAGTTCTAATCATAGCATAGGCAATACTCTGAAAAGGTTAAGATAGATAAATTGTATATCAAAAAGTAAATGGCAAACTTCCCATACAAATGAATTTTTAATATATATATTTTTAATTCCTAACCCCCCACCCCCACCCCCCCCACCCCGCCTCACATGCCCACACACAATTTCAGTACACTGTTTTCTTCATTAGACTCTTCACTGTAAGCTCTCTACTTAGGAGTGTGCTCCCTAGATGTCAGACAGAATACACATATAGCATATAGCACACAGCATGGATAAAACATATAGTGCCAATGTTGTAGTTTCATAGTAATGTTTTTTATTACCACTAAAGGACATTGGTGAGAACTCCAAGGAACTTCAGACCATAACATTATAGGGGGAGAAGAAAAAAATATATAAATAATAGCTTATTATTTTTTTAATATAGGCTACTCAAAGGCATATGGAAAAAAAAAGAAGAAAATGGAAAAATAGTTATAAAGTAAATTAAGGAATTTGCAGGGTTTTTCTTTCCTGAAATTTGCAGGTAATTGAGGGTAATTTTTGTTTTTAATTTTCTTTTAGTTAATTAGAAAATTATTGTAATTTGCCAATTCATTTGCAAATTCACTTTTTTGGGTAAACACAAATTAACTCTACTTTAAGTTGTAAATGGAGTCAGTGAAACAAAAATTACAAAAAACTTTGTCATCAACACTGTTTATCAAGTAAGTAGAACAGCTGTCAAATATGATGTACTTCAAATGTCACCCAAGAATCTGAAAAGAATTATGGCCATGTAGAGTCTGTGATGACTGACACACCACGCTAAGAAGTTGTGAGTGTAGCAGGTACCATCTGTGAGAAGCTGTGGCTCACAGACACTAAAGAATATAATCGGCAGCTTATGGAGTAAATGCCACATAAGCTGCTCTCTGAGTGAGCCCCACCTTGACATGGCAGTGAAAAAGGAGAATATTGTAATGTAAAACCCTGTATTTATATAGATCATTTCCTTGAAAAGCTCTTAAATCCTTAGCAGATTCTGAGCTCATCAGTCCTTAAATTCCAGTGAAGTAAGCATTATAGAAGCACGTAATCCTCAAAATAATTATTTAGTGATCCAAGAAAGACAATTTTCTAAGCCCCCGCCCCCCCTGTTTTATGAATAGTTGTGTGATCTTGATAAGGGGATTATTTTTGTTAGAAAAACTCAATCTCCAGAGAGTTTGGAAACAAAGAGTACAGAGATTTATCCCATTTTACTATATATATTTCTGTAAGGTGCTTTAAATCCTTTTTGAACTCTGTGGTAAACAATAAAGACAGGATCAGGAATGTGGCATTATTACATCCAGATGGAAGCCATGGTAATTCATATATAAATGATAGCATAAGCCTACAAGACACTCTTATTAAGAATATATCTTCCTGAATATCTCGTTAGTTGATATGCAATGCTGCTTGTACATCTGATTTGTCTTTTTTATAATTTATTTTTTTCCATTGCTAACATCACTACCATAGTCGGTACCTACTCAGCATTCCATATCTAACAATGACAGTCTCCACTGTCCCCAGAAGCGAGATCTGAGACAACGAGGATTTTCATCTGTTTGTTCACTGATACCAAAGTACTAAAATAATTCCTGGATCGTAATACAGTCTAAATACATATCTGTCAAAGGAATGAATGGATGGATGAATGAATAATGAATAGAATGATCTCCTTACCTTTTGTCTTGCAACTTCACAACTCATTCTATACAGAAAGGAGTCTCTTCACTGTGTAATATCACACAAGTGTCACTCATTTTTCTTTTAGTAATTCTCTTCATCATTCTTCTCTCTATTAGAATGCCCTCCAAAAATCTTCCACATGTAGAAATTTAATCCAACATACGAGTTGAAAACTGAAACTCCTAATAAACCATAACACTTTCTTCCCCAATAGCTGTTAAGGACAAATTTTCCTTCCAATTTTTATCTGAACTTATAATTGTTTCTACAAATAATTCCAAATAATAATTTAGCATATTTAATAGCATATAGCATGCATTACTTGGCTGGATTTTACGATTATTTTATTTTCAAAAAACAGCTCAATTTTTTTTTATTGTTTATTTATGTCTTTGAGAATATCTGCCCACTGCTTTTACATAAAGTATCTAAACAGTATATATAATCTGGGGATCATACTTTTCTCCCTCAGAATTTTGTAAAAATCTTTCATTATCTTTACATATTACATTGACATGCAGAATCTTAAACCTAGGTCATATAAAAACATTTAAAATGGCAAAAAATTATCAACAAACTCAATAAGATGGTAATGTGAGTGCAAGAATTGTAGGTTTAAAAATAAACATAAAATATAAAAATAGAGAACTTACTTTTTCTTTACTCAGTAGCATCTAGGTGTCTGAATATTATAAGCAGGTTGGGGGTGTATGGTCATCAAAAGGACATTATAAACAAGGCAGAGTGGGGAACTCCAAATTTTCTCTCTCTTTTTTTTTTTCAGGAGTTACATATATTTTATTCAGCAACTATATCTGTTACTCTAAAAATTTTTTAATTGTATACACCCAATCTGGTCAGGTCATTTAATATGAACTCACTGAAGAAAGAAAGAAAGAAAGAAAGAAAGAAAGAAAGAAAGAAAGAAAGAAAGAAAGAAAGAAAGAAAGAAAGAAAGAAAGAAAGGAGGGAGGGAGGGAGGGAGGGAGGGAGGGAGGGAAGGAAGGAAGGAAGGAAGGAAGGAAGGAAGGAAGGAAGGAAGGAAGGAAGGAAGGAAGGAAGAAAGAAAGAAAGAAAGAAAGAAAGAAAGAAAGAAAGAAAGAAAGAAAGAAAGAAAGAAAAAGAAAACCCCAGATACAGAAATGATAAGTAGTTTCCAACCTACATGCAAGCACCAGACTACTGGTCATGTCTGCCAATATTTCTTTATTGGAAAGGATTAAGAAACCACTTTTGACATCAGTGAGGAAAAGGATAATGACTGATTGGTCATATTTATCATTGGTACAAAATAGGGAGTCATACATATTGTGTATTTACTGACTCTGTGCCAGAAAGTAATAGGTATGAATCAAATGTGTTCATCTAAAGGTATCACATAATAGAGTCTTGTTCTGGTGTCTCTTTTTGTCCAATTATGTTTTCTAAATTTACAACTAGTAGTAAATTACCATACTGTTTTTATGGCATTACCAAGAAAAGCAGCATAGATATGGAAATATTCACTATAAAAAATGAAACAGGAATTGATTTGGTACATCACCAAATAAATTTACACTTATCAACCTCTGACTCCCCAAATTATTCTTGCATGCTACTAGTAAAATAATTCTGGTTGTTTCCTTTATTAAATCTAGTTTTCAAATTATCTTTTTTGAGAAAGATTTGCATGGATATTGAAACAGTAACAGTGATACCATTCCATTAGTTTTTCACAGTTTGCAGAGGGTAAAGATAAGCCATAAGTACAGCAAAAACAATAAGCAAGAAGCTGATGTGGCAAGACTCCTTTTCAAAGTTTTGGTCAAAAAGAGTAGATAGCTCGTTAACAATGATACAGCATGCAAAAGAATTATCAGCAACTCTTACTGAACTAGGAGTAAATTAAACAAACTGAATAAAACTTAAGAGCCATAGGAGAATCTCAGAGAAGTAGAAATTTTGCCATGATTATTTCCATTCATTAATTATTTTTAATGTTTTAGATATGAAATTATCTTTTTGCATATTAAAACAGAATTCTAGGGGCGCCTGGGTGGCTTAAGTTGGTTAAGCATCTCAGCTCAGGTTTTGATCTCGGCTCAGTTCATGATCTCACAGTTCTTGAGATCAAGCCCCACCTGGGGCTCTGTGCTGATAGCTCTGAGTCTGCTTGGGATTCTTTCAACCCACCCCCTCCCCCCCCTCCGTAGCACATGCATGCACGCTGTCTCTCTCTCTCTTTCTCTCTCTCAAAATAAATAAACAAACATTTTTAAAAATTAAATTGGGATGCCTACATGGCTCAGTTGGTTAAGTGTCCAATTTTGGCTCAGGTCATGCCCCACATCGGGCTCTCTGCTGTTAGCACAGAGCCCACTTTGGATCCTCTGCCCCCCTTTCTTTCTGCCCCTCTACAACTCACACACTCTCTCTCTCTTTCTCTCAAAAATTAAATAAATAAATAAATAAATAAATAAATAAATAAATAAATAAAATAAATCACAGAATTCTGAAAGATCAAAATTAAGATGATGATATAGCTGCCAAATAGATCTATACAGATTTACAATATCCAACATCTACTCTTTTAAAGCAGCTTAGAAAAAAAGGCAAGTCAGTTCTCACCCATGTGTAGGTAGAGTGAGTCAGTTAGCCTAATTTCTTGTTAGTAACTTTAAATATAAAATAGAAAAGAGTAAATTTTGCATATAAGACAACACCACTGAATGGAGACAGCTGCTTATTGTATACAGCACTGATGAAGAGTTGGATTATTTGATTTTAATTTTGAGGTTCCACACTAATTGTGTGATCGCTGCTAACAGTTTAACCTTTTTGGGCTCACAATTTTTTTTATAGACTTCTCATTATTATAAAGACTTGAAAAAATGCAATGGATGTGAAGACACATTGTAAACTGCAAAGCACTTACCAGCATAAGAAATCATTATGACTATTCCATTTCAGTTAAAATTGTATGTTAAAGAATGGAAAAAATAAATGGAACATTTTGATACATCTGAAGCTAAATGGAAATCTCAAATATTTCTCTTATTTGGAAGAGTTTCCCTTAACACTGAATAAAACACATTTTATTCTCTCTTTTATTTTTCATTTCATCTGTCAAGGGAAGGAAGCATGCTAACAGAAATCAAAATTAGTTCCATAAGCAAAGTTCTATCGAATTGTATATTTTTCCTCATAGAAAAAGAATAATTTCTACAAATGACAGAATAATTTATCTGAAAGAAAATCACTGTAGCTTTGTATCCTAATTATTTAAATAATCAACTTTTTTCTCCTCCAAATTGTTGAGTTTTAGAAGATGGGAAAAAACAATAGATGCAGATTTAAGCTAAAAAAAAAAAACTTCTAATTTCTCTCATCATAAATCTTACATATTAAATTTATATGGGTTTAAAAAGATTATATTATCATATTATCTTTTACCCAAGTAGTCTATAGGTATCAATACATAATTTTTTAATAAACTAAATTGAAAGTGTCTTAAACAGGACAATTTTGTCTCTAATTATAAATAAAGATCTTTGTTGTTTTAATATGAAAAATAAAAACAAAGCAAAAATCAACAGATATTTATATAAATCGCTATGAATTTTGAATAAAACAGTGTTATTTGATATAAAATGATAAAATTAAATGGAGGGAAAGGGAATGGAGACAGGGTGCCCAGGTAGGAGCTTCTGTCTGACAAAAGTTTGAACAGGACAACAGAAATGAATAAATCTGTTGTGTCATTATTTATACCTATCTTTGACAGTATTATGCAGTGATTGAGCACATGTACATATATTATTATTTTTCATATTTTCTAAAATACAGAAAAGTAGGGATAATTATCCCCATTTAAAATATAAACTGAGGGTTAGAAACATTTTAGGATTTTCCCAAGGCCACGTAAGGCAGACCTGGGATTTTAATCCAATTTTCCTGGACTTCAAATCCACATCTTTCCATCATACTCTGCTGCTTTCTCAACCGATGACTGATTTCTCAGTGGAAAAGGAACAGTTACAAATTTTTAAAAGATGAAAAGCAGAATATGGCGATGGATTAGGTGGAAGGAATCAAATATTTGAAGTTAAATGGACTTAAAATCTTCATGTTGGCCTAGAAAGAATGGATGGAACTATGGCAGTAGACCTGAAAAAATCTGTATCCACAGGACTCCAGGAATAAAGCTTTCTGTAATATCTTGCCAACAACAATCAATGGATGTTACGAATATTCTATTTTGTATCTTCTTCCTCTAGAGATTCAGATTTATGTGGTAAATCATATACTTCCCCCAATACTCTGAGAGACATGTTAACCAAATATTTTGCCACTACCTAACAATTGCCATTGGTTTGGAGTTTAAACTCCTTTTTGCCAGTCAATAGGTGCCCTAGGAAGGGTGCGACCTTAGACAAGGCTCAGGTGACTCTCCTTAGCTTAGGAAATTCCTGGAAAAGGATGACAGCTGAGGACTGTAGCTGGGGTTGTGTGTATTTCTAATTCCAATGGGAGAATCTGGGCACATAACACAGTGTCTCCATGCTTAATACTCAATAGCTAGTTTCATGTTTTATAGCTCTTAACAATTGCACTATCCCTCTATGTCCGTGTCATCACCTCTAAATTTTTCACAGAAGATCATTTAAGATTAGAAAATTAAAGCTTATTTTATTTGAGCTTTCATACCAGAATCAAAGGAAGAATAGAATATACATTTGGGTAATCCAAGACTATGACTACCTCCCCAATATTTTTTCTTCCTTATTATGAAGTCCAATATAGTCTAAATCTGCTGGAATATATTTGTAGGATTTCTGGGTCTCTTCATTAGGAAGGCTATGCTGTAATAGCAGATTCCATTCAGTCATGTTGCCTGGCTGGTGAGTCTTGTTGCTGTATAATTGGGGCTAGGTGATGGCTACTGCTCCTGCAGTACATTTTGTGATGGTCCAACAATAAATCCTACACGAAGAGAGAACGCTATGGGGTTATAAAATTGGCAAATTAGAGGTTAAATAGAATTTTCTAGGACAGATTCACAATAAAAGAGACGTGTCTTAAATGGAGAGAGCATTTCTTTCTCATGGAAATAAACCTGAACATTAGGGCAACACATTTCCTATGAAGTTTAAGTGAAACTTGTTCTATCAGATCACTTTGTAGTCTTTTTAAATTAAATATATCAGTTCTGTTTCTCTCTCTCCTACTTGTAACAGAAAGGATTCAGTTGGGGAGCCAGAAATAATTATAGATTAACAAATAGTGGTAACTACACTTTTTCATTTCAACGGCTGTTTCACCTGGGGCTACTTCCCACAAATGCCTGCACATGACCTCTTCCTACTCTTTTACTATTTCTCTGTTCACCACTGTGCTTAAAATTTGCCTAACCACAATGTTGAAACTTTTCTTACCATGTGACCCTACGCTTAGAATATTGTTCCCTTAAATAAATCACACATTTTTCTTTATCTTCAGATAAAGAAATATTAGAAATCTTAACAACTTTCTTAAATTATTTTTAGTAACTCTCTACAAGACCCAGACTTGAAAATCAACTCTTTCCATGTCAAGTACTAATGGTATTTTTTTCTTCATAATGTTTATGCCTTTAGCTTGCCATGGTACTCACATATAATTTCTCTTTTGTAATATTCAGCAAAGAAGAAATACTCAACTAACAAAGCAATAATTTTTATGGTACTATAAAGTTACATTTTATTTAGAAAAAATATTACATCCTTAAGGTAAGAAAGTAATTTCAAGGCTATAAATTATTTGTCAATAATTTATATCAAGAGGGGTATTGATTAATAGAGATTCAGGAGAATCTTCAAGACAGATGGAAATATACAAAGACTGAACTATCCAAGGTAATCATGTAAAAAAAAAAGTATTTGAGGCTTGAAATATGGAAAAGATTTAGAGAGGGGTAATGAATACCATGTGATGTATTTCAGTTGTTAAGTCCCTGAGAAAAATCTCAGCATTATGATTTAGCACCCAATGTGAAGAAACTGTGAAAAGTCATGTCGTTTTGGAGGAAGGGAAAATACTAGATTATCAGGGGATAGTTATTGTAGTTAATCATGAGTTCACAACTATTTTTAAAGGAAAATTAGAAAAGTGATACGGAAAATAAAGGGGTGATAAATATATTTCAAAGGTAAAAGAATTCTCAAATGAAACATCAGTGAGAAACCAAATGTAGTTTTGGCAGGCAGCACGGTGAGGTGGCCAAAAGCATAAACTCGGGGGCCACAGTGAACAACATGGACTTGAGACCCGGGTAGCCTGGCTTCAAATTCCGCTTTTGATATTGGGCATGCGGCTTCATTTCTTTGGGCACAGGCTCATCTGTCTTTTGAAAATAGTAATATAACCACCTCCTAGACATATTACAATTAAAGGGTAAATAACTATAGAAGACTTAGAACAGTGCCTGCCAAATTATGAGCTATTTAAAATTGCGTATAAATACATAAATAAATAATAGAGAAATAAATAGGAGGTTGGATAGTATCAGAGGTGATTTATAAGTTTTGAGCCCGGAATTTAGATTAAGTAGGAAACTGTGTTGTTATGGAAGATAGAGTGAGAGATTGCAAACAGGACTCCAAATTCTTCCCTTTCCATGACTCCTTGATTCTGGGATGACAGTTTATTTTGACCAACTTGATTTTGGCAACCATGAGGCAAACAGAGGTCTCAGAAGTTTATGTTCACTGGCAGGTGCTCATGTGCTGCACTTGTCACTCTGGACCTACCAGCTGAACAAAGCTGAGCTAGCCTGCTAGAACATGAGAAACCACACAAGTAGAACTAAAGTGACCTGGTTGACAGCTTGCCATCCTACAGACAAGGGATTAATGCTATCTAAGAACACCAGCCACTAGCCAATGAACCAGCTAACCAAAAATGTATAAAATAGCCAAGCGGATATTTATTATGAAGCTAGCCCAGACCAGAACCTCCCACCCTTAAAATCCTCTACAGAACCTGAGCTAAGTCACTGAATTTTGTAGCAATTTGTTATGTAAAAGCTAACTGGTATAGTAATGGTAACCAGAAATGGGGTAGTCCCATAACAAAAACCTAAAATAAATACCATTGGTCTTGTGACAGGCAAAAACTAGAAAAATTGTGGGGAAGATATAAGTGAAGGCATGAAACAAGAGATCCAATACTAATATAATAGGAAAGCAAGCCCAGGGTGAGTGTGAAAGGACTGGTGAGCAAAGAGGTAAAATAAAGTAGGAAGTCAGAAGGCTCATGGAGTGCTGTCTCGAGGAAAATATAAATAGAATTGATAAATTATCAAATTAGCATTCATCATATGTCTATTGAGATGGAAGTGAATTTTTGAAGCTCTTGGAGAATGTTGGAAGAATATTCAGATGTGAAATAATCATGAACAAACATGAGGAAGATGATATTAAATTAAAATTAAAAAGTTACATAAGAAATGATAAACAAGCTGATAGTTTAGCGCTTGGCTCAACCATAAACAATATTTACATAAACATAGTAATTAAAATATTAAATATAAATTTAATACAATTTGAAAGATAATTACACTGGCAGGATGAAAGATTCTGCATATGAGTGAACTAGTATTCTTATTTACCATCAGAGAGTCAATAGACAACATCAAATTGATAAATGTACATAGAAGAGCTCATAACAGGTTATAATAGCTTGGCATTTAATGTAGGAGTATAGAAATAACAGATGAAACAATGAACAAACTTCCTCTTAGAAATGAGTTAAGGTAGAAGGACTTTTGGAACTTTTAAACACTATTTCCTTTTTTTAAAAAAAGTATTTGCATATGATTGTTAAATAAATAGTCATAATTTACTTCCGGTTGTGACACATGATATAAACTAAATCGTATTCCACACCCCCTCTACCCCCTCCACCACCTCCACCAAATTTATATTTAGCTCCTGATTAGATAGTATTTGGAGATAGGTCCTTGGGGAGGAAATTAGGATTAGATGAGGTCAGAAGGATGGGGTCCTCATGATGAGATTATTGCCCCTATAAGAAAAGACACCATAGAGATTTCTATCTCTCTCTGCCACGTGAAGACACAGAAAGAAGGCAATTGTCAGTAAGCCATTGACAGGAAGCAGAATATGCCATCCCAGAATGTGCCACTTAAGCATGTGGATTATTTGGAATAGAAGATAATCTGGACCAAGCAGACTCAGGAGGAGATTTTTACTTCCCCTGAACTGCCTAAAATAATTTAGAGAGGGAGCCTACACAGAAAAAGGGTATTACCAGAGATAATATTAGAAAGACTTATCTGCATGGCATGGCAGACATTTGTTTACCAAACATTTGCTCTTCCCATGTGAATTGTTTTCCTCACCTTTGAAGCCCAAGATCCCTATTTCCTTCTCCTTAGCTCAGAATGGTATATAACCCTCAATTACCTGACTGTCAGGGAGTTTCATATTTTTATGGGTCTTCCATATGTATGAAATTTGTTTTTCTCCTGTTAATCTGTGTTGCATTGATTTAATTATTAGGCTAGCCAAAGAACCTAGAAGGGAAGAAAAGGGAAAACTTTTCTGCCCCTTGGCCAGAAAGAGTGTTCTCACCAGAACCCTACTATGTTGTCACCATGATCTGACTTTCAGCCTCCAGAACTGTAAGAAAATAAATTGATATTGTTTAAGCCACCCAGTCCATGGCATTGTTTAATGGTATCCCAAGCTGACTGAGACAATGTAGTAGCTTATGTTTCATTGAACTTCTAACCAAGAACATCTAAAGAGTCTTGATAAAATACAAAAATTGGTATCTGAAGTCTTTGAAAAGCAGTCAAGGCAATCAAAACTTGGGAGATCAATGTCTTAGAAGTAAAATTTATTTTACAAGGCTGACATTTTATGCCTTATTTCCCTTCAAAGTATTTGCTAATCTGTAGGAGGAAAAGAGAAAACACGAGGGAGAGATTTTGAGAAATTTGAGAGAAGATGTTTAGAGATTTTGGTAATCTCATGAGTTCAGAGCATTGTATTTTGAGTCCTTCAGAGACAGACATTGTGACAGAGTTTGGGGTACAAGATACTTACAAAGGTATTAGCTGTGAAAATGAAGTGGTAAAAGAAGAGTAAGTCAAAAGAAATAGTCATAATGCAATGCCATCTAGAAAAATGATTGGTTAAACCAGTAGGAAGTTCTAGGATAAGAAATGACTGTGACTAGTGCTCCCTCTGAAGCCAAAATGATTAGATCTCTATCCCTGTGTTTGTTAGTCACTGGATAATGGGCTGTTCTGGGATGGGTGTAACTTTAGGTTTGCTAATTCTCTGAAGGTAAGGCAAACACTGACAGAGCTGACAGTAGGAAATAGCTGATGACAATACTCCCATGGTTGTTGAACAAGTCCTTCATTGAAGAGTGTCTAGGAAGTACATCTCCTTCTCTTCCATAGTTTAGCTTATGTTCAGTTTAGATATACCTTTTCATAAACACAGAGCAAGCCTCCTGTAGGCCTGTACTCCTTAGGGGAGATTTAGAAATAGGAGTTTAGTCAGAAGAACCAAATTTTCTACTACTTCAGGCTAGGATCCTCAATTGAAGCTCATTATATTTGTACTCCACTATCTATTTTAGGTTTCTTTGTAGTAGCTTAACTGATAGTGTGACCCAGACTGGCCACTTGGAGAGGTCTGACCTCCTCCTAATCACAATGTCCTTTTCAGCATACAGTGGCTTACCCATCCATTTGTAGCACAACTGAGTGAGGAGGTACCAAGAGGCACCCAACTGGATCATCTGTGTTGCACATGTATTCCTTTTTGGTACTTTCCTCCTCTGACTCATCAGGGTTAATAGCACTACCAAGAAAGCAACTTCATTTATTGACTGCTGGTCCATGAACAGCAAGGAGCTCAAAGTACCCAGGTGGCAGCTGCAGTTTATGATTCAATGCTATTCTTGTTGTATCTCCTGGAACAAGACCACCAACATTGCAGAGCTCAAAATGGGTTATCAGGAATAAGAAGTGTGATCATTCCTCCTCATACTGTCTGTTCCCAGATCACGCATTCTTATTGGAGACACCGAGCCAAATAAAGGCCTTTGATTCAACACATATACCATATCTATAGAGTGGTACCATATCCTTAGAAAGTATTACCTCCAATTTGGCACTTCAGCTGTGCCTTTAACAAACTACCCAGCATTTTATCAAGCCAGCAATTTTTTGTGGTATGGTAGATGATCCAAACAGTGGATCCTAAGTTCATGGGCCTATGGTTTCATCTCCTTTTACTGAGAAGTAGATCACCTAGTCTATTGGGACATTATGTGGGATCTCTTGCTAGTAGATCAAACCCTTAATAAAACATTAGATAGCGGTGCTGATTGAGGCCCTGATATCAGGAAAAGCAAACCTATATATGGGAAATATATCTATCCCTGTGGAAAGGAACCACTGGTCTTTCCAGGATGTAAGAGTCCCAAAGTAGCCAACTTCCTGATAAATAGCAAACTTCCTGATAAATGGCTTAAGGAAGAGCGCATTACTGAAAATTCAACATAATTCTGTATTGCTGGCAAGTTTGAAATTCTGTGATGACAGCAGTTAGATCTGTTGAAGTCTGTGTTTAGCCTTCATTTCTGCCACCATGGCTACCTCATTTATATGCCCATCATGCCACAAATTGTGGCAAAGTTAAAAACCAGCTGATACCAACTGGCTGGGTCATTTGCTGTACACTCTTCGTTTAGTGCGTTTTCTTAAATGGATGCTCTCTGGAGCCAGACAAAGATCTTCACATTTCTTGTCCAATTTCATGGGTACCTCCATAAACCAGTACTTTAGATCTCCTTGTACTTACTTTCCAATCTTTTGCATCTGTGACCAGCCAGCCAAGTCATTTTGCCACTGCTCAGGAATCTCAATATATTTTAATTTCAGACCTCTTATTTCTAAAAAAAAAAAAAAAAAAAAAAAGTAAACACTGATGTACTACCTAAAGTTCTGATTATTCATAGGATTTTCCCTCATAACTATCTAAAAATGGTACTCTTTAGTAAATGGGCATACATTATTGATCTAAACCTATGTATTACACTGTCAGATAAACCAAGATTGGGCATTTTCATCCTCTGTCATCTGCTCATAGGCCTGAATAGATGGAAGAGTGCTATTGTAACAGTGGGTCTAGGCTAGTTGCCTACACAGCTTGCTTATGACCCCTGATCCAGGTAGTACTTGATTCTATATATACCATTTCTGTTGTACAATGGATTGCATGTGGATCTGCTCAAGCTTATGTCTTCGTCACTTTGACAGGTCCCTACTCATGATAAATAATTCTTGCTGCATGGTTACTTGGTATTCCATAGTTAAGGACTTTTTCTCTTCCAGCGTTTGGTAGCACGAAGGTATTATTTTTCAAAAGGTGTCTGATTTTCCACTACAGATGACATGGCCTTCCTCAAGAGCCCCTGCATTATGATTCTCCCATTAAAGCTTGGCACAAGCTCTCAACAGCATCTTTTCTCACCAGTGATACTTCAGTAATCTTAGGGTCTGCAGGATTATATTGCAGAAGTTACAAAGCAGCTTGGACCATATTTTAGACCTCCTGCAGCACCTTTCTTTCCACCCCCCCACCTCCCACCCCACACCCCACCCCACCCCAGCCGCCTCTGGATGACTTTTGTATCCCCCAGCATATCAGGCCAATAAGTTTCTCTATATATAGAACATACTGGTTCCAAAAAACTAATGAAGCATACCTGCTGTTGTGTTTCATTCTTTGGTTTAGGAATTGCAAGATTTAATAGTTTACATTTCACTTTGCAGGAGATGTCTTGGCATTCTCAAGATCATCAGACGCTTAAATTTGTGTGCATGTGACAGTCTCCTGAATCTACACCAGGTTTATTTCTTGCCCTTAGGAATGCATGTGTCTTAGCAAGTTCTCAGGGCTCCTAGTCACCCATTTTTCATTCAACTTAACTGATATAATTATATCAACTTAGTTGATGCAGTGAATCAATGTGATATTCTGAGACTGTCAAGATAGCCCAGATTTCTTTAGACTGTAGTATGAAAGGGTGGGAGAATTTACATAATCGTGAGGCAAAATTGTAAGTATATACTGTTGTCCATTTTTGATTAATGAAAACCACTAGAATACTTCTTATTAGGAAAGAAAAGAACACATTCCTCAAATCGGTGTTTGCATATAACATGTCTGAGACCTTACTAAACTGCTCTAGAAAACATATCATATCTGTTGCAGTGACTGTGGTTAAAGTCCTACTAATGAGTTTGAGATAGTCTATAGCCAGCCTCCAGTATCCATCTGGTTCTATAGGGGTCAGGAGATAAATTAAACTAAGGCATGATGATAAATCCTTAAGAATGGCATTGATGTCCACAATTCATCACAGAACATAGTTTTATTCAACGTTGATGGCTTCCTTTTGGCCTTACCCATTATGATTTTTTTTCTTTAATTAATTAATTTATTTATTTTTATTTATTTTAAATATGAAATTTATTGTCAAATTGGTTTCCATAAAACACCCAGTGCTCATCCCAACAGGTGCCCTCCTCAATAAATTAATTTTATTTTTTAATTTACATCCAAATTAGTTAGCATATAGTGCAACAATGATTTCAGGAGTAGATTCCTTATTGCCCCTTACCCATTTAGCCCATCGCCCCTCCCACAACCCCTCCAGTAACCCTCTGTTTGTCTCCATATTTAAGAGTCTCTTATGTTTTGTCCCCCTCCCTGTTTTTATATTATTTTTGCTTCCCTTCCCTTATGTTCATCTGTTCTGTGTCTTAAAATCCTCCTATGAGTGAAGTCATATGATATTTCTCTTTCTCTGACTAATTTCACTTAGCATAATCCCCTCTAGTTCCATCCACCTAGTTGCAAATGGCAAGATTTCATTCTTTTTGATTGCTGAGTAATACTCCATCGTGTATATATATACACCACATCTTCTTTATCCATTCATCCATCGATGGACATTTGGGCTCTTTCTGTACTTTGGCTATTGTTGATAGTGCTGCTAAACATTGGGGTGCATGTGTCCCTTTGAAACAGCATACCTGTATCCCTTGGATAAATAGCTAGTAGTGCAGTTGCTGGGTTGTAGGGTAGTTCCATTTTTAATTTTTTGAGGAATCTCCATGCTGTTTTCCAGAGTGGCTGCATCAGCTTGCATTCCCACCAGCAATGCAAAAGAGATCCTCTTTCTCCACATCCTCACCGATATCTATTGTTGCCTGAGTTGTCAATGTTAGCCATTCTGGCAGGTGTGAGGTGATATCTCATTGTGGTTTGGATTTGTATTTCCCTAATGATGAGTGATTAGCATTTTTTCATATGTCGGTTGGCCATCTGGATGTCTTCCTTGGAGAAGTATCTATTCATGTCTTTTGCCCATTTCTTCACTGGATAATTTGTTTTTTGGGTGTTGAGTTTGATAAGTTCTTTGTAGATTTTGGATACTAACCCTTTATCTGATATGTCATTTGCAAATATCTTCTCCCATTCTGTTGGTTGCCTTTTAGTTTTGCTGATTGTTTCCTTTACTGTGCAGAAACTTTTTACTTTGATGATGTCCCAATAGTTCATTTTTGCTTTTGTTTCCTTTGCCTTCAGAGATGTGTTGAGTAAGAAGTTGCTGCAGCCAAGATCAAAGAGGTTTTTGCCTGCTTTCTCCTCGAGGAGTTTGATGGTTTCCTGTATTACATTTAGGTCTTTCATCCATTTTGAGTTTATTTTTCTATATGGTGTACGGAAGTGGCCCAGGTTTATTCTTCTGCATGTCACTGTCCAGTTTTCCCAGCACCACTTGCTGAAGAGACTGTCTTTATTCCATTGGATATTCTTTCCTGCTTTCTCAAAGATTAGTTGCCCATATGTTTGTGGATACATTTCAGGGTTCTCTATTCTGTCCCATTGATCTGAGTGTCTGTTTTTGTGCCACCCAATATGATTGTTAAAATCAGTATCAAAATTTAATAAGATTGAAAACAAACACATCAAACTAAATTGCAGAGACAAAAGTTGGTTGGATAAGCCTTAGAAAAAGTTAAAAAAAAAAAAGAAAAAATGCAATGTTAGTAGTGGGAATGAAAAAAGGAACATTGCTATGAAGATGACAGATATGGGACACCTGTAAGGATGTGAATACCTCTTTGCCTAATAGAATTGAAAGTTAAAGGAAATGAACAAATTTCTTATAAAATATTCCTCCCTAAAATTGCCTCAAGAAGAAATAGAAAATTTGAATTGTCCTCTATCCCTTAAAGAGATATAGTCAATAACTTAATAATCTCACAAAAAAAGTCCCACTTGTTTTCCATCTAGTATCACCAGAAGATTCTTCTCAATATTAGGGAGTAATAATATCAATCGTATACAATTCATCCAGAAAATACAAAAAGGGAGTGATCCATAAACTAAGTTATAAATTAGACATAATCTCAATCCCTAACATTAAAATAAAGACAGAATTCAGGCCTAAACAAAAATAATATGAAGAAAGATGAAACAAAGATACATGAAACGTAAAGATGAAAAAAATCTAAATAAAATATTAGCAAAGAATATAGCAATATTACTATATCACAATATCACAATATCTTAGATTAACTTGAGGAATAAGCTGGTTTGACCTATGATAATTAATCAATGTTACAACAAAGTTAAGATAATTGTCTTAATTTGATAAAAGTAAAAACCTGCAAGAAAAATATGGAATGCATACTTTAATAGTGAAGTTATGACAGCTTCCCCCCTCCCACCTTTAGAAATGAAACAGGGTGACCACTATTAATAGTTTTATTCATCACTATACTAGTCAGACCTTGCTAATGCATTAAGGACAGTATAAAATAAACAGCATAAGGATATGATAATGTTTTAAAAATCATTGTTTGGGTACTATATGATTGTTTAAGAAGAAAATTCAAAATAATCTGTAGATATACTATTAGAATAAATAACTGAACATGAGAATTTATTGTATATAAGACCAATATAGTAATACCAATTTTATTTCTACATGTGAGCAACAAACAGTATATTTAATAAATAATTATGCATCAAATATCTAGTAATTAATCTAACAGATATCAAAAACCTAAGAACTAATGTGATAACAGATTTCCAGACCTCTATTTATCCATATCCACAATATCATTAAGTTGTTAAATCCTTTTAAATCCATATAGATTTTCAATGCAAAAACAATTTAAATAGTGCAGTGTTTTCCATTGGCAAAGTAACTCTTAAATTTATATGGAATTGCAAATGCCAATAGAGTAACAAATTTGGAAAATTTGTTGTATCATGTATCATGACTTATTATATTGCTAATGTAAGAAAAACAATAAGGTGGTAATTAAGAAAAATAGAGTGATACAACAAAATAAAGATTCAAACAAGAAATTTTCAATACATTTGTAACTAGATTTATAACATTTAATACTTCAAATGCAGTGATAAAATGATGGTCTTTCAAATTAAAGGTGCTGGGCCAAGTTGATATCAACGTTAAGAAAAAAATAATCTTGACCTTTACCTCTCCAACTATATAAATACAAATTTCACATGGATTAAGGAATGAAAGTTGAAATGTAAAACAGTAACTCTTTTAGAAGATAATATGGAAGGATATTTTTGACTTAGGCATTGGTTAAAGTTTCTTTGTATTAAAATTGCAAATTACCAATGCACACCTGCCAGAAAAACTAACATTAAAAAAAAGATGATAACAAATACTGTTAATGTAGAGCAACTGGAACTCCCATACTCTGGTGGTGAGTATGTAAACTGGAAAAGTCAGTTTGGACAACTATTTGGTTACAAATATTAAAGCTAAACATGTATGTAATGTTTGACCTATGAATTTAACTTCTTTATATTCACATAATAGAAATGAGTACACCTGAGCCTCCAAAGACATGTACAAGTGTGTTCCTAATAGCGGTATTTATAATAGTTCTAAATTGTATTCTATCTGTGTCCATCACCTGTGAAGTAAACAAAGCAATTGTGGTGTGTTTAGAAAATGAAATACTATGTGGCAATGTAAATGAGTGAAACATTGTTTTGTAAGAACATGCAAGAATATCACATATATCAGGCAAAAAAAAAAAACAGCGTAAGTGCAATTCAATTTATAAAGATCAACAACAGACCAACTTAATTTATTGCACTTAAAAGCAGAATAGCGGTTACTTATGGTAGGAGGGGTTTTGAGAGTACAGAGGCACAAAGAAGGATTCCTGAGGTCATATATTATCTTATTTTCTTAATCTTGGTGGTGGTCATATGAATGTAGTAACTTTATAAAGTTACTAGAATGTGCACTCACAGGTTTTACACTTTTCTTCATCATTGTTGCCCTTCAATTAAAAAAAAATAAAAAATAACATAAGAAAAATTTAGGGCTAGAAATATTAGATTTAAAAATAAATCCTAGCTCAATAAATGAAACTTTAATGCAGTATCTGCTTAATTGACTAAATCCTGGGAGAAGGAATCACTAATAGTATCGATCTCATTCTTTGACCTTGATTTGACTATGCTTTTGTAGTGATGGTCATTGTATTTTTAAGGTGTTTCTCCTCTGCCCTTCATCTCCCTCATTCTTTCACCACATACATGTAAAGCATTATAAGTTATATATGATATACTCTTCAAATTTAATGATTATAAAATATATTGTACATATGTATATATGTACAAATGTATATATATATATGTATATATGTACATATGTATATATGTACAAACATAATGTAACTCAGTTTTTCACTATCTTTCACGTCAATTTGTTTTCTCAGCACTATGGTCCCTTTCATCCTGGAGCTGATTGCAAGGTGGCAAGATCTTAATATCTGGTTTGAGTTCAGGGTGAAGAAGAGGTCAGTCATTTAGCATCGTGGGGGTTAGGACACTTACTGCTATGAACAAAGACCGATCAGCTAGGATTTGGAACACAAGTATAGCTACTAATCAAGTGGGATTTACATCTTTTTTTTTTTTTTAGCCTATGGTCCATTGAATGTATGTTTCCTTCATAATTTCAATATGTCAAGGAGTGGCTGGACCAAAGAATTATTCAATTATCTCTTGGTCCACTGATGAAAATACCATGTAATAGTGTCACAAACTGAAAGAACACAATATATCCATATTGCAGTGGTAAAATCTGACAGCTGGATTCTTGGATTGAAGTAAAATTAACACCTACAAGTAATGAGCAAAAGTGTCCTAAACTAGCATAGCTATCCTACCTACTATGTTTTCTTATGACAAACAATATCCACAATTCTAATTATTAATCAAGATCGAACCTATAGTCTGGGTCATATAAACAAAATTACAAAATTAAACAAACAAAAACAAAATTAAACACTTAAAAGGCATTGTTTTTCCTTAATTCCCTATAGACATGGCTGTGAGAACATGAACAACAAATGCTCAAAACCTCACCTCTAATAATCTATTGCTATTTAGATAAACAGAGGCTAAGACCAAAGAGAAACAGAGAGAAAGGTTCTTTCCAGACACTACAGCTCACCACAGAGTAAAAGCAAAGAAATCAGTATCATGTACTATTTAAAAAAATCCAGGTCAAAAATTGCACAGCTCTGTGGAACTGTTTTATGTTACTCTAGCACTACTATAAGTTGACGTGGTGTGGTTACTGTTTGACCATATTCCTGCCTCCAGTGGCCTGCTCTTTGAACATCATGATAGCGATAAGCAAGCACAGAGTGAGAGACTAAGTTCAGCCCTGGAGAGAAAAGATAAGTAGTGTGAAGATAGTGAGCAGGTACAATTCAGGCAGGAGGAAAAAATTAATATAAGTTTTGGCTGCTGTAGGTGTTCCTCTTCCTCACTCAGAGCTGAGTTTTGTTGTATTTGAGTATCATTAGGTAAGGTCCCAAAAGTTTGTCATTATTTACAGTAATTTGGTCAAGAAGGCTCCAAGTTTTCCATAATTCAGAGAGAAAAACATCACTCAAATAGCAGATCATACTAGAATAAATATGAGAAATACAATATCACTAGGCACAATACAATATGACTAGACTGTATTCCCTTTAGAACAAAAAATATTCTAAGGCTTTAATGCTCTCTTCCTCCAGAATTCACTGGCCTGTCCTTTGACCAAAAGTTCCAATGTTCCCTTAGGAGAGTCGGTGGGCACTGCTCCACTTGGAATTTGGTCCAGCGATGCAGTCACCTTTCACACAATGCACAAGGTCTTTAGAGCGTGGTGCTGGGTACATAATGTTCTGAGCTTCTTTATATCCATTAGCCTTTCAGACCTGTTGACTCTTCGCCACCATGGATCACTGTGCTCCTTCTGACCCTATCTGCCCCTCTGCTCATCACCATAAGTTCAGCTTATTCGTACATTTTCCTGTGTAAGCTCATTCAAATAGAAATAGCAGGTGCATAATTGACCTCATAAATCCAAATATAATTCTGATTCACATAGATATTGTCACACCTTTCATTTCTCCTTATGTCTCGGCAATTGTTTAGAAAGGAGGCTCCTTGAAGACATAGGTTATGTGCTTTTTATTTGAGTATTATTTGAGAGCTTACAAAGATGAGTCAGTTGTTAAAATAAACAAATTCAGTTAAAATACTACTTTGTGTTAGCCACTGTCCATTAATATTCACTCAGCTATACTACCCTTGACACAGTGAATAGGGTCTAGCCAGGAGGTCAACGATAGAAAGGAAGTTTGAGACTCGAGTGGCCAGAATCCTTAAAACACCTCCCACATTTATCCAGAGGGGGTGTCCCAGCAAAATACACTGATATCAGGAGACTCCCAGACTGCAGTGATATTTCTGTTAGGTCCCTTAAAATGTGAAATAGATACCATCGTACATTTCTTATTGATACTTAATCTTGATTAATCCTTGATACAATTCCATTCTACACAATTTTAAACCAGTGACCCAAAAACAATCCCTATGGACTTCCCCCCTATTTTTTCCTATTTCGTTGTTTCATAGTACGATATTAAATATTATAAGAAATAATATTTGGTCATTTAGATGTTTTTTTTGTATGATTCCTTATTCACAGCTCTCAAAACCCTTGGGACTTCCTGACCAATAAGAGCAATAAGAATATCTTTGTCTTATTTGGTCTCTTGTCCTCAGTACCTAAAATCACTTCAGAGCCATAAAGTTGAAATGGGAATTTTTTATTCATAACAAGACCCTTTCCACAACTGGGTTTATGTTAATGTGGTGACTTTCAGAAAGCACCTCAAGATGGGGGCTGGTTGCCAGGGGAACAAACCAAAAATAGACGGTTGGAACTTTCAGTTTCATGCCTTGATTTCCCAAGATGAGAAAGAGGCTAGAGATTGAATCAATCACAAATGGCCAGTGATTTCATCACTCATGTATATGTTATGAAGCCTCCATAAAAACCCAAACGGGGAAGGTTCTGAGAGCTTCCAGATAGGGGAATCAGACCACTTCCAAGTGCCACTGTGCCAGGCCCCAAATTCCACAAGGACAGAAGTTCGAGACTTCATCGTTTTCATCTGCTGTTGATTTGTATCCTTTAATATCTATTATAAATCTGCAATCTAGTGAGTAAATGGGTTTTCTGAGTTCTGTGGGCTGCTCTAGCAAATTAATTGAAACCAAGGAGGGGTTTGTGGAAACTTCTGGTGTATTACCAGTTGGTCAGAAGTATAGGTAACAACCTGGATGTCTGGTTGGCATCTTGAGTTGTAGAGGGTTGTTGGAACCTCCAGTGGGTCAAAAGTGGGTGTCAAGCCAAAAGATACAACCAAGCCAAAGAATAGGAAAAAAAAAAGGTTTTATCTGCAACAAGCAAAGGAAAATACCGGGGATATTTCCTGAAGTAGTGTCTCTCCAACAACACTGGGGAAATTTTAAGCTAAGTGTGTATGCATATTCATGAAGTGGCTTGCACAATGGGGAATGCAACATGTAATTGGGGCAAAAGTCATCTTAAGGTGACTGAGTCCAGGTCAAAGTCATGAGGACCTGCAAGGGTTAGCATCCTCAATTCCCTGGCTCCAATTAGTCTGGTATCTGCGTACTTAAAGGGTTTAGATCCTGCAAAGATAACTTAAGAATATCAGTGAGGTCAGGGCACCTGGGTGGCTCGGACAGTTAAGCCTTCAAGTCTTGATTTCAGCTCAGGTCATGGTCTCGTAGTTGGTGAGTTCAAGCCCCACATCGGGCTCTGTGCTGACAGCATCGAATCTGCTTGGGATTCTCTCTCTCCCTCTCTCTCTGCCCCTCTCCTGATCTCTCTCTCAAAATAAATAAATGAACTTAAAAAAAAAAATATGCATGAGGTCAGTCTTCACTTTTGAATATGATTTACTATCTCCTGCCTGATAGTGGCTGTTTGTTCTTACATTCTGTCACAAGATGGCCAGGGGGCAAAAACACTTTTCTCATGTCAATAAAGCTATGTCTCTTTCTTTTTCTGGGGACCCCTAACTCTTTGTGCTTACAGAACACAGGTAATAACCGAGGCTTGAGATTGGTGGACTCTGATGCTATATCCTGGTAAATAGTGTCAGAACGGAGTGAATTGAAGGACATCCAACGGGTATCCTATGCTTGGTGGTGTGGGGGGAACGCTCCCACACATATACACATGTTGGAATTGGTGACTGCAACCACTAATACATAGTAACATGTTCTACCCTCTTGCTCTTTAATTAGCCCGTACAATGATGGGAGGCAGTGTGTTATATGGTAAATAACAACAAATATGAAGTTTACAGTTCTAGCATTTATTGTTTACATTTAGAAATCCGCTTATCCTCAGTAAGTGGTAGGCCATCTGTAAAATAGACGTGTTGAAAATTTGGCTTTTATGATCATCAGATAAAACAATTTACCTATAATTTTGTGTGTTTATTTATTTATTTTTATTTGCATGTAGTTCACACACAATGTTACATTAGTTTCAGGACTACAACATAGTGATCAACTTCTCTATACACTATACTATGCTCACAACAGGTGTAGTGACCATCTGTCACCATCCAACACTATTACCAATATCATTTATTATTTTCCCTGTGCTGTACCTTACATTCATGTGACTTATTCATTTCATAACTGCAAGCCTATATCTCCCACTCCTGTTCACCCACTTGAACCATCTTCCCAGCCCCCTTCCTTCTGGCAACCATCAGTTTGTCCTCTGTATTTATAGGTCTGATTCTGCTTTTTGTTTGTTTATCTATTTGTTTTGTTCTTTTTTTTTTTTTTTTAGATTCTACATGGAAGTGAAATCATGTTGTAATTAACTTTCTCTGTTTGCCTTATTTTACTTATCATAATACCCTCTAAATCCATCCATGTCACAAATGGCAAGATCTCATCCTTTTTTATGGCTGTTCCATATAAATATATTTAAAATTCAAAAATTATGTTCAAATGTAATGAAATATTACTAATATTATGTACAGTCACTGGTATCTTGGAACAAAAATCAAAGAGGTAAAATTATAGGACAAATAGTACAGGTCTCATTAAACAAAATAATATGGATCACTTTCAAAAAAATCTCAATAAAAAAAAAAGTGCCTAAAGATAAGTCAACTCTAGTGTCAATAATTAGCGTTCCTATACACAGGAATCAACTCTAGATGACATAAGCAAAAAAGGTATTTTGATAAGAAATGGAAAAAAAATATTTGGGAAGGTGGCAAGATTAGAGTCTGGAAATCCAATCTTGTGGACTGTTGAAACTAAGAAAGTGCCTGAGAGCTAAGATGCAAAGAACACGCAGAAAATAGCCATCTCTGAGACGAATGACTGGTCAGCTTACCTTGACTGGTTAGTCTCTGCCATTGTCACTACCTCCTCCCATGCAGTAGTCCCCACTGATAAGAACTCCATTGTCAGCTGGTCACATACCTGGCAGGGGCTATCTCAAGTGGTTGAGTGGAGAAAGGACAAGTCCACCTGGCTTCAAAGGTGAAAGGCGGGCAGTGATAGTAGGGAGCTAGAAAATACCCTTCCATCAAGATTACAGACAGCAAAAGAGAGGCAATTTCCTTTAAGGATAATAGGATAATATTAGAAAGGAAGATTACAAGCCGGGAAGCCCAAGGCTAATGAAAGTCCTTTTTAGACAGTCCCTATTTTCTCCGGCTTGCATGTGGGAAAAAAATTTCTATTTAAGGGAAAGTTGTAAGCTTAAGAATCATTAATAAGAAATCTATGTCACTATTGTATAGCTATAT
Organism: Acinonyx jubatus; assembly: GCF_027475565.1. Lineage (NCBI taxonomy): Eukaryota > Metazoa > Chordata > Mammalia > Carnivora > Felidae > Acinonyx > Acinonyx jubatus. The sequence goes on along the minus strand of NC_069380.1, from coordinate 33,784,507 downwards.
GATGACTTTGAGGTTCATTTACTCTGTGTATGGTTGGTTCTTCCCCGTTCAAGCTACCATAATTCACTATTGAGAATAAACGAAACATTTTCTCATCTAAGAGATGAATAGCTTTCCTAGTGCTTATCAGCTAAAAGTAGTTTTGTGGAAAATGTGCAAGAAAGTTTGGAAATTTATTTTAATTTCTAAAGAATTCTATATTAGTACCTGTGTTCTATTTACTGAAAAACTAATCACGCCAAATATTCTCTAATTGTTTTTGAAATCATTTGCACTATTTCCTCTTTTTTTAATGAGATTATTAACTTCTCAATATATTCAGGTGTTTTTTTTTTAACTTTTACCATTTCTTTAGACAATTCAGTAACCAGATTTCTGAAAGTAAATATTGACCACTTTCCTTTTTTGTTAGGTAAGAGATGCAGAGAGAAACAACATTAGTCAATAATGATTGAAAAATCTTGTTATTTTCAAGATTTATTTATTAAATAACAAGAAAGACTGTTATTTTTTATGACACTAACACTGATTATTATATAAACTGAAAATGTAGTTATTGTCAAAATTTTTCATTAAGTAAAACATTAGCTGTGACAGTGTGTCCAGGGGAAATGTAAGATATCAGTTGGCGGGGGGGGGGGGGGTTAAAGTGGGCCTTCTGGAATTAAAATTTTCTGTGTCAATCCATGTCCAGATAGATGAGGCATAGTGTGATTTAGAAGTGCTTCAAAGCCCAAACATTACACATTTTCAAATTCAGTAATAATGACAATTATTGATTTCATCAGATGACTTTGGTTTTCTCCAAACTACAAGCCATTTCCCAATGAAAAACAAGATCCAAAAATCTCTTTTGGAAGTTGTTAGTGCCATTTTGCAAACATTATGAGAATATGGAAAAAACAACTCCCTCCCTTCCTGCTTTGGCTTCCTGTTTTCAAATCTGTTCTTAGGGCTGCTTTTCAAATCTTTTAACGACCAGAAGAGTATTTGGTTCTTCAAGTAATGTGTTCATGAAGTACGGTTGCTATTTTTTTTTCCAAATTCTGCCAGCAGATTCCTAGGCTGTTGAAGAGAATTTATAATATGAAATATTAATGTGTTAATTAGAAAAGGATTTCATTCATACCATTTTTAGTCTGGTCTTATAGAAAAATTCAACATGCTTTTAAAATACTTCACTGTTAAATACAATAATTGCTTCATATATTATATAGTGCATTGCAAGAAAAGTGTATCTGTTATTAGCGTTTACAGGAATACTCATTTATCATGTTATTCTTCTGTAAAAACTCATGGAATAAAGATCTTCGTTCTGTGTTACGAGAAAAAGTTTTGGGGACTGGGAAATAAGTGCATTGTTTGTCTGGAAAGCAAAACAAGAAATAATTGATGGCATGTCACCAACTTAAAACAGTAACAGCAAAGCAAAACACAAAATTAAAAATAACCAGAAAACAGAATAAAAACTATACACAGAAATCATTACTCAAAAATATGCTGCCTTCATTAGTGAGCAGAAAATTGGTATATGTAATAAGAAAAACAGAGTTGGTAATAGCAAAAGTATAACTTAAAGATAATTTTTAAAACCTGTCTCCACAAGTGTTATGATATATTTTCTATTTTTATTAGCCCACTCTTTTTCTATTTTATATGGTCTGTTTTATCATAGTAGATGGAAGTCCATTTTTAAAACCACATGTGCCAGGGAAAATACCATAATAATTCTTTCATATGTTTTCCTTCTCTGAAAAGAACCTAGCTGTTCTTTAGAAACTGGCATTCTTCCACATCTCTTACCAGAACATATTTCAATTTTTCTGAAATGTTTGGTTATTTGCTAATGTATCCAAGAGCTTAGGCAGAAGTTTCTGCATCATCTTACCTCCATCTGCTATAGTTCTTGCCATGTTTGGCAAGATTTTTTAAATACTAATTTTAACTAACAGAAAATCACTGATCCTTCACCATACCATTGATATTTGGAAAATGTTATTTCAAAAGGAAACATTTTATTTCACATATTATACAGCCAACTTATTTTTGCCTTCTAGTAATTTCTTCTCACTTTAGAAAAGGTGTTTGTTTGTTATCAAAATATGTCTCTCGAGCCTTTTGTATTCTCATTTCAGAAATCAGAAACTTACAAGTTGTTGATATTAATGGACTAGGCCGCTTTTTGGCTAGACGCCAGCAGGGTTAAATTTTTTTTCCTGCTAGGTCATTAATCCTCTTGCATAACATCTAGGATTTGTGATACTGAAGAACAGGTCTCTGTAAAGAAGTATATTCTCTGTCTCCATCATAACTGAATGTTAGCATCATTAAAGTGGGGAAAAAAGCAGCCAGACTCCAGCTTGACACTGGGTCAAGTATTGTAGCTCATTTTCTGGAACTCTTCCCATCTAAGCAATTTTGTCTTTTTCTCACTACGAGGATTTGAAGATCACCATCTCAACTGATAAAAACCACTATGGGATGGAAATTTTGATCATTCAAAAATAAAAATATTTTGCTTTGACTACTGAAAAAGTATACCAGCTTTGAGTTCAAAAGTAAAATAACAAAGAATGAAAGATTTTCTTACTTTCTGGTGTTTTCTAAGTCTAATGCTCTCAAATTTCTTAAATTGGTAGCCAGTAGCACCTAAATGTATGGTGTTATTTTTCCAAGCAGCTTTTAGAAACACTATCTTCATGCCAGGGTCTGTATTTCACTATGCCACTAATGTCAGGATATCACTCAATGCTTATGAAATACTTCACATTTCATCTAAAAATTCCTTATTTTAATTATCTTATTAACGTGTCATCTGTTTGAGGTAAATACAATTAGCAGAATTTGTTAGCCCTAAGTCACCCTCAGAACCCTTCTAAGAATAAGTCAAGCAGTCTCATGAGAGTATTAGTAAAAATAACAGTGCATCATCATGAAAAATAAACTAGTGGATCAAACAAACATGCATTGGCTACACAGACAAGACTAAAATTTTAGATGTTTTCCTAATTAAAATAATTACACCCATACTATTTTTAAACAATGATATTATAAATGATGTCCTTACACATAATATTTAACAGTTGGATTTTTTAATGTGTGAAAATACTTTCATAAAAGAAAATCAAGTACATTATTTTAGAAATCAATCAGTTGAAGATATTGAATTATTACATTACAGGAGCTACCAATTGGTTCTACACAAATGTAAATATAGAATTATATTCATAACTTGATTACTCATTCAATTATAATATATTTAAAAGAAAAAGAAAAAGAATTGCCCGCTACACAGTTTAGCTTTGCGGGTACCCCGAGTTAACCAAACTACAAGACTAAGAGGCCAAATCTGTTCAAGACTTCTAATAATAACTATTAAGTTTTGGGTTTTCCCCCAAACCACCTTCAGGTTTGATAACTCACTGGGAAGACTCACAGAAGTCATTGAAACCTATTATACTCACAGTTATGTTTATTTCAGGAAAAGGATACAAGTTAGAAGCAAACAAAGGAAAAGACAAAGTCTAGAAGGGCAAACATGGAGTTTCTGGTCACTTTCTTCCTGTGTACTCACAGACTATGTTACTTTCTCCCATCTACATTATATGAGTAAACACACAAAGCATTGCCACCCAGGCAAGCTCACCTGAACGCTGGTGACCAGAGTTTTAGTGAGGCTTTATTACACAGGCATGACTGATTGAGTCATTGCATCTTTGGTTGAACTCAATCTCCAATGCCCTCCCCATCCTATCCACAAGTCTGACTGATAGCATGTGGCCTCAGGGGCCTCAATCACCCTGTTAGCATAAGCCATCAGGTATAGTTCCAGATGCCTACCACGAATAACAAAGACATCCCTATCCATTGGGAAATTTCAAGGATTTCTAGGTTAGCCAGGGACAAAGGCCAGATCTCTCTTTGGGCAAAGCCAAATTCTCTATTACACCATGGGACAATAATGTTCCTACTTGTACATGAATAGACAGTTATAGAAATTTGCCATTTGATTTATACCTAAATAAGCAAATTTTGCAAGAAAATAGTCAGTAAACCACCTTTTTAAATAAAATAGTCACAGCTCTGTATACATTTATATCCTAGTTACACTATTAATTTAACTCAATATTAGAGGTTTTAAAATAAAAGTGCCACAGAACCATATGTGGAATGGATTATAAAATATATTCCCTCACTTTTCATTTATTTCCTAGACTCAGAACTAAGAATCTTGATTAATCATTAGGAAAGTGATATTTACTGATGTGATACAGAACCATCATGGTTCTCTTTATTTTATGAAAACAAAGGGAAGAAAGATTACTTTCAAAATCTATATACTCACAAACAACAGATAAGTACAAAGAGGATACATAAATCTCACCTGCAGCTAGGCAATCAGGCAGTGCACACTGTTGTAAATATGAATTGTTTACAAGATCATACTTTCCATATGTATGATCTAATTTATTTTATATTTTTTTCCAAATGATTTGACTTACTGTGAGTTTACTTCAAACAATCCCAATATATCGAATCAGGTATAACAAATTAACTCCAATAGCATTTTTGGCATGAATTTAATATGTCTCACTTCCAGTATTTTGCATTATCTGAATGTTCCTGTCTTCCTGTTAGGGAAATCAACATGCAAATTCTGTCATAGACAGGAAACTAAAATTTATTGATGATCCATGGGAGTTTTATATTAAATACATGAACACTAACACTTAAAATGTGTCGATAGTAAATGAGATACAGATTAGAAATCCTACTCAGACAGATTTAGTGTGTATGTGTGTGTGTGTGCGTGTGTGTGCGTGTGTGTGTGTGTGTGTGTGTGTTTTAAGATAGAGAGAGTGAGAGAGGAAGAGAGGAAGAGGAGGGGAGAAGGAAATAGAATCTTAAGCAGGCTCTGTGCTCAGCACAAAGCTGGATTCAAGGCTCTGTCTCTTGTCTAGCCATTCACACTATGGCCTTCAGAAGCAACAGCTCTGCTATCTCCATGCTAACTCAGGATTTCATGTTCCTTGAAGTCAGGAATTTCATTTAATGATATGTGTGAATTCCTCATAATGTTGAAATCTGGATGAGTACACAGTGGACATAGTTTGCAAAGATGTGTCACAGAAGATAGTTCTCATATTATTGCATTGCTTTATACCTGACTTCTTGAGTTCATGTAATTAGAGGTTAGAAGAATGCAGGAAATTTAAACAAGGATGAAAGACTTATAGGTATTGTAGAATCACAAAAGGAAAATCAGTACTATTTATTGTATATGAATTAAAAACTGTAATTGATATTAAACTTTACCTGTAGAAGAACCAGGAACTTAAAATACATCAGGTATTATGTTTATTAATATTTCTTAAGAAGAGAGACAAAATGGGGGATAGATCAGTTGCTATTAATTACCTCAAAATATTGATCATTAAAATAAAAATGTTTTACCACTTAGAAATGAGACAATTGAATTATAGAAATTCCACTGTATCTTTATAGCCATGAGTTAGATTGTGTAAATGATCACATTGAGCATTTGAGGATTTTTTAAAATTACATTCATGTGATGATAATCACTTCTCTTTAGTATGGTGTCTAAAAACAAGCTACATGCTCACTAGAAGAAATCAGGCTGTTTCTTTTTACCTAGTAGGTGGATTTTTGTTGTATTCATCTGTGGCTGTCATTTTTTTTATGATACATAGTCTAAATAAACACACATCCAGTGTGTGTGATTTTGGCGTTTGTTTAGGTTTTGTCATTCAGAAAATATTGTAATAAAAAGAAAGGGTCAAAATATCAATCTTACAAAATTACTGATATTTTAACATTTTTTTTAATTTAGTGTTTATTTTTGAGAGAGAGAGAGAGAGAGAGAGAGAGACAGAGTGTGAGCAGGGAAGGGGCAGAGAGAGAGGGAGATGCAGAATCCTAAGCGGGCTCCAAGCTCCAAGCTGTCAGCACAGAGCCCAATGCGGGACTCGAACCCATGAACCATGAGATCATGACCTGAGCTGAAGTTGGACACTTAACCAACTGAGCCACTCAGACACCCCAACTGATATTTTAACTTTTAAATCTACTGTTAAGTTAGTGTTATATATAAATAACTAGAATAATAGCACTTATTAGGAGAGTATTGTGTGAATTCTATATTATATAAAGCAAGAGAATAAAAATAGCTATGACAAAGAACTAAGAGGTGAACAAAATGTTTTTGCTTTGTGTAAAAAGAGATGGTGATCCCTGACTTTGAGTAAATGTGAAAAGAAGTAAAGAAACAAAACAAATAACAAATACATAGAGGTGTACATAATGGGAGGCTATGAGAAAATCAGTCTGCTTCACCAGACCTAGTAGATGTCTTTAAATGTGTATTTTGAATATATGTTAGTCATGCAAACAATCTTAACTATATATTAAGAAACCAAAATATTTGATATTTAATTCTCATAAGAATTATTAGGTAATTGTAGCAACAAAAGTTATAGAAATTAGAAAGAAAAAGACTGATGAAAATTTTTCAAACTTTAAAAGGGGTAAGAATAAATCTTGCTCATAAAATGGTGCTTTGTTTTATTGGACACATGAATCATTATAGGAATAGAAATTCAATTAGTCAATTATTGAATCATTTGCTCGTTTTATTTTAATAATTAATTATAAATTACATCTTTAAATGGATCAACGTAGAGTCTTTTTTCTGAAACTCCCATCTTTTCCTTCCTTTTATCATTCCTTGCAGAGGGAGCATCATAAAGAATCAATACTGGCTGGAGCACATCTGATATGTTCCAATGCTGGTTTATTTATTTATTTATAAATACAAGAAAAATAGTTTGGAGTTCCTTTTCAATCTAAAAATTTATCAGTGAACATGCAAATGATGGTTTTGCTGTTTTATAGCATATATAGTTTAACTATAGTTTAACTATAGTTCTTAACACATTTCTACTATTATTTGTAAGATAAGTGATGTTCAAGCTACCAAAAGAGAAATTTCAGTTTTTATAAATAAATTATTGAAGCTACATTTTGTCTTTAAATAATGATGGCAAAAATTAAAATATCATATATAGTTTCATAAATCATTTGCATAAGTGAATTTTAATCATACAATGTAATGGAGGAAAGTGACTTTGAAATTAATCCTTTGTACTCAGTCATCCAATACATGAATCTTTTCCTTCATATTCATATCAGCTTGTCATTCAGTCATGTGTACTGTCATTAGTATAAAAAAAGCATAAAATTAACACCAGTTATGTGATTATCTTTCTCAACAATATTCAATGGCTCCAAACCATCTAAACAATATAATATAAATTATTTAAGATCTAACTATTTAATATAATATACCTTATCAACAAATCATATCCTCTAGACAAATTACCTCCATTTCAGAAGCAACTTTAACCTTTATTAACATTTTTACCTTTGTCTACATTTTCTTTGCTAGCATTTAATTTTTTATTTGAGTATAATGAACACACTATGTTGCATTAGTTTCAGGTGTAGAGTATAGTGATTCAACATCTCTATACATTATGCTGTGCTCAAACATACAATGCTATTACAGTATCATTGATGATGTTCCCCATGCTGTGCCTCTTATTCCCATGACTCATTCATTCCATAACTGAAAACCTGTATCTCCCACTCCCCTTCACTCATTTTGCCCATCTTCCTACACTTTCCCTCTGACAACCATCAGCTTGTTCTCTGTATTTATAGGTCTGATTCTGCTTTTAGTTTGTTTACCCATTTGTTTTGTTTTTTAGATTCCACATTAAATTAAATCATATGGTATTTGTCTTTCTCAGTATGACTTTTTCACTTCTTGGTGACGTTTTTTCTTCTGACACAAATTCTACACTTCCATGAAATCCTAGCTCAAATTTTAATCCTAAACATAAGAGCTAGAAGCCAACTTTATCTTCCATAAATCTCTAGTTTTTGTTATTGTTATTACCTTGAGGGCCACTGGTGTTTAATAGTATGTTTAAATATATATCAAGTTTCTGTGTAAAATTTCAATACTTAACATTGTCTTGTGCAATGAAAAAAATGAATACACTTTTAATTGATATAACTCATTAATCAGTTTGTTTTTATTTGTATTTAGTGGCATATAATGAGCTTTAGGGTATATTCATTTATTTTGTTATTTAGAAAGAAAATGAATATGTAAATTTAATTTAATTTAATTTTTTAAATTATTTTTAAATTTTTATTTATTTGTTTTTTTAGAGAGAGAGCATGAGTGAGGGAGAGGGACAGAGAAATAGAGAGAGAGAGAGAGAGAGAGAGAACCTTAAGCAGGCTCCACACTCAGTGCAGAACCCAACATTGGCTTGATCCCATGACCGTGAGATCATGACCTGAGCCAAAATTATGAGTCGGATGCTCAACTGACTGAGCCACCCAGGCACTCCTGAAATATGTAAACTTAAAAAAATTTTTTTAATATGTTTAAATGCTACAGTCTTTATTAATTGTATTTTCAAATAATTCAAGAGCTTAGTCATTATTTCTATTCAAAATATTTGAATTAACGATCTTGTTATGCTTTGAAACTCTGTTACAATCTGCTTCTTGGTGTCAGAATAATTCCTACACAATAATTTCATACAGAAAAAAATTAAAATAATTGTATTGTGTAATACATTTATAATTGTATATGCCACATTATTGAGCATATTTATGACAACAGAGAATTTCTGTTTTGACTAAGTATTAAAACTGTCGGCTTATACATTTGTTGGCCTGATTATTGGAAGAATTTTCCACAGACTAGCCTATTGCTCCATACATGACAAACCTTGTTTTTATTTCACTTCCCACATAGCTCTCTATGTGATACTGGGGACATAAAATATGCCCACCTGATTCTATGACTTCTGGCTTGTACCAGAAATCTGAGTTGATAGCATGTCACATAAAGTGATGCAGTGGGAAGTAGAAGATTTCCTGGAAAACTGTCACACGTTAGGGCAGCTGGCAATAACTTAGCTATAAGAAAACAACGGTGAACCACACGAATACCTTTTTAAAGCCAAACTGAGAGTATTTCCAACTCAACTTCCCTTAGACAGATTTCAATAATTTCCAGTCACTCTGAGGGCACTAACACAGTGGCAAGTATGCCAGAGGGGAAGTGGTAGGGGAATGATCTTACCATTAAAGCACAGATGTTCCATAAACATGTGATCATGTGACCATATTGCTACATCCACCCTCACACCTCCCCCAGGCACTGACACATGAGTTTATTGGTTCCCTTAAGTTTAAGAATCGTTCTATGCCTTGCGGTATTTCACGTTGTATTGATAAATCATCTTGTGGGCATTTTCTATCCCCAACCTGAGAGAAAAAAATTTCTCTTTAACTTCATTTACTTATTTATTATTTGTTTACACATTACCCTCAGCCTGCTTTTCTGTCTGTCCTTTTGTTTCTAGAGACATGACTTGACACTAAGTAACAAAGTTTTTGACATTTGGAGTCATTTTATAAATGTTTTTAATGTTTATTTATTTTTGAGAGAGAGTGAGAGAGAGAGAGAGAGAGAGCAACAGAGCATGAGCAGGGGAGGGGCAGAGAGAGAGGGAGACAAAGAATCTGAAGCAGGCTCTAGTCTCTGAGCTATCAACACAGAGCCCAATACAGGGCTCGAACCCACAAGCCATGAGATCATGACCTGCGCCGAAGTTGGATTCTCAACTAGTGTCATTTTATAATAGTGTTACCTCTAAATTTAATCTTCAATATTAGTTGACATTCTGTAGTTTGAAATAATGCAGACCATCTTGTTTTCTGTATCTCGAGTGATGGCCCCCTTAGTATTGCATTACACTCTATTTTGTCATCCATAGAAGACAGTGAGCAAATATCTTCAAATCAGTAAGGACTTGGAGCCCTTGTCAAACTCAGAATAATAAGGTAAATTTCAGAAATGGACTAGGGAATTGTCCAAACTTGGAAAAAAGGGGAAAAAATAAATTTTCATTATCTAACATTTTATTTGGGTCATGGAAAATAAAGATCACGAAAATATTTCTAGCATCAATTCTCATAGCTCTACAGACATAGAAGGTGCTCAGTGAATGTTTTGATTGTTAGTCTTGAAAAGTCTATCAGCAAAGACACAGAAACAGTAAACATTCTGTCTTCTATCACAAGGCAGCAAAGACCTTTTCTGCCCTCAAGCTGATGTGTTCTCTTCAGTGCTCCCTGGAGTGAGTCAGCATTAAGACTGATTAAGCCAGTTGTTAAAATTAAACTGCACTTGTCAAAATAAATGAACCAAGTACCAACAAAAGAACTTGAAAGATTTTTTCCCCCTCATTCTCTTTGTTTTCTTTTTGTAGCTAATCATTAAAGGATAACATTTGATAAGCCTCAGTGTATGTATCAATAATTAGCAATTAGACTGATGGTGATAAATTGAGAGTAGTCTTAATGTATTATATAAGAAAAGATAATAATATGCTATGTATTTTTCCATATAATGAACAAAGAAGAAATGCTTTCCATCAACCAAGATACTTTTGATATAAATTATTATCTTTGAAAAAAACTGAGTGTCTCAGAATAGACAAGAATATCTTGTTTTGGGGATGTGGCATGTCATGGTGGAAAGCCTTCAGAATGGAAGCAACCTTGTCTACTCTAAAGTAAATACAATGGTCATCGATAGGGGCTTAAAGCAGTAGAAATGTGAAAATTTGTTTCAGGTTGCCTACTACCCTCAAACTCTATGAATTTGCCTAGTCATTTAAAATCTCTAGGTCACAATCTGTTCACTTATAAAATATGAGTAATAAACACTTTCAAAATGCAGAATTTAAAAATTGTAAATCCATTACTGATGTTTGATATTACTTTTAACTCGTCCTTGTCTATCTGCTATATGAGAAGTACATTTACTGTTGCTGTTTCTGTGGAAAGCTTAGTCTGCCCTTGTGATTAATTACTATTTCATGTTTAGTGTTTTACCTTTAAACTTGACAGGGCAGTATGCAAAGTTTATGAGCCTCATCTGAGTTCTCTTATCTTTGAATTCTTTATACAATTTCTTTGGATATAGAAAGATACTAATAAATAAATGTTCAGTATCTGAAGGTGTATTGGCCCACCAAATAGTAAATGTGACTCCATGTCTACTGATTCTCTGAAGAAAGGCATAATGGAAAAGTCAGGTGTTTTCTTTATTAAGAGTTCATTAAATGTTCTTTTAAAATTCATTTTGTTATTATTCTCTGAGAACTTAAATATTACTGGCTTTGCTTAGTTGCGAAGAAGAATCACTGCAAATCAATGGACAAGTGATTAGTTTTTCCAATTAGCAATTTGATAGTTAAAAAAAATAAAATGATTTTTAATTTTTCCTTACTAAACAGTGTCCAAATCTGTATGTTCTCAAAACATTTCTCTCTTCACAAGCCACAGATATCACAGCTGGAATCCAGGAATATTTCATCACTTGTAATCTGCGTTTTTAGTTTTAAGATAATAGTTAACATTCAATAGCATTTCTATGTGCTGTTTCCTCTGCCTAAACACTTTACATACATCATATCACTTAATCTTTCCCAAAATTCTATTCAACAAATATTTGTTGAATGCCCACTGGACAAGATACTATCTCAGACACTAGGACCATGATGAGTAAACAACCGGTGAGAAAAGAATAAACAACCCACATAGTTATTTATTACATAGGAACCATTCTTTTTTTAAAATTTTTTTAATATTTATTTATTTCTCGAGAGAGAGATTGACAGAGTGTGAGCAGGGGAAGGGCAGAGAGAGAGAGGAAGACACAGAATCTGAAGCAGGCTCCAGGCTCCGAGCTGTCAGCACAAAGCTGGGCGCGGGGCTCAAACCCACAAACCGTGAGATCATGACCTGAGCCGAAGTCAGATGCTTAACCGACTGAGCCACCCAGGCGCCCCAGAACCATTCTTATTTGTATTCTCCAGAGGAAGGAATAACAAACAGAGATTAGGCATCCACATGTCTTGATCTGAAAGGTTGCACTTTATGATCCGTGCCATGTAAACCTGGTAGACAGTACAAATCCAAGTGATTTTTGTCCTTTTTACTAAATAATGTTATTCATTTTGTATTTTGAATTTTAGAACAGCCAATTTCACTTTGATATTCTCCAGTCATTTTGGCCTCCTTAAAGGTGGAAATTGCCTTCTCAGATTGTGATCTTCAAGGCTGGACGAAGTTCTGGTACATAGTAGATGTCAAAAATGTTTACTGAATTTGGCTGTCATCCTTGGCAAGACCAAAAGCTTAGACAGTTGCCTTGTTCAACTAGATTCCTATAATCATCTTTTGTGCCCATGCTACATGTACCTTCCATTTTCCCCATGTGTTACTAGTTCAGTCCCTCCTTCTTTGTTTCTTGGGTTCTTCAGATCTCTGTTTTTGTCTTTTTGACTACATTCACCACTACTTTTACATTTTCCTAATTTTCTTCCTTGTACTTCTGGCCACCACGTCTCTGATACATGACCTCATCTTGCTACACTCTCCACCCTAGACAATACATTCTCAAATATCAACAGGTGTTACAGAGAAGAACAAGTATTTTAATTGTATTAAATGCCTCTCCAAAGAGTTGGGGGAAAAAAAGGTAAAGCCTGAACTCCATAGTACTTTACTCAATCTTCATCTGGTTCTTATCATATACTGTCTTTTTAGAAATATTTATTTATGTGGGTCTCCTACTACCTCCTAGATTATAATATGACATTTAAAATGGGATTGTGGTGGATTTTTTGTTTGTTTGTTTGTTCTCTGTTTTATAGCATATAGCAAAGTATCTCATGCATAATAAGTTCTCAGTAAATGTTTACTAAATATTCCATTTTGTTCTTTAAAATTTTGATGTTTGTGACTCTAAGAAGGTTCACTTGAATGATCTACTTTCAAACATTAATCATTTTCTATTTTCTTATCTTGATAGATTTGTTTTTCTAAGTCTGTGAAGAGCTGGTGACTTTTCTAGTTTTTCTTTCCAACTAAAGTGATAGCTACACCATTATGTATTATTATTCATATTGTATGTTCATATATTAGATTATCCATAAGTTTCTACCAGCTCCAAAATGTTTTTAACATAGCTTGATTGTGATTTATTGCACCCTATGAGCCATGGCCATTTCTACAAGGAGGGGAAAAAAAGCTTTTCAGAGAAACAATGTTTATGTCTTATCAATTCCTCTGAATAAATGACAAGGAAGAAAACAAGTGAAATAGTGGATGAATTAAAGTAAATGTAAGAGATAGAATACATAAAACATTTGTTCCTATTTTAGTTCTATTTTCATATGATTTAGATGGCCAATTAATCTATGGAAGACAAGTTAAATATCTATAAAATACCAAGCTGGCCAAACAAAATTATTTCTATCATCCTTAATGCTACAACCCATATTTTAGGATAAAGTATGTATAGAAAGTATCTCTAAACCCTTAACTCTAAAATTCTGAATTCTCCAATGCATTATTATAAACCATATGCAAAAGAGATGGCAAGAAAACCTCTGAGTCTGCCTTCTAAAGAATAGATGATCTGATTACGTATTTAAGATATCCAAGTAAGCGTGACAAGAAATATGTTGTTAATGTATTTATCAAATTATGACAAATAGAAACAACTAAGAATGAACAGATTTCTTGGCATTTAATAAATGAGTATAATTTTCTTGTTTCAAAATTTGGCTATGCTGCACCCAAATCCATGAAGATACACTCAAAGATCCCTGTTGAAACTAGTCCAAATATTCACCTGACCATCTTTACTTTTCATCTATCTATGACCTGCTTATTTGATGAGCAGCCACAGTCCCTTCTGACCAACCATAAAGAATGTGAATCAGTCAAAAGTTAAACTGATTGACCAAACACAGTCAATAACAATCCAGGATTCATTTATAAATTATTTCCTTTTACTATTTTATTTGCAAATAAGTTTAGGAGCATATTAGCCATGAACTCTGAACCATCTTACTTGCTCTGACTTCAGTTCATTTTTTGAACTCTATCATGCTACTTTGTGATGTCTGAGCTGTGGTATGACTCAGTAGTTATCTCAGTGAATTTGGTTGAAGTGTCTAATGATTTCAATTATTAGTTTTATCATCTGTTACTTGAGGAGAAATGAATAAGCCTATTCCAATATCCCTTTCAGCTCTAGATTTCTATGATTTAATTACCATTCTTCAATCATGACTTAGTCTCAAGAGCTACTCAATAAAAGAAAAAGAAAGGCTAAACTAAAGAAAGTTCTAGGCTATGTGTCTATTAAATGTTAAGGAAATACAACTCTTATTCTTAGTTATTTTAACTCAACTTGCTTGACCTAGCAATATCATTTTTCCAGAATAGTTATTCAGTTAACTGACTACCCAATTTTTCACATGGTGTTACATATATATTCTATACTATTAAATTTTCACAAAGCTTTCAAAGCTTTTGTAGGTATATTGACACAGTTTTTAGCACCCAGATGCTGTACTAACTCCCCCATATATCGTGATGAAAGAAGGGCAATTGATTTTTATGATTATGTGTTTAAGAATTGATTCAAGGCTGGCCTTTGTTGTTCTCTTGTTCCAAAATGTTTGAGGAAGGCAAAACTTTCTGGCAAACTAAGAAAACAGGTGGCCTTTAAAGGCTTTTACTACTCCATCGTTCTATGAATAACTGTCTAGAAATGGGAAACCCTGCCCCATTTTCACCATGACTCTAAAACAGTAGGTGTGATGATTTCAGAAAATCACGTGGTAAATCTAAGGTTCAACAGTCCTCAATGTCTTTCACATGGCTACCTGGGAAACTAAAACTGAAAGCAGGGAGTCAAGTAGGTCAAATAAATTAAGCTAAGTCTATAAAAAGAGAGTTAAGCTTCCAGTTCTCCAAGTGAAATCTAATTTGAATAAGTGTAATAGGTAGGAAAATCAAAAAGGAAGAAAAAAAAATAGCAAAATAAAATCACTTCATGTTGAAATTGTTGTCTTCAAGATAGTATACAATGTGTCATATACCTAACCCTAAGTAAAAAGAATGTGTGGGTATATATTTTATAGGACTTGAACCATAGGAAGAGTGTGTTTGAGTCACCCACACTTTAGTCACAGAAGACAGCACTGCTCAAATCAGTGAGATAGAGTTCCTTCTCTTGAATCTCATCTATACACCGAGGATCTCACAGGGGCTAAGCCATATCTTTGGCTTAACTTAATGATATACGATACCATGTTTTTCTTATGTACACACACTTTTGCCCCAAGCAGTAGTGTTCCCAGATAAGGAAATAGGCCCAGCTTCATGCGCAGCAAACTCCCAGCCATATGAGAAAGTTTCCCTGTGAAGAAATATAACTTGGTGAATCTATGGAACTTAGAACCAGGTGCCTTTTTATCTGGCAGACATCACTGCCATTATTTCTCCTTGATGCTTATTTTTCCTATTTTAATTTCACAAGGGAAGGTCAGGAAATGTGTTTCAAGAAAAAAAAGAAAGAAAGAAAAAATCTGTTTCCACTCTTTGCAAAAATTCCCAAATTTTGTGATCTCTCTTTTAGTCTCTCTTTTTTAAAATTTTTTTTTAACGTTTATTTATTTTTGAGACAGAGAGAGACAGAGCATGAACGGGGGAGGGGCAGAGAGAGAGGGAGACACAGAATCGGAAACAGGCTCCAGGCTCTGAGCCATCAGCCCAGAGCCCGACGCGGGGCTCGAACTCACAGACCGCGAGATCGTGACCTGAGCTGAAGTCAGACGCTTAACCGACTGCGCCACACAGGCGCCCTAGTCTCTCTTTTTTTAAATGTTTATTTATTTATTTTGGGGAGAGAGAGAGAGAGAGCACGCATGAGCAGGGGAGGGGCATGGTGGGAGGGAGAGACAGAGAATCCCAGGCAGATTCCACAGTCAGTGCAAAGCCTGACTTGAACCCACGAACCATGATATCATGACTTGAGCAGAAATCAAGAGTCAGACGCTTAACCGACTGAGGCACCCAGGCAATCCATCTCTCTTTAGTTGCTAAAAGATATACTGTGAAATTGGATTTCTTCATGAATACCAAGTATACCTAAAAGGCTCCCTTTTCTTCTTAAACCTTCTACTAAATTGACCACCATCTCTGTAGGAATCTAGTGATGGTTTTGCTCACTGGTGCTTTTCAGGAAACTGCATGCTCTCTCTCTGTCTCTGTCTCTGTCTCTCTCTCTCTCTCTCTCTCTCTCACACACATACACACACACACACACACACGCACATGCACACACGCACTTGCACACATACACATATGGAAACTTCTTGGGAATTTCAATTTCAAGGTTCTACCATTTCCTCCCTCACCCTTTCACCTCTATACCCTGGCTTCATCAATGACTGTCACCTGTTTTAGTCCCTTTTGTATCATGATTGTGAATACTTGAAATTTGACTGACTTGGAAAATTAACTTTGCTTATGGAGATACAGATGAAGAATGCTAATGCACTTTTGACATTTTTGATTATCTTTCAAACTGAGTCTATGACCCTTTCACACAGTAGGGAACTGCTGTCAACAGTGCAATGATTAGTTCAAGAATCGCAAGATAAATTTTGGTATGAATTTCTTCACAGAAAGAATGATGGTTACATATTATACGTAGATTGAAGACTAAGGTTACTAAAATTCATACACATGCTAAGCCAGACTGAGAAACTAATTACAGTTCTAACATTATTTCAGTTTCATGATACGTTCTCATTTAGAAGTTAAGATCAAAACTGTTTCTTCATTTTGCAGTGTTTCCACAAATTGGAGCCAACCTGGGCTGAATGCAGGCCTTATGCCTAAATGCAGTCACTGCCAACCTACTTAGTATGATTATTCTTTTTCTTTTCTTTCTCTGCATGCAATAAAACTCATCCCTTTGCAGGTTCTGTTCTAAAATTTTGACATTACAATTACATCACCACCATCACAATCATGATATAGGAGAGCTCTATCATTTCGTGAAATTCCACTTTCACATTTTGTCGTCCATCCTGATGTTGGCAACCATTAATTTCTTTTCTGTCCCTATAATTTTATCTTGTTCAGAATGTTATATGCTACAGCATATGATTCTGCCTTTTGGGTCTGGCTTCTTTTACTTAACACAATGCATCCTTATTGTTATGTATATGAATAGTTTATTCATCTTTAGTGCTGAATAGTATTTCATTATATGGGACAGAGTTTGTTCATCTGTTCACCACTGAAGAATATTTAGGTTATCTTCAGTTTGGGGACATTATGAATAAAGGTACTATAAACATTTGTGAACATTTTTGAATGAACACATTTTTTTGTTTCTCTTGGGTTAGGATTGCTTAGCTCATTTAGTAAGCATATGTTCAACTTTGTAAGCACATGCCAAAATATTTTCCAAAATTATTTTAATACATTGCATTCTTTCCAGCAATGGATGAGAGTTATAGTTGCTCTGAATGTGAAAGAACTTGATACAGTCAGTCTTTTTTGGAGTAATATCTCATCATAGTTTTAATTTGCATTTTTCCTAATGATTAATGATGCCATCTTCTCATGTACTCAGTAGCCATCCATGTATCTTTCATATCTCTCTTCTTGGTGAAATGTCTGTTCAAATCTTTGCTCACTTTTGGAAGTGGTTTGTTTATTTTTTATTACTGAATTTTAAAAGCTATTTATATATTCTAGTTACAAGCTCTTGGTGAGATATATATGATGGAAATATTTTCTCAAGTCTCCATGGCTTGTCTATCAGTCTTTGAACAGTGTCTTTCACATAGTGGAGGTTTTTAATTTTGATGAAATTAAATTGATCATTTTTGAAAAAATATATCATGCTGTTGGCTTTTTATCTATCTTGTAGCTATCCTTAATCTAAGATTACAATGATTTTTATGCTAAGAGATTTATGTGAGAATTGGAGTGAAAAATTATGTAAGCAAATATTCTGATAATAGCAATCATCTAAAAGCAGTTCAAACAAATAATTGGTACAATCAGAAAGGTTGCCTCTAAGATTGCTGGTGGCCTATAACATATTCTTCAGGGTAAATAGTGTAGCCTCCTTTCTTTCACTGTGAAATAGTCAATATATACAATCTATAATCCACAGCACACTTTCTTGAAGCAAATCTAATCAAACTTTAATGTTTTTCAAAGCCTCCATTTGTAATTTAAAAAAAATTTGCATGTGTCTCCATGCATATTTTCTTTAAAGAGCTATTACATTCGATCCCTATTTTACTCACTTGTTACAAAGATCATTTTTATTACACCATCTTGATAGTATTCACAGGTTTTTATCATTGGACCATACTATTTGAGATTATATTAGTATACCTCAAAAATATGCATTTATTGAGCACCTAACATAATCAAGACACTCTACTACCCTTGTAGTGAAACTATGTATTAGCTTGGGAATTTTTGGAAGGAGCTACAATTTGGGGAACTAAAACAACTAGAAATATGTGATGAACAAAAGGTTCTCCGGCGGGAAATGTCATATAAATAACAGTAGGGGTAATAATGACTAGTGAATCATAATTATAACATATTAGATATGAATAGGAAGAATGAGAGATGTCACTTGTTAATATGCTTTGGAACTGAAGAGAAATCATTATCAAATTCTCAATTAGTTAGATAAGTGTATCTCATGAGTATATTTTTGATGAGTGTATTTCTCATAATTATTTTTTGGGAAGCTTTATTATCAAAACATTTTGATATACTGGAGGGAATTGTGTATCAAAAAAAGATTAAAGGGCACTATAATGTGATATTTGAATATACAGTTCAAAAACTAAATGCAGCTAAGTGAGTAACATAGATGCTTAGATAAAAGATTAAGATATCAAAGAGAAGAGGGGTATTCTTTTTGTAACCAGAGGACTGCATAATCAGCATATATAATCCACCGATAATTCTGGGTATAATAAAAACTCAAAAATTTTGACTTTGTGTAACAAAATGTAATTAGAACAAAATGATACTTTACTTGAGCTCTATACACTTAATTTATCAAAAAAGATTTTTCCCCCTCCTAATCCTAAGGCTTTATCAACGCCTGGTGACTCATTTAAGCTTCTTGTGAAAAGTGAATTTAAATTTTTCTTTTCCTAATGGGCAATCAATTTTCATTCTTAAAGAATAAACTAATTTAAATGCCCTTAGTCCTGAAATTCTAATTAAGAATTACCAAATTGAGTGTGTGCTTAGTAGAGTTCAAAGACACTTTTCCCTAGAATTACAAAATAGTTGCTCAATATTACTGAGATTTTCAGGAATGTTGGAAATCAGAAGTGTTTGGGAAGGAGAACTACAAAGAAAGGAAAGTACAGAACTTGTCACGTGTTCCCATATGGGACAATATTTCTGTTTCTGTATGATGGTATGTTAGGAGCTTTGACATTTAAATTTACAAAGAGGACAGAAAAGCTCTTAATTAAAATACAGAAAAACTAAATTTGTGCATTATGTTTATTTCTGACTAGAAAACCTATATTTTATCCATTCATAGGATATTATTAACTAAAGATTGTTGAATGCATACTGTGTACCAAGTGTTAAATGAATACACCATTGAATCTGCATTTTTTAAAGCAACATTTTATATTTATTTAACTTTTTTTAAGACAGATTGCATTCACTTTTTAATATTTATCGAGTATTTGGACATTTCTCAGGAAATACAGAAAGCCTGTGGGGTTTATTTTTAATGTTTATTTATTTGGAGGGGACATAAAAAAGGGAGGGGTACAGAGAGCGGAGGGAGAGAGAGAATGACAAGCAGGCTCCACACTCAGCATAGAGCCAGATGTGGGGCTCAATCTCATGACGGTGAGATCATGACCTAAGCCAAAATCCAGAGTCGGATGCTCAACTGACTGAGCCACCGACTGAGGCACCTGGGCATCTCAGAAAGCCTGTTGTTTGTGTTTTGTCTCATTTTTTAATTTTATCCCTGTCTGTGGATTTCCCACACTGCTTGTGATGCACCAGATATATCTTAAGGATATTTGAAGAAAATGACCCATTCTGGAAAATTGCCCCTAAAATTTGTGTATAATTACAGTCAATCAATTTCAGAATATTTATAACTATTTTATTGCAATAATGGTAAACTAAATTATAATTTCAATATTATTATGTTTTAGAGTAGTGATATTCAGGCAATTAGATTTGATTTGAACCAATAAAATACAGGTTGAATCAAAATGAAACAAAAAAGAATAATATTTTCAATTCAATCTGTTGTTTCTATCACTGTTCTAATAATGCACCACTTATTTGCCTGGCCATGGATGCTGGAAGGAGTGGAGTGGAGAATGACAAGTTTAAGTCACGGTAGAAATCAGTAAAATGTCCTCTGATTCTCTCTTATTTAATTTTGGAACCCCCTAAATATTCCCATTTTTCACTCTTCCTGTAACCTACTGATGACAACGATAGCAGCGGATGCCCACTGAAGTCGTCATCAGTCCTGAGGATGATTCCTATTTTCTTTGTCAATCGTGTTTTGCAGTATCAGAGAAGCGAATAGTTATTCTGGGTGCTGTCTTCTCATGGTGCTGATGTTGAAAACACTAACCCTTGATGCTGAAGAAATTGTTAAAAGTTTTGACACCACTTTGCTTTCTCAAAATTGTATACAGTGTGCACTGGCATGTAAAAAAATTCTTTTTCTCACTCTTTTATTGCCTGTTTTTCAATTTAAGATTAATTCATGACTTCAGGAGATTGAAACAGGGAAATCTGAGCATTAATACTATGCTGCATTAAGAATTAACCTCTCTTTCTTAGTTCAAACAGACCATCTATGCTTAATTCTTAAATATCCATATGTAACCGGATTTTTTTTTTTATTTATAGCCCAAAATAAACTGGGAACTTTAAGACCTGAGCCACGATCTAACTCGTATTAGTCTGGAGATGAGAAACAAATTATTTATCAGTGAAATAGTGAATAATAGATATTTTTTAGTGAAAAATATTAAATCTCTTTTCTTTTCATATATAAATGATGAATAAATATGGAGTAAATCCTACTCAGTGTTAAAGCTATATTATCTGAGAAATGATCTAGCTTATGTATCAGTGAATGCATCTGAAAATAATATGCGAATTGGTCAAATAAAAACAAAGACTTCATTTTCTTTCTCTGATTTTTAAAATTAAGTTTATAGAGAAAAAAACTTGGCTTTGTATCACAAAGAAAACTGTAGACTTCTGAATAATATTTGTGGTCTGAAGGCAAGTTTCTGGGAACCACAAAATTGTGTGAATGGCAACACAGCTGTTAAGTGTTCCAGGAATGATTTTCGGAATGTTATAAAACTATGAACACACTTAAAATTTAGTTGTGATTTTAAAAATGTGTGACAATTAAAATACGTTTCCTCAGAAGTAATCATCACTATGTGCTTGGCGTTGAGTTATTTCATATGACATGACCTAGTACTAGTAGCTAAAATACACACGAAAAGCAAATATTGACTTAAAAGATTATAGGAGTAATGCATTTCGTATTAGATTTTAAAAACCTCCAAAATTCAGCTTTTGATACATATATTGTTTCAAATAAATTATATATATTATATTATATAATATTATATATCATTATATATAATATATATATGTGTGTGTGTGAATGCAAATACATATAAATATATAAATATAAATTCAAATATAAATTCAGATAAATTATATATATGCTATATATCATCAAGATTAGATGAGATGCATCATTTATCTCTCAAGAAAAAAATATACAAATTGCAAATAAATAATTATCTAAATTTTATTAAAAAATAAAATTTATCAAATAAAGTTAAAAAGAAACTATAGCCCCCAATTCTAATATTCTATATTAGAACTTACCTCCAATATATCACTGCAAGAAATATCAGTTTTAAAGCTCTTATTTAATAATTTACATCATGATATACCTTTGCAGGGCTCCTCAAGGTGTGCTTGTGGATTGGCTATTGTGGATTGGCTATTCATCTCAGATTTTGTAAGCAGTCTATGAGCTGTGAAGTTTGTAGCCAAATGGAAAGCATCAGAGTCACAGAGCTCACTATGTAGTTTACCAGACCTTTCTAATCACGTTGTTTAGCAAGACATTCTCAATGAAGGAAGCAGTGCACTGATTGACGTTCTAGTTTAAGTGTCTTATCTCTCCATGCATCTGCACTTGGAGTAGAACTCTGTATGTTCCCTTTACTTTTTTCCTACTACGCTTACTTCAGTACTGGCACACTTCCCTTTGACAACTTGCAAGAAACTTAACTTCTATATAGACTTCATTCCTTATTCTTTCTAGTAGATTTCTCCTCTTCAATAAGCTTTGATATATGGTCTATAGAGTAAAGTTTAGAATTTAAAAGCACCATTTCTACTTAGGGGCTCATAGCTTCTTTTCATGTGGTGTGATAATGAGACTTTGATTTTATTCAGTATGCCGTTCATGCTAGCTTAGCCACTACATTTCTCATAATTTATTTTTGAAATCCACTATTGATATAAAGAAGTACTGCTGTAGTTCTCTAAAATGATCTTGAAAGCTTAAAATAATTTGTCTGTGGTTAAATAAAAATAAGAGACATATGGGATAAATGAGTCTTCAATACAGTTTTATGTGCATAAAAGCATGGGAGCATTCTCTTGGATCAGGGTCTTGCCAAAGTTGAACACATTAAGGAAAGCTTGATTTGTAGCATGTTTCTGGATTTATGTATTTATTTATTCTTGTCTTAGATGAGAGAGAAACCTATGTGAGCAACCTGAACAGTAGAACCAGTGCAGATAATGTGCTTGAAGAAATATGTAATATAAATATACATAAACTTGAAACACTGAATGAAATTATACATATTATATGTGCATTAATGTACAGATACATTATACACATAAAAGAAAATACATTTGTACATTTATTCATTTGCATTCAATATTTTGTTAAGTAAAAGCAGTACATACATAAACTTTAAATTATATTCCTACACGAAAGTGTTATTTCAAAAGATTTATCCTGTAATGGATTTTTTGCGTGATTTTCTCTATCTGTATTCGAGTAGACCTGATGATGTCTGAGGTAAACTTCAGAATTAGGCAAAAAATAAACAAATCAGTCTACCTCATCGTTATATAATGAGTGGTTTGCATTATGTTGCTTTAATTTCACATAAATATAGGACAGGGGAATAAACCATTTCTCTAATTGATTCTTTTATCAAATGCTCTAACCTAGTACAGAAGAGAACGAGTCCCAGGGTTAGAAAGTTTGACTGAGCATCACTTTTTAAAGTGCACACACACACACACACCCGGTCAATAATTTCTTCCTATTGTTGAGATAATTTCTTCCTGCCTCAACAGTGGCTGCTGACCCAGTAAATGTTTGTTTGTTTAGAAGATTGTATTCCCATTTATCCACACTTATGTATTCTGCTGACAACAGCAGGCTCTATTATTTAATATAGCTTTTAAGAAAATGGAGACTAAGAATTCCAAAATGACAATAAACCATTTAATTTTAGTTAATTTTATGACATATCTGGTTTTAACATTTGTAGCTGCAATAAAACATATGCTAACTCCCTAATAAAACCTGAGTGATGCTGTATCTGTCACCTCTTTCTGTGCACAAGTTATTACCTCGAGAACAGTTGTCCCCGTCTCCTGCGCAGATCCATATCGTTCTCAAATTTGCATTCTGATAGAGAAGCAACAAATGTTACTTAAATCCCGTGAAGTGTGTTAATTATACCGAGCTCTATGAAATTATGGGTGAGAGAGCCAAAAGGAATTCTCCAGTTGCATCTGGGGTCTCTTGAGCATATCTTGTCAGATCAATGTCTTTTTCACTTATATGATAACCTTAAAATTGCTTTCACCCTGAAGTGGTGTTTCCCTAAATCTCAGTCATAGGGAAAACCTCACACAAAGCTAAATAGCAGATGTACTCTGGTGCTATTTATACAAATAATGGTGGTATCTTTAGAGAAACAAGTCAAAATTTAATTTCAAAACTGATTTCAACCAAGTATGTTTTACCAGTTTTACTGAATCATCAATATTTCCTCTCATTTTCTTTTTATAGAGTCTGAAGCATAGCATATGGGGGGAAGATATCTCACATCATTTCCCAGTAATTACAAGAGAGAAAGATTCTTTAGAGCTTCCCTTCGTCTCTGGGCTCCATGTGGAAGAACCGGAAATGGTTCCCTTCATATAAGCAAAGCACTGAAATGCGGAAGTACTGCCCATCAAGTTTTCCTAGATTATATGTACTTGAAAACAGACAGTTTTGTGAGGGGAGGGAGTCTTTAATGTGATTCTTCTTTCTGGCAAGTCAGGAAAAAAAGGGAAAGAGGTGGGGAAAACGCACATATTGAAGTGGAATTTTTAAACTGCACTATTTCCTCTTTTTTGCTGTTGTTTCAATCTTGTTAGACCCTGTATTGCAGGATAGAATGGGAGCTCTGGGCTCAGTTTCCAGAAAATCAGATTGTTTGCTTGGGTTTGTTTCTCGGTTCCATTACTTGCTGGCTGGGAGAATGTGGACATATTAATAGTGTTTCTATGTCTCCGTGTGCTCACTTGTAATTGAGATGGTAGTAATAGTTACCTCACATGGTTGCGGTGAGAATTAGAAGTATTAATATATGTAAAGTGCTTAGATTGGTTAGAATGAGCCTTGGCTTGGAGCAACCACTACCAAAATGTTATCAATTGTTATTACAAGAATCTTGAAGCAACAGCTCTGTACAGAAGAAATGGAAACGTTGCGGCATACTAGGCATACAGTTCCACAGAGCGAGTTCAACAGAGACTTCCTTCTAGAGAAGAGCATTCATATGTAAAATATTGAATTTCAGTTCCCCACTAGGGGCCATTCTCCACCCTCAGAAAGCAGCAACTCTTAGAAAGTCACCCTGTAACTGGGGAAACCTCAACCCATTGGAAATCTATATCATATGTCAGACCCATCTATGAGACAAATCTAATCCTTTTGGCTGAAAAATAGCTTGCAGCAGTGTGCCGTCCTTAGTTTTCTATCATTTGGAAAGAATGGTTTGGTTTGGCAATCAATGTCCTAGAGCCACCCAAGACCTTGACGTTACCGTTTTTCTTTGAAGCCATAAAGAGGATTACTGCAAAAGCAGATAGTCTGTAATTTTATACAACAACTTGCAGTTTTGCTTGTCACTGACTTTATGGTGCTGGAAACACATCACCAGTGTTTTCTAAGGATCCTGTTGAAATTTTAATTGCTTGGATTCAGTTTTTAAAGCTGTGATTTTTATATTTTCATGCTAAAAAGGATCTCTTTTACAATAAAAAATCCGTGCACTTTAAATTAAAAAATGTTATAACAAAACGTATGTGCTGAATTGCTTAGTACTTTATCATTTA
This sequence comes from Acinonyx jubatus, assembly GCF_027475565.1. Classification (NCBI taxonomy): domain Eukaryota; kingdom Metazoa; phylum Chordata; class Mammalia; order Carnivora; family Felidae; genus Acinonyx; species Acinonyx jubatus. The sequence continues at coordinate 33,759,028 of NC_069380.1, read as the reverse complement.
CCAAATGATATATGTACTTTCATATACATCATTTCACTTGATTTTAAAAATAAGCCTATAAACTATCAAGGACAGCAATTTTTAACACCATTTAATGGGTATGGATGTGGAGCTCGTTATTCTACAAGGTGCCCTCATTTTTTTTTTTTAAGTTCACAAAGCCAAGATGTGGGACAGCAAAGTCTTAGACCATCTACCACCAAATCCAGGATTCATTTAACTATTCTATATCTCATATATGGAAGAGAGCACTTAAAAGTAAACTGGAAATACTAATTTCTGGATAGCTGTACTCAAAATTGTAGTCCATTTTAAATATCACAAAAGCTAAACTTAGTTTAATTTAAAAACGGAGCCATATGATAATAACTTGGTAGTTGTAGAAAATCTCAACACAGGTAACTGCAATAATATCTTACAGAGCAAAACGAATCAGAAGAAAGTGATAGTTGTATGATGAATTGTTTAATAATAATTTCCCAAAGACTTGCTATTTTTTGTAGGGAAGAGAGAGAAAGAGAGGGCAAGAAACATTTCTTTTTTATCACAATATTTCAATTATATTTTGTCAGATAACAGGTACATTTAAATAATATGATTTAAAGAATGTAATAAAACAATTCATTTTATAAGATGTTAGGACAGATGTGTTTATAGTGATTGTGAGGAAATACCATAAAAATATTTAATGTTAAAGCATTTGCCTTATCTTTTCTTCTCCTCTCTTTTCTCTTCTTTTTTCTTTTCCTTTCTTTTCTCTCTTTTTTTAAATGAGAATCTAAGAGCCTTGACATAGAGCTAAGAAAGAAAAAGCAGGTTAAGAGTGTGGAGTGAAGGTACTCTCCTGTGGTGTTGAGGAAAACAGACTCTGACATCACCAAGAGGGCAGGAGAGCTCACTGATGATGAGGTGGAATGTGTGACCGCCATTATGCAGAATCCATGAAGGTAGAAGAAGCCCAGACTGGTCCTTGAACAGACAAAAGAATGTGAAGGACGGAAAAATACAGCCATGTCCTGGCCAACAGTCTGTACAACAAATTTTGCCAAGACCTGGAGGGACTGAAGAAGACCCAGGCCCTCAAAATGCTTCACCACTTCTGAAACTTCATGTTGGAGGCTGGCACACAAGACCACAGGCCACTGTGGCTGCACTGTGGGTGTGTCCAAGAAGAAATATATTTGTAGGCTTTGATTGTTAAAAAATAGTTTAGGGGTGCCCGGGTGGCTCAGTCAGTTAAGCATCAGACCTTGGCTCAGGTCATGGTCTCACAGTTCCTGAGTTTGACCCCCCACATCGGGCTCTCTGATGTTAGTGTGGAGCCTGCTTCAGATCCTCTGTCTCCCCCACTCTCTGCTGCTCCTCAGCTGCTTTCTCTCTCTCTGTCTCTCAAAATAAATAAACTTAAAAAAAAATAGTTTATACACCTAAAAAAAGGAGACAAAAGAAAATGTAGGTCATAATCAACCAGAATACTCTGAATGCACCTAAACTGAAAAGACATGATTTATAGGAGAAATGAATGTAACTAGCTTTTTTTTTAATTAAAAAATTTTTTTAAACATTTATTTATTATTGAGAGACAGAGACAGAGCATGAGCATGGGAGGGGCAGAGACAGGGAGAGACACAGAATCCAAAGCAGGCTCCAGGCTCTGAGCCATCAGCACAGAGCCTGACGTGGGGCTCGAACTCACAAACCGTGAGATCATGACCTAAGCCAAAGTTGGACACTCGACTGACTGAGCCACCCAGGTGCCCCAATGTAACTAGCATTTTTAAAGAAATGAACTATACAGGACTCAATTTCTGATTATTATCTTCCTTTAGCTTAAATAAATGAAAAATTCCCTGATGAATTCTAAGTACAAATTTGTTAGTGAGAAGTTACCTGATTTCTCATACCATTTAATCCCACACTGTTCATTCATTCATTCATTCATTCATTCAACAATTATTTATTGAGGATCTCTTAAATGGAGGTGTTCTTCTAGTTTTCGAAACCAGAAAGTTGAGTATAATGTAGGCTAAATGAAGTCAACGATCACTAGAACACCAAGATAGACAGTCATACAGACACACGAGGCATGCACAGTAATAAATATGTGAGGACATAGAGAAAACAGCATATTTGGAAGTACAAAGGAAAAAAAGGTACCTCCAATTCTAGGAGAAGAGTTCAAGGAATGTTTCCTGGAGACAGATGTGTAAGAACCGAATCTGAAAACAGAGTAAGAATTATGTACCAAGGAGAAGCAATGCAGAGACGTGAACATTTCAAAGCAGCCTAAGCACAAACATTGAGATGAGAGTGATTTTAAATTTTACCTGCATGGTTCTTGCAAAGAATTAAGGCCAATTTTATATGATTGGGAAATGCAGTAAAAAGAGGGGAATGGCAACATAGAAGATGGCATTATTGACGCCTGATTTAGAAAACAAGGAGGACCTTGTTTAGGGATAATGTGAAGTGTACTAGTAGAGGATACTGTGATACCACTAGAAAACCCAGAGGGATTCCAGAAAACACTTGTCTGCATGAGTACAAAGTTTGTAAGTTATGTCAAGTATGCCTATGAAACCACCATCACATTCCTTCCCCCCTGCTTTGACCTGTGTTTTAAAAATATTTCTCAAAATTATAGAATACTTCTCTTCTCACTCAGTATGTATGTGTGTCTGGGTGTGTTTATGTGTAAAACTGTGTTTCGTGCCTCCCTTTGGAGCTCATTATATAGGAAAGAAATTTGAGTTTGGGTCACAGATAGACCCTGGTTCATGTTATTGTAGCTATACTATTTTTTCCCTCTAAACTGAAGATGATACTAATGTTCCGATTTGGGGTCTGTACTGCCAACTATGAAGATATTATAGATTTTTCAGATGCTGCATTCACATCCTCTGGGCTTTGCCAGAGTTATAGCTTCCTTGCCTTCAGCTGCCCATCCAGCTGCCAACCACTTTGCTCTCCTTCCTGAGAGATTATCATAAGAGTACTTCAGTCAAATGTGTGCTGAATCCTGGCTTGATTTTCTACAGCAAACACCCAATATCTCTCCTGTACATAAATTCACACTGACTACTTTACTCCCTCCTCTTCTCTTCTAAGTTAAGGCAAAAGATAGATCTTCTCAGACAATGCCATGAATCATGTTTCTTAATGCTCACTCTTGTTCCAAGGAACTTTCCAACACAGAGAATTACCATAAGGCAAAATCAAAATGCAAAACAAGATGCATTAAAAGACAATAAAAGAGAGAGAAATCCAGGAGGAAAATCATAATTGTGTCTCAAGTTTTTCTCACAACTGACATTACCCCCAATACAGATTTATCATTGTATATCCGACTTTTCCCTTGGCACATTACCTGAAGTTGAAATAAGGTGGGAGACGGGTGATTGTGCTATGAATCAAGTGAGATATCATAAGGAACAGATATTCTAAACGGTGTTAAAAATAATGCAATCCTATTATGATTAGTGAATGAAAACAGCATTCCCGTCCAATTTGGAAAATACATGCCTGTCTACCATTAAATGGTACAATTGCCTGGGGGTGGGAATAAAATTATAAAGTTACTTGATATCACCACTCAGCAACTATAAGTAGCTCTCAGGGTATGAAGAAAGTATAGAGTCAGGGAAAATCAATACATCCAGTTTGGTTTTACCTATCTTGCTCTTTCTAGCACAATATCCTACTAGTCAAGCCTGGGGGTAGGGATGGGACAGTGCCAGCTCTTAAAGATAAATATTCTTTACGAGAAATAAGTGACTTGATTTTACATATGACAAAGTAAAATAGAAATGAAAAAGGTAAACAAAATTCAATTTGGAAAAGTAAATGTACTAAGAAATTTGATTATTTCTTAGGAAATATTTTTTCCTGAATTCAAATTTCTCTATAGTAGAGGAAATCTATTACCAATGTACTGGCTTGCTACTCCCAGTGGTTTGAAGCCTTCCCGTAATGAATCCCACGGTTGTGACCCTATCTTATACTTACAATTTCCTGACTGTTTCAGCCAATGGTGACATTATTGCCCATACCTCATCATGCGAGTTGTCACTAGAGCAAGTTCAGCTAATGGTGACAAGAAAACTGATGGTGAATCTGTGAATGGAAAGACAACTGGTAGACATATCATCAAACCTCAGATGAAAGCTAAAACATCTAAGAATTTTCCAGAAATATATGCTGAAATAATGAAGCGAAAGGCTATTGTTTGAGACAGATGTATAACATCTCTCAGGGAAAGTCACCTCCAGCATTCATCAATCAAAATCTTTTAAGACATTCAAACACATATATTCTATGAAAAATTTCCCAGACAATGCCTCTAATATTAAATATAAATTTAATACCCTTGAAGAAATAAAGTCTTTTCCCCAGTGGAGATTTTATTAAGCTGATTTTTTTGAATATCCTTCTTTGTAGCCTATGCTGAAAATTCCTTCGAAAGCATATATTTGGTTCTTAAAACATTTGCTTTCATTCATATAATTAACTTGTACTATTTTTGTTTAATAATAAATGCTGGAATTACTAGAATATGGGATGTGTTCCAACATCTGAACTCCAAAATATAGCCTATTATCTTTAGGAAATAAGAATGTTTCACTTAATCAGATACTAAGTAGAATTAAGTATGATTTTATCTTGCTGGTATTGCTTATAGATACTATCAACTCTGTTTCTTTTGTAGACCCCTTAATTCCACACGGGAAAAATAATTTCTTTGAAAGAACTTTGTGAAATAGATTTTTCTACTTGTAAGATTCAGGTAGTGCACCTAAAGTGTGATAAATTTAATAAGAGCTGATAATTTTTAAAATATGGTGTTGTAAAGACACCTGAACATACCCTGAGCATTTTATACATTTGGCCACATCACATTAGCTATTTTCATCTCAGCAAAGCATCATTGTTGGAGAAATATTTTGTAAAAACTGACCCAAAATAGCAAAAACTCCTTAGAAAATTTGATGCCGCATCATATTTTTTTTTCTTTTATTCCCTGTGAAACATTGACTCATTCTGAAAAATCCAACCTCTACATTTTCATTATGCGGTCCACAAAATCAATTAATGTTGAAGATCATAGCTTAAAATAGAAGAAACTTATTCATGTTTAATTTTATTGCTGAATATATACATTTTAACCTGCAGTTATTTCTTTAAAACTCAACAAAGAATGAATGTAGCTTTTTGGACTTTTTTGTTTGGTTTTGTTTTTTGGCGATTTAAAAAAACATCTACAGGCTAAATGTTCAACTCCCAAGTTAAAAAAAGAAGTTATTTTAAGATTCTTAATCAACTCTCTTCTTTTTGGTATAAAGGGAGCTTTTCATGTGTTTGGTCACCGTGATTCAGATCAGGGAGTTTTTTTTTTTTAATGAAATCACAGTTTTCCATAGCAGCTAATGAAGTTCCCTCTCAGCTCTGCCAATACTACATTAAATTTCTCGGTAGCCTTGCTGACTGCTGGAATTTGGTGTCCTTCATTTGATGTTTGGATTGGAACTAATGGCAAATCATCCTGGGGCTGGAAAAAGCAGCAAGGTCTTCTTTTGGGGATTTAGGGAAAAAAATCCGAAGGAAAAAGAAAAGATAAACTTCAGATTACCAGCAATTTATTTCTGAATGACATACTTTTCTGCTTTATTTTCCTGTTTTTGAACAAATTTAATGCCACACTTTCTATCTTTTCCCGATGTGGTAAAATAAGGCAATGTGCTAGATCATATGCTTGCTATTTAGTTGTCAATCAACATCCATGCCTACAAAGATCATGGTAGAGCAATATTTATTAAAATGCATCTTTTGCCTATGCTATTTAAAGATCTTGATCTGCGCTAATGTTATGAGCTGATATTTGTGAAAGATAATGATTTGTTTTTTTCATCCCTCTTCTAGAATCACTGTTAAATCTGCTTATTGCTGCAAGCTAAGGTCACATAGCACTCAGTCTTATTATAACTGACAACTACATCTTGGTTTGAACTCCAATTCAATTTACACAGGTTTCCCTTACACATTTTTTCTCATATATTAGGTAAATAGAATGCTCACACAGCCTTAAATCAGTCAAAGGGCAGATAGATGTTTTGTTGTACAAACTCCCTCCAAACAGCTTGGCAAAGAGCTTTTCCTGGGCAGTAAGACTCTGATTCCCCTTGGGCAGGAACTTGTCACCATAGTTCATTGAAGGAGGGGTGACGTTTTTCACATTCCATATGATCAGTAAAATTTGTGATGTGTGCTAGTAATTAGGATCAGAGACAGCCCCCAGAATTGTCGCTAAACAATAATTTCAGAGATCCTGCTAAGGAGACTGGATGTCTGTTTCACAAAGGTCATGTGAAGCTGCCTGTGCAAATTTACCTCTCAAATCAAGTAAATGATCACCAGGGCTGCAAGCTATAGATTTATCAGTGGCCTCTGGCTGCAATGACTAATTTTTCTGCTTTGCTAATTTTAGTGTTCTGAATGCACTTCTCTTCACAACTCTCCATCTACAGCACCTACTCTGCCTTTCCTCTATGCTCCCCATTCCACTGTCACTCCTTGTGGGTACCTAGACTTCCTCTCCAGTATCTGTTCCTATTAAATGACTCATCATTTTATCTGTGGCTTTGTATTTTCCTTCCCATTTCTTCTTTATGTCCTGAAGAATCCTTTGAGAAATCAAACAAGAAAATAATGACATCTAATTTCCCTCTTCCTTCCTCTAGCAGGAAGCCGTCTTTGTTATAGATTGCAGGTATGGCCAATATTTAATAACAATGATGCCAGCAGGCTGGGTCCAGTGACCCAGAGGGGGTCCTGCAGGACCAGCCAAGAGGGTCCCTGGCTTCCTGCAGGATAGAAATCAAACACAAGCCAGCAGGAAGTGAAAGCAGAGTTTATTGCCCATATATAGAGAAAAGATACAGATGTAGTGTGCGGGAGGCCTCAGGAAAGGAAGGAGTCTTGTCTTTGTTCAGACAGGAGGGTTTAATGGAGGACAATGGCCTGGTGTACATGTCCCCTCAGGCATAGGCATCCAGGAACTGGTTAGGATAAAGACAAGGGCCCAGGTGTTATTCCTTAGAGCCAAGGGGTCTTGGTGTTGAGATGTCTAAGCACTGGTGGTTTGGAATATGCTTTCGATAGTTTTGTCTGGTCATTCTCATCTGGTCCTTCCTTAGATGTTATCTATTCTAGAGACATCATTAACTCCTTGACCTTTATAAGGAAGACAAATGCTGTTTGCATTCTGAGGCATGTGTAAGGTGGGGGTGCAGGCCCTAGCAAGAATAGAAGCAGATAAAGGAGCAAAAAGTAGGTTTTTTACGGAGCCCTTCTGTTTCCCTATCTCAACAATAATTAGTATTTAATGCTGATCTAGCAACTACTAAACTATTTGTTAAATATAAGATAAATTGATTTATAAAGATTTGAATGTGCACATTTAAATCCTATTTCTTCAGACCATACAAAGTAAGAAAAGGTAAAAAGTCGGGCTTCAAAAAAAGTGATCAGTTCTCAGAGTTGCTCCTAATACACTGTTATGGTATCTCTATCACTACTAAACATTTCCCTTTAATGTCTCATCACTTTGTTCTTTCTTGGAATACCTATAGGATTGCCTCTGATATTTTAATGAAAATGACTTTTACTAGCTACCAAAAGGCAATTTCAATTTCATTCCCTTCTTTTTTTGTTGTCTTGCTTTTTCTATTCTCCACATGTCACTTTTTCAGTTAGGCCTTCTCTGAAGCTGCGTACTTAATCTCCCTACTCAATTTTCTTAATCTGTTCCGGCTACTGTAACAAAACACCACACTGGGTGGCTTATAAACAACAGAAATTGATTGCCCACAATTTGGGAGGCTGGAAGTCTGAGATCGAGGTCCTAGCATGGTTGGATGAGGGGCCTCTTCTGGGTCATAGACTTCTTGCTGTGTTTGCACAGGGCAGAAAGAGTTAGAGATCTCTCTGGAGTCTCTTATAAGAGCACCCGTCTCCTTCACGAGGGCTCCACCCTCATGCCCTCATGACGTAAGCACCTCACAAAGGCCCCACCGCCTAATGACTTTGGAGGTTAGGATTTCAACATAGTATTGGGGGGGGGGAAGGGTCACCAACATTTAGACCATAACACCAGTCATTCTTTAACACAGTCTCTCAATATTAAATTCATGTTATGTATAGTGATGACACTTAGCATTTAAAAAAAATAATTAAATGTTAATTTAATTAAAAAAATAAAAATTAAAAAAATTTCTTTTCCGTCTCCCCCTAACACATACACTTCACGTGAGCAAGAAATTCATCTTGTTCACCATGGTCTCCCAGGTCTTAAAAGATAAATTGTAGATGCTCAATAAACACTTGTGCATAGACTTTTATCAAGGAATGAATTGCTGCAGAAGTAATTTCCTTGGCTATTTCATTTAAGCTTTTACCTGTATCACCAAGTCAAGTATATTCATTCATCATACATTCCACAAATACTTCTTAAGTACCTATTACATGTCATGCAATATTATAGACATGGAAAAAGTGGCACCTTGCATGTTGTAAGCCCTGAACAAATATTTGCTGAAAAAGATTTCCCACGATTATATTAACAATTAACTTAACCTTATTAGAAAATGTTGCCATAGAGTAATTGTTAAACTGAGAGGTTTATGAAATCCTTATTTCTTGGTAATTTAATTTGGAAAAAAAAAAAGATCAATGGCTTATACAAAAAGCACTACAATTTGTGAGAGAAATAATATAAGGTATATCATGTAAAACTTAAAAAATTTTTTTTCATGTTTATTTACTTTTGAGAGAGAGAGAGAGAGAGAGAGAGAGAGAGAGAGAAAGACAGAATGTGAGTGGGGGAGGGGCAGAGAGAGAGGGAGACAGAATCCAAAGCACGCTCCAGGCTCTGAGCTGTCAGCACAGAGCCCAACATGGGGCTTGAACTCATGAACCGTGAGATCCTGACCTGAGCCGAAATCGGATGCTCAATCAACTGAGCCACCCAGGCACCCCATTATGTAAAAGTTTTAAAAAACCTTGTATGTTACATTTGGCAAAGTCAAACTTTAAGTTGCTTTCTTGCTGGGTGCAGAGGCCATCGTTGCCTCACACATATCTTCTCACCCCGTCCTCTTCAGGACAAGTTGGCACCAATTCCAGCTGCCAGGACAGAGCTTTCTCTGGGGGACAAGGCCCCTTTTTACACCTGCATATTAGGCCAGAAGTGGAAGGAATTAGCATCCTTTGGGAGAAGTCTTTTTCTATATATATCTTAGCTATGGTTTATAAATATCTTTTTCTTAAAGTTGAGAGAATGCTGGTGAGCATGTTTTGCACATGAGGGACATCAAAATGTTTCAGTGGGTCAGACTCAAGTTTTCCACTGGAAACCGGATCTAGTAATTCCACTGGCAACTTACTAGGTAAAAAATCCTGCATTTTTGTGTTCTGTTCCCTCTTTTACTCTCCTCCCCTACCACTATTTTCTACAACCCTCTTCCAAATAAACTACTACAATTTGAATCATTTCCTCAGCATCTGTTTCTCAAGGAACTCCAAATAAGATGTAACCCTTCCAAATATAAGCTTTTTTCCTTCAGTTCCTAACACTTAGTGCACTATCATCATCCATGCAGTTATCAAGATGGAAACCTACCGGTCATCAATTACTTCTCCCCCTCTCCCTTTCCCCCATATAAATTTCATAAATCCATGCCTGTGGTCTAGGACTACTGCCTTATCATTACATCATGTGAGAATCAACTTTGACTCAAATTGCTAAACTAACCTTTGTCTCTTTTATCAGTTTTTCTCCTTTATATTTATTCTCTCCATAGCTGAAACAACCCCCCTTAAACTAGAAGTTCAATACATCACCAAAACTCATTTTTCTCGTTGTGCTTAAGAAATGTGTCTTCTGACAACTTTTATATCTTAGCTCCAATCTGTCATTCTAATCTTATTTTATCCCTACTCATTCTTTGGATTAGGGGTTTGATTGTTACTGAACTAACAGAAGGTAAGTAATCCTTGGAATGGAGAATTTAAATTGGTGGGGGAGGGGATAAGTGTAAGAGTAAATTCCAGTGGCAATAGACCAATAAGGGATTTAGAGTAATAAGCAAGAAGGTTGTTGAGAAAAAATTAAATCTTTTAAAACCATAGGAAGAATGAACTATATTTGTAAATATGGTACGTTTGTGTATGATAAGTATTTATAATATATACTCACTGATTTATTATAGAAGATTATCAGAAGAATTATCCTCAGCATGTGCTGACTATATTATGTCATTAAAAAAATTGAGGTGGGGGACACCTAGGTGGCTCAGTCAGTTAAACTCCCTATTCTTGATTTTGGTTCAGGTCATGATCTCATGGTCATGGGATCAAGCCCCATGCTAGGATTTGCACAGAGTGTGGAGCCTTCTTGGGATTCTCTCTCTCCCTGTTCTATCCCTCCCTAGCTCATGCTCTCTCTCGCTTTCTCTAAAAAATAAATAAACTTATTTTTTTTTAATTTTTGACTTATTGAAAAATGAAATCAGGGACAAAATTGTTTTGCCCTTACATGAATAAAAATAGAGATAATTGTGCTATTCTCACAATATATAACTAACTTCCCAGGGAAGTGACCATATAGAGATATGAATAACACCTTTTAGCAAATGCAGTGTATTCTATCTTTTTTTTATTATATGAATTACATGGACATTTTTAACATAATGTCAACTTTGTAAGTTACAAATCAAGACATGTCCTTGTATGACTTTATAACTCCCATGTGTGTCTAGGAACAAATTGAAATATAATGTAGTTCTATAGGAGAGGAATGGGACACAGGGAGTAGTATGTACCCACTGTTGTTAGAGTCATCTTTTTTTTTTTCCCCACAGAAAGGGACATGTCCCTTCAAAGGTATTGTGCATTTCACTTGTCAGCAGTTCCTATTAAAAAAATAAAATGCAATTAAAAGATTTATCTACTTCCATAGAAGAGTAATCATTTTCCAGGAAGATCCAAAAGGAAGACAGTGTGGAAATGATCATGGAGAGAAAAACTTTAGGGGGGAGAATGCCATGTCATGAGTAAGCATTTAGTAGATCACCTTGCCTGAGAGATCTCCCGTGACCCGCCTCCCATAAATATCATTAATATCAAATGTTTTTTTTTTTTTTTATTTTTTTGATAGATGGAGAAACAGAGCATGAGCTAGAGAGGGACAGAGGGAAAGGGAGACACAGAATCTGAAGCAGGCTCCAGGCTCTGAGCTGTCAGCTCAGAGTCCAATGTGGGGCTCGACGTCGTGAACTGCAAGATCACGACCTGGGCTGAAGTCTGATGCTCAACCAACTGAGCCACCCAGGCGCCCCAAATATCATTAATATTAACGTTTCTTTATCAATTATTGTATTCACTTACTAATGTCAACCATAGGCAGGAAATAAACACATAAATGTGAAAGAAAAATTCAAGATACATTAAGAACGTGGGGTAAGGGTTGCATATAAGAATGCTATGCTGATTAGTAAAATCAGCAAATTTAGAAAGATGATTTCACTGAGAGGAATTCATTGGAATAGAAGGGAAATTTGTGAAGTCAATTTCTTGGTATTATATGTATAAAACAGTGAATTTTGTGCATTCTAAATTCTTTTTTACTTTTATTGGTTTAAGTGTCGTATGCATTTACCTTAATGACATAGATACATATTCTAAACCAGCAAACATAGTACAGTATGGACTAAACTATTTTCAATTACACGTTAATATATTTAACAAATAAACCAAATGAAAATGTAAGCATTTATAAACTTAATCAAAGGAACATCACCATGTCATGTTGAGGATGGAGATGGGACTCTAGATCTACCCCAAGGGAAATTACTACCATTATTAAGTAGATTAAGGCTTGAATGAAATTTTTGTTTTCGATCCCATACTGAGCTATTATTCTGCATATGTTTGTATTCTTTCTTGTCTTGTATTTTTGCTTATTATTTTTTCTCCACTCTATAAAATTTCTTGCTTTCATCTGAACATTATTCATCCAAATCTAATTACCAATAGTAAATTCTTATTCAAAGATTGGGAAAAAATCACATGAGAGAAAACATAAAAGCAATGAATGATACTTTGTTTTCTTATACAAGTATATTGTCAGATGTGAAAATAAACATTCAATTAAAAACTAAGCCACGAAGTATAATATATAGTATAACTGATTTTACAAATATACATAAACATTGTTATAAAATGGTGTATGCAAATCTTCTGTTGAGTGAGGAAAGCATGAAAAAAGTGATAAATGATTTTTTTTAAAAAACAACAATTATTAGTATTGCAGATTTATAACTAAGAGGCTCAATTTATTATTTTTGTGACTGTATTTGGAAATAAACAAAAGTAAAATAGCGAACACTATTGTAAGCATAGATAATAAATGGTAAGTTGTTATGTCTTTCATTTTTTTTCTACTTCACGCTTTTTTTTTATTATTCCTCAAGAATTTTAAAAACAGCATCTAAACATGGACAGTGCACACAGTGCAGTTCAATTACCTAACACACTGTTCTGCCCTTTTTAATGGTCTGAATGAGATGACTAACACTTTGTAACTTACACATCTTTCAGTCATGGTCCCCAAAGACAATCAAAGGTAGAAGTGAAGAAGCGTTACATTCAACTCTGGGCAGAACTCAAGTGAAGAGCTATGTCTGATCAATACAGACCCTATTAATTCTGATCCTAGCCTGATGATTGTTGCTTCTGCTCCCTCCCCAGAGTTAAATTACTTTGAAACAGCACAGAAACTACTGAGAAGGGTTAGTCAGAAACCACACAAAATGTTTTCTTCTTAACAGTCCAGTTATCACTGAGTTGCACACAGTGAAGAGATGAGAATATGGTTTTATAGTGTATATTTCATGGCACAGGCACCCCCCCTAAAGTGCTCTATAATGGAGGTAAATATCAGTCTGGGTAATTCTGAAGCTGTTAGGTGAGTACTCTATGAGAGTTTGCCTTGGGATATTAGAGCCCATTTTGTTGAAAGGTAGAATGTTGGCTAGCACCCCAAGGACATTCTTTATGCTTTCCTGGAAAAATGCTTGATTTTTTTTTCTATTTCAACTGGAAAGGTCACAAACTCAGTCACAGGCTCAGTTTTTTAAATGATGAGGATGTTTTAAGTGTCTATAAAGTGGTAGTGAAATACAGGACCCACAAATATGAATGAAAAATGGCTGCTGCACACCAGGTGCTCACCATCCAATAAGTTTGGCTGCTATTTAAGTGTATAGTAATAGTTGGCAGTGAAATTAGAGATTGTCATAACCTAATGGGGGAAAAACATACTACACTGCATTGTGGAGTGCTGTTGACAAAGCTGCAGAGGAGATATGAAACTTGAATTTGACTTTGAAGTAGGTGTTTATCAGGTTTCTCAGTTAGATTTACCAGAATTAAAGAGGTATATCAAGAAAAAACAGAGAACTCAACATGTAAAAGGTACATATTTCATGTCACATATAAGAAGACTGCCATTAAATCAATGTGGTTATCAGGATAAGAAAATATAAAAAAGGAAATGGAGAATGATATAGACAATGTTATGGAAAGTCCTTTGAATTTATTCAAAAATAATTAAGAAAACTGGAAAGACTTGAAGCAGAAAAGTGACAGATGTTGAGTGAAAATTCTGGTAGCAATATGGCAGATGGATTGAAAAGAAGAGACAATGAAATAAAAGAGAGTTTAAGACAATCCTGTCGAGATTACTAGTGAGAATTAGTGACATTAGAAAGATTTGTTAAATAGGTTGATAATGGTTGAAAGAAAAGACAATCTATGCAAGAGATATGTTAGAAAACATATAACGAGTAATATAATTTTAGTACCCATGTATTTGGAAAATTTTTTTCCTTAAGCAAGTAAATACCTTACATAATGCTTTTAAAATAGGATATTCTTGTAGCAGAGCATTCTTGTAGCAATTTATTCTACTTTATTTACCTTTGACCTAAACCCATAAACTGAAGATAGGAGAAAGGTCAAGACCAGTGATAAAGTTAGATGCATCTAGATAAGTGTAGATAGTATTGAGTTGGTGCCAGAGAAGTTGAAATCCCCACTCAACATGAAAACAAGAAATAAAATGGCCAGGAAAGAATTATGAAGAGCCTGAAACTTTTAGGAAATAACAGAAGAAAATAAGTTAATAGAAATGGGGAGTGTTGTCTTCATTAGCTATCTGAGAAGAGAGCCAGGAGACCATGTTCCAGATACCAAGAAAAGAATTTCTGTAAGAAGTTAGCTTCCACCTTTCCTCTCTTTTGGCAGCCCATTGTGAGACTACATCACACCTTCCAAGTTTTCCTCTCTCTAGCTATGTCTTTTTCAAATTATTCATTTTGTAAACTTACGTATTTGCGTTTGTTATCCTGTATCAGACATTACTGATGCAACATAAATGCTTAAAATTCTTTCAGGTTTGTGAGTTGTACCCTATACATGGTCTTCAACTTTTAAATGCCAACTGACAATAGGCTTCAAAAGTTAAAGAATGATTTCATTTATTTCATAGCAGTGACCTGGAATAGCAGAAAAGAATAGCAAGTTGCTCTGAATGACCCACATTGTGGCTGGGCCCTCCTTTTCACCACCACCTGCTCTGTCTGTGGTGTGTATGTGTGCCAATTGCCCGTCCTTTGTGTGGGAGGAGAATAGCAAGTAACGTGTGCTGGTAACTTCTGTAAGATTCACATAGAATATACTGTGGAATGTATTTCTATATATTTATAGACCACTTTATACGATAATATAAAATTAAAATAATTCAGGCCAATCTTTTCACAAGACTATCTTGTTTATCTCAAGATAACTATTTTAAATGTGGAAAACCATAAAAACAGACTTTCAGAATAAGCAAAAAAAAAAAAAAAAAAAAAAAAAAAAGAAAGAAAGAAAGAAAAAAAAAAAAACAGTGATGGTTTTATATCCAGAATACATTTGTCCCAGAGAGAATATAGGCATTATTTCATCATTCAGTTTTATTTACTTGTAGTTTATTTTCTTCAGACATATATTGGCTTAATTTGAACAGATGGATTAATGTTTTAGATAAGGCATTTAGCCACAAGCTATTTTGTAGTTAGGTTCTTTTTATAGCTATTCACCATATCCCACCATCGATCCATACACAGAATTGCCCATTCAAATCAATGATGCATTCTGAATAAAAATATATGGCAAGAAGCAGAAATTTCTTTGATGTGGGCTTTATAAACTAAAATGTCTCCTATTTTGTTTAACTTACATACTTGGGAAGACTACCTACCTTTTTTTTGTAATATTAAATAAAAACAGCTCACTGACTAAAGAAGCATCAGTACAGCTATTCAGTATATATTTAGCTAATTTTGGCGCCTTTAACAAATGGGAGCTGACAGTAAAATGTGCATTAGTGACTATTTTTCTCACTGTTCTTTATTCTTTGAATTGACTTTTGTAAAGACATTCAGATTTAGAAATGATTACAAAAATGTGTTTAGCTTAACGTGCTTTAAAAAATAAATAATTTCAAGAGAGTACACAAAACAAAGCAAAATAATGAATGAAAACAAGTTATAACCTATCAGTCAATAATGCAGGTGGTCATTTAAAGAGTCATTAATGAGTTAAATTGTAGAAACACTTTTGAATTAACAAAAGAAGGTAATTATTTGCCTCTACCACCTCTCAAGAGGGGAACATTTTTTTTTTAAACTGTCCCTCCTCTCTCCCCAATCTCTTTTCCTTCAATAAAATTTAAACTGAATTTATCAATATCTTTATATTTGACATTGTCATACAAAAATTCATAGGATCGAATAAGAATGATTTGCATTGTTCTAAAATATATATAAACCATATATACAGATAAGCACTGGAGATAGGACACTAAATGATTCATGATACCTTTTCATGATAGGTCTTTTTTTTTAATTTTTAAAAATTTATTTATTTTGAGACTGACAGAGACAGTGCGAGTGGGGGAGAGGCAGAGAGAGAGAGAGAGAGAGAGAGAGAGAGAGGAGAGAGAGAATCCCAAGCAGGCTCCACACTGCCAGTGCAGAGCCCCATATGGGGTTTGAACCCAGGAAACCGCAAGATCATGACCTGAGCCAAAACGAAGAATCGGACTCTTAACCAACTGAGCCACCCAGGCGCCCCTCATGATAGATCTTTATAGCACTTAATTCTTTAAAAAAAAAATTCTCATATGCAGTTTATATAGAGATAGTT
This sequence comes from Acinonyx jubatus, assembly GCF_027475565.1. Taxonomy (NCBI): domain Eukaryota; kingdom Metazoa; phylum Chordata; class Mammalia; order Carnivora; family Felidae; genus Acinonyx; species Acinonyx jubatus. Next base: position 33,742,726 of record NC_069380.1, on the reverse strand, counting down.
CTAAATGCTACACTGACCAGCAAACCTAAACATTTATATTATAATCCAAATGTGATCTCATGTGGCCTTTTCTTATTGCCTGGAAGGAATATTAATGCATATCCTCCAGAAGACAAATTGGTTGGTGAATTAATATGCTCAATTAACCATATTTAAAGAATATAATTTATATTACAAAAAATCAGAGAGTGTATATGTCCATCTTTCATAAATATTACTATAAATATTATTTCTATTAATCCAATTGTTGATAGGCTGAGTGGCTTGACTATTTGAAATTACGCTTTCAAAGAGGTTCTAGAGCTAATTTATATTTTGTTTTAAGATAGACCCACATGCTTAAGATAAAAGATAATCAGGTGGTAAGAAATCAGTAGTCAGTCCAATGAAAATTAGAAATTCTAACTTGGAGACTCAACTTCTTAATAGACTCAGAGGAAATCCACAAGAAGAGCAAATCCAACATTTTCTTTAAGGAACAGTTTTGAATCTACTGCAACACGTCAACACGTTTACTATGACATCTTTAAAACGCTACATCAAAAATCAAAATGATTTACGTCCCCTTAATTTTCTGAGGAATTATCTACCAGAGCTGTAAAGAAACATAATGTTCCCTCTGAGTCCCTAATTATATGAGAATAGTTTCTTCCTCAAGCCAATGAGATGAACTATTGACAAAACATACTCATAGTAGATGACTGCATTAATTTATCAGTTATGTGTTATTATTTGGACTAAACAATGCAACTTGGAAACTGATTGCCAGATATAATTTCATTGGCTTTGCAAATTAGTCTTTTGGACAATAGTTTGTTTCTAGTATTCATTGTCAACTGAGGTCAATAAAATTTCTTGAATTCAAGAACAAGCTTCACAGTATAACTTTAGAAACAGTTTGAAATGTCCAGCATAAATATGTAATAAATGCTTGTATTTAGCGGTATATAAATATAGTAGAATAATATATACTTATTAATATATTGTTATTGATTTGTTCACAAATTTTTTTTTTTAAAAAGCCACTTACATGAATGGTATTAGCTATGAACTGTGTTAGCCAGTAAAGTTATGTTGGTAAAACAAAACACTGTCCCACTGTTTGAGGGCACATAATAACTCTCATTTCTCTGGGTGATGAGAATAAACATTATTTCTTACTTTTCCATATTCTTAACCTTTTAAATTAGTTAGCATTAAGTACTTCAATACTCTTAAAAGAAACAAATGAGAGTCAGTGTTTAGACTATATGTCTTCTCTTGTGATATCTCTGAAACATCAAATATTTTCTATCCACTTATCTACAAAAAGAAGGAAAACATTTTTTTAATATTAAATAGAAAACCTAAAACCTCTAAAACTACTACTACTACTTTGGAGTACTACATTTATCTCTCCCCCTTTATACTTTATATAAAAATATATAAAATATTTTTTTAAATATATCTCCCATCAGAATGGTTGAGAATGGAAGAGGGAACAGTAACAACAAAAGAATATAAACAAGTATAACTGATTTAGGAGATCCAAGAGTGTTTAATCCTTAATCTACTGTAAGAAAAGACATGAAACAACATAAAGTATATCACACACAATAAAAATAAAGCTTAGTAAGGACAATACCACTTCCTGTGCTAAGAGAACTGAATTGAAGACTTTTGAAGAATCCCTGAGCCATTTCTCCATGAGGCATGTCACTGACCCCTCTCCATCCAGGTAAAAGACATTTAAACTTTACAGAAGGTCAGAAAAAAGAAAATGCAGGGTAAATGAGGGGAAACAGCAAGGCACTGGGGAGGAGAGAGTATATGTGAAGTCAGAGGTTAAGACAACAGTCTCATACTGGATGATGTGGCGTGAACGTCGTTTCCTTACTCATCTCGGGAGAGCTGGCATCCAGCCTCATATGCAGTAGTCAGGAATCTGGAAGAGGTTTCCTTGGTGTACCAGACAAGATAAAAAACCTGTTAGGGGCACCTGGATGGTTCAGTTAGTTAAGCATCCAACTTGGGCTCAGGTCATGATCTCACAGCTCATGAGTTTGAGCCCTGTGTCAGATTCTGTGCCGACAGCTCGGAGCCTGGGGCCTGCTTCAGATTCTGTGTCTCCCTCTCTCTCTGCCCCTACCCTGCTTGTGCTCTGTTTCTCTCTCTCTCTCTCTCTCTCAAAAATAAATAAACATTAAAAAAGATTAAAAAAAACCTGTTAATCTAGGGGTTTCCCACGAAAAGCATCTGACTGGATTACCTTCAAAGGAAGGCCACAATTGACAAGCTTACACACAAGGAACTTCCAATCAGCTTTCTCCTGACCACTCTTAAATATTAACAGGCAGGTAAGGATTAACAGACATATGTGAAAAGAGGACAAAGCAATCCTTTAGGAAGAAATAATTTGGAGGAACTGGTACAATGCCCTGAAAAGAAAGCTTAAAAAGTTTTATCTTAGTCTATCCCAGCTTCCACAACAAAATACTACAGGCTGGGTGGCTTATAAACAACAAACATTTATTTCTTAAAGTTCTAGAGGAAGGGGATTCCAAGATCATGGTGCCAGATTCAGTATCTAGTGAGAGCTTACAGCTGTGATTTTTCTACAACCTCACATGGCACAAGAGGGGAGTCGGCTGTCCAGGCTCTCTGGGATCTCATTCATGAGTATTCTATGACTTAATTAGGTTTTAGTGACCTAATCACTTCCCAAAGGCCACAGCCACTAACATCATCACTTCGGGCATTAGCTTCAACATATGAATTCTGGGGAAGCACAAACATCTAGTCTACAACAATATTATATTCACCTAAAAGGGACATGAGAAGCTATGGCCATCAGTAAGACTAAAATGCTGTAAAAATGGAATTGGACCATAAATGAAAAAGAGCTCTTTAGAAATGGTAGTAAAATTGGAAATTCAATGAATGTGATGAAAGATGGTGAGGAAAATAGAAAAACGGAGACATGAATAAGTAATAAGAATGAAAACCCAGTTTGAAGACAAGTCCAGAGGGACAATATCTAAGCTGTAAAAGTTGTAGAACTCTGAGGAAGTGGGAAGAAAGAAAACAGAAGAGATGGAGTTATGGGGTAGTGAACTTGGGGTTGAATAAACATTAAGACCACAGAAAATTAAGCAAGCAGACAGTTACTTTCAGAGAAAACAAAACTGAAGGGGAAAAAGAAAACTTTGATATACAACATGTAAATGGTGTTTGGCTTGTCATAGTTATAAATCTTAATTTAATCAAAATTGACTATTAACTATATTTTGATGATGAGGAAACATGAAAAATATGTGCCAGTGATGAAGCGGTTAAGGCAAGAGAAGTAAAAGAAAAATATTCCATTTTCCTGGGATAAAAGTTCAAAGATTTGCCTAAAATAGAAATAAAAAAAAATATTAAACTACTGGGGCACCTGGGTGGCTCAGTTGGTTAAGCTCCTGACTGCGGCTCAGGTCAAGATCTCACAGCTTGTGGGTTTGAGCCCCGCATTGGGTTCCGTGCTGACAGCTAGAGCCTGGAGCCTGCTTCAGATTCTGTGTTTCCCTCGCTCTCTCTCTGCCCCTCCCCCACTTGTGCTCTCTCTCAAAGATAAATAAACATTAAAAATTTTTTTAAAAGATTAAAATACTTACAAGCGCATTACTTAGCGATATGGTTAGGTGTCTCACAGTAAGTAGCAAAAAGAGTTAAAAGTTCCTGTCCTCTAGACAAGAACAAACAGTGTATATGTATTTGACTCTTTAGGTTATATAATGCAGTCACATGTTAATTTTAGATATTTCCACAGTCGGATGTGAATGATAAAGCAGTATAACTGAAAATTGGCCTATTTTTAGGGTCAGTGGTTTACAACCCATACAAACAAACAACAAACAAATTAACAGATTGATAATTAAATTGAATAATTGGAGTTGTTAAAATCAAAGCAGAAGTGTCTTGGGACACCTGGATGGCTCATTTGGTTAAACATCTAACTCTTGATTTCAGCTCAGGTCATGATCTCATGCTTCCCGAGTTCGAAGCCCAGTGCCTTGGGCTCTGCACTGCTTATGAGTCTCTCTCTGCCCCTCCCCTGCTTGTGCATGAATTAGAATTTGCCCTCTCTCTCTTTCAAAATAAACAAACTAAAAAGCAAAATTGTGTACTTGATCATAGCAACTGAACAAAGCTGACAAATGTAGATCTGAAGCCCTGTGGTGATAGAAGGGGGAGGGAATACAACCTACCCAGTAAAACAGGAGAATACTGCCCAAAGGGAAATTTTAAATTTTATTTAACCGTAGCAACACATAGGGCATGACAGCATGGTTTTATTAAAGGGAACACATTCTGAAATGTCACACTATACTATGTGACTGAGACACTAGTTGAGAAATTTACAAATTGGATTCAGAGTGAAAATACTCTGTATATTGAGATAATCATCTTAAGGGGCTATTGTCAATGCATTCAGAATCATAAGCTCTTCTTGTCAATTTCACCACATTCTAAAGACGCTTGACAACTTTCATTGCAATATATTGTGAGCAATCCTTCACTCCTGCAGCAACTCAGTTAGTGTTATCACAAAGATGTGAAATGCTCTATAAAGGTAAACCAGATAAAGTGGATCAATACGGGCTCTGGCAATATAAACCCTCTGGCATATGAGAAATACCATGGTGATGCAGACTCTACAGTTGATATTGTCCTACTGGACGGCTCTCTATAAAAGCTTAGAAAGAGACAAACAATTAATCTGCTAAAAATCCCTGTAGATGTTTCAGGATTTAATAAAAATACTGCTGTCTGGGAGCCTCCCATGATGACCTCTTAACATGATTACTTCACATACATAATTCACATACATTAGCCTTTTCTCCCCAATTTTCCTAAATACTATCTGAGATTCTACCTCTTTAGCTGTCACATCATTGTGACATAGTTGTACACAGCAAGACTGGACTGTTTCAAATCAGTGTAGCAGTCCAAGGTTGTCCGAACATTTGGCTTGCTTCCTCCTCCGTCTCCCAGAGCTTCTACAGTACTCATGAGGTCTTTCATTAAAAACTAACATTAGTCTGGGCTTTTCCAGTCCAGCATGTAAGGATCTCAGAAGTCACCATTCTGCTAACAACGAGTAAAAAGCTGAACAAACTGAAAAATCAACACCTCTTCTTAGACCTGTCAGAGAAGTGAGGACAAAGTGAGGACAGGTGAGGACAGGGAAAATCACTGCTCCCAAAATTGGAGAGACAGGCAGAGTTGGAGAACCACAACTTACCGAAGCAGAAACCCAGGAGTAGAAACCCCCATGAGGACCAGTGCTGAATTAGGAAAAACTAAGTTCTCATTCACAAATGACCAGAGGGTCAGTATGAACAATACTGAGAGTTTAAAACCGCAGGGGAACCCAGCTGTGGGGAAGCCCTTGCACTTTTCTGTCCTTTACCTACAGGGGCTCTGCCAGGTCCTCAGAGGGAAATCCCCTCCTGCTTCCAGCAGGGGAAAGGGAATAGGAGCCATTTTGAAATATACCACAACATTTTGTTCTTAATGAGTCCTGCTTTAGGAGAAACTATTATACCAGAGTCTAACCTTCTGGGATTTTATCAGAGCTTGACCTGTCTGGGATGGCAGGGAAATACACAACTGTAGCCCCCTTTAGTCTTCCATGGGGGAGAAGGGAAATACTTAACTCCACTTCCTGCTAGCCATTCTGTCCAGCTAAGGAGGGAGGAAAAACCGAGAAGCAGGGTTGAAGTTCGCAGTCCAGGGGCACAGGCTGACCCAAAGACTGAAACAATCATAAAGCCACATAACACTTCTCCCCCGAATCTTGCCATTACAAAAAGCCTGTTTACTGCCTAAAGTTTCCCTTTATCCAGTACATCATGTCCACCTTTCAACAACAGAAAATACAAATCATACCAAAAGGCAAAAAACACAGTTTGAAGAGACTGAGCAAACATCCGAACCAGAGTTAGATATGGCTGGAATATTGATATTATCACACCAGAATTTTTTTTCTTAACTATGATTAATATGCCAGGGACTACAATGGAACAAGTAAATAACATGAAAGAACAGATGGGTAACATAAACAGGGAGAGGAAAATTCTAAGGGAGAATAAAAAACGAAGGCTACAGATCAAAAACCCTGTAACAGAGTTTTCCTATCAAATCAGGTTTGAGAGAAATAGGTGATAACCTTAGTCCCAACCTGAAGTCATTCTTCCACCTATTAAATCACAATTGACAATTTACTAAGCACGACATTGTACTGTATGCTAAGGAATCAAGAAAAATAAGTTAGCCTCTGCTCACAGCATATTTCAGTCTAGTGAGAAAGAAATGTAAATTGGAGGGTACAGGAGCCATAGAAGGAAGGGTGATATAGATGAGGAAAGACTTGCTAGAAAAAAGAAGTAAGTCAGGGTCCCAAGGACTCTACCTTAAAGGAGCTTAAATGCTGATTTGGAGAGACATGCACAGAAACCTTGACTTCAACAGAATAAGATGTATTCTCTGTTAAAGGTAGGAATGTGGGCTGGGCAACGTTTTGCCTCTAGGATTCAGTTTTTCTGTTTGTAAATATAAATAAGTTCTTTTAAATAACTATTTCACCTTTAGAATTTACCTAGAAGAGGTAGTAGACAATTATGCCAAGATGTACTCATAAGTGTATTATTGCGGCCTTTTTCATTATAATGGTAAGTGGCCAAACATTATAGAATCCATCAATGAAATATAACCTATCAGAAGTATAAGATATATGTACACTGATTTATATAACACAGTGTGTTACGATATAGTAAGAGAGCTTAATAAAAAAAATAAAGAAAACATGTGGTATTGACCACTGTAAAAGTGTTTATGTATGTGTTTGTGCACATAGTACATGTGTGTGCATGCACAGACAGAAATCTTGAATGATTTTTCTAAAATGTTAATGGGACTTTCAGGTAGCTTTGTTTTCTTATTTTTATTTATTTAAGTGTGCGTTATTCAAGTCTAGTTTCAATTATAAAATCCATATGGACTACAAAAATATATGTGAACATAGTAAATTAAAATGAGTGTTAAACTGTATTATATATGTATATATATAATACATATATACATATATGTACATATATATACATATATAATACACATATACATACATGTACATATATACATATATATAATACATATATACATATATGTACATATATATACATGTATATATAATACATATATACATATATATATATGTACACATAATCTTTAAGTTCCGTTATAAAAAGCACATTAAAATATTCTAAAATTACAATTATAAGTATAAAATGGCAGGGTAAATATGATGATGACAGTTTTCAGGTGGCAAGGAAAGCATGGGGTTAAAAGCAGTCGGAGAGATTTACTGTACTTAAATTGATATTTTGGCGACATTTGAAGTAGCTATAACCTTCAAATAAATTGATTCCTTCTTAGAAAGTAGTCGAGTTAATAAAGTCGCATTGAGGATGTTTTGTGTGTGTCTGAATGAGAGGTGTCCCGAGTAATCTTTTATCCAGTAAGTCATATTAAGTGTTCCCCATAATTAGTGACTTTTTTAGAAACAGAAATCCAAAAAAGTTACTAATTTTTCTAATATATTTAAAAAGAGCCTCAAATATCAAAATTGGCACTTTATTAAGTAATGCATGTAATAAATCAATTTTATTGAAAATAACAAATATATAAAACTGTGCCAGTCTAGGATAATTGGTGATATGTGGTCATCACACATTAATGTAATGTTCAAAATCTGTCTAACATGAAATGATGATACATCATTTCAATCCCCTAAAGGAATTAGGATGAAATTTGGCTCATTTACTCTAAGTATAGCTTTTTGTTTGCCTATGTTTTGCATTTTTCTTGAATTTTTGAATTTTGTAGGAAGTTTTTAGTATATACATGCATGCATACATACATAATTATTTTTACTGATACTTCAAAACTTTTCCATAGATATTCATTATGTATTACTATAATATGGAAGCCCCAGGAATTCCAGATATTCTCAAATTTTCTTCCTTCAACTCTGAACTGCCGTTTTCCGTGGGGATTTATTTGGAAATGTAATAAAGGTTCTCCATTTCAAAGCTGAATATTGGCATTATCATTTGTCAGCAACGTAGACTTGCATGATGCCAGCCAAATTATTTCATGGTTGGTTAATTATATAGTACTTAGCATTTCTGCATTTGGCTATCTTGGTCTGTAGCAATTACCACACTAATGATGGACACAATTTGTTCCTTGAGGCACAGCATCTCTATGAAAACTTAAATGACAAATTCACACAAAATGTACCATGTACTACAAGCACAATCGTTTGTATTATATGATTCTCTAATAGGTAGGTTAGAGTTAGGTTCTTTTACAGAGCTGACTAAAGGTTTTGACAACTTAACCATGAGTAGAAGAAATTGTCTATTTTTTCTTTCATTTGAGAATCAATATTTAGCCATAATTCTCAGAATAGGATTTTTGTTGATATAATTAAGTATGGTAAAGCCAAGAAGAAAGTTGAATAAAATATTAACACTTACATTTTCCTATTAAAGCTGAGGCACATGCCCATTAAGCTTATTACATCAATCAAGCACAGTACTCTTCCAACATTTATTGCTCTTAATTTATGAATAAGATTTATCAGATCATGTTATCACTATTTAAGTGCTTCTCCCATCTTTATAGTCAAGGGCCTGGTCCTACTTCATCAACTCTGAAAATATCCATGTAAAATTATATGTACAGAATCTTTAAATCCATGGTAAATGACCAGGCCTATTACCCTCACATAAATTATTTCCTGGAGGATGTCAGTTACCTTAGAAAGTTCATTAACGTTTTAAACTTCAAAGAACCTAAACTTACAGGCTAATAAATAAACACAGAGAACGTAAACACACACACGAACACACACACACACACACACACACACACACACACACACACACACTACAAAGTTGAAAGTTTATGTTATTTATTTAGACCTAGGATAACCGTAAAATGTTTGTGAATATATTATTTAGAATCTGAAATAAGGATTTTGATCTTCACAGCTTATTTTACACAATTGCTTCTTTATATTATGTTATACATTGCTGAAGAAAGTATGTGTATCTCAAAAACAAAACAATATTTGTGATTAAAATTAGTACTGTTATTTATATTAAGCATTACCAATTTCAAAGATATTAAAGACATGTATTTAATCAGGAACAAATGAAGGGTAAAATCTTAGTGTTTTCTGACTCTGAAATAAATTAATAACCATATCCTGTATTCAGTGAGTTAGGTTTTGTTTCGTGCAGTTATGAAACAACAGCTCTTATGCAAGGTACAGATCATAATTCATTTATGGTAAATTTTAGTCTTTAAAGGCATAATCTTGAATTCTTTATCACCAAAGACCTCCAAGCCAAAAATCAAATTAATTAAATTCAGCTATATTAATAGGACACCTGCAGCTTATTACCAATGGCAATAGGTAATTGCTCTCGAATATTAAACTTAAAAAAATAAAAATAAACCGCTACTGAATTAGAGTTTTTAAACAGAGGATCTCTTTTCTTTTTTAATTTTAATGTTTATTTATTTTTGAGAGAGAACGAGAGAGGCAGTGTGCCAGCGGGGGAGGGGCAGAGAGGGAAACGCAGAACTTGAAGCAGGTTCCAGGCTTGAGCATAGAGCTTGACGTGGGGCTCGAGCTCACAAACCGTGAGATCATGACCTGAGCTGAAGTCAGATGCTTAACTGACTGAGCCACCCAGGCGCCCCAAACAGAGGATCTCTTAATAAGATATAACATCTATATTCACTGATAAAGCTGAATGAATGATAATTTCCAGTTAAGAATTCTATTTAAAGTTACTTGTTCAAAACTAGACAATTAAAACATTACATTTATACAGAATGTAAGCACTGGGAATTGACACTACTATATTTAAATCTGTTTATAAATGTTGTCATTGCTGGAGTGAAGATAACTTGAATAGTATTAATTAAAATGCCTTTTACTGCAATGAAAAAGAAAACCAAATTCAAACTTCATGAACAGGTAAGGAGATTGCATACACTTTAGTAACTTTCTGATAAATAAGATTAGCTATAAGCTTTTAAAATATAATCATGAGAATTTACAAAAAATAGGAGAAAATGTTATTTTAAACACAAAAGTGATTTCAATTTATCCCAGGACCTAGAATAGATGGGTTTTTTTTTTGATTATTATTATTCTTTGTCATAGTTGAAATATGAGATAAAAGCAGAATAAAACAAGTGAAATAAGAAAAAAATTAAAATAAACTGGTGAAAACATTTGAAAAATAACACAGAATACTATAGCACTTTTTGATAATGTAATGTTAGGATCACGATCCTTGGGAAATGTAACATTCCTGGAAATAAAGAGTATGGCAGTATTGTTAATTTCAAGAAAAATACATAAAATCAATGGTTTACCTTTTTTTGTATTTTAGGAGTATCTAAAAAAATAAGGGAAAATATTACATTTGTAATGTTGCAAAATTACAATACGAACAAATTTCAAGCCCTCTTAAAAATGAACTATAAAATACAGGGCGCCTGGGTGGCTCCATCGGTTAAACGATGGACTTTGGCTCAGGTCATGATCTTGCGGTTTATGAGTTCGAGCCCTGCGTCGGGCTCTGTGCTGACAGCTCAGAGACTGGAGCCAGCTTTGGATTCTGTGTCTTCCTCTCCCTCTGCCCCATCCCCTGCTCATTCACTGACTCTCTCTGTCTTGAATAATAAATAAATGTTAAAAATTTTTTTAAAAATGAACTATAAAATAGCATGTAACCTGGTGAAAAAATTGACAAAGGATGTGCTTAGGAAACTCACAGAAGAGTACATTACAATTGTCCAAACACTGCAAAAGAAGGTGCCTAAACATAGTACTCAGTAAATTAAATGACAAATAGCAATTTGTATATTTCTGGCTGGCAAAAATTTGTGATATATCTACTTTTTGTAGGGCTGTAGGAAGAGGGTATGCTCAGTTCTTATTGGAGAAAATGTGAATCATTTCAGCATTATGGAAAATTACCATAAAATCCAACATAACTATTTAAATTTATCTTTTGACCCACCAATTATATTACTAGAAAACTTATTCTATATGGAAAAAAACACTAATGCAAAGTAAAATATGTACAATGATATTAATAGCAGAATAAAGTAAAAATGTAAGCACATACAAAACAAAAGCCTTAATTAAATACCCATTAATAAAGAATGAGTATATCTATACCAAATAACATTATCTAGCTTCTAAAGCAATTATATAAGTTTACCAGTTAACTGACATGGATTTCTAAGAGATCATTTTGAGCGTGCAGAAATGTGTTTAAAATGTGATTTCACTCTTTGGCAAAACAATAACAAAGGTATGTTCATATTGGCATGGGATAAAACATGGAAGGTGATAGCAACAGAGTAGTATAGATTACCTTGGGGACATGAAAAGGATGGGGTAAAATAACCAAAAAATAAGAAAAAAAGATAAAAAGAAAAACTTGTCTACACCAAAATCTGGCCATGGATGTTTATAGCTGTTTTATTCATAATTGCCCAAACTTGGATGCAACTAAAATGTCTGTCAGTAGGGAATAGATAAATAAACTGTGGTATATCTAGACAACAAAATATTACGTAGCGCTTCAAAGAAATGAACTCTCAAGCCATGAAAAGACATGGAATCACCTTAAATACCTACTACTAAGTGAAAGAAGCCAATCTGAAAAGTCTATATACTATATGATTCAACTATATGATATTCTTGACAAGGCAAAACTATGGAGACAGAAAAAAAATCAGTGGTTGTGGTCAGTGGGACTGAATAGCTGAAGCACAGATTTTTAAGTCAGTGAAAATACTCTCTATGACACTATAATGGCAGACACATGGCAGTGTATCTTTTTCAAACTCAGCAAGACCGGACACTAATGTAAACTATGGACTTTGGATGATAATCATGTGTTAGTGTGGACTACAAATTGCAACAAATGTACCACTCTTATAGCAGGTGTTGATAATGGGGCGAGCCATGCATGTGGGGGAGGGAAAGGATATCCCTATACCTTTCTCTCAATTTTCTATAAATAGGAAACTGCTTTAAGAAATGAAGTCCTTTTAAATTTTTCTTGGCAAAATGTGTGATGTGTGTGTGTGTGTGTGTGTGTGTGTGTGTGTGTGTGTGTGTTTGTAACATCAATGTGAGTGGAAGTTTGGGGGTAAGGCCAGTCAGGCTGTTATAAAAATTTCAGAGCTAGGAGAGAATTCAGACATATTTGAATACACTTTGTTTCTTTTTGATTGTCGTATCTGTGATATCCTCTAATGACAGCAAAATGGCATCAGTAATTCAAGACATCACATGCAAAAACTACCATGAGGAGCAAGAGATAGATTTACTCAGATTTTCTAGGAAATGACTTTAATCTATAATAATACAGTTTATACATTTTGCCCCCTCCTTAATCAATTATTGTATCCAAATTAAGGGATCTAAGCCATGTGCTTTGTCCTTGAATTTAGCTTTTCTTGGAACCTCCCCAAATCTCCCCACTGCCACCACAGCCATCCTCTCAAATCACTGAAGGTAGATAAAAGACAATAGATCCTGGTAGGTTACAACAAAAGTCCCACAAGAGTCCATCACCTTGTTAACCAATGTCTGTGCACATATAACAAACTATTAAAACTGACTATATTTATATAAAATGCATTTATAGCCACTGTAAAGGAATAAAAAATTATATTTTGGTTGTAAGAATACAGGTCTCTAAGGGGTTCCTGGGTGGCTCATTCGGTTAAGCGCCAGACTCTTGGTTTTCGCTCAGGTCATGATCTCGTTTCCTGAGTTCCAGCCCTGTGTCAGGCTCTGAACCGTCAGCCCAGAGCCCACTTGGGAATCTCTCTCTCTCTCCCTCTCTCTCTCTCTCTCTCTCTCTCTCTCTCTGCCACTCCCCTGTTGATGCTTGCTTTCAGTCTCTCTCTCTCTCTCTAAAAAAAATACATAAATAAATATTAAAATAAAAAGAATCTAGGTCTCTAAGAGTTGCCATGGTTCAGTTCACTAGGAGAGTCTCCATTGTCTGTCGTTTTCCATTGACACACCTGAGATGACATTTGCAAAACTTCAGTGGGATTCTCTGGTTGTAACATCTCGCTCCCTATTTGTAGATATCTAAAGATCATCCAAGGACCAACAATCACATTTCTTTCTTTCATTTTTGTTATTTTCTAGCAACATATCTCCCTAAAAACTGTAGAATTTTAATCTATTACCCAGCCGTTCCGTGGGCTGGTCTCCAAAGCCAAAGTCCTGTATAGTTATATTTGAGTCCAAGACGGTGTCTTGAAATCTATACCTGAGCCTCAGTATAGTCCCCAGCTTCACAGCACTCAGTTGACTCAGTGTAATCCGCTACGTAGGAGCAACTTGAAACAATACATGGAATAGCAAGTCACAATAATGTACTTCTAATGGATACTCTTTTCTTCCAAATTCATCTGCAAAATTATATTCATTTACCTTTGGGGGTGGACAAACGTGTATGTGTGGGTGTGGTGGGGTGGGGGAAGGTGTAGTCTGGCCTTAACTTTTCGTTCAGCAGTTTATTACATCCCTACCTTTCTAGCATTTTCTATATATTATTCCATCTCATTTGGCTCTCCAATCCTGGAAAAGAGAGTGTTAGCCAAACTCTGCTGCAGTGAAGAACTACAAAGGCACGTCCTAGAAAAAAGAAGCATGGAGTCATTCTAAAGTGCTCTGCTTATATGCTCTTTCTCAGTAGTCAGCGGAATATAGTTCTCTTGGATGACAGGAAAGAAATCAGGCACTATGGGGAAGGGAGAAATGAATACTTGAGAGTAAATCACAAATGTCTCCTGGAGGAACCACCATTTGTTCATCATTGCCGACTACGTTAAAACAAAGGCAGATTGTTGCTTTTACAACAGCACCACCAGCAGCAAACATTTCGCCACCTCAGTGGCGTTAAAACAATGAAGACTTACCTTTCCTTCGCTCTACGTTTCTGTCAGAGACGGCCGTGTCTTCACTGCACGACTCTTGCTGGCTGGAAAGAGAGTATGGAACACTTCAGTTGTTATCATAGACACTTAAAGCATATGTGTGGCAGGGTAACGCATCACTTCGGCTCGTGAGTCATGGGCCAAGCTTGATTTCGGGCATCAGGATTATAAAACTCTCTCACAAGTCTTCACCAAATATTGGAGAACTACAATATCATCTTCAATTAAAACTAATCAGAGTGCTTGATTTCAGTGATGGATGTCAGTTATCATATTTAATTCTTATAACATTTCTCATGAAGAGAATATTTTTTTTGGTTTTATATATTAATACAATGAAGCTCAGAGTGGTTAAATAATCTGTGAAAAATATACTAGTGTATACAACAAATAACATCAGAGCAGAAGGGACTGACTCTGAAACATGTATTCCTCCACCAGAAAACACTATCACCAGTTTATAATCTGATTTAAGGTTATGCTTGAGAAAGTGAAATTGATTGAAACCATATTAAAATTAAAGCCTTTACAAATGTGTTTGTTTATTTCTTTGTTTTGTTTGAGAGGGGGCAGATGGAGAGGGAGAGACAGAATCTAAAGCAGGTTCCACGCCCAGTGCAGAGCCAGACTTGGAGCTCTATCTCATAACCAGGTCATGAGATCATGACCTGAGCCCAAATCAAGAGTTGATGCTTAATTGACTGAGCCACCCAGGCATCCCTAAAAATACGTTTTATTAAATGTTAGGTCACAATATAAGATAGTAGAGACCACAATTCACTGTACATATAATTCTGTTGAATTTGTTTTTGGTCAGAAATCCTCTTCGTGTCTTAAACTACTTCATTCTGTGTATCTACTTAGCTTTCAAAACAAGGGTTATGAATTTTTTTTAATATGAAATTTATTGTCAAATTGGTTTCCATACAACACCCAGTGCTCACAAGGGATATGAATTTAATACAGAGTCTAAAATCTCATTAATGGTAAAATATGGTTGATATAGACTTTAAGCAACTCATTTATCAATTTGAGCCTTACATTCATTACTATAAAATGAAGATTTTGAACAAACTGATTTCTAAATTCCCATAAATGTTTTGGGCAATCATGTTGTCAATTAAGTCAAAATGTTTGGAAATGCAGTTTGACTGCTAAATTTGGTCCCATTAAAATGAAAGATTTCACATAAAACATTTACTACAGACAGGTTTATCTATTCTTCTTGCTCCTCCCAGATTTTGAGTATTGTCTTCTAACCTAACTACCGTAGATGACTGATACATTTCACCAAGAAGCAGACAGGGATTGAGAGAGAGGGCAATCTAGTGGCATAACTGATCCTGTCTTTTACCTGATACTTGATCTGTGATAGCAAGATTGATTCCTTAAATAGTGGGTGAAATCGTGTGGCTTAATGGAAAGCGTAGAATATCTGGACTTGGAGGGGCCAAGGTTCAGATGTGGCTCTACCCCTTCTCTCTGGACTTTCTTTTCTTATTTGTAAAATGAATATAATAACATACTGACTGCATTGCTGTGAAGATTAAATGTAAGTTCAAGGACCCAGGTTAATGGTGCTTGTCTCATAGTCGAAGTTTAAATGCTATATATGTTATTATAATCATTGTTAATATTTTAAAGAGACTTCCAAGAGATGAGTGAATAAAAAACTAAAATGTGGAAGATTGGGCAAAAACTGAGATGAAAGAGGATTATCAAGACAAATTTAGAAGTTTGGGTTGATGGAGATTTTAACCAGAAAAGGGGAGAGCTACTGTAGCAAGACTAGCAAAATGCAGGTGTTCTGACAGAGAGCTGCGGGAAGGTCAGTTAGTAATATACACGAGCATTGGGAAAGCATTCCAACAATAAAAATAAAGTCCTTTATGTGAAACCCCCGCCCCCATCAGTTGTTTGTTTTATTAGGTGTGTACTTCGAGTATAAATGCAAACCTTTCACTATTTGAAAGCTTTTTACACCTGATATATTGAGTTCTTTCCAAATGTACTCAAACATGAATTTCTGTTATATTTTCTCTGAGTGATTCTTTTTATTGATAAGCTTACTGTAAGTGAAAAACAATCAGAAACATTAAACAGATGTTTCAAACGTGTGCTTAGTGAAGTGTGTTTCTTTGGCAATATAAGCAAATTTGTGACTCTGTCTGAGGAATACATTTTCCCATGCTCTTCAGGATAAACTAAAACAATTAAATAATAACAAACACTAATTTATTACTACATATTATTATAGTTGCTAAACTTAAAAGAGGAATTTAGTCAACACTTAATCTAATAATTCCTATATCCTAAGAGAAACAATTTATTTAGATACAATCATGATATTTAGCTATTGTGTTTCCATATAGACTTCTATACTGCTATTATAATAATATTGGTTGAATGGGTAGAAATAACTGATGACCTAGTTAGTGTTGTCAACTGACCGAAATGTGCACTTACACTAAATCTTAATTAGTTGATGTCATGAACAAAATTCCAAACTCTTTTTATTTAGAGAAAATGTAATAACACAGGGTTGTTTCTGGAAGACAACTTTATGAAATACAGTTACTGCAAACTCAGCTACCTTGAGTTAGGCCAGCCAAAGAAACATTAACATACTGAGAAAATAAAATAAGCCCTTTGGCCAAAATTTAGTAATTGCACTCCAATAATTGGGATCCTGCCTCAAGTAACAAGATAATATTCCTGTCAAATATGTGGATGGTGTTCATTCTCGTGCGTGACAGTGGGTTATGCTGATTCACTCAGTTGCTTACTTGCGAATAAAAAAAATGGTTGGCAGATTAATGAAGCCGGCCCAGGTTAGTGATGTGCTTTCTAGTCATTGCACAGAATTGTTTTCCCATTAAAAAAATAAACCGTTTGTTCACTTATGGACTAAACTATATTCATACTTAACAGTATCTTGTTAAAACCGACTGAGGTGACCAATCTTGCTATCTTGCGCTATCCTGTGAGGGGGACAGCAGATTGTTTGCTAGAAATTTAGACTGAATCTGTTTTATCTTGAGCAGTGAAAAGGAGAAACACATTATTTAAAGATGTAGGCTAGAATTTTCAAGATTATCATCTGAATTCATTTTAATTTTGTTGATCACATTATCGCATTATTAATCGTAAACAAAATATTACTTAAAACTTTTGTTGATTTAAATCATGGCTCTTATGCTTTGTATGATAATATATAATTTACACCTGCATACTTATTAGATTATAGTCACTTTATTTAATTAAAATATATATATATATATAACAAATTAATTTGGTAATCATATTAAAAGATTTAAAGAGAGAAGTTTTATTTGTACCTGCTGGTAAGGGGGTGTCTGTACCTCTTCCATTAACAGAACTCTTTTGAAGCTAAATTTTCTCAGGAATGGAGCTCTCCATCACTGTAACAAGGTAAAATAGGTCAAGCCTGCATGGGGCCAAACTAAAAGAAACCAATTTTCTAAATACTTTCCCTAGCTGGAGGACAAACTAAAAAAAAAAAAAAAAAAAAGAAAAGAAAAGAAAAAAAACTTGCCTTTCTGGAAAGTTGCAATAGCTTGTAATAGAGTAAGGAAAAAAAAAAAAGAAATGGAAAATTTTGCTTACAAAAGGGGAGGGTATCTTTCAACAGGAGTAAGAATATATCCTTCTTTATCATCATTTTCTTTTGATATTTAAGCAGGAAATGCTTTTGTCAATGTCATCCTCGGCATTATATGTATAATAGATAGGAATCAAATAACTAAAGTAAATGAGGTACACAAATAATAGATACACATATTAATTAGGTTACTGTCAATCTAGAGGTGAACATAATTACACATTGACTCTGAAGAAAATGTTTAGTAATAAGTTAAAATGAAATATGAGAATAAGGCGACAGTGCCAGAGGCATTTCACGAGATCTTCAGTGTTGCATTGCTATTTAAAAGTCAATTTAAAGGTAAATTCATTTGCAAAGAACTACCTGTTCCTCTGACCATAACTTCAGATTATTGGCTTGTAGACAGACTAATTTGATTTTGAAATATTCTTCCCATTCTAAGTTTTAATCACTTGTTTGGAAAATTATATTATACCTCTTGGGATAATTAAAACCACACCAAGTGTCTCAAAACCAGCATTAGAAATCACTGGTTTATGTAATTGGCGAGGAGATATCTGTGGCCAGTGCTTTTAGTTACACCAATCAGCATAATTTATTTCTCCTCTGCCGTGAGTTCTTTCACTATCATTTGTTCATTTTCTTTTGTTTATTCACATTCATCTGAGCTCCACTTACCCATACTTAACATTCATTCATTTATGCAATAAATGTTTACTGCTTTACCAAGTCACATTTGGCTTCATAAATTTCTCCCCTCATTCATTCCATCCATCCTCATTCTACCATCCTCTCCCATTTTCTGCCCTCCTTCCTTAAAGCCTTGGACATCTGTTATCTCATTTATCTGGAAGCCTCTTCCACAAGTGCTTGCTGTGAGTTAGTTGCTCATTCCATTCAGGGTTCTGCTCAAACACCACCTCCCAAAAAAGCATTTCCTGATCATTCTGTACAAAGTATCTCCACACTCCCATCTTTTTGTAGTTTTTCCTTTGTCTTTTTAAATAGCTCTTTTACTACTTGACATTATGTTATATAAGCGTAGTATTTATTTGTTTGTTCATTTCTGTCTGTCTTTCACACTAGATTATAAACTCCATGAAGACCAACTTTGTTCTATAAAAAGTAGATTCTCAGCATGTGGAGCAGTGCCTTGAATATAATAAATGGGTATTGTCTTAGTCAGTTTAGGCTGCTATAACAAGGTAAGGTAGGCTGAGTTGCTTAAAAAAACAGAAATGCATTTCTCACAGTTCTGCAGGCTGGGGAGTCCCAGATTAGGGTGCCAGCAAAGTCAGGTTTGGGTGAGAGCATCATTCCCTTGTCTCCTCTCATGGTGGCAGGTAGGAAAGGGGAGCAAGCTGTCTTGTTTCTCTTCTTACAAAGGCACTAATCCCATCGTGAGGGGTCCACCCACTTCCCAAGGGCTACGTCTCCAAATATCATCATGTTAAGTATTTGGGGAACACAAACATGCAATCTATAGCAAGCATTCAGTAAATGATTTTTGAAACCTTAGTAAGAAAAGATTCCTATTTAATCATTCTTTAAGATTTGGAGTCCAAAAATGTTTAGGAGGCGTAACTTTTGTGTACAATCTGAGACTTTTAGAATAGTGTTGTTAAAAATAACTATTCTCGGGTATTGTTTCATGATTCAAATTTAAATTTTTACATATATGTTATTTATATATGTGTGTAAGCTTTACATTCTGGTGGTCTAGGATTGATTGGTAACTACCTTATGTAATTCAAATGACAAGACAAAAAACAATAAAATATCAACTCTAGAAAACCATTACAAGGCAGGTCTTAGAGGAAAACTTGCCATTATGTGAGAGTGAGAAATGGAGTTAGCTAAACTCTGGCTTAATATGATCAGGGAGCATGGAGATAGTCCCTGAGGGGAAGAGTAATTACAAAAGAATCAGCAGTTGCCTACTTGAGAAAAACAGAAGCAATCACTAACAATCTCAGTGTATGTAAGTTAGTGGGGCAATTCTACCTTCAATTTCTAACAAAATTATAAATTTATCTCTTATTCTAGAATATAAGCTGAAACTTTCATAATTTAGTACTATTCTAAGCAAAGAGTTCATATTTCAGCCATTGATATTTGTGTCTTGACTTTCTTCAGAGTGCTTAAATATTGTGGCCTTGTGATCTTAAAATAAGATACTATAATGTGAAGAGCTTCTTTTGCGCTCTACCTGGTCTTGCTCAAGTCACTTAAATTAGTAAACAGAATATGCAAACAGGAGAGCCTTGAATCTCGCCCTGAACATTCAGATAACCAAGCTAAGTATAACTTGATAAGCAGATTCTTTCAAAACATATCCCTCAGATATATCTACATTTCTACTCTAGTCTCTTTAAAATATCGTTGCTTTGCCTACTTAATGAAGCTGCCTATTATAATAGTACCAGTCAATGAATCCTCTTCTGTTTTTCTAAGCTTCTTTTAATCTTTATTTTTTTTAATTTTCTTTTATTTTATTTAAATCCAAGTTATTTAACATGTAGTGTAATAATGGTTTCAGGAGTAGAATTTATTGATTCATCTCTTGCATATAACATATGTTATAACATATAACATATAACATATAACATATGTTATAACAGTGTTCATCCCAACAAGTGCCCTTCTTTTTTTTTTTTAAATTTTTTTCAACGTTTTTTATTTATTTTTGGGACAGAGAGAGACAGAGCATGAACGGGGGAGGGGCAGAGAGAGAGGGAGACACAGAATCGGAAACAGGCTCCAGGCTCCGAGCCATGAGCCCAGAGCCTGACGCGGGGCTCGAACTCACGGACCGCGAGATCGTGACCTGGCTGAAGTCGGACGCTTAACCGACTGCGCCACCCAGGCGCCCCACAAGTGCCCTTCTTAATGCCCATCACCCATTTAGCCCATCCTCCCACCCAACGTCCTTCCAGCAACCCTCAGTTTGTTCTCTGTATTTAAGAGTCTTTTATTGTTTGCCTCCTTCTCTGTGTCTTATTTTTCCTTCCTTTTTCCTATCTTCATCTGTTTTGTTTCTTAAATTCCACATAAGAGTGAAATCATATGATCTTTATCTTTCTCTATTTTATTTAGCATAATACAATCTAGTCCCATCCATGTTGTTGCAAAAGGCAGGATTTCATTGTTTGTGATCACTGAGTAATATGATCTTTAAAGTTAACATGTCCCAATTTAATTTGCATTTGTTTTCCAGTTAATTTTTGTAGTACTCACTACCATATTATTTTCTTCCTCCAGTTAGATCACAAGTCTTTTAAAAGCATTTACATCCTTAGTTCCTTCTTCATTAATTGATGAAGTTTTTGGATGGTGGGGACTTCATGGGGTCCAGAGCCTGATGACCAGGCTCTTTGAACTCAAAGAATTCTTGAAGATGTCTTTGGTGCAAAAAGGTGATTTTAATAAAGCACAGGGACAGGACCCATTGGCAGGAAGAGTTGCACTGGGGTTGTGAAGAATGGCTCCTTATATACTATGGAGTTGGGGAGGTAAGGTCAAAAGGGAAGCCTCCAGAAGGACTTTGATATCCTAAAGAGGATTCCTAAATTACCTGAGGCCTTGCTCTTGTCAAGGTTGTTTTTCCTTTAGTAAGGCATTAATCTTATGACAGTAGGGAGTTCCTGGAGAAATGTTTAACTAGGCCAGCCTCAAGTGTCTGTCAATGGGCTACAGGTTATAATGAAATTTAACTTTACCTGCCATCTCCCTCTTGCCTTTGTTCCCCGTATCACTATGAATGGGTGATGTTGGGGCTCCAGGAAACAGAGTCTAGAGACTCTGGAGTCTAGAGTTTCTGGAGATTAGGCTATAGATAAGATCACCTTTTTCTTGTAATATACTTAAATATTTGTAAACTGATGGAGACCCATGTCCTGTATAACTGTGATCTCTATCAGTTCACCATTTGTTTTCTTTCCTTTCCTTTGTCCTTGGGCAACCAGGGGTGGCCGAGGAATATCACACACATCCCACCTTGGATGAGGGTAGTGGTGCTAGCTTGTATTTTGCCCTCAGCCTGCCCCATGCCCACTCATCATTAAGTATCAGAGAAAAAATAATTTTTAATTGATACATATTTTAATTGCTACCAAAAATATTTCTCAAATCATAATTTCACCCAAGAGAATAGATACTCTGATATTCAATATGTTAAGTACTGAATTTACCTTATGTAACACCCCTGAATCTTCTCATTACATCCATATTAATTTATCTTTAATTTATTTTTAATTTTTTAACATATATTTATTTTTGAAAGAGAGAGAGAGAGAGACAGAGCAAGCAGGGGAGGGGCAGAGAGAGACAGAGAAACAGAATCCAAAGCAAGCTCCAGGCTCTGAGCTGTCAGCCCAGAGCCTGATGTGGAGGCTCGAACTCACAGACCATGAGATCATGACCTGAGCTAAAGTCTGACGCTTAACCAACTGAGCCACCCAGTCACCCATATCCATATTAATTTTTATTCTACTTTTGTATATTTGTTACTAGTGAAATGATTTGTGTATCCATTCAAGATAAATACCACAGATTCATTTTTTTGTCCTCCTTCATTTCTTCCTTAGCCTTCAAATAGCAGCCAGAATTTTTAATTATACCTCATTAATTTCTCTCATAGTCACCTTTTATATCGATGCTAGGCTTCTGGTTCACATCTTCCTGGTGATCCTGTTTTTCCAGATATAACTTCTAAAAATTATAATACATTTTTCTGAATAGGTATTTTAACCAAGCACAGCACTGATAAAAACTTACACCGGATCTCACTGTAAATGGATTAATGTTTAAATTTCACATCCTGTATTTGAACTTGACCTACTTATACTTCTCATTATGTCCTCCTTAAATAAGAATACATAGCCTTCCCCCAATAAATACTTTATCTTCTTGCTTTTATGCATTAATTGTGCCAATTTTTTTCTCCTTGAAATACATGATTTCCCTTCTCAGTGAAATGCAATACTATTTATACTTCTAAATCCAGTTTAAATAACTCTTCTTCTCTGAATACTTTCTTTATCCTGCTAGTCACTGCTTTCACTTAAAATAATGTGTATGCACTACTTTTATGTAAGAGCCACGCTTCCCTTCAATTTGTCTATTGTATTGTTTTATCTCACTTGTAGTCTTCAATTTCCTTATAAACCAATAGTATGTCTTATTCAGTTTTGTATTTGCAGAGGTAACCTAGATAATGTCTTCTAGGTGGCAGAAACTCATTAAAAAGAAATAACTGAATGAGCCAATGAATGGCAAAAAGAAGGAAGGAAGGAGGGAAAGAAGGAAAGAAGGAAGGAAGGATGTGTCCACATGCATGGCAACATGGGGAAGGTGTAGACAGTGGAGAAGTAACCAAACACAGCGAGATCAGACTAGGATTATGAAGTCGTAAAGCAATGAAAGAATGAGACTTCACTAAAACTGGCCTGTTTCCTGCCCTTCCTCAAGCCTAGTTAACTAGGCGTTTTCTGCACTGTTGTGAGATCATCTCCACCCTTAAATATTTCCCTTTTAAAATTAGATTGTTCAAAACACATGTTGTCCCTTAGCCCTAACTAAACAAGCATTAACTGGGACATGTTCATAAAAGTCCTTATATTATTAATTATCTTTCCATGTATGTCTATTGTTTCTTGATCAAGTCTGTATTTGTTTTTAAGTTTATTTATTTATTCTTTGAGGGAGACAAAGACAGCACAAGTGGGGGTTGGGACAGAGAGAAAGGGAGAGAGAGAATCCCAAGCAGGATCCGCACTGTCACCCCAGAGCCTGATGTGGGACTTGAACTCACTAACTGTGAGATTATGACCTGAGCTGAAGTCAAGAGTGGGACACTTAGCTGACTCAGCCACCCAGGTGTTCCCTGAATCTGTATTTTTAACTTTATTTCTCACTCACACAAATCTACTAATACATTACATTTATTGAATAGATGGGGAAAACTGGTGGTTCAGTAGGCTTTGTAGACCACTCTAGGCTGATCTAACTGGTAAAATACCTACATGATTCGTGTGTTTCTACGTGTGCTTGTTCTCGTGTCTGTTGGGGGTAGGATGAGAAATTCCTTCAGAGTTCATTCTGTGGAACTCTAATTGCTCTCTCTCTCCTCCATATATATTTATGATAATAATGTATTCTACACATTGAAGCTGATGTCTAAAGAGGTGTAGCGACCTCATCAAAGTGACACAGTTATTAAGTGACAGGACTTTTATGGTTTTTCAAACCTTATTCCATGTTACAGTCCTAGGTCCTTCCTGCAATACCAACTTGGCATCTCATTAGAGATTGGATATTACAGATCCAATTACACTCCATTAATTTTTGAAACATATTAAGCTTTGGTCCCTTCTGTAAAATAGTCTGCTTTAATTTCAAACTGAAAAATTAGAAAGCAAAAAAAGCAAAGGGATTTCTTTTTCATTTCCCAGTACTCTGAATGACTACTTCTCTCCCCAAACCACGGGCATCGGATAGTATTAATATGATACACTGTGTCAAGAGACTGCACTTTAATTGATCCATGATTTGAATCCGTGTTGTGGTGCTGATGGGAAGATCTGAGGTTCTGGTAAATAATTTGAGGTGTACCAAATACCTCTGTGAGTTGAAACATCTTCATAGCTTGGCAGTGGTCACTACAGACTTAAATTGAAAATATCAGGAATAAAAGCATGAAGCATATTTGACAATGTCTTAATATTATACAATTTAAAGAAAATCTAAATCAAAGCGAATTTAATAAAACCAAGCCATAAAACTATCAGGTCATATGCTGCTAAAGGAGCATTTCCTTTCAAAATCTTAGAACTTAACAACAGAAACACATGCCCCTGACAGGGATTCTCCTGCCCAGCTATGCATCATTTGGTGATATAAAATCACCTTACAAAATAAAGGAATATATCCTGGGGATTTCGTCCTCAATTCATCCTACGGTTTGCATAACAGCTAGGCTTTCTCCCATGAACAAACGAACCAATGAGGTGAGGCAGGAGAAGAGCAGGGAGAGGAAAGAAATAAGGGAAGAAAGTCATTTTCACCAGCTGTGTAGGAGAGCATGTAAAGGGTATGTTATCTCACTCAGCACAAAGAAACCCTGAATTTCTTTCTCCACCACAGAGCAGCAGGTTTTTCCCTCCTCCCTAGCCATCATACCCAACAATACTTCAGAGACAGCTCGGTTCGTTAGCTTCGAGTGTCTGCTAAAATGTAGAAATTGAAAGCACACTACAGAGCTTTGATTCAGCATATTTTTCCTTCCCACAGAAACAAAAACCTTAAAGAAGTTCAGGCTCTTCTACAGAGATCCTGAAACCATAAGTAAAAGTCAGGATTCAAAGGACAAACCATTGTCTAGGCATCCTATTATCCCGGGCAATGCTATGTTCACTAGGAACTTCAGAGACCCCTGAGGATGCTTATGTAAATTACTTCAGAGTGTGGGAGAAATCTAGTGTTATCCATGCCATTTAAATAAGCACTTGAGGAGCTCAAAGGGGAAAATGTGGTAAGCAAACGGTACACTGTGTCAAGAGACTTGAAAAAATGTTAAACCTTACATAAAAATAAACCTAACTTCCAAGATTAATGACTGTACAGAAGTTAAAACTGGATGAGAAAGAACATAATATGTAAATGTGACAGAATTTATATTATCAACCCTTTTAGGATTCCAAAAATATGGGTTCAGGAAGGAGATTTATTCATAAATACTGCAATGTTTTGAATTTTACTTGAAGAGACTATTGTTTTATCACAGAACATACTTGAAGGAGAGAGACTTTGTAAGCAGAGTAGGAAAAAGAATCACTGTCATGACAATAATAGGAAGTTGTGTGTGTGTGTGTGTGTGTGTGTGTGTGTGCGCGCGCGCGCGCATGTGTGTGTTCTCTTTTCACTTTAATTAATCTCTTTCTCTCTCTCTCTGGACTTCTGCGATCTAGAAAAAGGTTTTATTCTTGTTTTGGGAGCTTACTTGCCAAATGGGGGTCTTTGAACTATCACTGCTCTAACTCTGCCTACTTACAGCATTCAGAAGTAAAGATTTTAATTTGTTTTAAACATATACAAAAGTAAAACCAGCAACTATGTGTATATTGGAGTGTACAGGTAAGGGTCAATCTTGAGGACATAGATGGCTATTAATAAGGTAGGCATATAGGCATACAATGTCTATCTCTTTCTTTTCCTTCCTTCTAATTCTTATAAAAAATCCCTGGAGGGGCGCCTGGGTGGCTCAGTCGGTTAAGGGGCCGACTTCGGCTCAGGTCATGATCTCGCGGTCCGTGAGTTCAAGCCCTGCGTCGGGTCAAGCTGTGCTGACAGCTCAGAGCCTGGAGCCTGTTTCAGATTCTGTGTCTCCCTCTCTCTGACCCTTCCCCGTTCATGCTCTCTCTCTGTCTCAAAAATAAATAAACATTAAAAAAAATTTTTTTTTAAATCCCTGGAGACTGAGACTGATTTTTTTTTAAGTTCTTTAACCATTTACCATTATCTCTGAAACAACAATAATTGAATCAGAAGTTTGACTTTTATTCCCTTTATATGTTTTTACAACATTCAATGCAAAACCTTGCCCATGGTAGTTGATACATAAAATTGGTTGCTTTGCTTTAAATTTAAATGTGGCCAACTTAAGACAAGCTGTATTGTTTAAGGGGAAAGGCAGGCGGAGGCCTTCTGTAAGCAATTTTAAATATCACAAAGAATATTTAATGGATTTAATTCTAAAATGATTCAGTTTACTGAAATTCATTGTTTGGGTACTAGTCAAAGATGCAAGTCATATCGCAAGGAACCAAGGATCCTAAGGAAACCCTTCTCACTTTACCACTCCCACCAAGTTGCATACAGATTAACTTACTGACATCCCATTTTCTCTCAGATCCAGAGCTACGTATCAGGAAAACATGAGGAAAGGTGAGGCAGCTGACTGAAATTGAGAAATTAAGGAAAAAGGGTTTTTTCCTTTAAATTTTATTTATATTGAGAGGACTTAGGAGAGACTTAACTAAATAAACAGCTGAACACTGACCAAATCAAAGCAAAGAACAATAATTTCTTCTTTTTTTTTTTCTATCTTTCCTTCCATGCTTCTTTCCTTGCTTCTTTTTTTTTCCTTGCTTTCTTTTTTCTTCACTTGATGAAACGTTTATAGATGAACCTGCTATCTAGGTAATATAATAGGTATTAAATATCCTGATCCATCGTTAGTAAGAAGACAGTTTTCCATTTACAAATTCAAATTCAACAAGTACTGAATACAAATCTGCCACATCAGGGTCTCCTTAAACTTTGGACACTGGTAAACAATAGAGAGACATTCCTTCCCCTCATGTAAATTGATATGTAAACCTAAACAGTAAGAGTTTGAAATTCTGCCAAATAAACTTACTCAGAGTCAGTGACAAAAACTAAAAGAGCCATGAATCTAATTTACTATATGCACTGTTTGCTATACTCTCGACTGAATGCTAATTAGCATTGTTTAAGACAAAAGACAGTATCATTCATTGATCAATGATTCCAATTCATGATTCTCAAGGAGGTGAAGATGTAGCAATTAAAAGCATCCCAAGAGCCAAAGAAAATTATCGTATAGGGCTATTCCAGAGGATTCTCTAGTTTAACTATATGTCTGTATCAGACTTTCCCCCCAATATTTTATTATAAAAATTACAAACATACAATGAAGTTGAAATAAATGTACAGTAAATAACCATATAATCACTATCTAGATTCTAAAATTGTTAATACTTTTATGTATTTGCTTTAGGTTGTCTTTTGAAGTGTGGCTTTTGGCTTAAAATAAAGTTGTAAGAATCAATCACAGATAACTAATCATGTCAAGAGCAATTCTCTAACAATATTAGACCATAATTATATGGTTACAGCAAATATTTGGCTCCCAGGAAGAGACAAGCCACACGCACGAGGGGAATTAGTAAAGAACTGTTTATTGCACACCGGTGCTGGCCCAGAGGAGTCACTTCCAAAGGCTGAGCCCTGAACCTTGACATCAGCCTCCTTTTATTGCTGGGATGGTAGGGTATTGAGATACAAAAGAAAAAGGGGAGGTGGCCCTTATCAGTGGTGCTATCCAGACAGTTGGTGGACACAGGAGGCAAGCAAGATTACAGGAGCCAAAAGTATGCAAGGAGGGTATCTGGCCCCAGACATCTGGCTGGCCACTTTTATCTTGTTTTTACTAGCTTTTCTTTTCAATATCATAGGAAATCTAATGGGATCAATGACAGCTTAGTTCAGAAATGAATGAGAATGGCTTCTTACAGCGGATAACATTCAAAATTTTTGTGGCATTGGAATTATTACAGAAAAACATCATATGTTAAGGAAGGAAAAAAAAGGGTTTTAAACTACCTTGGCATATAAATGTAGAAACTAAATTAGTAACGTTTATTCTCATTTTTATTAAGATTTCATTATGTGCTATGGGGACAAATCCTACGAAATCAAATTAATTAAAATAAATAGTTCAGTGGAAATGAGTTTTTTTTAAATAAATGACAAACTATGATTTCCTCCCCAAACTATTATCTTCATCAACAGAGTAATTATATTTAAAATTATTTAATTCTTTGTAAATGGCATTTATACTTGCTACTATTAAACTTTGCAAATATTAGCTTAATGTCACACAAAAGAGTTGTAAAAAGCATATAGTTTTGTATGGTAAAAGGATAGATACCTGGAAATATGCAGAATTGCATTCTAAACAATGATCTATGAGTTTCTGGTTGTGCACATCTCTGGGTATTTACTTTTAGAGAGAGTGGGAGAGAGAGAAAGAGATAAACTGAGTGTGTGTGTTTGTGTGTGTGTGTGTGTGTGTGTGTGAAAGAAAGAGATAGAGAGACAGAGACAGAGCGAAAGAGAATGAGTGGAATTCTCTCTAAATTTCCTGTGGTTGGTGGTTGGTACTCAAATCACCTCTCTAGATAGCTATGGTCTCACAAAGGTGAGCAGGAGGTTATGGATATTGTAGATGTTCTGGGGATTAAGTGGGGTAAATTGCATTTTATTATCCTTATTTTGACTTTACCAAAGGAAAATTTCCAAAGCTTAGCACAGATCTCTTCCAAGTGAACTTCTGTGTTCACAGGATCACAGAGCATTAGTTAACTCCCTTTTAAACCATGACCTTCATGGGGCTCCAACTCTATCATCTATATCTTATCCATCAAGACCTTCAGCTTCCCCTGGATAGGAATGAGATTTCAAAGCCCCTGTGGTTTTTACTCAGTCTTTTTATTTTAATTTAAGGTACAGTCACTTCACTCTCTTTTTCTCAACTCCCAATACAAATACAAATGTTTATGAATAAAAATGCCTGTACTCCTTTCCTCATCAATACTAATAGGTATGCTTTTCATACAGACCCATTAATTTGATCTGTATCATTCCTTATAACAGCAATCTTGCAGTTTTTGGATGACTTGAAGATAAAACAAACAGCACTAAAAAAAACAAGACAGATTGAGTATCAAAACATGGCAATCATCATATAACTTCTAGACATGAAAATCCTATTCTAAAATTGTCTAAAGAGAGCTACAGATGTGGTCTTTATAGATAATGTCAGGAAGACAAGTAATTCAGTAGTCTGAAAAACAGCAAAAACAACATTGCCCTGTATCTATGGGTCCCAATGCCCACAGGCCAAAAAACTTCTCAGTATCTGTATGCAGAACAAGAAAGACAATACAAATATTCAATATTGACGTGATACGTACTATGAACCCTTTTCTAAGCCCTTTGCATATATTAACTTATTTAATGCTAAAAAACTCAGATGGATTACATGTTATGAGAAAATCGAACTATATTTAGGGTAAGTAATTCACCCAATTAAGGTCATAAAGGTAGAAAATTGTAGGTCCCAGGATTTGAAACGGAGGAAGCTTGTTTCGGAATCTTCACCCCTAAATAGTTTAAGAATATAGTAAAAATTCTGATCTTGTGCTTTCTCTAATAGAGTCATGCTAAAATTCCTGACCCATAATATTTAGGTCTTTTTACATTTATCTTGCCTGATTCCATTGTTCATTTTTGTTATTTAACTCCTTTTATGTACAAATCCTCTTCAATATCATCCACTTACCAATTCATTTAACAATAGTAGATATTAAAAGTCTTAGCCATTACTGCTGTTCCACAAATCAGAATTTCTTCTGCTTCAAGAAGTCATGGATTCCTCTTGAGGCAAATAGAATGACCCACATTTATAACAAAGATTACTGATCTATTATTTAGAGTATCTCAGATCTAAAAGAACTGTCTACAGTTAATGGATGACATTGGGCCGCATGTTCTTTTCTCCAAATATTTACTTCAGGGATCACAGTCAATGAACAGATTAAGAAAAGTGAAAATCTTTCAGTCTGGCATATTTGTGTGTTTATTCAAACTCTAATTTTATCAGTGACTTTTAGGTATCTAGAAAGAATCCCTTGAACTTCTTTAGCATCCTCAAAAAGTCCTCCATCGATTAAAAATAAAGATAAAGCCACACAACTTTCATATTCCTAAGTACATTACTCAACATTACCTAAATATCAAAATAAAGGCAGTGATGCAACCAAAGGTATAAGAAACACTGTTAGGTAGCACATTTTTCATACTTCATAATACATCCTTTGTCTCTGAGACCCACATCTGCAACGTGAAGTCAAACCCTCTCCAGACAGCCATACCACAGGTGCAGCTGAAATCCTGACTCTGTGTCCGTCCTCCACGTTGTCTTCATCTTAATCACAGGAGGATTACTTCATGAGCTGATATCATCCACTATCTTCATAACCACCCCTCCTTAGAAGAATACAAAAAATTCTCCAAATTGAGCAACACCAGAGCAGTCGGCAAATTAGCAGTTAGCAAAAACTTTATGTACCTAAATAAATTGTATAGCAATCTAGTGATAGGGTTCCTAACATATGTTTGCAAGAAGAAGCAAAGACTCCTTGAAAGGAACAAAAAAAATCGCATTTTGTATTGCTGCACACCCCGAGAGAGATAATAACAAATGTTACTATATTTAAATGTAAATCACATAGTAATAAGATATAGTAAAATTTTCACACTGAATTAAGATTATAAGGTAAATATTTCTTCAGGTTTGGGAATATATTTGATTTAGAATTTTATGAGTAGATAAATTTTATATTCCCCACTTTGTTATATAAATTATCCAAATGTATTCTATCACCTCCTATAGAAGATTCTATAACAGAATAATATTGGCTGTCACTTACTGGTGGCTTACTAGTGTGAGATATCATTTTAAGTACTTTATATAGATTACTATTTAATATTTTTGATCACCTTATGAAGTACACACGATTGCAATCCCTG
Organism: Acinonyx jubatus; assembly: GCF_027475565.1. Taxonomy (NCBI): domain Eukaryota; kingdom Metazoa; phylum Chordata; class Mammalia; order Carnivora; family Felidae; genus Acinonyx; species Acinonyx jubatus. Next base: position 33,711,621 of record NC_069380.1, on the reverse strand, counting down.
CTTCACAAAATAATCAAATTGAAGTACAGAAAGGATAGATAAGTGGTTTGCCAAATTTACACAGCTAGTCAGTGACGAACCACTGTTTGAACTTAGGTAGCCCATGTTGATCCACTTCTCCAGTGAATATGAAATAAGATGCACTTTAAACCACTGGTTTTACCGTATGGTAAATCATTATACACATTTAAAATGCTATTTTTAAATATCTTTTTAATTGTGTATTTATTTTGAGAGAGAAAGAGAGAGTGAACAAGGGAGCAGAGGAGGGGCAGGGAGAGAGAGAGACAGAGAAAGAAAGAGAGGGAGAGAGAAAGAATCCCAGGTAGGCTCTGCACTGTCAATGCAGAGTCTGACATGAGGCTCGAACTCACTATCTGTGAGATTATGACCTGAGCAGAAATCAAAAGTCAGACGCTTAACCAACTGAGTCACCCAGATGCCCCATTTAAATATTCGATATGTACTGTAATATGTGCACTACTTTGAAGTTAAGTTTATTTTTAGTTTCTTTGGTTTACACTTTACCCTTATAATTTTGTTTTTTTTTTTCTGTCTGTGCTTAATCAATGTTTTTTTTTTCAAAATAACAAATGTTTGTCTTTCAAATATGGCAATAATAAACTTTAAAAAGGAAACTGGAATTATCAGAATTATGACCATTCAAAACACTGTTGCGTGTAACTTTCTAATATTTTGCTTTGTGGGATTTTTTTTTCTTCATTAGTGCTATATATACTAATAGTTTGGAACTTAATTCTACTTGAATATGAGTCTCATGAAGGCAAGCTTTTGTCTTTTAGATTAATTTTTGTTTCCTGTGCCTAGAAAAATAGCTCAGCAAATAATTACTAAATGTACTTATTTTTGAATGAATTTCAATTAGTCTTTGTTTTAAATTACTCTTTGCTATTCTTACCAGTTCCTCTTATTCTTTTGAACTTCACTGTCATTTTATTTCTTTATTCCTTACTGCAGTGGAATAAGGTGGGCGAATCAGTAGTTTTGTAAATAATCTTCTCATTGCCAAACTCCTTTTAGTTAGGTCTTCACTTATTTCTCAACAATTTTTATTGGTTTTATTTTGCGTTGGGGAAGGGGGAGTTCAGTTTACAGAAAACTACCATTTGTTTGTTCCATTTATTCTCATTTCCATATCCCAAACACGGAGTATTCCATGCTCCCAAACAGTAGCAACCTTTCTTGTGTATTTTATGTATATCATTTTTGTTTGCATGTATCCTTATAAAATTTGTAATTTTTTTATAGGTAGAAAACACTGGTGTGTTGTATATTGTATTCTGTTCTTTAATTTTTTTTTCACTTAGTTACATGTGCTAATGCCCCATCCATCTTGATACATGTACATCCTCTTTATTACTTAAGATGATGAATTGTACTGTATGGTGTTTTTTCAGCCACTTTTGGTTTTCTCCCACTCCCTTCCTTCTCAAGCATAAACACAAATCTTACAATCCAATCATCCTCTCCACAAATAATCCTGCATTTAATACTCTTAGGCATTCAATACATTTGTACATATTTTATTACATATTCTGTATATTTTGCTATCATAATTGGATGTCTTTTTAGTAGATTTCCTTTTGGTTCTCTTCTACATCTGAGTTTAATGTAGTATTATTATATTATATAAAATACCTTTGAAAGGGCCACCAGGATTCGGTGAATAACTTAATCTGACTTAATATTTATTAAGAGTTCCATTATTCAGTTACATGGTTGGGAAAATAAGTAAAGTTATGCACCATAAGATGGCCCATGGGACTAACATAAGCTCTAGTCCCTGGCTTAGAGACTCCTCTTCAGGGTTCTTCGTCCGCTCCGCTTGCCAGGTGTGCCAAATTACTACTAACGCAGAATGCGGAAGTAACAGAAGATATATTGCCCCCCGTGCTTATGCTTGGGACTCAGATGTCTGGAGAAGGATCTCCTCCGAGCCCGCTGGTGTAAAATAAAACTCTGATCACCAAGATCTCTGAGTGCCTCTTGGTTTCTCCACCAGAGATCCAACCTGGTTCTGTAACAAAATTATCCTTATTCAATCCAATAATCAGTAGCAATTAATCATCAATAACACGGAAGATAACAGGCTACATGTGCCCTTATTCTAAAACAGAAAATTAAAAATAGAGATAAAACTGTGATTAAGTGTTCAGGGAAAAGAATTGAATTAGACCTATAGAAACTTGTTTAACCTTTCCAGAGCATTTTAGTTATGTCTGCATGTGGTTACAAACTCATGTTTACTTTGTGACAAGTCCCCGAACTTTCTTGCTTTCTATGGTCTGTGTATACCTTGGGAAAATAATAACCACCAGGGCAAAGATAATTTAAATATGAGGCTATTCATATTTGTTGGAGTGCTCTCAAATTGTTGTTGAAATCCCATTAAAAATATTGAAGTATTGAGTCAGTTCTAGTTTCTTTAACACCATAAGAACTATTATATAAAGAGAGGCTGCCTTAACACTTCCACCAACAAAATTCTTGGCCAAGTCTAAGATGTTACACGGGAGGGGGGGTATAGGTGTTACTGGCTTAACATGGGAAAAAATTTTGCTTTGTTTCGTTGGTTCAAAATAATGATTTCTACTATAACTGGAATAGTTATGAAATGACTCCTGTGATTCATTCCTAATCTGGTTCCCAGGCCCAAGCCTACTGATGTTCCACTGACAGATCGCATTCCCACACAGTCTTATCTTTAATACCCTTCTATCAATACTGTGCACCAATGACACCAAAGTAGAAAAACATGTCTGGGCTTAAACAAGACTGTTCATTTAGGTGAAAAAAAAAATGAGAGGGAAGGGAGGAGATGTGTAGAAGTAGGACTAAACTCAGGAGATAAAGAGCACATTCCATTGAATTCGTTCACTCAGATACTAAAGAAACTAAATAAGAATTCACCAAATTTTGTTAAAGCCATTTATTTATAAGCCAAACACAACAACACCCAATTGCTTCTATTTTTCCTCCCTAACAGGACTTTATTTACAATACAGAAAACAAATAGCATTAGCACATGTACAAACTACAATGAGCAGTTCACTGGCATTTCTAAAATAGAACATTCTTTATATGCAGGATATTCTCTAGAGTCAAGTAAAGTTTGAAGAGGGCGCAAGGGACAGAAAGCAGATATGTAAGGTGATCTCTGAAGTAGCAAGGAGTTCTGACTTCTGACCAAGCCATAATAAAAATGATTAGCTTGCATTATAGTGTTGCTAATAACTGGACCACTATTATCAGGTCTTTCCAAAAAGAATGCAAGTTTCAATGCAATGTTTTTGTTTTAACTTTTATCAAAATTACTGAATGTTTACATTTGAAAAATATTATTAAAATACACTGGTTGGCTTACTTATCTACATTATTTATACCTCATTTAGACAGTTGTTGAATTTGGTTTAATTACACTGTCTAGATGTAAACAAGGTAAGGGGGGAAAGGCTGGTTTCAATGAAACCGGTTAGAATAATGCAAGAACTAGATAGTCTATATAAAAATGATTGAGAATTCTTTGCATGTGATAAGGCTACGGAACCCTCTAAATTGTATAATTCACCCTAATCCAAAAGACAAGTCCAGAATTTAGAACTCTTTATTTTTTCTAGGCCCAATAATAGCACATGTGGAAAAAAAATTGATTATATTATAGCTGGGCCTGTAAGTTAGCTGGGTAATTGGCCACATTTAGGAGCTGGCTTCTTGAGGAAGCATAAGTCATGGCCACCAAAGAAATACGTATTGAATGTGAGAAATTCACTATGGCATTTCTTGATACTAATGAATGATTTAAATGAAGTGGTTGAAAGTGATGGTCCGGGCAGTAAAATTTGCAATAAATCTGCTTTTATGATAAAAACAATGAGCAAACAGTTATATATAGGAGCATCAAGTTAAAAATCATTTAAAAATACGAAACCTATCTAATAACTGCATTTAAAATGTTTAACATGCTTTAAAAATTGTAACTCCTTTAGCCTCATAAAATCTTCCCAATTTAAAATAAGGAAACTGAGACCAGGAAGTATAAATTGCAAACAGTCATACAGCTGGTAAATTGTAGAGCTAGAATTGAATGTAGCCAATTTAATGATGCCATCCATGATTTTAAACCACCACACTGTGAGTTGGGTTGCAAATAGTTATCTAGATAGGTCAGGGAATTGAAGAGACCATCTCCTCTGTCTTCCAGCTAGAGCAAGATTTTAATGCGAGCAAACATGCCTACGTAGCCACATATCAATATACCTGTGCACACAGAGCAGAGAAAAATGTACTGAGTGAAAGACGTCCCTTTTTCATGATCCACAGAATGTATTTCTCCCTCTTCATCATGCTCATTTTACAACCTCCCTTTTCTTCACCTCAACAGTGAGGTTTCCTTCCAACTTATAGGTTGTATGTTTTTAGCTTGGGAAAGGCAATTTTGTGGTTATCAAAGAACCTGATATCTTTCAGAATTTGTTTTCTGATAATATTTTCAGCATTTTCTAAGCAACAAAAGTAAAGAATGAATGAAGCTGATTTTTCTTAACCAATCTTTGTTAAAAGAAAGCGTGATTTTAATAGCTTCTTTCTGAGATATAAAGCGATCTTAAATTTCCTTAACATCTGTTTCCTATTCCCATTAATATCAACTGCTTTCAGAATTTTCTCTGTGAAACACATCTTTCTCCTGTGAGGAGCTGATCTCAAACTCTGACTCTGTGAAGTTGAAGGCCATTGTTTACCATCATTCTTGGTGATTGGTACCTTATTGCAATCAAATGGTCTCAGAACGATCATTTTGACCATAGAGTGGGACTATAGCCTCGTGGTTAAAAACACATAAGTTGGAAGCAGACTGCCTTGGATTTGTCAATTCCTAGTTTTTTCTCATTGAAAAGTTTAATTCTCCATTCCTGCGTCCCCATATAAAAAATGAAGATAATTATAACACCTACCTCATTGGATTGTTTTGAAGATCAAATGAGTTTGTGTGTGTGTGCGTGTGTATTTAAAGCAACACTCTTAAAAATTTGCCAGACACAAATGTGTTTAATAAATTTTTGCTATTATTATTAATAATAAAATGTGCTAGTGTGTAAGACTTATGAGACAAATTCTATAATTAAAAAAGAATTAATTGTGAGCATGTTCCATTGAAAAATTAATCTGCTTACTTCCATTTCAACTTACTTTAATTGTCTGTTGATCTTTTTAAATGTCTCCATGCTATTTTGTTTCATAGTTTTTCTGTTTATTTAATAATAATAAATTAGTTTGCAAATGATCCATTTATTTAATAATAATAAATTAGTTTGCAAGTGATTAAAGAGACTTAAAAAAAGCTAAAGGTTTTAATCTTAAACTTTAAAGGTACTGTTTCAAACGGAAGTGAGCACAAGATAAAATTTTAAATAATTTAAAATATAGTTAAAACAAAATTAACCATGAAAGGTGTGATAAGATCATTTAATAGCTGTTAATCTAAATAAATATGCTTTTAATAATCAAGTGCCATTTAATTAACCTGCAATAACTGGCTTATTAAATTTAAATTAAATCATTATATGAGACACTTCATTTAAACTGTACATGAATGTTATATTTTCCTACTACTTTGTACTTATCTAGGGTATTCAGATTCACTGAAATGAAGGTTACTGAGAGAATTTTTTAAGTCAAACTTCTCATATATCCTTACTGGAAATTCCATACTTTTACTTTATAAGCTTTAAGTACTCTTCTTATGAGGCAGTCATTTAGAACTTTAAAACAACATTAAAACTATGGGGGAAAAAAGAAAAGAAGCCTAGAAATTTGGGGTTAATTGTTTCACTTTACTTCTTCCCCCCCCCAAAAAAAATATATATATTTGAGTCATTATCCAACACTATTTCTTAAAGTTTATTTATTTATTTTGAGAAGAGAAGGAGAGAGAAAATCCCAAGCATACTCCACACTGTCAGTGTGGAGCCCGAAGCGGGGCTCAATCCCATGAACTGTGAGATATATGACCTGAGCTGAAATCGATAGCTGGCCACTCAACCAACTGAGCCACCCAAGCACCCCAATCCAACACTATTTTTATTTATTTTGTTGCTTACATTGTGAAGGTGTTTCAGTTTCATCTTGTATTTTTCATGTTCCAGTTCTATAATCAACCACTCTTCCAGGAATTCCAGTTTTGTTGGAGAATGATATTTATAAATCAAGATCTACATACTGAGTGTGCTTATTGCTGTGCGACTGTCATTGTGTCTAGGCTATCTTGACAGAGTGAGGCGATGTATGTGTGTATACTAACCAACGCGCATACACATATCTATGTTTATTTATGTATTTATGTCTTTGCATATGTATTTAAGAAAACACATACAAGCTCATACTGAAGAATCCAACCCAAAGCAGGTTTATTCTGGCATTCTCTTTTTGGGTTTTTCTTTTTTTAACTTTTCTTAGATAGTAAAAAAATCTTACTCCATCATGTTCTTTTTAATTCCAAGAGCTACTTTTGGCTAAGTACATTGACTAAACCATGTTAACAAATTTACCTGGATATAATTCGGTAGGTTGTTTCCTTAAAACATTTTTAAGAGTGTCACTTCCCGACATTTATTTATTTATTTATTTATTTATTTATTTATTTATTTATTGTATTTTGACTTATCTCAAAGACTACTGGAATACATCTGAAGAGCTTTTTTGTTCATTTTTTAACTTCTGTGGGGTACAACTCATGAGATTTGCATTTATTTTCTTTATCTTTTTATTTATTTCTTAATGTTTATTTTTGAGAGAAAGAGAGAGAGAGAGAACAGGGGAAGGGCAGAGAAAGAGGGAGATACGGAATCTAAAGCAGACTCCAGGTTCTGAACTGTCAGTACAAGGCCTGACACAGGGGTCAAATTCACAAATCTTGAGATCATGACCTGAGCTGAAGTCGGACCTTAACCGAGTGAGCCACCCAGGTGTCCCCAGAGCTTTTCTTTTAAATCAGTTTGCTAAATAAACAATTTTTAAGTAGTAATTTTCCCCTCAAAATTAGATAAACAGCTAGATACAGAATTACAGCCCTTAGCAAAACAAAAGACTATATGTAAGTCAATATAAAGTTTAATTAAGTTATAATAAATTAAATTATCTTTTGGATATTTGTGGAATCTTTTTCTTTAAACTTCAAAATCATCAGCGAATATTTAAGTATGATACTTTTACATTATTTTTGCTCAGCAATCCATTAACTAGTTTTCTCTAAATACTCAAATATGGCTTCTACTCAAATTATCTTATTTCTGTGATGCTTTTTTTTTTTTTTTAATCATAGCACACTTGTTTTCTTGGGAAATTTCTGAAGTATCCAGTTATCTAGAATTTCTTATAACCTTATTCTGGCATGGTTTTCTCTCCATGCTTGCCAGATCTAATTACAAAGAAATGATGATTTGTAAGTCTAAAATTTTATAATATCTATTTCTATAATATGGGAAAACATATACTCCGAGTTGTCAACAGGATTTGATTCTTTTGAAGTTAACTTCTTTTCAAATACGCTTGCCCAGTAGTGAGTATTGCGAGTACTTCTAGTTGCAGATTTTGTATGTAAAGAACTTCAGACTTGCCATTCTGCCATTCCTAACAAGGACAAAGCTGAGCAGACTGAAAAATCAACTCCTCTTGGAGAGAGGAGAGGACATAGGGCAAACTGCGGCCCCTGAGACTGGAGAGAGACAGAGAAACATAGGGAGTTGCAGATTACCAGAGCGGAGATTCACAAGAAGAAATTGCCATAAGACCCAGTGTCAGAGAAGGAAAACCTGAACTGTCATTGAATAATTGCTATAGAGTGCTGAGTGTTCAAAATTCTAGGAGGACCCAGGCACAGGGGAGCACCCATGTATTGTGGGATTTGCCTCCAAGAGCTTGACCAGGTTCCAAGACATACCAAAAGGCAAAAGGAGTCTTTATGAAGAGACAGAGTAAATATCAGAACAAGACATGGCAGGGACATTGGAATTATCAAACAAGATTTAAAACAAATCTGATTAATATGCTAAGGGCTCTAATGGATAAAGTAGAGCTCATGCAAGAAAAGAAGGGCAGTGTAAGCAGAGATGGACACCTTAGAAAAGACCACAAAGAAATGTTAGAAATAAGAAAACACACTAAAGGAAATGAAGAATATCTTTGACATGTTCATTAGTAGAGTGGACACAACTGAGTATAGAATCTCTCAGCTGGATTTACCTAGATAATCCTCAAAAACCGAAATAAAGATATCAGAGACTGAAAAATACATACCTGAATAATCAAAGACTATTGGACAACAAGTGATGTATTTTACACATAATAGAAATACCAGAGGAAGAGAAAGAAACAGAAGAAATATTTAAAAAAACAATGACTGACAATATCCCTAAATTGACATCAAATACCAAAACACAAATCTGGGAAGCTTAGAGAACACCAAGCAGGATACATGTAAAAAAATTATAAACTATAGAAAATGTAGCTTTATCAAAGATACATACAAAATCCTGAAAAAGGCCAGGGGGAAAACACCTTATCTATAAAGGAGCAGAGATAAGAATTATATCCAGCTTCTCCTCAGAAACTGTGTAGGCAAGAGAGTGGAGTGTTGAGAGAAAAAAATAAAAGCCCCTACAACCTAGAATTCTGTACCCTGTGAAATTATTCAAAACTAAAGAAGAAATAACAACCTTCTCAAACAAAAATTGAGGGCATCTGTTGCCAGTACACCTGCCTTACAAGAAATGTGAAAGAACTTTAGAGACAAGGAACATGATAAGGTCTGAAATGCAGATCTACTTAAAATAAAAAAAAGAGCATAGAATAAGGAATAAGTGAAGGTAAAATAAAAACATATTTTTTCTTATTGTAAATTGATCTAACAGGTAACAGTTTGTTTGAAATAGTACCATCAGTGCGTATATGTATGTATCATATGTTACATATGTGTCCTGAAGGGTGCTCATCTATAAGTGAAATGAATGGCAGCAATGATACAAGGGATAGGATGGAGGAACTAGTATTATGTTGTTATTATAAGTATTCACACTACCTGTGAAATGGTAGAATGTTGTTTGAAAGAGGACTTGGGTTAGCTATGAAGATAAATTGCAAATTCTAAGGCAACCACTAGAAAAAAAAATAAAGAAGTATAATATACTAAGAAAGGAGAGAAGATGAAATCATATAAATTGTTCAGTTAAAGCCACAAGAGGCAGAAAAAGAGTGGAAGACAAAATTTGGAACAAAGAACAAAAGCAACACAAAGAAAGCAATAATGCATATGGTAGAATCCAACTATGTCAATAATCACTTAGAGCTTCTATGGTCTGAATACACCAACTAAAAGACAGAGATTGTCAGAATGAATCAAAAAACACAATCTAAATATATGTTGTCTGCAAGAAATTCACTTCAATATAAAACATACATAAATTAAAAGTAAATGAATAGAGAAAAATATACTATGTTAGTACTAATTAAAAGAAAGCTAAAGTGGATATGTTAATTTCAGACATAGCTGATTTCAAAGCAAGAAGAGTTATCTGGGGTACAGAATAGCATTACAGGGCGTCTGGCTGGCTCAGTAGGTTAAGCATAAAGTCTCAATTTCAGTTCAGGTCATGATCTTGTGGTTTTTAGGATCCAGCTCTGTGTTGGGCTCTGTGCCGACAGCATGGAGCCTGCTTGGAATTCTCTCTCCATCTCTCTCTCTGCCCCTCCCCTGCTCTCTCTCTCTCTTTCTCAAAATAAATAAACTTAAAGAAAAAAAAAAGAATAGCATATTTCTGTTTGGTTGGGTCAATCATCCCAAAACACACAAAAATTATTCATGTTTATGCTCCTAATAACAGAGTGTCAAACTTCATAAGTCAAATACTAATAGACTTGCAAAGAGGAATAGCTGAATCCACTATCATAGTTGAAGACTTTAACACCTCTCTCTCAGAAAAGGACATATACAACAGGCAGACAATTAATAAGGACATAATCTTATCAATAGATGCAGAAAAAAGTTTGACAATACCTAACATCCATTGATAACAACTCTCAGTAAACTTGTAATTTAGGGGAACTTCCTCAACCAGATAAAGATTATCTATAAAAAACCTACTTCACATTACACTTAAAGGGGAGACACTGGAAGCTTTACCGCTAAGATCAGGTACAAAGCAAGAATGTCTCCTCTCACCACTGCTTTTCAGAATTCTCCTGGAACTTGTTAATGCAAGAAGACTAGAAAAGGAAATAAGAGTTACAAAGATTGAAAACAAAAACATAAAACGATCTTTCATCATAATCATCTATGTAGAAAATCCAAAAGAACTGCATTAATAAGATTTTATAGAATGGTTGCAGGATACAAGGTTAACATAAAAGTCAATTTATTTCCTATATACCAACAATGAACAAGTGGAATTTGAAATTAAAAACACAACGCCATTTACATTAGCACCCAAAAAATGAAATATTTATATATAAATCTAACTGAACATGTATAGACACGTATGAGAAAAATGATAAAACTCTGATGAATGAACTGAGAGCTAAATAAATGGAGAGATAATCCATGTTCATAGATAGGAAGATTCAGTGTTATCAAGATGTCATTTCTTCCCACTTTTATCTATAGATTCAGTGCAAACAAAATAAAAATTCCAGCAGGTTATTTTGTGAATATGACAAACTGATTCTACAATGTATGTGGATAGGCAAAAGACCTGGAATAGCCAACACAGTATGGAAAGAGAACAAACTTGGAGGACTGAAGCTACTTGACTTCAAGACTTACTCTAAAGTTATAGTACACAGGACAGTGTGGTGTTGGCAAAAGAGTAGACAGATCAATGAAACAGAATTGAGAGCTGAGAAGTAGATCCATACAAATATGGTCAACTAATCCTTGACAAAGTAACAAAGGAAATAGAATGGAGTGGGCAAAGGTAGTCTTTTTGACAAATGGTGTTGGTAAAACTGGAAATCCACATACAGAAAAGTGAATCTAGACACAGACTTTAACACCTTTCACAACAATTCAAAGTGGATTGCAGATATTAACATACAATGCAAAATTATAAAAACTAGCAGATAATATGACAAAACCTCAATGATTTGGGGGATGGCAATGACTTTTTAGATGTATCAAAGGCACGATCCATAAAAGAAAGAACAGATAAAGTGGGCTCCATTACAATTAAATCTTCTCTGTGAAAGACAATGTCAAGGGAATGAAAAGACAAGTCACAGACTGGGAAAATATATTTGCAGAAAAAACAACTGCTAAAAGACTGTTATCCCAAATATACAAAGAACTCTTAAAACAACAATAAGAAAGCAACCTAATTAAAAAATGGGCCAAAACTCTTAAACAGATACCTCACCAAAGGGGATATATACATAGGAATAAGCATATGAAAAGAAGTTCCACGTTATATTTCATTAGAAAAACGAAAATGAAAACAGTAATGAGAAACAATTACACACCAAAATCTGGAACGCTGACAACACCAAATGCCAATAAAGATGTGAAGCAACACGAAACTTCATTTATTGCTGTTGGGAATACAAAGTGGTACAGTCACTTTGGAAGACTGCGGTTTCTTACAAAACTAAGCATTCTCTTATCAGACAATTCAGTAATAGCACTCCTTGGTATTTACCTAAAGAAGTTGAGAACTTACATCTACACAAACTCCTGCACACAGATGTTCAGAGCAAGTGTATTCATTATTGCCAAAGCTTGGAAGCAATCACGACGCCTTTCAGTAGGAAAATGGGCAAACTAATATGGTACACCTAGACAATGGAATAGTATTACCACTAAAAAAGTAAATAAAGAAATAACTATCAAGCCATGAAAAGACATGGAAGAACTTTACATTTGTATTTTTAAGTGAAAAGAGCCAATCTGAAAACGAAACAAAACAAAACAAAACAAAACAAAAAAAAACACTATTTAGTGTATTATTCCAGCTATGCAACATTCTGAAGAGGGCAAAACTATGGGGACAGTAAAAAAGGTATGTGGGTGGGATAGGGAAAGATGAAGAGGCAGAGCACAGAAGATGTTTAGGACAGTGAAAATACTCTGCATGATACAATTATGGCAGATGCATATAATTATACATATGTCTAAACAGAATGAACAACACCAAGAGTGAACTGCAACATAAACTATGGACCTCAGGTGATTATGATGTGGCAATGTCGGTTCATCATTCATACAGAAGTAGTAGTCTGGTGGGGCTGTTGATAATGGGGGAGGTTATATTTGTGCGGGCAGGGAGAATATGGGAAATCTCTGTACCTTCCTCTCAATTTTGTTTGAAAACAGAATAAGTTGCATTTCTATACACCAATAATGAAACAACAGAAAGAGAAATCAAGAAATTGATCCCATTTACCATTGCACCGAGAACCATAAAATTCCTAGGAATAAACATAACCAAAGATGTAAAAGATCTATAAGCTGAAAACGACAGAAAACTTATGGAAGAAATTGAAGAAGACACAAAGAAATAGAAAAACATTCCATGCTCATGGATCGAAAGAACAAATATTGTTAAATGTCAATATTACCCAAAACGATCTACACATTCAATGCAATCCCAATGAAAATTGCCCCAGAACTCTTCTCAAAGCTGGAACAAACAATCCTAAAATTTGTATGTAACCACAAAAGACCCTGAATAGCCAAAGTAATGTTGAAAAAGAAAACTGAAGCGGGAGGGATCATAATCCTGGACTTTGGCCTCTACTACAAAGCTGTGATCATTAAGACAGTGTGGTATTGGCACAAAACAGACACAGAGACCAATGGAATAGAATAGAGAACCCAGAATTGGACCCACAAGTGTATGGCCAACTAAGAAAAAATATCCAATGGAAAAAAGATAGTCTTTTTAGCAAATGGTGCTGGGAGAATTGGACAGCAACATGCAGAAGAATGAAATGGTACCACTTTCTTACACCGTACACAAAAATAAACTCAAAGTGGATGGAAGACCTAAATACGAGACAGGAAACTATCAAAATCTTAGAAGAGAAAAGAGGCAACAACCTCTTTGACTTCAGCCTCAGCAATTTCTCGCTTGACACATCTCCAAAGACAAGGGAAACAAAACAAAAATGAACTACTGGGACCTCATCAATAGAAAAAGCTTCTGCACTGCAAAGGAAACAGTCAACAAAACAAAAAGGCAACTGATGGAATGGGAAAAGATAGTTGGAAATGACATATCGGACAAAGGGTTAGTATGCAAAATCTATAAAGAACTTACCAAACTCAACACCAGAAAAACAAATAATCCAGTAAAGAAATGGACAAAATACATGAATAGACACTTTTCCAAGGAAGACATCCAGATAGCCAACAGACATATGAAAAGATGCTCAACATCAGTTATCATCAGGGAAATACAAATCAAAACCACACTGAGATACCACCTCATACTGGTCAGAGTGGCTAAAATTAACAACTCAGAAAACATGTTGGCAAGGATGTGGAGAAATGGGAATCTTTTGCACTGTTGGTGCAAATGCAAACTGGTGCAGCCACTCTGAAAAACAGTATGGAGGTTCCTCAAAAAATTGAAAATACAACTACCCTACGACCCAGCAATAGCACTACCAGGAATTTATCCAAAGGATACAGGAGTGCTGATACATAGTGACACTTGTACCCCAATGTTTGTAGCAGTGCTTTCAACAATAGCCAAATAATGGAAAGAGCCCAAATATCCATCAACTGATCAATGGATCAAGAAGATGTTGTTTATATATATATACAATGGAATACTACTTGGCAATGAGAAAGAATGAAATCCTGCCATTTGCAACAATGTAGATGGAACTGGAAGGTATTATGATAAGTGAAATAAGCCAGTCAGAGAAAGAGAGATATCATATATTTTCACTCATATGTGGAACTTGAGAAACTTAACAGAAGACCAGGCGGAAGGGAAGGGGAAAAACAGTTTTAAACAGACAGGGAGGCAAACCATAAGAGACTCTTAAATACAGAGGAAAAACTGAGGGTTGATGGGGGGGGGGGGGGGAGGGGAGAGGGGAAAATGGGTGATGGGCATTGAGGAGGGCACTTTTCGGGATGAGCACTAGGTGTCGTATGTAAACGATGAATCACGGGAATCTACCCCCAAAGCCAGTGGCACCCTGTATGCACTGTATGTTAGCAAATGCGACAATAAATCATATTTAAGGGGTACCTGGGTGGCTCAGTTGGTTAGGCGGCCGACTTCAGCTCAGGTCATGATCTCGTGATCTTCAGCTCAGGTAAGAGCCTCGCGTCGGGCTCTGTGCTGACAGCTCAGAGCCTGGAGCCCGCTTCCGATTCTGTGTCTCCCTCTCGCTCTTCCCCTCCCCTTGCTCTCTGTCTCTTTCTCAAATAATAAAACATGAAAAAAAAGTTTTTAATGAATTAATCATATTAAAAAACACACAAATATATGCACACACACAAACTTTTTTGTGGTGATGGTGGATAGATTAAAAAAACTATTTCTTTATCTCACTTTTCTAAAATAATTATTCCACACATACCACACTTATATCGTATGTGACATAAAGTTAGAACACAGACAAGAAAGAAAAGATGACATATGGGACATAAGTGTTTGTTGTAGGGGGCCTGTGATTAAGCAATACTCTATCATCCCAAACTCTCTGGAGCATCCATATAGAAGCCCATCTATAAAATGTCTTTCATCCAAGTAGGAGGCATTGGACTATAAATAAGAGGCAACTGAAATTAATGGAGGTTTAAATCACATAGCAAGTGATTGTCCGTAATGAGAAGTCAAAGGTAAGGTGTCCTGGGTTTTTTGATAGCTTAACAATGTCACCCAGGACCCAGGTTTTTTCCTGACCTTCTACTCTGAATTCCCAGTGTGTTTTCTTTCATCTTCATGACTGAAACTGACTGCTTTGGCCAAATCATCATGCCCTAGCACACTGTGTTCAAAGGCAGGAAAAAAGAGCAAAGGTTGTGAGAGAAGAGCATTCACCTCACGTGCCTCTCTCCTTCCATCGAGGACAAAAATCTTCAACAAAATATCCCTGAGCCCTCATCATATAATATCTAATTAGCCAGAACTGAACTGAATTCCAGCTGTAAAGGAAGCTCAGGGAAAAGAAAATGTATGTGAGAGAAAAATACTGGGAGGCAGGGCATGGGAAAGAATGTTTGAAAGGCCAATGCTCTGAACTTGTAACATTTGATAATCAAGAGTCTGACACAATGCTAAATGTGACATATTAAAAGTCCCATTTTACTGAGACTTTGCCTCCTCTCTTAATTAGTATTTCTAGGTGACTGTGAAGTAATATGAATTCAAGTGTTACCCAAGCATTATAATAATTATTTTTTAAATTTATTTCTACACTAATGTTAATACATAGACTGCAAGGTTAAAATCATGGTTCATAATCAGGATTTCCAAAATGTATTCCATAAAACCCTAGTCCCGTGAGAATTTCCAAGAAAATAATTTTCTGAGCTCGAATAAATTTGGTAAATCCTTCAGACTCAACTAGTCCTTGGAGATTCATTGAATATATATTGAAGGCTCTGAGAAATTCTAAAATTAAAAAAAAAAAGTTTAAATGTGTTTAGCTCAGTGTTTTCTAAATGTGTAGCACTTTCCCACAATTAAACCTATTCATAGTGTGTAGAAACTGTTTTCTAGGAAATGTATCCTGAAAAACATTGCCTCTGCCATGAGTAAACTGTTCCAAGAACATAAAGTTAGCCTGGCTGAATTTACCTAATCGTACCATCTTTAATTTTTAAAAGAGCTTGACTCCCTCGAATATTCTTTATTTGTATCAGTTATAGTGATTCCACACATTGCTATTTACAAAACTCTTTCTTTCACATTTTCTTATTCGATCACAATAACCCTAGGATTTAGGTATTACTGTAATTGCCAACTTATAGATAAAGAAAATCAGCAAGACCAAATAATCCATTTGCTTACTCTCAGCTCGTCAAAGAAGCTGCAAACAGGATTTAGGTTTAAATGTTTTCTCTAGAACTTACTACTAGCAATTGAGAAGATGACTTAACGTGTTTGAGCCAAGGATTCCTCAGCTATAAATGAAGGATGATTATGAGGATTCAAATAGCTAACGCTTAGTAACCATTTAATGGAGGCATGGCAGAGATTATCATTATTATTACTATTACTATACTATTGCTATTACCATATTCATGAGTGCACTGCAACTATGTCTTAAACGGAGTGAAAATCATTTGGTTCAGTGGAAAGATTTGATTTCTATTTTCCTATTCCATCTGATACCTGGCTCCTTCATAAGCTACATGGACAAAAATAAAATGCGAAGAAGTTTCCACAGACGCCATCATGCCTTTTGTTTTCATACATTGCCTTTCCGTTTTCTTTTCCTTCAACCTAGATTTCCATTTCATTACTCTTTCACCTAAAGAGCTGGTATTCATCCTTTACAACACAGTTCAAATGCCATTTCCATTGTGAAATTTTAATTTTATTTTCCAGGGATTAGTTAGTTGTTCTCCTCTCTGAGTTCTCGCCCATATTTCAACAGGAATATTGGATCATACTTTTCTATTTACTTCCCTGTTTCCCCCACTCTATGCAAGCTTCTTGAAAGCATAGCCCATGGTTTATTCATGGCTGTTTTTACTATCTGGCAACATACTGGGCACATGATATGTTTGTTACATGACATGTGCTATTTTGTCTATCATAAAATATACATTGAAAACATTCACAAAATCTTTCCATGTTTTTTCGAACACACAGTTTCAGCGTGTTTTAAAAGGACATAATAGAAAGTGATTGCAAATTCATCACTAACTAAAAAAACAATAACTTATGTTCTTAAACTACATCAGGTTATTGATAATATCAAATGAAAATAATTCATATGCCTTAAATAAGGGGTGTACTCAGGAATATCTATACAGATATTTCTATCATTGGCGACTGTAATAGCAAAAGTTGGGTAGATTTTTTTTTGGTAGATATACGTGGATATTTTTATTCTCTTCAGTTTCCCTTGAAAATAATTTCATTGCCACTTCATCCATTCCTCCCATAAATTAATGTGGATTTTTTTCACAGTCAAGTACAGATTAATTTTAGAATAGTGAGCCAAAAAAATTATTTTCAGTTCTTTATGGCCAAACTTTCCTTGTTTTAGAAATGCTTTTGTAAATTTCCATCCCTTTTGTCCTTTAAAGACTGACTGAAATCTCCTAAGAGTTACCAGGAAGCACTACATATATTTCTAAAAATGCACTTGCTGGAAGGATTCTGACTTCCCAAGATATCTTTACAGCTTCAATATATGTTTACCTATTTTGAACCCACCTAGAAAGTTGTGGTGATTTTAGATCATAGTTGTCTTCAAGGTGGTCTCTGAGAATTAGCAAAAGCTTTAAGTTGAAGTTGATGCATAGGCATTTGAAGGTTGCTTCATGTTATACCCTCTGACTTGGACCTGAGAAGAAAGTGTTTTTAAGGCCAGCTAGGTATCCGTATACACCTGCACATTAGCGTCAGTGTTATAATGCGCCTATTGGTTTTGAATATGCAGGCACAGATCTATGATTCTTTTCTGTAAGATCCAGGATGTTGCCATTACCCCACTGCCGTTAATATGTCAAGGTAAAATAAGATACAACTTACAAATATGCCACTCCAGAACTGGAATACAGTTTGCATGCGTTGGAAAAATATCTTGCCCAGAAGCATTAGGAAAAACTGTGCATCAACCCAATTCTTAATCTCCCAAAAGAGATTAGAAGACAATCTCCCAGTCTTGGTAGAAAAGAAAAAAGACCGAAAGGGAGAGATTTGTCTCCATTTCTTCAATGTGCTTAGAAGCAATAAACCACACAGAAATCTGTGAGATAATCAGAGCAAAGGAACCCTTGACAGAATAGCTATTAGACAAAACTTCTCACTCTCACAAAGATTCTTGTACCCCAAGGGTACCAGAGAAACACAGGGAGCTGTTGGATAGCAAATATTAGAATTAAGAGGGTGAGAGATGTCTCTAGAAATATCCCTGGACAGATGACCGAAGACTAGGAACCTTTCCCCAAGTCCTTTGAAAAAATTTAGTGCCCTATAAACATGACACAAGCTTGATGGGGTGGAAAACACTGAAAACATCTGAGATTAATTTTCCCACCAGCTTAGCAGAATAGGAGCTTAAAAGAGATATTCAACCTAGTTACAGCTAATAAATTTTATTTTTTTTAACATGTTGTGATGTTCTTTGAATTAGCACAAGATTAAGATGTATCTTTGCATTCATGCGAGCCCATCAAAAACAGATCCTTTTCAAGGAAAATGGAAGAATTTTTTCTGGGTCTGGAGAGAATCCTATGACTTATCTTGTGTCTTGGAACTGAAAAGAGTAAATTGAATTCCTTTGTGCTGATAGTCTAGTATGCATGTGTCATTAAATAAGATTTTAAAGGGATGCTAACAGTACTATACTGAAATATGAGTCATGAATGACATTTTCAATGGGCTGTAAAATCTTTCTGATTGCCACCCTTAACCAACCAGTTGCTAGTGAATGTCCCGGCATCAGGTTGAAAAGGTTAAGCACTAGTACTTTAGATGAATTATCCCAGAAATCCTTTTGCAATGGTATAAAATGTCTGTTGAGATCATTTGTGTTTCAGAAAGTATAACCCAGATGAACTGAGAAGTGATATTCCCATGCCATTTTCCAGTCTTGTCACTGCAGTAATAATGGCTAACTTAGTAACAATTATTATTTTAAAAAATAGAGTTTATTTTATTAAGAGTAACTGTCTTGAAATGATATGATCCCTGAATAATAGAAGCTATTTGGCAACTATGATAAACAGTAGAACTTGTGGCTAAGATCTAATTAGTAATTAGCCTTAGGAGATTATAGTCAGGTTCTAAGTGGTAAAAACAAATGAATAGTAGTGTCTAATATTTTTAAATTATTTTTCCATTTATTTATTTTTGAGAGACAGAGAGAGACAGAGCGCAAGTTGGGGAAGGGCAGAGAGAGAATGAGACACAGAACCCAAAGCAGGTTCCAGGCTCTAAGCTGTCAGCATGGAGCCCCATGCAAAGCTTGAACTCACAAACCATGAGATCATGACCTAAGGCGAAGTCAGAGGCTTAACCGACTGAGCAACCCAGGTGCCCCAAATAATTTTATTTGATATTCAAAAATTTACCTTCAGGCTAGTTCCCCCCACTTCTTAGAGGCTATCACTAAATTGAACGTGCAGGTACAGATTTAGTGTGGTCACTGGAGCCCTACTCAGATAAAGACCTATTTGTAGAGCCAGGTGAAAGGGCATTATCTTGGCCAACTGTATGTCTCACAGAAGTATTGGGAAGTATTCCTATCAAGGGAATTTCTACAGTTTTTTTTTTTTTAACAAAAATACAAGATAACAAATCTATACCTTTATTTATTTACTTTTCAGTTAGTTTAAATCTTTAAGGGGTACAGAATCACACGGATTCTGTGGTAAATGGCGACAGCAGGAAGGTTGTTTCGGAATTTGGCACAAACCATGCCACTGCTTCCATGAGCACCAGTTAACTTTTCCCCAGATTACTCTGGTTTTATTCAGTTTGCCACCAGGAGTCACTGTGTTGTTCTTTGCTTTGTACACATAGCACATCTCTTGCCTAGATAGAATTCAGTTTCATCTTGAGCCTAAACACCTTCAACTTGAAGAAGAGCTGTGTGTTCCCTCTGGTTCCAGAGACCTAGCTCATAGCCAGCAAAAGTGACTTTGGATCACAGACTTCCAGAAATCGTTTTCACTTTAGAAGTCCTGTTCCCAGCAGGCCTCCGCAGGTTCCAAGATGGCGGAAAGATATACTTCTTAAATTCATAACTTGATAGGAAGGGAAGAGTTTGATTGATTTAGATGCTTCAATTCAGAGAAGAGTCATTTAAAGAATGGAAAACAGCTTTCACAGACATGGACTCTGGTTTGTCTTTGATTAAGCAAGAAAGCTTATCATTGACAGAGAAGGGTAGTTTATGATGAGACAGCCTGGAGAATGAAGTTTTTAGCCATGTGACTATAATTAGGAAAATTCTTACTAACTAAAAACACACACAGAAAATTTAACTATAAGCCCCAAGTGAATAACTTTCTAGGGTGAGTAGTAGCCAAGAGATCTATATGGCTATAGGCTTAATGACTTTAGGAAATCACGTTTGATGTTTAATGTACTTGTGCTCATAACATATATATCTTACTTGAACCAACAACTAAGCAATAAGAGAACACTTCCCATTTGTTGAATCTAGGTAATGTTGCATCTGTTCATGCCCATTTTGCTGGAATTTCTACATCCTTCACAAGTCCTGCTGCTTGAACAATATGTTCTCCTTTGTATGTAGCCAACTCCATTTGGCAAGCAGTGTCTCTGGCCATCTGCAATTGATGCATAACTAGTTTTGTTAATCACTCCCAACGGCATTTACTACATTTTTTTTTCATTTTCAATTAATTGGTCCCAGGTCATTTCATCTTGCAGGGAGCTGCATTTACAGGTAGCTAATACAATGAAGATGACTGACACAAGCTGTTGGATACCTAGGCAATGAGCATATCACCAGAACAAGCATGGTCCATTAAAGAACTTTGTGCTGAGGTAAAATGAAATCCAAAGCACTGACTGTGTCTTGTATTATCCACAAACTGCAGATAAGAGAAAACAAAAACTAAACTATCCCAAGCACATTAAGAACTCCTTATAATCTTGAGCCTAGACGACCTTCTTCTTGGTTGATAGTCTAACAATAATAAAATATGAGAGTAGACACGCATGACGAAAGAGAAGGGGATACATTGGGTGAATATCAGCATCATCACCTACACAGAGAATTCATTTCTAGATCTATTTTGGATTTTTGCTTTTGCTCTTTAAAATACACAGTAACAAGGTCCCTGAAGGGCCAATTCTATGTGTTTTCTCATAGGCATGGAAGATATTATAATTTGTCAGTGATCAGATGGCTAAAAATACTGGGAAGGCAAGAAACAGTCAAAAACATACGAGTATATAAGGAATATTGCAAAATCAAACTTCATGTTTGTAATATCACATGGATATGTTCCATTATGCAAAAGGATCAGGGACATAGTGGTTGATTGGCTGCAACAATGCTTCATATGTAGAAATGACCTGATGTTAAAATGTCTTTAAACTTTACTATTTAATGGTATTTTTATTAGAATTCGGTAAGGTGAATTCATATCAATATTTTGTAAATTAAGAGATTGGAGCTTAACTGGAAGACATGGATGTCTAGGTTACCATGACCAATAAACAGAAGACTAGCATGAGTCACCAGACCTTGTCTCCTGACCTATTCCCCTTCACTTGTTCATGGGCCACAGTTTTTGCTGTGGGTATCTGCTAAATGTTTCTGTCAAACATGATAAATATCTATGAATGCAAAATATTTCTAACTTTAGAACCAAATCTAAATGTTATCATCTTCCTTTGTATTCATAGTATTTATTTCACTCAATTCTCACAATAACCCTATGAGTTAGAGGGTTTGTTTTGCTTTCTATTTATCACATGAGGGAAATAAACCAGAAACGTTATGAGTGTAAGGTTATACAGTTAGTTATTAGCTGGGCTGGGTTTCAAGCAAAAATCTACCTTTTTTCAAAATCTGCAATAATTTTTGCTTTCCTCCTTCATGCCCATGTGAATAATTTATGAGTTGTTTTTCATAAAGTTAAAATAGTGACTACAGCTGATATTTTTGGGTAATAACATGACACTTGCTACAATTTGACCTTAAATTATACATAAGAATTAAATAAATCTCCAGACTCAACTCTATCTCACTTTTGTAATTGCTCCAAAGAAAATGGTAAATGAGAAAATCACAGGCAAAATTATTCTTCACTGAAGTGAAAATTATTTCCTCTTGTGTCTTCTGGTTTCCTTTGATCAAGATTGGAATTGTTTGGTAAAATGTGAAACATTATGTTTAACGTCAGTCACTTTGCAAATAATCTAGAATTAAATTAATTTCTTAATGTTTACATCTGATGATCAGTTACAGGGGTTTAGAGAAAGCAATGGAAAGAATATATCACTTCTCAAAAAAATTAATAGCTTCTTTGAATAAAGGAACATGTGGCAACTTAAGAAATCAGAAGGCATTTTGACTGCTCAGCTTTTTACTGTGGACTAACATTTGTCATTCTATTATAGCAAATCAACTTTCTTAACCAAAAATATTTTAAAAAATCTCTCCGTGGAAGAATAATGATAAATTAATGAATACCTTTAGCAAATATGCTAGAAGTTCGTATGCATTCCTCAAATACTAATTAAGTGACTCTTATGTGCCAGACCCTGTTCTAGCGGCTTAGGATATGAGGTAAATGGTGCATTCTGGTGCCCTTCCCTTGAGGAGCTTACATTCTA
Organism: Acinonyx jubatus; assembly: GCF_027475565.1. Lineage (NCBI taxonomy): Eukaryota > Metazoa > Chordata > Mammalia > Carnivora > Felidae > Acinonyx > Acinonyx jubatus. Next base: position 33,689,101 of record NC_069380.1, on the reverse strand, counting down.
AGTCCTATGACAGGGGGACTAGGACGCTTGTCAGATAAGAGATAAAATCTGTACTTTATGCTGGCTAAGACATTGCCATTTCTTTTTCATGTAACTCACATCTTCCCATTAGTACATTCTCTGAGAAATTCTGCAACAGAGTTATAAACTACATGCACAAAATCTGTTTGCAAATACACCCTAAATCCTTTCTTGCTTTCCTCCTGGTGACCTTTTCAAAACAGCTCTTATTTGCAGAACTGTGTTAATTTATGTGTTCTAACCTCTATGTCAAAAATAACTTGGTTCTCTTGGGTGAAAAGGAAACCTCACCAGGAGTGACCTGCCTCTTTATCTTCATCAAGGGGGACTCTGAAACAACTTGAGATCTTTTACTGCCAGCCAATCCCTGTACTAATGTAGCATTTCACAGGGTTTCTGCAATAACTATCTTTGGGTCTTCTCATAAGAGCCCTATAATAGCCATAAATATTCCTCAGGAGAGCAAGATAGAATCTGAAAGGCCTATAATAGCTATCATAAATGAATAATAAAATGTGGAAAGGACAAGCCACCATGAAAATGGCAAATGAATATGATGACGTGTGTACTGTACTTGAAGTAATTATTGGAGTGTTATATTTACAGAAATTGTCCACAGTTTTTTGTGGTGTCTGCGAAATTCAACAAGGGCTGCATCTACTGTAAAATTGGTGGCATGGAAAGAGCATAAAACTGAGAAAGTGTCTCTTCATGTATCTTTTAGAATCAAATCAAATACGACCATCTCGCTACACTGACTTCTGAAATTTATCAGTCTTAACAACAAATCCTATGCACTCGGAGCATCCCCATAAACTTCGCTTTTGTGCATCAAAAAGAAGCAATATGCCAAACAACACAGTTTTTGCACTGTCATCAGAACTCATCGAGTAACTGGCAAGGAACTTTAACAGCGAGGGTGAAAATGTGATGTGTGTGGGTGTGGGGGATGCAAGAGTATATGTGTTGAAGGAAATTAAGGGAAAAAATGAGGAGTCACTGCATGACTCTCAATTTAAGAAGGGAGAAGGGACGGAAATGCATGTAACATTGTATTGTACTTTGTAAGAAAGGCAACTCCAGAAACCCCCGTGGACATGAAGAAAGAAGTAAGACGCATGCTTTATGCAGAGGAAGTGTGTAAGGTTTCATAACTAAAAGGTTGTTTATCTTGCCAGGAAAAAAATTATAAAATAACAGCAATGGGGAAAACAAATCTGGAAGACCATGAGAGGGATCACTGAATAGAAAAAAAAAGAATCATTTTGAAATGCTGGAGTGAAAGCAGTCTATCAATTCTCACTACTAACTTACTGTGTAATATCCTGAAGTCTTCGCGTTTTTTTTGTTTTTTGTTTTTTGTCTTTTTCATTTGTAAGGGTTTGCATGTGGGGAAGTTTCCTTTTCAAAAGACTAACTGATCATGAAGAAACCTGCGGGGAAACACCTGATTTGCAATCATCTCTCTTTGCTTCCCAAGGTTCTTTCTATATTCCACAAAGACCTTTAGAAGAGAAGTGCTCTAAGGAAGAGCTCTTTCAAGTAGTTCTTTTCATAACACAGTCTTGAGATCCCAGAAACTGTCTTTGACGGCGTTCTTATCTTGAGGCTTGCGGAAGTCTCTGGCATTTGGTTTTCTTTTTCCATGTCGTCTGTCAGCCCATTGTGTAGGCTTTTTAATGTAGATTCTTGCAAGCATTGTCTTAATTCCAGTCTATTCTACCAATGGAAACTAGATTAACATTCCCCATCTACAAATATCAGCTAAAGTTGCTCCCCTTAAATCTGCCCACAATCTCATCACAATCTATCTTTTTAACCTCATAAACATCCCATACTAATCAAAAAGCATTTACTCTTTGATGTGATCATAAATTCACTTATACCTACTCTTTGTTTCACGTTTGTGTCACATATCCAACAGTATAGGTATAACCCAAAATTGTCTCTTACTTATGAACCCTTGGTTGACTACAAATGCTGAAAATAACTCCTGTAATGACTGTCTGAACCATTCATTAGACCTTATCATTGGTTGGCTCATATGACTTACATTTGTGTATATCTTTTCTCTATAAGTATATGGTCTATTTTCTGAAATTTATTATCATAGTAAAAATTTGCACATAGTTGATCAGATGGAATAGTTTTGTTTGTTTGTTTTGAAAAGCTCAGAGACTTCAAATTTCTTCAAGATGGGGAAAAATTGAAGACATATTCGAATAAACTGTATCATCCATTTGGTTCAAGGTAATTAACTTTGAAGACTGGTGATAGTATAAATGAAGACTTAGTTCACTGATTTTTAAATTTGAGAACCTGATGATACAGACTTCTCTATGTAATTTACTTAACGCTGATGTAAAGACTATGCATTTTGTAAAGAAAATGCATTTCTGGGCTTCTCATTAACAACACAAACCACTTAGCTTCAAAAATCTGTCTTCTCATTTACACAATAAGCATATAGTTTCCAGTCTATTCTTACTATATAAGACCATTGAGGGGTGCCTGGGTGGCTCAGTCAGTTAAGCCTCTAACTTCGGCTCAGGTCATGATCTCACAGTTCGTGGGTTCGAGCCCCGCATCAGGCTCTGTGCAGACAGCTCAGAACCTGGAGCCTGCTTCAGATTCTGTGTATCCCTCTCTCTATGACCCTCCCTTGCTCACACTCTTTCTCTGAAAAGTAAATAAACATAAAAAAAAAATTAAAAAAAAAGACTTGAGAGAAATAAATGTAAAAACAGGAGTCAACTTAATTTGTAAAGTGTATACAAATGTGATCTATTTTTATATACTGTGCATGCCTTCAGATTCTTTAATGTGCTCTGATACTAAAGAATTTATGTGCCATTCAATATTTTTGTTATATGGTATTCTTAAGGGCACATTTCTGATTATTCTTTCTTGGCTTTCCCCTAACGACTGGCTTTTCAAGTTATACTGGATGCATTTGGTTCCGAAACAATTACTGCTGAAGTATACACAACTTGATCAAACAGAATTCTTTTGACGATATTAATTGAATTCATTAAAATCACAGATTGCCCTATCTTCAATATCTTGCAGAGAGAGCAGATCAAAGCTATTGTATTCCTTCTTTGGTAGATATCTTTTTACTCTTCTATAGCGTGACCATCAAGTCTGAAAACAAAGATAAAATCATTTTATCATTTTTTGCAATAAAATATCAGTAAACCTTTTTTATGCATATATGTAAGTTATAAGACTTGGTTGCTACCCTATATTTATGTTCTGGTGCTATGCAATAATGAGAATTGTTTTCAACATGATGTTTATAAAGCATATTTTGATAAATGTTGAACAGGTTGATGAGTGGGTCCACAAAGGAAAATCTAAGAGTTTATATTTTATTATTTCTGTCTAATTTGACACTCTTCCTAAACCAGTACTGATGCAACATATTATATGCTATAGAAATGGTAGTATGTACAATTTATTTCCTTCAAAAAATATTTATTTTGCCTAATTCTGTGATGAGCACTAGCAGAGTTTCTGATCATTTCAGATGCATGGCTAAGTTATTTCCCCAGTTTATTCTTAAATTCCAGTTCAAATCTCATCTCTTTGAGATTGTCTTATTTCTCAAGCAGAATTAGTGATGCTCCTTACTTCAGTTTCTTACCTATTTGTTTATACACTATCCCATATGCATTGCATTATAATTGGCTAAACGATAAGTAGAACTGCTGTTCACATTAAATAGTGAGTTTCTTGAGGTCAGGAAATCTGCCTGATTTTTCTCTGGTCTTTGTATCTCTAAAGCCTAGCATATATTCTGGGCAAATGGGTACCATATAGTGGACATTTATTAAAACAAAAATAATTCTTAGGTTGTTCTAAGTAGATGCAAGCAGTATTTACTTCATTAACATGCAAATCTCTTAGAAAATAAATTATTAAAATTGAAGATTGCTATGGAAGCTATACCAAAATCCACCTTTTCTTGCTCTGGAATGTCTCTCAGTTAATCAAACCGAAGCAGAATATCTGTTTTGATCCTTGCTCTCTTTCAAATATTAGTTGCCATGACAATGTGAATCATGATGCCATGGCAGAGGCTAAGCATAGATGACGATTCAGTTTAATTTAGTGAGACCATTTCTTGTGTTTCTTCATTCTCTTTTGCATACTGGCAGAATCGACTATGGTGCATTTAAGCAGAGATTAGTTGACGCCTGGGGGTGAATATCCTGATATTAGACTTGCAGTAATAATGCACTTGACAGTATTTGTCAATTCATGGATTTCAAAGTGTCACCATTTCACTCACTGCCCCAACAAGAATTGATTCTCGAGAAAACTGTTTCATAGATAAAAATCTGTCATCTATTAACATTCATTTCAGATTCTCACATTTTGCACGCTCTTCTCTCTGACCTATTGTCAGGGTCCTTTTCCGTTCTACCAGATGACTTGTTTTGTCATCATTGCTGTCTATCACAAGCAAAATATACTCTAACGTATTTTAACACTATACTAAACTGGTTTGCAGTCATTATATTTCATTGCCAATTTTAACTGTAATAGAATCATAATCAAATGAGTAAGTCATTAATGCCGGAATTTAAGGTATCAATAAAAAAACTAATGGAGGCATTTCAGAGGGTCTAAGAACCCTAGTAATGGTTCTGAAGTTACAATACATACATAAGCACTAATTTTACTTATAAATTTAAGGACAGAATGACTGAGTCTGAATCAATGTTTATTTTATTTTGGAAATACACAAATATCTCTATCTACCACATATGCATCTTTCTACCTACCTGCCTACCTGTCTACCTGCTTATGTCACAACAACTCAACTGGACTCAACCACTTTCAAAGTACACGCACATGGTAAGTGAAACTGGTCATCTTGTGAAGTATATCTAGTCTATATTTCATACTTAGGAGGTGTAAGAAAATCTAAAATAATCTAACGCACGGAAACTTCTGGGAATGGAACTGTTTAGTGTTATTATAATAAAATATGTGGGATAATTTAGTGGTCTGGGGATCAAACATTTCTGGAAGTTCTTCTCAAACTAGAGATATTAGCAGATATACTCTCTTTCTTTAGGAATATATATTAAAATTAAATATCTTTTAGTTTTTTATTGTGTTTACCACATTTTGAATGAGAGCATATCAATGACTAATGTTTAAAATGTGGAGTTAAATTTCCCTCCCATATTGATTTTAGGATTGTAAGGTCCTTGTAGATCAATTATTATTATTATTATTATTATTATTTTATTTTATGTTTTTAAATGTTTATTTATTTATTTTGAGACAGAGAAGTGATAGAGAGGGGAGGGGCATTGAGAGAGACAGAGAGAAAGAGAGACAGAGAGAGACAGAGAGAGAGAAAGAGAGAGAGAGAATCCCAAGCAGGCTCCGTACCATCAACACAGAACCTGGCATGGGGCTCAAACCCAGGAACCATGAGATCATGATGCTAGCCAAAACCCTTTCCAAGAGTTGGACACTTAGCCGACTGAACCACTCAGGTGCCCCGATTTTTATTAAAATTTTAGATAATGACTTTGAGCTGTTTGAAATAAAGTAACCATAGGAATATTTAGAGCCTAAAAGTAAGAGGACAAATCATAAGGTTTTGTGGATTTTCAATAGGCAACAGAGTAAAAAGTTCCTCAACTGAGTAAAGTTTAAAAAGGCAGCAGAAGAAAATATTACTATGATGGCTAAACTTGAATTTTGATTACAAAAGAGAAAGATCCTTATGTATACTTTGTGAATTCTGACATCAGCCCTGCAAATTTTATCAATTTTTCTTTGATAAATTTGAACAATTTAATTTGTTCAATTTGATCTAATTTGAACAATTCTTAGATTTTTTTTTTAGTGATTTAGTATTATTTTGGGAGAAGCTTGAACTATCCATTCTGCTATCTTTTCTCTCCAGCTGTTTTCCTGGGGACAAGACAAATTCACTCTGGCAGGAAGGATTTACTATACAGAATAAAATAGGTAAAAATAATACTAATCAAGGTCATACCTTATAAATAGTCAATAATTTGTTGTATAAATGATATACCTTTGTTCTGGCTTTCAATCATGATGATAGTGTAGGAAAAAAGATATATCAAAGTTGCATCAAAATTTCAAAATTGCAGAAAAATCTTTTCTCCATTTGAAAATAAAAACAAGTCCGTCTAAAGGAAGATTAGGTTGGGGTGCCTGGGTGGTTCAGTCAGTTGAGCGTCTGACTTCAGCCTAGGTCATGATCTTGCAGTTCGTGAGTTCAAGCCCTGCGTGGGGCTCTGTGCTGACAGCTCAAAGCCTGGAGCCTGCTTCCCAGTCTGTGTCTCCCTCTCTCTCTGCCTCTCCCCCACTCACACTCTGTCTCTCTCTCTCAAAAATAAATAAACATGAAAAAATTAAAAAATAAATAAATAAAAGATTAGATTTAGAGTTAAGGAAACTTGGACTGAAATCCCAGTTCCAATAGTTACTACTGGAGAACCTCAAGCAGGTAGTTCTGCCTCCCTGATCCTCAACTCATATGTAAAAGGAAAATAATACTTACCTTGAAAGATTGGTCTGGAAAAAAAAAAAAAGAGGAAATGTAAGAAAAGTTCCTAGTACAGTGCCTGAGAAAGGGTGGAATTTAAGTAAAGTTTAATAGTCAGATGGTTGAGTGAGCCGTCTTTTCCCCAAGACCCTCAAAACAATAATACATGAAGAAAAGAGGAAATAAACCTGAAACAAGAGAACAGGAAGAAAGCAATCAGGGAGCAAGAAGTTGTGATACATTTCTCAAAATCAGGAACTGGATGAAGCATTGATGGATGAAATAGCACTAAGGAAGGTCCAGCCTAGAAGAGGGAGTCCTCAGCAGTCAGGATGGGGTTGGTCCACCCAGTGGAGCTCTGTAGACGGGGGTTTCAAAGACAGCAGGTGAGGCTGAGGGCAGCAGGGACAGGAGAGATGAAAATGGAAATTCTTACTTCCAGTGCAGGTAAGAGCTCTCCATTCTTCAACAACACGGTCTGTCAGAATTGCTTGGAGCCAGTTCTTGCCTATGGGGAAGAAAGGTAGATATTTCTTCTGTAAAGAAATTGAATAAATTGGGTTTAATTAGGTCAATTAGTTTGGTATTGGCAATTCAGTTAAGGCCTTCTTTTTGGCATATGGAGGGTTTCCTTCAGATAGAACCTGATTCTGCCCACTCTTAAAATGTAGTACTGAAGAAACTAAGCCCTATGTTTAAAATAAGACTTTCTCAACACAGGAAAGACAGGAATTGTGACCACACAATTCCTCAACCCACCAAAACCACAGTTTTATTTTATACACTAGTTAAACTTTAGGCCTCCTCCAAAAGTTGTCTGTGGTCATCAAGGGAAAGGGGCCTTTTGACACTTAGACGGGAGAAGAAACTTCATGTTACTTAGAAGTAACATGATCACGGGCGCCTGGGTGGCGCAGTCGGTTGAGCGTCCGACTTCAGCCAGGTCACGATCTTGCAGTCCGTGAGTTCGAGCCCCGCGTCAGGCTCTGGGCTGATGGCTCAGAGCCTGGAGCCTGTTTCTGATTCTGTGTCTCCCTCTCTCTCTGCTCCTCCCCTGTTCATGCTCTGTCTCTCTCTGTCCCAAAAATAAATAAACGTTGAAAAAAAAAATTAAAAAAAAAAGTAACATGATCAAAAGAGTAAACTTCAAAAAGGCTGTTTGTAAGGAATACTGATAACACATATTTGAAAAAGGCCACCTGGTTTTTGCGGTTAAAATATTAAGGATCTATCATTCTGTTCAACTTTTTTCTTTTCCTTCTTCTTCACAGTAGTGCTGTCTTATTATAGAGGGGGCTATTTTTTCATGATTTTGCTTCCTTTATCATTATGCAATCCATGTGTTTATACCTTAGTATCCAGTTCAGAGGTTGAAATTGTTAATCATCACTCAGGAGATGTGCAACGAGGAGGAACACACTGAGAAATAAGATGAACTGATATTCCAGCCATGGAAATTAGAGTAATGGTTCCCTTATCCACACTACAATTAATTCCTAGAGTTACTTATTCTGGGTCACTATGAAGTTCTTCAAGGTTCTTCCATAGTCCACCGTGGATGCTGCAGGATAACTATTTCCTATCTAGGTTAAAGCTACCACCAAACTGTAAAAATCTAGCAATCCCCAGTTCTGCTTTTTTAAAAAAGTTCCACCACATGCTACAATCACTTGCAAGGAGATTTAAAAAAAAAAGAACTCTAAACCAGTGTACAAAGTAATCAATATATTACCTTAAAAGATTTTAAATGTCACATATAAATCACATTACTTTTTTATACATGTAATTATCTGGAAGCACCATAAACTTTTCTTAGTACTGTATAATTATTATAACTGCAGCAAAATTTTAAAATATAGCAAATAAATACTTATCTGAGATTTGCCAATACTAGGTGTGTGCTGACCAAGATTTAAAATTACAGACAGATCGATCAATTATTCAATTATTTATTCAAAATTATATACTTATAGTTATAATGCTGTCACTCCAACAGGCCAGAATTCTCCCTCAACTTACAAGAACATAAAGTATCAAGTGTATAGAGATCCATTCTCAACATGAAATATTAATACTGTGTTTTTTAACCTTCTTATACTTATGATTACTTATGAAAACTTTTAAATTTATCTTTGAGTTGCAGGTTCTTATTAACTTAATACTTTAGGCTTAACTTGAGTTTGCGGCATTGCAACTTATCTGCTTCTCCTAGTTGGCATTATCTTGAGCCAACACCAACTGTAGATTAATTTTTCTCCAAATAAAATCAAGGAGATACCTAGTATAGAATTTTACAAAATTGGCAAAGAATAGTACATGTAAGTACAATCTCTCGATGTTTGGTTTGAAACCCCATTTAATTCATAGGTCAACAATATAACCTATCTCGAATTTATGGACAACCTTAGAGTAAAAATTCCAGCTCTTCGGAGGTCTATGGATACACGCAGTCTTTGTACTCTACTGGTGTGCAGATTAGAATTTCCAAAAGCAGCTAGTAATGATGGAAAAAAATAATCATGAGAATCTGATCTCTATCAGACTCCATCACCAGAATCCCCTACCCTCTGGCTTCCAGTTTGGTCTGGCCAATAACATATCAAGAAGGAAGAAGGAAGGAGATTCTGGGCATTTATTTTCCCGTTTCTCTCGCTGCCAACCTCAGTTTGAGCTCCAGTGTGTCTCTGCCTAAGACCACAGGCTGAAAAGCAGCCCCTGTTTTATACCTATGGTTCTCTCAATGGGATCTGGTAAAGTCTGTGGCTGTCAAAGGCTTCCCCTCTGTGTTAGCATTTCATTATTTGCTGCTCCCTTAACCTTGGCTACACCTCTGTACAGAGTCCCTGACTCAAATTCTCTTCAGTCACTCACTTGAATACACCATCTATTTCCTACTGGGACCTTGACTGACATAGAATATTCTATCTATGCTATATCCATTATTTCTATAGTGGACTCTTTTAAGAACTCAGTGTATTTAGGGATAAACTCTGAGGGGCTAAATCTTCTATAGAGTGAGTTTAAACAGTTTAAACAGCTCTTAGAGGTTTATAAAGGTGCTTGAGCAGTTCTATGTCTATTTTTTTTTCTACATCCTTAGTATGATTTTGCAACTCTTCCTGGATATCTGTGTAACAGACAAAGATTTGGTATTATTTTTATAATATAAAATTTTTTTTTACATTTATTTATTTTTGAGAGACAGAGAGAAAGAGCACAAGTGGGGGAGGGGCAAAGAGAAAAGGAGGTATAGAATCTGAAGTAGGCTCCAGGATCTGAGCTGTCAGCACAGAGTCAGATGTGGGGCTTGAACTCACAAACGATGAGATCATGACCTGAGCAGAAATCAGAGGTTTAACTGACTGAGCCACCCAGGTGTCCCAGATTTGATATTATTTTGACAGGCCTTATTTTCCCACAAAGGCTGTGCGTGGCCAGGACAGAAGTTCCCCAAGTTGTTTCTCATGCGTCACAGGACATCATGATCCCTCATTTAAGTGTTCATCAAATACTTTTGAGCTTGTACCCTTAAATCAATTTTCAAAATCAATGTACCTTATCACATATTTTTAAAACTTGACATCTAAAATAATTTATCCAAAGTTTAAATATAACTGCAAAGGATGCTTGTTATATGCATTGAAAACATAAACATTTTAAAGTATTGCCCTACCAAGCAATCATATATGCATAATGGTATCAGATAACTGTAGGAATATGATATCATTATTATCCAATTTAAATATTAATGAAAAATATCTTCATCGATACAACTTTATGTAATTTATATATATATTATATGTAAATGTATATTAAAATGTTATATAATTTTATGTCATATTTCTTCTCTATACTCATTTCAATTTCACTTCCTGCACATTATTATAACTTAATGTAATATAACTTAATAACTTAATGTAGTATGTTTTTATTTTTGAAAGTATTTTATTGATTCTCTTCCATACCTCACTGAGGAGAAAAAATATACATGTTAACACTGAATTTCTTTCTTTTCTTTTTATTAAAATTTTTTTAATGTTTATTTATTTTTGAGAGAGAGAGAGACAGAGGCAGAGCACGAGCAGGGGAAGAGCAGAGAGAGGGAGACACATAATCTGAAGTAGGCTCCAAGCTCTGATCTGTGAGCAGAGAGACAAGTGTGGGGCTTGAACCCACAAACTGTGAGATCATGACCTGAGCCAAAGTTGGAATCTTAACCGACTGAGCCACCAGGAGCCCCTGAATTTATTTTCTCATAGCATAAGCTCTATATGTTTTTCAAAAAATCCTGGTTTGGATTTCAATTTCTTTGCAAATCAACAAAATATATTAAAATTTCAACATATAATTATTAAACATAAGAAGGAAAATGTTGGGGCACCTGGGTGGCTCAGTCGGTTAAGTGTCTGACTTTGGCTCAGGTCATGATCTCACGGTCCGTGAGTTCGAGCCCCGCGTCGGGCTCTGTGCTGACAGCTCAGAGCCTGGAGCCTGTTTCAGATTCTGTGTCTCCCTCTCTCTCTCTCTCTGCCCCTCCCCTGTTCATACTCTGTCTCTCTCTGCCTCAAAAATAAATAAACGTTAAAAAAAAATTTTAAAAAAAGAAGGAAAATGTTTAATTATTCACATATTTCTTAATGAAATGAATACAGTGTCTTTGTTCCAATTATTTCTTATATCTATACATGATTATTGTTGCTAGAAAAAAGAGCTAATTTAATCTGATTTTTATCCCTTTTTTGTTCTGTTTTCAGAGATTTACACACTAAGAAAACTTGTTCATGTAAATAATTAATGAGAATAAGAGCTTTGTTATATCAGTGTCGCTCCATTTTTTTATTTTTTTAGTGTCAGGGGCTTGGCTGAGCTGGGAGAGAAGGAGCTGGGCTGCCAAGCATTGGAGTGGCCATTAAATCAAGAAGTCAAAAATGATAGGGTTGAGCCTTTAATCACTTACTGATAAGGTATAAGGAAGAGTCTAAAACCATGAAAACGCCAACTCCCTCGTACCCCCAAGGAAGGGCCCACAGGTGTAGGCCAGGTGGATCAGCACAGACGTGGGGTTGTTGTATTGTTGTGGGAGCTCCGGAGGGAAGATGATCAGTTTTTGGACAAAGATAAGGGAGGGGACGTGGAGGAAAACATGGGGGCTGGGGAGGAGGCTAGCAGTGGAGGGCCGGTAGTGAATCAGGGTGAGGAAAAGCATCTTTAACTTTTCCCCATCTCCACATAAGGAGGCCTCAGCAGAGGAGCCCGTAGAAGACCTTTGCACAAGGCTTCTGATAAAGTGACCTAGGAATGAGCGTTCTGAAGCTGGGAATGCAAATATGCCAAGAGCACAACCCCCCAGTAAGCCCGAGTCCTTGGTGGCAACTCGCTCCATAAATTGCAGGGCTGTGGCAGCACTCCGAGTGTGGTACAAGGGGAGCAGGGGTTCCCCGTGAGGCCTGTCCAGCACAACCATTGTAACCTGCTCCAGGTCAGGCTTGAAAATAGCACACACAGGTTTTCGACCAGGAGGCAAGCTCCTCACTAAGTTATACGTTAAATGTCTCAGACTGATCGATCATCAAAGGCCATGTTTCATATTTCTGCTGACAACTGGATGGAGTCATCTTTCAATTATGTTCAAAGCAAGTTTTTCAGTTAACATACACAAAATGTGTAGTGCACGTTTTGCAAAAACACTTGTTACACAGTTGTTAGAATCACTCACAGACACATTTTGAATTGTCTCTCTGTCATTTGTCCTGGGCCTTTACCTACACACAATCGAGTAGACTAAGATTTCGGATGCATCAGAGATATGCCTTTCTTTGGTAAGACAGTGGCAAGGCGATTGTGAAAAGGCAGGTAGGAAAGAAAAGTGACCCCGGGTCAAGCAAGGTTCCTTCACAGTCAGGTCAACTCGGGGAAAGTGTTTTACCTCTTCTAAGGTCTTCCTGTACCCCCGAAGGGTGCATATACCCACTTAGAAGATTGGCAGGACAATCACACTGGTAGCGAATGGCAGAGGCAGGACACATGCTGGCAATCCGCCTTGAGAGTCTGTTTTCCACCAGACTCTGCCACCTGACGAACTGGTTTCCAGATCTGCCTTGGTGATATGGTTTGGCCATAGAAAGAATGCCACCTGCTTTCTTAGTAGTTCTTGGACTCCATCCAGCCAAACATGGATATAACTCAGAAGAATAATGTTCACCGCCACAACAGCGTAGCACATTTCGAGAGCCACGGGTCCAGTTTGGACGAAACACAAAGAGGCGACGGTGAAGTTCACTGGGAAAGGCATCAACAAATGATGCTGGCAGAATTAAGTTGTTACTCTCTTGAAAGCAAATAAAATAGTGTCTTTACTTTACTCCTACTCATAAGTGTATTCAGGTGGATTCGATGTCAAGTGAAAAATTGTGTAATTTTCAGAAGAAAATAGAGAAAAAAAGCTTTATATCCTGAAAATAGAGGAAGATTTGCTAAGAAAAAAGAAAAAAATAACAAAACAACTCTTAAGAGACATGGCGTTAAGTGTTGAAAACTATAATTAAAAAATTCTATCAATCAAAAGTCTATCTTAATTTTTTTACATTTATTTATTTTTGAGAGACAGAGAGAGACAGAGCATGAGCAGGGCAAGGGCAGAGAGAGGGGGAGACACAGAATCCAGGCTCTGAGCTGTCAGCACCGAGCCCGACGTGGGGCTCGAACCCACCAACTGCGAGATCATGACCTGAGCCGAAGTCAGACGCTCAACCGACGGAGCCACCCAGGTGCCCTGATCAAAAGTCTATCTTAAACAAATGAAAATAAAACCCATACACTGAGAATTTGTAAAAATTAAGTAAGTATATATTTCTTGTCTGTGTATATGTATATATACATATATTTAATTTTTAATGTTTATTCTTGAGAGAGGAAGGGGAGCACAGGGAAAGAGACCAGGGGAAGGGCAGAGAGAGAGGGAGACACAGAATCCGAAGCAGGCTCCAGGCTCTGAGCTGTCAGCACAGAATCCGACGTGAGGCTCGAACTCAGGAACTGTGAGATCATGACCTGAGCCGAAGTCAGACACTTAACTGATGGAGCCACCCAGGTGCCCCCATTGTGAATATTTTTAACAAATCAGTTTAGAAAATGACAACATTCACTAGAAAAGTGACCAGAGAGACAAAGAAGACACCTGTAGAACAGGAAACCCAAATAATACTCATAATGAACAACATGCAGGTTATTAAGCAACAATTAAATAGTTAGAACTCCAAAGTTTCAAAAGATTTTATGTCTTCATATAAAAAAGCTCCAGCATTTGGCACGAATTTGGAGCAATAAGTCATATGGTAAGATTATAAACTGTTCAAAACAATTTAGTAAGTAATTTGGCCTTATCTAGTAAAATTGAAGATCTGCTCGTATGCCTGTGACCCAACAATTATTCTTATGTATAACACTGAGGGAATCCTTCTGGAAACTCACAGATATACATGTATAAAAGTGTCCACTGGAGAGTATAAGAAAATAGAAACAGAAAAATTTTAAATATCAACTTCCGAATAGGCAAGTGACTTGTGAGAAGTTCATGAAGTAAAGTACTACAATACAGCTGTGCGAATGAATGACCTAAAACCAGGTCTAATAAGAAGGATACTCTTAAAACATAATATGAATGAAAAAACAAACTGCTGAATGGTATGCATGGTATGGTAACATCTAAATACATTTCTAATACATAAAAATATGCGATGCGATGTTTAGTGACATATGCATGTGTGGCCATTTATTTATTTCAGAAATTCAGGGAAAATAATAAGCCACAAATTCAGAATTATAATTAGCTCAGACTGGTGGAAGAAGGGAGTGTGAGGATTGCTACCCACAAAATACACAAATGATATCCTGAAGAATACAACTCCATTTGTACATTTTCTTTCTTAACCTGACATGTGGAAACTTGTTATTCTCTATATCATTGTTCATTCAATTTTAAATAATGCTTCCAGAGGGTTGTCCTTGGGGAAAGAAGTAGACCCCAGAGGCTGTGTAGTATTATTGAGAGTGTAGGAAAATGTGATAAAATGACAAAAAAACAGAGTGCAGAGTGAAGCTGCACCAGAAAGTCATTATCCGAGAACAAAATACAACTACCACCAAGAAAAGCCACGCTTGAACAGGAAGTAAAGGACTTCACAAATACTAGACTATCTTCCTATCATTCGCTGAATTTTGTTCACTCACTCAATTACTATCTGTGTGAAATTTCAAAAATGTGAATTGCAACTTCTGTAATGAATGGCTTACCAAGTTATTTGCAAATGCCAGCTAGAGAACTACATGTTACAGAGAACTAGTCAGTCAGACAAAATTCCCTTTTCTTGTTTAGCCAAAAGAAATGAAAAAAAAAAAAGTAATGACAGATAATATTCCAATCATTCCTGTGAAATGAGATAGTATGCACACAGAAATTACCAGATAATGGGTTTCTATTACTATCCTTTTAATTGAATACAGAGAATATAACTCAGGTCTTAGCGATCTTAATAAAGTAAGGCTGTGGGTGCCTGGGTGGTTCAGTTGGTTGAGCATCTGACTTCCCCTTGGGTTGTGATCTCATGGTTTGTGAGTTCAAGCCCCACATGCGGCTCTGTGCTGACAGCTCAGAGCCTGGAGCCTGCTTCAGATTCTGTGTCTCCCTCTCTCTCTGCCCCTCCCCTGCTCATGCTCTGTCTCTCTCTCTCTCTCTCTCTCTCTCTCAAAAATAAAAAAAAAAAAAATTAAAAATTAAAATAAATAAATAAATAAATAAATAAAGTAAGCCTACATATAATAGGACATGAGGCAAAGCAAGTAAACGGAAGAGAGGCATATTCATGCCTAATCTTCTGAGTGAGCAATCAGGAGGTATTTTTCTAGTGGATGACATTAAAAAAATGAAGTTTAAATATGTTGTTTGATATTGAGACAGGGGCCTGTGGAAGAACTGAGTCAAGGATATAACCAAGAGTAATAGTTACATAATGTCAACTTTTCCAGCTGGTTACACCAATATGAATGCACCCACCCGCCAGCATTAGTGCTAGGGCAGGGCTCTGAGAACTCCCCTGCTCTGGGAGAAGCGTGGGGAGAGGCAGCAAAGGCAATCAAGAGTCCTGGGAATCAGCTACTTTACTTTCAGCTTTCAGGCATATTTCAATATTTAACAACTTTTTTTTTTTGTCTACGTTTTTAAATTTAAAAAAGTTTACTTGAGTGTAGTTGCCATACAATGTAACTTTCATTTCAGGTGCGCCACATAGTGATTCAACTTCATAAATATATATTATGCTACGCTCAGCTCACTGTGAGTGTAGCTACCCTCTTTCACCATAATGTTATTAAAATATCGTTGACTATATTCCCTATGCTGTGTATTTTGTTCCCATGACTTACTCATTCCATAATTGGAAACCTGTATTTCCCACTCCCCTTCATCCATTTTGCCCATGCCCCTCTTCCCTCTGGCAACCATCAGTTTGTTCTCTGTTTTTATAGGTCTGATCCTGCTTTGTTTATTCATTGGTTTTATTTTTTAGATTCTACATATGAATGAAATCATGTGGCATTTGTCTTTCTCAGCGTGACTTATTTCACTTAACATAATACCCTTTAGATCTACCCATGTTGTTGCAAAGGGCAAGATGTCATTCTTCTTATGGTTGTGTAATATTCCAGTCCATTCCATATGCAAGATAGATATATACATATACACACACTATATATTTCCATTCATCTTCTTTATCCATTTATCTATCAATGGACACTTAGGTTGTTTCCATATCTTTGCTATTGTAAATAATGCTGCAGTAAGCATAGGGGTTCATATATCTTTTCAAATTAGTGTTTTCATTTTCCTTAAGTAAACACCCAGTAGTGAAATTACTGGATCATATAATATTTCTTTTAAAAAATGTTTATTTATTTATTTTGAGAGAGAGAGAGAGAGAGAGAGAGAGAGAACGAGTGGGAGAGGGGCAGAGACAGAGAGGGAGAAAGAGAATCCCAAGCAGGCTTTGTGCTGTGAGTGCAGAACCCAACTTGGTGCTTGATCTCATGAACCATGAGATCATGACTTGAGCCAAAATCCAGAATCAGATGCTTAACCACTAAGCCACTAAGTCGCCCCTGGATCATATGATATATCTATTTTTAATAATATTTAACAACTCTTAAGGTTGTAGTGTTGTATATCAGCTGAACAAAAACCCTAGACAAACTTTTGGAGACTGGGGGGAAGAAGAGTTAAGCAATGTTTAATGTAACAAAAAAAAAAAAAAAAAAAAAAAACTCCTTCTTTCATAACAAGAAGTGAAATATCAATTTCTAAAATCAATAAAATAAATGGAAGTTAAAGCATATTATTAGTAATATTTGATTATCTAACTGAGGTCTAAAATTAAGAATGCCAAATACTATTATTTATCAACATCATCATTTCCCCATACTGTCCTAAGATTTAGGCCTGTAAAAACTCCAGCACATGTCCTATCATTATTCCCAAAATATGTTGTCTTATCTGTTTCTTTACCCATATCTCCACTGACTTTTATTTCCTCTCCTCTGCTAAGCACTCCCAAGCTTACCAATTACAAAATATCTAATACCAAGACCTCAACTCCCATTGACTTGTCCCAATCTTCCCTGCTCCCGACACACCTTTCCAGGTAGATTCCCATTCTCTCCAATATATTAAACCACCATTCTTTTACAATCTAGCAACACCCTTCTGTCTTTGGTTATGCCTGGCTTAGATTTCATAACCCATAAAAATAAGTGCTTCTTTTCAAAAATATTCAACTTCCATTTTGCTCGACTTCTTCCCTGCTCAGCTGGAAGAACCTCAACAATATAAAAACTCAACAGCAAACTTACTCCACAGCAAGTGTGTTTAGATGAAAATGACAGTCACAAAACCAGTTAGGTTGACTTAAAGTGAAATATGAAATTAAATTTCAGGTAACAGAGATAAGTGGACTCAACATCTCTGGCAATCCAAACACTTTTCTATTCTAAAATAATAATTTTACCTATTATCTTTTCTCCTCAAACTACTTAGTGCTCCTCTGCCATTACATCTACCTAATTGCTTTTAGGTGATGACCTTGCTTCCAATATTGAGAATGCAGAAACTATTGTTTGAGAATTCCCTCAGCATCCTACTTAATTTCTAACCGACTTGCATGTGCATCTTATCTTGTTCCTTTTCCTTTGTGTTGCATTCAAATTTTCTCTCTCCTTCCCGGTCCCTAACATTAACTCTACATCCCATCTCCTTTCACAATTTAAAGAAATTCAGAAATTTCCCCCATTGGTGCTTATTCCTCTCATCTCCTAGACCATCATTCTCTCCCTCTCCAGGAGAATATTCATACTATTTCATAGTCCTTTAGAAAAAAAATTTTTTCCCTACCATTCTTTCCAGCTACTATTCCATTTCCATACTTATATGGATGACATTTCAGAGAGAACTGTCTACACATGCAGACTCCACTTCCTCACTTTCTATTCACAGTTTTGCTTCTTTCTCCATTATTACACTGATACATCTTTTGTCAAGACCTCTAGAACTTTTGCCAAATTCAGTGATCATTTTTTGTCCTCATTTTATTTCTCCACAATCTTTATCACAGCCGAGTTTCTCCTTCTTCTGAAACCCGTCTCCTCTCTTAGCTTCAAGGACATCGATCTTATCTTGGTTTTTCTAATAACCTTTCCAATAACCTCCCTGACAGCTTCATGTTGGAGTCTCCAGGGCTTATTCATCAGTCCTTTTGCTCTTTGTTGTCTACACTCTATTCCTACGGCTGCTAATGACTCTTAAATTTCTTGTTGGATCTCTGTACTTCCTATTGCCAAAGCCAACTTTCTAGTTTTATTTACAAATCTCAAAAGTAACATGTCCACAGTGGACATGATAATTTCTCCTTATGAAACCTGGATGTGTTTCTTATTTCAGTAAATGACACAATCATTCATACAGCTTCTCAGGCAAAAAACTCTGGGGGCTTTCTTTATTGGTCCCTCTCCTCTATCTGCCTCTATCCAAAATATTGGCAAGTGTTGTTAATGACCCCATCCAAATAAATCTAATGTTCTCCTTGTCTTTGTATCCAGCACCACTGTTGTAATTCAGGACACATCTGGCTGAACTGTTGCCATCGTCTGTCTCAGGTCTCCAGATTTCTGCTCTGATCCTTCACACTGTAACTGCCAATAATCTGTACAATGCAAGGTACCCGGGGTCATCTTTTCTTAAAGCCATGAATTAAACCATGACATACCTCATAAAATTCTTCTATTGACTTCTTATGGAACTTTGAATATAATCTAAAATCATGCACATGGCCTAGAAACCTCATGTACCCTTTTCAACCACATTTTAAACAACTCTTATTCTGGTTCCCTATGCTCCAATCACACGGACCTCTCTACATCTTTTAAATACCCCGGGTCCTTTTCCATCTTGGCACAGACCATTTGCGCTGCCTGGAAGGCATTATTTGGGTTCATTACATAGTTGTTCCTTTCTTAAACTTCCCATCTCATTGTAAATGGCACCTATTCGAAAAAGGCATGTATTCTCCCACTTCCTATATACTCAGCAGCCCCCCTTATCTCTTTTTCTTTTATCACTGAGCTCTTTCAGTTTCTTCAGAGAGCACATTTGTAATTTTATAGTTGTTTGTTTGCATTTTTATTTTCTGCTCTTCTCATTACACAGTAAATTCCATGATGGCAGGAATTATGTCCTTTCTCAGCACCCGGTATCTGCTAGAATTTATTTATTGTGTAGATGAGTGAATGATAGACTATTAAGGATTTGAAATAACTCATATGTTTATAAATAACTTACTTCATTGTAAGTGTCTAAGTCAGAGATATCATATGCTTCTTTGTACTTCCACAAGGCATCTAGCTGTGCGATACACATTAGAACAACATCATTATTGACTGTTTGAAATTCACATTCATACATATAGTTAATAACTCACTATTTTATATCAAGTTTTCTCATGTATTTCTCTTTATCTAGTATTTTCTGCCACGGAGTCAGCACTCATGTTCAGTGTTTGAGCTAAAGTGAACAATATAGTACTGATAAATATAACAAACTGGTTAATTTAATTCCCCCTTTGTTATTGCCAATTTGGAAGCAAAACGTAAATTCTAATTTCATTGAATTTTTATAGGAAAAATAAATTAGTAACATTCTCTTCAAACACAATAAAGAAACCCACATGGTTTCTATTTTTGCATTGCCTTTCCTCATAACTTTAAACCACCCACAACAATTCAGTCTAACAATCTGTGTGCTTTTTCCTCTGGGGAACTTGCTAAATTTGCAATTGAGATAAGCAATCAATGCTCACCTCTGCTAAACTGTACATAAATATTATTTCAAAAGGAAATTCCTTGGAGGAACTCCTTTATGGAATGTAACTTCATTAGTAAGTAATGGATTGCTCTATTGTAGGTTTTCTCTCATCAAGCTAATTTGGAAACTGTTAATTGTCTTACATTTCTTTTATATGGTAAAATGAATGATACTCCTGTGTGGGAATCGACCTGATTATAATTATGCTTTCCATGAGTTAATGGTATTGACTTCATTCGACTTTCATGTTCACATTAATCTATTTATTATAGAATATTTACAGAATTGAATTGGAATGGAATTTATCCTCACCTCTACTTTGTTTCTTGAGCTTTCATAGGTCTTGTAACAGAGAAAAAAAGAAACCCAGTATTAAAGGAAAAGATCCCAGTACTCCTTTAAGTTTTCTTGGTGCTCACACAAATGCTTTTCACCACTCCTATGAGTTTACATATGTTGTTTGTTTGTTTCCTAAAAAAGGGAATCAAAAGATGTAGCCCTTGGTTCCCCTTAAAGTATTTGGGTTTTCTCAGTAGTGCAAGTTTTTTCACTACTGGTTTTTATTTACTTGCTTGGTCAATAGAGATAAATTCTGATTTTTTTTTTCTCAAAATACATTAGTAATATTTTCGCCAAAATATCAGAGTACTGTAGAACTTTTGATATCAAATAGACTCTGAGAAATATAATCTAAATTTTATAGATGAGGAAACTGAGGCTTGGAAAGCTTAAATAACTTTGTTTAATCCACACCACTAAAATCACAGAATCACAATGCTAGAAGACACCAGGAGGAAGGTCTCGCTTATTTTCCTATCGGAAAAACATCTTAGACGGCAGTGTTATTATTTGAGATATAGTCGCGGGGAAAGTAAACCAAAATTTTAAACTGAACTATAATTGATATTTTTACAACTTTGAGTTAAAATTTGTAAGTTAAGTTGATATTGAATTTTCCCCAAGACTAATTTGTCCATTGCAAAATGTTTGCCAAAGATGAACAGTGAGCAATAGAAATTATGAAATTGCATCTCCAGTATTTCTTTTGACTTGCTGTACTAGTTTTCTACTACTATGCAACAAATTACCAAGATTTTAGTGGCTTAAACAACATGGATTTACTATCTTGCCATTTCTGTGGGGAAAGAAACGAGATACTTTTTTGCTGAGTCCTCTGCTCATCATGTTACCTGGCTGAAATCAACGTATCATTCAGTGCTATGATCTCACCTGTGGCCCAAGAACCTCTTCCAAGCTCACTAGTTGTTAGCAGAATTCACTTCCCTGTGGCTGTAAGACTGAGCTTCCTGCTTTCTTACTGTTGTCAACCAAGGCCTATTCTCAGCCCTTACGGATCATCCATCATTTCCTGTCACATGGCCCTTTCCACCACTTTCAGTTTGCTCCTTTAAAACCAGTAGGAGAGGGGTGTCTGAGTGGCTCAGCCAAGTTAAGTGTTTACTCTTGGTTTAGACTCTGTTCATGATCTCTTGGTTTGTGAGTCTGAGCCCCAGGTAGAACTCTACACTGACGTCACAGAGCCGTTTGGGAATCTGTCTCTTCGTCTCTCTCTGTCCCTCCCCTACTCATGCTCTTTCTCTCTTACTCTCAAAGTAAATAAACTTAAACAAAGGTTTATTTAAATAAAATACGTATATCAAACCACCATGATGTGCAATTTATATATTATACATCGTTATACCCCTAAAGCTGAAACAAACAAAAAAAGAAAACCATATATGTCTATTATTCTCTACTTTAGATTGTTTTCCTTCTAAAAGGTTTAATTAATACATAATTTGCACTCAATCACAAAAAAGTGTTTGTTGATCAAATTGAAACTGCCCAAGGGAACAGACCTCTATTAAATTTGTATATACAGTATGTAATCTGGAGCTAAAAAAAGTTATTTTAGTATTGAAAATAAAGGTAAAAGGAAAAAATATGTATTTGGGAAATTCAAAGCACCATGCCAAAAAAATTGGCTATTAAATATCGGATTATATTCAACTGGCAAGTGATTCTATAGTGACCTCTTTAATATCTGCCTCTATTATTCTATTAAAATAAATAAAAAAGCAAAACATCTTATGGAATGCTTATAGAAATCAGCAAAACAAAGTTTTTCAACCATGATCAGTCATGTGACAAGTTTATAGTAAACTGCCTTCTCCTTGACAAATTGTCACATGTTGTAGCAAGGCATTCTTATATATGAAACTTGTATGCACACTCTGGAACTCATAATATCCAACTGTCAAGTCCCCTGAATAAAAGAAGTATATAGAAGATTTTTAATTTACCACAAGTTCATATTAATGTTGATTTTAAAAGAACACACAAGCTATCGTGAGGTCTTGTCTCTTTCCTTAAGAATCTCTTAGTTGTCGGGGTGCCTGGGTGGCTCAGTCGGTTGAGCGTCTGTCTTCGGCTCAGGTCATGATCTCAGGGTCCATGAGTTCGAGCCCCGCGTTAGGCTCTGCACTGACAGCTCAGAGCCTGGAGCCTGTTTCCGATTCTGTGTCTCCCTCTCTCTCTGCCCCTCCCCCACTCATGTTCTCTCTCTCTCTCTCTCTCTCTCTCTCTCTCTCTCTCTCTCAAAAATAAATAAATATTAAAAAAATAAAAAAGAAAAGAGTGTCTTAGTTGTCAAGAATCCGGCAGCTGTTTATAGCATCAGTGGAAGACCTAAGTAAACACCCATTCCATTTTTGTGATTATTTTTAGAATAAAGACCTTTTTTTTAACTTAAAAATCTTCTTTCTTGGATGGTATAGTGGCCAGTATTCTTGTCAGTTTCAAACCTAACAGTTTAAGGCACTAATGAAAGGGGAAGAAAACTTGTGTTTTCTGACATATTTACCAATTGAACCCCCTACAATTATATTAAAAGTAACCATTATTTCAGAATAATCATATTTCTATTACATAATTTGTATTTAAAATACATTATTCTACATGAAATAAGCTAGACACAGAAAGACAAACATTGTATGATCTCATTTACATGTGTGATCTAAAAAAGTCAAATTCATAAAACAGAACGGAACGATGGTTGCCAAGGGCTGAGGGTTGGGGGAAATGGGGAGATGGTCAAAGAATACAAAAGTTCAAGTTTTAAGATCAATAAATTCTGGGGATCTAATGGACAGCATGGTGATTTTAGTTAATAAGACTGTATTGAATACTTGAAATTTGTCAAGAGTGTAAGCGTTAAGTATTCTCATACAAACACACAAAAATTAACTATGTGAGGTGGTGGATATGTTAATTAACTTGACTGTAGTAAGAATTTCCCAATATATACATCATACATCTTTAAAAAAATCACATTGTACCATATAAACATATATATTTTTTAATTGTTGATCATACCTCAATCAAGATATTTAAAAAGAATATAATAATCCTTCTGAACATAAATATCTTTTTTTTTTTTTGTAAGTAGGCTCCACACTGAATGTGGAACTTGAGCTTACAACCCTGAGATTAAGAACCACATGCTCTGTCAACTGAGCCAGCCAGGTGCCCCAGAACATAAAAATCTTTTCAAATTAAATGTGTTTTATAGTCTGTAGTACACACTGAAGTTTCATTTCTGATTTTCTGTTCCTGGAAATAGCAGGCCAGAATATTTGGACTACATCTCTCTCTGAAGAGAGGAATAACATCAGGATGAAATATATTACTAAAAATTTTATAAGAGTATCAGGAACTACAAGACAGTGGAGAAATACCACAAAGAAAATGAAATTCAGAGAAATACATGAATTCTAAATCTACCTTTGCCTGAGGACATATGCAGATTTTCAGATATTTGAACTTTCCATTGAGTGAGACTAGTTGAATTCAAAGCACAGAAAAACTAAAAGTAGTGAGTCCAAAAAATTACCTTCCCTACAATATGCTGGAACCTCGGAGAACAACACCCTCAGGATGAAACTGAGAAATGAAGAAACTGCTTTCTCACAGAATTTTGCTTGGACAGTCTAGGAAATCTTAAGCCATGAAATTGGTTTAAATGGGTTCTAGACCAATATTGTTTGCAGGTTCTTGACTGAAACAAGTCACTACATTCTAAAGGAAAGGAAACTTCAACCCGGTTCTCCCATTATTGTTATAGATAACATCTCAAGATTGATGTACATCACATAGTCCATGAAAATCCAACACAGAAGGAAATAAAAAGACACCATGAGTGAGAACTGCAGGGAAAGTAAAAAGAAAACAGAAACAAATCGTTGAAAATTCAACTACTAGAAAAACAAATACAGGCTATCAATTAACCATGTTTAAGGAAATTTAAAACAACAACAGGCTTGAAGATATCTATGAAGAAAATAAAACTCAACAGAGGATCAGTGCAAATTTGGAAAAGAAATGTAGATGTTATGGGAATGAAAACATTTGATAACTGAGAGACTATTAGACTAAGCTAAAGAGAAAATTAGTTAACCAGGTAATAGATGAGATGAAATTATCTAGGGCACTGGTAAAGAATATAAAAGAGATACCATATGTATGATATATGTAATATATAATTACCTATAGAATGCATATATAAGAGAATAAATTTGTCCTATAGCTAATGAGTCTTGAAAGGAGAGTGAAAAAATGGCATCAGTGTTATTTTAGAAGACAATAAATGACTGTTCTACAAGTAATGAAAAACCAATTATGTAGAAAAATAATTCACACAAAAACCTTATAATTTAAAAAAATAATCTGCAAAAGACAGTCTCTTCAATGTTACAAGAAAATAATGGATGGAGTATTTTAGAGAGGAACAGAGGGATAGATAACTTCCCAACAGAAAAAACTGGAGCCAGGAGACAGTGGAAATATATCTTCACTATGCTAAAAGAAAATACAAGCCAGCCCAGAATTTCATAATGAAAATATATTTTAGAAAGCAATTTCAATAGGAGGGAAAAAAATGACATTCATCACAAACATAAACTAAGAAAATTTGCCATCCACACAACCACAATAAAGGAAATTCTAAATAATCTACTGAAGTCCAAAGAAAATTGACCTCAAATGTAAGGTCTGAGAGGCCAAAACCTTGAAGGCCAAAGACAGTGATAAGTTCATGGGAAAATATAAATAAAGATTGTATTAATGCATACTCTTAATAATGTGTGGTGTTAAAGTAAATGAGACAGATTCAAAACTCATGACAATAATACATATTGTTTCTTTAACGACACATACATTATTGCTATAGATTTAAACAATCTGTATTTATATTTTTCTATACATTTATTTATTTATTCCTTTCACTTTTATTTCTTCAAATAGATAACACAAAAGTAGATTTAAAGATTTAAAACCAAATACCTCAATAATTGTATTAACCATGGACTAAATGCTTTTGTAACAGAAACCATATTCAGAACCTAATATTGTGGCTCTTATAGGAAAGCCACATAAATTATAAAGAGAAAAATGTGGAAAATGAAATGATGGAAAAATGTTTCCTGAAAATTATCTTTAGATACAGAATAGTTACATTGTTATTTAGACACATCAACTTTAAATCAAAGGGAATTAATAAAGAGAATTACTTAATAATTGTTTACATTTCATCAGGAGGGGAGAACTATTTCACTTATGTATCCATCTAATAAAGTATGAACCTAATGATATAGAGAAAAAGAATTGACTAGTGGGACATCTGGGTGGCTCAGTCAGTTAAGCAACCAACCCTAGATTTAGGCTCAGGTCATGATCTCATGGTTTGTGAGTTCGAGTCCCACATTGGGCTGCATACTGTCAGTGTGGATAGGGGCAGAGAGCGAGGGACACAGAATCTGAAGCAGGCTCCAGGCTCTGAGCTGTCAGCCTAGAGCCTGATGCAGGGCTCAAACCCACGAACCATGAGATCATGACCTGAGCCGAAGTCAGACACTTAACCAACTGAGCACCCAGGCGCCCCATCTCTCTCTGTTTCTTTTTCTGCCCTCCCCAGCTTGCTATCTTTCTCTCTCTCTCTCTTTCAAAGTAAATAAATAACCTAAAAAAAAAAAAGAATACTGCTTAAAAATAAAGAAAACAAATTGACTAAACTATAAGAAATAGAAAACTCTCATATTGGGATATTTTTAAATATTTTTCTCCCTGTAACTAATAGTACAAGAAGACAAAGGAATATCGTTAAGATCTAATGCATAAGTACATGATGGGCAAATTTGGCCTAACAAATAATTACAGAATAACATATCCAATATCTGAATAATACACATTATAAAGCACACCAATAATGTTTTTTAATGCCACATATTAAAACATGCAGCAATTCTCAAAAAAAAAAAAGTTTCAGGGATCAAAAGCATGCATAGGATAGTGTCTGAGTACAATGAATTAATTTAGAGTACAGTGACAAAATATAAC
Source organism: Acinonyx jubatus (assembly GCF_027475565.1). Lineage (NCBI taxonomy): Eukaryota > Metazoa > Chordata > Mammalia > Carnivora > Felidae > Acinonyx > Acinonyx jubatus. The sequence goes on along the minus strand of NC_069380.1, from coordinate 33,662,744 downwards.
AAAACAGCTCTTACCTGTTTGGTAAGTACAAAATATACTTCTACATAAAACAGGGGCCAAAGAAGAAATAGAATGGAAATTAAAGAGTATTTTAAATAGGCATATGAAATTATTGCATGAACATAAAATATCGATGCACTGAGGCACTATTAAGAGAAATTAAAACACCGGAAGAATTTAATGAACTAAAATAAAGCCCTACAAATATAAAATAAAATTTTAAAATGGAAAAGAAATGAGAAAAAGAAAAAAGATAACCATAACATGGATTAAAAGGGAACATGAATGAGAGGCATGTCAATATTTAAAAGATAATAGGACTTGTGTGAGCCAGGTGGAAGAATAAGGAGTCCTAGAACTCAATATCCAACAGAAATAATGATTTAACAATGAAATACAGATCGTAATACCTTTATGAGATTTCCAAAATCCAGTTAGAATGTTTCAATACCTCAGGCAAGCAAAAGGCTGAGGAAAGCCACATTGAAATGGACAGGAAGAGCAATTTCACTTTATCCACATCAGCCCCTCCCCGATGTCAGCACAGCTCATTGCCCGAAGAGAACCTTGGGCTTGTGACTTCTTTCTCAGGGTAGAAAGAGAAGAGTTGAGGACATGTCAGACCTCGTTGGTTGGAGCACTGCTCAGGAAGCTTATCACCACTAGACCTGCCTTACAGAAATGCTAAAAGGAGTCCTTCGAGTTGGTACAAAAGGATGCTAACAACAACGACAACAACAAAGCATATTAAAATATAAAGCTCAGTATATACAAATATAAAACATAAAAATTACCTTTGGGATGCCTAAGTGGCTTAGTCAGTTAGGCGTCCTACTTTGGCTCAGGTCACGATCTCACAGTTGGTGAGTTGAAGTCCCACATGGGACTCTGCACTGACAGTACAGAGCCTGCTTCAGATCCTCTGTCTCCCTCTGTGTGTCCCCCACTCACGTGTGCACTCTCTGTCCAAATAAACAAATAAACTTAAAAAATTACTTTTATAAAACTATAAAGGTAAATATACAAAGGCAGACTATTATTATACTACAATGGATTAATATCCATAAAAATAAAGAGTCCCTTCAACTTAAGCAAAAGCCAAATGGCCTCATAAAAAAATAAGCAAAGGGCTTTAATAGACACTTTTTTAAAGCTTATTTATTTATTCTGAGAGAGAGAGTGCGGGTGCTCAATTGGCAGAGGTGCAGAGAGAGAGGGAGAGAGAGAATCCTGAGCAGGATCCACACTGTCAGCACAGCGTCCCATGAGGGTAGGAACCCACAAACCATGAGATCATAACCTGAGCCGAAACCAAGAGTCAGACGCTGAACAGACTGAGTCGCCTGCCAGGAGCCCCTTTAATAAACATTTCTTGAAAGAAGACTAAAAATTGATGACGGGTGGAAACAACCTAAATGTTCACGAACTGATGAATGCAGAAAGAAAATATAGTGTATACATACAATGATATATTTTTCAACTTTAAAAATATGGAAATCCTGTTATATGGTACAACATGGGTGAATCTTGAGGATGTTATGTTAAGTGAAATAAGCTAGTCACAGAACAAAAATATTGCTTAATTCTGCGATGTATCCAAAGTAATCAAACTCATAGAAATAGAAAGTAGAACGGTGGTCGTCAGGGACTGGGGGAGGGGGAATGGATATAGAGTTTCAGTCAGGCAAGAATAAAAAACAGCTCTAGAGATTTGCTGTACAACAATGTGCTTCTAGTTAACAACACAGAATTATACACTTAAAGTTTGTTAAGATGGTGGATGTCATTTTATGTTTTCAACATATAATCGTTAAAAGATAATATACATACTATGAGCAATGTATGCAGTAGGTTTTAAAATTTAGGGAAAAATAAGTGAATTCTTCAAAAATTAATTATTAAATGTCATTTAAATAATTAAAAAAATAAGATATAAATTAATCCATAAACCAAATTAAATCAGCATTCAAATATCTTCCATCAATATTACTCAAGGCCCTATAACTTCAACACCAATTCCAATAAAATTTACAAAATACATTGTATTAGTTGCATATTGCTGCTGTAACGAATTGACGCAAACATAGTGGCTTAAAACAACATATATTATAAAATTAATTTTATATCATAATTGTAAAATTGTAAATTTTACAATACATATTGGTCAAACGCAACATTAATCTTACTAGGCTAACATCAAGATCACGGCAGGATTGCATTCTTAAAGGACAATCTGTTTCTTTTCAATTCTTAGTTTCTAGAGGCTACATTCATTCCTTGATTTTGACCCCTTAAATTCATCTTCAGTGCCAGCAATATAGCATCTCTCTGGCCCTCATACTGGTATCACGCTTTCTCTGACCACAGCAAAGAAACCTTTTCCCCTCTTTTAATTCATATGATTACATTGGGTTTATCTGGATAGTCCACAATATTCTCATCATCTCAAAGTCCTCATTTTTAATCATGTCTACAAAGTCCCTCTTGCCCTTATAAGGTAATGTATTCTTGGATTCAGGGGATTAGAAAATGGCATCTTTGGGAAGCCGTTGTTCTGACTACCTAAGGACTTTCCCTAATGTCCCATAAAATTTTCCAAAGACTAGGCAAAGATAGTTGCAGTTTATTCTCCAACTTTTTTCATGAGGTAGCCTGAACTTGATAACAAAATTTGACAGGGCACTACAAAGAGATGAAATTGGCGGAAATATCTCACTCATGAAAACATGCAAATGTTAGTAAAATAAATCTAATATGAACAATATGGGTCCATGGAAAGAATGCAAAATGTGTCTAAGATTAGAAAGCAAGCAGTTTTAATTCATTACATCAACAGACTGACAGACTTTAAAAATCATATGGTTGTTTAATAGATTGAGAGAAGCATTTGATAAAATCATTAAAACAAAGAGCTCCCAGAAACTAGAAATAGGAGAGAATTTCTTTCATCTTTTAAAGAAGAAAATATGAAAATAAATAATTCCCATAAAAGAAAGGTGGTTGTTCAATGGAGCAGATCCAATGAGGGGGATCAAGAACAGGTATGATAATGCTTCCGGAGTGGGCACTTTTCTCTTTGTCGAGCTGGTTACACGGGTATTTGCTTTATAATTATTTCTTAAGCTGAGTATTTGTATTTTATGTATTTGCATTATATTTTACAATAATAAAATTAAAAATAAAGTAGGTTTTAATATATATTTTACACAAGGTATCCATATTTTTTGTAGGAACATAATAAATTCAGGCATTCAAAAAGACAAAGGAAAGAAAAACACAAAAATATTCTTTCCATCCCGATGTACCAATATCAGTTACCAAATTTCCTATTGGGTATTGTTGGTATATATAACCATACAAAGGCATTTGAATTTCAAAAAAAAAACATTCTATTATATGTACTCTGAATTAGAAATACAGAATTAATATTTAGCACATTAATTAATGTATCAATAACATTTTCAGTGGATATATCATATGATATATTACTAGTGTAATTGCCAGGTCAAACACTATGGAACATTTTATGTGATTCCATATATATTACCAAATTTCACTCCAAAAGCTTTTATTAACTTATGTTCCAACTATATCTATCTTTATCTGTAATTATATATCTATATCTGTACTATATGTATAAGTATATGTACATCTATGTGTATATCTACAGGGAACACTCATTTTTCGATATCCTTGTTGACACTCACCATTATTATTCTTTTTTAAATTTGCACACATAAGAAGTAAAAATGACTTTATTAATTTTTATTAGTGTTTGATTTGTCACTAATTGCAATACAATTTTCACATATTTACTCATTTATATCTTTTCATATGAAGTGCTTGCTGATTTCCTTCCCCATCTTTTACTTCTTTAGAGTACTTTGTATGAGAAACCACCCCATTACTCTGACAATCCCTAAGTCACAGCCAGAAAAGTTACGCTGTGAGTCATGGGACTGACCAAATTAAATTGCTTAAGTCACACCGTTTATTAAATCAGTGTAAATCTCACAATGAGAAGCAAGGGGAAAGCAACGGAATTAATTAACATATTCAGGATAGATAGCAAGTAGAGAAGGTAGAAGAGTTTACCAATTGGGTCCTGATAAATCTAATGCACATGTGCTCCAACATACAGCATGACCAGTATGTGGCCACAGGTGTGGCTCACAGATTCACCTGCTAAACTGTCGTGGATTTTATTTGCATACTTTGGGGGTAGAACATATGTGGGGCCAGAAGAGGATGGTGCTATCACCAAACGGGTGCCAAATAGGAGCTGCCAGGCAGAAGTATGATCATGATTTGGTCTTTCCAGCACCTTCTATCTACAAACAGCACTCACATTTCTGTTTATTCTAACTTTTTTTTAATTTTTTTAACATTTATTTATTTTTTAGAGACAGAGAAGAGACAGAGCATGAGCAGGGGAGGGGCAGAGAGAGAGGGAGACACAGAATCCAAAGCAGGCTCCAGGCTCCGAGGCATCAGCACAGAGCCTGACGCGGGGCTCGAACTCGTGAACCATGAGATCATGACCTGAGCCAAAGTCGGCCGCCTAACCGACTGAGCCACCCAGGCACCCCTATTCTAATTTTAGTATATGTTATAGATTACTAACTTCTTCTATTTAGTGCACCTTATAAGTTCTGTTCTATCTCACACATGCATGCTACTTACTTACCTACCTTTATTTAACATATTCTTTGTGTTTTGTCCATATCTCACATGCTACTAGCTTACTTAATATATATACTTAACATTCAGTCCTCACAATATCTCTATGAGTTGTTCTATTATTCTGATTCTTCCTAATGAGATTTAGAGATCAGTAGAATTGTCTAAAATCACTCATACAGGATGGAGGAAACTAGTATTTGGCCCCAGTTTGTCTGACTCTACCCACAAACATGACCATTTTACCAAACTATTTCCACATGGATAAAGAATAATGATTTGAGATATTATTTTCTAGTTTATCGAAATCTTTATTTGTGGCATCTGCATTAGCTCTTTACAAGGAGTTATGTTCACTCAGGGAATTCATTAAAGCCACTTGTCTCCATGGATACACTCATGAAGTATAGTTTTGATACACATGGAGAGCACTTTCTTATTATACCACATATCCTGTATTATTCCTTTTTTTGCCACTCAAGTGCCAGCTATTAATCTATGTAGTATAGCAATATAACTGGAGAATAGAAAGACACACCTTCTGACATTACAATTCTACATTTCTGTGACATCAATAACATAACATGTTAATAGAAAACATCGCAAAAAAATGTAGAAAAGTATGTTTTGAGAAGAAATGCTGAGGAAGCCAGAGACTGAAAAGGGTATTTATCCCAATTATGCTGAAAACAATATTGAATGGGAAAAAAATCATCATTTTGAATTGCATTAAATTCTATGATTCCCATGGTTGTTTGCACACTGGGGTTGTGTATGATGAGGAAAGAGAGAATTAAGTAAGAAATCATACAGAAAAGTGTAGAGCAAGGAACAGTGTTGGGTCTATGTGCACAACTTCTGCTTCCCACTCTAGATTCTTTGTCCAAGGATTAGAGATACACCCACAAATTGAGTGGAGAGAAAATTAGATTCATCTCTTTCTATCCTAACACAAGAGTGTTATAAAAGTGTAATCATGGGGTGCCTGGGTGACTCAGTTAGTTAAGCATCTGACTTCGGCTCAGGTCATGATCTTGCAGATTGTGAGTCCAAGCCCCACGTTGGGCTCTGTGCTGACAGCTGGGAGCCTGGAGCCTGCTTCAGATTCTGTGTCACCTTCTCGCTCTACCCCTCCCCCATGCATGTGTGTGCTCTCTCTCTCTGTCTCAAAAATAAATAAAGATTGAAAAAAAGTGTCATCATAATTGATATACTTGAATTACGTTAAAATTGGAGAGCTGGAGCAGTCAGCAAATGTGTCCTAAAGGAGATGATGGCAAGGAACCATAAATGGAGGGCATTTAGATTGCAGAGAGTGAGTATGAGAAGGAGATGACATTCACCGTAAGAGGAAGGAAAGCCCAAAGCATGGTACTGTTCAAATATTCAAAATATTTATTGATGTCTACAATACATAAAGCAATGCAATAAATTCTGGAAACACAAGAAGATGAGATATGGCCTCAGTCCTCAACAATTTATGTTTAGCTGGAAAAGCTCATGTACTGAATATGGAATTATTACTGAAAGTATGGGAATATGCACAGATATGGAAAAGCAGAGAGGAAAACTACTTAGATTTGGGAATGGCAGTAAAGTCCTCAAAGAGGTACAAAACTATGAGCTGTGTTTAGGAAAAAAAAACATAAACAAGAAAATGCTAGATAGACAGATGTTCCTAAGGAAATATGAAAGCATGTGCATTTATGGATAAAATGAAAAAATATATATATAATATATATATATTATATATAATATATATATATAATATATATATATTATATATAATATATATATAATATATATATATAATATATATGTATATATATATGTTTTTACCATAGGCTGTGTGTGTGGTGGAAAAGAGAAAGAAAGAAGAGCAAAACTTGGACTAGTTGAAAAGCCGTGTCAAAGACTATGGAGTTTATATTATATAAAAAGAAAATTGGAATTTATTCTGAAGAAAATGGGCAAACTTAAAAAAACGACTGACAAAAGAGATTCAGATTTTAATCTCAGAAAGATTACTCCTAAAATACAGTGGAAACAGATCAGAAGAAGGCAAAATGGATTAGGGAGATTAGTGAGGGGATGGGTGCTCTGGAGATTATAGACAGGAGAAATGAAAAACCTGAAATGAGGCAATGGCAAAGGAGACAAAAAGGAAGACTGTATCTGGGGCGCCTGGGTGGCTCCGTCGGTTAAGATCTCACGGTTCATGGGTTCAAGCCCCATGTCGGGCTCTTGCTGACAGCTAGGAACCTGGAGCCTGCTTCGGATTCTGTGTCTCCGTCTCTCTCTACCCCTCCCCCTCCCCTGCTCGCACTCTGTCTCTCTCAAAAATAAATAAAATGTTTAAAAAATTTTAATAAAAAAGGAAGACTATATCTGAGAGATATTAAAAGGAAGCATTAACACAACACTATTGTCCTAGGGACGAATTATAGATAATTCACAAAATCTAGTTTGAAATTTAGTAGACTATGGGGCCATTCATCAAAATAAGGCAAGAAGGAAATTGGGGGGAAGACAGAGAATTTATTCACATTATTTTACTAGTAATTTTAGGTACTAATAGAGAATTCATGAAGAGCCAACCATGAGTGATATGCAATTTAGGGTCTAGAAATTTGGGTTTACAAGTTAGAATGCACGATAGCAGAAGACATGAGTATATTGGGCTGCTCCAGGAGGATATGCAGAACACAGAAAAAAACAGATGAGGATCCAGGACAGAAACTGAAGGACAGCCAGAAATAGCCATACGTTGCAAATGGATAAAGGATGAGTAGCCAGCTCATTATACTAGGTTGTAAGTGTCAAGACTGCAGGGACTATATTATAGTAGTGCCCTTCCAATGGCATGGTGAGGCACGGTCCCTTTATTCAAGCCGCTCAATTTGAATGGTGAGAAAGCAAGGAAGAAAGCAGCAATCTGGGTACAGACTGTACGTCAACAAATTCTAACACTGGGAGTTGAAAAAGACTTCTTTGAAACATATTTCAAATCAGCCTTGAGGGTAAAGCATCATCTGCAAACTTGTGAGCAACACGGGGGTTAATGCAAGAGTTGCGTTGGCGGGATGAATGAGAGAGAAGATGTTTGGCGTGAGGAAAGTGGAGATTCTGTTAGGAGTGGAAAAAGAAGGGTGTCAAATGAGGTGGGAGTTTGTATGCTTCTCAACAGTGATAGTTAATGAGATAATTATCGCCTGTGAATTGTCTTCAAATGACACATATCCTGTCCCTGAAACATGCCCCAGACATTAAATTATACATTCGTTATATACATTCATTAAAAAAAAAACTATGAGGAAAATAAGAAAACAGTTTTAAGAAGCAGGATACTCCACACAGAGATTAGATAGAGAAAGAGGAAGAGACGGTTAATATTTTCCATGAATATGGGTATTACCAACTAGTCCACCTAATGATAAGGCGTATTTTAAAAATACATCCTATAAAAATTACTAGACGCAGACATTCACTTAAAACTTTATGAATGCTCTCTAAGATAGACATAATTTAAAATAAATGCCAGTATTTAAATCTGAAACTTCCATTACAAATGGTTTAAGTTCTTTGAGGGCTGGTCAAAAATCATGATCATGAACCAATAAAAATTACAAATTTTGTTTCAAAATAAAATGTTAATATTGTGGTTTCTGTATGAGGATGACTGAAGTTTCACTGACATGCACTGATACAATTTAGACGTAACAGGATTGATCACCACTTGCCGGTGGGAAACGGCAATCCCTATTTTGAAAACATTTCGTAGCAAAAATAATACTGAGGGCCTTTTTGGTAACAAAAGGCCGTTTCTCACAGATACTTTTTCAAATCAGTGCCATATTACTTGGAACACATTCATTCAGAGATTTTAAGAATTCTTATGATTTAAAAAATAGGTAGAACTGTCTAATGCTTTATAATAGGGGAATTCACTAACCACAGTAATCATTTAAACAAGATTATCAGGAGGGATCTAGTTCATTAAGAAAGCAACGGTGTTTTCAAATCACAACGTAGCTTTTTCATGCTGTGAGAAATGAGTGTCTTTTCCCCACGCCTTAGTTTCTGTGGGGAGGAATTTTCCCTAGGAGTTCGTTTGGCTTCTTTGTTTCCTTTTACTCACATTATCTCTAAGAAGGCAGACTAATTTGCTGATTGGAAAACTTTAGGAAGATAACATTACGGTGCAAGCCAGTCCCAGGGATGACCTCGGCTGCTCCTGCTTAGCTCCTGGGCCTCAGCTAAGCAAAGTCCGCTCCCATCCAGCACCCCTGCAAGCACCAGGCAATTCTGTTGTTAGTAAGCAGCTCCTGTCGGCTGTCATCCTGTGCTGGATCCTAGCCAGTGTAAATAATATGGGATACTTTGTTGGCCTTTTTTCTTGTGTTATATTGTTTCTCAAATTAATCACTATTCGGTCATGGAAGAAAAATGTGACATATTGGACAAGGACTAGGACAGACCGACATAAGATGCTGATCATCCCGAATTTTCCTGCTTATTGAAAGAAGTGCTGGGGAACCTTTCAATATTTGCTTAGTTATCAGTTTCCATTATTACTGTATTTAGCTAACAATGCAAAAATTAATTGTTTTCTAATTGCTTGAATCCCAATCATTGTGCTTCTTTGAGGGGAAGTCAGCTCAGAGGAGTTTGGCAGTTTGGTAGTTCCTATGTGTTTCTATGATCTGAGAAATTAAGAAAATGCTATTGTTGTAGAGCTTCATCTTTCTCAACTGTAGGTGCAATTTTAGAACATATGGCTAAAGTGAATGTCTGAACAAATCTTTGAATTTCAAAGTGAATAATGGATCAAAAGCAGGTTTGAAACCAAATAACAGATTAAAGACAGGGCTTGTTTTCAAAAAAGTGATATGAATAGCTACAGAGTGTGCTGTCAGATTTTCTCTAAGGTTTCAGAGGAACAATCACTGTGTGTTTATTTTCCAGATCTGTGATTAGCTGATTCAATTCTATTTTTTTCCAGTACTGCAAAGATAATGTGTGTAGTTGCAATTGAAAAGGTCCAAAGTAAACCTTTAATACACAGCTTATGGGGCATATGTTAAGAAGAATAAATGGGATGGAAAGTGGGAGTTAAGAGTCTTAGATCTATTTATTTCAGAAGCATTTGTGCGAACTACATCTGTACACACACACACACACACACACATACACATATACACATACACACACGTATATATGTATGTATATATATATATATATATATATATGTTGAGATATATATAAATGACAGAGAAAGAAAAGAGATACTTAATATATTTTTAAGTAGTTTGTACTCAATATAACCAATAAATCTATTGAAAAGCATGTTTGTGCACAGAACAAAGAGTAATCAGGTATTTATCCTTTCCATACAAGAATTTATAATCTTCTATACGGCAAAGGCCAGACAGTGTGGAGAAAATACAACAGAAAAGTAAAAGGATATAAAAATAGTATAATTTGATGAAGGACATGAAAGAAATAGAATGCCAGATAATATTCAGTGCTTTATACACTCTCAGCAAAATATACTTGTACAAGCAGAAATAATGAGAATTAAAATCCATAAACTCAATGCAGAATCTCTGTCCGCATTGTGCTATGCAACCAGATGCAGACCTAGGAAGATGTGGCCAATTTTTTTCTTGTTATCTCGCCAATCAGGAAAAAAAAGACACATTACCAACATTAACGTGCTGTATGACTTTGTGAATGCCCCTTCAAGCTGTCAGTCTTCTTGCCAGTGCTCCAGCAGTAGCATTTACCAACAGGAGTATGGACTTATTTCAAGCCCAGGTGTCGAGCAATTTGAAATGCATGAGTTCCTTGTTGTGAAACAATCATTCCCTCTGAGGCTCATATTGTCCTCATCACTCCATGAACTATGCACATGGTGAATATGCATTTACTTGCTTTCCTACATGCAAATTTCCAAGAACACTACAATATTGCTGTCTCCTGCTCTCTTTAACAAGTTCTTGCAGCAGGAATCAGGAAGGCAAGCTGCAAGAAAGGAAGAAGGCACTAGGTTTGATGACTGTCCTGAAAGATTCACAATTATGGCATCACCGGTGAGCAACATCAATCCAACAGATGGCCTCTGACTTACACAAGAACACGATTTAACATTAATTAAGAAATCCCACACAATAGAAATAAACTGAAACATCTCAAGCTGTAAACACAATGGGAGCTCCTCAGTGGTTCTTCCGAGGAATTTTTAGTATTTCTTAGCTGATTGTCGTTTTCAGTTGTTTTCTTCTCTGGTACAGAACAGCAAAGGTAATTATGAATACAGCCTTTAATGTGTTTAACTTTCTTTTACTTAGAAATAAGGCCTTTTTTTTTTAATATTTCATAGTAGACTCCAATATCATCTCCCCAGGGGCAAATTAAAATGATGATTATACAGATACAAGTCTCCCAAATGATGGATTCATAATTATTACCCAATATGGTACCAGTAACTAAAATAAGGACAATAGATGATTTATTTAATTATTTAAGTTAATTTTAGCAATGTTATAATCAACAGTGAGAAATATATTTGGAAAATACAAATTGACCATGCCCAGCCATTAGATGGCCATCCAGAGGGAAATTCTATAGCTGAAAGTTGTAGCTTTATTTTTTTTGTCGTCAAGAATAAGCAATTTATTGTGGATGGAAAATAACAAACCAATTCATTAGGCTGACCAGAATTAATAATGTGACTCAGTTTTTTGATAGAAATATGGCAATGGATTCAAACAGTCTGGAATCTGTTCTATAGTCTAGAACTAGTTCTATAAGTCACTAGCGTTATGGTTTGGCAAGTAAATAAATCTCTGTGCCATAATTTCTCATCTGTAAAATGGAAATAAACATTTTCTACATTACAGAGTTATCATGACAGTCATACTTGTTCACACTGTTAAACTCATAACAATATGGTAAACGGTCATTTAAATTTGAATATTGTAACTAATATTGTTTGGTTTAATTCACGGACATACATATCTCCAGCATATTTAGGAAAACATAGAAAAAAGTTTGATTGTACATAAAAAGAAAAGATACATATCTAAAGTTCCTAATAAATTATCTTTAATGATGAATTATGGTTTTATTTAGAAAGCCCATTCATACAGATGTAAAAACATTTTAGAAATAAAAAAATGTAAAGAATTTCAAATAATCCATCCATTATATACATTTACAAGTTCTCTAATATTATTCATTTAAATATTTGTCTGAAAATCTGCTTTATGACTCCCAAGAAGAAGTTTTACAAAATATGTTGAACACATTTCTGTATATATGGATATATAAATAAAATATGCCCAAAAGCTTTTTTGGAAAGCTATACACTAAAAATTTGCCCATAAAATGAGTTTCTGGAGTGAATATTTTTATGACTAAGGTATAAGTACTGTACCTTAATTATAGCAGCAGGAATAGTGCTGGCCTCATGAATTTAGTAAACATTTTTCCTAGAAAAGTATTCACCAATTGAAAAAAAATAGATCCATGTTAAAAGATACATGGTCTTATGAAAATAAGATGCTAACAGAATTTTCAGTGCAAATTAAGGCTGCTTCTAAAACAAGAAACAATAAGCAGCATATTTGCAAGCATAAAAAGAATTTTGAATTGCATCTGCAGCTTTGTTTGCAATTATAATACAACAGTCATTCATCCCATTATAAAGGAGCTTGTGAGCTCTGTTAGCTCCTTATTGGTGTTGTGAGACAAACAAAAAAATTGCACATTGTGTGTTAAGTCTGTTCATTAAATATCTGAATCCCACCCTCCCCCCCTGCAACTCAAGCAGCACATTAAATATTCCAAATACTAGGAGGAAATTGTCCTTACTCTCCAAACACATCATGAGTATTTCCAGGAATTGCTTCTTAGACTTTGTGGAATTAGAACAGAAAGGGAAATGTTGATCCCTTAAAAACGACATACCCCTGACTCAAGTTTTGTGGGTCTCTGTCATGAGTCTTCATCCATGTCCTACGTGAAGAAAATGGACCATATAGAAAAGTCAACTTTCCGCCCGTGATCGTTCTTACCAATAGATAATAAGGGTCAGAGTTGGCATTTAGACACAGAAAAGGCAGGGAATGGTCCTGTTGCCCCAGATCCCAAGGCCTCTACCATGTTTGCTCCTCTCCATTCCTCACCTCACTTTCACCACCCTGTGCTTGCTCCTTCAGGTTTTCTGATTGGAGAGGGCATCTGTAATATACTCAGTCCTGGCTAGGTTGATCAAAAGAGAGGCCAGGTTATGATCTGCAATTCTTTCCTCTTAACTGCTGCCATCCTGTCAGGCTTCCATTGAGGGGAAAACATTATATCCTTGCTTCTTTAAGTGGCAGCAAGGGTAATTCTAAAAATTAGCACTCTAGTATATTGGGCATCTGAGAAACAAATAGCACTGACCTGAAGTTATCAGCCAATCAATCCATCTGTCATCAGGCAGACCCCAAGATCTGACCTTTACTGCCTACCTGCTGTATCCATTCACCTCTATGCCACATTTTTCCTTAAGCTTTTCTTTACAGCTCATCTCTTAACTCAGGCAGAAGAGCCTATGGGTATAACATCCTGTGATGGAAACTGAAACTACTCCCCATGTAATAACTGCCCAGAAGAAGAGCTCTGATGGCCCAGACCACCCAATCCAGTTTGAAAGAAATCCCAACTCACACCTGCACCAATGGACCATGGAGTGACCTCTGGAATGACCTTTACCTCATTATAACACTAATATCTCCACCCAGGGAGGAACACAAGCTTCATTTACATAACTTGCAATGTGTGTATAGGCATGTTTCCTTAACGCACATGTGTGACCTTACACCCATCCCTACATATGATGATGTCTTCTCTATCTAAATATTCAACTTAACCCTAAATAAAGAACCCATTCACCCTTGCCCAGGGAGTCACAGCTTTGGAAGCTATCACCTGTGATCTCCTTATTTGCTGCAAAGTTTCCTTTGTTCAACAACTTACCTGGTATAGTGTCTATCTGTGACTCACCAAAGAGCAAACTCACACTTACAAATTTAACAGTGAAATAAAAGAGTTGACAGAACAAACGAAAAATAAACCTGTTGAATCTTGCCTCAGGTACCTGCAAGGTGATACCTTTCTCCTCAGATCACCATAGAAGCAGGAAAGGTAAAGCAAAAAAACGTTCAATGTGAAGAGTTGATAAAAATGACCTATTTAAGTTAAAAAACTGGTTCACAGCTCTACCTATTCAGAAATAACACAAAATCTTAAATTTTTATTAACATCAAAAAGGAAAATTACAAACATCTTCACTCAACTGAGGATTCTTCATTTGTACCGGATGTTTTGCCCACCAGCTCATGTAGAGATAATTGGTTCTCAACATGTGAGGATCACTTCGCATTGTCTGAGTCTCCCGTTTAATATTTCATCCCAGAAACATTTTTTTGTTATTATAAGTTTTTTGAAAATCAAGCAAAGCAAAAATTGTGTAATTGTGTTTTACCAAAAAAAAATCTAAACATTTGTCCAGTTAATAAATCATAACTATTAATAATAGGACTAGAAGCACCAAATATATCATCTCACAAAAAGTCACATGTATGGTAAAAACAGTACCATTATGGACATAGAGAGTTATATTTTCTAAACTAGAATCTTACACAGATTTTAAAATTTGTGAAAATAACCAATGGAATTGTCAGAGTATATAAAGTTCAAGTCATCAATAATTAAGACAATCAGATTTTTAGAAAAATATTTGATATATAGTGTTATTTTTTAAAGTGACATGTTACTTTTCTGACGTGCCAAGAACAGGTAACTAATGATTCAATGGTTGTATAGGGAGGAATTTTACTAATAATGTAAATATGCTCCTAACACTAATTTCAGGCAACCCAAAGAAAGTTTAATTTCATCTACAAAGTTCAAAAGTAATCTATTTTGGCCTTTTGCTTTTTCAAAGTAATGTTTATAATCACATCTCTCAAATCTAACTTATCATATAGTAATTTGATTTGGCTTCGTTTTTGCAATATGTACACACGCACCTAGATACAAATATTTAACTTAATATCTATAAATAAATATAGACCTCACTATGCATGTTACCATATTCCACATGTTCAATTCTGTTAAATCAGAGATCCAACATACTATTACTATGGCTATAGATAATTTTACTGTTACAATTTCAGGAATTACCATAGCAATGAATAGATATTTTATCATAATATATTTTATTATTCAAAATAAAATGAGCTATTTTAAAACTGTTTAATTATTTAATTATAATTTGTTAAATGTTTATTTATTTTGAGAGAGAGAGTGTGAGCAGGGGAGGGGCAGAGAGAGAAAGAGAGAAAGAATCCCAAGCAGGCTCTGTGCTGTCTGTACAGAGCCCAAATCAGGCCTTGATCTTACGAACCATGAGAGCGTGACCTGAGACAGAATCAGGAGTCAGATGCTTAACTGACTGAGCCACCCAGGCGCTCATTAATTATAAAGGTTTTTAACTGAAGTCCATCAAATGGAGAGGCCAACCACTCCACTGCAATTAGTGTTCCTCTGATGTCTCACTCCATCATTTTTGCTGATTTTGCCCTCAGCCCGTGACAGTTTGTATTTTTTTGACATAATTCCATTTCATAAATTCTTTTGACAAATTTTAGACTAAACAATCCTAAATGAATATTTTAATGTTGTTTTTTGGTGCTACATGGCGATTGTATCATACAGAGTAATAGATCTTCCTTATGGGAATCTTTCATGAAGAAAAAGGAAATAGAAATATAATATAGATTTCAAATGTTATCACCAAGAAAACCGTTCCATACTGTTTAACAGTAAGAACATATTTCATAATTTAGTTAACAAACCACTTTTGATAACCATGGCTGTTTTGATATGATTCCACCATGATTAAAATGTTTGAAATAAACATTTTGTTCAATGATATGTAATGAATTATATTTTGTCATGGAAAAAGCTAACAATAGGTAAAACAATCAAAAAGCATTTAATTTTCTAAAAAGCACAACAAATCATTCTTCTACCTCATCAGTATGGAGGTGACTAGATTAAGGTGGGAAGTGTAGTCTAAAGTCTGTCTTTGGGGCACATGGGTGGCTCAGTTGGTTGAGCGTCTGACTTCAGCTCAGGTCATGATCTCATGGTCTGTGAGTTCGAGCCCCATGTAGGGCTCTGTGCTGACAGCTCAGAGCCTGGAGCCTGCTTCGGACTCTGTGTCTCCCTTTCTCTCTGACCCCCCACACCCCCCTCCGGTTCAGGCTCTGTCTCTCTCTGTCTCAAAAATAAATAAACATTAAAGTCTGTCTTTCTGTGAAATGTGGGCAGGGGACTGTTTAAAACTATTTTGAAGCTACACAGTGAGAAAAAATTACAAAGAACATGTTACTTGCTATAAGAAGTAGATGGAGCTGGGCTCTTCTTTCTATTAAAATATTCATATGCTCACAATATTCTTCTACTGGTAAAAAATTTTTAAAGGTAAGAAAATAAACCTTTTAAAATTCTTCTCATAGAAAAGATATTCAAATCCATAATAAGAATTTTATTTCTGCCTATGAAGTAGAACAAAGCCAAAATGTGATGAAGCTATAAGAAAGAGGATGAAAATTCTGTCTCCATATTTATTTCTGTAAACTTAATTAATTATACATTTATATGCTTGTAATCCCAAATATTGATGATGAATTGTTAAGGATTTATCATGACTATCGCTTGAATCTTCTGAACCAAGGGGCAAATTATTAATCAGGACTAAAAAGATTCTTTATTTAAAAAAATATAAATACAAGTCAGGAAACAGAAACCTATACTTAGCAACAAAACATTAACTAAAACAAAATTTAATGGTTCTTAAATTACTCTGAGAGCACGATACTAGATTCATCATAACCTCTAAACTTTTTTTAAAAATAAAAATGTTAAATCTTTAAGTTTTTCCAAAATTTATTCTTCTTAGGATACATTTGTGTGTGGGAGCCAGCAAGGAAAGCATATGTTGAGAAAGGAGTCATTCTTCCCTTGGATCCAAAAATACCATAATTTCCTATTCCTCGTCTTATAGCTAAGACCTCTCCTTATAAAGCTACTTCAGTAACTTCTGGGTAAGGGCTCCTTTAGTTTCAAGTTACAGGCACTCAATTCAAAAAACTTAAGCAGAGAAGGGCATTTATATCATCATGAAATTTGGCCAACACCCAACCAGAGGGTTACAGGGGTGGCTCAGCCAGTGTCTGACTCTTGATCTTGGTTCAGGTCAGGATCTCACATGATCTATCTCATGGTTCCTGAGTTCAAGCCCCAAGTCGGGTTCTGCCCTGACAGTGTGGAGTCTGCTTAGGATTCTCTGTCTCTCCCTCTGCCCCTCCCCCTCAAAATAAATAAACTTAAAGATTCTCTTTCCCTCTCCCTTTGCCCCTCCCCTGCTCATACACTCATGTCTGTGTGTGTGTGTGTGTGTGTGTGTGTGTGTGTGTGTGTGGGTGTGTGTGCGTGCACGCACATGCTTTTTCTGTCTCTCAAAAAAAAAAGGGGGGGGGGCACCTGGGTGGCTCCGTCGGTTGAGCGTCCAACTTCGGCTCAGGTCATGATCTCGTGGTCTGTGAGTTCAAGCCCCACGTGGAGCTCTGTGCTGACAGCTCAGAGCCTGGAGCCTGCTTCAGATTCTGTGTGAGTGTGTCTCTCTCTCTGCCCCTCCCCCACTCATGCTCTGTCTCTCTCTCTGTCAAAAATAAATAAACATTACAAAAAATCATAACAGAAAAATCCCAACCAGATGCCACTCATGTTTCTCTCAAAGTATGTTCCAAAAAAAGAGAAAGACTATGAAATGAATTCAGTCACAAACAAGAAAATAAATTGGTTAGTTGGAACCGATCTCCTGGTAAAGTGACCTTTACAGGCATTAAGAAATTTTCTCCACTTTGATATTTAAGTAAAGTTGAAGTAAGTTACTAAATAATTAGTTAAGCATTCAGTTTACAAAGCTGTTTTCAAGGTTTGGACTTAGCTATCTTTATTAATTAATTAGGGTCTATAAAATGACTTACCACTGCCAATAGGTCATAAGGAAAATTTCTTAGGGTACCGCCAGGATCAGATCTCAACCATCAATTAAAATGTTGCCCAATACTTAGCTATCAGACTAGACAAAATATATTCAATTGAGAAGTAATTACAATTCTCTTAGAATGATATACTTGTTGTCTGGATGGTTAAATGTCTTTACCAGAAAGGTTAAAATAAAAACACTAAGGAATTTACTATTATTATTATTATCACTATTATTATTGTGGTGAAAACACTTAATATGAGGTCTACACTCTGAACAAATTTTTACATGTACAACACAATAGTGTTTACTATAGTCACAATGCTGTGCAGCAGATACTTGGAACTAAATCATCTTACCAAACTTCAGTTTTATACCCATTAATAGCAACTGCCCATCCCTTTCCCACTCACATCCCTGGAAGCCACCGTTCTATTTTCTGCTTCTGTGTTTCACTAGTTTGAAAACTTTAAACACTTTTGCATCATTTCTACATTTTCTCCTAAATATTTTTGAGTAGATTAATTATCTTCCAGACTATAGACAAAAATATATTGCTTCTTGTTTTGATAACCTTCAAGTTATTTTAGAAGAATGTGTGTACCATGTAGCAAGTAATTCATAAATCCCAAACCAAAGACAGTATTTAACCAATGTTGAGGTTCTATTTGAATTGCTAACCTTAAGAGATCTAGGGGGATAACAGCCAAATAGAATGGGTGAAACTTATTTAGAAACTGATAAAAATAAATATACTGTAAAA
This sequence comes from Acinonyx jubatus, assembly GCF_027475565.1. NCBI lineage: Eukaryota > Metazoa > Chordata > Mammalia > Carnivora > Felidae > Acinonyx > Acinonyx jubatus. The sequence continues at coordinate 33,644,193 of NC_069380.1, read as the reverse complement.
ACTGTTATTTATCAAAAAATCAAGGAAATTCTATTATGGGCTGTGTGATAATATTAAAGGATTATTGTTAACTTGGTTAGGTATGATAATGACCTTGTGGTTACGTTTAAAAATATTTTCTTTATCACCACCAATCCCACCTCCGTTATATGGTCCTTAGGGCCCACTGCTATTTCTCCAGTTCATACTTCTTTAGGTGAATTGCTTGCACCCTTTTCCAGTATGTTCAGTACAGTTAAGTTGCTTTTAATCCTTCAGAAAAGAGAAGGAAAAGTAAAAGAAGGGAAAAACAGAGGAGAGGAGAAACACACCTACACCCAGGGTATAGAAAATTGAGTGATTGTCTTTAACTAGCATGAGGTTAGTTGCTGGTGCTCACTGGTACATAGAACAAAAACACCTCTGCTTTATAGACATAATATCAGGCCATAAATCCATACTAACAGTACAAATAGGGTAGGTAGCTTCTTATGTTTCTTAGTGTACATAACATACCTCATCCAGCCTGTATCTTTGAAATATGCTTTCTTGTTGTAGGTTTCTCCTATTAAGCATTTTAAGTCAATTTTTCAGTAGAATGGAGCTCAATGGGATATGCCTTAAATCCTGACATGAATTTGAATACTCATCTCCCTCTAGATAGTGATGTTACTGAATGGGAAGTTCATTAGCAGCATTCTCTTCTTTCTTTCTCTGATAGCTAGCAACATGTCCTTCCATATGCATAGGAAAGTCTTGCAGAAACTCCTGCTCCAGAAAAGCCTCTGTCTGCCAGGAGCAGCTCTGGGACTGGACTCAGCAGCTGGCAACAGTAACTCTTTGGACACAGGTAGCAGCAGGCAAAACAGCCTCCCCTGCACGTATTTTTGTGAGCATCATCAACCAAAGCATTTATGAGTTGCCAATTTGCTCAGGCAGGGCGACACTGAGAGGCAGGCCAGCTTGATCTTTGGCAGATTTCTCTCTCATCACAAACTCAATTCCATTCTCTGGCCAGGCTGACAATCATTTCAAAGATAAGCCTCATGTTCAAAGTCTCAGAATGATTTTACTTTAATTTACTAAGTACCTCTAACATTTGAACCAAATGATAATGTTAATGTAATGGGTCTAAATTTGCAATTCAAAAATACATTTCACAATTATAATAATCATCATTAAATTTAGCCCTTTTCCCCTTTCTCCATGTATGATCAAAATAAAAGTGTGGACTTGGAAAGGGAATGAGACAAATGGGAGTAGAAGAGAAAAGCTAGAAAAGAAAGTGGAAACAGAAAAAGAAAGATCCAACAGTGTTTAAGGGAAGAAGGAGGAGACAAAGTGAGGAGAGAAGGGGAGAAATGATAAAGGTAAGACTAGTGAAGAGAGAAGGAGCAAAGAAATGAGTGAAATGTTGGAGAAAAGAGAAAAGATGTTCTGGGATTGAAGGTATTCTCAGATTTTTACTTCTCTTCTCATCCAGTTCTTATAGTCAATGGCCATTCTGGGATCGTCCTGAATGAGCCACCATTTCGTTTTGTAACAAATTCATTCATCCTGGAATTTTCATGTTGCATCTCCAAACTTTACCTGTCAAAATCTTGACTTATAACGAGAACCATGCATGCCGCTCTCTCACTAATGATTGTTTTATGTGTGACATATCACAAGTGTTGGATGGTAGTTTTTCTTTACCAGAGATTTGGCTTCAAGGATTCTTGGGTGGCATCTTGGCTTTAAACAAGAATGCACTTCAGCAGTCTATTTTCAGCTCGACAATAAGGGAGGACACATTAGTGTGCTCATTCATTTTTCTCTGAAGTAGTTTCAGTCTCTCACTGACCCTACACAGATATTCATTTTCAGATGATTTTAAAATAGAGTTTTTGTTTCTGCCAAAGAACTGACCTCTTGAATGGCATCATTTTTCCCCCATTCTTAAGAAAAGAAAGAATTTTCTTTTATGGCTTTCGTCATTATCCAGAGACTGGTGTTCTACCCCCTGTGGATTTACTTCAAGAACAAATATAATATTTATGTTGGATAATCCGTACATTAAAAGTACCATTCAGATGGTGACCAATTCTTCCTAAAATTTGTGAAGTTCTTGTTGTATTTAGACAGCTCCACAGTATTATGTATGATGTGGTTTTAGCAGAGAAAAATATGGTTCTTCAAATTTAAAATGTACTGTTTATAACACATTTCTTCTTAGTGTAAACAAACATTTTTGGTTTAAGAACTTCACAAATTAAAAATGTTTTCACTAAATATTAATTTGCTCAGTTACAATACGAATAACAATATGCTATGAAGAGTTCAGACTTATTTGGACATGTAACACTTTTTTCTTGAGATACCAGTTAATATGAAAAAGCTAATCTTTTTTATTTTTTTCAATGTTTATTTACCTTTGTGAGAAAGAGAGAGAGGCATGAGTGGGGGAGGGGTAGAGAGAGGGAGACACAGAATCTGAAGCAGGCTCTAAGCTCTGAGCTGTCAGCACAGAGCCTGATGCAGGGCTCGAACTCACAGACCCAAAGATCATGACCTGAGCTGAAGTCGGACCCTTAATCGACTGAGCCACCTAGGTGCCCTGAAAAACTAATCTTTATTATTTAGTTTGACCAGTAGAAAAACAGAAATCCAGATTCATGACAAGACCTGAAAAAAATGAAGTTAACCCATGAATAGAGTTTTACAGATGAGGAAGCCAACAGAAATGTTAGTACAGGTGCATGTCTAGTAGATGGCAGATATCAGTGGTCTGAATACCTAGCTTGTGTTTTTGTTTTTAAATTATCACTTTTTCTAGTGACTGATGACTTTTTTACTAGATTTTATTTCCAGATTTTCAGACTATGAATATACAAAATCCACCAGCCAGACTGCATCCAGGCCAAATCTGCCAGGTAAACCAGTGCCAAATATTTACTTTATAGATAGACCTGTAACCAAGCATGTCTTGCAAGAAAAACTAATGTGAAATATAAAATTAAAATGACTGAGGAAGAAAGGACAAGAGAGAAAAACAGAAGGAAGAACAGGAGAGGTTCCAAGACAAAGTCAAGAACTCCAGCAATTTGAAATATGATGTGGAATTAGGAGACAGACCCTAAGGAACAACCACAAAAACTGGAGGAAGGAGTGAAGAAAAGTGTCATCAAATTCAGAATAAAAATGAGTTTTCAGAACAGGAGTTCTGATTGTAGTGTTGAATACTCTAAACCTTTCAACGCATAAAGTTACCTGAAAATAATTTATTCAGTCAAGGAATTTGGGTTGTATTCTAGGATACAAAATCGGTGGGCTAAAGCACTTAAATTTTACATACTGTGCAGGTTTGTCACTGTCTATACTTACTGGTAAAAAGAATTTCAGTCCGGAGGCTGTGTTTCTTTACCAATTTTTATTTGTTCTACAAGTCTACTTTCTCATACCTAAGGGGCACTCAATCGACATAAAACCTGTATGCTTCCAAAATATTTTTATAGGCGCCGAAACTATGGGCTTGAGTCAGATGATCCTGATTCAATCTTGGCTATAACCATCTACTTTCTGTGTGATATTGGGCAAGATACTTATTATCTGTGGCTCATTTCCATCATTAGTAAAATGTGAGAGGAGTAGTCCTTAACCTATCGAGTTGTGAAGAATAAGTAAGATAATGCATGTAATGGGTTTGGAAAAGTCATTGGCCTGACTCATCAGCGGTTAATACATTGTATTAGTTATGGGCCGAACAAGAAAAAAAATCCTCTCAGTTGCGTTTAGCTGAAGAGAAGTTAATAGAGAATCTAATTAAAGAGATAGGTGGAAAGTTCAGGGAGCCAAAGAGGAATCTGAGACATTCTTGGACTGCAACAGTAGAGTCATTACAACACCTAAGCTTGAAGGGAAAAGAGAGGAATTAACAATAGCGATGCCTGATGAGAACTGGACCTGTGGACAAGGAAAACGCTCCCTACTCCTTTCTGCCATCACCTAGCTGGTCTTTGTATTGGTTGAATCCAAGGAGGACAAAGGAGCCCAAGTGTTCAGCCATAACTGGATCTCAGAGCACAGAGGAGCAGAGATGGTATGAGGAGGGGAAGGAGGGAACAACACTTTATAACCAAAATATTCTACACTTTTTGACATTCAGTATCCGTTTTTGGTTTTTATTTAGATGAAGAGTATTTTATCCCCAAAGAGTTATCAGCCATCATATAATCATGGGATGATGTCAATGTAGTCAGATTGCCATCTAGAACATAAACTATAACATGAGCCACAGCCAATACTTTTCGTATATGAAGACAGGGAAAAGGACAAAAGAAATGAGAACTTAACATAAAATACAGCTATGACAGTACCTATGCTAGCAGGTAATAAAGCCTAAATTGATAACCATTGATTCCTTCTTACATCATCTCTTCTATGTTTCCCTTAACCTTTGTCAGCATTTCAACTGGGGTGGGTTCTTTACCCAGAGGAGTGACCTGAGTCATCATTTCTGCAGTGTCCAAGACCTTAATGTCTTATCTTCGCTGTATTGCCGCGGGTTACTTTCGGTCATTATTATTGGATGGAGATTATTAATATCTACTCAAGGATTTAATTGAGAACCTTTAATGATGGGACCATTTACGCATGTGGCAAACCACTGAGGTCTGCCACCTACTAGATGTACCTCTATACATCTACTCCTATATGTGTGTTTCAGTGGAAAGGAACCAACAATACATGCTAAGATGCCTGGTGACTATCGCAATAGCAGAAAGTAATTCCCACCTGTAGGCATGATATTGTTCTCAGAGCCTGAGAGCTGACTCTCAGCCACTGCTAGACTGCTGAGTCCCCAGAAGGGAGCAGCAGAAGGAACAGCCGACAGCCTTCTCATTCTCTTACATCTTGCTTATGCCCCCCACTGACTGCAACCAGCCGGATACCAAAGACCAAGGAAGCCATAATGATAAAACCATTAAGCCTCAATTCATCATGACACAGGGAAGAGAAGAGAGAGGGGAGAATGGATCTTGTTGGGAAGATAGAGAATAAATGGCATGTATGTGTTAACTATAATTGTTATTTTATTTTTATTAATCTGTCTTCAGCTTTATTTCTACTGCATCTGGGCCACTGGTGATTCTAGTCATAGGCAGCTTTTTAAACAAAAGCAAAACTGATTCTGTGGCGTGGGTGATAACAAAGAAAGACCTTTCTTGACAAAAAATTATTATTTGATTTTAATTTCTTTGGGGGGTTTAAGGAGTTAGATTATAAGATTTTATTTTCATATGAGAGTACGGTATTCCTTGAACAGCTAGTGACAGAGTAAGTCATACATAGGTAACTGTAGTTATAAGTTAACATTTTTAAAAGAATGATCTGACATCTTGCTGAGGGCAAAAATAGGAAGAAAATAGTCTACATTTCTGGCAAAGTAATGTAAAGAGAAAGAAACAAAGTATTTACTGGTGGAAAAGGGCAATGTCAAATTTGGACAAGGTCCAGCCTTGGGAAGAAAGAAACAAGGGCTAAAACTCTGTGAAGTGTTTTCTAATTTTGTTGGCCCTCTAGTCTTGGAGTTACCTTCTACATTGGATTCCTTAATTGCTTAATAATTTTAGTTAATTATAAAATACTTAAGGGTGGCTCTAACTTTTATATAAGCAAGTAAATTTAAAAATTAGGACTATATGAGTGTCCATACGTACAATCCAACACTTGGTTTCCTCCACAGTGAAGGAAAAGGATTCATGTGGTCACGGATGGATAATTAAGACTTTGTGAAATGACTACATTTCGTTCCTTAAATTAACATTTTTAATGGTTCCTGGGAATGTATTTGAATTCCCCCTTCCACTTAGAAATTAATTTAGAAAACACTTCATTTTTTGGAGGCACCTGGGTGGCTCAGTCAGTTAAGCGCTTGACCCTTCGACTCTTGATTTCGGCTCAGGTCACGATTGCACGGTTTGTGAGATGGAGTCTCGTGATGGCCACCGCGCTAACAGTGCAGAGCCTGCTTGGGATTCTCTCTCTCCTTCTCTGTCTGCTCCTCCCCCCTCCCTTTCTTTCTCTCTCTCTCTCTCTCAAAAAATCTATAAATAAACTCAAGAAAAAAAAAAAGAAAACACCGCATTTTTGTGATCCAGAGTTTTCAGAAATACATTATAAGCAGAGATGTGTTGTGCAGAAATAATGAGGAAGTACTTTCTGCAGTTTTCATTAGTGGTTGGCAATGGGTATGGGGTGATTAGGTTGGAAGACCGCACTGAAGCACATTACCGATGACCCCCACAAGGTGCTCTTGTCCTTGATACAGGCAACTGCTTTCTGAACTAAGTTGTCTTGCATCTTGGGAAGATAACAACTGTTTCATAGTCTTAAATGAAACCTGAACCTTACTACTAGCTTGATGCACACTAATCACTATATCACTGTGAAGCTTATTAAAACTGAATGAAAATCCAACAACCGGCTTTTCATCAAAATATTCATAAGATTACCCCCCTCCCCACCATGGAGAAGTACTCTGCAGGCTCGGATCAGTGAGTTAAAGGCTCCCTCAGTATGCATTGACACAGTGGACCATAGCAGCTTTGAAAGAGCCATTATAGTCTATCATGTCAATGGTCTGTGCACGAGGACTCCCTTAGTATGCATTGACACGATACACCATGATGGCTACAGAACATATGATTATGATTTCAGTGGAAGAACCATAATGGTTGCATTAAGATTTCAGTGAAATTTCAATGGAAGCATCTCATATTCTTCTCGTGAGATCATAATGACTCAAATGAGTGTGTTATGATCTCAGTATAAGTTTAAAAAAAATTAAAAAGAGAGACACAGCCAGTAAGATTAGGTTCTTTCAAAGTCATATGTTTGTTTCTCCCCTTTCTAAGGCATTCCCTTATTTTACACAAACAATAAATAATCAGGGATGAATTTATGAACAGGTTTACAAAAGGAACATAAATAATAATAGTAGTGACAACATATATTGATTTCTAAGCTTACTTTGCTATGCCAGGCGCTATGCCTACTCCACAGCTATCATCTCATTTCATAGCAAAAACACCCCTGAGATTAATACTGTGATTTTTCCTTCATGGCCAAGGAGGGTAAACAGGGCCTTAGAAAAGGTAGATAATTTGGTCAAGGACCTACACGGTCAAAGGCTCTCAGAAAATGAGTTTAACAACTGGACTAATCTTACTTTGTCAATTACATAAATTCAAATGTCTGCATTTCAGGATTTCCGTGAATGGTTGCCATACAATCTGAGTTTATCAGTAAGCAATTGTACATTTAATTAAAAATGTAAGTAGTCACAAACAACCTTTTACAAAGGCCTTTCAAAATTTTCTCATTCAGTTCCCCTAGCAACGTTAGAGAAAGATACAATGAGTCCCATACTATAAATATGGAGATGAAAATAGAAATCTCTGAGGCATATACAGTTTATTCAATGTACCTCAAAGAGGGAAACACAAGCCAGATTATCAATCAATAGAGCTGGATTTACCTGTTTTGTTTCCCATATTCACAAACCTTTTCTTCTAATGAAATCTTAAGCAAAAGTTCAATATAACAAAGAAATGAAGGGCACCTGGGTGGCTCAGTTGGTTGAGCATGTGACTTCGGCTTAGGTCATGATATCACAGTTCATGAGTTCCAGCCCCACTGTGGTCAGCACAGAGTCCCTTTCAGATCTTCTGTCTCTCTCTCTCTTTCTCTGCCCCTCCCCTGCTTGCACTCTCTCTCTATTAAAAATAAATATTTTAAAATATTATAAAAATAAATAAAATTAAAAAACAATGAGCCGCTTCTCCTACAGTGAGGCTCAGTCTGTTTGCCCCACATTCAACCCTTATGTCTTTTTTTAAGGGAACCTCTCAAATTATGAAAACAATGCTTTAAATAATTGTACTATTTAACAATCCAGGTCTTTAAGATACAAGTTGAATCCCACATATTCTGAATTCGTGAAAGTGATCAGTAGAAACAAGTTTGTACAACCACATGTATTCTCATCAAACTATTGGAACTTTAAAAAAGGATATAAAACTTTAAATTGGTCCCAATAGAAAGTGCCAGATGAGTATTCTTAGGAAACTAGATTTTTATGAAACTCAGCAAGGTGGTGTTCTTCCCAGTGTGGGAGGGGTTATTGGCAATTGGCTTTAACAAGTATTAAATATCATTATAGTGTGTTATAAAAAGAATTATTATTCAACATTCCATGTATTTTTAACTTTTTACATTTATTTACTTATTTGAGAGAGAGAAAGAGAGCATGCACAAGTGAGGGAGGGGCAGAGAGAGAGAGAGAGGGAAACAGAATTCAAAGCAGGTTCCAGGCTCCACACCATCAGTGCAGAGCCCAACGTGGGGCTCAAACCCACGAACCGTGAGATCATGATGTGAGCTGAAGTAAGATGTTAAACCAACTGAGCCACCCAGACGCCCCAACGCTCCATGTATTTTTAATATGGACGAGGTTTGGGAACATTTTAGACTGGGAAGAATCATTTTTTATTTACTTCATATTGTTATAGCAGGGACCTTCCACCAGCCAGTGATCCATGTCATTTTACCGAACATGTCACATTAGAACAGCAGATTAATTCACAGCCGACAATAAACACTCAGGGCAGCTGTAAGCAACCTCCACTATAATGTCCAAACAACCACGTCTGACATTATGCATTAATATTGCTAACCCTGGTAGTAACCCTTTTCATAATAAAAGAGTCCTTTTACCCAGAAAACAAATCACATGGAAATGTCATAACGTTCCCAGAAAAAAAACTGTACATGATTACAGATATATATTGAGGGTGGCCAAACAAAAGAAAAATAATTTGTCATCTTGGTTGACACAGTTTGACTCAGGTAGAAAGAGAAGGGCTTTGGAAAAATAAAATTCAAGCAGAAATATGATGAATGTTATTTTTTTGTTGTTGTTGTTTAGGCTGTGGGCTGCTTAAATCTGAGGAATTTGAGCGTGCAAATAAAAGTCACATTAACCTGTAAGGGTATTGCTGGAAGAAATATGTACCTATTTATATCATAAATGTCCCATCTCTCATACCTCCTCAGAAAAAGGTAAAGGGCATTCAACTGCACTGAGAAACCAGTTGCCAATCACAGCAGTGAGACTACTGTCCCTGGGTTATAATTATTGTTCTAAGTTCACTGTGTGATTTCAGGCAGCCATCACTGTTTTTCAGTAGCTCAGCCAAAGGCCTCAGATTCTGATCAGTGAGAAGAATGCTATTTGCTCCTTATTTACCCTCACCAGAATGTTGTGACATTCGAAGATATGATATCCGTTAAGTGCTTGCTTAGAAAGCAAGTGATTTATAAACGCTGATCTTCCAGAAGAAAATGGAGGATCTTGACGGTCCCAGGAAAATGCAGTGATTGATCCTACTCTTTCCTAAATGAATAGAGATATATATAGATATAGATATAGATATAGATATAGATATAGATATAGGTATAGATAGATATATCCTATTATATGTATCCTAATTACATATATCCTAATATATATATATATCCTATAATAGGATATAAAAGGCTTGGTTTCTTAAAGGAATGCAGAGTTAAGAATAAATTCTGAAAAATCATAAGATCCTTCCACCATCTTTAGCTGAAATAAAGAATTTATCTGAGGAGTATATATATTGTTGTGTGGTGCAATTGTTTCCCCATTTGCATGCTTCAATAATTATATGTACATACATTCACACGTAGGCACATATGAGAATATATATAGGAATATATATATATATACACACACACACACGCTTATATGTATGTATTGAATATCATTTCTGAATATAGGTAGGTGTGGAGGAATATAGATAGTTTTTTCTGCTGTTTTGATTTAGACAGTTTAAGAATTCCATATGCTTTGATAATCTTTTTTTTAGTTGTATTTCTGGATATCCAGTTACATATTTCAGTGGCACAGCAAATAGTAATGCCAACAGTCCTATCAATATTCTTGCAAAATGATGCATATTACTTTTTCCTTTAAAATTTAGAAACTTAGAGTTAATTATGTTACTTAAGACTTCTCATAGGATAGCTGTCTTCTTGTAAATAGAATGGAAGATAATAGGGTTATCATAAAGGGTTGTCATAAAGGGTTTGGGGAAGCACCCCATGCCTGCCAGCCGCTGTAATTTTAGGGACAAAGTCAAGCTCTCTGATTCCAGGGAGCATATCCTTTCCCTGATTGAGTTGTTCCAAAAGTATGCACATTTCTCCCCATGAGCCCCAACATCTCCAAGTCCTGTAATTCAACATGGTTCCACAGTCAAATTGTCATTTAATGACGAACAGAATTATTTTATGTTAAAAAGAAAATATTAATTGGCATTGTTCAAAGGCCAAGATGCCATTCAGGAAAGATGGTGTTAGCCCTGGTCTATTCCCTTCTTATTTGCCTTTATCCCTTTCCAAAATTTATCTTTCATAACAGTTGATTGAAGGGCCCAGACCTTATGTGTCTTCAATTGCATGTTTTATTGATTGAAATATGTTAGGAAAAGGTACAGTGTATTGATTTTCTCCGCCTCTAAATAGAATGTAAGCATCATTAGCTTATATACTGAAGTATTTAAAACAGTCTCAGAAAACCTAGAAAAATCATGGCATTGCATGGTACTCCCATTTTACCCTCCATATGCAGATGCATAGTGTTACCTTTCCCAAACCTGACACAGCTTCCTTCTGCCATCAAGGTAAGATAATGGGAATTTTTTTTTTTGCCAACAGCTGAACAGAAGATTCCCAAAAGATAGAAACAAGTAGAGGGATAGTTTTATCTTCTATGTCCCTGGAGGGGAAGGACACTCCAAAGAATAAAAGGGCAAGCGAAACTGAGAAACCTTGCTCATTTACATAGAAGTTTTAAGAAGTTCAGAGTACTTAATACATCATCAAGTCAATGCTCAGAGGCAAACCGAAGTGCCCATATTCCTATTTTCAGTTAGGTCATGAGAGTAAGTTAGGTATCTTCTAATTTGCAATTAACTTATTCAGGGCACTGGAGTATCATTGAGCCCATTGCATTGGCAATTTGCTAAATGGTATGCTAGTGACCAGAAAGAAGGAGTGCAGTTCCCTGTGTGCTAACTTATTTCCAGGAAGTAACTTGCACACTGGAAGACTCCAGCCGATTAGACCTCAATTATCCCATAAAGTACTAGACATGTCAGAGCACATAGACTCAATTCAATGGCCTCAAAATCAAAGCTAGACAAGCACAGCACAAACATGGAAGTTGGAGCCCGGGTATCGGTGACGGTAAGGAAAGTGTGGTTTCAAAATGTTTGTGATAAACCATGTCTGTCCAATATATTAGGTATCAGGTTGCCTTTAATGGGGTTATATGGCTAAAGTGACCCAATGATTGGGAAGTGTAACTAGAAGTTTAATGCACATAACTCAAAGCACAAAGAGAACAAGCTTTATAAGGTCACATTCTCTTTGCTCTTAATGATTATAAGAGTTCAATAGAGCTTCCAAAACTCAGGAATAATCCTATAGAAGATTAAATGAAGAGGCCGCATTTACAAATTTACTTGCCTGTTCTATTTGCTCATTTTCCATGTTTAAATGAAATATTGTACTGTTCTCTGTGTTTATGATTAATGGCAAACACATTATTTGCAGGATATGTAAAGCTAGTTTTGAAAACTCTTTTCTTTTGACCTATCCTAAGGACACAAGGTATAAGACAATCAGGTCTATGCTTCATGTGGCTCCTTAAAAAGTCCTTGAAGAAGGTGTAATGCAAATCTTATTTTCCATTTATTATGTTACATACAGTGCTCTGAAAAACTGGAAAATATTGATTTTTCACTAAGAACATTATTTAAATCATTTATTTTATGCTCACTGAGTCAGAATTAGCTATAAGCTTTAAAAAATTACATTTATTTAAACTGTGTAACACGTTATGGCAGAGGAACTGTGCTGAGTAGGCATTTGTGATTAAAGTGTCACTTATGGTAGCTGCCCAAGAATCTTCCCTACAGAGCTGAAAAACTCCCACTGACTTTTTAAAAGAGAAAAGTTTCTCCTCTGGACAATGCAAAACATTTATTCTTGAGGAGAACTTATGTATGAACAACCCTGGAGGATGGTACCAACACCAAAATGAGGCCTAGAGCCATGCTTCATTTTTTGCTTATTATTTTGAGCATAAGAAAATGAAGGATTTCAGTATCAAGTAAAAAGTTAATAAATCTGTTATCAGTCTGTTTGGAAACCTTTTCTTTTTTTCTTCCAGCTTATGGCACAATAACATCTTTCCTGCTAAAGCAGTTGAATGTTCAAATGAGTTGTAAAACTCTGATTTTAGATAGATGATTAGATAGATAGATGATAGATAGACAAAAACTATTTTTTAGCAATGATATACTAAAATCAAAGTGAGGGAGACATTAAAATAAAAAAATAAAAAAAGAAATAAATGAATTAATACTGTCTAAAGCTGGAGAAATAGCGCCCCCCCCCCCCAAAGAGCTGAAACAATTATTTGAGTGTGACTTTCTTCACATGATTTCAGTATCAGGACCAATCTTGGAAGGACCATATCCCTTCTTCTGTGATGTGTCAACAGATGCACTATTTTTTAAATTCATTTATTTATTTTGAGAGAGAGAGAGAGAGACAAGAGCATGACAGGGGATGGGCACAGAGAGAGACAGAGAGAGAATCCCAAGCAATCCCGATGCAAGGCTCAATCCCATGAACCATGAGATATGACCTGAGCTGAAATCAAGAGTCGGACACTTAACTGACTGAGCCATCCAGGCGTCCCAACAGATGCACTATTTGGCCCTCTTATATGGGAGCTCAGCCTGGGATTTTTAGATTGCATAATGATGAGCTCACCTGGAAGTATATAATACTGAGATATATTCAAAATAGTATTCATAAAATAGTTTTTACTGAAATCTCCCACAATATCAAAATTATATTTACAACTAACAAAATCATGTCTAATAATATAGTATATACTGCTGTCTCAGTTGTACTAAGTATGGAGATCCTACTATGTTTCTGGCATTTTCTAAGTTTGTAGCGCCCAAATCCAAATATTACTAAGATTCAGATTTTAAAGAATTCACAGTGTCGCAGAGTAGAAGTACAACCACATATTTAAGGAGTCATTACAATTTAAGGCAGAGGTATTAGCAAATCTAAAATGTGAAAAGGTTTCTGTAGAGGGGCTAAAAGGGATTACAATAAAACCAAAGTAACCATACTTAGTGTGGTGGAAAGCCCATGGAATTTGCAGTCAGAGAGATCTGTGTTCATATGTTGGCCCTTCCAGGGATAATGACTAATGATTGATATGGTGATGAAATAAATCTATTAGTATCAATTACTATAGCATTGCAATAGAAAAGAAAAAAAAAAGACCTTACAAATTGAATGCTACAGAGCTCTCTGAACAGCCAGGTTTATCCAGTTGTTCAATTAGGGAAAAATCTCAACCTCACAGAGGATAACAGAGGAGTAGACCTGCCATAGCTCTCTAGTGCCAAAAGTAGATAATAAGGGGAGCCTGGGTGGCTCTTGTTGGTTGGTTAAGTGTCTGATTCTTGATCTCAGGGTCATGTGTTCAAGTCCTGCATTGGGCTCTGCACTGGGCATGAAGCCTATTAAAAAAAAAAAAAGGTAGATAATAAATGCATCAGAGCAGGACAGCTGATTACTCACAGGTAAGCCAACAATGGGAGTATTACCATGGTCGTGGTGGTTCTCCTTGCCCTCAAGTCCACAGGGTGACACAATGGCTTAAGTGGAGGATTTGCACCCAGTTCTACAACTGAACAATCCAAGGTCAAGGGCCCAGCATTTCTTGTAGTAGGCAGTAAACAAGTCAGTTGCGCTCCCTCAGGGAGCAAGCAATCGCATCGTAAACAGGTTCTGGTCACTTTGATTAAACTGCTCAGTGTCTGGGAAGGAGAACCCTGGATGTTTGGCACACTCAGCTAGGAAGTTCATTGATGCTCAGGGCCCATGGCAACCGTCTCTCTCAATACCAGTATGAGAATAATGTGGTCATTTCTCATAGAGATATTATGGGGCGTCTGGGTGGCTCAGTCAGTTAGGCGTCGTACTTCGGCTCAGGTCATGATCTCACGGCTTGTGAGTTCGAGTTCCAGGTCAGGCTCTGTGCTGACAGCTCAGAGCCTGGAGCCTGTTTCTGATTCTGTGTCTCCCTGTCTCTCTGCCTCTCCCCAACTTATGCTCTATCTCTCTCTCAAGAATAAATAAACATTAAAAAAAAACTTAAAAAATACTTTAAAGACATAAAAGTAAAATAAGATTCAGGTGTGAATGTTTACTTAAATATTGTTGTGAAGGCATAGAGACAAAAATATGATAATAAATAAAAGGAAAATAAGATGGCAACAAGAGAATGAGATGAGGAAAGTAAGCAGATGGGGAGAAAGATATAGACTAAGGTAGAGATTTACAACCTTGCCACACTGACATTTCAGACCTTGGCACAAAAACATTTGAGGACAAATAATTCTTACTTTGGAGACCTGTCTTGTGCAATGTACGACCCTCACTAGAGGCCAATAGCCACCCTTCCCAGTTATGACAGGCAAAATGTCTCTAGACCTTGCCAAATACTTGGGGGTGGGGGATGGGTGCTACAAACTAGCCATTGGTTGACTACCGTTGGAGTAGGGGAAAGAAACAGGAAAGCAGGCGGGGGGGAAAAATCAAAACTAGGAGAAGACTAACACAAATTACCAGTTCCTTACTTTACACCAGGCACTATGCTAAATCTATTAAATACATTATTTCACTTAATGCTAACAGTATTACTTTGGCAGGAGTATTATTATTATTGTTGCTGTTTTAACTCTGAGAAACAAAAGCTTTTTTACATAAATGAATTGCACGATTTGCTATGTCTCACTGAAATGGTTTGCTATCTACTAACACTTTGCCTGGAAGTTAACAGAGTTAACTAATTGCTGGTTGCAGAATTGGGACACCAAGCTCTCTGTTGGCTCTCTGGTCACTAACATCTGCGTAAGAATTGACATCACAAAATCTAAGACCGGAATCTTTCTCATCATTAAAGAAAGGTTTGGTTTCTTTTTTAAGAAACATGCCAAAGAAAATGTTTTCTGAGGTTTTCAAAAGTGATTAGCATTATTAAAAGATGAAGCTCTGAAAACTCAAGCAAAACTAGAAATACATTCCTTCCCGTCTGTATTCTTTGGGAATCCAATAGAGAAATGATAACATAGTTACGACCAATAAGAGAAAACTACACAAAACGGTTTTTGCGGTGTGTTTCTTTCAGAAGTGTCAATTTTCCCAAATGTTCTCACACTTTAGAAAACAAACGAACAAAAGGTTTATTTAATTTTCTACAGACAAATTTTCCAAAAACAGCACACAGCTAAGTCATGGAGCTCTCACCCAATGTGAGGAAGCAAGATCTGCCTTTCAGTTGGAAGCATATTCCTTTGCAAGGATTGCAGGATACATTCTGCAGGAAGCTAATGACTCGCAGAGACTCACACACTCGAGCTGTGCTGTTCAGTAATAAAACCAGCCCAAATTTATGTTTTTGCCACTCTGATCAATGTCAGGTTTATACACAACACGTAAGCAGGGCTGATCGAAGTATCTGTTCATTACATTTCCAGACTCTGAGATCTGAGCAGAAGGATGTGAGAAAAGACTTATTCTTGGTAGTTTCTGGCATGCTGCATGTAGTATATAAATACATCCTCAAACCAACAGACTCAGGAAATTATTAAAGACTGAAGACATATGTGGGATTTTGCTTGTCTAGGGTCTACACTCATTTGTGGAAAACTGTATATATTTAAATGATTTATTTCATATAAATCTTATGAGAAAAACCATTTGTAATTAATTTTTTAAATTCTGATTTAAATTGCTTTTTAATATAACGTCATTTTGTGCCCACCACGAATTAAACACTTTAACTTCATTTATCACGAGTCAACATGCGTTTATTGTCACATCATGTACATATTTGTCTAAGCCTTTAGATATTGGTGGGGCAGTATTCCAGATAAAAGGTGAAAAATGAATTTTCTCCACCTTTTAAAAGCTTATAAACCAGCAGGAGAAGCAAGAGAGACACAAATAAGTACAATACAGTGTATAAAGGGAGTGCAAAGGGGACAGGAGATGTTCTGCCAGAGGGGATCACGGTTTGAGGGTTGAGTGGGTTGGAGAAACTGGTGGGAGATGAAATCAGGGAGACAGCAGGGTCAGACTGTAGCTTTGCGGGCTCCTACGAATACTTGGGTTTTATTCTGAGTGAAAATGACAACCTTGGGAGGGTTTGGAGTGGAAAAATGAAATAACCATATTTGTTTTAGCAGGATCAACGGTGGCTGTGTTGGGAATAAAGGGAGAGACAGGAGTGTAAGCAGGAAAGCCAGTTAGGAGCTGAGTGCACTAATACAGAGAGAAAAATAAGATGGCTTTAACCAGAGATCACGGAAAGAAGAAAAAGTCAAGTTTGAAAAGAAATCCCACTGGTGCAAAAGCTAGAAAATAGTTTGAGGTGAGACTGAAAATTCTTAACTATGGCCTAAGGTGTTTGGATTTTGTTCAGTAGTCATTTGAGAATCTCTGAGGATTATATTAATTTTAAACACTGTTAAAGATAAATTTTAAGAATATATTTTAACAGTATGTATCAAATGTGTTAAACTTAGCATAATGTATAAACTTGTTCCATTGCTATGTTGTACACTTGAAACTAATGTAACATCATGTGTTAACCACACTCAAATTTTTAAAAATTAAATTAAATTTAGAAGTGTGTATCAATAAAAATGAGAAAAATACAATGATACATATCATAAAATATAGAAGTAGCTGAAAATCAAGTATGTAAAAGAAAATTATAAAACACTAGTATAATGCTAATAAAACATACATTTAAAAAATAATAACAAAAAGATCAAATCAAGAAAAAAAGGAAAATAATACAAAAAACTAAATATAATAAAGTGATTAGATGTAAACAAATACCAATAAAAAACACTAAAAGTTATTAAGGATCATTTTGTACAATTTTGTGTTAGTAAATATGAACACCTTATTGTCACATGTAGAACAATAATTATGCCATCTCCAGGAGAGAGTGCTGTCATCAGAGTACTGCTCAAGAGGATGATCTCCTGTTTAAGATAAATTTTAGAGGATGGGGTGGGATGGATACGATGATGGGCACTTCAAGAAACTACCGAATGCCAATGACTGCCGCCATGGAGATCAATAAATAATAAAAATAAAAATGAAAAAAAAAGTGGTACAGGAAGAACAAGAAGGATTTGTAACTCTGATTTGGAGATCATAGAAAAGCAGAGTCCTAATTTCCAGCCTTTAAGAGAATTAGAGAAGTCAAAGGAATAACTTGAACAGGAAAGACAATGCACTGTATTTCAAGTATGAGGAATAAACATGACAGGCAAGTAGAATGGTATAATACTAAAGGGAGAAGATGGCTTTAGGTGAACTAGTGGAGAACCAGTTTGTTTCATTGGTCACAGAGGTAAATTAAAAGAGACACAGGGCAGTACGAATGCAATATTCCAAATGTTTATTGTGGCAAACATCAAGGCTATTCCCTGGGTCAACATGTGTGTATATGAAGGAAGAGAGGATACCTTGTTTCATGAATCAACCTGACAGCCATGGCCTCTTTAGTCTAGGATTGCACAAGATCATCTGCCCTAAAATATGGAGTTGATGTCAACATCAGAGGGTTCCTTCCCTGTTGCTTTCTCACATAGGGGAATTCTAGGTCTTCTGGGATCTAGAGCATCACTTAATATTTTATAAGCTTCTGTTGAAATATTGCCCTGGGAAAGTACAATGCCAACCATCATAAATAAAATATCATAATTCTATCTTTCTAACATATGTTTTTTACCCACAAATATTTATTTCAAATATTTTATATAAAATATTATATTATTTTTACTGGTAACCATTGTCAGTTTAACAATACAAGTACATGTAATATTTCTGTGATCATTCCCATCCACCCGACTATCCAGTGATTTTATGAATTCCATATATATATGGAGGATTATTAAAAATCTCGTTTAATAAAGATATTCATGTCTTTCTAAAATTAGGTGAATGAAAGAATGTAGAGAAAGAGGAACCCTTACACTGCTGGTGAGAATGCAAACTGGTGCAGCCACTTTAGAAAATAGTAGAGGTTCCCCAGAAAGTTAAAAATAGAACTATCCCATGCCCAGGCAATTGCGCTACTAGGTATTTTCCCAAAGGCTTCAAAAATACTCCTTCAAAGGGGCACATGCACCCCAATGTTTATAGCTATATTATCAACAGGAGGCAAATTATGGAAGGCACCCAAATGTCTATTGACTGATGAATCAATAAAGAACAGGTGTGTATACATAATATGTATACACACAGTAAAACCTTGGACTGCAAGTTAACTTTTTCTTCAAGTGTTCCACAAGACAAGCAAACATTTCTCATAAATTTTAACTTGAAAAAGGAGCAATGTTTTGCAATATGAGTAGTAAGTGACACCAAATGTCACATAAGCACAACTGAGCCAATGGTCCTTGAAATTTGCTTTGATATACAAGTGCTTTAGATTGTAAGCATGTTTCTGGAATGAATTATGCTTGCAAACCAAGGTTTTACTATATATATATATATATATATATATATATATATATATATGAAATGGAATATTACTCAGCCATCAAAAAGAATGATATCTTGCCATTTGCAGTGGTATGGATGGAAATAGAGTGTATTATGCTAAGTGAAATAAGTCCATCAGAGAAATACAAATACCATTTGATTTCACTCATATGTGGAATTTAAGAAACAAAACAGATGAACATAGGGGAAGGAAGAAAAAATGAGAGAGAGAGGCAATCCATAGGGAACTATTAGCTATAGAAAACAAACTGAGGGTTGCTGGAGGGAGTTGGGTGGGGATGGGCTAAATGGGTGATGAGTATTAAAGAGGGCACTTGTAAGGAGCACTGGGTATTATATGTAAGTGATGAATCACTAAATTCTACTTCTGAAACCAATATTATACTATATGTTAACTGACAAGAATGTAAATAAACACTTGATACAAAAAAAAAAAAAAGAAAGAAACAAATGAGTAAAGGTTAAAAAAAAAAAGATACAGGCAAACCTAGAAACTGACTCTCAACTATACAGAATAAACTGATGGTTACCAGAAGAGAGGTGAGTTGGGGGGATGAATTAAATAGGTGATGGGGATTAGCAGTACACTTGTGATGAGTACCGGGATGTCGTATTGAAGTGTTGAATCACTATACTGTACCTGAAACTAATATTACACTGTACGTTAACTAACTAGAATTTTAATAAAAATGCACGAGAAAGAAAAAAATAAAATTAGGTGAATGAATGGTAATATGCAATGATGAAGAAATTCATCAGGGAGATAGAGGATTAAACTTTACTCCTGGTTTAATTTTAATCGATTTTTTCTTTGACCAGTTTACATCTAAAATAAAAACTTTAAAATGTTTTTTTAAGAAATGGAAAATTATCTTTTTAGGATATCATGTGGTTAAGCTACACTATGTCTATAATGAAAAGATAGAACATGACTCTCTTGTATTTCTAGAAATACAAGAAATACAAGAAAATGGTATTTCTAGGAATGATTAAATTATCATTTGCATTTCATGGCCTGAAAAATTGCTTTTGTTCTTTGTGGAGTTCTCAGTGTCATTCTCCTTTTGTCAAAAAAGTAAATTAAATAGCTCAAAGAGGCTTTGTGCAGAAATGTTTGCCTCTTTATTATGTTCTAGAAGGTTGAGAATACAGATATCGCCTTTCTTTGCAGAAGGCAGTATAATAACTCTGACAAGAATATAAGCAGAGTTGTTAGCAAGGCTAAATGCAAATAATGTAGCTAAAGTCCTGGCTTGGGAATAACTAGCACGAGTGTCATCCATTACGACCACGTGTTTAAGGTTGAATTTATATGACTTCAATTCAAAGCAGGGTATATGATAAAGTTTCATATTTAAAATACATGGTCTTTCATTTGTCTTCTGTGTATTCAGAACTAAACTAGTACACCAACTTTGTTTCACTTCTTAGACCCTACTTAATGATTTTTCAGTGTTTAACAAAAGGCCGCTTTATTTTAATTCAGTAAGACTTTAATGTCTCTTACCATTACAACTAAAGAGACCTATAACAAATTAGCTTTGAAACAAATCCACTCCAGTTGCTTTATTTTCTGAATAATCATGAGGTATTGCATGAAAATCTGTAATGACAGGGGTAGTCTGACATACAAGATTTTGAGCATATGAATTCCCTAATTATTTCATGTATTTAGTTTCTTTCCACTTTTATTTTCAGATATAGATCCAAGCTACTAGACTGGCACTCAACATTATTGATTCATGAATCCAGTACTTTTAAAAACATAATTTACTATTTGCTCTTATTAATAAATAGTCAAATATTTCTAATGTTAAGTCTAGTATTCATTCTTCAATACAAAAATCAATATTTTTTCATGTTATCTTTGAGACTAATTTGATCTTTCCTTAAAAAAAATGATAACTCTTGGGGCACCTCAGTCGGTTGAGCTTCCGACTTTGGCTCAGATCATGATCTCACTGTCCGTGAGTTCGAGCCCTGCATCAGGCTCTGTGCTGACAGCTCAGAGCCTTGAGCCTGCTTTGGATTCTGTGCCTCCCTCTCTCTCTGGCCCTCCCCCGTTCATGCTGTCTCTCTCTGTCTCAAAAATAAATAAACATTTAAAAACATGATAACTCTTAAAGGTTTATTTGGAGTCTATCAATATCAAACACCATTTTGATAGGTAATCTACAGGAATATTTCATGATTTTTTTCCTATTTTTATACTTTCATACTTTATATCTTATTAGGAAGGAGCCAGGAAAAAAAGAAGAAATATACGCTGAAGAACGAAAGTCATTAAATACTAATTAAGGCCTGGTTCCTCACCAGGAGGAACCTGAACCAAGCTATTCAAATCACTTGAAGAAATCTCATATTCTGTTCTTACATTAGATAGAGTTAGCCGAAGTCTAAGGACAGCTGAAGGAGTGTCCAATATTTACAAACAAGTGTGCAATTTTTTAATGGAAAAGAAAATACTTCATCTTCCAAATGCATTAAATTTCATGTCTTTCATTCACCAATAGTCTTTTGTGTGTAAGAAGTGATTAAGTTTTTCAGAGTTCTCTTCTGAAAACAGCAGAAGTTTTCCCAGAGACTTCCACATACTTTCAATACTTAATAAAAGTACATATAATATAGATTCACTGGAAACTCCTTTCTCTGAAGGAATAGATACTTCGAATATGGGATCCACCTCAATGAGTGCTGATCGATTGCGCCTCTGTGTGTGTTGGGGGTGGGGGTGGCATGTAACAGGGATGAGAGGAAAGAATGATAGAGGGAAACATTAACTGTGGATCCAAGGAATTCACAATGATCTAAGAAGAAAAAAATTATTTTTACCATTTAAGTTTTAAAGCAAGTTTTTCTTCTTATAAAAGTTAAATAAACAGTGCTCAAGACTTTGAAGTGTGGTGCTCCAAGAGACACAGACATGGAATCAGATCTACCTGTATGGCACTCCAGAGCTCTCACTCTGGGATGCAGTCAGTATTGGTTTCCTTGAATGATGATCGATAATCAGAACAGCATAGACCTACCTCATTCTTCCCAACTCCGTAAGTGTAGGAATTTTAAAAATCATTATGAGCTTGATTACTCTTGGATATTAACTCGATTACTTTGGAAAAGTGTAACTTAGGGCCTTATTATTTCAAGTAGGCCAAGAGAAATGATAAAACACTCTGTTAGAGTAATTCATGTAATTTTTCCTTGTTCAGAAAAAAGAACAGCTTTAAACTCGCCTTTAACTAAGAGAAAACTCATAAAAAACCTTTCTGCCAGGGATATATAACTTTTATAAGGGCAAAAATGACATTTATCTAGGAGAAAATCACCTTTGATCATCAGCATTTGGAAGCTGAAATCAGAAAATTTTAATTTCACTGTTAGTTGGGGATGACAGTGATTCTCTCCGATTGCTTTTTGATGCTAGGATTTTTATTTTTTTGATCTTTCAAAATTTAGATGTCCATACTTATTTCAAACCCTAGTGGCAGTTCTATTGTAGATTTAAATCTGTGCATAAGTCCTGTTTTCCTTGCTTTGACACCCAGCTGAGCTATGATACTGGTTCATTGTAATCACAGTAGGAGGAATGGAAGTGAAAGATTTCTGAATAAATGAAGTAATTTTTTTCTTGCCTCTGCTCTTGGACAAAAAGAAATCTGAAGCTTCTGTGGAAATTCTGTGTCACCTATAAACCCTCTATGAGCATGGTCAACTCATTGGGTAAGGGATATTTCTAGGAAGATATTTCCAACGGAGTTCTTTGTTTTAAGTTAAATATTTAAGATCCACTATATTTATGGAATCAAATAGGATTCACCCATAAATTACTTATTCTTCCACATTAATTAGTCATCTCTGTTGTCTTTAGGACATCCTTCAAGGAAAAGTAAATAAGAGCTCTAGGAGTTAGGTAATGAAAATTGCCCTATGTTCAAACAAATTATTTAAAGAAATTAGTTTGGGCCATCCAATGCTGGATTGTCGGCTCCTTATTTATTTTCATTTTTATGTTTTTTGGAGAGAGAGAGAGAGACTGAGAGCACGAATGGGGGAGGGGCAGATGGAGACAGAGACTCTTAAGCAGGCTCCACACCCAGTGTGGCATGGCACCCAATGTGGGGCTCAATCTCATGATTGTGAGAACATGACCTGAGCCAAAATCAAGAGGAGAGAGCATGAGCCAGGGAAGAGCAGAGAGAGAGAGAATCCCAAGCAGACTCTGTAAAGTCAGCACAGAGACCAACATAAGGCTCAAACTCACGAAACCATGAGATCATGACCTGAACTGAAATCAAGAGTTGGATACTTAACTGACTGAGCTTACCAGGTACACCTCTCTCACCTTTTTTAAAATGCCTTTTGTCAAATTCTCAGGTAAGACGACTGCAATCTATTTCCCAGATGATTTTACGAACTTTTTATTAACTCCGTACTTTTATTGTATTTTTACTTTATTATTATTATTTTGAGTAAGGAATTTTATTTTATATTATTTTTTTAATATATGGAATTAATTGTCAAATTGGTTTCCATACAACACCCAGTGCTCATCCCAACAGGTGCCCTCCTCAATGCCCATCACCAGCCTCCCCTCCCTCCAACCCCCCATCAGCCCTCAGTTTGTCCTCAGTTTTTAAGAGTCTCTTATGCTTTGGCTCTCTCCCACTCTAACCTCTTTTTTTTTTCCTTCCCCTCCCCCGGGGGTTCCTGTTAAGTTTCTAAGGAATTTTATTTTTTAAATATTTATTTTTGAGAGAGAGAGAGAGCAATAGCCAGCAGGGGAGGGGCAGAGAGAGAGAAAGAGACAGAGGATGGGAAGCAGGCCCGATGCTGACTGCAGAGAGAGGGCAGCAGATAGCCCAATGTAGGCTCAAACCCACATACCGTGAGATCATAACCTGAGCCAAAGTCAGACGATTAACCAGCTGAGCCACCAAGGCACCCTCTACTTTTGCTTTAAAAGGATGGATAACGAGAGATCAGCAGAAATGCCATTAAAACTGCTATTTGCTTAAAGTTGCTCGTATTAGTTTGGAGAATTCACATTTCTATTAACCTGCTATTCCAGGGGAAAAATTGGAATTTACTGTACAAGAGTTAAATATCATAATAACCTATATTGTGGGACCTGAGACACAACCGTGTGTTCCTTTCCTTAGATTATCATTTGTGTTGATTTTAGGACCTTTTTAACTACCACTCCTTCCTCTAATCTCTCTCTCTAGTTTGACCTTTATGCTGCATGACATCACTTTGATAATGACTCAACCTCTTATCCTGATTTAATTTTATTCCATGACCCTCATTGGCATTGCGGATTCTAGCCATGTTTACTTGATTTTGATTGGACTGTTCCCTTCTTTAATTCAAATGTATCCCACTCATTCTTTATGAAGCAGCTATTCTAATGCAGTCCCCTGCTTTGTCATGTAAAGTTAGTGATCCACCTTCTTGTGCTGTGGTAGCACATGAAGTTGTGCATTTATGTTTTGCGGAAGTAAGTTACATTATGATTATCTTTCCACAGGTCTATCGTTCTTGCAAAACTGAAAACTACAAAACATCCCCTGTCCCTTGTTTGTAGGTGGATCACCTATTAAGATTACTAGGACTTAGGAAGTGGAAGATGGGGAGAAAAGTGTCTCTTCTTAGCAGTTTGTACTTGAATTTTCTTGAAGTGGGAGACCAACTTTATTGCAAAAAAAGTTTTGAGAAGCCCTCTGGGGATAAAAGTTGGCCTGAGGCTGGGCCTGTGCTATATTTCTTAGGAAGTGATTTTGCATTCTAAAGAAGACTGGTCAGACTTAGAGTAAGATCCCCGGATGGTGGCAATAGAGACTTTAGGCAGAATAGGAAGATCTACTGGGGATTAATTAAATAGTTCTCTTTGTTGTGGGCAATGATCTGTCTCCCTACGATATCTTCAATAAGCCCCATAGGCTTACTCACTGGAGTGGGCATTTTATGGTGAATATGAAAAAAACACTGAGCCCTATTTCTCTAAGTGTTTGAAGTCAAAGTAAGAACACTGAACTTTTTAAGAAATACTTTCTACCTCTATGAATATAGAAAAGAATCAAATCAAATCAGACAAAATATTGCCATTTTTTATTTGTGTACTAGAATACAGCACATTCTAGTACTTTTAATTTTCTAGCACAGACTGACCAAAAAGCATGAATTTTGAAAGATTTTCAATAGTATTTTCGTGCAGAATGGCTGTTCCTAAGTAAAATTTCAGTAGGGCAGCAGCAAGAGTTTGCGTATGTCAGAATGACTAGGCTAAAAAGTTTGCCGAGGTGAATAAATAATACATTGAAAAGGTAGAAGTGTAAGCAAAACAAAGTTTTCCAATTTGATGCACACGCATACAAATAAAAGCATAGCATAGGTACAGCTACCATTTATTTGGCACTCACTCTGCTATATTCCCTACACTAAACATTGCCCATACATTCTCTCTTTAGCCCTTACAAAACTCTGAGGATGCTATCATTCCTATTTTACAGATAAGAAAACTGAGGACAAAAGAAGCAAAATGTCATGCAAGACCATGTAAGTGACAATGTAAGAATTTTATGAAGAATTCCTTCTAAGTAAGGTTATCTGATTCCAGAATCCCTGCTTTTAATCCTCACAATAGGGGGGTACTTGGGTGGCTCAGTCAGTTGAACATCCGACTTCAGCTCAGGTCATGATTTCACAGCTTGTGATTTCGAGCCCCCTCGTCTCGGGCTCTGTGCTGACAGCTCAAAGCCTGGAGCCTGCTTCGGATTCTGTTGTCTCCCTCTCTCTCTGCCCCTCCCCTGCTCACACTCTGTCCTTCTCTCCCTCAAAAATAAATAAACATTAAAAAAATTAATCCTCACAATAGGTAGTTATCATTCAGTAGTGATTATGTATGCTCCAGCCAACTTCATTTTGAGATGACACACAGAAGAGGACAACAAGCATTATCGATAAATGAAACAAATTCAGAAAGGGAATTTTTCAAATGAAGAGAAAAGTATACATTTTTTCCTGAAAAATATTAGTGAATTCAACAGTTTTTCTTGACTCAGTTATCTAAATACATGTTGAGTATATGTTGACATCCCTAAACATGGCATTAAGAGTGTTCTTATATATTTTATTTTCTTTGTAAATTTTTATCCCTTATTTTATTTTCCCTAGGCTCTCAGGTAGTTCAAGATTAGTAAAAAGTTGGATAAATTTGAGGGTCTTGGTTTTTCAGTAATCTCCCTGTTCTAAATTATAACTAAACATCTGTGCAGTCATGAGGACTAATTTATTTGAAACTATCAACAAAACAAAAATGCAACCTACTGAATGGGAGAAGATATTTGCAAATGATATATCTGATAAGGGGTTAATATCCAAAATATATGAAGAACTTACACAAATAAACAGCAAGAAAACAAACCATCTGATTAAAAAATGAGCAGAGTACCTAAATAGACATTTTTTTTTCTAAATAAGACATACAGATTACCAACAGACACATGAAAAGAGTCTCAACACCACTAATCATCAAGTAAATCAAAATCAAAACCATGAGGAGATATTGTACACCTGTCAGAATGACCCAAATCAAAAAGATAGAAATAACAAGTATTAGTGAGGATGTGGAGAAAAAGGAACCCTCATGCACTGTTGGTGGGAATGTAAATTAATGTCATCACTGTGGAAAATAGTATGGAGATTCCTCAAAACATTAAAAATAGAAATATCATATGATCCAATATTCCACTACTGCATATTTACCACCCCCACCACCAAACAAAACAAAAGAAAACAAAAACACACAACAAACAAACAAAAACAATTTGAGATGATATATGTACTCCTATTTTTATTGAACCATTATTTAAGATAGCCAAGATATGAATGGATAAGGAAGATGTGGTATATGTGCACAATGGAATATTACACAGCCATAAAAAAGGATGATATCATACCATCCGTGAAAATATGGATGGACATAGAAGGTATTATGCTAAGTGAGAAAGACAAATAGCATATGATTTTACTCATATGTAGAATCTAAAACACAAAACAAATGAATCAACAAATAAAAAGCAGAATACAGAAAACAAACTGATGGTTGCCAGAAAGGAGTGGTGTAGGAAGATGGACAAAATGGGTGAAGGCGTGGTGGAGATACAGGCTTCCAGTTATGGAATGAATAAGTCACAGGAATAGACTTACAGCATAGGGAATATATAGTCAATGGTATTGTAATAGGGTTGTATGGTGACAGATGGTAGCTATAATTGTGGTGAGCAGAGATAACATATAGAGAATTTGAATCACTATGTTGTACATCTGAAACTAAAGTAACATTGTGTGTCAACTGTACTGAATTAAAAACATTTTTTTTAATTTTTTTAAGTTTATTTTTTTCAGAGATAGAGAGCGAGCATGAGCTGGGAGGGGCTGAGAGAGAGGGAGACACAGAATCTGAAGCAGACTCCAGGCTCTGAGCTGTCAGCACAGAGCCCAAAGCGGGGCTTAAACTCGGGAACCATGAGATCATGACCTGGGCGGAAGTCAAATGCGTAACCGACTGATCCACCCACGTGCCCCAATTAAAAAAAAATTTTTTTAAGTTTATTTATTTTTGTTTGAGAGAGAGAGAGACAGAATGCAAGTGGGGGAGAGTCAGAGAAAGAGGGAGGCACAGAATCCGAAGCAGGCTCCAGGCTCCAAGCTGTCAGCACAGAGCCCCACACGGGGCTTGAACCCACAAACCATGAGATCATGACCTAACCCAAAGTTAGAGGCTTTACTTACTGAGTTACCTAGGTGCCCCTAAAAACTTTTTTTTTAAAGAAGAGTATTGTATTTTAAATCCTCAGTAATTGTTCTCAAGAAATGCAATCCTAATAGCTATACTGTGTTTAACACTTAAATTCATCTGGGATCTGCTGAATAGAGGCTGCAAAATACTAGTTGCTATGTTAAAACTGTTATAAAAAAATGTGAATGATATTGAAAGTATATTACTGACCCTTGATAGCAAGAGCTAATAAGAGAGAGGCTGTCAAAATTTTTCTAAAACAGAAGTTCTGTGGGGAGATATATATATATGTGTGTGTGTGTGTGCGTGTATATATATGTATATATATACACACACACACACACATATATATACATATGTATATGTATATGTACACACATATATACATATGTATATATGTATATAAATTATATACAGCAGATCCCACCAGTGTGCAAAACAGCTGACACATAAAAGCCAGCTCAGTCAAGCTCAGCCATCACTTCCATCTGAAAAGAGAAGGGAGAGGTTTTGGCTTCTGGCTCAATTGTGCCCACTTATTGCAATCAATGGTTAGGGAAATTCCAAATACTCAAATCTAGTCCTTCACAACCAGTGTTATTAAGCTATAATCTAAATTATAACTGCTATGGTGATTGCTTCACACTTTGATTACAGGTTGTGCTATGAGGAGGCAGTGATACAGGTGTTAAATGATCACTCTAATAGACTCTCTGTAAGGTGTTTGGCATAATGGGCAGATGCAGCCCAAAATGTCTTAGAATTTCTTCTGTATTTTTTTAAATAATGCCAGAGAATGCATTTTTGAAATAATTTTTTTAATTGGTTCATGGGAAAATAATCAATTCAGCTAGGCCTTTTGGTTACCAGACTTCACAGTAAATAGATCAAAAACAATAATTACAATTTTAAAGATGGGCACTATTCTAGAATGTACCATCTGAGAAACAAGATGAGAGAGACAAAAACATTCAGTGCCTCAGACGATTATTTTCTTCAAACGCAATTACCATTAATGTTCCGAATACTTCAAATATGCAAAATTACTTCAATACTCCTGAGGGAAAACACAGGAAATTAACTTATTTCAGAATTTTCCTCATTTTCTTTTGATTCTGGATCTTACTGAATTTACATTAATGGACATAATTCTGTTTTACCAATGGAAATTCTCACTTTGTTCAAGTAAAATTACAAGAAACTCTGCTGCTTTGGTTGTGTGTGTGTGTGTGCTTTCTTTAGGAATGATGCTTCTATAAACCCACAAAATTTCAGAGTTCAGTGAGACAGTGGCCAGCATTTCACCAATCTGAAAGCTACAGGGCACAGGCTGTATCTTATTCATCATTATATTATGATCAATGCCTCCTAAGTGCCTGGCTCTCAAATGTTCTAAAAATTGCAGTTTTATTGAATTGGTGAATGAGAAAGTTGAGACCCAAAGAAAGAAGCTACTTATCCAAGACCTTGTACCAGTGAGGGGAAAAGCCAGGTTTTGGAATATCAATTCATTATAATTTTCCACTGTAAGTTAACAGAGTCAGGAACATCTTAATACAGTAAAGTAAGACTACTTTCTTTTTATTATAAAGAGATCATTTATTGCCTGGAAAATATAAATGGATACCAAACAGAAACTTACTTTACCTGGATTCTGAAACGACCAATGGAGAGAACTACCATATCTACAAATTCTCTAAACTCTGCCATGTAAGGTGCAATTCAGGGTTGCAGGCAAGTTAGAATTAAAAGATAAACCAGCACTGCTTAGTTCCTTTTGTGCTTGCCAAAGTAAAAATACCAGAAGCACAGAACGAACTGGCTATTGGTACTTTCTGGAATTGACAGGTGATAACTAGAGGAAACTGAATGATTTCTTTGCAGAATGCTAACAAATTTAATTGAAACTTTAATTAAAAGAACATCAAAGTACATCTTTCCTTCTAATAGACAGCACCTGCAACATATGAAAATGATTTGTTTGGGTTGCTAAATTTTTAGTGTTACAGAAGCAATTGACTGCACCCATATGCCCATTAAAGATATTTCCTGATGAACAAATATGTAGGAACTGAAGGATGATTCATTCCTGAAAAATGATTCATTCCTCGAAAAGGAAAATTGTTTGTGGTATCTAATATAGCAATATAAACATCGTTAACCATCCTCTGTGAGATCTGCTGAGATTGGACACAATAATTTGGATTGCAGTTTTAATATTTTGTGAGGGTTTTTTTTTTTCCTTTAGGATACTTAGTAAGAGATCTTTGGGGGAAAATTACCTCAATGACACATGTTGATTATATTTTATCCTGATATGAATGCCATAAATTGCACATTCCAGTTGCTAAAAATATGTGAATATTCCTCAGTATGCTAATTTATTATAGGCAGCCTCATACACCTGCCAAAATAAACACAAAACGAATGGTCTTATTCTATTATAAAACAAACTTCTAGAATTTTTCCAAGTGTCTAGTACTAAACCCATCCATTGACATAAGGTACAGCTTTTAGAAAAAATACTTATTTAGATACAATAGAGATGAGGCTATGGTACACATTAAGAACAAAATATTCTTGTATTACCAAAAGGAGAGAAACATAGTTATTATATTATATGTATTGGAACATATATTAACAAAGTAGATTAGAAATTATAGTGCTGATTATAAGGGAAGTGCTTTATTCATTTAGGTTAATAAAATTATTTTTGATTTTTCATTGCCTTAAAATTTTAATTTAGGCCATTAAATATGAAAAGGAAAATGAAAAGTTACTCCTAAAAAAGATTCAGGAGCATATTGTTATTACCTCCCCAGTCATAAATTATCAACATGACACAATGTGAAAAAATCCAGAATCTCAAATATAATTTAAATTATTTATTTAAAAAAAATTTAAATGTTTATTTATTTTTGAGAGAGGGACAGAGCACGAGCAGGGGAGATGGAGACAGAATCTGAGACAGGCTTCAGGCTGTGAGCTGTCAGCACAGAGCCAGAAGCGGAGCTCGAACCCAAGTACCATGAGATCATGACCTGAGCTGAAGCTGGGCATTTAACCCACTGAGCCACCCAGGCACCCCTAGTTTAAATTACTTTAAATAATTCTTGTGCATCAAGAAATTTGAAGAGCACCAAAATGGTGATCTTGTACAATACCAAGGGCACAGGGAAAAGCTATGATAGAGAGGAGTATACAGAAAAGAAGGATAAGAGGCTAGAAAGAGAAAGCAAGAACAAGAGACAAGATAAAGTAGGTAAATCAACAATAGCAAAGGAAAATTGAGGATTGTAGCTATTTTTTAAAGAATTCTAAGCACATGAATAACATTAATTTTTGCCTTACATATATGAACATATCAGACAAGGATATAATTTCCCTTAATTGTTTAGACAGTTGATTCAATTATGCAATGATATGTAATGGTATAGCAAAATAAGCTTTCAAATAACTATAAAATCTATGATTATATGATTTCAATAAAATTTCATTTAGATGGGAATCATACAGGGAATGGAATACCTTTTTTGTCAATTCTCTTCAATCTTTGTTCTCCCAGTTTGTTACTACAGTAGATTTTATCTTATGAGCTTAATTATTTTGTTTAGTTTATATTCAGCAAGCTTATATTTGTTTTCCATTACCTGATGTCAAAGATATCATTCAGGATCCTCCTTGCATTGTAGTAACTCTCTTATACCTCAACCCGCGTACATTGAGTAATCAATCACTGCCTTTAATGTCTAAATTTGCTTATGTAAAATATTGACATTATGTTGCCTCCTTGATTTCTCTTTCAAGTCCTTCATTTTCTGAACAAGGCTTCTCTCTCCATACCTACCTCTTAAAGATCCCCCACCAATACCCCATATTAAACCATATTAATATAAGAGAAGTTTTTTTTCTAAAAACCTTCTAAAATTTTGTACATTTACCCTCTTTCTTTAGATTGCCATTTTCTTTTCCTCCTTTTCCCACACATTACTGATTTGAATAATTCCTGCTCATCCTTCATAATAATGTCCAGTCATCAACTTCACCAAGAACCCTTCCCTAATTACCCAAGTGGAGATAGGTGTAATGTCTCTGTGACTCCATAACATGATGATCAATAATACTCCACAAACAGAATAGTTATCTAACCTAGAGACAATCAATGTAACATACCTCTGTAACAAATTTATTAAAATTCAGAGACTTTTGGGGAACCTGGTGGCTCAGTCTGTTAAGTGCCTGATTTTGGCTCAGGTCATGATCTCACTGTTTGCAGATTTGAGCCCCACGTGGGGGTCTCTGCTGTCGCACAGAGCCTGCTTCAGATCCTCTGTCCGCCTCTCTCTCTGTCCCTCCCCTGTCCCCATGTTCTCTCTCAAAAATAAATAAACATTTAAAAAATTCAGAGACTCTTTCTAGGTTTTCTTTTTTGTCCTTAAATTCTAACCTAGTGTTATGCTTTGTCTCAGCCTTTGAGACTTTCAGACTTGACCCTAGAGTCGAGGTATTCACTTGGCACATTCCCAACCTCACCCCAGGGAACAGTTTCTCAGACACAAGCCCCATGCCCTATGCTTGCTGTTCAAGAATTTGCACTGCCCTGTTGCACCACAGTGCTGTCCAATAGAACTTATTCAGTCATGAAAATGTTTTATATCTGCACTATCTGGTATGGCAGCCATAGCTACGTGTGATTATTGAGCCTGGAAATGTGGTTATTTTGATCAGGAACTGGATTTTCATTAAATAATAATAATAATAGTTATTATGTTGTTAATTATTATTTATTATTATAATTAAATAATAATTATTATTATTATTATAATTAAATAATAATAATAATTATTATTTACATAGCCATTGTGGCTATTTAACAGAGGCTAGTGGCTACCATATCGAACAGCATAGGTCTATGATTTTTGAACCAAGCTCAAGTACTTTTCCTAGAAATTAGTTAATGGATTCCTTCATTTCCTGGAAAATGGAATCATGGGATCTGAGAATAGATAAGGGACTTTACTAAAAGAATATTAGAACATAAAAGGAAAGAACGTCCCTGCTTATTTTCTTGTCTTTATGATAACAAGATTGAGCTATTTAACTACTTGAGTCACATTGCATTTAAACTTGTAAGATGCTGCTACCCATCCCTTCCTCCATTCATTAGTCCATCTATTCCCTGGCTGATCATTTATTCTTCTGATATGCATTTTGAGCTCCTACAAATGCAGGCACTGTGCTAGAAAATGGAGATATAAAGATGAAGAACTTTTTTTTCTAATCGGAAGAACATTATTCTTCTAGCTCTAAAAATGAAATATATTCTTCTCCAGGTGTTCCTTTTTCCCCATTTTAATATTAACTTTTCAATGTTCTGTCTACACTTAAGAAGAAAGTATGCCTGCCAAATTATTACTTTATTTTTGGCTCTATAGCCACTGCTTTAATATTTATGGGTAAACTGCATGGACTCCTTTTCCAAATCATGACTATAGCATATATTAGCTACGTGACTTTGTGCAAGTTACCTCTCTGGATTTCAGGATGTTGTCTTTAATGCACAAATGAGGAAAATTATAATAACATACATACATACATACCGTTTCCTATTACCTTCAGACCCTGTCCACCTAATCACTGCACTATTTTAAGTACCATGCTTTCCTGACAATTAAATGAGATGCATAGAAAATATACGTAATGGACTGTCAAACATATACTAGGCATCAACCCAATACTATTGATTTCTATGTCCTCTGGATATGCCACCAGCACAGTTATGTGTACTGACAGGAGACCAGATTGCCTGCATTTCAAGCTACTTACTAGCTGAGCGAACATGGGCAAAATTACTTCAATTTTCTTTGTATTATATCCACATTGAAAATGAGGACAATACAGGTTCCTCATTCATTGGGTTGTTGTAAGGATCACATCAGTTAACATATATAAAATGTTTAGAAGCCCATCTACGTAATATAAGCACTCAATAATTATTAGCTATCATCATCATCATCAACATCATCATCATCATACAACTGTCTCTATCACTTCTAAACCTTCAGCTTCATAGTGCTAAAATGTCAAGCAATGAACATGATGTATTGTTGATTTTGAGCATGTAGGAATACTTGAAGTATGTTATTTACCTCAAACTATTTTGAGGGCAGTATTGTGGTTTAGTGGAAAGGGCATGGACTTTGGTCAGACAAATGGAGCATTGCTTGTGTCACTTTGGCACAAATTGCTTCTTTGGTCCTCAGATTCCTCGTTTATAAAATATCATTGTCCTATCTCATAGTTATTTGTCATTATACAAGAAAAGTGTGCAAAGGATCTAATGCATACTCTGTCACATAAATCCTTAATAAATATTATTTCTCCATACTGCTATTTTAGGCAACAGCCACTAAATGAGTTTTGAGAAATTAAGAAATACAGAATCAGTGAATATCTAATTATATGTGTTCCATATTTTTTTCAGTTTACTTATTTTGAGAAAGATGGAAACAGAATGGGGAAATGGCAGAGAGAGAGGGAAAGAACAAGCTCCACACCACCAGTGCAGAGCCCAACACAGGGTTCAAACCCAACACTGACATGTGACCTGAGCCTAAATCAAGAGTCAGACGCTTAACCAACTGAGCCACCAAGGTGCCCCTATGTGTTCCATATTTTTCAGATAACTCATAGTCCCTAAATTTCCATGGGAAAAACTGACTATGCATACATAAACATGTGCTTAATAAATTATCTCATCCTCTTATTTAGTCTCTAGCAAAGAACAAATTCCAAATATGAGGCCTGTGGGGTCCAATGGATGGAGTGCTAAATTGGGAGTTGCCTATGTGTCCTAAGTGGCTGTTGCATTTCTGGTATCTGTTAGAAAAGTCACTTAACCTTTTTTCCTTTCTTCTGCCTCTGACTGTAAAGAAAGGACCGTACTCCCCCACAAGAAAATGAATAAAGTTATGAATAAAATCCACAGATGAGACATGTATGTTCTTTCATCCAATGAACTTAAATTCTCTTCCTTACTCCCACCCATGTCTGAAGTCTGAGAGTGTATCTAGGGTTGGCAACATGCTCAATGGCACACAGTCAGAATTAGGAATACAAGAAAAATCTGAACTACTTTGCTGATGTCTAAAATGGCCATAATACATGCTTTGCAAATGCATTGCCATTCTTTTCCACATTTTCCATCCATAGCCTTGCAGAAATCTAATGATTTTTCAAGGGCCAGTTTAAATGTCAACTCTCTTGGAAGGCTTTGCCAAAACTCATTGGCTCTGGTCCACAGATTGAATCTCTCCATCCATCCTTTCTAATTCTATAGCATTTAATTGGTGTGATTAGGATAATATAGGTTATTTATCACATTTTATTATAGCACAGTTGTTTGCATCCCTGTCTCCCATCCTAGCCTGGGAGTTCTGTGATGGCAGAAACCTTTTTATTTGCTTGAATCAGAGCCTGGCATGGAGTTAGTATTCTATAAATTTCACTTGAATTAAACCAAGATATTCTTGATTTCCTGGAATTTTCTCTAAGCTGTTTTGTCTCATTGAAACAAAGGCTATTGTTAAATGATTATATTACTGGGTAAAGACTCAGTTTTAATTTTCCTGTTTGATGATAACTTGCAGTTTCTGATGCCAGTCTGTGCTTAGTAGAAAGTCATGAAATCATTGAGGTAAAAAAGAATTTTTAAAAAATTTTTTTAACGTTTATTCATTTTTGAGAGACGGAGACAGAGTGCGAGTGGGCAAGGGACAGAGAGAGTGGGAGACACAGAATCCAAAGCAGGCTCCAGGCTCTGAGCTGTCAGCACAGGGCCCGACGTGGGGCTCAAGTTCACAAACCGTGAGATCCTGACCTGAGCCGAAGTCGGACGCTTAACCGACTGAGCCACCCCGGCGCCCCAGAGAATTCTTTTAAATCGATAAAAGCTGAGACATTATCAACCTGTCAGATCTATTTTGAGCAGGTGTGTGAATAGTGACACAAACAGTAAACATACATGCATTTTAAAAATGCACACACATATATAATTTATAGAATTACTACATGGTAAAAGATCACAATTTCAAATAAAATATCACTCGTGGTTCATAACTTGATGCATAGAATGGTATGTTGACTATACCTTTGATTTTAAAAAGTGAGTCAAATATTAATATGAAAATTTTTAACCAATCAAATAATGTTAAAGAATAAAGTTTGTTTGTTGCAAATATCTGTCCTGTAATAAGTGAATAGCCTGGGCGTTTAGCTGATTGGACTAACTGTTTTCAATGCACGCATTCAGGTTATATCTACATTAAACTAAAATAACTGGTTAAATTAATTAATCTGTCTTACTCCAAAATTGTACCAAAGATTTTGTTCCATTCATTTCTGAACAACAGGAAACCAATCTTCCAACTAAAGATTTCATAATGTTAATTGGAAGGAGTAGACGCATTCTAGCAAATCAACTATTTAATGATCTTGGCTGTGCTGTTCTCCAATTAGTGCTGGGTCACCAATTAATTCTTTACCAGGTGCCCAGACTTCCTGGATACCAGCACTGGGCTGAGTTCTCTTGATCCTTTCACCTAATGCTCCAACTATATTAATGATTCTGACCTTGCTCAGACTTGGACAGCAGGTTTCTCAATTTAAAGAAAAACTATCCTTTCCATTTATTTTAAGAATGGGGCGAATCGTAGTAAACCCATACAGAGTTTCTTTGTCGTTTGTTGTTAGTCATGTTGTAATAAGTTCACAAGGTACACTGACTTCCTATAGCTATCATGTTTGTATTTACCGACATTTTCTACCCCATCCCCTTAGGTCATCTGGGACATTGTCCTGCAACTTCCTTCCTTCCCTGTAATATATATACTATATATAACATATATATGTAACTATATATAACATATATACTATATATAACATATATATGTAACTATATACAACACACACACACACACACATATATATACTATATATAACATATATGTGTATATATGTACTATATATATGTATTTTTTTCCTTCTCAATTTCATGATTTTTCTGTTTTCAAATGATTCAAGCATTCCCTCACTAATGAGCAAGACCCCCCCATTTCTCAAATCTGCTGTTTCTAAATATATCTTCTCACTTTCACAGGTACATTTGTTTTCAAGGGAATTTTACACCTGATGCTTTAAGTCGTAATGTTATTACTCACTAATTCATCAACACGGGTTGTCTACTTTATCTCATTATTATAGTATTGATTCTTTCTTCTTTAAAACACAACCATATTTAAAGACCTCAACCTATCTAGTCTCAACAATGTTTCACATTGCAAATGTCTCTACCTTAGCTTCCAAGTATGGAAGTATGGGTGTATGGATGTATTCATTTCCCTAGGAGATCATGGCCTTGGGTGTCAAGTTGATCATGGTTTGCATGTCATTGCCTCTTCCTTGCTGACATATTTCTGAAAGGTCACTTAACCTCTCTTGGCCTCAAATTTGTCATAAAGTGGAAGTGACTTTATATATGAATACATATGATATATAATCACTTACGTCAGTCTCTCCACAAATTATTTGCCAATCCCTACTATCTCTTTAACTTTTTAACTGAATGTGATCTGTCTCCTTGATACTCCCATAGATAGAATGACCATGTAATTGTACAAATAGAGACACATTTTTTAAGTAAAAGAAGATGCTATTAACTATTTTCCTAGAATATTATGGGTGAGGACTGTCTCAAGTATATCACAAAGTATGATTAACCAATTCATAGTATACCTTGTGTGTGTATGTGTGTGTGTTTTGCTTTTTTGTGTTGGTTAATTTTGACCTTTCCTAGAAGCCCTTTCTGTTTCCTCTGTGATAATAAATCTTTCAAATTTCTGTTCAGTTCTCATTCCAAAGCACACCATAGATTTCCTCTTTAACCAGTGAGCATTTACGTGTCCATGCAAGTACAACCACAGTAATATCCATATGTGTAGCCATGCATTGCCTCTTGATATCACTTGTCATATTTAACTATTACATTAAGTATAAATTATCTCTACTAATAGATTGCATTTCAAAGTGTTTTCTCTTTAGAATATACATTTTTATGGAAGTAACCTAATCTGATACATTTTTTTTTGTATTCTTTGTACTTTCTAGCATATAGTTTATCAATTAGTGGGTATCTATTAAATATTTGTTGATCGAATTATTAATTTATTATTTTTATATTTTGGCTCTCTTGGGGGGTGAATTAGCTAGATTATTTTCTCAAATTATTCCACACTGAAATATTTTATGGTTTGCCAAGAATCTAACAGTGATTTTCAGAAATTATATTTTTTAACAAGGAAAGGGAGCACAGTGACTTTCAACCTCTACCAATTAATCCTCAACACATCAACATATTAGATTAACATAAACATTCAAAAATTTGAAGGAGGAAAATGAATCAACATTAGTCTGTCCACAAACATAGATAGGAACAAGCTAAACTCTTGATAATGAAAGGGAGTTACATGGCCTAATTGTTTGTATTAGTTAGAAAAATTTCACCCCCGTCCCCCAAGCTCAATTATTTTCTAGCATTCTCAGAATTAATCCCATAATCAGAATACACATCATGAAGCTAAACACAAATACAACAGTTCCAAAGAACTCTCTTCCAAAATGAAAATTAAAACAAAACCAAACCAAATTTTACTTTATTCCACATTGTTGTAAGGTTTTCTTTGAAAACTAAAAGCTATGAGGCAAAATCATGATTGTACCTATTCTTCTTTACCCTCTTTGTTCTAAAGCAACAATGTTGCTACTGTGCATAATGGTCTGCCTCCACTTTGAACGTGACTGTTGGCAGCTTTAATGCCTATAACTCCATTTACTTTTCTGCCCCACATCTGCCCTGTTCTTCCCCACAAGGAAACCCAGGTTCTCCCTCTGTGATGCCTGCAGGAAAGTCAGCCCATGCAGGCCCTGGTCTTTGTATGAGAACGCTCACCCCCATCCCCGACTTTAATAAACCCCAAAGCTGGTATCTTTTCTCCGTGTTTGTTCTCTCAAGGCATTTTCAGACCAACTTGGAAACCTGCTGTGCTCTCCCAAAATTACGTGAGAAAAAAAAAATTCCTTCTATATCCTCTTGGAACATGTGTGGAACCATCATTCTTGACATCCGAACCAACTTTGGATGGGGTCTATCTTAGCCCTACAAGCTGATCAAAACACTGTAGGTTAAACAGAGGTAAAAAGTCTCTGAATTTATATAGACATATATGCTACTGATGTGGATTATTTACACATAAAAATAAAAGAAAGGATATCATGAAATTCCTACAGATTTTAAAGGAAGATCAGTATGCCAATAAACTGTTAATTTAGAAAAAAAACAACAAATTGTTTATAAAGACACAATTTACGAAGACAGACACATACTGGTCCTAAAGCCAAAACCTTTTTTTTTTTTTTTGAGAGAGAGAGAGAGAGAGAGAGAGCATGAACACGCACACACATAGGCGCCCAAGCAGAGGTGGGGCAGAGGAAAGGGAGAAAAAGAATCTCAGGCAGGCTCAATGCCCAGCGCAGAGCCCCACACGGGTCTCCATCTCACAACCAAGAGATCATGACCTGAGCCCAAATCAAACGTTGGATATTTAACCAACTGAGCCACCCAGGAGCCCCTAAAGACACATTTTAATACTATATATATGTATATCGTTATTACCAAATATGCTCTCTTGGAGGCACCTGTGAGGGAACTAGTAGTTATGCAGGTAAGAGTGTAAGTTATTTGGGGGTAATATTCCCAGCTTATCAACAAGCATATAACTGCCAAATACAAAAATTTGGCCTTGGTGCTTTGACAGTAATTTCGTATACGTTGAATATTATTCAGCATTATTATTTGCAGCTACACGAGAAATTAGGAAAAACCATGATATTGATTATTTACATATTATTCAATATCCTGAGACTATTACTGTGAAAAAGAATATTATTTATTACATTGTATAAAAGCAAAATAAAGTAAGGACCAAACATTACAAAAGAAAGTGGAAAGAGAGACTGGGGAGGGGGGAAGGGACTGGTACTAGTTTACCAAGCAATCAATAGTAATTTTGAAGCCCTGTTTTGATTGGAGTGTATGAGAAGGTTCTAGTATAAAATGTACATATAAAATATTTAAAGGTCCTCATATTCAATATAACTTTGAAGATAAAATTCCCGGTACCAGTCAAAAACTAGGCAACTAAGAGGTAGAAGACAGAATTTTGGAATTTCGAATGTAGCATAAGTTTACTAGTAAACTGAGAGATAGAACAAAAACAAAGGGTGATTTGAAAATAGAGTGTGTAGTGTGTGTGCACCAGAACACAAACACGAGGGGTTTCTATTTAGCTTGTTTTCACACCATATCAATGCTTTAGTTATACGGGCAACTACAAAATAAGGATTTTCATACTTATTCTTGAAAGTATACAAATGTCAGTATTCATTACAGGGATTGTTGGAACCTCAATGCCTAATTGAAACTTTCCCCTTGTCAGTTTTTGTCACACAAGGTTTCCATTATATCAGTAATGAGCATGGAGCGAAGATTTATTCGCCTACTCTTTTTTCAGTGGTTTTTGTCTTCCAGTACAGTAGGGGAAAGACCTGGGAGAAATGGGACAGGATCCAGAAAAAGAGACTGGACTCGTTTACTAGTTATGAAGCTGTATCTACTCTGGCTCTTTTAGTCACCAATTGTACTTAGAGAAATCATTCATCTCCATTGACCTTTATTTCATCATCTGGAAAATGAATAAAGTTTTGATTAGATGAGCTCTTACAATCCCTCCCTTTTTTCCAAGCAAAAACAACAAAATTAAACTAGATGTTATTAGAAGCCAAACCTTTGCCCAAAAGGTCATTAACGCATTCATGTAATAAATGAGTATTAAGTGTACATGATGTGTCATCCAAACTTAACAAATATGACGAGAACACTCGATTTCTCCCTCCTCGTGTAGTCCTGCTACTGTTCTCATATCATCAAACCACAACATCATCTACCCGACCTTCCCAGTTGCTCAAGTAAAAAAACCTAATACCTTTGATTATTCTTTCTTTCCCCCATTACATCCACTTACTTCATCAGTAAATGTTTTCAATTATATTCAAAAACATATGGTGAATCCATCCATTTCTCTCCATCATGTGTTGCCTGGCATGCCAGTTGATTTCTTGCCTCAACACTTAATATTTCCCCACAAAAAATCGTAACAGCTAGAGTCATCTTCTAAAAACATATATCAGATACAATCATTTCCTGCTTAAAGTCATTGACTTCACTCTGAACTTGAAATAATTCCTGACTCCTTAGCCCACGTACAAAGTCCTCTAGGTCTAGACTTTGCCTTTATTCAAACCACACCCAATAGCACTCTCCTTTCCAACCATTTTTAGGCACACTGACTTTCTATTGACTCAATAGTCAACTTGTTTTTGTTTTTTGTTTTTGTTTTTGTTTACCTTATTAACTTTGTTGTCTGTGCCTAAAATGTTTTTCTCCCTGATTTTCACCATGCTGGTGCTTCATTTAAATGTCAGTCTCTGAGAGCCCATCCCTGAACACCAATCCCAAGTAGTCATCCATATACACACTATGTCTTTACCTGTTTTAGTTATTTGCATAGCACTTATTTCTATCATATGTTTTCTTCTTTATGTAACTGTAAATGTTTCTTTTGTCTTCCACTGGAATGTAAGTTTCACAGACTGTCACTTTGATTCATTTCTATGTCCTTAGATCCTGAGGCTGTATGAATGAAGCACTGTGCCCATATATTTGTTCTTCTTGTAAAATTTCTTTTTTTCAGTTTTATTGGTGTTTAATTGACATGATTACAGAATATTTGAAGTACACAATGTAATGTTTTGATATACCTATGCATTACGAATGAATCCCCCCAGGTTAATTAGCAAATCCATCACCTCACATATTTACCTTTTTCTCTTTTTGTGAGAACCATTAAATTCTCCTCTCTTAGCAAATTTCAATGATCTAATACAGTGTTATCAACTAGAGTCACCATGTTATACATTAGATTCTCAGGTTTTATTTACCTTATAACTGGAAGTTCATCCCCTTTTACCAATATCTCCTTATTCCTGCCCCCCACCCAGCCCCTGGCAAACACTTTTCTACATAAGATTGTTTTTTAAATTTCTCTTTCTGATAGTTCATTATTGGTGTATAGAAATAGCACTGAGTTTACTATATTTATTTTGTATCCACCAACTTTACTTATTAGTTCTTATGGGTTTTGATGGAGTCTTTAGAGTTTTCCATATACTTTAGTAATCTTTCTACTTTTAGTCTTTCTTTGTCTCCTGATATTTAAAGCCAAGTTAGAATTGTAAAATGTTTGAATACACTCTTGCCTACTGCAATTGAAGACCATGAATTTTGAGACAATTGGCTCTATTATAGATTTCCATAACATCAATATGAGCCCAAAAATCAAGAATGAATTACCTCCATCCTATGGACTTTTAGAAAAAATCCTGACTGTGTGACTGCTTTGAGTAGTATTAGAGGATCAGCAACTATGCACCTTGTTTCAAACCTACCCCATCAACCGTTTCTATAAATTTTACTTGCAACACAGTCATGCATTTCTGTATTTGTCTATGACTGTTTTGTATTTCCATGGCCAAGTTAGCTATTTGTCAATAATACCACACGAACTGGAGAACTTAAAATATTTACTAGCTAACCTTTTCTAGGAAAAGTTCGCTGATCTCTGCTATAAGCTTAGTTTTGTAATAGAATATAACACCACTCTACATGCTCTACATTGATACAACATGGTTTCTAAATCCCTCATTTATTCTGTTTTTTTTTTTTTGCCTCCTTGGTACACAGTCATTTTTGTAATCTATTTCTTATTATAAACACATTACTGTGCATAATGCTCTCCACATGCTCAGGTCTGTAAAAAGTTATAGTACAATTTTTACAATATCCTGTATTTCTTTCAACTGTAGTCTTTGGGCTCAAGGGAGGTCTATCCACAAATCTGTTTTTTGACAATACCATATCACATGTATACACTTGTATCCCATTAAAGGAGTGAGAACAAAGAAAAACAAAATAAAGCAACAACAACAAAAACTTTAGCTCTCTCAACTCTGTCTAGAATGCAAACTCAAATTAGATTGAATTAAAAAATGTTTACTTCATTAAGTAAATTTTAATTCTAAAAGACAGCTAAACATAGGCGATTCTGTTTCTCTGCACCTCTGGTGTTCTTTCCTCTTACTTAGTTTTAAGCAAACTATTTCTATGTCACAGGAAAATGACCCCCCCCAGCTCAAAACTGAGTAGTCACAATCTCAGAAAGAGGATGATTCATGTGCCTACACCATGTCTTAATTTACTAATGTTGATCTTCCACCCACATC
The DNA here is from genome assembly GCF_027475565.1 of Acinonyx jubatus. NCBI lineage: Eukaryota > Metazoa > Chordata > Mammalia > Carnivora > Felidae > Acinonyx > Acinonyx jubatus. Next base: position 33,601,208 of record NC_069380.1, on the reverse strand, counting down.
TAGGCTGGAGTCATTGGGGACATTTGATTGACAATCCAGCAGATGGAGGAGGCTTGATCTCAAAAGGAAAAGATGCTTTACAGACCAAAATTTAACAGAGGATCACTTTACTTCCTTTGGTATTCATGGGCAATAATTTCAAATTATTCATCAACTAAGCTTTCATTAAATCAAATTAATATCAATTGGTGTACATCACACTAAGGCCTAGGTATCATACTAAGGCAAAAACAACCATGGTCAGAAAATAAGAAGAAATTAGTATAAATGCATTTCATCATTGCCATATGCACATTTGTGTTACCAAATCTAACACTGTTAATTTGTTAGAATTAAAGTCTATTTAATCAATGAAAGTACTGACTATCACTAACAGGAACATGTTCCCAATTTAAAATGTTCAATCTTGGGGCGCCTGGGTGGCTCAGTCGGTTGAGTGTCCGACTTCAGCTCAGGTCACGATCTCACGGTCCATGAGTTCGAGCCCTGTGTTGGGCTCTGGGCTGATGGCCCAGAGCCTGGAGCCTGTTTTGGATTCTGTGTCTCCCTCTCTCTCTGCTCCTCCCCCATTCATGCTCTGTCTCTCTCTGTCTCAAAAATAAATAAACGTTAAAAAAAAATTAAAAAAAATTTTTTCAATCTTGTATGTTATTCATTTATGAATTTTTTCACTTAACTAATGTTTGTTGAGTTCCTAGTCCATGCTTGGCACTTTTCCAAGGGACTTGGAATGTAATATTGAATAATTCCTGCATGGTCCACGACATGATGAGGTTTAAGCACAACATGTACCACAAATCTTAAGTAATTTATTATTTGGCTTCAGTTGTGGTAAGGACTATAAGGTAAGAACCTATATTAGGACGCCAGGCTGGTATAACAGAGTGGAGACTAAAATATTCTATGGAATCAGGGAAGACTTTTTGGAGAAATGAAACTTAAAACCTAAAATTTGATTGAGGAATAAGGGTAGCTAGGCATAAAATGTATCTATGTGTTCATGTGTGTTGGTGGTGGATGGAGAGCAAGAAGGAATTTTCCAGTGTGAAAGTCAGTAGGGAGACCGGAAGAGGAGGAGGACGCATGACAGCAGAGTAAGCCGAGAGAAGCATTCCATTGGAGGCCAAATGGAAATATACGCAGGACCATATACATCTTTTAAAGGATCTTTTATTTTATTCGAGGAACAATGGAAAGCCGTTGAATTGTTTGAAGCAGAGGATTGTGTATAGGGAATGCTTTAGGATACCCGGTAGAAGGTTATTACAGCAGTCATTTTAGAGTGGACTGCTTATCATATAGAGGTGGTAGTCATTAGTTATTGTCTGAGACACACAAATAACTGGCATGAGACAATTTTTGAAAATAGAATAAGCCATACAGAGAAAGACAGATGCCATATGTGTTCACTCTTATGTGGATCCTGAGAAACTTAACAGGAACCCATGGGGGAGGGGAAGGAAAAAAAAAAGAAGTTAGAGTGGGAGAGAGCCAAAGCATAAGAGACTCTTAAAAACTGAGAACAAACTGAGGGCTGATGGGGGGTGGGAGGGAGAGGAGGGTGGGTGATGGGTATTGAAGAGGGCATCTTTTGGGATGAGCACTGGGTGTTGTATGGAAACCAATTTGACAATAAATTTCATATATTTACAAAAATCTTAAAAAAATCAAGTTTAAAAAAATAGAATCAATAGAACTAATGATTGCCAGCTTTTATGCGCACATATAAACATGACTCATTCCTTTAATGTTAATCATAATAAAGATAGGTTTTTAAATAAAAGTAACTGATATGTTACTTATACTGCATTAGGAATTTTTTAATGGACAAGAGCTAACTAAAGATTTTCCAAATAATTTCTCCTCTTTGGGAATAATAATTTATTTTCTGTGTTCAATAAATATAACATTTCATAGCTAAGAAACCATAAAATATCTTTAAATGTACCAATGACATTTCTGTTTCACTGGCCTTCTGGAAATCCAAGGAAAGCATAAAGTTGCCCAGAGTAAAGGAGCAAGAAAAGTTATAAGAAGGAGAAAGACAGTTGAGAAAAATAAACAGCAGAACAAGAACACCCAAGAGGGAACATAGAGTCTACCCAATTTTTGGTCTTACCTACATTTGAAATATCCAAGGAGACAACTCTATATACAAGAGAAACAGGTATCCAAGCATTCCTGACTTGTAAGTTTGCACTGACCTCTTTTAAATGCTCCACAGTTTGCACTTACTCTTCTGTAACTGAAATTGTCTGACTATACAGCAGCCTGTCCATGAGCAGTGTCCTCTCCAATGCTATTTCTCTTTTCCTTTCTGTGTAAGGACATAATAATAACAGCATATTGAGAACTTATATATGTTCCTATATATGAGAACATGGCAAGCTTTGTTTTAAGTGCTTTACTTGTGTTAACTCATTTAATCTTCACAGAAAATCTTTGAGGTGGTTTCAATTGCTTCCACTTTACTAATGAAGGGATTGTGACACAACAAGGTCACACTCTTCCCCCAAGGTCACTGTGTTAGTAAATGGCAGAGATGGGATCTAAGCATACATGGTTTAGCTTCAGAGCCCAAGCCCTTGATCACTTGTTCTATTAACCTCAATATAGCAGGTACAGTAACAATACCTACAATCCATGGAACATTCTTTTTGCTAGGCATTGGTGGTTAAAAAAATTTAACCTGAATCCTGCAAGCACCACTTTTAAGGTAGACATTGTTATTCCCATTTTCAGAAAAGGAATTAATGGCTCAGGAAGCTTAATCCTTTTGACATGGGTCATATAACTAGTAAAAAACAGAGTCAAACTCCATAGTCAGATATGTCTGGATACAAAACTATTTCCTTTAACATCAAGAAAACTGAGATGCCAGTTTTAGCTTTATCACTGACAGTGTGACCACAACCATTACTTAATCTCCCTAGCTTCAGTTCACTCAACTGTAAAATAAAAGTGCTTCTCAAACTCAAGTAGTCTCAGGATATCCTTGGAGTATATTTTTATAAATGCAGATTTCCTGGCCAATTCTAAATAGCTTGATCAAGTAGATATGGGGTAGGGTCCAATCATCTGCATTTGAGCTGTCTGATTCAGGTGAGTGTGGATCATATTTCAGCAGAAGTAGCTGACTTCACCTTGAAACAGCCATCCAGCAAAAACTGCTTTTGCTTTACTCTGTTATGATCTTGATTAGAAATCGACAATCTTCTCCATCATTCTCTCTGGGTAGCACCTGGACCACCTGGAAACTTAAAACATTTAAGAATAATTGATTTAGTATATCAATAAAATACACTCAATTAAAAAATTTTTAAGAAGAGAGAAAGAAAGACACTGAAGAATTGACTTTTCCTCTCCACCATGTAAGGGCACGGCAAGAAAGGAACCATCTACAAGCCAGGAGGAGAGCTCTCACCAGTAACAGCCATGCTGGCACCTTGGATCTCAGACTAGTCTCCAGAAGTGTGAGAAAATAAATTTCTCTTGTTTAAACCAAAAAAAAAATCTGTTCAATTGTATAATCTATTGGATTCAAAAAGCCCAGTTCACCACTTATTCCCAGAGTTTATTATAGTGCTTAATGGTAGATGTTAATATTTGTTTAATGAGCAAATTAAATGAATTATATTTTACTCTAATGTATAACATTTTGAGATGTAAAAATTTAAAGTAATCAATCTGATAATAGATACTAATATATATACATAATCTCTGTAAGCAAAGAATTCATAAGCCATACCAATAGCTTTATTTGATATACTTTCTGGATACTACCACCTAATCTAGATTCTATCCACATGACATCGGAATTACTACCAGAGTGAGTCTCCCTCCCTAGAGCCACTCTTTATAAATCATTTGTGTGTGTATATATATATATATATATATATATATATATATATTTTAATATTACAACCATTTTAAAATATTTCATCAACACATTCGTAATGATCAAGATACTTAAATTGCTCTGTAGTTTCTCCTATATTAGGTGTAAACTTCTCTCTCTTATTTTCAGACTTATTGTGCATTTAAGAACAAATAATTTCTTTGTCTTTAGAATTCCCTAGTGCCCAAAGCATATCTTGCATTTCAACCAGAATTGTCTGCTTACTATGCTAGGAACACACACACTCATGTTTGTTCCTTTGATTTGGCCTTTCCCATTTGCTCCTTCACTTGGCTACATTCTTTTTGTTCTTCACAGTTTGGCTCAGATTTCATCCTTTGGAAGACAATTTGACTGATTTTGTTATTAGACTTTATTTTGTTTCATGTTATTCTTCTCTCCTAACTTAGCTGCAACCTTCCTAAAGACAGAATCCTTATGTACTCTGCAGCGATATTTTTCAATCTGCTGGTCCTGAGTCTCAATCAACATTTTAAATATTATATAATAAAATAGCTGAATGGAGCAGAGAAGAAAGCAAAGATAACATCAGAGTGTTTCACTATATAAGCCTCAATTTTTTTCTTGAAATTTTCTTTTTGTTGAAATGTGTGCATGTATGCTAGTTCACAAAACAAATATATTTCTAAACTGTAGGTCTTAGTTTAAAAAGTTTGAGGGGAGCCTGAGTGGCTCAGTTGATTAAGCCTCTGACCCTTGATTTCGGTTCAGTCATGATCTCATAGTTTGTAGGTTCAAGCCTTGCATCGGACTCTGCACTGATGGCGAGGAGCCTGCTTGGGATTCTCTGGCTCCCTCTCTCTCAAAAGTAAATAAACATTAAAATTAAAAAACTTGAAAGCTACCATTCTATAGAACCAAATGCACCATTGATGACCTTATAAAAATTTAGTAAGCACCTGCCATTTGATTGGTTGAAATGACTCCTAACTGATATATACAATATGTACAATCAATCCATGGTAGGAAAGTAGGGCTGGACAAAATAACCATATTGGCACTAAAGCAGTGTACTAAATATAATTTATTTAATTATTTAACAATTGCAAAGGAAGATTTAGGTTACAAATATAATATGACTTACTCAGTATTACTTAAAGGTTCCATTGTCCCGGTTTTTAAATTTAATCTCCTCTCTAATGAAAAATCAACTCCAGGTTGTGTATTTGACAAGAACAGGAAGACTAATGAGCTTGTGTTATTTTTTTAAGCAGTAAGTGAGAAACAGATTTAAATTTGACCTAATATGTTTTAGTTTAATGAGTTTTAGACTTTGGAGCTTTATTTCACCTCACCATAAACACTTGAATTCTAAATCTAATACTTCTCTTCATGGGATTTTCTATAATCTAGGAAGAAGAATAAAAGTTTTGAGCTTTTGGAATTGGTATAGAAAATGCCTAATTTCAGAAATAAGTCACCACTGAAGGCTGAATTAAATGGAATCAGTTTATAATGGAATCTACATCAAGCACATGTTTCACTGGCTTATGTTTTCAGCAGCAAACTTTGAATGAAGCAAAAAAGATGGCAAGAGGATAAAGGCAGGTGTTTATTAACTATTATTTGGTAATATATGGCAAACTATGGAACAGTATCAATCAATGGCTTCTCTGAAACACAAGTGAACGAGTTATAATGACTACAAATCTTGTCACAGTTTTCTATTCAATGTCTTTTTCAGCATTTTTTAAGTGATAGTATTTGCTGATAATCTTTCCAACTAATGTCAAAACTGTTTTTTTTTTTAAGAGAGAAAAAAGAGGGGCTTTGTTGGTTTGGTTTTCTTTGCTTTTGCTTTACAAAGTTAAAAGGGAAGTCAAGGCAACACAGAACTAACCCAAAACTTGCAAATGCAGCAAATGCGAGTTTTTTGAGAGCAATAATAACTTGTAAAATAATGATGGTATTAATGTCTACTGAGTCAGGGCTGAGAGGAAGTAAGACTAAACAGGGGTGGTGAAGGCATCCACGGTCAGCAAAAAGGTTTTAGATAACCTGGAATGACCAAACACGGGGAAGAGAAAACACGAATCACAGATCATATTTCACTTGGGAATCTGAGAGTCATAAAGCCTTTGCATTTTAAAGCTGGGAAGGACTTAGTTCAACACTCTCATTTCAGAGAAGAGGAAATTGAATCATGTTCTGCTAAGCTATATGGTATGTATTCTGTGTTTGTAAAAATTGCAAGCAACTTTTCAGAACCAGCCTTACACACTAGATAAAATAGATATTTGTCTCCCTCCCCCACATCCACTTCCACTGTTTACCTGGAAACTCTCTTTATCCTTCTTCCCCTCTTGCTTTCTGTTCCTATTTATTTTTATTTTATTTTTGAATACACTAAGTGTCTTCAAATTTTCAAGTGGGGTGCTGGGCATTGGAAATATGTGATACCTGCCTTTAGGAAATTCATGATCTAATGGATTAGAAAGATGAAAAAGAGACAGTAACACTGCAGAAATATGTTAAATAAAGGGGAATTAATGTATGATTCTATAATTTTCCATTAAACTAATAATTCAACCATTCTCTAGATATATGGAGAATTTGATGGTTAAGCTGAATTTTAAAGCATTAGTAAGAGTTAATCAGATTTTTATAAAGTATATGTAATGGAACAGTGTTTTGTTTATATTAATATGTATATGAGGTGAAGGAAGGAGAGAAACTGTTTTGTGGGTAGTGGTTTAACTATAATATTCTGGGTAAAGTCTACCTTATTAAATAGACTTGTTTTTCTACCTATATTCACTCCTCAAGTGACCCCATCCTGCCTCATGATTTAAATACCATCTACTACTTTTTTTCAATGGGTTTCCCACTAGAACACAGGTGTCATGAAAAGCACCACTAATCCTAAAAAAAATGGTAAAGGAAAAAAATCGTATCAACATTGTCATCATTGGACACATAGATTTGGGAAAGTCTACAACTACTAGTCATCGCATCTACAAATTATGGTGGGATAGGCAAAAGAACAATGGAAAAGTTTGAGAAGGAGGCCACCGAGATGGGAAAGGGCTCCTCAAGTATGCCTGGGTCTTGGATAAACCAAAAGCTTATTATGAACATGGTGTCACCATTGATAGCTCTCTGTAGAAGTTCAAGACCAGCAAGCATCCTGTGACTATCACTGTTGTCTCAGGACACAATAACTTTATCAAAAGGAGGATTATAGTATATGTCAGGCTGACTGTGCCGTCCTGATTGTTCCTGCTGGTGTTGGTGAATTTGAAGCAGGTTCTCCAAGAAAGGGCAGACCCGTGAGCATGCCCTTCTGGCTTACACCCTGGGTGTAAAACAACTTATTGTTGGTGTTAACAAAACGGATTCCACTGAGCCACCCTACAGCCAGAAGAGATATGAGGAAATTATTAAGGAAGTAGCACCTACAACAAGAAAATCGGCTACAATCCTGACACAGTAGCATTTGTGCCATTCTCTGGTTGCAATGGTGACAACATGCTGGAGCCAAGTGCAAACACACCTTGGTTCAAGGGATGGAAAGTTAACTGTGAAGACTGCAATGCCAATGGAACCACACTGCTTGAAGCTCTGGATTGCATTCTGCCACCAACTCATCCATCTGACAAGCCCTCGTGTCTGAGGATGCAAGCCTCCAGGATGTCTACAAAATTGGTGGTATTGGTACTGTCCCTGAGGGCCGGGTGTAGACTAGTGTTCTTAAACCTGACATGGCGGTCACCTTTGCTGCAGGCAATGTTACAACTGTAGTACAGTGTGTTGAAATGTACCATGAAGCTCTGAGTGAGGCTCTTCCTGGGGACAATGTTGGCTTTGATGTCAAGAACGTATCTGTCAAAGATGTTGGCCAGGGTGATGTGGCTGGTGACAGCAAAAATGACCCATCAGTGGAAGCAGCTGGCTTCACGACTCAGGGGATTATCCTGCACCATCCAGGCCAAATCAGTGCTGGATATGCACCTGTGCTGGACAGTCACACAGCTCACATTGCCTGCAGGTTCACTGAGTGGAAGGAGAAAACTGATCGTCGTTCTGGGAAAACACTGGAAGATGGCCCCAAGTTCTTGAAATCTGGTGATGCTGCCATCGTTAATGTGGTTCACGGCAAGCCTATGTGTGTTGAGAGCTTCTATGACTATCCTCCCCCAGGCCATTTTGCTGTTCGTGACATGAGACAGACAACTGGTGTGGGTGTCGTCAAAGCAGTAGACGAGAAGGTAGCTGGAGCTGGTAGGGACACCAAGTCCTCCCAGAAAGCTCAGAAGGCTAAATGAATATCATCCCCAGTACCAGCCACCCCAGTCTTTATTTTTTAAGTTTATTTATTTATTTATTTAGAGCATAAATGTGCAGGGGAGGGGCAGAGAGAGAGAGAGAGAGAAAGAGAGAATCCCAAGCATGTTCCTTGCTGTCAGCACAGACCCTGATGCGGGCTCAATCTCACGAATCCATGGGGTCATGACCTGACCTGAAATTAAGAGTTGGATGCTTGACTGAGCCACCCAGGTGCCCCCTGCCACCCCAGTCTTAATTAGCGGTGGAAGAATAGTCTCAGAACAGTTTGTGTCAATTGGCCATTTAAGTTTAATAGTAAAAGACTGGATGGTGTTAGCAATGCATCATAAAACCTTCAGAAGGAAAGAAGAATGTTTTGTGGACCATGTGTTTTGTGTGTGTGTCATTTTTAGGTTATTGGTTTTTAAAATCAGTACTTTTTAATGGAAAAAAAAACTTGATGAAAAATCTGTCACAGCATTTTAATACCTATTAAAACAAATCTTAATGAGAAAATAATTAATAAACAAACACATAAATACATCACCCTATATCTTAAGCCTATATTTCTTCCATGATCTTCAGACTTGCGGATACCTAACTGCTTACTCGACATCCCCATTCAAAAGTCTACTAGGAAGTTTTAATACAGTAGTTCCCAAAAGAGCTGTGGTTCCCTTCCAAGCCCTTAATTACTGCAAATTCCCCACCTAGTTGCTGAGATAAACACCTTAGAGTCAGCCTACCTTCTTTTCTCATTCAACCCAGGTATCCTAACTATGTCTTGGCAAGGAATATCACTTGATTTTTATCATCATTGCTGCAACTGTTATCTTCCAAGCCTCCTGGATATCCTATCACATCCCAATAAGTTTCTCTGTGTCTATTCTTCTCCTTTCCAATCTTTTCTCATTAACAGCCAGGTAGATCCTATTAAAAAAGGGATTCCATGCATTTCTTTCTTCTCAGATCATCTAGAGTAGAAACCACAGTTCTTACTGCAACCACAAGTCCCTCTGTAATCTGGCCATTTGTTATTTCTCTGCTGTGATCACCAATGCCTCACTTTTGTCTCAGCTCTAGTCATATGACCCTCACTTTTCCTCAAACACAGCAGTCACACTCATACCACAGGATCTTTGCACTTGTTATTCTCTCTACTGGGAATATTCGGCCCCAGATATTCATAAAGCTCACTCTCTTGCTTCCTTCAAGTCACAACTCAAATGTTACATTGTCAGTAAGATTTCACTAATATCTTACCTAAAATATATTGCACATGTGTATCTTAGTTTTACTTTTTGGGTTATTTTTGTTTTTGTTTTTGTTTTTTGTTTTTTTGTTTTTTGTTTTTTGTTTTTTGTTTTTTTTAGTTGTTATTGATGTGTTGTTACCATGCACTAGAATGTAAGATCCACAGGGACAGTGTTCCTTACCATTAACATTTGGTTCTCATGAGTTGATACAAACCGGTTCCAACACACCATTCCTCATGGGTATCTGTAATGCTAACGGGAGAAAACTTCTCCTGCCCAAAGTCACTTTCTCATCATTGGAAATTCCATTATTCGCAATGCCTTAGAATGAACATAGGTTTTCCATCTCTCTCTAAATGCTGACCTCTTGGGAAAAGAAACACATCAAGTTACATGAATTGTTAATACATTAGCATAAGATTATTAACTGCGTATTTTGCTTCTATGTTAATTTTTTTCTTAAATCGCTAAAAAATGGGGTTTTGCAGGGGCCCTGGGTGGCTCAGTCAGTAAAGCGGCCGACTTTGACTCATGTTATGCTCTCACGGTTTGTGTGTTCGAGACCTGCGTCGAACTCTGTGCTGACAGCTCGGAGCCTGGAGCCTGCTTCAGATTTTGTGTCTCCCTCCCTCTCTGCCCCTCCCCCACTCTCAGTCTGTCTCTGTCTCTCAAAACTGAATAAACGTTAGAAAAAATTTAATGGGGTTTTGCAGATGAGGAGAAGACAAGGAAAATTTTGAAAAATGTATCAATACCTGGGTGAAAGAGACTGGACTGCCATAGGAATAAGTAAACCAGGGCATATAGTAATGGATAAGAAAGAGTATGGTTGACATGCTGTGTATGGCATTTGACCTCTGTGAGTCTAAAACAGCTAGGAAAGTAAGGTAGTCAGGGCCTGAAGTGATAAAGAAGAACTTGCTTTGTTCCTGGGGTAAAAATCCTAACTAAAATACAGGCATTCAGTTCATGAAGTTTAAGTTGTGTATCAGTAAACTGGAATCAGACTTACCTCATAGGTTTTTGTACTGAAAATGTATTAACAGTCTGAATTAATAATATTTTAAACATGTGCAGTAACATGTACAGGCAAGCAGTAAAGGCCAACAGTTACTACGTGGTACCAGCTATCCGGGTACATTGAGAAGTCAGCTATTCATTGATGATATATATCAATACATTTAATTACCATCATCAAAGATACCAGATTACATACAGTTTCTATTTTTAAGCAGAAAGTAATATGGATGCCCCACAATGTGGCAATTTGGTATTACGTGATCGGGAAAGGAATCCCCTTCCATAAAATCACTAAACATTAGTGTAAAATAATTAATGTCTTACACAAATGTAGAAATATCGTCTTGGAAGAAGGAGAGTGTTTTATTTTTCTATGACTCTTTGAAACTAGATGCCAGAAAAAGTCAATGTGTGATGGATACAAATGATTTCCTTTCCATTTAGTAAATACGTCACCCTTAGTCTAAAATGGCATACAAAACAGATGGACAAAAACTACCACAGATGACAAATACAGTTCAAGAAATAATTTTTAAATGGGAGTATATATATTTCTTTTATGTTCTTTTTAGCTCTAGCAATTGACCATAGCAATAAAAGCGAAGTTCTTCTACTTCTCTGAACCTCTAGTCTGCTGTTTGAAAAAATAAATAAATAAATCAGTGGACCTTGTGAATTCCACATTATATGCAAATTTCACATTTTATGGCAAAGAAAAACAAGAAATCAATAATACTTGATGTAAAGAAGTCAAAAACAGCCCAAAGGAAGCAAAAAGGAGGAAGGCAAGTGATGGCAGAGATTGATCCAAATGAGTGGGCAATTATTAAGGAGTCTTGCTTGAGCAAGACAGAATCAGCATTGTAGGGGCATTAGTTGAACTAAGGAATCAGGACTGATTAAGAACAGCTGGCAGAGGGAGGGGCTGAGTACAACATAATCACCCTATGTGAATTCAATATAATTGACTCAGATTATCCCAGTAGCCTCAACTTCATTCTAGCTCCACAAAGCAGCTATTTCTCTTAGAAATAGAATTAACTCTTTCTGTCATTAATTTCTTTGATGTACTACAGAATTATCTTGCAGTAGCTCACAGATGCGTCTTTGCCAGAAAATGTCCAGATTCATTATGAAATACTAGAGCTAGAAATAGTGCAATTCAAAACAACTTGGAAAAAAAATTCAAAATATTTCACCCCCTTTTCTCCCCAAATTGCCAGAAATTCAAAAGTATACATTTGAGAAATTCCATTACCATTTTCATATTTATAATACATTTTGTTTCCAAGAACTGTAAATCATTTTTCAGTGAAAATTTCACATTCTTTTCCAAACTCCAGAGTGAATAAGTAACTTTTTCTTTTTTTTGGTGATGTACTTAAGGCATCACTGATACCTAGAAAAATCTAAATTTAACTTGTGAGGATTATACAGCTTAGTACCTTGGCAGGGCATACATACATATACATTTGCTCTCAAAAAGAGAAATGAACAGTGTGAATACCCACAGGGAATTTCTAAAGGGCCCATGCCAGTTAGAACATGTTAGCAAACCAATAAATAATAATTAGAAATTAAAGAATGCTTGAAAAAATTAAAGCAAATCTATATTTAAAATACAGCAGAAAAGAAAGCCCACACCAAACAACTACCTTCAGCATAGAAAAATGTATTCACAATTGAATAATGAATCGTTATTAAAAATTGTAATATAAAAAATCTTCACGTGCTTCAGAAATAAGAAAAATTGATGGCAGACTCTTTTCATTTAATGTATTTATTTCAAATTTAGATTCACCTGTTATAAAAAGGATTTTGTTTCTGCTTTGATCATTAGAAATATTGTAGAACAAGGTAATAAAAACATGCTGTATGACTTGAGCAAAAACTAGATATTACCACGTTCCTCTAATGAACTAATTACTGCAGTTGAAACATTTCGGTTGCCATACTCCCCTAAGAAATTCCTGCTCGTGTCATAGGATTTATAACTTCCAATCTGAGTACATAACACAAGTGTTCACATGCACTCATATTCTGTTGGCATGCTCCAGCACCTTGTACAATATTTGTGTACTTTGGCTCCTATTATTTTCTCGGCACATACAGAAACAAGTCCTATTGGGTCATAGGTAAACAGGATTTAAGGGCACCTGGGGGGGCTCAGTCAGTTAAGAGTCCCACTTTGGCTCAGGTCATGATCTCAAGGTATGTGAGCTCAAGCCCCACATCCGGCTCTGTGCAAACAGCTTCAGATTCTGTGTCTCTCTCTCTGCACCCCCCCAAAACAAATAAAACATTAAATATTTTTCTAAAAAATAGTATTCAACATGTGGCAAACTAAGGGTATTTTAGAGAAATGCTTCTCAAACTTGACTAAGAATTCAAATAGCCTGGAGCTTTATTAAAATGCCAACTATGGTTTAGGAGTCCAAGGTGGACTTAATTAGCTGCATGTCTAAGCTGTGCGCAGGTATGTCATGTTGATGCCGTTACTCCACGGCATAGTCTGTACAGCAAGGCTTTAGAATTTAGTTGCTGTTGACCTTATCGCTAAAACTGTTCAGTTTAAAGCATGAAATGCACATTGTCTTCACTTTAAGGCAATGCTCTGAAAAAAATTTAAAGACGACGCTCTGATATCTATGTCAGAAGCAGAGTTAATATGTATACAGAGAGAAGAGATTTGTGGCCAAAATCTTTGCTTCTCTGCCATTCTACTTGTAGATAGTTTATTGCTATTCTTCCTTGAAGCTAGAGAACACTCTTAACAAGAGTGAGCCCATAACAGAAAGTGACATTAATGAAGTTAAGCATGAAGCCTCCACATTACAGACTATTAGCTTGGTCTTTTGATGTCAGTCTCTATCACCTTCTCAATGTATCTGTGGCAAACAAGATTTGGTTCTAAACGTCAACTATCATTGCATAATATAAGGCCAACATGGGCATTTTAGCATCAAATTTCAGATTTAGATGTACAAAATATTTTTTAAACTAAATCTACTAATTTTTTGGTTCAGGTTGGCACATGCATTCCTGAGACCCATTACATGTATTATACCTGTGCACTCTGAAAAGTCATATGCAGTTGATTAACTTATACAGTTGTAAAAAATTCATGGTATGAACAAACTGTGCTGGTAATCAATGGTTTAGTATATTTTGCATCCTATCCATGGTCACATATAAAATATTGGTGACTGCATATTTCCTGCAATAGTATTTCCCTACAGTGGCATTTGCTAATGGATAAGATAATGTACTATCCTCACTGACAGGATCAACAATACATTAAAATGGCTGCAGATACTAAGGAAAACCAGGAAGTATTATATATATATATGTATATATATATATATATGTATATATATATATATATACATATATATATACATATATATATACATATATATACATATATATATGTATATATATATAAATATATGTGTATATATATATTCAGAAAAAGTATGGATTATGGAGCAGTGCAGAAAGCCAATTATATGAACTCACATACTGATTGTAATGGCTAGCCCTTCAACAATTCAACCATCATCTTCATGTTTATAACAAAGGCATACTTCCATGTAAATAAGTCTTCTTTCTCCCCTGTCCTCGATTTACCTTTTACTTTGCATTTGAAGCCCTAAGGAAAGCAACATCATTAGATGTGCTAAGATTTTTTTTTCACATGGAACAGAAGAGTGCCATTGTAACAAAATGGAAGAATACACAATGCCAACTGTGATCCAGATCATGATCACTTTAAATTAAATGACCTCTGAAAACCAAAGGCAGGGTCTAGAAAAGTCAAAGTGATTGTTTTAAAGGCTTCATTTACATATCACCAAGAAAGGAGAGATGATCTCTCTAGCTGCTTGCTAAGACTGAACAAATCTCTGACCTTACATAACAGACCTGAGGCACTAACAGTAAATGTTCCAGCTGGAAAGACAGTGGAGGTATGTGCAAGAATATAATAAATACAATAAAAACTTGAAAATGCTGTTTATCAGGCAGAAAAGATGGAGAAAATTATTGATTATTGTAAATAATGCAACAGAAAATAGTATAATATGAATCAAGGAATTAAATCAAAATTTATAAAGAACAGTTTAAAGCATATTCCTAAGGATAGCAAAAAAGAGAAAGTTCTGTTTTTTTTAAACTGATATCATCAGAAATTTATACACACAAATCATATATAGCCATTATGTAAGTATATATTTATATGTATGCTATTTTAAATGTATGGAATGATACAAACAATTTAGAGTCTAGTACCTCTAGGATAGCTCAATTCAAAGAATAGAAGCAGCAGTATAATGGTAAAAGAATTAGTCAAACTTTATACTATGCTCCTAAAAACAGATTTATTTTCACCACAAGCTACAACCTGCTTTGAATTTTGACATTGTCTATATCCCTGCCATAAAAATTGGTCAAGATGTTCCAGACAGGTAGGCACTTTCATGGTAGAAAAAGCACCCGAAACTTAATATTTAATATTGTCCCATCAACCTAAACTTTTTTTCAGCAAGATAAAAATATTAGCCTTAGGCCCAGCAAGGAGCAATACAAAGCCTAGTGTTTATTTAAAATGGAAGTTCATTTTAATGTTGAATTAACAATATTTTTTGCTGAGTTGAGTCGAATGTGGAGAATCTCTTTGTGCTGCATGCTCCTTAATTTTAATTGCCCAATTAGCTGGGGCTGCCTTGTTCATGCTGAACAGGAGCAAGCTGGACCATTCTAGCAAGCAGAACAAAGGTTAGGTCTGGCAGTTTACTCATGTGTAACTAGAGAGCAAATGACCCTGCATTCTTCATAAGCAATATCATAAGAGAACCGATATCTAAAAGTCTAAAAGTAATGAATATAAAAGATTGATTGTAGGATTGCATTACTACTTTACTCATTATTTTGCATTATTTTCTCAAAGAACATTATAAAATAATACATTTCATCACCATAGCCCACCTTGATTAAAAAAGAAGAAGCTGCTTTTTTAAAGAAAGATTTGTGAAAATTACTACCACCTTGGAAAATAGGGCTGACCAAAAGTATTTGACTATTTTTGCCAACATAAGAAGAAATCTTAATCAAACAGTTGGATATAAGCCCTTTGGGTAAAATAAATAAATAAGAACAATTCAATTTATAAGATGCTGACTTTTAAATTTTGCTATTTCTATTATTATTGTTCATAAGTTTTATTATAGTGAAACAAAATTAATTCATAATCATGTGATTTCTTAGAAAATTTAAGTATTCACATATACATTTTCCTGGTAATTAAAAAAATATAGCACGTATTTATTATTTAAGGAGTGATGGGGGCACTGGGTAAGCAACCGACTCTTGACTTCGGTTCAGGTCATGATCTCACAGGTTGCTGGTATAAAAAGCCCCTTGCTTCAGGCTCTGTACTGACGGCACAAAGGCCACTTAGGATCCTCTCTATCCCTCTCTCTTTGCCCTTTTCCTGCTTGCTCTCCTGTGCTCTCTCTGTCTCTTGAAGTAAATACATAAACATTCAAAGAAAGAAATGATGGCGAATGTTCAAATGATGCAGTTTCAAATATGAACATAATAGAGTAGATTTTTATCATGGTTAAAAATAAATCATAAAATATTGAATTATAATACCTTATTTAATAAATCAATATCAAGGTTTTGCAAAGAAAAACAACAATAAAATACAAACTTCACAAAGGATTCAATAAAAATTACAAATATCAGGAATATGTTATCAAAAATCAAGGGAAAAAAACAGCCACTAAAAACAAAACAAGAAAACAAAACAAACAAAAAACAAAACAAACAAATAAAAACTTGAGACAAGAAAACAAAAAACAAAAAACAAAACAAACAAAAAAACCTGAGATAGCCCAGGCATTGAAATTAACAGATATTAGCTATAATAAGTTTGTTTAATGACTCAAAAGAAAATGTGATCTTAATGATTTAGCATACAAGGAATCTAAAAAAAAAGAAAAAAAAACTATAGAAGAATAAAACAGAAATCTTAGATCTTAAAAGTATACAATATGAAATGATAAAATCACTGCATGGACTTAACAGCAGAATGAGGATGATAGAAAAAAAGTTTAGTGATCTCAAAGAGACAATCATAGAAATGATCCAGTCTCAAGAATGAAGAGGAAACAATTAAAAATAGGAGAACAGAGGGGTACCTCCTTGGCTCAGTTGGTAAAGCACGGGACTATTGATCTTGGGGCCATAAGTTCCAGCCCTACTTTGGGCACAGAATTTACTTTAAAAAAAAAAAAAGGATCTCAAGGACCAAGAGTCTAACATATGTGTGTTTTGGAAAGTATCAAAAGAGGAGAGAGAGATAAGGTAGCAGAAAAAAATATTTGATGAGTTAATGATTAGAATTTTTCTAACAGTATTGAAAAAAGCAACCACTTACATAGATCCAAAAAGCTCATGGGGTGGCTGGGTGGCTCAGTCTGTTGAGCATCTGACTCTTGATTTCAGCTCAAGTCACGATCCCAGGGTTGTGGGATTGATCCCCACACTGAGTGTGGACCCTGCTTGATATTCTCTCTCTCTCTCTCTCTCTCTCTCTCTCCATTTGCCCCTCTCCCCAGCTTATGCTCTCCCTCTCTGTCTAAAATGAAAAAAAAAAAATAAAACTCAATGAAACTAAAGCAGATTAAATATAAAACAAAGTACATTAAGTAACATCATAGTTAAAATGTTGAAAATAAAATATAAAGAGAAAACCTTGACTATTTCCAGAAAAAATAACATAATATATACAGAGGAACAATAATACAAATTAAGGCCAACTTTTTGTCAGAACCAATAAAGGTCAAATAATGGCATTTAAATGTTGAAAAGCAAAAGTCTCCTCAGAAATCTACATGTATAAGTATACATGAAAAGAAAGGAAAATATTTTTAGGTAAGCAAAAGAGAGAATATATTGCCAGAAACCTACCTTATCAGAGATACTCCAGACCTCAGTCTAAAGGAAATGATACCAAATGGAAACTCTGATATACTTAAGGAAGAGATTAAAAAAATGGAAATGTGGATAAATATTAAGGATTATTTTTGTTCCTTTTATAATTTTCTTACATGGCAAGATTTAAAGCAAAAATATCATTGTATGGTGGCTATTCTGTGTCTGAGAAAGTTTCAACATCAGTGATGTGATATATAAAGTCTCAAAATGGGCATTGGTATAATACTAAATCTGTTTAGATTGCTAAACTAATGTTTCCTGTTTTAGTTTCTGGAGCAATCCCTAAAAGTCTTGAAATGTTGGTAAAATTCTGTAGCCAGGTTATTTGGCACACTGTTTATTATCATCATGCATTTTTACATTAACAGAGTCTTCAAGGTTATATAATGTGTGTTTATTTCTATTAATTTAAAGATAGGTAATTGATTGGTAGATAACTGAAGATGATAGATAGATGGATACTATCACACAATGGTGGTAGACTGGTTAAGAACTTGAACTATAGAGGAAGACAGCCTGAGTTCAAATCCGTCACTTCCATTTATTCTTTATATGAACTTGGACACATTACCTAAACTCTCCTTTCCTGAGTTTCCTCATCTACAAAATGAAGCCAATAAAAATACTTCTTTTACACCTTTTTAAAAAAAGTTATACATATTAATCCATGTCAATTTCTTATACCAGTGCCTGGCATGTGATAAGCATTCAGTAAATATCAAAGGTTTGTTTTTTGTTTTTTGTTTGTTTTTTTTTCAAGCCACATTAAAGAACATCACTGGCCTTAAATTCACGGCTTGCTTATTTGGTCTTGATTTTGTAGAAATATCATGTCAAACATTTTTAAACATTATAAACTTCTGAGTCCAACAAATCCCAGAGTCACTGAAGCTTTTCCACGTGACTATGGAGGCAGCAGAGAACCTGAGCCTTCCAGACCTGCTTCAACTGTAGCAGCTCATACACTGTACAAAGGGATTCAGGCATGGTCATGGCATTAGAATTGTTAGCTATAGATTAGTTATTAGTTACAGATAGTTCTAGAAACTCTCTCATCGAAGTAACATTCCTTACATGAAGAAAACTGTGAAAAAATATTCAGATATTTTAAGAAACCATGCCATTTATTATTTTTGACAAAGATGTGTATTAGAGAGAGTGGATACCCACATAAAGAAGAACATTTTACCTATAGGGCTATAGTGAAAATGTCTCCATTAGATTTTGCAATATTCATGAGTTCTACATACACTTCTGAAGACTAAAACTGAAAGCAAAAATAAATAAATAAATAAATAAATAAATAAATAAAAATAAAAAGGTAGGGAAAATGCAAACACATGATATTAAAAGCCAAGAAAAACACGCTTTTTCTAAAGTTGAATTTAATTATGACAAATGACATCTATTAAATCACAGTAGATACTTAGTATAAATTTGTTTAATGACTAAGTGAATACTGTTTTTACTACTTCACTTTGAAAGTTAAAGTAGAAGTAAGGAAGAGCTAAAATTAATTAAGCTTTATACATTTAAATGCACTGCAGCAGGACATAAAGACACTGGGGCATTTCTTGCACTCCCCGCACCAAATCCAAGAAGTATCAGGGTAAGAAAAGCTCATGCAAAATCTATGAATGTATAAATGATTTGGAAGCTTGAAGTGTAAAAGAAAAATACGATAAGAAAAGGCAAGGTGGCAAATGAAAAGGAGATTGCAGAAGACGTTAAGACAAATAAGAAGACATTTTTCAAGCATGGAAAGAACAAAAGGTCAGTGACAGAGAGAGTGGAGTTTCTTACAGATGGTCAGAGCCATTTACGGACTGAAAAGACAGGCATTGCTAAAACAAAAATCAAATGAGTTCATTGTCTTCCTATTCTCTCAGAGGGCTTGGGGAACAGAATCAGAAATAGACATAAATCTCAGGGGAATAAGAAAAAAAAATGCCACAGAAGGACTGTTCTGTGCCGAAACAAGTGCCTAAAAATAAGATCAGTTATTTTTTTTTAAACAAGAACTTAAAATCGCTTATATCTTTAACAAATTTATTATAGTTTTTAAGTGGAAACCTATAAGGAATTTTTGAGGCAAAAGTGCCGCAGAATCGTAGCAGTCCCTCTCCCGATTTGTGAGGTAACTGACTACAAATTGGGACAGACATGAGTCAAGTAGGATCTCCACTTGGGATCCATTTCCTAGGAAAACAAACAACATTTGGAACCAGTTTCTGTAGGAATTCCAAAATCTGCATCAACCACAATGAAGAGTAAGTCACAGGCGATGGGGCTTTTCCCTATGATTACCATCACGGCCATACAGCAAGACATGGCACCAGAAAAACAGTTTGCCTCAATAGAAAAGCCTGAAAAAAAAAAAAAAAGAGCCTAGACTAAATAGAAAATTCCATTTAATACATGTGTGTGTGTGTGTGTGTGTGTGTGTTTATATCTGTGTGTGCATGTATCTCACATCAGCACTTTCAGTTTCACTTAAAAAAATGATGCTAACATAAGTGTATCTTGTTAGATTAGGACCCTAGTTCCCATTGCTCAGCCTTCTAGATCACTAACCTGACCACTGAAACATCCAACAGGTCTCCAATGTTAAATACTGAGAAGTGGCTGTATAGCACATTCGGGTAGCATGAGAGCCAAAAAGGATTTCACTAATGTTATTTTGGAAACAAGTAATGTAAAATAAGTAAGGATGAGGGGAGATCAGCCTTGTAAGAGGCCTAGGAAGACTATAACCAAAAGATGTAGAAGAATAAACTATCCCAATTGTAGAAAAAGACATACTTCGGGGTGGGGGGGGGTATGTATGGCAGGAAATAGAATACTTTAGGCACTGTTAAACACTATCTGATTTGTGCTTTGAGTGTGATGAATATAGCCATGAAGAACAGCACCACAATATTTTCCTCCCAGAGTCCCTGTATCTGTGGGACCCATATGCAGATAACGTGATTGGCAATTTTACAGGTCAACTTGACTTGGCCTGGGTGCCCAGATATTTTGTCAAGCATTATTCGGCATGTTTCTGTAAAAGGTTTTTTTTTAATAGAATTAGCATTTAAATCAGTGGACTCGAGTGAAGAGATTACCCTCCACTGTGTGGGTGGACTTATATGGAACAAAGACTGACCTCCCCTGAGCAAGAAGGAATTCTGCCAGCAGACTGTCTTTGGACTTGAACTGCTACTCTTTTGTGAGTCTCTAGCCTGTCAACCTATCCCATCTGATTTTGGAATTGCCAAACTTCTACTATCACATGAGCTAATTCCTTAGAATGAATCTCTGGATGATAGAAAGATGATAGATAGTTGAAAGAAAAAGAAAAAAAAAGAAGAAAGAAAGAAAGAAAGAAAGAGAAAGATAAATAGATGCTGATGGTTCTGATACTCTGGAAAACCATCACTAAATAGATGGACAAGGTTAGGTAAACATTGTATATTAGTATAAATTTTAAATCCCTTTGAATAAACCTGGCTTTGTTAACAGCTATGGTCCAAATGTGACTTATGATATTGCTGCTTGTCCAGGTAAGAGGACCCATTAACTTCTTTATCCTGGATCCCATTCCAGTTACTGCTTAACCAGGGAATGAGATTCCCTCCAAAATCATAGGCAGCTTTAATAATCTTTTGAAACACTAACGAAGTAAGATTGTAAGAGAAAGTGTATCCAAGAGAGAAACTACAGTTTATTTCAAAGAGTGATGAGCATTCAAAGGGAGAAACAAAGTGATTGTGCAGAAAGAGAGAACTTATAGTCTAGACCATGAGGATGTAAGAAGCATTAGCCCTTGTGCTTTAGACAGTAAGGTCCAACCCAAAGCAATCATGCAGTTCAATGGTCTTTTTAGTCTTCAACTGATCCATGTTAACCTTTTTCCGTAAAGTTTGGAAAGACAGGTGGAGTAAAGGGTTGGGATTCTTCTAGAACATTGGTTCTGAAACAGAAAGGTGTATCTTATTTACTCTGGAAGTTTAACTTAGTAGAGGCTATAGTAAATCTTGAGTGAGGCCCATGCTTTCATAATAAAAACAAAAAAGAAAAAAAAAGAATGTTGCCATGAGATTCTGGTGGTAGGATTTCTTTACAATGTAACTTCAGAAAAAGATACTTCATGAAGAAAAAGATTACTAATTTAGGGAACTAATAACAGATTGAAATTTCAAAAAAGAATGACACAAGAATGGAAAATATATAAGACACGTATTAATGTCATCTTAGAAGTAAAATATGGAAGAGAATAATTCTGAGGTCTTAGCCATTAAAAGAAAAAAAAGGAAGGGAAGGAAAGGAATAAGCCATAAGTTATGTCCCTCAATCACAAAGCAGAAAAAAGGTAACCATTAAAACCATTAAGTCCACAATGGACTATAAATTATGTAAAGGAGAGAAAAATTTTGAGATATATCATGAAATTGGAGCATTTATTTATTATGGTATCTAGCATTACTCTCACTAATAAAAGCAGGAAGCATAAATAAATAAACACTAAAAAAGTCAAATTATTGATGACTGCATATGGTACAGTATTTTCCTGTTTTTTAACTATGATAAAATAAAATTGTAATTTTAAAATAAAGTTGATCAAAGAAATAAGAATTACAAATATTCTGAAAATAATTATTTTTAATATTTTACATTTCAAAATGTATAAGTTATGGCCAAAGTTGTATTCATTAGAAAATATTTACTTAAAGGACATTTTAATTTTCAAATAAAATCAAAGTGTAAATAAATTTATCATTTAAACCTAACATTAGAAAAAATAACAAAGAACTTTTAACAATAGGAGGTAAAAGAACCATAAAGATAAATGTAGAGATAATAAACTATATAATTAAAATATACCTACAACGTAGCACAGAGTAACTTTTTTATGAAAATGATCAAAATTATAGTTACAGAAGGAAAACAGAGAAAGTACACAAACATGAAGAGTAAGAAAAATATATTAAAAACTGTAAAACATTACTTTGGCAAATTTATGCTAACAAATTTTAAAATCATAATAAAATATATTACTTTATATTAAAAATGAATTTAGAAATTTATAATAGAAATACCATAAAACCAGAAACAGATTATTACTCATGAAAGACATCAAAAAGCTATAAAATAAAAAGAAATCCAAATATTCTGGTTCCATAAAGTTTTATATGAGGGCTCTCTTAAATTTTCATAAATATGATAATTCTCACTTTATGTAAATTAATTCAGAGAAAGCGGAACCTATAAAGTTTCCAATAAATTTTGTAAAGCTACTATGTGCAAAAACAAGGAAAAGAAAACAGACTAATCTCACTCATCCTACAAATATTCTAAGTAAACTACATGCAAATCCAGCCAACAGAGACAAACCACAACCAAAAAGAATTGACTTCAAGTGTTCAATTTTATTTCATAAAATTACATCACTATAATTAATCAGGCTAGTGGGTCAAAGATGGAGAAACCTTATGGTCAACAGACATTCCAAAAATGCATTTGATAAGTTTTTAGAAAGTCATAATTCCTATTTAAAACTACCACCATCAACAAATGGGTAGAAAATAATTTAAGTCATGGTAACAAATCGCATATTACTACTCAAAAAAGAAAAAAAAAGGTAACAGAAAGGGGAGAAGCAGGGAGGGAGACTCTTCAACTTAGTGTGAACTTCCCTGTAGTGTAAACCCCCACTACCATTGACTGGTAGTAATACCCTTCCAGTCAATTGTCCTTCCTAAAGCAACTTACCTACTAGATGATACCAACGCTTAGAACCATCTCACCTATAAACATTTTCCATTTTCCCTGAACCTCTTTCCAGTTTCTTTTAGTTGAAGATTTTACAATAAATGGACACATAAGTATATAAATAATTGGCTACTATAAAGAGGAAAACTATGGGAAAATATCTGTAGCATATTTGCAAAGTATTAATACTTTTAATTTGTAATAAATAACTGTACATCACAAACAAGGTAACAAAGTAGATACTTGACAATGGCTGATGTACATTTGAACACCTTTTCAAGATAAGCAAGTAAAAACAATGCAAAATAATTTTTACTGAATCAAATCAGTAATGGCTTAAAAGCCATTTAATTCTCAAAACTGGCAGTGAAATAGGCACTCTGAAGCACTCACGATGGTGTGTAAATGAGTATGGCTTTCATAGAGAGTAAGCCAGCAGTCTAAAAAAAGAGTATATTTTCACATTGTTATTTATTTATTTATTTTTTTTAATTTGGCGTAAGGGGCACTTGGGTGGCTCAGTAGGTAAAGCATCGTACTCTTGATTTCAGCCTCAGGTCATGATCTCATGGTTTATGAGTTCGAGCCTGGAGTCGGGTTCTGCATGACAGTAGAACCTTGGGATTCTCTCTCTCCCTCTGTCTCTGCCCCACCTCCTGCTCTCTTTCTCTCTCTCAAAATAAATAAATAAACTTAAAAAACTTACAAAAATAAATTCTTAAAAAATTTTTGACTTAGGAAAATATTCACAAATTGTATTCCTCACAGCTATATTTATATATGCTCCCCCATTTGAAATTAAATCTCAATGATGGGCAAAAGGCTAAATTGTGGAAATATAGCCTAACTCTTTCAGCTAGTGTAAAGACAGTAAAAACGATAACTGGGGATGTTTTTAATGCCCCAGTAAAAAGCTAACGCTAAAATGTTAAGCAAAAAACACATAAGCACAAATATATATATAAAGTGTAAATATGACAGCTATTTCAAATATACATGCTTACACACATACATTCATGCGTGTTTGCATGCCTACAGAAAGAGAGAGAAATATGACTGAGATGAGGAAATCTATGCTAAAATTCTAACAGTGACTAATTCTGTTTATTCTAATTTGAGGTGATTTTATCTTTGTATTTTACGTAGTTTCTCACTGTCTAAAATAACCTTGTAATCTTCTTTATAATCACGAAAATGGTTTAAAGTTGATTTCAGTAAAGTACATAGCCTCTGAGTCAGTAATGACTCCTTTGAGATTTCACCCCAATGAAATATCTTCAAGGAAAATTAAATATATATGCAAAAACATGTTCATTAAAATATTATTTAAAAATGAAAAATGTAATTAATTTTAAGGTCTTGACCATGCAATTGCCAGCATATTATATGATGAACAAAGATGATTTTTCTACAGCATACAATGGTCAAAAATGGATTGTGCATAAGAGACTCTTAATGATAGAGGGCAAGCTGAGGGTTGCTGGAGAGGAGTGGGGAGTGGGCTAAATATGTGGTGGATATTAAGGAGGGCACTTGGGATGAGCACTGGGTATTTATTATATGTAAGTGATGATCACTAAAATTCCACTCCTGAAACCAGTATTACACTATATGTCAACTAGAATTTAAATAAAAACTTGAAACAAAAAAACAAATGGGTTATGGATATGTAGAGCATAAATGTAGATCTTGAGGCTTGTCTATCCTAGCTGTAGTGATACCACTTAGACATTTGCAAAAGGCAAGGTTTCCTCCCCATTGTAGCATCTTTCTGGTTCAGACCACTTTCATTTTGTGCTAAAATCTAGAAGAAGCGTTACTAGGAGATATGGAAGGAGTGAAAACCAAATCCTCATCCAAGCTTTGCATTCATAGATAAAGCAGGAACTAAAATTACTTACATATTTTATCTCTAAGTGTATGTTAATCAAATCGGAGAAGCTGCAACAAGTTTGAAAGTGAAAGAAAAATCTTCCAGCCTGTGGAAATACCCAAAATTATGAAAAAGAAGCTTGTAGGAGTGCCACAAAGTCAAGACTGGGACCAGGAGAAGGGAGGTTGACAAGAGTTGTCTTCTCCCTCAGCTGAACTCAGTCGATCTTCCAAATTTCATTATTAGAGTAACCCCCTTTGAAAACCCCCCTCCTTATAAGTTATAATCATTAATTAAATATAAATCCATTGCAGGAAAAAAATGAAGAATAGAAACATTTTACATTCCTAAAGACATGGGATGAATTTGCAAAAATCTTAGCCTCAGTTACTTCATCCCTAGAATGAGACAATAAATACTACTCACAGTCTTTTTTTTCTGGGGGTGAAAAGTGATGCAGGACACAAAAACTCAACATTGTCTGGCACATAGTAGTTTTCACACAAATATTTTATTACTATTAATCTATTGCACATATACTGTTATAATCAGAGCCATCTTCTTAGGCATGAAATCTGTGCAGTCACGCAAGGAACCACGTCAGAAATTTTTCCATGTGTGGTTTAATGCTTTGCTGCTGCAAACTTCAAACTTTTTTTTTTAATTTTTTAATGTGTATTCATTTTTGAGAGATGGAGAGAGACAGAGCATGAGTTGGGGAAGTTCAGAGAGAGAGAGAAGAAGAGACAGAGAGAGAGAGAGAGAGAGAGAGAGAGACAGAATCTGAAGCAGGCTCCAGGCTCTGTGCTGTTAGCACAGAGCCTGATGCAGGGCTTCAACCCCCCAGACCACGAGATCACGACCTGAGCCGAAGTTGCACACTTAACCGATTGAGCCACCAAGGTGCCCCACAGACTTCAACTTCTGAATAATTTTTAAAGAACGGGCTTTAAATGTTCATTTTGCATTTAGTGTTTACCAATTACAGAGCTGGTGCTGGTCAGAGTAAGGAATCCCTCGACTTTATCAACACAATTTGATTATTTTGACTTGTCACAGTACTATTTTATGAGCTATCACTCTTACAGAATCCAGGACATGTGATTTGTCTCCAATTAATGAAATCTATGGCTACCGCTATTCACAGAATCTCTTTCAGATACGGAAATATGTCGTCTATATAGGGTGTCTTCTGGATTCAATCTATTTTCAGAGGGGCACAGTCTTCACTTAGATCAAAATGATTTGGAATAATACTGAAGATTTTTGTGGCAATTTTAGAATTGCAATTTATTGAATGGAATGATGTATGCTGAAAGTACCTTGTATAGCATACAGCACTATGCTAAAAGTACCTTATTTATCTAATTAGTTAGGACACGAGGAAGGCTTATACGATTTTTTTTGTTTACGGTAAAGCAGAACATCTACATATTAGCCATTATGGGAAGTCGTAATTGCGCAAGCTTCTGCAGACAAAAAATTTGGTGCTAATTAATAATCGAATAATTATCCATTCACTTTTGTCACTTTAAAAAATGTCTACCACTGTATGTGTGTCTTGAAAACATGCCTTGTTTAAAAGCAGAATTCAGGAAAGGGCAGAACTTCTTCTCTGCCTTGTTTAAGTCGTAAAGGATCAGGATCAGAGTTTTGAATTGTATCTGACAAGAAATTGATAGCAAATACAGAAGAGAGGAGTGTTTAGTTCTGTTAGAAATCCATAGTAAATGATTTTTTTAGAGGCTTCTTTCTAGGTCAGCACTTTACAAACAGTTTTTCAAACTTCTCGTTAAAATGTGCTAACATTAAGATATGAAATGGTATTAATCTGAACATCTTTCAAATAGATTCCAAACTTCATAGCTGTGAGTTGATGTCTATATCTCATAATTTGTTTTTTTTTTTAATTCCTCAATGCATATAGATTGTAAGCAAGATGTAATGACATTTGGACAAATAACCTGAGTGACAACAATTCTTTTGGCAATTCCCAGTAATGATCAGTTACAGAAATTAAGCAACAGCTGTTCACTAGTGCTATCATGAAAGGTGCTACTTCCTTAAAAGCAGAAGACAATAGATGAATAAAAATAGTGCTACATATCTTCCAGCATTTTTTGGCCAATCTGCTCAGACAAGTAACTGCAATGGTAAGAAATTAGTAAGGTGAATATTCAATCCATGCCTTATGGTGGAAAACCGAATGGGCTAACCAATGTGGTAAAATGAGATCGGAGAGCAGCAAAGAAGGCATAGAATGGGCCTATCTTCACACTTTACAACCAATTTAAAATAGACCCTTCTGTTAAATAGGTGATGGGGATTAAGGGGAGGACTTGTGATGAGCACCGGATGTTGTATGCAAGTATGGAATCACTGTATTGTACACCTGAAATGAACATTACACTGTATGTTAACTAACTAGAATTTAAATAAAAGTTAAAAAAATAGATCCTTCTGTCTGAAAATTAGTAAATTGGCTTATTTGTTTTTCATATATTTTTGCCTATGAGGGCAAAAAAAAAACCCACCGAGATACAGGGATTGATTCAATTTTTTTTAGTTAATTTATTTTGAGAGAGAAAGAGAGAGTGTGTGTGTGTGTATGTGTGTGTATGTGTGTGTGTGAGTGTGTGTGTGTGTGCATGTGTGTAAGTGGGCAGGAGCAGAGAGAAGGAGGGAGAGGAAGAATCCCAAGTAGGCATTGCATTGTCAGCTCAGAGCCTGACATGGGACTCAAATTCACAAACTGTGAGATCATGACCTGAGCGTAAATCAAGAGCCAGACCCTTAACCAACAGGCGCCCCAGATTAATTTTTTTTTAAGTTTACCATATGGCTGCTCTATTCAAACCACAGTGTAATGCAGTATGGCAGATTAGGATAATGGCTGGGGAAAAAACATGAATATGAAATATCAAAATCTTGAAAGAGTTTAAAAAATAATGTAATATTCCTTCTCTATTTTTTTGCTATTTTTTGGAGAGAGAGAGTATAAGCAGGGGAGAGGGACAGAGGGACAGAGAGAATCTTCAGCAGTCTGCATGCTAAGCGTGGAGCGGGATGTGGGGCTCAATCCCATGACCCTGGGATCATGATCTGAGCCAAAATCAAGGGCTGGATGCTCAAATGACTGAGCCGCTCAGGCGATTCTGAAGATGAAGATACTGTTTGACTTACATCTCGCTGATTGTTAATATACATAAAAGCTGATGGTTTTGCATATTTATTTTATATCCCGTCATCTTACTAAATGGTTTGTATTAATTTAAAAGGCTTTTAATTGAGTTATTGAATATTTTATGTATGCAACCATATTAGCTCTGAGCAAAAACATTATTTTTTATTCAATATTTACACTTTTTTTCATATCTTACGCCGTTGTCTACAAGATCTGAGACATGAATAGTCTACTTTCAACAGGTAGAGTAAAGGCTTTCTCTGTCTTATTCCTGGATTGAAAGGTAACTTTTTAAACATTTTGTTAGTGCTGTTGTCTTTCTTGTTTGTTTGGTTTGGTTCTGATTTCATCATGTTCAATTAGTTTCTAGCCATTTCTGTTTTCCTTAGTTTTTGAATCATTAGTGCTTGCTAAAGTACATATCCACTTAAGCGTTCTGTTGATAAATCGTGTGATATTTTCCTCTGAGATATGTTGAATTTTTAGAGGATTCTGATTAAAAACCTTGCTCAATTTGTGGGCAAAATAAAGTTGAATCTCCGCTTTCAATATACACAAAAAGGTAATCTGGATGATTTACACGTTATCTTTGTTATAGCCATTTTGGAAATAAATTTGGTAGTGTTTCGAGAAATAAAGTATACATGCATGTTACAATTCAGCAATTTGAAACCTAGCTCTGTCCAGGAGAAACTCTTACACAGATTAGTAACTATATATACACAAAGTGGTTCATTGTAGGTTGGTCTATGCCAGTTAGGAATTGGAGGGAACTTACTTGTCTGACTCTAGGTGAATGGCTAGATAAAGCACTGTGGTTTCTTAGAAATACACTGTAACAATTAAAAGCAGTGAGCAGCATGAATATTCATGGACTTAAAATTAGTGCTGAGTTTTAATAGTATAGAATACTAAAAGGGATTTATCTCAAAATGCAATGAAAACATGCACATTTAGGGGCGCCTGGGTGGCGCAGTCGGTTAAGCGTCCGGCTTCAGCCAGGTCACGATCTCGCGGTCCGTGAGTTCGAGCCCCGCGTCAGGCTCTGGGCTGATGGCTCGGAGCCTGGAGCCTGTTTCCGATTCTGTGTCTCCCTCTCTCTCTGCCCCTTCCCCGTTCATGCTCTGTCTCTCTCTGTCCCAAAAATAAATAAAAACGTTGAAAAAAAAAAAATTAAAAAAAATAAAAAAAAAACCATGCACATTTAAAACAACACTGTTTACTTTTTCTAACATATGCATCCAAACGGGTGACAACATATAAAAGGATTATCAGGTGTGTTAGTGATGAGTAGAAATATCTGGTGAGCTAGAGATCAGGCAAACTACAAAGTTTGGAAAGAATTTTTATAAAAAATATTTGGGTCTATTTATTTATGTGGTTGTATATTTGGAGGCATTTAGAAAACTGAGATCAATTTTATAGAAACATTTACAGAACAGTACAAAGAACTCTCATTTTTGCAATCTTCTAATATCTGGAATCCTCAATATTCAGTATTTTGCCATATTTGCTCTATTATTCACCAGTCACGATGCCTCATCAACCCTTAGCACCTTCGTATGTATTTCCTAAGAAGAGCACTTTCCCAAAGAACCACAATGCAACCATCAATACCTAGAAATTAACATCAATTTAATACTACCACCTAAGTTACACATTTTGCTGATTGTCCTCACAATGGCCATCATAGAACGAGAATCTAACACAAGATTATTCATTGCATGTAATTGTCACAACTCCCTGGCCTCCTTCACCCAAGATGGGTTTCTCAGGTTTTTTTTTTTCTTGTCTTTTATAACCTTAACATTTTTCTTAAGAATGCAAATCAGTGGTCTTTTGAATGTCCCTCAATTTGAGTTGTTCTGCTGTGTTCGGATGAGCATCTTCACAATAGGCAAAATGGTAGAAATACTACAGAAATGGTGGCTCTGTCCTTCTCCATGCATCATATCAAGAGGCACATTCAGCAATGCCAAACTTATATCACTTAATTTTGAGGTGTATGCTAGCCTTCTCCACCGCTAAGTGATTATTAGTTGCTTTTCCATTGAATGGAAGAACTTAATATTTATACCATCAAGTTATTTGTATGTGATTCATTTACTTATTTGTTCATATCACTAAGTGTTATGGGCAGAATTCTGGCCTCCCCCAAATTTATATGTGGAAGTCCTAACCTCCAGGATTTCAGAATGTGATTGTATTTGGAGACAGGATGTGTAGAAGTAGATAAATTAAAATAAGGTCAGTATTGTTGGCCTTTAGTCCATTGTGACTGGTTTTTGTATGCGAAGAGGAAATTTGGGCACAGTCCCACCCAGGGAAGAACATGTGAAAACACAGGGAGAAGACGGCCATCCACAAACACACGAGATAAGTGTGAAACAGAGCCTTCCTTCATGGTCCTCGGAAGGAACTATTTGTGCCAACAGCTTAATCTCAGACTGAAGCCTCCAAAACTGTGAGAACATAAATTTAGGTTATTTAAGCCACCCAGTCTTCGGTACTTTGTTATGGCAACCCTAGCAAACTCACATACTAAACGCACATGGTTTCACTTAGAATATGTTGTCTTTATCTTAATCTTCAAATAGCTCAGGTTTGATCAACAGTAGCCTCTTAAAGCCAGTTCCTGTGTTTTTTAGACACCTTCCTTCATTGAATCTTTCCTTAATTTGTGGCACAATAAGCTTTTCCGGGCCCTTCTTATACTTTACTTGACTTGGACCTGAAAGTCCCAGTTCTTTCTAGTGGAGAAAGTTTTTCAGAAACCATAATCTAATCACTGGTTTATTGGCATATTGCTATTCCTGGGACCTCTTTGTGGATAGAACCACAAAGGGAATATGTTTATGTGTGTGCATTGTCATTTTCTTCTTCTCTGTCTCTCTGTCTACTCTCTCTCATTCTCTTGTTATACATATGAAAAAATACACACACATATATAAATATATATATGTGTGTGTTTGATAGATATTATTTTTATATAAGAAATAGTTTTGATTGGCAGCCTCCAAGATGATCGCCAGTGATCCCATCTTGTCTTTGGTCCTTTTTCCCCCTCTCCTGGATCATTTGCCCTGGAGGAAGCTAGTTTACATGTATCAGAAAGCCCCATGCAGAGACCTACCTGAATGAGGTTGGATCCCGTGGATTGCCTCACCTCCTAATGGAGTGTTCAGATGAGCCCTCAGCCTGGACCATCAGCTTGACTATAACTTCACAAGATACCTTGAGCTAGAGGCACCCATCAAAGCCGTAATCAGATTCCTGACCTCCATAAGATAATAAATGCTCATTGTTTAAACCAAAAAGTGTTAGGGCAGTACTCCTATGTAGCAATAGGTAAGCTCACATTATTGATGGTATGGTCACCAGATACCTTTTAATTGCAAATATCTAGTGCATTTTTATTTAATTTGAATGTTCTGAAACATAACATGTAAGAGTTTAAACTTGAAATTGTACAATGATAGGTTGAATCTATGCCCTGCTGTTTATTTGCAATGTTATCTTCTCTTCCTGTACCACAATTTGTTAGTGTGTTAAGGATAAAAATAACAGTGCCTATCTCATAATTTTTTGTAGCTATTAAATGAGATGATACTTGTAAGCTGTTTAATAACAATGTCTGGCATACAGCAATTGCACGATAGATAGATATTCATAAATATTCATTGTACCTGCCACCATTATTACTTCTTGCCTGATAAGGTTGTCCTCACCTTTTGCTTCTATAACATAATTTCTTGGTTTCATTCCTACCTCTGAGTAGCTACTTATCCTTTGAAATATTCTCTAGGAAGTTTTCCTTGTCCCTTTTAACTTCTCACTCAGAAAAAAAAACTAACCATCTATTGACTCACCATTGATACTTCGCAAGCCCTTTAAAATTAATAATTTTATACGTTCAAGTCTACTTGTTTTATTATATTTCCTATATTCTCTATCCTCATAAAGAGTTTGCTTATCTACTTGGCAAATCGAAGCATAAAAATGAGTTTTAATTTAGTCCAAGTCAGTTAATCAAATATTTTGATTACCAACTACATATGTAGTTCTAGAATGTTTTTTAAAAGGAAAATCAGGGGCGCCTGGGTGGCGCAGTTGGTTAAGCGTCCGACTTCAGCCAGGTCACGATCTCGCGGTCCGTGAGTTCGAGCCCCGCGTCAGGCTCTGGGCTGATGGCTCAGAGCCTGAAGCCTGTTTCCGATTCTGTGTCTCCCTCTCTCTCTGCCGCTCCCCCGTTCATGCTCTGTCTCTCTCTGTCCCAAAAATAAATAAACGTTGAAAAAATAAATAAAAAATAAATAAATAAAAAATAAATTAAAAAAATAAATAAAAGGAAAATCATATAAGTCTTAGTCTGTTGAGAAACATACTGTCTGCTTAGTGTTCAGATCAAGTAAATCATCGGTTCAGGTGATTTCAGTATGCCACAAAGCAAATGGGCAGTGGGTAACAAGAAATGGGAGTATAAAAGCTGGTAAGCCCAAGTTAAAATGTCTTGGTTTACCTTTGTAACGTATTCAATGGGAAGACATTGAAAGATTATAATTAAGTGATTGCAGAGATTTGATACACCCTCAGCTCTCCTTCGATCATAAATTAAAATGTTGCTAAGTCCCATTAGAAGTATTTTCTCAGTTATTTCTGCAATCGGTCTCTTTCTCTCCACGGCCACTCCTACTTATTTAAATTCACATTTATCACTTATTGCTGGAATTATTGCCATCACCCTCTAATTGAGTCTCATTTTTAATGCACTCATTCCCCTATGGAAAAGCCTTCAATGACTGCAAATATCCTTCAGGTTAAAATTCCATCTTAGCTTACCTTCCACCTAAGGAAGGCCTTTCCTTGTTCTTCTCCTGCTGACCTCTGAAGATCCATCAATCACTTCATCCACACCAGCAACACAAGCTTTGTCAACTGCAATGAACTGCTTCAAATTTGCTTTAGGGACCATATATTTCTATACTTTCATGGCTAGATATATTCTATTCATTTTGCTTGGAGTTTCCCTTTCCCTACTCCACGTTTCATCCGATTTTGTCCTTCAAGACCAGCTCCCACGGTACCTCCCCCCGACCCTGCTACTTAGTCACCTCTAGTTTTTCTCAGGGGCTTTTGCCTACATTGAAACAACCCCCTTCCTGTAATGAGAGTCATGCCTACCTAGTGAAATTTGGGTGTTTTGAGGAATATTAGAATCATCTGTAGTTATCTACTGCTCCATAACTAATTACCCAGAAGCATAGCAGCTTAAAATTAAAACAAAAAACAAAAACAAAAACAAAAACACATTTATTTATCTCATAGTTTCTGTGGGGCAGGAATTCGGGAGCAGCTTAACCAAGTCATTCAAGCCCAGGGTCTCTTATGAGGCTATAGACAAGGTGGCTTTTGGGCTGAAGTTATCTGAAGGCTTGACGTAAGAGGAGTCCCTTCCAACATGATTCACTCAATGCCTTCTTTTTAAATTCTTTGCCTCTTTTTTTTTTAATTTAAAATTTTTTTAATTTAAATTCCAGTTGGTTAACATACACTGTAATATTATTTTCAGGTGTACAATATAATGATTCAACACTTCCATACAAAAAACGGTACTCTTCATGACAAGTGTACTCCTTAATCCCCATCACCCATTTAACCCATCTCCCACTCACCTCCCCTCTGGTAACCACCAGTTTCTTCTCTATAGTTAAGAGTCTGTTTCTTGGTTTGTGTCTCTCTCTCTCTCTTTTTCCCTTTGTTCATTTGTTTTGTTTCTTAAATTCCTCATATGAGTAAAATCATATGATATTTGTCTTTCTGTGGCTGACTTATTTCGCTTGGTGTATTACTCTCTAGCTCTATCCATGCCATTGCAAATGGCAAGAGTTTTGTTCTTTTTGATGGCTGAGCAATATTCCATTTAATAATATTTAATATTATGTAAGGTTGTATTAATCACATGATAAAATATATATATATTTCTTTATCCATTCATCAGTCAGTCAGTGGACACTTGGGCCTGTCTCCATAGTTTGGCTATTATAGATAATAGTGCTATAAACATTGGGGTGCATGTATCCCATTGAATTAGTATTTTTTGTGTTCTTTAAGTAAATACCTACTAGTACAATCACATACCTAGTAGTTCTGTTTTTAACTTTTTGAGAAACCTCCATACTATTTTACAGAGTGGCTGCACCAGTTTGCATTACCACCAACGACACAAGAGGGTTCCCCTTTCCCCAAATCTTTGCCAACACCCATTGTTTCTTGTGTTGTTGATTTTTGCCATTCTTACAGGTGTGAGGTGATGTCTCATTGTAGTTTTGATTTGTATTACCCTTATTATCAGTGACATTGACCATCTTTTCATGTGTCTGTTAGCCATATAGATGTTTTCTTTGAAAAAAAAATGTCCATCAACAAAACTAAAAGGCAACCTATGGAATGGGAAAAGATATTTGCAAATGATATATCTAATAAAGGGTTAGTATCCAAAATATAGAAAGAGCTTATAAAACTCAACACCCAAAACCAAATAATCCAATTAAAAAATGGTTAGAAGTCATTCAATGTCTTTTGAAAGGAGACCTCAGTTCCAGTTATAGACAGAAGTCTAGCTCCTTGTCCTTGGCCCTCTCCATAGTGATAACTTGAGTATCCTCACTACACAGCAGTTGGCTTCTCCCAGAGCAAATAATCTAAGAGTGAAACAACTATTGCAATGTTTTCTATGACCTGAGCTGGAAGTCACATTTTATCTTTTCTGCAATATCATGTTGGTTACACAGGTAATCTCTAGCTGTGGGAAAGAGAACTACACAGAGGTGATGTGGACTATCCTGAAGGGTATAATACTGAAAAACTTTAATATTATGTAAGGTTGTATTAATCACATGATAATATCTTAGAACCCCATAAATTATTCTAATTGTGGAAGAGAGTTTCCCTGAACATTTTTGCCTTCAAGGAGATTCCAATTTAAAATAAAGGGGAATAATTTTAAACATTACTAAGACATTTATGTGATATATGCATATATATATGTTTTACATGTTTCACCTTTACAACTGTATTTTAACTTGTGAGTAGTCAGATATTTAAAGAAAAAAACCTATCATAAAGAAAAAAGTAGTAAGAGGATGACATTTTCTTTCAAGTAGCTGTGTGGCCTTGGATCATCTCTATAGATGATCTTCATTGTGCTCCAGCTTCATCACTCAGATGAGTAATATAACTAATTGTTTTTGTATCTCATGAGACTATTGTATGAAGAAGATTACTGATGATAAGCAGCAATGAAAAGTTAAATGACGATGAAAAGGTAAGATGTTTTCATTAAGTGATTTGCAAACATGCCTCATAACGGTGTTTGAACATTTGTAATTACCTAGCATGCCTTACATACAAATATTAACTAATATTGTACAACACCAATTACAGGTGACTTACCAAGGCATCTTCTTTTGCTACAATCAGCTCATCAAGGAGTTAGCTAGAGTCACATTGCCACACGTAGAGACAATATTGATCTTCAGGTATCATTTATCTTTATGCAAGCTCAGTGCAGAAATGCAAGTGACATGGGAATAAAATTGGAAATTTATATAAAAATGCTCATCTGTGTGTCTGTAAGTCACAGTATTTTTTAAAGCCTTAATATTTCATTGATATGAATCTAATTAAGAATGTAAAATGGCAGACAGAAGAAAGCCATAGCATAATTCCTGGTTCTCAATACAGCAAGTTTTTGATTTTTTTAAAAGTTCAATTTATGAATGCTCTCCCAAGAAAAAATAAAGTTAGTGATTGATAAGTTTTAGGGCATCCACAACTGGCACATATCTCAGAGAACAGGGAAGTACCTTTCAGAAGGAGCTCAAAATAGTGGCGTTTGCTACATACAAAATCTTAGTTGTCATGTGGACCTCGATTGAATTTGTTTTTCTCTCTAAAATCATGTACTAATCTAGAAGCAAGTTTTGAGTCTACAAATCACCCCTTCCATAAAGTATTTTGAATTTATTTCACGAAGTATATAGTGACCTATCATTAAACATCATTTTTAATGATTTATCACCAGTAACTTGTTTCTCCTTTAATTATGTTTAGAGCAAAAAGTAAGAAACCACTTGAGTTATACCCTTAATTTGAGTCATTGTGGTTGTAAGCCTCTGAAACTTTGGAAAATTTTTACTATGGAGTTTGTACACTCTAGTTTGCAAATTTAAATAAAAAGTTAATTGAAGCAATGCCATATGCTCAAATTTCAGTGTTTTATTCAAATACTGAAGGTTTGTATTTAAAAAAAAAAAAGACCTTATGTGACTGATGCAGAAATTGCAACACAGATGAGGATTATTATCAACACAGAAATCCAACACATTGGCTTAGAGGCTACGTGATGGGTGACAAGGAAACTGATATTAAACATGGAAAGAAAGCGATTCAGTTTATGCAATGGTGAAATAATTATTAACAAGTCCCCCGTCATAAGTTAGAAGGCAGATTATGTTGATGTAGGGGAGGAGGCTGGAAAATAGAATGTTAGTAGCATGTGCTATGTGTTACGGGGTGGACTCTATAAGACCTTAAAAGAAAGATAATTTCAAGAAGAATAAAACATTTCCAAGTTAAGAGAAGAAAGTGGAGTTAAAAAAAACCCAACAATATCCCCATGCCAAACACTGAGCTATAAAATTGAAAATTTTACAAAATTCTGCTTGGAGACAAGAACCAAAACACCGTTTGCCCTTTTATTCATTTCTTAAACTCTTTGAATGGCGTATAGCCATTTGGACAAAAAGGCTCTGGAGAAAGAGAAAAAGGCTCTGCCTCTCCCATGAAAGCTTCACAGACCAAAGCACCTGTAATTATTTTCAGAGCGTGAGAGTAAGAGCTGTGGGGATGGTGAAGGAGAGAATGTAGGGAAATAGAACAAATTTAAGAAGTATATCCATAAAAGAACAGAATGTAGCTGTTGGCACATGAAGCTGACTGGAATCAAATAGATGAGAAGCCAAGTGTTTTACGGAGTCATTCTGCCAAAAGGAGCACCAGCCTAAACTAAAAGATTATGACTTTCCTGGAAAAAAGCCAGTGTCAGGTCTTCAATTTTTTTACAGGCAGAAACCAGTTCAGTTCTCAAGGAAGATCTAGTCCATAATACTCAACTCTTTTATTTAGAACTCTTTATTTTGGGGCGCCTGGGTGGCTCAGTCGGTTGAACGTCCGGCTTCAGCTCAGGTCATGATCTCACGGTATGTGGGTTCGAGCCCCGCGTCGGGCTCTGTTGCTGACAGCTCAGAACCTGGAGCCTGCTTTCCGATTCTGTGTCTCCCTCTCTCTCTGCCCCTCCCCTGCTCATGCTCTGTCTCTCTGCCTCTCCTTCAAAAATAAATAAAAACATTTAAAAAAAGAACTCTTTATTTAAAGAACATAAGAAAGGAAAACCCTCCTGAAACAATGAACTGAGGGCCACTCTTTCTAGGGAACAGAACTGAGCTTCATCAAAAAAGCACTTCTATTCCCCAAAGTGTGAGGTCGTCACCAATGTCTGCCAAAAAGGATATTGGAATTGACATTACTATTACATGTCTCCCACTCTTTTTTCTGTGTGTGAGTGCCTATTGTGACCACCTTGAACCGTTTATCCATTGTAAATTGTGTCTTTGAGATAGATCACTTGTCTTTTTGTTTATTATTCTCAAGAGAATCCTCACAGGGAACAATCCAGAGATTACCATTCATCATCCTTAACAAAGGAATATTAAGAGATCCTGGACATTAAACTTGATGCTATGGCTAGTTGAAACTTTTGGATTGTCTTTCCTGGACAAAAGTGAGAGGGATTTTTGCTTGGAAGTTAGAGTGAACTGAATATCTGGTCAACAAAAGAGGAAACCCTGGTGGTTAGTAATACTGCACACAGATACCCTACCTTCCTCACCTCGCCACACAGCAGGATCGAAATTCCAGGCAGTTAAAACTAATCGTTTACAAAGATGCGATCAATTCCCATATGTGTATACCTGGTTTCAGATTTTTTTTAAATGCTCGTATGTAATAATGCCTTCTGTGATAAAGCCTGTTTCTGTGAGTCACCTTTTTACTTTCCTCCAAATGGTGAAACCTTCAGGGCTCATCCGTGACCCTAAACTCAAGCTACCTGCTCTCTGACTGATCTTTTTTAATTTTGTGGCCTCAGCTATCAACTGCACTTTGGATGAATATTAAATTCCAGTCTAGATTTCTCTACTGAATTTAAAGCTCAAATATCCAATACCTAATAGGTCATTATTGCTACAAATTGAATTGATGGTTTCTATCACTGAAAATATAGTTGTCTTCTTAAATTTATCTTCTCACAGATAGTCACCGAAAGTCAAAAAATATGGAATACTCCTAGATTTTTTCTCTGCATCTAATTGCTTACCAAATCATGCTATTACAGAATAGATACTTTAGTATCTCCAGTTAATGTGTAAAGTATGAGTCCCATCCTATTCCAGTTGAACTGTTTGGGTTAATATCACTTTTTAATTTTCATTCTGACTGAACGCATTAAAGTGTTATCTTAAGGGAAAGCCACGCCTGCCTTAAACTGAACTGAAGAGATATGTCTTCTCTGTTTCTGCCATTACTTACTTCACTACCTCATGGCCTTGACATCCACTGAAGTCTCAGACCCAAAGAATTCAGAATATTATTTGAGAGAGAAAAGGAACATCGGTGATTATGATAAAATATAATAATTCTGTAACAGAGGTTTACACCAATACTGGAAAAGATATTTGGAAACCACCCCACTTGGGGAAATCAGGAAACCCTTTTAAGACTATTGTATTATGCTACTTTTCATTCATTTTACAGATATTTATGATGTGACTCCTCAATGACAAGTCATTTTTTTTTCTTTTTCAGGCAACTCTGCTGTAGACTGGAATATAACTATGGAAAGGATCATACAGCATCCCTTTTGAATTCACTGAAGCAATAGGTGGGAAATAATGGTGTAGGGTACAATGTTGGAAAAAAAAAAAAACAACACCATCATTCTCTAGAAGAGTAACAAGACTGAATTGCAAGGTACCTATTGGAAACTGTGGAACATAAATCTGGAAGCATAAATGTTAGACTAGCTTGTAAAAGACCTTTTATACTTTGCCATACTTTTGGACCCTTCTCCTTGTAACAACAGAAACCCTAGGAAAGACAACCACCTTCCAGAGAAGGTGTTACCTGAGTTGGTAACTGAATCTCCCCTGTGTTCCAACCCTCAGGAGCAAACAAGTGTCTTTGGTTCAGTTTAGATCGCAGTGGCTTTCCCTTAAGATAATATTTTAATGTGAAAATTAAACAGTGAAATTAACCCAAAAACTCAACTAAAATAAGGCAGGAGTCAGACTTTACACAGATCAAATTGTGCCTTAGTCAGGAGTGCTCATAACATAGAAATAAGTAGAAAATGGAAATGAATCAAAAGAGTAGAGCAAGAAAACAGAACACTGTTTTAATGTTAGATTTTTTTATAGATAGAATAATCCTCTTATAATTTTTTACATGTCAGTTTTCCCAAATGCACATGTATTATTTTTTTAATCAGGAGTAATAAAGATACTAATGAATGTGTTAGTGACCCTCAGTGGGCTTTCTGGGAAAACAAGATGAAAAATAAATCATTTCTTTGTATTTTACATATCGTAGGAAACAAATAGTCATATTAGAGAAAAATATATGTGCTTGTGGCCTTTAGCCCTCTCTATTGAATCATGAATTACTCACTGGAATAATGCCAGTGGTTGTTCAAATATTCAAATATGATGGGCTATTTGTCATGTTTCACTATTTTTTGTTAAATTAGGAGACTTCTAACAACCAATGGGTAGACAAAGTTGAAATGAAGAAACAAGCCAAGAAAATGCTAATATTGAATGCTAATATTGAATCCACATGATCTTTTAAAAATTGAAAATGTAACAAAACATTTCTCTTCGAGTCGTTTTTGTTAGGAAAGAAGAAAGAGAAAGAAAGAAAGAAAGAAAGAAAGAAAGAAAGAAAGAAAGAAAGAGAAAAGAAAGAAAGAAAAAGAAAAGAAAAGAAGGAGAGGGAGGGAGAAAGGGAGAAATAAAGAGAAAGAGAGAAGAGCTTATAACTATTCAGTAAATATAGTGAGTCTATACATACACTTTAAATAAATAATCACTATTTTTTGGCAATCGTTTTCCTTGTACAGACAAAAAGAAAATTATAAAAGTTTAAATGTACAGATATTTTAAGTCATTCAAATTGGCTGTTTGCTATAACAAAGCCAAGCTATTTGGCTGATTTTTTGATACTTCAATTATAACTGTATTCCACACAAAAACCTGCACTTGGCTGGTTATAGCAGCTTTAATTATAATTGCGATTATAATATAATATAATAATGTGAATAGACAAATAAATTGTGATACACCCAGACATTGGAATATTATTCAGTGCTAAAGGTATATGAGCTATCAAGCCATGACAAGACATAGAGAACACCTAAATGCATATTACTATGTGAAAGAAGCCAACCTGAAAATAGTTACATAGTGTATGATTTCAACTATATGACATTCTGGAAAAGGCAAAACTATGGACACAGTGAGAGGATACAGGTTGCCAGTAGTTGGGAAGGAGGAGGATGGACAGGAAGAGCACAGATGATTTGTAGGGTGAAATACTCCATAGGACAACATAATGATGGGCACGTGTCATTATACATTTGTCAAAACCCATTGAAAGTGCAACACCAAAAGTGAGCTGAAATTTAAACTTATGGACTTTGGTGATGATGATATGTCAGTGTAGGTTCATCACTTGCAAAAAAATGTACCATCTGGTGGTGGATAGTGGTGGTGGAGAGGATCTACACATGTGGGGCAGGGAGTGTATGGGGTATCTTTGCACCTCCCCCTCACTTTTGTTGTGAACCTAAAACCTCTTAAAAAATAAGTTCTAATTAGAAACCTGTAACTGCATTGGGGCACCTGGGTGGTTCAGTCGGTTAAGCCTCCAACTCTTGGTTTCGGTTCAGGTCATGCTCTCACGGTTCATGGATTCAGCCCCATATTGGGCTCTGTGCTGACAACAGAGTGCCTGCTTGAGCTTCTCTCTCTTCCTCTCTCTCTCTCTCTCTCTCTCTCTCTGCCCCTCCCATGTGTGCTCTTTCTCTCCCCACCCCTCTCTCTCAAAAATAAACTTTAATTTTTTTAATAGAAAAATAAAAACATAAAGAGCTTTAGCTACATTGAACTCAAGTACTTTTTCTGAAGCCTTTTAATGCATTCTCATGTTAATAGTACAAATAAAATACTCAACAATATCTCAAAGTCTTTAAATATATTTAAAAAATTTTTTTGAGGATGAATAAAATTTGGATCACTTCTTATTGAAGATTATTTTATACCCTAGACCTGGAAAAAAACACAACAGAAAGCAAAATAAAACTTTAGGTATACTTAAATCATACCTGTGATACCTTAATGAATATGAGACAATAGTAAGCTGTAAGTCATAGACCTCCTTGCAAGAACTGCACAGGTCCTTAGCATCTAGGAGAGCAAAGCAAAATTTAGCACAGTTACAGATTTCAAGCTCAGCATCATGTTTAAGAATTATCCTTTTTGACACTAGGCTGAAGAAACTAGGTAGAGAAAGTCTCCAAGGAACAGCCCTTATTCAGCCTGTGACAAGCAAGGAGAAAAACGTTATATATGTATCTTTGTATTTGTCCACACTTTGTAGTTCAGATCTAATTTTACCTGATGCGCCCCAAGATGTAAAAGCAAGCAAACAAAATACACACACACACATGCCTGTGCGTGTGCGCGCACGCACACACACACAGACACAAAAATAAGAGAGAAAAGAGCCAAAGGATAGCATATCATGCAATCCTTCATATGTTTGTTCTTTACATTCTTTGTTTTCACTTACACCCTAGTGTCTTTTCAATTTTCCAGATAACAAAATAAGGCTTTTAAATTCTTCTTTTGTAAAGTATAAATGTTCTGTTTCTATTGCTTCCTTTTGCCTCTGTCTCAAGAGACAGCCACAGAGATAGAAATATGAGTTTTTCATCTTTGACTCTTCCTTCCTTCCAAAGAAAATGTTCACCAAGAAAACGTAAGATGAAAAATTCTCCTTATCCATAGTAGCACTGAATAATGATCTCCTGCTAACTTACTATAGAATAATATGCTAAACTTTATTTTATATATCTATGTAATACATTTATTCATTTATCTTTTATATGTGATGTGTATTTTTAAAATGTGATTAGCAATAATTACTCATATCTAGATTAATCACAAAAGCAATTATGAAACCAATATTCCTGTGAGCATACACACACACACACACACACATTTGTTTGTTTGGAGCTTCAACTATGAGCACAGTGGCTATCATTCCCAATGACCATGCCTTCCTTCCTTATCTGATTGAAAAGGGAACAGTAAGGATTTGCCTAATTTGTTGGCATCCGTGGCATCCTAGTTGCTAAAGGTGAAAACATTCAGTAAATTCATTATTTTGTTTCTGATTTTTTTCTTTTGTTTTTTATTTCATTGACCATAGTGATTTAATCAAATAAATTTGAAACTCACTGCTTATATTGCTAGCATGTTAATCAATAAAATTGGATAACTGATAAAAATGCCAACAAATGTTGCCTGCTGCTTCTCACTGAGATATGTGTTGCCATGTCATGGTAACCTTCCTTTCATTGCCTCTTGTTCCTCACTTACTGCAGGACCTAACCTGCTATGTCCAGCATCTGGGGATTTAACAAAGATTTAAATTCACTCCTAAGAAAGTACATTTGCTTGTCACCTGTTCACAGAGTGCTGTCTCTCATACATGTGCATCTTCATGGTTTCAGTTTTGTTCGGTTATTATTCTGAGGAGAGGGGAACACTTTCTTTTTCATCTGGTCTGCCCAGGATTCTGAAAGCTATGCTGCTTTCCTCTACACCATTTCTAAATTCCAGTGACAACTGTTTTCTCAGGTCTTACTGGTGGATTCAACTGTAGGCTCAGAGACAAATCTGAGTGCTAGATAAACTATATTGTATTTAAAATTACTCCTTTTTGGGCACCAATGTGGCTCAGTCGGTTGAGAGCGTCCACCTCTTGATTTCGGCTTTGATCATGATCTCATAGTTCATGAGATCGAGCCTGCGTTGGGCTTTGTGCTGAGTGTGGAAGTTGCTTAACGGTCTGTCTCTCTCCCTCTGCCCCTCCCCTGCTGCATATGAACTCTCTCTCTCTCTCTCTCTCTCTGTCTCTCTCTCTCTCTCTCAAATGAAATAAATTAAACAATATAATAAAATAATTTTTTAAAAAGTAGAAA
The DNA here is from genome assembly GCF_027475565.1 of Acinonyx jubatus. Taxonomy (NCBI): domain Eukaryota; kingdom Metazoa; phylum Chordata; class Mammalia; order Carnivora; family Felidae; genus Acinonyx; species Acinonyx jubatus. The sequence goes on along the minus strand of NC_069380.1, from coordinate 33,557,552 downwards.
AAAATAAAAATAAAACAATTACTCCTCTTTGATGAACCTACTTCTGCTATTCTGCTAGGTTTTCTAACTTACCTCTTTCTCTTAGGAAGACTTTTCTTTCAGGGAGAGAAATACCAAAATACGTCTAGTTAGTTTATTCCATAAATTCTCAAGATATGAATACATACTTTGAATTTGCTTTGGTGGACACAGATGGGATTCTCTACTACATACAGCTGAGGTGTGAGATTTCTTAAAGATGATGGTCATTTTTTCAAATAAATATATGGTAATTTACCCTCTTCACAATATGTACTCTTTCCTTTGGGAAATGTAGCCTCCCTCCTGAGTATAACCAGAATTGACTGGCTTTGCCTTATTATGTTCTACCTGCATTTTGTCTTTATTTACATTATCTCACTTATATTTAACTTATTTTCTCTGATATTATTGTATGTAATTTAAAGCTTTAAATATAATCCTAGCAAATAAACAGAAGAATGACGAAACAAAATCCTTAATTAATTTAGATAAGTCACATAATAAATAGCTCAATTTACAAACAGACAGTGTGTTGTTATTAATAAGTAGAATATAATTAAAATGTGACAATATTATTGCTTGGGATATAAACTTCAATATATAAACATCTCTCGTTATGATTAAGTTTAGCAGCAATGTGTCAGTAAATGTTTAATAACTGAATTTTAACGGGATAAAAAGCCCTGGTTTATAACATTTGCCTATTTCCATGGTGTAAATACTTCCACAGTGACTAATTTCAAACTTGCAGTAGGAAGCCACTGAACACGAAGTTGGGACAAAATGTACCAAATGAAGTCTCTCACCAGCTGGTACAAACCGGCGTGAGCCTGATGCAGAACACTGTTGTTTGTTTTTTACATATCCTATAATAAGTGTTTGTACAATTTCTGTTTCTAGGCTAATGTATTTTTAATTTTGAAGTAAAATGCAGTATATTTATGGACTAGTGTTATATAATAGTCTTAAAATGTCAATCATTAGGAGCCTGCAGCTGCAGATAATAACAATCCTCTATCCTGGACATCAAAGATAAATATTTCTGTAAGAATAATAAGGAAAAATAATGGGAAAAAAAAACCTCTGTGAGTACCGTAATGCATATCATGATGGAAACACATGGGCAGGGAGATTCTTTAGAAATCCAAATATTTTTCTTAACACATTTAAGAATGGCCTAGATAAAAATTACATTCCTTGGAAAGAATTTAATACTGAACTCAGTTCACTTTACAAGAAAAAATATTTACACTATGTTTGCTAAAATATTAAAAACTTCATTGTTCATCAAATTCTGGCTTTGACTTTTGAAAAATATGCATATTTCAATTTTATGATTCAAGTGCAATCTTTCAAATGTTTCTGTCAGAAAATCTATAATATATGAGATAAAACAATAAACTATAAACTTTTGTTTCATAGCCCAGTCACACTCGCTTCCCTCAAAGACTCTATTGTATAAGATATACTTGTATGGGATGTAAGGAATCAAAGAAAGACACCCCCAAAATAATGCTGATTCTGTGGCTCCATGATAGGATCATAGTTTCTCAGGCTTAGAAAAGGTCTCAAATTTAATTTATTACGTCTCTTCATTCATATTTAAATAAGTTTAACAAAATATCCCTAGTTTAAAACACCTTTGTTGACTGGCAACTTATTCTGTCTTTGGACAATTTCGAATGTCATAAATGTCTCACATACAATAAATAAAATAGGTTTCCATGTATTGTCTTCTTTTCGTTGTTAAGTTTATCCAATGAAGCAACATAAAACAGTGTTCTTCGTCTACATCCTCCAAACACTGACAATAGCTTAATGTTTAGTCTCACCTCATCCATCCAAACCTCCTTCTTCAGCCATTGGTCACAAAAGATAGATTTGTATTCTTTCGATATCCTGATTACTTTTCTCTGAGTACTTTTCAATTTTTCATATTATTTTTATTTTTATTTTTTAAAGTTTATTTATTTATTTTTGAGAGAAAGAGAGAGTGAGAGCAAGCAGGAAGGGGCAGAGAGAGACGGAGAGAGACAGAATCCCAAGCAGTCTCCACGTTACTAGCGCAGAGCCCAACAGGGTCTCGAACCCATGAGCTGTGAGAGAATGACCAGAGCCAAAATAAAGAGTCAGATGCTTAACCAACAGAGCCACCCTGGCCCCCCTTTGGTATTATTTTTAATAACTTATTCCCAGACAGAAAGTAATTTTCCAGATGTAATCCTGCCACTATAGATTTGAAAAGGACATATATATCTATTTATTATGACAATTTCTAGCGATTCTACTTCAGGAAACGAATAGTGTGCAAAGCATATTTTAAGCCCTCATCATGCAAATACACACACAAACACACACCACATAGAAATTTATATTTGTGTTTCTTTGTGTCTAGGATAGCATGCACACCACACTCTTTTCTCTTGCAATTGAGACTTTCTAACAATAAAAATGGCCATAGTATCAAACCAAAGAGACAGTGGAAACTAGATACAGGAAAAAAAAAAGAACAAGGATAAAGGGTTCTTTCCCTTGGATTACTCTGTTTTTTCAATAATACTTTCTCAAATTTGAATCTTCCAAGAGCCTTCCAAAGAAGGCCAAACATTTTAAGTGGTTACTATTATACTCATAATTTCCTTTATGCAAGAAAGTAAACAAATTGATGACTTCCCCTCCTCTATCCTAGTTAGCAATTCTTCTGCTTGCTGCTTATTTGGATATATGAAACTATTTTTGAGGGGCTGTCTGTAGTTAGAAATTGTAAAACAGACGTACACAAAATTCTGGCCATTGGTGTCACAGCATATAATATATTTCAAAAAACAGAATAATGTTATCACCCTCTTTCCCTCTTTTTCTTCCCTCTCCATGGCTCTGATCCTGAGAGGTCAGCTAGGTGATGTGTGATCAAAGGGGCAAAGTCCTGCTTCTCTGTCTTTCCTGCATTTCTCCGGTGGGATTCTTTACCATTACACCCTTGCTCTCCATATTTCTGTATTCTGTTTTCTCTTTAGCCAAGAGTATATCACCTCTACATATCCAGCTTCAACACAATTTAAGTCAGACAAATACTATAATATTTCTCTTACATGTGGGTGTGAGTGTGCTTAAGAAAATATGGCTGTCCCGTTAATAAGGTTATGTGGGAGATAATTTAAGAACCTTTGAAGGTAACAGTTGGGAATAACCTATATACTTTCTTCTACTTGACGATTTCTGCTTAATATATGGGCAATATAAGGGTGAGTTTTTCAGTAGGTAAATTAATAATACATGGCGATACCTAAATTGCAGGATTTGCTAATTATTGCTATAAGATCTCAAATTTCCAACACAAATTCCAGTGGCTTTGATTACATTACAAACCCAGGATTTCCTGATTGAAAAGTGACCCTATGTCATTGACCTATTACTTGTAGCTAAAAGAAAGAGGTCATGGACTATAACTTTTCCTTCCACACATCCTGGAAATGTTTGCTTGTTCTTCCTGCCAATTCTCAGACAAAATTTCACCAAAATATTCCTACACAATTTATACCATGATTTTTAAAATCGTACAAGAGTTGACTGTAGTGTTATTCAATATATTGGTGACACTCTATGTAATGATGGAAATAAAGATGTAAAGGTCAAAGTATATTTTGATCTGTGTTTCTGGCACAATTAATAGTGCCAACTTTTTTTTAGTTTAAAAATTTTAAATCTAGAATTTTTCTTCATATTCTATTACTCTGTTGCAGTCCTGGTCAGCCAGTTCTCTGCACTGACCCTGGATAGATATCCTTTGAAAACTGGGAGGTTCAAAGAGAGGGTCAAAGACTAGAATTTCAAAAGGACGTCAGATAAATGGCATGCTTCTAAGTAGTGTTGAATCTCACGCTTGCATTTCTCCCGACCCTTTATGCCAGTTTTTTATTCCTTGACTATTGATCCAGTCTCCTTTCTTTCTTCTCTATTTCTCTTACCTACTATCCAGCCATATTGATTACAAGTGTAAATTTCAATCCATTTCTTTTCCACATTTCTGGGGTTGACATTTCTCACTATGTTCCATGCTAAGCTTCCTACTGCCCGTATTTTCTGCCACAGGACACTTCTCTCATCTGCACAAAAGCCAGTCATCTGTTCTTATTTAAGGGGGCCCAGAAGGGAATACTTGGGAATGACCGCAGAAAGGAGCAGAAAACGTCCTGTGACTATCCTGCATATTGTCGTGACACACAGTCATAATATACATCTTGCTCATGTTTTGACTTTGTTCATATTTCAACATCTTTACAAAAATGTTAAGATCAATTAAAAGCAAGAGGGAAGAAGTGAGACCATTAGGATAAATCCTATGTGACAGTAATCTTCAACTTTGAATTATTTTATAGGTAAAAATTCAACAACAATCATTGAAAGAATACCTAGAATGTCGGTTGAGTGTTTCACTGTACGGTGTTGTTTGGGGACTTTATATCATTTAATATATATAAGCCTAAACAGCCTTTGGCTAGAAAAGAAATTAAGAGTGAAAAATGGTATTTGTAAACTGAGAAAAAAAGAATATCTCTTCTTTATTTTCAGGGAAACACTGGAAAAAAATGTGTACTATGGATTACTCTCTGCTTAATATTTTTTTCTAACATGATCTTTTAGCCTCAGTTATATAATGTGGTAATTTTTGCTAAAGTGATTCAACTGTTGAAATGTGCAGTCTGGGGGCTTATTTGTTTTTCTTTAAACAGCCTTATGTAGGCAATAGAATTACCTTTACCATCTCCTTACTAGTTTGAAACCTTAAAAAAAAAAAAAAGGAAAGGAAAAGAAATTTTAAGCCATAATGGTAAAATGTGGTAAGGAAACCAAAGCAAAAAGCCAAATGAGGTGTAACATGTGCCGAAAATATAATATTCGTTGAGCCAATGCAACTCAAGCAGACCATAATAACCTGTTGGGGTTAGAAAAGTTCATGCCAAAAACGGATGATTTCCCTAGAGCCAATCAAAATGATGGAAACATTGGTGCAAAATCACAGCTGAGCAGGTTTAGTCCTCTCTTCACTAGCTACAGATGGCATGTAATTTAGGAATGCCCATTTGGTGAAATTTACCAGTTCCTCTAGAGATCACACATATGGGTTTGCATTTAAAAAGCAATTGCACCACGAATAGCTTTTTAAACAACAGATGTAAGTATTGACAGTAAAAGGATGTCCAAAAAGCAAAGTATGTCCACATAAGAAAAAAAGAGAGCTTATGTTATACTTTACAGCACTTTAAACTTTAGTTTGGAAAAACTGAAAGTGGCCTTTTAACATAAAAAAAAAAAAGCACAGAAAATAATTATGAAATCAATACATACAATGTTTGCCAAGCCATGAATTAGATATGAGATTCTGTCTTGACACTATGTTACTTTATGGTGCTTTGCTTTTTTTCCTCCTTCATATATTACAATCCACTCTTAAATCCCCAAAGATTGCACAAGTACCTTAGAGGAATTTGAAATCTTAGTCAATCTGAGCTCTCTGCTCTCCCCACACTATTTTATTGTTGCTGTTGTATGTTTGTTTGTTCGTTTGCTTGTTTTACAGGAAGTTTACAAAGAATCTGTGAAAACTCATTGTCATTTAAATGAATTCATTTATAATATAAATATAAATGAATTTAAAATAAATGAACGAAGGAACGTGTGTAAGCATACAAAAAGGAGGATATTTGCATTTGCAGATGTGTGCACCAGTTAGTAAAGGATGTTAGTTATAAGTTGTAAGGTTTCCAATTGCCTGTCCTTTATTGCTTCCTTTAAAGAAAGAAATTAATTGTGTGAAATTGCCTTGCTGGTAAAGTGATACCAGATTGCAATAGCAGCATTGACCTAATCTAGCAGTAAAACAGGCAATCACATCCTCAGTGAACACTCATAGAAATATTTGATTTCCGGAGTGTGCAGGACCAAAGTTTCCCTGGAGAAACACTCACATAATTTCCATTCTTGTATTCAAAGATGGTTCTGTGGTGGATTTCTCCTGTATTCTGTAAGCTTTCTTTGTTTTTATTGAAGGATAAGCCTTTGTACCTCACAGTACAATCCCATATGGAAGGGAGCTATAATTAAAAGGTTAGGTTTGGACATCAGGCTTTTGACACTGATTGTTTCTTGATTGAATAAAATATGATGTTACTCCTTCTCTCATTCTCTCATGCAATGATGCACTGGAATACTAATAGCTATGCAGATGATGACATTAACAGGAAGATTTCATTTTTCGGGCTGCTTCATGACTCGCTTTAGGTGAAAAATTGCAGAAGATTGGATTGGTTTGTTTGGAGGTGCAAAGATGGGCAATTGGTACTATCCCAGCAAGCAAAGGAAAATGAAATTGATTGTACAAAGGGATGAAGGATTCAGAGTAGTACTCAATTATTTATGACACCCTCAAATGGGTGTAGTGAGGATGCTGAATGGGTCCATAAAGTACATATGCAAATAAGAGAACTGTCGTCATCATGCCTTCATATTCAACTTCATCTTCAGTAGTGAACACTTACAAAGAAACCACATTACCTAAACTGTATTAAATATGCATATTAAATTAATTCAAGTGTTTTCTTATTTGGCAAAACAGACTATGTTAGAAGTATAAATGCTTGTATATATTATACACATGATCATCAACTAATTATCATATTCCCTCAGTGTGCTAACTGCTACTGTGTAATTAGATAACAATTCTGATTTTAGAAATTTACAATCTGGAAAAAACAAAGAAACTAAAGGAGACTTTCACTTTAAATTTTTTTTCATGTTTATTTATTTTTGGGAGAGAGAGAGAGACAGAGCATGAGCAAGGGAGGGGCAGAGAGAGAGGGAGACACAGGATCAGAAGCAGGCTCCAAGCTCTGAGCTGTCTCAGATGCAGGGCTCGAACTAAGGAGCTGTGAGATCATGGCCCGGGCCAAAGTCTGGCGCTAAACAGACTGAGCAACCCAGTCGCCCCAGGAGACTTTCACTTTAAATGCAAAATTATCCATTGCTTTCATTAGATGTGAAATAATTCATGCACAATGTCCTGCACAGATGAATGTACATTAAAATCAGTTTTGAAGGAAGAAAGACAAACTGATAATTCCAGGTATATAAAAAGCTCCAAAGGTAAAACACAGCAACTAATGGCCTGAATAATTGGAGAGAGGAAGAATCGAGGGCATAGGTATAATAGAGTTGTTATATTGTGCTGGAAAGGGCATTGTGGAATATTTGAAGATCGGATTTTTCCCGTGCTTCTGATTACTCTGGGTTCTATCCATTGCTTAGAGGCAGGCTGTCAAGGTAGACCATATACATTTTCTGACTTTAGACTTAAAAAATTGCACTTCAGATGTAGAAAAAGAGTAGGAAAGAGGCAGAACAAATATTTGCTACTGATCCTCTACCCCTTCCCACACACACGTAAGACACATCTAGGCCATTTGAAAATCATTTCAAATAAAAGAGAATTTGAAGGGAAAGTAAAATCACATAGGCAGGTGCTGGGGAGTGTCCCTGAGAAGAGATCATGTCACCACCCACGCATGGAGAAGGGACACCCATGGCACAGGAGGATACAGTGGGCGCAGCACAGCCTCATGGGATCTCCCTGCTCCTTGATGGGGAACAAGAAGAGCCCTCTCTTTTGTGGCTGAATGTTTCCTAAACTAGCAGACTGTCCTTTTGGCTGAGATAAAGAAACCATCAAGTGCCCAGACATCTATAAGTGCACGAATGGAGAATTTATACATACTGTATAAATTAATCAGTAAATGAGGATTTTAAGAAAGAGCTGAGATTCCTATTTAAGATTTTTTGTGGAGATAAAATGTACATAAGACAATTAGTGAGAACAATCGACGGTGGTAGAGAAGTAGGTACTGAAGTGATACAATCCACTAGTACTGTGGCCACCTGGAGGAGAGAATATTAGTGAATATTGGAGAGGTCACAAATGACTTCCTGGAAATTCTGAAAATATGGATCTAATCTGAGACTATTTGACCAGAAGAGACAGAAAAAAAAATAACAGAGAAATTAAATTATAATCAACACGAGGAAAAGAGCCCTGCCTTCTCGTTGTAAACGAGAGTACTGTCAATACTCATCTGAGATGTAGTAGACACTCAATATGGAATTATTGATTGATGATAAATATGATCATTTTAAATTTCTAAATACATGAGATTGACCCAGGGTTTCTCAGTGTGTGTGCTATGGACATTTTGGACCAGATAATTATTTGTTGTGTGCAGATGTCCTGGGTATGGTAGCATATTTAGCATTATCTCTGGCTTCTAGCCACTAGATGTAAGTAACAACCCCTTTCCTCACATCACCGCAATCCAAAAATGTTATTACAAAGTGTCCCTTGAGAGGCAAAATTGTCCCCCACTGAGAACTGCTACATTGGCCTGACCATGCCCAGACAAGGAAATGAGGAAATGAGGTATGATAAGTAAGGTAACTGAATGTATTTTCATAGATACAGGTTTACATGTTTTATTTGACTGGGTCACTGCTTTGTGTTCTTCATGTTGCACCATACATTGAGTTCATTGTGTCGTTGAACATCGTATTAAGTACCGTATAGTTACTATTTAAGCTCTGAAATAGGTATCACTAACTTTATTTTGTGGACAATGAATTGCCAAAAGTCACACAGTTAAGGCTCAAACCCAAATCTTTCTGACTCAAAAGCCATATTCACATTAGGTTATACTATTTTTCCACGGTACTATATGCCTTTGGTATAGTCAGATTCTTAGATAATATATTTATACAAATAAATATGGACATCTATAGAGAGATAGGTGATACAGACATTCATATATACATACATAAATATATTTGTTCCCCATGTCTTATGACATAGAAAACACTGATTACTTTGAAGAGGAGATTATCTGGAATGAGATGTGTATTTCAATTATTACCTGAGCCGTATTAATCTTGCTTTATTCAATTTGAGTACAGTGTTGACTAACATTTCAATTAGTTCCAGTTTGCTTGATTTCACACCCCATAAAAGTTAATGCTGGCTGTGTCTACACAGGCAAAGTGGAGATGAAGTGATTATTGCAAAACGGTAAGTGGTAAACACACATACTGTTATTGAAAAAAGGTAGCCTGATAATCCTGAGCTCTTCAGATTTGCTTTCTACATTCTGGACATAATTTTAAAAGACAGAGAAATGTTAATGGACCATATACAAACTTTATTATGTATTATACTTATTTCAGCGAAAGAAAAGAGGATAAACGGAAGAGTATTTCCAATCGTACCTACTTCCCGAGTATTTCCGACCCTACTTTAGTACTAATTTTAAAGGACCACCACAGCTCTGAATCTCAATTTCAAATGCAAAATACAGTGATTGCAAGGAATAAAAATTTTTGGAAGTCTCCCCTGAACTGTGAACTCCTGTTTTCCAAAATCTCCGTGAAGCAAGATGGCTACCAACTCCTCTGGTTACTTTAGAGACTGCCACCAAGGTCCTCAGGACTCCAAGGTCTGACAGATTTAATCTTCTGATGAGGAGTGACAACAATCTCCTCTTTTGTGTATATGACACACTGGTCCATCACAGTAGAAAGTAGCAAAATGGCACTGGCCATGGCAACTCTCCAACTTGAGTTCAGAGGGCTCAGTTATGCTGCCTGTGGGTTCTTCTCAATTCTCCACTTTTGTTCCTTCAAGCAGAGAATCTGATTGGAATCTGTTCCAAATCCAAACGTGGCCATCTTATTTATCATTTCTCCTTTTTGTGGCCTGTTAGTCTAACCTGGTTATCATAAAGCTAATCCTTTATTGCCTCTCCTTCCATAAAGGTGCTAAAACAGTGGTTCAGAATGTGACGTCCTCAGTTTCACTGGTTAGATTCAAATTGTGCTTTCACCCTTACTATTTATATATCCTTGAGCAAGTTATAGAAGCTCTAAACTATTTTAAAGCTTATTTTATTCGTATCATTTTATTCATTGATACAGTTAAGGTAATAATCATACATAACTACATAGGAATATTATAAGGAATAAATAGCTGAAAAATTATAAAGCACTTAAAACAGTGCCCAATACACGGTAAACCTTTACTTAGCATTTACTGTTTTATATCATAATATTAGAGAAATAGAATGTTTAGAAAAGAGATGCAGGACAGCTGGAGGGTTAGGAGGACAAACATTCTTACTACAAGAATATTAGGCTTTAAGCACATGCATCACATGTCCATTCTTCCTATTCCAACAAATATGTTTGTGCAAAACCATTTTATAAACTTAAAATGCTATACAAGTTTATTCAAAAATACCAATTATTTTCAATTCCCTGGAAAGCGTTAACACCTAATGTTCATTTTTAAGTCACCACTTTAGTGGCATAAATAGACCCCCTTCATAGTGTTCCAAATTCCTTTAAAAGATCTATATTTTTTAGGGAAAGTGAATAATATAGGTATTTTGTTAATCATAAACTGTTTTTATTTACCAGGTTGTTGTCTTACTCAATGCACTGTTTTGCTAAGATCCAGTTTTGAAGGAGAAATTATAGCCCTTTTTGCCTTTGTCTGAAAGTTTCCAAGGTTACTGATTTCTATAAAGAAAAAGGAGAAATGTTGTTTATTCATGAAATAAATACAAGAGGAACCTTCCTAATGCATGGGAATTCAGGTACTATGTTGGTAACTCCAAGTCATGGCTCGCTGATATTGTTTGATGACCCTTGTTTCTCATCTCCAGCCTCAATGTCTCCTCTTTTTCCTCCCACTTCAAATCCTAAAATTTTTGAAATAGAAAAAATTTCAAATAATAGTATATGAAACACCACGTCCTTATACTTACTGATTAACATTTTACATTGTTTCACTAATATCTATCTATCTATCTACTATCTATCATCCCTATCTTGAAACTTTCAAAAATAAATTGTCGACATCTTAACATTTAATTCTAAATATACATGAAATCCAAAACATAATCACATTGAATTTGATTATTATGTCTTTTTGGCCTCTCTTTGACAGAAATCCTCACTAAAAATTTTTTTGCAGGGTATTGAATTTTAAAAAGACCAAGCCAGTTACCTTTAAATATCCCACATGCTGAATTTATCTATTTTTTTTTTTATGGCTTCATTGAATCTGTTTTTATATCCCTGGCATTTTCTGTAAAGTGAGTGTTAGTCTTGAGATCTTATTTTAAATCCAAATAAAGAATTCGGGTAAGAATATATCATACATAATTCTGGACTCTTTATATTATATTTATCAGGAGGCACATGACATCAGATTGTTTCACTAAGTGATGTTAAGTTTGATCACTTCTTTAAGGTTGTGACCAGAAGATCACTATTGAGAAGATATTTTTTTCCTTTGCCAAGTAGCAACTAATCTGAAAGATGGCGTTTTTCATTGTAGAAATATATTTTATTTTTATTGCTTAAAGTTTATATTTATTTTGAGAGACAAGAGAGTGCAAGCACAGGGAGGGGCAGAGAGAGAGGGAGAATCCCAAGCAGTCTCTGTGTGGTCAGCACAGAGCTCAATGCAAGGCTCAAACCCACAAAACAGTGAGATCGTGACCTGAGGCAAAATCAAGAGTCAGATGCTTAACCAACTGAGCTACCCAGGTGCCCCGTAAAAGTATCTCTTAATGATTCTTGCTTGAATAAATCATTTCATTGCAAATTGTAGAATTTCTTTAATTTTATCATTTCTTCTTTATCTGTTGGTGTTCTTCTGTAGATACATGTTTCCCTGATACCTTGGGGGTAAACTAGTTACTCATTAAAATTAAAAAAAAAATTAAAAAGATGGGAATGGGTAAATGCTTAATTCTTTTAACATAATTACTGATTTTCAAAGCTAGTGTGATAGTTACACCTCTAATAGTAGCTATTTTTTTTTTTTTTTTTTGTATCACTATGGTCTCATGGACTTCATTTACGCAATATGTTACACTAATTACTGGAATCCATGTTTCTTTTCAAAAGTTAAATTGTCCTGAAGTTGGTCAAGAGGAATGACTTCACATGGATCTAAATCCTTCATCAAGAAGCCCTGATTCCTTCAGGTAGGAATGGTCTTTTGAAACTAAGATCTAGGATCTAGCGATGTCAGTGCATCAAGTATAGCATAGCATCCAAACTCTTTCAGTTCTTAGAGTTAAGAAAAAAATTTTTTTTTTCCATTTGGACTATAGAATTAATGGCTTACATGTTAAAAAAAATAGTAAAAACATTGGTATTGCAGTAAATTTAGTATTAACTTGGTAGAATGGAAATTTTTATGAAACTGAGTTGCCCCATCAAAGAACATGGTATATTCTTTCCAGTTGGTTCAAGTCTTCTTTTATGTCTTTCAAAAGTATTTCTAGTACTCCAAGTATTTTTATATCTTTTAGAAATATTATAAGTATTCCAAGTATTTTTTCCTCCTAGAGTTTTCCTATATTTCTTAGTTTATTTTGAAGTATTCTATCCTTTTTTTTACATTTACAAATGAGTTCTCCTGTTATGTCTCCCAATTTTCATTTATTTTATGCATATTTACTAAATGATTTTATTTTGTATATTAATTTTGTTTTTGTTTTTGTTTTAATTTTTTAAAAGTTTATTCATTTTTGAAAGACAGAGAGAGACAGAGCACAAATGCGGGGGGGGGTTGGGGGGGGACACAGAATCTGAAGCAGGCTCCAGGCTCTGAGCTGTCAGCACAGAGCCCGACGTGGGACTCAAACTCACAAACCAGGAGATCATGACCTGAGCCGAAGTTGGACGCTCAACCGATAGAGCCACCCAGGCGCCCCCTGTTTTTGTTTTTTTAATGTTTTCTTTTATCTTTTGGTATCTCTAGGTTAGGTATTATGCCCTCTGCAAACACAAACAATTTACCTTTTCCCTTGTAATTCTTATATGTCTAGATGATTATTTTTATGATTGCATTTGATCATACATCAAATATAATTTTAAGTAGGAATGGACATACCGGGATTCTGTTTTGTTGACTTTAGTAGGAAAACTCCCATGGCTCAATTTTAGATTATTAAATATTCTCCATCCATCATATGAACATTTTAAAATTAGGAATGGATACTAAATTTTGTTGAATATATTTGCAGTTTTTAAGGAGTTGATACTGCTTCTTCTCCTGTATCCATTATGAAAGTAGATTATATTGTGAGGTGCCTGGATGGCTCAGTCGATTAAGTGTCGGACTCTCGATTTTGGCTCAGGTCATGATCTCATGGTCTTGAGATCGAGCCCCACGTCTGGCTCCATGCTGAGTGTAGAACTTGCTTGGGGTTCTCTCTCCTCTGCAACTCTCTTGCTTGCATGTGTGTGCACGTGGTCTCTCTCCCAAAATAAATAAGTAAACATTTTAAACAAAAAAAAGATTATATTACAGGATCTCCTAATGTTGAATCATCCTCACAGTCCTTGAATAAAAACCACTTTAGTGTTTTTTAGTCATTACATCTTATTGCTTCTCAAGATTTTCTTTGGAATTTCTTTATATGGATATTTATGAGTAAAACTGTAGCCATTTGGGGGTGGGGATTTAGTGATAGGTTTTAACCACTTTAGTGTTTTTTAGTCACTATATCTTATCTTACTGCTTCTCAAGATTTTCTTTGGAATTTCTTTATATGGATATTTATGAGTAAAACTATAGCCATTTGGGGGTGGGGATTTAGTGATAGGTTTTAATTAGATACTTTTTCAATGTTTCAGAAAATGTTAAATAGCATTCAGAAGTGTAAAGTTTTGTATAATTTAAATAGCAATGGGAAATTCGATGTTATTTTTCCATCTAAATCTGCTGCTATTTTGGGGAGGGTGGCACTCTGATAACATTCTCTACTTCATTATTGAAAATTGGTCTGTTTAAACTGTCTCTACTGGGCTAAATTTAATAATTCAACATGGAATTCAAAAGTAACATGTTGAAAACTCTTACTACCCATGACCTAATCCTGTCTCTCTTTATTTTCCCCACTGCAGAAAATACAGCAGTCTACTGTTATTCACTAAAAACCTGAAAATTATCTTTGAATCTTTTTGTCTTCTTTGCTTCATGATTTTCTCTTCCTTTCACCCACCTGCCCATCAGTTATATGTTCATAATAGATCTCAAATCTGTCTATGTCTCTCAGTCTATCCAACATTCCTCTAATCTGGGCTATGATCACTTCTCTCATGGATCTCCAGTAGCCTATAGAGCAATGTCTCTATTTATATTCTCAATGCCAAATAAATCATTCACCTCATAAAAGAATGATCTTTTTATAATTTTAATTAAATTAAATTAAAATCATTTTTAAGAATTTGGTCTGGTTACTGTTTCGAAGATTATGTCTTTTATTAGTTGCCTCCTTGCTCACTAACTTCCATTCATTAGTTTAATTTGTTTTTTCTAACTTAGCCAATCTTGTTCTCACCTCAAAAGAAACACTCTGGTCCTGGATTATGTCTTAGTTTTTCTTTCTCTTTCCTTTGATTATAGCTCAAATACTGCCTTCTCTGAGAGGCCTGACTTCATCAGTTGTCTAATATAGTAACCCCATCCCCCAAATTACTCTTCATTACATCACCCATTTTATTATCTTCATGGCATATATCACCATCTGAAAGTATCTTCACTGTTTACTTGATTATTTAACCTGGGGCATGTTACAATCTAAACTGCATAAAGAAGGGTTTTGTCTGTGTTGTTCACAGTTTTATCCCAGAGACTTAAAACAGTGTCTGACAATTAGTAGGTTTAATGTAAACAGTGATGGAATAAATGCATGACCTTCTGAATGAAGATATCTCCACAATTGTACAAAGAGTTGAAAAACTGAAATGAGGAAGGGCCAAAACAGGGGCCTACAAGAAACAAAAGTAGAGCACAATTGTTCCTCAGAATTTTCTGCCTAATTAGTATTTTAATTATAGGCAAGTAAACCCTGAGACTCTTTATGAATTATGTCATATTCTCTCTGTGAGTTTGTTTAGTTTTTAAAAATTAAGAAAAATAATATTATTACATAGTGAATCTCAAATATATTCGTTCTGCTTGTTTGTTTTTAGTCCAAATGATGGGCCTGGTGAAATAAATACAGAGAGTTATTCATGTTGTTCAATATATACATAAATAATTCAAACTCAATATTTTTAAACTAACTCTGTAAAAGAGAAACAAAATTTTAAACGTGTAAGACAAAGAGAGAGCAAGGCAACATCTAAAATTCCGTCTCATAATTGAGATCTAAAGGCACCAAGCCAAAAATGGCAAAGGTTATCATTTTAATAGCACACAAATATTTGGTAGAAACCCTCACGCAATGTAACACAATGCACTCGTTTGGTATAAATATTTTTTTTTCCCTAAAATATTCCCTTAGGGACGACCAGATCTGTTGTTCAAACACTGCCACCCACATCCATATGTATCATCTTTCCTGCCAATGTTTTTCAGTTAGTTTGCTTTGTTTTGTTGTTTTGCTTTCGTCCACCATGTAGACCCTAAACAACCAATGTATGTACATACATATATATCATGAGATATATATATGGCACATGTGATAGAACTTCAGAAAACGTATTTGCAATCAAAGTATATTATCAAATGCTTGCCATACTCAGAACATTTGAATTCATTGCTGGTTACAAAGTTTCTTAGCGATGTGAAATAAGACCTTCTAGAATCTAGATAATTAATACAAATAACACATTTGGAAACATACCAAATTATCACTTCCTTTTGAAGGCAATCACTGATTTTCCTTGGGAAAAATATCTGTCTTCTTGGAATAACTCTTTTACTCTGGTTTTAGCACATTGTTTTGGCAGTTTATTAAAACTCCAAGTGGGAGTCGTACAGATTAGTCTAAATATCTTTTTTGCTTTAACACCAGATTTCTGTTAAAAAAGAACCGATCATTACATTTATTCTTCATCATTTGATTGTGAGGCTGCTGTAAGCCAAAAATAGTCATCACTTGTATAATATATAGTAATTGAGAGCAACAGTAAATTACATTTTAAGGGCTCATCAAGGTGAGAATGAGACACTTCAATGCCACTTCTTGCTTCCTTGTTAGGAACTTTGCCAAAGTGGAGAAATTTAAAGATTTGTTAAGCAATGCCTTATCTCATTGACCTTTTTCATTTGGGAGACTATCGTGTCACCTAAACTCATTGCCATGTGGTGGAAATTCCCTGGATGGCAATGATTAGCTTTTTACAAATGAGTTGTGTATAAGGGCATAAACTCTACTTCTATTTATAAAATCAATTACTAATGTTGGACCATGTGTTTCGTTATGTTTCTATGGCACATCCTTTTGCCATTTCAAAATTGAATGCATATATTCTGGAGGAAAAAAAAAATATGAGGCCCAAGATAAGGAGAACAAAAAGAATTTGGACTAAAAAGTCTTAGGATAATAAATAAGCACAGTAAAAAAATCTTTCTATAGTAGAAGTTTCTCTTAATCAGGGCCCATATGTTCTCTGCGATATGCAGATATATCCTTGAGTGTCAGAATATTCTCTACCAGAGCTTTCAAAGTGTACGTTTTCATTTCTTAAATCATAAAAATTTTAGTCATTTAGTTAAGACCTATACCGTACTATATTGCAGTAAGCTAAAGAGAACCGAATAGAGACAATTAATATGTAAATAAAGCATTCATTACAAAAGACATCAGGGTATGTGTACTAATGAATGTTTTACAATAGTTCTAGAAGAGGAAAGTGGTAGGAGATTTGTGTCATTATAAGATGCACAGTAGTTTAGCAATGCCTAACTTGAAACCACCTGCAGTCAGTCCCTAAACAGAGCATTGTGTCATATTCTTATTCACGTTTCAAATGGCAGTTTAGTTTCAACAAAACATAATCATTCACCATCTTAAATTAATTGTGGTTAACTTGAGTTTTATTTGATTTGCACTCCTATTTGGATATAATTTCTAGATTTGCTCTTTTTTATTCAGTCAAGAACTTTCAACGTATGAAATTCATATCTAGTTTTGCATTGATTCTTGGACACAATTAACTAACGCAATGATGCAAATAATTTGTTGACAACTGACGACTTTTAGGTATGTTCTACTTTAAGGAAGTAGGGATATCGCAAGGAAATATTGAGAAAACTTCCTCTACAATGTACTTGCCAAAAACTCATTCAATAGGCTGGTACGTTTTGACCGCATTCAATCATTATAGTGTAAAGTTTCCTACTAATATAATTTTGTAACCAAGTCACAATCTTTCAGTCATCCTGGTTTCATATGTACTCCTTCCCTTTTCGAGAATTCCCTTCTTAACACCAATTTCTCTATCCCTCCATTTATTTACTGACTTCTACTTAAATTTTAAAACAGCTAGGTAGTTACTTTCTGTGGCAACTCTTTCGATGAAGATGTTTGGGAGAATTAACTTGTACATGCCTTGGACACAAAATTAATTCAGATTACATTTCCCAGTCTGGTCCTCAACTGTCCCAAACCTAACTACTAGTAAACAAATTGGTCCTGAGCATTGATAATATTGTGGTACACCACTTGCATTAGTTGGCATTCACTAGCGAACAAATGGGACAGAGACAGATGATGGAGAGATGATAGATACATAGCTATCACATGGAATTTACACATAAAATTGAATATCGTACCCCTTCGTACATCATTCAAAATAAAAATATTATGAACACAAAACGTATTTGTGAGGAGATCCAATAATTATTTTATTCTCCTCATAATCAATTTGACCCTTTAAAAAATACCAAACATAAAAATCACTTTGAAACTTTACTTTTAAACCCCTTTTTACTGTGTTCTTAACATAATCTAGTTACTGGGAGATCCAGCATCGAATGGACCATTCACACCTTCAACTGATCTCCCAAATGTGGATTCAGTATATTCTCAGGAATTTAATATTAAATTATGAACTGCATGCCAAATTTAGTTATTATTTCCTGAGATCTCTGAAAGATGAAAGAGTGATGAAAACTGAACAGGGATAGTTTCCCGAGAAAAAGCTTAAGCCAAGAAACTGAAATGGGATAAAGAAGACAACAAAAGTCTAACTTTTAATGAGATTATAGTATATGAGCTTTCTAGTAAATGACCCTGACGTTACCAAAGTATTCAGTAGAGTTTATTGGAGATATTTAAATGTGCAATAACACACAGTCTGTTTTTGTCAGGTAAGGTGTGGGAGCTCTGATAATTACTTGTGACACACCCCTTCTTCCTCTCTCCCAGGGTTCAGCAAGGTTTTTCTGTTGGCAGAGAAAAGAGCGTTTTAAGAATTAAAGGGGAATCTTTCCAGGGGATTAGTTTTCTCAGGTGGTCATTTTTAAATTTTTTAAATTTGAGATTCGCCTTATAGGCATATATACATTGAGGCATTTATTTTTTTTAAGAATAATTTGATCTTAAATTAAAAGAACTATTTTTATTGAGTAGTATTATTAAAATATGTGTATCTCTTAAACCTAAATATTTTACATTTTCAGAAGATTTTTTTACACTTGATATCCTTTACAAAGTACTGTTGAAAGTGCATGGTGATAGTCAGGTTCCGTTTGGATTAAGGAATCTTCCACCAACTTTTCATTTTTATTTCAAGTGAGTCAGATATAAATTGTTTCAATGTGGTCTATTACCAAGATTTCTTCTTGTGGAATCCTAAGAGTTCAGGTATATCAAAAATAAGAAATTTCTCATGGCAGTTTTGCTGTTTCTGGATAAGACTGTACGAATATTTGACTTTTCTTTGAAAAACAATGGGATAAGTCATTAGGTTTCAGGATTTGGGGAAAATCAGAAATTAAATTGCTTTTTCCAGATTAGATACTGATATATATTTTTTTAAATAATGCTGACTTTGCCAGTGGAAATTTAACTTGATCCTATGCCGTTGCTTTATTAGGCATTTATTTTTTTAAAAAAATTAATGTTTATTTTTGAGAGAGAGAGGCAGAGTGCAAGTTGGGGAGAGGCAGAGAGAGAGGGAGACGCAGAATCTGAAGCAGGCTCCAGGCTCTGATCTGTCAGCACAGAGCTCAATGCAGAGCTTGAACCCAGGAACTGCCAGATCACGACACAAGCCCAAGTAGGAGGCTCCACTGGCTGAGCCACCCAGGCGCCCCTTATTAGACATTTCAAACTCTCTTGAGCTTTGAGAGAAGAGGAAGCTAAACACTTGCAATTTGTTTCTTTGAGTTTTCTCTCCCTTAGCATTATTTCTACCTATTTAAAAATTACCGTATTGACCTCTGAGAAAATTTATGAAGCTCTTTCTTTAGAGTTATTAAAAAAAAAAACTAAAGAATGATTCCTTTTTCTTCTGTTAAATCGCCTCTTCCTTAAGTGTTTTTACCCTCCCCCTTTTCAATTCAAAGCAAGCCTTTTCAAGTTCCTCTCACATTTGCCACCTCATTCAGTTGTGATCCCCTTGGAATTCTCAGGTGCTAGGTTTCCTGGGTCGCAGTATGCTACGCAAAGCTGAAATCCCATAGAATCAAATGCTTCACATCGTACTTTCACTGGAACACACCCATAAAATGATTTGGGGCATAATCTGAGAAAAGGTCAATTCATTATTTTGAATCAGAAATAGCTGCAGTGGTGATACATATTTTTTCTGAAATTTCAATCAAATATTTTCTGCCTGTCGATTTAACAACACGACAACAACCACCACCACTGCAGAGTCTTTAACAACCATCTGAGTTACATAACAAGCCTCAATCACACCAGGTGGTATTGACTGATGTATTTAATAATGTAATAAAGATGCCAACCATGACAGAATTGGTTAGTTTGATATTAGGGCAAAATGCCATTTCTTCCACAAAGTTGTCTAATAAAAAATATTGCTTACAATGTGATGAAACCTGTCAAGGAAATTTATGGTATGCAAAATTCATAAGCTCTCAAGTATTTCTTTGGAGTTTGGCAGTGCGGGCAGTCTGTAGTGTGCTCTCTGTTTGTGTAAGAAACAAACAAATTGAACGCAGGGTGAGCTGGCTAGTAAGCTGTCCACATTACAGTTGATTAATTGGAAATATTTCATGTTCTGTATCCATCTTTTATCTAGAATGTTCTTCGTTGGAGAGTTCTATATTTCACATTCAATTTTTATGTTCACTTGCAAGTTTCTCCCATCCCACAATTCAAAGAGTCTGTTGAAGGGGAAATTAGAGGCTGTGATTCAGAATTCAGTGAGTCTAGTCTCTGCAGAAACTTGGCAGAGGATAGAATCAGTTCTTGGGATGCCAAATTTAGTGGCCCTGGGCCAGGTGCTAATTTTGAATGCATGGCACACATCACTTTGTGTCTCGATTAAGCCATGTCTGTGAATCCCATGCAAGCCCAGCAACAGATTTTACGCAACGCATGTATTAACGTTCAGCACATCTTAGATTTAATTCTGGCTTTAAACATGTGGCAGAAATGACTTCTTTTACATTATAAATTCTACCTCTTTGAAAACAATAAAGAATGTTAATTGACTTTTTTGTCCACGATTATTTTAAATTTAATAATATCAGTTTTGGTCATTTCTTATAAGGGCGTGTTCAGGAAGAAAAAGCGAATCATACATATAAATACAAAAATATGGTAGCAATAGCATAGGATTATCTTCTCTCTCCACTTACTTGCTTCTTCAGTATATATTAGATCATGAATTTGGATTTGTTCGTTAAGCTAATTCAGAAGTCTTAGAGAAGACTAATAAAAATTATGGCGCAAAGAAAACTAAATGTCAATGTATAAAACTAGATTCAAAGCTTTTATTTTATTATCAATATTTTTACTTTATTTGAATCACACCGCTATTTTATCACCTGGCTACCTGACCAGAATGTTTCCCTTTGTTTTCTACACAGGGAAGCTAAAACTTTCAGTGTAGGTGAACCTGCAGAAACACCATCCTTTGCATAAAAGTTCGTCTGGTATTGTTCTCCTCTGAAATCATTGTAAGTGTATGTAAATATATATGAATGCTGTATGTATAACATATATACATATGTATATATGAACATATATGTTATATGTACAACATTCATATATATGTTTTTAAAATCAAGCATTTTCTTTTTTTAATTTTTAATCTTTATTTATTAAAAACATTTTTTTAACGTTTATTTATTTTTGAGACAGAGAGAGACAGAGCATGAACAGGGTAGGGGCAAAGAGAGAGGGAGACACAGAATCTGAAACAGGCTCCAGGCTCTGAGCTCTCAGTACAGAGCCCGACGCGGGGCTCACACTCACGGACCGTGAAATCATGACCTGGGCTGAAGTCGGATGCACAACCGACCAAGCCACCCAGGCGCCCCTAATCTTTATTTATTTTAAAGAGACAGGTGGGAAGGGGCTGAGAGAGAGAAGGATAGAGACACCGAAGTGGGCTCCCGTCCACATCCATGCTGTTAGCACAGAGCCTGGTGAGGCGCTGGAACTCACAAACCTGGAGATCATGACCTGAGCCAAGTCAGATGCTTAACCGACTGAGCCACCCAGGCATCCCAAACATTTTTTTTTTTTTTTACATTTACTAACGTAGGTGTTTTTTTCATGGGTGTTGGAGCACTGAGTGATAGAGGATAGATGTGCTGTCTTAATGTGCTGACCTTGAACTGTGCCAACTTGCTCTGTTTTCAGCCCAGATTAAAAAGATCAGGATGAATCAGATACAGCTGGCTCTGTGACGTAGAATAAAACGTAAAGTTCTTGTAAATCTATTGTGTGAGAGATGTACATAAGATGTACACAAGATGTACACATCTATACTAATATATATATAGTTTTTATGTCACTCAATATATGAGAAATCCCTACCTTTTGTTCTGGAGTTGGGGGCGGGGGAGGAATCCATTAGTTAAATGATGGATTGTGTTTTGTGTTTTTTTTTTTTTTCTCTACTGCGTTTGATTTTGTTTCTGTGCTTCTTTTTAGTGTGTTTTATGCAACTCTGTGTCTTTAGTCACCATTGGATACTTAGAAGAGAAAGGAGAGGAAAAGGCAAGGACTAAATTAGAAACTCCTTTTGAATTGTTGGCTTTTATTCTAGCCATCTTCTTCTGAGTCAGAAAGAATGTTACTTTTTTTTTGGAATTAAGAGGGAAAAAAAAGATCTCAATGTAAATTATATCGTTATTTTACAACACGCTTGCATTAGCCTAAGGGAAACACAAATTGAAACAGAAGAAACTTTTGAAGCACAGTATGAAAAAAACAAATCTTATTTCCATCCCACACTGGTTTGACTGGGAGTGGATCTGGTCTAAATTGTGGGAACCATGGTCATATATAATGGAGATGAGATTGGGGCGTCCTGACATCTCTTAATTTATTTATTCTACCAGTGTAATGCTAGCCACCTCCTGTTTTTATTATACCAATTTAATGCCAGCCATTTCCTGTTTTCATTAGACCATTGTAATGCTAGCCTCCCACTGTTCTCATTAGTGCAGGACTGTGTAATGGCAGCCACCTCATGTTTTCATTATAAGAGAGCTGTATGGTGCCAGCTGCCACTTGTTTAACTTTACTGAGAAGCATTTGACCATGGACTACATACTTCTGAAAGCTCATAGCAAACAAGGTAAAGGAGTCCAGGGTTCTGGTGGAGTAGTGGTGAGTGGTTAAGTGGCTTGTTTGCTATTCATGTGCGAGAAGTATGGTCGCCTGTAATGGCGGGGAAACTACAATAAACAGGAAACCCTCGAACTGCTTTGTTATTGTTGTTGTTGTGTTTTGTTTTAGAATAATTCGTCTGACAAAGACCTTCAGGAAGATTTTCAGACTCTATTGTGGTTATGCGTGGGTGGATTTATAGTACCAGGAAGAGTCCATTGCAACAATGGGTGGCATTCATTGAGAGTTTACTATGTGTCCAAAGTGCTCCTAAGCTTTCTATGTAACATCTCATTTATTTCTTTACAATTGTCTCATTGATTCCCATTTTACAGATGGAGAAACTGAAATATATAGTGGTTACATAATTCAGGCACTGGCAAATACCCTCTGGAAAGGGCCAGAGAGTAAAGATTTTCTGTTTTGTGGGACATACAGTGTATTCCTAACCACACAACTCTGCTGTTGTACTGCAAAACAGCCATAGACGATACGGAAATGAGTTAGTGTGCCTGGCTTCCAATAAATCTTTATTTACAAAACTAAGCTGGAGGGATGGATTTGGCTCAAAGGCTATTGTTTGCCCACTCCTGATATAAGGTCACGTAGCTAGAGTCATGGAAGAGAGTTATGGCTCTAATTGAGGCAGTTCACCTGCTCAGCCTTTGACTTTAACTACCATCCTCTATTCCTTTCTGTACATTTGTAACTGGAAATAGTTCCATTTTCACTCATCTGGGAACCTTTATTATGCAATGATTAAAGTTTTCAAAGAGAAAAACGACTTTGCTTAATTACGTGCTTTAAAATCTTTTTTTTTCTGTTTTATTCTTCATATGTTCATTGTTTTCTCCCTAACGCTTTTATTTATGAAGCTCTTAAGGATTCTTCTGAATAATAACATCAATATGAAATTTATTATGGAAAATAAAAGGAGTCTTTTCCTACAGATTAAAAAAATAAGCTATTGAATATATTTTGGCCTACATTTTTCTCTTTATGTAAAAATGTTATGGAATAATTTCTTTTTTAAACCCAGCACTTTGTCACCCTCAGGTTGCTGTATTATTAACGTTACCAAATAGGGTAATTGACAGATGTGTATAGTTTGCTGAAATGATTAAAAGCTGTTGAGAATTGTAACCTGTCAGTGTTCCCTGGGAAACAAAGTCCTATCCATCTGTTAGGGGACTCTCTAAATGACTGTAATGAGTCACCTTTAAAATGGCAGCTGTCACCCTAGGATATGAACCTTGAAGCATGAAAAAAAGAATATATTTATATACATAAAGATGCGTGTGCTTCAATGAGGAAAGGAAAATATATTCCCAAATTTCAGGCTCTGGATCACAGAAGGGGGTCAGAAGGCAGTGCTTTGTTATATTAGGCTGTGGTGTAAGTTTGCATCCCCTGTGTGTCTGAGGCCAATATAAGTCAAACAACCAGGAGCATTGTCGAAGTTTGGAAAGACATTCCACGTCTGCATGTAACTCCTCACTTGTCTTTAACATTTCTCAAAATGAATATAGCCTCAAAATGAACTCTGTATGGTTCAGTGTCACCTGTGGAAATTACCTTTATTGAACTGCAGCAGCAAAGACACAGAGAGAGAAGATTGAAACAGAAAGCCAGTACACTAGCTGTGAGGTTAGAAAATATCAGGATTTCTCATGTCCTCTTCTGGCTGCTGGGTTCAGTGTTGCCAAGTAAGGATGGATGAGTGAGACGGTTCTTATATTCATTCTCTCCTTTAACTGTTTCTATTTTATCTCTTGGTTTTGGTGTTTTATCTAAAATAGGGCAGGTGGAGTTATAACATTTGCTGTGAAATAAAATGCAAATTCCACTATGCAAATAGACCATTAGGAAGTAAATTAGCTTGAACAGTAGTGGTATTTCAGCAATTATATTGCTTTTTAATATGGAGAGATTCCAGCATAAATAAAACACAGCAAGTTTGTATATGAGCTGAGTCGGTGACTGAGTCTCCACTGGAAGGAAGTCTCCTGGCTGGTGGGGGGCGGGGGGTGTGGTTGTGGTTTTCTGTTCTGTCTTTCGAGTGGTTACCAGCATGTTCCTGGTCCGTTGGTAGCGCCAGCATTCACTACAGTGTATAATAACTGTATTTTTTTTTAATTTTTAATGTTTATTTATTTATATTGAGGGAGAGAGAGAGCGAGGGAGAGGCAGAGAGAGAGAGAGAGAGAGAGAGAGAGAGAATCCTAAGTAGGCTTTGGGCTGTCAGAGCAGAGCTGGATGCAGGGCTCGATCTCACAAACCTTGAGATCATGACCTGAGCTGAAATCAAGAGTTGGACGCTTAACTGACTGAGACACCCAGACGCCCCAATAACCTTATTTTTCAACACACGTAAGGCACATCTAGGCAAGTTATACCAAATAATATCTCAAATGTGGATTGGCTATGGTAATTACTATTTACATTAATTGGCCTGTCAATGTGCAGACTTTCAACTTTGCCACTGGAGTTCCTGTCACCCTTTCAACACATTATCATTATTATTTTTAAACCAGAGTCATTTCAAGTTCAAATTCATAAAATGTGCATTGGAACCGCCCACCTTGCATTACAGATGGGTAAAACAGAATGTGTCAAGAGAAATAAAACTTTTAAGGAACCATTTGCTCTAACCTTCCCCTCACCTCATTTAGAAAGTCAGTCTGACATTTTTTGGCATTCCGCATATTACTTTGAAAGAATTAAAACCAGTATTTATGGTAAGAAGATGCCTAAGAGATCAATAGAGACATTCATTCTACAGCACCCAAGCATATTTATGGTCACCCAGCTTCTAGAACCCTGCCATCCCTTGATCTGCCACCCCCTACCATCATCACCTTTTCTATACCAGGCTCCCCCAAACTCCCAGTGCCGTGATAGAAGATTCTACATACACATTAAGGACAGGTGACTTGAGACTAGAGGATACGTTGATCATGCCAATGGACCTGTAAGGCAACAGTAGACTAGACCCTCAAGATGGTCCCAGAGGCAGACTCTATCTCTCCCTTCCCAGCTGGGGGATTTTGTTTTGCCTGTCCTTCTTAGGAAATCAGCTTCAGGCTGCTTCAGGAGGAGTAAAGTAAACAGCTATCCCAAGAAACACCTTTCCTTTCATTCCATGGAAATTCTCCCAATATATGTGTTATTGGTATTGATTAGAATCTGAGATCATTCTTTCATCTGCAAAAAGACACCACCGCTGCCACCCTCCAGAGCAGACTAGACCCACAAAAAGTTGAACGTAAGTCCTTATGCTAAGTAATTCAGAAGACTTTCCAGGATTTTCCATAAAACTATGGGAGAAGAC
This sequence comes from Acinonyx jubatus, assembly GCF_027475565.1. Taxonomy (NCBI): domain Eukaryota; kingdom Metazoa; phylum Chordata; class Mammalia; order Carnivora; family Felidae; genus Acinonyx; species Acinonyx jubatus. The sequence continues at coordinate 33,531,539 of NC_069380.1, read as the reverse complement.
TTGTCAATCCATTTAGTTTTCAGTACCCATTATCCAAAGCCTAATGTTGTTCATTCCTCTTTTCTTAACTGCATCCTTTCTCTCTAAGGCAGGAGTTCTCAACCTGGGCATTACTGTCATTTTTCATGGGGTAAATCTTTGTTGTGGAAGTCTGTAATGTGCAAAACAGGATATTGGTGGCTGGTAAGCAACCATAGCAACCCTACTCCCTTACCTCCTGACAACCCAAACCGTATCTAGATATTGCCAAATGTCCATGGGAGACAAAACTGCCCCCAGTTGGGAAGCACTAATCTAAGTCATGATTTCCTATTTCAGTGTCTAAATAATCAATAATTATAAACTCCTCTACTGATATGCATAGAACATTATGGAAGCAATAAGATAGGATACTTAGATCAGCCCTGGGGGTTCCTGGGACAACAGACGTAGACAAAAATTCTTAGGAATAGAATTATTCTGCCTCAAAGCATTCATACTGCAGATAACCAGGAGATGCCTGGAGAATTTGGACATGTGAAAAAAACACTTTTCCGGGGGATGATATCACCCATGCTCTTAATCTTCGTCTTTCTCTTCTGACTCTTTTTGCCTCCCAAACCTTCAAACATGATTACAGATTTCAAAGGAAGAATTATTTCTGGGAAGTTGGAAATATACACATAAATACTCTGCTGAGGGCTTGAAGCTGAGAATTGCAAGATTCAGCAAAGTTGGCATTGCCGCTAAATAGTTGGATGTGCCCCAAGAACAAGGTGCTATTAGGCAGCATCTTACAAAGAATGGATCACCAGGCAGCAGCAAGCTGTCCCAGTGTTATTTTCCTAAATTCGCTTTCTACTTGGCAGGCCTTTCACAGAACTCTCCCAGCTGGTGAACCTAATTCAGGTGGCTTCGAGCCTCTTTTTCCTTGGACTAGGCATTCACGTGGCATCTCCTAAACTCAGCATTCACTACAATTCTCAGTGCGACCTAACCCACCTTCCCAACACTTCTAACTTTCTAATCAGAAAATCCAGACTTTATTTATGTGTGTTTTTGCACACACTGCAACGAATGGATTTTCCTGTACACCTCCACTGCCAAAAGCCGTTCCCACCTTAAATGCTCAATTCAGAGTTTGCATTTTTTAAAAATTTGTTTTAATGTTTATTTTTGAGAGAGAGAGAGAGAGAGCAGAGCAGCAGAGAGAGACAGAGTTACAGAATCTGAAGCAAACCCCAGGCTTTGAGCTGTCAGCAGAGAGCCCATCATGGGGCTTGAACTCACGAGATCATAACCTGAGCTGAAGTCGGATGTGCAACCAACTGAGCCACCCAGGTGCCCCTTAAATGCTCAATTCAAATGCTGTTCTCTCCAAGAAGCTTCTCCGATTCCTTCCCCTGACCTCACTCGTTTACCAACTAAAATCTGTATTTGTGTAAATATCTTCATTTCCTAGTATATCTTAAATTCCATAGAGACAGAGACTATCCTTTGTTAATATCTGTATGCTCGATTGTATTCGAAAACACAATACATGCTCCGCAAATCAGTGTTGAATTGAATTGGGATGTCACATTCTAAGGCGGAAAATCACCAGAGAAGCCACATTTGACCAATTCATTTATTTCCTTTCTCCTCTTGGACATTGAACAGAAAGTAAATTCTAGTACTTATCCAAAATGAAAGAAATGATGAAATATGTATAATAGTTAAATATCAGAGGTAAGTGGGAAATAAATGCAGATTGAGAAATCATAGGCATATAATCTCAGAGGTAACGGTCTTTTCTTATCTTCAGTCAAAGCCAAACATTTCACATGAGATGTTAAAATGAGGATTTCATAACGTATAGGAATTAATAATAATAGCATAAGATTATTCACTTTCTATCTCTTTTTCAACCTTTCAATGAAATAGCTTGGCAGTCTTGCATAAAGATTTTTAAGTAAGATTCTGCATCCTGTTCATACTTCTGTTATATTTTAGTATGCATTTTGCATTTTGTCAATTTTAACACTCCATGTAGGTTACATCTAAAAAATATTATCAGTTTTCTTATAGGTTAATAAAAGCAGCTTGGACACATTCTACTTGAAGTAGTTATTGGGGGAGACATCACTACCTCCATAATTGGTCCATAGCCATGGAGATGTATATATATACATTTAATGGAAAATAGATGAAAAAGACTAAATAATAGATTGAGAGAAAATTACGAAATTATGATGAAAATAAGTGAACAATCACACGTAAGACAGCAGATTAATATTGAATGTTTGATACTACAAATATAGACAAAAATCTAATGTTAAAAAGGAGAGGATGAAAGCTTAACAATCTTATCTCAAAGCAAATTATTACCTTAAAGATGTAGTCTCTCAACTGCAATGCAAGAAAGAATAGTATGAAAATGTGTTTTAATAATGCTAAAGAGGTAATACCGAGATATTCAGCAGATCAATAAAACCAATGAATATTACATCCCATGTATTTGAATTTAGATTTTCAAAACGTAAAATAGCTGATTAGTGGTAAAGGAAAGTTAAAATTTATTTCTCTAGGCATGTGGGTGGCTCAGTGGGTTGAGCATCTGACTTCAGCTCAGGTCATGATCTCATGGCTCCTGAGTTTGAGCCCCACATCGAGCTCTCTGCTCTCAACAGTCTATTTTGGATCTTCTGTCCCTCTCTTTCTCTGCCCTTCCCCTGCTTTCTCTCTCTCTTTCTCTCTCTCAAATAATAAACATTAAAAAATAAAATAAATAAAATAAAAATTTATTTCTGGACCTCTTGAGAATAAAGTTGGTTTTCTGTAAATTGTAAAGAGAGATATGAAACATTTTGATAAAATAATCCAGGCAGAATCAGAACAACTTCACTTTCGATTAACCAGCCTGAAAATGACTCTTTTAGCAATTGCAATCTCACTTTTTCATCTGGTCATTGAAGAAACTAATGATACAATATTCTATTGAATGTGGATGTGGCAAGTCATAAATAAAAAAAAAATATGTGTTCATCACTTTGCCATATTGTTACCGCTTAAATTCCTTCTCACCTTTGTTTTGTGATACTGGCTTTTGAAGTTAGTTGACTCTGATAACTTTATATATGCATATTAATCCATATTCGTGGGTGTTGTATTAAAAATGTCACGTCAAGATTATTAGTTTATGGAATTATTTATAAGAAACCAATAAGTAGTCTTATTGGCTTAGCATATACAAAACTTCATGATACAAAGGAATGCAGTAAAGCCTCTATGATTGTTTCTAGGTGAGACTACCAAGTTCGAGAAAAATTAATATTGCATATTTCTCCAGAATATTTTGGAGAACATACCACCAATGTTATGAAACCTTTTTACAGACAGTAACAAAAACTTGAGAGCAATATTAAGAGAGGCATGATTTCTATGATATCTTTTTGTTTTTTTGGAGACTATAATCCCTATTCCCTACTTTTCAAATTATTTAATACTATTATGAACTATTAACATAGACACTATCTAAATTATATGACTGCCAATTTAAAGGAGAAGGCATATTGCCGGCATAATTTAATTTTTTCAGACCATAACCTTAAAATACTAAAAAGGAAAGATGTTAGATAGGGCAGGATTGCAGCATGCACAAAATCTGGAACAGCAGAACTGTACTTTTGGTTTCAGTGTGGGTTTAAGCCTCTGAGCGAATTGCCATTGGATAAGTCCTTTTACCATTCTGAGTTACAGAATCCTTAATTCCTTAATGTCCTATAGATTTGCGAAAGTGCTCTGTGAATTGGAAACAGAATTTATCAGTATTAATTTAGGCTTGTGTAATTATTCTTTTATTTGCCTTGCCCGATCCTGTAAACCCTTAGGAAAGCAAGAGTGATTTTCACATAAGTAGTGCTGAATACCAATATTTTAAACAAAATATAATGATAATCTGTATAAGGTAAACAATGAGAGTTCCAAACTTGGTTTTGTTTGTTTTCAGCAATCTTTGAAAATATTATGAAATAATTTGACTGAGTAACATAACTTCAGGAAGTGGATTTTAAAATATAAGTCATAATCACAATTTAGTTGATAAAAATGCTATAGGTAATGTAATATGTATAAGAACAAAAGGGAGTGAATGTTTGAGGGAGGAAAGTTTGAGGGAAACGTTTCTCTCAAAGTGAAATCTTTTACTTGTAAGACAAAAAGGGGAATACATATCTTGACAGAATGAGTGAGAAGTCAACTTCTATGATACAAAATTTGTAAAACATCACTGAAATCTTCCCTTTTTTAATTAGTCCTTGTAAGATACTCATTACTACTTAAAGTAGTTTTAATAAATGAAGTTTTTTTCAAATTTTATTTATTTATTTTGAGAGAGAGAGAGAGAGAGAGAGCGCAGAAGGGGCAGAGAGAGAGTGAGAGAGAATCCCAAGCAGCCTCTGCACTCAGCACAGAGCCCAATGTGGGGCTTGAACCCACAAACTGCGAGATCATGACCAGAGCCAAAACCAAGTTACTTTTTGATAACTCTCTGAAGTATTTGATTATTCTCTCTGAAACAGTAAAAGAAGCTGCACCCTCTTTTGAGAATACTGAGAATATAATCCCTAATGTCCAATGGGATATTCAGTACTATTCGTGTCTAAAATTAACAGAAAAAGGATTGGTGAACCATGTGCAAGCATCTCCCAAAGCATGTAATAAAGAGTTTGAGGATGGTCCATTAACTCGCTGATCAATTTCTGTGTGCTATATTGATGCTATAGTGACCTTTAAGAATTCATTCTCTTTATATCCTACAAAGCATTGTTCTCAACAATTGTCAAATAATTGTATTTTGTGGGCACATTTACTTTAAAAAGCATAACAGTTTGAAGACTTGATACTTTAGCGGCGTGGAAGAGGCCTATAATATGTGCCCCACTCCTGACTCTCTTCTAATTGCGGCATATAGCCAGACAGGATTCTTCATCTGAATGACTCTGGTCCCTCAACCCTGGTTAGATTGGTGAGTCAATTGACAGGTTGCTCTCCGCTCACACTTGAAAGCAATGAACGGCATGGTAGGCGTAGGGACTCTGTTATTCATTAAAAGATTGTCATTATGAAAAGGTAATGTCAAGGCAACATAAGGTCAAATTCCTATGGTAGTCTATGCCACCTAGGCACAAAGTACAAGTACCCTGAAGGCAACATATTGTAATTGGCTTCGTTCTTTGTAACTTAGGGTCCTTGTATAACACTTCAGTGGTGCTCAATGAAAGAAACAGAGAATTCAACAAATAAATGAGCAAAAGAAAGAATAGGTAAGCCATTCAGTCTATCCCAATAAGCCTAAAGCCATAAAGATCTTCTGAGATGTGGACAAGCTGTGCACCCTTCTTGATATGTATTATGCTGTCAGAAGAAAATTAAAAGAAAAATCCAATTGGGCAGATTATTGTGTTTTTCTTTTTAATTTAGGAGATGTCATTCACGGAGAATGAGACGGTAGAAATAAGGGATATGTGGAGAAATGCAAACAACTACATCCAAGTTATAAAGAGCAAGGTGCATTAGAACTTACCCATCTGTTTTAACTCACAAGACTGTGACCCAGGGGCCACTCCTTCGTTTACTGTCTGCTTCTGGGGCATAGTAGCCCAGGGCAGACACACTGTAGGAACTCAGTGGATGTTTGTTGAATGAGTAGAAAGAGAGGCTTCTTATTTTACAATGCCATGGTAAGTATATATTGACTTTAAAATGCTATTTATAAATATGTGTTTTCACCCATCATGTGAGATTATAAGATGGTTTTTAAAAGGGACTTTTTCCAAAATCCTTTTGGTTCTTGCCCCAAATTAATTTCAAACCAACTGTAAAAATTAGAAGCCACAAGCATCTAGGCTATGACTCTGTGGTAACCATCTGACTAGCCAAAGTAGCAAAGTTATCTGAAAGACGGTTAACCCATTCCTGTCGAGAACCCAGTGAGATTACTGTCAAAGAGATTTTTCAAAAATCTTATTTTACCGGCAAACAAATAACTGTCAAAACAGTTGTGATACCACAGTTGCTTTCCAAAATAATCACAATCAGTGTCCCTGTGGTACACAGTGTATAGCACATCACCTCTGTGTTAATGAATTCAAGGGAAGGCAACACCGCTATTAGTAATAGCTTTTTATTCGGAGTCCTCATTTTCCAGATAGGTCACATTAAACACAGCCATTAAACAATAGCATTGAGATAAATCCATACAATGTATGCCGCTTTTGTTGTTGTTGTCCTTGTTCACCAATCGCTTGGTGCAGCTAAGAACCTTATGGAGTGATGGGGCTGATGAATGGGAATAGCCAACCTGCAAAACACTGGGGCCAGGAAAGTCAGACTTTAATCAGGTCTCATTCAATTATGTTTCAAATCAACACATCTTGATAGCCAAAACTCTCATTTGAATTAATGCTGTGATAAATGCTGTCTGTTGTCAAAAGAATATACTTAGACAATAATGAGTGGGCATATATTATGCCAGACCTCAGTCTACTTGTTGACCTCAGCAACTTCTACTCCATTAGGCAACAAACAGCTTTTAACCTAGTTCTAATAAAGCATACTGCCCTATTACTACATGACTTTTTTTCTGGTGTCATTTTTTAAATTGAGCACTGCCTAAATCCTTTAAAGGGAAGTCATGTTTTACAAAATCTCAGGAAAAGGAAACAGAGTCAATTTCCCAACTAGGAATTCAATTAATTCATGGAGTAGTGAGCCAATCTTTGTATATTGACTGCAATAAGGATACGTATGTAAGGTTAAGAAGTAATATGAAAGCATTCTTTAAAATTGCATGATATGTCTCTTTAATGTTTACTTTGGTATAGGTATAACTAACACTGATTCTCACTACTTTGAACTTTGATGAAAAGATCTTTTATCATTAACATTTAATGAAAAGGTTGTTTCGTTACTGATTTTTTTTTAGTTCATCGGTAAACAATTTTTAGAACTTTTTGACTTTCTTACAAAAATTTCTATAAATTCTTAGTCTGTGCTTCACTTCAGTTATTTAAGGACCTAAAAGACAACGTATTATCAAATTATTCTTTTTGAATGTGTGGGATTTTTTTGAGGGGTTGGTATTTGGAGGATGTGAATTAAGACAATTTTTCCACATTCTGAATTATGCTGAAACCCCTTGAAACATCACTGTTGGATCATGCATCACCCCTTAAAGCAAGTTGCTCTGTAGTGGGGTGATTTTGGCATCTCATTGACTTCCTTGGAAGCCGAGCACCAGAGGTCTGTGATAAAGGCAGCCGCCAGCCAAATGAATAGAGGTGAGATTCCCTCAACTCAACTATAAGAGCTTAGAGCCCTGACTGCTGAAATTACCACCAACTTGTAAATAAATAATCACTACTAAATACAGATAATGTGTTAAACAGCTAACACTAGTAAATCACTGGTGACAGAGAGCCTAAAGGTAAATCCCTCACACATTGGCACAACCAATTCTTAAAATCTTATAGTGTTTTAATGTCTTCAGACATATAATAAATTGAACAACTGGTTACTCAGCGTTAAGAATGTTTTAAAAATAAACCCTACTCTCTTTGTTGATCTCATTTACATACTGCCTTAGATTGAACTACGCGGCTATCTGTCTAGTAAGAGAGAAGCGACACTTGGTAAGACTAAATGGAAATTAGTTTTCCATCAAATTTCAGCTATCAAGCTAAATCAACCTGTAGTCTCCTGGCAAAAAATAACATCATATAACAGAGACAACACATTTCAGATACATAAATTGTCCAAAATATAGAGAGTCGATTAGGTTTCACATGTACAAGATCCCTTCTTTGCTAATTTAAACATTTATGAATAATAAAAACCAAGAGTAGAGCTTTGGAAAGGCTGTTACTAGGAACCAAATCCAGTTCTCGAGAGAATAAGGCTGATGGGAGTTGTCCGCTCTTCCCTTTCACAGCGGCTTTGCAAACGAGGTACAGTCTAAAATCTTGACGGCATTTGACGGAAATATTTTCAGTTGAATTTTTTGAGGTTTAGAATTACAAAACTTAATTCAGTTCATTGTTTGTTTTTGCTTTTGTTTTTGTTTTTAATATAATGGTTTTATGACATTTATGCTGTTTCTACACTGGCTTGGTGGCCAGAAAAGAAGGCACAGAATTCTCCACCAGTTTGCAAATAATGCATTTTTCTGCTCCAGTGCACAAACAGCCTTTATTTAACTCAGCACCACATTTTGTAAGGTATGGGCTGGAAACTGTTTGTCATGAAGCTGTAAAATGCCAAAAATTTTCGACACTGAAGGAAAATGTCAATCAAGGCATTTTCCCATCTGCTGCTACTTCTGCAAGTGCTAATTTTGTTTTTCCCAATTCCTGAAATTTGAGGTTTCCTAGCCTCATATGGAAGTAAGTTTGAAACTTGCTAAATGTCACAAGAAAAGGTGTAACCAAAGGAAGGAATAGAAGGTGTATTGTTCTCGAAGGACGCCAATAAAAGGAGGCAGAAAAGTACTGAGAAAAAGGAAAAAAAAACATTTTGCTAAGACCCAGACCTCTTGAAAAACACTACACAATGCAAGTAACCTTTGCTGGTACCACACATGCATTAAAGCATTTTTCATGGTTTTGAAATATAATGGGAACACACATCTTGAACCACGTAAGATACTTTTGAGAGCCAATCAACGTTATGATATCTACATAGGCAGAAGCTGTATGTTATTGGAAAAACGTGAACAAGTTTCAGGTATTGGTACACATGTAATTCTTGTGACTTAGCGTGACTTTAATAAAAGCTTCTACAAGGACTTGCACGTAACCATGACTGACGGATGTATCTTTTGACCTTTCAGTTAGCTCCATCAGCTCACTCAAACACATTTTGAACAGATTATGTACTGTAGTACTTGGTAGACTATACATTAAACAAGAGACTTTGCTCTGAGGCACTGCTTCCCACATTCCATGGGGAAAAGGAAGCAGGAAAAAACAAAACTCATAGAGTTCGACAGCTACCGAGGCAACACTTGCCATTTACAATATAAGCCCAAATATTTTTGCAACACAACTATATATTAATTTAATAAAATACACAATATAGCTCTTATACACTCAACAATTTGGCTCATATGCACTGAATCTGCAATAAATCAATAAAAATATGTCATTTGATGTAAACACATTGAATCTTCTTACATTTGCACATTTAAATGGTCATGTGATTTGTGATGTCTAAGACATTTTCACTTTCCTGAGCTATTTTAGTGTCCAGAAACGAATGAAATATATTGATCGTGTTCATTTCCTCCGAATATTATCATTCAATAGTAACTATTCTTCAGGTCAAATTTAAAACATATCCATCATTATTTGTATGTTTGTTGGACACTAAAATGCTGAAGAGGCATTTTAAGCTTTTAAAAAAATTTCTTCTCCTTTAATGACGTGAATTAGTCTATGTGTGTGCAGGACAAAATGGACTATATCTTTTTACATTTAACTTTTATACGACATGAAGTGTCTTACAAATGACCAAGTTTTTTTTTTTTTAATTTTTTTTTTGACTGATGATATGGAATGTCCTTTGTGTTTATATGTGTGGCAGGTAACTTTGTACAGAAATGTTTACCACAAATATGTGTTAATGTTTGGGGTAGCTTGGACTACTGCAAGGTCTTTTCGGGACTTTAAGTAGAAGCCTGTGATGACGGCTAGAAATCCACCACAGATCACAAATTATGACCCTGCTTTGTATGGGGTTTATAGGTAAACAGTTAAGTCAGCATAAATCACGGAGGACAGTCTCAGAGTGATCAGAAATACTTCAACTCTCACGCTGCATACCTTCCTAACAGATTGTCAAAAGGTAACTCGCCTCCTCATCCTCCTTTGTCTTCTTTCCTTTTTCTTCTCTCATTTTCTTTTCTCTTTCGGCATCATTAATTCTGTCCTAATATAAGTTTGGTCAAAACAAAACCATTGTTATCTCTGAAAAAGAAACAGCAGTGAAAAGAACATACTTGTGGGCACTTCAGATGTTCACTAAAAGCCTTAAAGCAGCATTGGTCTTTCTTCGTCCCTGTGAAATGGGTTGTCACCAGGAGGGATCATTTTTAAATTAACAGAAGACACAAGAAAATGCCAATGCTTTTTTTTTTTTTTTCCCCCTCACTTTCTCACAGCCACAGGGTCATTTCCCCGGCAGTCCTGCAAAAGCTTATCAATCTCTCTCACAACTTCCTCTGCATCCACCGATTCTCTGCCCAGATCCCTGTTGGGGTGGTCAAGCTGTTCAAGAACAGCACCCATCTCGCTGGAATCCCGGCTGGCTCTAGAATGCACATCTGCAAAGACCCTTGCCATCTGATCGGGAGCCATGAATGGAGGGTCTCTCGGTTGCTTACTGGGTGACAGATACTGACTGTCAGTGGGCAAGTACTGGCTGCTTGCTTCGGCCAGGCCTCCTGGTTTCGCTTCGCAACCATCCAGAGAGCCTTTTGTTGAGGTGCAAGGCTCGATGCATGCCTTCGTTGGGCTGCTTGATGCTGAGGGGACCTCTTGGAGGAGAGGGCTCAGGGCACGTTTGGCTTTTAAATAAGGTTTAACATTGGCAATGAGAATAGTGTGCTCTCGCTTGTCTTTTCCAAATGTACAAAAAGTCTTTTTCCCGGTGGGATTCACAGTTTCGTAAGTCTCAGTCTCAACATTAGCTTCAACTGTGGGTACAAAGAGATTTGTGCGGTAATCTGCATTTTCAGCCTGATTGGCTGCAGGGAACTGTGGCATCCAACACCTGTCAGAATGACCAAGCACTCGGCATTCATCTGTGCAATTAACGCACTCTTCTGGTTCTGCAAAACAAAAGAGAAAACAGCAAATCCAATCATTAGGGTTGCTTTTAAATTTCTACTGAGGCTGCGATCAGCTCTCAGTGGGCTTGTTTGACCTCTGGTCTCTTAATTAAAAAGGAAAAGAAAACAATAATTAAAACATTTCAGGATGGTTGCATAAACCTGCTGGTTGAGACAATGGTTTTATTTAAGTCTATTCTCTAGATATTAATGAATTCCCATAGCCTAGGAAGAAGTAAAAAGTGGCCATTAGAGAATCATTCTCAGTGGAATAGAACATCACTGTAAACTAACCTCCTGGAGATATCAGTTAGTCTTTGTTCTGTATAACCCATCCTGGAAACAGTGAACTTCAAAAAGGATTACCAGGATTAATTTTTCAAATCAAATAATGGGGCAAAAACTAGATCACATACTTCCATAACAAGCCTTAAGCTGCTTTTTTTTTCATGTTTTATCCCTATTTTGCTTGTAATTGTTATTTTGGTGACAGTCATGAAATAAAAGGTTTCCTTTAAAAGCCTACCTTTCCTACTGAGAGGAGCAAATGGAATTTTCTATCAGAATATGTTATGAATAAACTTGTCAAAAAGTGCACATTCCTATTTTATTAGATATGGGTATGGATCATGCAATCAGTTTTCTTCACTTCAGTTTTTTTTTTTTTTTTTTTTTTTTTGGTGTAAGTAGGTGAAAATGGGTTTAGTCAACAGAGTTCAGATGAATGACAACTCATGATTTCCTGTTTTCCACGATAATGTCTTCTGTGAAAATGTTTGCTTTCTCTCTTTTGCCAATAGGCATACAGAGAATCTAAATAAAGCAGTCTTTAATGATCTCTCTTTCAAAGATGCTGAACAGAAAATATGAAAGAAAATTCCTTCATAATGACGATAGCTGCATAATTCCACTGCCCCAATATTTTGAACTATAACTGAAATACCTCTTCCCAGTTGTCACTTTCATCTACAAATGATTGTTTCCCCTTATATTTAATGGTTCTTTTTAAATCAAGGACCTTTTTTTTTTTCCAGGAGAGGATATTTACACTTCACCTCTGTGTGATGGGACTAGAATTCCCCACACATTTAGCAACCCTTGGGGCAGCCATTTAATTGATGTGAGAGGATCTCTACAAATTCATAGTGTCCTGTGCAAGGGAAAAAAGGCCACATGGAAAATACTTAAAATAGAAAGCACCATATTTAATAGCCCTGATACATTATACAGTTACTGTTCAAAGTCATATGTAAAATCTGAGTTCATATTTAAAACATATAAATAATTCCTTATCCAAAAAAGAAAACATAAACTACAAGTTGATTTATCTCAAAAGGTTTTAGGATAAAAGAATTTCTTATGAGATTAATTTTTTTCTCGAAAGAAGTTAGAATAGTGTCTTGACAGAATAAAAATATTGTGGTTTTTCATAACACGTGTCATTCATATTGGTGAAATGTTAAAAATGTATTCAGGTAGCTTGCCTGTATTTTAATTTTGTCATGTTTTCAAAAATATATTTCCATATGAATGGATGAAATATATTAATTTTATTATGTAATGCAGGCAAGAAGAGTGAACTCAAGTACTCATACCTAGAGACTCAAATACTATCTGTTTCTTGGAAGATTGTTAGACGGACACAAACAGCAGCAGAAAAATCTAGCATTATACATTTTCTAGGAAGCCTTCCTGTATGGAATTAAAGTCAAACAGAAATTTGAAAACAAATGGATATTAGAAAATTTTCATATCAGGTATCTGTTTTCTTTACCTATTCTGCATGGGAATCATAAAAATCTGTCTGTTTGTGTTAGAAAGAAAATACGTATGATTTCATTCAACCAATTTTGTCCTCCACAAATATAGTAGAATACTGTCTATTTCATTAGATAATATTTTTGTAGCTTTTAGAGCCATGACTTCTAAAAAATTCATTTACAACCAATGCACTCTCTTCGAAATATGCTAACATAGTTTTATATTCCAATATTGACTGGCCTTCAATATCAGCAATTTGGATGGCCTAGCACTGAATAAATTCAATATGAATTTAAAAAGGGAGTAAAAGAGATAGAATAATGCAGATGTATGAAAGTATAAATCGACCTTGAATTTGAAACCATCAACATGAAATGATTGTTTGCGCTTCACAGCTGAAAAATCTGCCGCTTTTTACTTCACTCCTTCATGTCCCAACCTAAGGAGCAAATTCTAAGTATTGATCATGATACATTATAAGCTGTTCACCTTCTGATTAGACTGTAATTTTGATCACAGCGGTTCCCAGACAGTGAAGAAAATCTAATGGACACTTTTGTACAAGCAGCAGAAACCATGAGCAAAAAGTGAACTATAATTGCCAAGGGTCAAATAAGAAAGAATTTATGAGAAAGTGAAATTATTTCTGAAGGAACATAAATAAATAGATGAATAGGTAGGTACAAAGAAAGAGACACAGGTAGTATATAACGAATGACCACATAGACATAGAAAGTAGACAAAATGAAAAACAAAGAAGAAAAAAGGAGAGAAGAAGGAAAGAAAGCTAAGTGGAGGGAGAGAGATGGGAGGGAAGAGGAGCTGTACGGAAGGATTCCTGTCATGTATACCTTCTCCTATGTATTTTTAAGATCCCCTCAGTACACTAAGTATTCTTATTATAAAATAATAGTGTGGGGCACTTTCTCAAGATCTAGAGCTACAAAGGTAAATAATGAAACTTCTGCCTATACCGTAGGGAAAATGGAACCCAGAATAGATATGTCAAATTATATACAACAGAACTGAAAAAGAAGCAAATTATATAGACAGCCACTATTTGCATAGATTAGATATTTGTATCAGAAACCAAACTCAGAGACCCTGGGTAGAAGTAAAAGTAATTGATCCTAGTCCAAGATTCACTTTTTTTCTTTTGGACTAATGTGAGATTACAAAGAAATTATTTACCCTCATTTAATGATTTCCTCAATATAACATGATTACCCTTTCACAAATGCACCCTTGGCCAAGAAAGATATCATGATCCAAATGGTGTGCAGATGAGAAACTGACAGATAAGCATGCTTATATTACAAAGAGAAAACTATTCTGAAGTCCAACAGCTGGAACTCTGGGCAATTCTGCCTGCAGGGAAGGTTTACAGTGTCACATTTTTAAAATGTATGATTCCTTGAAGGATCATGTGACAACCTGATAAATTTAAGCACTTGTTTAGTATTAAGAATTATTTTCTATGCTCTTATAGACACATCTGAGTATTACACAAGCTCTCAAAAAGAGGAATCTAAACACAGTCATCTTAATTATTTTAATTTTCCATCTTAATTTATATATTTTTGCAAAAGATATAAAGTCACACAAATGATTATAGTACTTGCAATGCAGCTGCACAACAAGCCACACACACACACACATAAGTAGAGATCTTTATCTGTGTGTGTGTGTGTGTGTTAAATTTGACCTTTCTCCAGGATATAGTCCAAACAAAATTTTAAAACTGAAATGTATAGCCAATGTATTCCTGAAAATTTACTAGCAGTTATTGCCATAAGAGAAATACAGATGAAAAAATGAAATGCACAGAAATGTTCCATATTCATAATTTAGGAGATAACATACATACATATAAAACGCACATATATATGTACACATTTTTATATAAAGCATTACATGTATAATGTACATAGGTAGGTATAAATCAATCTCCAATAACATTTTAATCTTTCCCTTGGCCCTACAACTATTGGTGCAAAATCCGTGATTGGATCAACAACTTGACTACCTCTGATTTTAGAACTTTATATAATTCAAATTGATTTAGACATAAAGATGTCTGAAATCTGCATATTCATATTGGCTGACATGTCTGAAAGCTTTCTTTTTAACCTACACTAAGCAGTTTAATAACTTAATCTTAGCGATAGTAGGCAAGCAACCGTTTGGTGCGAAAATACACCTTCAAAGGAGCTGTCATTGTGGAAGTTACATCCTGCAAGGAAAAAAAAATATTTAGGTAAAACATCAAACTACCTGCCCTTAAATTATTGGGTTTTACCTGTCTTCCATAAAGCTTTCCATAACTTCATGTTTACAATGTGATTTAAACATTGTGATGTCACTTTATCAATAGGGGTGCAGAGCCATCTCAAGGATAGGTAAAAGGTACCAAACATTACTATGTATAAGATTATAATTTGAAGCCAAATCACTATTTAAACCAGTAGGAACTAATAAAGATTAAGGGCGCATTCGCTAAACATGATTATTTTGGGAAGAGTCAGGGGAAACAACCCTTGCGTATCATGCATGACTCGGTGGTGTTCATTACTAAGGGAACGTGTCAAGAAGCCAGCCCCCATAAAATTTCCTACTCTGGAGTACATCTACCCCTTTATTCTAGTCTCGCTCACTCTCAGGCCGGAATTTATCACAAACCAGAATCAAGCTTACCTTCCCTGTCTTCAAAGCACTATAGCACACTACCCAAAGAGAGATGCTTGGCAACTGATTTGTAACTACTTAGGGAAATATTAGAAAACATAAAAGGATTTCCTCCCCTCAGTTTCCATGTGACTGCTGCCTCCAGAGCCCAGATACTTGTATGAAAACATGCATATAGTTTCTAGCATAAGAATTTCAGATATGCTTCAGATTTAATTTTTTTTTTTTTAGATTTAATTTTTTATAATGAAGAAATAAAGGTGTCACAGAAATCCGAAAACCAAACTCCACAAGTCAGGGAGTCAATGAGGAAGTTCTAAAATGCTGTGGCCATGGGGGAAGGGCATGTGAGAGAGAGTTTTCTTTGCTTTTTGACTGTCAATAAAATGGCTTTATTTCTGCTTTGTAAACAGCTTTAAATAGGAATAGCTTTCTTCCCTTAGAGTGGTGGTTTCTAGCAGCATCTTAAAATTAGAGTTGTTTCCAAGTAGACAACTCTATAAATGGAAGTCCATTTTTTATTTGTTCTCGTTTTTCTTTTTTATTTCTAATTTACCTTCTTTCGCCAACGTAAGCTTTCATAACACCTAATTAGCTGTCTGGAAAAGCAGAGAGCAGGGACCCATCTCTATTTTTGGCTGGCACTGGTGTTTGGGAGATTAACTCTACGGAATCTAAACTAGGAAGCCATCACAGATTATCTACCAGGAAACAATGACAAACCAAGACCTTTGACTGGCAGTTTCGGTGTATCAGTTTCCTACTGAAAGGTTTAGCTGGTATGAGAACAGCTTGTTTTTGCTGTCTTTTTCTGTTCTTCAGCACACACACTCAATTTCGCACATGCACACACACTTCCTTACGAGTGCAACAAATTCCGATTTAATCCAAATATATTCTAACGTATCAGATAAAAAGTATCAATGCTAAAATAGAAACCTCATCAGAATACAGTCCAACAAATCTGTGATTAAATTTTCCTTCCAGTGAGTTGACATAATTCACAAGATCCTGTGAACTGACACTTTGCTAACATAAACAATTCTTTCTTTTTTTGGCGGTTGATGATTATTCACTTACTTTCCTTTACCATCCTATAAACCCCTTACACTTGTTATCATGATGGGGTGAATCATTCTGTATAAATGGCACCTTATCTATATTCATTCAAATTATTTCCATTTATGATTTCTATGTCTCATTTACTAGCCGATTAATTAAAAATAAACCTTCTGATTTCAGTCTATCTGACTACGAGAGGGGTAAAATTTCACTCTCGATATTATTTCTAGAGACAGTGTTGGAAACTTGTCTCAAAACTTTTTTTTTCCTGTGTCAGATAAGAAAGAAAAAGAATATATTACAATTTTATCACACGCTTTTTTTTTTCTGCCAGTGTTCACATGACTGCCAGGCTTAATTTTAGCACAATTTTTTAATAAGGTTGGTACATCCCTTGTGCAGGGAAGACAAGGAAGGAGTTAGGGAAAATGTGGCATCAGAGAACCAACCACTAAGATCACTAAGTGATCTTTCATCTACCGCATTATATTTGCTGTGTTTCTTGTGCACGGGGGTCTAATGTTTTACTGATCAAGGAACTAACACACAAATACACCTGTGGGATGTGCTGTTGCTTCTTTTTTTGTTTTGTTTTGTTTTTATTTTTTTAACATCTATGTATTATTTTGAGACAGAGAGAGGCAGCTTCTTTTGTTTTGTTAATGTCAACAGGACCATGAATCGTGTTACGTACGCTGATATGCTCATTTTGTGAGGATGTCTGTTTACACGTTGGCAGTGACACCACGAATAAACTGCAGGTTACAAGTCCAGAAACTTGCATTTTGTCCTAACAACTGGCCATCAGGAAGCAGAATTTGGACACACAGTTCACGTAATAAAAACACTGAGAGAGAAACGCATATATTTTTAGGTTGATCCACTGCCAATCAGGCTTCCAGGTTTTACTTCAGTTGTGAAATGCCATTCTAGCTGCTTTTGATAGGTGGAAAGCACATTTTGAAGTGGAAGTTATTATAATACTATCAAATAGTCAAACCATGGCAGCTTTGAAGCAGCAATCCTCCAGCGTGCACCTGCATTGCACAATGCTTCCGAATGTATCGCCACGGCTGCATTCAGACACCAGAAACCACTGGCCTATATCATAGTCAACCGAATCCAATTGCAGCTGGGTATGTGGGGCACTGGGAGCATTTGCACATACTATTCAGTGCACCTGCATGCCTTCAGGGATGGTTTTAAGTGTTTGTGACCCTTTGGACAGAACAACATGTCTACCAGAGTGAATTTTCTGGCATATATATTGACCACATATAGGTAATGCTCTAAGATGTAGAAAACTTAAATTAAACGGAAACTTAAAGAATGAAAGCCAAAGGATATAAGGAAATTTGATATGGAAGTATCAAGAATATCTTATAAGTGAGAATCTAAACCATGCATTGGGAATCTATAGCACAAATATAATTGTGTCCCATAGTGCACTGCCCTGAGATTAACGGTCATATTTTAGCTGTCCCTCCCCTTCCCCAATCTGTAGGTGCAGCCATCATCACCTGGGGCAGCAGCAGATGCTTAAAGTGAAGGCACAGATAAATGGGGCCATCTCTTTCTTTCCTTGCTCCTTTTCTTAATGTTTATTTATTTTTGAGAGAGAAAGAGAGAAAGAGAGAGCACAAATGAGGGGGGGACAGAGAGAGAGGGAGACAGAGGATCCCAAGCAGCCTCTGCACTGACAGCAAAGAGCCCAACATGGGGCATGAACTCACGAACTGTGAGGTCATGACCTGAGCCGAAGTCCCAAAAGTTTGCACGCTTAACCCACTGAGCCACTCAGACACCCCAGGCCATCTCTTTCTTAACTGGTATTTGATAAGAACTGGCTCTGAAACTTGATACTATACTAATGAAACAAAGTTTGCATTTTGTGTGTGTGTGTGTGAGTGAGGGACTCTGACAGAGCTACTCAAAGAAAAACAATACAACTCAAATGCACCACGAGAGTAATAACAGCTCAAATTCAGTGACAGCATTAGATATGTACAGCTCAGTGGTTAGTTTGAAGAAGCTATACTCAAGAATTCACAAGGTAAGAACGAATCAAACACAAACTTTGTGCTTAGGCATTGGAGGTTTTCAAGCAAAGTCATCTTGAATAGAATGTTGTAGAACAGTAATGTATCAAGTAAAAGTTTGTCATAAACAAACCTATGTGTATCCACTTCTAAAATTCTCCAGTCTGTAAGAATTTATCTCTTCACTAAGGCATTTCCACTCTGACTGGAAACTAGAAACTAGGTTTAAAATCAGCTAGGGCAAATAACTCCTGATCAATTACATTTTGAACTATGTTACATGAGTGTCAAGCAACAGAAATACAGAGAAAAGTGTTGACTACAATATTGTGAAAGGCTTTGTACTAGTCATAGTGCATGATCTAAAATTCAAAGGATGATGAGTTTCAACAAAAAGTAGAGAGCAGGAAGAGGATGATCCAGGTGAAAGGGTTAGAAAGTGAAACAATAACCACACAGGACTGTGCATTTCACAAGATAGTAAAAGACCACTTTAGAAGTCAAAGGACATATGTGGCAATACCAAAAAATAAATTATTAATGTACAGAACATTGACTAGGATTTAAAAGAGAATAGAAAGGCTCTGAATAACAATAATAAGAAATAATGAAGCAGACAATGAGCCCTCAAATTATAGGTATTTGAATGTCCTATGTCCCAGAAGATTTTTAAAATATGTGCTTGATCAAAAAGGTATTAGACAGCACTTATTAACATACAAAACTGAGATGAGCCACAGGGCAAGCAGCATTCAAATCAGCATTATTTCTGGAAACAGATATATAGAGTTTTGGTCCCCACCAGGATATCTCCAGCGGAGCACAATAGGACATGACATGATTCACTGGCATAGTCATTCAGACCCCATTGTGACCCCATTCTGCTAACATCTCATCCTACTCCTTATAAACTAGAGAAAGTCTTAATGCATGTTGACTCAACTGGTATTTTATATTAATAGGATAAATCCTGTATTTTATAATTCTGCATTAGGAAAATATTTCTTCTTCTTAAATCTAGATTATCAGTCTTCACTCTTTCTCTAATTTACTATTATTATTACCCAACCATAAGATTACATATGAGCACATCTGAAAGATTAAAGGATTCTTTGAGAACGCCAGAAGAGGAAAGGTTTGGAAGAAAGAAGATCTGTTTGGTGTCTAGGAGAGAGGTAATAAATAATTTTACAAGGTAAGGAGAATGGCCACAAATAAGGTAGATGAGGAATCTCAGAAACTTTTCAAAATTGGTTCCGGATATGAAGAATAAATTTCTACAGGAAATTCCTGAAAATGTCCAAAATAAGCATTCCGTTTAGGATGAAGATAATGTCACATTTTTCCACTGAATTATATATACCAGCATTGCTTCGTAACTCATTATTTTTTAATCCATTTGCCTCAATGAGATCCTTACACACCTTGAGGATCAAGGTACCGATACTGTGTTCCATTCTTTCATTCTTTCATGCTCTATTCCTTGAGGACACAGAACACATTCAATATTTACACCTGAAAGCTGCCATTGATGTAAAAGAAGAGTAAATTAAAAAGGCATCTAATACTATTGGTAATCTACAATAGAAGAGACTATTCCTTATAATTTACTTATTTTAAAATCATTCAAACTAGAATTTAAATTAAAAAATTGAAACAAACAAACAAACAAAACACCTCCTCATTCATTTATGAGGTTGTGAGGTTAGCTTTCAGAATGATCCCAGGACCTAAACAATGTTATGCAAAATGGCTCTCTTTCACTGTGAATTATACAGGATTTAAAGTTCCATGAGATCTGGGGCACCTGGCTGGCTCAGTTAGTGGAGAATGTGACTCTTGACCTCAGGGTCATGACTTCAAGCCTCACTTTGGCCCTAGAGCTTACTTAAAAAAAAATGAAGTAACATCATATCTGTCTGTTAGATACCATGCTTATATAAAAATCTAAAGCTCTCTATTTATTATTGATAACCTATAGAGTTCTATATTATTATTTATTTATTATAATTTAAAATAGATAAATAAATCTGCCTGGGATATATATGTAAACACAGAGGTCAGAGTATTTCCCCTTAGGGTTTTTTTTAGATCAGTGACACCTTTATTGAAATTAAAGTCTAGATTTAAATAATCACCTCTTTATACTTTTAAATTAAAGAAAACAGCAAGTATCCTGAAAACCCACACCTCAGCATCTATAGGTTTTTTTTTCCTTCACTCCTGGGTTTCTCCTTTTGTCCTTTTTTGATTCTACTTCATTGTTGTGTCAAACGTGCCAGTTTCTCTGTTTTAGTTTAAGTTAGCTGCGTCTACATCTTGTACTTTATCTGATAGCTATCATCACATGTGAATTCATTAATAAGTCCCTGTAATTTTAGAGTCTTGAAAGGGTTAATGCAACTTCCAAAAAGAACCTGATTTATATACGGTGATAAACCTAGCTCTGGCATGAAATAGTTAGTGAAAGACGTTTGGTTTACAAGGACAAATTTAAAATTATAACAACTTAAACACTACTCCGAATTTCAGGCCCAAGACTATTTAAATATACTACTATTCTTCATCTTTAAAGACGATGTTTTCTTATGCTTTTATTGCCTCTGTTAGCTAACCCCATCTCAGATAATGACACCATTTTTGATGACATGGATGAATACATCCAAAATTCAAGGCATCCTCCCAGCAAAGTGCTAATCCTGTAAGGAAGGTCAATGAAAACATGCCTGTTAAGTTGAACTCCTTGCAAGAAGCAAGGAAGATAGTCTCATGAGCATTTTTCTCTCAGGCTTGCTATCTGATTTCTATTGGGATATATATCCGTGTATCAGTTCAAATCCCGTTGTTCATCTCATTTCTAGCACTTGTTTTCAATTGCTAGAGACAAGTACACAGAGCTGGGTGTCATTTTTAACATTCTCAGAAAACAGAGTTAATTCAGATGCAACTAATCCTCTCTAGCTTATTATTTAGTGATCAACACCTGCCAACAGGATTTGGGCGTCCCAAAAGATAAATTTTTTAAGAAAGATTTTTGTGTTTTCATATTTCCAATAACATTCTAGTCTCTGAAAGCTTTTCATAAAATTCATAGGGCTCTACTCTAGAGATAGATCCAAAGTTTCGATTCACTTACCTTAAATTAGTTGGACACGGTTCCAAAAGAGCAGATCAGTTCAGGACTTTTTAAAAACATAATGCTTTTAAAGAAAGACGCAATACAAAATGTATTTATGGACATATATGAATGGGAAATATATGTGAAACTATACTTCTCTATAAATGATTCCTACAAATATTGCTTATATTACAACTTAAAAGTGAACCAAAGGTAAATGTTCTTGATGTGCATGCATACACACACACAAATGATAATAAATATGTATTTTTCACCAAAAATGCCTTCTGTGAAATGAAGTTTGTCTGAAAGTACTATTCAGATTGATAGTGTCCCAAAGGTAACTTTAGATTAATACACCGAGGGGCGCCTGGGTGACTCAGTTGGATTAGCATCCGACTCTTGGTTTCAGCTCAGGTCATGATCTTGCTGTTAGTGAACTCAAGTCTCTCATGTTCCGTGCTGACAATGCAGAGCCTGCTTGGGATTCTCTCTCTCTCTCTCTCTCTCTCTGCCCCGCCGCTGCTCATGCTCTTTCTCAAAAATAAATAAAATTAAAAAATTAAAAAAAAAGAGTAATATAACAATAGTTTGAACCGAAACAATTTGGCCTTGATTTTATTAAAACAACTCTTACTACCAAGCTGCTCATGTTACCACAATTATTGCTACTATATTATAGATAGTTTTAAAATACATAAAGAGTAGGAAAGGAAAGAGAACAATTTAAATAAAGCCTGTTCTTGGAATTACTTCTCTGAAACCATTCTGTTCTTATTACCTTTAGTGTGCTGTAAGTTTATTGGAAGCTGATGTTTTTTTATCCTGTATGATTGGGTCATCCCAAGAATGAAAATTTAAGCAAAATCAATACACTCAATACTATGTTCTAGAGTAAATATACAAAAGTGTTTCTTGTAATGGATTTTACTGGCAATGACAAGCCATTTTTCTGTAACAGCTTTAATATTTTGTAATCATTAAAGCACACTGAAGCAATGGAGAAATTGGGAAAAGAGGTCTGGAAATTCATATATTGTAAGATAGGAGATGTGTCCCTCTATATCACCCTGCTATGTAATCAAACCGAGAGTCAAAAGCTATTGGAGAAGCCTATCCTTGAATCACAGCAAAGATAAAAATGTATTTTTAAAGGATATGAAGGCTTATCCATCCATAATGCAGTATTAACATCAAAAGGTGTCTACAGTGATGTTTTAAATACTTTCTTATTTTGGAGAGTACTTTCTATGATTTAATTGATAATCAGTCATACCTGGAGCAAAGAACAGATGATAAAAGTGAAGTGTAGTCCCCATGAGTAATATTAACGGGGAAATAAATATAAATATATGAAAACTTATTTTATTTTCAGACTTGCAATCTAAATCTAATCTAATTGGAAATCCATATTGATATCACAAGGAGAATTCATTGAATTCATTGAGACAGTCTTTTTTAAATTCAGGCATGCTATATTTGATTTCCCCCCCTAAGAATATGTATGCTCAATTTCAGAAGAAGTGATCTTTTGTGTTGCCAAAGCTATTTTTGAGGAGCTGCCTAACAATTTCCATGGTCATTCCTGAAAAAGGTTATACAGTCGTCCTCCCTTTCCCATACAGATATGGTCCGAGACCCCCAGTGGATGCCACGAATAGCACCAAGTCCTATATACACGATGTTATTTCCTATACATTCATACCTACAATAAAGTTTATTTTTAAAAAGGTTTATTTTATAAATTAGGTACACTAAGAGATTAACAATATCTAATAGTAATATAATGCAATTATAACAATATACTGTAATAAAAATTGTATTGAATGTACCCTTCTTGCAATAATGTGAAGTGATAGAATACCTATATGATTAGATGAAGTGAGGTGAATGATGTAGGCACTATGACGTGACATAGGCTACTATTGACCATCTGATGAGATGTCAGAGGAGGGTCATCTGTTTCTGAACCATGAGGTTCACTTCAGGTAACTGAAACCATGGAAAATAAAACTGTGGATAAGGGGGACTGCTATAATCTGAACTACTCAGCCTCGTGTTCAAAACCCTCTGTAATCTGCCCCAAATAAATTATTTAGGCAGTTCTGTCATTAAAAAAACAAAAAACAAAAACAACTTAGATTCTAACAAGTAGAATTTGTACACTTTCTGTTCCAGCAAATATTTCCGTAATCGTTAGGAAAATGGTAGCAATCATCTAACTGAACCCTAAAATTCCTTTAGAAGGCTGTAATTATTACCTAGGTCAATTGGAGGATGTGGAACATGCTAGTGGACATATACTTGGGATCACCATGTGTCTGCTCAAAAGAGAGAACAACTTGAATTTGAGAAAGTGTCACTTTAACCTTAAATTTTTAGGTGACTTGATGGTTATGTTCCTTGATCTAAAATTATCTAATATTAAAACCCAAGGTGCAATGCAAAATGGAATGAAATATAACTATTTGATCTGACAAATTTCTAATAAAATATGTATTTGTGTTTCTTCATTGAATTGATAAAAAACATGCATGATCACTACAGAAAATTACCTAGTTAATTATTATTGTAAATAAGGTCACTGTGGTAAGTATTATTGCAAAATAGAAAAATTATTAAGTTAGAAGTACTTGGCAAATGTAACTTCTTATCTATTGGGAATGATGCTTTTACGATTAAAAACATATATATCTGCACATAATTCTGCATAAAATTCCAATATAAATGATTCATTGTAAGATTAACCATTTATTTTAAAAGGTCATAGTCTAACATATATAACTCATTGATCTACTTATTATCCATAAACATAAAGGTTGTATCTATACGAACCATATAGTTGAGAGATAACAGTGATTTCAACAAAAAGCTAAAGTTATTATGATTATTTTACAACACACACATGCATGAAATTATTATATTACATATAATCATTCTAGTATTTTAAAAATCAAAGAAATATATATGTACAACAATAAGAAAATATTATATTCAATGAGCTCCAGTAACAGAGTTTTAAATTGAAGACTTTTATTGTAGCATATATGTTGATGGAAAATATTCATAAGCTTCACTATCTTAATATTTTAAGTGAAGGCAATAAACGTTTTAAAATGACAGCTTCCAATACATCAGGTAACTATCAACAAAGGAATACAACTAAAAAGGCATGCACTCATTTCCTTATATAAGCACCCTTTGTACACATCATGAAAAAATACATTCCCATACCAAATGGAAATGAATGGAAGGAGCCTTGCCTAAGGACAAAAATCCTCTGGAACTATTTAAAGACCTAACCCGCCTTACAACAGCTTTTGGGTTTCCTGATGCTCAGTGATAGCTCCCAGAGGACCCAGTGTTTCAAGTTAATAGACAGTCATGGTGAAGCACAGGTGTGCACATGCACACACATGTACATTCACCAGAAGCATGCATGTGCACATGAGCAGAGTGTCAGTGTCAGATTAAGAGAGAGATTTTTAGGGACACATAAAATAATGTGCAGACATTTACATTCTAAAGGCCAAAATGCTTTTTTTTTTGCTATAAATTTTACCCTTAAATTTAATTCTTCCATTGAAGTTGAAAATAAGAATTGATAAATAAAACTCTTTTTCCCAATCGATTATAATTTAGTAAGTGTGAAATAACAACTATTTAAGGATGACAAGGATGATTTTATATAGATGTGTCAGTATATGTGTATGTACATGCACTCATGCTGTCAAACTTTCCACCTTACTCCCCCAAATTGGAAATAAGTAAAAATTTCCTCACTGCAACACTGTTTGAGGCCTTTTCTTGTATTTTCTCTCCAATTTCCATTCATTTCCATCTAGAAATAATGCAACCTATTCTCTTTTCTTGGCTTGAGTAAAGCAACACAAATAAATATAACAGTAATTACTGTAACATACATGTGTATTTTTCAACCACAGCGACAACTTGATATATTAATTTTCTCCACTGGCTTGTTTCCCTCGTGTAGAGATTAAACTACTGAGAAACCAATGAAATCTCTCAAAAGCATTCAAATGACTCAGACTTGGACTATATACAACCCAGAGTTAAAATTTCACCTGAGATATGTACTTCTTTCTGTCTTTCACTTAATCCATCCAGTTATTTCAAATTTCAATGTGTTTTCCTAGATTATGTGAGTCACA
Source organism: Acinonyx jubatus (assembly GCF_027475565.1). NCBI lineage: Eukaryota > Metazoa > Chordata > Mammalia > Carnivora > Felidae > Acinonyx > Acinonyx jubatus. Next base: position 33,505,859 of record NC_069380.1, on the reverse strand, counting down.
TGTAGAGCATGCTTCCAAATTAAAATATATTGACAAGATTTATCGAGTTCAGGGGGGTTTAATTTTGAGCTTCACTAGCTGTTGCAATTGACATGAACTTGGTTCTGCCCTGCCTTTAGGAATCTGTATTAGGGTGATGTGTACCGATTTTACAAAGAAATGTGTAAAGAAGCCTTTAATATATTTCCATAAAATAACACATCTAATTTGGAATGTAATTGCCTGTCCAAAGTGAAAGAAGAATTTGTGGACCCAATTTCTCAGGTGAAACAGTTTCTTCTTCAGAACTCAACAGTGATGTACTTTGCTCTATACCAACAACTAACATTCAAGGAAAATAACCAATCCCCTTCTCCTATATCAGCCCTCTGTTCCACCAATTTCTTCCTGAGCATTTCCCTAGCACTAACTCTGAAGTGAAATTTGTACAAGTGGTGATTTTTTACATTAAGCAATTAAGAATTGGACCACTTACACTCATTTAAGAACTATAAATGTGAAAAAAACAAACCCTGATATAAATGAATATGTAGATTCTCTTTTCAACCCTTAACCTTACACAGCTTTTCCTGAAATATTGAAAGTAGCGATGCAAATAAAATAGAATAAATTACTTATTTACTATTCTATTTTCCTTTAAAGGAATAAAGTCTACACATTCTGAATTTATGTGTGGATAGTCTTATGAGTGTCATCATGTAACAAGTAAAATTCGGATCACAGAGAAGAAAGCCAGCAGATGAAGAAATTGCTCACCTGGAGGAAGTAGGTCAACAGACTGAAGTCTAGTTGTGATGGTGTGTAGGGTGAGGATAGCAAAGGAAAGCAAAGTCGGGAATGCTTGAAAAATAAAATATTTTTAGTTAACAAATAGAAAAACCAAATGGGAAAAAAGGGCCAATTGAATCATGAATCCTTCTCTATTGATTGAAATTTTTATATTAAAATCCTTTAGATTGATCATTCCCTAACAGATACGGTCATTTGTATTTCCCCAGGTGCATAAAACTTAGTGTGACTAGAAGAAAATTACTTTGGGGGCGTATTTCCATTTAGAGGAGATAGAAACAATGCAAAGTAACTATAAGAATGCCTAGGTCAATGGGAAAAATACTCCTGCGATGATGGATTCATTTATCCTAAATAAAATAAAAAACCTTTCTGTAGTAGTGGGTAGAATATGTAAAAAATCAGGCCACCAAAATCAAAGTTGCAAACTGTCTATTCTTTAATATCCCTAGAGAACAAGGCTCTAATAAAAGTTTTCACTGCTAGTGAAATTTTGATGTGTATTGTCTGGAGCTTGAAACAACAAACTGTTTGAAACGTAGCTGTTTACTCAATCCCCTAGAAACCGTCAATTGTTAAAAGCGTATTGATTTTAGTAATAAGAAATATATATATTTCTGAAACAATTTCAACTCTTTTTTTTATCCAACATATAACCATAAATGTTATTGTTATAAAGAAATGCTGCATTTTGCTTTTATTTTTGTTTTTCTTTTTAAGCACCTCTAACTTGGGCATATATGGATGTGTATAATTGATCAGTTTCTTAGACAAAAAAAGAATGCTTTGTGTGCATCTAAATGCAAAGTGAATATATGAAATCAATTGCTATCTAAAAGTCATGCCAAAAAAAAAAAAAAGGCCTGTTGGTGAGCAAAGTAGCTTTATTTTTCAAATAGTCTCATTTTCTTATTTTCAACCTTTATTCAACATCTGTTGTTTGCCCCTCCCCTGGAATGTAATTATGCAGCATTCCAATGTAAAACAGGTTGAGTAGTTAATAACAGGCAGCTCAAACATTTTTCCACACTGTTTCCCTGCAGATGTTTTCTCTCATTTTTTTTTTCCTTTTCTCCCCTGGCTTTGTGTTTAATTTGTGTATGTTTCTCTTCTATTCTTCAAGTATATCCCCACAACAGATGGAAACACCTGAAAATAAGTCTGCCTCATGCACATGTTTAAATGATGCCTGTTGTGATATTAGCACAGAAAAGAGAATAGAGAATATTGGTTTACAGAAAAAAATAATCTGTAAGTCACCTTGTTACTATGTTCAATTTAAAATTCTGAAGAGATGATCTAGTTTTTGCCAAAGACATTTGCCAAAGTTTATAGTCTACAACCTTCATTTGTTCTTATTTTGTTACCAAGTTCATTTGTCTTTTTTGCATTTGGCACAATTCTCTTAAATTTTCAGTCCTACCAGAAATTGCACTTTTTTCTACCCACTGACCATTTTACTATGTAAAAGGCACTCTACATTCCCTTGATAATAATTCAAACTCAGCAATCACTATCTAACACATTTTAGATATATTCAAAGTATATCATATATTTTTAAATAATATTACCAGAGTCATATAAGGTATAGAATCCTTTTGTTCAGAAAAATATATTTAATTGAAATTGGAGGAAAAAAAAAAAAAGACAGGTATAGGCTGTGCATTGGGTTGGGTATTGATCCCCATATGTCCACCGGGAACATCAGAATATGACCTTATTTGGAAAGAGGGTCCTTGCAAATCTAATTACTTTAGATGAAGTCATACTGGATTAGAGTGGGCCCTGATCCAATGTATGATGTTCTTGTAAGAAAACTGACACAGAGACAGTCGTGTAGAGAAAATGCCATGCGAAGGTGGAAGTAGAGATTGGAGTGTTTTGTCTAGGATTGCTGGCAATGACCAGAAGTAAAGTAGCTAGAGGCAAGGAAAGATCCTCCTCGATAGCCATTAGAGAGCCCATTCCTGCTTATACCTTGATTTTGGACTTCTGGCCTTCAGAACTGGGAGAGAATAAATTCCTGTCATTTTAGGCCACCTAGTATGGCTCTTGTTATGTCAGCCCTCTGATACTGATTTTGGTATCCAGAAGTGATATGCTGTTGGAACAAATATGTAAATATGTGGAAGTGACTGTGGAACTGGGTAATGGGAATAAGCTGGAAGGGTTTCAATATGCATGGTTTTTAAAAGCCTGGATTGCCTTGAAGAGACTATTGGAAGAAATACAGACACTAAAAAACTTAATTTAATGATTCTCCTCCGAGCTCAGTAAGAAGTAAGGCTAACTATAGAGGAAGTTTCTATCATGTTTGAGGATATACGTGCGGCTTTATCCTCAATAGCAGAATGTAGACAGAAATATGAATGTTAAAGGTGCTTCTCATAAGGTTTCAGGTGGAAATGTTATTGGACACTGGAAGGCAATGTTTGTTATGAAGTGGCAGGAAACTTGGCCAAATTGTTGGGTGAAAAGTAGAACTTGTCCTTGATGAATTTGGATATTTAGCTGAAATGCTTTCCAGCAAAGTGTAGTAGGTGTGAGCTGGTTTCTCCTTTCTGGCTATAGTAAAATGTGAGAGCAAAGAGATCAACTAAGGAATGAACTTCTAAGCAAAAAGAAACCAACAATTGATTTGGAAAATTCACTATCAAATCGCATGTTCTGGAAACAAGGACAAAGGTGTGGCTGGACAGTCTTTTGCTGTAGTGATTAGGGTGTTATCTATGACTCCAATCAACCATCACAGAGAAGTCAGGAGTAGAGATAAGGTTACTGAGGAAAGGTCTGTGGAGAACACTCTTGTCTAATGGTGTGGATCCCCTCAACATCCAGAAGTCAAGTTTTTGAGAATTTTACATCACGCTGCTAACGTGGACTGAAAGAGACAGAGATGAGACAAAATGAAGGAAAAATTACTCTAAAGTACAGCCACAGATACAGGGACCAGGAAGGGTGGGTTACTGCCCCAGAGAGTCAAGAAAGCTTAAAGGAGTGAGCACACAATTACTTTCAGGCCTTAAAACCTAATGGAATTTGCCCCTATGCATTGCCAAATTCCTTGACTACTAACCCCTTTGTTCCTTCCATTTTCACCCTCTAAGAATAAGAATGTCTACCCTGTGCTTGTTCCATCATTGTATTTTGGAAACAGGTAATATCTTTTCTAGTGTGATAGGTCTGTGAAAGAAGAGGAAGGTTGCCCAGGAGGGACCATACCCAGATTCTCCCCTACACCTGATTTAGCTGCTGAGATGTGAGACTTTCTTAGTTGATATTTAGATTTGATTTGGGACTTAGAGTCCTGCTATAAAGGTTTGAGATGCGTGGATGATAGCAGGAGGAGGTGGATGGATTTTGTAAATGGGATGCATGTGAATTTGGGGGTTCAAAGGATAGACTGGGTTGAATACTGCTCCTCCACAATTCATGTCCTCATGGAAAATCAGAATGTGACCTTATTTGGAAACAGGGTCTTTGCAGACATAGTTACTTAAGATGAAGTCAGGTAAGTTAATATTAGGGTGTTCTAAATCCCATGACTGCTCTCTTCGTAAGAAGAGAAACAAGACACAGAGATGGTCATACAAGGGAGAATACCATATGGCCATGGAAGCAGAAATGGGATTGACATGTCTAGAACTGCTGGCAACCACCAAAAGCTAGGAACAGGCAAAGAAGAATCCTCACCTAGAGCTAGGACAGCATGGCCCGGCTCATACTTTAATTTTGGACTTCTAGCCTCTAGAGCTGTGACAGAATAAATCCCTGTGTTCTTTGAAGCCACCCAATTAGTAGTGTTTTGTTACAGCAGACCTAGGAAACAAATACAGACTGTCAAAACAAACAAACAAACAAAACAAAACAAAACAAAACAGCAGTAAAACCCCCCAAAACCCAAAAAACTTCAAAATATAAAATACCCAGAGGGCAAAAAACTGCTATGGTGAATGACGTGGGGCAAATAAAAAGCAGATTCTAGAAGAGTAAAACAAGATAGATATGAATGAATTAAAATGTTGTGTTCTGTATTATGGTTCGTAAATAAACTAAATTTGGTGTAAGAGATGGGTTCATATGCCAGTGAGATTGAGTATAAGACCTAACTGAAATCATCCAAGAAAAAATATATGTATGCATGTGTGTGTGTAAGATAATTCAACCGTAGCAAATACTTTGAAATAGAGTATTTTCTTTAAATGCCTGCAAATTAATAGCTCCTTGTGCTTATTTTCTAATTTTCTAAGCTTGCTTAACTACTCTCCTCAGTCTCCATTACTTTGATTTTTATGTCTACTAATCACATCTTCAGTACCATATGTAATGCAAACTTTGCTTAAAATTTCCATCTATACTAGTGAGCTCTTGAACAAAATGTGACTTATAACTTAAGCAAAATGCACATATGTACATATACATGCATAAGTGTTGGATTAACAAAAACAAGATAGTCTCATATAAGGAGAAAACATCCCCATATATATAAATATGACTTCAAATACATGCATGTTTTCAGTTAGAAACTTACTCAGCATTACCTGAAGGCATGTATTAATAAATGTTTCCATTTTTATGGGAAATGAATGCATAAACATTAAAATAGTCAATTTTTATACTTGTTTTATTTTACTTGATTTTTAATTTAAGTGGAAAAAGTATGGCAGAAATATATTTCCCTTAAGAAACGTGATACTAAGGTTGCCTGGGTGGCTCAGTCAGTTGAACGTCTGACTCCTGATTTTGGCTCAGGTCATGATCCCAGGGTTGTGGGATCCAGCCCTAAATCGGGTTCTGTGCTGAGTGTAGACATTGCTTAGGATTCTCTCTCTCTCTCTCTCTCTCTCTCTCTCTCTCTCTCTCTCTCTTCAAACACTAAATCTGCAGGTTGCTGGATTTTGGACTTTTTCTCAGCCTCCAGAACTGTAAAAAATAAATTTCTGTTTATAAACATCCAGTCTATCAAAACTTGTTAAAATAGCCCAAAAGGACTAAGGTAAGTATTTACAGAGAAAAGATCATTTAATATTAATATACTGGGACATAAAGTACAAAAGAAACACAATGTGTGTGTGTGTGTGTGTACTAAATTAACTTAAAAAGAAATACTTTTGCTAATGATGTATATAACTATTGTAATATACAGTATATTTTGGTGAAATTTAGTATCACATCATGTTTTTTAATGTTAATTTATTTTTGAGATAGACTGAGACAGCATGAACAGGGAGGTGCAGAAAGAGAAGGAGACAGAGAATCCCAAGCAGGTTCTGCACTGTCAGTGCAGAGCCCAATGCCGGATTTGATCCCACAAACTGTGAAATCATGACCTGAGCTGAAACCAACAGTCAAGATGCTTAACTGACTGAGCCAACCAGGCCCCCTCACGAATCCCATTCTAAAGAGCTCTATCTAGCCTTATGCCCTAGTTTTCTCCCAAAATCATCATACTGAAGAATAGGTTTCAGTCTATGAATTTTGAGAGGAAACAAACATTCAGTCCATAGCAGCGCTCCACTGCATGAAGGAAACAAATGCTGTAGGAGGAGAGAAGACTACACGTCAAGTAACTCTACGAAAGAAATGCAACCAGATCTCACAACTGGTCTGTTTTGGAACGACCTAAAAATGAAAAAAAAAAGTGATATATATCAGTATATGTTAGTTATTGAGTATTCATGTGCTCTTTGCAAGTGCAAAGCCTAAGAATCGATCCGAGTTACGCATCTCTCGAAGTGATTGCATCTAATGGTGTGTAAAAACTGACATTAGTATCTTACACATAAATGCAAGAAATGTATCTCTTGCTGTTTTGTTATACTGTTCACAGTAGAATATTTCTTCCATGTTATTTCAGTTTCTTTAAATGAAAAATCAATGCATGCTTTATTGCAGCATAGAAAATTGCTCCCTGTCACTCTGTTCCAAATAATGTCTTCTAAGCACCGTGCCTCCCTCTTAAGTTTCAGTGGGTTCTTGGTAGGGATTTGAGCCACCGAGCTATGCTTTACAATAGCAAAGAGCTATTAAATTAATTTTTCCTTGCTATTTGGCTCTCAATCATTATGCTGACCCAGAAAAAGAATGCAAAATTAAATTTTAAAAACTGATTTATATTATCAGAACTGTAATCAAAAGGAAACAATACTTGATATACTTTGGGTTTTCTACAAAAGTTCAGCTATTATTAGGCTGCTTTAGTGAGCAGATTTTATAATCTGTAATGCTTCCCAAAAAGCCACGAAGGCATTATAGGCCATGTAATCATCATTATCTTTGACGATAGCTAAAGAGAAGAGGGAAACCATTTAATCCATGTTACTTTGATGTCAAAACAAAATGGCACACTGACAGGTACAGGCCGGGTTATGATTCAATTTCAGAGATTACAAACCTATGTAGCTGAATTCTCATTCATTTTAGTTTTGATATCAGAGGACAGGTATCTAAGAATATTAAAACATCCAACTATGTCAGAAGAAAATCTTATCTGAAAATTTCTCTGTGAATTTCCTTCATTCAACAATAACAATGGCAGTAAAAAGAAAAAGATAAGTCAACATTCTTATTGCGACAGAAAGCAAATATCACTAGAGGGCTATGCAGGCAAAAATACTGAGCTTATATATATTCCACAAGTACAAATGAGTTATATTCTGAAAGTTTATTCCTTGTTCTTACTTTGGAATTCAACATGTATTTTATTGCATTAAAAGGCCATAGTAAAATAGATTCTTAGTTTAGTTTACAAAAACCTGCTTAACTCGCAGGGTGGCCAACTATAGTACTAAGAATACTAATTCTGGCTTTATTTTGAAGTCCTAGCAACAAGGAACAATAAAACATAAGAGGAAGTGGAGGAGGAAGGAGCTGGTTCCCTTCAGCCCAGACACCGGAGGGAGTCCATGAGGACATATGAGTAAGAGTTTGTTTTCTTCCAATCTCCTTTGTTCTCGCTTCTGTGTCTTTCCTCCATTTAACACTCTTTCTTCCACCCCTCAATTTATTAGACGTCCCTTCTTTTCCCAATTGAGAAATATCACATTGTCTGACTGACTCCCTCAATAAGTTTGCTATGCTCCCAAATTACCTAAAGGCTTTTCTTCCCTCAAGAAAACGCTCTTTCACGCCAAGCAGTTCATATCTGGTGTACGCTGTGCATACAAACATGAAAGCGAGCTGATTAAGTTTATCCAAATTCATGGGACTGAATAAACCCCTAATTCTCTCAAAATTTAGAGGAAAACACTGCACGTCTTTTGAACTTTTTAATGGATTTCTCGGCCAAAGAGTCCATGTCCTGGCAAAACTGGTAACATTTACAAAACTAGGTAACGGTCTCATCTGTGAAAACTGATCAAAGTCAACCGGTGACATATAAACACAATTGGGGCGGCACACACAAATGCGCACGGGCACCTGCGTACACACAGATGCACGCACGCTCGTGCAGAGAGACAGAAAGGCCAGTGTCACATGGAGCCTGCCAGCATCCCTAGCCGGCCCTGCTTCTAATAGCTATTTCCTTTTCCCGCTTTCTGAAGGCACAGCCAGCAGCAGGGGTTCAGAATGTGGCAAAGACAATGAGGAAGGGAGAGTGTTCTGCTGTGTATGTGGGTCATTTATAAATCAGACACCGCTTGTCTTGCGACACGCAGCTGCATATCACACTGCAGAGTTCTTTCAGTACTCCAAGGGCGCGGTGCAGGCAATGAGAGGGCAGCCGTGTCCTAGAGTCTTTGACTCTGGCTGTCCGCTCTGGGTGGGCAGTTGAAAATTTCAGTCTTTAAAACTGTATTCCTACAAATGTAAACAATATTTGGCCTACAAATAATAACAATGAAGAAGGCCAGCGATGGAATTTGGCAAACCCCATAGCTGGGTCTGACGTCTCACGCTGTCTGTTCTGGGTCAAACCGCTGAACTTCCGCGTTCCGTCACTTCCTCATCTGCAAAATGGGGCTATCCTCATGGGGCTGTTGTGAAGGTTAAATGAGCACATGCATGCAAAGCACTTAGAACAGTTCACAGAAGCCACTCAGGGAATGCTGCCATTAAGTTGCAATGCCAGGGCAGTGCCGGCAAGTCCAAGAAAGTACAATACAACTTGTTCACAGACTGAGTGTGAATGTGGAGCCTGTTGGAAGAGAAAGCCACTCATCTTGGGACTCAGTGGTTTAGCATTCCCCAACAAAACATGCCATTATTGCTGTTGCTTTTATTTTCAATATGCTCAGTAGAATACTTCTCACCCCAAATTCAAGCATAAAATGAGTAACATACGTATCTTTTAGGGGCAGTATAAATAACACACAGTTGCAGTGAAAAAGTCATAAATATATGTTTCTTTTCCTCCAGGGCATTTTTGGAATGAATGAAATCAGAACTCCAGAAACACTGAGGTTCTATCTCTATGCTTGGGTATTCAAGATTCACAAAAATAGACGAGGCACATTTTCCTGAAGGATAAAATGACTAGATGGAAAACAATTTAAATCATTACTTCCGTGTTAAAACAAATATTATAAAACAGAAAGCAAAATTATGGGTATTTTACAATTAGAACATGAGAATCCAATAACTCTAGCAGTTGTGAGAAGACTCCTATGTATGCATTTACTGTCCTCTGCCTTTAGGGATACTTTGGTGGAAAAAGCTAGAAATGCCAGAAAGGTAAAGGATTTCACTTGGGCCGCCCACAAACTAGAAGCAGATTGAAGGTTAGAACTCATGTCCCACATCTACCATACAGGTCTTTTTCCACACTCTACTTCTAGAATTTCTTCAAAAAAATCAGGGAGTCAAAAGAGATAAATACAGTGACAGGTAATTTGGTAAACTGGGAAAAGTGTTGTGCTTTTGTTTTCCTTTGATTTTTTAAATTAAAAATTCTCTTTTTCTGCCATATCTTAATGGTGGGAGAAAATAATGAGGAAGATTTATTTTTTATTCTTTTTTTTAATATTTTATTTTTAAGTGTTCTCTACATCCATCATGAGGCTTGAACTCACAACCCCAAGATCATGAGTCACATGCTCTAATGCTCTACCAGCTGAGCCAGCCAGGCACCCCATTTGGCCTTCTATTCGTTATTTACATGTGGTTTACTAACATTCAAAGACATGATGACTCAAAAAAATACATCTTCTTTTATTCTTAATTAAACATTGTGGAAAGAACCTCATTTTCAGAATTACTTGGTCTGAACTTTTCTAAGTCAGTTTCAGGTTTCCATGTATATGACTGTCTGCTTACATATAGAATAATAGCTACATTGATACAGTTATTTTATATTTTTTCCAAAGGTAGTTAGAAAATATCAACATAACTGGAAACAAAAGAAAGCAGTAGTTACTCCCACAGTCCCACAATCAGGCCATCTCTTAAATCAAGCATACACTCCAAACTTCTTTCCTTGTAACTATTGTTTATATGCGTACACAGTCTTTGTGTAGTTTAAATCTCAAAGGTAATTATGTGTGGTAATTTAAGTTTTAGGGATGAGAGGTTTAGAGATCATGCAATAAAATGTCTTTATTTTCCAGGTAAGAAAACTGAAGTTCAGAAGAGCTAGTAGCAAATAAATAAAAATAAATAAATAAATAAATAACTCTACTGATCCTGAGTACAGTTCTTTTCCCACATTCTATGTATCTATATATTTTTCTTTTTATGTTGCTTTTCTGTAGTAGTCACCCATAAATAAAAGGTGACCACATAACATATTGCCCAAGCAAGGGTATTTTTGAAAGTGATAGGGACCACTACTAATGATTATGTCTGGACAACAGGTGTAGACAGAGGTTTTTCCTGAGGAAACCATGACAAATGATAGTCTACCCAGAAAGGTCAAGGTTAGCATCCTAGGATTTGTTTCTGAAAAGGTCATTTAAGAAATAAAAGACATACAAATTTTATTTAAGATCAACAATCTTAGCATTATTTTTCTAGAAACTAATATGAATTTTAATCCTTTAAAACTGGAAAACAATGATATATTTATTGACTGGATTAAAAGATGTTTCGTCTATATACGTAGAAGAATGCAGTAGGAAATCTTTACTGCTTTTGTGACAAAAATCGGCACCACCACAAACAAAACTAAGGGAATGTTAGGGAAATCTGTACAGAATATTAAGCTAATCAAAAACCTTTAAACCAAATTAAGAGCTATAAAAAGTAGTAATGAAAATATGCTTTGTAAAAAAGCCTAATAAATATAGCAGCTGGTAAAAAAGCAACATACAAAAATAAAAGAAGAATAAAAAGGCATTAGATCCTTTTTATATAATTGCATTCTACAAGTATATACATTGTCTTGTATATACTTTCATTCTACCCAGCATGAAAATGCAAGTATGCCAAGAGACTGTATGAATTAATCATACAAAACAGAAGGGAGAAATATAATGTGCAAATTTGATGAAGCAAGTCTGGTGGTGCTCATTTGAGTAATCAAAGAATGACAGATCAATAATTAAAATTAGAAAGATAACTGAAAGAGTAGTTTCTTTAAAATTCAGGAAATGGATAGAAAGGAACTTTGACCTCTTTTTTTAATTTGGGGAAGAAATAAATCAGAGATATGAATTATTTCACACACACACAGACACACACACACAAACTTTAAAAACACAAATCAGTGTAACATAACTAAATATAGACTCTCTAATATCTCTTTTGACACAACATCAATGCCTACAAGGGAATGCACATGTTCCAATAATACACGCCGAAACCATTCAGATGTACCATGGCTAGTAATTATCTAGGACACTAAAAGATCCTGGCAAAAGTTAATCTAATAAATCTGTCATTATCTTTAATACTTCAAATCTGTGCCTTGAGCTAAACAGTTGTCAAAACGGAGCTCTGTTTACATAGAACTGAATCCGAGTGGGGAAATAAAGATGTCAAGGATTTTCTATTTTTTTTTCCTTTCAGTTGTTGACATGAAATGATTAGCTGGTACATTTTATTCTGACTTTCCTCAAGGTGTCAAAGGTCAGTTTTCCCCCTTATAAATATATGCTACATAACGTGAAGGTGACTGCTCATTTGAGTCCTTCACCTCAGAAAACTGGCTTTGGCAGTGTTTAAGTGTTTAAGGCCATTCTACAAGGCAACATTTCTGATTATTATATCTCTGTGACCTGAATGAATCAGCTTCAGAGTGAGAGACAATATGTCGGAATATTTTTCTAAAGGGTCACACTATTTAATGATATCTGTAAAACAGGTGAATTCATTTCACCACATAGTACTCAAAATTAGGAATTGCAGTAAATTGTTCAAAACACAACATGGTGCTCTTTGGTGTTTTCAGCTTGCTGTTTCTCTGGAAGATTAAGAGAAAGCAGTATGATATTTATAAAACACCAAAGATCAATGTTAGGACTCCGATTTTCCTTCAAAACTGTGACTGTGCATGTAAATGTTCTGTAACGTTAATTTATCTATGAGGTCACTAAGAAAAGTTTGTCCCTAAGAGTATCTCCCAGTAATGGTAATTAAAATAAGCACATGAATGATCATATGCTATTTAAAAAATAAGCACAACAAACAAACAAATAACTCCAAAACCCCTCTCCTCCTTCTATATGTATCCTTTTATATATTCTTTCCATATATATATATATATATATATACACACACACACACATATATACATACATATATATACACACACACACACATATATACATACATATATATACACACACACACACAAAAGTGCAATATATATATTATATATACTATATATATATATATATATATATATACACACACACACACACACAAGTGCAATCAATTCAGAACATTTTATAGGTCAATGATGTCACAAAATACATCAGATCAAGATAAAAATCCACCTGCTGAAATCTCTGTGTACACTATTAACATCAAAATATACATTTTACTGGGGTTCCTGAGAGGCTCAGTCAGTTAAGTGACTGACTCCTGATTTTGGCTCAGGTCACGATCTAGCAGTTTGTGAGTTCAAGTCCCACGTCAGGCTCTGTGCTGACAGTGTGGTGCCTGCTTGGGATTCTCTCTCCCCCCTCTGTCTCTACCTCCCTCCCTGCCCTTCCTCAGTGCCCTCTCTCTCTCTCTTTCAAAAACAAAATAAGCTTTAAATATATACCTATATATACATTTTACTGCTTAATCAAGATTATGGATATTCACTGTCCTAGAATTTATATGCTCCACTGTTTTGACTTGATTATCCATGGAAGAAACTGAAGCATATCTGAAATGCTAATGTGTTTTAATATATTTGAAAGATTGATGGTGAGGTAAGTAGAATTATGATTTATTTGTTTTCATGTAACAAAGATAAATTCATTTAATGTGCAATATGCCAGACTTATAGTCTTGGTTCCATTTTGTTTCCAACTTTCTTGGTAGCCTTAAAAAAAGCCACTTTTGTTTTGAGCTGTAGGATAAGGATGCTAAACACATAGACTGTGTTTTACTTCATTATTAGTATTCTATGATCTTAAAAAAACATTCTAGAATATTCTAGATAGAATATAGAGAATATATAAAGACAGTCATTTTTATTCAAGAGGTGTGATTTGGTAACAAGTGCTTCACAGTTCACTTTTGGTAGAAATGTGTTTATAATAAACTTAAATAGCAGATAATATGGTAACAGAGCTATTCATGTTAGATATAGGAGACACTTGGCTTCTTAACAACATTTTCCACATTTCGCTTTTTTTGGCAAAATCTTTGCATTTTTTTCTATATGAGTTGTATATAGTATATGTTATATTAACATAAATCAGATGATAGCTTACAAAACTAATCATCTCATCAGGAATAAAGAAAGTCATCTTAGATTTCTAGCATGAACTACTCATGCAAAAATGTGCTAAATTGCTTTTCTCCAACATGGCTACTCTGTATAAAAAGAATTGTATTTTATGAATAAATAGGAAATACTCTGCATAGCCATGAAAGTCTAGAAAGAGTGGGAAAACAACCTGAATTCACAGGTTTTCAGCTTAATGAAAACAAGCTCAATGGAGAGAGGGGTATTTGAAAATATGAGCAGGTGCCTAAATGAACAGAAGATTGCCTTCATAAAAAATGGATCTTCCACTGTAAAAAAAAAAAAAAAAAGCAGATGATTGCTCTAAAAAAGTAAAGTTTTAATAATGAATAAATAAATAAAGGATAAAATACCAAAAAAAAAAATCCCACAAATGATTCCACTTGATGTAAGTATTTCCTAACGATATAAGTCTACTTTAAAAAAAATGAGAATTATTTAAAACAAATCAGGTGGGCAATTATCAGTTTGTTGAGAGTATGTCAATCAATTATGGACGTGGGAGGAATTTAAGCAGATGAGAGCACTGCCACCCTTCATATTTGACTCCTTTCTTCTACTAACACACATAAAAACTTCAGCAGTTTCACTGCCATTTAGAAGGAAAATGGTTTTTTCCTCATTGTGAATTTCAATTTATAATTCTTTTCTAATCTCTATTGTTAATGCTTAAAATGTGTAAAATCTTATACCTTGCTTAAAAAAAAAAAGAACCACTAACTGCTTTTACCCAATGGAAATGATAAAAATAAATTTAAATCTCACTATTAATGCTTTGAAAAATGTAATATATCTTACTGGATACAGTTTAAGACAGTGCAAAGAACTGATTCTAAGACATTTAAAACAGTCCAATTATTTTCCTTATTTTTTTGTTTGCAAAAAATTATTTATTTTGTTAAAATAATCTATTTGAAGCAACATTGACATTTTCTAATGATATTCTATTTTAACATGTTCTTCTATTTATGTAATATGATATTCTTTCTTAAAGTGTCAGGGCTAAATAAATTAGTTTATGTGAAATTTTAAATCCACTCATAAAACTTAACAAAATAAGAAGGATTTAGCTGTCTAAAACTGAGGATTTAAATAATTTTATACCAAGTGCAGTTTCCTTTTTGTATTCTAGAATGAAATAATATTTTCATAAAATGTTGTCTGTTGAAAGTTAAAAATACCGGTTTAGAAAACCCAGGTAATAGTTACAAATAGATATAATTTTATCAACCATCTCTTCTTATTGCTAATAGAACTGTTACAATATCATATATGTATAGAGTTTACAAACTCTATTCACAAATATCAATACATTTGAATTTCATCTCTAAAGAAGATAGGTCATTGTTATTTTTTCAAAAGGGTCCCGAATTTCACAGTTAAAAGAACAAGTGGCAAAACTAAATCAGAATCTAGGTTTTCTTCCCTCCTATTTACTGCTACATGAAACAACATATCCTGAGGAGACTTAAAGTATAAGAATAATTGCAGAGCTATAATCTCTTTTTTAGTAATGTGGAAATAACATCTAAATTACAGAATTACAGGTTGTTGTTTTTTTAAATTTTTTTTGACGTTTATTTATTTTTGAGACAGAGACAGAGCACGAACGGGGGAGGGTGAGAGAGAGGGAGACACAGAATCTGAAACAGGCTCCAGGCTCTGAGCTGTCAGCATAGAGCCCGACGCGGGGCTCAAACTTACGGATCCAGAGATCATGACCTGAGCCGAAGTCGGACGTTCAACCAACTGAGCCACCCAGGCGCCCCTGTTTGTTTGTTTTTATCTGTGAGGACATCGATGATATATGTAAAGAGTTCAATACAGAGCAGAGATGTGATAACTGGCAAAGAGGTATTCTACTGTATCGGTCCATAATTCTTAAATTTTGCCCAATTTTCCTATCCAAAATTAACTTTACTTCAGAAAAGCATAGTTTGAGGGAAAGGAATGATAATCAGCAGGCCATAACTTAAAAATGGGTTGTTTTTTAGTACAATGTTTGGAGTAAATACAACCCCCCCTTAAAGACATAATTTATCTTTAGAAACCAGTCATTTCCCTTCCTTCTTGCTCTCCCTCATTCCTCCCTCCTTCCTTCCTTCCCTTTTCCTTCCTTCCTTGCTTCCTTGCTTCCTTCCTTCCTCTTCACCCTTTCTTTCTTTTCTTTCCCTTCCTCCTTCTCTCTTTCTTTCTTTCTTTCTTTCTTTCTTTCTTTCTTTCTTTCTCATTTGTAATCTTACCTTTATCTTGTATGTTCGTTATATGACAAACTTGTTTCTAGCATCATCCCCAAAACAAGTTGTTAAGCTAGCACTGATAGTAAGACGCAAAAACTTACAAACTAAACATGATCATGCCCCTTCTTTTTGAGAATTATTTGATTTTTTAAGATGAAATTATCAACATACTTGGAGCCATCGTTTTATACCAGATACCCCACAACACAGAAAAGGCAACTCAACGTTCTCTTTTCCATACATGCAATTTTAACTTATTTAGAACAGAAAAACATAGTTAATTTCATTTCTTGCAGGCATTAAGAGACTGCCTTAAAAATTATATTCAATTGGATAATTGAGGCTTTCACTTCCTGGAACAAAAGTGTGTCCTACTTAGCAGGTGTGCTGAGCAGCAATCAACTGGTTAATAACATACAAAACGCTAAAGTCTATATAGCACAAAGGCCAATATCTTTCTACTCCTCATCAGGGAATTATAGAAACATCCTGACCCAGCTCTCTGGACACACAGGAGTTGCCATCCTGATTCGGATCCTTGATTAATATACTCTAGAATGATACATCTGGCAATGGCCTACATAGGATCTCTCTGAGGACTAGGGAAAAAATAGACTCTATTAAAATGGAACAATTATACTACCCTATACTGTGACTGTGTTTCAGTTCACAGCAAAACAAAATGAAAACAAAAAGGTTAAAAATTTTTAAATAATCAAATGATGATCTCAGGAGACTTTAGGATAACGTAAAAAGAAGATAAATTTTACCTCCGTATGGTTTATTTTAGAGACTAAAACTACTGCTTAGCGTGTTTATTCAATAATAAATAAATTCACACAGACTTCATTCTGAAGGTTAAAAATTTGCTTCTAACTTCTGAATTAGCTAATGCTTCATGACACTTTTCTTAATACAGCATATTCAGTTCCACAGGACGTCCCTGCATGTAAGACGAAGACTGACACCAGGATAGTCCTTCATTCTCCTAGAAACCTTGTCATATTCATCACTTTTTGGACTCTAACAATTGCTTTCTATGATGGTAAGTATGTAAGGCTTGCTGACATAATTTTACAGATAAAAAAATAGTAGCTATTATACTGTAGGAGTTACATTGTGCTCCACAAATATTGTGGAGAGAACCCTTCTCCAACAGGCATTTTTCTTTTTTCTTTTTTTAATTTTTTTTAACGGTTATTTATTTTTGAGAGACAGAGACAGAGTGCGAGTGGGGGAGGGGCAGAAAGATAAGGAGACACAGAATCCAAAGCAGGCTCCAGGCTCTGAGCTGTCAGCACAGAGCCTGACACGGGGCTCAAACCCACAAACCAGGAGATCATGACCTGAGCTTAAATCGGACTCTTAACCGACTGAGCCACCCAGGAGCCCCTCCAGCAGGCATTGTTAACAATGAACACCTTTGGCTGAGAAAATTATAACATAAAGGGTCATACACTTTGACTGGTTTACCTAATTCTAGCTTTTACAAAGTTAATAACTGAGTCAAGATTCAACTTTTGAAACATCAAGGCAGGATTGATTTCACTTTCACCTAACTTGACCCAGAAAATAAATACATAAAACTTGACAATGAAATATCCAAGATGTGTTGTTATCAATTATCTGGACCTGATATGCCATTCTTTATGTAGATCGACTAAAAATATACTTCACTTTATGAAGCTACAGTTTATAAATTGGAAGATTCTTACAAACTACTTTGACTTTAATTGGTCTCTGAAGACAGAGCTTAAATTGATATAAAAGAATATAGAATATGAAACTGTAAAAACAATTTTAATAGGTTTTTAGAATTCCTTCTTAAATCAGGGATTTATAAAACCATGTTCTTCTTTATTTTGCAATATGTATACCATCCAGAGACAATAGAAGATCATAAAATGAGAGAAAAGTAGCATAAAAAGCCTTATAAAATTAAGAAAACAATTATTTGACATATGTGAAGTGCTGTGTAATAATTTAATCCTTCTTATAAAAGATATTTCTGAGTAGTTCAAAATTAAAAATTAAACAATAATCAATGTTAAATTACTCTATCACCACCATACTATTTGAAATAATAAGATCCAAATGATTTTGCACAATTTAATTCACCACTGCCAAATAAAATATATAGGGTCCACCTCTCCGCTGATCAAACCACAATTCCTCTAATAAGGTCAAACTTAAAATATGAAAGAACAATGCAAATTTTTTAGTAGGCCTGAATTTGAAACTTAGAGTATTATTTGAGAAAATATATTCTGTGTCCTAAATGCTTGATAGGCTTAATGAAAGTGAACATATTAGGTTCCAGAAAAAATTTTTTTTTCCTTAAGTGCTATTTTAATTCACAATGAGTTTATCACATTGAAGCAGAAAAAAGTGTCGATCTGTGTTCCAGTGTTCACTTGCTCCTTACTTAACAGCAGGAGCTTCCCTGGAATTTGAAAATTGTGGAAATACCTTAAAGAGGAAGTACGGACAACAGTCACATCCCTTGAAATGAAGAGTTAGGAGCGATGACCTCCAATCCAAGCTATGTCATGGGTTTCTTTTTGGCTACGGGAAAGCTGAGAAATTCCATTGCCTCTATTTCTTTAACTGAAAAAATCTTTAAACCTCTTAAGAGTTTATTTGAGAAATGGACATGGAATGCTTTGATTATAAAACAAGTTCAAGTAAATATAAAATCAGATATTATATCAAATAAATCATCTTACTGCTGAGTATGAACATTCCTACATACATGTTTGTTTTTCTTAATTGGAATGGTAATTTGGAAAATGAGATTTACTTTTATAAAATGAGCTGGAAAAATTAAACAAGCACTTTTTTCCTCTCCTTTGAAAGGGGCAGAATGAACAGGAGATAAAGAGAAACAAAGAAACGAGAAAAGTACTAATCTAGAATAAGTGAATGTGAAAATACAAGTTAATTTGTGTTCTTCCCTTCTGCTCCAGATTATATTAGTTCATCGAGCATTGCCACTTTTAGAGCTGCATTCCTATAAGTGGATATGAAATGCATACAGCATTTTAGAATTCCCAGATGTAACTCTTTTATATTAAATAAAATATTTAAATTCCTATAGAAGAAACCAGCTGAACTAGTTTATAGCATATCTTAACTCATTTTAATAAAAGGCTTTCAAAGTTTTATTTCATTGTAAATAAGATTGCCAAATATCAGCCGGGTTAACTTCAAAACCTATTACAAAAGTAAAAGTAAACTAATCCAGATAAAATTAAAATTGATAAATGAAGAAAGTGCTAGTTAAAGTAACAGTCAATCCTTGTATAGAAATGAAAGCTGGCAGTATGCTTCCTGGGCATGGCTGAGAAATGGAGAATTTCTCATTTATTTATCCATAAAACTGCAGACAATTTAATAATAAGCATAGAACTGTTATTCAAAGCATGAAAATGCTAAATATCAATGTCTGGATACCAGAAAATAGAGGATGAAAAGAAATAGTAACAGAAATTTTTATCAGTCTGCACCATGAAATATTATCAAGTTGAAATTATCTTCCTGAATTTTATAAGCCTTTTAACTTCCTGTTCTCACTGGCATTTATTAAACCATAAGTCACCTTAAATTGGTTTACTTGTATTAAAATTTAATAAGCTCCAGTATACATTCAAAATAGAAAGCCATAGTCTGATATGCCTTTAATTTCAAAATAAATACCTTTGTTGGTTGGCATAATATTAATATGTTCATTGATTTAGGGGAAGGTAAAATATGTAAGGACAATACACTTTCCCTTTGGTAGCAACTAAAATTATTCTAGATAAGATGTTTTACCTATGAATTAAATTTTAAATGATTTTCTTTCTCATCAATTCTCTTTCAAACTAAACATTTCCACTTGTAAATACATAAGGGAGATGAGTAAAGTGATTTGTAAAGTTATTAAACTTTTAATTGATACGTGTACACACTACATCTATGAGAAACAAAAATAGCTTGCATTCTTTTTAAAAATTAAAATGCAAATGTTAAAACCTTTAACATTAAAAAATAATCACACAGGAGCCAAGTAGACCAATATTAATTTTTATGTTTCACTTTTGAATCTCTCCATTGTTCTTATATTTCAGTTTTCCTGCACAATCACTGTTTATCTTATTATATTAAAAACTCCTATATAGTAAGAGAACCACAGGCTGATTTGCCTCAAAGAAAATATTAAAAGTGTCCCTTTCACTCTAAAATATGAGCCATTTTGTATAATAAATCATATGGTCATCCTACTAAATTCTGTAAGTCGTGTTAAGGTGGTTATGAGTCAATGAGTGAATGAAGTTAAAATAAGCAAAATGCTTGTTTCGGTTCTCTATTTTTTTATTTAATAGAATTTTGGCTAACATAATTAAATGTTTATCTATAATTTGTTCATAATCAATTTTGGGAAACACTTTTGACTAATGAATTGGTAAACAGTTACCAAAGAATTAGTAACTTATTATTGAACGAGTGCAATTATTATTTGAACAAGTGCAAATAAAAAAAAAACTATATTGCAGACACTTTTCAGAAGATATAATTTTTAACTCAAATGCATGTAACTTAAAAGGCTGCAAAGTGATTCTGCCAAAATGTTGATGCTGCATTTAAAAATCACAAGGGATACCATTTTCAAAGGTTATATAGTTATACTGTCAAATGAAGGGCATACAATATAGCTAGTTAGACTAATGCAATTAGTGAACATGCTGTGGTTAGATTATTTTGAAAATTGTACCTGGCACAAAGTAAAAACTACACAATTTACACATCACACATCATCAAACATAAATGATACTATAAAGGATTTGTAATATGGCTCATGCATTGAATTGTTTCTTTTTTACCCATGAGAATTTTCAGTTTTATTCAGAAGTCATATTCTCTGATCCTAGCTACATACAAAATATATTATTTCACCTACTAAAAATTCATGATTTTGCTCATTTCTGTCTTTTCCATTCAGTTTATGTTGCATAATTTGATAAAACAAGGTATATTTCTGAGTGAGTTATTATGGTAATAATTTTAGGTTTTCTAAACCACTGTATCTAAAACCTGAACTCTCTTACTTTGTTACATGATATCTTTACATTCTAATTGAATAAAAAATCTTTGAGCACAATCTTGTAAAGACCTTATTGCATTAAACTGATATTATAGTATTTCTTAAAACTATTTGTGAAAACATTTTTGCACAAATAATGGCAATAATATAATAAAAACCAAGAATGAATATGGTTAGGGTGTTGGTCTGAAGATTAGAATTATTTTTCATATATGATTTCTGAAACCTAATTAAGTATGAAACATGCAAAACTAATTATATTTCCTTTTTAAGAATATTCCCTTTATGGATAGTTTATGGCTAGTTTTCTATGTGAAAAATTTAAGGAATACATAGCCTGTCAATTTTTTAAAATTCCTATGGGATCTGTATGTCTTCTTTGAAAAAAAAAATGTCTATTTGCAACAACGTGGATGGAGCTAGAGAGTATTATGCTAAGCGAAGTAAGTCAGAGAAAGACAAATACCATATGATTTCACTCATATGTGGAACTTAGAAAATAAAACAAATGAGCAAATTGGAAAAAAGAGAGAAACCAAGAAATAGACTCTTTTCAAGTAAGCTCTACACCCAGTGTGGGGCTTGAACTCATGACCCTGAGATCAAGAGTCACAAGTTCTACCAACTGAGCTAACAAGGCACCCCCCAAGAAACAGACTCTTAACCACAGAGAACAAACTGATGGTTACCAGAGGGGAGGAGGGGATGGGGATGGGCTAAATAGGTGATGGGGATTAAGGAGTGCACTTGTGATGAGCACCGGGTATTGTATGAAGAGTTGAATCACTATATTGTACACCTGAAACTAACATTACACTGTATGTTAACTAACTGGAATTTAAATCAAAGCTTCAAAAAATAAAATTCTTATGGAAGTTTAGTTTTTATGAGGAACTTTTAAAAAATGCTCTTTGAAACATTAGTAATTCTGCTTCTAGGATAAATTCTTAGAGAAATAATAAGATATATTATTATAAATTTAAAAGTACATTATTTGTAAGAGTAATTAAAATAGCCCATTATTTAGAAAAGTAATTTTGAAGTGTATGTATATGTGTATTATAATTAATTTTACCCAAGTAGAGGCTTGCTTCAATAAAGAATTGCTCAACCACAGTTTTGAATACTGAGTTGAATGCAACTAATGGTTTTGAAGATTTAGGGATCAGGGATTTGCTCAAGATATAATGCTAAGTGTCAAGGGAAATGCACAAATTATATATTTGGGATGAATCTAATTGAGATACATATGTGTGTATACACACATGTAGGTACACACACACATACACACACAATACATTCAAAGACACTAAAGAAACACAAATATGTTTACAAAGGCTGTCTTCAGGGAAGTTTGATTATAATTTAGAATTCCCACAAAGTTGGATATTTTAATGTAAGAGATCCCAATTTAAATGATTCTTTGAGTAAACAGACCATAAGCATAATCAGTAATATAATTAACTAGAAATTGTGTCCTTTCCATCTTCTATGACTATATGGTGCTATACTAGTTATCTACCCCTTCTCTCTTCTTTAATGCCTCCTTCTACCTCAAACTCACTTCCAATCTTGACTTTGTGCTTTTTATTCAATATGCCAGATAAGCAGGGACTGTACTGGTGGTTCACTGCTTACAACTCTCTTCCCCATAGAGCAATCAGTCTGTACTTCCTCACTACCTTCATGGCTCTCCTCCCTCATGACTTTTATATGTTGACTAGAATGCGTGTTCTTGATGAATGCTCCTGTCTTCCCTTTCTACAATATATCTGGCTTAGTGTAGATATTTCATGAAAAATTATTAAGTGAATGAACGTTATTGCCCAGAAATATTATTCATTATTAATAGATCATCATCATCATCATCTTTATTATTAGCCACAACAGGACTGCTGATAATTTGGGACTTCACAAATGAATTCTCTTTCAATGAAATCTTAGTTATTGATATTACATATATAGAATGAATCATATTTCTATACTGAGAAAATAATTGATGGAATTTGAATAGAGGCTACAAAATCAATCTTACAATGTCAAAACTTTTCAGTCTATCTATCTATCTATCTATCTATCTATCATCTATCTATCTATTTATCATCTATATATCTTATCTCTACAGCATTATAAAGTTCTAAGGCATGTTAGAGATAATCTAGTTTGGTCCTTTCATATACAGGTAAGGCATTAAAAACACCCACCAAGTTAAAGTCATAGTAAAAGACAAAGTATGCAACTGGTATTATTACTGAGCCAATACCACAAATGAATGTACTAATTCCAGATCTAACATTCATTACAATGATATAAAAAATTTCAAGTCTTCTGTGTATTTGATGCTACATTAAAGCAACTGTATATAATATATAGCATTTCTACAAATATTCATGCAACCATGGCTGAAACTTAAATGTCAGTAAGCGTTTGTGAAAAATCAAAAACAAAAACAAATCTTGTATTAAAGGGAGAGATCAGCTTCAGATATAATAATCACTGACCTTGCTTTTTTCTGACCAAAAAATAAAACACAATACAAACTGTATTAGTATGTGCTGATTAGTATAAAATAGAAATTGTGTTATACTTGCTATACAGAAGCCCAATTTTTCCTAAAGAATGTTTAAATGCAGTATCTAACGATCCAAAGAGAAAAGCCTATGACCTCTAAAGACTTCAGAGAAAATGGATTGGAGATACAGGGATTATTGCATTCAGCTTTTTTCAGCAGAGAAAAAATTTCCAAAGATGTTTGTACCTCATTGCAGTAAGGGTAATCTCAATGAACGGTCACCCTCTCCACGCCTTATCCTGACCAAAATACTCTCACAGGATTCTAACCATGCTGAAAATATTGTACCTCCTGGGAAAAAATAAATCTATCATGTTCCAGGACTTCACTCCCCTAAGGAAGCTTCCTCCTCCTGTCAGCCTTAGACAACAATGACAGTGGAATATGAGAGAACAGTTCATCACAGGAGAGTTTGTGGTATCTGTCCTGGAGTCTGATAAAAATTCCAATATCATTTTCTGGTATCCATGGTCAACTTGGTGGTCAAATATATATACATCTTCATTTTAATCACAAAAATATAGACCACACTTTACTGAATCCAATGAAAGCACTGTACGGATCAACAATAAATGTGAGTTCCCTCTCCCTGACCCAGAGAACTATTTCAAACTATTCTTTTGATGATGCAATGTTAGATTTTTTTTTTAATGAAAAAAATGTTTTCTTTAATAAGAATGACCCTAAAGAGCCGGTCACAAGTATAAAATGAAAATTTGAGTCCAATTGAGATTGTGTTTAATCTAATAGTTATTTCTAATTTGAACACTTCAAATTGCCTATAAAAACATTCTTAGGAACCTCTATTGACTTCCAGGGTAACTGTTCCACACAATGGGAACAAATTCAGGTCTCTTTCTCTCATTACTAGTGTTTTGTGGGTCACTTTCAAATTTGATAATTTCAACCATTTACCCTTCTTTAAAAGTTTCAGAAGTAATTTATTTTGCACTTGTGAGATATGGAACATAAAATTACTTTTAATAATCAAGAGTAGAAATGTAAATGAGAATAAAATAAAAGTTAACTACCTAAAATTTCATTTTATCAAGTGAATTTGGAATTGTAGACATGTGCCATTTTTAGACTTCTACTAAAACCATTAATTAATATTCTGAATACATATTAGAGATTACTGATTAAGTGATAGCCTGGCAGCTAGAATTTTCCCATTTTACTCCTGATTCTTAGTTTGTGCATTGAGAGTATGACTCACTGGGCACTTAATTTCAAATAAGAATACAATCATCATAACAAAAATTGTGAAACAGACCACAGTGACATTCTAGGCTCAAAAATTCCAAACATTCCTTGTTCACTATTCAAAGAGGCTTCAAATTATTTAAACACAGGACATTCCTGGAAGAAATGATTAAACTTTCATTAAGCTTTCAAACTCAAATGTACCTTCTTTTACCCTGCCTAATACCATCAGCAACCAGTTTCTAAGTCTAAAATTATGTTACTTTCCTATCCTATATCCAGTTTATTATGCTATAAGTCTCTTTTCTGAATCACCCACATTGCATTTCTCTGATAGACTTCATATCCAATAAATTGCCAAATACTGTTAGTTTATTTGTACTGTGTCAAACCTGTATGTTTCCATTCACACCGACTGGTCTTTACCACTTTGTATGAAAGTTAGTGAACCAGATTGGTCTCCTTGAAGCCAACCTTCCCTCTCTACAATCTGTGCTGTCGCACAGAAAGTTTCCCTAAGTAGCTGTATTACTTTGGTTATGCTCCTACCCATACATTTTTAATGGTTTCTACTGATCGTTAAAAATGCCCAATTCTTATGTTAACATCAAATGTTCTGCACAATTTTGTCTCATTTTTTTCTACATTTAATAATGTTTTAGATAAACTTTTAAATTTTAGAATAGTTTTGTTTTTTTAATGTTTATTTATTTAGAGAGAGCATGCACGGTATGCATGTGCAAGTGGGGGAGGGGTGGGGAGAGAGAGAGAGAGACAGACAGACAGACGGACAGAATCTCAAGCAGGCTCCGTGCTGTCAGAGTAGAGCCCGAGGCAGAGCTTGAACTCACGAACCATGAGTTCATGACCTGAGCTGAAATCGAGAGTTGGACACTTAATTATCTGAGCCATTCAGGTGCCTGAGAGTAATTTTAAATTTACAGAAAAATTGATACTACAGAGAGCTCCATGAATCTCACACCCAACTGGCCCTATCGTTAACATCTAATATTCATATAGTACATTTGTCACAATTAATGAACCATTACTTATACATTATTGTTAACTAAAGTTCATACTATATTCAAATCTCCTTAGTTTTCACTGTATGTCCTTATTCTGTTCAAGAATTCCATGCAGGATATATTTCGTCAATAATTTTATCTATAGGAGAGGGATGAAAATTCCATCCTACAACTTTCACAGCTGCAGATAAGATAAATTTTACTCTACCCAATTTTTAAATTTTTTTTCAACGTTTATTTATTTTTGGGACAGAGAGAGACAGAGCATGAACGGGGGAGGGACAGAGAGAGAGGGAGACACAGAATCGGAAACAGGCTCCAGGCTCCCAGCCATCAGCCCAGAGCCTGACGCGGGGCTCGAACTCCCGGACCGCGAGATCGTGACCTGGCTGAAGTCGGACGCTTAACTGACTGCGCCACCCAGGCGCCCCCTCTACCCAATTTTTAAAGTCAACTCTTATGTATATGCTGATTTCACATGGTAGATCTAAGGTGTGTTTTTCAGACTAATATGCTTCAATAACAAAAAATCAAAATGGATGTTGTTCCAAGAGTTTTGAATGATACAAATACTTACTGGGGTAAACTACTAGAGATCAGGACTTACATTTATTTTGTGCATAATTTTACTCCTTAGTGCCTTATACAGTGTCTGGCACAAGTAAAGGCTGAGTCATCTATTGCAACTATATTTGAGAAGATAAAAGAGAATGTGTGTCACTGCGAAACATCAGTAATACTTTATACATCAGTATAATTATTATTAAGCAGATTTTTTTACCTTTTGCAATATTTTTAACAGATATTGCACATTAAGAGCACAAACATAATTATAAGGGGATACTTAAAGTATCAAGGGAACAAACTACTTTTAGTCTCCTTCAAATAAATTAGAAGCAAATTATAGATAACATACTAATTTCTATCTATCATATCTATTCATCATTAAAGGTTTCAATAAGGATTTTTATGGCGATATACTATAGGCTCAATTTGAATTTTAGTTGTCTTTGAATCAAACGAAAATAGAAATCTGACTTCTTTTTAAAGTAATTTATGATGCAGATAGGTTCCCCCAGAGAGAATTAATGACTATGTTGTATTATTAAGGTGAATTTGAGCAGTTTAACATCATTGAACTGATATCAGAGAAAGACTATTTACATCTGAAGAAAATGATAGAATATCACTCAAACATTGATGGTGTTAATAAATGTATCAGAGTGTTTAAATGAGCTGATGGGATGTAAGTAATACATATACTGAAATGAATGTACGTATTTATATTTATAACACCATGGTTCCAAAAACAGGTTAGACAAAATGTGTAACCTCTACTGATAAAACATTATTACTTATAACCTAAAACAACTAATTTTCCTCATAGCTTTTACAAAGCTGTTTCTTTCACTTCTGAACAACTGTTCAACTGTTTCGTTTTCAACATTCAAAAAATTAAAAAAAAAAGTTTTTTTAATGTTTTATTTATTTTTGAGAGAGAGACAGAATATGAGCAGGGGAGGGGCAGAAAGAGAGGGAGACACAGAATCTGAAGCAGGCTCCAGGCTCTGAGCTGTCAGCGCAGAGCCCGACGCGGGGCTCGAACTCACAAACAGCTAGATCATGACCTGAGCCAAAGTCAGACGCCTAACCAATGGAGCCACCCAGGCGCCCCAACATTCAAAAAAATTTTAAATGACCTTTAATAAAATACTGTCATGTGAACATGGAAATAATTAAACTGTTAATGGCTATTGAATAATCTTGTGCTAATAAATCTGTGTGAAAATGCATTATTATGTATTATTTAAACATTTTGTAATTTCAAGGACAAGTGTCTAGTAACCTGGTAGAATTTCCAGGCAACGTTACAATACACATCAGAAGTTAGTGATATTCTGATGGATGTACTCTAAGTGTAATTAAATATATATTTTTAATGCTTTTGCCATTCAAATTTTGGAGATAAATGTATGTATATATGTAAACTCATATATGTTTTCATACATATATGTATGGGCATAAAACAGAAAATAAGTTCAGTAATCACATAGAAAGTCAAAGTTGGGGTACCTTGGTGGGTCAGTTGGTTGAGCAACCAACTCTTGATTTTGGCTCAGGTCATGATCCCAGGTTTGTGGGATCAAGCCCCACATCAGTCTCTGTGCTGAGCATGGAGCCTGCTTAAGATTCTCTGTCTCTGTCTCTGTCTCTGTCTCTCTCTCCCTCTGCCCATCCCCCACGCATGCATGCGCACTCACACGTGCACCCCTTCTCTTTCTCTCAAATAAAACAATTTTTTAAAGAAAATCAAAATTCAATTTAATTAAAACAAATCTAGAAGGAAATGTATTTTATAAATTCTGGAGATTGATGTAGCCTAGGCTTTTAACATTTTCAGTGTTTTATAGAAGGAAAGAAGGAGTAGAAACAGTATTGGTATCCTCAGTAAAATGCAAGGAAGAAATCTGGAAAACCCTGGCCTCTAGAGGGTTGTTTCTCTAATTTTTAATATTTGAAATATATATTCTTTTTAAAGTATAAACTCAAGAGGATTTCACATCATGCTCTGAAGAGGTACACTTACCCTTCTCTTTCAAAACTCTTCTATATTTGAGTACCTTACTACTCTTCTTTTTCCTAGTGTTGTCTGTTATTCCTTCTGACAAATCTTTCATTTTCACCACTCTGCTTTCACTCTAAATAGACTTATCTAATTATTGATGGCTTTTTAAATCAGTTACATGGATATGGCCAACTTTATCAGTATTTCATACAAAGAAATGAACACCACTTTTCTGTGTATTCAAATAAAATGATTTCATTGCAAATATAGCTTCTCAGCCTAGTAGTAAGAAGGATCACTTCTGAGCTTTGTGGAATCTTTACCTGCCTCATCTAAGGTTCAAGATAAGCTTTCATTTTCCTAAGTTGTCTCCTGTGTTTCATAGTGGCAATTTGCTTTACTTTTTTCCTGAATATGTCAGTTTATCCACTCACTCAAATTTTTATATATACTTTATAATCCAATATTAGTAATGGACACTCAAAAGATAACCCAAATGTATCCATCTTTCCCTCAATATTATAGAATGATCTGAAAATCTGCAGTCAGATATTTCAAGTAGAATATCATATATTTCAAATAAATTGTACTTACTTTTTGCATTATCCTGTGTTTCTTTTACTCATTCCTATTGCACCATTTGCTTTCTCTGCATATCGTTTTAGCCAGTCAATACTATTCAATAACCCAACAATATTGTTACAACCTGATGGAAGTTTCTAATTTTGAAAACTTGATGGCCCTTTCTTACTCTCTACCAAGATATTAAGGCTTTTAGTCTCCAAATACTGGCACCCCCAAGACTCGCTCTTATTTTCAATATCACCTAGACTAGTGAGAACTTCATTACTTCTCACATGGGCAATTGCCACCATGAGATGATGAACAGACCCATGATAACCAAAATTTTGGTTCAGCCATATGAAAGCTTGAGGACCTTAGGTTGGTTATCTCCTCTATTCAAAATGGAAATGGCAATTATATCTTATTAAATTATAACTACCTTATAAAATTATTCAAAATTGTGTCTGGTAGATGAGATAATTTAAGTAAATGTACATAATTCTGTTCTTTGAAGTCATTAAATGTTTGTTTGATCTGTTTCTAACTGTAACAAAACTGGCTCTTTTAAAGATTAATTCAATATCATATCATTTACCAGATCAAGATCTTTTAATATTTATCCTGTGACTTCAAGTTCTTTAAGATCTTAGTGATCTGTATTTTTAATCTTTGATAACTTTTTGTTTTCTTTTTCTTTTTTCTTTCTTTTCTTTCTTTTTTTTCTCCCTTTCTTTCTTTCTTTCTTTCTTTTTCTTTTTTCTTTTTTTTTTTTTTGGTAAATAAATACTGGGAATATATTGAGAATACAGGGAGTGTAAGAGAAGTATCTCCTTCACAACATGTTGCTTGCAGACTACTGGGGGAGACAAATTAGTGCAAAAAAGTTCTATTCACCAGGAGCCTTTTTCTTGAAATAGGGAAGAAAACACTGAAAGAATACCTCCCTGGCTGGGGTACAGTAAACTAGCAGGAGACTGGCACAAGGGCAAGGCTTATAGACCAAGGTTAAAAGTGCAGATCACCCCCTCTCCTCCCAGAACTCTGTGAAAATCACTGAATGTTTATACTTGGAGGAGTGAAATGATCAAATTTATCTCTCAAGGGGATCACTGTCCTGCTAATGGATGGTAGTTAACTAACAGGGCATTGAGGGAAGCAGGTGGGCACCTGCCTAGGAGGTGTTCTGAGAAAGGGAGGCAGCCTGGACAGGGGAAATAAACTGTAACTAAGTGAACTGAAGACATTTCAAGACGAATTGGGTCGTGTAACAACAGGACTTAATAACACATACTGTGGTGCTGAAGAGATAGAAAAGGAGTTCCTTTGCTGGTTTCTGATTAGAGTGACTGGTAGATGGTGATGCCACTTACTGGGATGAGAATAGAGCTGGCTGGGAAGAGCTTGTGAAAGTAGAGAGAAAATATTGGCAGGGTTGGGATGGAGGGGGAACCGAGGTAAATGAAATTTTCAAGCTATTTTGTTGTGTTTTAATTGTTCAAAACCTTTGATCAAATACCTAGAGAACTGTGAAATGTCTTAAGAATACATATGGACGACAATGTCTTACAAATTGTAGATCATCAGTAAAGTGGGATTAAATTTGTTTATATCACTTCAATATCTCTGAGCAGTCTATCATAGTTCTAAAAGTGACACTGATACTAGCGCTTAATTCATACAACATAACTGGATTGGGATTTATTCTTTGCACATGATTATTGAAGACTGTAAATAAGCAGAAGGGACAAGAGTGCAAAGAGCACAGACATGACATCAGACAGACAACTGCTACACAGTTAAGGGTCTCATCTGTGGGCAAGATCCTTCCGTTTTCTGATGCACGGGGTTTTCATTTATTACAGGAGATAACAGTATCTCACTGGCTTGCCATTAGGACAAATTTATTTAAAAGTGCTTGGTGCAGGGTCCTCTGGGTGGCTCAGTTTGTTAAGCTTGGTTTCATCTCAGGTCATAATCTCACAGATCATGAGTTCAAGCCCCGCATCAGGCTCTGTGCTGAAGGTGCAGAGCCTGCTTGGGATTCTCTCTCTTTTCCTCTCTTTCAAAATAAATACATAAAGTAAAAACACAAAAGTGTTTGGGGCAGTGCTTGTCACGTAAGAGATGTTCAGTAAATGTGTGTGTGTTTTTTTTTAAATTCCTTATTACTAGTAGCTGATCTTTTGTTATCTGAATAAATTCACACAGTTTGTCAAGTATCTATGATCTTTTAATGGCTTCACTATGATTTATATTTAAGATAGGGTTGTTAGCTCTGCTGTAAAATAAAAGGGAAAGGAAAAAAATCAACTTTGCTTATTAACAAATATAAATAACAGTACTTTGAATTGAGTAATGTGTCTTTTGAATTAATCGTATTTAATGCTCAGAATAATTTCAGTAAAATTTCTTGGGTATATGCAATTAAAGTGCATGACATGTCATATAAAAATGAAAGAAATATTAAACATACTTCTCCCTTTTTGAATTTTGGTGATGGATTGGTTTGGCCATTGGTTTTTTTTCATTCCCAACTCTCCCCTGGTCTATTATTAATTGATCACTCTAAAAGAAAAATGTGACCAGGTAACGCCACTCAAAAGAGTTTTCAATTGCCTGTAGAATATGGTTCAAAGTCGTTGGTATGGAATTCGAGGTTTTTCATAATCTGACCCTAACCCATTCATCTGGTTCAATTTGTCTCCATTATAATTTTATATCCCATATTCAAATACAAATATTTCTACTTTTTTTTTGCCATTCTTGTATTATACTGTTCAGTTGCCACATCTCTAAATCTTTGATCATGTATTGTCCCAGTTTCAAATACTTAATTCACCCTGTATCTTACAGTCTTAGTCCACTTTCAAGTCCAACATTTAAATGCTCCAAGATTACTCTTTAGCTTCCTAAAGTAAATATTTATCACATTAAAACTATTACAGGGATGATAGACTATTTTTTCTACATTTGAAGCAAGACCCCAACTACATATTTCTATAATGATTTAATAGAAGACAGGATTAAATAATTTCTTATGGTGGTACATAATAATTTTTTCATTATGTTACCACTTGAATCATCATTATGTTACCACTTGACAATCAGTATAACTGGTTGTCAAGAATTTAAGGAAGCAAAGCCCCAACATGCAAATTAAGTACAAGTCTATATAATTCCTTGCCCATAATTTTGAAACCCAAAAATATTTCAGATCTGGAAATTGTTTTATTACTCATCTAGTGGTAAAAAATGACTTGAACTAACATAAGCTATTTATAGTATTCATTTACTCCATTTACTGCAAATATTCAGGTTTTTTTCTACAAAATTTAATGTGTTTGATTGTGTGTATTGCCAGATTCCAGTGAGGATTTTATATAATATATGATATACGTATTATATCACCTTTGTAAAATCTGAAAAATCCTTAAATCTGGAAAACATCTTGTTCTAAGAATTATAAGCATACATATCAAAACATCAGCTTTCAAAAATTTATTCAAGCTATGAAATTGGAAAGTACCAGGGGAGCAAATTTGAATGTTAATATATTTGGTTAAAGATAATATATATATATATATATATATATATATATATATATTTAGTTTGCTATATAACATGTTCCTATTTCTTTTTTTTTAACAAATATAAATATAAAATAACTGCCATCCATATTTGTTTTTGACAGATGTGCACTTTGGAGTAGAATATTTTGGTAATTTCATGATGTCCCTGGTTTTTCACAAATCTGAGGTCATTTATATACTCTAAAGGCTTATGTGAAATAATGAGATTGATGTCTTTTGCCTTGCACTTTATAGAGAAGATTGGACCCACCTATAATGAACTCCCTATAAGTATTTTCATTTCACCTATACATTGATCTTTTTAATTTATTTCTCCTTTCTTTCCTTTACAGAAAATGAGTTGATCTTTACTTTAAGGCTAGCATCTCCATTACACTCCCATGCATATCCTCTAGCCAGTCCTGTCCTTCAATATTTCCTTCTAATTGGATCCTCTGCCTCAGTATATTAATAATTAGTTATCTTAAATGATTAAAGCATTTTCCATTCATAATACCATCTTCCTTAGTTACTATTTTCCCTGTCTTTCCCTTATTCCATTATTCGCCAGTCTTGAAATAAGAGAAATTGCTATCTCCAATTCCTGACCTTACTTCATAGTCTATCTTTCTGAAATCCCTTTTCTTTTTTCATTACTCCATTATAACTCCTCTCATTAAAATCAAGAGTGCTCTGTCAGTTATCAGATTGTATAGCTGTTCCTTGAGCCTCATTTTCTTGGATTTCTCTAAAGAAACAAAATGTTTGTTCTTATCCATCTCTGGCTACCATGACTCTATGGCTTTCCTACTTCCTCCCTTCCTTACTGATCACTTTTGTCTGTTTTCTTCAGCATTTTTTCCTTCTGTCCCTTCTCTGGACACATTGAACTATTCATTATCCCCCAAATATTAAATCCACTTTCCATATCCCATGATTGTATTTATGTATTTGTTGTGCTTCTTCTATCTCTCAAAGTAAAAACCTTGTTCATCCCTTAAGTCTTAGCTAAAATTTCGTCTCTAGTATGAAGTCTTCATTGAATAATTATCAATATTCTATCCTCTTTTTGAAACTCTCAGACCCTTTCATTTACACCTAATCAATAGCACATTATTTTATACATTTTATTATATTTAGTACATGTTTCACTTCCTTTACTAGACTACCAGTTCTGTGAAAATGGATTTTGTGAGTCTTGAGAGAGTTCACTTGACTATTTCATCATCATTTGAATGTAAGCTCAGTGTGAAGGAATGTTTGTTTTGCTTACTATTCAGTCCTCAACACCTGGGGGAGCGCTTGGCACATACCAGAAACCCAAGGAATATTTGTTGAGTAAATATACAACATAGCAATTAAGATAGTGCCATATACACAATGATACTATAGAAAGTGTTACTGAATTACATGAAAAATTCAGAACGTTTGATTCCAAGTGAATGTTCCTTCTTTCAAAGCAAGTGAGCTCCAGAAGTTATACATTTATCCCAGTAGTGCCAGGTCACCTGTTTGGGACTTTACTCTGAGCTTGTTTGTTGACTCATAAAACAACTTTCTCAGTATCATCCTGTTTTTAACAAAAACAGTATTATCTAACTTTACTTAATGTATTGATTTAATTTGGCTCTCAATGATATTTGGTTGGAAATGAAGTCTAAAAACTCTAGGTTTTGGTCATAAAACTCATCCATGACGTCTCCAGATTTTGGATTGTCACAAACATACTGAACATGTTTCTTGGCAGGTGGAACCATTATTGAACTTTCTCCCTTCCCAACTTCTAAATGCTGCAGGATTCTGTCCTGGATCCTTTTTTCCCAATAATCCTGGATTCTAGTCTCCTGGATTCTTTTCTCCCAATGACGTATTTCATCAATGTACATACTTCATGCATGATCCTATGTCCATAGGATTGTCCAAGTTTATACCTCCAAACTTCTATTCTGATTGCCAAATTATATTTTCCAGTTGCCTGTTCTGATATTCACCTTAAACTCTTTTTTACTTCCCAAATATTTTCCCCGTGGTGACCTCACCCTGTCTTTTCCACTTTACTAAACTGAACTTAGTCACCCAAGTCATGATTCTCAGACTCATTATGATACCACGTTCTACACTGCCTCTCCATTTTCTAAAAATTCTCTGGTTAGCTGAAGTTTTTTTGTTTCATTTCTGTTTAGTCCTAGCATCTTTATTTTTTATTTTTTTTCTATCATCTTTAAATGGTGGAGTTTTTTTAGTAAGTTGATTTCAGCATACAAATCAGTATTGTCAATTTAGAGAAAATGCTGAAACTTTCAAATATTTGTGTGTTATTTAATATATATGGTATAAATTACACAAAAAGAGACTTAAATAATTCAAGGTATAGTCCATTTATTTGGGTATTAAATGATTTTTTTCCTTTAGAAACCATTATCTCAAAATCAATTTCAAGTGAATAATAAGCAATTTTTTATAATCATAAAAGTACTGTCATATTCTAAAAAGTTTTTAATCTTTCACTTAATTCCATTCCTGCTACCTGTTTACTACTCTGGGTCTCATTTGCCTTGTCTTACATTACTTCCTCAGCTTCCTAAGTGTATCCCTGTCTCCCCAGGCATTGACAGAAAATAATCTCTTTAAAATGAGACTTTGGGAGGGCTTGGGTGGCTCAGTCGGTTGGGCCTCTGACTTTTGATTTTGGCTCAGGTCATAATCTCAGGGTCGTGGATTGAGCCCCACGTCCAGCTCTGTGCCAAGGATGGAGCCTGCTTCTTTCTCTCTCTTCCTCTGCCCCTGTTCCCTGCTCGTGCTCTCTCTCTTTCTAAAGAAATAAAAAATAATATAAAAATAAAATGAGACTTTGCACTGTTGCCACCTGAACCTCCAATGGCTCCTTGTCAGTTGTCTCATCACTGGGCTTCTCACAACCTCTCGGTCTCATTTGCCCCATTTTTCATCTCACACCTTCCTACTCACATGCATCCAAACAGCAACTTGCCATACATTACTTCTTCTGTGTTTCTTAGAGTGCCCTCTTATCCTCCATCCCCAAACAGGTAAACATTTTCTGAATGAACCAGTCAACTCAAATGTCTCCTTCCCCAGGAGTTTTCTTTGATTCCCTTAAATCTCAGCTGGGTTTTCTTTCTCACGACTCCATGCATACTCAGGGCATGGCTCTCACTACACCAACCTCAGAGCTTATACGTCCAATTCTCTTACTAGAGTGTGAGCTCCTGCAGAACCCAGCCTGTGCATTACTTTGTCTTTGCATCCCTGGCACAGTTGTTCATTAAAAGAAAAAAAAAGTGATTAAATAAATCTCTCCTTGGAACCATCATCCCTCGGTGCATTGAGACAATATCAGGGACTCACAATTACAAGTGTAGATATTGTACCTAGATGAGAAATATATACACCCTTATGCTTGGTGACAAATAACACAATAGTGTCACTGTCTACATCTGGTATGATACATCTTTTTGACTTTTTGGAGCTTCTATTCAATACATTTATTCAATGTATATATAATATATATTTATATACTTATATGTTAAATATTTATTCAATATACATGAAAGAATCGAAAATTAAGCTCTCAGGCATAACTGCCTACATCTTCAGATTTATAAAAAAATGAAGTGTTTTTACAAATCTGAAGTACCTGCTTGGAGACGCTGAAGTCTCTCTATCATGAATTACAGGAATGGCATGAAGGATACAAAGAACTCAAGACCAGCAAACGATAAACCTAGAACTAGCACTATCTCTGCCTCTAACTTTAAGACTCATTGAATCTGTTTTCTTACTTATAAAACAGGGGAATTATGCTTCAAGGATTCAAGGAATCTTCCTACCCTAACGTTTCCTCATATGGTTTTCAAAAGAATGGAGAACCTGCAATACTAGAACATGGGTTTAAAGTGAAATAATGGAAAATTTCTTGAAGAAGCTTAAGACCTATCAACATTCGTTTTTCACATTCTTAATTAACAGATGAACTAATAACCATGCTTGATTGTCATAGTTTATCGTTTATGTCATACTCTTATTTTCATAGAAATGTACATAATATTAATATACAATTTTATTTGTAAAAATGAAAAAAAAGTCCTTATTAAAAAACCACACAAAAACCAAAATCCTCTAGTTGTATCCCAGTGTTTGAAAGAAACAATAATTCTAAGGCTGGGAAGGGTTCCCCTGCCCCAAGGCAAAATGAGATTCTAAAAGTTTGGGAACTACTGTCCCAACATTCCCCATTTGGAGTGTTTTAGCAAAAGTCATTACTAAAAGCAAGATAACCTAAAAATCACATTGAATCTATAGTAAATCATGCAACACTTGTTAGGGAGGCTTTACGATGAGAACAAATGTGAGGGTGATAAAATCTCTCTATTTTCATGATACCAGCTGCTGGATTCTAGAAACAGATGTTTGCACATGAGGAAGAGATGTCATTGAAACTTTTAAAGTTAGGTGAACTATGGGACATTTGCAAAGTTTGGTAATCAAAAATGAACTTAAGCTGCTCATAGTTTGGGGAATATTTTATCCAGTAAAATCTAAAGCCAGATGAATTCTGAAAGTCCTAAGACAGCACAAGAGGGGGGAAAAGTTGACATTAAGGTGCTCTTAAATGCAGCCGAATACAAACTTAGATGGCTTGATATAATAAGAATTCTTGACAAATAATACAATTTCTTAAATGCCACACATTGGAATCATAAAAGCAGCAGTGCCTTTAAAAATCCGTAAGTGATTTCTTCCTGGTATTAAATAGTCAACTGTTCCTTTTGCTTTCCCCACTCCCCATCCCTCTATATGGCAGTGATTTTCCATTTCCTTCATAAGACAAATTGATATTAATAAGTTTACAGCAGCATTTCTTTTTAAAAGTATTTTCAGAGATTGCGAGGATGGACGTCGTCATCACCTCTGTGTCCTTACTTGTGTAGAAGCAATTTGCTGATGCGTGTTATGGGAAGGTCTGGGAAGAGACATCGACTGATTGGAAGGGTCACAGCTACAGTAACCATAGGTGCAGAATAGAAAGCAGAACGGAAGCTTGAGAATATTAAAGTACTATCCAAGTACGGTCCTATCGCTAGTCAGTTCTAGGGGCAATTGCAAAGTAGGTCAAGTTTGCGTTCAGTGTCCTAATCCTTTCTCAATAACTCCTTTCCAAACCCTGTATGTATGGCTCCACCCCTACTCTGGTGGACAAGAGCTTCACCTTGTGTTCTCCCATTTCCTTATTATTTCTTCCTTAAGTTGTTCCTCCATGGTAAAGTATAGGTTGTAGAAACCTTAAACTGTTTCCTTTCCAGACATAATTAGAAATATGGTGAAATTGCAGTCATTATGCAGTAAATTAGGGAGGGCGATGTTGAAAGAGTAGGGTTCAGAGCCTCGCCAAACTCTGAAATCACATAAAAAATACTGCAGTCTTTAAACTAGCCTAATTCTGTTTTAAATATGGGGCCCACAAGCAAAATTCAAACAGTGACTTGTAAAAAACAAAACAAACAAACAAAAAAATCCATTAGCTTTAGTTTTTGTAGTTTTCCAGAATGTCCTCTGGGAAGAGGGAAGGCAACCCTTAAGAATGTAATTTAGTTTTAAAACTGAATTCACTGGAGCAAACCTACCTTATTTTGTCTTTCTATTATTCTCAACTTTCTATTGATTTTATTTTTATTAGATTTTAATCATGGATTCTATTCTGAAATGTTTTGAACCCAGAATGTAATTTAAGAAGTCAGATTTTCTAGCAGAAGAGAGAGGACAGAGGAGGCACAGGATTGAATAGGAAAGAAAGAAAGAAAGAAAGAAAGAAAGAAAGAAAGAAAGATTATAAGGCAATTAAATAAAAGAAGAAATGAGAAAGAACTTGAATGAAGCAACTTCTAAGGATCAGAAAAGTCCTGGAATCCAGTTACAGAGGAAGGGATGGACAGTTGGCCACCTAACAGGGCATTAGCTTCCCTCACGGTGATGCTTCTACTGCTGTCCCTAGCAAAGGTTGTCAACACTTACAGGGTGCAATGCTATTCCACTAGCTTCTGGCTTAAATTCACGAACTTGGTTTCAGTCAACTATAAAGATAGCAGAAGACTGATTACCCTTGAAAACTTGAGAACAGTCACTGAGTTATCAATAAAGAGCTCAAAGAAATCACCAGACAGCATTTATGAAAACTGCACATTTATTATTTGGGAATCAAGAGAGACTACTGAATTTTAGGGAAAGTTTACTAAATGTTGTTAAAGAAGAAAAAGTTATTGCTCACAATCAAAATAATTTACCAGACTTCTGTAATGGACAGAAACTCCAAAGTACAGATGTTTTCTGAAAGAAGTCAAAGTGGATTCCTTTATCTACCTACCTATCTACCTAGGTAGATACCTACCTACCTACCTACCTATAATATTGGACAAAGGGAGTATGGAGAAAATCTAAGTGACAACTAGACTGGCAGGGCACAAAGATGCAATCAAATAGAAAGAAACTAAGTACATTCTTTGAGAATTTTTTTTAACCCACTAGAGAAACTAAAACCACTTCTTTCTATTAGAGGATTTAACATAAAATCCTTAAGGCTATTCCCCAGCTGTCATGCTATCCATCACGCCTTCAATTGACTACTGAACTCTTTCAAATATTTTTGCTAAAATAATGAGCAACACATACTACTGCTGTGTATTTGGGACGACTAAACCGATGGTAGCAATAAACATAATTATCAGGAATAGAACAAATGGAAAAAGTCTGCACAAAAGAGAAGAAAAAGTAATATTTGAACTAATAATAGAAGATCTCAAAGGCCTAAATCATTTGCAAAGGAAAACCATTATTAGT
Organism: Acinonyx jubatus; assembly: GCF_027475565.1. Classification (NCBI taxonomy): domain Eukaryota; kingdom Metazoa; phylum Chordata; class Mammalia; order Carnivora; family Felidae; genus Acinonyx; species Acinonyx jubatus. The sequence continues at coordinate 33,466,555 of NC_069380.1, read as the reverse complement.
AGAAAGTTCCATTGAAAATGTGAAGATTATTTTTGGAATTAATTCTAATTTCTAAGCTAAAGAAATATTTTGAGTTAGAAATAGAACATCATTTTTCTTAATAGAGAAAATGTAAACAAGGAAAGAAATCAAATAAGCTAATACAAAAACTATAAAATATAATATGCTATTGATTGTTTTAACTGAAATGTGTTAAGGCACTACTACAAATTTTTAGAAAGAAAAAAAGACTCATAAATGGATTTCTTTCTGTTTAGTGTTTGGTTTCTTTCTCCTAAGAGAAAATTTACTTTTGATTCTTAGGAAATTTTTGAAGGTATTAAAGATTAGGGTTTAATATTTGAAATCTGACATGAGATAATTGCTTAAATACGGCTGTCATCATCTTTCATCTGTAAAGAAAATTATTCTTTATGGGTGTGCATTGAATTAATTTGGCATTGCCTCTCTTGACGCTTTTCAAATAAATTAACAGAGTACATTGACCAAGACAATGGCTGATGGCTTCTTCAAACATTTTAAAATTATTTCTGAGTAAACTGTTCATTATGTGAATAGTATAAAGCATTGGGTAAGAGGGCAGGCTCTGAAGGCATGTCATTTTATTTCTAATGTTGACTTCACTGCTTATAACTGCAGAACACTGAGAACATTTCTTAATATCTGTTAAATGTGAGAGTAGCAGTACTTCCTTATCTATAAATGCAATGAAAACTAAATAGGATAATAAGTTTTAAGTACTGCATAATTCATTCAATGCATATGAGCTATTCTTATATTCTTCCGTAAGGTTTGCATACAAGAACTCAGGTTTTAACTTATTCTTCAATGTTTATTTGATATCTAGTCATAGCAGTGAATCAGAATGTCTGAGCAAATTCTCACATTTGGAGACAAAGTTGTGTAGAAAAGACACAAGTTTTAGCTATATCTAGATGTAGCATAAAATTCCAACCTGCTGAGCAGATTAATATATTTTCTATACGTTCAGTTTTCTTGTAAGTGAGACAAAAATGATTAAGCATTTTAGAGTTTTCAGGTTAAAAAAGCTAACAATGAAATGGAGCTAACACAGTTTATAGTAAATGGTAAGAACTCAGTAAATGCTAGTCTCCTTCTCTGAATCTATATAGGTAGATAGATAAGTATAAACATGGATAGATGGAAGAAAGAAAGAAAGAAAGAAAGAAGAAAAAGAAGAATGGAAGGAAGGAAGGAAGGAAGGAAGGAAGGAACAAAGGAATGAAGGAAGGAAAGAATGAAAGGAGGGAGGAAGGAAGGCAAAAAGGAAGGAAAGAAGAAAACAAAAAAGATGATATAGATGATGGAAAGAAATAGGGAGACTGAAGATGAAAAATGGAGACAGATGAGAGAGACAGAGAGGGAGAGCTTCCCCATCTCTACTAGTTACATACAGTTTCTTGAAGGCAGGCTCCAAGTCAAATTTATTTTTGAGGTTCCTGAAGAAACTAACTTTCCTCAAGTATTGAAATGATTTAATAGATATTTATTAAATACATGAACTAATACATTAATCAGTCAATCAGTCAATGAAATACTATTTTATCTAATCCTCCAAAATCATGTTTTAAAGTAGAGGTCCGTATTTCTTCTATAATTCATAGAGTCATAATAACTTTCCCATATTTATTAAGAAAGATGTGTGGAAACTAGTTGTTTTCCAGGACACATTTGTATTAGCATTCTCACTCTTACACTAGCAATTATTTTATGTAGAATGTTATTTACAATATATACCAAATATATGCTCTTCTAAGAATGGCCTACTTTTTTAAGGTATTATCTTCTAATATCAAAATTGAAAAAAACAGATTTTCAGTATAAATTACATCTTTAGGCATAAATAAAACCACTTCCATTTTCTATAGGGACCTTTGCTCTTTCCCATCAAATATATTGCTCAGTTGGATGAAAATAATTTAAAGAGTTAATGTGAACAGCATATAAACTTTTCTTTGATTAACAAAGTTTCTCATGAAATATGATAATAAATGCAAACTCTTTACTTACTCTATGCAGCTTTGCAAAAAGTAGCCAATGTATTATCCATCAATCACTTTATTACACACAAAGATGAGTCTATGTTAGGTTCTGTATTCACATATCAAGATGCAACAACCCACTACTTAAAATTTGTCTAAAAAATTCACATATTATAATATGACATAGTTAAAACCCATCAAGATCATTTAAGTCACTTTAAGTAAACATTCAAATTTGTAGGAACTATGAATATTCTATAAATATTCAATTCAATATTCAATTGTAATTCAATTGAATTACAATTCAATTACTATAAAACACAATATTGCATTGTTGGACAAAAAGTTGCTATGGTGTATATGGCAGTTATGACTTATCAAAAAAGGCTTTTTTGGAGGCCAATCTTAAAATAAATTCAGGATGTTGTATTCAGTGCAGAAATATAAATTATATTTTATTGAACATATGTATTTATTTCTGTATTGCATATATATTATTATGAACCTATGTATTTATTTCTGTATTGAATTCACATATGTGTGAATGTGTTTGTATTAAAATGAATTTTAATTTTAGATTAGAGAAATTAATAATATCTATTGACACATATGTAATATGTCAGGCTTCACTACAGGCAAAAGGTTACTTTCTATGAATTGACAATCAATAAGTGAATTAGAAGAATAAATGACTATGTTCACAAAGTTTAAATGTAGTTTCTCCCTAAAAAACTGAAATAATAAATATTAGCTATATTTAAATACTATTATACTTTGAAAACTAGTATTAACTAATATAATACGTACTTGCAATTCTGAAACCCGATTTATACAACAGTGTTTTTCATTTTTTATAATTAGACATAAAAACCTATTCACAGTGCCTAAGTCTTATATGTCAGAGTAGCTTAATTCTCTGGGTGAATCATTAGCAAATATTTCATTGTGCTTGAAACAATAAAAGCATCAAAACTAATAAAAAGGCATATCAAATGGATAAATTGAAGGTAGACTTTTAGAAAACATTTGTATTATTAGGAAGTATTTCTTTTTTATCTCTATCAGGGTAAACAAGTACATATTTATTTGACACCCATGCACATTTAGATGTAAATCAAAAAAGGAGCCAAAATTCTGGCTTGCTGTCATTTAACTCTTGAAAAACTACTTTGAGGCTAAAATGCACATTAAAAATAAACAAACTCTGCTAAAAGCTATAAAATTCCAACCAGGTTTTCATTTTACCTAAACGTGGTGAATTTACTAAATTTGATCTTGTAAGTTAGTATATTAGAATGTGCATATCTAGCCAACATATGCCCTGCTTTCCTTGCTAATGAAACACAAAATGGGACAGGTTGGGGAATGTCTGTAAAGCTACGAACAATCTGGTGACTTTGGTCAAGTTGTCATTTTAAGATGGTTACAGACTAATATCCATGGCCTTCCTTTTTCTGTTGTTCCTGAGGTGTTGAATAGTTGCTTTCTGTCTGGGACAAGCTCGGGATCTGCTGTTTCTTTGATATATTATCAATGGTCTGTTCCACCGTGATAAACTGTGACTCTAGTACTAATAGGTTTATAATGATTGCTTAAGCTTTACACGTCGTAAGCATTGGAAGGCTTCACTCACCTTGTTCAAGTGGTTGGCTTTTAGTTGAAGTAGTTTTCATCTTGAGTGCCTCCCTAACAGACATGTCACAGCAGGAGCCTTTGTTAGTGTCTTGGTCACTGTCAGCCTGATCACTGTCCCCGTGCCCACTGTCTCTCAGGCTGGCTCTTTCTGGGTCCTTAAACGTGGAGCTACTGAAATACATATAAAGAAAAAGAAGAGAAAGTGTTGTCTCTACGAGTTTGAATCTGAAGTGTAGTCTCTTGCAAAGCAATTTTGACACGAATGCAAATGGGGAAGCCGAGAAAGTTATTTAATAGGCCTTACCTTTGAACAAACTGCTGCCTGCTGCCCATGTAATTGGGCTCTGCGGGAAAATTGTCTGTCTGCGAAAGAGAAGGAAAAAAATACGTATAGTTGTACACTGGACAAATCTCCTGCAGAGCAACAAGATTTCCTAGTGGAAAAATGATTAATAATTCAAAAATTCCCTTAATCTTCAGATTTGTAAATTTTAATTAAATTGGAAATTGCTGACATGTAATTATGTACTCAGAACAATTAAATGATTCCGGTCCACAAATTACCTGTTAAAGTAAACAATGAGCCTGTCATAACTGGCATTCTCTGTTCCTACCAGGATGGATAACACTGTCTGTGTTGTTTCATTACCTAGATATTAAAATTGAACATTTGTGGGAGGAGTGAAAAAATGACCTAATTTCTCCATATTAAAAGTGTGAATTATTTAATAATACTCATTTTTAAACATAATTGCATCATCTGCTGGGATTCTACGCCCTCCATGTAGCATCACTTAAAGTCATCCACTCCTCAATTAAGAGATGCAGGGCCTTTCCTTCAAATTTTGCCAATAACAATTACAAGCATGGAACATATGGTTGAACTCCTCTCTATAATTCATTCTCATCTACATTCCTATTATGGCATTGAACTCAAACGATACAGTGGAAAGGGGTATTACCGCTGGTTATCGAAAACAAAGTGAAATAAAAATAAGAAATAAAATGTCACTTAAAATATTGAGAGTAAAGACGTTGAGAAACCAGGCTTGTTTTTGTGGTTGTTTTTACTGCTTCCAAACTGATGTGGAGGTCTGCCAAAAAGAACTGAATTCTCCTTGTATCATGGAACAGAGTCTTTTGGGAGAAAGAGACTAGATCTTTCATAGATCTCCCTATACTGTACATTCATACACATCACTTCTTCTTGCAGCTGACTCAGTGACAAAGGTTCTCCTGTTTTCAGCATCACTTCATATCACACCATTGTGCCCTGAAGCAGCTATGGATTCATACAAGATCATCCAGCATGTAAGTATCAGTGACACAGGAGCATGCGATTCATGAAGAAGAGGGCCCAAGGTAAGGCTTAACGTAGTGCAATATGTGTTTCCGTATAAATAAAGCTAAATTAAACTAACAGTACTCTTTTTTCTTCCCATGAAATAATTTTAATTATGTAGCTTTTGGGAACTATTTATTATTGGGGGAAAATGACATGTTAAGAGTAATAGCTTAAAATACTAAGTTTCACTGACTGTTAAAAGCTTGGGGACAGGAAATAGCTTCATAAATTTTTGAATCTATAATCTTTTGTCAGTGCTCAAATGACCTTTATCAAAATGCAAAGATGAAGGTAAACAGGGTCAATGCATTTCTCACTTCTAATCTGCTTTAACTAGCATTTGGTAGCAGACATTTTTCATTAACATGTTTTATTAGTGTTTAGGTTCTGTGAAGCACATTAATTTTTGTTTCCATAATGGCAAACTATCAGTTTTTAAGGGTGACAATCTTCTAGTAAAAATAATAGCGGAAAACAACACTGGGGCAAAAATGTTTGCAACAGAATTTTGCTAAATTTTAAAACTATAATTATTTAGAAACTCCACATTTTAGCTTAATAAAATCAAGTTCCTCTTTTGAATTAGTCAAAAACATGTATGCAACCTATTATTGTTGTCGGTTACAGACTAGGCCATGAGTATCTTAGAACACTTCAGAAAAACAGAATCCTGAGTATTACAGAGATTTATACAGAAAATATAAATCAAAGTAGAAACTCTAGTTAGAAAACATAAGTGCTATTATAAGTAACTTTGTGATTGTAATGGCTTTAGTTAGGTGAAGCATCACAGGATAGGATCCCTATTCAGTTAAACACAGGGAAACAGATAAGGAAACTTTCCTTCCTCTGTTCTACTAGGGAGAGTATCTAAAAATGTTTGCCTATTGTTAAAGTTCTAAACAGCTCTAATAAATTAAAAGACTTGAACTAAGAAATAGAATACGTTTTCCCACCGAATGAAGAGCTATTTTTAAATTATGTGTGTGTGCATGTGCACATGTGCATATGTATGTTTGTACGATGTCTGTTTGCATGGATGCATCAGAGTGTTTGATGACCACTGAGCGATGGTGTTGCTACCAAATGTTATTTTGATGAAAATTGAAAAACGAGAGGAAGTCATAAGAGAAGGGATTTTAGAAGGGGAAGAAAGAGGAGAAAAATATAATTTCAGAGAAAGGCAAGAGAAAAGTAGAGAGGAGAAAGAGAGAAACAAAAAGATACGTATACGCAGGAGGAGGAATGACGTGGAGAGAGGTAAAAAGGAATGTAAAAAAGAAAGAAAAAGAAAGAAAGAAAGAAAGAAAGAAAGAAAGATTGGTTTATCGTGATAGAATTTCACAAAATACAATTGTTAAAAATCTGCAGCTTAATCAGTAGCAGAGTATCAGAAGTTTACTAATAGTGCCTGCATTTATCCATTAAATACGTAGAAGCCTGAAAGATTGTGTGTGTGTTTATGATTACCATAATGAAATAGCCATTTGGCCTTTAACAAATATATAACTAACTCACTATAAAAACCACACTGGTTTTAATATAGAAAATAACATTTTCATTATCCAGGCTCCAAGGGTGTCAGAAAACTCATTTAAAATAATCTGAATATAAAATAACTGTATTTGCATAGGAAAATGAAAATAGACCCAAAACAAAAGCCATATGTACCACAGCATCATTTAATTTAGAAATGGAAGGGTTTTAAGATATTTCCCGATAATGTACTCTAAAAAATTCGTTTTACCTTGCATATCTATAAATCTTAACTTTTAAGTCTAAGAAGAAGGTAAAACTTGAGGTCAGACACTTGTAGTTTTTTAGGACTCATCAGAGTTATTAAACATGAATATTTATATCTTTGAAAATTTTATCCTCTTCCATACAAACTAATCATATACACTAATGTTTTCCCTTCAAATTCAACTGGAACACAGTGACTTTTAACTATTACTTTTAAACATACAATTTGTTTATTATTTTGTAAAAGTACTCGGAATTGGTGGGTAGTTACAGAAAACTTCCAAGATAGACATGTTAAAAACTTTAGAATGTGATCATCTTTTTAATCTAGTTCAGTCTGGAATAAAAGACAGAAGTTTGGCCATTTTTTACTGATTATTTGCTCGTAAGAAAACAGATCTGAACTATCTTATAAAACTGAGTCCATTCTCCTAGTTTCATTTTTTTGTTCATTTCTTGTTTTTTTGTTTGATGAACATGAAAACTTAGTATTCATTACTTTCCTTTGTACTGAAAACACAAATAAACAAGTAATCAATTAAACTAACATACAAAGTGGATAAGTCTGCATGATATGAAGAGTTTCTTTGATTACTTGCCTTCATGCATTTCTCCAGGAGTACTCAGCAAATTGTAGTCAATTTATAAATGACATTCAAAATCAGAATTTTTATCAGGAGTACTCAATAATAAGCTATTTCTCAGGTATACCCCAAGATATATTTACATACTCTACAATTTGCTTCTTCTGTTATAACTCTAGAAAACAAATCATGATTTTAAAAAGCATCTATGAGAAGGCCCAAAAGAAGGCACCTACTGAAACTAAACCACGTTGGCTCAAATTGGGTAACTTCTTTATTTGTTGAAGTAGATTAATTTGATATGACCACTTACATATGCCTAAAGAAGTTGAATTGAAAGTGGATAGTAAAAGGAGTCAAATAGATTATTTTTTACTAGTGAATAGTAAAAATAGCAATTCTTAAAATGTATCAAGCATTTGACATAAGTCAACATCTATGAATGATAAAAATTCTCAGCAAAGGCAGAAAGAGAGGGAAACTTCTTCAACTGTATAAAGAGCATCTACCAAAAAACAAACAAACAAAAAACATGTATAACTAATATTATATTTACCAGTGAAAGACTGAAAGTTTTCACCCTTGCTTTCACCACTTTTATTCACCATTGTGCTAAAAGACCCATTAAGTTCAACAAGGCAAGAAAAATAAATAAAAGATAAATTAAAAAGGAAGGGGAAATTTCTCAGTTACTATACTCGCAGATAATATTACTGTTTAGGCAGGAAATAAAAAGGAATTAAAAAAAAACAAATTGGAAACAAAACTTCTTAGAACCAATAAATAAGGTTGCTGTATTCAAGGTCATCACACAAAAATCAATTATATTTCAATATTCTAGCAACGAACTATTGAAAACCGAACTTTCAAAAGCAATCCATTTATCATAGTTGCCTACCAATCAAATGCTTAGAAAAAAATATTTTCAATAACAAGTACAGAATCTGTGCCCTGAAAATTACAAAAGTTGATGAAATAAATCAAAGAAGATCTAAATAAATGAAGAAATATATTGCATTTATGGGGTGGAAGACTCAGCAAGGTAAAGCTGTCAATGTTCCTCAAATAATCTATACATGTAATATAACAACATTCAGATTTACAGCATGATTCACTGTAAATACAGACAAGGATTCTAAAATTCATAATGGAAAGCAAAGTGACTATAATAGCCAAAAAATTTTTGAAAAAGAAGAATAAAGTTGAGGGAATCACACTATCTATTTTAAGAGTTATTATGAAGCTGCACTAATCAAGACAGTGTAGTACTGTAGACAAAAAAGACACATAGATCAATAGAACAGAGAAGACTGTCCATAAGTAGCCCACAGAAATACGGCCAATTGATTTTTGACACAGTTTCAAAAGGCAATTCGATAGATAATTCAATAAAAATGAACCTTAAACTACACCTCTCTCCCTCTCTTTCTGTGTGTGTGTGTGTGTGTGTGTGTGTGTGTGTGTTATACATATGTATGGATGTATACATATATATAATGTATGTATGTATCAAATATATGTATCAAAATGGACCACACCTCTAAATATAAATGTAAACCTGTACGTTTAAGAAAACCTAGCAGAAAACCTTTGTGACTTGGCAATATGCAGAGTTCTTAGACATGATACCAAAAGCATAATCCATAGCCAAAAAAAAAAAAAAAAAAAAAAAAACACCCAGACTGATGCAGCCATTTGGGATTTACTTTAAAGCAATGTAAACTATGTTCACACAAAGATTTGAAAGATTTGTACATAAATATTTACAGAAGCCCTCTTTGTCAAAACTGGAATCAGCCCATATATCTTTCAATAGGTGAATAGATAAACAGACTGTGGTACATGCATACATTGGACAACTATTTAGCAATAAAAAAAAAAAAAAAAAACAAAAAACAACTAGTGACGCAACAACTTAGATGCACCTCGAAAGCATTTTGGTGATTGAAGGAAGCCACTCACAGAAAATTTCACACTGTATAATTCCATTTATAAAACTTTTCAAAAAACCAAAAACTATGATGACATAGAACAGATCAGTGGATGGCAAGTTTTAAAACTGCCTAAGGGAGATACAGCATGAAGATTTTCAACTCCTGAACTGTTTACTATCCTGATTGTGGTGGTGGTTTCATGAAGCTTTTATATGTACATGATTAAAAATACATGGAACTCTACATTCAAAACAAGTTCATTACTATATGCTCAAAAAGGTAATTCGAAAATTAAATCTAAGGCGCTATTTGCCTGTCATATATGCTGAAGATCCTTCTGCCTCACAGAGAATTATAAATCTATAAGCTCTTTTATTAAGTTTCTTCAATAAGGAGTGTTTCTGAACTTTTAAAAAATTATACAAAGCCAACTTATAAAACCTATGTAGAAATTCTGTATTCATTTGGACAGACTACAAATGGATTCAGGATATAGAGATCTATTCAGCCACACTAGCAAACCCAAGCAACAGCTCTATAAGACAGTCACCTTAATATGAATTATTTAGCTAAATTTTCATTTCTTTCAAAGATGTTTTCCTTGTGTGCAGTTCCTGTTTACCCAACCATAACATAAATACTTCAAATGAAGTTTGCAGACAGAATTTATTGCAAAGGGATGGCTTTTCTTTCTGTAAAAATAGGTCCCACACCCAACCTGGAGCTTGAACTCATGACCTTGAGGTCAAGAGTTGCATGCTTTACCGAATAAGCCAGATAGACTCCCCAACAAAGGAATGGCTTTTTATTTCAATGCAGGAAACAAACATGGCTAGATTGTGAAGAACGGGGATCCATCCTCAGAAACGGTGAGTTGTTTTTTTTTTTTTTTAAAGAAAATACCTTGTGTATTGATTCTACATTTGAGAGTGAACAGAATATATTTGTAAAGAGTGTAAACACATTGAATATGAAATGATTAGCATCTAAGATATACCAAAGTGTATTAAAATACCTTCAAAATAATTTTACAACTTTGGTGGTAAAATTAGGATATACTATTTAAAAGATGTTGTTTTATACTTTATATGACACAATATATGAAAATTTCTTAGTTATCTAATACAATTCCATTATAACTTTTACATTTTTTTAAGTCCTGCATGCAGCACTGTAATAATCATGAAATAATGATAACTGGAGGAAAGTCTGAGCAATTTTAAAACAATATTTGGATTTCTAGGAAATGAGACAATTATGGATAAGAAAATTAAAGACATCATCATTTTGAATCCCATTTCTAATTAATTTATAAGAAAGAAAACATCAGAAAACTATTTTCAAAGGTATCCCTGCAAAAGGAAGAGAAAAAAAAATAATTCAATCATTAAGAAAGTGGATTGTATGGTTTAGTCTTTCTCATCACAGATGCTATTTCAGTAAATTCTGGAATTCAATCTGTGATTAATTCAATCACTATGTGATAAATATGTCCACAATACCTTGGTGCTAATTTGCCAGTGTTCTCTTATATTTCCCATTACAGACTCATGGGGCAGTCAGGAAATTTCCTATGGAGAGAACAATTTTTGACAAAACAAACAGCTCTCGCATTTCCAGAATCATTGGTGTGGAAATGTAGGAGGCAGTGCTTTATAAACTGCTGGCATCCTTGCTATCCTTTTACCTTTCTACGTCTGTTTCTTTACCAGAAAGGAGACCTTTGAGACAGAGGCTCAGTGGGTAAATTCATTCCACAAACATACGTTTAGCTCAGACCTGAGGCAATATAAAAATTCCAGCATTCAACAATATAAAATTCACAATAGCTGAGACCCAATCAAGAATTATAAGGTCTGCAACAAGTTAAGAAAATATAACCCATGGCTGGGAGAAAAATCAATCGATGAAAACAGATCCTGGCATGAAAGAGATGATGGAATTAACCAACAAGAATCTTAAATATTAGAATATTAAAAATATGGTCAAGAACGTAAAAGCCTGGCTTTGAGAGCAAGTGCCTTCTTAAAATTTGAGCCCTAAGTACCTCCCTTGTATCATTTTCATCTTGGGCCCGAAGGAGAGAAGTAGATGATATAGAAAAGACCCAAATGGAACTTATAAAAATGAAAACTACAACATTTGAAATTAAAAATACACTGAATAGGACCGACAGCAGATTAGACACTGAGAAGGAAAAGACGCAGCATTTTGTACCAGGTTCTAAAAGCGTATTTGCCTCAGTGTCTTGATAAACTTGTAATATATTTATGTCGAATACAAGAAGACTCTCCCAAAGCTTGCGATACAAATATGAAGAAAGGTTTCATTCTAGAGGTATTGATTTAGCATAGGAATTATTAAAGAGAAATGAAAGTATGTCTTTGACATACTTCGACTCTTTAAAGTCATTATTATGAGAAAACTGGCTTCTCACACACGAATTTGGGATTGGATGTGTAGTTATGGTGTTATATCATTACAGCTTCAGCTATACTAAGATGATCAGTGTTTTCCTCATCCAGGGGCACAGGGGAGTGGAATTTTGAAAATTCTTTTGAATTACGGACATAAGGTTGACTGCACATATTGATGCCATTGGGGTGAAAACAAAGCCAAACAGTTGAACTTTTCCCTTAATTCAAAGGCACTGCTTTTCACATTGATAGTAAGCATTCTCTTTGCAGCAGACTGAACACAAGGGAGTGTTAAGAGGTGAATAATTCACTTTAAGCCTTTTCATACCGACATCGCTTCTGATAGCTTTGCCTTCAACAGAATATATGGTGTGGTTCTTTCTACATTGCTGAAGTAGGCAACAGCACTTTAAGCCACCACTTATAAAGTTATCTGACAGCACCTATGGCTCTGGAATTTTCAAAGTGCATGAGGTATGGCAATAACTGTATCAATGATTTTCAAAATAATACATTTTATACAAGTATAGTGTAGTCGACATTTGTGTTTTGCTACTAAAGGCATAATAAAAACATGAGAAATTCTTACCACATTTAGCAAAGCTAGCATTACTTTAAATTAGAAATGAGAGAGCAAGAACAGCCACATCCTGTAAGCAAGCATTTTAAGTCTACAGCTCAATTAGGATGACTTAGATGATTTTGTTCTGAAAGTAATGAGTCTGTATATTAAAACCTTTTGCAAATGTTAACTCTTTCATAAACAACACTGATAATTTTAATAATAACTTGTATGCTGGAGTTTAATCATTTAATTTATGAATCGTAAAGAAAATCAGCTTTGAGAAGAAAGAAGAATGTTGAAATAATCAAAAGGTAAGAGGAGTGCTGTTTGTTATCTAGAAAAGCACACAAAGTAGAGAATGCTGTGCATTCTTTTTTTATTTTTGCTGAAGTTTGGAGTCCATAGGCCACCAAGGTGCCCTTGAATGCTAGATGTGCTTTCTCTCTGGCAATGGCATAGAGTTATGCCATAAGTTGATGTCTTAGGGAAAAAAATTCAAACTTTGAGTGGCTGACTTTAATACCTGCAATTAGTCCATTCTCTTTAGTAAGGTCAGTCTCTATCTCAACCCTAGCTTATACCAGTCTTTTTGTTTTCTTCCAGTGGTGGTAGTGGGGGGGAGAGTTGGGAGTTCTATTCTTTTCTGTTTGGTTGTTTGTTTGCTTGTTTGGTTGGTTGGTTGGTCGGTTGGTTGGTTTTGGCTATCTCTCAGCCAGATATATTGTCTTAGAAGATTCTTCTCTGCTTTCCTCCTATAGTGCTCTTTTTCTCTATCAAGAATATGGAATATTTATCCCACCAGAGGGAATACCTACAACTGGATTCTCTGCGATCAGGCCTCCAAACTAAGAACCCAAAGGTAAATGTAGCCAGTGAAAATTCATTAGAAGTCTGAACTTCTAGAACTCCGACATATGAAGAGAAAGAGAGAAAAGGGAGGGAGACAAATTGGTGACTCACCATTTTATTTATTGTCACTGTGAATGCAAGATACAGTTCTTAAACTCTTATTTCATTAATGTTAAAAACTTGCTAATAAGTGAAAGAAAAATTTGATAAATTAATTTATTTAGATTCAAGCCAGTTCAGTCTAATTTATTTAGCTAATATGGACATGTTTTGAAACTATACTGCACTGAATCTAAATTTATGGAAACAGAGTCATTGTGTACTTTCTATGTTAGGAGGCTTGGAGTGTGCTGTTCCATTTTAGTATCCACACAACAGTATTATTGATATTTATTATTCATTCTCCTCAATTGCCCTAGGACACATATATTGTTACTGTCTACATTTTTTTTTAACAGAGAAATGACATTTAAGAGAAATGACAGCTAACTAACTTTCACAAAGTTACCCTTCATATACCCAATTCACTGCAGAACAACGTACTTGCCGGGAACCACCAGGACCAGTCAGTATCTGTGCTACCTCTCTGGCAAATAGAGAAAAATCAGGATCCATCCCAACATTTTCAGAACTAAGTTAATGAGAAATGAACGTAACTTGACTTGAAATGCTTTTAAAAATTACGTTACACACCAAGCAAAAATAGTACTGCCATCCCCCGTACTAACTAATAAGACAACTCACTGAAAGAGTATGCGCTTTTACCTTTCCATGCTTGCACATTAAATTATTTGAATATGCTGAGCATTGCATATAACTCCAATAACTAGATTTTCTTCCTTTGGCCAATAACATAAAAAGGTAATAATGGCCGTGTATTATCAAACAGTCTAATGCAAGCAGTGGGCTTAACTGTATGATTACTTACCATCATGACAGTCATATAAATTGTCAAAATAGGCACTTCTGAACACTTACCTTTTAAAGTGCAAAAGAAATTCAAAGTATTACATTTAGCCAATCATTACAGAAAATTCCCCAAAAATAACTAATTTAAAAGATATAAATAACTAATGTAAGTAACTAATTTAAAAACCAAACTGTCTGTCTGTCACATATCATCAGTTTTTTTTTTTCCAAAATACACTAAAATTTAAAACATTACAGATACAATGATTTTGGTACACACAGTCCACCAGTCTTCTTCCTCCAAATAACATTGTTGATCAGAAGATAAAGTCTATTATTATTTAAATAATCGGTTAAATTTTGCAAATGAAAGAAAAAAAAATATCAGCAAGATCAGGTTCCTGTCTGATTTTGCATCTGCCTTTCAACTCATCACCTGTATAGGTACATTCCAGTTCCTAATAGTAAAAATAAATAGAAGGAATTCAAGGTGGAATTGAAGGATGAAATACCTTTCTTACTTTTTCCTTCCTCTAAAATTAAATTTTTTTTTTAATGTTTATTTTTGAGAGAGACAGAGACAGGATGCGAGTGGGTTAGGGGCAGAGAGAGAGAGAGGGAGACACAGAATCCGAAGCAGGCTCCAGGCTCTATGCTGTCAGCACAGAGCCCAACGCGGGGCTCAAACTCATGAACTGTGAGATCATGCCCTGAGCCAAAGTCGGACGCTCAACTGACTGAGCCACCCAGGTGGCCCTCCTCTAGCACATTAATAAAGAATTTTTAACTCTTTATAAAAGGAAGTTTTTTTTTTTTTTTCAAATTTATTTATTTACTTTTGAGAGAGAGAGACAGAGCGCACAAGCAGTGGAGGGGCAAAAAGAGAGGCAGAACACAAGCAGGGGAGGGGCAGAGAGAGAGAGGGAGACACAGAATCCAAAATAGGCTCCAGGCCCTGAACTGTCAGCACAGAGCCCAACGCAGGGCTCTAATTCACAAACTGTGAGATCATGACCTGAGCCAAAGTCTGATGTAATCAACTGAGCCACCCAGGTACCCTGAGAATTTTTAACTTTATAAGCAACAATTCATGCAAGCAGCCAACCAATCAATTTATTTTACAATAATTAGTAAATAATTATTTATTTTAAATAATTACTTTGGGGGAATTTTGTGGTCCTGGTCTTTTGCATGGGTTTCAAAGATAAGTTACTAACCCCTTCCAAAACGACAAAAAATATATACAAATTTAAATTTTCAGGGGCACCTGGGTGTCTCAGTTAAGTGTCTGACTCTTGATTTCGACTCAGGTCATGATCTCACGATTTGGGAGACTGAGACCTGTGTCAACAGGAGCCTGCTTGGGATTCTCTCAGTCTCTCTCTCTCTCTCTCCTTCTCTCTCTCAAAATAAATAAATAAACTTTAAATTTTCCAGAAAAAATTATCCATTGTATTTGAAAAACAAAATGAGTAATGTAAGAGTACAATTACAAAAACTTAGGAGATAATATACAGGGAATTTGGAAGATCTGCCCTGAGATATGACTTTAACAAAGTAAAGGCATTCCTAAGTTTGAAGAAGAAATTAATTATTAATCAAATCTATGAGTATTAGATTACTAGAATATTTATCATTTTTCCCTCTGAAATACAGGAATAAGTATCACATTCAAAATGTATGATTCAATGGAAGGAGTCTATTTTAGGTTGGTATTCATACCTGAAATTAAAATAAAGCTAAGTGTCTTTACTAATGCTAACAGATTTTTAATTAAACATTAGCACAAAATGAAATGAAATATCTCTAGTCTTTATCAGACTGACACTTAATACCTAATTCAAGTATCCCCAGCTTTCTTTGCTTGGACACTTCAGTGCTAAGAATTTTTCTCCTCTGGAAAAAGCAGCAGGCTTACCCAGACAATCATTTCATGAGATAATAGGCCTGCATTCTTCCATATCTAGTTTGAAACAACAGACAAATATCTTGATCTTGTTAGAGGTTATTTGTAATTTACATGGTACAGGTTTTTTGGTGTTTTTTTTTTTTATAAATACACAAATGGAAAGAAATTAAGAAATGTTAACAGTTAATCATACCTTACAAAAATGGTGTAAGGCCCACTATCTGTTTTTGAAAATCAAGTTTTATTGGAACTCAGCCATGCCCTTTCATTTACCTGTTGTCGATGGCTGTTTTCATGCTTCAATGGCAGAGATGAATAGTTTTGATGGAAACTATATGGCCCACAAACCCTAAATATTTACTATCTGATCCTTAATAGGAAAAGTTGCAGGCTCTTGGCTTAGAAAAACTAAGTCTCAGTTCTTAATGTTATAATTAAAATTTTTAGTCTACTCACTCCTGTAGATAAAATACTAATGAGGCATTTTCACATATACACTATGTTTAATTAGGTCATAGTTTAAAAAAACAAGAAAACACACAAGTTATTTTCATCTTCTGTGGGACACAGACTTTTCTCCCAGAATATGCATTTGGAAGCTGCCTGATTGAAAAATTGTTCATATTTTTTAAGTGGATTTCAGTGTTAGGTGATTTGTAGCATGTTTATATTCAATTCCAAATTACTTAAAACTGTGCAAACAGTACCATCATGGGAACACCTGAAAACAAAATGTACTTAGGCACATTAAGTTTCCTGAAGTGTATCACAAGTTCCTCTAGAGTGTACTTGGAATAAGAGTAAGTAACCTGTTCTTTCCCAGAGAAAAGAACTCTTCCTTTCTTGGTCCTTTGTCTCCTGTGCTTCCTTACATATTTTACAGGGTGATTTTGTCAGTGTTTCTCAACCTCTCTAAATCTAAACTTCCTTTCAACTTCACCAAGTGGAACCATTATAATTATTTCTATTTTATGGGTGGAGAAACTGAGGCCTATGGAATTCATGAAAGGCTAGCTGGAGGTCCCTTTATGAGTAAGTAATAGGAATAAATTTCTTTTGACTCAAAATCTCACACTCTTTCAAATAAAATCCTGCAAGTCCTGTATGACCCATCTCCCTTTTGTGAGTATTGTGCTTTGCTTTCTAGACTACTTATCACTGTCTGATGTATTTTACAGATTTATTACTTTCATTCTAATAATGCTTGTTAATCAATGCTCCCTACAGAGTTCTGATACCAGGTCACACACCACCCCCCTGAATGGCTTTGTTCCTGCAATTGTTCAGCTCTGAATCATAATAAACACAGAGGAAAGCAATGAGGTCTACTGGATAGCTTTGGTTCAAATACAAGAATCAAAGCCAGTTTTATGATCAAATCTGAGAATCTGAGAATCTGCTTCTGGAGTCTCCAAAATCTGGAAATATTTTCACTCTATAGGACCAACTTACAGAACTTCTTGAAACTACTTGCTGGCTATCAATTTGAAAAATCTTGTGGCAATGTGTCGTACGTACATAGGTCCCAGCAGAGATGCGAAGCTTAATATATGAAGGCCTTAAAGAATTCTTTTCCAAATTGACCTGCCTTCTAGGAACTAAGTTTCACTACTCAAAGTAGCAATTATTCATGCTGTAGGATGTTTTCATACTCCATCAATACCTCCATAGGAATGCAGGCCAAACATGATATCCCAACTGGTATAGAAACAAAAGCCCTAAACTATGAGTCACATGACATTAATTTTCTATTTCTAGCTAGCTGTATATATGTGAGTAATATTTCTGTGCTTCAATTTTCTCATATGAAAAGAAGTGTAAATGAAATCAGATGTTATCATATGTCTCTAACTCTCTGGTATTCATTGCTCTACAACAGTTCTTTTGTGGAAACTTCTCTTCAGTTTCTACCTGGGGTGAGCTTTACTTACCACAACTTCTTTCTGCATAAAAAGCACTGTTCTGAAGGAAGACTTAACATCTTTCCACTTCAGAGTTCACTTTGGTGGTTTAAGAAGTTTAAAATATCTGCAAATTATTTTTTTTGCAAGACAGTCTGTCAAAAGTTGATCACTTTTTTAAATGTCTATTTAGCATTTAAAACAAGGGTGCCTCGGTGGCTCAGTCAGTTAGGTGTCTGACTCTTGATTTCAGCTCAGATCATGATCTCACAGTTGGTGAGTTCGAGCCCCAAATCAGACTCCACGCTATTAGTGCGGAGCCTGGTTGGGATTCGCTCTCTCTCCCTCTCTTTCTGCCTCTCCCCTGCTCTCTTTCTGTCTCAAAATAAATAAATAACCTTTAAGAAAAAAAAGCATTTAGAACAAAGTAACCAATACTGGTTTAAAGAGGTATAAACTGAAATTTGGAATAAAATAAATTAGCATTCGGGGCGCCTGGGTGGCTCAGTCTGTTAAGAGTCCGACTTCGGCTCAGGTCACGTTCTCACGGTCCATGAATTTGAGCCCCGCATGAGGCTCTGTGCTGACCTTTGGGAGCCTGAAGCCTGCTTCGGATTCTGTGTCTGACCCTCCCCCGTTCATGCTCTGTCTCTCTCTGTCTCAAAATAAATAAAAAATGTTAAAAAAATAAAAATAAATATTAAATATTAAATAAATATTAAATATTAAATAAATATTTAATATTAAATATTAAAAAAATAAAAATAAATAAATTAGCATTCTAATAAAATTACTTTTTTATAATCGTAAGTATTCTGGTTTAAAATTGTACTCTTGCATAATTGCTAACATGAAATATTATTTTTATGGAGAATATGTCTGCATATCAGTTACCTGCTTCCATGTGTTATGTCATTTACTGCTAACAATAATAATCGTATGTGTTAATATTCATTCAAAATTTAGTATTGATCATATCCTTTATATGCATAATCATATTTCATCTTTAATTCTTATGACAATTTTATGAGGAACAAATATTATTACACCTAATAAGAAACCAGAAAAAAAAAAATAAGGTTAAGCATCTTACTCTGGACAGAAAAGCTAATTTTTTTTTTTTTTTTAGACCAAGAACCTTGGGAATTGAATCTCAGTGTAAAGAATCAAACCATCAATCAGGGAGGAACTGACTAAATGAATTATCCATTAATTGGCCCAGAATTCCATTATTGTTCAGATAATATAAAACCACATTGTTGACATGGAATAGTGTCTTTGTATGAGACATTTATATTTTTAGACAAAACTCTAGTCGTGTGTCCTGCATGTGTTTGCACATTACAGCATGGGAAGATAGACAGGTTTATAATCCCTTATTCAAAATCCTTGCACTCAGACATGTTTTGTAATCCTTAAGTCTTCCATATCTCAGAATGACATTTTGTTGTACATGTCATGTATGGCCTATCCCAGCAGAGACTGATACAATACCTCAAATTTAAACATATTAATATTTCTTCAGTAAAAAAAAAAATGTTGATATTAACACTAAGTGGGACAAGTAAAGATTAAAAATAATCTTAAATCAGTTCAGATCTAAGTTCTTTGGATTTTTATTTAGAGAAGGGATTGTGGGTCTGAACAACAAAAGATTAGCAATAACTACCTCTGAGTACTAAATTATAAGCAATTATAACTTTTTAAATGCAACTTTCTCTATTTTCAGTCCACAAACATGTAATGAGTTCTTATTATACACCAGGTGCTGTTTTAGGTATGGTTTTTTAGTGGAAGTTTTGCTGTAAAAATTCCTCTTAAAATTAGGAAAAAAATATAGTCATTTAACTTTGGGAAAAACAAGAAAGAGAGAAACTCAAAGACACACATACTGGACCGAAAACCTGAAGTTATTTTAAATGCAAAAACGTGGATCTTCTTGCACAGAAGAGTTTTGGAATAGTTGCTGTTATTCCTGAGAGTAAAATCTCTTCTAGGGAAACTATTGACTTGGTAAAAATCAAATAGGAAAGGAGTAAGTGGCCCTGCAGTCAAATGTAGCCAATTCATCCCTGGAGGCTGACTACAAACTCCCAGTTCAATGTTAGAGTAGTTGAAATCCAAAAGGCAATACACTAGCTGTGCCTGACTCTCAACTACACAGGTCCAGAGGCACAATCTCAATGGAGTAGCTTCATCTTTAGGATATCTGTCACGGAGCCAAAAATTCAAGGGCCCCCAAATCTCATATATTTACATTTCAATTGTCCTTGAAAAACTATTCTTTAAGGGTCACTTAATACTAGGTTTAAAGAAATATTATGTCTTCTTCTTTTACATGCACTAGACATATTATGTATAAATATGAAACACAAAGTAGATAATTTGTCCCCCAAAGAAGTAAAAAAGTGGAAGAATTCTTCTCTTTGCTGAGGGCCTGCATTCTCCTTCCTTCTTCCGAAAATGGAATCAGGCTGTCATACATAGTTTGAAAAATAGGTTTTTCCTGTCTCTGAAGGAGCATGAGTTTATTCAAGCAGAGTGAGGTAGTTTATAAAAGCTATACACTTAATATAAAAAAGACAAAGTATAAAACTCTTCCTGTAGTCTAATTTGATTTAAGGTTCTTGATACCTCTTTTCGTGAGAGGACAGAACATAACAATATGAAATGGTGCACCTACTAGCACTGTGCATAAATGGCTCAAGCTGAATGTGTAACAATAAGGTCTCCGTCTATTATTGCAGAACCAATAAATAAGCATAGTGAAAATCATGACATACTATTACATTACTCCGTGTTGCCTCTATTCATTAAAAAAAAAAGATGAGCGCATTTAAAATAATTTCACACGTCGAATGACAGTAAGCCTTCCAATCGAGATGATGTTGAAGGGAATATTTGTAAAGGGCAGATGCACGGTCTTATGTGGCTTATATCAACATTACAATAGAAGCATGAAGAATCTGATAAATAACTACTTCATCCCAAATGATAGCAGCATAGTAGCCCAGTTACATCATTCGCCTGCGCTACGTGTGTTCTGTTATTATGAAGTCAATAAAAAACACATTAAAAAGCTTTAGAAAAGACTTCCCTGTCAATTAGCCCTTGGATGGATTCTACTTTTTCTGTTTCTCTGTTGATTTAATATACTAGATCATATTAGCAGCATTGGCTTGTAAACAAGGAAGATCTGAATCCTATTAATGGAGATACGCTGCCAGAATAATCAGCTTCATACTTAACAAGTTTCCAAGTATTTGGAAAAGCTGTGAAATGGGATTATAAGGTTAATCTGTGTACATCTGGCTCGCCACCATATAAATATTTCAGAAACTTGATCTCATAGGCTGAAGAAACACCTGTCTAATCATGACTCTTTTCCAAGTTACATGAACTTCAGCGAGCAGAGCAGTACACAAATGCTGACAAGAAATGATGGTCAATTTACATAATGTATCTCTCATGCTATGCATATAATTTTATCATGTAACTCTTCTGAATGAGGACGTAGGCAATATTCGGGGAAGATTCTGTGCTGTCATACTTATGTTGCCAAGAGGGAGTGAGGGGGAGGAAAATTTTTTTTAAATTCAGGATAACCACCTGAAATACTATATATTGCTTTTTTTTAATACCATGGTATGTAATTTTAGCATAATTGGATGTTGTAAGTATGAATGTAGTATAATATGGACCCAGAGAATAATTAATGAGAAGCAGGAGTTCGTGCATAAAATAACAGTAAAAAGTTCAGCAGTCCCTCTAGTTAATTGAAACCTTAATGAATTTGAACATCAGTTATTTTAACTAGATCCAGGATTAAATAACTATGCTGACTCTTTGTCATATATACACCAGCACATTAAGCCTGATTTTATTTTTTCTAAATTTTGTTCAAAAACATAATTGGTTAAAAATGTACCGAATATGGCTCTTATCAAATTAACTTCAAATGTCCAACTTGAAAACATAGATTTTGAAACTGTGGTCCAAAATGGCAGCTAAAGGTCAATGAATTGAATTTCCAATTATATTTCCTGGGAGCAGATGGGTGCAATGAAACCTAATGATTGAATTTTAAATGCTTTCTTGCACCTTTTATCTGTTTCCCAACATGTTGATTCTACCTTAATGCTCTAACAAGATAATAGGTTTATTACAATTAACCAACTGAAATGATATCTCCATTTTCCAATTATTCATATCATATTACCTGGGGATATTGAATCAGAGCTCCTTTCCTCTCCCACCCCTAGTGCCTTTCCATCAAAATCCTACACTTACACCAAACAAAATCCAAATTCTAATATCATTAAATAACAGATGTGTCCTGGAGATTTGATTTCTCCAGTTAAATGATAAGTACTTAAAATGAAGCCCAAGTCCACTGAGGCTCAACGGGAAATTTATAATGAAAATAATTATAAGGTATTTGTTGGATAAGATTAACTATAAATTTCTTTTCCTTATGCTATAAACAGATACATTAGTCTATTTCTCTGACCTGCATAAGCATAAATAAATATAGAGGGAAGTTTTATCAAGAGGACAAAAAATGAAATGGTCTAGGGGTACCTGCCTGGCTCAGTCGGTAAAGCATTCAACTCTTGATATTGGGGTCATGAGTTCAAGTCTTAAGTCAGGCAGAGAGTTTACTTAAAAAAAAAAATTAAATGTTCTGTTTTCAGGAATTGTAGATGGAGGATTTTATCTCTACTATATCTCAATAGAGCACATTTTTGCATGAAGAACAAAAAGAAGGAATTATGGAAAGGTTTATTTAATTACTTTTATAAAAAAGAAAACCAATATTTCATCTTTTTAAAATATTTTTTCATGTTTATTTATTTATTTTGTTTGTGAGAGAGAGAGAGATAGAGAGTGAACGGGGAGGAGAGAGAGAAAGGGAGAGAGAGAATTCCAAGCAGGCTCTGTGCTTCCAGCAAAGATCAACATGGGGCTCGAATCCACAAACCATGAGATCATGACCTGAGCTGAAATCAAGAGTCCAGTGCTCCACCCACTGAGCCACCCAGGTGCCCCCAATATTTTATGTTTTTAAATCTAGAACAAAGGAGGGGGGCCTGGGTGGCTCAGTTGGTTGGGTGTCCGACTTCGGCCCAGGTCACAATCTCGCAGTTCACAATTTCGAGCCCAGCATTGAGCTCTGTGCTGACCACTCAGATCCTGGAGCCTGCTTCAGATTCTGTGCCTCCCTCTCTCTCTGTGCCTCCCCAACTCATGCTCTATCTCTCAAAAATAAATAAAAACATTTATAAAAAAGAAATCTAGAAGAAAGGGAATCCAAGAAGCTTTTTATTTTAACTAACCAACAAAAGTTTCTCGTTTATTAAATGCATTTTAATAACGTTAAACATAATATTGTTGAATCCAACCCATTTTAATCCAACCCATTCCTATATTGCTCCACTATAGGAATCAACTCTAGGCACTTCAGGTCTGAATATATATATCTGAGTTCTTTAAAAATATTTACATTCGATGTAAATATACAAGGTTCCTAAGGTATCCCTGTAAAAATATATTTTCAGAATGGATATCACAGAAAAGAGACCAGATGGCAAGAATAAGAAGAAAAGAATCAGAACAAGTCATGTGAGTAAGGCATATGTAACAATTCCTTTTCTTTTGTTTCAAATTATATGTTTTGATGATACTTTCCAAATATTCAAACAACTTTTTGGAATTTTTAAACAAATGATATGTGTTTTCAGATCATACGGTTTCATGTGAAGACTAACAAAAATGCATGAAACCTGGTGAACCTGTAGGACGTTCCCATTTTACCAGTATTGTTTAGAAGTCACATTTCTAGTAGATTTCTAAACTGTATTCCTTAAAAGAAAGCATGTGTGATAGTTCAAGAAAAAATACAAAGAAATGAGTAAAATTCAGAGAGATTATGGAACATTACAGGCCCAGTTTCCCATTTACTGATCTGCTCCTGGTTCTCAGACTTCTCTTAGTAACAGGACAGCAAGACCCAGACTGGCATCCGGTCGGGAGAAAGCAGCACCCACTGTCGCTACGCCTTCTTTCCCCAACATGCCAAATATTCCAGAGTAAATTTACAGATGGGCTCAAACTATAATGTTTGGGTAATTGTAGATATAAATGTCCCCTTTGAAAACTTATTATTCGTTGGTGTATCTTATATGATATTTAACACTATAATCTCTCAGAAAGTTTTCTCCTCTTTTCGAATGGTAATTGACAATGAATACTAAACTTTTTAAATGTCATTTCTCTGCTCCTTCCTATTATTTTTTTCTTTAATTTTGTATCCCAACTATCTGGCTAGTGGAGATAATTAACTTCTTAATATAGTTTGAAAGCTCATTCTGCTTGAAGGCTTTATTCTATCAAACCTTCTTATTGTTTGATAAAGATTTTGCAGTTAAAGTTTAAAATTCAGATAAAATAGTAAATAAGTCCTAAAACAGCTTAAAAGTAGTAAATTATTTTAATTAAGAGCTTTTTAATTATTTTTTATTTATTAATTGAATTGATAATTATATATTGAACAGCTCTGCAGGTTACATATTTTAAATAACAATAATGAAATGGGTAGCATACTGTTTACATGAATGCTTAGCTTATGCTTCCTCAGTATATGCATAGAAATTTCATACCACCTACATGAAATGGATTCTGAGATTTTGAGAAAAATGTTGTAGTTGGGTTATTATTATTATTATACACATTGATAATTGCCCATGGTGATTTTCTTTTTGCAATATCAGATGGCAACTGGTTGGT
The DNA here is from genome assembly GCF_027475565.1 of Acinonyx jubatus. Taxonomy (NCBI): domain Eukaryota; kingdom Metazoa; phylum Chordata; class Mammalia; order Carnivora; family Felidae; genus Acinonyx; species Acinonyx jubatus. The sequence goes on along the minus strand of NC_069380.1, from coordinate 33,441,975 downwards.
ACCAAAGTGATTAAATCATGAAATTATATATTAACAAATACAAATAAATGTAATCCCCACATTACTATTTATGGCTTATAATTTCATTTCATTAAAAATGTCACATAGAAAAAAGGATCACATTAGTTACTTAATAATTTGCTAGAGCTGTGTGATTCTTAAAGCCTTAACAAAGAGACATAATATTTGAATTGTGTGGTTTTAATACTGTATAAAGCACTTCAAGGAATAGGACAAAAGATAAAAGATATGCTCTTACCAACAGCATTTGTTCTTGATATACATCTATATACTATATATCTATATACTGTATATCTATATACTGTATATATGTATATCATATACTGTATATCAAGAACAAATATATTAATGCACTTATATATACACATATATATGTGTGTGTTATATATATATTTCTAGAGAGAGAGAGATACAAACAAATTCAGAACGTATGTCACTATCAATAGAATTGTATAGGAATTTTCATTGTAGTTATTACGAAGGTAAAAATTATACATAAAATTATCAAAACATGCCACCTTCAAATAAATTGTTTACCAGCATGTTATATGAATAATATCTTCAACTTTGGCCTCCCTCATTTCTAGGTTTGAATCTAAACTCCAGCTCATGACTGATTAATGATTATAGGATTACCAAGAACCCGTATTTTTTAAGTGCTTTCTATGTATTAGAAACCATCTTAGGTTCTCCCAACTACAGAAACAAGCAAACGTACATGGTCTCTATCTTCCAATATTCTGCTATTTAAGTTGCTTTGTGATAAATTAGCTTTGCTAAGAGAGAGTTGTAACACTGAACCAGAGTTTTAAAACTGTTTAGACTTACTAATATTCATTTTGTGTGTAGATCAATTAGATCTTTACAGAAACAAAGTTTACATAAAAAAACCGAAGAAGGAATGAATGTAAATAGGTAGGGTGTTAAATCTGTTAGTCGTCCAGTTTCTCTTATGCATTAGGTAGCTTTAGGATCAAGCATAGAAGAAAAATATTTTCGTTGACTTCTGCTGATTACATAGTATTTTATAGTTCAAAGAAGGTGCTTTTCTTTTTACCTCCCGACCTGTCCTGCTTTCTCCGACACTGCCAAATGGTCTTACTACCATTTACTTCAAACTTAACCAGCCAACAGAGGAGTGTGATGGGAAATATTTTCTACCCCTTCGCTGAAACGTTACATGTCAACTTTTCACCTAAGGCAAAATTTAATGGCTGACTTGTGGATCTTTATTTCTAGAGATTTACTATGGAAACACTGACATAACCTTTAACCAGAGCAAACAGAGCCGCTCTAATAAGCAGGTAACACCAAACCTAAAAATGCAGGAGGAACAGAAAGATCCTGGCAGGAATTAATCTGCCATTTTCACACATCTGCCCGAGGGAGGTATTGTAATTGCAAAAATTTACTCTAAGACTGCTGAGACTCATAGTAATTATGTTTCTTTCTTTTTTTTAATAGAAATAGCCACAGGTGGTAACAAATTGGGTTTTGAGATGGGGAACTAGGCATGCATTCTAACCCAAATTACTATGTAATTGTCTTGATTATAAAAAAAAAAAAATCGTAAAAAGTCTATTGCTCAAAATCAGAAAAAAAAAAATTCTTAAATGCATTCACTGTCTTTTAGTTCTTTTAGTTTCTCTCCACTTAGGCATATAGCCTCATTTGTTGTTACTGGCACATCTGATCAGGGCCACACTGTAGAATAGGCTTTTGCCAATAACCCTTACAAATTCCTCCGACTGGGATTTAATAGGATAGTTCACTTATTTCCTGTCTTATTACCATCTAGAGATAAATACTAGCTTTCCTAGAAGGTCAGGATCTGGAAACGTAGCTAATAATTACAATTATCAATGCATCTGCCAATACTAAAACTGCAAAGTTATAGACTTTTTATTTCAATCTATGTGTTGTATTAAAATGCTATTTTTCATACACACAGGCACACACGCACACACACACACACACACACACACACACACACACACTCGATAATCTTCTTACTCTACAATTCATGCATTAGTACCAACATATTATCATTGTGTTTTTTTTTTAATTGCAAACCAGGCATACCGTGCCAAGGAAGAGTCAACTGTCAAATGTATCGCCAAACTTTCTTAATCAGAAAATTCTTATTAAATCAACTAAGATTAAAATAAGAGATTAGGCATTGGCTTAAAACAAAACACAAATTCATTAATGTGACAGCAGGTCACACAAAGCTTAAAATAATAATAAAAATAAAGCAATCAAGTATCTTGCCTTGAAATTATATAAATTATAGATTTCATAGAAATTATATAAATTCTATGTAAACTTTAATTCTATTTTAATGATAATAAAGATAAATGATTGATTTCTTGTTTATTTTTCATGACTTGTAGATCCTCTTATTCACCTTCTTAATGCAATAAGTTGATTTGGGATAAACTACTTTAAAATAGATGCAAAACTGCAAAAGTGAAATAGAAAGCAAGACTTTGTGCCCCAAGAAGACACCACAATAGAATTCACCAATATTTAGACAATATCCTGGATTTTGCTGAGGAACCATGGAAATCAAATTATTTTTAAGGTTGTTTGGAAAGTTTCTACAACAAATATTTCTATAAAGTTGTATCATTAAGTAATAATCAGGCTTGAGCTGGAAAATATTCCCTTTTGGAGCTAACTCCCTTTTTTCTCCAAATACTAAAAGAAAAAATGTTTTTTTCTTAGTAAATTTTGCTGAGATTTTAAGTATGTTATGTCTCAAACATTCTATTTCCTTATCGTGATCTCATCTACTGAAATGGAGATATTGGCAAAAAGCACATGCTGGCCACTTTACACTCTGGTAACATAATGCTTCGCATGGTAATCACAGGTGAATTTCTTGTATAAGTATCAGTTTTGCATATGGAATTGCTCTGGTGAAATAGCAAAAAAATCTATTGAATGTTCAATCACAAAACAATCTCAGTATACTCTGATAAAATACGCTGTGTGAAAAATAAAATAAACAGCTTTAAGCAAGGCATTTATACTGGGGTCGGTGAATTGAAAAGTAACATATCTTGAGGGCAAAAACTATCATTTCAAAACTGATGCAAGTGTTCATACTGCAAATAAATATTTAAGAATTTATCTAAGACATTGATAGTGTAAAATTGGGCTATAGAAATAAGAAAGACATTTAAACCACTGTGACCATTTCTGCCTACAATAAAATACCTGTTGCATTTCTGCTTTATAAAAGTAAGCCATTGGCATTTAGGAAATATGTGTACATTTCAACTTGGGTTTTATTGAATGTGAGGGCATGGAAAGTCTAGGTATAATTGTAATCTAATCATTCCTCAGCAATGATTATTAAAGATTCAGGAAGAAATACTGGAAAGAGGTATACCAATTGATGACTTATGTGTAAATCACATTTTTTAAGTCATCACCAAGAAGAAAGAATATATCTTTCTGAAGAAAATATATCTAAAGAACCATACTTGTTAGAAAGAACTTATTTAAGGATACTTGGGTGGCTCAGTTGGTTAAGCATCTGACTCTTGACTTTGGCTCAGGTCACGATCTTATGGTTGGGTTCATGATACTGAACACTGCATTGGGCTCCATGCTGACAGCACAGGGCCTGCTTGAGATTCTCTCTCTCTCCCTCTCTTTCTACCCCTCCCCCACTCGTTCTCTCTCTCTCTCTCTCTCTCAAAATAAATAAATAAAAACTTTTTAAAAAGTCACATTGTAAGTTTAATCTGTTATGTAATATATATATATATATATATATATGAACTTTTCTGACTATAAACTCATTATCTACAGTATGTATTAATATAATTTACAAACATGTAACCAATGTCTCTTAAAAACAGTATATATTTACAAAACATGAAGGCATAGCTTTGAAAACTTTAAATAGAGTTTTAATGCTCTCACTATCAAATTCTACAAAGGCTGCTTTTAGCTGATAAAGAGAGTAAATAAGAAATTGTCCTTTATATAGTCCCTTTAATGTGTTCCACTAATTAAAAATCAATCAGAAACATTACATGTTTAAAAAATATTAAATATTGTTCATACAGGCTTACATGATGACTTTTATCTGCATCTTGCTCATTTTGCATCTAACATAACTATGGTTTTTGACTATATTATTGAACAGAAACATAAAGAAAAGAACACAAGTGTTTAAATATTTCAAAAATGGCTTAAAATGCATTTTAATACCATTAAATTATTTTAATATATTCTATTCCTCTAATCAAACCAAAGTCTATTTATGTAGATTAGTTACATCTAAAGTCTCATTTATCCAACCTGTATTTATCCTTTGATCACAAAGCTTGTTAACTTAAATGGTCTTTTATTGTTATGATTCATTTTCCCATAATTATGCTGTTTAACTGCCTTATTTTTTGAATAAATATATGCAAACGCGCCAATCATATTCAGCACAGTTATGCTAGATGTTCAATGAACTGTAAGAGCCATTTCACTACAATAAAACTGCCTGGAATAGATCCAGGGGAAGGCCGACAAATACTAGTAATCAGAATGTCAGTAGGACCAGAACAGATAGAAGTGTATCACATGTATATCAATAGATTCTCTCAAACACTATCTGAAACCAATTTTACAGTCTATCACTGGAAGAACTTTGTGCATACAAGTGAAAGAGGCCACCCACACAGTCACAGTTTTGCATCTGTATTTTTGTCCTTTTTTTCCCTTTACCTTAAAAATATTGAACTTGTACTTCTGCAGTAGCAAGGAAGCACAAGCAAACTTCTGCTTAGTCACAGCAGGGAAAGTTGATGTCATTAAGGACTTCTTTATTATAGATAATTTATTTCAGGAGACCAAAGGATAGCAATATATCACTGTCAAAGCAAGTGGTGAAAGCTATGACTAACTGTAAAATACCGTGTGCCACTGAAGGAAATTCTTGTCAACGTCTCCTTTACTAAAATAGGTTGACAATAGATTAGTGTAGGTCTGACGAACTTTGAAAGTGTTTTGTAGGTGGGTGGCAGAAGTCACAGTGTCTTCAAATTGATGGGTAAAATGAACTTCACGCCATTCTCTAACAAGTATGCAGTCATTGGTTAAAGGAATTCGGTACAAAAAAATAAATAACTAAAACCTTCCCTAATGACTTTGCTAAAATATGACTTTAAGATAATGCCCTGTGGGATTTATTAAACAGAAGTATCACTGAGGGGAATACATTCTGGAGCAATGACTAATATCATAATTAGCAGGTGCATTTGTAAGAATTTACCCATTATTGAGTGTATTGCAAGACACCTCAACATAAGGGAGTTAAGTTTTACTTCCTAACTGGCATGAACCCATTTAAGTGGCTTCATCTTCCTCCTGTGGTTGTTTCATTATCAGAGCTCAAGGTGTATATTCTCACAATGCCTCCAGCCATCCCACTATCCTCCTGGAAGACTCAGAACCTAGATGAATTTTTTTTCTCTTAATCTACATAAACTCCAACCTATTGTCCATGGAAGACCAGTAGTTCCTCAACTTCTCCTCTGTTCTAGAATGCCTGGCTCTAATGAACTTCAAAATGTTTAAGTTTGAAAACGGTACAATCAAGTTTACATATATTTTCAAAGAAAAAATAAAGGTTTGTGCTCATCCTTAAAAAGAGGAGAGCTGCCTTTGAATTAAAAAAATATATAAAATGGGCTAATATTTGTGCTTGAGTATTTATATATATTATCTAGGAAATATAAAGACATATATACATGGATACACATAAATTTTGCCAAGAAGTTTTATTGTTCACATTTTCATAAATATAGCCAGAGCCAACCTTCACTGTAATAAGTACATGTAAACCTTTATTACTCTTAACATAAAATAGTTTCCTAATTTATACCTTTTATTTTTATAGATATATTTCTATTGCATTGTATTACATAAGCAGCACTAACTAAGTGCTGCTTAATAAGTAAAAAACTTGAAACCTGACAGTGGTAGTGAAACATAAGAAAATATAAATATTATATTTGTAAATAGTATTAAATAATTATCTGGAGATTTTCAAAGTTTTTTTTTATTTTAAAATATGTATATTTCTTAAGTCCCTTAGGAGAGATATTTGAGATTATTTAAAGGGTAACCAATTTATTTTAACCACATATATACATCTATATGCACTGTAAAAAGCGAATAATGTATAACTTCAACTTTATTAAGAAAAGTTTCTAGAAATTACCTTTGCATTTATTTATTTTAATTTTTTTATGTGGCTTGAACAGTGTAGTCATAGGTGACAATGTTTTAAAAACTGGAAATTTTTTTGTGTGTGACTAAAAAATATGATCAAGCAATTGAGATTGGAATTTTAGGACATACTCTTTTATGCTCTGATAACTTGCATGATCACACACAGCCTTAAATAATATTAAGATGCCAAGAATAAAATTCCAAAATCTTCCATGTAGGCTTGAATATGATAATATTTATTGAAATTATAAAACTCACTCACAGAACTTAAGTAAAATTATAAACTCACTCATACACTCAATTATCTTACTCCTACATTTTAAAAAGACTGATGAATAATCATCTCAGTGTAAAAATGATGAAGTATTTTACCTGGCTGGAATTTTGGAAATTTTATTGAAAACTAAAAACTAATGGATGAAGAAGTTATTACCCATGAGTAGTTATATCAACCAATAGTAAAACTAAGATTATCAGGTTCCTAGCTCATATAGTTAAAAAACTTTTGTGTTTTCATTTATTATAAAATAAAGAAATGTACTCAAATTTACAATGGAGCTGAGATTTTCATGGGTGCACACAAAACTTACATGAAAACTAACAATATATTAAAAATGATAAAAATAATTTGAATTCTAAACTCTTCTGCAAAGAAACTCAAATCACCTTGATGGCTGATTTTCTTAATCAATTATTTTTGTACTTTATACTATTTTAATATATGGTAGCATAGAAAAAATGTTTTATGATTGTGTACTCATGTTAATTTAAAGTAGAAATTTAAAGCTATTATCTATAAATTACAAAAAGAAAGACAAGTGGACAAGATACTCTTGGAGACATGCAGTAGGAAAGAGACATCCCCTTCCTATCCAGCCCACCATTACCCTTATAAATAGAGATGTATATAATGTTTATGGAAATGAATGCATGTAACTAATCAAACTGTGTCCTCTTAGAACAACACTGTGGACAAATATCCTCAGAATTTTAAATGAAGAAAGAAATTGCTCACACTTTTCATGTTTGTTATTGAAATCCCTGACATACTAGAATATGAAATTTTAGGATCATGGTCTTGGGAGCTCATTGGAGTTCCTATAGTCAAGAATCTCTTGTATTAGAGAAGTGGGACTAAAGGCAGACAACGGATAATGCTTCTAGTAAAGATATACTTTTTCTTTCACCTTTTCATTCTAAAATACCGAGTTTATTGTCTATGCTTTGCTACTTTCGTCCTGGATGCTGCAATCTCATTTTTATATATTTGGATTGACTATATTCACCATGTGTTTAATTCCTTTTTATTGAAAAGGCCATGCATATATATCAAAAGGATTTTCTCTTTCTAGCACAAAGAGCCTAAGGTCAATCCTAATGTGAATCTTTTGAAATTGAACTGTAAAACACCACGTGAGAATGTAGAATGTATTATTTTTTAAAATGCATTTTAGGAGATCTTATTCTGCTGGCTCAATATATTTTCTTTGAGATCATATTGAAATGCTTTCAGTAGTGCCATAGAAAAATCCGAAAACACAGATGTTCAAACAAAACTGGAAATTCTCCCAATAGTGAAGAAATCCCCAGTCTCTTCTCAGCCAGGCCTTCTTTGAAAACACCTGTTGAGAAGTTACCCTGAGACTGAACAAATAATTCTTGATAAGCCTCCATATGTAGTTACTCGTGACAATTAGCAATGATCTCTACTTGATTTTAGATTTTCATATTAACATATGAAATAATTCACATGGAAATAACTCCTATGAAAAGCACATTTATAAATTTGTATAACAATCTATTTGCCTTACCTCCCACAAAATCTGTGCTATTTTTCGAAATCTGTGTTATAGCTTTAAAATGAGTAAAATATTTCATTACAAGAATGTTGTATTATGATTCACATTATTGAGGCTATTTTAATCTCTAGTCTGTTATTTAAAACTTCATAGGCTGACTTTACTTCACCTGAAAAACTTGGAGAAAACCTGAAATAAAACCCCTTTTCACAAACCACTGTTTCTACATATGGTTACATGTGTAACCAGCTTACTGGATTGTTTTGCATTCATTTTTAATAAAAATACTCTCATGCTCAAGAACCTACAGATCTCATCCTTAAAATTTTAGACCCTGAGACTCACACAATATCATTCGATACTTAAATGAATCTTAATTTAAGCTGTAATATGAGTCTTTTACATCTTGAAATTTTTAAATTTCGTAAGGCCCATCTTTACCAGTGTATTGCAAAACAATTACAAAATACTTTCATTCCATCAATGAAAATACCCGGCGTGCCTTCTAAACAGCACAAAATTGCTGGGAAGTAAAGGTAAACGAGACCTAGCAGCTGTTCGTCCAAGTGCACTCTGTGGATTAAAATATTACCTTCAGAAATACGTGTGAGATTAGCAGTGTGCTTCCTTAGCAGGCTGTGTTAAATGCACACACTAATAAATACACTCTGAAACAAGATTATGGATACCTGAACACTTCAATTTAAGCATGTCACTTCAGCACAAAGTGTTTGCAGTGCACTAGTTTAAAAAGAAAGAAAAAAAGGAGGGTCACTATAGTTAATTTACTCTGTTCTCTATAATAGGCATTGAGGAAAGCCTGATATATTTAGGAGGAAGTTAACATATTAAGAACTTACAAAGCGTTCTTTATAAGACTGTAAAAACTCAGCAGAAAAAAAAGAGAAAGAGAGACTGCCTGTTTTAACAGTTTATAGCAAGGATATTTCTAGGGCGGAAACAATATGGGAAATCGAGTCACCTTGGAAAAAAATGTCAAGAACTTAAAACTGAAACTTTTTCTGTGTTTTCATGGCATGGATTAAAATTCTATAAAAAGGGAATGGCAAGAAGTGTGCCCTTTGTTTTACTTTTAAATTATCTGTCTCTTTCCCTGCATGTATGAGATTTTCTTTGGCTTAAGTTTTACTGCTAGGAGGAATCATCACCATCATCCATTCCTCAAGCAATGAACATCTTAAAGAACAGCATGGTGTAAATACAGTATAGGCACCCTGTTCTTCAAAACCTTCTGGATACTTCCATCCAAATTCATTTCTCACTAATCTGACCAAGGAATCAGGCTTGCTGATAATTCTACTGTACCAACTTCATTGTTACTGGAACCTAAATAAGAATTCAACTACCAGCACTTGGAATGGAAGATTAAGCATTAACCCTCTGTGATAACTTTATAATTGTCAATGATAAGAATATAAGAAAGGTATATAACGTGTGTATACATAAAATGATTGCAGAGGATGTATGAATATATATTTTAACATACCTCCCTAAGGAGATTATCATAAATAAGTTTTACACAGTCACGGGAGACTTTCATAGAAACCACAATATTTTTCAAGGGGGATATTTTTCGTTCAGTCTTATATAGACATCAAAAGTCATAATAAATGGTAATATAGTAGACACTGTAAAAAGTGGGATTTAATACTACAATCAATACTTTAGTATTCAGTAGCATCAATTACAAGAGTCTGCTTTACAAGGACATTAACTATCATAAGAAAATATGTTTTGCCAACTTTTAGCATTTGTCACACTTATCATGTTAGAAAGGATAAGGTTGTGATATTTTACTATTCATTTTAGTAATAAAAACATTACTGAGTCAAGTGTCATTAAAGGGTATTTGCTTTTCAAAGCATAAAATTATGAACAAATTAACTTCATTTGCCCCAAACTAATCTTCCTCCCAAAGTGTCACTTTTAGTTAAACTCAATTTTGAATTTCAAGTAGTGCCAATCCAGAGTAATTTGTGGCAACATGCATTTATAATAAGCAAGAATTAAGTTTTTCCTGTGACACAACTTAATAGTTGATAAAAGAAGTTAGGCAAAGTACAGTTACCTGCTATTGTTAGAATCTATGATGGGTCCGTCATTTAGGGTTTTTAAAAAATACATCAGTAACTTTGGATTGTACAATCTAAAATATATTAAAGATCACTTAAAAATACTGAAAATACACAGTATGCAGACTACATGCATTTTTGGTGCATCTAGTGCCTTTAATGCCAACTTTGCCTCCTGTTTTCAACCGTGTAAAATGAGTCTGTGACTCGTGGGTATACTCTGTTGCTTTCTCAATGAAATAGATCGGGAAAACTCCAGGACAAAATAATTATAAACTTTTCATCGACAGTTACTGGTCATGATCCAGAGCCTACCTCAACTCAAATTTCTGAAAGAGCTTCAGAGCAAAATTGGCATATTAAAAGTTTAAAGCACACTAAGGCGTTATGCTGCAATTTCCGCTGAAGAAAAAAGTATGACTCATGTTCTTTAAAACACTTTTTAATATGTAAAACTGACTTTTGGGGGAGGGGGGAGGAGTGAAAACTTAGCTCAGATTCAGGCTCTGGAATTCTGAGCGGTTGCTATTTTGTACTTGAAGAAGTTAACTTCTGAATATTGGAGCGTACATTTCTCTCATTGTTGGTGTCCGATTTTTAAATAGAATTCAAAAGCAAATTTAACTAAAACAGGTTTTTTTACTCTAGGAATCCTTTGTTACTGAGAGAAATGTAGAGCAGCGAATAAAAAATAAACTCTAAATCCTGAACACTGCTAACATTTTTAAACCTATAAAAATAATCTTTAAAATACAACCGAAGTAAGACATTCACATCTTTGAGATTTTAGACTATGAACATGGGAGGGGCTATGTATAGGGTATGTCGCGCACGGAGTGGCAAAAGCGGGAAGCATCTTCATTTAAAAATTTCCCCCTCACTGCTGCTGGCAGTGCGGCTTGTCCTGTTCCAAAGGTTTCAGGACAGCTCCAAAATCAGCAATAAAGTCAAGTCCGAGTTATGCTAACAGCCTCTTACCTGAATTATGGACATCCGAGTGGCAGGGGTCTCGCTTGCATTAGTTCCTTGTCCCGTGAAGCTGGTGTGGCAGCCCGCGTGCCCCTGAGGAACAGTCAGGTTGTTGGAGGCCGGTTTGAGATACATCACCTCCGACCGGGGCGAGCTGAGGGGCAGGCGGGTCTGGTAGTCGAAGTACATAGGGGAGGTGGCCAGGGAGGGGCTGCTCACCACGTTCATGACGTTCATGGCGTTCCTCTCTTCCACCTCGCTCTGCACCAGCATGATATCATTTTTGTTGATCTTCTTCTTCTTGCCCTTGCCCCCGCCCAGCTGCGGGTGGCTGTACTCGGCGATACGGCAGTTGTAAGTGCGAATCTCCTTGTTCTCGCGCTTGCACTTGACAGCAATGGTGATCATGGCCGCTAGGAGAATGATGGAGATAGTGCTCAGAGTCACGATGAGCGGCAGCGACATGTCCCAGTGGTGCTGCTCGCCGTTGACCCGAGGAACCCCTTCGGGCAAGGAGCCGCTCACCGAGCGGATGATAAGCTTGGCCACCGCGGACAGGGTGGGCTTCCCGTGGTCCGTCACCTTCACTACCAGCTCCACCACTGGCGTCACGTCCTCCCAGAAGGGGTGCAGCGTGCGGATCTCGCCGCTGGAGGGATCGATTTCAAACAGGTGGTCGTCGTTACCATCTACGATCTCGTAGGTGAGGCGCCCACTCTCGCCGAAGTCGCTGTCAAGGGCGCGCACGGTGCTCACCAGGTAGCCCAGGCCGGCGTTGCGCGGCACCTGCAGCTCAGCGGTGTCGTTCTGCAGCGTGGGCAGCACGATCACCGGCGCGTTGTCGTTCACGTCTAGCACGGTCACCCTCACCGTTGCGTTGCTCTCCAAGTGCGCGGGCGCCCCCGAGTCCTTGGCGAGCACCTTGAACTCAAAAGCCTTGGTCTGCTCGTAGTTAAAAGAGCGCAGGGCGTAGATGGCCCCGTTGGTGGGGTTCACAGACACATAGGTGTAGATGGACACGTCGCCGATGTGCGAGGGCAGGATGGAGTAGGACACTGTGCCGTTTTGGCCCAGATCGGGGTCCTGCGCGAGCACTGAGCCCAGGTACTCTCCTGGGATGTTGTTTTCGTGCACCTGCAGCACATACAGTCCCTTGGTGAAACGAGGAGGGTTGTCGTTCTCGTCCAGAATCTTGACAGCAAACGACTTGGTGGAGTTGAGTGGAGGCGAGCCCCCGTCCCGCGCCACGATTGTCACGTTGTACTCGTCCTGTGTCTCGCGGTCCAGCGGGCGGTCGGTCACCACCGTGTAGAAGTTGTCGTAGTTCTCCTCAAGCTTGAAGGGCACCGAACCTCCGGGCCCGCCCAGGCCGCCGCCGCCGCCCGTCCCGCCTCCGCCCAGTACCCTGCACTGCAGCTGCCCGTTCTTGCCCGAGTCCCGGTCAGTGACCCGCACTAGGGCGATGACGGTGCCGGGCGGGGCGGCCTCGCTCAGCGCCCCCTGGCGCACGGAGACGAAACCGATGGACGGCGCGTTGTCGTTGCGGTCGATGAGCTTGACTGTGACCTTGCAGTGGGCTGGGATGGGGTTGGGCCCCAAGTCTCGGGCCTGCACGTCGATCTCCAGCATCCCATTCTCCTCATAGTCCAGGTTGCCCTTGACACGGATCAGGCCGGTCTTAGGATCGATGGAGAAAAGCTCTCTCACGCGGTCAGGCACATAGCTGCTGAAGGAGTAGAGCACTTCGCCATTGGGACCCTCGTCGGCGTCGGTGGCGTTCAGATCAATGACCACGGTGCCCAGCGGGGCATTCTCTGGCAGCTCCACCAGGTAGGAAGGCGCCTCGAAGACCGGGCTGTTGTCGTTAGAGTCGATCACCTTCACGTTGATTTGCACGGTGGCGGATCTCGGCGGCTCGCCGCCGTCCAGGGCGGTCAGCACAAGCGTGTGGTGGTTCTGCTGCTCGCGGTCCAGCGCCTTCTGGATTACCAGCTCAGGGAACTTGGTACCGTCACCGCGGGACTTGACGTCCAGCGCGAAGAGCCCGTGGTCGTCGCGCGTGAGCAGATAGGTGCGGAGCCCGTTCTCGCCGGCGTCGGGGTCATGTGCACTGGTGAGAGGGAAGCGGGTGCCGGGGGCAGCGTTCTCCGAGATGTCCATCTCGATCTGGTCCGAGGGGAAGGAGGGGGCATTGTCGTTGATGTCCTGGATCTCCACCTTGATCATGCAGATCTCCTTGTCGTTGGCGAACACCTCGAGGGACAGCTGGCACTTGGCATTGTGGCGGCACAGGGACTCACGGTCGATGCGCTGCTTGGTGTAGAGGAGCCCGCTGTCAGCGTCCACGTCCAGCAGGTGCGGCGCTGAGTTCTCCAGCACCCGGTAGCTACCCGACTTGCTTCGCCCGCCGCCGCCGCCGCCGCCGCCGCCGCCGCCGCCGCGCTCTGCGGGCGGAAGCCCTGGCTGCAGTCGAGCATCCTTGCCGATGTTGCCGATCACCGTGCCGGCCCCTTGCTCCTCCGGCACCGAGTAGTTGAGGTTTTTGAGCGTCAGGGCAGGGGCCCACAGGAGGAAACAGCAACAGATGGAAAGGTACATCCCAGACCGGTGCGGTGGGGGCAGGAGCAGCCGAACTGGAGGGGCGAGCGAGTGGGTGCGCGCCAGCCTGGGGCTCCGGCGCGGCGTGCGCGCGCGACACGAGCCACAAGTCTGTGGGTCCTTCCTTCCCCCTGCTCCGGGGCTGCGGCACCGGGCGGTCTCCTTATTCCGTTCAAGTTCCCCGAACCTGTTGATCTACAGCATCCGCACCGGGCGAGAAGCGGCGGCGCAGCCAAGCTGCAGGGGCGCGGAGCAAGGCGGCGGCTCCCTGCGGCTGGGGGGCGAGCCCGGGGCTTTGTCTGTTCCGCCGGGACTTGGGGCCACTCGAAGTTGAGCGATGAGGCCGGCGATAAGACGGAAATCGCGTTTAGAAGGGGTGGTCGAGAACCCCTAGGTTTTGCTGGCTCCCGCTAGGGCGCTGCAAATCCACTCCCGCGGCAGCCGCCGGAATACTCTTCACCTCGGGTGGGGGAGGAAGCGGGGAGGTGTGTCTTCAGGCAGATGGGAAAGTGAAATCCTTACTTGTTTCTCGTCTCCTGTGATGAGACTGGTGGGGACGCGGAGCCACGGAGACAGAGTCAGATAGATTTTGAAGCTTCGCCGGAGCCCTGTGAAATGTCTGCTGGCTTCGCGGGCTGTTGGGTTTTCAGGCAGTGTTTTGCTGCATTTAGAGATCTAATCTTGCATTGCTGGCGGAGGCAGAGGCGGCGGCGGACTGCATCTCCCAGCCAAGCGTATTTTCTCTCTCTCTCTCTCTCTCTCTCTCTCCTTTCCGAGCAGCCAAAGGGAGGGGAGGAAATGCAGCGCAAAGAACTAGTGTCCCGATTTGTAGTTTCCTCCCTCCACCACGCTCCTCCCTCTCTTCCTCGGAAAAGGCTCTCCCCGGAAAGCCACAGCCTGATCGGCGTTTGCGGTGTGAGTCTGTTGGGAGGGGGGTGGGGGGCGGATATATAGCTCTATCTCCGCCTCTGTTCGTGGAACACACACACTCTGTGGTTTCTCTACGCCGAGCCAGGAGCCGCCGCTACCATCCCATTCTCTCCCCGAGAGCGAGGACTTGTCTCGATGCAGTTTAATTCCAGTTTGCTTTTCTTCCCAGGCGAGAGGAAATCAACAGGCAACTCATGGTTGGATGTGCCGATCTGGAGGGGGAGGGGGAGGCGGAATAAAAAGGAAGGGGGAGCCACCCTCCCAGGGCTCGCACACACACTCTCCCTGTCTCTCTCGCTAGAAGGGAAACAGTCTCTGCATTCACAGGGCTGGGCTGTCAAGTGCCTCTCTTTTCTTTCTATTCAGCATCTCCTTCCAATGGCCCTGCCTCCCAGTCCTCTTCATCTAGAAAGGAAAACCTTGGCGAGGAATAAAAGTGGTGGATATTCGAAGCGAATAAAGTGCGGGTTTTGTTGGTTTTTTTTTTTTTCTTCCCGTCAATTTTTTTTTTTTTTAATAGTAGGAGTGGGCTGGATGAAAGAGCCACATCAAGGTTTGGCGTGATGCGTTCTGCAGTCTCGCTCTCACAGTCTCTCTGGGCGGCTCGAGGAGGGCAGGGAGGGGGCGAGGCGCTGCGGCCGCGGCGGTCCAGCCAGGGGCGCCCACCGCCTCCCCCGAGAGCTCCCTCTCTCCGAGGGGATGTTAGGCACGGGTCTGTCTACACATCATCTCGGGTTCTCGAGGCGCCTCGACGCACGGGAATGACACATCCAGAAATGCAGGTGTTGCGATCTGCCCGATGAGTCACAAGCACTGGAACGAATCGTATTCACTCTCGCCTCATGGTCCTCCCTTCACAGACATTAGTTGCGGCTTCTTCCTCCCGCTTTCTCTGACTCACTCTATGGAAAGAAAAGCCAGATCCACGTTTTGGAGGAAAAGAAAAAAAAAAAAAGCGAGAGAGAAGGGAGGGAGGGAAGGAAGAAGGTGTAGCTGAATCCAGCAGCACTTTTACTCTACCTCTTTCTGCCGGGGTCCGAGGCTCTGGAAAACAAGACGTCTGTTTTGTTAGGTGTATTTACTTATTTATTTAAAAAAAACCAAAAAACAAAAAACCTTTCCTTTTGGTTAGGCGTGAGGAACCCCCAAATCTTTCAGAGTCTTGGGGGGGGGGGGGAAGAAAAAAATCAGGATTCCAGGGACTGTTCACAGCTTAGCCCCGCATCATAGTTCACGGTTTTCCTCTCAATGTTCTCTATTCACAAAGTCCAGCACCGGTGTGCATAGTTAATTGTGCAGTCCGTTGTGGAGGGCTTTCTTTTTTTTTTTTTTTTTTTTCCTCCTTTTCTGTCACGGGTGGTCTCGTTTAATCTGGTGCCTGTCAGGATCAGCTCATAGCCTGCGAAAGACGTGCGGGTTTCAAAGCAAATAAATCCATTTCCGCAAGCAAGGCATCGGAGGAAATGAAAGGTGAAAATTCAACAGTTGGAGTAGCGTCTCCCCAGCCGCCCTCCGCCGCTGCCGCATCCGCCGGGCTCGCAGTCCCAGCTCTCTCCCCAGCGCCTCTTGCTGACTGACTCTATTCACCTCACGCCGCCGCTTAAACATTGATACTGATTCCCTGCCAGCCAATCAGCGTGAGGAACAAGGCCCTGCCTCCTCGGCCCACGCCCAATAGAAGGCGGAGAAGAGACAGGCGGGGGCGGAGCCAGGAGCCCCAGCGCTTCAGAGTCATTGATTAGATCAGTTAGATGGGAGACCAGCTGGGCTACCCGAGCCCAGCGCTCGGTCTGGGCAGCGGCGCCCAGGGCCTCGCCGCCGGGTCTCCCGAGTCCTTAACTACTGAGAGAAGCTCTTCCACCGTCTTCCTTTAGGAAAAGGCGAATTAAAAGAAAAAAAGTTTGACAGCGATTTATTTATTTATTTATTTTTTTGTTGTTGTTTTGTTTTTTGTTCCATGTACACAGGAACCGGAATCGCAGCGTGCTTGCAGAATAAGGTAGCTGCGGTCTTCCTGATGGGTTTCTGTACACACACTCACACACACACACACACACCGGTACCAAACACACACCTATGCCAAGAGGTGCAGATCTGACTGCGTGTGGATCCTTCTGATTGCAAGTGCAGAGGGGTGTGAGTGTGTGTGTGTGTGTGTGTGTGTGTGTGGTGTAAGTGTGTGTGTGTGTGTGTGTGTGTATGCGTGTTTCTGGGGTGTGTGAGGTGTACTTAAGCGAGTGTGTGTGAATGCGAGGGCGCTCGCGCTCCCGCTTCTGCAGGAGCTGGTGCAAACACACGGGGAGCAACAGCAATCAATATGTAACTTTCTTTATCCTCAGAGAAAAAATCAGCTGTCCCCAGGCACCCATGCAAGGAAAGTCACTTGATTATGAAAGTGTTTCAGAAGAAAAGCAAAAGCCCAGTGAAAGAGAGGCCGTGTCTCCCCAGAGGAAGAAACTCCTCTCCTTTAAGGAGAAAGGCTCACTGTCAATTCAAGCTTTGTAGTTTGTTAAAGCTTAAGTCTGACTAAATAACACTTAGGACTCTACCTTTTTCTGTCTCCTGCAACTCAGTCCAGATTTAAAGTAAAGGGGACATTTCCCTCTCCCCCCCCCCCACAATACTTTCCCTGTTTTGTTACTCTACTCCATCTTGTTATTGAAGTTCTATATGGCAATCTGAATTTCATCTCAATACAAAATAAATGTTGATAACCACATTTGCTAAAGCTCCAATGCATGAAAGCTGAACCATAAGACAGATCAGTGGGAGATCCGTTAAGATTTATGTTTAGTAACACTACCACCACCACTATCACCATCGCGCGCGCACGCGCGCACACACACACACACACACACACACACCCATACACAGAGGCTCCTGATTCATTTACTCCATCAACTTCAGTTTCCAATCTCAGAGGTTCTTTCTTCCCAAACTATTAACATAAATATCCACAAGTGAAGACTGGTTTGCTCGCGATCCTGTGGTTCTGGGAGAGTTAAGAAGGAAAAAGAAAATTGAAGTATTGAAATAGAAAAGGTGAGTGTTTTGATTGCTAGAGTATTGATCGCAATTCATAAATACTAAAGTTAAGTTGCCATTTATAAATTGTGAATGACTAACGTACAAGTCTGTTACATGAATCATTCAGGATTCAAAGAAAATCAAATCCAGACAATTACAGAAAGTTCTGATGATTGTTGTTGGGATAATTGCTTCAAGATTCAAGTAAAGGAGCTATTTATTTCCTGGAGGATTCAATGAAATAGCCTATAGTCTGAGTTTATAATCTAATCTGAATCCAAAATTCATCACTCCCTTAAAGAGATGATCTTTAACAGTTTAATAATTTGAAGAGGAGCTATTTACAGCCAGACCTTCAAATCCTAAAGTGTCTTTGTATTTTCTAAATAGGTAGCTTGTGCATGTGCTTTTGTTAGGGAAGCTAAAGCTTTGTAGAAATCTGGGTTGTTTTGCTGAGTGGGTATCTAACCATGCTGCTTTGTGGAACTTCACCTTTACATCTCTTTGGGCTTTGTACCTCTGTCCCAAAACATGTATCTTGGCAGCTAAGGCTTTGATGCTTTAAAAGCAGCAGTTAACTTAAATAAAGAGTAGTAATTACACACTCACTTATTAATCATTACTTTTTTTTTAATATGACAAATCTATGGCTATTTTGCATCATATACTAATTCAAGGAAATTCATAAAATATCTTTACTTGAGGTTCACGATAAGGCAAAAACAAGAGAATGAAAACATTTCAGGGAAAGAGTAATATGGCTTATTGATTAGCCTTAATTCATTAGAAATGCTGCTACACAAATGAGGGAAGAAAACACAGTGTCTAAGGAGAAACCAGTGATAGGAAATATATCCCCACAGACAGTTTGCCCACCACCCTCCCAGAGTAACTATGTCACACTTCCCCCTAGTGTATAGAAAGAGAACTACCATGCCACAGGGCATCTGTGAAAGGGAGTAAAATGAAAATTTATCAGATATCTTACTTACATTTTATTTAAGTTGTAGTATTGAGTTCAGTTATTAAATACTGACATGTACCCAAACTAATTAATGTTTATCCTTATGTCTCATCCCTACTTTATTTTTAAAGGAAATTGAATCAACTGATATTTTCAATTCTTTTGCTTCCTCTTAACCAGACACAATTTTTTAAACTATAATCACTACTATTTGCTTTTGCCATCTCATAAGTTTTATTTTTAATCCCCAATATTTTTGCTTGGTATATAGTTATTAAGTATTTACTTTTAACTATGCTTATATTAAGCTCATTTTAAAAACCAATATACATATGGTTAAATAGTTCAAAGATTCTGTTGGATTTTATACCATAGTAGGCTATGAACATACGTACTGGGGTTGAAGAATCTAGAAGAATGTAGTATTATGCATAACGAACAGTACCTACAATCTCAGATTTCTCAAGAAGAGATTGGTTGATAATCATAATTTATAATTACAGATGGTAGTCTCAACCTTAAACCAAAACTGTATTATTCTTTCTTTACTAAACATATATTGAACATCCAAAGATTTCATGGATTTAATCAACATATGATGTGTGTGCACACTTACTGAGAAAAAGTACTTGGAAAAAGACTTAGACTATAAATATAAAATCATTTAATTACCAAGCTATGCTGGTCTTAGTGAGTTTTAAAATAAATGGATTGTTATGTTAGAATAGCTTCGAACAGAGGCATTATGGTCTATTTTATAGATGAATAAAGGCTGATTAATGCTTCTATATTAAATCAATAATTTAATATTATTAATAAATAATCTTAAGGATACTTTTTAAGTAAATCTCATGTTATTTAAGTTATTTAATTTTGTCTCTGACTCTTTGTATTTCATTACTTACTAGTTGTAGCTATAGTTCTGAGAATTTGTGCAGGCAGCCATAAAGGCAGCACTTAACATTTTCAAAAACTTGTCCTGTTTGCTGTATTCTTGAGTTCAAGAAAATACAGTTCTGAAAAGAAATTTTAATGCTGATGTTTTCAACACAACCACTGTTTATATGAATGAAAAATATCCTCTCTACTATTTCCTTTTCCATCACTTTTATCATGATCTCATTTTTATTTGTTTATAGAAAATCTTCAAAAATAATTTTAATGATTAAACTGTTGTACATCTAATAAGTTTCAAAAGTTTCAATATCACATTTAAACCCAAAATGAATAACAGTATTTCATTAACGGCTACTTCTCCTAATTCCCATTGCCTTTTAGAGATGTTTGTGGCTTCCCTCTAACACACAGCAATTGGCCAATTGCTGACTTTTAACCAAAGCTTTCTCTTTTAAGGAATGACACATTGATGCCACTAATCGGATAATCACTAAAACATATCTTTCTCTGTTATGATAAATGTGAATAATAATGAAAATGCAAAGTAACTATAATTGTTAAGCTTCAGGGGAAATGTTTTATAATTTAAAACGTTTATGAGACCTCAACCTCTCCCACACAACAAAATGAGAAAAAATATAAAATATCTTCATAAATAAACAGTATTTTAAATTGAATGCTATTTTTTTGAATTTTTATTAAAATTATGAAATCTTGCTATTAGAAAAATATTTGTTAGGAAATAATATATTTTACTCTTATTCTCTATTATATGTTATGTTATGATATAATAATATATACGTATACATGTGCCCTCCCTCCATACATACAAAGTGTGTTCCTATTATTGAACATCAAAAATAAAGTTACTAACCCTACAAAAACATAAAAGATTTATTAATTTGAAATTCACACAAGAAATGAACTCAATTTCCAACTGGTGTTCATGTATTTTACATACATTTTTAAGTATGTTAGTCCGAAGAATATATTCATAAATTAGTCATCAATGATCAATTTTTGAATCATGATACATATTTCAGGATGTTGCTTTTTAAGTACTAAGACAAATTTAAAAGTTAATTTAACAATTCTGCGTTTAAATTTGACAGTTTAAGGTTATTTGGTATGGTGTAAACAAATATTGTGTGTACTTGTGTGTAGAGTACTTGAAAGAGACCACACAGAAACAAGAATTGTCACGTGAAAAAATATGTTACATCTAATGTATTAAGTAACGTATAATTAAGAGAGGAAGTTGGATTACATTGTGCAAAATGAGATTCCGAGAAAGCTTATCTTCAGCTTCATAAATTCCAGATGTCATATTTATGTCCTCTCACGACTTAACCAGAAATACAATGAATGGTTCAATTAATTGTGAAACCTCAACTCTCCTGCCCCATGAGACGTTACATGCTAGCTCCCCCTTGTGGTCACTTCGACAATAAAGACATTCAGGCATTTGTTTTCAAAATTTCCTTCGTAGGAGAGTTAGGCTTATTCAATCTTTGTATATAACTTTTTAAAACAAATGAAAAGTTTATGAATGAAATAGTTAATTTATATATGTGAATGCTGGATGGTTAAAATAAAATGGCTAAGGTGAGAAACAAAGATAGTAAGGATTTCATGCATGGTGCAGCCATCCCATTGTTTCTTACAGTTAAGCAAGTCAGGACAATTCTAAAGCTGCAAGGCCAGCCCTTGGTGGGAACCTGGGCAGTTTGATTCAGTAGGTGGCACTCTTTCCTCAGAGTCAGTTCTGCTATGATGACCTGAAATGTTTCAAAAAGCTTTGTCACTGGAGGTCTTGCCTTTCAGGTGAGGCAAAACCCAAAAGCTTATAATCACTTATTGTTATAACAGGTCACACCTTTCTGTCTATTATTCTGAGATATTTAAATGTCCTGTTGTATAGCTATCACATAGAGAACTATGAGAAGAATATATGGGAAGTACACTGAGCTCTTCAGAAAGCAAATAAGTGCTCTACAAATCCTCTGCATTTTAATTATCATCATAATCATTAACCCTCCCAAGTCTCAGCGACAAGGTCTTCCTTGGATAATTATGTGCTACTTATGTAAATTCCTCTTTTCAAGTGAGCTAAGCATATTAT
This sequence comes from Acinonyx jubatus, assembly GCF_027475565.1. NCBI lineage: Eukaryota > Metazoa > Chordata > Mammalia > Carnivora > Felidae > Acinonyx > Acinonyx jubatus. The sequence continues at coordinate 33,420,312 of NC_069380.1, read as the reverse complement.
TTCCTCTTATCTTTTACAAATTTGGAGCAGTTCAATTGAAAACCAAGCGCTATTAAACAGCTATCGCCCATGTCCCGAGAAGTAGCACAGTCTTGTTTTAGGTAAAGCACCTTTGTTTAGTCTCCCCTACCCCAAAACATACATAAACAGGTGCATAACATACTCACTAAAATTATTTCTGTTGTTAGTCAAGAAATGGTTTTAAAGTCATGCTAAATGTTAAATAAAAGGAATCACTGGATTGAATTATCCTTAAAATTACCATGGCTCAATTGATTTACGTAGCTACCTATGAAACTTCATTTCTAACCTCAGATTCTTAGAGACTCCACAGGTTTCTGAGTCAGTGTCACCTGTTTCCAGGAAAGAGGAGAACAAAATATACAGAAAAAAAGGACATGGTCATTTACACGTTGCCAATACTAAAAGACATATAATGATTTATAATATTTTAAGTTGAAACATTGAAGAACGTAAGTCCAACTTTGGTAGTGAGTGAGGTATCTTCATCAACAAAACTAGTTATTGTAGTATGAAAGCAAAAACAATTTAGATATTTACATGCTTATTTGAATGTTGGCCAGCTCATCTTAGAAAACCACAAATAAATCTGAAATATATTGGCTATAATAATTAGATGAGTCGGGATGATTTATTTGCCCCTTCTAAATGATTTGATTGGGGCACAAGAATCAGAGAAGAGCCTCAGAAAGAAAGCATTTAAAGTTTATTGTACTGCTCAGCCATTTATATAAATATAAATTAACACTATTTTGAAGGTATATCAATAATAAACAGTGGTAATTAAAATCTTTTGTGGCAGGATCCTTTCAAGAATCTGCTGAATGCTACAGAACGCCTTTCCAATAAATTTGATGGTGACCTGTAAATTCAGTTTGTATAAATATGTTCATGAACACTTGCAGGAATTGTATATACTTGATTTTGTACTCATGTACAAACACTGAAGTAACTCTGTTTTGGAAAATTATCAAAAAGTAGTTTTGCTCTGCTGATAATAATTTTTTTTCATGTTTTATTTTTTGGGAGACAGAATGAACGAGACAGAGCAGGAGCAGGGGAGGGGCAGAGAGTGAGGGAGACACAGAATGCAAAGCAGGCTCCAGGCTCTGAGCTGTCAGCACAGAGCCTGATATGGTCTTGAACCTGGGAATGTGAGACCAAAATTGGGTCAAAATTGGACGCTCAACCGACTGAGCTACCCAGGCACCCAGATACTAAATTTTTAAGAGAGGTGAGATGAGTTTATGAGATGCAGTACACTGTATGAGATATATTTTAATAATTAAAAAATTCATTTTTTAAAAGAAAAGCTTCCTGTACACTAATCAGAAGCTTCATTTGCAGTGGAAGCTTAATTGATTATAACTATTGTGATACAAGTAAATCTCATGACCATTAGGAAAGGAAAAGATTGCTCAGGGGGTAGTCCTTTCATTTTACTTTTTGGGGTTAGTAGCAACAGGTTTATTGAGATTAGAGAGCTTTTTTCACTCTGACGGTGAACAATGGACATATAATTCCACCCAATTAGAGGTAAAGGGCCCTGCTGATATGAGCAGGCAAGAGCAATCAGAGAGAGACATAAAAATGGTGAGGATTTAAAAAAAAATTTTTATGGCTTATCCATTTCAACAAGTATAAATTAACAATATTCTAAAAGTGGTAGCTAGGCTCTTAAGCCGTAGATCTTTCCAAGAATCTGCTGAATGCTTTGGAACTTATTTCTAATATATTCACATATAAAAACATAGATTGAAAACATTACATAGTTTTTAAGGGAATATTTGTGAAGAAGCAACCCATAGAATTCCTTGTGGTCTGTGGACTCCTGATTAGAGAAATCTCAAGAACTGTGGGTAGCTTAGGGTATCTCTCCAAGTAGTCTATGTTAAGAATAAAACCATTTAAGGAAAGAAAATCAAAATATTTGGTTTTAAATATTTACATACATTAAAGGAAAGCAATATTGATAATTAATCATAGTCTAAAATCTCATCCTAGCTTCAAAGTGCATTGGTGATATGTAGATGCCACTAATTTCTCTCTTGCCTCTAACCTTGCTAAACTGCCACTGAAAACATCATGGAGGGGCACCTGGGGGGCTCAGTGAGTTAGGCACCAATTCTTGGTTTCAGCTCAAGTCATGATCTCACCTTTTGTGGGGTCAGTGGGTTCGATAACCCGCGTCTGGCTCCATGCTGACTGTGCAGAGCCTGCTTGGGATTCTCTCTCTCTCTCTCTCTCTCTCTCTCTCTCTCTGCCATTTTTCCACTTGCGCACAAGGGCTCTCTCTCTTTCTCTCAAAATGAATGAGTAAAGTTAAAAGAAAAGAAAAGAAAATATCATTAGAAAAGTAAAGGAAAATATAGAAATTCCTGCATCATTTTGGAAAGGGCAATAATGACATTTGAATAATTGACGGTGTTTTATAAATACAGTTGAGATTGGACTAGATTGAAGGAAACTTCTCAATTGTCAACTTCCTAGAGCCGCTTTTCTAGGAAAAAGAGGAAACTTGGAAAAACGTAAATATCATGTACCCTAGGGAGGAGAAGCCAAAGTGTCAGCTGTGGAAAATCACATGAAAAAGTTTAGCTATTTTCCTATAACTCAGAGGAAGGGGCCAATGAGGGGAGAAGTAAAATCAGAGAAAAATAAACACAATGACAGGTGCAGGGCACCCATTAACAGAACACAATAATAAATAACAGAAAGTATAAAACAGAATGGAGAAAATGAGGAAAATCTATTACCATGAAAATATGAGAGCAAGGTGCCCTGGGGTTAAAAAAAAAAAGACCAAGACTTGTGAATTTAAAAAGGTCATGGACTACCAGACAAAATGTAAAAAAACAAAAACAAAACCAAACAAAAACCACGTAAATTGTCCCTCGATTTTTGAACTTCAAGGATAATGAAATATATATATATATTAATTATTAACTCCAAGTTATCCTCTCCAGGGCTGCTTCATCTGGGCTCTGCCCTGTGGGCAGAGAGAGCAGGATGGACAGAAGCAGCCTGCTGCATTTCCTCATGCCCCAAACACACAGGACAACGCAGTGTAGGGCTCCTACCATCTCCAGGACAAGTGACATTTTCAGGGAGCAAGCTGATGAGAAGATGAACAACACAGCTTGCCTCGCAGGCAAACCATTGTAGCTAAACTGTGAAAGAAACCACAGGGCTACCATACCCCTGAAGCTCTCTAGCACTGGGGCTCGATATAAGATTTCTATAAATAATGTACATTTCTCCCCTCATGACTTCATTCTATGCTCCTCCCTGGAACCGGGAACGCTGGTGTATATAAGAAATTTCCACAGTTCTGCATGTTTCTTCTCCTTATTTTGTTTCTCTGTCCATAGGATAGCTGAACAATATAGAATTTTCTTGATTTTATTGAATTATTTTTATTTTTAGTAACTTATTTTGGTGCATTTCTTTCCTCCTTTAAAATAGATTCCTCTTCCAACTTTCTCATCTAACAACACTACAAATTTAATACAGAGCTTCTAGCTGCTACAAATCAAGAAAAATGGAATCATCTCTCAGGAGACCAAATCAAGCTAAACTTACAACACTAAAGCGATAGTAACAATCTACAAAAGCAGAAATACAGTTCACGCATTCTTTTTGTTTTAACATTTGTTTATTTATTTATTTTGAGAGAGAAAGAGAGGGAGAGCGTGCACAGGGGAGGTGCAGGGGAGAGAGGAGGGAGAGAATCCCAAGCAGGCTCTGCACTGTCAGCGCAGAGCCAGATGCAGGGCTTGAACTCACGAACCTCGAGATCACGACCTGAGCCAAAATCAAGAGTTGGACACTCAATCGATTGAGCCACCCAGGTGCCCAATTCATTCATTCTTGATTTGGCAAAGGAGAGATACATTGTAGATTCTGGAATTATAATGAACAAGGAAGACAAGGAAAGCTCTTTGTCCATGGTCCAGGATTGTTGGTCAAATTCGGTTGTGTGTAACTGTAGGAATGAGGTCCTCATTTCCTCGCTGGTTGTCAGTCAGGAGATTTTCTCAGCTCCACAAGGCTGTCTGCATGCCTTGTCATTTGCCCTCTCCATCTTCAAACTAGAAAAGCCAGATGCTTTTCCAACTTCGAATCTCTTTGACTTCCCCTTCTGCTGCATCTATTTTGACTCCAGCTGGAGAAAATTTCCTGGCTTTAAGAGCTCATGTTATTAGATTGGGTCCATTCGGATAACTCAGATGATCTCTCTAAATAAAAGTCTGCAACCTTATTTACATCTGTGAAGTCCATTTTTCCATGTACTATACCGTATTTGCAGATTTCCGGGGATTAGGATGTGGATATCTTTGGAGGGAGCATTTTTGCTACCACAGAAGGAGTGGATAAATACATTATACAACAGCTATCTGTTAGCATTCTATTCAAATGTTAATAGAAGAAACATTAATAAAATGGAACAACATTAAAAATTTTAAATTAAACAGCATTTAATAGAAGCAGTGTATACACTATTAGAATTTTCTTACAACCTGTGTATACACATTTGTACGTAAAAAATAAGTGGGGATACAAACACCAAGCATTTATAAAGCTACATCCTTTGCGTTTAATTCTAGGTGGTGGGGTGATGGGTGACTTCTTATCTTCAATTTTATAAATTTTCTATTATGAATACATAATAATTTATGTTAAAAATACATGAGTAAACTAACAGTACCATTTGCCCTCACTAACACATTAATTTCAATCACTTCACTATCTCTCATTTAAGCAATATTAATTTCCATGTTGGCTTTTGTTCTTCTCCCCACCAGGCAAGTCCTTTTTCTCACAGAGATCACTCAGTTTTCTAAAATGCCAAAGTTCCACAAGAAACAACTGATTGCTTAGAACTACTTTCTCTTGTTTTTCACTGTTACATTCATCATAAATAATTTATTCCCCAAGTAGAATAACAGCATCCTTGGTGTGTGTCCATGATTAACATTCTTTTTTATTTTAGTGTATTGCTGGGAACCCAAACGATGCTAAAGAGGGGAATTAATTTATAGGTAAATGAAATAAGAACCCATTTGACTTGGTACACCTTAACATAACATTTCAAAAGAAAAAGATTTATTAGTACTTCCCACTTTTATTTATGTGACTTAACTCTTTAGATAAGGCATACTAAATTGCTATGTTTCAGTGTTGTTGTATATGTGTGGTCATGTGAGGTCCAATATCTGATAGGTTTCTTTAGTGATTCAATGAGATTAATGCCATTTTAGTAAAGTGCTATTTTTCTTATAAAAGTGTGGATTAGTTTATTGAAACTTACATCTGCCTTCATTTCTGCCTCGTTGAATACATTTATCATTCATCCTGATGAGTTTAAGATACTTATGACACAATGGGGAGCCTGGCTGGCTCAGTCAGTAAAGCGTCCGACTTCGGCATAGGCCATGATCTCACGGTTTGTGAGTTCGAGCCCCGCGTGGGGCTCTGTGCTGACAGCTGGGAGCCTGGAACCTGCTTTGGATTCTGTGTCTCCCTCTCTCTCTCTCTGCCCCTCCCCTGCTCATGCTCTGTCTCTCTCTGTCTCTCAAAAATAAATAAATGTTAAAAAAAATACGTATGACAGAAGAACAAAGCTAATTGGTTTATGTGGACTTAATATTTTCAACAAAAGTATTAATAAATAAATGTTTTCTACGAAGCATTTATAAAATATTACAAAATACAGAGCATAGGATCATGGGCAGTCTTAATTACACCTAAAATTTTCTGACAGTCTTGGTATGGGGCATGGGTGGTTTGTTCAGGGTAACGTATGTCATTCATGATGCTGAAAATGTTATCGGAAGATTTGGTTTCATCTCATCCAGTAGACAAGTTGGTCAACCTCCCAGAGACTACATTTTATCATCTCAAAAATACTAATAAAGTATTTGATGTTCCTCTCTCCCAAATTTATAGGGACCAGAGGACATTTGGAAAAGATTTTGCTAACTCTAAAAACCAGTTCACTGTCATTATGGTACTAGTCCATTTTGCAGCTAAATTATGACAAAAATGGGTATAATGAAAATTTTACGAATTGTGAGTTTTGTATTTATAATTACTCATCACCTGACCATCATATATGTCATTTGTTCTCAAATGTTCCAAAAAGGTTGATATCTTATTTGATTACTCTACCAAATATTTTACATATTTGAAATTAACTTGCTTTTGATTTATATGTTTATCTGTAAATAGCTAACTAGGTCATATTTTCACTTTTGTTTACTATTTCATTTGTTTGCTTCTGAATGTGTGGCAGTATAAACATAACTGTAAAGAGCACAGATAAGCTCTCAAAATGTTACATGGCATTTTACCCAAACATCTGTCAAGTAAAAGGTTAGAATTTTCACGTCCAGAAGAAAAACATATACCAATTAGCAGCAATATTCTGCTGCCTATTGCATGATCTGGGAAGGGGGGAAATTGACATGCTTGTTGATTTTATGGAAGGCATTTCTACATGGGGCTTTTTCTGTTAAATGTCTTTAAGTTTATTCAATAGATAACTTATACACTTTGTTTAGATAGATTATTTGATGCATATACATTTAGCTTCAATGTGTAATTTGACTTTATACTAGGTATATTATAAAATATTATCCGCTAAGCTAATTAATAATACTTTTACATATTCCAAAACACTATTAGATATTGTTTTTCTGAATATATAAAGAGAATTTGCTATTGGAAGTCCTATCCTGAATAAAATTCTAGAAATTATAATAATAGTTTTAGATGTTACTGAAATTCTAATAGATATCTAACGTCAGAAATCTGATATTCAACAAAGCATTTATAAAATATTATAAAATACTAAAGTATTCGAATAGGAGAGTGTTTAATTATTTAGATTCATATTGAAATATAATTTGGATATTATTCTAAATTTGTGTTTTATATGAAATAGTATTTAGGACAAAGTAATATTAATATAATGTTTTCAAATGTGGATCAGTTGTAGTATTTATAAAAGTAACAATACACTCCATGCCACTTAAATAGAGTATGTATGTGATAAAAGTACTAATCACACCTTTATATAATTTATTTTTTTCTCAGTAAGGATAAATCAAGCACATCTTTCTACACCAGAACATTATGCTTTTGAAAAAATATGTAGAATTTTATTGTGTAGACACATAATCATGTAGGTAACTAATTTCCTCTCAATAGGTATATAGATTACTTCTGATGTTTTTACAAAATACTGAAATTGACACAATTATTAGCGTATTTTTATATATGTGTGGAAACCTCTTTCACATGAAATTAACTTACGAGAAAGTAATTAGCTATGTCAAAAGAAATATATATTTTAATAACAAATCGATGTGTTCTACTAAAATGGTAAAGGAACTGTATTCTTCATAAATGTCAATGTCACAAAGGAAGGCTTTGGAAATAAAATATTTCAGATTAAAGGAGACTGACGAGGCATGACAATTTATTGTAATACCTGATCCTGGACAGAATTCTGTACCTAATTTTTAAAATGCTATAAAGGACATTATTGGATAGAATGACTAAATTGAAATACATATAGGTGATTAGACAAAAAAAGTATCAATGTTACTTTGTTTTTTTAGTTTTTTTTTCTTAATGTTTTTTATTTATTTTTGAGACAGAGAGAGACAGAGCATGAGCGGGGAAGGGGCAGAGAGAGAGAGGGAGACACAGAATCCGAAGTAGGCTCCAGGCTCTGAGCCGTCAGCACAGAGCCCGATGCGGGGCTTGAACTCACAGACTGTGAGACCATGACCTGAGCCGAAGTCGGAGGCTCAACCGACTGAGCCACCCAGGCACCCCTCAATGTTACTTTTTAATGCCAGTAACTGTACTGGTGTTATTCAAGACAATACTCTTACCTTAAGGAAATATACACAACACTATTTAGTAGTAAATGACCATGGCATAAGAAACTTACTTTCAAATGATTCTGGAAAAAAGCGTGTGTATACACAGATCCGTATGTGTATGCATATGTGCTTACATAGATGCATATTTATACAGATACATGCCATATAGAGAACAGAGAGAAGATGAGAGAAAGAGAAAGCAAAGTGGTAAAGTGTTTATAAAAGGTAAGCCTAGTAAAGGATTTATAGGTGTTCTTTGCACTACTGTTATAGTTGCAACTTTTTGGCAAGTCTGAAATTATTTCCAGGCAAAAACTTGCAAAAATCAATAGATATTCACAAATTGCTCTCACAAAAACAGACCTAACTATTCTTGTTCCTCTTTCTTTTACCCTTCCCTTTTAACAGTGCTTACAGCTTTTCTCCATCTATGTTCTGCTCTCCTTTTTTTCCTTCCTTCTACTGGCAAAAGTCCATCTGGCAAACTCAAAAAAGAGAAGCAGCCCCCAGGGTAGGGGAGGTGTAAGTCAGTGTAGGGGGCCCCTGTGTGGGGGTGCCACAGCCTGGCAGCGATGGGAAATTGGCTACAATCAAGAGGGTGGAGGTGATGAGAGCAGTATTTCACACTCCACCAAGGGAGGCCCAAACTTGGAAGTTGGTAGAGGCAGTGTGAACTCTGTAGTTTAGCAGTGGAATTGGAAGTACTGGTATATATACTTGGCTATCAACATACATGCATAGATAAAGAAATACATGGGAATGTGTGTGTATACATGCACATACATGTATTTTCTGGCTGTTTCCACTGAAAGAGCCCAGGACAAGTGACAAACCAGTAGCAGTGAGCTCATCTCGTGCCCACTTGCTTTTCATATATCACTCTCCAATTAAGGAAGCAGGTATCCTTGAAGAAATCATTGCGTCTAGGGCTAAGGTAGAGAAATGAGTAAAGTGAGCCTGAAAAATCTTGTTTTGTAAAAAAGTTAAAAGATGTTCAAGAAATAATAGGGATATTATAAAAAAAAGACAACCTATAAAAGGTTTCCACTGGCCAAATTGACACATTAGACTATCAAAATGGCACTGGTAGATTATAACCAATCGGATGATATAGGAAACTACAAGTGCTCACTGATACAAATATATAAACAAGGGAGAGCAAAAGTGCTACTTAGAAAACCAAATAATAAATGTGGAGGAAGTGATGGTGTTGAAGATCATCATTTGGCAATTGTCTGAATGATCATTCATTCAAGACCCAGAAATGGATACTAAAAGGAGTGAATGAAAGTGAAGAGGATGGAATATTTACATAATTTCAAGAATCTCACCACAAAAATAAGTATTAAATGCAAAATGGGAAGAAGTTACACTACAGTGGAAAAACCTGACTGATTTATAATCATCAAATGTTAAAATTGCCACCATAAAGGGACAAATAGATATTGGGTGCTACTCATTGGTATGCAATAAAAAGAAACAGTGTCAGAGTATTCCTGTCGAAAATAATTAAAGAAACATCAGGGAAACCCCAAATGAGAGGCTGTAGTCATCAGAATAATGGCCTCCCCAAAGATGACCACATCCTAATCCCAGAATCTGTTGATAGGCATGGTTACATGGCAAAGGAAAATTAAATTAACAAATGGAATTAAGCCTGTTAATCAACTCACATGGAGAGATGACCCCGGATTATTTCAGTGGTACCAATATAATCATGTGTCCTTTATAAGTGAAAGAAAGGAGTCAGAAGAGAGAGTACCAGAAAGGTGGCAGTATGAGAAGGCTTAGTGCAAGGTTGCTGATTTCAAAGATGGAGGTATGGAACACAAGCCAAAGAATGAGAGTAGCTTCTAGCTCAAAAAAGAAAGGAAACAGACTCTTTCCTTGGGACTCTAGGAAGCCACAGTCAGGTTGGCACTTTGGTTTTACCTAGTGAGACTCATTTGTTCTGACCTCCAGAACTGTAAAATTTATATTGCTTTAAGCCGCTAAGCCTGTGGTAATTTGCAACAGCAGCAAGAAACTTACATAAGGGCATTCTAAAAAATGACTGACATATAATACACAAACATGCTGAATTTGGAAAAATCAAAGAAACTGACAGACTGTTCCCAGTTGAATGACAGCAACACATGGGGTGCATTGGTAATTCTGGATTGGATCTTTGACTACAGAGAACTTTACCAAGAAACCTGGGCTTACTGGGTAAAAGTACATGGTGGTTCTTTGTGCTATTCTTGCAATGACTCTTTACCTTTGACTGTCAAAATAAAAATTAAGAGAAATAAAGCAGGGCCAGATTATAACCTCACTGGGTATTGACTGTCTATTTCTGCATATTTTCCCATTGGTAGATATTACAAAATATTTTTCTTTGTTGCCAAACTGACAAGTGAAAAATTATAATTTGATTATTAGCAAATTATATTTTTACATATAAATGGCATGCATTTCTAAAAATCAAGCATACACTTCATTTTTAGGAAGCTTGTTTTTGTTTAGTCAAATGTTTGTCTATATAAGACACAATAACTTGATAAAGCAGAAAAACATAGCCTAAATCAAGTGCTTTGCTTATACACCAATACATTTATTGAACTCAATACATATATGTATTGAGTTTAAAGACATGAAATAGGAAAACTTTAAAAGCATTCAAAAATAGTTTGTTAAATTTGACCTAAATATATGTTTAAATACAATTACTTACTTCTTAAAGCCAAAATGAACTATTTTTCCCCAATAGAAATTTGGGGTTGGGGCACCTGGCTGGCTCAGTAGGAAGAGTATGCAACTCTTGATCTTGGGGTGGTGAGTTCGAGCCCCAGGTCGAGTGTAGAGATTACTAAAAAATAAACTTTTTTAAAAAAGAAGGAAATTGGGGTTAAGTTGCAATTATCTGGGTCTAGTGGCCTAGTTTTTATTTTTATTTATATTTATATTTAGAGGCCAAGAAAATGACAAAAGCAATGCTAACTAGAACTTCTATTCTACCTGGCAGTTTATAAAACACTTTTATATTTCTTTTATTCTAATTATGCAATACCCTTCTGAAATAGATATGCCAGAAGTCATCTTTCTCATTTCTTAAAGAGGAACCTGAGGATCAGAGAGATCAAATGACTTTCTCAGGGTTACAGGGCTATTAAATGCAGAGTTAAAACCCTATTCAGTAAGTACGACTAAGTTCATATCACCAAAGGATCCATGGTCTTTTGAATCTATTTTAACTTACTCTGCATTAATAATGTAAAACCGGGACTATCTGACAAGACAGCTGAGCTTTGCATTTCAGAGTGAAGGTTACAAAGTCAGATTTCCTCAGTTCAAATCCTGGTTCCAGCATCGACTTGCTGTGTTACTCTATACCAGTTAAAAAATTCTGTCTGTGCCTGTGTGTTATTTATGCAGTTAATGAGCTAATAGATGTAAAAGCCTTGATCCAAGTCTTGAGAAGTAATAAGTACCAAATAAATGTTTTTTATTATTACTATTGCTATGATTTAGAATAAATGGCATTGATCTAATGAAATCAATCAAATCAACATCATTGGGAAGAAAAAGTAGCTCATGATATTTCAATGTTACATCAGCTATTGAATGTAAATCTCCTAGCTCAGAACCCATAATAAGTTCAGTTTTTGTCATCATCATCATCATCATCATCATCATCTTTATCATGATCTGTTATAATCTTTTAAGGAAAAGGTATATAATATGCCCAATCAATACAAAGGAAAAATGTATACATGCAGAGTGCTATTTAGATCTTTTTTCTGCTTTCTGTTTTCCAAGACAAAAACAAAAAACAAAACCCAATTCCTTTCATAGTTGATGTTAATTTTGTCATTGGAATGATGCTTTTACTATTAAGCCGAGAAATGTGTTTGTTTTTTGTGCACTACCCTGGTTTGTACATAGGCTCAGGCAAATGCTAGATGTGTGTCTTTGGGCAAGTTACTTAAACGTTTCTATACTCCTATTTCCTCAACTGTTAATTGCAGACAACAGAAATATCTACTTCAAGGTGGTGTTATAAAGATTCAGTGAGTTTGTGTCAAGTGATTATAACACATGGTCTAGTTCAGTTCTGGTGTCCTAAGAATCACAACTGGAAGAAGCCTAATATTTTTTAAAATTCTGGTATTCAAGATGGCTTCATAATTGAGACAGACTCATTGGAATTTGAAGTGAACAGTAAAAAAAATGACAAACTATTATTAGTGTCATTCCCTACCTCTTCACAGAAAGTTCATTTTAAGTAAAGGTGAAACAGATCATCTGACCAAGATGGCCTTACATTCCCCTCAGCTTGACTAGACTTCAACAGGCTTCTTACTGACTCCAGGCCCCTGACCTCTTTTTTCTTAGAACTTTTTAAAACTTTAGAAAACTTGAAGTTGTAATTTCTTTATCTGCTCCTATGAGATATTTATTTTCTACGACCAAAGAATATCTTTCTCAAAATTTTGAGAGTCATCTCTTTGAAATGAAACCGTCTAGAAGGATAAGGACCCCCATCTCCCAATTTCTGTGCTAGTGTAGAGCCTAACTTCCATGAGTGACAATTAACAAATACAGATAAATCACATTGACCAAACTACCCCATGAATGTCCTCTAGTAATTTTGCACTAAATCACATTGGCATTTACAAACTCTCCTGTCTTTTGTTTCAGTGAGGTTGAGTTCAATGTTTCTCCCCTATTGTAATAATCTTTATGAAGTTTTCATTTCCTATTTAACTAGTGTGGTAGAATTTTTCTTTTATACATCTGATCACAGAAGTTGTCTCCAGAAGTAGAGAATTTATTACCGTTTTGTGTGTAAAAAAAATTATAGCGGTCTGTTAAATTTTCAAAGAAGAGACTCATCAAAATTCAGTAAGAATTTTTATTTATATTTTCATTTTAGGTAGATAGTTATCAATTTTGACATCATATGTTAAGTACATGACAGGATTAATTTTGGAATCATTTTACAATATGTCTTTTAACTTGCTTTATTGTTTCAATTATCTTTATGAAATTAATTTCATTCTTTACTGAAGTGTCAGATCCACAAATTTTAGCAAACTACTTTACTCATATAAGTCATACATATAAATGATTTGATGTTATAGTATAAGATGTGTTATGATAATTAATCAAGGACTTAATTCTACCTTAAGCTAAAGACTCAATAAAGCATTTCTATTTCTTTAGTGATTAGCTTGATCTTAGAGCCAAAAAAAAAAAAATTATGAGACACGAATTGTCAAAAACACAACAGCTTGCTGTTAAAGTTTGTTACATTTCTATGGTTTTAATTTATATAATGAAAAAATATGCACATATTCTACTTTTATATATATTCCATGTGATAAATATATAAAATGAATTTTTTCATTTACAGTATGGTGAATGATTTGATAGGTAGGTTAAATGAAAGGATATACATTAAATGCCACACATAAGGCATTTAGTAGACACAGTAATACTGTCTACTAAACAGTAGACACAGAGGGAATGACTTTGATCTCAGCTTTTCTTAAATCTTTCCCTATTCAAGCATTGAGAAGAATAGAAATGATTGGAATGACACAGGTTAGGTTGGAGTGGTACATTAAATTAGCATAAAGTTGGTTGGATATGGATAAAAACAATGACAATATGGGTTGAACTATAATAATAAAACACTGTATTGAAGATTAGTTTGTCAATCAGTGATATCAAATCTTGAATGAGCATTGTGTTATTGGATTGCATATGGTTTAGATACTAATGATTACAATGAAGGAAAAACATGGCAATAAGAACTTCCCTGAATAAGCCAACAAGTCTTTGTCTTTGTGTCCAGTTAGGATTATACCTATTTTTTAATGACCCAGTTAGAATAACCATTATCTGTATCCAAATTTAGGAGAACTATAACTAAGTCTAACACTATGATCACAAAATAAGATAAGTGCAGTGGAAAGCAATATATAAAAGAAAACTGAATTTATAATCAGTGATTTCAATGTACAATAAAAGACAATATGCCTTCAAACCTAAGAAGTATAAGAAATAATGTGGGAATTTAAAAAAATATTATATTTTGAAATATTTCCGAATATAAGCACATGATATGTCATAATGATTTGACCCAAACTGGCATTTTTCTCAGAGCTTGATTTTATAAAAATGAGCCTACTCTCTTTTATTTCACCTTCAGAATATACAGTTCTTCCAAAATATCCTTATTAGCAGAAAGAGAAAAACAATATAAAAATATAACTTACAAGTGATTTTCAACTTTTAAGCAAACCATAGTGATTTGATATAATTTGCAGGTGTCATTTTAGATAGACAATATACTATGTACCCAATTACATCCCTTTTTGAGACAACAGTTTGCAATCAGGAGAATGTGTGATGAGCTTTAATCAAAGATTAGAACTTTTTAATTAAATAGGGCCTTTTGTGACTAGTCATTTGACATTAATTACTGTTTTAGTTGGATTCCTTTTGATTTGTAAAGGGCCCTGAGCACTGCAAAAATTATATCGCATCACAGAAATTGTTGATAATTAAAACAAAAGCTTGTCTTCACCAGCCCATCACATACCTTAAAAAGAAACATCATTTTAAATGTTAAATGGCTGCCTTAGATAAACAGACTAGAGGGTTTTAAAGGAAAAATAACAGATGGCACGTCAAGCCAGTTGCTTTGGATGGGCAGTTTAAAAGTTGTTAATTGTAATGATTTATAAAGTGTTTTGAAATGTTCAGCCACACTTTTAGGACTTACTAATGGTAAGAAGTATATGTGTAGTTCTAAAAGCCAACACCTCCATAGGAATCGTAAGCCTAACTCGCACCACTACTACAAAGAGAAGTCATCATTCCGACTTAACGCTAAAACAGAAACTGGCCTAACATTTAAAATAACATTTTTATTTGTGGACTCATGAAGAAAGAAATGAAAGTTAAACTATTTTTGTAAGATGATGACTCTAAATCCAGATAGAATACCCATAGTAAGAATTGCCATTTACTTGTTTGTGATTTGGAGTTTATGTGCAAAGGTTAATCAAAATAAAATGTTTTGAAAATCAATGAATTTGTTTCAAAAGAATCTGAGAAAAAAAAAGTAAAAACTTGTGCATGAAAAGGTAATTTAAAAAAAATAATAATGCGCCGTGTTTATGTAAGACTACAGTGATTTGACTTGTACAGACATAGATGCTAAATTGTTTTTCCAGATGGAACAAAGGAATCACACATTTCCCTGTGCTGGCTGCTTTATAATAGAGGGCGTTCAATTTTTGTACAATTTGCCTTAGGTTAGGGTTACAGTCTGTGGACAGAGTAAAACTAATTGGCCTGAAAACGGATATCACCCAGGCCCTTGGCTTCATTAGCAGCATGAGCTAACCAACGGAGTTAAATAGAAATGGTAGTAATAAAACAGAACTTTAAAAATACATGGTTGTATGAACAAAGGAGATACAGAACTGAGAAGGGAACATGTTATGATTAATTTTGCCTTTATTAGACCATGTGTAAAATCTAGTCAGCTGAATTGTGGTTGAAATAATTGTACTTAAGAATCTTAAAGATAATAATCTCTCACAACAGTAAAAACTACTTAAAAATATCAATAATTAAGGCTACTTCAATCTCTATTAAAATAAAAATTATAAATACAGATTTATAAGAGAAGATAATCTATTTTGTCTGTAGATGTATATTTATTTAGACTTTTTATTAGCTAACATGTCAAATTTATAGTTTATGTTCTTTTTATGCCCAGTGGAGACTTATTATGAAAACATCAAGAGTGAAAATTAATTGCTCATTATGGTGAATTGCTTCAGGGTGCTAAGGAGACTTTATTGACCTCACCCTTCTCTTCTCCAGCACTGGGATAAAGCAAACTGGCCCCACAGTAGAGGATAGCTACAATGCCAAATTTGCCAAGACAACTAGGAAAATGGGCTGTGTCATTATGAAATGCCCAAAATATCACTAAAACCAATCTTACACTTTGGGTTTTCCTAGCAAGTTGAAGAATTAAAGAAGTATAAAATTAAGAAACTAGACAGAACTGTACATTTAATGGTAATAAATATGTATTATTGCTGACTACCAGAAAATCACATGTCTCATGCTATTTAATCCTCCCAAAACATGTGGTTGCATAATTATCTTCATTTTACAATTGAGAGATTCAGAGAGGTTAGAAAACTTTTCAAGATGACAGAGCTAGTAATGACCTGGTTAATAACATTTAAATCATGGTCATATTTGGAAAACAAATCTAAGGTTAAAAAGTAAGATTACAAAAAGATTAACCTTAAATGCTCCATATGCCATTTTAATAGGCAAATTCCATTTCTCTTAAAAGCTGAGGTATCACAGAAACTATGGAAAACTAGATGTTGGGCAATAAGAAAAATCATATGAGTGAAAATGGACATTGGGAATGTGTTTTTACATTGAAGTTCCACAAATACTGACCAAGAATACCTCTCCTCAGTATTTTTCTCTGTATTTAATCACAGTCGGTCCATTCTAACCTGTGCCTCAGTACTTCCTGGCCAACCTTAGCCCTTGGACTCCATTTTAGTTTTTGGTCTGGTAATAGAATCAAGGATATACTCTTTCAAATCTTTCTTTCTCTCTCTCTTTCACAGAAACAAAGATGCTTCTGGAAAAATCACTCTGCCAATTCTTTTTTAACCCTTAACAAAAGAACCCCACAACTTAATTTAGTTCAATATAGACCCTGATATGAAAGGAATTCTGTGTCCTTGGGGATTCATTTCTATCCTGTTCCTAGACTCTTCCAGGTCTCACAAGCTCCCTTTGCAATTATTTGCACAAGTTCCTCTTTCCTTAAACAAAACCAAAGCTGTTGTATTAATAACGGTTAAGGTCACATGCCTTTCAATAACTATTTTCAGGAAATTTGTGTTTTTCTTTTGTGCAAGAAACACAGTTTGTGGGCCTCCCCACAGGCTCTTTGGCCCTAGATGAAGAAAGTAAGAGACAATGGGGCACCTGGATGACTCAGTCTGTTGAGCCTTGGATTTCAGACCTCAGCTCAGGTCATGATCTCAGGGGTCTTGAGTTTGAGCCCTGCTGTCAGCACAGAGCCCACTTCAGATCCTCTCTGCCTCTTCCCCACTTATGCTCTCTTTCTCTCAAAATTAATAAACAAAAAAAGAAAGAAAAGAAAGAAAGAAAGAAAGAAAGAAAGAAAGAAAGAAAGAAAGAAAGAAACTAGGAGACAAGAGGAGTAATCTCAACAAAAATGCCTATGCAATATGCCAATTCTCTAACTCCTGTTGTCTATAGCTAATCTATAATTTGATATTTACTCTTGGGGTTGAGGACCTTTCTCATTTCTGTTCTAAGTAAAGGGAATGAATGATACCAGAACCTCTCTATGACAGGAACAATCTTTGGCCTAGCAGACCAAGGTTGGAACTTAAGAAAAATTCTTTATCTTGGTCTCCATAGTTTACACTACTAATTGCCTTTTATTCTGATGAAATCAGGAGAATGTTAATGATCTTAAACTTTTTCTTACTTTACTCCCCAACAAATTTACTAAAGCTAAAAATTATGTAAGAATTATGGAAGTTTTTAAAGAATCTGATTCATATTCCTAAGAAGATATTGATGTTATAAATTTATAGCTGAAGTTAATTCTCTTCCTTGTACTCATGAAAGACAGGCTCAAACTTAAACAATGAGACTTAGCACATCAAACATGAAGGAGTTAAAATTACCATTCATGGTTGCACTGAATTTAGAAGAAGAAAGGTGCTATTTTTTTCATTCAATGTTTTTTAAACTCAAAAATATATCTAATTAGAACTAAATATAGAATCAATAATTATCATAAGAAGCTTATTTACAATTGAAATAATAAAATTATTTTTCCCCTAGAAAATGTTTTTGGGAAGACTGTAAAATTAAAACTATATTTGGTATTCTTTGCATTGCTTATTTTCCCATAAAAAGCCTATCAGTTAAAATGATGAATTTTAACCTTTTCCATTTCTCCCAGAGAACATTTAATTCATATTCTTCAGGCTTTTGAAACTGGTTCCCCATACTGATGAAGAAGTTATTGTTTTTATAATATTTACTAAGGCCCAGTTATTGAACCTTCATCAAGGACATTTCATTTGCTTTTAATGTGTAAATTTCTGAGAATCATTTTGGGAAAAAAGGCAGGCAAAAAAATATTAATATATGCAGCTAATTGTATAGTTTAATGAATTCAAATTAAGTCATAATATATTATATTAAATACAATTCATGTGGTGAATAGGAAATAAAAAGGTCATGACATCTAAGAATAGTAGGAAAAAGAGCTAGAATACTAATGGATCAAAATGTCCTGTAAAAAATATTCTTTTACTCTGAGGCTTTTTTTTCTTTTCAAACTAACTGTTCTCAAAACTACTCAGAAAAGTCAGAAATATGATTTTTCTGTGTTCTGTGACTTCAAGTAAGTGCAGGATTATGGTATACATCAAAATGTGCTATTTTCAGAAATAATCAGTTAAATCACAATGTTCTGAATGTTAATTATCTGAAAATGTGCACAATAAGCTATAATTTAAGAACAACACCTTGACTCTCTTTACAATGACAGATGCTGAAACATGTTGCTTAGAAGATGTTGACTCATCTAATAGAAAGAACCACTACTCAAATGGTTGCCTCAGAATAGTTACCTCATGTATGTAGACCCATGGAACATGGTACATGATATACATAGAAACATGACTTTTTCTAGTTCCTTCCGATCTAAGGAGGTTGTCATTGAGGAATAAGGAGAAAACATCTTCAACCTCTTCGCGTCATGATCCCTCAGTTGTATGATTTGATAGTTTCTATTGTGTAGTTTAGTGATACAAAATTATGCTAAATATATTAATCTCTTCTTCAAAATCACTTCCATAACCTTACTATAGTAATAACAGACTAATTCATGCTATTGTTCTATTAACAGTTTGATGATGTAAATTTTAGGCTATGAAAGTGAATTAGAAATTTTCAATATTCCAACTTACAGTCTGCGGTGACAATGCTGCTTCCCAGTTTCCTTTGCTGATTTATCTTGGCATGGAGATAGGCACATGGACTCCGGGGGAATACTACCTGGGTCAAAACCTGGTTCTACCCACTTGTTAGCTATGTGATCTTGGAGAAGTTACTTAATCTCTCCATGGCTTGAATCCTCATCTGTAAAATGTGGATATTAAAAATATGTAAATAGCAATTTTTGTTACCCAGTTTATAAGGCAGGAAGCCAAATCTCACACAGTTGATAGCAAATTCACAGATTAGCTAAAATCAAATAACTGGTACAAAATTGTAAATTTCTGGTTAGTAATTAGTAAGTAGCAAAACCAGGATTTGAAAACAGAATGATTTTTTTCCTCTTTGTTATTGCTGAATTGTGTTTATTCATTTTACAAGTGAGTATAAATTCTTCAGTGGATCTCTTCCTCCATGTATATAAACGTTAGCTTAGCAAGGGATTGTATTCATATTCGAGTAACATTTAATTTTGATTCAAACATATTTCTTTCAGATCTTTCAGAGTAAATCACTGAAAGTAAGACCACTTTGAAAATTCAGTGGTCTTCAGTAATTGAGTAGTGGACAAATGAAATGGTTAGTAAGTAAGAGCAGACAAAGCTTTCTCCCTTCACTCACCATGCTTTGCCATTGTCCTTTCTGGATATGACTGCATGCAAAAGGCAAGTACGGGAGCCACTTAAAACCTCTTTGATGTGACCAAATTTTTGGAACCTGCAGAAATAGCAGAGCCTCAGAATTTGAACACCTTAATGATGTCTGAATAACTCTGCATTTAACACTGCCATTACTTTATCAGGACTAGGAATAATAGTAGGGTTCTAAGTATATTCCCTTAATTATCAGCCAAGTTTCTCTCTCAAGCAGGGTGATAGAGTGGCAAGGACTGTTCCCCTCATTCACTGTATCCAGTAGGCACTCATGGAAGTTTCTAGAAAGTACAGTTGACCTTTGAATGACAAGGGGGTTATGGGTGTCTACTCCCCACATGGTGGTAAAAAAATATATAACTTTTGACTCCCCCCAAACCTGACTACTAAAAGCCTACTGTTGACTGGAAACCTTACTGAAAACATAAACACATATTTTACATATGGAAGTATACGTATATATACATGTACATATATATGTATATATATGTATATTATATAAGAAAATTTTAATGTTTATTTTTTTAAAGAGAGACAGCACAAGTGGGGAAGGGCAGAGAGAGAGTGAGAGAGAGAAGGAGACACAGAACCCAAAGCAGGATCCAAGCTCCAAGCTGTCAGCACAGAGCCCGAGGCAGGGCTCAAACTGATGAGCCATGAGATCATGATCTGAGCCGAAGTTGGACACTCAACCAACTGAGCTATCCAGGTGCCCCAATATATATATGTATATCATATAAAATATACTGTATTCTTACAATACAGCTGGGGGGAAAGGTATTAAGAAAATCATTAAGGAAATGAAAATACATTTACAGTATTCACTATAATGTGTATATACATATACTATATTTATATATTAAAAAAATCTGCATATAAGTGGACCCATGCAGTCCAACCCATGTTGTTCTAGGGTAACAGTCATGGGCAAGTAATTGTTACTCCTCCATTTATATATTTTATTGTTTATTTTTTGGAGCATTTGTGAGAAGTGTAGACAAATAGCTGTATCACATTACTATTGAGCATGAAAACCTTACCAGAATACTGAGTATATATTTATATACCTCAGAGATGAGGATCTCGCAGTTAGGGTTGGCAACATAAGGGAAGTGTTTCCTTACACACATGCACGCACACACACACACACACACACACACACACACACACAAACCCTGGAGGACTGTAGTCATAGAATTGAGAAAGGATTATATATGTGGCCCATCTTCAGCAGGTTTTGCTTCTCAGATGCAATTTTGCTTCTTTTAAAGTAACAGTGATAAATAATCAAATGGTGAAATAAGACAGTGATTGGATAATACATATTGTGCTTACATGCATTTCTGACTCTGAACTATTTGTCATTCCTTAAACATGCCTTATGTTTTCCTAAATATTTTCATCTTAATTAGAAGGTCTTTAGCACCTCATCTCTACCTGTTGAAATCATATCAGTTCTTTATATTCACATCCGATAAAGTCATCCATTAATATCCTTTAAGACCCACTTAAAAAGCCCACATCTATGTAAATCGTCTTTTGAGTCCTTGCAATTGGATGTGATTTCTCTTTTTTTAGACCATTATAACTATTTATAATTTTTATGACCTACACTGTGTCCTATATTGTCTTGTACTGTCATTTCTGTTAAACTGTTGTATTGTTCTTCTCCATCTGAAAATTGTAAACACCTAGAGGCGAAAAATGGTTTATCCATCTCTGTGTACCACACAGTGTCTAATACGTTTTGCAGATAGCATCCCCTCAATAAAAATTGAAATAAGTTTTATCCTTGTATCCTTTATCAAGTTATCCTTTCCTGGTAGTACCTATATCTGTGTTTTGCTACTTCGAATAGAATACTTTGTTGAATATCTGAAATTTCAGGAATATGGCACTTCACTTATCTTAGGACACAATAAATACAAGAGAAGAGTATGTAATTACTGCTCTCAATTGGCTTCAGCTTGTCTGATACCAAGTCTGAACATCACTTAATACAGCTGAGTTAACATCAGAGGAAATGCTTAATAACTGTTGTGTGTAAAATCTGAGCCTATGAATTAAGAAAGAAAAAGTGTATGCAAAACTTATCACTTATAAATCATCATAAACACATGGCATGGAATAAATATAAATACATCCAGGATACATAAGTAAATTTATTTAATTATATAAATATTTTATTTATTTATATACTTATATCTATATAATCTCCAGGATACATAAACAAATAAGATATACAGTGACCATTGAAATCCATTTTCTAAAGTCATAGCTCACATAACCCCTATTTTGCAAGTGGAATTTCCTAGTGTATTACTTTATTGTCCTAAAATTATTGCTTAATTTTAAGGGACTTCATTTAAGCTTCTTAAAATATGACATGGTAATCATTAGCATAATTTGTATAAATAACAAATAACAATGATGATACTGCAGTTCTTTTAATGAAATAATTCGTTATTTAAGCCGTCTAAGCATTATGCATGACAGCTACCCTATCAACAGAGGAGTTAATTCAATGCACATGGAAGAATAGTTTAAATATTAAGCAATCAATCAATCATGCTCTCATCCTAGTTAATGAATAAGACTATTACTTCAGTTGTTTCTTTTCTGCTGAAAGGATGAACATAATCAAATTGGAATTTTGTAGAAAATGAGGTGAATTAACATTTATACTCCATATTTACATATGCATATGATAGGTTAGACTTACTTGGAAATAATATTAAATAGATTAATGAAGATCAAGCTTATAAAAATTATTTTAGCTTTAGTCAGTCTTTGGTAATAAGGATGGAAACTGTTAATGTATTTTATGAACACGGCAGGTTCCATTGGTGACTAACAAGTAACTTACTGATTTTTACAAACATTGTAAGTAGCAGAGAAATTTTACTGTGTTTCACACCATGAAAGAATAATCTTTGTTACCACTTGATTATGGGTTTATACTAAGGAGAAAGAATAGTCTTAATAGTCTTTGTTACCACTCGATTATGGTCTTATACTAAGGAAAGACCCTGGATAAAATATAGAACAAATTCATCTGTGTCAGAGTAGGTTATGAAAACAGGGAAGGTACACCAAGATTTTTACTTCACTCTTGCAAATACGTAAGCAGAGAATACTTGTTGATAGTGACAAGATGTACTTTAATCAAGTAAGAACTAAGAAGATTTTGACAAAAAGAGATGGTGTGCTGTTACCTCTCAGGCCTCCAAAAGTGTCTAAGCAATTAACATATATAAAGTATCAGACTAACAAAGTATGGGACCTTTTGTGAATCGTAGGTAGGCAAGAATTAGAAAGTCTTATGGATAAGAGACTTCTACAAAGAAAGCAACAATCATTTGGTCTTATCAAAAAGAATTTATGATGAATAAATGTTTGGGAAATCTTTTTAATAAAACAACATCTTAGCGTGTATCTTCCTAAAAGTGAGGGTGCTTTAAATTAAGTGTTATTAAAGAATATGTGCATTTATAAGAAGTGATGGTGAATATTGATGATTAATTAACACATTAAAATTAGGGACAACTGTTAAGGGTTTATTTCTGAATTTTTATATTGAAAACTTATCATTTGTGTAACTTGAAATAGCATTATAAAAAGGACTGTAAGAAAAAATATTCAACAAGATTTAAATAACTACTTAATTAGCAACTATTTGAGATCACTGATTTTTATGGAACACAGAAAACGGTTTGTAAGAAAGAGGAAAATATCCCAAATTTTGAAACTAAAAATAAAGGGAACAAAAGAATTTTTAAAAGCTCTTTCATTCTATTGAATTGATGAAATATACACACAGGTGCTCTTCTAGAGTCTTCATTGGCGGAGCCCCGGGGAGGCTGTGTATGGAAGCAAAGTTGTCATAACCAAAAAACTGCTCATAATATGATGCCAAATATTTTGTCCCATTTAATGCCAACTGTTCTTTGTCTTCCTGCATCAAAATTTTGTTAGCTATTTTCTCCTTCACAGTCCTACATTTCAAATATCCCATAACATAATGTAAACTGATATGTATATTTTTAATAATAACAATTGAAATGCCAAAGAAAGATGCAGGGTTTCCTGGAAAGCAATGGAAGATAGTGAATTGCAGTGGCTGGAATCCAGCACAAAGTCACACAAAACATGTCAATGTGAAGACAATTAGCCCCTGGGGCGCTTGGGTGGCTCAGTCCATTAAGCATCTGCCTCTTGATCTTAGCTCACGGCTTGGTCTCAGGGTCACAAGTTCAAGCCCCGCATTGAGCTCCATGATGGGCTTGGAGCCTACTTAAAAAATAAATAAATAATTAAACACTGGTAAAGAACATTTGACAAAGAACCTTGACAAGTTTTATTTATTTATTTTTTTACTTTTAACGTTAATCTCCCAAACCTTATTTTGTCCTTTCTTCAAATAAAATTTTGGTCTTTGCTTTAAAGGGATTTACTTGGAGTGACTTTTTTTTTTCCTGGAACTGATTAACCTTAGATAATGAAGCTTGTTTTTGTTGTTGTTGTTGTTGTTGTTGTTTTAATGTTTATTCATTTATTTTGAGAGATAGAGAGAGAGATTTAGAGCACAAGCAGGGGAGGGGCAGAGAGAGCAAATCCTAAGCAGGCTCCACGCTGTCAGCACAGAGCCCGATGCAAGGCTCAAACTCACCAACCGTGAGATCATGTCATGACCCAAGCCAAAATCAAGAGTTGGACGCTGAACCGACTGAGCCACCCAGGCACCCTGTTAATGAGTTCTTATATTAAAACAAAATACAGTGCAACCATAAGTTGGTCAAAAAATAATAATAATAATAATACAGCAGTTGATTGGATAGTTCCTTGAATAAAAAAAAAAATTGGATTTGGACTTAGAAAAATGAAACAGGGAAGCAAATAGCCACTGCAAATAACCAGAGATAAAGTTTCCTTCCCAAGCAACCTCAGATGAGTTCTAAGTTCGGGGTCAATAAATCCAAAGAGCAGGAGATGAGAAGAAGAAATGGTCTAGGTAATTTATTACAGAACTTTAATTAAAACATCTGAGCCAGCCTGAGCTTCCCTCCTCCCATCCCCTTGTCCTACATAGAAAGTACTGGTCTCAACTGTTGTGGCCTGATTTACAACTGAGATCCACTCTTTAAATTAAATGACAGTTATGCCACAGGAAGTTACAAACGTTAGTGTCAGGGCCTGAGGAAAAGAAATAACTTCTGAGGGGAAAAATTTAAAAACATGCAAGACCCTTTTTGCCTAGTTTTATTAAATTTACTGAAGTATTTCAGTCAAAGAGTAAAATCTTCCTTATTTTGTGAATGGCGCTATGGTCAGGCATTTTGCAGGCCAGCATCCTACCTACAGGCATCCTCTTGTGTGGAGCTGCCCATCACCCTTCCTTACAAAGGAAGTCATCTCCTGTGGAAAGAGACCCATAGAACTAAAAAAGAAACCTGTATTAGCTCCATATATTAAACAACATGGTTATTTTCATTAAAATGAAACCAAAAAACCCCCAAAGATTACCAGACATATATAGAATGACAAAGACATGAAAAGACCACATTGTTACCACATTACTCAGGAAGAAAGCTTGGAAACAATAATCATAACACTATTTGCTAATAAATTTCTATGGAGAGATTGTGTAGGCTAAATCATACATTGAAAAATAGACCCAGCTGTAACAAAGCCAAGAGCAAAGAGAGCAGGTAAAATTTACTTGGCTTTTGAAATAAGAAAAAAATTAATGAATGAACTGAATAATATATTACCAAGGCTAAAAACCAAATCCTTGATCAAATAAACAGATAATGTTTACTTAGTGGTTATAATAGGTTAGGTATTATTCAATAAAATTGGTATATTTTTAACTCATACGATCTCACAACAAATCTACGAATTTGAGACTCTTACCATGTCCATTTCACAAATGAGGAAACTGAGGCAGAGAGAGACTGACTAAGTAGCAGAGACTCTATAGTTATTAATGGGCAGTTACACTTTGTTTTTTAAATTACTTATTTATTTTATATATTTTATTTTATTTTTATAGTGTTATATTAGTTTCAAGTGTCTAATATAGTGATTCAATAATGGGAGCAGCCATATGCTCCAGGTGGTCTTGAGAAAAAAACACACATCTAGCAATTGGTCTTGAAATTATAGACTATAAAAATACAAAAGAAAGAAAAATATGGAGTTAAAACACTATCTATATCTATATCTATATCTATACACACATATATATGTTGTGTTGTACATATATAAACATAAATATACATATATACTATATTTATACTACACACACACACACACACACATATATATGAAAGCGAGAGAAAGAGATTGAGAAGATATCAATGAGATCCATTATTTATTCAATCAGAACAATAACATAAACACGACATAAAAAATGCCCTGATTAGAAAAAATACACATGGGTTTTTCTATTGAAATGTTCCACTGAACAAAAACAGGAGAAAAATTTTGAAGACTCATTCTTAAACATATCCAAGTCAGATTTCAGAACACTAAGGAGATTGCAAAATTCTAAGGATCCAGAGGCACAAGTCAGGTTACTTCAATACAATAACAATAAGAATGGCATCAGATTTTGCATCATCAGTAGCTGTGTCTGAGGACAAAATAAAATACCTCAGGACATGACAAAATTTATAAAATGTATTGATATGTTTAACAACAAATATATTATTTTTACAGAGCATAAAAGGATCTGTAAGAAAGGTCAAAAATTATATGAAATATTGTTAATTTTCAGAAAAATTAGTGTAAAAATAGCTGTGTTCAAACCTTTCCTGCCAAATGGGCAGGAACAAGTCTCTTAAAATGACTTTAATAAGGGGTGCCTGGGTGGATTAGTTGGTTAAGTGTCTTACTCTCGATTTTGGCTCAGGTCATGATCTCACAGCTTTATGGGTTTGAGCCCCACCTCAAACTCTGTACTTTCAATGAAGAGTCTGCTTGGGTTTCACTCTCTCTCTCTAATCTCTCTGCCCATCCCCACTTGTGCTGTCTCTGTCTCTCTCAAAATAAATAAATAAACTTAAAAAAATGACTCTTTAGTAAGAAGAAGAGTTTAACTTAATAATATCTTAAAAACAACAGTAACGGCAACAACATCAAAGGCCATTTAACAATAACTGCAATATTAAGTTTTAGGGGCAATTGGGTGGCTCAGTTGATCAGGTCCTGACCTCATGGTTCTTGAGATTGAGCCCTGCTTCGGGCTCTGTGCTGACAGTATGGAGCTTCTTTGGGATTCTCTCTCTCCCCCTCTCTCTGCCACCCACCCCCCAAATAAATAAATAAACTTAAAAAAAATAAAAGTTTTATTAAGGAATACAAATGCTAACACTTGTGGAAATAATGAACATTGGATTTAGAATGGAAAGGGGACAGAAGCTCCAGTGGAAATTCTGTGTGATCTATAAGAGGTAAAATAAATTACATAAAAATTAAAAGGACTAATTTGAGACATATTTGAGCATGAGCAGTTTATCACTTTGGCCAAATCCATTCTTTTCTTTGGGACCAATCATACCCCCTGGATCTCTACAATAACTCATATAAATGCAATGCTGCAAATTCTACATATGTATCTTATAATTGAAAATTGACCTGTAAAATATTAATAACATAGCTTTACTACAGAGTATAATTCAGTATTCATATTTACAGATAATGTAAACTTAACAAAATCACTTCATATCCTTCTGTACAAGCACAATTTTCTACTATTATTTCAATTAAAAGAATTGTATGTATTATTACTCTAATCAAAAGAATCGTATGCCTTCTAAATTTTCATATTTAGACCCCTCAAATTTTGTGTTTTTTTCCCTATATTCAGACACAGCATCACATAATAAATATTTATCTTCTTTGTCAAATATTCTATGTATGACTATAATATTCCGGTGTTTTTCAACATGTTGATATTGAAGGATTTTGTCTCCTAAAATACTGCAAGGCTTATATGGTATTTATACATTCGAAAGAGCTAAATTGGTAGGCAATTTAACTCTGGTGCATTTTTGTTCCATTGTAACTGCTTTCTCTATAAATGACTAACATGCTTTCTTTCTGCTTTCCCTTTTGCTTTCATTCCTTTCCATCCCCACACCCTAAGTTAGGCTAAAATAATGTAATGAAATACATGTACATGAAAAAGTTGGTAGAGAAGGCTGTTGGTTCGCTTATTTATTTATTTATCATATTCCTGACTTCTTAGGTAAATTATCTCAATTAACTTTAACTCTCCAAAGTCAGTGCAGATACCCAGGCAGTTCTCATTCTATTTCAGTTGTCAGCTGATAATCCTTGATTTTTGAACAAAGATGTATCTCTAATTGAGGGACTAATTGCAGTAATGGAAATAGTAAATATTATCAAAATGGAATAAGTTGTTTCAAGAAATCCAAGAATGGTTAGGCGATAGAAGGAAAAATGAGTCTAATCATTTGTATGGTCATCTATACATTAGACCAAGTTCAAGTTGGTTAACCACAAAATAATTTGAGAACCATGACATCTTTGGTTTGCTTTTATTTTCAGCTGTCTTCGTAAAGATGCAGTCTGTCTAACCGCCAAAAACCAGACGCTCTTTGTGTTTCATGTCTTTAAAACCGTGGGATATAAGTAGGATTCTGTCAGGTAAAATAAGTGTAGGAACAAACAACAGAATCCACACCTTGTGAGCAGCTACATATTGCCACATTAAGCATTCCAGAGCCTCTCTCTCCTCACTCCATGAAAATTGCAGTTGAGTTTAACATACCAAAACCCTTTGACTGCCAGAGGCACTGGAATTGCTCTGCTGAAAATACTTTCGGAATCCTTAGGGGGTCTAATGTGGGGTGAGCTCCCCTGGTGCTTGATTAATACTTTGTCTCCTCACACACTGCAACGCTTGCAGGGCATTTATACTAGCCATTCCATAAAAAACAATGCAGAATCAGCAGAGAACTTTTGCTTTGAATTGCTACATCCACTTTACAATAGTGGTAGTGACATAGTTTCTTAACATTTTAGCAACAAACAATCTACCGTGGGGCACTATTCCATTCAAAAGTAAATGAGATTGCTTCGTTTGCAGTCAGTCCATATCCAGTGTGTGGTGGTGCTTTTGTTGTCGTTTCCTTTGGGAGAGGTTGGAGATACCCCGGGAGAAGCTTCTGTGAGAACCACTCGCTGGAGGAAAACATCTGCCCGACCAGCCATATAACCATTCATACAGAGAATTAGAATTCCCCTGTTGTGGTTTGAACATAAACTGTAATTGCAATATTACTTTAACGGAGCTTTCAACTATGTCTTGTTCCAAAAATGAAATTTAATAAGTACGACTCCAAAGTGATATGTGTTTGGTATTTTATGTTTCATTATAATGTACACAGAATCGGAGGTAGACATCTTATTGTTCTGGCATCTAAGAAAATCAAGTTAAAAACTGAATATACTTTCCTGTCAGAAAGAAAAACTAAGCTTATTTTAGGAAAAGAGCTTCGCATATACTATAATAATATAAGAAATTCCTCATTAGGTATACCAACTCTATATGAAAAGTAAAAGTTTGGTTTGCTTTTTCATTTAATTTTAATTCACTTGTTCTGAGGTAAGAAAAGCTTGCGTGTAGTTTGGAAAGGCTTTGAAACATTTTCTATATGAAATTTCTATAATGTCATTACTTTTTGCTGTAACACCACTCTCCTTGTTAAATCGTGATTCTCTTAACGTCCTAGCTGCAAAATGGAAGTCATGGTTTTCATAACAGGAAATTTATGCATTTTCACATTAGCTGATCAGTTGAATGGATCATAAAAAATACTATCTGTGGACTATTTCATAAGTCAGTTCAGCATTGTAAAGGGTGTAATTAATACCTTTTTTATTGTACGAAGAAAACTCTCCCTAAATTTAAACCATGAAAGATACAGACTGTGGTGTATAAAGATGCCTTAAAAGTTGGGTTAAAAACGTGTACAAAAACAATAATAATACAGGAAGCTGGGTGGCTCTGTGGGTTAAGCGTTTGACTTAGGCTCAAGTCATAATCTCACAGTTTGTGGGTTTGAGTCCTACCTTGGGCTCTGTGCTGACAGCCCTGAGCCTGCTTTAGATCCTGTGCCTCCCTCTCTCTTTGTCCCTCCTCCCATTCATCCTCTGTCTCTCTCACTCTCAAAAATAAATAAACATTAAAAAAAAATTAAAAAAACAATAACAATAATGTTTCATTTATTAAGCACCAGCTAGGTAGGCTTCAAACACTTTGATGTGAGAAACAAAGGCAGAAGGAAATGGCAGATAAAATTAAATTTCCTTGTAACCTGCAGCCCATTGACAAATACTTGAGGCTGGCAGAGTAGAACATTCCTCCAAGAACTCCATACTGTCTTAATGTTAATGCTTTGCTGGAGGGAGAAACAACCTCAGCTTGACAATATCCAGGCCTCTGGGATCCTGGGAGACTTCTTTAGCATATGAAAATCCTTTTGGAAACTTCCCTTGCCTTTTCCTCCTCCAGCTCCCCAGTATATAATCAGTCACTCCTCATAATCCTGGGGCAACTTTATCTTCCCACGGGTACTGGATACTGTCCCCACGCTTTAATAAAATCACCTTTTTGAACCAGAGATTCCTCAAGAATTCTTTCTTGCCTGTCGGCTCCGGACCCCCCACCATCACCCCAAAACCGCAACAACTTTGCTTACCTATTCCTTCCTACTGCAATTGAGTCAAACAAAGATAAAGAACAAAAACAAACAACAGAATCCACTATCTCAGTATGGTCTGATGTGGACATAGCTGTGTAAATAATTGAATTTTTTTTAGTTTATTTATTATTTTGAGAAAGACAGAGGCAGCACAAGGGGGGAGGGGCAGAGAGAGAGAGATTTTGAGAGAGAGAGAGAGAGAGAGAGAGAGAGAATCCCAAGCCCAAATCTTCTCATACCAAATTCAACTTTAAAAAGTATACCGT
The DNA here is from genome assembly GCF_027475565.1 of Acinonyx jubatus. Classification (NCBI taxonomy): domain Eukaryota; kingdom Metazoa; phylum Chordata; class Mammalia; order Carnivora; family Felidae; genus Acinonyx; species Acinonyx jubatus. The sequence continues at coordinate 33,389,659 of NC_069380.1, read as the reverse complement.
GCCAATATTTCATAATACAAATAAAAATAAAGAATAATACTGTAGCCATTGTTGGATATCATTCAAATTTGGTTTCAAGTATTCCTTAATTAAAGTCTCCTATTCTTTATCAAGAGTGCTATTTTAACAGAACTACCTCTGCAGGTGGCAAATACACCCCTTCCAGTTTTATAAGACACACTTGATTAAAAATGGTTTTTAATTCTAAGAAGCTTTGAACTAATATAAATTTTGCTAAATAATAGTGCTGGTTTTATACTAATTTTACTGCAGCTTATCAAATCCTTGATATAATTCTTATTCTTTCCTCCAGATCCTTAAATTTTTTTTTCTTTTCTAAGTGCTGATAAACATTTCAGTGAACTATTCTTTTTACAAGGAAATGAGATTAGCTCAAGAAAAATTTCGTAGAATTTTTTTCTCACTTTGGTTTCTTAAAATGGAATTTTCCTGTTTTTAGCCTGCTGAGGGGATAATTAACTAATAACTCTGAATGGCATAATTGTAACTTGATGGTTTTGAAATATCACCTACAATGCCAATGCCATCCTGCCAACATGCATACTTATCCATAGCCTTTTTCATATTTCCTATAGCAACTATTCCAAACTTTTACTCTGCACATTTTCCTTACTCACCTTGGCCCACAGCAAATAAACAGAGTAAATACAGTGCTCAGAGCTTTAACTTTCATTGGTGCCCTGGGATCAAATCTATCTGTTTCTGAAACTTTCTTTTTTTTTCTTTTTTAAACTTTTTTAATGTTTATTTATTTTTGAGAGAAAGAGAGAGAGAGAGAGAGAGAGAGAGAAGGAGACACAGAGTAGGAAGCAGGCTCCAGGCTCTGAGCTGTCAGCACAGAGCCCAGTGCCAGGCTTGAACTCACGGATCGAGAGATCATGACCTGAGCTGAAGTCTGATGCTTAATCAACTGAGCCACCCAGATGCCCCTGAAACATTCTTTATATTCCTCTTGCATCAGCCTCCCTCCTTATCTATTATTTTCTCTTTTGGTTTCTTGTCACTTCCAGCTTCTTTGAAAATAACAAAAACAAGAATAAAAAGTTTCCATTTCCTCAAATCAATTCACATTTCCATCACAGTTGGACTTCCAGTCCAAAATTCTTTCTCTGCTGAAGTCTCCCATGCAAAGGCTTAAGTTTTCGTTTAATGTGACCTACTGTTAGCTTTTGACATTGCTACTGGGTATACCCTCTGTATTTGTGAAACTCCCCTGTCCCTTGGATCTCAGGAGTTTACTCTTCTGTGTTCTTCTATCATGACTATAACGACATCTCAGAATTCTTAACACATCTCTCTCCTTCCACACAATAAACCTTGGTGCTGTCTATTAGACATTGGCCAATCTCTTGTTCCAGATGCTGTCCTTGAGTGGAATCATCTTTAGAATCATCCAGTCTTATAATTTCCAGTCTATGGATGATTGTAATATCTATGTTCTTCCTCTGTTCCGAGATCCATTACTTTCAGTGTATCTCATAGATGACTTGAAATTGACATGACTCAATCTAAATCGATTAGCTTGTACTTCTAAGTCTTACTCCACCTGTATTGTCTTGGTTAATGATGTCATCATTTACTTAATTTTACAAGAAATATTAGAGTCAACTTCCGCTGCTTCCTTTCCCTAAATTTCCACTTTTCCTATAATCAATGCATTAATATGTCCTATTATTTTATTAGTTAGAAATCTATTTTTAGGGGCGCCTGGGTGGCTCAGTTGGTTAAGCGTTGGACTTGGGCTCAGGTCATGATCTCGTGGTCCGTGGGTTCGAGCCCCGTGTCGGGCTTTGTGCTGACAGCTCGGAGCCTGGAGCCTGTTTCAGATTCTGTGTCTCCCTCTTTCTCTGACCCTCCCCTGTTCATGCTCTCTCTCTGTCTCAAAAATAAATGTTAAAAAAAAAGAAATCTATTTTTAAATAGATTTTGAGATATAGCTTAAGTTTGTCATTAAGGCATTGTGTAGACATTGACTTCAATTTAGATTTTAGAACATGTAGTGAAGAAAAAAAACTAAGAAACATAAACTCAGAAGAAAATCACATGATTTATTTGTTTTTAAAGAATTAACATGAGGTTTGATAAAAATATTCATTAATCACAGTTATTTTTATGGTTTTTTTTAAATCACAAAACCATATCATTAAAAAATTAAAATATTAGAAGCCATTTTAATGTATCTATTTTCATTATTTTTACTAGATTTTTTTTTTAGTTCAGATTCTCATCATAATGTACCAAATTTCCTAATTGTTCTACCTGCCTTGGAGATTTTCCCTTCTATTCTTTTTTCCTCCTGCTTTTGTTTTTGTTTCATTTAGGTTTAGTTTTCTAAAAGTCAGAAATGCACAATCAACCACACTATACTGAAAATACTGACACGTGCAAGGAAAACTGATCTTTTGTACTTTAACTGATTCAGTCGTGTAAGCCCTTCTACCTAATATGATAAGGAAAAAAAAACCCCAGTTTTTAGTTTGGTATCAAAAATTTAGTTTTGTAATAATTTAAGTAGTCTATCTTATATGTTCATTCTTCTTAGGGAAAAATTATCAGTGTCTAAAATTTTGTTCACCCAAATTCTTTCCCCTTTCCTCTTATTCTGTACCAATAGGTATTTCAGACCATGAAGGCAGATATGGTTTAGTTGGCCAAGTGGCCTCTACTATCCTGGGTCTAGTAACTCTTGTCTCTCTTCCCTCACAGTTTATGAAGATACTGTTGGTCCTTCTTTTTTTGTAATGCAAGTGCCTGACATAAGCTTTGATTTCATAGGCATTCGTTTCAAAGAGGTATCCACTTCAAAGACAGCTGTATGGAATAACACATTTCCAGCCACAGGACTAGATAAACATCAGCTCCCCTGCCCCCTTCCCGCCTCCCCCCTGCAAGCCGTTTTTGTTTTCTAGAACTTGGTTGATTTCAATAACTGACCATTTAGTCCCCGTGTTTTTCTCTGCCAGTGCTTAAATTCCCACTTTGGAGTTTTCAGTTTACCAATAAATAGTGAACCCGAGAAAACCTAGACTCCAGCCTTATACCCCAATAAAAGCAGAACCCCAGGTTTGTGCTCCTTCTCTCTCTCTCTACTTGGGAACTCACTCTGTGGTCCATCATGTATCCTCCAGAACTTGTAAATAATAATATCTTGTGGGCTTTTTTTTTTTCAAAGTTTACTCATAGTTTTTGCTGTAGACATCTTGTAATCATAAGAACCACAAGAGCTGGTCCAGACACAACATTGGTTATTAATAGGCTGAGATCAGCACAAAACAGAGGTAAAGGGAAAGATCAAGTGAATGTTTCAAATTGTTTTCCCTATAATACTTCCTTAATAAAATTTGATGATACTTTTTTTTCCCCAGGTCTTGGGAAACTACAGATGGTTTCTTGTTTTTGTAAATAAAGTTTTATTATGACAGAACCACATCCATTCATTTACATATTGCATATGGCTGTTTCACACTACAGCAGTAAATTTGAGTAGTTGTGAATAAATGTCCCACAAAGCCTAAAATGTTTATTATCCAGCCCTTTACAAAAAATGTTTGTTGAGCTCATGCTAGCTAGAGACAAAAATTCAAAAATATTTTGTAGTCTGGCTCCAGATGATCAATCCAAACCATCACTTGTCCACATTCCTAATAATCCCTTTCATAAAAACCATTTTACAGTTTTTCCCCCCTGAACACACTGTATTCCTTCATACCAGCATAATAGTTTCTTTTATTGTATTTTTTTTTGTCCAAAATATCATTTACCCACTTCCTCACTCCTTCTTTGATGTCTATTCATGTATCATTGGCCTCTAAGAAGTCTTGTCTAAGATTTCCAGGTCTTGTTCTGTGCTTTTTTTCACTTCAGGGATATCATTTTAAAACTTAGCATAATACTTCATTATTCCAAAATTTTATCTTCCTCCATACTATGACCTCCTGGTAAATAGATAGAAAGTCTAATTTACCTTACCACTTCTTGCTGGGCCCTGGCCTGTGGAGCACAAAATAAGCTTTAAGTTAATTAATTAAACATTTTAAAATAATACTGGCCTATAATAATACTGACCTATAATACATATATACCTATATATATGTATATTTTCATAAACAAATATGTTTATTTGCTCAATAGTGTGCTAATAAACTCATTCAACATATATGTATCAAATGTTCATCACATGTCAGGCATCATATTAAGTGCTGTGGATCTAATGAAGATTGAGGACGTTTTTGGGAACACATAGATCTTACCCTTAAATAGTATTATTATTTTTTTGTTTTGTTTTACTTTGCACTTGATTATTTATTTATTTATTTATTTGTTTGTTTGGAGCAAGAGAGATAAGTGAAAGGTGGGGAGGGGCATAGAAAGAATCCCAAGAAGGCTCCACTCCTAACATGAGGCTTGACACTGGGCTGAAACCCACTAAGCACAAGATCATGATGTGAGCCAAAATCAAGAGTTGGATGTTTAACCAACTGAGCCACCCAGGAGTCCCAATAGTATTGTTTTTGTATTCTGAATTTTTACTTGCAGCAAATCGTTTCAACTGCTTAACTCCCTGTTCAGTTGTATAAATCAATCTCCAACCTTCAATTATCTAGAACTTTTTTTATGACCACTCATTCAATTAAATGTGAAAATTTAATTGTTCTATGGTAAAATGAATGTTTTCATGATAAAGTATTTAATTGATATATACTTGAATGTTAATATGTATATGGATATTCTTATACGTTCTAGCTATTTAATATAATAGAATGTGCACCAATATCTCTGTCTTCTTAATGTGGTTACTTTACAATTCAAAAAAAAACAACACGAGAGCTTAAAAAGTAAAAACAAAAGAGAGGTTATATTATAATATGTGGTTTCTTGTGTGTTCTTTTAATGTTTATATTCATTAACTTTTAATATTTAATTTCCCATTTTCACAAGCATATGAATATTCTTGAAGCTAATTTTTCACAATTAAGGTATTTGATTGATTAATAAACATATTACTTTATCATGCTGGAATGCAAGATTTATCCTGCCCCCTAATTCTCATGATTAAACACATTTCCACATTTCCTTTGATACATAATTTTAATGTTTATTTATTTCTGAGAGAGAGAGAGAGAGTGGGGGAGGGGCAGAGAGGGAGACACAGAATCTGAAGCAGGCTCCAGGCTCTGAGCTGTCAGCACAGAGCCCTATGTGGGGCTTGAACTCATGAACCATGAGATCATGACCTGAGCTGAAGTTGGACGCTTAACCAACTGAGCCAGCAAGGTGCCCTAATGGATAATTTTAAGGTAATAATAATAATAATTAAAAAATTGGTGAAAAACTTTGGTGACATTTAAATTAGAAGGTCCTCTTTTCATGATTTTGTTCTCATCTCACTATTCTTCATAAAATTCATAAGAACACTTAAAAAAAGGGTTGAGCTAAGAAAACAATGACTGTAAAGGCAGTTTGAGAAATTTATCTCTATTTTAATTAATGTGACTGAAATAATTTTAAAAACACAAGTTTCTCAGTATAACTATTGTTCTGTTCTCAATAAACTGAATTTTATCATAAGCAGGTCATTGTTTTATTAAAATATATATATTTTTTCTACATGTAGTTATTGAGTGTCTACTATTTGCCAACATGGTACCCAGTATGGGAGGTTTAAAGATAAAATGATAGCCTAGAGAGATGCACTAAATAGAGTTGTAAACATTGATAGAGTAATAAACACTCAGATCACAGATCGTCTCCTTACCAACATGTGGATTTGCTAATGTACTTTAATGAGCTATTGAGTTTTTATACTACAAAGCACTAGGAGTTTCAAATCTTCCTTATGGCTGTATCATATAAATCTACCACTGATCTTTTTTGAAACGCCACTTAGTGTTAATTACTAGAATTGGGTCACCAACAAGCAAACTATTCAATTCCATTTTGATGACAACTCACTTCAGAGTAATTCTACTAATATTAACGTTGCCCTTCAGAACACTACTTCCTTCTTGACATGCTGAGATAATAATAATTAGTAACATGTATTCAGCACTTGCTATGTGGCTTCCATACCATGACTCAGTTAAATCTCAATTTTATGGTATTCTTTGAGGTATGCAAAATTTTCAAACCTGGGTCTGCAGGAGCCCACCAGGGGAACCTGGTGCTGAGGGTGCCATCTGGGGCTTCTGGAGCTGGCAGGCACTGGGGAGAGAAGGGCGGGTTGGTAGATAGGTGTGGTCTGGTTGTGTTCATGTGAGCCAGCTGGCAGCCTGGTGTCCTAGGAGCTGCCTGTGGTCATCTGAGTCTGCAAGTACAGGTAAGATAGAAGACTGGGTTCCCTGGAGTCTGTGGGAAGCCCAGTGCCACAGGATCCACCTGGAACCACAGGAGTCTGCCGACTGTCAAGGTGAGTTGGACATAGGCTGGAAGAATCCTGTAGGGAGTCACCTAGACCCACAGGGGTTGGCCTGGTACCAAGGTGGGCCAACTCTGAGGTGGCCTGGTGCTGGGGTAAACTGGCTCTCAGATCTGTAGTGAAGTCAAGCTCACTTTATTCTCCTCCCACGTGGAAGGTGACCCTTTCCACCCTGGGCTGCTCCAGTATGAGGAAAAGATAATGGAGATGGTGTGCATTTATCTTTCCTACCTTCCTGAATGCATTTTTTCTTATTTCTGTGCTTTACCCAGGTGCTATAATCTCTCACCTGTAATTTTTGCTCTTGTGAAGGTGTATTTATGTGCATATAGTGGTTCAAATTTATGTTTCTAAGGGATCGGAAGATAAGTAGTAGATATTCCTATGCCACCACTTTGCTGGCATCACACTTGCGTTTCGACTTTGGACTTTAAATGTTACAGTTGATGCTAGAATGAGTTAAGACTTTTGGTGCTGTTGGGATAAATGAATAGATTTTATCTGTGAGAAGGACATGGATTTTGGGGGTCCAGGGGTAGAATGTTGTAGACTGAATGTTGTGGTATCCCCAAAATACATGTGGTGAATTCCTAACACCAACTGTGATGGTATTTGATGGTGTGGCCTTTGGGAGGTAATTCTATTTTGATGAGGTAAAGAGGATGGAACACCCATAATGGGGTTAATATCCTTATAATAAGAGGGAAAAAACAGAGCTTGTTCTTCCTGCCTTGTGAGGACACAGAGAGAAGGCAATCATTTGCAAACCAAGAAGAGAATCCTCACCAGAACCCAAACAATGCTGGCTCCCTTATCTCAGACTTCTAGCTTCCAGAACTTCGAGAAATAAATTTTCTGTTGTTCAAACCATCTACTCTGGTTTTTTTGTCATGAATGCCTGAGCAGACTAAAACATTATGCTGCTGCTGGTTTTCAAAAATGTTCTTTAAGCTTCACTCAAGGAAGAATAGACATATATTTATTCTCTCCAATACTAATATAAAAACTAAATAACATAAAATATAAATTATACTAGCATCCAAAAATAAGGAGATGCTTTGCGGGGAGAAAGATCACAAAGAAGAGACACGTCTGTTAGAAGTCTGCTTTTGGTTACTAATGAAATTCAAGAAAATGTGTTTGGGCAAGGAAAGGGAGAAGACAAAAGATGTAACGGAAAAATTAGTAAAACAATAAGTTGAATTAGTAATTGTCCCCCTGAGAAGAAAAGCAAAAGAAAACAGATCACTAATGACAGAGACAAAATATTGTATCAGAGTAAAAGTCATCGTGAATGATGCAAATAACTGAATCTACATGATTGGGTAGGAAAAATATGAGAGATTATAAATTTTCCTGGAGAAGAGAAGAGAAAGAGAAAGCTGAGTAGAAACAACATTTAAAGATTCTGTGAAAAAATGAGAATTTTCTGCATTAAAATGTTTCTATAAATCAAGACTTACTCTGTGTTAAAGGAAGTTAACTGAGAATCAATCATTAGGTAGAAATATATTGAACTAAAATATTTTCCCATATATTGTTAGAGAAAAATAGACCAATCTAAAGAGCTGAAGTGAAAATGTATAACTGAACAAATAAATACTGGGCAACTTACTTTTCTTGTAGGGATTGTGGTACTAGTAAGGTAGTAAAAAGATTTAAAAAGGTAAATGGATCCAACAAGTGTACTTACCTATATAACAAAACATAGATCTTCCTCAATTTATGATGGGGCTACATCCCAGTAAATAGTGTAAGTTGCAAATGCATTTAATACACCTACCAATCATCATGGCTTAGCCTAGCCTACCTTAAATGTGCTCAGAACACTTCTATTAGTCTACAGTTGGGCAAAGTCATCTTACACAAGGCCTGTTTTTATAATAAAGCGCTGAATATCTTATGCGATTTTTGTGAATACTGTACAAAAGTGAAGAACAGAATGATTGTATGAATACAGAATACCTGTAAGTGTATTAGCTGTTTCCCCTCATGATTGTGTGACTGACTGGTAGCTTTGGCTGAATGCCACTGTCCAGCATCATGAGAGAGTATCATATCACATATTGCCAGCCTAGGAAAAGATTAAAATTCAAAATTTAAAGGATGGTTTCCACAAAACTGCTTTGCTTCTGCACCATTATAAAAATTAAAAAAATCTTAAGTTTGAGTCACCGTAAGTTGGAGACCATCTGTACTCAAAGATTCAACTAATGAAGAGAGGGGTCTAAATTAAGCATTCACAGAGGTGAGATTATGGTATAAAATAAACGTCAAACAAAAACAGGAAAGAGAAAATAATAGGGGTAAAATTAAAAATTAGTAAATTAGGTAGCAGAATTAAAAACAATTTATTTATCATTATTAAAACATACATTCCTAGTTAATTTGAGGAAGAGAAATAAAACAAATGTACAAATTTAAAATAAAAATTTTATAGAATTATAATTGAACTATTTAGCACATATATTTTCAGAAAGCATTTGAAAAATCAGAATAAATTAAAGATTTTTAGTAAATATAAATGATCAGTAGGTCTTACAGAAGAAGTGGAGAATGAAATTAGACCTATAGCTCTGGATATAATAAAATAATTTTTTTCTAATAAATATTAGAAATTTGTTAACTTTTGCCAAGAGTGGCTTTTTAAAAAAAAATATATATCATAGGGCTGTCTGAGTGGCTCAGTCAGTTAAGTGTCAGATTCTTGCTTTAGGCTCAAGTCATGATCTCATGGTTTGTGAGTTCGAGCTTGCTGTCTGGGTCTGCACTGACAGTGTGGAACCTGCTTGGGATTCTCTCTCTCCCTCTCTCTGTGCACCTCCCCTGCTCTCTCTCTCAATAAATAAATAACATTAAAAATTCTTAAAAATATATATATTGTAAAGGTGTTCCAGCGTATAGACTAGAATACAATATCTCTAAGTCACTTTACCAAGGTAGGAAACATTTGCTATGAAAACTTCACAAAAATAGTACAAAAAAACTACTAAACACAAATCTCATGTTTGAACATTAAAGGGAACATCTTAATTAGATATACTGTGTATATTATATATAAAACATATGTATAAAACATATATATAAAACAAAACTAGCAAAACAAATCCAGCAATATATAATCAAATGGGATTTTTTTATGTGAATTCTCAGAAAGGATAATGTGATCAGTTGATGTTTCAATGTATAAACATAATTCATTTCACCATAGGTAAAGGGAAAAATATATTTATATAGTTGATAAAATTTGATAAAAATTAAATATATAACATTGAAAAGTTGTTAATAAAATATGAACAGAAGAATATGTTTTCATATGTCATGAGGATATCGATTGTCATTCCCATTTAATTTTAAGAATTTTTTCTGCTTTTGCAAGAATATTGAATTTTCATCCACTGTAATAAGATAAGAAATAAAATAATAGGGTTTTTGTGGGAGAAAAGCCTATTCCTTCTTTCAAAAAAACTATGTCCTATCTAGAAAGGGCAATACATTGATTTAAATGCCCTCAGGAATAATGATAGATCAGTTAATAGGATAGTTTTAAAATAAGAATTTAAAAATCAATGATTTTTCCCATATTTGACAATTACTTGTTAGGCATATTTGACAATAACTTGCTAGGCAGAGTAGTAGAACAGGACCCCTTTTTCACAATTAACCAAAAATGTACATTTAAAATGATTGATTATCCAGAAATCTAAATCCCAGTAGGATGCAAGCATTAAAAATTTTTCTAATTGGGTTTTCCCAAAGATGGCTCATTTCTAAAATCCTATGTTTGTAATAATGGAAGAATAATTTAATAAAGTGCTCAGTAAATGACATGGCTGTGATCTGCTCTGTACAGATGAGCAGGTGGTCAGGTCTTTCGGCTCAATTCACATAACGACATGGGCGGTGTGGGTTGTAATTAATGGATGGTAAATGGCTCTGTCAGAAGCTATTTCATGTGGCTAAAAAATGTCACACATTTTCTAGGGACATAGGTTTTGAATTTTTGACTAGAAAACTCCAGATTTATACACTGAAGTGGAGATATTAAAAATTAAGTGGTAGTTAAGCTGATAGGATCACAAATGCATAGTGTCAAAAGTGCTGTTGTCTAGTCTTCACGGTGATTTTCTGAAGACTCTGGCAAAATAAGCTTAGTTGAAAAGGTATTTTGTAAAAGACTTAATGTAGTCTTTTTTGTTAAACAACATGCATCACTAGATCTTTAAATTTTTAATGAAAATCAGTGAATTTTGCAAAACCTGACTCTTTATACAACTGGTAGAGCATACGCATTATTTCTGCTTAAATCTATAAATTCTAGTTTTTCATACAACATGCTATATTTCCCATTTCCAAATAAGGCAAATTATTTTAAATGAATGCAAACATGATTGAACAGTGCTAATCTATTTTTTCATTGAATGGCATCGTTGCATAAAGGAGGGTGGTTCACTGACACCCCACTGCTGCCAGCGTATGGGTATAAAGATTTGGGGGGGGATAGTTTACAAGTCAAAAAGTAGCAGAGAACATGCTGTCCTCTGAATTCTCATTATTTCGCAGTATGGAGGGGCATGGAGCTGTTTTGTTCACGTGATAGCCAAGGTGTCAGCAGATGGAGGGCCAAATTCCGTCAAAAGACTTGGCGTGGGACCAGATCACACCACAGGAAAAAGCAGGGAGAAACACACCCACACCACATTACATATTTGCAAGTTAGCAGCCTAATATGAGCCAAGGAACACCTAGTTTCTCCATACCACAGGAGCAGCACTAGGAGTGTGCATAGTGAAAATCAAGGCTACTTATCTAGATCCTGGGAATAGGTCTGCCAAACAGGAATAGCAACAGTAGTTCAGCTAATTTTGGGAAGTGCTTTAATAATCTGAGATCCATTGTTACTCCAAAAATGTGTGTTGGCTGAATTTCAGCCTTGTCTTATATACTGTATTAGGTACCATATGTTTGTGAGGGAGAATTCCCTTTTTCACTATTTCAATGTGAGTCTGTAACGGAATAGGAGTTTGGAAGTCTTAGGAGGGGGTAATTGTATTTGATATGTCAGAAGAATGCAAATAATTTAAAGCAGTGGACCAGCTATGGTGGATTAAAGATAGTCACAACTTCTTTGCCACTTTTCTTCTAGGCAGTGGGATCTAGTTTTATTCCTCTTGCATCTTGGCTGGCCTGTGACTGCTTTGACCAGCAGAGTGCGCCAAAAGTGACTCCTTGCCAGTCCAGATCTTTAAGAAGCTGGAAGTTTCAGCCTCAGTCTCTTGGCCTCCTGATACGGCTTTCATGAGGTTTGAAAACCCTCACAAAGAAATGATATGGAGAGGCCCAGAGACTAACTGGAGAAGGAATTTTGCAACCATCCATGTTCGAATTGTGGTTATATAAATTATTAAATTTGTGTATTGTTAAGCATTAGGTATGTAAATAAAACCATCTTGGAACCTTCAGAGCAGCCCAATCAGAGTCAAATACAGTAAAACCTTGGCTTGTGAGCGTAATTCGTTCCAGAAACATGATTGTAATCCAAAGCACTGGTATATCAAAACAAACCTCCCCATAAGAAATAATGGAAACACAGGTGATTTGTTCCACAACCCAAAATATAAAAATAATTATAAAAAATATAAAAATGATTACAATACTGTAATATAATACAAAATAATAATGAAAATACAAAATATAAAAAAATAAGCAAATTAACCTGCACTACCTTTGAAAACGTTTGTGGCTGGGAGACAAGAGAGAGGAGGGTTATTGTGTAGGACGACTTTCACGATCACTAATGGAATTACTGCTATCTACTGGTTCAATGAAATCTTTTTCTGCATAGGGCCATTGCATACGGTCTCACAGATGTTGACTATAGTAGAGTATTAATAAACTCTTGTCATATACTGTGTTTAATGTAACTGGCAATAAGGAAAGGGTCTATATCTGCAGGCAGCCTGACCTAGAATGAAGCAAAGCTTCATTCCTAAGCTTACTCTTCTATGGAAAAGCAGAAGACTGACCATAGGTGCTTTGAAATGACAAAATATATGCTAGGTGCCAGTAGTGGGCACCTTCCAACTTTCTGAAAAATCACGGATTTCTGCCAAACACTGCAGCCTGAGACCAAGTTTCTGAGCATGGGAGATCATCGACAATCCTGCCATGACAGAGAGAAGACCGTTGGCTCAGTTGTGATCATGTGGCATTTGGTGTCACATTACACATGTCACATGTCACATGTCACATTTGGTGTTGCATGACTCGTATTGCAAGAAATTGCTCATTGATCAAGTTAACATTTATTAGAAATGTTTACTCATCTTGTGAAACACTCACAGACAAGTTACTTGCAGTCAAAGATTTTACCATATTACCAAGTGACTCTGGTCAAACCTGTGTCAAGCAGAATTGCCTAGCCAAGCCTTGTCTACATTCTTGACCCAAAAAAATCATAGAATAGGATAAAATGTTTGTCTTTCTAAGTCACTAAGTTTTGGGGTGTTCTGTTATACTTTAATTGGTAACCAAAACAAAATTATCTTTAAATGAGTGTCCCATTTTTTTGTGCCACTTCAATAAAATCCCATTTTTTAACTAATGGAAATGCCTTACATAAAAAAAAAAAAAAACCTCAGGTGAAATCCAAATAAAACAATATTGTAAAAGAAAATTAAGACTAATAAAATATATTCTACATTTTAATAATTTAGGAGAGTATGATACTGGTGCTATAAAAGACAGCCAGAGCAGTAGACTTAAACCAAAAATGCAGAAAGAGATTTCAGTTTACATACTTGATTTTATGAAAAATTTGTCATTGGTGAATAATTCTTTCATAAAGTATCCTATATAGCACTGTGCATGTGATAAGCATTTCTAAATTGAACAAAACTGGAATCCAAAAGAACTAGAATAAAATAGGGCTGGATATCAGCTTGGAATTTTCATAATTATTTAAAAAGCATGTTTATTCCTGCCTGTTAACTTTCTAAGCTACAAATTCTTTGTGGGCAGAAATCATATTTGTCTTTTAAAATCTCTCACAGTGATTATCATAGTTGAATATTTTTCATGAAAAATTTCATACTTTCTTCTAAGTATGAATGTTTCTCCCAAAAATGTATTAATGTGATGATTCAGCAATAATCGTGGGTCATATTATTAAAACTTAGACAACTCTCCCTCACTAGTGTGAGAAAAAATTGCATGCAATCAATTTCTGTTCTCCTAAAAAAATCTTGCTTCCTAGAAATCAGAGTATAGAAAGCTGTTCTTCCAGTTAATACGTTGTCATAGAGGAAAAATGTATAGTTTCCCTCCCATGTGCAAGAGCTCATGATATTGTCAATTGACATTTAGCAGCATTTACCTCTTGACTGCCAGTTCTTCATTTTGCATAACATACTTTTTCTTACATAAAAACTGAAGCAGAGGGAAATTTTCAGTTGGCGTGCCCCTGTGGGATGACAGCATGATCGACATCTGTGTAATAGATGCAGACTAATAATGTACAGAGACAGTCACACTTTCACACTCTGACATTTTCCCACAATTCAGACTTACATGCTGAAATGCTGAACAATTACAGAAGAAGAAACAATGCATCACGGTAAAAAAGTAGTATAAGAAAAGGTAACACTAAGTAGAGTTGCCAAATGGTATTCCATTCACTATAATGACAGTTCTATTCTTTCTGGGTAGGTACCTAAAATTTCATCCAGTGAACAAGGTAATATATGCATTTTGGAAGAAAGTTGTACTTCTAGGCAATATTATAAAACATGGTTTAAATCATAGAGTTTGGCTATATAGCATTTCAACTTGAAATCTTTTTTATTTTTCTTGACATACAGGAAATAAAATTATATTTTCTCCAATTTTCCACTGCATAATGTTCTTTTTTTTCTGCATAATATTCTTAGGTGTTGTAACGTGAATGTTAGTTGTTTAAGTCAGTTACATTTTATTAAATTCATGTGAATATCACTACTACCCTTACCTTCTCATACATATAACAACAAAGCTGGGGATGGAGTTGAACATTAGACCTCATAGACAGTGAACAATCATTGAAGAAACAAACACTATTGAGCAAAAGGGGTAGATCAGTTAAATACAGTGGAAATATACACAGCATTACTAGTTAATACATAGTAGAGTATTACGGTATATTAGAAATAAGAGGATGTTTAAAAATTATATATCTACTGCTTATTAGTTTCTTTACTGCCATTAAGACTGGAACCCACACATTCATTTACACAATTAAAAGTATTTATTGAGTATCTGCTACCCATAGTTAATAAATGATAGGTAACAATTTAGTGAGAACTTAGACCCATTAAAGTCATAAGATTTGTATATTCTAATACTATTATTTTACCAATGCTATAAATAAGATATATGTTTAAAAGGGATATAGAAAGATAGGAATGGAAGGCTTTAATCTAACTAATCCTCTCAGTAGAGGTTTCCCTGACAATATTAAAGAGCTGAACCTTAAAGGCTGAGCCATGGGAAAAACTTCAATAGGTATATATATATATATATATATATATATATATATATATTTTATATTATATTTATATACAATATATCCTATATTTTATATGAAATAAAAAGTGTTCCGAAAGAAAGAGCCACCAGAAAAAACAATATTTAGTTTAACTATGCTAAAAATCAAGGAACATTGGGTTTAATCCCTTGAGATAAAGCTGTAATAAAAACCAAAATCAGGTGATGGAAATCTGGAAAATTTTATCCTTACTTTGCACTACATTTAGATTTTTAGTAGAGGTGTGGCACTTTCAGATTTAGGTTTTAGAAAGAAAATATTGATAAAACCAGAATGAATTGTTGGGAATTACAAAGTCCAGTTAGGGAATTATTGTACAATCCAGAACAGAGATAACAAGCATAAAATTTAAAGTACTGGGAATTAGGGTTGTGAAAAGGAGAGGACTTACTGAGAATGTAAAATATTCAAATTTAAGCAATTTGAAAAAATCATGTAAAACTATTAACTAAGAAATGGAACTCAAGTCTGCAGGGGAAAATGCTGAGTTTTCTTTGGGACATATTGAGATTAGGTAACTGTGTATTCTGTGTAACTGGAATATGGGGTTTGGGAGGGAAACCACACATGTTTGCAAATCACTTACGAAAGCATTGGCATGGAAGTTATGTGACAGGATGAAAGTGACTTGGTAGAGTTTAGGACTCAGGAGTGAAAATGGACATTGCTGGACTTAAAATGTTCTCCGTTAGTGGAGAGAGAAAAACATTCAACTGAAGGAATCAATCATAGGCTTGTGGGGAGTATGGAGACATACTATAAGACCTGCATTACAGAGACCAGGAAAGAGGAAAAAAAACTGGGTCATGGTAAGAGGTGGTGGGTGTCAAACAGGTAAACTCACAAAAGAGTTGATTAAACATCAAGTAAGTAATTTGATAATCCTTCAGAAGGCAACTTTATCAGAGTTTTGAAATGAAAATCTAATGCCAGAAGGTAGAAGAGAAAAGGAGTCAACACAACGTGATGGGATTTGATTTTATACTAGTAATCCAAATAAGCTGGAATTTATGAAAACAGGGAAGAGAACAATAGCATGATATACAAGTTGATCTGAAAATATACTTTCCCAATTAAAGTAAAATTCGAGGGGTGCCTGGGTGGCTCAGTCAGTTAAGCATCCAACTTCGGCTCAGGTCATGATCTCATGGCTCATGAGTTGGAACCCTGCGTCGGGCTCTGTGCTGACAGTTTGGAGCCTGGAGCCTGCTTCAGATTCTCTGTCTCGCTCTCTCTCTGCCCTTCCCCTTTATGCTCTGTTTCTCTCTCTATATTTCTCTCTCTCTCAAAAATAAACATTAAAATTGTTTTTTTAAAAAAAGAAGGCAGAGAGATGTCAACATTAAAAAAAAGAACAAAGTAAAACTCGAATATATTCTTACATCAAGGAAGTAGCTAATGAACATCAATTTAATACGTGCTTTGATTTATTATAAAATAAAATTAACCTAAAATAATGTGTGCTTATTTTAAAGTCTACAACTTGCTCTTGCTTTCTTATTGTATTTAGATCTATAGTAGGTGTGGGAAAAATATAACTGCAGGTTAATCTACATTTTGTGGGTCATATACAACATTATTAAACTGTTGTGATAATTTCTGACTTCCTTGAGAAAACACATTGTAATTATGTAATTTTGATTGGCTAATGTGATGACAACATTGTCTGGTCAATAAATAAGAATAATTGTCATAACATTATTTTAATCCTATAAAGGCATTAATATACTGTATTAATGATAGGCATTAATTTTAATCCTATAAAGTGAGATAGAGAGGCTGTTTAATAGTAACTTCATCATCTTGGAACAAGAATAAATCTACTTTTTGTCATTGTTTTTAGCCACTTTGGGGTCTTTTATACTACTTTACAGATGTTATCGATAGCAATCCAGTTTTCATTACCATATTAAATGAGTTCAACCAAAACACATTCATCCATTGCCACCTCCTAACAGTAAATTGATTAATGCTACCTCAAGCATCCTAGTCACTTGCCAGATACAAGGTAGTGAGGAACTGAATATTTCAATACTATTCATTGTGTCTTCTTTTTCTGCACCCTGGTTGTATATTTATTTGTAAGGAAGACATTCTTCCATAGTGCATCTACTATGCATCGCAGAAGAACTGGATGGCCTGGTAGAATTTGTAGTGAGAGGTATCCACCCATGTAATTATGACTTTTCCTTAATGTTATTCCCATTATTCAGAAGATTGCTTTTGTTGTACTGAATGATAGCCACTGGTGCAGTGAGACTTCATATTAGCTTTCTTAGGATTTCTACACCTCACTGAGTGCCTGATCTGTAGGTTTAGCCTGTTCTGTTGTACTGCAGTATATTTTCCATTCCGTGGTTTCTCACTGTTTTGATCATTTTGAAGCATAATACTTGTCTCCCTGCTGAGACATTTCTTATACTATTTTATCATCAACACAGTTTCTTATAAACGCCCAGAGAAGGTGGGATCTGTCTATCTTAAATAAATACACACACACACACACACACACACACACACACAGACACACAGGAGTTTTGTCCAGTGTTTCTGATGGGTTGTGCAAAGAAGCACCAAGGATGTATGTAGGGTCAGTGTTTGAGATCTTATATCTTCTTTGTTACAGTGTCACACAAAATAAAGGTCTTCATAATCGCTGGGATATTTTGGGATGAAGAAAATGATGCAATCTGTCTCTTCACAGAAGAGGAGCCGAAATTGGTGAAACAAGTTTGAATAATCACCCAATTTTATAACTGGGAAACTCCATTCTGATAATTCTATTGTTACAAAGGTATAAGAATTAGACTCTGCAAGAATCTCATAGAAATGATCTTTTTTTTTTTCATTTAAAAAGGATATTGGGCATATTTTGTCTTAACTGTGAGCAAATAAAATACCCTCTTTAGAATAATTTTGATTAATTATGGATGACCATTGTTTTAGTGTTTGCTCTTGGTAAACATCTGCAAAACGTTTACCATCACCTGCTGCACTCAAGGTCTTTAAGGGGAATCCAAACAAGTAAATGTGTTTGATTTGACATTCTAATTATATTGTAATTGAGGCTTGGGTTTTGGTTGGCTAAACTTTAAATCTCAGGTAGAAGTAGCATGCGGAAAGGAATATAACTTAAGTGAAAATGCATTTATTTTCTTAATCTACACTGAAGAGAATATTCTCTTCATACACACAAGGAAGCAATTGAATTATCTTAAATATTGATTTTAAATATGAGAGACTACACCATAACTTCTATTTTGCTTTGTTTATCTTTTCAGTCAAGACATTTATAAGTATTCTGTTTTCTGAAACTGAAAAAACAGGACTAATATTACAGGTACCAATATACATGTTATAAATTCATTTTTTTTAATTTATTTATTTTGAGGGAGAGAGTGCAAGTGGGGAAGGGGCAGAGAGAGTGGGAGAGAGAGAGAGAGAGAGTATACCAAGCAGGGCTTTAAGCCTTATGTGGGGCTCAAACCCATGAACCATGAGATCATGACCTGAGCCAAAGTTGGAGGCTTAACCACCCAGGCACCCCTGCTATAAATTCTTTATAAGAAATTAGTACTTGAAAAAAATGAAGGCTGTACACTTTTTCTGTGTCTGAAATATTTCATCTTTACCATCATAATAAAGAAGTGAAAGAAAAAAGATTTAGAAGAATTCAAATGAACATCATACTTATTTATAGGGACAATATTATAACGGTATAATGTTTATAGGAATTTAGAGTACAAAGAGAAAATCACTAGGAACCAGCATGTGGTTTCTAAAAATGAATCACATTTATAATAGCCTCATCAGTATTTCTTACAGCACCTTACATGTAACAAATCCTTTCTATTTCTGTGATATGGTGAAATTTTTATCATGTTAGTGACTGACGATTCCAAAGAATATAACAGACACATTTTGTGATTTTAGATGTATCTTTGATAATAACATGTTGAGTATTTATTCATGTTTATCAAATATTTGTGTATCCTCTTTGGTGAAATTCTGTCTCACACTTAGCTACTTATAAGTTGGATTTTACTGATATATGTATAATTTACATGGCATTTTTATACTATAAAAGAATTAACACTCTTCCTTGCTGTTTTTATTGTATTTTCAATTTTTTTTTGCCTTTTTAGTTTGTTTGGCTTGAATGTTTTAAATTAGGTAGAAGTAAAACCTACCAGTATTTTCCTTTCTGATATTTTTTATCCTTTTGAAAAATTTGTTCTTTTTCCATTCACAATTTATAAAAATATAATTACAGTTTTCTTTCTTTTTCCTTTTTTTTAGCTTAATTCTTTCCAAGTGTTGCTGATTATAGCTCTTGGCTACTTCAAGTGCATTTACAGTGGTCTTACTTTATCCAAGGAGGATACATTCTAAGATCTTCGATGGGTGCCTAAATTTGCAGACAGTACAGATAGTACTGAACCCTACATTTATTATGTTTTTTCACATACATACATACATACCTATGATAAAGTTTAATTTATGTGAGGCACATTAAGATTAACAACAGTAACTAATCGTAAAGTAGAACAATTATAACAATATACTATAGTGAAAGTTAGTTGAAAAAAAAGTTAATTGAATGTTGTCTCTTGCTCACTCTCAAAATGTCCAATTGTCCCATAGTCACCCAGCTTCTTGTGATGATGTGAGATGGTAAAATGCCTATGTGATGAGATGAAGTGAGGTGAATGAATAGTCACTATGACATTGCGTTAGTCTACTAATGAACTTCTGACCATTCACCACAAAGAGGATCACCTGCTTCAGGGTGATGGATGCCCACAGGTAACTGAAACTTCATAAAGGGAAACCACAGGTAAGGGGGTACTTCTGTCCATCCATTCTGCACTGTAGCGCATTAGTCAACTGCTATAGATTACCTCATAGATTAGTGCATCACTTACCCCATCATTCTCTCAGGCTCCGGGTTTTATCTCTTTCAGTCCATTCTCCATGCTTCAGGTGACTTGATCTGTTCATTCTGCCTTGATCCTTAAAATATTTATTGGTTTTCTGATGCATAGGCACACTTTTTCTCATGCCCTTTGTGGTTGCCTGCTGAACTTTATAACTATTTTCCAGCACTAGTCTGTTTGCATATTTCTCTTTACCCAAATGGAATGTCTTTTACTTTCATGAATTCAATAAACTCTCTCTTTTGAGGCTTTTCATACCTTCCTGATAATTTTCTTTTCAATACTCACCTTGACCTCTTACCAAGTTAGGTCTTACTCAGCTCGTTCAACCAATGTTCTTTCAGGGTTATATTGATCAAAATAGAATCGGTGTCCAATTTTCAGAACTTATATTCTATCTGTGGAGAGAAAGAAAGAAAGAAAGAAAGAAAGAAAGAAAGAAGACATGCATGTAGATATAGAATTACAATTTTTGACAAATATTATGAAAAATAGGATCCAATGAAATATAACAAAGGGTAAATAATTTTTATTAGATGATAGCACAAAACAACATCTGCAAAAGTGTCAGCTAAATTTAGAATTGAGGGATTAGTAGGAGTTAACCAGGATGAAAGTAGAGTAAGAGTATGCTTGTGATTCAACTAATCCTTCTGATATCACTATTTCTAGGAAACTCTGTGAGTGCCTAAGTGGCTTAAGCTCTGTGCTCATAGAAAGCCTCCATCTCCTCTTATCATAGCTTGTTCTTATCATAGGTGGTTATTAAATAATAACAGCAATGTGCTCTTCTCTGTGACTCATGGATTTACTATTTTTTTTTCTATTTCTGGCTAAAGCTACTGCACTGTGCAGTCTGATTTTATAGACGCATATATATTTTTTAATATTATATATATAAATTCATATCAGTTCACACCTGGAAGGCTATCACATTCTCATGGAAACCTAATTCAGAACCATATACTTGTGTATAAGAACAGGGTAATGTGTATTCAATTCTTACAGGCTCAACTGGTAATGGTCACCAATTTCTTTCCCAGAAAGCATCTAACCATAAGTATTCCAAACTTGCATCCTTGTGTTTGAAAGTCTTGTTACCATCCATAACATTTAATCCAGAAGCATATGCAGATAAGCTTCCTGAATTCTGAATGGTTATATGCAAGCTTCTCTGTATATCACTGATCACTGCCAAAGGCTAGGTACATCATGTTCCCTGCATTCACTGCAACTCCTGGCTAGTTCCCTGCTGATCTAGTGCTGAATGGATAGATTTAAGCCACATTAATAAAGTTTGGTTGCACAGGTATAATCTTTTATAAATCCACCTGAACTACTTGCTGTAAGCATATTCCTATATTGCATTTACTGTTTTCTAGGTCCAGCTTTCTTTTCCTCCCCAAAATTGAATGACTCAATCCATCACTGTAGTCATGTGTCTCCTTAAATGTCATTCCCTCAATGATACTTTCTGTGGCCACATTATTTTCTATAGTACTCTCTGTCACCATCTATTGCCTTCATTTTTCTTAATAGCAGTAATCTTAATATTCCAAAGTTGATAGGATAAATTCAGTAGGTAATAGCAGTAACCTTATACTCCAAGGTTGACAGGATAAGTTCAGTAGGTGAAAATCAGCATCTTTTTGGACCTGCCACTCATCCCTTGAAGATGTTATGTTCTACGTGCCTAACTCAGAAAACACTGTCACTTGTCCACTGAGAGTTTCAACTCTGCCTCCTTCAGATTCATAATTACTTTAAGCAGTCATTTATCACATTTCTCCAAAGTCCTTTCAAACACAATATTGTCCACATTCAGTGCCTCAAAATAGTTCATTTCCCAAATGTTAGAAGATGGTTTCCTCTAGCAGATGACCCAAGCATTTTCTCTATTGTTATGACCCAACTGGCCAAGGGAAGGCAATTTCTGCTTTCCTTCTCCACAATAGGATGCCTGCTACTATTCATATCCTGAAGTCTAACTCTGACCGGACAATTCAAAGCTTTCTGTATTTGGGGATCAGAATATTGCTCTTTGTTTAGTGTTATTTAACTGACATGGATTCTAATATTCTAGACTTTTAAAGCACTGCCACAGTCAGAAATGCATACAGACTCTGACAAGAGGATATAGCACCATAAATTAATGTTTCCCTAATATTTCTCTTAGATCATTGGTCACAGGCCTGTAGGTCTTCTGGATTGTTTACTAATTGCCCTTCAAATATCCCATGCTGCTCATTTCACTTCCCATTCCAGAAGGCAGAGCACTTTGCTCCTAGTGCACACTTTTCCTTCATCATCCCTTTTTATTCCTCTGGCATCAGTGAATCTTCAAAATCAAAAGTTTCTGAACTTAGAGCTCTCATGCCTCTTTCCCAGTCTTTTGACTGTGCCTTCTGTAACCCTCTCCAAAAACTTCTTTATGACTACTTGATAGTCCAAGTGAGCAAACTGTATAGGGATGAGTGAGCCGAAAACTGCTCTCTTGTCTGTTTCGACTTCAAGCAAGCTTAGACTTAGGGCTTACTTTTGACCCTCAACTTCTTTCTGAGACTTTGTGCTTAGCGCAAGATTAGCAAGATTACATAACTTAGAGTAGTTTGGCCAAAAGGGCAATGTAGGGAAACATGGGAAATCAATTGTTAGTAAAATTAAGGACTGAAATTTATTGCTACCTGAAGTCCATTGCCAAGGATGGCTTTTGTCTTCTCTTTTTTATGAATATGTACAATAGTGGTCTCTGTCACCTTGAAGAGATAGGCTATGAAATGGGCAGTTCTTCTGTTGGATGTGCATCAGTTTTATTGATCAGAATTGAGCCAATTGTTTCCTGGGACGTGGCTGACTTTTGCCCAACTCTGCAGTTATGTTTCCTAAAAGCCACACAGAATAACTATGTTTTCTCTAAAACTGGGTTGATGTGCCAGCAGGCAAGATCATTCTTAAAGCAAATCTGCTGTCAATCAAAAAAAAGCTTGAAGAACTCCCATTCCAGTTTTCCTTTGTCTCTGCCCCTTACCTTTTCCCCGAATCCTGAGAGATTAATATGTGACTACAACAAGCAGTCTGATTATTGTTCAGAGCCCCACGTGGGAAGAGCCATATTGTGATGTCAGCTTGAGTCCTCTCTGCAGCTTGACCATCTAATTATTTCCTGTTCCTCAAGGAATAATCGAGTTTTTCAAAATTATTTTTAACTCAAAAGCATATCAAATGTATAGAAAAACAGAAAGAATATAAGATATACTTGTATACTTTTTTTAAAAAATTTTTTAACGTTTATTTATTTTTGAGACAGAGAGAGACAGAGAATGAACGGGGGAGGGTCAGAGAGAGGGAGACAAAGAATCTGAAACAGGCTCCAGGCTCTGAGCTGTCAGCACAGAGCCTGACATGGGGCTCGAACTCACAGATCGCGAGATGATGACCCGAGCTGAAGTCGGCTGCCCAACCGACTGAGCCACCCAGGCTCGCCGCTTGTATACATTTTTAAAATCACTGCATGTCAATGCAAGTACTCTCCATGAGTCCTCTTTTCTTGCAATGGCCTGCAGAATATTTTCTGAGGGGATTGTGTTGTTGCATTCACATAATTTCACATGAAAAAACAGGTCTCACATTTCCTATTCACACATCCATTCTTGGACCTTCCAACCTTCCAAAATGATGACCGTAATGAAACCTCCATGAGATAGCAAATGCATGTCCGGGATGAAAAAATTAGTAAGTACTAGGTAAATGAATAAGATAAGATAAGATAAGATAAGATAAGATAAGGGGCGCCTAGGTGGCTCGGTGAAGCGGCCGACTTCGGCTCAGGTCATGATTTCGCCGTCCGTGAGTTCGAGCCCCGTGTCAGGCTCTGTGCTGACAGCTCAGAGCCTGGAGCCTGTTTCAGATTCTTTGTCTCCCTCTCTCTGACCCTCCCCTGTTCATGCTCTGTCTCTCTCTGTCTCAAAAATAAATAAACGTTAAAAAAAAATTTTAAAAAGATAAGATAAGCTTATCTCTTTCTACTTTCTCTCCCACTTCCTGGTACTATTTTTAAAAAATCCTGTTTAATTATCATCCCCATTCTATGTGTTAGGTGTCAGGGTTATTCCCATCTTCAGAGGCAGACATCTAGATTTAAGGTGACTTTTTCAAGGTCATATGCTATCAAGCAGTTTGCAAGTAACAAGTTTGAAATACCATGTGACTGACTTGGGTGCCTGGGTTCCTCATTCCATCACCATACCACAGACATTTGCATACAAGGTATTATTTTATTTTCAGAGAGTCTGTCTGGTACCATCAACACAATATTATGTACAAAGAAACGGAAGTCTGAAAGGTTAAGTGACTTGTTTGGGTCTACAACAAATTGGTGGTTGGTTTTCTTTCTAAATCTGTTCCATTACCACTAATACCATGCTGCCTGAGTTGGGAACGGGCCTATCAAAAAGTGGTTCAGTCCTATGTAGTCCAGGTAAATAAATTCTGTCGACTCAATATAGCACCTCTGTTCATCCCACCTGAGTATGAAAATGGTCAGATGAGGCAAATTTGTCCTCTTCTAGGTGAGGTGATGTGGAAAAATGAGACTAGAAGAAACTTAACCATATCGAGGACAGAACTAAGTGCCGAGCAGAGAGCTCTTACATGAGGCTTCATCTGACAGAGGGGAGGAGGAGTATTGATGAACAGAAGGCAGAAGAAAGAGGAACTGTTTAGTGTGTGGGGAGAAAATGATAGATGAAGACTAGAAATGGGAAGGGACTGAAAAGTAGGTAAGGGAATCTACCGTATACTAGACAGCACAGAAATTGCTTCGACCTAAGCTCAATAAAGCATGGAAACTATATACTCAGAATAGAACTGTCCTAAATTATTGCAAAATTACCTGTTTCGCTCTGCATTGTAGAACTCTTTGTCTATTCTATGTTACAATTATTTTTTTGATTGTAAATTTTTTTCAGTGTGCTTATTTTTGAAATATCTTATTTATGACCCAAGAATAATGTTTAGGCGGATCCTATATCTAAAAAGAAAATCCGCATGGTAGGACGGAGTATAGATCTCCATATCCTTAATAAATGCTGACCAATGATGGTAATGCAAGCTTTGATCATATTTTGATGGTTTTATGTAATCTGGAATTTTATTTTGACACCACTTATCCTTCTGGTTGCTTATCAAAGGGATCTTGTGAATAGGTGAACACTAAAAATTTAAAAGGGGGAAAGGAACGAAGCACAAAGGCTATAGGTAAAGCATGGATAATATAAGAAAAGATCTGCACCCTAAGATTTTAGAGTATGTGTACTTTTATTTTCCATTACAAAAACATATTAAAATAAGCTATTTTCTTTTTAAAAAAACACTGGAGTTGAGCCAAACTGTATCTATATGCATATATATCAGAACGGAATATTTATTATGAACAATTAGTTAGTAGATTCCAAGGAGTTTTTGTTGTTTTTACAGATCGTGTTTGCATTGCTTGTCATAAAATCAGAAATGATACAGCCGGCATGAAGAGAGTGTGCTAAATTATCTTATTTGATTTCATTTGAATAGACGATAAGGCTTCTAATTCTTTTTAAAGTCAAAGACAGAATAAATATAGATTATGGAGTCTCAATTTGGTAATACTTCCTCTGTTTGTACATCCTACTGAAAGTATCGGCTAATTATATTTTACATGAAACAAAAACATAATTTCCAATGTTTTGACAAGCAACAAATTGCACATTAGTTTGCAGTAAATAAATTTATTAGAAATGGTTGTCCATGTTTGTAGATTCTCCTTTGAAAGAGTAAATTAACTTAAGGCTCATCGTTCACAAGAAATGTATTATAATATCAAAGCAATAGTTACAGAAAACCAGAAACAGAGACCAAAGCATACCTACTAAATAGCAGGAGAAATGTGATGTTGCAACAAGATGAAAGAAGAAAGCATATGAGGTCTCTGATATCAGCATGGTGCCTTCTGGTAATGAGATTTTCAGTCATGATTCATTTGGCTCGATTATTCTGCTAATAATGTTATCTGTGCTATAATATAAACATAATATTGGTTTCCCCTGAGAGATGTAAATTACAGATTGTTACGCATTTTTTTTTCTTGAGGATTTTTCAATTGTCAATGAATTGGTGGAAATGTTAGCTGTTGTAGACTTCAACATGCAGTACTATCGTTCTTGAAGTATATTCACAACAAAAGGTATATAGGGATTCTAATTTTCCTAATAAGATTTGAATAACCTAATAGAAACAGAGAATTTACCTGGTAACGATCAATTTACATGAGTAATTATTTAGCTTGTGCATAAATGGCACAATTCAGTCATAAATATTATTTTCTACATGTGGGAGGATAAGTCAAAACTTGTCTGATTTTCTTAACAGTATTTGTTAAGTGTTCTCTAGTCATCAGAAATTGAGTTAACTATCTTATATGCACCTTTTCATTCAATCCTTCCAGTTATCCTAAGAAATAGGATTAATAGGGGCGCCTGGGTGGCTTAGTCGGTTAACTGTTCCACTTGGGCTCGGGTCATGATCTTGCGGTCCATGAGTTCGAGCCCCATGTCGGGCTCTGTGCCGACAGCTCAGAGTTAGCAGCCTGCTTCAGATTCTGTGTCTCCCTCTCTATCTGCCCCTTCCCCACTCGCACTCTGTCTCTCTCTCTCTCAAAAATAAGTATTTAAAAAAATAGGATTAACAGCCTAAGCTAAGAATGAGAAAACTGAGGCTGAATGAAGGGAAGTTAGGCAATCCAGCCAAGTTCACACAAGACAGTACCTGTAAAAACCTCAAATTTTAAGGAAATGTGAATAGTTATATTCATTATCATATGTTAGGTACCTCAGGAAGTAGGCTCTGAGGCAGATCAGTAGGCAAGAAGTTAACTAGAAAGGTGTTCGTGAGGGGCGCCTGGGTGGCTCAGTTCCTTAAGCGACCAACTCTTCATTTCGGCTCAGAGCCCCCTCCCCTCCACTGTTGAGCCCTGCTGGCTCTGCACTGACAGTGCAGACCCTGCTTGGGATTCTCTCTCCCGCTCCCTCTGCCCCTACCCAGCAGGTGCCCATTCTCTCTCTCTCTCTCTCTCAAAAATAAATGATGAAATAAACTTGAAAAAAAAATGAAAGTGTTCATGAGATCACCACCTTTGCAAGAGAAGGGAAGAAAGCAGGACTGTTCTTTTGGGTGCCTGGTTGGCTGAGTCAGTAAAGCATGTGATTTTTGACCTTGGGGTTGTGAGCTCAAGCCCCACGTTGGTTGTAGAGATAACTTAAAAATAAAATCTTAGGAAAAAAAAGTCAGGGCTAAGATGCATGCTCCAGAAGGCAACCTCATCACATACACCACATGGATAGGTAGATAGGTAGATAGATAGATAAGGAAGTGTGTATTCAAAGCTCTTCTACTTGGGAAGCTCTGATTCATATTAGACTAATAGTAACAAGAAGAAAGTAAATTAATGAAAATATTAACAATACTGTTGTCATGACTGGAAGATAATTCCTTTTTTTAGAAAAAAATTTATTTATTTTTGAGAAAGAGAAAGAGAGAGAGAGACAGAGTGCAAGTGGTGGAAGGGCAGAGAGAGAGGGAGACACAGAATCTGAAGCAGGCTCCAGGCTCTGAGCTGTCAGCATAGGGCCCGACGTGGGGCTTGAACTCACGAACCATGAGATTATGACCTGGGCTGAAGTTCCACGCTTAACTGACTGAACCACCCTGGAAGATGATTTTTTAGGTGCATATTATTTTAAGTTCATACTTTAAAATAAAGACAACGACTTTCACATATTAAAAAAAGCAATGGCTTGCTATAGACAGCTATTGGTATATTGATAGTGGAATTCTATGTTCAAAACTATAAATTATGTAAGTTGAACTAACTACAAATTCACTGTATTTCTTGCTGCTCCTTTGTTGTTCATAAAACAACAACAACAACAATAATAATAATAATAATAATAAAGGTTTTGGATCATATGTCTGCATGTATATTTATGGGTTTTATATAAATATAAAATATTAATAAAGACTTAAGTATTACTTTAATTGCACAGGATGTTAGAGGAACTATAAATTTCATTTTCAAATATAGAGGTAAACTTTTATGACAGGAAAACTACTATTTAAGCTAAAAGGAGAAATGTATATATAATAGATTGGATGTGTATGTATATGTGTATACATATCATCAATTTCAAAGAAAAAGTGTGATAGTAAGAAATATAAATACATGTAATATTAAAATCTATGATATGATGCATATTTTAGAAATATCCTACAGGCAGGTGAATGAGATTATATTAGTGATTATAATCTATATTTAGGTGAAAGATTATATTAGTGAAAATGGGTTATAATGGGAAGTTCCAATAATAAAAATTGGTTCTTCCTGCTTGCGATTTCCAAGTCAAAATACTGTATGTCTTCCGGGGACAGGCTAAGAAAAAAATCTACTTATAGTCAAATGACCAGATTTTCAATGTAGAACATGGGCTCTGCAAAATTAAAAATATGTTTGAAAGCAACAAGACAATATTTTATTTGATTTTATTAATGTTTATTTATTTATTTTTGAGAGAAAGAGCGAGCATGAGCAAGTGAGGGGCATAAAGAGGGTGGGACAGAGAATCCAAGCAGGCTCTGCTGTCAGTCCACCCTGTCAGTGCCAGAGTGGGGTGCAGGGCTTGAACGCACCAACCACGAGATCATGACCTGAGCTGAAATCAAGTGTCGGATAATTAACTGACTGAGCCACCCAGGCACCCAAGCAGCAAGACAATATTTTAAAACAGAGTAGAGTTTTATAAGTATAGAGATCATATTGTGAGCAATATAAAGTGTTTAATTAAAAATATTAATAAGTAATTGCATTAATATATATTCTACAGATTTTATCTTTGCCTCAGAAACCAGCACTGTGCAGTAGAATTTTCTGCTATTCTAGCCTTAATTTAATTTACTTTTTATTTTAATATAAAAATCTACATGTGGCTTGTGGCTACTGTACTGGATAGCACATGCATAGACCTTTTCTAAGACAAATGTAGACATTGTAATTGCAACGAAAACAAGAAAACGGACTCATATACCCAACAAACTATCAAGTGAGTAAAATATTGTGGGTCCCAGATCAATCATGCAGATCTAAACTACGTTAGAAGGGTCATCAAGCGTACTTTAGCAAGACAATGCCAGAAAAGGTGTTATGACCTTCCCTGACCACTAGGAGGCACTGATTTGATAGCACGTAAAGAGCAGAAAGAAAAGCCACTCTAAAATAAACCTGCCAGGTTAAAGGGTCCTGACAGTGACAAAGCGAGAATAAAGATAAGTATTGCCTGTTTGACCACTCACTCTTTATGTTTAGGTGAATAGTGTCAGTGAGCCAGAAATAAAGGCCTTAAGTAGTATGTGTATTCTCAGACAAGAAATCCTCCTACAATATTTCTGCTTTGAATGCTTGTCATGAACGTGATAGGCAGGAAGCCATGGCAACTAGAAATGTATGAAAGACATCAGAGAGCAAAGCTAAGCCAGTCTGCTATGACAAATACTATATTTGCATTTTCCTGATTTACCTAAATTAAAGCTTTCAAATCCATCTGTGTAGACTCTTTTTTTAATTAATACTTCTTTTTGAAAGATAAGTACACCCCCTAGAAGACTGGGGGAGAAACTGGAGGAAAAAAAAAAAAAAGAAAAAAACCCACATATACTAATTTAGTCTTACAAATACTCTGTTTTCACAAGTAATTTCTAAAGCAAAATAAAGCTTTGAACAAATACAATTCTAGTTGATTTTATTTATTTTCTAATAGTAACGCATATTGTACACAAAACCTTATGTATATTAATAAAATAAACCTTTAAATGTCTACTAGCCATAGTTTGAAATTTCGTGTGTTATTTCCGCAAAATTAAACAAATGCTTGATTGACCTTAAACTCAGACTTAAAAAAACAAACCGAAGAAAGGAAATAAATCAAAGATGTAGAATTTCACAGAAATGTTTCCTCTTTCTCTCTAGTCCTTTTTTTTTTCTCCTATGCCTAATTCAAAGCAATAATTTGCTCCTCTCAACCCCTTTTTAGATGAGGTTGATTTCTGATACAATAGTAGCCCAAATCAGCTTATTTGTGGAAAGATTTTATGTTCTATGTTACATGTTAATAACCATTTTGGAGACTATTGCATACTGAATAGGGCAGTAGTCTCAATTTACAACTGAAATAAAACAACAGCATACAAATTAAAAAATACTGTCTTTGTTCCGAATATAAAAGTGTTGAGTCCTTGGTGTGAAGACAGGTGACCCTCGATTTTGCGTTTTCCCCTAACTGGAGGACCGTTTGGCTCTGCTCATTTTTAATTACAAGTTTGCTTGTTTTTGTCACGAATAATACAAATGAGTTTCTGATGAAGAACTGCAGTCTATGATCCAGCATTTTAGGAAATTTTTACCTGAAAAGAAACAGATTTTATCCCAGTTGCACGGGGCAAATTCAGAGCATGGGAGCTCTGAATTCAGTTTGTGCGGGTCCCATTTCAGAACACTCTCTTTAGTTATATTAGCTTTTCCTCTGTATAATGGAGGTTGTAATCATGCCCACCATGTAATGTTGCAAAAGGAAAATCACTTAGTAGATGGCCTGGCACACAGTAAGTCCTTGATAAATGTTAGCTGGGATCTTCAACATCATTATCATCATCATTATTGTAACCATGCTCATCTTCATCAAAGCAATTCTTAGCCACTTTAGTTCAGGAAATTTCTTGTTGACCATCTCAGCTCTTTTTGTGACTTGGCAGTTACAAGTAGAAAGGATTTCACTGGTATAAGTACTTTCACAAAAAGTCTACAAAAAAATTCACGTATTAAAGTTTTTCTGAGTTTTAATTATTAGTTCTGAAGTTTATTTATTTATTTTGAGAGACAGAGAGAGAGAGCAGGGGAGGAGCAGAGAGCGATGAGAGAGAGAATCCCAGGCAGTCTTGTGCTGTCAGCACAGAGCCTCATGTGGGGCTCGAACCCATGAACCGTGAGATTGTGACCCGAACTGAGACCGAGAGTCCGACACTTAACCGACTGAGCCACCCAGGTGCTCCTCGTTTTAATTATTTTTAAGAGGGTAGCACCAATTTAACAGTTGAGGTGCCATGGACAGCCTATGGTCCAAATTTCTTTCTTATTTCCCTCAATTAGCTTAGCAAAAATATTTTTAGCACCTCTAATAGATTTCCCATTCTAGTGCTGGAGATTACCCCAAACTTAAGAATAGTTCCTTGGGGAAGTTTGGCAGGCTTACATCCCATCATTGTTCACTGAAAACTAGCACCATGAAGGACAAAATGACTCCTTCAAGGGTACAATAAAGCGTTTCCTCAGAAAACATAAGAAGTTAATGAATGAATGTGGGCTAAAACAAAACAAAACAAAAAAAACGAAACAACACAAAACAAAACAACTGTTATTTGCAAAAATAAGAAAGGTAGGAGAACAGAGCAGTTCAAATTTCAGGCTTAGGAGCCAGACTGGATGGACTCCCCTTTTTACTGGGTGTGTATATCAGTCAGGATAGGGTAGGTGTGGCTGTGATAGCAAACACATGCCAATTTTTGTCTTGATTTAAGGTAACTGTTTGTTTCTCATTTCTCACCTCATTTATCATTATTGGTTGCTAAGATAATCTTCTCCATGTCTTCCTCACTCCTGACCCAGGCTTCCATTTGACACATCCTTCATGATGATAGCAGGGAGTGAAAGAGAACGTGGTGAATTTTATACTCATTCTGAAAGCTTATGCCCAGAAGTGACAGGTACTTCTACCTCAATAAGCCAAATTACGTCACCATTTCTGAATGTCCCAAGAAGGAGATACATTATTCTTCCAAAGAGAGAGGTTCAAATATTAATGAAACAATGTGACAGTCTATCATATTGGGTGACTATGTAACAACAAGTGACATTTCATCTCTTGACCTTTCTGAACAGTAAGATAGAGAATCATAAAACCTATTTCATAGAGCTACTGTGAGGACCAGATAACAAACACTTTTAAAGCACTTAAGATATTTAGCAGCACATGACAAGTGGTTAATTAGTGGTTTTTAGTTACTCGGATAGTATACAAGAAAAACTGTAATTTAAATACTATGGTTTCTAAAATAACTAATATTTTAATAATTATTTTACAAGTGATAACCCATTGTGACAGCATTAGTTTTGAGGCAGAACAGGTAGTATTATTTTCATTAGACAAATGAGATACATGGTTACAATTGATCAAATCATGGTTCAAATATAGCTCTTCTGATTGGATAATGATACATGTAAAAGATGGGGAGACCCAAACTTAGAAGAGATCTAATGAACCATCTACCCAGAAAGATGTATATATGCAAAATTTTGCATAAACCTCAAAATTTTACTGACTCTCTGAGGTTAAAAACCCCAGTTCTAGAAATTGCTCCTTTCTGATGGAAGCTTAGCCTCAATCAGAAAGTTCTTATTTTAATATATGTTGTCAAGTCTTTAAAAGGAGAATATAAATACTTTTCATTATTTTTCAAAACAATTGGAACACCGAATTATAAATTCATGGGCTGTCTAATTGGAGTAGCTTCATTAAAAAAAAAAAAGGCTAGACAGTTGGGGGTATGAGTGGGACATAGCATTGACTGGGGTGAGCCTAATTTTACATTTAAACTCGAGTTCTGAGACCTTATCACTGGCTGCTACAACTTACGTGTCCAGTTCTGTCAGTAATCTTCAAAAAGAGTTTTCTAATACTTCAGATTCTGCTTTAAGCTATGGATGGAGGATTCTTAATTTCACTGGAAATAAATTCTGCCTATTATACACCTATTGTAGTAGGTAATGACCAAAGATACCCAATATCAATATTTTCTTCCTCCTATCTGAATGTGAAGTTGTTATTTCTAACTTTGAATACGAACTGATCTTGTTTTGACTTAAAAACTGTGGCAAAACTGATGGTTTTAGTCCCTCTGCACCTAGTCTTTAAGAGGCCTGGAAGCTTGCATCGATGTATTCTCTGGGTAAATGAGGCCTCCTGTAAGAATGGCCACCATGAGACCACTGTGATGTAAGAAAGCTTGAAACTGTCATGTAGAGAGGCCCTGTGGAAAAGCACTGAGGTGCCAGACATGTGTGCAAAGCTGTTTTGGATCTTAAATGCAACCTGCTTCCCTGATTCGTGCAGCAAGTGAGTGAACTCAGCTGATGCCTCATGGAGAAGAGCCCTTCAGTAGAGCCTAGTCACTCATAGAAGGGTTAGAAATAGCAAACTGTTATTGTTTCAAGCCATTAAATTTTTGGAATAACTTATTCTGCAACAATAGATAATTGAAACATCTATTAAATATATACAGTTTAAATGATCTTTATATATAGGGACTTGTTATTTAAACAGAATGAAACGAAAAGCTTATTTTGGTTATTCAGCAAGATAGTTGATTTATTTCATGTTGTTATCAATATATGTATTATGGGTCTGCAAGTTCTTTTTAAAGCGATTTAACGAGAGGGAAAACTTGGAGCTGTTTGGGATCTCAAACGTTGTAAAGAGAGGGAGTTGGAGTCAGTTAAGTTCCTATGTCTTCCCCTGAAATTGCTTCCCTATCAAGGGGGCAAATGAAAGCACGAAGCTCCTCTAAACCCCAGAAGTACTGCAGAGTGTTGCCAGGGGGAAGTCAGGTTTGGGACTGGAGAGAAACAAAATCTGAGCATTATCCTTGTATGCTACCTGCAGGTGTGGAGGAAGTTACCAAGAAGGATGTGCAGATGCTTGCGATTGACCAAGGGATGGGTGAGGTCTTGAAGGTGCCTCCATCAACTGGGGAGTATCTCGAAACACAAGGAACTGGTGTGTGGATCATCCAGACAGAGCTTGGCTGCCCAGGGTGTTGGGTGGGAGGGGTCTTCTATTCCACCTGCTGATGGAGACTTAGCAGAATAAATCACTACGCAATGATGGAAAAAATATATATGTAGCTATATAAAGAATGATTTTTTAGTTTTTACATAGTTGACTTAAACATTTAAAAATATTCTTTCTATTTAAATGAAACCTGGAAGAATATGCTTTTTATTTAAAGAAACAGAGTAAAATAATGGGTTTTATATATTTAATCCATGATTATAAATATGTCACACATTTATTTACTCCCAATCCTTCTATGTCTCTTTAGCTTGGATTTTAGACAGATCCTCTCACATTTCCTTATATGGATTCCTTTTTTTTTTCTACCAATGTTGACTACTTCTATTTCCTTCCAAACACATACTTTCATTTTTCTATGCTTTATTTTAACTCCCTTCTCTTCCATTCTTGGCTTTCTTAAATATTTCTACTTATTCTCAAAAATTGTACTTAGGTCCAGCTTTCTATGACATCACCTATCAAGAAATTAATTACTTCATTATCTGTGCTTGTATCATTATCTATTACTGTGAAACAACATCACCAAAAACATAGTGGTTTGAAACAACACACATTTATTGCCTCCCAGTTTCCGTAAATCTGGCCTTTGGGTACAGCAGGATTCTCTGCTTCAGGATCACATAAAGTTGAAATTAAGGTATTAACCATGGCTGCAACCTTGTCTTTGCTAGTGGGGGCAGGGGGGAGATGTGCTTTCAAGCTCATATGACTGTTGATAGTATTCATTCAGCTCCTCTCAGGCTGTTGGACTGAGAACTATGGTTTCTTTCTTAATCGATGTCTAGAAGTCACCCTCATTGCTTATTATCTGGCCTTTTACGTAGGCGAGCTTACAACATGCACCTTGCTGCTTCAAAGACAGCAAGGAAGAGAGTCTCAGTTACATAGATAATTACAATCTTATGTAGTGTTATCAGTAACTGATATCCATCACTATTATGGACTAAATATTTGTACCTCCCTCCACACACCAATTCATATATTGAAGCCATAACCCCTAGTGTGAATGGTATCTGAGATAGGGTCACTAATAAGTAATTAAAGTTAAGTGACGTCATAAGGACAGAGCCCTAATTCCATAGAACTAGCTTCCTTCTAAGAAGACACAATGAGAGCTTGCTCCCATATTCCCTCTGCACACATGCAGAAAGGCCATGTGAGTATGCAACAAGAAGAAGCCCATCTACAGGCCAGGAAGAGAATCCTCACCAGAAACCAAATGGGCCAGAATCTTGATGATGGACTCCCCAGCCTCTAGGAATGAAAGAAATAAGTTTTTGTTGCTTAAACCATCCAGTCTATTTGGTTTGTTGTTGTTATTATGATAGTCCATACTGACCAAAGACCTTTAGAATATTCTTTTGGTTAGAACCAAGCCAGAGGTCCTACCCATACTCAAACAGAGGGAATTTACACAATTATGAAGACCAGGAGGTGGGGATCATGAAAGCAACATTAGAATCTGTATACCAGCCCTCTTTTTCACTTTGTGTTATTCTTTTATTATTATTATTATTATTATTATTATTATTATTATTTTTTAACATTTATTTATTCTTGAGACAGAGAGAGACAGAGCATGAACGGGGGAGGGTCAGAGAGAGAGGGAGACACAGAATCCGAAACAGGCTCCAGGCTCTGAGCAGTCAGCACAGAGCCCAACGCGGGGCTCGAACCCACGGACAGTGAGATCGTGACCTGAGCCGAAGTCGGACGCTTAACCGACTGAGCCACCCAGGCGCCCCCACTTTGTGTTATTCTATTATGCATACATCCTGCTTTAGGACCAATGGTAATCATTGAAACTATTCATATATATTCCCATGGTGCTTCTCAGAACATGATAAACTTGTTCTTTCTGGCCCTGTTTATTAATTTATTATTATTTATTTTTTAATGTTTCTTTCTTTGTTTTGAGGGGGGAGAGAGTGAGGAGCAGAGAGAGAGGAGAGAGGGAATCCCAAGCAGACTCTTTGCTGTCAACACAGAGCCCGGCGTGGAGTTCAATCCCGTGAACCATGAGATCATAACCTGAGCCAAAACCAAGAGTTAGATGCTTAACTGACTGAGCCACCCAAAGGCTTCTTTCTGGTCCTGTTTACAGTTAGAAAGGTTCATGTGACTTTCTTTGACCCGTGAAATGTGAGTGGAAGGTATTGTGTTATATGCGAATAGAAGATTTAAAAGCAGTAAGTGATTTACTTTGCTTCTTTCCCTTTGCCTTGGTGATCATGGAAGCATAACACGAAATTGATCTGTCAGCCTGGATCCTTGAGCCACTATGATGAGCAGAATCTCACTTCTAAATTTATTGGACATGTAGTACGAACAAAGAAATACTTTTTACTGGGTTAAGCTAACAAAATGATAGAGATGTTTGTTATGCCAGCATAAACCAGGTTATTCTGATACGGAGTTTTATACATGCTTTTTATTTGTATGTGTCTCCCCTACTAGATTTTGAGGTCAGTAGGGACAGGAACCACCTCTGTTTTGTTTACTCCGTGATACCCAGTTGTTAGTAAGTGTTTGACATACGATTGGAACCACACCTATGTTTATTACGTGAATGATTAAGTAAATAAATGCATCTGACTCTATTTCACTAATTCCTTTATGCATTTGACTCTCTTTTCCTGGAATGCAGTAAAGTAGGATAATATTAAATATGGTCTTAATACGTTACACATACGTTTGTTCTTTCACGTAAATTATTAAAAGACATATCTTTGGAAGCTCGTAATTGTTTGATAAGGCTGAATGAAAATTTAAGCAGCTGAAGATGAGCTAATTTTTTTCACTCGCTAGAGTGTCTTGACCTTGGTCAATTTGTTTAACTCTTGTGAGCCTCACTTTTCTCGTACATTAAACAGGAAAAAAGTGATTATTGAATATGCCATTCAGTGTATATAAGAATTAAATGAGATATACTTTGCACATTCTTAGGAACTGTCAAGTCCTAAGCAAACATAAAGCAACATAAATCAGTTTTTTTTTAACATTTTGCAAAAACCAGCTGTCTCCTGAGTTAAGTATTTTTATTACCATTGTTCTAACGTTTGTGAATTTTCTGTCATCTCTTCTTATAGCTGAATAGAAGACACAAATAGCAGACACTAAAGGTATGTGTCCCCAAATTTTGAAGATCTGGAGGTAAAATTTTGAGAAAATGTATACAGAAAACAAAATATGACAGGATAATTATATGCTCTCTAATATTAGCTTCAAAAATGTGTCAAGAAAAAAATAAGCTTGGGAGAATAGGCCTATAAATTCAAAGAGGTGGTTATCTTAATCCTATATTTTGAAGAGATTGTATAGAAATAACTCATTTGTGAGAAAATGTAATCCCTCTTGTATTACAAAGGTTACAGAATCTTTACACAGTGTTGTAACAAAAGTGGTTTTATTTCTTGGTGCTCCAAAGACTGTATTGTTATCTTCCTGATTACTCTAAAACTCATAAAAACATGTTAACATATCCATTTTTAACTATCCTATATTTTCAAAATTACAAACAAAACCCAATTCTATCTTTGTTTCAGGGACTAGATAAATTATCCATGCCATGCAAAAGAATATCAAAATAGATTACAGAATCAGTTGCTGATGTGAGAAAATTGCATATGGAAAGTTTTATTTTGATATATTTTCATTATATCTAAGTAATAAAAACTGCTTAAGGATACAACCTACCATTTCTTGCTGTCAGGAATTTTGAGAGGCTATTGTGACAAGTTCTTGAAAGCTTTCTCTAAAATGTGTTAAAGAAATTCAACTTAGGCAAATTTTAATGAGTCATATTCTAAATTATATATTTTGTCCATACATTTATATTTTATATTTATATTTGATCACAACTATGAGCTTAGTAGCTATGTAGCTGTTATATATATATATATATATATATATATATATATATATATATATATATACAGTTATATAGTTATATAGTTATATACCATATTGTTTCTCATATATTGGTTAAAGATGAAAATATAATATCTTCACCATATTGGAATAATTTTTGGATTCCTTGTTTACCCTTTAGGGTACTCTAAAATAACTTTAATACATGTACACAGAGAAGGTAAGGAATATTTAAGGAAAAGTGAAGCAAGTCACTTCTGTGGTAACCAACACCAGTCTGAGCTTACATAATTTTATGTAACAAGTTTTAAATATATCAAACTTCCTCAAAGTGAGCCCAATTCCCTGTGATTGTATGCTTTTCTAGTAGCAAAATTATACTGATTTTAAGATAGATGTCTCAACACAATATAGGTGAAAGAATTCAAAACAGGAAGTTGAGAATCAAGCACACTCATTTTTGCTTTGTCACTGTCTGTGTGATTTGGGGGGGGGGAAATATGGGCTTTTTCCTTTAACTACAAATCAAAGAGGTTATTCATGCTTCTAACAATTCACTTTTTTCCACTAATGGTCCACTGCTTTCAAGTTCTCTCAATAGTTTGGTTATTATGAACCATGGAAAGTTTTGTGGTTGTATATGTAAGGGGAAGTTGTCAAAAACATACATCTAGTTTGATCACCATTCATCATGATGGAAGGCAATACATGACATAGGTGTGAAGGAGGAGATTAGAAAGGTAGATATCATGCCAATAGAGCAGGGAGTTGCTCTTGAATCAGAGTTTGTGGGCAAGAATTGTCATTGGAGATTGACAAACCTGGCCTCAAATAGCATTGTAGGTTTCAATAGTTAACTATTTCACTTCTTCCATCTTTATTTCCCTGATTTTAAAAGCCCATATGATGGTCTCTAATGACGTTATTTTGAGGCTTTCATGGTACATATATGTATGTATATCCTTATGTATATGGGCAGGAGAAGTTGCCTTTACTAAGCACACATTATTTTTGTTGGCTGTGTAGACATTAAAAATTTTAATAAGTATATTATTTGATAAAACATGGCAAATGAACAAAGGGAGCCATTTATTTATGCTGTGATCCCAATATGTTTTATTTTAAATGTATTTTCTTCTTCTTCTTCTTCTTCTTCTTCTTCTTCTTCTTCTTCTTCTTCTTTTTTATATATATAGAGAGACAGAGTGTGAGCAGGGGAAGGGCAGAGAGAGAAGGAGACACAGAATCCGAAGCAGGCTTCAGGCTTTGAGCTGTCGGCAGAGAGCTGATGCGGGGCTCCAACTCACTGGGAGATCATGACCTGAGCCCAAGTCTGATGTTTAACCAACTGAGCCACCCAGATGCCCCCCTCCTTTAAAAAATTTTTTTTTCAGTATGTATTATTTTAAACATCTAAACTATTTTCAAGTGCTGTAAGTACCACAGAAGATACAAAAACAACTCCTTATAAATCATGGATTGCCTCTAGGAAAGTATAGTTTATTTGAGAGTCAAAAGTAATTAGGGTCTTGAATTAGATTGTTAAATAGTAAATTATCTCCAGATTAACTATAGGGAAATTTAGCAACCTTAAAGAACGGGGTAATTGTAGTTGCAAGTGACTTGAGATACATAGACTCATTGAGCATTAATAATGATAAATGAAATAATTATTATTTTACATACTGCTTCATTAGCTATAATTCAACATATAAAAGCGATACTTGAAGGAGGAAAGATGGAAGTGGCTAGTGGCATTGAAGTTATGTCAAAATTTAGCCCTCATACCCTTCATTATTCCATTCTCCCAGTCACTGATCACTCTTCAGGGCTGACATTTCTATGCAATTCATACACTACTCTATTCTTAAAATTTATTTATTAAAGGCCTTGCATGAAACCACATAAATTTGGTCTCTTTAGAAGCCAGTCAGATTGAGGAGGGCAGTTAAAGGGATAAATGTCATGTAGTAAGTTTTAGAAGGCATTGTCCCTGAGAATAAATAATTTTTAAATTTATGGTTATAACTATGCTTTCCACTCAAGGTTAGGTTTTCTCTCCCTCTCACCTCTGTAAGTTCAGTTATAATTTACAAATGTTTGCTGATATGAAGTATCGTCCATGAGCATGGTTTGGAGTGATCTTCTACCTGATCCATCCCTCCCAAAGCATTTGCTTTCTTAATTCCTTAACTGGAAATTATGGAAACTGTAAGACTTTCTTAGTTTCAAAAAGTAAATACTCGAGTGGGAAGTGAGGCTCAGGAAAATCGTTATTTTTGACCTGGGCAACGTATCGCAAGTGATGTATATCTGCAGTATCCGTTTTTATATATTCTATCTACTTTTCCACCAAATCCAAACTGGTCGGTACAGGGTTTCTAGAAGGGGATGCACAAACAAGAATCAAAGGAAAACAAAACAGACTTGTAGGAATAAGAACCTGTGTATTTAGGGCTCTATACTTTTTATGGAATTCTGAGTTACACTTGAATGAAGATATTATGGACAATAGAAAACGAATGAATATGGTATCAGGGAAATCTTTTTGAAACAATCAATCTTCTGTTAAGTACAGTGATTTTTTAAAATTATTTTGCTATTTTAGAAGTTGAAACTTATTTTCCCTTTTTTAAATAATCAAAATTGGTTATTTGGTACCTACAAACCACAAAATCTTATGTACTGAGACACTGTGGGACTCTCCTTTTTAATTATAACAAAGTTTTGCAAATTACACATATTCATGTTTATTGTCGTTTTTGAAGGGTATGTGGCTTTATACAATTTTGCTTCCCATGTTTTCTCAGAGTTGTATTAGTATTAGTCAACTGAACAGACTTGGCGTTTTTCTTAATGTATAATTCTCATTCCAAGTGATCATTAAATGACAACAGTTTTATTTTCTTTTTAGAATGCATATTTATGATATGGCTAGCTGAAATGAGAAAGTTCTTCATAATCTTCAAATAGATAATTCTTGCTCTATTTTTACTTTATTAGAGTGTTTCATAAATTATAATAATTAGGGAAGGTTCTAACTTAAACATACAAAGCTAGAAAATTCATAGTCAGACTTGTCAGTGCATTCTAAGTCACACGATGTGTTAATTAGGATCATTTGAGTAATAGTGTATTAACTGAATTTACTTGCATAAACATTGTACTATTTCATTGAAATATAAGGAGAAAAACAATAAAAAAAGATTTTGTTTAAGTAGAAATGTACTTTTTGTATACTCTGAACTAGTATTACTCATAGCCAGTCATTTTCGTTTTGTTTTAATTATTTTAATGTTTATTTTTGAGAGGGAGAGAGACAGAAGACAGAATATGAGCTGGGGAGAGGCAGAGAGATGGAGACAGAATCTGAAGCAGGCTCCAGGCTCTGAGCTGTCAGCACAGAGCCTGATGCGGGGCTTGACCTCACGGACCACGAGAACATGACCTGAGCTGAAACTGGACACTTAACTGACTGAGTCACCCAGGCGTCCCACCAATCATTTTCTTAATGTAGCCATATGTACTTACATTTGGAGAATAGGCCAGTTGGCAATGTATAGCCTTATTGTTTTAGTAATTTATCACCATTTCAATAGAGTTTATTTTCAATTATTACTCAATTTAAAAGGATTTATTTAATAAAACAAGTAATTTCTGTGCTGTAAGATTCTGCCTTTGCCCTCTCAGTGACTGGATGTTAGTATTAGCACATCACAGAACTTTATTTAAAGTCTTTGCAATTGTTTTTAAAAGCCCAAATTGAACTGATGAATGCTATTTCCAAGATTCTTCATTTTATCTGGAAGGGATTATTAAAAACAACTTTATTTCCAAAAAGAAAAATACATATCATTTTGTATAAATTACTGGGGATACTCATTAGGAGTCAAATAGAAGTATATCCCAGACTTTTATTAACCAACAACAGTAATTTGAGACAATATTATATTTTTGGAGATTTTTTTCCTAAATCTCTGTGCTTTTGTACACATCAGTTCCATTTATTTTATAATACATTTTAAACTTGTCTTAGTAATTTTATTTTAAGATTGGTGACTGTAATAGAACACTGTTATCCCAAGTATGATCTATTAATGGTTTAGTTCTTTGTATACAACTTCATGGATTATAGTAATTTATACACCAAAGTTTCAGAAAGCTAAAAGTTCCTTTAAAATCATTTAAAGGCAGAACTGGGTAAAATTCGAGAAGATCAGTTCTCTATTCTCTGTGTAATTACTTAGCGAACAGATAGATGACAACTTTTTCTTGAATGCCAAGCATCATTATGTCTTTGAGTAATTATGAGAATTATTGTTTGTATCATATAATTCAGGACTTTATTCTCAAACTTCCTTGTACTATTTTGTTTTGGAAATATCCACAGTTATTGGAGTAAGCAATTTAGCCATAGAAACCATGGCTTGTATATTTTCTCAAGAGCCCACACATCCTTATTCATTACCTAGATATTTAATACTTATGCTGCATAATATAAGTGACTGATAGACTCTGAAGACAGAGGACAAAAGACAAGGTTATAGCATATAAATCAGCATGTTCCACGTTAGAGACTCTTGGAATTATAATCATATGAGATATTTCATCAAAACAGTATTCTGTGGCCTGTCAATTTTGGAAAATGTTGCATAAAAGATGTCTAATTCAGAGATTAATAATGAATGGACTGAAGGCATTAGTATTGCTGTATTAGGAAAATTATATACCCTCATTAATCTAGTATGTCTCAAACTTGTTTGTTCCTAGAACTTCTTTTTCATGTAATCGCAGTAGGAAGATTCTGCTAAACGTCTTTTCAAAAATACTAATAAATTTATGAAGTATTTCATCTTTACTCTCTCTCCTTTTTTCTTATGGCCAAAAAATACCCACTATTTTCCTTTTTCAGACCCAGTACTCTCCTTTTGTTCCTGCTATTGAAACTCTTTCTTTTCAGGGGCAAGGCATTGATATTATCTTCTCCACTTCACCCCTTATATCTTCAGTTTCTCTATCTCTGTTGGCGCCTTCCATTTAGTCTATAAACATATGTAAGTACTCTCATCCTGAAGAAAAAAAAAACTATTGGGACTGATTCTCTTTTGACGTTTAATTCCCTCTTTTATTTCACACACACACACACACACACACACGCGCGCGCGTAAGGACAATTCTAAAATTATCATCACCAAGTTTTCACCTTTTAGTACACTCTTCACATTTATATGACTTGTCTTAAGCATGTTTCACCAAGATGACTAATGATCCTCAAAAGACTTTCTTGAATTTGCTTTTACGTGGTACCTAGAGACCTCTATTCTAATTTTAAAAAATATTTATTCATTTTCGAGAGACAGAGACATAGAATGAGTAGGGGAGGAGGGTCAGAAACAGAGGGCGATACAGAATCCAAAGCATGCTCCAGACTCTGAGCTGTCAACATAGAGCCCGATGTGGGGCTTGAACCCACAAACCATGAGATCATAACCTGAGCCCAAGTCCAATGTCCAACCGACAGAGCCACCCAGATGCCCTGACAGACCTCTATTCTAAGTCTTCTCCAATCTCTGAGATAACTCATTCTCCCATCTCTATAAACTTTATGTCATGGTTCTCTCCTCAGTTCTCCACTATTCTTGCTCTAGAATATTCACTAGATTCCTTCATCCACATCTATGAAGCTTCCCATCATCCATCAGCTGCTTTTCTCTAGCTTTGACTTTGTCCTTTCAGTGATAGGTAGATCTGCAATTATACATTGGCTTCGCTTTGGAGAACATGCCTTTTTGCGGCAAACCATCCACATTAGACTACATCGCTTTTCTTCCCAAAACCTTTCACCTTTTTTTTTTTCTAAGTGGTAGCATTATCGATTTATCAATGTAAGTAATGTAGGAACCTTCTTTAAATCTGTCCTTTTCCTTATTTTCTACAAACAGATACTGTCATTTTCTTAAGGGCCACAAAATAGCTTTAATCATTCCTCTTGTTTAGTATTAGTGGAGCAGTCAGTCAGCAAGTACTTACTAGGTACCTATATGTACTAGCCACTGTGATAGTTTACATGCTCACTATCTTTTGCCTGCACTACTTAATGGCTTATTAAGGAAGCTTACTAAGGTTTCCTGCTGCCTGCATCTTTACATTCTAATTATTCTATAAAATATTTTTAGAATTATTTTTCTATTTTTTTCTAAAATATAAACTTGATTCCATAATTATTGGAATTAAAATTGATTCCATAATATGTTATGATCCAAATTATCAAAATGATAAAACGACTCCCTAGTAAATCAAACATATCCATTCATAATCTGCCTTTCTAAAGTTTTGCCATGTTCCTTCATGTTCCCATGCTTTA
The DNA here is from genome assembly GCF_027475565.1 of Acinonyx jubatus. Classification (NCBI taxonomy): domain Eukaryota; kingdom Metazoa; phylum Chordata; class Mammalia; order Carnivora; family Felidae; genus Acinonyx; species Acinonyx jubatus. The sequence goes on along the minus strand of NC_069380.1, from coordinate 33,345,486 downwards.
ACTACATAGCAGTATTTCCATATACATTGTAGGTCTCTCTCATTCTCTCTCTCTCTCTTTTTTCCCCTATGCTATCTGTTCTTTTTGGAAAAATCTTCTTTTCTTCTTCCAGATGATTCAATACTACTCATCAATCAAACGTGTGCATATATTTTACCACTTCAAAGAAGAGTTCTCTAAACTTCTTTTTCACCAGGAGTAATAAATTACTTCTTTCTCAATAACTTATGGTTCTTAGGACATACTATTTTTGGTCAGTATATATGTAACAGAATTATTCAAATATCTTGTTGATTTCGATCTCTTCAGAGGAAAGAACTATAGCTTACTGTTTTGTAAAGCCAACAATTATTACTGGACATGAGACTTCTAGATCAATAAAGATTTGTCGTTATAAATAAAATAAAATAAAAAAATAAAATAAAATAAAATAAAAACTAATTATTAAATGTGCTGTTTTGAAATCCAAAAGACATATTCTGTGCTATGGACTATATGAGAAAATATTAACATCTGCTTTTTCTAGTGTGTTTTAACTTCTTTGTTAAGTGCTCCTTACTTCAATTCATTTTTTAGTTTATAAAAGTTAACTCAAAATGGATTATAGCTGCAAAACTATAAAACTCCTAGAAGACAACCTGAGAGAAACTCTAGATGACCTTAGACATTGAGAAGACTTTATAGATATAACACCATAAGCATGATCCATAAAAGAAATAGTTGATAAGCTGGACATCATCAAGATGAAAATTTCTGCTCTATGAAACACAATGTCAAGAGAATGAGAAGACAAGACACAGATTTGGAAAAATTATTTGCAAAGGCACATCTGGAAAAGGACTGCTATTCAAAATATACAAAGAACTCTTAAAACTAACAAGAAGAAAACAACGCTGTTAAAAAAATTGGTCAAAGACCTTTAACAGAAACATCACCAAAGAAGATATACAAATGGTATAAAAGCATATGAAAAATGCCCCACATCATATGTCACCAGAAAAATGTAAATGAAAACAACAAAGAGATACCACTGAACACCTATTAGAATGACCAAAATCTGGAATACGGACAGCATCAAATGCTGGTGACAATATGGAGCACCAGGAACTTTTACTCATGACAGGTGGGAAAGCAAACTAGTACAGCCACTTTGGAAGACAATTCGTTGGTTTCTTGTAATTCAGTCTTACACTCACACTCAATGGTATTTAAACAAAGGAGTTGACCACTTACGTGTATTTAAAAACGCACAGAGATGTTTATAGCAGTTCTATTTATTGCTGAAAGGTGGAAGGAAGCAGCCAAGATGTCCTTTAGTAGGTAAATAATAAGCAAGCTGGTACATCCATACAATGGACTATTACTCAGTTTTAATACAGAAATGAGCTGTCAATCCATGAAAATACATGGAGGATCCTAAAATGCATATTACTAAATAAAAGACATACTTTACAATTATGCTTTAGATTTTGAAGAGCTTTTATATGTCTTATAAGTGGTAAAGGACTCATACAAGTCCATAAACAAACAAATACAAGAAAACTATGTTACCACATTTTCAGAGAGATAGTATAAAGTCATAAGTTTTATTCTTTATCTGGAACAAGTCGTATATATAGAATCTTTGAGTTGGGGAAGCACATTTCGTGCTAAATGATTCTATGTTCAAACATGGTTGTTTTGAAAATCGGTGTTCTAAGTGTCTTAGATTGGACTCCCCAAAAGCAGATCCTGAGGCAAGAATTTCTGTGCAAGTGATTTATTAAGTGATCCCAGCCAAATCCAGTGAGAGTGGCAGAAACAGGACAGAGATAAAGAAGAAGCCAAGGAAGAAAACATGGGTACAATTTCAGGAAAGATCTTCCGGAGCACAGCTTAACCCTGATATGCCAGAGAAACTTTAGCATGTAAATTAGGCCTTGGAGGCTGTCTCAGCCAAAGGCCAGTAAGTTGGGTTTTCATTTTACTATACTCATCGGCTTTTAACTCAGGACTACTAGGATTGTGCTTGTGGGGTGATGGACTGTATCTTCCAGGGGTGATGTAGGCTATGGGAAGCAAAACCAAAATTGCAACATTGCTGAAGGAACTGAATACAGAAATGCTACAATGGATCCGAAATGGTCTGTTTGGAGCAAGTGTCTATTACTAAAGAACAATGCCATCTGCCTTTATAGGTATGAATCTAAAACGTTGAGAGAATAGTGATGTCCTCACAACCATAGTCTCACACGTAATGGGGCAGGTGTTAAAGCATGAGTCAGAATTCTGAGTCCTCTGTTTTGTTCAGGCTACCTAAAAGTATACCTTTTAGGTATTTGGCCATGTGATTTATGTCCATATGTAGGAACAAAGGGATGTACATATTAATTAGGCAGCCTGTGAAGACCAAAATCTCTGCCCATCAAACTCAAAGAGGTATGTCACTGTCAGCCATTATAAATAGGCCCCTGACATAAGTCTTGAATTCTTTGGGCTGAGAATTTAGTTTCAGAAACCACTCATTATCTCCTTGGGTCCATGGAGCGTCCCTGTTCTCAAACACTTTTCCCCCGGAATTTCTCTTTTTCACATGGTGTCCTGATTCTCATCGTTTCATGCTCCCTAATCATGGACAGCTCAATATTTTCAACATAGAGAAGATATCAGGTTAATGCCATTTTCAATACATTGTGAATCGGAAATTTAGGTAACACAATTTTATTTCTAGGTAAGATTTATGTATATATATTTTAATCCAGTGGTTAAAATAATTATTTTATCCCCAAGATAAATTGAGTCTTTAACAGATTTGATATTGTGCAAATTTATTTGAACATCATCTCCCTCTCCCCCAAACATTAAACTCTTGAAAAGTTTCAAACTGGCTACCTTTGATGTAGAACATATTCTGATTATATTGTCTATTTCCTCATCCCCTGCCCCTAGAAACCTATAATTTTAGTATTTTCTATTTGCTCCAGGTACGATGTTAAATTTATCGTGTCATACTGTTTCTGATATAGTTAGGCTATGAAGCTTTGTCCCTTTCTTTCACAAACTTCTGCGAGTTCTGCTACCACTCATTCATTTTGGTCTCATTATTATCCGGAGAATAAAGCAGGAGTGATTCACAGGGTGACTGAAGGCCCAAGTTGTGGCCTTCTTCACAGTTTTCCTGCGCCTGCTATGTGTGTATATATAGATCACACGGACACTTTTTACAAGGCTAGGCATTTGTTTATTAACACCTAGTTTAGAATCTCTCTGTGATGGTTCTGCAGCAAGACTGAATTAATTAGATTTTTTTTTTAACCATTAGCATAGAAAAGTGATATTGGAAATTTGCTACTGCTTTTTAATGTCCTTAAAATTGTTCCCTGTTTGTATGGGAAGGTGGAACAAAGATGAATAATTGTCATGCAGCTAAATTTAGTTCATGTTGCTTCTGTAAACCTAATAATCCATCACACTTTGGTGTTTTACTTACATTTGAAAAATACAGTCCTCTACTTTCTAATAGTTGTGAAATATTTTTGCTGTTGCCAAAGTGGGATATTGGTGATAACCATTAATTATTTGAGAGATCAGTGAAAATAAACAAGTTATTCGAAAACATCTTTATGTACATAATCATCTCCTCACTGTACAAAGATAAGGACTACGAAAGAGCACTTTTTGTCTAATTTAAACTAATCTGAAAGAAAATAATAGTACCTCCCACAGATACCTTAAATTATTTATTTATTTAGGATCAGGAGCATTGAAATTAGATGAATGTAAAAATTGAAGCCTTACATTCCCACTAGATGTCCAAATATAGATCTAATGATTGCTCCAAATGAATATCAAATTAAGAGATTCCTTTAATTCAAAAGGATAAATTAAAATTATTAATCATTTGACTTTCATCAATTAACGGTCTTAAGATCACTGACTGTATCTTAGTATATATTAGGCCAGGCTACTTAATTTCTCCAAATAAAATATTCAGTGATAGATTTAAGGTAAGCTGAAATTGTTGGAGTCCTTTGTTAGGTTGTCGTTTATTTTTTTGTATCTTAGATATTGAACTAATGAAAAAAAGAGGAGGCAATTAGTAAACATAACTGTATACTTACCTCCTGTAGCATTTTGCTCTCCCCTGATCTATTTTATCCAATGTCTTTTAATGATTTGTCAAAAAAAAAACTGACTTCTGAAGGCAGCTCTATCTACTATAGCAGCAATTTTCAAATTTTATGAATAAGGATCACTTTGGAAGCTTGTTAAAAATAGAGTTTACCAGACCATACATGCCCCTCCCCTATTCATATTTAGCAGTTGGGGACAGTCTAGGAGATGTGTATTACTAACAATCACACTAAGCCTCTCTATTGTAGATGACCCAGAAATGAAACTTACACACTAGGATAGAAGCTGATAAATATTCAGAATTCTGAGTACTATTATGTGAAAATCGAGTTCTTGGTTTTCAGATCTTATATAGAAGAAGCAGCTACAAGGGAAGTAGGAGAAAAGCAGAGGTGGTCTGTCAGGTAGCTATGGAGTTTTTTACCTTTCAAATCATCACCATGACCTTATATGCGTGCTTCAGGTTTCCTGTGATATAGGCCAAGTGTCCATTCTCTCTCCTAAATGTTGTCTTATTTGTACCCATTTCCTCTCTTACCTTTTGCTCATGAATGCTGGTGTAGCCATTTAGTAGGTATTGTAGGCAAAATAATGTCACTCTAAGGAGATCCACGCCTAATCACCTGAACCTGTGAATAGATTACATTTCATGGCAAAATGGAATTTGTAGATATAATTAAGGTAAAGACCTTGAGATGGTAAGATTGTCATTGATTATCCGAGAAGGCTTAATCAATTACAGGATTTCTTAAAAACCAAGAACTTTCTTGACTGGCTTAGAATAAAGAGATTAAAGAAGGAGGAAGCATGTTGGAAATCTGACCTGCTGTTGCTGACTTTGAAGGTAAAGGAAAGAGGCCACAAGTCATTGGAAAGTGGCCCCTAGAAGCTGGGAATGGCCCTCATATTCATAGTGCAAGGAACTGGATTCTGTTCTCAAATGGGCAGGAAACAAATTATCCCCTTACAGCCTTCAGAAAGGAACACAGCCCTGCTAACACGTTGATTTTAATAAAGCAAGACCGTTCTGAACTACAGAATGGTAAGACAATAAATTTGTGCTGTTTTAATCCACCCACTTTGTGGCGATTTGTTACTGTAGCGATAGGAAACTAATACAGAAGGAATATAAATTTATTTTTCTCATAATTATGTTCATTGTATTTTTTTTTTCTGTTAAATTTCCAGACTAAGTTCTCTTCTGTTTTTAATTTGATTTTACTGGTTTCTTTTAGGGGCTAATAGGCTTTCCACCTGTTTATTCCAAACATATTAGAAAATACCATGGGACAAATATATGTCAGCTATTAAATGCAACTTATTCAGCAAGATTCAGGGCACTAAAGTGGGAACTCACAATGAGCTCCTGCAAAGTATTTTTAGCAATTTATCGACTAAGTTAGCTGATGATTGTTTTTGGTGCAAAATTCACAGTTCTGCCTGCCTTCTAAATGAGCCATGATGACTGACTTTCACAGATTCCTTTGTCTTCCTCCTTGGCATATACACCCTGCTTCAGTATGCTGCCTGTTGACATCACATATTTCAGACTTTGACTGGCGTTCCTATTCTCAAGTTCTCTTTGCAGAGATTATTTCTTCACATATTCCTGTAGCTCTTCAGGGAGGTCTTCTTATTTTTTGCTGTACATTTTTCCCAATAGAAAGCTCAGATGGTTAATAGTCTGGCTTGCACTTTTGCTTAAATATGAGACCATAAATCTCTGTTGCAACTTTTATTTCAGGTTTTAGAGCTCAGCATCATTAAGAAGTTGTTTTTCTTAGGAATAACTAAGTCTTCATTTGTAAGATGTTGGTGCTATCAATACTCTCAGAGGAGAAATATAGTACAGATGGTTGGAAGGCATTGTTTGTCCTCACTTATCAAAAATACAAAAAGGCCTATTTTTCATGTTTTATGATTATTTTCAAATGCAGGCAATTTGATCTTCCTATCTTCAGTTTAAAGAAAAAACCCAGAAACAAAACAAAACAAAAAGCATTCAGTGGCTTGCCATAACTTATCAGATACAGGTTGTCTGAGTCTCTCTTCTATGTGTGTTCTTTTTACCACCGCCCAGAAGGAAGAATCTACCTTTATTAGAATAAGATGTTCTTGTGATGGAACTATGCAAAGACCGGTAACTTCTGTTTTAAAAGCCTTGACTATAGTTGACACACAATGTTACATTAGTTTCAGGTGTACAATACAGCGATTCAATATCTCTATACATTATGTTATGCTAGGTTCACCCCAGGTGTAACTACCATCTGTCGCCATAACCTGCTATTACAATATCATTGACTATATTCCTTATACTGTATCTTTTATTCACCTGCCTTATTCATTCCATAACTGGAAGCCTGTACCTCCCACTCCCTTCACCCCTTTGCTCATCCCCTTGTCCGAATCCCCTCTGGCAGCCATCAGTTTGTTCTCTGTATTTTTAAGTCTCTTTCTGCTCTTTGTTTAATCATCTGTTTCTTAGATTCCACATGTAAGTGAAGTCATATGGTTATTTGTCTTTCTCTGAAATAACTGGTAACTTCTGAAGGATAATTTCATTTCATCCACCTTTAGTTGGCCAAATAAATTCATACGCCAAAATAAAACATCCAGGGGGTAGGAAAGATTCCTCTCATAGAAGGTGCTGGAGATCATCACATGGCTAGGGGTTGAGATGTTATAGAGAGGGGACTAAATGATTGGTAAAGTAATAAAAATCTAGAATACTATATTTATAACACATTTTTAAAAATTGTATATTTCTATATAATTCCAATTTTCCCTTTCATTTATGAGTAAAGAATTAAATCCATCTCACCTCCTGGAATGAGTAAACCCTGTGGTAACCCAGGTTATTATTCTCTCAGATAAGACAGAAGCAAATACTTCTAATCCAATTTTCTCAAATTCTTTAAAATCTAGAGAGTAACTGTTACAAATACGAAATAAGGTATTAAATTAGTCAGTGTCATTCTTAGGTATCATTAAAACTACTAAGATGTATTGCGTGCCCCCGTCCCCTGTAAGATGTATTGTGTTTCCGTGCATTTGTTGTTGGCAAAGTTCAAATTCCCTGTTTCTCTGGCAGGAGTGGGGAAGAGATAGGGAAGAATTTATACATTTCTCCACCATCATTTTATCGAGGAAGAAGCATGAACAACAGAGCAGTGCACAGGAGGTTAAGATACACATGGACACTTGAGAAAGCAGAAGATTATATCTTTTTCTTATTTTTGATTAAGTAGATAGGAGAAGCTTGGGGTGAAAATATGTTACTGAAATTCAAAAGTCAAAGAACCTCTCAAATCTAAGATATATGCTGAAGGCTGATTCATTTGCCTCTTGAGACCCTTGCTTTGTCCCGTTTGTTAAAAAACTGATAATTTTTTCTAATACAGACTTTTTTCCAACCTCATTTTCCCTTATGGGATCTATGAGGATGAGTGCTTGTGTCCTGAAGACGCCCTTCAGTGTAGCCCACACAAAATTCTCCTATTTACTGTCCCCCAAACATATGTATATTGGTGGCACATGGCACAGCCAAAAAATATTTATTACTTTTTAATTTCATTAGTCTATACTCTATGAATTCATAAAACACATCAGTAACATCAATTTGCATATAATAAAAATTATAAAGTAAACTGAAAAAATAAATTAAAGTGTCATAACCTATTTCATTCATTTGCTTGTTTTTTGTTTAATTTTTAATCTTCTCTAACTCTATGGGAGAATTATTAGGCAGGTATATTATTACCTTACTATATAGCATGGAACAAAAAGCTAAGCAGGAAGATATTGTATTTTCTAAATCTAATGAGAAAGTTCTTTTTTAACCTAATAAACGTAATATTGCATTAACCACTTCCAATTATTTTCCTTGTTTTAAAAATAATTATAAAAGTAAAATTAAAAGGTAACTGAAGTGGGGGGCACATGGGTGGCTCAGTCAGTTAAGCGACCAACTTCAGCCTAGGTCATGATTTCCCCATTCCCAAGTTCAATCGCCAAGTCAGGCTCTCTGCTGTCAGCTGGCAGCCTGGAGCCTGCTTCAGATTCTGTGTCTCCCTGTCTCTCTGCCCCTCCCCCGCTCGCAGTCTGTCTCTCTCAATAAATAAATAAATACAAGGTAACCAAAGTGGATATGGATATTTAAAGTCGGATCTCACTGTGATCAATGTTGTAAAGGCATTGTTTATTTTTTGCATTTTTATTTTGAGGATAATTCCATTTTGAATTACATCCAAGTGGCTATATATTTTGAAGATCACCATAGAAAGAAAGAAAGAAAGAAAGAAAGAAAGAAAGAAAGAAAGAAAGAAAGAAAGAGGGAGAGAAGGAGGGAGGGAGAGAAGGAGGGAGGAAGGAAGGAAGGGAGGGAGGAAGAGGGTTCCCTCCCCCCCCCCCCCCCCACCTCAGGAAATACTTGTTGAGGAGGAGAAAGGGAGGGAAAAGGAAGAGGAAAAAGAGGCATGGAATAGGCTGGGGAAGGGTGGAGGAGTGGGGGAATGTAGGCAGGTCCCTGAGCCCCCTTGGCCAGGCCAGCCAGCTGTTCCCACAGCCCAGCCTTCCCAGCTACAGGCTAGATCATGTTCAAGTGGGCGGTCGCAAGGCTTGATAGTGAGTTTTCGGGCCTCCCTCAACTGGGAAGCCCGGAAGGGGTCTCAGAGGAAGAGTGGTCCAGGGGGCAGGGATGGGAACACCGCAGTAGGGGTATCATATCAGGCAGACAGCAGCATGACAGGGTCAGAGGTCATGCCAGGCCTAGATGGCGCACAAGGAACTTCCAGAACTACGGGTCCTGGCGGCTCAAGCTCAAGCTCACGGGCCACGCCCAAGGCTGCCCTTCAGAGTAGGGCAGGGGCGGGGCAGTGGGCTCGCTCTGGCCGCAGGTGCTCAAAGCTCCAGCCGCCGCCTTCTCACACGACGACGTGGGGAGGGAGTCCCAAGTCCTTGGGCCTCCAGCACCGTCTCTTGGTAGGGTGTATGCCGGCAGTGGACTTCCACTTGGCTAGCCTGGTCCCGTGCATGATCTTCCGAAAAGCCTTCAGCCACGCCCGTGGCGACATTTAGCAGGCCCGCAGAAACCTGCTTCAGCACGACCGTGATGGTGGCTTGCGGCCAGTGGTGGCCCTGGGTGGACAATGCTGCCCGTCCAGCACGACGTAGCCGCGCTCCCTGCTGCCAGTGAAGATTTCCCCGCAGGCCAGAGTGTCCTGGGGTGTTTGAGGTACTAGAGCCTCGGGTCGTCCAAGGTGAGCCGGTGCTTCCAGAAGCTTTCCGTTGGCCGCGGCCACATTTTCTGCGTGTTGTCTTCCTGAAGGTAGTTCCTGGAGAGCACCCACACCAGCAGGTTGTGGAAGCAGGCCCCGCGGGGAACGCTGACCCAGCGCACCACTTCCTGGTTGACGGTAGACGAAGATGTTGCGGGTGCTGTTGTCCTTAAGGTAGGTGACCCACAGGCCATGGGGGGGGGGGGGTGGGGTGGTGGCATATCTTGGCTCTTTTTTTTTTTTTTTTTGAGTTTCAGGTGGCTTTTATTGAGATAAATTAGCAAAAAAACCACACAAAATCAAGGTTTTACCAAGCAACTTTTCTAACCCTTTTACGCTCATTAGAGACTGTGGTCCATAATGGTGTGCATCCAACATAACACATTCCAACAAGAACAGAACCCCACTGGGGCAACAACAACAACAAAACACCACGGGCATGGTTTTGGTTTTGTTTTTTGCTGCAGTCAAAAAATGTTGAAGGGAATTCTGAAATTTAAAGCGTCCGTAAAGATGATATTGTTCAGGTGTGTTCTTGTTTATTTCGGGTATTGGCTTCTTTTATGACTGCAACTTTCGTGAGTAGTTGCTTATGTGTTTTAATGATGTTCACCAGTTTCAAATGTCCAGCAGGGGATGAAATAAGATGTGGTGGCTTGTTTGGAAATTATATGAAAGAGGAGTGGTTTTACATACTGATTAAACAGGAGTTATCATCGGTTGTTAATGTTTGAAACTAGGTGATTGGTGTGTAAGAGTTCATTATACATTTTTGTGTATATCTGTGTATGTTTGAAGTTCTGCATAATAATTTTTTAAGTTGCACAGGGCTTACCTGTTAGCTTTTACTGTGGGGGGAAAAAAATCCAGAATTTGTAAAGTTGAAACAGCCGTCACTCGTTCATTTATTCTTAATCATTTATTCTTGTTGTTCATCTATTGTTCATTTATTTTTGTTCATGAGTCTAAAGCCAGAGGGGTAGTTCTGCTAATTATTGGGGAGAAACAATTAGAAGATTTTCTGCCAATCCAGAAATTCCGCTACACAAATACAGGAAAGAAAGAAAACAGTTTTATTATTGAATAAGCATTAAACCAGACTGAGATATGCATCACAGGCGATTGCCTAAAAAGATTTCAAAAAGAGAAATCTCACCCTTTTATACAGCTGGGTAGATGCGCTTAATTGCACTTGTGTTCTCAAGGTTAACTATAACTAGTCCTCAAGAAAGAGGACTCATAGAGGAGCCCCATGTGTCACTCATAGAGTGTTGTAAATTTGCCTGGTAATTGGAGTGGCCATCTGTGTTAGTTAATTGCCTTTATCCAAAGGGAAAAATAAACTTCTCATATCTTGATGATGACAGGAGCTAAATTCTGCAACTTGGAGCCAGGAGCAGAGGTTAAGCTAGTTAGTCTCTTTCCATCCAGTGTCTCGTTGGAGACTAGGAGATAGATGTACTGTTTTCCTTAATGATTATATTTCAAAGAGTTGGCTTGTAGGTCCTTAAGGAAAGCATGCTTGAGTGGTAAAACTAGCAGTAGACTTTTTTAAAAAAAATTATATTACCTCTCAAAGAACAGAGAATTTACAATTATACGTTTTCAAAGGTAATACTATTAAAAAAGGGAAGGAGGAGCTCTTTCTCTTTTTGTATCAGGGAGAATTAAATTCTTTTCTTACTTTTCATTTGTGTTTCACCTTATAGGATTCAAGCCAGGTTCATCTAATCTTGTCTGGACTGGCTCATGAGTCTGCAATAACCTGACCTCTATGCTGGGGGCTGACTCACCTGGGGAGTTCTCACTCTGTCTGGAGGCTGGCTTTCTGTGGGCTGGTTATCAGGGATAGCACGTGTTCCTCATGCCCAGGCTTGTTCACATAGCAACTGCGGGCTTCCAGAAGCAAGCAGAGCATGCACATTTCCTTGAGACTTAGATTGAGAACCAGTACAATATTTCTTTCACACTCTGTTGGTCAAAGCAGTCACAGGACGGTCTAGATTTAAGAGATGGGGAAATACATTCCATCTCTTGATGGAAAGAGCTTTGAAGTCACATTCCAAGGGGAGCATGGATACTGAAAAGAGAAAAAAAAATGTTGCCATTCTTTTGCAAACTACCCAACACATAGAGAAATATACAATTTTCAAAGAAGTTTCGTTGTGGTAGAGATAGTGATTATAGTTATTTTATGTGATTCTTAGAATTCTCAGGCTTCCTTGCAGTGAGATTGAAACCACTTGCTTAACTCTGATGAATGGCCACTTGAAGTAGCATGTCTGTTACAGTCAGAGAGTCAAGTTGAAGATGTGCCTTCTTGATTCCTCCCTTTCCCTACCATGGCAGCTTTGGAGGGCACATGGTCCAGTGAGCATAGCATCATGATTGGAGGAAGACTTCTCACTTAATATGAGTTGGTGAGAGATAAATACTTATTGTAAAAGCCACTGAGGTTTCTGAACTTGTTGTGGCATCTAGCATTAATTAACCTGACTTTTGAGAAAATATCTCTTCAACATATTTTTGCAAACATGAAATTTATTAGACCTTTCCCCTTTCCTTTTCGTAAAAATTCACCGAGATGTTTATCATGGAATCCCACCCAAATTGCATTTTAGTCTTTTCTTAGTCAAATATACGACTGTGTTGGTTACCGTACAACCTAGTAAGTGTACAGAGTAAAATTCCTATCTCCCTTTATCTGCCCGATAAACTCTATGTGCCAAATTTGACTTCCTTGTCTGTAGTTGTTCCATCTTACAAGTACTGGTTCTATGGAATGTGTCATCCAGTTTTGTATTTGTTTATGTGCCTGTCTCTGTGTTAAACCATAAGCTCTTTGAGAATGAGAACCAAGCTTATTACTCTTTGGGCCTTACTAGTCTTTAATTCCATATTACATAGATCAAGACTGTTATGTAGGAGATAAGATACCCAATAAATGAATACATTTATTGTGTTTGAAGGTAATTGTAAAGTGTTAGACTATAGGTCATGTTACTGTTCTAACGTAAGTATAAGAAAATAAATTCTCTATATGTGCAAGATGTTTAGGTATATATGTATATATGTATCTATCTATTTATATATGCATCTAAATATATAGAGAGAGATATATAAGCCTAATCTAATCTACATATATTATATTTTAAATATACATGTACAAATGATTTTAAAATAGTTTTGCTAAATTTGAATTTAGAAACATGAGTATTAATGATGAAGTGATTAATTATAGGAATAAACAGCCTTCTGTATAATAATCAGAAATTATTAACATCCATTAACATATGAGGCATAAAGAAACAAAGAGGTACCAGCTAAAGGAACAACAGTTAAATAGATTTTATCCCCAGACAGATAATCTTCTAATAATCACGAAGATAGTGTTTGGATAAAAGCTGAATTAAATAACAAAACTAAGGCCGGGAGGCTCCCTACTTCGTCTTCCCTTTCTTCTTTGCAACCAGTAAACAAAAGAATGGCTAGCCTTTTCAGGTAGGGTGAACCACCCTTGGTCTGCTGACCACATGGGGCATCCAGTGATTTTTTTAATACATTCACGGAGCTCTGCAACCATCACCGTTATCAATTTTAGAACATTTCGTAATCCAAAAAGAAAGCCCCAAAGGTCATACTTATTAGCAGTCATTTTCCATTTTCCCTCGCTGTCCTAAAAGTTTCATGCAACCACTAATCTACTTTGTGTCTCTATTTAGTTATTCTGGAAATACCGTGTAAATAGAATCAAACAGTGTGGGGTATTTCGTGACTGGCTTCTTCACTTAGTAAAATGTTTGCAAGGTTCATCCACCTTATAATTTGTAATAGCACTTCATTTCTTTTCATTTTCAAAGAATATTCTATTCTGGACAGGCCACATTTTACTTTCCATTTGTTAGTTGATGTATGTTTGAGTCTCAAATTTGGTTATTAAAATTAATGTCTGAGGGGCACCTGAGTGGCTCAGTCAGTTGGGCGACAGCCAACTTCGGCTCAGGTCATGATCTCAAGGTTCGTGAGTTCAAGCCTCATGTCGGGCTCTGTGTTGACAGTTTGGAGCCTGGAGCCTGCCTTGGATTCTGTGTCTCCCTCTCTCTCTGCCCCTCCCACACTTGCTGTCTGTCTCAAAGATAAATAAACATCCAAGCAAAATTTAAAAAATTGATATCTGAGAGGTTTCTTTGTTTTGTTTTTAACTATATAACTATAACTATAGCTATAACTATAACTATAACTATAACTATAACTAGTTGGTATTTTTCCAACATCGCTTCAACTCTCGGACAATTGGGTGTCTGACAATTCAGTTCAACTCTAACACTATCTGGAGTTAGCTTCCAATCCCACAAATTAAAGGGCTCAGTCCCACCAGACTGCCCCCACTTCAGATGCCATTTGCAAGTCTCTGGCCACCTGAACTGTCTGGCTGTAAATCAAGGGTTCCCCTGACATCCTTGTCTGGTTCAATAATTTGCTAGAATAACTCACAGAACTCAGAAAGGGATCCTACTTATGTCTACCAGTTTGTTATAAAAGATAGAGATAAATAGCCAGACGAGGAGTTAAATAAGATGAGGTACACAGGGGTCCCAAGTGCAGGATTTTCTGTCCCTATGGAGTTGGAGTATGTCACTCTCCCAGAATGTGGATGTGTTTGCCAATGCACAAACTTCTCAAACCTCATTGCTTAGAGTTGTTTATGGAGGTTTCATTACGTAGGCAAGATTAATTAAATCTTTGGCCATTGGTGACTAACTCAATCTCGAGTCCCTTTTCTCTCCTCAGACATGGGGACTGGGGCTGAAAGTTCCAAGCTTCTAGTAAAGGGTTCGTCTTTCTGGTGACCAGCCCCCATCCTGAAACTGTCTGGTGGTCCATCAAGAGTTACCTCATTAGAACAAACGACATTCTTATCATCTTCATCACTCAGGAGATTCCAAGGGTTTTAGGAATTTTTGTGCCAGGAACCAAGAACAAAGACCATGTATCTTTCTTAGACGACAGTGCTGCTTTCAACATTTGTATACAAATTTTTTGTGCTGATGTGGTTTTTATTTCTTTTAAAGATATACCTTGTGTATACATGATATGATAATTCTATTTTTTTTAACAATTTGAGGAATTGCAAAACTGCTTTCCAAAAGCAGCTGCACCATTTTATAATCCCACCAGCAATGTGTGAAGAGATCCAATTCCTCCACATCCTTGACATTATTTGTTAGTGTCTTTTCAATTGTACCACCTTAGTGGCTATAAAATAGAATTTCTTTTTTTCTTTTGTTTTTTAATGTTTGTTTGTTTATTTATTTATTATGAGAGAGAGAGCGCGCACAGATCGGGGGAGGACAAGAGAGAAAATCCCAAGGAGGCTTCATTCTGTCATCGCGGACCTGGATGACACCAGTCTTGATCTCAGGGATAGTGAGATAATGACCTTAGCTGAAATCAAGAGTCATTTGCTCAACTGACTGAGTCACCCAGGTGCCCTGAAGTGGAATTTTTTTATTGCTTTGATTTGCATTTTCCTAATAACTAACGATGCTGAGCATCTTTTCATGTACTTATTGGCCATTTACATATCTGTTTTGGAGAAATGCCTATTCACATCCCCTTGGCCCATTTTGTATTCGTTTATTTATCTTTTTTTTTTTTTACATTTATTTATTTTTTGAGAGACATAGAGAGAGCACAAGTTGGGGAGGGGCAGAGAGAGAAGGAGACACAGAATCCGAAGCAGGCTCCAGGCTCCGAGCTGTCAGAAAATATGTGTGTCAGCACAGAGCCTGATGCAGGGCTTGAACCCACAAACCGTGAGCTGAAGTCGGACGCCCAACTGACTGAGCCACCCAGGCGCCCCAGTTTATTTATCTTTTGGTTATTGAGTTGATTGTTATGTTCTAGATACAAGTCTCTTATCAGATATAAAATTTGCAAATATTTCTCTCATTCCATAGGTTGTATCTTCACTTTCTTAAAGGTATGTTATATAGCATGAAACTTTCTTTCAGTGAAGTGCAGCTTATCTTATTTTCTTCTGTAGCTTGTGTTTTGGTATTGTATTAAGAAACCATTATCTGATCCAAGGTTTACAAAGATTTACTCCTATGTTTTTATTTTAGTTCTCGCAGTTATGTCTATGGTCCATTTTTGTGTTAATTTTAGTGTTAATATCAGGAAGGGACCCAGTTTCACTTTTTTGTATGTGTGTATCTTGTTTCCCAGTAACAGTTGTTGAAAAAGCTGTTCTTGTCATCCTTATAAAAAATCAATTGAATGTAGGTTCTTCAAAAAAATTGAACATAGCACTACCATATGATCCAGTAACCACACTACCAGGTATTTACCCAAAGAATATGAAAATACTAATTTGAAAGGATATATGCACCCCTGTGTTTATTGCAGCATTATTTACAATAACCAAATTACAGAAGCAGCCCAAGGATCCATTGGTAGATGAATGGATAAAGAAGATGTGGGAGATATGGATATCTAGATATATCTATATCCAGGCATTAAAAAAAGAATGAAATACTGCCATTTGCAATGACTTGGATGGATCTCGAGGGTATAATGTTAAGCAAAATACTCAAAGACAAATATCATATGATTTCACATATATGTGGAAGCATAAACAAATGAACAAAGGAGCAGGGGATGGGTAAAACAGGTGAAGGGGGTTAAGAGTACACTTATCTTAATGAGCACTGAATAATATTTGGAATTGTTGAATCATTATATTGTAAACCTGAAGCTAATATAATACTGTATGTTAACTACACTGGAATTAAAATAAAATAAATAAATTGACCATAAATGGTTTATTGCTAAATTCATAATTTCATTTCACTGATTTCATTTATTTTTATATAAGTAAAAGGCTTTCTTGATTAGTGTAGCTTTGTAGTAAGTTTTAAAAATGAGATGTGCTGTCTTCTAATTCAGTATTTATATTTCAGGATTATGTTTGTTAAACAGAGTCCTTTGTAATTCTGTATTAATTTTAGGGTCAGCTTGTAAATTTCTGGAAAATGTCATTGGATTTTGATAGGGATTTTGTTAAATGGGTATATCAACATGGAGAATATTGCCATTTAACAAAGTTCAATCTTCTGGTCCATGAAAAATGGAATGTTTTTCTATTACTTAGATCTTCATTAATTTCTTTCAACAATATTTTATAGTTTTCAGCAGATGTTTTGTACTTCTTTTGTTCAGGTAGGTTGCCCAAGTAGTTTATGCTTTGATGCTGTTATAAATGAATTCTTTTCTCAATTCACTTTTGGAGAATGAATTTTTAGTGTATAGAAATATCATTGGTTTTTATATATTGGTCTTCCAGCCTGCATAGTGTATAAATTATTTATTCCAGCAGGTTTTGTTTGTTTGTTTGTAGATTCCATTAGGTTTTGTGTATAGATAGAAAAAAGTCTGCAAATAGATATCTTCAGGGAAAACTTTCACTCTTTCACTAACATTCAGTATGATAGTAACTGTGTTTTGTTTTGTTTTGTTTTGTTTGATAGATACCTTTTATCCTGTTAAAGAAGTTCCCCTAATTGTCTATTTCTAATTAAGTCAGTTTCAGTTATTTGTATCTTTCCAGGAATTTATCCATTTCATCAAAGTTACCTAATTTATTGGCATACAGTTGTCATAGTATTCCTTTATAATTTTTTTTCTGTAATATCAGTACTAATGTCCCCACTTTAGTTTCTGATTTTAGTATTTTAAGTCTTCTCCTTTTTTCCTTGTTAATGTAGTGAAAAGTGTGCCAAATTTGTTAATTATTTCAAAGCATTAGCTTTTGTTTCATTTATTTTCTTAATTGAGTTTTTAATCTCCATTTTATTTACTTCAGTTATAATCTTTGTTATTTCCATCTTTTTGTTTGATTGCTCTTCCCCCCCCCCCCCCAAGCATCTTAAGGTGCAAGACTAGGTTATTGATTGGGCATCTTTCTACTTTTTAGCTGTAAGTGCCCATTACTTTTTAGCTTTCTACTTTTTAGCTACTTTTATAGCTGTAAATGCCTATACAGCTATAAATTTCCCTCTAAGCATGGCTTTAGCTGATTCCATAAGTTTGCTATGGATCCATAAGCTGTATCTATTAATTTTGAAAATGTTTTAATTTTCATACATCTTAAAGTATTTTATAATTTCTCTTGTATTGCTTAATTTCCATATATTTGTGAGTTTTCTAAATATTTTTCTGCTGTTGATTTCTAATTTTATTTCATTATGTTTAGGGATCATACTTTGTATTCTTTAAATCCTTTTAAATTTATTAAGGTTATTTATGCCCTAGAATATTGTCTATCTTGGGGCACCTGGGTGGTTCAGTCAGTTAAGTGTCCATCTTTGGATCAGGTCATGATCTCAGGGTTTGTGAGTTGGAGCCCTGCTTCGGGTTCTGTGCTGACAGCTTGGAGTCTGGAGCCTAATTCACATTCCGTGTCTCCCCCTCTCTCTGCACCTCCCATGCTCATGTTCTGTCTCTCTCTGTCTCTCAATAATAAATAAACATTAAAGAAGTTAGAATATTTTCTATCTTATTAGACAGTGCTCCATGTGCTTTTGAGATGAATGTGTAGTTAGGTGTTTGGAGTACTGTGTCCAGTAGATGTCTGTTAGGTCTTGTTGGTTTATAGTGCTGGTCAGGTCTATTTCCATGTTGATCTTCTGTCTCCTTGTTCTGTCCATTATTAAAAGTGAGGCATGGAAGTCTCCAACTACTATAACTCTATTGTCTATTTTCCTTTTTATTTCTGTCCTTTATTTTAATATATTTTGAGGTGCATATGTGTTTATGATTATGAGGTGTTTATGATTTTCCTGATAGTCTACATTTTATTATTATAAAATGGTGCTCATCATCTGTAGGAGCATTTTTATTTTTAGAGTTCATTTTATCTAATGTTAGTATAGGTACTTCAGCTTTCTTATGACTACTGTTTGCATGATCTTTTTTTTTAATCCTTTCAATCTGTTTGTATCTTTTCATCTAAAACATCAAAAGTGTGTCTCCTGTAGATAGTATATATGGTTTTTAATCTAGTCTGATGATCTGTTTATTGATCACATTGCTTAACTCATTCACATTTAATTTTATTATTGATATATTTGGACTCACGTTTGTCTTTTTACTTAAAAAAATTGTCTAATATCTAATTTGTTCCTCTAGTCCTCTTTTAATGCTTTCTTTTGCATTAAGTGAATGTTTTCTAATGTAATATTTAATTCCTTTAATGGTTTTTCACTGTAGTTTTTTTCAGTTATGTCTTTAATGGTTGCTCTACATTTATCTCAATTTATCAGAATCTTCAAATTTATACTCACTTAATTTTAGAGAAATATAGAAATATTACTCCTACAAAGCTCTATCTTCCCCCTTTTTATGCTTTTATTATACATAGTACATCTAATTAGTTTACAAACCCATTAATGTATTGTTCTATATATTGGTTTTTATAATTTTATGTCTTTTAAAGAAGTTAAGAAAGGAGAACAAGTATATATTTATAATATTTGTTATATTAAACTTATTTTCCATTTCTTATCTTTTCATTTCTTCCTGAGGATTTAGTAACCATATGGTGTCATTTTCTTACTCCAAAACAGCTTTATTTTCACCCGCTCCCTTTAAGCTGTTAGTGCTAAATATATTACATTTCTACATGTTATAGGCCCAACAAGATAATAATATGTAAATTACAGTTCTGTGTGTAATATATAGGCACATCTATCTGTGTATATATAGGTATACCTATATATACACATACAATTGCTTTTCAAATAAGAGAAAAGAGGTGGAATAATAAGCATTTATACTGTCTTCTATAATATTACACAATTACCTTCACTGGGGGGGGTGTTTCTTTTTTCATGTGGATTTGAATTTCTGTCTGAGTTTACATGCTTTCTGTCTGAAGAACTTCCTTTAGTATTTCTTGGAAGAAGGCTCAGCTAGCAATGAACTATCTCAGCTTTTGCTTCTGCAGTTTTCTTCTATTCACCTTCACCTTCATTTTTGAAACATACTTTGCCTGGACGTAACATTCTTGACAGCCTTTTTTTTTCTCCAGGTGTGTGTGGGGGGCATTGATTATTTTACCCACTGCCTTCTGGATTCTATTCCTGATCAGAGATCAGCTGTTGATCTTGTTGGATGGAGTCCATTGTAATGATAAATATTTTATCTTGCTGTTTTCAAGATTTTTTCTTTGTTTTTTACTTGTTGATATATTTATTCTGATATATCTGGGTGTGCATCTTTTTGAATTTATTCTACTTGGAGTTCGTTCAGTCTCTGAGACGTGTAATTTAAACTTTTTCATCGCATTTGGAATTCAACTGTCATTTCTTCAAATATACTTTTATGTGACTGTCTCTCTTGTACTTCTGGCACTCTTGTTACAGATATGTCGATGTAATACTGGTTTTCCACCTTCTTCTGAAGGTCCTTTTATTTTCCTTCTTTCCCTTTTCTCTTTGTTTTTCAATGTGTAATCTTTGTAAATCTATCAAGTTCACAAATTCTTTTTTTTCTGCCACAATTCCTTTTTCTTCAGTGGAGCATATTTAGTAAATTTTTCATTTAAGAGTCTGTACTTTTCAGTTCCAGAATTTCCATTTTATTCCTTTTTAAAATTTCCATCTCTTTATTGTTCTTGATGAGACATTGTCACAATGCCTTCTTTTAATTCTTCAAACATAATTTTCTCTGTATTTTGAACATATGTATACAATCTGCTTTGCAATTTTTGTCTGTTAAACCAGTATTTTTGTTTCCCTCAAATGCAAACGATATTACCTGCCTTTTTTTTTCTATGTGTGAGTCACATTTACCTGTTTCTTTGCAAATCATACATTTTTGTTGAAAAATACACTTCAATGCATTTTAGCAACTCATGACATTGATACCCTACCTCAAACCCTTAGGTCTTTTTGTTGCTGTTAGCAACAAAAGATGTAGCAACTCTTTTGCTGCTGGTCTACCCCATCTACATTGAAACTATAGCCTTAGACTGGGAGGTGTGGGGAAAGGGAGCCCCACCTTTGTGATAGAATCTACATAGAGTGGAGCTTCTGTCATACTGATCTGTGCCTGGGGATGTGAATAGCTCATAACTCAAATGCTGTAAATTCACAGTGTTCTTACTGAGATTTATTAGTATTTTTTTAAAATAATGTTTATTTATTTTTGAGACAGAGAGAAAGAGAAAGAGAGAGAGAGAGCATGAGCATGAGCATGGGGCAGGCAGAGAGAGAGGGAGACACAGAATCTAAAGCAGGTTGCTGCCAGCACAGAGCCTGATGTGGGGCTGGAACCCACAAACCATGAGATCATTACCTGAGCTGAAGTGAGACCTTCCACTGACTGAACCACCCAGACGCCCCTGGTTGTTGTTTTTTTTGTTTGTTTGTTTGGTTTTTTTTTTTTTAATGAAATTTTGTCTATTTCTTATATGTCAGTAGGTTACCTTACAGGGAATTCAGTGGTTGCTTCCCAGGAAATAATTGCTTACATAAGAACAGTGTTTGCCAAGCTCCTACCACTGTTGTTCTGGAAATCCCACCACCTTACTTTTCTTATATAAAAGAAAACAACTATACAATCCAAAGGCATCTAACGCTTTCTTCCCTTGCTATTCTAAAATAAGTTTGCTGACTCCTATTTAAACTATTTCTTGAAGTATTATTAGTTGCTACACTGCAGTAGCTAGCTTAGTTTGCTAGGTAATCTCTGGCAAATTAATATTCTATAGAAAACATTGCTATTAGGATGCTTGATTATTTAATCTACACAGTATTCATGAGTTTCATCAATTTTTATTAGAACGAATACCTTTTGGTCTTTGGCTTGGTTTTCTAAATAAGACTTTTTTTAATTTTTGTGTTTTTGGGGGCTTGCTCTTATTATACAAAGCAGTAGAAAAAAAGTGTATGTATTAAATCTGTTTGTTAAAATGTTTATATTCTCACTTCCAGTATGTGTCCATTGAATAGAAAATTCAATAAAAATTCTAAAAATAGAATGTTTATCACAACAACATATGCTAATCTTTTCTAGATACAAATGTGATATGGGAAAGAAGAATATTTTAAAAAACCTCTTTAAAAGTGTTCATATTTTAATCTATTTGAAATTAAGAAATAGGCCTCTTAAGGTTACCTGCAGGGATTTCTACCCTCTCAGGATATTAATGCCAATTTTAAGGCAAAAAAAAAAAAAATTCCTAAAGGAAAAAGAAAAGTTGTAATTAATTAAAATGGCTAAATTATTTGACAACTTCTAAAGCAGTTTAAATTAAAATAATAAATTAATAAGATTTTTGAGAAATATTAATTTAGAAGTAAGTATAATTACTGATGTATAGAAACAGGAAGTTTGCCTTTGGTTCCACTTTAACATAGAATGTGTATTTATTACAGACGTGTATTTTGACAAATTAGAATATCAGAACCATAGAATTTTAGGAACCCTGTAGTACTAGACAATATAATGTCCTCAATGGTTACCTCTTTAACAGAAAAACCCAGAAATCTCAGTGCTCTAACAAAATAGACATTTATTTCTTATTCATGTGAAGGAGGCCAAAACAGGAAGCTGATATTCCTACATATGGTTATCTTTACATGTTATTGTTTTACTTACTTTTTTTTGACCCAGAATTTCAGTCTTGAACATGAGGGGAAAAGAATAGGGAATCATGTTGGAAGGTTTTATGGTCAGGCATAAAGCGACCCATTTCCTTTATGGTCACATGCTACTGGAACAGAGTCATACCCAAATTCAAAAACGAGGCTGGGATATAAATTCTATTTATGTACCCTAGAGGAAAAGAAAATAGATTTGGTGAGCAGTTATCCAGTCTGCTACACATTATGCCATCCGGTGGCTTGACTTTTAAAAAGAAAAATTTTAAGTCATCCATAATTCAGAATTTGCATTCCACAGGAGACTGGAAAATGGTCGTGATGTTTCCTTTCTGGATTTTATATGCTTCTGCATGCTTTAATTGAAAACTGTTTCCTAATTTTGGTAGTTAATAAGCAGGGAGCCATAAAAACAGAAAATGTGACCACTGGAAGTCATGTTCCCACCTTTTGCAGATGTGAACAAGATGACCTGGAGAGACAAAGTGACTTGACCAAGTCATAAAGCTAACTTATGAAGGATACAAATTTTTAAAATTCCCAACTGACAATAAGAAGACCACGGGGGAGGGGAAGGGGGGGAAAAAGTTACAGAGAGGGAAGGAGGCAAACCATAAGAGACTCTTAAAAACTGAGAATAAACTGAGGGTTGATGACGGGGTGGGAGGGAGGGGAAAGTGGGTGATGGGCATTGAGGAGGGCACCTGTTGGGATGAGCACTGGGTGTTGTATAGAAACCAATTTGACAATAAATGTCATAAAAAAATGAGTAGTGAGACAATATATGATAAAAATAGAAAACTAGATTGGCCCCAGGAAACATGGATTGTGCACTTGCATACACCAGAAACTTGATGCATGAATATGGGTAGATGATCTTAATTTTGCAATCTCTTGTCCCGAGACCTCATCTAGGGATAAGAGATCAGTACTTATGGGGAATCTCCTTTATGAAGTCAAAGAATCTGCAATTGAGGAACACATTTTGGACTGTGGGAGTATTATAGCAGTAAGGATTATGACAGATCAAGTTACAGAAGGTGGCAGAGGGTTTGATATGTGCTCTTGGTATGTAGATGCTGTTCATCTTGCCTAGAAACTAAATGATTCTAAAATGTTGGGAAGAAAACTCACTTATGTGTTCTGTTAATAAAGAAAAATTAAAATTGCAAAACCCAGTTGAAGAACATCAGTAAACCTAAGCAGAGACCTAATTTTGCTTCAAAAATGTAGAAGGACATTCTAAAAGTTTATTTATTGGAAAAAAAAAAAAACTGTTCCGTGAAGAAGAAAAATAAGAATAGAGGAAACACAAACTAAGAAACAGAAAAAAATAGAAGTTGCATCTCAAGCTTATTTTTTTTTTTCTCACTGAGTACGGGTAATAAAAGTGTGGTGAATTACCCAACCTCCCAAGAAAAAAGGTTCTTCTTGAACCTCATCTTCTTCGTCAGTAAAATGAAGGATTTGATGAGAATTTCTAAAGTTCTTTCCAGATATTTCATTTTATTATCTCTGAACTTAATTGCCCATATCTCAAACCACAAAAATAGTGGCAGGAAGCATGAACACAAAGTAAAATGTATTTATAGTCTCAAAAGTTACCTTCTCATTTTACCTAGCTTATCCCTTATTCTTCCTGTGCTTTGGTATCTTTTGAAAATTGAAGGCATGTTTAAAATTTGATTCATTTCTAAGTTTTTTCATCTTTTCCCATTGTGAATGATCAGGGCAACTCCAATTCATGTCTCCTGTGAATGGAGAACATTCAGGCTATTGCTTTCTCAAGTTATCCCAAGAGATGTGCGTACTATCAAAGAAATACCCATTGAATTAGTTTCTCCGTTCTAAAGTTTGAATTTAAAGATGGGAAACATTTATAATATACTCTATAGGAAAGTTTAGGTTTATGAGTTAATATAGAAAAAAAGCTGACAATAAATAGTCTGTAGTGAGTTTAGTATAAAAGCATATTCAATAATGATATTTTCTCATACTCTGTTTAGTTTTATAGTTAGATTTTAGTATTGACTAGCTCTTGTGGCTTTTAGCAAATTACATAAGGGGTTAATACCTTCTCCTTGATCTCAGGCTTGTGTATTAAAGCTTGAAATTTGATTATCCTCATTATTTTTGGTTGGTGTAATTATGTGATGAGTGGAAATAAAATATAATCATACTGTTTATAAAACCAACCAGTGATTTTTTTTTTGTCCTCAAAATTTCACCAGTTGACTTCTCTGAGCAAGGCACTGTTTATATTTCTTTTAATTCTATTTTTTTTTCCAGTTACCCATCCCTTTAAAACCCATTGGTCAGCTTATCACTTCCCTATTCCATCTCTTCTTTGATGCATTTAAATTGTCTCAATATTAAATCAATACTAAATCAATATTGAAATTGCTGGCTCCATTATTAGTAATTAATTATGGTGAATTATAAGTTTTATAAACATTTAGTCCCTACAGTTTGTTACACATTTGGTGATACCAAGATAAATGAGAGATAGTTTCTGATGACTCAACTGGAGATCAAAATAGACATTTTAATAGATAACTACAACAAAATGTGGTGAATACTATGAAATATCCACTCTCAACTATGGAAGTATCTGGGATTGCTACTTGGACAATAGTTTCCCAGGTGGATTATTAGTATCCCTGCTATGAAATAATCAGAGAGAAAGAAAAGTTCTGCATTCCGGGAAGGGGGAGCAAGTAAAGCACAGATACTGGCAGTAAATAATATCATATGAGTGCAGTTTAGTAGAAGTAGAATCACCTAGGTGCCGTGTTGTGCTGGAGCTGATTGGTAGCTACTGGCTCACAAAAACTATGTCCATCTTTTCCCAACATCGTCTCCATGATAACACTTTGTTAACTTGATAAAGGCAATGTTGGGAGTATGCACCTGATAGAAATTGGCAGATTTCCAGTGTTGTCCTTTTTCTTCTTTCTACCTTCCCTGCCTCTCTTTCCTTCTTCCTTTGTCTTTTGTTCTCACTTTTTTTTTTCCCCTAGAGAGTTGTTAAACATTTTACCAAGACACCACTGCTTTGGTAGTAAAATGTTTTTAATGGAATTACACACTGAATATATGCAATAAACATGTAAACTATGACTGAGCCACTATGAGCATGGGACTGAAAGTCTGTGTTTCTGTATACTCTAAAGCTTGGGAGGAGCACCTGGGTGGCTCAGTTGGCTGAGCGTCCAACTTTGACTCAGGTCGAGATCTCACGGTTCGTGGGTTCGAGCCCCGTGTTGGTTTGGTGCTGGCAGCTCAGAGCCTGAAGCCTGCTTCGGATTCTGTCTCCCTCCCCCTTTGCACTCTGTCTTTGTCTCTCAAAAATGAATAACCATTAATTTTTATTTTTTAAATTTAAAAAAGCTTGGGAAACACTGACAAACATATGGGAAGCCATTGAGGATTCTGAAGTGGAAAGATGACTGATGATTTGTAGTGGGAATGTTGGTTACTGGTTGGTTACTGGTCAACTAGGAAACCAGTAATTTTGTGTGATTTGAGAAACAATGGAGAAGGTAGTCTATTTTGGGGGAAGTCTTAAAAGTGATTGCTAGAGAGGCAGTGAAAAGAAAGGGAACACCTCAAAATCAGATGCAGTGCCCTTGTGCTCTGGAGAGTTTCAGGGGTTGAAAAGAAGTAAGGTAATCTGGAAGAGAGTTACTTTCATTTTTCCCCAGGTCCAACAAGATGCTTCCTGTAGCATGAGGGAGGAAGGAAACATTTGTCTGCTTTATTATAATATAATGGTAATGAGTGTCTACTATTGTCAAACTCTGGAATGCTCATAGAAGGAGAATTTCAAGAGAGGAATGGAGGAACTTCAAATTATGGGTACAGAATATACCTGGATGAACTACACAATGTATTGCTTTGGCAATATGACAAGACCGTGCTTAAGCCAAGCTGGAAAAGAGCTGTCAACACTTTATAAACTGTTGAAATAACTTCTATCAGTAGAGCATTGCATTGTCTCGCCACTTAACTTTCATAACTTTATCTTCTTTGAACTATTTAATTTCTTATTAAGATCTTGAGTGCTTGGCAGATAGATGTGTGTAAAATGACATAATGGACCTTTTATGGGCTATTCAACTGGTGATCTTTGAACTCATATTGCTAAGTAGTCTGTGGAAAAAGAAGCCATTTTAGCACAATTTTAAAAGCAATCTGCATTTCAAAACCACCCCGATGGTGTATTTATTGGTTCTAGTAAGACATTATACATTGTTAAACTTTTAAAAAAATGATATGAGAATCTGTCAAGTTTAGAAAGGAGCAATTATATTCCATTCAGGTCACTGGCCATAAATTTCATGACTGAGTTCTGGTATATTACCTTTCCACAGTCATTTTGGTTGTACTCTAGGGGTCTAAAAAGATTCAAATTAAGTAAACTGGTAATGTAACTATACTCCAGATGAATTGGTTTAAACAAGTAAAGCCATAGTTCGAAGAACTTTTTTACATAGGTAAAGATTAAGATGTCAAGTACCAGCTTCCAAATGTACTTGTCCTTATAAGTATAAAGTTTCTGAATGTAGTAATGCGTATGGAGATGCTATGTAGTTATATGAAACTCTTCTTCTCTGGATAGTCCTCCACCACTAAGAGAGGGAACAGGTCAGGATAGTATTACTGTATACTCTCAGTGGCCTATGAATATCCAGGAGAAGATTAGAAAAGAAAAAAAAAACCTGTTAAGAACTATAAAGAATTTTACTGTACTTTATAAACTAAAAAGTTGTCCTGCCACAGGTTCATAGATTCTGGCAGAAGGTAGCTCCTGAGTCGTGTCACCCCTGTAACTACATTACCTTCAGTAAGACCCTATCTTGGCAAATTGGAGCTGGAGACTTATCCAGATGATAGTCTTGATGAAACAAATCACCATGTTGGAAAACCCACTTGACAAGTAACTGCAGATGCCCTTTATGAACTGTGGATAGCCTCCATTCAACATCATGTAAAACCTAGGATCTTCAGTCATACAACCACAAGTATCTACCAGTAACTTGAATGAAAGTAGAAGCAGATTCTTCTCTAGATGATAAGGCACCCTGGCGGGATTGCAGCCTTGTAAGACCCTGAGCAAAGGACCATCTTAAGCTCTGCCTGGATCCTTGAGCCATGGAAAGTGTGAAATAATAACTGCATGTTATTTTAGGCTACTATATTTCTGATAATTTGTTATGTTAGTATAGAAAACACTGCTGAAGTCCCAGAAGGTCTTCAGAAGCAGAAGCAGACCTAGGTGGATGGTGCACACATAATGGGTTCCTGTCACAATGGATGAACCCTGATATTAGGAAACCCTGATATCCATGTAAGGGACTTCTAGCAAACCTGCTTAAGCTTTCTCTTTAGAAGGACACATTACCTTTATAATTCTGGATGGTAAACAGATCTGCCCTGTGGGCACACGAAGATACGACCTTCATTTTCCAAGACTGTTTGCTTTTTCCTTGGAAAAGTAGCCCAGGACAACTGTTGTCACAAGTTTCACCATATAGAATTATTGCCAATAGCTCAGAGGTTCTTTTAGCATTCTAGGAGAAATTCCATACACTTAGTGGTATACAGTTGTGTGGAACAGACCACAGTTATGTGTCATCGATGCCAAAAGGTCCATTTGGGGCAATAAAATGGGAGAGAAATAACTGAGCCCATTTCATAAAATAATATTTAGTTACCTATAATTTTTCCCTTGATAAATTTAAGTTATAGTCACTGCTGCTAATGTGCAGGTAATATTCTATTTTGGTGTAGAGCAGCTATGGGAATGTGCATGAACTTAACATGTCCATAAAAAGATAAAAGAATTTTATGCTCTCAGTGCCTCAAATGTAAAGGAGATATAGATGTATTATCCCCTTTCCAGTACCCAAAATATTGGTATTTGAGATACATAAACACAAGACTCTATGGGGTGCCTGGCTGGCTCAGTCTGTGGAGCGTATGATTCTCGATCTCAGGGTTATGAGTTCAAGCCCTACATTAGGTGTAGAAATTACTTAAAAATAAAATCTTTTTTAAAAAAGACTCAAGATATTATAGATGTTAATAAAATTCAGTCGATTCATTTCAGTTAAAATATTTTTACTTTTTTTAATATTTATTTTTGAGAGAGAGAGTGTACACACAAGCAGGGGAGGGGCAGAGGGGGAGGGGACAAGGATCTGAAATGGGCTCTGTGCTGACAGCCGAGAGCTCCATATGGGCCTCGAACTTACAAACCATGAGATCATTACCTGAGCCAGAGTTGGACGCTTAACTGACTGAGCCCCCCGCCCAGGTGCCCTTCAATTAAAACATTTTTAAGCTATAGATATTTTTCAGTTTTCCAAAAGTTTCTAATATTTTTAACACAGAGAATTAGTAGATCATGATGTGATGGATGAACTTAAATTCTGGGGTCATGAGTGTTGGAATATTAAACTAAGTGAATGAGAGTTTATTGGTTTGGGAGTCTTCACTCATGATGCAGAATTTAAGATCCTGTGAGGATCTCAGGAGGTGATTTGAACTCTATAGGAATAACTTTTGAAAGTATGGAAAAGAGTTATGGCCAAAGTAAGTAAACACCCAAGAATGGAATTATTCAACTTGTACCCTCAGAAGAAATTTTTAAAAATGGATGATCTGGAGGCTAAGGGAAGTTGTCCACTAAAAATGTTTAAAATTATTTCCTAGTTTCTGGACCTGAGGAAATATTGATTCAAGATCCACTTGTTAAGGAGAATGTTAGGTCCTTTGACAAAAAGATTCTTTAGTAACATGGCAACGTGCAAGATAATGATTCACTCAGTCTTTTCGCTGTCATTTACTCAATAAAAATTTACAACGAAAAAAGAAGAATTTTCAAACATTTTGAGGAATAATGAACATTGGTATTCAGAGATGTAAAGTATCACCATGTCTCCTTTTTTTTTTTTTGAGTGAAGCATATGGGGGCTAGTTAATAAGTGGAACACTGGGTAGTATGTACCTCATACTAAATTTACAGACCCCTCCTAACTGCCTAATGTCAGGTGAGGATAGACATACTTGATTGTTAGTACAACCCCCACATTGGGTACTTGGCCTATGAGATGAGAACCATACAGTGGGGAAGACCAAGTAGAAGCCCCTGCAACTGCAACCTCCATGATGCACAAGATAGTTTATCAGCAGAAGTATCACAGCCTTGGAGAGGATGACAAAAATTAGTACCACCTTTAAGGCTGGGAAGTCTTAGTCCTCTTCATATCTCCATTTAGTTCACCAGGAATCATCATTATTTTGCTAAACAGGTGGATCCTCAAAGATGATAGTGTATTGTTGGAAACTCAACTAATAGCAGCCTCCAGTGCAACTGTAATTACCAGGCATGGTATTTGTGCTACAGCGGAGTCATCTGGCATCAGTACATGAAGCAGTTATAGATTTAGCAAATGTGCTATTTTTCATCCATAGTAAAAAAAAAAAAAAAGTTTTGGAAACATTTTGCGCTCACCTATGGTTGCCTTTGGTACATATTTACAGTTTTCTTCAGGTCTATGTTAACTCTTATGCCTGTTAATTGTACGGCCCCAAAATTTTTGGACCATCTGGATATCTGGCAAAACTTGATCCATTGAATATATGACAATTTGTTAAAGGTGCTAGATGAACAAAAAGTAGCTAATAAATGGAAGGTCTTGGCAAGCCCCACATATTCTAAGAGTGAGTGATAAATTATTTGAAGTTTCAAGGACTTGCTATACTAGTAAGCTTTTTGGGTTCATTGGCCAGAGGTTTTTTGGGATATCCCATCCAAAAGAAAAGCATCTTGCATCCCTGTATAAGCAGCCCTGCAACTTGGAACAAACAACCTGACAATTTCTGTGTTATTAGTGTTATATTAGTGACATATTCTGTGTTAGTGTTATATTAGTGATGATATTCTGTGTTATTAGATATATTAGTGAAGTTTATGGCAAGTGCCCATGAGAGAATCACAAAATAATCTCCTGGGGTTCTAAATTGAGGTCATCTCATCTGCCATAGAGAATTTTACATCTGTTGAAAACAACTCTAGAAAGTGAGCCCAAGAGGAGATGGAGTGTCTGGCCATGGAACACGTGATAGGAGTCTGGAGCTGTCTATAATAAGCTGGGTTCTGGAAAATCCACCATTTCATATAGTTGGTTGGATTCAGCAATAATGCAGTGTCCGTTGGAAGTGGTATAAATGGAATTAAGCATGAGCATGGAAGAGGACACGACCAAGTTCCATGAACCAGTAACCTAGAACTCATGCCACCGACAGCTCATGCCTCATTGTCACTCTCTAAACTCACACCTATGGTATGCAGAATTTTACACATTCATCTGTTGAAGCAGGAAGAACCTTGAGCTTGGTTCCTGGATAGGTCAGCTTAGAATGTAAGGCAAAAATGGGTGGCAGCCTCTCTCATAGGTGGACATGGAAAACTTTGTAAAGGAAATTCTCTCAAGGCAGCCTACCTGGTCCTCTAGTTTGTTTCAAAGTGGTTAGAGGTGAGACTATATACTGGCCTGTGAATACGGCTAATAGCCTGGCCTACCACTCAGGGACCTGGAGGAAGACTAGAACATTAGGGACAGACAGAAACTTACAGGCATCAACAGGTGACAGAATCATCCTAACTGGTTGTATAATCAGCCTCTTGTAGTAGATGCCCTCGGCAAACGTTAGTATAATACAAAGAGCTTTACACATTCCTCTCACTCTTATATGTACATTTGCATGCATTTCTAATGTTTATTTGTTTTCAAAAAATAGAGACACAGAGCATGAGTGAGGGAGGGGCAGAAAGAGAGAGAGAGACACAGAATCTGAAGCAGGCTCCAGGCTCCAAGCTGTGAGCACAGAGCCCGACCCGGGGCTCGAACCCACAAATTATGAGATCATGACCTGAGCTGAAGTCAGACACTTAATTGACTGAGTCACCCAGGCACCCCTTTGCCTTTATATTTTCTGGAGGCAGTTACTTTCAAAGACTCTGCTCCCTCCCCAGGCCAGCCTCTTATATCTATATTCTAGCCTAGTCACCTCCATTCAGGGGCCTCCTAATCAGGAACCTCAACTGAGACACTTTTCCTTCACCTCCTTACCAGGAGATCTTGACTAAGACACTTTTCTGCACTCTCACTCAGTACTTTTGTACTCCTATCCCCTCTTCCTCTACTCTTTTATAACCCCTAGTTACAAAAAATGGCAAGAGCATTTTGTTTAGGACTCCTTGACATTGAGACAGTTCCCCCATCCTCACTGATTTATTTGATTCTCACCTGGTGCCATTGTGTAGGGGAGATATGGAACATTGGGAAGCCAGCACCTACTTTTTCTCTTGCTTATACTGACACAGCCAGTGAATAAAGGCTTGATTATTACTTTCATTTTGGCTAATTGTCCTATGACCATGTTGACATCTGACAGCTCAATACCTGAGCACCTCAGACTTTATGCAAGGGACTCAAAGGCAACAAAAAGAGCCGACAGTTTGTCAGGTCTAACTGACCCTGATCATCCGTAGGAGGTAGATCTGCTGTTACACACTGTAGTCATGGAGGAATGTATTTGGTACCCAGATGAACCATTTGAATGCCTGTTGTTGGTACACTCTTGCCCAATTTTGATGGAAAAAATGGATATATACATTAACTGGAGCCTGAGAGGGGTATGGTGACCCCCCCCCACCCCGGACATAAGGGCCTGTCATACCATCAGGGAATATTATAAGACTGGCACAGCAAAATACCATAAGCTGAGGGGGAAAGGGATTGAAGAAGGATAGGGAGAAAAGCATCCGTTGCAACACCAAAACCTTGGGAAGTAGAATTTGTCTTACTTATCTACTTCTTTGTGAACAAAGGAATGTTCACTAATCTTCTTTGTGAACAAAGGAATGTTAGAACCCTGGAAAAACCGCTGCCAACATGTGTATGAAGTGGGTCCAGCAGGGCAAGGGGTGTACTGTGTTGGAAACTGTGATGTGCCCTAGATTCCTATGAAAAGAGGGAAATTGCAGCTGAAAGTTCTATTGGAAGGTAGCCTTCAATTCCCTGCTCCTCCTGGGGTTGCCTGGCTCAAGGATCTGCGTCTTCCAAGTTACACTGCTCAGACAGCCCATATGGAATGACTTATACAGGCACAGTATAAAGGCCTAGCTATGTTGGCCCCAAATAGGATAACTTTGATGGGTCATATGAGTTCCAGAGATGGCCATGGGTTGGCTTTTGGACTATTCCCTCTGAACAACACTGCTTTTTTCCTCTTTGTTCTGTAGTCATTGATTCCATGGACACTCCCTAAATCACAGTCTGCACAGGCATCTCCAGTCTGCTTGTTGGAGTGCCCAACCTGTGTCATTTTTTTAAAATTTTGAATTACTAAAATTCTAATGACCCAGGCTTGAGAGTACAATTTACCTTAGTTCAGTTACTTCTTTTGAACTCAAAAGAACTCATTTTGCAAGCAAAAATGTCACTTTACAAATCAAATGTTATAAATTGGATTACTTATAAGATTGATAATGGATTTGCATTTTAGACTTAAAATTGTTGAAGTAAAATGTTTCAGCTATTTGCTTCTGGAAAAATTAGGAATTCTTGTGAATAAAACCGTGAATAGTTGAGGATGTATTTTAACTGCTCTGAAAATAGAATTAAGGAATGAGGAACTCCAGGTGATTTATTTTACATATTGAGATAATTTAATGAAAGTTTATAGTTTATAAACTCATAAATGGCAGATTCTATAGACTGGATGTATGTCTCCCCCATATCCAAATGTTGAAATCCTAAGCCCAATATGATGGCTTTTGGAAGTGGGTCCTCTGTGAGAGGCTTAGGTCATGAGGGCAGAGCCCTCACAGATTATGCCTTTCTTAAAAGAGACCTCACTCTCCCTCCACCATATGAAGTCAAAGCAAGAAACAACCATCTACGAACCAGAAAGCAGGCTCTTACCAAATACCAAATCTGCCAATACCCTTATCTTGGGCTTCCCAGCCTTCAGAAACTGTGGATATTAGTTTCTGTTATTTATAAACCACCCAGTCTATGTTATTCTGTTATGGCAACCTGAATGGATTAAGACAGAGGTTATACTTTTTTATTGAGATGATGAGTTCCAGACATTTCTTGTAGATAAAATTAATTGTAATTATAATAATTAAAATTGGAATAATTAAATAATATTTATTTAATAATAATAATTAAATTTTAATAATTTCTCAATATTAAAACTTGATTCCACTGGGGACAAAGTTTTGCCTGTGACAAAGTTAACTTTTGAAAAATTTTTGGCAAATCAGAGGAATTACATTTCAGGAAAATGTCAACAGGGATACACTTTTATACTGTAATATACATGTCATACACACAAACAACAATGAAAATATTTGTAATTGATTTATTCTTGTAATTTGAATAGGGAAACCTTCTATAGTTCAGGTTTTCACAAATTAATCTTATCAGAAGTTGAATCTTGACCAATATGTGGGTTTTCAGGTTCCAATCCAGACCCACTAGGAATTTGTGTCTTTAATAAATACCAAATGTAATTCCTGTGAGGATAAGAGGTTGTCTCCTTTCCGCATGGCTTCTTCCTAACCATAGTCTGGAATTCTAGTACACCCATCCTCCCTTAAGACGATGCTGATCCTGCTTCTCTGACCTGAGTACAAGGGTGACTTAAGACAATGCTAAGGTTTCCTTTTCTCAAACTGAATCATCCACCATAGCTCACCAGTGTAAGAGTGTTATATGTGCAATAATAGCCTTTTCTGAAACTTGGGAATTATCTTAAGAGAATTATTATTTAAGGGAAAATATCTTCAAACATATTCCCAACTGTTAAAAATCAGTTCCTAATGGGGCGACTGGGTGGCTCAGTGGGTTAAGCGGCCGACTTCAGCTCAGGTCATGATCTCACAGTTTGTGAGTTTGAGTTCCACCTCGGGCCCTGTGCTGAGAGCTCAGAGGCTGGCGCCTGCTTCGGATTCTGTGTCTCCTTCTCTCTGCCCCTCCTCAGCCGGCACTCTGTCTCTGTTTCTCTCAAAAATAAATAAACGTTAAAAAAATTAAAAATAAATTAGGTCCCCAAATCATCCTTTATTTCATAGCCTGCAACTAGATATGATGTGGAGGAATATGTAAATAAAACTTGTACAAATAAAACTTGGTCTCCTCATGGGGGTACCTTGTTCAAAAATTTATTTTCCCACCTTGAGATCTGCCTTCTCTCTACTTTGTAGACAGACTTCCTTCTTCATTCTCCATATTTTTATTTTTTCCACTCTACATTGAGAAGATCTTGGAGTTTGTGTATCTGCTCCATTCACTTTTACCTAGTAGGATTATCGGTAAACACCATAATCTGTAACAGTATCTGCCCCCGCTCCTCTGCCATTCACAGTGTGTAATGGGCAGAGTAGGAATATACTTCTACATAGAAAATATGTTTACCAGGTTAACTCATCACTATCTCACATAGTTTGTGTTTCTAACATTCTTCAGCAGAGTTGCATAGTGAATCTAGCTATAGTTCCTTTGTGTTGACCATACAGTTAAAACAAACAACAGGCCAACATTGAGTATCATCCTCGAAGATGAAATCTAAGAAACAGCATCATTAAAGTCAGGAAAAAATAAGGATGCTTGTGATCTTGAACAGTGTTTAATTTGTTTTGGATGTACTGACAACTGCAATTAGGGATACAAGAAAATACACTTTGTGGGAAGAAGGAAAAATTTCATTACTTCAAAATGTTATTATAAGCTGAAAGTCGGGGGGCGCCTGGGTGGCTCCGTCGGTTGGGCTTCCGACTTCGGCTCAGGTCATGATCGTCCGTGAGTTCGAGCCCTGCGTCAGGCTCTGTGCTGACAGCTCGGAGCCTGGAGCCTGTTTCAGATTCTGTGTCTCCCTCTCTCTCTGCCCCTCCCCTGCTCATGCTCTGTCTCTCTCTGTCTCAAAAATAAATAAAAACATTAAAAAAAATTAAAAAAAAAATAACCTGAAAGTCGAATGGACTCAACTGAAAAAATTATTTAAAGTAAACCAAAAAAAATCAGATATTTTATTGTTTTTAACATGAATATACAAAAGTTAATGCCCGTTAAAACAAAGTTAAGTATAATAGAAGAAAACATCACACTTACTCTACAACAACAACAAAAAATTAAAATATAAGAGATAAAAGATAATAAATGTAGAAGTATCTAAATGGAAAGAAAAATTCAACTGAATTGGGAGAATGGCTTTACTTAATAAAGCTATATCTTATCCTAAATGGCAAATAACTAAAATTTTAAAGATTCCAATGGCTAATAATATAAAATTTCCAATTCTCCCTGAGTTCACAAATAAATCAAGAAGTGAGCATATTTTAAAATTAATTTTACTAGGTACAAAAATTCTGGTTTACTTAGGAGGGTAAATGTGATATTACCCAATAAAAATGGAATGCTAATATATTCATTGCCTATTGCTGTCCTAACAAATTACCAGAAACTTAGTGGCTTACACAATATACATTTATGAACTTACTGTTCTGTTGGTTAGAAGTTGGACACAGGTCTTAGTAGGCTAAATGCAAGATCTGAGTAGGGCTACATTCGTTTTTAGAGGTTTTAGGTGGGAATCTGTTTTCTTGTCTTTTCCACTTCTAGAAGCAGCTTAGGTTCCTAGGTTTGTGGCTCCTTTCCTCTATTTTTAAAGCCAGCAAAGGCTGGTTGGATGCTCCTAACATCACATCGTTCTGACCTGTACTTTTGCCTCCTTCTTCCACACTCAAAACTTTCTTGTGTTCAACTCAATAATCCTAGAAAACCTTTATCTTAAATTCAGCTGACTAGCAACCTTAATTCCAGATTTAGCCTTAATGGTGCTTCGCTACGTAACTGAACACATCCACAGTTTCCACAGCGTAGGACATGGATATCCTTGGAGGGGATGTTATTCTACCTACCATGATTGGCTAATTCTATTCACTGTACTTGTTAACTCACATTTTCCCTCATTCATTTATTTTTTCTTCCAGCCTTAGCCTTACTTAGGAGGTCAAAAAGATCATGTGTGAGTGTACTTTATAATAAACTATGAAGCACTCTATGAAGATGAAATATAATACATATTCTGCTTGTATTATTTATATATCAACTTATTCTGTATTAGTGATAATGTCTTCCTTTCGTATTGCTCAGCTGAACTCTAGCATATGCCATTAAATGTAACAGCCAGCAAATGAAAGATGAAATATTTTTGTTTTCTTTGGTGGTCAAAATCAGCAAAGAGAGGCATTTTCCTTGCCTTAAGTGTCTCATTAAAATATACTGAACTTGGGGCACCTGGGTGGCTCAGGTGGGTGTGTCCAATTCTTGATTTCAGCTGAGGTCATGATTTCATGGTTTGTGAGACTGAGCCCCAAGCCAGGCCCTGCGCTAAGCATGGAGCCTGCTTAAGATTCCCTCTCACTGCCCCTCCCCAGCTCTCTTGTGTGTTCCCTCTCCCTCAAAACAAATAAATAAACATTAAAAAAATAAACTATATTGAACTCCTTTTCAATCAAATATTGAAAGTTACAGAAAGTAAATTTGAATTTCACTTTATCCTGTTAAATAATACATTGATCTTTAGTGTAATAAGTAAGCAGTATTGAATAAAATGGATTTCTGAGTATAATACACATCTTTTCATGCACATTAACACAGTGCAATAATTGTGAAATAGTAACTAAACTTGGATAACTGAATAACAATTGACAGAAAAGAATAGGATCAAACATATGTTAAAGCTTAAGTAAAGAAATTTTGTATAAATATATTTTTATCAATAAAGTATAAGATAGGGAATCTTCCCTAACTAGATTTCCAAATATAGTTATTGGTTTAACTTTTTTGAATTATAAATAAAATGATTTTGATGGCTTAATTCAATTACATTGTGTGAAATATATCTGTACAACTATAAAATTGTTACTCTTTTCCAAATTTAGAATACCAGAAATATGCAGACTGGCGAAAGTCCATCTTTTGTTCCAAAGAATAGGTTAAAAATGTAATTGCCATTGTTCATTCCTCTAGGCTACTATTTTTTTTTCTACCTTCTCTCAGGATGTTCGATAATATTCATTGATTGACATAAGTAAGCATTTTGAAAAATGACATGTCGCATTCTTGAATGAGCTCATAAGATAACTTTACATTTATCAATTTTTCTGCCTAGAATAGTGTTATTCTGACCTAGGAAAACAGTGAAGAAATGCTGATAGCAAAACGGAAAAACTGCTTGTAGAGCAACTCAATATTGTAGTGATCGTCAACATTCTCTTTATAATCATATAATTAGTTTTGACGACTGCCTCATTACACATGTCATCATTGAAGTGAACTATTACAAAGCATTAGAATCCTAAGAAAGAGAGATGTAAAGAGCAAATGAAAGGAAGTAAAGAAGGAAGAAAGAAAGGAAGGAGGGAGAGAAGCAAGAGAGAGAATGAGGGAAGGAGGAAGGAAAGAAGGAAACCTTTAAGCTTGGCATTGTTTTAATGCCCAGTAGTGAGAATACAAGTCTCTCGGCTTTTAAAGCAGGCATGATCTCTCCTGTCCCCCAAATCATATTTAGAAATTGTTCCTTTCAGTGTGTTAAATGCTATGTAAATGGCCTCAAAGGGATCAACCAGTGGAGCATGTACTTGTATATCTCTATCTCTGGTCGATTTAAAAGTAGTAAAATATATGATCCTTGTCTAAAAACCCACTTTCTCTATGGGAAGACAAGATCAGCTTGCCCGAAACCACTGAAGAACAATGAAATTTTAAAAAGTAAAAGCATTCCAAATGATAAACTGTGTGTTTTAGCCTTTAAATTCTCTCCTATTCAGAAAAAAAGAGAAATCCCTCCAGACTGGACTACTCAAATATATTTTCATAAAAACAAAAACAAAAGTGAGATTTTTTGGCATCCTAAAAATTAGGTAGCAGTTGAGTTGACAGAGAGATGGGGTTAATTTCTAGGCAGGTGAAGCGAGGCCATACCCTTCTGGCAAACTGGCAAGACAGATGGAATATTTGTTTGTAGCTCTGAACTAATTTGTCAATGATTTAGTCAAATATATTATAATTAAATAATTGACTTAAACTTTCTGGTAGGGGTCAGAAGTCGTTTTGTTCTTTGTATGTGTGATAGAAATCCACAGTCATCTTCACTGTTGGCCTTGTTGTACTTTCAATTTATATTCAAGTAAAATTTCATTATAGTAAATTTCCCTTAAAGGGTCTGAGGTTATATAAGATCCAGCCTCCTGATTCTATATGAAATTATTTACAGGGCTTGTAATGTTTCTTTCTTATCTTATACAATAAATAATTCTATATAACAAATATTTTCGTCTCTCTTCATGCCACGATCTTCATGAGGAACAATTATCAGACTTAGGCTTCTTCGGGTGTAATTTTTACAATATGTGTCAGTAACTGCAGAGTGTATTAAATCAGCAATAATAAAATTGACATGTATCATTTGAATATTACTTAGGTTTATGTTCTTTTTGCTCATCTCAAAGGCAAAGCATTACAGAAAAACAAAATTAATTTATTTTAATAATTTTTGGGGGAAGGGATGCTGCCCTCCTCCTGTCTTTTACTGAGGAAAACTTATCAAAAGTTAAATGGAGGGATCTGTCCCTCTTTGTGGATAATGAGAGAGGGGTTTCAATGAAGGTGAAGTAAGGAAATAAGTCCTTAAATTTTGTGATTGCCCTTTTTATTCTTTTTTTTTCCCCGACTGCTCACTTAGTAATTTGAAATTACATTACCAAGAAGATTATATTCTTTTTTAAATTTTTTTTAATGTTTATTTATTTTTGAGACAGAGACAGACAGAGCATGAATGGGAGAGGGTCAGAGAGAGAGGGAGACACAGAATCTGAAGCAGGCTCCAGGCTCTGAGCTGTCAGCACAGAGCCCAACGCGGGGCTTGAACTCACGGACCGTGAGATCATGACCTGAGCCGACGTCGGACCCTTAACCGACTGAGCCACCCAGGCGCCCCAAGAAGATTATATTCTTGATTGTGAATCTCACTTTGCTGCTTGCTATTACACTAATCCATAACTGAAGGTCCAAAAACATAAAACATAGGCCAACAAAACTAATTAGGTAAAATATTATTATCATGGGTATACACAAAATAAGCCAAACTAAGACCAAGTCAAGGATTGGAAATACATTTGAATTTAATGAAATTAAAAAAAAATGATAGAGCTAATATTATTACTTAGGTCTATCCAAAAACTTTATATGTACACTGAAACAGTTTTCAAGAGTTTTTTAAAAAAAATGTTTATTTATTTTTGTTTCTCTCTTCTTGAGAAAGAGAGAGAGAGAGAGACAGAGGGGGAAGGGCAGAGAGGTGGGCAACAAAGGATTCAGGGGGCTCTGCACTGACAGCAAGCCTGATGTGGGTCTCATACTCACAAACCATGAGATCATGACCTGAGCTGAAGTTGGATACTTAACTGACTGAGCCACCCAGGTGTCCCAGTTTTCAAGAATTTTGATCTTAGCTCTAAAACTGGGACCATGAAATACCCAAAGCTTTATTTAGAGGGTGGAGGGTGGAACTCTGCTTTCTCTTTACTATACAGGTCTACAGAGCAGATAGTTAACTGTTTTAACAAACAGCTTTAATTGCCTCTTCTTTAGATGGTGGAAAATATCAGCGTGAGAGAAAATTCTTCCTAAAGCAATTAACAAAGAAGATTAGGGTAGAAGTCCCCAGCATTATACATTATTCATAGTACTAACAAAAATAGTAATAAGATATAAAACTTGATACTCTTTCTTAAGCTTATAGTATTGATTCATTATAGTATTAATTCACTAACAAATATCTGTTGCACATCACATACAATCAAATCATTGAGCTAGACCCTGACAGAGTTCAAAGTTGGATATCTTGATCCCTGCTGTCACAGAGTTCATCATCCTCTGAAAGATTCAGTTTGTAAGCTACTAACAAAAATGGAGAGTGAATATAGTTTTTAAAGAGATATCTATACTAATAAAACTTAGCAATTCAAAAATGGCTAAGATTTGTTATGTTACAATGCCAAGCAGTATTTGAAGCACTTAAAAAGTTCTAACTTATGATTCCTGAGAACCACCTTCCTGAGTGAAGTGTTATCACCATTTGCACTGAACAAGCTGATGCTTAGGTAGATGGAGACACTTGATTAAGACCTGGTAAGTAGTATGGGGTGCCTGGGTGGCTCAGTCTGTTAAGCATCCATCTTCAGCTCAGGTCATGATCTCACAGTTCGTGGGTTTGAGCCCCACATCGGGGTCTGTGTTGACAGTTCGGATCCTGGAGCCTGCTTTGGACTCTGGGTCTCCCTCTGTCTCTGCCCCTCCCCTGCTCATGCTCTGTCTCTCTCAAAAATAAATAAGCATTAAAAAAAAAAATTTAAAGACCTGGTAAGTGGTAAAACTTTGCTTTGAAACCTGTGCTAATTCAACTCTAGTGATATTTGTTAACCCCTACGATGTCCAAAAGGGAGTCTATCTAAAAACTACTAATAACATATATTTAATAGTGTTTTAGCACTTACATAGAAAGAGTTATTTTAAATAGTACTTCTTTGGTCATCATGTTTATCCTGTGGGTAGCTTGAACTTTTACCCCATTGTTCACAAAAGCAAACTAAACTAAAATACTAAGAAAAGTAATGGTTTTTATGGTGTGCTATTTGTCTCTGAGGGAACTTCATAGAATGTATCTTCATTATTGACTATTTTAATTTCCAAATTGGTTGAATTTAATATAATTTTAAACTACTAATTTCATACATACTGCTATATAGGAGAAAATAAGTTAAACCTAACAATAATTAGTGATATTCAAATATTCAATTAATTAGAACAGATAACAACATTCTCTTCTGTATCTATTATCCTGAACATACTTTTCTGATATAGTGTTTGAGAAGAAATATACTTTCTTGTCTTTTTTTTTTTTTTTTTTGGTAATAAGAAGTTCAAGACTGTGAACTGAATAAAATGTTTCCTTATCAATATTCTCTTTTTAAGTCTCAGGCTTTGTTGAGTCCACCAATTCAAAGGTATAAACTCTGTAATAATCTATTCAATCTTAATCAGTTCTCTATTTTATAAGAACCATGAAGATGTTCAATCTCATTAGTCATTAGTTACATGCAAATTAATCCATGATGAGATGCTACCACACATTCATTAGAAATGCTAAAATAGGGGGCACCCGGGTAGCTCAGTCAGTTAAGCTTCCAACTCTTGATTTCAGCTCAGGTCATGATCTCACAGTTCATGTGTTTGAGCCCCACATTGGGCTCTGCACTGACAGCATGTAGCCTGCTTGGGATTCTCTCTCTCCCTCTCTCTCTCTCTCTCTCTTTGCCCCTCCCCAGCTTTCCATGTCTCTCAAAATAAATAAATTTAAAAAATATATAAATGCTAAAATAGGGGTGCCTGGGTGTCTCTGTTGGTTAAGTGTCCAACTGTTGATCTCAGCTCAGGTCATGAACTCAGGGTCATTATCTCAAGCCCACTGCTGGGCTCTGCAATGGGCATGAAGCCTACTTAAAACAAACAAACAACTAAAATATAATGACAAAATCAACTGCTGGAGTGGATGTGAAGAGACTAGGCCTTTTGTCAACTGCTCTTGGAATTATAGAATTATATGGCCATGATTTAAAATATTTTGGAAGTTCTTTATAATATTAACCATACAATGCAGAAATGGCACTCTTAGACATTTATCTGAGAGAAATGAAAACCTATTGATACAAAAACCTGTGCATTTACATTCATAGCATCTTTATTTTTGACATTAAAACCTGTAAATATCCTCTCAGGGTGCCTGGGTGACTCAGTCAGTTGGGTGACCGACTTCAGCTCAGGTCATTATCTCGCGGTCTGTGGGTTTGAGCCCCGCGTCAGGCTCTGTGCTGGCAGCTCAGAGCCTGGAGTCTGCTTCTGATTCTGTGTCTCCCTCTCTCTCTGCCCCTCCCCTGCTTGCTCTCTGTCTCTTTCTCTCTCAAATAATAGACATTAAAAAAAAATGAAAATAAATAAATAAATAAATAAATAAATAAATATCCTCTCTATGTCCATGAGAAAGACTGCTAAGACTCTGTCTAGGTGGTGTTGTCCTTTATTATATAAATTAAATAAACCTAGTTCTGTTTAATCAGCAGGTTATTCTGCTAGCCATTTTTGGGAGTTCACAAGAGACATAGTAAATATTTGAATCTTTACTATCTGCTGAGCACTGGGGGTGCAAAGATAAAAGGCAAAAGAGGCCAGTATTCTCCTGAAGCCTGGAGTTATATA
The DNA here is from genome assembly GCF_027475565.1 of Acinonyx jubatus. Taxonomy (NCBI): domain Eukaryota; kingdom Metazoa; phylum Chordata; class Mammalia; order Carnivora; family Felidae; genus Acinonyx; species Acinonyx jubatus. The sequence continues at coordinate 33,303,030 of NC_069380.1, read as the reverse complement.
GGGACAGCATGTGAAAAACAGGTAAATCCACAAATAAATAAATAATTGCCAAGTATATTGTTACGAGAGAAACAAATATGATACTTTTATTTAGAATAAGGATCGGCAAATTATCACCTATTTGGTTAAATCAAGTTTTGTTAGGACACAGTCACAATCATTTATCTGCATAACCTATGGCTATATTCATGCAGTAAGGATGGAGCTGGGTAGTTGAAACCAACAATGACCTACAAAGTCTAATATATTTAATAGTGGACTTCTAAGAAAAAGTTTGTAAGAGGCACCTGGGTGACAGGAGGTTAAGCGTCTGACTTGATTTGATCTCAGGTCATGATCTCACAGGTTTGAGAGCTGTGCTGACAGTGCAGAGCCTGCTTGGGATTCTCTTTCCCCTTCTCTCTCTACCCCTCCCCGCTTGCTTTCTCTTTCAAAAATAAATAAATAAACTTAAAAAAATTGTAGACCTCTGATTTGAGATAAAGACATTTTGAGTTTCAATACTTTTCTTTTTCCTCTCTTAGCAAGATCATATTTGTTAAAACTAAGTGTTAAGGATTTTTTTAAGATGATTTTTTAAAGACTTAATCCTCATGTAGCATATAAAGGCCTAGGTCTGGTGTATTCTAATTATAGCTAAATTATGTACCTTGCTGCTTTATGGTAGTAGGATGATGTGATTTCAAACCATAGGGGAGATCCATCAGTAAATCTTAAAGTCAATTTTCTGGTCATAACAAGAATTTAAAAAAAGCAAAAGAGACTAGGGTAGAAAAATAGTGTCAGGTACAACATAGTAAGTGCAAGATTGGCAAGGCTGCTTATAAACCCATTGTTTCACTTTGGTATACACACATACACACACACACACACACACACACATTTATTCTCGTTTATCATTTATGGTCACCAGTTTGAAAAAGTTTGAAAGTCATTGTTCAATAAACTACGAAGCCTGTGGCCTAGACATTGTGGAGCATTAAGGGTGATGGAGTTACATGTCATTATCAGTGTTCCCGTGTCATCTTCATGGGCCAGAGATTAGAAGAGGGGAGAAGATTAGAGGATTTTTAATGCAGAAAGACTTTTGCGTCCCTTCTGATTTAGGATTCTGGAGGGGATCCCTTTGAAGACGTCCTCACACAAAGAACCAAGGGCATGGCAGGGATCCGAAAGCCAACAAATATATTCTGCATGTATTCCCTTCTGAAATGTCATGCATTAGTTTACTAGAGTTGTGGATGAAGGTGGGAGCTGAGTCTGAAGCTATATTATTGTTTTCCCAAGGCCTGCTTGTGGCATATAATTTTATCCTCATGATACAAGAAGGGGTGATGGGATTATTGAAAGGCCAGTAGCCTGTTAAGAGGACAGAATTCAAGCAAATAGCCCACCATGTACAGCTTTTGAGACTGAAAGTAAATGGCTAAGGTGTAGTTCTGTCACATCCTTTCCCCTCCCTAAAGCCAGATGACAATGGTGATATAGAAGTTGACCAGTGGTTTTAGGAGAGTCCAGCCGTGCCTCAGGAGACAAGTGCATTTCTAAAGGCTGTGACATGAGTCTAAGAATCCTATCTGATTTTCTGTTGCAATAAAATCAATGAGATCATATAATACATGCCCTCAGTGGAGGACCCAGGTGTTGTGAGTCCTAATGCTTATAGAATTTTGGAGGTACTCTTTCAGAAAAAGAATCCAAAATTGTAAATCCTTGCCAGGGGCCCATGCAGATGAGAGTCCCAGAGCCGTAGGATTCATTTCCTTCCCACTAAAGCCTCTTTGTAATTATTTCTACAATGTATACTAAGGAGTGCTTAGAAATGATGAAGCATTGGGTGGAAAATTGAAATACTGAGAAAGCGCTTGAGGTTAGCAAACAGAAATCACCAGAAAGAAAATTTATTTCTTTCAGCAAAATTTAACAGGGTTTCCAGAATCTTACATTTTGTTTCATTTTCCTTGCTACTTTATGCAGTAACAACTTTAATTTTTTTTAAGTTTATTTATTCTTAAGAGATAGAGAGAGACAGAGCATGAGCAGGGGAGGGGCAGAGAGAGATGAGGAGACACAGAATCAGAAGCAGGCTCCAGGCTCTGAGCTGTCAGCACAGAGCCCGACACGGGACTTGAACTCACGAACCACGAGATCATGACCTGAGCCGAAGCCGGACTCTTAACCGACTGAGCCACCCAGGTGCCCCTGCAGTAACAACTTTAAAGATCAGATGCTTTAATAAGAAATAACCAACCCGCATTTTATGTTTACATTTTTAGTCTGTGTAAATTCTAAGACTTAACCCATAGAATAATTGGTAGATCATAAATATTTAACCTTGCTTTGTGGAAGACAGCACAAGGGTAAGAAGTACGTAGTGGAATTGGTTGCCAATTCTCCTCAATCATTAGTACCGATCTCCCTTTCTTTTCTTTTTGAAATTATTTCATTTTAATTATTTTATTTTATTGACTTGAAGATGGCATCTACCGAGAGAGAGTCTAAAATTGCCAAGTACTCACTTTGCAAGCCACCTACCTGGAAGCTAGGGCAAAGGCGTATGACAATATAGTCCTCTACTGGCAAATAAGACTTTGGAAATCTGATGATTGCACTCTGGGAAATGATTTTTTTTCAAATAAAAAAGACCTCTGAGAGACATACCCAAGCCAGATACCACAATTGGTTTAATACCTAAAAGTGTCAGACTATCCCACAATCTTAAAGAAACAAGCTAGATTCCAAACCAATATTCAGGATTGCAGAAACAAAACAGAACAGAACAAAACAAAACTAAACTAAGATCCTGGATAACTGATGTTATCTGTAAGTTGCTGAATTAACTATTTTACCTTTGAGATGTGGACATTTGCAATTATAAATTTCCCCAAGGTTTTAGTTGAGGAATACTTAACTTAAAATACGTAACTATTTTCTCTCTTTTTTCTTGTGGTAGAAAACACATAATATGAGATCTACCCTAACAAACTTTTAAGTGTATAGTATTGTTAATTATAATTATAGTATTATACAGAAGATGTCTAGAACTTTTTTTTTTGGTCTTATATGACTGAAAATTTATACCTAGAGAATGGCAACTTCTCTTTTTCCTTTTCCCACAGCTCCTGGCAACCACCATTCTATTTTCTGCTTTAATGAGTTTGACTAGTTTAGATATTTCATGTAAGTGGATTTATGTAGTATTTGTCTTTCAGTAACTAACTTACCTTCTTAGCATAGTGCCCTCTGGATTCACCTTTGTTGTAGTATGTGGCAGGATTTCTTTCTTTTTTTTGTGACTGAATAATATTCAATGCATAGAACACATTTTCTTTATCCATTGCTCTGTTGATGGACATTTAGATTGCTTCCACCTCTTGGCTGTTGTGAATAATGCAATTAACATGGGAATGCAAATATCTCTTTGAGATTCTGATTTCAGTTCTTTGGATATATACCCAGAAATGAGGCTGTTGAATCATACAGTAGTTTAATTTTAATTTTTTGAGGAACTTCCATAATGTTTTCCCTAATGGCTAGATCATTTTACATCCCCTACAGTGTGCAGGGTTTCCAATGTCTCCACATCCTTGTCAACACTTGTTATCTTTGTTTATTTTGGTAATGTTGTATTTTCATTGTGTCCGTTGTTTCCTTTGCTGTGCAGAAGTATTTAGTTTGATGTAGTCCCACTTGTCTATTTCCTTTGTATTGTCTGTGTGTTTGATGTCATACCTAAGAAACCATTGACAAGATCAATGTCAGAAAGCTTTTTCCCTATGTTTTTTATCATAAGTTTCAGTTTCAGGACTTACATTTAAGTCTTTAATCCATTTTTGTGCAGTGTAGGATAAGAATCTAGTTTCATTCTTTTGTATGTGGATGTCCAGTTTTTACAATACCATTTGTTACGGTGATTATCCTTTTCCCATTGTGTCACCCCTGTTGAAGGTCAGTTGACTATGTATACATGGGCTCATTTTAGACTCTCTATTTTATTCAACTAATATATATGTCTGCTTTTATGCCATTACTATGATGTTTTAAGCATAGAAGCTTTGATATACATATTTTTTTAATTTAATTTTTTTATATGTATTTTAAAATCAGGAAGTAAGATTTCTCCAGCTTTTTTCTTTTGCAATATTTTTTTGGCTATTTGGGATACTTTCTGATGCTATGTAAATTTTAGGATTATTTCTTCTATTGCTATAAAATATGCCATTGGGATTTTGACAGCAAGCATTGAATCTATAGGTTTCTTTGGGTAGTATGGGCATTTTAACAATATTGACTCTTCAAACTCATGAACATGGAGTATCTTTTATTTATTTGTGCGTTCTTTAATTTCTTTCATCAATGTTTTGTAGTTTTCAGTGGAAAAATCTTTCCCCTCTTTTGTTAGATTTATTCTGGTTATTTTTTAAAATACTATTGTAAATGGAATCAGTTTTTAAATGATTTTTTGGTATGCCAATTTTGTATCCTGCAATTTTGCTGAATTTGTTTATTCTGGAATTTGTGTGTGCGTGCGTGTGTGTGTGTGTGTGTGTGTGTGCGTGCATGTGGAGTCTTTAGTATTTTCTCTATATAAGATCGTGTCATCTACAGATAGAGACAGTTTTACTTCTTTCTTTCTTTCTCATTCCGATGTCTTTTATTTCTTTTTCTTCCCTGATTGCTCCTATTAGGACTTCCACCAATATATATATGGTGTGTATATATATATATATATATATATATATATATATATATATATATATATATATATCTTTTTCCTAACCTTAGAGGAAGAGTTTTCTTTCCATGGAGTATGATGTTAACTGTAGGCTTGTCATATATGGCCTTTATTTTGTTGAGATACATTCCTTCTATACTTAATTGGTTGAGAGATTTATCTTTTTTTTTTCTTCCATGAAAGGATGTTTTATTTTATCAAATGCTTTTTCTGCATCTATATTGAGGTGATCATGTGATTTTTTGTCTTTCATTCTGTTAATGTGGCACATCACATTTATTGATTTGGGTGTTTTGAACCATCTATGCATCCCAGGGATGAATCTAACTCAGTTATCATGTATAATCCTTTTAATGCTCTGTGTGTTTGGTTTGCTAGTACTTTTTTTAGGTCTTTGAATCTATGTTCATCAGCGTTATTGACCTTTAATTTAATTTTCTTGTCATGGCCTTACCTGGCTCTTGTATCAGGGTAGTGCTGGCCTCATAAATTGATTTTGGTAATGTTCCTTCTACTTTAATTGTTTTTGAATAGTTTGAAAAGGATTAACATTAATTCTTCGTTAAATATTTCATAGTATGCACCCATGCAACCATCTGCTCCTGGACCTTCTTTGCTGGGTGTTTTTTATTACTTATTTAACCTTTCCTTCATTATTAGCCTGTTTATATTTTGTATTCCTTCATGATTCAATCTTAGTGGTTTGCTTCTAGGAATTTTTCCCCATCTTCTAGATATCCATTAACAAATCAATTTGTTAATGTGTAATTGTTCATACTAGTCTCTTTTGATCCTTTTTATTTCTGTGGCATCAGATTTAAAGTCTTCTTTTTCATTTCTAATTATATTTATTTGACTTCTTTTCTTACATAGTTTTGTCAATTTTGTCAGTTTTTCCAAACACCAACTCTTATTTTCATTGATCTTTTCTATTGTTTTTCTAGTCTCTATTTCATTTATTTTTAAGTTTATTAATTTATTTTGAGAGAGAGTGAGAGAGAGCATGTGAGCACAAGTAGGGGAGAGGCACAGAGAGACTGAGAGAGAGAATCCCAAGAATGCTCTGTGATGTCCAGCGCAGAACCTGTGATGGGGCTTAATCTCAGGAAACATGAGATCATGACCTGAGCTGAAATCAAGACTTGGATACTTCACTGATTGAACTATCCAGGTTCCCCTATTTTATTCATTTCTGCTCTAATCTTTTTTTTTTTCCTTTCCTTCTGGTAACTTGGGCTTACTTTATTTTATCTCTAGTTTTTTGAGGTGTGGAGTTAGTTTACTTGAGATCTTTCTTTTTTAATATAGGCATTTATCAATGTAAACTTAATTCTTAGTACTTCTTTTGATGCATCCTGTAATTTTAATGGTGTTTTTCATTCTCATTTGTCTAAAGATAATTTCTAATTTCCCATATGATTTCTTCTTTGATCCACTGGTCATTCTAAAATGTGTTAATTTTTACATATTTTGGGTTTTTTTTTGTTTTCCTTCTGTTGATTTCTGGTTTCATTCTGTGTGGTTGGAAAAGATACTTGCTATGATTTCAATCCTACTGCATATGTGCATTGGTTTTTGACCTAACATGTAATTTATCCCGTATAATGTTTCATGTACTCTTGAGAGAAATATATATTATGTTGTTAGGTGGAATCCTCTGTTTGTCTGTCAGGTAGATTGGTTTATAGTTTTGTTCAAGTCTACTCTTACCTTGTTGATATTCTATCTAAATGTTTTATCTATTTTTGAAAATAGGATATTGAAGTCTCCTTCTGTTGTTATTTTGCTGTCAATTTCTCCCTTCAGATCTGTCAGTATTTACTTTATATATTAATGTGGTCTGATGTTGCATGTATATGTATTTGAAATTTTTACATCTTTCTGTGAATTGACCCTTTTATCTTTATGTACTGTCCTTTTTCTCTTTGAAAAGTTTTTGACATAAGGTCTATTTTGTCTGATACAAATATACTTACTTCTACTATCTTTTGCTTACCATTTGCATGGAATATCTTTTTCCTTAATGGTCAGACTTTGTTTGAATTTAAATTGAAAGTGAATCTGGGGCGACTGGGTGACTCAGTCAGTTAAGCATTTGACTCTTGATTTTCTCTCAAGTGGTGATGTCATGGTCGCAAGATTGAGCCCTGTGCTGGGCTCTTTGCTGAGCATGAAGCCTGCTTGGGATTCTCTCTCTCCTTCTCTCTCTGCCCCTCTCTCGTGCACATGCTCTCTCTTTCTCTCTCTCAATAAATAAACGAATAAAAATTAAAAGCAAGTCTGTTGTACACAGCGTATAGTTGTATTTTGTGGTTTGTAAACTCCATTTAATTATTCTCTTTTGTATGGGGAATTTAATTCATTTACATTTAAGGTAATTAGTGGTAGGGAAAGGCTTACTATTACCATTTTGTTAACTGTTTTCATTCTGTCTTTTAGTTCTTTGGTGTCTCTTTCCTTCTCTTAGACTCTTTGTGGGTTTTGTTTTGTTTTGTTTTATTTTGTTTTTGGTGTGTGTGTTGACATGCTTTGCTTCCTTTCTCTTTCTTATTTGTATCTTAAATATATTTTCTTTGTAATTATCATTGGTCTTACATAACATGTCTTTTAGTCGTAACAATTTATTTTAAGCTGATAACAACTTCAGTTTAATCACACACAAAAACTATACCCTTTTAGTACCTTTTACCACACTTTATGTTATTGTTGTCATAGTTTACATCACTTTCTATTGGGTATCCATTAACAAATTTTTGTCATTTTAATTATTGTTAACATTTTGTTTTTTTAATTTTTATACTAAATTAAAAGTGACTTACAGAGTATAAATCTCTTTCAATTCAACAGTTTGGATCATTGGATTTTTTCAATCTGATGTCCATTTCCTTCCCTAGACTTGGGAAAATTTCAGCCACTATTTCTTCAAATAAACTTTTTGCCCCTTTCTCTCCCTTTTCTCCTTTGGTGATGTCCATAAATTGTATATTGGTCTCTTTGGCAGTATTCCTTTAGCTTTTCTTCAGTTTTTTTCTCCTTTCTTTTTCTTTCTGCTTTTCTAACTGGGAAATTTCAAATGATCTTTTATTCTTTTGTTTGCTCAAGTCCGTTTTTGAACCTTTCAGTGAATTTTTCAGTTCATTTATTTTTCAGCTCCAAATTTGTTTCTTTTTTATATCTTCCATCTCTTTATTGAAATTCTCATTTTGTTCATGTGTCACTTCCTTGTACTCATGAGCATCTTTTTGACTATTATTTTGAAAATTTTTCCAGTCATTCATATCATCCTTTTGTCCAGTAATTCACATATCTTCTTTTCTTTTGGGTCTGTTTATGGAGTATTTATTGTATTTCTTTGATTAGGACCTTTCTTATTTTCCTTTGTATTCCTTGTAACTTTGTACTGGTATCCACATACTTGGAGAAAAACAAAACAAAACAAACAAACAAACAAAAAACAGCCACCTTTCCTAGTCTTTAAGGACTCTTTAAAAGGAAAGACCTTAACCAGTCAGCCCTGGAAATACTGGGGGCCTTTCGAACCTTTTCTATGAAATTGTAGTTTCCTTAGAGGGATTTGCCACTTTTCTTTTCTTCTCTTTCTCTTTTCTTTCTCTTTTCTTTTCTTTTCTTTTCTTTTCTTTCTTTTCTTTTCTTTTCTTTTCTTTTCTTTTCTTTTCTTTTCTTTTTAACATCATAATCTCTTGCTCCCTCTGGTGTCTATCTGCTGTACCATGGGTCCTCTGAAACAACATGCTGCCATACTTTTTTGTTCTCAAAGGTTGCCAGGCATCTAGAGTATATGGGATTCTTTAGTGAGCAAAATTGGGTTAGACACTAATTCCTCAAAGAGGCCCCCTGAAAAGCCAGAATATTGGATGTACACTCCACTCTTCACTCTATCTCTTGAGGGGAGGCCAGTGAGCTGTATTGGCCTCTGTCTCTTATACCATTGGACCCTCTGGAGCAGCAGCATGCTCCCTGATCATTTTTGTTAGGGGTCTTCAGGCATCTAGAGTATGTTAGGTCCTATCTATACTCAGAGACAGGCAAGACAGAAGCCAGTCCCTTAAGTACCTTCTCTGAAAAGCCAGTACATTGGCCATATGGTCCAGTCTTCTTTTTCATTCCCCAGGGAGAAGCCAAGAATTGGGAGTTTTTTCCTGATCATGTGGCACTGCACTGGGGGGATAGAGAACGGTGGTAAGAAGATACTAAAATTCTTCCTACTAGCTTTGATTTGGCTGTTTTTTCACTTGCCTGGGGTGTAAGAGATCCTTAACTATTTCTTGGATTTCACACAAAGAAAATTGGTGCATGTATTGTTGAATCAGCGTCTCCGTGGGTGCAAGTAGGGTCTGGGGCTTCCTATTCCACAATCTTACTGGTATCATGGTATCTAATCTCTTCTTGCTGAAATATTTTTAACCACTACAGAGAATTTGGGGAAATTGCAAAGAAAATGCCTCCAGAAAGGATGTGCTTCCCTATAAAAACTGTTATTAAAACAAGCATTAAAGCATGAGTTTAAACAAAAATATTTGAGGAGGCTCAAATAGGAACCCCTCCCACACTTTTATTCAACTCAGACAGGGTGATCAATGTAGATAAATTTTCAGAGATTCAACAACACGAGGGAAAGAGATGTTTGTCAGCTTCATGATCTCGCCTCATAATCTTAAAATAATGTCACATCATGTCAATAAAAGTATGAATGTAAATGTATTGTTAAAGTAGATATCTCCCCCCCCCCCGGTATTTATTCCACAATGTGCTTAGAAAAGACATATGGAGGGGGGCACCTGAGTGGCTTAGTCAGTTAAGCATCTGACTTCGGCTCATGATCTCTCAGCTAATGAGTTTGAGCCTCAGATTGGGCTCTCTGCTATCGGTAAGTAGCCTGCTTCGGATCCTCTGTTCTCCTCTCTCTCTGCCCCTCCCCCCCCATAAAAAAATAAACATTTGAACAACAACAAAAAAAAAAAAAGAAGAAAAGAAAAGACATTTTAGCCCAGTTGTATTACAGAAACTTGTTTATATAGGGAATCTAATGCTCTGGGACAAGTGCACCTGGTGTGCTATGCGATCTAGTGTGTTTTACTAGAGGCATTATGTCTTAGCTGTCCTCTTGATTCTAAACCATTCTTTTATCAAGTGCTCCTGAACACCACCACATCACAATCTTTTCATACACTAGGTTCCTCATGAAATTCCTTACCAACATTAAATCTGTATTCTCGTAGTTTTCTTAGAACTCCTTATTTCTATAGTCTTGCTCTGTGTATCCAGACTTTTCCCTTAACACTTGCGGGAAAACACCTAGTGCTGTGGCTGGAACATTGCTCAGATGCAGGAAATGCTTATTAAATCTGTTTTTGTTAAATCTATATCTCAGGCTGAAAGCTCTGTTCCAATCAAGCTACTCACCGTGTCTCAAAACCAGACCACACTGTCATTTCTAGATCACCTCTAATGCTTCTTCTCTGGCATCTTCTTTGTGCATCCTTTAATATCGAGCTTGAACTGTACCTCCTTCATGAAACTTCCCCTTATTACTCTCAATTACTGTCAATGAACTATACTTCCTCTGAATGGTATCATTTATTACATGTTCCATGGATTTGAGACCTCCCTCATATAAAGTAGCACATTAGATGATAGCATTTTCATTTTAACAATCATCTCAGCTTCTGTATTGTGAAGATAATGTCTCATGCTTCTGTATCCCTCTCATATAAATCTCTTCATAATTTAAAACTTATAAGTCAATACACATGGATGAGTCATTCATTCAATAAATGTAGCATTATTTCAGGCTGGGCGATAGAGTCACAATTGTAGATGCTTCTACCATAGCATTCACCATGTGCCAGAGACTATATGAAGTACTTTAAGTTTATTAATTCACTTCACTCTCATAATAACATTATCAAATGGGCACTGTTTACTCAACCCAAATGTAAAGTTACAGACAGGGAAACTGAGGTACTGTGGTATTATGTGACTTCTCTAATTTCTACAGATAGAACCTATGTTTTGGAGCCCAAGTAATAGTTATGGGGTCTGTGCTTTAACCACTATTCTATTCAGTATCTTTAGATGCCAGAAATACTCGTGTTTTAAAGCTTTCTTTCCCCTCAAGGAGCTAATAGGTCTGAAAAGAAAGAGAATGATGTCAACATGTAAGTGCAATACAATATTTTAGGTTGTGGGATATCAATCTGTACAGGCATACCTTGGAGACGTTGTAGGTTTGGTTCTAATCTCCCACAATAAAGTGAATGTTGCAGTAAAGTGAGTGTAATGAGTTTTTTTGGTTTCCCAGTGCACATAAAAGTTATATTTACACTCTCCTGTAGTCTGTGAAGTATACAATAGCATTATGTTTGAAAAAACAATATAAATACCTTAATTAGAAATACTTTGTCTAAAAACTGCTAACCACCATCTGAGCTTTCAGGGAATTGTGATCACTGAACACAAATCACCATAACAAATGTAATAATGATGAAAAAGTTTGAATATTGTGAAAATTAACACAATGTGACACAGACACACGAAGGGAACAAATGCTGTTAGAAAAATGATGCCGGGACTCCTGGGTGGCTCAGTCGGTCCAGCATCCGACTTCGGCTCAGGTCATGATCTCACAACTTGTGAGTTCGAGCCCCGCATTGGGCTCTGTGCTGACAGCTGGGAGCCTGGAGCCTGCCTTGGATTCTGTGTCTCCCTCTCTCTCTGCACCTAACCCACTCTCATTCTGTCTCTGTCTCTCTCAAAAATAAATAAACATTAAAAAAATGTTTTTAAAAAGAACAAAAAAAGAAAAATGATGCCGATAGACTTGCTTGACACAGGTTGCCACACACCTTCAATTTGTAAAAAATGCAAATATTTGCCGATGACAATAAATAAAATGCCATAAAATGATATCTGCCTATATAAAGGAGCGGGTGGAGTAATCAGTTTTACATGAACTAAGGGGACAGTGAGTTTTGTGGCTAACCTGATGGTTGAGCTGGGACTTGAAGGGGAAGTAATGCTTGAGAGTTGAATGAAGGCACATAGGGACAAAAGAAACATGATGTTTGGGACAGTTTAATGTAGTTTGGCATATAAGGCTAGTTGCCAAACAATATCTATTCTTCGTGTCTCATATATGTTAGAACACTAACTTTGTTTATAAAGGCAGTGTAGTCAGTCTCCCTTATAGCTGGATTTATCCATATGATTAAGTTTTAGCCAAAAAAAAAAAAAAAAAAACAGTTGTGTGGGACTCTGATAACACTTTAGAACCATCAGTGTGTACCTTAAAACTCTTTTTTTTTGAATAGGAGAAAAATATACATTTTTATTCTATTTCAGCCACTGGTTTTGAGTTTTTATGTTATATAAAGTAAAATTCCAATTGATGTAGTGTTACTGGAACACAGAGCAAGAGAGGAGTCCCTGCTTAGGAAGGCAGTTTGAAAATATTTGGAGGGAAATAATAAAATGTATTGTATCCCATGTAAGGAATTTGTACTTTGTCTCATAGGCTAGTGTTTCTCAATTCTGGCTAATTTGTAATCACCTGGAGACTTAAAAAAAAGAAAAAGTGTATGTATGTGTCTGTGTATATATACGTGTGTATATACACACGTATATATAAACCTTCAGGTCTTACCCTTAACGAGCTAATTAATCTCTAGGGAAGGGGTTTTTAAACTTGGCTTCACATTTAATCATGAAGCCCAGACCATACCAAACCTAGAATGTCATGATCTCTGGAGGTAGGGAATTCAGGCATCATTATTTCTAAAGATCTCCCCGAGTTATTAAAATGTTCAGCCATGGGTGAGAAACACTGGCGAAAGCAACAGACTTGGGAGTGTATCAAAAGAATTTTAAGGAAGTTTAAGACATTTAGTTTATATGTTATTGTTTTGGCTGCGGTGTGGAGAGTTGATTAAGAAAAATTTACATTTTAGAATGAAATGTGCTACTTTCCCTAAATTGTTTCAAAGGGTTTTCCGTACAGTAATAAAATTTCAGTTTTCTACCAAGGATGAGTAGGTGTATCTCCCCAGGCATGGCATGTTGTAATTTTTAAAGAGCACTAGACAAAGAATAAGTTATCCTAGTAAAGGCTCATCACTAGGTCACTTTGAGGTATGTGTTCTGCTGCAGCTATTGAAAACTCCGCTAAAACTTATTTGATCAATAATAGTATTTGTTACTTTACCTAACAAAGTCCAGAGGGAGAGTGCTTCAAGATTTAGTTCATTTATCTGATTAGCGGTGGCATTAAGTCCCTCCACCTTGTTTCTCTGCTAATTTAGGTGGATGGCTTATGGGTTGTTGTAAATCCAGGTGTTACATCTAAATAGTAATATACAGACAGGAAAAGAGAATCGCATGTCTTTTGTTCTTTATTGAGAGAGGACAATTTCTGAGAAGCCCTAGAAGCCCATTTCCTCTGACATCTCATTGGGCAGAATTACACCACGTGACCATTGTTAAACCCAATCATTTTCTTAAGGCTGGATTGTCGTGACTGCGATTTCTCAATTCTACCTGCTATCTGTGGATCATCCCGAAATTTGGCCTAAAGTAGGGCCAAATTTCAGGAAACTTTAAGAAACAATATCGATGGTAAAATATTTAGCCAGAGAAAATCTTCACTATAGGAGATTCAAAATAAAAAGACAGGGGCGCCTGGGTGGCTCAGGCAGGTGAGTGTCTGACTTGAGCTCAGGTCATGATCTCACAGTCTGTGGCTTCGAGCCCCGCACTGGGCTCTGTGCTGACAGCTCAGAGCCTTGAACCTGCTTTGGATCCTGGGTCTCCTTCTCTCTCTGCCTCTCCCCTGCTTGTTCTCTCTTTCTCTCTCTCTCTCTCTCTCAAAAATGAATAATAATTTTTTTTTAAATAAAAAGAGCCAGTCACAGTATATCTTGTGAATACCTCAAAGCAAAGAGGAAATGGAATTTCTCTGTCTGGAATGAGTCAGATGGAGAGCGTGTGGAGACACAGAGTTGAAGTGGCAGGCAGAGCTTCCCTGTGCCGTCAGCACAGGGTGACAAAAGAACACATAAATAAGGGGCGCCTGGGTGGCTCAGTGGGTTGAGCGTCTGACTTCAGTTGCGGTCATGATCTCACAGCTGGTGAATTCGAGCCCCGCCTCTGGCTCTGTGCTGACAGCTTGGAGCCTGGAGCCTGCTTTTGGATTCTGTGTCTCCCTCTCTCTCTGCCCCTAATCCACTCCCATTCTGTCTCTGTCTCTCTCAAGGATGAATAAACATTAAAAAAATTAAAAAAAGAACACATAAATAAGTCAAAAAAGACATACTTTGACTTTGTTATTAATTATATTATGATGCAAAGCAAGTTACTTAACCTTTCTTGGTTTCAGTTTCCTCAATATAATGATTATACTACTTTCTAGACTTGCTTGTGTGATTCTTTTAAATGAGGAAATTAGATACATAGTTTATCATTTACAATTGCAATTATTAAATAAATTTTTAAAACATGTTTTATAGATACTATAATAGTAAGCACAGTAAATACTTACCTGTTTTTGGTAGATTAGATTGCCATTGTTACCTGAATAATGTGGAAATGGCATTTACTGAGAGTCGGCTATGCTCTAGGTATTCCGCTAAAACTTTACTTATTATCTCACTGCTATGAAATATATCTTTATTTTATTATCCATCTTCATTTTAGAGATTAGGAGACTCAAGTTCATGAAATTTAATTAGTTTGCCTACTATCACACAGATAATAAATGCCTAAGCTGAGATTCCAGTACGCTACTTACAGATTACATCATATCATTTTCATGTTTCTGGGTATATATGTGTGTGGAGGGAATAGCCTTTTATTTTAAATTACTTTTCTAGTAATATTACATGTATAAAACATCTGTACAAGGAACACTTTCTGAGTGTTAAGCATGGTGTTGAATAAAGTTACCATTTTCTTATACCCTTGCTTGTAGTAAGTCCTGGCAAACATACTATCTCTCACACTCAGACGATTGGAAAGGGAGATTGATGGTTGTAGGGATGAATTAAAAGATAATTTTGGAGCCTGATCCCAGTTTGAGGAAGAAGAGGAGAGGTTAGGTTAATGCATTATAAAATATTGGATAAGAATACGAGTAGACAGACTGCTATCAAGCAGAGATAGGTAACACCAGGAGAGGAGGACTGGGAAGGTTACGAGACAAAATTTACCTTACTTTCTTTTGGGCCAGTCCTGGCTCTACCCTCATGAAGTTCTTGGTCCTTGTTCTGGTCAGGATGGTTGGATATGGGGAGGGGAGTATAACTCCATCAGAGCAGGTATGCACAATGTAGTCTGTAGAGACCATAAGATTCTCAATGCACAGGATCATCTGCCATTTATTATGTGATTCTTCATCACCCACCAGACTACCTTCTTCATATTAGATGGACAAGAAATCCTTGTGGAAATAAGTTGTTTCTTAAAACTAATGACTCACCAATAAGCTGACTATGTATTAGAAATTGTGCAAGGAGTATGTTATGGCTATGGTGAATTAACAGAAACTACCTGCCTCATGTTCAGTTGCATTTATGATGTGCATAGTAAGTGTGTAAGACTTCCATTTCTCAGCTCTGGACTTGGGCTGTTGCAAGATTACAATGATGGATCAGAAAACACAGTGCTGAACATCATCACTAGAAGGATGGGAGAATCAGAAATCTAGATAGCCAATGTAGGCTAATAAATTCCACATGTGAGGCAGTGATTTTGTTATAAGGGAGTGTTGAGATTATAAAATATAAGTGAGAAATTCCAAAATTTAAATCTAGAAATGTGGAAGCTAAATTTTTGTGATGGTCTTGAATTCAGATGCATTGAGAGGAAACAAAGTGTACCCAGAGTTATAACATTTTGCTTGTGTAATATTTGTGTGATAGCTTCCTTGTAAAATATCTTAGAGTCCTTCTCTTAAGGATACACTTTTATCAACATTAAAGCAGAGCTCTCTTATTCTGGTTAATTTTCATGGTTAGGAAATGTCTTCTTTATTTAAACATTGATTACGTTCTCACTTGTCATATTTATAGAACATTAGATTTTGACATTTTACATTACCATTTTATTAATTGGGTTATTGTATGTAAAGAAAATTGTTAGTAAGTCATACCCTAAGTAAACGTTTCCTTTAGCCTTTTGGGCTCTAGTTTTCTCATCTTAAAATTAATGTGACTCCTACTAGTCTTTTATGATTTGCGGAAGGAAAACCTTCCTACATTTGATAACAGCAATGCACAATTGGATCATGATATCCTAAGGTGTTCTGTTGAATAATTTGTGTTGGTTAAACTAGGTTGTATTTTAACCCTAAATTATACTTATACTAGAAATCAGGTGGGTCTTAGCGTGGAAATTATATGGGAATCACCGTCCTAGATTTATGTTTACCTAAAAAGCAACCTTCTGGGAAAGACTCATTTTGACAGAGAAGAGAATCCAGATGCCAGTATTTTATTCACAGTCAATGAAAGAGTCAGTGAAAATGTTGGTAAAAGAGATATGTTCTCTCAGATTAAGCTTTGGTTCTATCTTCATAGACTCATCCCTGAGTTTTAGCCTAAGGAATAACAACAAAATAGAGAGTTAAGAATTAACCTAAACGAATCGCCACCTTCTTAAATGCAGTAAGGCAACTCTGTTTTATTTTTTTAAATTTTTTTAATTTTTTTAACTTTAGCATTTATTTTTGGTTTTTTTTGTTTGTTTGTTTTTTGTTTTTTTCAATATATGAGATTCATTGTCAAATTGGTTTCCATACAACACCCAGTGCTCATCCCAAAAGGTGCCCTCCTCAATACACATCATCCACCCTCCCCTCCCTCCCACCCCCCATCAACCCTCAGTTTGTTCTCAGTTTTTAAGAGTCTCTTATGCTTTGGCTCTCTCCCACTCTAACCTCTTTTTTTTTTTTTTTTTTTTTTTTGAAATATGGCCCTTTGTAGCAACGTGGATGGAACTGGAGAGTGTTATGCCAAGTGAAATAAGCCATACAGAGAAAGACAGATACCATATGTTTTCACTCTTACGTGGATCCTGAGAAACTTAACAGAAACCCATGGGGGAGGAGAAAGGGAAAAAAAAGGTAACTTTTTAGTGGAGGTTTTTCAATGTTATGAGACAGCCTTTTTGCAACTTCACAAAGCTCCTTATTGTCTGGGTGTCAGCAAACTCTTGATGGCACAAGGAGCAGCAGAATATTTATGGGCATCAACAAGACAGCCCCCCAGGTTTCCACTGCTGTAGTTGAGCCCTATAATTCCATCCTCACTACCCAGACCACTCTGGAACTCTCTGTGCCTTCATGGTAGACAATGAGGTTGTCTATGACATCTGTCATAGAAACTTTGATATTGAATGCCCAGCCTACACTAACCTTAACCACCTTATTAACCAGATTGTGTATTTAATCACTGCTTCCCTCAGATTTGATGGAACCTTGAATGTTGATTTGACAGAATTCCAGACCAACTTGGTGCCCTATCCTCACATCTACTTCCCTCTGGCCACATACGGCCCTACTTCTCTGCTGAGAAAGCCCACCACGAACAGCTTACTGTAGCAGAGATCACTAGAGCATGCTTTGAGCCAGCCAATCACATGGTGAAATGTGACCCTCACCATGGTAAATACATGGCTTGCTGCCTGTTGTACCATGGTGACGTGGTTCCCAAAGATGTCAGTCCTGCCACTGCCACTCTCAAGACCAAGCATACCATCCAGTTTGTGGACTGGTGCCCCACTGGCTTCAGAGTTGGCATTAATTCCCTGCCTCCCACTGTGGTACCAGGTGGAGACCTGGCCAAAGTATAGTGAGGTGTATGCATGCTGAGCAACACCACAGCCATTTGGTGAGGCCTGGGCTCACCTAGACCACAAGTTTGACCTGATATAGGCCAAGCGTGCCTTTGTTCACTGGTATGTGAGTGAAGGCATGGAGGAAGGACAGTTTTTTGAGGCCCATGAGGACATGGCTGCCCTTGAGAAGGATTATGAGGAAGATGGATAGTGCTGAGGGAGAGGATAAGTGTGAAGAATACTAACTTGTCTGCTACAATTTTACTCTCCATTGTCTTGGGACTGTCTTATTTTTGTTCTGGAAGCTGTCCATCGTGGCCCTAACTTGTTAATAAAAGTAGTGTTTCTATGTAAAAACAAAACAAAACAAAACAAACAAACAAACAAAAAAACCAAGAAAGCAAAAAGCAAAGGGACATAAGGAGACTTTGGGAGGGAGATGTTGGCTATGTCCCTTCTCTTGATTGTGGTGATGTTATTATGGAAATCTGCATATGTCTATACCATTGGATTATACACATTAATATGTACAGTTATTTGTATATAATTTATACCTATGGTAACCTTATGAGACTAAATAAGAAATGAGAGATGAAGGCTTTATATTGGGCTCTGTAGCAAATTACTATAAACAGGCAGCCTCAAACATTATTTATTAGCTCATAGTTTTGTGGGTCAGGAGTTCAGGCATGGCATGATTGACATTTCTTCTTTAGGTCTTACAAGGTTGAAATTATGGTGTTGCTAGATGTGTTTTCATCTGGAGCTTGGGAGTTTTCTAAGCTCATATGGATATGGCAGACTTCATTTTTTTGCAATGTGGTACTGAGATGCCCTTTCCTTGCTGGATATTAGTCGTGGGCTGTTACCAAGTCCCTAAGGCTACCCACATTCCTTGTCAGCCCCCTAGAGTTCAAAGCCAGCAACAAAGAATCTCCCTTGACTCAAATCTCTCTTATGCTCAAATCTATGATTTCTAGAAGATCTTATTCTAAGAGCTCAGCTGATTAAATAAAGCTCATCTAGGATAATTACCTATCTTAAGGTCAACTGTTTTGAGCCTTAACTGAATCTGTCAAAATCCCTTCACAGCAGCATCTAGATTAGTGTTGGTTTCAGTAGCTGGTAGAAAATATGTTATGCCAGGGACAGAGCATCTTTCAGTCATTTTACAAGACTCTGGAAAATACTATGCACAGGATTTACATATTTCAAGTCTCTTTTGATCTGGTCCCAACCTTTGTTCCTCTTCTTGCCTACCATTAGTCTATGTAAAGTAATTCCATCCAAACTTGTTGATTAATTGTCAATTTAAGAACACTTATGTTTTTGGGGTGCCTGGGTGGCTCAGTTGGTTAAGTGTCTTACTTCATCTCGGGTCCTGATCTCATGGTTTTTGGGTTCAAGCTCTATGTCGTGTTCTTCACTGACAATGTGGAGCCTGCTTGGGATTCTCTCTCTTTCTCTCTCTCACTCTTCTCTCCCTCTGCCCTTCCCTTACTTGTGCTTTCTCTCTCAAAATAAATAAATAAACTTAAAAAAAAGAACATGAAAAAAAGTGTCTATATAATAGTGTACATATAGACTACATAGAGAAACTATATATATTAATGAATTCAGATTTTTTATAGAACTGAATTCTGGAATTATAGAAAGGTGTTTTGGTCTGCCAGAAAAAGCCTAATTTGTTTTATTTTTCTTGGACTTTTTTATTTTCTGTTTTTCATGAATTCCAGCTCTAACTACTGTATAATTTTTCCTTGGCCATGTCCACCTAAAATGATCATTTATCAATTTTGTTGATCGATATGTGGCACTCATTTTTAGATTTTTGGCAATGTAGGGGAGGTATTTTCTGTAACAGGAAACTATTTTTCTGAAACAAAGGATTTTGAGGTCACTCACATGCTACCTATTAAGCGATCTGGTTTACATAAACGCCGCTTAATTAGAAGATCATTTTCAATAGAAGATTAAGGGGGCTCAGATTAGTTAAGTAAGTAAGACCTTAGAACATCTTCCTGTTTAGGGCCACCTGGGTGGCTCAGTTGGTTAAGCATCAGTCAGACCTTGGCTCAGGTCATGATCTCAAGGTCCATGAGTTTGCACCCCTTGTCAGGCTCTGTGTGGACAGCTCAGAGCCTGGAGCCTGCTTCGGATTTTGTGTCTCCCTCTCTCTCTGCCCTCCCCCACTTGTGGTCTGTCTCTCTTTCTCTCAAAAATAAAATAAAATCATAAAACAATTGTAGAACTTCTTCCTGTTTTAAGATTTTTCTTTGTTCTGATTTAGAAATACTTTGACTTTTTAATATTAACTAAAGCCATATACTTAAATGTTTAGCTGTTTGCATCTTAATTACTGAGCAAAACAGCAACAATTATGCATATTATTATAGGCATATAAAATTAATTTTTGTTGATTTAGTAAGTTTGTTGATTTGTTGTAGTTATCTTTGTCCTTTAGTCTGCAAATGGATTGCTGTTATAGCAGGATTCTTTGCTTATGGCTCTCCACGTATAATGGAAAATACACCATGGAGTTAGACCTAGGTTTGCATCCTGGCCCCACAAGCAATCTGGGTAGGTTATATAATGTTTTTGAGCCCCACTTCATTTGAAAAAAAGGGAGATAATAAATATGTGTCAAATGGTTACTATGAAGATTTATGAGATATTTTCAAAGCATATGGAACAAGTAAGTAATAAATTATTTGTTTGCCTCTTTTCTATTACGATTTTGTGAAAAAATACACATTTTATATTGAGTACTTATTACCTGTGGTAATAAGGAAAACGTTATGTGTTGTCCCCCTTAAAATAATATTGAAATAGAACATACTAATAACCTCCTCTGAAGGTTGGGCTGTAAAATTAGCAAAGAAGTCTTCTTTAAATCTCCTCAAAGATTTGGAAATGAGGTAGGGAGACTGGCTGACTATCCAATCTTGTGTTTGTACGTTAATGTTGGCAGATAAGCTAATATTGGCAAGGTAGTATCCCCTCCCATAGGAGACAAGGGAGAATACACTGACTTAGAAGATTACACATTGTTGTTTATTTCCTCTCAATTTTTTAGATTTGTCATAGGGACATAACCATGCTGGGTCTGTGATTATATTTCATTGTTAGTTTATACATTTTAAATATGGGGAAAACAATCAGACTTTGCATGCTTGGTCAATGTGAGTCTCCTCCATTAAAAAAAAGTGTCTATATAATAGTGTATGTATAGACTAGATATAGAGACCATATACATTAATTATATATATATATACATATATATATATATATATATAGAGAGAGAGAGAGAGAGAGAGAGAGAGAGAGAGAGAGAGAGAGCTAGAATTATGTACTGCTTTACCCGTGAGAGGCAGCCATCTGTGATTAGTTAGCTCTATGAGAGGCACTTTGGACAAAGGTGCAGTAAAGAGAGGTATTTGGGAAATCCAGAAAAGCTGTTAAAAAGGAAATAGTATTATCATGCTGTTATGCTAACAGGGAGGGGGTTCTCTAATGAGAACAACATGGTGAACAAGAAGAATAGGACCAAGTTGAGTGAAAAACTGCCTTCAGAGATGTGATAAAGCTACAATGACTGTTTCTTACACAAATATATTTTTATAGACAAACCATGAACTATGCGTTTAAAACAATTGAAATGGAAAGTTTCATTTAAGTCAACAAACATACCTATTGAATGGATACTATGTATTTTTAACTATGCTACTTTATGTTGATATATAATGAATAAAACATGATCTCCATATTCTAGTGGTTCACAAGGGTAAAATATTTATCTGGTTTTAAAAATTGCAATATGTAATCATAAGATATAATAAAACATGATGATAGTGGCAAGGTCAGGGTGCTAGGAGATCATGAAGAAATACTGGAGTACCTAACTTCTGGGACAGTGAAGGAAAGATTCACAAAAACATTATAACCATCGCTGAAATTTGAAAATAATTTAGAGTTCACAAGAGAGGTAAAGCAAAAAGGAGAGATTATTTGGAGAGTAATCTACCTGCAACATCTGTTATGCCCTCAGGAGTTGATCCTAGTCCAAATGACCTGGCTGGTACTATCTCCCTGTTTGATCTGACCACTCCAAGTGAATCCGTCTTGAACTTGACACCCCAGTCAAATAGTGTGACCTTCCTCAGTTAAGGCTTATCATTCTTTACACTGTGTTAATTTTTTAAACTATATTATCCCAAATTTTAGTTTTATGCCTTGGTAAAAATGTTTAATTCCTTCACAGTAGATTAATTTTAGTAGACATTATTCATTAAATCACAGAATCCCAAAAAAAGAGGAAATATATTTGAAAATAAAGCTTTCTATATGGATTCAAAAATTGTATTAAATAATTATATGGGAGAACAAAGTATTCTATAACTGTTCTCATTATTGTTATTTTGCAGAACTCACATTGATTTACATCTTACCTGGTTTTCGTTTATTTCTAAATGACTTTGTAACCACTAAAATTGTTTAAAGAAATGGACAGGATATTTCTACATGTATGAATTTAAGTAATGTGATGCCATCTATCAGCTCCAGGGAAACAATGGCCACGATGAGTTTGAGTTATTTAAAAATATACATGAATTCCAATTTGCCAGGGAAAGATAACACCATATACATTTGGTGTATCATCTATTACAATTTTATGTGTCATTTTCATTTTGTTTATAAAATTGAGATTATATATATTTAATACCTAAATTTCCCCTTTTTCCTCTCTGGCCTTTCCTTATATAAGTTTGTGGTTTTTCTGTGTAGCCCTGTGAGTCTATAGAAATTACAGACTTAATAAGTACTTAATTTACATATGCCCATCTCCCATAGATTTTAGGGTGCGTAGATTCTTTTTACAACCTTGTTGGTGTCTCCTAGGACAACTAGTACTTCACCATGTATTTAAGGGGGGAGGGAGGATAAAAAAAGAGTTGATATTTGAAATGTCATTACTTGAATAAGTCTATTAAAAATACTGTTTCCTGAACAAAGAAAAATGGTGATTTTCAAGAATTTTACTTCTTTGGAAAGATAATAAGATTTTAAAAATAAAAGTCTGATGTGTAGGATATATTTTTGAGAAGTTTTCTGCCCTGTGAAACCAAAATAACAACTAGAAGAGACAGAGAAGTTAATGATAATTCTTTGGGGAAGAAAAAAAAAACCAGGGCTGTTATAATCAAGGTTAATATTTATCTAGGGCTCATTCTGTGCCAGACAATTTTCTAAGGACTTTATATTAACACACATTGTGCAAGTAAGCAGTATTAGGTCTCCAATGCACAGAAAAGACAACAGAGGCATAGATAATTAGCTTGTTGGTGTTGCACAGCTAGGAAGGAGCAGAAGTCCTCTGAAATCTGGCAGTCCAGCTCCAGACCCCAAGTTCTTTTTTTTTTAATTTTTTTCCAGACCCCAAGTTCTTAATCATTGTGCTTTATTACCTGTTAGGTATAATCCGATCTAATTTTGTAAAGGCACATAAATAGCATGTGCTATCTTACTTACAGTTTCCAACCTTGAACTATAAAATGTCTATATTCACAACATAAAATCAACATTACTGAGCAGTTGCTCTTGGCAGAAATAGTGTCTTTCATCCTAGAAATGGTGAAAAGAGTTATTTTATTCACCAAAGAGATCTTAGAAATCTTTCAGTATAACTCTTGACCTAAACTTTTTGATATGGAGGAGAACTTCACTATTTACATTGGTAAAACTAAAAATAATGATGCGAGTCTTGCAGGTTAGTAGCATAGATGTCAGATATGATTCTGAGTGGTGGCAATTGATTAGTTCTCTGATGCACTTTTTAAGTTCCTGTTCTCTGAGACCTGGGTGCCAGGAAGCCAAATGTGGCTATTTCCATTAGAATGTGCCTCTTACCCTAGTTGAGAGTGCTACTAGGGAGAGAAAGTGTTGTGATCAGTTTTTGGGTTATGTATCACTCACAATGCCAGGGGTGTATTCAAGTATTACATAGATTGCTTTGAGGATGAGCTAGAATGGTTGTTTCCAAAGAGAGTGCCCTTTATCGAATTTTTAATCAGGGCATGATGCTTGGAGAACTTATAAAACTGGCTTCACATCGCACCACTAGCAATTGCTAAAGTCCTCTCTTCCCATCCAAATCTCCTTGCTCATTAGTAAAACACTATCCTAGGTATGATTGTACTATATAGATACTTCCCCACCACTTATGCTGAAATTCATGTCACTCATTAGCCTTTTTCAAATGCTCAAATACAGGTTTCTGCAGCTATCTGAAAGTTCGCTTTATGCCTTACATCCCTTTGCTTTTATCACAGACCTGTGTGTTTTCATTAAATGAAAGCAATCAAAGAGGATTTTTGATTTTTTTTTTTGAAGTGGTTCATTGCTTCTTTGCTTAATGCCGTTTTGGCTTTAGAAAGTTTTCACCGGAGTGCTGTACTTTTGGATAGTGGGGGAAACCTGTACTATCAAAGTGTGAATAAAGATAATGACTAATTAGTCTTCTACTTCCAAGTACGGTTGAGTAGCTAGCAAGAGCAAATCACTTTCACAGCGACAACTAGGGAAAACAAAAGCTGAATTAACATTTAAAACATCAGAGGTGAAGAAGATAAGATGAACTAAAATAACAGCGGAAAGAACCATTCTTGGGTATGTTTAAGACTGTCAGACCTTTTCTATTTACAGGGTGAGAGTTAAACTTAATCTAGGGATGTTAAGGTAGATTAATTTAGGTAGATTAATCAGCTGGGGGAAGAGAAAGTATCAAAACTCGTGATAACCATATGGGCTGATATGCTGGATTGGATCTAGAGAGACCCCTCCAAGCTCATGACTGTTTTCCCTGTAGGACATTTCTAAGTGCTTAGATGATGATGTCGAGGGCTGGAGGTTGGGCTGGACAGCCAAGCTGAGTTCTTTTACCCTGATGGCACTTAGGAGACAAAGTCCCACTAGGGGATAACCTGAAGCAAATACACAATACATCTTGTCATGGAGACATTGGAAAGAGAGGTGGCTAAATCTAACTAAAACAGCAACCCAGTGCTGATCCAAATGGATGCCTTATTGAATTGAGATGACAGCCCTTCCTTATCTGCCTTCTCAAAGGGAGGAAATAACAACAACTTTAGGATTAGTTTTTATGTGTCTTTTATATACAATGTCCAGTATAAAATATTTTATTTTATATATATATTGTATAATATTATATAAATTTATTATATAATACATGACATATGTAATAGAAATACTATATTTGATATAGGATAAATAACTATACTAATTTAGTGACTAAAAGTTACATATTAATAACATATATAAGGTATAGTGTGTGTGTGTGTATATATATATATATATATATATATATATGAACAATCATAACAATGTCATTTTCTTCCTTCTTCATAGACCAACTCTTTTAATTTTTACCCCCAGATTTCTCATCTTCTCAGCCACTAAATATTGTAGTGCCCCAACTCTAAGTCCTCTAAAGCATCCACTTTTTTCCCTACATTCATTCTTTTTGTGATTTCATGTATTCTCATGGCATTAAATGCACCTGCCAATTGATAATTGATACACTTAGGACCTCCCTATGATCTCTAGTCTTGCCTAGGCAACTGAATATTCAATGTTACCGTATAAACATCTACAGGCAAATCAACTTCAAGCATCCCTAACCAGATTTCCATTCAACACGTCCTGATTTCCATTCAACACGTCCTGATTTCCATTCAACACGTCCCTTCTCAGTACTTTCCATCTCGCTAAAATACAGTGATCTACCAGGTGCTGCACAGTGTGTTTCTCTGTTACCTCTCTGAACTCATTCACTGTCACTCATCTCCTCACCCATTTGCTGCACTTGTATCTACTGTTGTTTCTGAAATGGTTGTGTGTGCTTTGCACTTGCTGCCTTCTGTGCCTGGAATACTCTTCCCACAGACAGCAGCTTGCATATCTCTCTCACTTCTTTCGGGTCTTTAATCAAATACCACTTAAAAACAGACTTTTCTTATAATTGTATTTAAAAATTACACTCTTTCATCCTGTACCCTTTACTCTTTTGTGCTCTGTTGTTTTCTTCACAAAACCAATTACCACCCCCCCCACACACACTTATACTTCACTTATGTATTTGGTTATTGCTTTTCGACTACTACTAGAATATGACTGCAATGAGGGCAGGCAATTTTTTTTCTTATTCTGTTTACTGCTATATTTCAATCATACAGGACATGAGCTGACACATAGTAGGTACTCAAGTAATAGTTGAATAAATATATATGATTAACATTTCTTTGGCAAACTATGCTAATACGATCTTTCTGTTTATTGGAAAGATATCTTTATTCATCGACAACTCAAAGAGTATTGGAGTTATTTTACGGTATAATGAAGATATTATTTAAATCATACTTTTAAATCTTTTGCATAATGCACCATTGGGAAGAGAACACTCAGTGCTTTAATACACATATATGAAATGCGAACAGAATTAACTTAGGTAGGTGGTAGCAGGAAGCCAGATATGTTTGTAGTCAAAATTACTGATTCTTTTATTGAATCTTACAGAGTTAGACTAGGAAGAAAATGGAAAGAACATCTGATACCCATTATTAGATACTCATTTAACAATTCTGGGAAATAGCAATTCTTATCACATTTTCTGTTAGTATCCTAAAAGTGGTCCTGTCTGACAACGCAGCCATGGGGAGAAATGTTTTGATCAACTCTGTTGCTTTTTCCTTTCAAAGTGAACTACATAATGCACCTGTGTAACTTCACTTCTTAATCGGATCAGCAGGATTGTATTGAAACTGAGTGTAATGCTGCTACAAGTTGAATTTTGCTTGAAAAGGAGTGTCCTAATCCCTTTTATTCTTTAGAAGAATAAAATAGATAATACTTATGTTTCTGTCCCCTAAATTTAGTAAAACTGGGCAAAACTTTGAACAATATTATTTCTGCCCTTGCATTTGATTTGACACACAGAGGAAACCTGAAAATTCAGCTAAATTCACAACAGCTAGAAGAGGATTAAGATTGTTGCTTTATATACAAGGAACATATCATTCTTTTAAATAAAAGAGAAGATTCTTCTAACATATTCTGACTTTCTAAAGCTTTAAATTCAAAAGTGTTTATTACTGTATCATCAGTTTTTCAGCCTCCTTTAAGATGAATGCAATTGACTCCATCCTTCTGCATTTGGCCAGCTTAATTAACAGTCGTACTTTAAGTCATCTAAATGTCAGTCTTCAGCACAAAGTAATTGATCTACTTGATCAATTACTAATCTGTGTATCTCAATTGTTATAGATGCTGCACTTCTGTACTTTTGTAGTTACATGTTATTAACAATAATAAAAACATTTTAGTATCTTATTAAGTAAAATTCACATTCTACAAATAGATTTAGCTAAAACACTTTATTAACAGAACACAATTATTTCTTTTTAATTTGTGTACATCTCTAGGCTTGCTTATCGGTAAGAATATGTTCATGCTACACAAAACTCGTATTTCATCAAAAAACAAATCAGTGCATGTCATTATTGGTATTAAGAAATTATTAGCAGCTGTCTCTGTAAAATATTTGTTTGCAACACTTGTCATTACTTTGTGATATGTACTGTGCTCCGTATGGAGGCTAAAAAGATAGCCTAAAGAACAATATGGGCAGTAGAGGGAATGGCTGGACTGGTGTGTTAAGTTAGTAAATGAGCAAAACTTTTTTTCAAATGTTTTTCATTTTCTTCTTGTCTTTTCTTTTTGTTTGTGTCTCTTGCCCAAAGCATTATCTTTTATGAGGCAATATTTGCTAAACCAAATGCTTACTGATGATCTAAACAAGTCACAGTCAGAATTCCTATGCAAATTATTCTCCAGAAAAGAATCATTCAAATTTGCAGTGTAATATATTTACTTCCACAGGTGATTTTTTTTTTTTTTTTTAGCTGAGCCAGTGTGTGGATGAAGGAGAATGAGGCAGGGGAGATAAAGAAGAGAACAGTAGAGAATAGCCAGGATACTTAGTGATTGTGTGTATTATATTAGTGATATATATATGTATATGTACATATGCATATGTGATATGTATGTATTGGAATAACAGATTCCTTCCAGATTATACTTCAAATATCCTTGATTCACAGATAATAACATCATTTTTTAAAGACATAAACCATCAGGATATTGAACCATATATAAATGGAGATAGATGATCCAGCTTTTGCCTTAAATAATTTATAGGCTAGCAGGCAAAATATCATAAATATATAAATATATGTAAAGATTGATGTGACAAACATGTTTAAGGTATAAAACCTAATCTTCAGTTTAAAGTGTTGATTATTGTGTTAGATCCTGTGTTTGAATTTGGAGATTGGTGTTAAGATGACAGAAATGTCATTAAATCTACACTTGATCAGAGTATGAGAGGAATTTTACCCAAGATTAAAGTTAACATTCACCTTACTTTAGCCTTAATCATGAAGCTTAATTAAAGGCATATTATGTCTTTGTAGACACTGAGAAACTTTGTCCCTCTTTTGTACAAAATATTAACTTTCCTTTGAAATACTTCATGTCCTTTTTTTTTTTTTGGTTACCATATTCCATTTATTGGTATAAAACGTTTTCAAGTATCAATAGCTTATATACTGGGGATGAGTATCTTCTAAAGAGATTTTTTTTTTTTTTTACTCTTGGCAGATTAATTGCAATTCATGCAAATGAATACATTTCTTAAAGAAATTCTGTTTCCTTTGGAGGAACCAGACACATAGAACATGGAGTTAAGAGAAAAAGGGGAGGGGGTGTTTAGATAAGGGGGTGGAGGAATAGGGAGAATCCTACTGCCCTGGAAACATCCCATAACTTCTCTCCCTGAAAGGAAGTACGAAAGGCATGAGAGATGCAATTGTATTTTATAGCTTTCTTTGGTCAGAGATAGCCAAACACATCTGCATTCAGGGAAACTTGTGGGGGACAGTGAGTGTCACAGAGTGGTAATGTGGTCATTGCAAATGTAAAGATTAAAAAAAACAGTGTAGTAAATGTCTAAATTTCAACCACATTTTGCATTATTGAAAGCTGCCCAAATTATAAAATAATCAATATAGAGCACTTTTCTTTCACTGCTTACTTTACAAATACTTATAATTTTGTCTGCTCACAAAAGGAAAGAAGTTTATCATAGAATTTTTGAAAATAAAGAAAGATATAATGAGGAGATCAGAGTCACACATCAGCTCGCTACTCAGCTGTAATCATATATCGGTTAGGACTATTTTGGTTGTAAATGATAGAAATCTGATCTGAATCAGCATAACCACAGGGGGAAAAAAAAGAATCTATTTAAAGATAGTATAGTGTTTTACAGAAACAAAATCAGAAACTGGAGGATCTTTGGAGTATATGAATCCAGACACTCAAATACAATCAGGTCTCTCTGTCTTTTATCCTCATTTCTACACATGGCCTCAGCCTGTGTTTCCTCCTATAACTGGACGACCTCTGCTTCTCTGATTCATATTGCTGGAAACGGTTTATATTTTAGTTTCAGCCACAGGAAAAAGAATGAGGTCATCAAATCCAACAATGCCAAGGAATGAGGAGAGTCTGAGATTTCAAATGCACACATTTGGAAGACTGTGTTCAAATCAGTGTCACATTGTGTGAACTTGCAGATGCTGACAGTAACCCTGTGGTTGGAGGAAGAAAACCCCATAGGTGTCTACCACAAACACTGTTAATATCTTGAATTAATGTCCTTTGTGCTGTACGCCATTTTTAAAAATGCAAACTTATTCCAAAGTTGATCTATTTAAAAAGGAAGTGATGTGATAGTGTAATGACCAAGCCCTGTTGGTTCATGCCTCCACATTTCCCAACACCCTATTAATGTTTTGAAGAGATCATAGGCAAACTTTTGCCAGCAGAGGTTTAACAATACAGAGAGAACTTCTAAAAAGAGCTGAAAATAAAATGGAACTGCCTTCCATTCGTAGAAGTAGTGACTGGTTTAGAGGCTTAAAAAATACTACACTTTCAAATGTGTTAAGATGCCTGGAGAAGCTGAAAGTGCTAATAAAGAAATTGTAAAGATGCATCCTTGTGTTAAAAAATAAAAGGAAATATCCTTCAGAGTTTTTATTTCAAAGGAGGAAGCAAGACCCCTAGTTTTAAGAGCACAAAGGATCTTCTTACTGTGACATCTAAGTAAAATTCCTACAGAAATTTAACTACTAAAGAATTTTTATTAGGGTTAGTATTGTTTTCATTGGTGCTCTGGTTACACAATTTCATAGGATTTAAGCATATTGCTCCTATCACTAATTTTGTCATAAATCCCATTATTTTTAGTGTGTAGGTTTTAGAATGTTTTTCAGAGACACATATAGTGTTTCAGCAGAAATGATTGTATGTGCATTCCTGCTCTTCTCTTTATATATATATTAATAATAATAAAAATATATATAATAAAGTATAATATATATAATATATATTATACTTATATACTAATATTTTAATATTAATTAATAATTAATAAAATATAATATATATTTATATATAAAAACTCTGTATATTTATATATACATATGTATATATGTGTATATATATATGTATACACACACAGACTGCACACATATGCACACTCCACTTATACACATTTATACACATATGCTATTCTGATATCTTTAAAAACACATTGAAATATGGATATTCATATTATTGGCTGAATTATGTCCCTCCCCTCCATTCATGTTGAAGTCCTAGTCCCAAGTACCACAGAATGTATGTGGAGATAGGGTTGTTGCAGAGGTCATTATGTTAAAATTAGGTCATTAGGGTGGGTGCTTTTCCAACATGACTAGTATCTTTATAAGAAGAGGGAATTTGGACACAGAAATATTTAGAGTGAAGACACAGAGAAAAGATGGCCATCTTAAAAGCCAAGGAGACAGGCCTGGAGAGACAGATACTTCCCTCATGTGTCTCGGAAGGAACCAATTCAGCCGGCACCTTGATCTTGCAATTCTAATCTCCAGAACTGTGACAAAATAAATTTCTGTTGTTTAAGCTATCCATTTTGTGGTACCTTATTCCTGCAGCTGTAAACAACTAATACAATGCATGTAATATGTTTATTTCATAAATTATATACTACTACTTTTATAACCAGCTTTTTTTTCCTTTAATGCATTCTGAACATTTCCCCTGAACTGTACTATCACTTTTGACAACTACATAGTGTTCCAATCATTGGATACCTAAAGTATTTTAAATTTTACCTTTTCATACAAGATGCTGCAATGGTAAACTTGTGAGTACATATTTGTTCACATCCATGATAATTTTCTGATAAATACCTGGACTTTTAAGTTGTTGGGTTCATTAGTTTTACATTTAGAAATGCTGATGAAAGTTGTTTGATAGTCCTCAGCAATCTTGTGCCATTTGTACATCTACTTATTCCTGCACAGGAGTGCCTCATTCTCCATATTCTGTTAGCTCTGAGCAATTTTGTTTTTCAAACCTATACAAACTCTGTTGTTTAAATGGAAACTCATTGTGCTCTAATCTAAAGTTTCATGGTTATTAGGGCAGCTGACCACTTTTTCCTTTTATTTTTCTTATTAAGCTTTTCCCTTTCATTCCAGTGTATTAACATACGGTGCTATATTAGTTCAGGTGTACAATATAGTAATTCAATGGTTCTATACACTGATCAGTGCTCATCATGATAAGTCTACTCTTTAATTCCCACCACCTATTTCACCCATCCCCCACCAACATCCTCTCAAGTAACCATCTGTTCGTTCTCTGTAGTTAAGAGTCTCCTTTTTGGTTTGCCTGGTTTTTTCCCCTTTGTTCATTTGTTTTGTTTCTTGAATTCCACATATGAACGAAATCACATGGTATTTGTCCTTCTCTGACTATATCACTTAGCATAATACCCTCTACTTCCATCCATGTCATTGCAGCTGGCAAAATCTCATTCTTTTTTTTTTAATTTTTTTTAATGTTTTTTATTTATTTTTGACACAGAGAGAGACAGAGCATGAACAGGGGAGGGGCAGAGAGAGAGGGAGACACAGAATCGGAAGCAGGCTCCAGGCTCTGAGCCATCAGCCCAGAGCCCGACATGGGGCTCGAACTCATGGACCGCAAGATCGTGACCTGAGCCGAAGTGAGACGCTTAACCGACTGAGCCACCCAGGCGCCCCAAAATCTCATTCTTTTTGATCACTGAGTAATATTCCTTGTGTATATATACCGCCACTTCTTTATCCACTCATCAGTCAATGGACATTTGAGATCTTTGCATCATTTGGTTATTGTTGATAGTGCTGCTATAAACAGTGGAGTGTATGTGCCCCTTCGAATCAGTATTTTTGTATTTTTTTGGGATAAAGACCCAGTGCAGCTGCTGGGTTGTAGGGTAGTGCTATTTTTAACTTTCTGAGGACCCTTCATATGGTTTTCCAGAGTATCTGTACAAGTTTATATTCCCACCAACAGTGTAAGAGGGTTCCCCTTTCTCCACATCCTTGCCAGTATCTGTTGTTTCTTGAGTTCTTAATTTTAGCCATTCTGACAGGTGTGAGGTGGTATCTCACGGTCGTTTTGATCTGTATTTCCCTGGTGATGAATGATGTTGAGTATTTTTTTCATGTGTCTGTTAGTCATTTGTATGTCTTTGGAGAAATGTCTGTTCATATTTTCTGCCCATTTCTTACCTGGGTTGTTTGTTTTTTGGGTGTTAAATTTGATAAATTCTTTATAGATTTTGTATACTTTATCCAATATGTTATTTGCAAATATCTTCTCCCATTCCACAAGTTGCCATTTAATATTGTTGATTGTTTCCTTCACTGAGCAGAAGCTTATGATATTGATGAAGTCCCGATAGTTCATTTTTGCTTTTGTTTCCCTTGTCTCCGGTGGCATGTCTAGTAAGAAGTTGCTGCATCCAAGTCTAAGAGGTTGCTCCCTGTGTTTTTCTCTAAGATTTTGATGGTTTCCTGTCTCCCATTTAGGTCTTTCATCCATTTATAATTTATTTTTGTGCATGGTGTAAGAAAGTGGTCCAGTATCATTCTTCTGCATGTCGCTGTCCAGTTTTCCAAACACTATTTGTGGAAGAGACTGTCTTTTTCCCATTGATATTTTTTTCCTGCTTTATCAAAAATTAGCTGACCATAGAGTTGTAGGCTCATTTCTGGGTTCTCTATTCTGTTCCATTAACCTATGTGTCTATTTTTGTGCTAGTACCATACTGTCTTGATGATTACAGCTTTGTAATACAGGTTGAAGTCCAGAATTGTGATGCCTCCTGGTTTGGTTTTCTTTTCCAACATTACCTTGGCTACTCGGGATCTTTTATGATTCCATACAAATTTTAGAATTGTCTATTCTAGCTCTGTGAAAAATGATGGCATTATTTTGATAGGGATTGAATTCCTTTGCGTATTATTGACATTTTAACGATATTTGTTCTTCCAATCCAGGAGCGTGGAATTTTTCCATTTCTTTGTGTCTTATTCAGTGTCTTTCATCAGTGTTCTATGGTTTTCAGAGTACAGATCTTTTACTTCTTTGGTCAGGTTTATTCCTAAATATCTTATGGTTTGGGGCATAATTGTAAATGGGATGGATTTTTTTATTTCTCTTTCTGCTGCTTCATTACTGGTATATAGAAATACAACAAGCTTCTGTACATCGATTTTATACCGCTGAATTCATGTATCAGTTCTAGCAGTGTTTGGGTGGAATCTTTTGGATTTTCCATGCAGAGTATTATGTCATCTGCAAAGAGCGAAAGTTTGACTTCTTCCTTGTCAATTTGGATTCTTTTATTTCTTTTGGTGGTCTGATAGCTGAGGCTAGGACTTCCAGTACTAAATTGAACAACAGTGGTGAGTGTGGACATCCCTGTCATGCTCCTGACCTTAGGGGGAAAGCTCTCAGTTTTCCCCCATTGAGGATGATGTAAGCTGTGGGTCTTTTGTATATGGCCTTTATGATGTTGGGATATGTTCCCTCTATCCCTACTTTCTTGAGGGTTTTTATCAAAAAAAAAAAAAAAAGATGCTGTATTTTGTCAAATGCTCTTTCTGCATATATTGAGAGGATCATGTGATGCTTTTTCTTTCTTTTATTAATGTGGTGTATCATGTTGATTGATTTATGAATATTGAACCAGCCCTACACGCCAGGAATAAATCCCACTTGATCATGGCAAATAATTCTTTTAATGTACTGTTGGATTTGATTTACTAGTATCTTGTTGAGAATTTTTGCATTTATGTTCATCAGGAATATTGGTCTGTAATTCTCCTTTTTAGTGGGGTCTTTGTTTTGAAATTAAGGAAATTCTGGTCTCATACAGTGAATTTGGAAGTTTTCCTTCCACTTATTTTATTTTATTTTTTTGTGTGGGGGACAGTTTCAGAAGAATAGGTGTTAAGTCTTCTTTAAATGTTTGGTAGAATTCTCCTGGGATGCCATCCAGCCCTGGACTCTTGTTTGTTGAAAGTTTTTTGGTTACTGATTCAATTTCTTTGCTGGTTAGGGGTTTATTTAAATTTTCTATTTCTTCCTGCTTCAGTTTTAGTAGCTTACATGTTTCTAGGAATTTATCCATTTCTTCCAGATTGCCCAATTTGGTGGCATATAATTGCTCATAATATTCTCTTGTTATTGTTTGTATTTCTCAGGTGTCATGATCTTTCTTCTTTGATGATTTTATTCATTTGGGCCATTTACTTTTTCTTTTTGAGAAGTCTGGCTAGGGGGTTATTAATTTTGTTAATTCCTTGTGCAAGCCAGTGCCTTTTGTTCTAGTCTACAGAGGGTTTAGTTTAGTTGTTTTGTTTTGTTTTGTTTCTATATCATAGATTTCTGCTCTAATCTTTATTACTTTCCCTTCTTCTGCTGGTTTCGGGCTTTATTTGCTGTTCTTTTGTCAGATCCATTAGATGTAAGGTTAGGTCGTTTATTTGAGATTTTTCTTGCTTCTTGAGGAAGACCTGTATTGCAATATACTTCCCACTTAGAGGAAAGTACACCTTTACTGAATCCCAAAGGTTTTAGAGAGTTGCACTTTCCTTTTCATTTGTTTCTATGTATTTTTTTTTAAATTTATTCTTTAATTTCCTGGTTAACCCTATCATTTTTTAGTAGAATGTACTTTAATCTCCAAGTATTTGTGGTCTTTCCAAATTTTTTTATGGTTGACTTCGTTTTATAGTGTTGTGGTCTGAAAATATGCATGGTATGATCTCAATCCTTTTGTGCTGATTAAGGCCTGATTTGTGACCCAGTATGTGATCTATTCTAAAGAATGTTCCATGTGCACTCGAGAAGAATGTGTGTTCTACTGCTTTAAGATGAAATGTTCTGACTATATCTATTAAGTCCTTCTGGTTCACTGTGTCATTCAAAGTCATCATTTCCTTGTTGATCTTCGCTTAGATGACCTGTCCATTGTTGTAAGTGGGATGTTAAAGTCCCCTACTATTATTGTATTACTATTAATGAGTTTCTTTAAGTTTGTTATGTTTTTTTTTAATTTTTTGTAAGTGAGAAACAGCACGAGCTAAGGAAAGGGCAGGAGGAGAGAGAGAAAGAGTATCAATCAGGCTCTGTGCTGAGCACAGAGCCCAACATGGGGCTCGATCCCATGATCTTAGTATCATGATCTGAGTGAAATAAGAATCAGACACCCAAACAACTGAGCCATCCAGGCACCCCTAAGGTTATTATTAACTGATTCATATGTTTGGATGCTTGCAAGTTATGGACATAAATATTTACTGTTATTAGATCTTCTTGTTGTATAGATCCCTTTATTATGATATATGCCCTTCTTCATCTCTTATTACAGTGTTTCATTTAAAATCTAGGGGCACCTGGGTGGCTCAGTCGGTTAAGCGGCCGACTTCGGCTCAGGTCATGATCTCGCGGTTCGTGAGTTCAAGCCCGGCGTCGGGCTCTGTGCTGACGGCTCAGAGCCTGGAGCCTGTTTCGGATTCTGTGTCTCCCTCTCTCTCTGCCCCTCCCCCATTCATGCTCTGTCTCTCTCTGTCTCAAAAATAAATAAAGGTTAAAAAAAATTAAAAAAATAAAATAAAAAAATAAAATCTAGTTTATCTGCTCTAAGTATAGCTACTCCAGCTTTCTTTTGATGTTCGTTAACATGATAAATTGTTCTCTACCTCCTCACTGTCAATCTGGAGGTGTCTTTGTGTCTAAAATGACTCTCTTATAATAAGCAGCATAATGATGGGTCTTGTTTTTTTTGTTGTTGTTGTTTTGTTTTTTAAATCCTTTCTGATGCCCTATGCCTTTAGATTGGAGAATTTAGTCCACTTACATTCAGAGTAATTATTGATAGATATGAATTTAACACCATAGTATTACCTGTGGGGTCGCTGTTACTGTACATTGACTGTTCCTTTTTAGTTTTTGTTGCTCTTGTTCTCTCCCACTTAAATGATCCCCTTTAATAATTCCTGCAGCACTAGTTTACTGTTTACTAACTCCTTTAGTTTTTGCTTCTCTTAGAAATCCTTTAGCTATTCTTTTATTCTGAATGACAGCCTTGTTAGATTCTTGGCTGCATATTTTTCTCATTTTGCGTGTTCAATATATCATGCCAATCCCTTCTATCCTGCCAGGTTTCTTTGGACAGGTCTGCTGCTACTCTTATGTGTCTACCCTTGTAGGTTAAGGACCTTTGCCTCTACCTGCTTTCAGAATTCTCTCTTTGTCTTTGTATTTTGCAAATTTTACTCTGATATGTCTTGGTGTTGACCTTCTTTTGTTGATTTTGAGGGGAGTTCTCTGTGACTCTTAGACTTCAATGGCTGTTTCCTTTCCCAGATTAGGGAAGTTCTCAGCTATAATTTGTTTAAATAAAACTTCTTCCCCCTTTTTCCTACCTTTCTTCTTTTGTGAATCCTATGATATGGATATTGTTGTGCTTTGTGGAATCCAGTAGTGCAGTTGCTAGATCATAGGGTAGTTCTATTGTTATTTTTTTGAGAAACCTCCATACTGTTTTCCACAGTGGCTATACCAGTTTGCATTCTCAACAATAGTCATGACAGTTCCTACCAAAGAGGGTTCCACTTTTTTTTCCTTGATTTTTTTTGTCATATATTCTTGTACTATAAATTCTTTATTGCTATCACTTTTTATTCCTCTTGTCCTAAAAACAAAACAAAAAAATCATTCACCACTGATACTTGAAGTCTTTCTCTCCTGTCAGTTATTGGCCGTTAAAACTTGAATCATGTGGATTATGTGGTCAAGAATGACTTGAAGACTCTTTGGAAATTATATTGGCCACGTGATACCTGGATTTACCATGGACTCAGGCTTGATCTTATCTCAAATCAGACTCAGAGAAACACTTTCACAGAGGTTTTTATAGATAATTCTCTTATTATAAATTTCCAATTTCTGTTACTATGTAATAGCTATCATCACCTGTATCTCAAAATAAACAAGTAGTATTTGTGAACAAAAGTAGCTGGAGGGAAGGGTTTTGGTAACTTTCTGGATCTTTTTGTTAAGACTCCTTGATATTTATATCTCAGATAAGCTGTCTAAAGTGTTTATGTTGAAATGAACTTTGACCTACTTACAACAATCTCTGAGCTTGCTGCCTAGATCCTTTGGCCACCCTGTTGCCTTTTTATTCAATCCAGAACTCAACTCCTCTTTCCAATTCCTCCTGAATTTTTTTTTTTACTTTCAGAGTCCTCCCTTTCAGTATTCTTTTCCTTAGAATAAGCATGTTTGGTGTCTATTGCTAACAACTAAAAATTCTGACTGAGATAGCCCTGAAGGAATAATTTTGAGGTTGAGGAGTTGAGACCAGTGGCAAGCTTTAGACGGTATGCTATGGTGTAAGACTTTGGACAGCATATGAGTACCTGGGGAACAGGTCATAGAACTTCTAGGAGGTTGCAGGAGGTTAAAGGATAAATGTGAGACTGCCAATGAGAGACATCATCCACTTCACAGTTTTGTCTAAGATGACCCTACATCCATAAACCAAGCAGCAATATTTGAGCAAGTAGAGCACAAGGAGCAGAAAAATCTGGGCAGAATCAGAAACAGATGGTACCATGACATGATCCCTCAACTGGGGTTATGCACCTGAGTACAGCAGACCACTGGGCAAATGTCCAAATGCCAAGCAGATCTGGCTGTCCTTGATAATTAAGGCTAATTAAGTTGTCCTTTCATGTAAGTCCAGTGTTGGAATATTCAGTATATATTATAGATAAATCTTATTTAATCTGGGAATATTTATGTGACAGATATTTATTGATCACACAGTAGGTGAAAACTACAATATTTGTTCTTAAGTATTGATTTATCTATGCCTTGGTTATCTATGCCTTGGGTTACCTTTGAACTGAGTTGACAGAATCTCTTGACCTCTAAATATTATTAGAGATTTTGAATTCTGACATATACACATACATAGATATTGACCGTAGTAAAATATTTTCTTTGAATGTTCACTATACAAGAGTATTTTTAAGGATTTCTACAAATTTAAAACTTAATATGTGAATTTTGGAGAACTGTAAAGTCTTAAATGTAGTCTCATTTGCCAATGAAGAATAAATCCCATGTTTCTAAAAGATCACTATTTTCTTATTCGTTTCTGTGTCTTATCCATTATGTAGTTTGAAGTGACTTTCATAAGTCTACCTTTAGAATATTAGGATAATAATGAAGAAGTTTGAACTTCTTGTGTTTTTCCACTCATAGATATTTATGTTTCCTATCTTTTATTCATAGAATAAATTTCCTGAAATTATTGTTTTTGTATGTGAATTAAGTGCAGTTACTATTTGCAACACTGTAGACTGATTCTTACACACTGTGTTTCATCTTTGTGAGAAATGAAAAAAAAAACTTCATTAAAATGTCTTCATGATTGGATATATTGGAGATGAGTTCCTGATTTTAGGAGGCATTTCTAGTTTATATATTTAGGGCATATAAAAAGTTCATTATAAAAACACATTCTGGATGTGCAGAATTCTTACTGTAGGAAAAGAAAGCTATTTATTTCAAATATTTGCTTATTTTTTTTGTCTAAGAAAATAAAAATTGCTTGCATACCTTATTTAAATTATTTAGATCAATTATATTATCCATTAAATATGGATTAATGCTTGCTGGCACATTCAGTGGTTGTGCAAAAAATGTTTATCTGTTTACTTTTTAAATAACTGCTTAGCTACCGTCTCTTTTTTTTTTTTTTTGCCCTTCATCCTTTCCTTCTTCTGAAGAAATGTTTGGCACAAGGAATCTATTATAGTAACTCAAATGGAAAATCTCGTGAAGACTCGCAAATATAGAGAATGTTTGGGCATGCACAAGCTATAGTTTACCTCCCATGCCCACAAATATGCTTTAGTATAGACAGCATGTACTTATGGATTTTGTTTTGTAAAGTTTATTTTTGAGAGAGAGAGAGAGAAAGCGTGCATATGCACAGGATCACGAGTGGAGGAGGGGCGGAGAGAGGGGACAGAGAATTCCAAGCGTGCTGTCAGCGTAGAGCTCAATGTGGGGCTTGAATTCGTGAACCGCAAGATAATGACCTTAGCTGAAGTCAAGCTAGGACGCCTAGCCTAGCCGATGTGGGACACCTAACCGACTGAGCCACCCAGGCACCCCTATGGATATTTGATCAATTTGTTTGCTTTAGAAAATACTAAAATTTCATCAACCTCTTGATGTATTTGCTCCGTTGTTGTTGTAAAAGGCTACAGATAAATTTGAGCTTTCTCATAGGTCTCTGTGCATCAAATGTCACTCAACTGCTACTTATGCCACTCTTACCCTGAAACACAATGTCTGCTGGCAATGCCTGCCACCTGTAGGGCACAAGGTATCTACTATGGTACATTTTAATAGGTGATGCTCAGAAAACAGAAAAGTATACTTTTAGAGTTGTTGATAAGCTTAACATCCACAAGAAAATCCTTATTATTGCTGGGATGAATACTGTTTTACAACAAAATTTTTGGTGGTGACTACTTTCTGTTACCTAATTTAAAGGTGATAAGAAAAAAAATTATTATACTTAACTATTTCTAGCACTTTCTCAGAATTATTGAGTTAATGGACTATTTGTTAATGACTATCATAGTTCTAAAGATTTTCATAATCCAAGTAGTTGATTCAGTTGTTTTAAAAGCAAGTTGTAATTATTGCAGAAGATAATGATTAATAGTAGAAATAATAGAATTAAATACCTATGATTAATCTGATTCTGTTGTTTATTACCACATTGATATTCATAAAGAGAACAGGTGAAAGAATTATACTAGACTAAGAGTCTTATTTGATTCCTTTACAGTAACTAGATACATGCACATGAACACATACACACAGAGTAACTGCTTCTACAGTTTGTATAGGTTCTATAGGATGACAGTCTAAATCTACATCCAAAACCCTTTTATATTGTGCTGTTTCCATGTTATATGATAAGACCAAGTATGAAGATGCTGTGAAATATCTTGTCCCTTTTCCTCAAAGTGGAGAATCAATAAAGAAAGATGAGGAAAAGAGTATGTATTATAAATCTTAAATTTTATTTAAGTTATTCTTTAAACATCACATAACTTTGTATTCAAAATATGTTATTAACACTCAGACAATGTTTTTTTAAGATCCTGGAGCAAGCTGTTTATTATAACATGGTTATTTTAAGTATAGTCAGCTCATTAGTTATAAAATGTCTCTAGAACACACAGTCTAGGCACCAAAAAAAATCTTAAGTGAATACTTCGTTTACTCTAAAGAGAAAAATGGTTATGAAAAGGCCAAATTAAAATATACTGAATTGTTATTCAGTGTGATTCTTTTTTTGCAATGGTACTGTCACAAGCCTGCATAGAAATCTCCACTTTTGTTACCTTCTAGAGAATTTTCCTTTCTCCAAAAACAAACACAAAAGTTAGCAATAAACAAGAAACTTTTGTCGTATAAAGGCCAGATTTTATAAACATTGCATAAGCATACCAAAATAAAAGCCAGATTTTGCCTTTTAATATGGAGGGATATTCTGTAGATGAGATGTGTATTCTTTGTACTCACTCGTTTTCACTGTACTGTCGACACTGTGAGATGCCACACAGGAAAGAAGGCTCTAACACAAGTTTAAGTACCTCTGTGGTTATGAAAAGCTGTGTGAAAGTATACTTAAGATCAGCTGGCCACGAAGGTAATTGTTTCTCAAGAGAAGAACTGAAGAAATTATCCAGATAATATAAACAAAACCCAGGTATCTCAGTTACATGGACATTTATCCTAGACTCAGTTGGTGTCAGAATTATTTGTAAGATTGGAATCTTCTTACTCTATACAGACAGGATACCCCTAATCTTCCGTTCGTTAGAATTTATGAGTGGTCTTTTTCGCTGAAGCATATTTTATCTTTTTCGTAGTAAATTTTGTGGAAAATTATGTTTATGAAAATAAGAAATTAATGGTACTGTTGGCAGCCAAGTGACTAGGCCAAATATTAGCCTGCTGTTTAGCATCCCTGTACAGATCCCAGGGTTCTCCTAAGCAAAGGCTTCCAAGTCTGTGTTATTACCAGAAATTTGTAGTCCAGTGATGTGGACAAATGGACTAAATTGAATCCATTAAATTCATTCAGTTTGAGGTCAAAGCCAGATTAAACCCAAACCTCTAAAGGTGAAAGTTAAATATATTAAATCAATATGTCATGAAGCCTCATGCAAGATGGTTCCAAGCCATTAAAATTTAGTTAAAAATTGAAATATAAATTATTCACCAAACAAGAAAGTCCATAACATGTTCAATTTCAATATATCTATCATCTGCACCCTCTGGTAGATTCTATTGCATTTCATTCATAAGGGCATTAGCAAAAATTTGTAGATTGAGAATGTTTTAGAATATAACAGTACGCTAAAGTTTTGTCCAGACTAATGCATTTTGAAAATTTGAATAATTACTGAAAATTAGTAAATCCTCTACTTGAGGGACCAGTACTATGGAAGCAAAATTTCCAGTTACTAAGAGCTTCTCTCTTACCAAAGGGTCTAAAAAGGATCTCTGCCCCATTGGGCTACTTTCTTTCCGCATACACATCCTGGTGTCTCTGTTAGGGTTGAGAAGAATAAAATAAAAGCATAAATTAAGACATGAGTATTTTTCATGACATCATAAATAGAGTCATAGCCATGAATGAAGGGTATTTAGAAGAACCTGCTGATTGAATTTAAGTATATATATATAGTCTAACTCAATGAGGTTAGGCGTTTTTATCATTCTGTTCACTGGTATATCCTATACCCCAGAACTGTCTCTGGAACATTGTAGAAATGTAACTAATACTTGTTAACTGAAAAGGAATACTCCAATAACATAGCAAATATAAAAATAAATATGCTGGGATTCTAAGTATTTTAATCAAATACAACTTGTAATCTATTCCCATACATCTTTTCCTTCTCTGACCTCTATTTACCAGTAACTACCACCCAAACTACTATCAAAAACTACATCATGGGGTGCCTGGGTGGCTCAGTCGGTTAAGTGTCCAACTCTTGATTTCTATTCAGGTCATGATCTCACAGTTTGTGGGATCGAGCCCCCGCATCGGGCTCTGTGCTATCAGCATGGGATTCTCTCTATCTCCTTCTCTCTCTACCTCCCCCACCCCTACTCAGGCTCGCTCTATCTCTCTCAAAATAAATAAAACTTAAAAAAATACAACTACTTATAATATCACAATAACTTGGCTTAAAATAATCAAGGCCTTCCATATCTTACAAAGGTAAAAGTATATACCTATTCATAGGATCCTCTGTGGCACACATTTTAACAAGTCAATAAAAATAGTATTTAAAGTGTCTCTATTTTTATTGGTAAAGGGATATTCCAGTATCACTAGGACATTAACTTCTTTCAGATACCTGAGTTAATTATTTAAACATGTTACATGAAGTAAAGGATAAACTTTTATAACAAAACAACATGCATGAAGTATTCTTGTCCCAAATCTCAAACCTGAATCTGAACAAATATCTAGATCTAACTAGCATTTTTAAGGAAATATAAAACCAAATAATAAGAATACCATGAGGATATTTTGAACAAGTCTGACTTTAAAATATTGTGTGAGAAAGTGACCCAAGTTCATCAACAAATTAACTGTAGTAAAGAGAAAAAGGAGAGATAGAAGGAGAACCTATACATTGAAGGATTAACAAATGTCATTGGTGTTTAAGGTCAATTTTAATGTGTTAAAAGTGTCCATGTATGTGGCCTGTTGTTTAAAACTTTTTACAGACTGAATAGTAGTCCAAAACTTCTAAGGTAGTTGGAAGTTACCATCCTAGAAACATATTACTGATTTTAAATATTTAGGTTTTTACTCTTTAGAAGTCCTCAAATATACCAGCATCCAGATATTCTAGGCAATATGGCAATATGGATCTCTAGGGTGTTTTGAGGACATTTTCCTGAGTATAGTTGACACACAATGATACATTAGTTTCAGGTATACAGCACAGTGATTCAACATCTCTGTATGTTATGCTTATGGTCACCGCAAGTGTACCTCCCGCCTGTCACTATGCAATACTATTACAGTATCATTGCCTATATTCCCTATGCTGTACCTTTTAGTCCCCTGATTTATTCATTCAATAACTAGAAGTCTGTATCTTCACCCATTTTGCCCACCCGTCTCTTCCCTTTGGCAACCATCAAGGGTATTTCTAGTTTTTAATTAAGGTTTAAAAAAGATAAAAGTAATACTATTTCTGAGAATAAATCTAAAATTCCATTATATTTAACTTTATATTTCTAGGCAAACCAATAAGGTACATATTTCAAATTTTGGCTGAATCTAGCTGACATTCAATAAAACCTTTAGCATAATTTTGCTAACAAATAAATATTCCCTTTTCTTTTTTTTCATATTGCAATCATGGAAAATTATTATATCTCATGAATGAAAGATAACTGACAGGTAGGGTGCCCTTGTTATATATAAACTACAATGAATCAGATGTCACCTGTCATATTCATCAAAACATTATGTCACTTTGACGATGTTTGATTTATTTTCTTTTGTAAGGTGAATAGCTAGAC
Source organism: Acinonyx jubatus (assembly GCF_027475565.1). Lineage (NCBI taxonomy): Eukaryota > Metazoa > Chordata > Mammalia > Carnivora > Felidae > Acinonyx > Acinonyx jubatus. The sequence continues at coordinate 33,259,250 of NC_069380.1, read as the reverse complement.
GTGAGTAAATTTTGATTTAATGTGTGAAATGAGTAAAAAGAGAACACACTACATAGTTTATTGATAGTATTCATTTTCATTATGTTTAAGCTTGGGTTCTTATTTTCCATTAACATTGTAATAAAAAATAATTGTTTTAGTTTTCATGATTAAAATATCCCTGTATGAGAAAATATTTAATAGAAAATTATGACTTTAAAAATTAAACAGAACTCAATTACCATATTGTTCAAGGCTCATAAATACCAATTTAAGTTGGGATTTACTTATAAACATGACCATAATATTTAATATGCATTCTAGGGTGTATTTTTTTTAATGTTTATTTTTGAGAGAGACACAGAGTGTGAGTGGGAGGGACAGAGAGAGAGGAGACACAGAATCCAAAGCAGGCTCTAGGCTCTGAGCTGTCAGCACAGAGCCTGACCTGGAGCTCGAACCAACAGACCGCGAGATCATGACATGAGCCAAAGTCTGATGCTTAACCGGCTGAGCCACGCAGGCACCTCTAGGGTGTTTTGAAGGTACTAGGATACAAGGGTAACTAAAATAGTATGCTGATTAGCAACAAAAAACAACACATTTGAAATTCAGCACCTTAAGTCTTTCAAATTCACTGACAATTACAAATTCAAACTGATCCTCAATTTTCTAGAATTAATGAAGTTTAGATACGGTTTTTAAGATGACAGATTTAAATTCCTATTATCCTTTGGCATTTCACAAACTGACCATTGCAAAGTAAAATTACTGTATTAAAATATTCCACATTTAAAGTTTGAGGCATTTTCCAATTGTAAGTATTAATAGGTAGAAGAAATTCTGGGCTACGTGAAGACCCTAACCAGGCTTTCACTAAGCAGTTTAACATCATTTCTAAACTGCTATCTTGGATTATACTCAATTTACATTTTTTTTAATTGCTAGGTCAAAAATTAGCATAACAAATAAAAAACGCTTTTGTTACCTATTAGAATTTGAAATTTCAAAACATGCCAATCTTTATTGTTTAAATCCACTTCACTGTTTAAAAAAGTTTGTTTAATGTTTATTTTTTTTGAGAGAGAGAGAGAGAGAGAGAGAGACACAGCATGATTAGGGGAGGGGCAGAGAGATGGGGAGACACAGAATCTGAAGCAGGCTCCAATCTCTGAGCTGTCAGCATAGAGCCCGATGCAGAGCTCAAACTCATGAACCATGAGATCATGACCTGAGCCACCCAGATGCCCCAAAAATGTACTTAATTTTGCTAGAGATGTACTGAGCACTAACAGAAGAAATGCAATGATAATTAGAATAGATATTTATTTATTAATAACTTATTTTTTCTTCAGGTTTATCAATAGAATCAGTCATAATAATTAAAATCCTGTTTGGACAGGTTTTCCAAAACCTTATTTTATAGGATTTGCACAGAATTATGGAGACTTGGAATAGAAAAGACCATGGAATTTATCTAAACAGATATGCAGATATTATCTAATAGAAATGCAATGAGTCACACAGGTGAAGCACATGTACATTTAAAATTTTCTATATAGCTCCATTTAAAAAGTGTAGATTTCATTGAACCCGGTATCTCAAAAAAATTTTTATTTGACATAAAACAGTATCAATATGAATGAGATATTTTGTATTTTTTCTCAAAATCGTTGAAGATTATTATATATTTCACAATTACAGCATGTCATTGGAAATAAACATTTCAAGCACTCTGGAATCACCTGTTGCTATTTTGTTGGCTATCTTGTATGGCATAGATCTGCAGCATCCCACTACCTTGATATTCAGATGTGAGGATACTTACTTTGAAGTGAGTTGATGTGGTTGATATATTTAGATAGGAAGAGACCATCAGAGACTCGAGGAGCTACAGGATTCAGGCACAGAAACTGGAACCTACAGTGGCTAAGTCATTAACAAGCTGTGTGACCTTGGTATGTTATCTGCCCTCCTATTTGCTTGGTTCCATCAACAGTAAAGTAGGAATCATCATCATCATCATCATCATCATCATCATCATCATCAACATAGTGTTGTAAAGTTCTTAGTATAGTGCATGATATATTAAAAGAATTATTGTAAGTATACTTGTTTTAGTCAATTTACTATCTTTCTGTAGACCATTTAATTTCTATCATTTACTTTTTACTGTTAAAAATCAGTTTGGGGAGTTCAGTCGGTTAAGCGTCCAAACTCAACTCAGGTCATGATCTCACGGCTCCTGAGTTGGAGCCCCACATCGGGCTCTGTGCTGACAGCTCAGAGCCTGGAGCCTGCTTTGGATTCTGTGTCTCCCCCTCTCTCTCTGTCCCTCCCCAGCTCATGCACATGTGCTTGCTCTCTTTCTCTCTCAAAGATAAATAAATATTAAAAAATTTTTAAATGATAAAAAAAATCAGTTTGGAATAATTATTGATTGAAGAATGCATTTCAACGTAGTAAGTGTTTCTTGGATCAATATGTTCTTGTTTAGTCAGATAGGTGCGTGTTCTTTTGTACATGTTTGTGAGGCTGATTAACTCACCTTCTCAGAACTGGCTATTAAAATCTAAAATCACCTTGTTAACATTTGAGATATTTCTCTATATACTATTGATCTTAGTACCAAATTGGCTAATTCTTTGGTTAAATAGCATTTAAATCAAGTTTCTGAATATCTTCATGTAACTCTTTAGTTATCACTAGAACAAGCTCTTCATCCCTTTTTTCCCCCTTTTAATCTAATCTGTTTGTAATGCGACTTGATTCCCTTAGTCATTTTGAGCTTTTTCTCTGAACTCCTTCCAATCTGTCTACATTTCTCTGCTACTGAGGCAACCTAAACTGAATGGAACTTTGATGCAGTTCATCAGAATTACAGAAGGAAGGCTATCACCCATGTGTCCCAGGATATCATGATTCTTTGCCTGCAGATCAAAGTAACAGTGAACTTTTATGCATTTTATTGAAGCATCAGCCAGATCCTTTCAGTGGATGACTAACGTGCTTCTTGGAAAAGAAGAGTCGAAATTAATAAGACTCAGAGGGTCTAAAAGAAATGAAATCTATTCAACAACTTCTTCAGAATCTTTTCTTTTCTTTTCTTTTCTTTTCTTTTCTTTTCTTTTCTTTTCTTTCTTTTCTTTCTTTTCTTTTCTTTTCTTTCTTTTCTTTTCTTTTCTTTTCTTTTCTTTTCTTTTCTTTTCTTTTCTTTTCTTTTCTTTTCTTTTCTTTTCTTTTCTTTCTTCTAAGAGACTTGGGCTTGGGAATGGACTTCCTCAAACATGATTTGAGGCAGATAGATATTTGTCTAACGTTAATGGGAGTGGGGAGGTGGAGATAGGAAGAGTAAAAGATGGGAAAGGTAAATGTAAACATGACAATGAAATTTTGCAAGTCTAACAAGTTTATAAAGAACGTACTTGTTAGTTAGTACATAGAAAAGTTTGTCAGGATTTGTTCTTTTTTTTCTTTTGTTACGACTGTGACTAGATTTTTTTCTTATTATTTTAAAAAACATTTAGTAAACACTTTATTTTTGCATTACTCGATGGTCTGATTATTTGATTGTAATTACTTGATTACATTCAACATCATTATATTTTTAGAGTTAATAAATGTAATTCTATATTTTTTAATTTGTGTCGATTTACAGAGTATAAAAAATATCCAAAGTACGTGCCAGTGAACTCAATTGTTTAAGCTATACAATTTCAACTAGCTGAGATGATGGCTAAGTTCATTAGAAAAGTGCATGCAAAGCTAAATTTATGAAGAAAGGTGATTTTTGACCTCCTTTTACTTTAGGGAATTTGCAGATGGAAAGACAGGATGAATATGCCCAACGTAATCAGGACTCATTGACCCTATAAGGAAGCCATAGGAGTTAGACCAGTATCCTTCCTAGGTATTAAATTTTAGTTAATTGAAGAAAGGAATATTGTTTCTGTAATTCTTCGTGATTCTGTTTTGTGAATTACATCTTATCGAACTTACTTGTGGTCCTAGCTCCATACTGGAGCTCATCAAAGCAGAGAATCTCATTTTTTCTTTGATTAAATCCCTCCATTCCAGTTCACAGTTATGCTTTGATAATCGGTAAATACTGCTGAGGAGTTAGATCAGCTTTGTAACTGTTGTGAAATGGCTCATACAGGAAACGCTGAATTAGTCACCAGATTAAAATTCTGTTTATGACAATACTGTGGTGTTGGTGTTTACATGCCAACATGTCTATGCTAAGATCTTGTATCTAATAAGCCAATTTTGGAATATTTGTTTTTTTAATGGAAGTATACTTGACACACAATGTCACATTAGTTTCAGGTGTACATCATAGTGATGTGGCAACTCTATACTTGATGCTGTTCTCACAAGTGTAGCTACCATCTGTCACTATACAACACTATTCCAGTACCGTATTCCCTATGCTGTACCTTTTGTCCCCATGACTTATTCATTCCGTAACAGAAGCCTGGACCTCCCACCCTCCTTCACCCATTTTGTTTTCCCCCTCGCCCTCCACAATCTAGCAAACATCACTTTGTTTTCTATTTATGGGTCTGTTTCTGCTTCATTTGTTTTGTTTTTTAGATTCTTCGTCTAAGTGAAGTCATATGGTATTTGTTTTTCTCTGACTTTAGAAATTTTATTTATTCTGAATAAACACATAGTCTTGAACTTTTAAGAAGTTTAGTGTAATTTTGATATGTAATCTGCACTTGAAAAAATTGAAAATAGCAAAATGCATGACATAAAGATATTTTAATGATTACACCAACAATTGTACTCATTAAGTTTGAGCAAATAATATTTCAAGCTTATAACTTTAGACTTTAGGTTAATATATTATCTACCTAATTATTTTCTATTATCAAGGTTATACCTAAACAGGGAGATTTATTTTTTTCAGCAAAAATAAATATGCATGCTAGTTATCTAATTACAGTTTGTAAGGACTACATCAGGTACATGATGTTTCTTTACTACTTCCAGTTGAAAATTTCAATTTATAATTTCAATTATACTTCAATTTATACTTACAATTTCACATTACATTGCAAACTGAAATGTATTTCTAATCTAAGGAATAATAGATGTGTACTATTATTACTTGTGGGAGAGGAGATTAGCAATGCATGGCCATTAAAATACTATTTATATAGTAGGACAAGCAGATTTTTGTTATTTTTATATGTTCTCTATGAGTAATGATGACTTCTAATTTGTAGCATTATTAGTAACCAGTCTGTCTTTCCCCATTGCAGGTGTCTTCTAGTTTCCTTTTAAAAGTTCCATTTAAAACCACTAAACAGAACACAAATGACTATCTATATGTCTATACTTGTAGAAAACATAATTTCCTAAGGGAGCGTGCCAAATAGAAAATTTTGTCATTTGTATAGTGCTTCTTTTAAATATTTGTGTTTTTTTCTTTTTAATTTTTTTTCAACGTTTTTTTATTTTATTTTTGAGACAGAGAGAGACAGAGCACGAACGGGGTAGGGTCAGAGAGAGACGGAGATACAGAATCGGAAACAGGCTGCAGGCTCTGAGCCATCAGCCCAGAGCCTGACGCGGGGCTCGAACTCACGGACCGCGAGATCGTGACCTGGCTGAAGTCGGACGCTTAACCGACTGCGCCACCCAGGCGCCCCAACACTTGTGTTTTTTTAAAATGACTTCTCTCTTAATACATTGTACTTCTCTATTTAATATGATCAAATAAATGCATACATATTTGTTTTCTTGCTTATTCCTGCTAACTTGTCAAAAATATATGGGTACATATAGTTAACCTTAATATGAAGAAACAGTTTGAGCAAATACTTTCTCAAAGTGGGGTGTTTTGTTGTATCAATGATAGGTTTTTCAACAAACGTTTGTTTTGAGAACTATGTGGTAGGCACAGTTTTATACCATTATTATATGGGTTTTAGAGATTAGTAGAACTATGGATTCCAGTGAAAATAAATTGAGTAAAATATGACTTTGAAAAAGAAAATTGGGGGGGGGGGGCACCTGTGTGGCTCAGTTGGTTGAGCGACTGACTTCAGCTCAGGTCATGATCTCACAGTTCTTGGGTTCAAGCCCAGCCTCAGGCTCTGTGCTGACAACTCAGAGCCTGAAGCCTGCATCAGATTCTGTGTCTCCCTCTCTGCCCCTCCCCCACTCATGCTCTGTCTCTCTCTTGAAAATAAACAAACATTAAAAATAAATAAATAAAAAGAATTTTTTTAATGTTTATTTTTGAGAGAGAGAGAGACAGAGCGTGAGTGGGGAAGGGCAGCGAGAGAAGGAGACAGAATCCAACGAAGGCTCCAGGCTCTGAGCTGTCAGCACAGAGCCCCACATGGGGCTGGAACCCACAAAGTGCAAGATCATGACCTGAGCCAAAGTCAGACGCTCAACTGAGTTACCCAGGCGCCCCAAACATGACTTTAATTGAAAATTACACTGATGAATTTTTAGTGCACTTACGGTATGTTTTCCACCTTTGAACTGACTATTAAGTGATTTACTAGCTTGCTATAGCCGAGTTCAGTTACTTACAGAGAGGCACTGCCTGAGCAATCAAAATTGGCTCTTCATTTGGGGCGCCTGGGTGGCGCAGTCGGTTAAGCGTCCGACTTCAGCCAGGTCACGATCTCGCAGTCCGTGAGTTCGAGCCCCGCGTCAGGCTCTGGGCTGATGGCTCAGAGCCTGCAGCCTGTTTCCGATTCTGTGTCTCCCTCTCTCTCTGCCCCTCCCCCATTCATGCTCTGTCTCTCTCTGTCCCAAAAATAAATTAAAAAAACGTTGAAAAAAAATTAAAAAAAACAAAATTGACTCTTCATTTGACACTTACTTGATGTCTTCTGCCACCTACATGGGCCTACCTGAAAAGGCAAAGCATCCATAACCACCTTGTGACTTATTGGTGCCATTTGAATGAAACCCGTGTGCTCTGTTGAGGTTCATCGTATTTATTTGACCTTTATTTCAAGTCTGCATTTTTCCTTTCAAATGTAAGCCCACTGAAGGAAGCGATGATGTTTTATTGTTTTTTACTTACCTTTTTTACACAGTATAGAGTTTTTCAACTAATGTTTGCTTGCTGTTTCAAGAATACAAAAATTAATGACACGGGAAATTGAGAAATATGGTCACATTATCTGTCAAAATAAGTCCTTTTTAAACTGGGCTAATTAGGAAATTAGTCATTCTTCTAGAACAAATATCATAGTTGTTTTCTAATGAAGACCTTTCTACAAGTGAGTTTACAGTTGATTTATGTAGCTCACTGAATTACATCATTGCCATTTTATACTACTGTGGTCATTTGGAGAGTTTGAAGACGCGACGTTACGGAAAATTATTATTCCTCTCTTCTTTTGTCGATGGGAAGGTACCACTAGTACTTTTTGTTGATTAGATATTTGCTTCAGGAGTAAATGAAATACACATTTTACCTGTCCCTAAGAATAACTGTAAAACTGTTTCTTTATTACTCACACAGTCAGTCAAAATATAACAGAATATTTTGGTTCAGGTATATTTAGCATTGTTCAAATTATATAGTAATAAAAGAATTTTGTGTTTATATTTGAAATAGTAGCTCAAGGCAAAACTGACTTTAAAAGTACAGTTTTTACAAATTATCAACCAGGCTATTAAGAAGTTTATATATTCATAGACTTCCCTGAAAACACACTACATGGCTTGGACTAGATAGAGATATCCATGCTGTTCCTACATGAAGTCATACTTGCATCCATTTTTCTTTGCAAGGAAATGAATTTCATTGTTATTGAAAAACTTCCATTTCATACAAAATGAAAGTCTGTGAATAGTCCAGAATTGCTGTTTTTCTTTGGAAAGTCGGCATCTCATGTTCTTTGCAGGAAGTTAAAATAGGGTTGCTGACTTCTGAATATGAGGAGGAAATAGGGAAACTTGTATTATCAAAACAGTCAGTATTGAAAAAAACTATTTAAAATAGGTTTTGAATTAAATGGTCTTTTACGCACATATATAAATACATGCATACTAAACACTAATACAGCTATAATACACCGCGGACAACAGATGAGGCCGGTGCTGATCACTATAGGTAACTCAAACTCTCAGTAAATGTTCTGCCACTGCTTTAGACCTTCCACCCTAAAAAACCAAAATACAACTAGCTACCACTATTCTTTGGGCATACAAACTAGTACATGCACCTTTCTTAAGGAGTTTATGGTTTTCAATTCTCTTCTGCATCTTAAATGAGTAAAAAAAAATGCTTTATTAACTTTAACAATTAAATGTTGGAATTACTAAGAGTGTAACATTCTAGGTTCGATTTTCCTCTATATTTGCTTGGCCATTTGACTATAATATTTGTAATAATGTTAGCCTCATCACATTATAACCCCAGACAGATAAAATGATTTTTCTTCTAAACCCACACCTTTCATCCTTTTCCAAATACATTATGATCATACATGTGCTGTACTTCATTTAGATTTAAGTCCAGTTTCACCAGACGGGTAACTTGACTACAACTTCCATTCATTCTGACATTTCTCAAGATGGCCATGAAGTCTGCACTATCTTAAAGCATCTCTATATAAACATATTCATGTTATCTCATAAAGGTATTGTGAAAATTCACTGACAGTGAATACAACACCGAGTGCATAGCATGGCATTAGTAAATGGTAGCTGCTGTTATTGTTATCATTATTTCTATTATTAATTATTATTTACCTCAGTCAGACTGTGCCACGTAGTGCCAGCATACCAGCAGTAAATCTCTAACCCTTTTATCTGTAAATATGTTAAATAGATTCAGAAGAGTGGTTGTATTCTCTGCATGTGCAGTTGACCCTTGAACGACACAGGTTTGAACTGCACAAGTCCACTTATACCCTATTTTTTAAAATTATTTATTTTGAGAGAGAGAAAGTGCACATGCACAAGTGGGAGAGGGGTATAAAGAGAGGGAAAGAGGGAATCCCAAGCAGACTCTGCATTGAAGCAGGGCTCAATCTCATGAGCTGTGAGATCATGACCTGAGCTGAAATCAAGAGTTGGACAGTTAACCCACTAAGTCACCCAGGCACCCAATACCCTATATTTTTTAATGTTTATTTATTTTTGAGAGATACAGACAGACACACAGACAGAGTGTGAATGGGGAGGGGACAGAGAGAGAGGGAGACACAAAATCTGAAAAAGGCTCCAGGCTCTGAGCTGTCAGTACAGAGCCTGACATGGGGCTTGAACTCACGAACCGCGAGGTCAAGTCCTGAGCTGAAGTTGGATGCTTAACCCACTCAGCCACCCAGGTGTCCCCCTATTTTTTTAAAAATAAATACACCACCACATTTTAAATATATTTTCTTTTCCTTATGATTTTCTTAATTATGTTTTCTCTAGCTTGGGTTATTTTATGAATGCAGTATGTAGTACATATAACATACAAAATGTGTGTTAACCAAATTTATATTGGTAAGGCTTCTAGTCAACCATAGTATATTAGTAGGCAAGTATTGGGAGACTCAAAAGTGATGCACTGATTTTTACTGCTTGGGAAAGAGTGCCCCTAACCCCCATATTGTTCAAAGGTCAACTGTACTATCTTTGTTTTCTTAGCTTAAGAACTTTTAGTGCCTTTCCACAAAGGTAGAACTTAACAATGATGATTCTTATTATTCTTATTATACCAACATTACCACTACACCAACGCTATGGCATAATTGTGCAGGAAACAAGAGTTTCAAGTAGACTAGTTCATGAGCAGCAACATATAGTTAATATTTGCATAACTAAAATCAGTTAAGTGGCAAAGTCCACATGGTTGAGCTACAATCTTCTTTGCAATTCAGAGAATTGAAATACCTGATAAACATATCAGCATTGTATAACCTTATCAAGCATATGGATTCTATAAAACTTGAAAGTAAAACAATCTGATTTCTTGGCAGTAATCCCCCAGTATCTCTAATTAGGCTGATTTTCAAAAGAACTGTGTGTTTAATTGGACCCTTTTTTCGGATGGAGGTGTTTGGAGTTAAGTTATGGATGGAAAATGCCTTTATAGCCAAAAGACTTACTGTTTGCTTGCTATGACAAGAACCATCTCCTTAAAAACTGAACACAGTTGTGATTTGGTATTTGCATGTTGTGATAAAAGTTTTATAATTAAATTCTATATATCATCGGACATCATACCATCATGCTGTTCGTAGAAGTGATACGTTTCTAATATGATGATTAAGGGATTTCAGTTTTGTAAGAGAATACAATTGCATCAGTGACCTATTCCATTATAATCTTTGAGTTTTAAGTGTGTCAAATTTAAGAATTTTGCCTGCTTCCTAATGAATGTAGTATGTATGATGCTTTCATATTAATAGGACCATGCTTTTAGATATATTTGCCAAGGGGAGTGAGTAGGTGGGAAGAACACAGTTAAAAGTTAAATAGGAAGGTACCTAATATATAATTGTTAAAAAGAGTGAATAACAGAAATAGCTTTCATTTGATATGGCTTAATAGCTTATAAGGTACTTTCAAAATACTTAGTCATTTATTTTTCCAACAAATAATTGTGGATCCACTATATTTGATAGGCATGGGGGCTATTGAAATGAACATGATAAACTCTCTTTTTTAAAAAATGTTATGGTCTAATTGAGAATATAGATGAACTGGTGATTCTTTTTTTTTTTTTTTTGGATACACTGGTGATTTTAATACGTTCCCCAGAACGGTATCTAACACATAAGGAATAATGAATGCTTCTATGTTGAAGAATGGGTGAATAATGAGCATGGTGTGATTAAGTATGACTGAATAAAGTTCTATCCTTCATACTACTACTATTGCTAATAGTAATAATAACAACAATTATTCTAATAAGTCTGGCAGCTGGCATTGTTGAAGGATTAATATCTACAGGGCACTGTGCTGTTTCATTTAGTTCTTATGGCAGCTCTATGAGGTGGGAACAGGACCAGTTACATACTTTTCAAAGCCAAATGCAAAGTGAAAACATGGGGCCCTTTGTCTGAAAAAAACCTGTTAATAATTTCAAGATACCAAAAACTGAACACCAAATCAAGATTCTTCTAAGTGTAGGCTCTATGTAACTGTTTAAGTCACATGCACAATGAAACCATAAGAACTATAATTATCCCCCATTTTACAGTTCAGGAAATAAAGTATACATTCGTTGGGGCTGCTTGTTCACATATTTTTTCTGAATTTTGGGGGGCCATTGCTTAAATGGAGATGCTCTAGCTTATAGAGTATAGAGTAATTTAAAATGAAAATGTTGAATTCACAGACCAGAGACTGTTACATCCATCCACTATTGGTGATTATCTAGAGTTAGCTCTTATGAAAACTTGTAGTTTTAAGATCAATATCCAAGCAATGCCTAGTGTGTTACTTTTCAACAATGAGGCCATACAACCCCAATACCTACTTTTCCAATGCCACCTCAGGACTTCTGATTTACACTGCACTAAGCTTGAGCATGCTAGTCACCTTGATCTCTCTGGAGAGAGTTATCAAAAAAACATCAAAAAATGTCTTCAGTATTGTAGTATTTGAATACTGCTCAGAGATTGAAATCTACTTTCATTATTGAGCTTTTGATATTGGGACTTCATTTTGGGTGACCTGTACTTGTGAGGTCAGTTAGTTCACTCATGTTCTTTGTATAGGACCCCATACCCTTATCCATACCCTTATTGCTATATGGCTTTGTGTTACATCTTCCCACTCAGGGTCATTTCTTTCATTGCTGACCTCTTTCACAACCCTTTGTATTTTCTTTTCTACAAACTTTCTTCCATTTCAAAGATATCACCTGGGTTTTTAGCTAAACATAAGAGATTCTCTCAGCTTCCTACAAAATAAACAAAAACACTAAAATGGCTGAACTCGAGTTTTACAATTGTATAAATCCACAAAGATGAAGAAGAGAAGGAACAATTGAACTTAAGAAATAGTAGAACATGAAAGTCAACAAATTATGAAAACGAGTCATTGGTAATTGACCGAATGGAGCAAATAAAACTTGAAACCTGAGCGCTGGCCAGGAGGAAGCCCATGAGGACCAAAGTCAGTCTCTCACTCAGAACTTGCACACATGCCTGGAGGGGAGACATGAAGAGCTTCAGAGTATGGGCATGAATAGAGGCACTAGAAGAGCAAGAATCTGTTGAAAACCAACCCTACCTCAGTCTCCCTTGAACAAAGGAGACATTTCTGCTCTTGAGATAGTAAATCTAGAAGACTGTGGATTGGGGCCTTCAGAGCTCACTGAAGGCACTGCAGGGTGAGTGCACTAAAGATGGAGAGATTAAGTCAAATTCTACACATAAAAGATTTGGGCAGCCTGTTGCCACATGTCCGCCTCCCAGTGTATATAGGCTTATATCCCCGAGGAAGGAGAATGCTGGGCTCTTTTCTAGAGACAATGAGAGGCCAAGAGAAAATATAAGCATTGAAATTTAGAAGTTTCTACTTAGTCTTTTTACATTGAATGTCATTCACTCACAATGCTCATGTAGGCTCACAAAGCTTCCAGATAGCGTTTTTATGCCTCATAGTATAGCGTATAGTATACAGCCAAGAATTATGACACATTTGAGGAAATCTACATCAAACAAAAATGCACATGAAGGGAACAGAGACAATAGGACAGAAGAAATGTCTGTCTCATTCTTAAAACAAGAATAGTGATAAACAGTCAGAACACAGGGAAGGTATTGTTTTGAAATTTGAAATTTGTAAGGTAAAATATAAATATAAATACTGGAAAAGACATTTTGGGAAACCATTGCAAGTAGAAAGAAATAGATGCTGATATAAAAATAATAAGAGGAGGGGGCGCCTGGGTGGCTCGGTCGGTTAAGCATCCAACTTCGGCTCGGATCATGATCTCACAGTTGGTGAGTTCGAGCCCCACTTCAGGCTCTGTGCTGATAGCTCAGGGCCTGGAGCCTGCTTCAGATTCTGTGTCTCCCTCTCTTTCTCTACCCCTCCCCCACTCATTCTCTGTCTCTGTCTCTCAAAAATAAATAAACATTCAAAAAAAATTTTTTAAAAAATGAGGAGGCCCTGGATGGTTTAATCAGCTAAGAGTCTGACTCTTAATTTCCATTTCAGGTCATGATGTCACAGTTGTGACATTGTGTAGGGCTCTGTGCTGGGCTTGGAGGCTGCTTAGGATTCTCTCTTTCCCTCTACCTCTCCCCCCTCCCCTTCCTGTGTGCCTGTGGGCTTTCACTCAACAACAACAACAACAACAACAACAACAAAGAAAAAAAAGGAAGAAGAAAAATTACTCAAGAAACTTGACAAGTCATAGGAAACTAAAAATCCTACTAAAAGAGTTCTAGGGAAATTGCAAGCCCAGTCAGGAGGAAATTATAAAATAAGTAACTGAAGAAAATTGGAAGGACATGAAACAGCCATTTTAAGAAAGAGCACACCGAGTAGCTGAACAAAGAATTTTTCAGTTACCCGTATGAAGGTATAATTGCTACACGATTTTTAAAAAAAACCTGAGAAAATTAATGACCTTAAAATCTTCCAGAGAGAGAGACAGACAGACAGTGAGAGTTAGTTTATGCCAAGATTATCATGTTAAGTAATGGTGTTAATTTATCAAAGCACCCTGGAAAGTGGGAAGGGGAAGACAACCCTTCAAAATATAAAGGACATTTATTTCCAACTCAGTAGTTTACAAACTTTGTACATTATCCGTTACATATGACAGTAGAATAAAGCAGTTCCATAAATGCAAGCTCTGAAAAAGAAAAAGAAAAAAAAAAGAGAAAGAAACAATGTTTTCTAGAAATAGTAGGAAATCATTTCCAGTAAAATGGATAATTGGTACAGATTGGAGCTAGAGAATAGGGCTCAGGAGGAGGCGGTTTTTCTATTTCCACCATATTAAAAAAAAAAAAAAGCAAAGACAAAACTATTACATCATGTGTATTCACCATGAAACAAGGGTTTTTACAGTTGTGTTTTTTAAACTTATTTTTGAAGGAGAGAGACATGAGTGGGAGAGGAGCAGAGAGAGAAGGAGACACAGAATTTGAAGCAGACTCCAGGCTGTCAGCACAGAGCCCCATGCGGGGCTCGAACTCATGAACCCCGAGATCATGACCTGAGCTGAAGTCAGCTGCTCAACCGACTGAGCCACCCAGGCGCCCCTACAGTTTTTTTTTTTTTTAAAGAACCTTGAAGAAGGATGGTGATTAGTACCCAGAAAGTCAAGCAAATATAAAAAAAAAAAAATTGTATGCATTCACCAGAAAAATATTGCACAGTGCAGCAATGCCGATCATGTTACTGTTGAGGCTGACCTGCCTTACTGCATTAGCTCTTACCCTCACTTACTGCCACTGCCTTAGTTCATCTCTCTTCTCTGCTAGTGTAGTTGTCTTGTAAATAATTTTCCTACTTTCAGCATTACTTCTCTTTCTTCTCCAGATTGCAGTTATAAATGATCTGGAAGAATAAAATTTAAAAACTGGTTGAGTTACTCACAGAGGAAACAGTTCCACATAACACATGTTAATTACCAAATGTAAACGTTTAGCTTAAATAAAGGGGACAACTTGGAAAATAAGTTTGGAGGTAGGTCAGTGAAACATTAAATGATTCTTTAATGAGTTTTTCCCTCGTTCTGTGAGAAATGGGCTGATTAAATCTGGTGTTGGAACGGCGAAGAGGTGGGAAAGCAGAGCTTAGCAACTGTTTGCAACGTACAGGTAAATCTTATTTAATGATGCCAGTTTGGTGACCCTTCAGTAGCAAAATGACAAGGACTTTGGTTAATGAGACTGATAGAAATACTAACACACAGGAAAATGAGGCATTTAAGAATAAGGGAGAAACTTTTGGGTATTGTGATAGATTGGATGAGTAGCAAGATGGATAAGAAGGGATCGGTTATTCTCTTCTGTGGTATTATTTCAGCAAAAGTTTTCCTCCATACAGAAAGTGTTTGCTTCTAAACGGAAGAAAGGCCCAACATCGTAATGTAATACATGCCAGTGGGCAGTTCAATTTTTGTTAGTGTCCGCATACATGCTGCAACACCAGGTCCTGAGTTAGTAGAAATAGAAAATTTTAAGATTATACTCATGTGTTCATTCACGGCACAACGAAATGGGAGCTTTGGTAAAACAATGGGAGGAGTATCTGAAAAATCATTATAATAGTAAGAGTTACACAGTTATGAAAGGATATATCAAAGAAACAATAAAAACTCACGGATAGGGTTCTGCTAGTAACTAGTAATAGCTCATCTCTAGGGATTGAGCGTAATTTTGGCAAAATTTATCTAAGGAGATTGTTGCAGTTTGGGTCCAGATTGCACTCAGAGTTTGCTTTCTTTTCGGCTAATATTCCAGTCTGGGTTCCATACTATTTGTCTATTACAGTCTCTATACGTGTTGTCCCTTCCTTTGTTGGGGAGCAACAAGGCTTCTAAGACTGCTGGAAAAGATTGTCTCCATGATGTACGTACCTTTACTCAAATTTATAGATAATAGAGCACATAATTAACCAATTCCTATGGTAGTTTGTTTTCCACTGATAATGATTTTTCAAATGCGTGTTTATAGTTACTAAAAAAAACCTTACTTCTCTAAGTGGTTTTGTATTTTCATTCTCTCTGAGAACTCTAATTTCTGCTCTGTTTCATGATGCCCTAGTATGAGTTTAAACAATGATTTGCCTTGGATCCAAGTTAAAAGTAATTCCATCATCACTGAGAAGCTGGTAATGACATAGAAGTTCCTAAAAACACTATTAAACATACTATTTATTTTGATTGTTTATCACTTTTCATTTAATATCTTCCAGGCTACCCAGTAGGAGTTGTGTCAGCTCTACCCAAGTAATTGAGAGTTCCTACCTTCTGATTAGATTCTTCTTTTCACTGACTATGCTGCTATATCTTTTAGACTGCTCTTAGGTGCTTCTCTTATGCAATTCACCATTCCTCAAAAACATAATCAGTATTTTTCTTCCCTGTTCCTCCCCGGTCTCCTAGGAAACTTGATGAAAACTTCAGTCTGGCTGGAAAGAGTTCAAGTGTTTATATTAGCACGTGCTAATCCTTATAGCAGAAGTCTTTGCTTGTTGTTTTTGTTAATTGAGTTATATTTTAAATGATTTTTCTTACGATTTATACTATGTAAATGTTTTCTAAGAATTGTACAATATACCGACAGACTTAGGACAATTTTTCATATTCTTTTTCTTAACTTGTATTTTCAACTGTAATATTCACAACGTAAAGAAATTGTTACCTTTCAATGACAATTTGAGACACCCATTTTCTGGCCCGCCCAGAGCAGTTACTGCTAACATTATTGATTTTATTATTTTACTGACATATTGTTTAAAATGTAGCTTTTGTCTAAACTACAGAAAATTAATACTATCTTTTTCTGGTTTCTCTTTGTTGATTTTTTTCCTTCCCTCAATTTTTCTTTGGTGTGTTGCTCAGGTTTTCTTAATCTTAGCCATTCAGTCTGCCGGGTGGTGGCCAAATAACTGAGAAACTAAATTTGTCTTGTTATTTGTTTTCTCCAATCCTTATGCCCCAGGGCAGAATCCCACCCAGAGGAAGCTTCAGAGTAGGCTTTGAGTGAAAGTAGTGGCTAAATAGCCCCTCTGGATTAGGATTTGCCTCGGGACATTATGTTTTCTTGGCTTCTATTGATCTCGCTGGTGAGATCAGGAAGAGATTTTCCCAAGAGGCATGAAAAACCACCCCGAGAGTATCAGCTTCCATCATTCTGATTGACAGAGCTGGGCAGCTTATCCTGACAGTTTGCAACACTATGATTTAGATCTCGGCAAACAATCAACAGACTTTTCTGTTCTTTTTTTAATTTTAATTTCTACCTTCCATTCTTGTGCAGGATGGAGAATGCAACAGAATGTGCCCAACTCCACACTGAATTTCTGAGGTTGTGAATTTTAATTCTTCTGTCACCAACTTCCAGTAGAACTCTGGCAGGTGACATATCTCAGTTCCCTCTCCTTGTTTCCTTGGCAGTTAGCTTCAGTGACAAATGATGGAGAGTGAATATCCTAAGCTGAAAATGTGCATTATTGAACACAGTCATTTCGATAACAAAAGAAAAAAAATAAATGTGATAGAATTATACTGTAGATTGTAAATAAAGGATTACCTTGAGCAGAACTCAACAATTTTCTAATTTGACTGAAACAATCTAAACTGAATAGCAAATGTATGAAGAAAATGTACAATTATGGTATCAGTAAGAAAACCCCCTTGGATAATAAAGAAGTATGGATGACTTCGACATGAAAAAGTGGGAAACAATGAAGAGATTCAAATTTCATGAAAATAGAGCATTCTTGGTCATGCGTTAAATATTTTTACAGGTGCCATTTTATTCAGTCTTGAAAAATATACTATGCGATTGATAGAAATTTTACAGTAAAGCACAGACCTCAGCCCAGGCTAGTGCTGCTTAAGAAAGGAGAAAGGCATAACATGTTTCAGGAAATGATTCTGCTAGTGTATGTGAGTTATGTTTTTATTTTTGCTTTTTTGGTCCTGAATATGGCAAAAAGGAAAAATCAGGTGAGACACTGCTTGCTACTGCTCAGTCATTGAGTCAGTCAATTTCGTGTAGGAGATGTTAAGGTAGATGAATTCACCATCAGTTTAAAGCAAAAGTTGTAAATTGTAACCATAGGAAAGGGACAACAAACAGTGTTGAAAACAGTTTGTTAAGTTGATCATACGTAGATACCCAGCACTCATAGGTAGCTTAACAACAAAACCACCACCAGACTGGAATCATGTCATGTATTTAATATATTAAAAGTTATGTGGTGGGAAAAGACTACATATATGTCTAATTTGACCTAGATGTTAGACAATATTATTTTTCTTCTCTAGATGGGAGAATAGCTAATTTGGAACTTCTGAAAGCCGCAAAGTTTTAGTGTTTACAAAATAGTCTTATCTTCGACAGGGCTTTCAAGTTACATGCATTAAATTTTGAGTTCCTTCTTCTGTGTGTCTCTTCAAGTCAAAATTGAATGCATTCCTAATTGACCTGCATTGAAGAGTTATTTGCATGACCACATATGTTAAAATTACCTTGAACTCACTGGCTAGTAGGTTTACATTACGGTTCAGGTAGGTATGGAGGCTAAACACACAGTTTAAATCTGTAGCCAATATCACCAAATAGATATGTCTTTTCACCTAAAGAAATAGTCATTTGGGATCTGCACAGTGACATCAATGAGAGGGCCAACTAGAAGACTCCAGTCTCTGTTCCAGCAAAAAGATCAGCAATTAGACAGTAATCCACAAACAAAAACAGCTCTCTAAGAGCCCCGGAATCCACATAAGAAACTTCAGGAACACAGTGGAACATAAATCTTCAGAATAACTGCACTGGGGAAGGAAGAACAAGGTTCATTTTGCATGCATCACCCCATTCCCCAAACTGCCTTCGCACAGCACCAACAGGGAACTCCCTAGCTTAAAAGAGTCCCCCTCACAGGGAAAAGGAGGGGGTGAATGACAAGTTTCCCTAGCCTTTTGGGATACCGTACAAAAGTCCCACTTAGGTTTCACCCCACCCAAAGACTGGCAAAGCTAAGATAGATGTATAGAGCCAGCTGGGAACAAGGAAGAAAAGCAGGGGATATCAGTATCAGCCATGTTGTGAAAACTTCTGCAGTGGGTACCTGCCAGTGACCTTCTCTGCAAATGACCCCATCTGCCCTTGTCCCTTGCAGATTTCACCAGGTATCATTGCAGAGGGGGCCTTCTGGGACTCAAGTTTCCCCAGATCTGCAGGTTATAGACACATGTAGAAATCCGTAACTATTACCAATGTGAAGGGACTCTATTGTGTGTTATTCTCTGCAGTTTCTATGGCTTGACTGAAAATACCTAATAATCAACATAAAGAAAGAATCAGTGGGGATCTGGAAAAAAAGTTTTTTAAAATAAGACTAAAACACTTAGGAACTAGGTAGCTTATTTTCTTATTACTGTAATAATATAGAATATGATATTTTTGTAAAAATCTATTTCACAATGCTACAAACATTTTTTTTTAGCAACTTCTCATATGATCTATATAGTAGGCATTAAATAACAAGCAGCAAAGTCCAAAGGAAATAGGATTTGGTTGCACATGGACAGCTTTTAGAACTAGCTGCTGAGAGTGGTGATGTTTTAGGAGAAAAAGAAAAAGAAATTTTAAAAAAGTGTATTGAAATAGATTGTCATCTCAAAGCATCACTCTCCTCAGAAAAATACAAAAAGTACTGAATATATTGATAGAGCCTTTCTCTATTTACAAAGATCCTCTTAAACATTTCACATTTATTCTGTACCAGTCCATAAGTTAGATATCTCTAACCCTATAATTAAAGAGGAAGGTATTCAACTAGGGAGGTTATGGAAGTGTCAAAGTTTGCATAACTAGTAAGTACTAAAGGCAAGACTTCAACCAGGGTTATTTATACAGGGAACCTGGAAATTTTGTCCAGTCTCATCTGCTATGGTCTGACTGTATCTCCTCCAACATTCATATGTTGAAATCCTTATCCCCAAAGTAATGGTCTTAGCAGGTGGGATCTTTAAGAGCTGGTGAGGTCATAAGGGTGGAGCCCTGATGAATGGGATTAATGCTATAATAAAAGAGTCATGCAGAGCTCTGCAGACACAAAGGGCAGTCTGTGACCTGCAAGAGTCCTCACCTGGCCATGCTGGTACCCTGATCTCAGACTTCCAGACTTCAGAGCTATGAGAAATAAATTTCTGTTGCTTTTAAGTCACCCAGTAATATTTTGTTATAGCAGCCCAAATGGACTAAGAACAGACTGAAAAAAAAAAAAAAACACATTAGGAGCTTGGAAACAAAAGCAGCCTGTGAATTTTGAAAATTATGCACAGAAAGACTGAGAAGTTGGGAAGCTGGGAAGCTGACAAGTCACATAAGCCTTGTAGCAGTTAGTCTAGCCTGTGTGACTAAAGCACTAGTATACTCTATTTAGTTGATTCTATCATTTCTTATTGTGTATTTTGTTCCTTCAACTACTCATTTTGCCCTCCCATTTTAAAGAGACCTTTCTCTTTAAAGATGAATTATTATTACTGTTCGTAGTACTGATCATGTAAAGATCATTACCATTTGCAAATGTGCTTATGAAGATGAAACATGCATTTAATGCCGCAGAGTCTGAGTTTTTCGTAGCATGTTACCTAAGCGCTTTAACTGAAAGAGTGATGGATTGTGGTCTAAAACATAGAACCTCAGCAAATGAAAAAAAATAGCCCTTACCCCTGAAATTAAACATCCCCTTTCCTAGTCAGAGAGAAGTGTTGGAAATATAATTACCTATTAATTTCACTTTTTAACTTTTCTAAGACACATCTAGAGTAGAATTGGGCTAAATAAATGTTATTATCCGTTTTCACTATGAAATAGGTAAATGTCAATTCTGTATTGGAAACAATGCAAATAAATTTTTGCTCTTTTCTCCCAATTAGGTTTTAAGCAGAGCCAAATTAGATGACAGCTTTAGGGAGGGAAGTTATTAATATTATTTCCCAGTGATATTACTGCCAACAAATATTTTCAAATACTGAGAAATCCCTGATTTTATGACAGTGATGGAGTTTAGACAAATAACATTTTCTGAAAATACGTCTAATATTTTTAAATCACACATTTCCCTGGATAATTGATACTGAAGTTAAGTATCAATAAAAAAATAAATAAAACCCTTGACATATTCAAATAACGTTAATTGTAAAACCAATTGTAGTTTTTCAAGTCTAAATATACCATGTATATTAGTTGGGGAAACAGATCCCCAGAGAAATAAATACTTTCTCTCTGTCTCCCTCTCCCCTGATCCTTCCCTCATTTACTCCTCCCCTGCCACCTCTCTCTGTATATATATGATTATATATATGATATAGATATCATAATGATAATTATATATTCATATGTGTGTGTATGTGTATACATACATATATATGTATATATATATATATATATATATACACATATATATATATATATATAATCCTGATGCTACAATAATTTCAGCAACACTATCTGTTATGTTCATATATAAGATTTTATGTAGAAAGAAAAAGATTGTAAGATTTTTGGCTCCCATGAGTGCAGAGGGTGGCAAGTCCAAGATCTGCAGGGTAGAGTGGAGAGCAGGAGACCCAGGGAGGAATTGAATTACAGCTCAAAGCCAAAGTCAGTCTGCTTGGCAGAATTCCTTTCTTTAGGGAAAGTCAGTCTTTTTACTTTTAAAGCCTTCACCTGATTGATTGAGACCTACCCATATTATGGGGTGTAATATGCTTTAATCAGCCAACTGATTTAAACGTCAATTTAATCTAAAAAATATAACTTCACAGAAACATCTAGAAAAATGTTTAACCAAATATCTTGGTACTATGGACTAGCTTGGTTGACACTTAAATTCACCATCACGTTACATATACTAATTCTTAAATTATTCCATAGATAGACCCATAGATGGTCTATCTTGTCTTTGTTCAAAAGTGGTTAAATAAGGACATGTGGGTGGCTCAGTTGGTTGTCTGTCTTTTGATTTAAGCTCAGGTGACAATCCCAGGGATGTGGGATCAACCCTGGCATCAGGCTCCGTGCTGAGTGTGGAGCCCACTTGAGATTCTCTCTCTCCCTCTGCCCCCTCCACTAGTGCTCTCTCTCACTCTCTCTAAAATAAAAAAAAAAAAAAATTAAATTAAAAACATTTTAAAAAGGAATAAAATAATCTTTCTTAGTGATTAGTCCGTAAAAAAGTATGATGGTCAGGGGTGCCTGGGTGGCTCAGCCAGTTCAGAGGCGAGTCTTGATTTTGGCTTAGGTCATGATCTCACAGTTCATGAGATAGAGCTCCAAGTCAAGGTCTGTGCTGACAGTGAGGAGCTCTTGGGATTTTCTCTCTCCCTTTCTCTCTGCCCCCTCTTGCTTGTGCTCCCCGCCTCCCTCAAAATAAATAAACTTAAAAAAAAAGTGTGTTGGCCACCTAGGGCAACACTAATCAAAATACTGATGACTTCACACACTACTAAATGATATACACAAAGAAATATTGATGGCCTTGAAAACAGTGTAGGTAATCAACAGGAGATTTAGCTTTCTAAGATTTTTGAAAGTGGTTCATTTTAAGGGTTCATCAACATTGCAATTGTATTGTTTTCATGAGAAATAATTGCAATAAGTAGTATTTCTTCTCACTTTTAATGTACTAGAAATTATAACTAAAATGAAATACTTATTTCATAGTTGAATATTAAGATAGTAAAAAATATCTTTAGTCCTTGAAAATTTATTTTACTTTCAGTAATTTTTATTTATCCTAAGAAATTCTAGATTTGTTTTAGAAACTAAATCAGATATAGGAAAATAGAATAATTATTAATTTTCATGAATTTCCTGTTAAAGGTATGGGAGAAAACTTATATTCAAGCTCACGAAGGAGTTTGTATCTTCTGTTAGTTATTCTGCATTTACAAGGGCATGTATTTTTTTTTATTCCATTTTCACAGTTAATATATGTTCTTACTTCTTGCTGAGCCTCAATAAGCAGTTACTGAAAGGACAATTTTGATTTTATGCTGTAACATAATTTTATCTGTTAAAAAGTAGCCCATTACAATAATAGTCTATTACTTTCCCATAGAAAATATTTGACATTATTCCTTTCAGAGATACTTCCTATCCGTTACTTGTCTGGGAAGTTTTAGAGAAGTTTTAAGAGTTTATTTCCAAGAAATTCCCATTGACAAACATGCCAGTAATTTCATGTAAAATATATTTCTAAGTTTGTGACTTATCTTTAATAGTCATTGAGTTTTAAACAGTTTTGTTTTTGTTTGTTTAATTCTTTGCTTTATTTTTAATTGAAGTATAGTGGACATAAAATATCATATTAGTTTCAGGTGTCCAACTTATTGACTTGATGTTTATATACAACATGGAATGCTCACCATGATAAGTGTAGTTACTATCAGTCATCATATAAATGTATTACAATATGATTGACTATATTCCCTATGCTCTACTTCCATTCCCATGGCTTATCTATTTTATAGCTGGAAGTGTGTACCCCTTCATCTCCTTTACCTATTTTGCCCATTCCTTTAACACCTCCTGTCTGGCAACCACCAGTTCGTTCTTTGTACTTATGAGTCTGTTTTGGTTTTATTTTGTTTGTTCATGTTTTGTTTTAGAGATTCCACATATATGGGAACTCATGTGGTATTTATCGCTCTCTAATTAGTATAATTAATATAATACCCTATAAGTTCACTTAACATAATACCCATGTTGTTTAAAATGGCAATATTTGGGACCCCTGGGTGGCTCGTTAGTTGAGCATCTGACTTCGGCTCAGGTCATGATCTCACAGTTCATGGGTTTGAGCTAAATAATTGACTTGGGGGACTGCATAAATGGAAGTGCCATCAAAAAAAAAAGGGGGAGGGCAGCTGAGCGGCTCAGTAAGTTAAGAGTTTGACTCTTGATTTCAGCTCATGTCATGGTCTCGCTTTCATGGGATCAAGCCCTGTGTCAGAGCTTCAAGCAGGCTCTGCATGGTCAGTGCAGGGCCCATTGTCGGGCTCGAACTCATGAACTATGAGATTGTGACCTGAGCCTAAATCAAGAGTTGGACACTTAACTAATTTAGCCACCCAAATACCCTTTAGCAGTATATTTTAACTCCTAAAACAAAACAGACATTTTAACATAAAAAAACAACTTAATAAACTTTTAGCCAGCACACTTAGACTATAAGAAATGCTTAGACTATAAGAATGCACACTTATACTATAAGACTATCAGACTATAAGAGGGAAGATCTTTAGTATGAAGGGGAATAACATAAAATGAAAGAAACATCTGATCTAGAAAAAGAAATAAATTTTACCCAAACAGTAAGTAGTGGATTAAATATAAAAAAATAATGTTTTCTTTATTCTTAAATTAATTACAAGATAAATGATTATTCAATAGGAAGATCAGACAACTGGAAATGGATGCCCACTTTCTCAATCTGATAAACGGTAGCAGTGATACTTCTAGAACTACCCTTTTACTAGTTCTGAAATATTTAATTTTTTTACTGTTATATTGGGTAAAAGGCAAATTTGCTTATTCTCATACCTTCCATTCAACATTACACGGGAGTCCTACACCGTGCAATACAGCAAAAAAAGAACATTATAGGCACAAGGACCAGAAAAGAGTAAATACTGTTGTTGCTATTGCAAATGACATACATGTTTATGTAGAAAAGTCCTAAGAAATTTAGCAAAAAAAAAAAAACAAAAAAAAAAAAACTGTTAAGACAAAAATTGAACTGAACCTTTCTCACTGGATACAGGGCCAATATACAAAAATCAAAGAATTGAAAAGAAAGACTCAAGAATTGAAGCATTTGCAATATTATCAAAAATCTAAATACTTAGGAAGAAATGTAAAAAAAAATTTTTTTAACATTTTTACATGAAAACATAAAAAGTTACCAAGGGAAAATGAATGAGACCTGTACAAATGAAGAAAAGTATAATACATGTATATCAGAAAACTCAGCTTTGTTTTGTTTTTAATTCTCCTTAGGTTGATTTATAGGTTGAATGCCATCCAATAAAAATCCCAAAGACCCTTGTGTGTAAATTGAAAAGTTTATTCTATCCTTTATATAGAAAAACATAGGATGTAGAATAGATTTTTTTTAAATCTTAAAAAACTATGTTAAATATTCAGTTACCTCATAGCACTCTTACTTTCATGGTAGACTTTGGTAAGTGGGACAATGATATCGGTGTAAAGATAGACAAACAGATCAATGGAACAGAATTAGTCAAGAAATAGAGGCACATATACATGATATGGTGTGTAGAATAATGGCCTCCCAAAGATGTGCACATCCCAGTCCTCCAAACCTGTGGTAATGCTGTGCTACATGGCAGCGGGAAATTTAGGTTGCAGGTAGAATTAAGATTGCTTATCAGCTGATCTTAAAACAGGGAGTTTACCTTGGATTATCTACATGGGTCTAGTGTAATCCCAAGAGTACTTAAAAGTGGAAGAAGGAAAAAGAAAAGCTTCAGAGGGAAATGTGACAATGGAAGTAAATCAGGATGATGTCCCAGCATTGCTGCCTTAGAAGATGGAAGAATGTGGTCATGAGCCAAAGAATGTGGGTGTCTTCTAGAAGCTGGAAAAGGCAAAGAAACAGATTCTCCTCTAGAGCCTCCAGAGAGGAACATAGCCCTGCCAGCAGTTTGATTTTGCCTAAGAAGAGCCATGTTGAAATCCTAGTTACAGAATTATAAGACAATAGATTCATGGTATTTTTGGTCATTACATTTGTGGTAATTTGCTAGAGCATGAATAGACAAAAGGGAGAGTGAAAAGAAAAAAGAATAGTAGGGTAAGGAGGAATTGGAATGCAGGGCAGAAAAACATGATATAGTTGGTTAGGTAAATCTAACTGAGAAGATGAGAATTGAGCAAAAGCCTGAAGACCTGAAGAGGTGAGTGACTTAGTTAACTAAATATCTGGGGAAGAGGTAAAAAAGCAGCTATAAAAGTCTAAAGCGGGAATGTTCCTGACATGTTTGAAAATAGCATTTCCTCAGTGTGACTGGGAAAGTGTGAACAAAGGGGAGAGTTGTAGGAGAGAACTGAGTCATTGGCCTACATTTTAGAGTGATCTCTATTGCAAAGTAAGGAATGCAAAGAGAAAATCATGTGAATGAGTAACAAAAGGTTATAGGATCAATGGATTGGAGTTCTTAATAGACTTGAGAGAATGTTGGATTTGGGAATGCCAGAAATAATGAACTTGAAAATTAGGAAGAAGTGGTCAGAGAATAAGAATTAGATGAATGACATTGGATTTATGAAAATATTGCTGTTAGTAACACCAAGGTCTACTTTCATGGATGACCAGGCTAGTAGGTGGTTGAGATAGGGATGACACCATCATTGGTGAGCTGAGTAGAATGGAAATTCCAAAGGGATAGAAAGATTGTTTTTAATGTATAAATTGGTATAACCATGCCAGAAATGGAATGAGTCACTAGGAGTTGGGGAATAAACAGAATTTGTTAAATGACAAGAGTAGTCAGGGTTATAAAACCTATACACGAATGAATATCACAGCTGGGGCCGTTAGAGGACAATAAAGGAGAATATCTTGCAGCAACAATGAGAAGCCCAGTCATATTAAACTCAGTGATCTAATTTGAACAAAACCCAAAAACCAACCAACCAACCAAACAAACAAACAAAAACAGGTCCCTACAGAGCAATGATGGCCAGTTTTATTTTAAGACAAAATTGATGGATTTGAGGGTAACATTTCCCAAACCTCACACAAATTCATCTAATTTTGAAATAATTTTCAATACAGAATCTTACCTGTAATGATATCTGAGAAATGTAGTTTTCAGCTAAGTTTTGCAGTACAGAAAAACTTCTGAGGAGGTAGGAATTAGTCAACAACTAATCATCGTCAACATTATTATGATATCCCTTGTGAATCTTAAAAGCTTGCTGAATTTCAAGGGACCGAAGTTCCTTCTGTCCTCTGCTTCACATTTGTAAAATGTTATTTCTATCCTCGAACTCAATTTATAATGCAAGATGATTGGTAGAGGCACCATCCCCGTGTGCTCATTTTATGAAAAAGAAAAAGGGGAAAGCAGGAAATAACCAATATGTATGCTTCCTAACTGACCACATTGCCTTCTACCAAATACCAAATAGTCGTTTTAATGTCACTGACAATGACAATTTAGTCACATGCCCATATTTAGCTATAGCGGCGGCTGGGAAATGTATTATTTTGGCTGGGAACACTGCTTTATTGAATAAAATTAGGATTCTGTCTCTAAGGAGGATATTTGGAAGGCATCTACATTTCTGCAACTTTAGGGATAGCAGGCAGGATGATTCACATGAATGAGGTTGAATATACCATAGGGCTTTTCTTTAAGAGCTTAACATTAGATTATTACATTATTAACTAATAACTACATTGTATGAACTAAAAAACATTGGTAACGACAGATAAACATGTTACAATATATTCATAGTAATTCTTCCCAAATGATTCTGTAATTATAAGACATCTTGAGAAAGGACTTAAAATCGTGGCGAAGGAGGGGGACCCTGAGCTTTCTTCATCCATCAAACACAGCTGTAATGAGATCAGATCACTTGGAATACCCAGGAAGTTTATCTGCGGAATGGAAGAAGGATCTCCATAGTTGGAGGGAGACAACTTGGCAGGTGGAAGGTGTGTGGAAGTGAATTGGTGGAGAGAAAGACAGCAGAGCCATGGAAGGGAGGGAACTCTTTACATGGAGAGACAAAAGGGAAAGAAAGAAAGGGGGTAGAGAAAACGTGGCATCGAGTTCCCACTAGAGGAAAACCTCTCTAGATCATGGACTGAGAAGTGAGAAGTACTGAGAATCCCAGTTTTCTGTTTTGTTTTTGTCTGTTTGTTTTTTTTTTTGCAAATAGTTTTTGGAGCTCAAACTCTGAGGTTTTGGAAGTGTGTAACTGGGAGCTGGCCTGGGATAACATAGCGTAGTGTAGGGATCTCCAGAGGACACTGAAAAAGAACTTTCCCTTTCCAGGAGTACTTTGGGAGAGGGTTTATTGCCTCCCAAGGATAACAGACACTGCAGGTGCCAGCCAAAGGCTTTTAATCAGCAGGGGACGGAGGCACACCCAGAGGGAATATAACCTTTTCTGCTTTAGCAGTGCCACACCATAGATTCTATACACTGTGCAGGCATGGGGCTTTTGCTCAGGGACAGAGGACTTCAGACAGCATGGACAGGTTCTACTCTGGAGGAGGGGAGTGGATCTGCATGATCCTGGGTCCTTTAAGATTTTGGGTTTTGAATCCCAGCTGTGTGCAGAATCAAAAAGACAGGAGAGCTGTGGTGCAGGGTGAGCTGACTGTCCTCACTATTCTGTGAAGGCTGCCTAAACAGTGGAGGATGTGAGATCCTCAGTCCGGAGACAAGCTATTGGGGTGGCACCATTTTCCCCTCAACACCGACACAGTGGGACTTCAGAGAGCAACATAGCAGGCCCCAGTGAAGGCAGGACCTGCTTACACCAAACCCCACAACACCCCCCCCACCCTGCCCCACCCATGTCTGGCAACCATTTATTTATTGGGGCAAGACTGACTTGGAGCCAAAACAACAGATCTCTTCTCCAGAAGACCAGCACACCCAGCACCTGCCATACACCAAGTGCACTGAAAATCCAGGGCTTCAAAATGAGACCCATAGTTCTTTTTTCTTTGTTTCTTCTTTTTCTCTTTTGGAACCAGGCTCAGAGTTTCTTGTTTGTTTGTTTTTTATTTCCTTCTCTCTCTCTCTCTCTCTCTCTCTCTCTCTCTCTCCCTCTCTCTCTCTCCCTCCCTCCCCCTCTCCCTCTCCCTCTCCCTCTCCCTCTCCCTCTCCCTCTCTCTCTCTCTCTCTCTCTCTCTCTCTCTCTGTCTGTCTCTCTTTGGATCAGGCTTTTTTATCTTTTTCCTCCTCCTCCTCCTCCTCCTCTCCTCCTCCTCCTCCTCCTCCTTCTCCCCCTTCTCCTCCTCCTCCTCCTCCTCCTCCTCCTCCTCCTCCTCCTCCTCCTCTTCTTCTTCTTCTTCTTCTTCTTCTTCTTCTTCTTCTTCTTCTTCTTCTTCTTCTCTTTTCTTTCTTGTTCTTTAGAACCACGCTTCTAGTCTTTTGATTCTGTTTGTTTGTTTTTGTTCCCATTCATTTTCTCTTTTTGGTGGCTCAGGCCTCCCCCCTTTTTTCCAGGGTTACTTCAACAACAACAACAAAATTCAAAGCACACTTGGTTAAAAGTCCAAACACTCCACCACTGCAAGCAAAGAGGAACTCTGCAGGAGACTGATCAGAGGGAAAACTCAACATCAGAGTGTACATAGCATATACCATAAACACTTCCTGAAGTGCCAGGCCCTGGACAGTGTATGACCCCTTTTTAATATAATAGTGCTCGCAAGTGCAGGAAACATAACAAGCTTTTAAAACATGCAAAAGACAGAAACTTAGCCAAAATGATAAGATAAAGGAATTCTCCCCCAAAGAAAGGTAAAAAAAAATCATAGCCAGGGACTTGCTCACAACAGATATACACAATTTATCTGAAGAAGAATTTAGAACAGTTATAAGATTAGTAGCTACATTTGAAAGAAATAAAAAAAAAAAACATAGAAGACTCCAGAGAAACCCTTGTTGCAGAGAGCAAAGACCTAAGAACTAGTCAGGTTGAAATAAAAGATGCTTTAACTGAGATTCAAAGTAAACTGGATACAGTGACAATGAGCACTGAAGAAACAGAAGAGAGAATACGTGATGTACGAGGTGAAATTATGAAAAATAATAAAACTGAAAAAAGGGAGAGGAAATTATTAGATCATGAGGGCAAACTTAAAGAACTAAGTGATTCCATGAAATGAAACAACATCCATATCATAGGAGTCCCAGAAGAAGAGAAGGGAAAAGGAGCAGAAGGTTTGTTTGACCAAATTATAGCTGATAACTTCCCTAATCTGGGGAATCCCTGGGGAGGAGACAGGGATCCAAATCTAAGAGGCACAGAGTACTCCCCTCAAAATCAACGAAAACATGTCAACACCATGACATACCATAGTGAAACTTGCAAAATATAAAGAAAGAATTCTGAAAGCAGCTAGAGACAAAAGGTCCCTAACCTACAAGGGTAGACACATAAGGTTAGCAGCAGACCTTTCCACTGAAAAAGGGAGTGGCAAGAAATTTTCAATGTGCTAAATAGGAAAAATATGCAGCCAAGAATTCTTTATCCAGAAAGGCTGTCATTCAGAATGGAAGGAGAGATAAATGCTTTCCCAGACAAACAAAAACTAAAGGAATTCATGACCAGTATGCCAGCCTGCAAGAAATTTGAAGGGGGGTAGGGAAGACCAAGGCAACAAAGACTACAAAAAACCAGAGACATCACCAGAAACACCAACTCTACAGGTCGCACATGGCACTGAATTCATATCTTTCAGTAATCACTCTGAATGTAAATGGACTAAATGCTTCAATCAAAAGACATAGGGGATCAGAATGGATTAAAAAACAAAAACAACAAGATCTATCTTTGTGCTGCCTACAAGAAACTTATTTTAGACCTAAAGACACTTGCAGATTGAAAATGAGGGAATGGAGAACCATCTATCATGCTAATGGAGGTCAAAAGAAAGCTAGATTAGCCATACTTATATCGACAAGCTAGACTCTAAAACAAAGACTGTAACAAGAAATGATGAGGAAATCATATCATAATTAAGGGGTATGTCCATCAAGAAGATCTAACCTTTGTAAATATTTATGCCCTAACATGAAAAAACAAATATATAAATCAATTAATCACAAAGATAAATAAACTCATTGATAATAATACAAAAATAGTAAGGGACTTCAGCACCCCACTTACAACAATGAACAGGTCATCTAAGCAGAAAATCAACAAGGGAGCAATGACTTTGAATGACACACTGGACCAGATGGACTTAACAGATGTATTCAGAACATTTTATCCTAAAGCAGCATAATACACATTCTTTTCAAGTGCACATGGGACACTCTAGAAGAGATCACATACTGGGTCACAAATCAGCCCTTAACAGGTACAAAAAGATCAAGATCATACCATGCATATTTTCAGATCACAACACTATGAAACTTGAAATCAACCACAAGAAAATATTTGGAAAGGCCTCAAATATATGTAGGTTAAAGAAATCCTACTAAAGAATGAATAGGTTAACCAGGAAATTAAAAAATAAAGGGAAACAAATGAAAATGAAACAATGGCAATCCAAAATCTTTGGGATGAAGCAAAGCCAGTCCTAAGAGGAAGTTACATTGCAATTAAGGCCTATTTCAAGAAGCAATAAAGGTCCCAAATATACAACCTACCCTTAGACCTAAAAGAGCTAGAAAAGGAGCAGCAAATAAATCCTAAAACCAGCAGAAGAAGGGAAATAATGGAGATTAGAGAAATAAATCATACAGATCAACAACAAAAAACACAGTAGAACAGATAATGAAACAAAGATCTGGTTCTTTGAAAGAATAAACAAAATTGATAACCCCCAGCCAGACTTAAAAAGAAAAGAGAGAGGACCCAAATACATAAAAATCACAAATGAAAGAGGAGAGACCACAACCAACACCATAGAAACACAAACAATTATAAGAGAATACTATGAAAAATTATATGCCAACAAACTGGGCAATCTGGAAGAAATGGAGAAATTTCTAGAAACATATAAACTACCAAAACTGAAACAGGAAGAAATAGAAAATTGTAATAGGCCCTAACCAGCAAAGAAATTGATTCAGTAATAAAAAAAAACCTCCCGACAAATAATAGCCAGATGGCTTCCCAGGGGAATTCTGCCAGACATTTAAAGAAAAGTTAATACCTATTTTTCTCAAACTGTTCCAAAAAATAGAAATGGAAGGAAAGCTACCAAACTCATTCCATGAACCCAAGATTACCTCGATTCCAAAATCTGACAAAGACCCCACAAAATATCCCTAATGAACCTGGATGCAAAAATTCAACAATATGCTAGCAAATCAAATTAAACAGTACATTAAAAGAATTATTCACCATGATCAAGTGGGATTTATTCCTCTGCTGCAGGGCTGGTTCAACATCCACAAATTGATCAATGTGATACACCACATTTATTTTTTTTAAAAAAAGGATAAGAACCATTTGATCATCTGAAGATGCAGAAAGGCATTTGACAAAACACAACATCCTTTCTTGATAAAAATCCTCAAGAAAGTAGGGATAGAGGGAACATACATCAACATCATAAAGGGAATATATGAAACACCCACAGCTAATATCATCCTCAATGGAGAAAAACTGAGAGCTTTTCCCCTAATGTCAGGAACATGATAGGCATGTCCACTCTCACTATTGTTCAATATAGTACTGGAAGTTGTATCCTTAGCTATCAGACAACAAAAAGAAATAAAAAGGATATAAATTGGCAAAGAAGAAGTCAAACTTTCAACCTTCACAGATGACATGATAAAAAAACATGGAAAACCCAACAGACTCTGCCAAAAAGTTGCTAGAACTGATACATGAATTCAGCAAAGTTGCAGGATATAAAGTCAACATACAGAAATTGGTTGCATTTCTATACACCAATAATAAAGCAGCAGAAAGAGAAATCAAGGAATCGGTCCCATTTACAATTTCACCAAAAATCATAAGATACCTGGGGATAAACCTATCCAAAGAGGTAAAAGATCTGTACACTGAAAACTGTAGAACACTTATGAAAGAAACTGGAGAGGACACAAAGAAATGGAAAAAACACTCCATGCTCATGGATTGGAAGAAAAAATAATGTTAAAATGTCGATACTACCCAAAGCAATCTACATATTCAATGCAATACCTATCAAAATAACTCTAGCATTCTTCATAGAGCTAGAACAAATAAATCTAAAATTTGTATGGAGGCACAAAAGACCCTGACTAGACAAAATAATGATGAAAAAGAAAACCAAAGGTGGAGGCCTCACAATCCTGGACTTCAAGATGTATTACAAAACTGTAGTCATCAAGACAGTATGGTACTGGCACAAAAACAGACACTCAGATCAATGGAATGGAATAGAGAACCCAGAAATGGACCCACAAATGTATGGCCAACTAATCTTTGACAAAGCAGGAAAGAATATCCAATGGAAAAAAGACAGTTTCTTCAGCAAATCGTGCTGGGAAAACAATTGGACAGTGACATGCAGAAGAATGATACTGGACTACTTTCTTACATCATGCACAAAATTAAATTCAAAACAGATGAAAGATCTAAATGTGAGACAGGAAATCATTAAAATCCTAGAGGACAAAACAGGCAACAACCTCTTTGACCTTGGCTGGAGCAACTTCTTACTAGACATGTCTCTGGGGAGACAAGGGAAACAAAAGCAAAAATGAACTCTTGGTGCCTCATCAAGATAAAAAGCTTCTGCACAGTGAAGGAAACATTCAACAAAACTAAAGGGCACCTGACAGAATGAGAGAAGATGTTTGCAAATGACATTTCGGATAAAGGGTTACTACCCAAATCTATAAAGAACTTATCAAACTCGGCATCCAAAAATCAAATAATCCAGTGAGATAGATTTTGAAGTGATAACAGGGTAGGTGGAGAAGGTACCGAGCAGGGTGCAAAGAAAGCAAAACAAAACAAACAAACAAAAAAAAAAAAACAAAAAACAAGCGAACAAAAAAAACACACTGGAGACGTATGGGTTAAAAAGCAGGGAGGCCATGGTATTGAGCAGATCATAAACCTTTACTTGACGCACAAAGGAGGAGTCTGAGCCAAATGGCAAGTGGTCAGTGAATCAAGTAGGGTAGCTGGTTAGACGAAAATTAACAGAAACCAGCAGAGATAAAAGCTGGATCTCACAAAATAGCATAAAAGACAAAATTTTTGTATGTATATTTTTATAAAAATATGGAGTAGTAACATCACTAAGGATTAATCAGTGAGGATTAATGGGGTCAAATTCTAACTTTTCACACTTAATTATGATGAGTGATGGAGAAAGAAGAGATTATGTAAAAAAAATAACAGCTTTCAATTAGGTTCAAAGGGTGAAATTAAGCCTTCATAAAATGTTTAAGAGGGCAGGGGAGAGTTGTTTCCAACCTGTGCCTAGTGGGATGGACTCTGCAAAGAAGGGTGGCAAGGAGGGCCTTTTTGCCATCAATGAGGTGGTGACCAGAGAATATACCATCAACATGCACAAGTGCATCCTTCAGAGTCCCCCTTGGACACTCAGAGATTCAGAAATGTGCTGAGAAAGAGATTGGAACTTCAAATGTGCACATTGAGACAAGGCTTAACAAGGCTGCCTGGGCCAAGGGAATAAGGAATGTTTCCTACTGTACCTGTGTGTGGTTGTCCAGAAGTGAAGATGACGATTCACCAACCAACCTCTGTACATTCTTTACGAGTGTACGTGTCACCATTTTCAAAACTCTACAGAAAATCAATATGGATGGGAAGTAACCACTGTTTGTCAAAAAAAGTTATAAAACTGCACACACACACACACACACACGCACAAGGAGTGTAGGGGAGAGTGTTAATCATATATATGAAGTCTTAGAAAGTATAATGGAAAGTCTGGGAAGGAAGGAAAGCCCTTGAAAACCATTTGGAATGAATTTGCATCAACAAAATATGGAAGGAACTTGAGGTGAAGAATAATTATCAAAGGAATTTGTATATTGAGTGCTTAAAAGGAAAATAAGCAAATATGATATATATTTTGTTCTCACAAATTTGTGAATTATTTCTAGTTGGAAGTATGTTAAACTATTTAGTTAAATCACTGTACCATTTAGTTCTGGAATGGAGACTTTCAATTAATATTGTTTATGATCCTGACATTTTCTTATTAGGATTTTTTTTGGTTATATATTCAGCATAACACAAGAACTTTCTATTTACATTTGCCAAATCCATTATATTTATTAAAAATCCTCTTGTTATTTTAATGCGTGAAGGCAAAATGCCTTCTTATAACTTCTTTTTTAAGTAGGTTCCATGCTCAGCATGGAGCCCAACATGGGGCTTGAACTCATTACCCAGGTCAAGACCTGAGCTTCGATCAAGGGTCAGATGCTTAACCGACTGGCCACCCAGGTGCCCCAAAACACCTTCTTATAACTTTTGTTCAGAGTTAGATCTGAACTAAACTGGTGATAGATTTTATTGTTTTAGGAAAGAATGGCAAGATCAATGCTTCTCTTTTATAAATCTATGTAAAGGAGTTTTGCCAAGTGCTTTCATTTGTTAATCTTGCTCTAATGATGAAACAGTTTGCCATTTTTATAAATTACAGTGAACATGTTATTTTTCAGTCTATGCTTTAAATTTGATTTATTTTGTTAGTAAAAAAGTGTTAATTGAGGTATCACTACATATGTAATAACAAGTGACGGGCTTTTGGGGAATCATGAAAAACTTCATTGGGTATGCATGATCCATATACATAAATCAGTTTAAAAACAATATATTGAATTATGGAGAGTTAGTCATGTGCTATAGGTTATATTTCACTTAAAAATAACAGTTCAAACAGAATCAAATAATCAAAGTAGACATTTTGGGAAGGAACATTTGGAAATGATTTTTTTTTTACTGGTACTTGCGGCTCTTTTGAAAATCAGAACCTCTCTGTCATGAATACTGTCTTTTTGTTCACAATAAGTTGCAATAGAAATTTTAGCTATTAACACAAGCCTAGTAAGAAAATTAGATGAGTAGAATTTTTTTTTAGGAATGTTAGTGAAAAAGCTTGAGGTTTTTTTTGTTTGTTTTGTTTTGTTTTCTGTTTTTTTTTTAATCAGCTTTTTAACTTTTGGCAATTTCATTTTGTATGGAAATAATAACTAGTATAAATATGAAGATTAAATAATCTGTGTTGCCATTCAATGTAGGTTAACAAATACATTGCTGAGAAAATGAAGATGTGATTCTCATCTCCAGAGCCAAATGGCCAGCAATATTTATTATTGTTATTTGGACTCCATGTGTTGGAACTGTTTTATGACGGTGGAGAACAGACCGTGTTGCTGCTTGAAAAACTCAACAGTGGGAACTGAATTCTACTGCAAAATCTAGGAGGTTTTACCTTTTAATTTGGTTTTATTCATGAGCACCTGTTGTAAATATATGTTACCTGCACTGTTGCTACTAAGTATATGGAGCACCATATGTGAAATATATGGGAAAGAATAAAAGACTAGAGAACAAATGGGAACAATAAAATGGTGGTCTTCTGCAGCTTCTTCTAAGTTTCTCAGCATAGGAAGAAAAGAAGGTTATTCCATTTTCATAATACACACCAAAACATGGTGTATCCCCAAATTGTAGTGTTAGCAAATATGGGGCAACAGAAATGATCACACTTAACTTAGACCAGTAAAAATTGATATTTAAAGTCAAACACCCATAAAATCCTTTTATTATATGTTTGGTAGTTTCTTACAAAATTTTAAGAAGTTATTGTGTTGCCTTTGGTAACTTCTTGTAAATTCAAGACGAGTTTTTTTTTTTTTTTTTTTTACCAAAAAAATGAAGGATTCCCTCATATTCTGAATCAAAGTTGAAATTTTGATGTCCTTATTGAATGTTCTCTTACCTCATTCTAAAGTTCAGTTAACAACATGCACTTGGTCTGCTACTCAGGGGTCAGGAAACCTAGTTGAGCAGATGGCTGATTGTTAATCAGCCAGTGACAATGCAGATTCTGCAGAAATCTGCTTTGTAATGGTGTACCCCCCTACCCCTGCATTATATATATACCTTCCCTTGGTGATGGAGAGACCTCTAGAACTGTATATTCCTTTCTAAATGTGTACACCTTTCTCTGGAGTTTTATTTTCTTTACAAGGGCCATATATCACATGGGGAAAATGTTACTCAGAATTCTAATTCTTAATAAGCTCAGAGAACACATAGCCTGACCACATTTGGGTGGATGTTAGCGGTCTTACCCGCCCAGCAATATCCTGATTCGGTTTATCT
The DNA here is from genome assembly GCF_027475565.1 of Acinonyx jubatus. Classification (NCBI taxonomy): domain Eukaryota; kingdom Metazoa; phylum Chordata; class Mammalia; order Carnivora; family Felidae; genus Acinonyx; species Acinonyx jubatus. The sequence continues at coordinate 33,222,546 of NC_069380.1, read as the reverse complement.
TGAGGAAGCAATCAAGAACCTTACACAAAGCGACTCCGTTATCTCTGGAAATACAGGAACAAGCTCAACATGTTCTCCTAAATCCCATTCCCGGGCATAACCTGTGCGATACTTTAAGACACATTTGACTTCAACAATTCCTTCAGTGGCTGCCATTATTTTCATTCAAGAAGTTCTGAATTCAATAACTAATCATAGCCATAGACTAACCCTTCCTGATTTTATACATTTTAACATATTCTACGTTCTTACATTTTTACATGAAAATCATTTTACATTTCTTATTCAAATTAAATTTTATATTCCAATAGAACAATCTAAGTTGGGTGTGAATTCCTAACCTAAAACTATTTCTCGCTCTGTATTATTTCTTTGTTCTTTCATTCTGGCATATCACAGTTAGAAATGTCTTCCTTTCTTAAGAAAAAGACTATGGGGGTGCCTTGTGGTATTGAGCATTCGACTTCAGCTCAGGTCAGGATCTCATGGTTGGTGAGTTCAAGCCCTGCATTGGGCTCTCTGCTATTGGCACAGAGCCTACTTTGGATACTCTGTCCCCCTCTCTCTCTGCCCCATCCCTGCTCATGCTCTCTCTCTCTCTTTCTTTGAAAAAAAAAAAATAAATGAACATTAAAAAAAAAGGAAAAGACTATAATTTGTGTGTAATTTAAGATTCAGTTATTTCACAGCATTATGTGTAACTCCTTTTTTGAAGCTACAAAGTGTTTATATAATTTTGTTTATATTTATAAACTTATATGACTATTATATATTTTCATGTACAATTAAAATATTATTCTAAGTTTAAGATTTCGTGTTTCCAAAATCAGGAGTCCTGTCTACAATAATCACTTTCAATAGAAGAAAGGCCAGGTGTGTGCAGAAAAACGCAATATTTAAATATAGAATGCAGATTGTGTCCATATCTTATCCTTTAAATATCCTGAGAAAGTATATAATTAAAATTATGTTTTATTTTCACATAAAGAACTGGTAAGTAAAGTAAGTATAAAGGAAACTGATAAAAATGTCGAAGTGTGCAATTCTGGATCTCAGTGCCTGGGTTGTTACTTTGTCTCAGACTGTATACGCTCTGAAGTGAAGAGTGGATTACTTTCAACTAAGAAGTAAACAGTTACTCCTGGTTAGATTCTACCTTTATGGCACTCCTTTGGTTGTGTTCAGAAAGGGAGCACAATTGACTAGAAGGGAAATAAATACATGCTGTAAGATGTGGCAATCTTTTGCAGTCAGTGTTGTTTTCTTGGACCTATATTGTACTGTAGGAAGGACGAGTAAAAGTGCATCCCAATAATTGCAGTGTGGTAAATCAACTTCAATATAAGAAATGAACCTAAATATAAAAAGTCAAGAAAATGTCTTAGCTCAATAATTAATAATTTCACAGAGCCAGCTCAGGGAAATTGTATAAAAGTTAGTGAAATTTGGTTGGGGGTTTCCCATAACCTCCACCCTTCTAATACACTTTACCCACTGTCCGTTGACATATTGATGCCCTTCTGTCCCAGGCCCTATTCTGGTATTTATCTCCATATGCTGTCTATTTCTTCTGGAGTTTTTTCAGGAATGGTGATAACTACTACACCAGAGTTTTGACTTTACATAGACTTTGGAAGGGTTTAAGGGATGCTGGGAGTCACCAGATAATACTAATAGGGTGTATATCAAGTCAAAACTATTTTACAAGACTAAGATTCTTTGGTGGAGTTTCCCAAAGGATATGTGACATATTATTACAGTAGGTTGAATGCAGAGCTGATATGACAATCCAATTGTCTTCCATTAATCCAGCCACTAAAGAGATTTATAAAAATGTAAAGCAATGAACTCCTCTAACCATTCTTTTTGTTTTGGAAAATACATGTAGGCAGTGTATGTAAATGCCTTACATTAATCTTTGATAGCTGAACAATCCATTTCATTTTATTTATTATTAAAAATTTTTTTCAACATCTATTCATTTATGAGAAACAGAGCACAAGTGGGGGAGGGGCAGAGGGAGAAAGAGAAAGAGAGAGAGAGAGAGAGAGAGAGAGAGAGAGAGAGAGAATCTGAAGCAGGCTCCAGGCTCTGAGCTGTCAGCACAGAGCCTCATGCGGGGCTTGAACCCGAGATCATGACATGAGCTGAAATCAGAGGCTTAACCACCTGAGCTGCCCAGGCACCCCAAGGAATCCATTTTGAAGATATTTATCTAGAATAAGCATGTTGCCAGCAGAGCCAGGATACCTCACCCATGAAGTCCCCCTGTTAAAAAACTAGATAAGCTAGATAATTGATGGCTACAGCTTTTCCCTTCCCTGAACTTTAATTCCTACTTTTATGTTTTAAATTCTCCAATAAGGGCAACCACTCCTTTACCCCAATAAAGGCAGAATGCCAAGTCTATTCTGTCTCTACCTCTCAGTGTGGCCCCAAGCATACCTGGTACACTTCAAAACTTGTGAATAATAAACTCTGTTTTTGTTTTTGTTTTTCCAAAGTTCCCTGATGGTTGTTGCTGAGATGTGTCTTGCAATCACAATAAGAACCACAAAGGCTGGTCTACTCACAACATTGGTTTTGGTTGGGAATTGTCTATGGTGGCTCCCACGAGTAGCAGGAACCCAGGTGAGTGTCCACAGACATCGTGATAGATAGCATCACTATCACTCTGCTGAGACTGATACAAAACAATTTTTTTCCATTAAAAGTATGGGATGTAGGTTAATGTATAATTGGTTTACTCTTGTTGTTTTAAAAGCGATCAATAAATATTTATAAAAGGTATCAGTTGAATTTCTAGTACTAAATAAAGAGAGCTATAACCTGCATAAGCAAGAGTTCCTTAGGGTGCTTATACATTTTAAGAATGTAAAGGGATCCTGAGACCAAAAATTGGAGAATCACGGTACTGTGGTAGACAGTTTGAAACACTGCGTAGTGTTGAATGGGGTATTAAGTGAATAATATTTCAGTTAATAAATTTGTATATTCCGGGAGCCTCCTGGAATATTGATGCTTTGTCCCAAAGTAATAAACTGAAGTATGATTTAAAAAATTGTGGCAAGCTATGAAGCAGATTTTATGGTGGGTCTGAGGGAGGAAGGTGGTCAGGACAGACGACTCCCATTCTATAATAGAAGAGGAATCTATTTACTTGTTTCAGAGCTGGCACTGATGGATTTTCAGATTCAGAATGCAGTTCACTGATTCTACCCTGGTTTGGGGTTTGTTCTTTAAAAGTAGAGCAGGTAGCAGATGGAACCCCATGTGTCTTAAACCATTTTCTGAACTTGTGAATGTTTTTTCTGTTCTTAAAGGATCACTATAATTACATGTGCTATTTTGGTTAGTTCTATGGAGGAAAAAAAATTTCCGATATACGTCAAAAAACCTTGTTCTAATTTTATTTATTTAGTTATTAAAGCATGATGACATTACTGAAGCTACCTGAATACTTAAATTTTATTAAGCAATTTTTTCTAGGACTGAATATATTTCTTCTGGTAAATGTAAATAATGTATCAGGTGAACTGTAAATATAAAATGTAAACAGTAAAAATGTACGTATTCAATTTAATTATGTGGAGTCTTTATTGAAAATCATATTAACCATTCCTTGAAAGCTTGATGAAAATGGGCTTTGAACTGCCCAGGTGGAAAATTTTAAATACAACAAAACATAAAAACAAACAAACAAACAAACAAACAAAAACAATATTGGATCGAAACACTAAAAAGATATATACTGAATGGCCTATTTGTAAAAACATTGTAAATGATGAAAACTTTAGTTTAAATATGGCTAGCACATTTTATGCTCAATATTTTTATTTTAGTTTGCAGATACTGTCCGTGAATTGCAAATGTACTTTGTACTGCCCATTTGGTCCAAACCTTTAAAATAAATAAAATAAAGGTAGTTTTAAACTTACATAAATTAAAACACTTTATTGTATATATGTATTATATATATATATATTTCATGTTTTATATGTATATGTATATTTTATATATGTATATTTTATTTATATATCTATTATTTTTATATTTTATTAATATATTTATTAACCCATACTTTTTTATTTTAGGTATGCATTATATTTTATAATTTTCTTTATTTTACATATATATTATATTTATATTTTATTTATATAATATATATCCATACTGCATTATGGGGAAAATTAAATATATTCTCAATCTTTACTTTTTTATTTTTTTATTTTTATTTTTTAATGTTTATGTATTTTTTTTAATTTTATTTAATTTTATTTTCTTTAATGTTTATTTATTTTTGAGAGAGACAGAGACAGAGTGTGAACAGGGGTGGGGCAGAGAGAGAGGGAGACACAGAATCTGAAATAAGCTCCAGGCTCTGAGCTGCCAGCACAGAGCCCTATGCAGGGCTCAAACTCATGAACCGTAAGATCATGACCTGAGCTGAAGTCTGACGCTCAATGCATTGAGCCACCCAAGCAACCCCTATTCTCAGTTCATTAAAGGAGTAAAGAAAATATTCTACTTTTGTTTTCCTAAATATTTGTTCAGTGAAAAACTGTTCTATGGAGGGGCACCTGGGCGGCTCAGTTGATAAAGCGTCCAACTACGGCCTAGGTCCTGATCTCCCCCTTCCCAAGTTTAAGCCCTGCATTGGGATCTGTGCTGACAGCTCGGAGCCTTAGAGCCTATTTCAGAATCTGTTCACACTCTTTCTCTCTCTCTCAAAAATAAATAAACATTAAAAAAAAAAAGCAGCTGTTCCTGTGGAATTTTTTTTCCCCATGGAATTTTATAAAAGTTCACTTAAGGGGCGCCTGGGTGGCTCAGTCGGTTGAGCATCCCACTTTGGCTCAGGTCATGATCTCTCGGTTTGTGACTCCCTGCCCTGCTTGGGCTTTGTGCTGACAACTCGGAGCCTGGAGCCTGCTTCGGATTCTGTCTCCTTCTCTCTCTGCCCCTCCCCCACTTGCGCTCTGTCTGTCTCTGTCTATCAAAAATAAATAAATGTAATAAAATTTTTTTTAAAAAGTTCAGCTAAAAAATATTTTTTAGGAAATAAGCCTGGGGAATATTATATATTTGTTTTTTCTTGGAGAATTAAATGCACATTAAGTCTCAGAACTGTTTCAATAAAGAGATATGTATTTTGTGTGTGTGTGTGTGTGTGTGTGTGTGTGTGTGTGTGTGTGTAATTTGATCTTGGAAACACTTGTTTTGGAACATCAATTAATGATTCCAAATTATATATTTAGACATCTAATAAAACTGAATTGGAGTGCTCTTTAAGATTATTATAGTTGCTTTTGATTTGAGTAAAACTTGAATTTGGCATTTCTAAATTTCTTCTTGCCTGACATTAAGAAAGAAAAAAATGCCTGGATGGCTCAGTTGGTTAGGTGTCTGACTCTTGATTTTGGCTCAGGTCATTATTTCATGATTCGTGGAATTGAGCCCTGCATTGGGTTCTGTGTGTATAGTGCAGAGGCTGCCTGGGATTCTCTCTCTGTCTCTCTTTGACCATCCCCTGCTCATTCGCTCTTTTTCTTTCTCTCTCTCTCTCAAAGTAGTAAACATTAAAAAAAGAAAAAAATTATCTTGCTTACACAAGAAAAAAAGCAGATTCTGTAAGAGTGCTTTGTGAATTACTTTCATCTAGGCAAATATAAAATATGTTAGATAACAGAAATATAGTGACTATGCATTATTCAAATATAAAGCTGTAAAAATACTCTAAGAATTGAAGTATCTAGCATTGTAAGTATTTTTAAGAATTGAAGTATCTATAATTTTTTTTAATAATTAAAGTATCTAAGAATTGAAATATCATAAAGTATTTTGTAAGAATTGAAGTATGCTGGAGATAGCTAAATTTTTTAGTTGTGGAACTATTATTTTATTAACCGAAAAAAGAAGAGGAACAACTTTCACTAAACTGGTTATAGTACATAAGTAGCGTATTAAAATAGTAAATATCACTCAGAAGGAAAACATTTTTCTTCGTCTTGCCAAATTTCATACAGAGGTCCAATATATTTTGTGTGACATACATCTTACTCAAGCTTAGCAGACTTAGTGATTATAATAATAATAGGTTTTATACAAATTAAATGAATATAAAATAGTAAAAAAAAAACTATAGTTGGGTTTATTTACTGCATAGTTTAGTATAAATTACAATAAATTTTAGAAAATATTACTGTGGGTGTTGTGCTTTAGAGTTCAGCAAACTAGAGATAACAGAGATATATGTTATATGCTTATTGTATCATTTTTACAAGATTCTTTTTTAATTCATTATTCAGAAGATTTAGAAACCAATAATACACTGTACTAAAATTGCTTTTCTTCTTTCATCATGAAAGGACACACTAAGAATAATTAGGAATTGCATTGTAATTTAGTTGTAATGTATATTTCAACTTAACTGACATTTATTTTTGTTCCTGAATTGTACATGAAGTTATTAGGGAAAATAGGCTAAGGAATTTAGCATGTTCTGTGTTTCAGGAACTGAATACTGTTGCCTCAGTGATGATGTTTACATTATAGTTGGTGATATTCTTAATAGGGTCATTATGCATACTGTGAACTCATTGGTCTGTTTTATAGTATAATTCTGGCAAGACTGACCTGAAAGTAAAGTTAATTTTACTGTATTAGTTATGACTTTCAATGCTAAAGAGCAGAAACCCAACTCAACCTGCCTTTAAGAAGCGAAATAATTTAATATCTTATACAACCAGGAAGTCCAGGGGTTGTTTTGGTTTCAGGAACAATTGGATCCAGGGACTGAGATATTTCATTAGGAATTAATCTTTCTTTATTTTATGACTCGCTTACCTGTCTTTGGCATGATTCCCAGGCAAACTCTTTGCAAATATTGTCATTAAATATAGCCATCAGCAGCTTCAGAATTCCACCTTTGTGTTTTGGCAACTTCAGTGGAAAAAGCAAACTTCTTTACAAATATTTCAAGTAATAGACTCTATACGGTTCTTGTTGACTTGGCTGCAACATACCTATCCCTGAGTCAACCACTGTAGCCAACCACTTGTCTGTGTTTTGTGATCCAGGAGTTTGGATGTGAGCCAGTTCTGCAAGTGGCCAAATACTGAGAATGAGGAAGGAACATTTCACCCAAGGAACATCACAGAGACTCCACCAGAATAAAGCTGGGTAAATGTTAGGCTAAAACCATTCACGTCCGCATAACTTTAATAATAAGTTACTACATTTATGCAGCTGAAAAACTGCATCCGTCATGTACATTAGGCACTAGACACTGCTGACATTATAAATTAACTTGTACACATACACACTGAAAAGTAAGTTTTGTAAGCAATGTGCTTTTCTATAGAAACATATCTCAGGTTCAATGTGAGCTATATTTACATCTTAGAAAAGAAGCCTTCTATGAAACTGACATCAGCAACTTCAATTCTTTCAATGTTGCAGATAGAAAAGAGTCTGCACACTTTGACGATTTGTGTAACACTCTGATTTCTATAATAAACGGAAATAAAGATCAAATAGTAGCCACTCTAGGATTAATAGTGCATCAAATGAGACAGTCAGCATATTGCACATGAATACACGGAAGCATATATTTTTCAGGAGCCAACATATTATCCATTACCAAACAAGTTATGGCTACCATAACCTTAAAAAAGCAAGAAGAAAGGTGCTGACATTCTGGAATATAAAGCTATGTTATAACCTAAAATACACTCCTATTACTCAATTTTCAAGGGTATCTGTGTATCCTAATTTAAAAGTAATATACTTTTTATTTTTCAAATAAATGTTGATGCCTAATCTCAGCTCTGGGAAGGATTCACCGATAAAATTCAGTAGTTTATTTTTAATCATTATGTGCTAGCTACCCTAGCATAAGGTAAAACAGCAAACCTGGTGTTTTGGTGTAAAATACACCAAAGTTGGTTTTTCCAAATGGCCCACAGCCCACTACCATTTATCAGCACAAAAAAAGGCACTGAACACTGGTGCAATTCAAAATATATGATAATAGGTGTATTACAAAGTATTGAGGGAATCTACATGAGATGAAAGTTATTCCATATCTGGATGGGTAGAGGGAACAGGATGAGTAGATGACATTTAAATATTTTTTTTGTAATATAAATGGAAACATGTCAGGTGAAGAGAGACTACATTATATTATGAAAGATTATATTGAAAGATTGCATGGAGGTATGCAGGGATAAAGCATTTCAGTAGATTTGCTTATTTAGTGTCTATGATATTTGAAGGAAAACATGAAATTTCTGAGAAGCTTGTGCTAGTACTGATATAACAGTCTGAGAGCTTGGGCTTTATCCTGTAGATAAACATTTGGAACTCAGAAACTCTTTACACTCTTAAAACAATTGATGACGCCAAAGGTTCTTAGTCTAGTTGGGTAATTTAGGTGGATAGTGTCCGTGGTAGAAATTAAAACTGAAAACATGTTAAAATACATATTTAATATTTTTAACTGGTCATGGAGATCTTCCATGTATTGGCACATTTCAATTTAGAGCCAAGAATTACGTTCATTAATATAATTACCAGACTTTTCTTTTTAAGTTTTTAAGTCTTTAGAAACCATGACAGACACAAGTTTTACAGAACTCTAATTTTCACTTAAGAGCATGCATTTTAACATTGATATCAGATACTGTCATTTGTGTTCCTTCGAGTGACTATCTTGGTTTATTTTCAAGAAAATATCTGCCAAATACTCACATCTGCATAGTTTAGCTCTGTCGTACTTTTGGTGTTCAATTAAAATGTGAGTAGTTCAGCTCAGACTGCAGTCACTCATGTATTTTCCTCAAGACAACTGTTATATGGTATGCAACAGATGTTCTTTTATGTTTACTTCTCATCTTTTTTCAGTATAATGAAAAGAGGTATATTTAAGATCAAGATTTAATACAGTTGATATTTTGTCTTATTTTATCAGGGGCATTCTTTTTTTTAAATGTTTATTTGGCGGGGGAGAGAGAGAGAGAGAGAGATACAGAGTACCAGTGGGGGAGGGGTGGAGAGAGAGGGAAGGAGACACAGAATCTGAAGCAGTCTCCAGGCTCTGAGCTGTCAGCACAGAGCCTGACACAGGGCTTGAACCCACAAATCATGAGATCATGACCTGAGCCGAAGTTGGATGCTTAAATGACTGAGTCACCCAGGTGCCCCATCAAGGGCGCTCTTAAATGATTCTATGAAACAGTCCCTTTAGAAAATGAATCGGAGGGTGTGGTAGTGAAGAATATGATTTCCACGATACTTTTGTACCATTGGCTTGATTCATGCCAACGTACATACAATTTTGCCCAACATTACTTAAAAAAAATGTTTAGTTTATTTTTCGAGAGAGAAAAAGAGAGAGAGCAGAGAAGGGGCCAAGAGAGAGGGAGAGAGAGAATCCCAAGCAGGCTCCATGCCATCTGCACAGAGCCCAATGCGGGGCTTGAACCAACTAACTGTGAGATCATGACCTGAGCCAAATCAAGATTTGGACGCTTAACCAACTAAGCCACACAGGCACCCTCCAACATTACTTTTGCTTCAGTAGTACAAAGGTCAACACAGTTAAAAGGTGTGATCATTTTAAATATTATTATGAAGATATTTGTGACCTCACAGACCACCTGGAAGCACTAGTTAATAAGAAATATATAATGAGATATTAATAAGTAGTAGGAAATATGATTGGGAAGGCAAAGGGTGCTATAGAAACTCAGACTTTAGCTATACCGTAGATGAACTCATAGGAGGCTAGCTGGATATTTCCTCTGCTAGTTGTGCACTTTGTAGTCCTACTGCCTGGAGTCTTTGTCAGTATTCCTTAGCACCCAATACATGCTGTGATGTGGAACAGGTGCTTAAAAATGGAGGGATGAATCAACAAACCAATGAAAATCCTCAAGAAACAAAGCCAAGAATAAAAATCCAGAGAAGATAGCATTAATGGAGATGGCAAACAAGAATGTAAAAGCAGATGATATTAGTAACTGATCCAGAGATAGGCTGAATAGTACAAAGTCGTCTCTGCAAAACTTGATTCTAAGAAATAATGTGTAATGTCATCATATAGGCAGCATTATAAAGGAATGATGAAGGGATACTTTATGTATTAATATTAGGAAAATTAACTAGAATGTGAAAATAATTTAGTCTCACACAATATAAAAAATAAATGGGAAATTGTTAATATTAACAGCAAGAAGAAACTAGCAGTAAAACATATACCTATAGTCAAGCAAGGAGTTTCTAAGCATGAAATCAAGGGGAAAAAGCCAACAGGAAAATGATGACAAATCTTACAAAATAAAAATAAGAATCTCAAATGTTGGAAAATAAGATATAATAAAAATACATATATATTTGTTTATCTCTTCCTACTTCCATGGTCAGCATCCTGAAAAGAGTGAAAGAACATATAAGGATGCGCTACAAGAAAAAAAACAAAACAAAACACTTCCTAGTTGCCACAATATAAAGAGAAGTGGTATTTCTATTGTATGTTTCATTGACATCATATTCTGTCCCAACCTCTTTACATTCATTTTATCATTAAATACTAATTCGTGGAAATATAAACAGAAAGTTTTTTTTTTATTAAAGTATAGCTGACATACAATGTTATATTAGTTTCAGGCGTATAACAGAGTGATTCAACAGTTCTATGCACTGCATTATGCACGGCTCACCATGAGAAGTATAGTTATTGTCCTCATCATACACAGTTATTACAGTATTACTGGCTATATTCCCTGTGCTGTCCTTTTCATCACCATAGCTTATTTATTTTATAATTTGAACTTTTACCTCTTAATCCCCTTTACCTATTTTGCCCATCCTCTCATCCCTCTTGAATGACTGCTAAGAAAGATATTTTGCTAGTAAGATTTAAAGTCAAATCTTGTTAGTAAACACATCTGAATGAAAGCTCAGGGAGAAAACTATTTTCCTATCTAATTAAAAATGTTGAAAATAGCCACTACTCAATGGGAATGAATGAGGTGAAAAACTGTTTCAACTCACTGCTTTTGTGAGGGTAGTTTAATTTTTCTTTGCTTTTAATTGTTTCTGTGTATTCCAAATCTACAGTGAATATTAGTACTTTATATTTATCATAAAATATAAATGACTGATAAGAGACATAGAAGGGAAATAGATAAAATTAGTATCTATGAAGAAAATAGAAAACAATTGTGTAAACCTCATGTAGTCCATTAACATTGGCAAATGCTATGTGTGTGAAGACAGGTGAGATTCAAGCACCAAGTATGTGGTTATTAATGACATTTTTTAGAGAAATTTTCTGATTACCAATTGTCTCAGTTCTCTATGTTGTTGAAGTATGTGTGTGTGATGTGTGTGTGTGCGTGTGTGTGTGTATGTGTGTGTGCGCGCGTGTGAGAGAGAGAAAGATAATCAACTCAAATAATAAATAATGAACACCTTCCTCATTTAGATAAATTTCCTGATGTTCTCTTGCTATGGAAAATTGGAGGACGTTTCTCTATAATATTCAGACTGATGCTTAACCATCTCCCTGTCTAAAACGTATCCTCTTCTGTAGTTAGCCATATTAATTTTCCTCCTGAGTGATTTTGATATTATATTTGTGCTTATTTTCACATCAGTGTTTATAATTGAATGCTTAATATTATTTCTGAGTATGCATTTGTTAAAATAATGGGCACCATATATCTAATGAATTTTAATTGAAGAAATGATAAATATGTGTCCAATAGACATAAAAATGTCAAATGTGAGTACCTCAAATGCTTTCCTTGTAGTATATTAAACGACAATGTGAACCAGAGACCTATGTCCAGTAATGTTAAACATTCAAACTATTTTTATTTTTTTCCAATCTTTCCTCTTATATTTTTTCTTTTTCCCCTTACTATCTTTAGAATATGAAAATCATAAACTTCATGTATTTGTTGGCAGTAAGGACATAAACAGGAAACAATTTTATAAAGGGATAATAAAGTAACTACAGTCTTAGTGATTCATCAAGTAAGGTAAAAAGTTCTCTACAGGTAATTAAAAATGATCAGCTGGATTCTTCCATCTGTTCTGGGAGCATGAATTCCCTGCTCTCCAAGAAATACTTGTTTTGCTTTTCCCCCTCCAGGAGCCTGCATTTTACTCAATGAAAAGCAACATGAACAGTGTAATTTGGGAAGGTCTGATAAATTTCATATATTCATCTTTCATTACCCTTATTCTATGTTAATAAGTAATTAAAGGCCAACTTATATTGGCACTTAATTATCTTGGGTAATGAACAGATACACAATAACAGTTTATCAGCAAATGAATATATGTCAAATATGTCCACTCTTCTCTTTTTCAAGTATCACAAAACTTCCATACCATCATCGTGTTTCTCCTAACTGAAATATCCAATTTCACTCCTGCAAGCCCATATTTAGGAGATAACACAGGAGGACATTTATATAACCAGAGTTTTAAATGACTATTGAGATAAACAAATATAAAAATTTGAAAGCAAAATTCATGAAAAAAAAAGATAAATTAGACTTCATTAATTGTGACAAATATACCATACTAACGTAATGAATTAATAATAGGGGAAAATGGGTGTGAGATATGTGGGAACTCTGTAGTATATTGACAAATTTTCTATAAATCTATAGGTTCTAAAATAAAACATTTATTTTGGAGAAAGATCAGCACTTTCAAATGCAAAAAGTTTGATGTCATTCTTTACTGAAATCCTTTCTTTTACTATGTTTAAAATAAAAAGTCCATTAATATGATTTGTGAGATTCTCTAACACAGTTAGTAACACCCTGAATGATATAGTCCTGATCTCTCCCTCCAGCCCTTTCTTTTTTTTTTTTAACGTTTATTTATTTTTGAGACAGAGAGAGACAGAGCATGAACAGGGGATGGGCAGAGAGAGAGGGAGACACAGAATCTGAAACGTCCAGCCCTTTCTTGAAGGGCTCACCATGTTAATGCACACCGTGATCCTGCTTCCCTGGTCTACAGCCACTCGCTTTCTCGCTGAAATATTCACTCATTGGCTTGTAAGTGGGAGTGATATACGTCACTTCTAAGCTAGCCAGGAGCTTTTCCCAGTGCTTCATTCCATTTCTGCCTTCTGGCTGAATGGAATGAAAATGACAATGACAGTCTTGCAGACCACCTGTTGAAGATGAGAGAGTCTTCCTCAGCCTGAGTCCCTGAGTCACTGTGATGTCAAGCCTTAATGGACTTGAAATGTTACATCAAAAAGAAATTATTTTTGTGCAGGCACTAAATGCTGGGCGTCTATTTTTGTTATGGTAGCTTAGCCTTCCAGAACTGACACAAAGTTGTAATGAAAATTTAGTGATATAATATGTATCAAGTTCATGGAACAAAGACTGGCACATAGTAAACATTATATAACCTATTGTCCTTATCATGACTTTTAAAAGGGTACGGAATTTACCTGGTATGGTTTTTTGTGTTGCATGTGTGTTTATCTTCTAGGTGTAAGGTGAAAACCTGATATATTTTAAGGGGTTGGCTGCAGAATCTGTACCTGACGGATCGTCTCATATTCTACAGCTGTTCTTAATGCCGTTTACTTAGTAAGGTGCTGAACTCATGAGTGGAGCTAAGGTAGTTTCTACTGATATTCTTAAAGTTGCAATGTGTGTTAAGTTTATATAATTTATAAGAATTATTTTCTTGAACATGACTCATGTATAATTTCAAAATCACACTATTAATAATTTGTGGACATTTTATCTCATTTAAGGGTAGTTTTTCATTATATTTGTGGAGACTTCCAAGTTTTTAAAGCAGAATAGGACATTGTAACATTCAGAGATCAGGTTTTCCAAATTTATGAAACTAATAGATTTATTCTTAATTTCTTTTTTCTCCCTTCCTCCATTTCTTCCTCCCTCCCTCACTCTCTTTCTCCTTTCTTTCTTTCTTTCTTTCTTTCTTTCTTTCTTTCTTTCTTTCTCTCTCTCCCTCCCTCCCTCCCTCCCTCCCTCCCTTCCTTCCTTCCTTCCTTCCTTTCCCCAACAACCACTTATCCCTTCTGTTGTTGAAAGGAGTTAAAGATGAAGCCATCTATGAGTTGACAGCAAATATGAAAGTTTTAAAATGTCTCCACAATATCAGGATATATTTTATAGCTACATTATTTCCAGAACAGAAACAATTTTTTTTTGTTGAAAGTTAATGCTAGGCCAATATAAACTATTAAGTCTTTCCCTAAATATGTGTCCATTATCCTGTATACAAATCCATAGAGATGAAAGAGAGGAAAAGCTCCTGCTGCAATGTGGTTGGTGTTAGAATAAGTAACAAATCATTGCATTACGAAGAATAAACTTTTTTAATAATCAAGAATAATCATGAACAGACTTTTCTCTAGAGTGTACCCAGCTATAAGAGGGTAAGTAAGACATCATTCATTTGTTTGAATAATATGGACATTTGCCTCAGGTTTTCTATTTATTTATTTATTTATTTATTTATTTATTTATATTTTTACGTTTATTTACTTTTGAGACAGAGAGAGAGCATGAACAGGGGAGGGTCAGAGAGAGAGGGAGACACAGAATCTGAAACAGGCTCCAGGCTCTGAGCTGTCAGCACAGAGCCCGACGTGGGGCTGGAACTCACGGACTGCGAGATCATGACCTGAGCCGAAGTCGGTCGCCCAACTGACTGAGCCACCCAGGCACCCCTCAGGTTTTCTATTTATATAACCTATGGGAAAGTGTTTTGCAAAGCAATGTGGTAGTATGGAAACGGAGCTGTTTCTTTAATAGTGAGATTTAAGTTCCATATCTGGGACGTATCTTGATTAAGTTAACAAATCTAATGGAAGTTTTTACTACTACTGTATGTATGTGTGTGTGTGTGTGTGTGTGTGTGTGTATGTATATATGTAAATACACTCACACACACACACATATATATATAATTCTATCAAGAACCTAAAATATTACAGTTGCTTACATGTCAGCCATGCTTCCACTTTTGTTCAGTTTTATTGCAAGTATTTGAATTTAAAAAAAATGTATTTCTAAAAGATGCTGTTGAAATCAGCCATTTAACTTTACTTTTCTGAGTTGATAAAAACAAAGAAAATTAGGAATATATTAACATTGGTTAATATAGCTTTTAATAGAATCTCTTTATTATATTTGTTCAATTTTTTAATTTTTATTTTTTATAATTCCATGTTTTTTTTTTCATTCTGATTTCAATCCACATATTACAGTAGAACTCTCAAAAACCCCCATAGTCAATACATGAAACATAGAGTTTATTAATGGGATCACAGAAAAAAAAATCTCAGTTGTCACTAAAAATTCAAACGGAGTTCTCTAGATCACAAATTGTTTCCATATCTTAGATAAAAAAAAAATTGTTAAAGCATACAATTAAAATCAGTAAAGGTATTTGAAAATTAGAAACACAAAATTTAAGATAAGAAGTTTTTAAAATAGAAATCAGGAACCAGAGTGGGGGCATGACGGGAAGTAGGAAAAGTAGGAATAAGGACCCAAACCTTGCAGCATTGTCAATCTCTGTAAATCACCTAAAGCATCACCATTATTGTTACCGCTATCAGCTACAGCACCACGATCCCCCGCCATCATCATCGCCAATCATCCTGTAGCAGAGAGAGACTATTTCACATAGAAATGCTATATGAAATTAAGGGAAGGTAAATTTGAAAGAATTCTCAACTTATTAATGAGAGGCACTTACTCTGAGTAAATATTTTCCCAAAGTTGAATGCGGTAATTAACTTTCCCCTTAACTGAAGGATGAGAACAAACTCAAGAATATGAACTTGGTTTAGAGATGAAAGAATATGTTAAACATTAGCATCGTTATTATTCATGAACTTGAGGGTACATAAAGAAAATTATTGTGCCAAGAGGAGAGTGAATGAAGAGAGGTTGCTGCATGAAAAAAAGGCAGCCTGTTTGAAGCAGAAATAAAAGGAAGATAGTACAGAATTCCAGCCATTTTAGAGCAGAACAGAGTAACAGTTAAAATTTATTTGCCTTCCTTTGACTTTACTCTTGGCTATTCAGCTCTGCCGTGTAAATAATACATATTCTTATAGTAATGTCTAGCATGATATGATATAATCACTTAAGGATAGGCACAAACTCCTCGTGATAGATTATTAAAGCAGTTTGAACCTATTCATAAAATATGTTTTATGGACATAAAACACTAAGGGCTTTCTCTTTTGGCAATCTCTGTGGAGCTGGTGAAGCCTGACATACTGCCTGCGGAAATCGTGAAATGAATAAGCCATCAACGAATGGTGTGGGGGATGGGCTCCTTGGCTCATATAACCCAGGGAGTATTATATTTTATGATTCATTAAAGGTAGAGAGGAGAAAGAAATATGCATTCAAATGTGTGCAGTCTCTTCTATCCCAGAATCATTAAATATTACTCGATTTTAAGGAAAGTATGAACTGTCACAACACAACTCTAAGGTGAGTTACATTTTTGGGAATGTTATTTACTTGACTCTTAGACCCATTGGGTAAGTTGCAGAAGTATACCTTTAATGAGTAAACTGTGGGTTTGAAGGGGCAGAATCAAACCGCCCTGTGACAGCTGTGTCAGATGCACAGTTTCTTCTCTGGGTAAAGTCAGACAGCATATTTGAGAAGAATTCTTGAAGAAATTGATGGATTTTCCTTATTTTAACAACAAAGACACAAAGAGGAATCTTAGTTTTCTCTACATGCTATTCATGATTTTGACTACTTGTCTTATATAAGACCATAGATCCTAAGCCAAAAGTTTTGAACCAAAAGTTTTTACCTTTAAAGAATGGGTGATACAAGCAAAATCATTTTTTAGCCAGCTTTCAAACGCTCGAAATTTTAACTCAGTCTCAATTGAAAATTAACTTTTTGATGAATGCCTGGGTCTGTGAACCTAACTGGATCTTCTCAAAATTGTCACTGTTTTTTTTTTCTTTTTTCTTTTTTCTTTTTTTCTTTTTTTTTTAGATTTACCAAAACGTTAAGAACTATCACATTTCTTAACATTGATTTCTAGAAAAAAAAAAAAAAAAGCAAACGTGGAGAATTAGTAATATTATTTCAGTTCTAGGAAATTGTTACTTCACCTGTAGGAAAATACGTAAATGTTTCAAACTATTGAATTTCAGACTGGAAGTTACAAGGCTTACCTTGTGAAAATTTAACAGCGGATTTTTTGGCTAGAATTTTGATGAGAATATATTCATAAATGATAATGAACCATCTCCATATGAATAGATTGGACTGCTTGCTACTGAGAGCTATCACAGAGATATGGACAGGTATCCTACAAACATTTATGTGCAGGTTTTTGTGTGAAGTTTTCCAATCAGTTGTGTAAATACTTATGAGTCAATTGCTGAATCATGTGAGTTCGCTTTGTAACAAACTCCCAAACTGTCTCCTCTTTAATGGGGTGGTTTTCCCCTCCACGTATTACTCAGACACTCTTTACTCCTCATACTCTTTTCCTGGGAAACTGCATATACAGAAATGACTTCACCTAACGTTAAGAGCTCATAAACAGTCTCTAGTGGGTAGCCTTACTTGACACTTCATCTCTAACTTTGCGTGTAATTATCAAATTCATCGTATTAGATTTCCGCCCTCTGAAATGGCATGCTGTTTCTGTCAGAAACAAGCCAGAAGCATGCCTGTAAGCTGGCAATAATTCCTTTCCTTCCTTCCTTCTTCCTCATCTGTTTTATACACTAAACAAGACATGTGGATACAACCTCTTAATTATCTATTTTATATAGACATTTCTCTCCATTATTGCTATTATTCTAGTAATATTTTAGGTAATGTTTATGTTTTGCCTAAAATTGGCTTGTAGTTCCTCATTGTCTTTAAAGTAAAATCACACCTCAGCGTGTTATATGCAGTACAATTTTATATATTTCTCATAATCTTCATTTTTTAATATTGCACCTAATTTTCCAGAGACATAGATGAATGTTTAAGTCTTCAAATGGACTGTCAAAATACACTTTTTCACATATTCTTCCCACAGCCTGGAATGACCTTTCCCCATCTATGCTTAATGCAAGAGTACCAAATGTCTTATTTCTATAACAGTTTATACAAACGTTATTTCCTCTGTAAAACATCTACTCTGACTCTCTTAAAATAGTTATCTAGTATTTACACTATAGTTTTTCTAACATTGTACCATTGGGGTAGAGTTAATGACATGTTGTCACTTCTTCTGACTTTTTGCCATGCTGTAAACACCGTGAAAGCAAAGATCTCCTCTTGTCAACTCTATAGATCCCAAACAATCTGAACTACACCTATAGTAAGTTGTAAATGCTTACTAATTATTTGTTGAATGAGTGAGAGTAAATTATATAATTGCTAGGGCCTATATGAGTTGATTTAGTCAGTGTCACAAAGGAACTCAGCTTTAGGAGAGGTTAACTTACTGTATTCTTATCTTGTAAAGAAAAATAAAGAAAAATGCATGCAATTAGAAAAAAAATGCATTGAAAGATTTTGCCCTTTTCTTGTTTGAAAGGGCAAAGATAATATGTACTCCTACTTCATACAACCTGTGAAAGGGAAAATATTTCTTTCATGGACAGAGAAAAATGTGACTGTTGCTAAAAAAAAAAAAGTAAAAGAAAAAAGCCGATAGGTTGTTGCTTTGTGAAGTGAAACTAGTAAAAAGAAGTCTAAGGGAAGAAAATTTAAGTCAAAATAATTTAAAAATATAGTGTTTCAAAATAATTTTATAATTTCAATGATAGTGCACGTGAGAGATTTTTCAGGGAGTGATACTTTGTCTCTGAACATATAAAAATAATAAACAGTAAAAGGCAACAAACAGCAGGAATTTTCTTGTTTATGTTTTTGCTCAAACTTTGTAACATATTTAAGTTCAGCTAGTAGCGCATCATGGCTAATAAAAAACATTTTAAATTGACAGGATCATATAGAAACTTTGCTTATATATGGACTGGGATTCTTTTTAAAGTTTACTGCAATATAGTTTGATAAATTAATTTTCAATGTGCTAATAAACAAAAAAAAAAAAAGAGATTGCCCTTGCAAATTAAAAGGAACGTAATGCGGGGTAAAAGTACGGTTGTATATATTAGGCCTTCAGTGGAAAATGATCTGCCAAATACTACTAGGTTGTACTACCCTTGGGGAAAATGTATGCTTCTTATCTAGTGAGCTTAAGAAGACACACGGGTTCCAAATAGTATAGGGAATTGAGAAATAAATGAACAAACAAAATGATACCAGTTCTGTCTCCACCAAGTATCCTCGGAAAAATGCTTGAAAATATTTTAAATGAAAATATTTAAATGAAAACTGAAAATTGAACTTGTCATGCCCTAGGGAAGTTGTTTACGCAAAATGTGTTTAAATTTCAAAAGTAAATTCATACATTTCCCCTGGTTAATTTTGGTAGCATGTGTTTACATGCATACATAACAAAAAATTTCACCTATATGATATCCTTTTAAGTGCTGATACTACATTTTAATGTAGTGTATATATTGTATTTATATAGTATGTATATATATATAGTATGTATGTATATATAGTATGTATGTATATATAGTATATGTATATAGTATGTATATATGTATATATATAGTGTGTGTGTGTATATATATATGTGTGTGTGTGTATATATATATATATAGTAATATAGTATGGCAAATTTGTTCTCCCAAGGGACAAATAATAAATATTTCAGATGCTGTGGGCCATTTGGTCTCTATCCCTGTCACACCTCTGCTTGTGGAGCATGAAAACAGCCATGAACAGTGTGACAATATTCCAATAAAATTGTATTTACGGTAACAGGTAGCAGGAAGCATTTGCCATCAGGTTATAGTCTGCTGCCCCTTGGTATACATTGCCAAATGTCCCTGGTGCGGGGGCCCAGATCATCCCCAGTTGAGAACTACTGTTCTCCAGAGACGAGGGTCACTGCATACATGGGTGCCTATTGTATTATATTCTGTATATCTAAAATATTCTATATTTTAAAATAATATAGATTTTAAATTTGTGTTCTCTGATTAAAAGTGCATGGAGTTTGGTGGAATAGAAAACTCAAAAAATAAGCACAATAAAAAAAAAAATACACCATGAAGGCAAGTACTCTAATTACGATTCATCACTCTAGCTGCCTAGGTTATCACTGTACCTGACATAGAGTGAGTTATCAATAAACGATTGTTGAATAAGTGAATGAATGAAAGGTAAATTAAAAATGACTACGATAAAGCATATTGAACCGTGTGCCAGTTATTAAATTGTTATCTGTTTCCTTTAAACACATCTATACTTGCGGACTCTGTAAACCACATTTTCCTTGGCAAGACAGCTTGCTGTTAAGTCTCTGTCAGTAAGAGATGATAGATCCTAAAAGGGTGAAGGAGAGAGAAGGGCTGTGCACCATTTGGTTGCTGTTGTTTGTTTCCTATACCTGTCAGCGCCACCTTAACAGAGAGCTTCTTTATCCTAACCTTGGCACTTTGCTCCCTTAGTAGCAGTTTCCACAACACTTACAAAGCCAGAACCATGGAACCCAATGCAGGGGCACCTTCTCCTCAGACATCTGAGTTTCAGCATGAAAGGCCCCTCCTCTGAGTAGGCCAAGATTTTAAATTTCCAACTCCTCTTGTTCCTCCAGCACTTAGGGATATAGCTGCTCTCTGTTGTTACCTACCTAAGGAGATACCTTCATGTACCTGTTTTGTCTTTGCATTTCTTCAATACCTAGTTAACACATCTCTGCATGAAATTATCTTTGCTACAGTAGCGGCTGTGTTTCTGTGCCCAGAATGAACTCTGAATGATACAAGCTTAGCACAAAAATGTGGATACCATCCATTCCATTGGCAGTACAATGAAGAGAGGAGGGTAAAAAATGATTTAATTAAAGAGATCATTTTGATCTCTTTAATCATTTCTTAATTGGTTCCTGAAAAAAAAAAAATGTATAGGTGGTGGCAAACTACCCACATAAGCAGTAAAGGCATTTGACAGAAAGGGGAATGAGGTTCCTGAGCAAAAACCCAGAGCTGTGAAATAGCATGGACAGAGACCACGATAATGGTTTGGTAGGATGGGAGACATTAGTGGGAGCACAACGGGGCTAGGGTGATACGGCGTCGGGTATTTTGGATCATTCATTCGATCATCGTGCTAGTTTTATGGCATAAACAAAATAGAATACATGCCTAAAGTTGTAGCATTTTTAGTCTGGTGTAACAGTTGATATTACATAATTAATTTTTAAAATACCTAAATAACAAGAAAAAATGTCCCCAAAGAAAAAGGAGTGGAAGTTCAGAAAGCTAAGATGAATAAGAAAACTGACTTCAAATAAGGTTTGGCAAGGATGTCTTTCTGG
Source organism: Acinonyx jubatus (assembly GCF_027475565.1). Classification (NCBI taxonomy): domain Eukaryota; kingdom Metazoa; phylum Chordata; class Mammalia; order Carnivora; family Felidae; genus Acinonyx; species Acinonyx jubatus. The sequence goes on along the minus strand of NC_069380.1, from coordinate 33,201,081 downwards.
TGTAGTGACATTTAAGCCGAGACTTAGATAAGGAAGAGGATTTGGCCAGAATTAGTAAGGTAGGGGTCTGCCACAAGTTTGGGCTTTACCCTGTGGTTGGTTGAAGGATTTAAGTATGGAAGTTGCATGATCATAGCTGTGTTTCAAGAGGTATTCTCTGTAACCGGAAGGATGCATTGAAAGAGAACAGCTTGTGCTCTCCAGGAACTATGTTGTAGGCAAGTGGTGGGGGGAGACTCTTGGACTTGGACGGCCCAGGTGGAGAGGGTGGAAAGTCTATTAGGGCAGTTCTGGAGATAGACATGAGACAATGATTGCATGAATATGGGAAATGTTGGGGGTGGATAAAGGCGTCAGCTCTACTAACTGGGTTTCTGAATTCGGTGATGATGTGAATAGTTCGATAATGCTGCTCACCAAATAGGAAGTGCAGGGTGACAAGAGTTTATTTTAACACTTAGAGTTATGTCTGTTAGAGGAGGTTAGTCATTTATTTATGTTGTTCAATTTTTCTATATCCTTGATGTTCTGTCAGATTGATATTTTAGTTGCTGAGAGAGGTCTCCACATGTGGTTATGTATTTTCATAAGCTTGGAATTCTGATAGCTTTATGTATTTTATGTTTTAGTGTGTTTTCATTCTTTGTTTTTAGCTAACTACATATGTGTTTAGAATAATTATATCCAATTAATCCAAAATTCCTTGACAAACTAGCTGCACTACTTTGTCTTCTTTCGCAGTTCCTTGTTATTACCCTACTCGAGCCACACTGTCCTTTCTATGGTTCTTGGATTCTGTGCAAGCACTTGCTTTCCCTTCTTCCAGAACAACCTTTACTTGGTGTGCGTTTTCAGATGTCAACTTGCTACATAAATCTTCCCTGGGAACTTTATATAAAATAGCACTTCACTACATCAAAATCCATCCACTTGCCATGTTTCACTTTTATTGCTCACTGTTGCCAATGAATTATTTATTTGTTTACTGTTTGTTGATCTTCACTAGATTGTGAGTTCCGTGACAACCCGAATTCTGTTTGCTTATTCTCTGTTGTATCCCTGATGTCTAGCATGTTGTGGAAGCTTAATACATATTTATTGAGGAACAAATATGAATTAAATATTTTAACGCTACCGAGTACCCCTAAGTCTGTTAATAGCTTTTATTTAAAGTCTATTTTGTGGGGCGCCTGGGTGGCGCAGTCGGTTAAGCCTCCGACTTCAGCTAGGTCACGATCTCGCGGTCCGTGAGTTCGAGCCCCGCGTCAGGCTCTGGGCTGATGGCTCGGAGCCTGGAGCCTGTTTCCGATTCTGTGTCTCCCTCTCTCTCTCTGCCCCTCCCCCGCTCATGCTCTGTCTGTCTCTGTCCCAAAAATAAATTAAAAAAACGTTGAAAAAAAATTTTTAAAGTCTATTTTGTACACTGTTAAGGGAGCCCACTGGTTGTCAACCAGGGGTGACTTTGTAATCCAGGGGTCATTTTATAATGTCTGAAGACATTTTGTGGTCATTACAATGGAAGTGGTGGTGATCCTGGCATCTACTGCATAGAGGCCTGGGATGTTGCTAAACACCTACAAAGGCAATCTCTCCTAACAAAGACTTATCTAGTCCCAAATGTCAATAGTGCCAATGTTGAGAAACCCTGAGGTAGTCATACCACCTTCATTTTGGTTAGGATTTTCTTGTACAATCTTATATTATTTTACTTTCAACCCTATTTTGGGCTTATGATACACATATATATTTTATTAAGAATTGCCTAGGTTTCTATTGTTATATACTGAGTAGTTAATACATTTACATTCACCATGGCGCTTGTTATGTTTGGAATACTTTTTATGTGTGTTGTTTCTCTTTTTTATTTTCTTTCCTGAATTCTTTTTTGTTGATAAGGGAATGTGTTTAAATTAAAAAAAAAAAACAAAACTTTTCATCAAAGTATAACACGCAAACAAAAATGCACCATTAAGTATATAACTCAATATTTTTTTTTTTTACAAATTGAATGTATCTACATGTCTAGCACTCAGATTAAGAAACACAGTATTACCATCACCCCAGAAACCCCCTCATGCTCCTGTCCAGTCTGTAGCCACTAAAGAGGAACCACTGATATGATTTCTAGCAGCACAGATGAGATTTGGTATTTTGTACTTCAGGTAAATAGATTTAAAGAATACGTATCTTTTTTTTGTCTGATTTTCTCTATAGGAATCATCTTTATTTTTCTATGAAGCGGTCGATTATCTATTCTTGTTGCTCTAATGTCTTTATTTGTGAATATGCCATAGTTGAGTTATTCATTCTATGTTTGATAGGCATTTGGGTAGTTAACAGTTTGGGACTGTTGTGAATGGTACTTCTACGTGTGCTACTATATGCCTTTTGGTAAACCTATGTCCACGTTTCATTAAAGGATATACCTTCACACAAAATCATCCCATTTCCAAACTGGCTAAGAGCATACAGAGTGCTTGCTGCTCTACCTCTTTACCAACACTTTTTCATCTCTTTCATTTTAGACATTCTAGTGTTGAGATGATGGCCTTGCAGTTTTAATTGACATTTTATTGGTAGTCAGTGAACTATACTTTTACCTATAGGGGTTTTGATAATATCTTTTTTTTTTTTTTTTTTTTTTTTTTTTTTTTTTGCGAAGTGCCTTTGAAATCCTTTTTCCCACTTTGTTTCCATCGTCTGACTTTTCTTCTAATTGATTTGCTGGCGTACCTCATATGTTCTAAATTTGTCCAATATGTGTATTGTGAATATCCTCTCTCTCTTTGGGTTGCCAGTAACTTGATATTTAATCACTTTATTCCTTACTCATTAGTTTGGAATATATGCATTCTATTTCAATTACTTTAATGATTACCCTTAAAATGTTAATGTACACGGAATTTTAAAGTTAATAATTTTCTTTACATGACTCCCAAAGGATATATGCTTCAAACCCATTCACTCATCTCATGAGAAATATGTCATCTTTTTCTGGTATTTTATTTATTTCTTTTTGTTTTAGCCCTACAAATTAGACATTATTTTATCATTATTTTAATAGGCCACGTTTCCTAAAATTTGCCCACATATTGAAAATATACCATACATGAGTAACTTGGAGGACTTGTTACAAGATTGCCAGGCACATAACGTATGCACATGCTCCTTCTAGGAAGACACTGGTGACCCGGAGGGGGCCAGAGGGAGAACGCAGAGATGGCATCCGCGGCCTCTCTGGTCTTCCAGGAGAATCACAATCGCCGGTAGATGTGTGCTAAATTAGAAGCGTAACCTCCAGCAGCAGCTTTTGACGTATGTGAACAGGCTTCTTTCAGGGAAAGACTGGGAGATGGGTGTTTCTGTGGGTCCCCTCTGTGCTAAGCCTGAACCTCTGTGGTGGATGGCCACAGAGTCCTCTGGAGCAGATTAAAACTCTTTATTTCTTTGCTGTTATCTTGTGGGTCTCGTGGAGGCAAGCCCCGTCAGCTTTCAGAGCTAGGTGTTTTAAGGGCCAACTTCTTACTTTGGTGGACATCCTAAAAGTTGGAGTGCTAGATACTGGATCCAATACCTTTACTCCTCAGGGAGAAGTTGAGAGTTGGGGATATGGTTTATGGCAGAGTGTGTTTCTTCAGCCTTTCCTACTCGGGTCAATGTGGGTATTTTCTCATTCACCCCATGCACATGACTCACCCAACTAGTTTCTGGATCTCTTTTAGTGGAATATTACTCCACTGTATCTATAGATTTGATGCATCCGTGGGCACAGGTGAATTCAGAAGCCTCCTGCTTCATTATCTTGAAACAGAACCCTGTCATTCTTTTCCTCATTTCCTAATCCTCTCATCAAGCCTTTACCTTCAGAGTAATTCACATCTCAGTAAATGAAATCTCGTTGCTTCAAATACTTGATCAAAAACTTTTGTAAGTTTTTTTTTTCTAATATTACTCGTTTTACTCATATAACGGTCCCCTCACTCTCCAATTTTGAGCTACACTCACATTTGCACTGTTCCTAAAATGGATCAGCAGCCTCCTATCCCATTTTTCTTAGGACTCTTGCATTTACTACTTTCTGAATTTTTCCACTAGATATAATCATGACTTCTTCCCTTACCTCCTTCAGGTCATTATCCCTAAGACACTAATTTGTAAGGCTGTCCCTACACACATTATAAAACTGTAGCCCAATCTAATACATTTTCTATCTTCTTTACCTGTCTTATTTATTTTCTTAGCATGTATCACTAATACACCATGCATTATACTTCTTTGGTATAATACAAGCTCCATGAAGGGAAAGATTTTTCTTTTATACTAAACACCATATTTCTAGTGTCTGTCACAGTGCCTGGCATTATTAATACATCTTTATTGAATAAATAAATTGACCTTACGGGTCATATGCTTTCATCTTCCTCACTCTATATTATTAGTTGATCCTCTTGTGTTTTTTTTTAATTTTTAATTTTTAATTTTTATTTATTTTTGAGAGAGAGAGATACAGAACACGAACAGGGGAAGGGCGGAGAGCGAGGGAGACACAGAATCCAAAGCAGGCTTCAGGCTCTGAGCTGTCAGTACACAGCCCAACGCGGGCCTCGCATTCATGAACTGTGAGATCATGTCCTGAGCTGAAGTTGAAGGCTTAACTGACTGAGCTATCCAGGCTCCCCATCCTCTATTTTTTTAATATTAATTTTTATGTAATTTTTTCACCTTTGCCCCGAATTGAAGAAATTATAAACTCCTTAGTGGTAGTACTATATCCTATTCAAATTATCTCCTTTTAAAAACTAGGTTTAGGGGCGCCTGGGTGGCTCAGTCGGTTAAGCGTCTGACTTTGGTCCAGGTCATGATCTCGCGGTCGGTGAGTTCAAGCCCCGCGTCAGGCTCTGTGCTGACTGCTCAGAGCCTGGAGCCTGTTTCAGATTCTGTGTCTCCCTCTCTCTCTGACCCTCACCCGTTCATGCTCTGTCTCTCTCTGTCTCAAAAATAAATAAACGTTAAAAAAAATTTTTAAATAAAAAAAATAAATAAAATAAAAACTAGGTTTAAAGAAGTGATTTTTTCTACTCAATCCATTTCTGAAATAAAATCTTTGTAATGTGAATCAGTTCTATAAAATTTATTCAAAGCAACATCTGGTACAGGCTCGATAAATATTATTAATGAACAGTGGAAAATTTTGATTAATATATTACTTTGTCCCAAATTCATAATAGACTGTACAATCATTACTCTTTTTCATCCTACACATTCTCAAATATTTAGAATTACCTCTATCTTGTTCCTCACTTGTATTTAATTTCATATACTTTTAAATTATATTGGGATAAATAAATTATACTTCTAAAGCCAAAATCATGCTTGTTATTCTTTTTAGTCTTGCTTTTCTGAGTAGTTCTGTTGATGACTTTTTTTTTAAATGATCATAATATATAGGTTCTCCATAATTACTTTGTTTTAATGATGATAGGAAATTTTCTTAAAATCCAAATGCTCTACACTATAAAATATGTATTTGCAAGACAAAACAATAATAGCAACAAAATTTGTAATGTATTTGGTGCTAGTTTAGAGTCACATAAATATTCCAAATTATGTCGTGAATAGAAGGCTGAGAGAAGAAAGAAGAAGCTTAACAAGGAGGAACTTCAATTTGGTATCGAAGGAAGAGTGTCATTTCATCAAATGACATAAATGGGATGCTTCATTGGGGCAAAACTGGGATGAATTTACTGGATACTCACAGCCATCATGGAGTACTAACATTGCTCAAAATTATTATCTTTCAATGGACAAGAGAGTAGAATGTATAGTTAGAACTTTTGCTTTGTTGATGACAATTATGACCTATATAGGCTAGAACACACATTAGCATTTCCTCTGAATTATATTGATTTTGGAATTTATGTATAATGAATCATGGAGAATCTTTTTAACAATTAAAAAAAAACATCTAAATAACAAGTAGTACAAATTGCTAAGGAAAAATTTCCATCATTAAAGACTCTTGTAGGGCAGTTCTTTGTGGATTATTCTTAAGACAATTGTAATTTGTTGAAATTAATCCTCTCATTCAGGAGAGATGAAAGCTGTTATAAGGGTCCTTTTGTCTGTTTAATTAGTCCTTGTTCTAAATCCTCTACATAGCCCTGAAAAACCGATTTGTACGTTAGTAAAATCCAATAAAATTAACGTGTGGAAATGAGGGCTTGGAGGAACTAAAACCTGTGCAGAAAAGACATTAGGAGAGTGAATAATAGAGTCAAAGATTTTTCTAAAAGTCACTGTGCTTTGGTGTACGGGATGCTGTGGAAGGAGCTGATATAAGCCAGTGCTGGATAAATTCTAGGCGAAGGGTGATAAATATGTGCTCTTAAAGGTATTCATTAAACATTTAAAATTATAATATTACCAATTTCTTGTTAACATCTAGCATTTTATCTTAAAATAACACTCAACTAGATTCTAAACTCCTTTGGTGGCAAGGGTTATGTAGAATTACTTTGTATGCCATTCACAATGAAGCACATATCATCCATAATAGAAACTAAATATCTAATAAATCATGAATGCTACATTAGATGTTCCTGAATCTTAATTCAAGGCAGATGATAAGCACGTTTCTTTTTATTCTACATAATTAATTTGGAAAGGAGGACAGCATTTGGAAGTCATTCTTGCAACTTACATCTAGTATCTTACAGGTAAGTTTCTCAGGAACCTGAAGCTATCCTCTGGGTAACTGGCAGACATCCGCTTTTCTGAATTTTCACTTCTCCTGGGGAACTACATCATAATTCAGTTTGTTACTCTATGAGATCTGTTGTAAAGAACGTTTAGAATTTTGAAGATATGTTTTTATCCCAGACACATCTGCTTAAGCCCTTCCACTTTTCCAAGGGCAAAGAAAGCCTTGTATTTTTGCATGTGTTACAACCCAGCTGTAAGAACCCATTTCTTTTTAAGGCAGAAGAAAAAGAAGAGAGTGATAAGGAAGTAATACTGAATAGATGCCACAGAAAAACATCACGCCAAATACTGCGTGTCTGCATATTTAGGAGAGAGAGACACACAGAGAGAATGGGAGATGGAGATAGAAACAGAGAGATGTTTTATAGACAATGATGTTAAAGATTAAATTTAAAATATCACCTCCAAAAAACTAGAGTGAGAACTCAACATTATTCATTCCTTTTTGATAGAAGAGCAGATGTTGTGAGATGAGATATGTATATTGGTTTCTCAAAAGGAAAATATCTGTTTCAATTTACACAGTGCCTACATTTCTAATATCGAAAGCCCTTGTTTTTCTGCTATCTGGATTGAAAATTGATTTTTTTTTTGTTAGCCAACAAAAAATCAACCCTAAGAGGAAAAGCTAATTATACTTGGTCCATAATTATGACCCCATAATGTTATTATCTCTTAATTCTGTGTATGTAAAAATGAAGACAGAGAAGTACAATTCATTTAGAAATTCTTGTTACCTGTAAGTAGGACTGGCTAATTTTTTAAGTAAAGTAACAAGTAAGTAAAAACTCTCTTACATTCTCTCCAATATAGTTAAATTTTGCTTTCATTGCAGTCACACACACACACACACACACACACACACACACACACGCAAACACATACACACACACACGGTATTCTAAATAAATATTTACTGAACCTTGAGTAGTGCTTTAAATTAAAGTGTGAATGCAAATCATTGGAATGGTAGGATTTGCACAGGAGACCAAGATCAGATGTCTGTGAGCAGATCACCTGGCCAAGAGTATATTGGAAGACGTTTGATTCCAGAAGGAGGCTCTCACCAAAAGACTGCTTACTCATTTCATAAGACTGTTCTAAAGTCACTGAAATTTGCCATGAGTATTTACAGGTGTCTTTCCTCTTCTGGTTGCTTTTGAGAGCAACATTCAGGAGCAGTTCATTAGGTTGTTGCAGAAGGGAACAAACACTGAAATGTTCTACAAACGAAATTAATGTATTAAGACACTAATATGGGAAAGAAGGTGATTGAGGCTAAAACAATATGGATTTGAAACTGCTTGTTGGAAATACTGAAATGTTAGAAATTCCTAGTGTGGTTTTGGTCCTGATCAAATATGTTTTGTCAAGAAATTGTGGCAATACCTTTATTAACATCCAAAGATAGAATCAGAAAAGTATAAACCAGATGTTACAAGCATTAATAATGACCATCTTTTGGAAGGTGATGGGTAACAGAAAGTTGAGCAGAATTAATACTTTTTTTTTTGAAATTAGAGCCCATTAGTTTATACTAGTAAATGTATAAAATTCAGGCATATATATGTATATATGTATATATATACACACACATTTTTGGTACTTGAATATTTATATTGCATGTTCAAATACTTAAGTTTTAGTATAGGTTCCATTGTAACAGTTTTCAATCAAGTGTGCACACTTACACAGATTAAAAAAAAACTACCATTTAGGAGATACTAACCATGAGCCAATTATGGCATTAAGTGCTTTTGTTATTTTTAATTCTTACAAATATCTGAGTGCTGTATCTTAATCCCCATTTTATAGTGTTGAAATGGAGTCTCAGAGTGCCCAATGAAATTTCATTTAATAAAACCAGGGAGTGACTCAGTGATGCTTTAAACTTAGATCAGTACGAATCCCAAACCTTTTCTTTGTATAACACAGAGCATTGCTTTACAAATAAACAAATAAATGCACATCTCTTACTTTCCTTTCTACCTTATGGCAAGTTACATGGGCTACTATGTTCCTTCCTAGTTAGAGAAAAAAATATATTTATTTTTCCCTACATTCTGCCAAGCTCTCATTTTGTTTCCCTTTCCTACAGGCCTAAGACTCTTAATAAAATAGCTCCTTAGTTGCTATCAGCTTAAGTGTTTGCTGGCAAAGCAATATTATGTCCACTTGAGGGCGGAGCACCACATTGGCAAGATACGTTCATGAGAACGCGAGAATGAAACGAAAAGACGTAGTATTTCATTTTTGCCCTATTCCTACCACACTTCACATTGGCACAGAGCGATGCAATTATTATCTTCACAGCTCCTATGTGCACTTTTTTATCTCCCTGCTATCGTACCATGTGGAAGCTGAAATACTGAAATTAGGTCACTCCCCCAAGTTGACATGACAGAATGCGGAAGAATTTACAGCTCAAGACACATCTACTTCACTAAATAGAAGATATTCAAAATTGTTTGCTGCACGTAGAATTAAAATGTGAAAGAAAATTCATGCCAATGTGTGAGGTGATGTTTCCGATAAAGCTAAAGGCTATAGCTGATTGTCAGTGTCAAGATTACAGAATACCAGTGGAAAAGGACGAAATGATACGGAAACAGAAAAAAGTAATTTAATGTGGAAATGTACAAAAAGATGTCTGAAGCACAAAGATAATCTTCAGTATGTGGTAACAAAACCGTCAAGAGTGAATTGTTTCCTGACATCTGCACGCTATAATCCCTACAAACAAAATCTAAAATAAGAAGTTTATGATTTGAAGACTGTGACTAAAAGCAGTGTAAAGACATGGCTGGAGACAAAAGTATTTTAAAATAATGTAATTCAGTTAAAATGTCTAAAAACGAGAGCTAGACCAAAAGATAGCCTGGTAGTGGGAAGTGACTCAAAGTTGTTAAAAAACAAATTAAAGTATGGTAATTATATTTTAATGTGATTGATCAGTTCAAACAAAAGGCATAAAAGATTTTCTTTTATAGTTGAGAACATTTCTTCAAAAACTAGAATCAGATGCACAATTTTAAAGGAAGTGTTATAATTAGACAGCAATCTCACTCAGAAATAATGATTCTTGCAATTAATTTTTAAAAAGAATAAAAACTATTCTTGGAAATTTTGGAGAAGCTAAATGTGAACAAGTCTAGAAGATAATTTCCAGTAAAGGAAATCAAAATATACATTACAAAATTTAATATAATTACAATATTGCCATTATTGAAAATAAATTGATAATAAGCTAGAAGTACATCTGTATTTTTAAATATTTAATTTTATATTTTCTTAAGCAAATGCTTTTTTATACGACAGTGCATATTGCCTTAGGCAATTCATTTTCTGGTGGATAAAACCCATACTTCCTGATGGGGCACCAAAGGACTGTTGTGGCCTTACTTCCTTTGGAAACCATAGTTTCATCTATTTTGGACCAGGCTGCATGTTTAAACAGCAAACGTAGTGCTGGACTATACTGGAAAACTACACTTGTACTGACCTCCTTTTCTCTCTGTTATCATTACATTAATATCAGTTTAGGAAATTGCTACCCTGTCTGGTAATTGGTATTTAAATATGCCCTTGAGGGGAAAGTAGGCTTTAGGTAGTTATGTCTTCATTTTCCAGGAATAAGCCATAGTTCCTGGTTCGCTGTCCGTGCTCAATAAATGGTTTTGAATAGTTTTGGCACATGATATTCTGAATAATACCATTCCTTGGGAGGAAAATCATAGTTTAAGTTACCACTACCAAGTAATATTTTTATTAGCAAGTAATAAGTTCCAGAAAAGCATCTCGGTATATGAATTTTAGAAACCTGCCAAGCTTCTGAAATTGGCTGTGATGTTCAGCATGGTGGCCACAGTCTATAATATTATAGTGCATACATAAAAGGTGTCAAGAGTCCATCCTAAAATTTAACTGTCATTTTCCCAATTCAGTTCCATCAGTATATGAAAGTTGCTTTTGTTCTAGATCCCTCCCAACACTTAATATTGTCAGGTTTTAAAATTCTTCCCATATCAAGGACATGAAATCCTGCTTTCTTATTGTTCAATCTACATTTTTCTTTCTTTTATTTTTATTAAAAACATTTTTTTACATTCATTTATTTTTGAGAAACAGAGTGAGACAAAGCGTGAGCGGGGGAGGGGCAGAAGGAGAAGGAGACACAGAATCCGAAGCAGGCTCCAGGCTCTGAGCTGTCAGCACAGAACCTGATGCGGGGCCCGAACCACAAACTGTGAGATCATGACCTGAGCTGAAGTTGGACGCTCAACCGGCTGAGCCACCCAGGCGCCCCTCAATCTACATTTTTCTAATTTCCAGTGAGTTACAGCATCCTTTCTTATATTTCAGGCTTCTTCTCTTACCTGCTTCATTTTCAGTGCCTGCATATCAACAGTGCCAAACCCAGATCCCAGATGTGAAGCACAGATGATATTGACCTCTGTTTATGGAAATTTAGAATGTCTTTTCCATTTCTGATATGTAGAGACATTTTATATTTTTACTCAGTGAAGTGTTTTGTATTTCATATATATGTATATGCATATATATACATATTCACACAGACAACACATACATGTTCATATACATATATATGTATGTATACACACATATATATATACATATATTTCTGGGTTTTTAAAATTATATCTGTCATTTCTGAGTGCTATGAACCATGCAAAAACTGCTTTCTATGTCTCTTGCTGTGAATGGCAGTTGAACACTGATTTAGATGATTTTATTGTTTGATTTAAAAACACCAGCAGTTTAGGGGTGCCTGGATGGCTCAGTTGTTGGTTAAGCAACCGACTCTTGGTTTTGGCTCAGGTCATGATCTCGCAGTTTCATTAGTTCGAGTCCCACATTGGGCTCCATGCTAGCAGTGCGGAGCCTGCTTGGGATTCTCTCTCTATCCCTCCCTCTCTGCCCCTCCCCGACTTGTGCTGTCTCTGTCTCTCTGAAATAAATAAACTTAAAAAAATTAAACCATACAGTTTAAAATTGTGTAATTGAGAATTTGAGTTTATAAAAGTTCCAGCTATGCAATATACGCCATCAAAGTTCTTTGGTTACCTATGTTGTGTTGTTTTTTATGATCTGTAATATCTATTAGTTTATAAAATTAGGGTTCCATATCTAGCCAACAAAAATACCAGATGCCCCATTAAATTGTATTTCAGATAACCAGGAAAATGTGTTCGAATATAAACATGTTCCAGGTATTCCCAAGCTTAACTGGGCATCCTGTATTTTTTGTGGAAACATTAATAAAATGCATTTTCTAATGAGATGCTTCGGCGAACATTACAAACTTTTACGACAATTTCCTGAGTTTTTTGCTCTGGTGGCTTCTTCTACTCCCATTTTTTCCTATTTACTGAAATCAGCAATACAATAGATAATGCATGCTTTTGAGTGACAGTAGACATTCCACATGACTACAAAGTGTGGCTGCAGCAGGAGTGGTACAATGTGGTAGAACAAGATTGCTGGGCCAGAGTTCTGGCTTCAGCATTGACTAGCTTTGCCAATTTAGGCGTGCTGTGTAACGTCTCTGTGCCTTAGTTTCTTTTTCTGGAAATGAGTTAATATATACATTAACTATATGATTTAAAACAATATCTCTTATGTGAAGAAAGAAATCGCTGTCGCCTTAGCTATTTTTATCTTCTCTCTTTATATTTTTAAAAATAATCTGTGAATATGTACGCATATTTTAAACGATTAGAACAGAAATAGGAATAATTTAGTAATTCTTGACTTGCCAGCTTAAATTTAATACATGAAAGAATACTGAGACAAGCCATCAAATTATCAATTTACAATTCCCTAGAATAAGAAACTTTGCAAGCAGTATAATATTGGAGAGACTACCTGTTATGAGCCCAATTGGATATGCATCTGTAATAAAATGACTTTGCATCTAGACAGAGAAAGGCCAAAATATAATCCCTATGATCTCTAGTTTTATCCTGAGATTTTATCTTGTATCATATTTCCGTAAATGATTAAGAGCATACAGTTGAAATTGAAATACAGTTCTGTGAGCTTCCCTGTCTAGAGAATGTCATTCAGAGATAGCTTGCCAGTTGCCCACTGGCGGTCGTAGAGCTGTAACACAGAGTCTGAGTCATAAGACTGGTATCATTTAATTATCACACTCCTTCTCCTGTAGATTCATTTTTAAAATACCACCTAAGCCCAGATAATGCATTAATTAACTCTCTTGAAATTCATGACTACTTAGGCACAAAGTTTGGGAAACACCAATTTCCAGAAAATTGTGTTGCAAAGAAATGTCTGAGTGTTAATTGAACCACACAATGAAAATAGGGAACAGCTGAACAGCAACCTTAGAAATAATAAGATAGAAATAATTATAACATAGAAGTAATAAGTAGGGAAAAAGTTGGCCGACATACCAAACAAAAAGCTAAACAGATAAATGCATGCACTGTATGAAACAGTTTATAGAGTACAATATCAGTTCTTTAAAGATACATGAATAATGAAACCTTAAAGTAAATTTAAAAATACTACATTAAATAAACTTCAGTACTTGATCCAATAAAACATTTTATGAGATTATTTGAATTATAAACATTGCCTTGATAAACTTTAATATATTATGGATTGAAAACTTTCTTCTACATAGAAATAATCAATTAGGTCATATAATGAAACAACCCCTTTATAAAAACAGAAAGACATAAAATACAAGAATATTAAGAAAAATGTACTGCGACAACTATTGCTGAAGAATTTGTTTAAAAAATAGAGATATGTTAGCTACCATCACCAGTTTACCATCCCAGATGTATATTAATTTGGTGTGTGAGTGTCACACATTAAAATATTAGCAATAATCTGTGAGTGGTGCGGTTTACCGTGTTTACTTTCTTTCTTATTTTTTTCTCTAGTCTTTAAATTTCTATTTTAATGTTCACATTAAAAATATTTTCAACCACACCACCAAGGAAATGTCACTCAGGCACAGTACTAACATCTAAGTCATCCAAGACAAAGGCTTTAATTTTGGCTTTTTAAATTCAACAAAGTAAGATTTTATAATTTTCTTTCTATATTCATGTGCTAGTTTTTTTTATTTTGAATTATACATTCTTTTACAATATTTCAGTTTTTCTTATTAATTATTAATATGCTTCCTTCTTTCCTTGCAAATACAAATGATATTTATTTATTATTTTTAAGTTATTTTTGCTTGGAATTGTTTTTCTACTCATATATCACATTATTTGAGCTCTTGTTGAGACTCTCCAGTGATTTTCCCTCCATGCAGTTCTTATAACATAGAAGGCAGACCTTCTCTTTCTTTTGAAAACAGACTGTAAGTTTAAAGAGGTGTGCAAATCTTTCCTCCAGTTTAATACATATGCTGCCGAAGCAAGCATGGTGTGCAAATTCATTCTTAAAAAGTGTAATGGTGTTTTAAATCCCTGAAATGGATTCTCCACTTGAATTGCCTTTTCATTTATTACTTTTAAAATTACAGAATCATGGTGATGCAAATTACAAAAATCTTTTTATGTAAGTCTAATGTTCACTTCTCAGCTTTTTGCAAGGCTGATTATAATCATATGAAAGAAAAAAAATTTTTCTTAAGTTTATTTTGAGAGACAATGAGAGAGAGAGAGAGGGCATGAGCGAGGGAGGGGCAGAGAGAGAGGGAGAGAGAAAATCGCAACCAGGCTCTGTGCTGTCAGAGCAGAGCCCTACTCAGGGCTCGATATCATGAATCTTGAGATCATGACCCGAGCCCAAACCAAGGGTCTGAACACCTACCCGACTGAGCCACCCAGGTGTCCCTAGTTTTATGATGAAAGATTTTTGAATAAAAATAGAAAGACCATTTTCTAGCCCTGCAATACCTTGAATAAGTAACATAATTAGGTGTTTTGTTACTATTTATTTACAGAAAATAATTTCTGTCTAAATTAAAAATAAATCCATCCTCACTGAGTCTTTTGACACAATGGAAAATAATATAGAAGAAAATAATTGTTCATGATGATCCCTACACTTGAAATAGTCTGTTAACATAGTTATATAGTCTTCCTGCCAAAACTTTTTCTGTACTGCTCACACTTTGTATTTTTCTAGAACATTAAGCTAATTTTGTATATAATGTTTTGCCTATCTTTTTTTCTTCAGTAGCTATCATATTGGGAGTAATTCATCTCTTTTCCATTTCCTTCACCGCTCACAAAGGGAATATTGATTGTCCCCTGCTCCATCCTTGTGTATTGCTAAACAACAAAAACTGCCAGGCAATTTGAAAACAATTGAGGAAAAGTAAACATGACTTGAGAGGGAAGATGGAGAGAGAGAATGAGAAAGAGAGGAGAAGGAAGAGGAGTAGAAGAGGAGGAAGAAGAGGAATTTGGTTGACGATTGGCCTCTTTTGAGGATGATGATTGTGCTCAGAACAACAATGGTTTATATCTTCACAACGTGTAGGGAAAGTAACACTCACCTAACTGATTACATTGAAAAAAAAAAAGATAGAAAACTAGAGGTAGGAACCCTGAACAATCCCAGCATTGAAGTTGCCTGTAATAACATACAAACTGAATTATAGCTTCAATAGGTTTTTATAAACGAATTTTCTCTACTATTTCAGAGTGGTGCACAGAACTACATAATGTACTATAAACACCTTAGAGTACACATTATTCTTTTCTTTGATCTCTCCACCCTTTTCTTGACCTAGTCTGAAAAGTTAAGATTGCATACATATTATACCTGGAGCCCTTCACACATGTTTACATGTGCAGTGCAAAAGTTTGACACTCACAACAACAAGCATGCTTTGCAATTCTTTACCCACACATATAGTGATCTCCATGGTTTTTTTGTTGATAATAAAATAATTTCTATACTAATATCTTTTAGTGACATGCTTCAAATACAGTTGACCCTGGTGGGACACGTGGGAACGTATGTTTAAAAACATGTACTTTTATGATTTATTTATTTTTAAATGCAATCCGTGAGTTCTTTCTGTTCCTATTATTTGAGGAAAATATATTTTATCAATATTAAAATCAGGTCAGTCATATTTTTGAAAAATTAACCATGTTTTATGATTGATGACTTAAAATATTTTAGAGTAATGTTTTTGAATGTTTTTCCTTACTTTTAAAACAAATTTAAGAATCTAATTAAAATATTTTACTTATACTAAAATATCTACTTCAAAACATAAGCATGTAATCTGAGGAAAAAGGAAAAGGAGGATAAAGGAAATAGTTTTAGTAATGAGTTTTAGTTCTGAATTATGCAAATTTATAGCATTTATTTTAATTGAGTAAGTTTAGGTTACTTTATAATAATATAACCTATTATATTATTACATTAGTCAATATTATTAAATGCTATCTTTTAAAAAATCTATGAAAAGGAGTAAAATATTTATAATTCATATTGTATATTCTGTCAGCATAAATTAATATTGAAGCATAATTATAAAGCATAGAAGTAAGTCAAAGTATGGTTTTAAAATTATGAGTCTACTATGTGCTGGTGTTTATGTTAGGAGAGGTACAAATATATCTTGATGAATAACATGATGCATAGATAGTTAAAAGGAAAATATTGTCTAAAAATAAAGAGCTGATAGCATAGAAAAATTCTTAAAAGCTCTTTCTTTAAAAAAAAACATTTCTGCCTCTAGTCATAAGTGTATCTCTTGCATATTTTTTTAACTTTTCCCCTCAGTGTTTATTTATCTTTGAGAGAGAGAGAGAGAGACAGAGAGAGAGAGAGAGAGAGAGAGAGAGAGAGAGAGAAAGGGACAGCAGAGGAGGAGCAGAGAAAGAGAGGGGGACAGAGAATCTGAAGTAGACTCCATGCAGTCAGCATGACTGACATTGGGCAGGAACCCAGGAATGGTGAGACCATGACCTGAGCCAAAGTCGGATGCTCAAATGACTGAGACACCCAGGTGCCCCTGTATCTACTTCATCCAAGATAGATAATCGTCCTTCTAATTTTACATTGATCAAGTTATACCTACATCTGCAATTTCCATATCACAAACATTGATCTGTAGTGCAAAGGTTTTTAATTTTTTTCTCTAATCTAGAAATTCCCCTGAAGAAAATCTTAACACGTTATTTTATAGTTATACCACATCTCCAGTCCACATGATTATCTGATTCTCCATATACATTTTTTACTAATAAAAATTGTATTAGTTATACAATTATATAAATTTACCCACATGTGTTTATGTATTGAAAAAAAACTGCCAATTGGTTGGTTTATTTTTTTTTTCATTTTCCCTAATAAGCAAGAACATTCTGTGTATTACCTAATTATCCAATATCGTGGTAATGGTGATTATTTCTCCATTGATGAAATAAGGCACATTCAAGCAGAAGAGATTTCAGTAAAACTATATGTTTGACAGTTCCTTGTCTTAATTTTCTTTGTAGCCTCACAGCCATCAAACAGGGATTGGGCATCTAGGAGGGGCACAGTTGCCAAGATACTTAAACATCAAATAAATTGATACTGAGCTTGTGTTTTAGAAACAGTATATAATAGAACAAGGAAAGTAGTAGAAAGTCTCTCTCCATATGCACTTATTCATCATTCATAGATATTTGTTAAACCCCTACTATGTGTCAGTAAGTGTAGAGACATAGATGAATGAGACAAAACAAATTAATATGTATTCAGTGTATCAAGTGGTCAAAAATGGTATTTAGAACAGTAAATCAGGGCAAAGGGAGAAAGGTTGGTAAAGAATTTAGACGTGCGTGTTTTTGTGAATGTGTGCGTGTGCACATATGCATGTTTATATCTCTAGATGATATATTCTTTAATATTACTATGGTGCCTCTGTTATAAAAAATAGCTTTACCATCTTTATGCCTTTCTCTTATCCCTTCCCGTTCCTGTCTGGGGAGAGGTCAAACATTCATTTGAGGGATAGCCGATGGTTCTAAAATTCTAACCTGCTAAGAAACATTCAGATTCTGAAAACTTGAAATCTCACCCAAAGGTGTAGTTTAAGGGCAATAGTTAGATTTATATGCTTTTGGATTTCTTCTGAATGTATCACCAAGGCATAATACACTTTACAAAGGCCTGTAATGGTTCCAAATACCAGTGTTATGTGTAGCTCCAGGTCATATTTTCTATTACAGGAGATAGGAGAGTATAAAAATTGCATTGCATAGTGCATCAATAAAGGAACACTATGGACCTTATCTTATCTTACAGAAATTTCCAATTCGAAATGTGCATTTTTGTTGTGAAAATGCCTTAAAAGTTCACAGTGCTTTCTGCCTCTACGGTCTGAATTATATCCAAGCCATTTTAAGCTAAGCTTTTGTTCTGGTTGAAGATCTATAGCAGAAGTGGTGCTTTGCTAAAGGAGAAACAGAGGGGAGTGGGGCTGAGAACATGCTGCTGGATGATAAAGTAAAGGCAACTTTGGAAAGAATTCTAGGAAGAGGTTCAATGAAAGGGTATATCCATTTTGACTGTAATATTGTTTTTCCTAGAAGAAAATAATAATATAATTTATTCTAAAATCTCCTAGGTTGCCTCCTCAGAAACCATCTTTTAAAGAAAATTTCTCTGAGTATTGTCAAAATAGCATATTCTGTGGGGCTATTTACTTCACGTTGGGAGGAAAACGAAAAGGAATGAAACACATCTGTTTTATTTTTTCTTACCTCTTATCAGCACTGCCTTAGAAATTATTTATCCAAGCTCTATTTTTCTGCCGTGGCTTCTATAAGATCTGTTTGAATAATATTAATTCTAATTGATAGCATGTTGTTTTGCTGGGTCATGCAAAGGTCTCCGTTAGGAAGACAGATGTTTGTTAAAAATACAAATTAAAATAACCTAGGAATTATCTCCTTTTACTTAAAATAAAATGCTTTCTGAACAAGTCCAAATATAATCAGTCAAATATAGGGATATTAGAAGGAAATAAAAATAAGCTAATAGGAAACAACAGAAATATTCAGCTTTGTCTTTATCTGTATCAGTAGTATTACAGCCTCAAAGCAAGAACATATTGGGACGTGTTTAGTGAACAAATTAATCTCTGGGCATAAATTAGGAATTTGTAGGATATTTACTTGTACAATGCCTGCAGTATCAGTAATAAGAAATTAAGTAAGTAAATATGCGAACAAATTAATTTATTAGTTCAAACATATACACAGCTTAATAGATTACAGTGCCCCAGAGTTTGAAAAAGTGAAAAAATTTCTCTAGATCCTAACTTTTACAATGCATACATAAAATTAATTAATGTATTATGACTTATATTAGTAATTTATTGAGACTGTTGTTTACCCAAATCCCCAGCACTGTGGTATCATCCTAGAAACATTCTACAAATTCTCTTTGCCTACTTATTGTTTGGAATCTATGTAGTTTATACTAACATTCACTGTTGCCTGTCAGAGTATGCTAGCCCTATGTTCTTTCCAGCCTCTATCATGGGCAACATTTTTGCTTAGAAAAGGACCAAAAGAAGAAGGAGAAAATAAGTAGTATATACTTAAAACATGTGGACTTAATACCATTGAAGCAACTAATCAACATATTAATTTTCATTCGTGTTTGCATTTCTTCCCACTCACAAAGGCAGACCCCATGTCTTTGAATCCCTAGCAACAAGCAAATGGAGGTACACAAGGCATAGGAACCAACCCGGGCGGAGAGATAACAAAGAATGACAACATTTGACTGCAGGATTTATATTCTAATCCTGTCACTGAGCTACCTTTGATAGGTTACTGAAATTTCTTTAATTTTAGTTTCATTTTTAAAAACAGATAGTAATAATAAAATAAGATTAAGGATTACATTTAAGCACAGCCCAGACCGGCAGAGAAAAAGTGATTAATAAAGATAAATTAGTCATTGTTACTCTATTACAAAGGTTATTTTTATGTACTGAATTGTACACCCCCCCCACCCCCTCCACCCTCGGCCATTCATGTGTTGAAGCCCTAACATCCAATGTGACTAGAAATGGAGATAGGGACTAAAAGGAGGTAATTAATGTAAAATGAGGTCATAACAATGAGCTTCTGATCCTGCAGGACTGGTATCCTTCTACAAGAAGACACAAGAGTGCTTGCTCGCTCTCTTTGTATGCACAAAGAAGAGGTCATGTGAGCGCACAGCAAGATGGCAGCAAGGCCTGCTGGAAACTGACCATGCTGCTACCTTGATCTCAGAATTCCTGTCTCCTGAACTGTGAGAAAATAAATGCCTGATGTCTGTGGTATTTTGTTATGGTAGCCAAAGTCAACTAAGACCGCAGCGCAATGAACATGTGAGCAATACTGTAAAGCACTCACAGTTATTTTTCAGTGTTGATAGATTTGTATTATTTGTTACTTTTTGAACTATCAAGGGAGTCAAGCTGAGAGGATAAACTCATTAATTTAAAAACCGTAGCTGTTAGGTGTGTAGTTCTTGGCCACACTCTGGAAAAGAGATGCTATCAGGTCCCAAACTGTATTTGAATAAGGTTCTAGGCTTCTGAACTAATCACCAAAACTAAACTGTATGTGTTTAACCACTTAAGAGAACGTATTGGAAGTGATGGTTGCAGTTTTAATGAGTCCCTAAATAGCATCCTTCTTTACTGCCCATACTTGGAATAAATTTAGAAATAGACACAGGAGTCAGACAGATGGAGACCAAACTGTCAGCTTTACTGCTAATAAAAAATAGATCAAAGGAGTAAAGGACATGGCTTAGATACACAGCCAAAGGACTTGAGAACACCTCCTAGAATTGGATCAACTTATTTACCCAGTTACTGGAAGACTGCGGGCTGCTCCACCAGAGCATCGCCAGCTCCCTAAGCTCACCACAAGGCTGAGAAAACAGGCCAGAACACATCTGTCATAATGTAGGCTTGCTCCAAAGAGGAGCATTCTTCCAAACTTATTAACCCGATAACCCACTTCTCCTTCCTTAGAGAGGAATAGATGAAGAGTCTAGG
Source organism: Acinonyx jubatus (assembly GCF_027475565.1). Classification (NCBI taxonomy): domain Eukaryota; kingdom Metazoa; phylum Chordata; class Mammalia; order Carnivora; family Felidae; genus Acinonyx; species Acinonyx jubatus. Next base: position 33,180,296 of record NC_069380.1, on the reverse strand, counting down.
GGGAGCGGTCAGGACAAGGAGTATTAGTCCAGCTTAAATCCTTCCACAGGAGGCCTGAGGAGCCATGATGGTTGCTTTCCCTGAAGAGCAGTGTCATGGGATGAGGAGTGTGCTATTAAAACTGAAGAAACTTGGGTCTCCCTGGCTCACTTTGCACGTTTCCATTCAGTTGAAGTTTCAGTTGAAGTTGAAGTTGGAAATTCCTTGATTCTGCTTCCTTTTTCCTCTTCCTAGTTTGAGTTGAGTGGCCCCCTGAAACAATTGTTCACCTTCATCCTCCAGGCTGATAGCATTGTCCTTGACCATTCCACTTTTCTATGTTTGGACTCCTAGAGGACGTTGACTGTGGCATAATTATTTTTCTACATTTACTGACTAGTACAGCATCTGATATGCAGGTAGTAAATAAAAGACTATTGAATTTAATCTGATGTTTTCCTAACAGTATTTCTTATTTAAAAGTACTGAGCAGAGATTTTGTAAAAAAGTTAATGAGCAAGTGGAATATGGTCAACACTTAATAAGATGCTCCTCACCCCATTTTGCCTCCTGTGTGTGTCAGACATAACTGAAGTACAATCATTTGTTCAGAATGATTGAAAGAACAACAAAAAACATGTATATTTTACTGCTGCATTTGGAAAAGATAGATAGATAGATAGATAGATAGATAGATAGATAGATAGATACATACATACATACATACATACATACATACATACATTCATACATACATAGATGAAATACTCCTTCCCTTAAAACTTATCACTAAGGAACTGGAGACAATCCTGTGGTAACTCTTAAGGCTATTTATGAGTATATGGTTCTCTCTCCTAGGCACATGGTAGGATTGACTTCTCCAACTTGATCTCAACTTTAGGTAGGTGTCATGCTTTTGCTGTTAAAGCCTGCTAATTTTCTTACATATGCCCTTGCTCATGTATTATTTATATTTTGATCTGGTATTTTACAAAATGATGCTGCTAATTTGTTTTTTATTACCAGTATGTAAAATTCTTTGACAAGTGATACAGTATGAGTACGATTTACAATGTTACTGGTTAATTGTTAGATCATGAGTAATTCTAGGGGTCCAGGAAGACGAGCTGGAGCAATCTGAATTAATGTGGTCCCTCTAAGTGACTCATGGTAGTAACTTCTTAGTAACTGATATGAAACATTTATATACTTAAATATTTTGACAGTTGGTATAACTCAACATCAACCCTACTTTTATTCTCTCTCTTTCTTCTTCCCTATTCCATCTTCTGTTTCTTTCTTTGATTTTGGTTACTCTACCGTCTTTTGTCTGTAACATGAGACATCTGCGTTCTCTGGCCCACAGATTTATTGCACTTTCCTATGCTATACCAAGAGTGGGAATTGAAATTAAAATTGTTGGTTTTTATTTGTTTGCTTTGTTAACTTCTTAACCTGGAAATGGATTCTTTTAAGAGCAATGTGTATATCTTGCCACTACCTTCTGCACTGTCTCAGCTCAAGGTTCAGCTGTTTAATTCAGTCATAACCATCATCATGTGGGCTACGTTGAGTCTCACATAGTCTTACACGTATCATGTATTTTTTTTTCTTACTGAAAAAAAGTATTACAGTTGAAAATCAAAGTCTGACTGAGTTAATGCATCAGTAATAAACTGACTCATCATGGTCCATCAGTCCAAGAGTGTCACAGCACTGGCACAAACATTTTTAATCCTTAGTCATCATTATTAGTTATATTTGATATGATACATGTGAAAGTTTATATGTAACCTTTAAATAAATGTTAATTACATACACAATTTGGGAAGAAACAGGAGTACTGGCAAGGTCCAAAATGATAAAAGGTGGGGAAAAATATGTTAGAATAATGATTTTCTTTTACATTGTCTTGAGAGCAGGGCACTGGATCATACATTCTAATAGTATGGTGTGAAATAGTTGGATATAATTTTCTAGCCAGCCCCTACAACTGCAAATAGGCATAACTAACCTCAAGGTATTCTTTCACAAGCTAATTACTCTTTATTTATCCTGCTTCTAACGTTAATATATTATTATGTTAATACTCAGAGTAGTGTCGGCCTTTACACAGATTCAGATTTGGAGTAGGGTCAACAATTACATTTTCTTTTCTCATTTCAGTTTATTCTATTGATTCCAGAATAAAATATAAATATCTTGTTTTAAGTTTTCAATCTTCCAGAGAAAATGATAAAAACAAGGCAACTTACTGCTCCCCTTATAGTCACATTTTTTCAGCAATATCAAAGAAAAATAAAATATATCCTTACCTTATCAGATAATAAAACTTAGTCACAAATTAATAATTTATTTTAGTTTCAGAGTAAGTTTTACTATTCAAACAAAACACACATTAAAGTCTGGTAAATATATATCACTTAAGGAAAAGTTTTCTGCATTTTCTAGATGGAGTCATGCTAAGATTCCCCATGCATTTTAACCAGCAATGTGCCAATATGCTGTTCTCCTTGGTATTAAAACAACATAACTCTCCTCGGTCTTCATTGTGTTTAGAGTCCTCGGAAAATGAAATTGTAGAGGTAACTTGAATTGTCCAAGATCTATATGCTTATATATTAATCACTTATAAATAGAACATATGAATGCTATTAAAGTAAATGAGACTTTTACAAAGAAAACCCCACAAATGTGTGAAAATACAAGATTTTCTCGAGCAGAAGTTTTCATTGCTTTTTTACTATATATCCTACATGCTAAAAAGATGTCTTGGGATTAAAAAAGACTCAATAAACACGTTGGGCCAATAAGCACTTTTTCACTAATTTAAACATAAGCTATAGCCCTGAAAATTTGTGTGCAATACACAAATTTTATTGAATGCCATTTTCTATGAAATATAGTGACATGATAAATAAAAAAAGATATCCAAAATACAAAATCACATACAAGAGACCTAAATTTACTTCAAAGGTATATCCTCTACAAGAAATACTAAATAAAATTATATGTACGTACATTTGTGATGGTTAATTTTATATATCAACTTGACTGGGATAACAGATGCCTAGGTATCTGGTGAAATATTATTTCTGAGTGTGTCTGTGAGGGTGATTCTAGAAGAGATTAGCCATGAACCAATAAATTGAGTAAAGAATATGCCCTCACACTTGTGAGTGGGCATCATCCAATCCTTTGATGGTCTGAATAGAACAAAAAGGTAGAGGAAGGGTAAATTTGCTGTCTGCTTGACCTGGAACTTCTGTCTTCTCCTGACTTTGCATATCTCTGCTCCTGGTTCTTAGGCCTTTGGGCTAGGACTTGAACTATACCACCAACTTCCTCAGGCCTCCAGCGTGCAGAGAGAGGCTGTAACTTCTCTACTTTTATAAAGATGTAAACCAACCTGACATAATAAATCTCTTTGTATGTATTTACATATGCCCTATTGGTTCTGTTTGTCTGGAGATCCCTGGATAATATAGTATATATACACACGTGCATTGCCTACCAGACCTAATGAAAGTTTTGAGATAGCAAATTAACTATGGAATGCATAACTTTTAGATGGATAGAAGTGGGGAATTTAAAAATCATAGATTCTTGGGGTTTCAAGGCACCTGAGAATGCAGTCTTTCCCTCTGCCCTCATTCAGTGCACATGTTTGAGGACTAGTCTCTGGGTCCATCACCAACTGATTCCAGCAGCATCCGTAGTTTTTCAGTATTTGTCTACTGTCAACCTTACCAAGTGAGGTGTCGGGCTCTAACTACTGGATGAATTGGGGAGACGACATCTGCAACCTCTGGTCAATCTTAAAAGTATCAAGAAAGAGATGACTAGATATTTTTCAACTCTGAATATGGTACAATAGGAAGGACACATCATCACTGTGAATTTGTCATGTCAAAAAAATCAACCATGAATCTGATCAAGCCTTCTGCTCTAAAACTTAAAAAAAAAAAAAAAAAAAGTCAGAGGACCGTGTTAAGCCACATGATGGGGATGCAATTAGCAGCTTCTAGCATCCAACATGTGGAGAATTTTTTAGTAGAGAATACACTTCTGCATTCTTTACCACATAACTTTCCAGACCAAAAAAAGAGTTGGAGAACCTACAGAGTTAAGAGAATAACATGTATGAGCATTGTTTGACATAATTTCCAACAAACCAATAGTCAAAATGAATTAATATGGGGCTCCTCGGTGGCTCAGTCCATTGAGTCTTGATTGTGGCTCAGGTCATGATCTCACAGATTCATGAGATGGACCCCACATCGGACTCTGCCCTCACAGTGCGGGGCCTGCTTGGGAATCTCTCTTTTCCTGTATCTCTCTTACTCTCCCGATCTCGCACTCTCTCTCTCAAAATAAATAAACACTTTATAAAATGACTTTATGAAATAAGTAGAGAAATTTGAATTCTATTTATATTAAGAAACTATCACATTTCTAAAGATTGATAAAACTATTGTTTTCATGCTTTAAAATAACATTTTCTTGTGAATACGAAACCTAAAATATTTAGAGATTTATAATTTTGCCTACTCATTTTAAAAATTTATGTATTCGGGTGCCTGGGTGGCTCAGTTGGTTAAATGTCCAACTTCGGCTCAGGTCATGATCTCACAGTTCATGAGTTCAAGCCTTCCATCAGGCTCTGTGCTGACAGCTCAGAACCTGGAGTCTGCTTCGGATTCTGTCTCTCTCTTTCTCTGCCCACCCCCACTCATGCTCCCTCTCTCTCTCTCTCTCTCAAAGATAAACATTAAAAAATAATAATAATAAAAATATTTTGATATTCAATTTTGCATTTCTTTCAGGGATTGTTTTATTTATTTTAATTTTGCATATCTTTTCATGTCAAAATGTGCAGTAGGGTGGTAGGTAATCTTAATCTAATCAAGAAGTTAGCAATGGTGTCAATAAGGGGCATCTTAAGATGAATTTGAAAGAGCCTCTGATCCAAGATTGTGAATTTGTTGTATAGGTTATTGTGATATTAGTGATACATTTTCTGGAAATAACCAAAAATTCATAGAATTCTCTAATCCAATCTCTGTTTATTTCCCAGTTGAAGAAATAATTGGACAATATCTTTCTTAAACTGAGGAGAGGGCAGGAAGAAAACTCTGTGAGGGCTTTTAGCCTTGAACTCTCAAAATCTTTAGCAGTATATAGTGAGTGCTCTCTTGGTATAGGTTGGAATGTGACTTCCACCATTTATCAGACAGTAAAATCCAGACAGTGATGTAAAGCAGCTTCTTTTATTAAGGATAAATTAATTTATCAACTTAATGTTATGTGTAGGTGGTAGGTTAAAAAAAATAAAGAAAGAGAAATAATAAGTACTCATGACTGGGATATATCTGAAATCAGAGACCAAACTGTAAATACACTATAAAGATAAAAATGCCCCTAGAACCTGGGTATTTCTATAATTGCTAACACCTTTCTAACTCTGACTATATATTTAATAGGATAAAATTCATATTGATTTCTAATAGGTCATAGTTCATGCAGAGGCAAATTCTTATTATCTTGTATTTATTATCATTTCAAAGTTATTCAAGCCTTTTGTTCTCCTGCTTCTTTTTTTGTGGCTATATGTGTCTAATAATTATCAGATCTGTCTGATGGTTTAAAAAAAAATGACAGAGAACTAAGGAACGAAGGTAAACCTATTATTGTTCTAGTAAAATTTTTATGAAGTCAACAATAAAAGAATTAGATAAACTTAGGATTTAGAGGACTCACTGATCCTTTCAATATATTATGAAGTCATAATTAGTATAGTTCTTGGAATGAACAATTCTCTTTGGGGGTGTTTGGACACAGGGTGGTATAGGCCATTAAAGTCAAACACACTAAACATTATTATTACAGGTGGCAGTATTCAGTAAAAGTTTCTCTGTATTTACTTCATTCTAGTATTAGAAAATAAAAGTATCCTAAAAAAGAGTAGCCATAAATCAGTACATCTTACAGCTTTCTAATATACTGCTACCAGGTGCCACTATGTGGTATAAAAGGAATAAAGCTATATTCCTGAATGAGATGATCGAAAGGATAGGGGTTTTCTGGAATAAAGTATTTTCACTTGAAATATAGTATCTGCATTTGTGTACTTCTCAGTATTTCGATTTCGGATTATCAACAGATTTTCGAAATCCCCTGGTAAGTATAGTAATAATCTCTCACAGTAAATAATATAAGAGGATAATTGTCTAAAATTGCCTACAAATTACTTTCTAGGCTTTGTGTCAAAGACAACTTGGATCTAGATGAAAGTATTGTACCATGAGGTACATTTATTATGATGAGAATCGGTGGTGGCATAAACAGCGTTAAATGTCCCTGTGCTGTGGAAACCCTCCAGACTCCCACATAATACAGTTGGTTCAAGTTGTGGAGAGGCTGGCTGTAACACCAACTGAGCTATAATTCAAATACGCAGACCTTTCAATTTATACGGGGTTTCCAAACCACCTGTGAAATCTTGGAAAATTGCATTTCCAATAGCTTATGGAATATTCATGAGACACTGCTGGGAACAATGGATATTTCTTGAAATTACTATTCTAGATATGGTCACATATAATTACTAAAATAAACATAATCATGGCTATTCTCTTCCACCAAATATGTAGTTTCCCTTGTAAGTGCATTGCTTTTAAAATATGATGCGTTAACTGAGAAATAAAACCAGTCCAGGATGGTCTTATCCATTTACTTTTTAAAACTACGTTGAACTAATATAGAAAAAAATGGAAGAAATGGTAGAGGAAAGGTGAACAGAGTGGATTACAAGGGAATGTATGCATGCCCAACACGTTCTAAACAGAACCAAACACACTGGGAAAGTGTGTTAAATAATTAAAACATTTAAAATAGAATCAAAGTTGATAAGGTAGGCATGTGTAAGAGCAGTTTAATGTAGATTGCACAGCCTTTCATCATATGGTCTCCGCTTACCTCCACATCCTCATTTTTGATCACACCCCACACCTCCATTTACCCTGTGCTCCAGCCACACGCCATCACCTGGAATCACTGTATTCCTGCTCTTCTGAGACTTTAAACATGCTACTCTCCTAAGTAATTGCAAAAATACCCCCAATTCACGGCTAAGTCCTATTCTTTCCCCAAGCAGTTTAAAAACTACTTTATGTATTGATCTAGCCTCTCCCTTTGCTCTCACCAGAACTGCTACTTGTCCTCCTCTACTGTGATGATCTTTCCCTGTTTACCTCCCCTCTAGAGTTAGAGACAGTGCTTTTGTATCCACAGTGCCTGGAGCATGGTAGATACTCTGTAAACATGAACCCAAACCAAGATCTTAATTTTTAACATGGGGCAAAAGTATTGACAGTTTACAGAAAGGGGAATACAGATTGATATAACAGCAACTAGGAACCTAAAAACCTGTTCCAACATACCAAAATAAAATAAAGCTTAACAATAAGTATGCACCATAATTAAATATTTAAAAATAAAATATTCAAGTAAATGAGCCCTTCCGTATAATATGAGAGGGAATATAAATTGTTACAAACCTTTCTTTAAAAAAAATATTTATTTGGAGAGAGACAAAGAGAAACAGAGAGAGAGAGAGAGAGAATGAGGGTACCCAAGCAGGGAAGCTATGACACAGTCATTTCCATTTAATCCTAGTCTTAGGAAACAACCTGAATTTCAGGAATAGTATTTAAAAAAAGTAAACAATATTAAATTTGAAATGATACTAAGTGAAGAATGGTAAACACTTTTATTGCCAAATCATAGTAAGATGGCTGTTAACACTAAGGTATATTTACAGAATAAATGCAATTGACCCTTGAATGACATGGATTTGAACTATGCTGGTTTACTTACACACAGGTTTTTTTCTGTACATACAGTAATGTCCTGTAAATGCATTTTCTCTTCCATATGATTTTCTTAATAACATTTTCTAGCTTACTGTATTGTAAGAAGACAGTGCCTATCTAATACATGTACAAAATATGTGCTAATCTACTGCTTATGTTGTTGTAAGGCTTCTAGTCAACAGAAAGTGACCAGATGTAGGAGATGATTTTTTGAGGAGTCAAAAGTTATTTGTGGCGTTTCGACTGAGGGGTTGAGGGAGTCAGCACCCCTAGTCCCTGCATTTTTCAAGGATCAACTGTACTTCGTGATTTTTTTTTAAGTCTTATAGAGATAATGGGTAATTTTAAAATGCTATAATACTAAAAACTTATAAGACACTTATGTAATATGGTTATCACAAATATATATGAAGAAATGTGGAAATGAATCCCAGATATACCCTAAAAATCATGAAATGTGGCAACTGACATATTCCTCTCCCATTGTAAAGGATTGCTCATGACGTCTCTCTGACTTGGAAAATATCCATGGAGTGGAAGCCAACAGCATTGGCTCTGGAGAGAGAGAGAGAGCTTAGACTTGAGACCTGGCTATGCCACTTGCCATGTGATCTTCAGCAAGTAGTTTACCCTAGATGTTCCCTGATTCCCTAATCAGTGTAAGCATGACATTACTATGTGTGCCTTATGCATTGTGAGTAGTTAAGTGGCTTATAACCTATGACAAAGACTCTCTGGCTACTTTAGTGCTGCTCCTCTGAGACCTCTTTTTGACTAGGTCTTGCCCTTGGGCTCTGCCCTAAGCCCATTTAGTCCAATTTCAGCAAGAATCCTGCTGGGTTAGTATAGTGAAAATCACCCCCCCCCCCTTGATATGTGATCAAATTCCTTATCCCCCACCCTCAATATCTTATCACCTGGCCTGCCTACAGCAAAAATTCTGTCAAGTTGGCTTAGCCAGAATCCCCTAACCCCTGAAGTCCCCTTTCAGTATTTTTCCACCCACTGACCCTCACCCTGCCCCTTGGCTATAAATCTCAACTTGTCTTTTTGGTATTTGGGGTTGACTTCAATCTCTCTCCCCTATTACAAAACCCCATTGTCTTAGGCCCGCTGAAAAAAGTCTGCCTTACCATCTTTAACAGGTGTCAGAATAGTTTCTCCTTTTATACCTACAAAGTAGGTACAAAAGTACTTCATATAGAGTGTGTGCTTAAGCAATTTTAGCTATTACAATCTTTATTACTATTAATATTTTTATATTATATTTATATAATTTTATAATTATATATATTTATATATAATTTAAATATATGTTTATATATAATTTAATTTAACATGTAATATTATATATAATAATATATATATACATATATAATATATTTATATACATAATTTTATATTATAATTACAATTTCTTAAAAATTTCCAGCACTGTCTGGCTTGGAAAATTGACCATGGGGAGGCGATCTCAGCAACCTGCACTTCAGTCACTGCGTTTCTGACAGCTTAATCACCTTAACTTCAGTAAGGGTGGAGTCCATGACCTTGTTGTTTGTGGTTACCCCTCCAGTGTGAAGAAGACTGCCTGACACATGGGAGACTTGTAATAAATATGTGCTGATTAAATAATTAATTAATGTTTCAATCTAACACAAAACCTTTAGTCTTCAGTTATCCTTCCCTTAATCATAGAAGATGCTCCTTGGTCTCATCATCAAACTCTACTCAGCATTTCCTAACATGATTGACTTTCTGTAAAATCACAAAATTTTTTGGAGGGGGTCTTGTTTTCAAAACAAATGTTGCTGAATAACTTTTCATATCCATGAAAATAAAACCTTACCTAAATTATAAGCTACCTGAGAGCAAAGAATTTGTCTCCTGTTTTCTTTTTTTCTTTAACATGGATCCATAGGTCTTCTATGAAGAGTTTACATACATTTTTCAGCATGTTGAGTATTAAAATAGTGTCTCATAAGATAAATGTCCGTCTTTGAGCTAGAACCTAACTTGCAATTATAGCTTCTCATATTCAAGTAAATGTATTAATGTGAAAAATAGACATGAATGGACAGCTCAGAGCCTGATGCAGGGCTCAAACTCATGAACTGCGAGGTCATGAGCTGAAGTAGAGGCTTCACCGACTGAGGCATCCAGGAGCCCCATTAGTGGAAGCATTGCTGTGAGCCACTGCAGAGAAACGGCCCTGCCCATCTCTGAATTGAGCCAAAACCTTTGGATGGGGCAAATTGGTAGCTGTTGTAAGCAATTGCTTGGGGGAACAGACATCCTGATCACAAGACTGATGGTTGTGGACTTTCTGAAGATAGAATCAGTAATCAATCAATGTATATAACCCAGAGTAGTTTAGCTTAGCACCCACAGACAAAAAAAAAAAATTTTTTTTTGCCTTGTTAACTCATGAAATTGCCCTCTGACTATCCTTTTCCTTATTAACAACCCCTTGCTTTCTCTGTACAAGCAGGACACTATTCGAGTTTCTACCTGAATATGTGCTTCCGAATTGCAATTCGTTGATCCCAGATAAATGCTTGTTTGCTTCTCATTGTGGCTCTTTATTTTCAGGTTAACAATAGAAATGAGGTTGGTGGCTATAATCTTTTTCTTGCGGTTCCGTTAAATAAATATAGGGCATCTTTAATGATAAAACGACACTTTTGGCTTGATAGAATATGATTTTTTTAATAAAATGTGATTGTTTTATAAAATAGTTACTTAAAAGGCTACTCAAACTATTCAACCAGTTATCTTTTCTTTATGGAGATCGTTAGGTAAAAGAAATACACAGAATATCTTTCCAAAAGTTTATTAGGAAGCATGTGATTAATTAACGGGGTGCTCTGTCTGCTGTTGTTTTATATGCTGGATGTTAATTATGGTCCAGAGGTTACTATATGTGTTTATCGTTACATTATTCCAACTTTAGGCTACTTCCTTCCAAGAAATTTTAATCATTTAGTGGCATGTCAAACAAGGTATCAGATGGAAAAATTTGAGAAGTATAAATTATTCTTGAAAGATTTGAATAACAGTGGCAGTTGAAACTATGCTTTCAGCAGGCCTCTTAAAGACAGACTATTTCAAACCACACTAATGCAGTAACTATGATACATTGATCAATATAAAAGATGGACACAAATGAGGCTGGAGAGACTGTGTAAATTTTTAACATTTGAACAGGTGGCCAACTTACCAAAACAACTTAAACCTTTATGGTATCTTATGCTGAGACACATCCTGGTGTTTTACAATGACATTAACATTAAAATTTAATTTTTTCCTGCAGAGTTAATAATTAGCCAGTGTCAGTGAACAAAAATAGTGAGAACCCATCAATTTTTGAGTGTCATTTTGAAAGAGGAAGGAAAGATATTCTTCCTGTCGTGGGCCAATGAATATTGCCATGCGCTGGTTGCTAAAGAGGAGAGTTGTGAATACGAAGGTAAGTGGCTCTCAATTCTATTGTTGCTCTCATTTTCAGGAATTTAGGAAAGTAAATGATATCTCTCATTTTATAAAGTGATAGGTGAGGGAATCAGTATACATCCAGATGCTGAGTCAGGGTCAGAGCTTCCCTTTATTCTAAAAGCAAAGATCTGAATGCTAGGTTAAATCAATACCATAATAAACTCTCAAATTTTTCCTTTGTAATATGCGTTACTTGATAAGTTTAAAGTACTTAACCTACAGTTCTCTAGGATAGTATGAAGAGATACATTAATCCTAGTAACCTATTTGGCTGCTTGGTTGGACGTCAGGCCGTGAGAATACATAGTCTCTTATCAAATAAATGGGGGTTGAGCTGAGCCTTCGTCATTTACTGTTTTTGCCAACGCCTGTACGTACAAAGGCAGATGTGAGGGTGGCTACACATTGAAAGCGGCATTTAGATATCTTCAGAAGCCTTTCAGGGACAAGATATTTTGTTCCCAAATTATTCCTAGCTTATTTACCCAGTTTATAGCTATGACTGGTTTGTTGCTTCCTCCCAGAAACTTTGATTCTTTGTTCCACATTCCTACTTCTAATATCTTCATCCAGCCCTTGATGTTTTTTTTTTCTTTGTGTTTTCTGCAGGCTGTATTCCTTAACATACCAATCCCATATTTTCTGTTAACTGCCATGTTTGCGCCTCCCTTTTAAAGGATTTCAGAGTTCCTGAAGCTTCTTGCCCTCTCAACCTAAATCCCTCTGAATACTCACTGTGTGTTCTTCTGAGTACCAAGTTTTAAAAAGAAAAAGTATAGTGAATGATAATACAAATAAATTAATTTGTACAAAACTTTGTAATTATCTGATACATTGCTAAGACAGTATTGAGGGCATTTATTTATAAAGAAGTTTATTTTGTCTCACACCATCTTGTTAAAATTTTTCAGTGTCAAATTTGCTTCAGAGACGCTTTCCTCTCTCTTAGATGAATGTTGTAGGCTGAGTAATAGACCACCACGAGATACCCAGGTCCTAATTTGGGAACCTGTTACTGTGTTACCTCTCATGGCAAACAGGACTTTGCAAATGTGATTAAACTGAGGAATTTTACACAGGGAGATTGTCCTGGATTATCTAGGTAGACCCACTTGTCATCACATGGATTCTCAAAATTGGGGACCTTTCCTGACTGTGGAAAATGATCGGAGAGATTCAGCATTGCTCATTCTGAAAATGAAGGAAGGAAGCAATGAGTCAAGGAATGTGTGTGGTCTCTAGAAGCTGGAAAAAGTAAAGGCAATGGATTATTTTGGCACCTCCTGAAAGAAACACAACACTGCCAACATTTTTTTTCCAAGAGAGAGAGAGACAGAGACAGAGAAAGGGAGATAGAGAAGGCATGCACACACAAGTGAAGGAGGGGCAGATAGAATCCCAGCAGGTTCCACACTGCCAGTTCAGAGCGTGATGTGGAGCTCAAACCCAGGGCTATGAGATCATGACCTGAGCTGAAGTCGGACACTTACCCAACTGAGACATCCAGGTACCCCAACCAGCATCTTGATTTTAACCCAGGGAGACCTGTAGTGAACTTTTGATGCACAGAATTGTCAAATAAAACATTTACCTTGTTTAAGGCACTGAATTTGTGGTAATGTGTTACAGGTGACAATAGGAAATTAATACAGATGATAACATCAGGTGCAATTTAGTAACTAGAAGATAAGTTCCTTTATAATAGTCAAAGCTCTGAGATTGATTTGTAGTTAAAGCCACCCTGTCTTCTTCTCCAGCCTTCTCCTGGAAAAATAGTGTGTGTGTGGCTTCTACTTTATGTCTCTGCCCTCTTTCCTGTTTCTGTTCCTCTTCATCCAACGAGTTACCTTCAGTTTCCAAAGCTTGTAAAGTTGGAGTAGTGGGAGTCAAAAGAACAAATTCGGAAGCAAGTGGATCCTAGACTGATAACAGTGTGGTGATCTATAATCTTTGCTCTTTGAACTTGGAATATGTTTCATTCTTTTGCTTTTGGGCACTTCTCTGCATTGTTGAAGACACCAATAGCCCAACTTACTGCTGCAATGTCTATTTCTCTACATAACTAAAATTTTCACCAGAATTAGCAAGCTTCTAGTCATGTGCTACACCTTTTGTAGCCCCAGGCATATGAAAGTCTACTCTCACCCCTCACCCACTGCCTAAGCACTGGTACTTCTCCAACTACAGTTAACCTTGTCCTTAAGATTTCTCAGGCGTTTACACAGACACTGTTTTTCTCAGACCTTGTTTATTGTATGAAAACCCCTACTAAAGGCTTATAGTGTGGACCTCACAAGTCTCCTCTCCCTTGTCTTACAGTGAAAGAAGGACACCCTTCCCTTGTGGAGTTTGGAAACCACAGTGGATTGCTGAAGTTCTCGCCAAAGGTCTTCCTCAAGAATGGTCTTCAAAGATCGTCTAACTACCTATGCTTTTATATCTTTGCTATGAAAGAATGACTTAATAGTCATTCAATCAAGTTTTAAATGCTACTTTGAACTTTCTGCAATTTGATCTCACTTTGTCACAACCTGGAAAGAAAGGACACATTTTGAAAACCTTGTTTCCACACCACAAAACATCATTGCTGTAGATAGATTCTGATATTAAATAATACCCTTATTAATTCTTCTCATGCTTTAGCTTGCTTGTGATTCAGCTACATTTTTTAATCACTTCCATTTTCTTTCATCTCTTAACTTCTCTCTCTCTCTCTCTTTTTTAATCTTCCCACACTTCTTTGTCCTAGTGTGTTGAAAATATAAATGGTCCTGCCATGGTTCCTAACATTTATTCATTCATTCAACCAAAGTTGTGACTAAATAATATTCTCAAAATATTATGCTCATTGATAAGGATGATGTAGAGGTTATTCCACTTGACCTCAGGGAACTTTTAATTTAATAAGGGCAAAGACCCACATAATCAACTCATCTATCTCTGAAATAAGAAATCTAACTGTTAATCCTCAAGCTTCTGCCTCCACATCTTCATGATACCCCCCCCCCCCGCCCAACGTTATGGGGTAATTTCAATCATTCCACTATTTTATTAATTTACCAAAATTTATCAAACACATAAAATGGCCAATTGGTAAAAAATATTTGGTCACTGTGTTTACATATATTTAATTACATGGTAGATAAATATATGCCTTTTGACGCCTATAATACTTATTTTTTCTTAGAGTAATTTAGATTACAATGTCAAGAACTTGTTTTTATTGTTTTCTTTTTAACCTAACTGATAGCCATATGCAAAATAAATTCAGTTTTATCTGCTTCATTTTTATCTTTATTGGATACATTTTATTATTTCTCTTTATCTTGAAAAGAAGGTATATGAAACTATAAAATAATTGCATTATTCCTTTCTCTAACCCTGGCAGTTATGCTCTCAGCCCCATGCCTTACAGACCCGATAAACCTGGCCCTTGCCAGGGGGACAATAAATCGCTACCTGTCAAAACCTAGTGGACATTTCTTTTTATTCTTGATCAGCTTGTGTATAGGCCTTCTGTCTTATTCCACTTTTCAGAGTGCATGTGAACCAGTGTAGAGTCTCATCTTTTTCCTATTCTTTAGTAATTCAGTTTATTTCTTGTGCCTGTAATTCTGTTTCCTCCCGGGTATTCAGTCCATTAGGTGAGTAATCTGATTTGTATCTGCATTTGCAGAAGCAGGCTTCGTGGATTGTACCTTGTCCTCACAAGCTGAATTCTCTGTCCTCCTGCTCTCAGTCGTCTTGTAATGGGCACCTAGTCCCCGGATGTATAGTACTCACTCATTACATCAATGTACTTTGAAACTCCACCAATCACTGGCTGGATTGATTACATAGTGCAACTCCTTTTGAACATAGACTAATGTTCCTTATGTTCTATGTGCTCCCTTTCCCCATGAGGATTGCTATCAGAGTTGAAGGGCCACATTAAGAATGCTCTGTGATCTTTTTTCCTAAAAGAAAAGGCTGTTGTCTATTTCCATACAGCATTACCTGATTCTGTAAGCTTTCCAGGTGCACTGAAGAAACATAGAGGAAAATAGAGGAAACAGGAAAATTACTGGAAGAAGGTGCTGGGGAATAAATCATAGATAGGAATAAACAATAGAAACAAAGATAATTTCAAAACTCTGTACTAGTATAGAGTTGCTTTCCTTTCCAAACTGCATATGGAGCACTATTTATTTCAGTGCATTTCTTTTCAGGGCAGAGCCCAACGAGGGGCTCGATCCCACGACCCTGGGATCCTGACCTGAGCCAAAATCAAGAGTCCAATGCTCAACGAACTAAGCCACCCAGGCACCCCATAATCTAGATTTTTAAATGATGAACCATTTAACCTCCCTCAAGGTAGACCTTCATTTTTTCTTCCAATTTTAATGATGTATACTTAATATACAAATAGTAGCACATATTTAATGTATACATTTTGATGAATTTGGATATATGCATATACCTGACAAAAATTATTTTTTTTCCAAACAAGAAAAAAAGAGAAAGAAATCAATTAAAAGGGCGGGGGGGGGGGATAGCACTGTTGGCATTTTCACTATTTTTTTTACTCCAGAGAATTAAAATTTCTCAATATAATGAATTCCTGTGCATTCTCACATATTCAAAATTGCCATCTTCTGATAGTTCTAATTATAGTAATTTCTACAGGTATGCAAAAGACAGATTAATATCTTCAATATTTTCTAAATAGTCTATTATATGTTTCAGCGTTAGAAAAGTACTCAAAACTCATATTCTTATCTCAAATATTATGAAAAAAACCAAGGGATTTGTTTCTGCCATATCCATAAAATGCACACAACTTTAGCATATGTGGAAACAGAAAATTTCAAATTAACTTCTTAAAAACAAGTTAATTTTATAATACATTGTGTTTAAAATTTTTGTACCAACAATATTATCTTTGAACTATTATGTCTAGGTGATTTCCTCACTAGGAGCCAATCTTGGAAAACTTTTTATTTATTTATTTTTTAAATTTTTTAATCGTTATTTATTTTTGAGAGACAGAGTGCGAGCAGGGGAGGAACAAGAGAGAGGGAGGCACAGAATCCAAAGCAGGCTCCAGGCTTCAAGCTGTCAGCACAGAGCCCTACACAGGGCTTGAACTCATGAACTGCGAGTTCATGACCCGAGCCGAAGTTGTACACTTAAGGGACTGAGCCACCCAGTCTCCCCTTGGAAAACTTTTTATTAAAGGATATACTAAAAATGTTTTCTACATCACACATATGCACACACACACACACACACACACACATACATACAACTCTTTAGTAAGCATGTATGATAAAAATTACTTATTAGCTTCTCTTGGATTAACATAGAATTTGGATGAATCATTACAAGGCAATTTCAAGCGAATATAATAACACTGACTACTAGCAATGAAATGAGTATGATAGCTATAAGTCTCACTACTTTATTAAGAGCAAAGATAGCAGGATCATTCTCTGTGAACGGCCACCCCTGGAGCATGGCTTTGTGCCACTGAAAGAAGCATCTAGATCTGTTGACTGAATGACCCTGGGGGGACTACACTGTTAGGAATCACAAGTAACAATAACAATGGTTGGAATCAAGGCCACTAACACAAATGAACGTGGAAAGACTACAGATAAGAACAAAAGCACACATCCTAGGTCAGAAAAAGAAATTGTCAGTTCAAAATGATGAGTCAAATTGCTTCAAAAAAATTCCTCTTTCTGACATATTTGCATCTACAAACATTGATGCTAGAATGAATTTTTCAGAAGGCAATTCTCCTTATCACACCAAGATTTCCAAACATATATTTTAAAACTAGCATATATTTTCTAATTTCAGCAAAATATTTTGTGGGTGTCAATATTTAGAGAATATGAACAAGAACATAGAAACAAGCTCAGA
Organism: Acinonyx jubatus; assembly: GCF_027475565.1. Classification (NCBI taxonomy): domain Eukaryota; kingdom Metazoa; phylum Chordata; class Mammalia; order Carnivora; family Felidae; genus Acinonyx; species Acinonyx jubatus. Next base: position 33,163,044 of record NC_069380.1, on the reverse strand, counting down.
TTCGTTATACATGTGTTTGTATACATGCATCAGTAAATATTAAAGAAAAAAGTACCTTGCATCTAGGTTAAAGTGATTCTACTTTGTTAGAAAGAATGTATTTAGAGGAAGAAAACCCTTTTTTTAAATGTTTACTTATTTTTTTTTTTTTTGATAGAGAGAGTGAAAGCTGATGAGGGACAGAGAGAAAGAGAAGGAGAGAGAGAGAATCCCCAGCAGGCTTCATGCTGTCAGTGCAGAGCCCAATTCAGGACTCGAACTCAGGAACCATGAGACCATGACCTGAGCCGAGATCAAGAGTCAGTCGCTTAACCGACTGAGTCACCCAGGTACCTTTAAAGGAAGAAAATCTTAAATTATAGCTCATTAGAGAAAGCATCATCTTGATGAATGAGTAAAAGTACTTCATATTTATAGAATTAAAGTATTAAATGATAAAAAAGAACTGATTTCTAAATTAATTTTTTTTCCCAAACACATGGGAAACTAGCATTGGTTTCTGGCTTCCTTCCCTGAAACCACAGAATCCTGAAGATAACACATACTGATACCTCCCTTCCTTTTTGTTTCTCTCTCACACATGCACATACATGTCTGCATGCACATACGTGTGCCCATGTGCATACAACCAAATACACACAAACTATGAGAAATTTACAGGTATCCTATAAATGGTTGTATCCCCTTGGTGTGTGGAGATGTGAATGTGTGATACCCAGAGTATGTCTGTGTGTGTGTGTGTGTGTGTGTGTGTGTGTGTGTGTGTGTGTGTTGTGTCTAACCAGAGACAGCTCTAAGTCAAAGATTGGGCATAGGCTAGGGGAGAATCTTAGTAAGATGTGGAAAACTGGATGGCTAATACGGCATTGTGGGAGTGTAAATAGATGACACTGCTTTAGAAAACAGATATTACTTACTAAAATTGAAGATACACATATGACATATATTAGTCAGCTGTGGCTGCCATAAAAGCAGGGAAAAAACATTTTAAGTAAGTAATAATGTTATAAACAGAGACACAGTGCCATTTATTTGAGAAATGCAAGCTTAAATACAATGAGATAACACTGTATATCCATCAGATAGCAACCATTAAAAAGCCAAATAATTTCTCGTGCTGATGAGAACATAAGCAATTGTAAGAGAGCTCTTTGGAATACTATCAAAATGAAGTATTTGTATATACTATATGCTAGCAATTTCATTCCAAAGTATTCAACCTAGTAAACCTGTGGGACACATTCATAAGGAGTCACATTTAAGGCATTCACCAAAATATTATATTGATAAATAGATAGAGGTATTAGTTCATTCATTATAAGAAATATAAAAGATGTGTATATAATTGATGAGAATGTATGCAGCAGTCAGAAGCAATGAACTAGATGTACATACATGGGGGTATTGCATTATTAAATGAAAAAAAGTAGAATGAGACAAATAGGATACTATTAATTTATGTTTCAATATATATACTCTGAAACTAAAATCATATTTTTAAATTTAAATTCAATTTAGTTAAGGGGCGCTTGGGTGGCTCAGTCGGTTAAGCGTTCAGCTTCGGCTCAGGTCATGATCTCAGTCTGTGAGTTCGAGCCCCACGTCGGGCTCTGTGATGACAGCTCGGAGCCTGAAGCCTGCTTCAGATTCTGTGTCTCCCTCTCTCTGACCCTCCCCCCTTCATGTTCTGTCTCTCTCTCTCTCTCAAAAATAAATAAACATTAAAAAAAATTAATTCAATTTAGTTAACATATAGTGTAGTATTGGTTTCAGGAGCAGAGTTTAGTGATTCATCACTTACATATAACACCCAGTGCTCATCCCAACAGGTGTCCTCCTTAAAGCCCATCGCCCATTTAACCCATCCCCCCACCCACCACCCCTGCAGCAACTCTCAGTTTGTCCTCCATTTTTAAGAGTCTCTTATGGTTTGTCTCCCTCTCTGTTTGTATCTTATTTTTCCTTCCCTTCCCCTATGTTCATCTGTTGTGTTTCTCGAATTTCACGTATGAGTGGAATCATATATTTGTCTTTCTCTGACTATTTCTTTTAGTATAATACACTCTAGTTCCATCCATGTTGTTGCAAATGGCAAGATTTCATTCTTTTTGATCTCTGAATAGTATTCCATTGTGTGTGTGTGTGTATACACATGTGTGTATATATGGCATACATATATATATGTATGTATATATATATACATACATATATATATGTATGTATGTATATCATATCTTCTTTATCCATTCATCAGTTGATGGTCATTTGGGCTCTTACAGCCACTCAGGAAAACAGTAGGGAGTTTTCTCAAAAAGTTAAAAATAGAACTACCCTATGATTCAGCAATTGTAATACTAAGTATTTATCCAAAGGATACAAAAGTGCTAATTCAAAGGAGCACATGCACCCCAATGTTTATAGCAGCACTATCAGCAGTAGCCAAAATCATAGTTTAAAAAATAGATGGATAGGTGGAGAAACCATTTATAGAAGGTAGTTTGGAAGGGTGTTTTTTACATACACGTAGATAAATATTATGCAAACCAATTGTGGAAAGTATATTAGGAGGACATATAGTAAATCCAGTATTGTGGGTGCAGTGGTGAATGTGGGTTAAGGTGAGGGATAAGGCATAGAAACCAAACAAAACTAAAAAGCAGGAAAATAAGATAGAATACAGATAGGCTTAGAATGAATGTATGTTCACAAAATTTTTCAGACATATTAGGAAGCAGATAGTATATGATGTCTGGAAGTCTCCAGATGTTCCTTAGAACTCCAGAAATTCTGAAATTAATTGCTTAGTGGCACTTTCTATGTTGACATCCACATATTTTTCAAATTGAACAAGTTAAAATGGCTCATTCCTTTTACCTTATTACTTCCATCCCTTTAGACATTTCCTGTTTTGGTAGTGATGCCAATTGTCTAAGGCTATAAATTGTTCTAATAAATCCTCTAGCTCACCCTCGGCTTTTTTCATCTAGATTACTATGTCAATCCATTCTGTCTCTAATGCCTTCCTTTAATTATTCTTTTGACCTGCCTATATGGATGTCTTTAAAACAGAAATATGACATATTACTCCTTTTGGAGACTAAGTTCTATGAAGCAAGGTACTTGACTGTCTTGCTTACCACTCTATCTCCAATACCTAAAACTGTGCCCAGGATATAATAACCAGTCAAATCTTATTGGAGCCATAGTTTGCTGGGTAGCTTCTAAATACTTCTTAAAATACCCCAACTAAGGTTGGTATCTCTTTAAGTGGGTATCTCTTCTGTGATTAGGTTATAAGAAATACTGACTTCCCTCTTGCTAGCAGTCTTTATTTTTCTTGCTTTGATGGAGCAAGTTGCTATGTTGGGAAGTGTTAGAAGGCAGAGGAGGTTCACTAGAGTATCCTCCAATCCGACACTTTAATACTGAAAAACAAAGCAAGCCACTCCACATGGTTTGCCCAGAATTTTATTTAAGGTAACTTACGGACATGGGCAAGTGAGCAGTTGATCCAGAGAATTATGCAGCTATTCTCTTTGCGCATTTTCTGCAACTTAATCCCCACCTTTACAGAACCGGGGCGTGGTGGTGAGGCCACAGGGTAGTTAATCTAAGTGGGGCCACCTGTGCACCACAGGGATCGCTGGTTATCTAAAGTGACGCCACCTGTGCACCCAATGGGAGCACAAGATGGAGAGCTAAAGATGAAGTCAGCGTGGTTGGCGTTCCCGCAGGAAGGTAAGGGTTCTAATCGCCAGCTCGTGTGTGGGTGCAGGGGGTGGGGGGCTTTCCTACACCACTAAGAATTTCTCAGACACTAGCTGGGTGTCCTACAGTTCAACTCAATTTTAACATTATCTACCTGGAGATAGCATCAGATTCCACAGGTTCAGAACTCAGTCCCACAACACTGTCTGTCCCCCCGACTTCAGATACCAGTTGAAGTTCAGGTTCAGCCTACTGGCTATCACAGATTCCCACAAACCTCTCCTTCGGTTCAATTAATTTTCGAGGGTGGTTCACAAGATGCAGGAAACCAGTTTATTCACTAGATTACTGGCTTATTACAAAGGATATTAGTGAACACAACCAACAGCCAGATGGAGAGATACATAGGGTGAGGTCCCCGAAAAAGGGGCCTCTGTCCTTGTAGAGTTTGGGGCCCTGTGTGGTGGCATGTAGAAGTGTTCTGCTTCACCAATCTGTAAGCCCTCTGAACTCCCTTCTTTTGTGTTTTTATGGAGGCTTCATTACAAAGGCATTAAATCATTGCTGAAAACATTGACCATTGGTGATTGATTCAACCTGCAAACCTCTCCCCCTCCCTGGAAATCAGGGGTAGAGGGTTCCAACCCTCATTCATGATTGGTCCCCAGTGGTAACCAGCCCCCTCACTCCCGCCCCCCCCCCACCTTCTTTAAGAGATTTCCAAAAGCCATCTCATTAATATAAACTCAGTTATGGTTGAAAGGCGCTTGTTATGAATAAAAAGACATCTATTTCACTTTCATGTTCTGAATCTTTTTAGGAATGGAGAATAAGAGACCAAATATTATAACAGAAGGTTCTTCCATTGCTTTTATCTCTCAGAAAATTCCAAGGTTTTTGGGAACTGTGAGCCAGGGACCTTAGATGAAGTAAAAATATAGATGAAAGATATTTTGGTCATCTGATACATTTCTTATAAATCACGATATCTCAGGAGGCCAATACAATAAAGAACTGAGAGCAGCCTCTGGTCAACAACCAGCTAAGAAGTTAGGCCTTCAGGCCAAAAACCCAAAAGGAATTGCATCTTGCAACAACCACATAAGTAATCTTGGAAGTCAATCCTCAGTAAACCTATTGGAAGAAAAATGAATAACTCTAAGGATTCCTTTAATTATATTTTCTCTGGATAATTTTACCCAAAGGACATACATAATAAAATAGTGCTCACTTACTTCTTAGAATGACAATATCTTGATTTGCTATTCTCTTAGATTGTCATGACCTAGAATTACTAGGAAATAACTTTGAAATTTGTTTACATTATTATGATTTTAGATTCGATTTTTTAATTTCGCATTCTATTTTTATTTTTTATTTTTTTCACGTTTATTTATTTTTGAGACAGAGAGAGACAGAGCATGAATGGGGGAGGGTCAGAGAGAGAGGGAGACACAGAATCTGAAACAGGCTCCAGGCTCTGAGCTGTCAGCACAGAGCCTGACGCCGGGCTTGAACTCACCGACCGCGAGATCATGGCCTGGGCCGAAGTCATACGCTTAACCGACTGAGCCACCCAGGTGCCCCTTCACATTCTATTTTTAAAATTCTAGATCAACTGATATTTCATTTCCCTGGATATCTCTAAGCAGAACTGAGTTTGTTTGCTAAGAAAAAATTTTTGGATGAAGTTTTCAGGGGACATATTTATGTTCCCACTGACTGACAATCCAAGTTACAGTTTTTAGGGCATTTTTCTTAGTCTCAATTCCCCAGCTGGCAATCAATAAGGAAATTAACACAAATGGTTGGACTACTTTATCAGTGTTCAGTAAAAATCAGATATCCTTCACTTATTGAATGTCTATTGCATCCTGAAACTAGTATTTTATGATTGTTCTATTGTGAGTTATGGAAAAAGTTGAAAAAGAAATTTAAAAATGAAAGTGAAATTCACTTTGGAAAATGAGCTACAAAATAATTTTTAAGTGTATTCATTTATTGAGAGAGAGCACATGTGCATGAATGAGCAGGCAGTGAGGGAGGGGGGGAAGGTCAGAGATCAAGGGCGAGAGTGAATCCCATGCAGACTCAGCAATGTCAGCACAGAGTCTAATGTGGGGCTTGATATGGCCTCAATATGGGGCTAGGTCTCATGAACCCAGAGATCATGCCCTGAGCCAAAATCAAGAGTCCGACGCTTAACTGACTGAGCCACCTAGGTGCCCCTACAAAATAATTTTTATACACAAAAATGATGTTGAGAAATTCAGAAACAAAAAGACTTGTTAAGAACCTTATGTAACTAAAGGTGGTATTCTCACCCATTTATACAATGGAGAGTATCTTTAAGTTAAGCTGTTATCTTGGTATTAGTAAATTTTTAATTGTAGGTTTCTTTATATATACATATATATGTATATACATATATATTTACATGTAATATATATATATATATATATATATATTTAAATAAATAGGAGTTTATTTGGATGAAACTATAGCTAAAGACAGTTTTTGCTTGCACAGGGCCTAGGAGTGCTGCATTCCCAAATTTCTCCTCACACAAAACACAGTTATGTGATACAACTGTTTCAAAAATCAAGTTTAAAACATTAACTCATTATCTTAAATTTTCATTTCCCTAAGGGAAAGATATTACTTTACTTGTAAATATGTCTTTTTGCTTATTAGTATTTGAATTAAAAATAAAATTTAATATTCATTAATTTTTAGAATCTGATCCTTAAACATCTTGTCTAAGCACCACGTAATGTTTGAACACCTTCAATATCTCCAGCAAATACTCGTATTTTTGTTAAAGACTTCAGGGACAGGCATGTTCGATAATCCACATTCTGAGGTGGCTCAATCATGTTTGGATAATTCTGTTGGCAAAAGATGATTTTTTATAGTCTTTTGTAACTCCCCCCCCCCATTAATTCTTGTTCTGTCCTGTGAATTCTTACATGGAAATGAAGAAAGTGCCTCATATGCTAGCCTTTAGTAAAAATGCTATATTATAAAAAGTCCCCAGCTTAACTCTCCCTACCTTTTTTGAGTTATGTTACATAGCTTTTAGTTTTCATTTGATTGTATATTCATTTTCATTTTATATTATTTTAGAAATGTGCTTACTAGAACTGAATGCAGTTTTCTAGTTGAAGGAAACTTACAGTAGTGTGATTACGTATGCCTTATTTCTCCATGCACTATCTGAAATCATGGGCAAAATACTATTTTCATGACCATATTTTCTGAGGATGAAGTGCCATAATTTTCATCAGACTCAAGAAACATTGGAAGGCCCTCAACATCTGATGCATTTGTAAGACAGTAATCACTACCTTTTAGATACTCTACTAACAACAGCAACAAAAAGACAGTTGTGAACCTGTGTGCTCTTTTGGATCTTACATTGACAAGAAAACATGATTTTCTTAAAAGTAGACTGTCTAAAATTACATGTACATATAAAGCCAATTCTCATTATTGGCAGAGTCTGTATTCGCACATTCGCCTGATGGCTAACATGTATTTGTCACCTCAGCACTCATGGTGCTCTCACTGGATGTCATTCATGCACAGGTGCGCGCCAGTGAAAATTTGCATCACCCAATTGCAAATTCCCAGCTGACGTTGAACAAGGTAAGACTTGGCCTTCTTATTTCAGCTCTCCTACTGTAAACCATTATCCTTTTCATGGTCTGAATAATGCCGCATTTCTACATGTGTGTGTGTTTTGTTTTTGTTTCTGGTTTTTTGGTGATTTAACTGTTTAAAATGAGCCCCCAAGCACAGTACTGAAGTGCTATCTGGTGTTCTTAATCAAAAGAAGGTTGCTTTGTGTCTTATGGAGAAAATATTTGTCAGATTAGCTTTATTCAGGCATGTGTGGTAGTGCTGTTGGCTGTGATTTTAATGTTACAGGGTCGGCAATATATCATCATATATAACAAGAGTCAATAATAATATAAGCTGTCTTTTAACAGAAACACACATAAAACAAGTTGTATATTGATCAATTGGTGGAAATGTAACCAGAAACTCACAGGAACCTATTTTATCTAGGAGCAATGGTTTAATAGTCACTAATTTAGTACTTCCAGCAACTTTATAGAACATGGTTACTGACTACCGTGTGTGTGTGTGTGTGTGTGTGTGTGTTAAAATGAAATAATCTTAAAAATTTGTTACACATCATTTCATCTCTATTTCAGTGATTGCTGTTTTGGAACTAAGTATAAAAGCTTGACATTATTCTATTAATTTTAGCCCATTCTTCTAGGCTATCAGAGACTTTTTAGAACAGAGTTATAACGCTGTGTATATTTACCCAACTGATTAAAAATTCATCTAAGTGTTGTGACCATATTTTCTGGTAATGTCTAAATTATATCATGAAGAATATTGTCTGTTTGTCGGAAAGACAGATAATTTAATTCAAGAAATATTTTTTGAAATTCTGTTTTGAAGTGTTTTGTCATTTACCTTTGAAGATAAAAAGATAAAGCCAAGAGTTTTGTTTTATCAGAGAATTTGCAGTCAAGTTGAATGAACTGGGCGGGATGAGATGCATTGTCATTTAATGGAAAAAGAGTACAAGTTTTGTAGTCAGAAAACTGATGTTCAAGTGTAGTTTTTTAAACGTACCAGGTGCATGGTTTTGGTCAAATCAATTTGTGGGCTCTAATAACTTAATAATACCTGTTTATCACAGCTACAGTCAGGATTGAATGAGCTCATATGGGGGAAACAGTTTGTAAAGTAGTAGCAAAATTCACTATTGTTTTTAAAAAGGCAAGGTTACAATTCTCTTTAATATAAAATTAGCATGAGTGTTTTAAGATAAATATGTAATTCTGTTTCAGTATTAGATGTCTTTTGTCTGCTTAGATACTTATGAATGGCTAACTCTATGAAGTCTTTATTAGTAGAGATAACACAGGAGGTATAACTTTGGTAAAATAAAATGGCCGGCTTTATTTTGTGCTCAGACAGTTCAATTTTTCTATAAAGGATAGGAAAGTAATAGAATACTAAAGTTAAAAAGAGCCTCATTTTGAACATTATAGATGTTCTATAGGTCTTTGATAATAATTTTGTAGTCTCGAGAGAGACAGATTATAGGTTTTTAAGTTGAGTTACATGAAGATAAATCTAAGAAGCGTCTAGGATAGACTGCAATGGGAAAATTCTGAAGGAGGAGAGAACAAGTATATATTAGTTCAAGGATGAGGTAACTTTAGGCTAAATTAAGATGGTGATAACCTGAGTGAAAATGGAATTTAAAAAATAACAAAGAGTTTTTGTTTTAAAATTGTCTTTAGTTGATTTTTAAATCATGGGACTAATGTGTTCATATTTTAACAATTGAAACATGATATAAAATCTACAAATGCAAAGCTAATCACCTCTCTTGCTCTTTTTTTCAAAACACACACACATATACACACAAAGCTCTCTCATGTCCTTGAGTTAATTAATTTTTAACCCCTTGATGTATATCTTTACATTGTGCTATCTCTACTTGAGTAAAAATATGCAAGCATGTCTGTCCATATATGGAGGATTATTTGCTCTTCTCCAAATAAGAATCATACTGTATGCATTGGTGTTTTGATGATTTTTAAACTTGGCAATTGATTTGATGATTGATGATAATTTAATAGAGGAAAAGAAGTCAAGGATAATAGAAATTTCCAGCATAGGTGATTAAACAATAGATTCTTACAAGGAATAGGAAAACTGGGAGAAAGAAGCACTTTTTAGTATCATTTTAGTATTTTATACTAAAATAGATTATACTGCTAATCCTATGGATAAATTAAGAATAGTGTCTTCATATTTATGTCTTCATAAAAAAAACAGTCCAAAATCTCTCCTCTTTCCCATCAACCTTCTTCATTTATTTCATTTATTCAACATTTATTCAGCCCTTGTTATGTGAAAGAAAAGTTCTTTGTTCTCCTTGCCTTAATAAGGCTTGCATTGTCTTGGTGACACATAGAAAATACAAAGATAAACAAAAGGCAAAGAAAAATAAATAGAAAAATGATTTTCAAAGATGACAGTTGAAGGTCCTCATATAAGTTAATATGAGGACCCTTAAACAGGGAGATATAAAACATAGAGAATGGAAGCAGATAGGAGAGGTGACATTTGTGTTCAAATCTAAATGACTTAGTGAGAGCCAGTCTTCTCTTGCACATGCCTCTGAATTGTTTTTTATTTTATACACACGCACACACGAACATACGTTATATGTCATACATGTAATTCTAATACACACATATGTGTGATATTTCTCTCTCTCTCTCTCTCTCTCTCTCTCTCACACACACACACACACACACACACACACACACACACACACACACACACCCCTGAGGCTGCTGTAAACAGATTACCATAACTTGGTGATTTAGATCAATGGGAAGTTATTCCCTCACAGTTCTGTATGCCCAAATCTGGCTGGGCCATGTTTGTTTTCTCTGGGGGTGCTGTGTGGGAGAATCCATTTCTTGCCTCTCAGCTTCTGTGGTTCCAGGTATAACTTGACCTGTAGCTGCATCACTCCAATCTCTGCCTCTTTGGTTACCTTACCTCCTACTCTTATATATCTAATCTCCCTCTACATCATGCTCATAAGAACATCTGTCATTGGATTTAGGACCTACCTGCATAATCCCTTCCATTCAGTATCCTTGAGGAAACCCATATTTCACCAGATAAGGCAATAACCACTCTTTACCATATAAGATAATATTCACAGGTTCTGTGAATTAGGGTGTGGACCTATATTTTTGGTGGTCATCCTACATCCCACTACACTACAATTTATATACTGTGTTAGTCATACCATCATTGCATATATATATCCCAGACTTCCAATTGTTTGTGAGAAATTTTTCCTTTTTTTTCTAATTCTATGGTGACTATCACAAATAGATGCTTATTAAATAGACATTTGATTAGTCAAACATTCTGTTAAAAAAACCAATGGCATGTTTGAGGAAGTGAAATAATGACAAGAGGAAAGAAGACAAAATATAGAAATAGGAGGAGGAGAACCAGCATTTGGTCTGAGCTAAAGTTTACCCCAAGCAATCTGTCATTCATGTGGGAGCCTGATAGCAGAGAACATTATCATTTTTATTTGTGAAAACATCATGTGTTTATTTTTTCTCTTGCATATTTTATCCAGCTATTTCTCATATTATTCCTAAAATACTTTATATTGTAATTTCCTCCTCTTATTTTATAATTAAAGTAGTAAAATAAAGGGTTAACAGGATAAACTCCTAGGGAGCACCCAGGACATCAGTCTGTATTATGAGCCTTCATTCTCCATAATTTAAAAAAACGGTTTAACTAATAAAACTCAGCAGCTATATAACAGATGTTTCATATGTTCTATGAATAAATAAATGGGTGAATTAGTGAATTAAAATTACTAGATGCTAATTCATGGCTAGTATAAGAGAGAAAGAAGAGCCCAACACTGAGGAGGGCAAGACATCTTAGCATAATGGTTTTGTTTTTCTTTTGAAACAAATTTAATAAGAATTATATTTAGTAAAAAAAAAGTGATGAAGAACATTTGTATCCTAAGTTATGTTGCCTGTTAAGCAATGAACTACATAATGATTATGGCTATGACTTAAGACCTTTTAACTAATTTGAAATCAAACTTTTTTTTTTTGGTCTAAATTACATTATGGCTATCTTTAACTCAAATTTCTATTGGATATTGACAAGGTGTTTATCCAAAAGCTGCCTTTTGTGCCTAAAATGGAAAAGAAAGGCTGATTTTGTAATTCGTTATGGTTGTAACTATACACTCATTTAGCTACTGATTGAGGGATTATGTGAAGTTAACAATAAAACACTAATTTCTGGGAAATTCTGGGCATCTATGAAAATGATGGAGAGTAAGAAAGGTAAGGGAACCTAAGAAATTGCGACTTTCAGTTTATTTCCAAGAATCTGTAGTCCGCAGTATGTTAAACCCTCTGCATGTTAAAAAGGCTTAGATACAATTTTAGCTGGAGTTTGGTGTCATGGTTAATTGGAGTATTTATTAAAGTTATAATGAATGTTGCTTATAAGACTCTGAGGACTGTTACAGATTTATATTGAAATTCTTTTGGCTACTAGGCATTATTACATTTCAGTAATACTTTTTTTATTTAAAAAGGGGGGAAGGGGAGAGCAACTTATACATTTTTAACATTTTCATCAGAATTGTTCTAAACTATATAGCACATATGTCACAGACTCATGAAGAAGGAAACTAACATTTCTGATGGGGTATGAATCATATCACACAATATCTTTATTTCAAATACTTATAATTAGGATAACAGTAGACGGAAGTAGATATGACAGATACTTCTAAAAGCTCTGCTTTAAAATTTATGAATCTCATTTGGATGCAGATATCTAGTCAATCATTCATCTCTGGGGCTTCTCAGCTCTTGCTAACAGAGAAGTCAGACAATTATAATTATGTGTCATATTCCATACATTCATTATAATACAAAAGTTACATATGCTGTAATGAAAGTTAGTATTTCTAAATATTATCCAAGGCATAAAAATGTTTAAGACTAAGATATAGTGGTTTATCAAAATATACCTCATTTATGCCCTAAGAGCATATTTTGACTATGTGACAATTTAGTTTCAAAGCATGCACAATAGGAAGATTGAGAAGAAAGCAAACTAGAAAAATTGTTGACAATTATGTCCATGCAAAACCCAGCATGAAAATATTTAGAGCAACATCAGTCACAATAGCCCAAATGTGGAAACAACCCGAATGTCCATCAACTGATGATGAATGGATTAAAATGTTGTTTATTCATACAGTAGAATATTTTCAACTACAAAAAGGAATGGAGTGCTGATACATGATACAACATGGATGAACTTTGAAAACATCCTTTTAAGGGAAAGAAACCAGTCACAAAATACCACATATTATATCGTTCCACTCAAACAAAATATCCAGAACAAGAAATCTATAGAGACAGAAACTTAACTTAGTTGCTTATGGATGGGGAGATGGGATGGGGGAATAGTGGATGATAGCTTAAGGACACAGGTTTTCTTTCTGAGGTGATGAGAATGTTGTCAAATCGACTGGGTTATGGTTGCACCTATCCATGAAATACTAATAGCCAATTGTATTATACAACCAATTGTATGCTTTCAGTTGGTGAATTGCATGGAATTTGAATTATATCTAAATCACATTACTCTGTGTGCCACGCTGAGCACCCTTTTATTGACATCTTACATTTGTACAGTACACTGGTCACAATTAATGAACACCTATTCATGTTGTTATTACTTCTGCCCATATTTATTCCAATTTTCTTAGCTTTTGAAAGAAATGAATGTCCTTTTTCTGTTCCAGAATCCCATCCCTGATTCCACATTACATTTCATAGTGCTGTTTCCTTAGATTCTTTTTGGTTTTGACAGTTTTTAAGACTTTTCTTATTTTGATGACCTTGAATTCTGGTCAAAGATTTTATAGGTTGTCACTCATTGGAAATTGTTTGATGTTTTCCCACTGAGGTAATGTGTTTTTGGAGGAGGATCATAAAAATAAAACGCCATTCTCATTACATTAGTCAAGAGTACATACTATCAATATGACTTATCACTGTTGATGTTAACAGTCACCTGGCTTGAGGAGATGTTTGTCACTTTTCTCCACCATGAAGTTACTATTCTTTACCCTTTTTTTTTACTTTTGAAAGGAGATCATTGTGCATACCCCACACTTAAGAAATATAAGTTATGAGCCCTCTTGTTAAGGATGAAGTATCTACATACATTATTTGGGATTATTTTGCATTAGGGGTTTAATAATGTATTTATTTGTTCACTTTATTTATATTAGTATGGACTCAGATTTTTATTTCATGCTTTATGATTCCATACAGCAGTCTTTATTTTGCTGTTGAATTACTGCAAATTTTTCAGTGGGAGCTCTCTTAGCTTATATCTGTGTCCCTTTTACATCCCCCATCATTGGGAGTTTTCTTTTTCTTTTCGTACTTTTCTTTCTCCCAGAACTTCATATCGTCTCACAATACAAGATGCTCTGAGCTCATTTTGTGTATTTCCTGCTCCAGTCCTTGAATTAGTCATCTCTCCAATGATCCTTGGTTTATTTTATTGGGAAATCATATTAGAACCCAAGATTTGGATACTTAAGTATATCTGTTGCTCTGAGATGGTTTTGCACTTAGGTTCTTTTAGCTGACGGAGCAAGGACATACGTGTGTAGCATATAGTTATAAATTTTTCTATGTGTAACCATCTGTATAGGAAATGAAACCTGACAAAATACTGATATATCCAATTCTAATCCATTACCACAGAAATCATTCTATTTTCTTCCTCTTGTTTACCTGTAACTGCCCACTCCAACCAACCATGAGGAATGTAGATTTAACACCCTGCCTTCCATTTACTTAATGGAAATATGGGTTCAGTTACAGTAGACTTGTAAATTGGTCTCAGAATTGTATTCTAAGTTATTTTATTTTTTCCAGCTGTATTGAGATATAATTGAGATGTAACATTTTGTGGCTTCAAGTTATATAACAGTGATATATGTATATATATATATATATATGTATATATATACACATATACATATATATCAGACAATTATAATTATGTGTCATATTCCATACATTCATTACAATACAAAAGTTGCATATGCTGTAATGAAAGTTAATATTTCTAAATATTATCCAAGAAATAAAAATGTTTAGACTAAGATATAGTGGTGTGTATGTGTATGTGTGTGTATGTATATATATATATGTGTGTGTATATATATATATATATATATATATCAAAAAGATTATGGAAATAAGATAAGTAAACAGATTCATTACTTCACATAGCTACATCTATTTTCTGTGTATGGTGAGAACTTTAAAAAAACACTCTCTTAGCAACTTTCATGTACACCGCCTGTTACACCGCTGTGAAAAGTACTTTATCAGCTAGAGTACAGTACTTATGTGCAGCTTCTGGGGGCTTTAGTCTTACAGAATCTATTTTCAAAGTAACGTCGGTTAGCCCCTACTCCCTACTACTTTTAGTGAGGTTGTTTTATACATTTGTAATGCATTTATATTCTTTTCTTAATGTTTATTTATTTTTGAGAGACAGAGAGACAGAGTGCGAGCAGTGGAGGGGCAGAGAGAGAGGGAGACACAGAATCCAAAGCAGGCTCCAGGGGCTCAAACTCACCAACTGTGAGATCATGACCTGAACTGAAGTTGGATGCTTAACTGATGGGTTACCCAGGTGACCCATGTATATTCTTTATTACATTCTGTATTCTACCCAGGGAATCCCTGATCTCCTAAATGCTTTCTTTTAAAAAAGTACATATAATAAATATTACGTTTTGTGTTGCAAATTTCCATGGCTTTTGACCAGTGCTTAACATGGTATCATTTTATAAAAACTAAAATAGTTTTTCTGTTTCACTTTTGCTCTTCCCAGCCCCCTGGCAATCACTGATCTGTTTATTGAACCTGTAGTTCTGCCTTTCCCAGAATGAAATATAATTGGACTCATATATTATATTGCTTTAAGAGACTAGCTCCTTTCATTTATAGATAAGAAATTGAGATTTATCCATGAATAAGGCTGCTATACAGGCCTTATATAAGCCTGCTATACAGGCTGCTACACAGCTTATATAAGGCTGCACATCCATGTGCAGATGTGTGTGTGCGCGTGCGCGTGCTCATAAGGTTTCAGGTTAGAGTGTAAATTCCCAGCCGTGCAATTGCTGTAATGTTTGATAAGTAGATGTTTACTTTTATAAGAAATCGCCATCCAAAGTGGCTGCATCAATTCTTTTTTCCCACTAGCAACTGATAAGAGTTCCTGTTGCTCTACATCATTAGTGCATATTTAGAGTCTGTTTATTTAAATTTTAGTCATTGTAAGGTGTGTGTTGGAAAAATTATTGTATTAATTTGCGATTCCCTAAGATCAAATTATGTTAAGCATCTTTGCATATGCTTATTTTCCCTCTGCATGTCTTTTTTTAGTGTGTCATCTGTTGAGACATTTGCCTATTTTAATTGAATTTTTGTTTTCTTAATATTTAATATTTTTGCAGTATATTTTGGACACAAGTACTTTATCAGATATGTATTTTGATAATATTTTCTCCCCATCTTTGATTTATCTTTTTATTGTATTAACCATGTCTTTCATAAAGAACATTTTTTTTATTTTAATAAAGACTAATTTTTTTCTTCCATGGATATCGCTTTTGGCATCATATTCTATGACTCATCATCCAACCCAAGATGATGTAGATTTTCTTCTAAGTTATTTTCTAGAAGTTTAATAGTTTTTGTTTTTCATTTTGGTCTGTGATCCATTCTGAGTCATTTTATGTGTAATGTGCAAGCCCTAGGTTAATATTTTTGCTTATGGATGTCAGATCAATATGCATATTGATACGGAGCCATGGGTTGAAAAGATTTTTCTTTATTGATCTGCCTCTGATTCTTTGTCAAAGATTAGTTAACTAAATTTTTTAGGCTGTATTTCTAGGAACTATATTTTTTCCATTAACCTATGTTATTGCCAATATTACATTCTTTTGGTTAATAAAATCTTATAGAAAGGTTGAATTCAAGTAGTGTAAGTCCTGTAACTTTGTTCTTCATTTTCAATACTGTGTTGACTCTTGTCAAGACTGTTGGCTTTCTGTATAAATTTCAAATCAGATTGTTGATATCTAATAGTAGTTTCCTGGGATTTTGATTAAGGTCATACTTAGTCCTTAGATCAAGCTGGGTAGAATTGACATCTTAACACTATTACGTCTGTCAATGAGTGATTGAGGAATCTCTACACATTTATTTAAATATTTTAAAAGAGCATTGTTATTTAGCAATTTTCCATAGACAGGTTTTTTATATAATTTGTTAGATTTATGCTTAAGTATCACTTTTTGATGCAACACTAAATGGTATTTTTAAAAAAAATTTTAATGTTTATTTATTTCTTGAGAGAGAAACAGAGTGTGAGTGGGAGAGGGGCAGAGAGAGAGGGAGACACAGAATCCAAAGCAGGCTCCAGGCTCCAAGGTGTCAGCACAGAGCCGGATGTGGGGCTCGAACTCACAAGCTGTGAGATCATGACCTGAGCTGAAGTCGAACACTGAACTGACTGAGCCACCCAGGCGCCCCTAAATTGTATTTTTAATTATGAGTTCCATTTCCTTATTGTTCCTATATAGGAAAACAATTAACATCCATATAATATAAACCTGTAATGTTGTATAACTTATTTATGTGTTTTCAGAGGCTTTTGGTGGGGAGGTCAATTCTGTTATTTTTTCTAATGTTTATTTATTTTTGAGAGAGAGAAAGAGAGAGAATGAACAAGCAGAGAGGGGCAAAGAGAGAGGGAGACACAGAATCCGAAGCAGGCTCCAAGCTCTGAGCTGTCAGCACAGAGCCTAATGTGGGGCTTGAACTCACAAACCACAAGATCATGACCTGAGCCAAAGTCGGATGCTCAACCAACTGAGCCACCCAGGCACCCCTATTCTGTTGTTTTTTATACAATTGATTCATCTGCAAATAAAGATGGTTTTATTTCTTTCTACTCTTTATATTTTATTTCCTTTTCTTGTCTTATTACACTAATTAGGACTTCCACTATGTTACTACATAGGAGTGGTGAGGGAAGATCTTCTTATCATCTTTTCAATTTTAGGAAGAATGTGATGTTTTGTTCCATTAAGTAAAATATTGGCTGTAGGTTTTTTGTAGATGTTCTTCATAAAATCGAGGGAAGTCCTCAGTATTTAGTTTCCTGAGACTTTTTTTCATAAACTGTTATTGGATTTTGTCAAATGCTTATCCTGCATCAATTGGTATGACCGTATGTTTCAGTCTGTTACTCTTCTTTAGTTCGTCAATATTGTGCATCACAATGATTGCTGTTCAAATACTAAACCAGCCTTTCATATCTGGAATAGAATTCCAGAATTCTGTAATACTGGAATAAATCTTACTTGGCCAAGGTTAATAATTCTTTTTACACTTTGTAAATTCAATTTGTCAGTATTTTGTTGAGGATGTTTGCACCTATGTTTATGAAAAATATTAGTGTGCAGTTTGCTGATAAAGGTTTTATATCATTTTGCTATTAATATATGGAATAAGGAAGTATTCCCTCTACTTGTATATACTGGAAAATGGTGTGAAGAATTGGAATTATTTCTTCCTTAAATGATTGGGTAATTCACTAGTGAAATCATAATGGACTGGTGCTTTCATTTTGGGGATATTATTAATAATTGATTCAATTTATTTAATGGATGTCATACTGTTCAGGTCATCTTTTACTTCTGAGAGTTTGGTAGTTTTGATTTTTAAATTATTGTCCTTTTTCATCTAACTTACCAAATTTATAGATATTGAGTTGTTCATAGCATCCCTGATTATCATTTTACTATCTGTGAAATAAGTAATGTCTCTTATATTTCTGAAATTCATAATTTGTATCTTCTCTCTCTCTTTTTTTGTTTTTGTTATCCTGCCTAGATATGCATTCATATGGAAAGAAACAACTTTTGGTTTTGTTGATATTCTCCATTGTTTTCCAGTTTCTGGATTTCTGACCTAATGTTTATGATCTCTCTCTCTGGGCTGGCTCAAGCCTTACCTTACTCTTCTTTCTCTAATTGCGTAAAGTGAAAGCTAGGTTACTGATTTTAAATCTTTCTTCTTTCCTAATATATAGATTACATCCTATAAATGTCCCTCTACTACTGCTTTCACTGCATCCCACACATTTCGTTCATAATACTTTAAAATTTCTTTTGAGATTTTAATTTTGGCCTTTGTGTTATTTAGAAATCTGTTGTTTAATTTCCAAATATGTGGTAATTTTCTAGGTATTTTTATTTTTTAAATAATTTTTTGTTTAAATTCCAGGTAGTTAACATACAGTATAATATTAGTTTCAGGTGTACAATACAGTGATTCAACACTTCCATACAACACCCAGTACTGTTATGTTTCTGTTACTGATTTCTAATTTAATTTTGCTATGGTCTGAGAACCAACTTTATATGATTTGTATTTTATTAAATTGTTAAGGTGTGTTTTATGACCCAGAATGTGGTTTATCTTAATAAATATTCTATGAGAAGAAGATGTATTCTTTTGAAGTTGGATGAAGCTTTCTTTGAATGTCATTTTGATCAAGTTGATTGATAGTCTGGTTCAGGTCAACTATGTGTTTATTGATTTCTGCCTATTTAATCTATCAATTATTAACATGGACTGTTGAAGCTTCCAGTTGTAATAGTGGATTTATGTACTTCTCTGTTTAGTTCTATTATTTTTGCCTCATATTTTGACATTCTATTTTAGGTGCATACACATTTAGGATTTTTATGCATTATTACAATTAGATCACTTAATCCTCTGTGATAATATTTTTTTATTGATATAAAGTCTACTTTGAAAATAATATAGCTCCCCCAACTTTTCTTTGATTGGTGCTAGCATTGTATATCTTTTTTTCATCCCTTTGCTTTTAAGCTTTTAGAGTCTTTCCATTCAAAATGTGTTTCTTTTAGACACATATAGTGCTGTTTTTTTTACCTACACTATCATTCTCTCTTAATTGTCACAAAAATAACATTCGTATTTAAAATATTTATATAAGATCTTCTTTGACTTACAATGGGATTACATCAGGATAAGCCCATTGTAAATTGAAAATATCTTAAGTTGAAAATGCATTTAATGTACCTAACCTACCGAACATCATAACTGCCCAATCCACTTTATACATGCTCAGAACACTTACGTTAGCCTACAGTTGGGCAAAATTGTCTCCCACAAGCCCTATATTATAATAAAGTGTTGAATATCTCATGTAATTTATTGAATACTGAAAGTGAAAAACAGAATGGTTATATGGATGCATAAGGGTTGTAAGTGTACCAGTTATTCACTCTTGTGATTGTGTGGCTGGCTGGGAGCTGCAGCTCTCTGAACTCTGCACTCCCTCTCAGCATAATGAGAGGGCATCATATCACATATTGCTAGCCTAAGAAAAGACCAAAATTTAAAATTCAAAATATAGTTTGTGGTCAATGCATATCACTTCTGTATCAGTAGATAGATTAATATCTACTATGTCTGGAACTGTTTTCTCTGTTACTGGAGTTTCCTTTATCTTCTTCCTCCAATAGAATATTTTGTGTCAATCATCTTTTATATCTTTTAGTCTACGGATTATACTTCAAATTTGTTGTTTGTCCTAAAATTTACAATATACATTTATGACTAATTTTAATCTACTTTAAAATAAAACCATTTCATTGTAAGTTTAGTGCGGGTACCTTTTAACCTTCCTCCTTCCTTTGTGGCATTGCTATCATTCATCTCACTTATCTAGTTGTTATAATCACCCAAAGCATTACTTGAATCGTTATCTCTTAGATCAGTGGGGAATGAGAAAAAAAATATTTTATTTTACCTTTTTATTCCTTCTCAAACTCTTTCTTTCTTTATGTAGATCCATCTTTCTAACCTGTATTTTCCTCTACCTAAAGAAAATCATTTAACATTTCTTGAAAGGCAGATCTGCTGGTGGTGAATTCCCTCAGCATTTGTTCTACCTGGATTGTCTTTATTCCGCTTTCATTTTTTAAATGTTTTAAAACCAGAACATTTATTATTGTGTGACTAGTCACCAAAATCTTTACAATGAACTGGGTACTGCAACAGCTGCCCTCTTGGGTGTAGGTGTTGTTCCTTCATGGAATCCATGCCTGGATTTGTGGTATTCAATGTTTAGGTGCCTCTTTTGACTGGTCCCAGTCTTTTAGCCTTGGCACTCCACCTATACTTTTTCTTCCTCTTGGCAGGATAGACACATTTGCCACAGGTCACCTTCTGAAAGTGATGGGCCTTAGAGCCACAGTGGTAACACACATGTGGGTCTTGTTGTGTCATTTTCCACATATGACGTCCCCTTTATCATCTCATTTCTGCTGCCAAAACCAAAGAGCTCTCTTTCACTTTGGAAAATTAATTTGCTGGATGTGGAAATCTAGTCTGGTGGTTTTCTTTTTTCTCTTTCAAAACTTTCAACTTTACTGTATTTTTGCTTGTGTGGATTCTGATAATTAGTCCACTGTGATGTATGTCCTTGTTTCATTAAAGGTAAGATGTTTTCTTCACCTATGTCTTCTTTCAAGATTTTCTCATGAAAACTCACCAATTCAAATCATAGGTAATTACCCAATGGAAATTAACATGCGTGCCTACAGAAATATGTTAATATGTGCATTCATTGCAGCATTATTCATTAAAAACTGGAAGCAAATAAAATATCCATTAGTAAATCAGTAATCAATAAAAATAATCATCAACCATCAATATTAATAATAATAGATTTTGGTGTATCCATATTATGGAATACTACTTACAAGTAGAGACATATAATATTAATATGCAAGCTATAGGTAAATCACAAATTGTTATGTTAATTGAAAGAAATCAAACACAAAAGACCATGAATGAATTGATTCTGTTAAAGTATGATAATGACGAATTCTGAAATCACATTAGTGGTTGTCTGAGTTTTGAGGTCAAATTGAATTGACTGCAATGTGGTACCAGCAACTTTTTAGATTTGTGGAACTGTCCTAGGTCCTGATTGTGGTCGTGGTCATGCAAATGTATATAATTACCAGTTTATCAAACCATACACCAAAACTGGCTGAATTTGATTCTATAATATCTTAAAAAGGTAAAATAGAAAACTTGACCAGTATATTCCACAAATGGGTAAAGAGTAATTGTGTGTGTGTGTGTGTGTGTTTAAGAGAAATTATTTTTTAATCTCTTTTGAGACACATAATTTCTTCCTTTGGACAAGTAGAAACATTCATTTCCCTTTACTGCATCAAGCTTCTTGTTTTACCTGGAGAGTTTTGATTCTAGAGTGTAAAAAACCTCTCATT
This sequence comes from Acinonyx jubatus, assembly GCF_027475565.1. Taxonomy (NCBI): domain Eukaryota; kingdom Metazoa; phylum Chordata; class Mammalia; order Carnivora; family Felidae; genus Acinonyx; species Acinonyx jubatus. The sequence continues at coordinate 33,141,272 of NC_069380.1, read as the reverse complement.
TTGTGTTACCATTGACAAACTAGTTTCGCCTACATTGTGGTTTAGAAATATTCAGTCATTTGACATACTTCACCTTTGCCAAAAGCCTGCCAGTTTTGGGCAGCATAGCACGTTGTACTGCATTTGATTTAAAAATAACAACAACGAAAAGAGAAGGAAAGAAAAAACGCACAAAGTTTTATGGAGATAAAAATCCTTTATGTGTCTTGTTGGCTTAGGTTTTTGTTTCTTTATTGTTAAAAAAAAATCAAAGAATCATTTGGCTCAAAGACTACAGTCCTGTTTGATAGAAACTAAATTACTTATGCAAAATAGAAACTTTTGGGAACTGACTCAAAGATAGTTGAATGTTTTTTAGTAGTAAAAGTGCTCCTGGATTTTTTTAATTTGAATATTTGATAAAATTTATTATAGAATGGCAACTCTAAAAATAAGAAACACAGAAAAGTAAAGATTGCCAAAAACAATTACATTTAAGGGTAAATATTTTTAAAGCTTTTTATTGCTTTAGGGATTTTATTCAGTAATATACTTATGACTAACAAAATCTGTGTTTGATTTTTGCTTTGAGATCTTCTATTTATATATTTGAACCCACTATTTTATTTTTTTAGAAAAGTATATTTTGTCTTTATATATGTTTTTCTTGATGCTTAAAGTCCTCACTTCATTTTGTTTTTGTTTTTTTTTTTTTGCTTCCTACTGTGTTTCTAGCTTGTTACATTAAAGATTACAAATATTTTATAATTTTCCTGTAAAAAATACTTTATTTTCATCACCTAGCATAGTGATATTTAATGTAGTCAAAATTATCTGGCTAATATGCTGCTTCAGTTGCCCAGAGTTACCTTAGGAACACTAACCTTACCATTGGTAGCCAAGGCACTGAATCTTTGAAGAAAAATGGCAGTTCTTTCGATTGTTTGTTTTTGTTTGTTTTTGACAGTTCTTTTACTTTTAAAGTTTTATTGTTGAAGTCATTAAAGGAGAAATGTTTTTATCAGCAAATTTCTTGATCAGCAATATTTTATTTTAATATTAAATGTTATGTTACCTGTTTTTGTTACATAAAATATTGTTGAGCTTAACAATATACTCTGTATAGCATAATTAAATTATCTTATTTCAGTGCCTATATTATCTTGATCAGATTCCAGATACATGTGAATGCTAAAAAGTAGGCATGCGTTCTTGATAAATAGGGTGAAAAAAGGTGAAACTGGACAAAAATTTGAAGGAGGGATAAACGAGTAAAAGTATTCTAGAAATTTGGGGGTCTGTAATCAAGAAGTATTTTAAGAACTCAATGCCATGATTTTCAGTTCTATTATAATGACTGTCTTTACTTTTCACGCCTTTACAACATTTTGTGAGGGTGAGTCATTGCTATATAATTAAATGATGGTGTGAATAGCTCTCTGGGAGGGCCAGCTGAAGGCTTATTTCTTTAGGAAAGAAAGTATAGCTTTCATTGCATTAATAATGGTTATAGACAAGGAGACAAGAATAAGCTTTAGAAGTTTGGCCAGCTCTGAGAAAGCATAATTTTATTTGGGTTCCAGATTAGCCACTAGGGAAAACTATATTTCCTGTCGCTTCCCTAGAGTCTCTGAATAGAAACGATAATTTTTCTTTTGTTTTTTTTTCCCCTGGAGGCAAATCTAAAATAACTAGTGTAATTTAAAGACAAAACGATTGCCCCAGATCTTATATCATATAGTGTGAAAGTGACCATTGTTTTATAGGTGGTGTTTAAATTAAAAACAGTTATAGCTGGTATAAGGTTTAAATGCACAGGCTGTGCAGTCACGTATATTGGCCCCATTAGGAATCTGTCTCCTCCACTACATGTTGTGTGGCTTTAGAAAAGTTATTTAATGTCCCTAAGATTGTGTTTGTAAAACTGGAATGAACTTCAAAGGGTTGTTGAGAGAAATAAAATTAATCCATATAAAGTCCTCAGCACAATATCTGCAATAGAATAAGAAGTTAAATATTTCTTATTATTAAGTTGCCTTTAAACAAATTGCCTCAAATGGCACTGAGTATATAGTCTGCAATTAGGATTGCTGTATACATGTCATATATGCAACTCTAAACTGAAAATTGAAAATAGGTAAACCTATAGGATGAAACCGCCGAGCACCTTTATTAATTTCAGTTGCTAAGCCTATGTGTATAGTCACTTCCAATAAATGGTACTCTCAGCTAAAGATGTCATGATCACAACTCTTTGTCCCCTTACACCTGCAAGTTTTGCTTCCAAACTAAACACCCACACTATTGCTTGATTACATTTTTCTTAATTAAATGGTGTGTACAGCTTGCATTTTCAGTTAACACAGCAAAAGAAACCTGCATTCTCATAAGTCATTTTTATGAGTTGGGCCCCTATCATTTTAATGTGGCAATTAATTAAGTGCTTAATAAAACTGTGCTTTATTATAGCGAAGCCTGGTTGCAAGAGTGTAGTTATAGATGTGTCAGCGTTTTTGTTACTAACTCCTTTTTATCTTCTCAATAATTGTACTATAAAAATTTGCTTTGGGTACAAATTTTGAATTGCAATAATAAACAGTTCTTTAGATATAAAAATAATTTTAGTGTGAACCTTGTATGAAAAGATGGTTAACTGAATTATTTTCTTGCCACTCCCCAGGAGTACTATCTACTTAATATCAAAATATAGTTGGGGCATCTGGGTGGCTCAGTTGGTTAAGGATCAGACCCTTGGTTTCAGCTTAGGTCATGATCCCAGGGTTTCATGAGTCGAAGCCCCGCATCAGGTTCTGTGCTGACAAGATTTTTTCTCTCTTCCTCTTTCCCTCTCTCTCTGCCCCTCCCTTTCTCATGCTGTCTCTGTCTCTCTCAAAAATAAATAAATACTTAAAAATATATATAGTCTACCTACCTGTATATTAATGATTTTGCTCATATTGACAGATTCTCATTACTCTTTTGACTGATGGTTACATCCCCAATGAGAATATGCTCCTAAATAAGATTTTTTTTAATGTTCCTTTATTTTTTTGAGAGACAGAGAGAGAGCAGGAGAGGGGCAGAGAGAGAATGAGACTGAGAATCCATCCAAACAGGCTTTGCGCTGTCAGCACAGAGCCCGACACTGGGCTGGAACCCACAAACCGTGAGATCATGACCTGAGCCGAGGTTGGATGTCAACTGACTGAGCCACCCAGGTGCCCCCTAAATAATATTTCAAATACAGCATAAATGTAGGATTATAATTTGATTATATCTTGATTAGGAAAGTGCTTGTATAACCCTGTGATTGTATCTCCTTAAAACGTATAGGAAAATATCCTTATGGAAATGTTTCTAAATAAAAATCCAAAGTACAATAACTAAGCTTGTTATACTTTAAGTGTTACATCCTGCACAAAAGTTCAGAAAATGGATTGTTCAGAAATATTCAGTGAAATATTTACCTAAAAGTTATTGATTGCCCCAGGTTGTTAAATACAGCAAAGAGTGTCTCTGGCGTCTTGGTTTTCCTATATAATGATGTAAAATTATTCAAAATATACAAAGTTCAATCCTGTAATATAAATATTTATTAAGATGTATTTGTATCTAGTTTGTGTGAGCATTTTAGAAGAATGGGATTTCTAGAAGAATTTTTATCTAGGTGGGTTAGAAAGCAAAGAATACATCTGGAGCTAGTTTAATACAAAATTCTTTCCACTCGTCTGAAGCAAATGAAACAAAGTGCTACATTTTTCCTCAAAGACTGGTTAGTTTTGAAAAATGTTGAAGCACAAGAAGAGCATAGAGTTATCAAGTACATTTCAAAATATGAGTGTGTTTTCTCTCTCCTTGAGTGTAAGGCCCTAACTGTGATCAGATGTACATGAAAATATCACCTATGTTGATTGTGTATATTAAGAAGACCAGTGAAACATAGAACCATATAAAAACTATCAGTAATTTTTGACAGGGGCATTTGGGTGACTCAGTCAGTTGAGAGTCCAACTTCAGCTCAGGTCATGATCTCCTGGTTCGTGAGTTCGAGCCCCACATGGGGCTCGCTGCTGTCAGCCTCAGCACAGAGCTAGCTGTTCCCACCCCTCTGTCCCCCTCTCTCTGCCCCTTCCCTACTTGTGGTCTCCCAAAAATAAATAAATATTTGTAAAAAGAAAATTCTGACAGAATAATATAAGTGCAGTTGAGTTTACAGAGTGTTCCTACCATCTGAACTCAGGAAAATATTTAATCTTACCCATAAAAGAAAGAACTGGAAAAAATACATAGATGGAGAAAATATATATGACTAGCAAGAGGTTTTGATAAATTACCTAGAATTTCAATCCCTGGGTCTTGTTTCCTAACCAAGTTTTTAAATATATAATTCAATGCAATAGATTCAGGTGTAAACATTTTTCATGAGTGCAATAAGCTGGTATTCTTAGGTCTATTTTATAGGTATTTGAGCCAAGTGCTTTTGATTTTTAATAGCTAGTAAATGTTTATAACTCTTCAAGCCTATGATAAATAGTGTGTAATTTAGGAGACCCACTCATTGTCACTATATTCACAAGTAATTTTAACTTTAAAAAAATTAATGTTTACTGTATTTTTGAGAGAGAGAGAGAGAGAGCGCGCGCATGAGTGCAGGAGGAACAGAGAGAGAGAGGGAGAGAGAGAATTCGAAGCATGCTCCAGGCTAGGAGCTGTCAGCACAGAGCCCGACACAGGGATTGAACTCACAATAGATCACAACCTGAGCTGAAGTCGACACTTAACCGAATGATCCACCCCGGGGCCCCAGTAATTTTGAGTTTTTAAGAATGTGTCTCAATATACTTTGTAATGAGATATTATCAGGTAGACAAAGGGATAAAAGCCTAGAAAACTATGTGTATGTCCATATTCAGATATTAAAAGTTTATGTAAAAAGCCAAAAGAAAAATACATTTACTTTTCAATACCTTTTTTTAGTTGTACCTCAGTTGTACCCTGCCCTCAGTTATACCGTGGTTCTCCAACAACCACCAAATATTTAAATAATAGTGGTAATATAAACTTAATAGAAGGAGACAAAAAAAACTCAAGTAGATAAATATTCCTATAAATATCAGAAATTATCCAACATAATATCAAAATTATTTGGTAAAAACAATTTGAACAATTTTAATATGCCAGTGTAAAGAATGTGGATTCTTTCCATCTGAAAATCATTGAAAATAAACCGAAAAATACAGAAAAAAAAATACAGAAAAATACAGAAAAATACAGAAAATTGAACTAGGAGAGAACTATAGTGGTAAAACACAATAGTTGGGAGGAGGTAGGGAAGATGGCGGCTTAGGAGGATGCTGGGTACACCGCGCATCCTGCTGACCACTTATTCCACCTACACCTGCCTAACTAACCCAGAAAACCACCAGAAACTAGCAGAATGGAATCTCCTGAGCCAAGCGCAGACGAGAGGCCCACGGAAGAGGGTAGGAAGGGCGGAGAGGCTGTGCGCGCTGCACGGACTGGTGGAAGGGAGCCTGGGTGGAGGGGCGGCCCGCCAGCCAAGCAGAGCCCCCGAGTCTGGCTGGCAAAAGCGGAGGGGCCGGACGGAGTGTATTCCAACAGCAAGTGGGACCTGACATCTGGAAGGTTATAAGCTAGCAGCTCTGCTCAGAAAGCGGGAAGGCTGGAAGACAAAGGGAGGGAGAGTTGCTGAACCCCAGGACGACAGAGCTGTTTGGCGGGGAACAAAGGTGCTCGCCAGCGCCATCTCCCTCGCCCATCCCCCAGCCAAAATCCCAAAGGGAACCAGTCCCTGCCAGGGAACTTGCTTGCTCTTCGCAAACACCCAACACTGTGCTTCTGGGGAGCCACCCCTCCGGGTCTGACTCCCTCCCACTGCCACAGGGCCCCTCCTGAAGTGGATCACCTAAGGAGAAGCGAGCTAAGCCTGCCCCTCCTGCCCCCATGCACCTTGCCTACCCATCCCAGCTAATACGCCAGATCCCCAGCACCACAAGCCTGGCAGTGTGCAAGTAGCCCAGACGGGCCACGCCACCCCACAGTGAATCCCGCCCCTAGGAGAGGGGAAGAGAAGGCACACACCAGACTGACTGTGGCCCCAGCGGTGGGATGAGGGCAGACATCAGGTCTGACTGAGACTCTGCCCAACAACTCCAGTTATACACCACAGCACAGGGGAAGTGCCCTGCAGGTCTGCACCACTCCAGGGACTATTCAAAATGACCAAACGGAAGAATTCCCCTCAAAAGAATCTCTAGGAAATAACAGCCAATGAACTGATCAAAAAGGATTTAAATAATAAAACAGAAAGTGAATTTAGAATAATAGTTATAAAATTAATCCCTGGGCTTGAAAACAGTATACAGGACAGCAGAGAATCTCTTGCTACAGAGATCAAGGGACTAAGGAACAGTCAGGAGGAGCTGAAAAACGCTTTAAACGAAATGCAAAATAAAATGGACACGATGAAGCCTCAGATTGAAGAGGCAGAGGAGAGAATAGGTGAACTAGAAGATAAAGTTATGGAAAAAGAGGGACCTGAGAAAAAGTGATAAAAAAATCCAGGAGGATGAGGGGAAAATTAGAGAACTAAGTGATACACTAAAAAGAAATAATATACGCATAATTGGTATCCCAGAGGAGGAAGAGAGAGGGAAAGGTGATGAAGGGGTATTGAAGAAATAATAGCTGAGAACTTCCCTGAACTGGGGAAGGAAAAAGGCATTGAAATCCAAGAGGCACAGAGAACTCCATTCAGACATAACTTGAAACAATCTTCTGCATGACATATCATAGTCAAACTAGCAAAATACAAGGATAAAGAGAAAATTCTGAAAGCAGCAAGGGATAAACGTGCCCTTACTTATAAAGGGAGACCTATAAGACTTGTGACTGATCTCTCTTTTGAAACTTGGCAGGCCAGAAAGGATTGGCATGAGATCTTCAATGTATTGAACAGAAAAAAATATGCAGCCAAGAATCCTTTATCCAGCAAGTCTGTCATTTAGAATAGAAGGAGAGATAAAGGTCTTCCCATACAAACAAAAACTGAAGGAATTTGTCACCACTAAACCAGCCCTACAAGAGATCCTAAGGGGGATCCTGTGAGACAAAGTACCAGAGACATCGCTACAAGCATAAAACATACAGACATCACAATGACTCTAAACCCGTATCTTTCTATAATAACACTGAATGTAAATGGATTAAATGTGCCAACCAAAAGACATAGGGTATCAGAATGGATAAAAAAACAAGACCCATCTATTTGCTGTCTACAAGAGATTCATTTTAGATCTGAGGACACCTTTAGATTGAGAGTGAGGGATGGGGAACTATTTATCATGCTACTGGAAGCCAAAAGAAAGCTGGAGTAGCCATACTTATATCAGACAAAGTAGACTTTTAATTAAAGGCTGTAACAAGAGATGAAGAAGGGCATTATATAATAATTACAGAGTCTATCCATCAGGAAGAGCTAACAATTATAAATGTCTATGCGCCAAATACTGGAGCCCCCAAATATATAAAACAATTCCTCACAAACATTAGCAACCTTATTGATAAGAATGTGGTAATTGCAGGGGACTTTAACACCCCACTTACAGAAATGGATAGATCATCTAGACACACGGTCAATAAAGAAACATGGGTCCTGAATGACACATTGGATCAGATGGACTTGACAGATATATTTAGAACTCTGCATCCCAAAGCAACAGAACATACTTTCTTCTCGAGTGCACATGGAACATTCTCCAAGATAGATCATATACTGGGTCACAAAACAGCCCTTCATAAGTATACAAGAATTGAAATTATACCTTGCATACTTTCAGACCACAATGCTATGAAGCTTGAAATCAACCACAGGAAAAAGTCTGGAAAACCTCCAAAAGCATGGAGGTTAAAGAACACCCTACTAAAGAATGAGTGGGTCAACCAGGCAATTAGAGAAGAAATTAAAAAATATATGGAAACAAACGAAAATGAAAATACAACAATTCAAATGCTTTGGGATGCAGCGAAGGCAGTCCTGAGAGGAAAATACGTTGCAATCCAGGCCTATCTCAAGAAACAAGAAAAATCCCAAATACAAAATCTAACAGCACACCTAAAGGAAATAGAAGCAGAACAGCCAAGTCAGCCTAAACCCAGCAGAAGAAGATAAATAATAAAGATCAGAGCAGAAATAAACAATATAGAATCTAAAAAAACTGTAGAGCAGATCAACGAAACCAAGAGTTGTTTTTTTTTTTTTGAAAAAAAATAAACAAAATTGACAAACCTCTAGCCAGGCTTCTCAAAAAGAAATGGGAGATGACCCAAATAGATAAAATCATGAATGAAAATGGAATTATTACAACCAATCCCTCAGAGATACAACCAATTATCAGGGAATACTATGAAAAATTATATGCCAACAAATTGGACAACCTGGAAGATATGGACAAATTCCTAAACACCTACACTCTTCCAAAACTCAATCAGGAGGAATAGAAAGCTGGAACAGACCCATAACCAGCGAAGAAATTGAATTGGTTATCAAAAATCTCCCAACAAATAAGAGTCTAGGACCAGATGGCTTCCCAGGGGAGTTCTACCAGACATTTAAAGCAGAGATAATACCTATCCTTCTCAAGCTATTCCAAGAAATAAAAGGGAAGGAAAACTTCCAGACTCATTCTATGAAGCCAGTATTACTTTGATTCCTAAACCAGACAGAGACCCAGTAAAAAAAGAGAACGACAGGCCAATATCCCTGATGAATATGGATGCAAAAATTCTCAATAAGGTACTAGCAAATCAAATTCAACAGCATATAAAAATAATTACCAACCATGATCATGTGGGATTCATTCCTGGGATGCAGAGCTGGTTCAACATTCGCAAATCAATCAACGTGATACATCACACTAATAAAACAAAAGAGAAGAACCATATGATCCTGTCAATCGATGCAGAAAAGGCCTTTGACAAAATCCAGCACCCTTTCTTAATAAAAACCCTTGAGAAAGTCGGGATAGAAGGAACATACTTAAACATCATAAAAGCCATTATGAAAAGCCCACAGCTAACATCATCCTCAAGGGGGAAAAACTGAGAGCTTTTTCCCTGAGATCAGGAACATGACAGGGATGCCCACTCTCACCACTGTTGTTTAACATAGTGTTGGAAGTGCTAGCATCAGCAATCAGACAACAAAAGGAAATCAAAGGCATCAAAATTGGCAAAGATGAAGTCAAGCTTTCACTTTTTGCAGATGACATGATATTATACATGGAAAATCCGATAGACTCCACCAAAAGTCTGCTAGAACTGATACATGAATTCAGCAAAGTTGCAGGATACAAAATCAATGTACAGAAATCAGTTCCATTCTTATACACTAACAATGAAGCAACAGAAAGACAAATAAAGAAACTGATCCCATTCACAATTGCACCAAGAAGCATAAAATACCTAGGAATAAATCTAACCAAAGATGTAAAAGATCTGTATGCTGAAAACTATAGAAAGCTTATGAAGGTAATTGAAGAAGATATAAAGAAATGGAAAGACATTCCCTGCTCATGGATTGGAAGAATAAATATTGTCAAGAATACTACCCAAAGCTATCTACACATTCAATGCAATCCCAATCAAAATTGCACCAGCATTCTTCTCGAAACTAGAACAAGCAATCCTAAAATTCATATGGAACCACAAAAGGCCCCGAATAGCCAAAGTAATTTTGAAGAAGAAGACCAAAGCAGGAGGCATCACAATCCCAGACTTTAGCCTCTACTACAAAGCTGTCATCATCAGGACAGTATGGTATTGGCACAAAAACAGACACATAGACCAATGGAATAGAATAGAAACCCCAGAACTAGACCCACAAACGTATGGCCAACTCATCTTTGACAAAGCAGGAAAGAACATCCAATGGAAAAAAGACAGTCTCTTTAACAAATGGTGCTGGGAGAACTGGACAGCAACATGCAGAAGGTTGAAACTAGACCACTTTCTCACACCTTTCACAAAAGTAAACTCAAAATGGATAAAGGACCTGAATGTGAGACAGGAAACCATCAAAACCCTAGAGGAGAAAGGAAGAAAAGACCTCTCTGACCTCAGCCGTAGCAATCTCTTACTCGACACATCCCCAAAGGCAAGGGAATTAAAAGCAAAAATGAATTACTGGGACCTTATGAAGATTAAAAGCTTCTGCACAGCAAAGGAAACAACCAACAAAACTAAAAGGCAACCAACGGAATGGGAAAAGATATTTGCAAATGACATATCGGACAAAGGGCTAATATCCAAAATCTACAAAGAGCTCACCAAACTCCACACCCAAAAAACAAATAACCCAGTGAAGAAATGGGCAGAAAACATGAATAGACACTTCTCTAAAGAAGACATCTGGATGGCCAACAGGCACATGAAAAGATGCTCAACGTTGCTCCTTATCAGGGAAATACAAATCAAAACCACACTCAGATATCACCTCACACCAGTCAGAGTGGCCAAAATGAACAAATCAGGAGACTATAGATGCTGGCAAGGATGTGGAGAAATGGGGACCCTCTTGCACTGTTGGTGGGAATGCAAAGTGGTGCAGCCACTCTGGAAAACAGTGTGGAGGTTCCTCAAAAAATTAAAAATAGACCTACCCTATGACCCAGCAATAGCACTGCTAGCAATTTACCCAAGAGATACAGGAGTACTGATGCATAGGGGCACTTGTACCCCAATGTTTATAGCAGCACTCTCAACAATAGCCAAATTATGGAAAGAGCCTAAATGTCCATCAACTGATGAATGGATAAAGAAATTGTGGTTTATATATGCAATGGAGTACTACATGGCAATGAGAAAGAACGAAATATGGCCCTTTGTAGCAATGTGGATGGAACTGGAGAGTGTGATGCTAAGTGAAATAAGCCGTACGGAGAAAGACAGATACCATATGGTTTCACTCTTATGTGGATCCTGAGAAACTTAACAGAAACCCATGGGGGAGGGGAAGGAAAAAAAAAGAGGTTAGAGTGGGAGAGAGCCAAAGCATAAGAGACTCTTAAAAACTGAGAACAAACTGAGGGTTGATGGGGGGTGGGAGGGAGGGGAGGGTGGGTGATGGGTATTGAGGAGGGCACCTTTTGGGATGAGCACTGGGTGTTGTATGGAAACCAATTTGACAATAAATTTTATATATTGAAAAAAAAACAATAGTTGGAAATGGATAGAGTGGTAAGTGCCTTAGCCAAGGGAGTACAGTGAAATACTTGTTGCCTACGCAGGGAAATCCCAATTAAAAAGAAGATAGCTTTCCCTGAAGAACTCCTGAAATCTACAGAAAGTCATTGCATGAGGTCCTGTGAAGGATAGGGGTGAGAATAGGCAATAAAAAGCAGGAGGTTGGTCTAAAGAGTGTAGACAAAGACAACTTTGGTCCCCAGAAAGCTACAAAACTCTGAAATCTTCTCTATGCAGTTTATCCCAAGAATCAGGAAGCACATAAACTGGAGAGATTGAAGCAAAAGTCTCCGGACTGGAAGACCTAGACACAGTAAAGAGAACAATTAAAGAAAGTATAGAAGAGAAAGCAACAGATTAAACAAACATTATCTCAGTGAATGGTGAGGATGTTATAGGACTCATTTTTTCCTACTCAATCACTTAGAGAATTTTTTTCTTCTGGGAAAAAATAAGCCTTGGAAAGCCTGTGGATACTTACTTTTGGGATGACTCCACAAAATATTTCTTACTCCTTGACCATCCTATATTTGGTTCCACCAGATAAGCAAACCTGTCCTTAACAGAACTTTCAGTTATCTGTTTAGTACTTACATTTTAAATCTGAGATGCCAAAAAAAAAAATCGATAGAGTTTGTTGAGAGTCTTCATCAGGAAAGACAGAAGCTAAACAAAAGAAAAACAAAAATAATGGAAATAGGAAAAGAATACAGTAAATGCAACAGAATAAAGTGTCAAAAACTGTAAACTCTGATTAATGTCCTCAGAGAGAAAACTTAATGCATCTGTAACATCAAAAAAAAAATCACAAAAAATGCACTGAATACAAAGTTAATAAAAAACGATACCAATGTCCGTAATTAATAGAAAAGTTGGAAAATTAAATTAATGAAATCCTTAAAAGTAGGATTGAAACATAGAAAATAAAATAAATAGATAATTAAGGGTGTGTGGAATCTAACTAACAGTATTTTCAAAAAGAGAAAATACATGGAACACAGGGAAAATATTCAGATAATGACACAAGAAAACTTTGACTGTAGGCAATCATCTCAAAAGGGTCTAGAAAGGACCCTCAGAACGAAATAAAGACGCAGCCCAAGGCATGTATCAGTGTGAATTTTCAGAATACCAGGATTAAAATAAAGATTCTAAATCCTTTCAGAGTAAAAGAAAAAGTAACACAGGAAGGATGGGAAATAAACAAAATATCTTAATATCAACAGCAAAAGAGAGTAAGACAACGGAGGCATAATTTGAAAAATCTTATTGAAAATAATCTGTATTGGAGATTTCTATAGGGTATAGAATATAATAATTTTCTGATGGACAGCAAGGTTAAAAAGATATTTCCTATTTTTATAAATCAACTGGAAAATATTTTTCACCAAAACAAGATAAACCAACAAAAAAGGGAACAGGCTGCTCCATGGATGAGAAAGGAATGAGAGAGAGAAGGATATCAAAAGAGAGAGTAGAAATAAGAACACAGGGGCGCCTGGGTGGCTCAGCTGGTTACAGATCTGACTTCAGCTAAGGTCATGATCTCGCAGTTGATGGGTTTGAGCCCCTCGTAGGGCTCTGTACTGACAGCTTAGAGCCTGGAGCGGCTTCAGATTTTGTGTCTCCCTTTCTCTCTGCCCCTCCCCTGCTCATGCTCTGTTTCTCTATCAAAAACAAACAAACAAGCAAACAAAAAATATTGAAATATTAACAATAACTAATATCTCTTCAACATTTATGTACAAAGTATGGAATTAATACTTTAAATAATTGTCTAAAGTATGAATAAATACCACAGTTGTACTATTGAATGGGAGAAACCAGCACAAAAGAGGACAAGCTATATTACTTGTATTTCTATGAAATCAAAAGTAAAAAAGTAAGGTGCCTAACGTAGACATCTTTATTCTATTGGAAATGCTAAACTATAATGATGCAAAATAGATCAGAAAAACTAATCTTTTAAAATCATAAACCATAGAAAGTTTTTTTTTTTACAGAAAAGGTTTTAGGTCATAATTAAGATTTAGGGTGCACTATATTGCATATGCAAAAAAATAGGATAATTTTCAGAACTGTGGAAATCACCTGCCGTGACTGGAAATCATTCCAAGTCTTTGCATCCCACTCTATGACTACAAATGATTACCTCTAATTGCATGGACCGCCTTTCTAAAGATTAGGAAAGAAAAATACTTGGGCTGCTCACAATTTTTCTTGGACTAATTCTGTGTTCTCATTAGCATACCTGTTCCCTTCAGTTTCTGCCCTCATTGGTACCTTGTAAACAGTTTTTAATAATTCCCCTTCCGTATTCATTCAAATGCTGACCTTTATATTTCAAAAGAAAATTAGTAGTGAGGAAAGCTTCTCAACACACATACACAAAACAGAGGGCAATTTAACTTACACTTGAATGTTTTTCACTCTGAGCTCACATTAGCTCTACTCACATCTAACTTATATTTTTTCATCCCATACCTGTAAATGAGTTAATTTTGGATAACCTTTAACTGAGTAACTTAATTGTGGAAAAGATCACTTGTGTCATTTTACACTCTTGTAAATATAAATTGTTTTTTTTTTAAATTTCACATATGTATATAAAACTTCATATATATACATATATATGAGATTTTTGTAGCAGCATGGTAAAAATCTGTAAGAATAAATGGATAAATATAATATTAATTTAGGTATAACAGCTTGCTGGTCTATTTTCTTTAATACGTCTAACATTTATTGGGAATTACTATTCTATTTTTTACACACAAATTTTAGTTAAAACAGAATTAATGTACCCTAAATTTGCGTTAAGTCACTAGGGATAGGGAGATATCTTTAAAAGAGTCATGTGTATGGAAGTTTATTTCTGCAATGTTCAATTGCCTTTTTAATGCACTTTTTAACACTTGTAGTTACCTATGTTAATCTGGAAACACTTTAATGTTAATGACATTTTGGTAGTAGTAGTAAAAATACTCCAAAGTCAATAATATGTCTCAAAATATGATTATAGGGATGGAGAGAAATACGTTAGGCTGTTTGCTCTTCAATAATTCATAATTTCTTGAATGTTCACATTCATCACCTTAGTTTAAAGAACAATCTGCCCGTAACTCTGTTGGAAATGTGCTTATTTGTTTAGACAGATGGGCATGCCCTGAGGTTCATTTTCTAGCTTAAATGCACAATTGGCTTTATTATTTTAAGAAGCAACTGATGAAAAAAAGTTGTGGAATGAAGAGCTTGTAGGACTGTTCAACAAAGGAGATGCAATATGGCAAATCATTTAATTGTCAAGACTCCTCGACATGTTTTTGTTGTTGAAGATATGTTTTTATTAAGAATAAATTTTAAATACTTGAATTGCAATGATTAGGCTTAATTTGAAAAAACTAATGCAAACTAGAGTTTTTTGACACTCAAAAGAAAAAACGTAAACATGTATATCATCATCCAGACTAAGAATTAATAGTCACTACTTATGATGGGTCAGACATATGTAGTTATTTTTTACAACAAAAAGCAAAGGGTCTCATTCCAGAAAAGCTTAATGTTCCCATTATTTAAATGTTTTTTAATATGAATTTCCATTAATTTCTGTGAAATGAAAAATTTTTATGTGTATAGAATTTGAGTAAAACGATAGAAATTATACATCTCCAAACAAATAACACTTAAGACTTAAAAGAGTCTGGGGTGCCTGGGTGGCTCAGTTGGTTAAGTGTCTGACTTCAGCTCAGGCCATGATCCCTCAGTTCATGGGTTTGAGCCCCGCATCGGGCTCTGTGCTGACAGCTCAGAGCCTGGAGCCTGCTTCAGATTCTGTGTCTCTCCCTCTTTCCACCTCTCCCATGCTCATGCTCTGTTTCTCTGTCTCTCAATAATAAATAAACGTTAAAAAAAAGAGGTCTGTGTTCTAGAATTTCACTTCTTCTTAACTGACTTGCTCTAAGGGTGTGTCCCTTAACTTTTCCATGTCTCTGTCTCTTCCTTAGTAGTTTACAGACAAAAACATTAATGTATATGATAAGATGTTTTGAGAAGTGTTAAACTAAATTCTGGAGATATAAAACCCAAACTGGGAGGAAGGGCAGGAGAGAAGGAAGGGAGGGAGGGAGGGAGGGAGAGAGGAAAGAAGGAAAGAAGGAAGGAAGGAAGGATAATTGAAACAGAATAGTTTTATTCAGCTCTGAAAATAACCTTCAAGATACCCTTGGGAATGTTGAGTCAACACTATTGGTGATATATCCAAACAGGACATTTAACTTAAAGAATTTTTAAATAGATTCTTGGACATTTTCTCACACACATTTTTTTTCCAGTATTTGTTGAATATCTAAGAGTTTGTTAATTAAAGTTCATCCTATTCCAGAATATTCCAATATTCTGGAATAGGATAGAATTATATCTCAAATTGTTGGCTAAATATTTGACATCTACCTTCACTGATGCAATAGCAATTTTTAAGGCAAATACCTTGAGCTCTTTACCATTATAAATTCTACTTTGATATTAATAGATTATTGTATTATCTTTTCATGTAGTTACATGGAAAGAATAAATGCAACTACCCTATGGCCCATAAATTGCATCAGTAGGTATTTATCCAAAGGATAAAAAAATACTGATTCACAGGGGCACATGCACCCTGAAGATTATAGCAGCATTATCAACAATAACCAAACTATGGAAAGAGCCCAAGTGTCCATCAACTGATGAATGGATAAAGAAGGTGTGAGAAATAAGTAAAGAATTAAAAAGAATTAAACCTTGCCATTTGCAACGATGTGGATGGAGCTTGAGTACATTGTGCTAAATAAACTAAGTCAGAGAAAGAAATATCATATGATTTCACACATATGTGTAATTTAAGAAATAAAACAGATGAACCTGGGGAAGGGGGAAAAAAAGAGTGAGGAAAGCAAACCATAGGGACCCTTAACTGAAGAGAACAAATTGAGGGTTGATGGAGGGCTTCTGAGAAGGAGATGGGCTAAATGGGTGATGGGTATTAAGGAGGGCACTTGTTTTGTTGAGAACTGAATGTTATATCTAAATGATGCATCACTAAATTCTACTCCAGAAATCAATATAATACTATATGTTAACTAAATAGAATTTAAATATATTTTTGAAAGATAAATGCATGTAATTCAAGATTGACTTGTACTTCACCTTAGTCTGAAAATGTGTCTGGAAGTAGAAGGAAATATGAAATTCAAATTATTTGCAGTTGAAGCAAATTGATACATGTTATAGAGAATTCAGACTATTTTTCTAATCAAAATCAACATATCATCATGTCATTATCTTCATTTATTATTTATTTATTGATAAATTATATATTTATTGACACAGTAAAAGAATATAGCAAAGTTTAGACTGGCATCATAAACTGCTAAAAGCACATAATTTTCTTCTTGAAGCTTCCAATGACTCTACGCAAAATTTGCATTTATTTTCATCTCAATTTGGCAGAAAATCTTGATTGTAGATTTCCTGTTTTATAAACATTTTAATTCTCTTGGTTCCATCTCATACACTATTTTTTTTCAAATTTCATAGCCATACATCAGTTATTTACAGCACAGAATGCCAAGACACTATCATTTCTGACAATGAATCAGCCTTAGTTCAATTAAGTTTAGGAAACTTGTAGAGATAGCATCAATATCAAAGCTATCAGTATCAACAGTGATTACTCTCTATCAGTTGCACACATTTTAAGTATGGCAAACAAACCAAAAAACACTAAGATGCTCTGAAGTGAATCTTAAG
Source organism: Acinonyx jubatus (assembly GCF_027475565.1). Taxonomy (NCBI): domain Eukaryota; kingdom Metazoa; phylum Chordata; class Mammalia; order Carnivora; family Felidae; genus Acinonyx; species Acinonyx jubatus. The sequence goes on along the minus strand of NC_069380.1, from coordinate 33,124,244 downwards.
GGGAGATGGTAAAATTTGGTAAGTTTTCTGTGCTCAAGACGTCCCTCTGTGTTTAAAATCAGGAATGCTAATTCATGGTGAGTATATTGGGGCTGACTAATTGCACCCACACAGACTTATTTGATAGTTTATAGCTCAAACAATAAATAAGCACACTATTCCATGCTCATATATTATGTTCTGCCATATTAACTGGAGTCATATTCATTAGCAGAGAGAGTTCTTTCCTCCTTTGCTGAGCCTGTATCTTTTCCAGTCATCATTGATTGCGCTTACACTCATGAAATATACAGTATAGAAAATGCTGTAGAATAAGAGACCAGGAGCACAGTCCAGAGGATGGCCTGTTTTAGACAGCTGACGAACTAAAATACTTTTTCCATTTTAAAAGACTTGCAAAAACAAATCTAAACAAAACACAAAGAACAAAGTGCACAAGAGAATTCAGGTAGCCTACAAAACCTAAATATTTACTTTTTGCCCCTTTAAAGAAAAAAATTGTCAGGCTTTCAACAATAGTGACCATCGTGTGTGTGTGTGTGTGTGTGTGTGTGTGTGTGTGTGTGTGTGTTTACTTTGAATTACTCTCAAATTTTTTCTGAGGTTGTTAACTGATTTATAAATCCATAAAGAATGGAGCCAAAAATCCTTTCTATCTCTTTCCTTGAAAATAGAGTCTGACGAAAATTTGCAGGACTTAGTTATTGTTATTTTTTTTTTGCCAGTATGTATTTCCTGATCCTATCTTATCTATCTTTAAGTTACCATAAACAAGGCAGGCCCAGATCCACTATATGTATGTATGTCGTTGTGTGTGTGTGTATGCATATATGTATAAATTTACATACACACACAAGCTACATATATATGCACATGTACATGCATACACATGTGTATGTATGCATTCTTGTGCTTTGGGAAGCAAAAAATGCATATTGTCTCTCAAATTGTCTACTCTCTATAAATACTTTCATTAGTGGGAATAGGGAAGTGAAAATATTCTATCAGTTGAGGGAGTTTTTTCTATTTTGTTCTTGATTCCTTAGAGAAACTATTGTCATAGACTATGATTAACAAATCTATAATAAAATGTTTTGCTGAGTTGATTGGGAATATATTATAAAGATCCCATCTACCAAGGACCTTGACATCCATATGTTGGAGTGCAGAAAGAATATAAAATAATAATTTTCTGTATTATGAATTGTACTGTAGTATGGTTTATATACTACATTATTCAATTTATTTCCCGCAACATTCCTGCAAATGCCAATCATGCTTATCCAATACATGAAGAAATCCAGGTAAAATTTAGTAACTGCCTTAAGTATCAACTCTTCCAAATAAATACAACAACCGGGAATAAATGATAAAGGAATGTAAAATATATGCAACGATAAATGAAAAGCTTAGGTCACTTAGAAGAAAGGGAATCATCACAGGTATGTGCTTGATCTCATATAAAATGAAATTTTTGGCTGATATAATTCAAGGTCATTAGGGCCAAAAAAGTAAATTAAAAATACTGAAATCCTATATAGTCAAGAAAAATTATACTTTACTGCTAGAATAGTATCTTAGGCCAACTAGCTTAGTAAATGGCCCTTAGGAAGGGATTTTCAAATAGGTTAATTATTCAGAATGTTCTTAATACATATAAGGCAATAAGTGGGTCAGATTTGGGGAGAGGGATACATTGAGCTATGACACAGCACCAGAGACATCAGCCTGTCCTTCTGAGAGCTCTGGAGCTGAGATAGTGCATTAGATTTGGTAAGAATTGAAGTAAAAGGGTTAGGCCATTGTATTCTGTATCAGTCAATGGGGTTATGGGTACCCCTGGTTAGGGGATATAACCTTCCACACGAAAGGACAAATTCCACAAAAAATACTTGCAGCTAGGAATGAATGTCAAGTTCCTAAAGTAGAGAGTAGGTATCAGACCATAATATACATTATCGCCTCCTCTTTGCTCTTCTCAAGTCCTCTTGCTTCACACAGTCATTTTATTCCATCTGGGAACAGCTCCTTAAGATTCTGGTTGGTCTTCCCCCTTGGGGATTCATAGAGTAGGCAATTTTGTGGGGGAAAAATGCACCACTGGTCTTGAGGCTGCAACAGTTATTCATCATCTATTTCTTGTTCATTTCTACCAACCTTTCTAAATTCCCTTTTTCCAGTGCCATTGTAGACCCATGCTGTCTATCTGGTAGGGTGATCTAGACCCTCCTACTTGAGGAGTCTGAGCTCCTGGTTGACATAGATAAGCAAGAGGCTGAGGGAAGTAGTTGCCACTAAAAGATCAGGATCTCTGGCCCCATTGCCAGATTGAGAAAGTTCACAGATTCAGAAAACTTTGAGGACAAGCTGGGTCCACACAAGAAAAAACAAAAACAAAAACAAAACAAAAAACTGAAACAACATGGCAAACTTTTTCATAGTAAATCTCCTAGTTCTTCTCCAAAGAGACCTACAGTCCTTGTTTGGGTAACCACTAGGGAAAGGAGAGTATCAGATGTGTTGAGAAAAGTAACACCAAACTCTAGAATGTAGAAGCTCCAAAAATTAGTAGTAATTTATTTGTTAATAACATATGTACAAAAAAAAAAAAAAAAGCGTGTGACCACATTAAACCACAATATGGAGAGAGAAATTGGGAACATACTGTTATTAGAGTCCTTTTTCTATACATAAAGAAGTGTATTCTTATCTGAAGGTAGACTTTGGTTAATAAAAACTGTACGTTATAAATCTTAGGGCAGCCATAGAAAATAAAACGATATGTTTAAAAGAATTAGAAATTAGAAATCAATATGGAGATACGTGGGACTGTAATATATGATTAATTAATCCTAAAGAAAGCAGATAAACAGGGAAACATAATAACACAAGGAACATGTAGAAAACAACTAATATGTGTTATATTTTAGTCCAAACATAGCGATAATCATATAAAATATACATGCTCTGAGCATGCCAATTAAAAGAGATTGCCAGATTGGGTGAAAAAATAAGAACTAGGTCTGTGCTGTCCACAACCAACCTACTTTAAATATAATGACATAGCAATGTACACATTTAATGTAATACGTATAGGGGCTCCTGGTTGGCTCAGTCAGTTGAGCTTCCAATTTCGACTCAGGTCATGATCTCACAGTTCATTTATGAATTTGAACCCCACGTTAGATTCTGTGCTGACAGCTCGGAGCCTGGAGCCTGCTTCAGATTCTGTGTCTCCCTCTCTCTCTGCCCCTCCCCCCAGCTCATGCGTGCGTGCTCTCCCTCTCTCTCTCTCCCTCCAAAAATAAATAAACATTAAAAAATTTAATTCAGGGTCGCCTGGGTGGCTCAGTCGTTTGAGCGTCTGGCTTCAGCTCAGGTCATGATCTCGTGGTCTTTGAGTCCGAGCCCTGAGTCAGGCACTGTGCTGACAGCTCAGAGCCTGAAGCCTGCTTCGGATTCTGTGTCCCCCTCTCTCTCTGCCCCTCCCCGACTCATGCTCTGTCTCTGTCTCAGATATAAATAAACATTAAAAAAAATTTTTACAAATTTAATGCAATACCTATAAAAATACCACGAGCATTTTTTGCAGAACTAGAACAATCCTAAAATTTGTATAGAAACAGAAAAGACCCTGAATAGCTAAAGCAATCCTGAAAAAGAAAAACAAAACTGGAGCCATCACAATTCCAGATTTCAAGCTATACTACAAAGATCATCAGGACAGTATGGTATGGCACAAAAAACAGACACATAGATCTATTAAACAGAATGGAAAACTCGGAAGTTGACCCACAACTATATAGTCAAATTTTATCTTAGACAAAGACAGAAAGAATATCCAATGGAAAAAAAAGTCTCTCCAACAACTGGTGTGGGGAAAACTGGACAGCAACATGCAGAAAAATGAAATGGGACCGCTTTCTTACACCATACACAAAAATAAATTTAAAATGGATGAAAGACCTAAATGTGAGACAAGGAACCATCAAGATCCTAGAGGAGAACACAGGCAGCAACTTCTCTGATTTTGCCTGAAGCAAGTTCTTACTAGACACATCACGGAAGGTAAGGGGAACAAAAGCAAACATGAACTATTGGGACCTCATCAAAATAAAAAGCTTCTGCACAGTGAAGAAAATAATCAACAAATCTAAAAGGCAGCCTACAGAATAGAAGATATTTGCAAATGAAATATATGATAAAGGGTTAGTATCCCATATCTATAAAGAACTTATCAAATTCAGCACCCAAAAAACAAATGACCCAGTTAGAAATGGGCAGAAGACATGAATAGATACTTTTCCAAAGAAGACATCCAGATGGCTAATAGATACATGAAAGGATGCTCAACATCACTCACCATTAGGGAAATACAAATCTAAACCATTATGATAGAACATCTCACACCTGTCGAAGAGCTAAAATTAACAAGAAACAACTGGTGTTGACAATACAGAGAAAGAGGAACCCTCTTGCACTGCTGATGGGAATGCAAACTGGTACAGCCACTCTGGAGACCAGTATGGAGGTTTCTCAAAAACAAACATAAAACTACCCTATGATCCAGCAATTGCACTATTAGATATTAACCCAAAGAATACAAATATATAGATTTGAAGGGGTACAGGCATCCCAATGTTTATAGCAGCATTATCAACAATAGTCAAACTATGGAAGGGGACAAATATCCACCAACTGATGAATGGATAAAGGAGATGCACGCACACACACACACATACATACACATACACAGTGGAATGTTACTCAGCCATCAAAAAAGAATGAAATTGCCATTTGCGATGATGTGAATGGAGGTAGAATGTATTATGCTAAGCAAAATAAGTCAGTCAGAAAAAGAAATACCACAGGATTTCACCCATATGTTGAATTTCAGAAACAAAAAAAGTGAACAAATGGGAAGGGGTGGGAGAGAGGCGAGAGGGAAATAAACCACAAAAGACTCTCAGTGATAGAGAACAAACTGAGGGATGATATAGGGAGATGGGAGGAGGATGGTTTAGATGGGTGATGGAACTAAGGAGGACCCTTGTAATAAGCACTGAGTGTTATATGTAAGTGACACATCACTGAATTCGACTCCTAAAACAAATATCGCAGTGTATGTTAATTAACTGAAATTTAAATCATAATAGAAAAGGAAACAAAAATAAGTTAAAAGTAGAAGGGTAGACCACTAACTAAAAGACAAATTAGGTGTCAGACAAAGGAAACACCAGAACAAGAAATCGTGCCATGGACAAGAAGTAGCATTACATAATGATAGAGGGGCCAATTTTAATTTTTTTTCAACGTTTATTTATTTTTGGGACAGAGAGAGACAGAGCATGAACGGGGGAGGGGCAGAGAGAGGGAGACACAGAATCGGAAACAGGCTCCAGGCTCTGAGCCATCAGCCCAGAGCCTGACGCGGGGCTCGAACTCCCGGACCGCGAGATCGTGACCTGGCTGAAGTCGGAGGCTTAACGGACTGCGCCACCCAGGCGCCCAGAGGGGTCAATTTTACAAGAAGATCTAATCATTCTAAAGATGTGTGCGTTTAAGAGAGTTTCAGTACACAATAAAGTTTTATAAAATTGAAAGAGCTAGGTAAGTCGACAGTTATAACTCTGGACTTTAACTCTCTTTTTAATAAAATATATAACACATCTACAAAAATTCAGTAAGAATAGAGAAGACCTAAATAAAACATGAATCAATTTGAACACATTATCATAACATGCTGCCTCCAACAAGGGAATACTGTACACATTTTATCAACTGTATATGAACATTCACCAACCTAGACCATATTCTGAGTATAGACCATCGATAAATTTAACAGTATACACATCAATACTTTTTGTTATTCAGCTTTGAGAATCTTATAATTCATTTCATGGTTTGTCAATTAATTTACTTTCTATTACTTTTTCTTTTCTTTGAATTATGGAAGTCTTAAATAGATGTAAAACAAAACAATCAAACAAAACAAAAAACATGGGAAATTATTAGTCATTCTTTTGTATTTTGTCAGAATCATGAAAAACGAAAATATCTGCCAATTTCTTAACATGTATTCAGAATTTATACCAATAAGTCATACCTGGATGATAAAGTATCATGGTTCAGATATGACAATCCCACACAGGAATGAAGATCTGTCTACTCCATATCCTATGTTTGTTAAACCATCCCAAGACATTTTTCTTGACTACTTAAATGAAGCTCCACAGTGCGGTTTTCCCTTAAAATTTCTTGATACAAAATGATTCTGGAAAATTGTCTGCCTAAGACAAACACAAAATTTCAAGAACTGCTAACCTTATACAATTAAACCTTAAAATACACATTCTCCTAGATTTACTGATATACATCCTAAATCATATTTTAACCAAGAGCTTTGAATCTCTTTTTGAAAGAGTGGGATATGAAGTCTAAAATGATAAGCACCTATGATCTATAATCCTCTTTTAGAATAATTATTGGAACACTATCAAAATTCCACACCAAAATATCTATAACATTAAGTGTGCTTTACAGGATGTGCACATTGAGGAACTAAGTAAATGTTGTGCCTTGTTAGATAAAGGAAACAACATATGCTGCAGCTTATAAATATGTATTTAATTTAATCCCCAACAGGGCAAATGAGTCATGTATAATAAATGAAATATGTTTAAAAACAGAATTTATTCATAAATTATTTTAATTGTCAGTATTAAAAAGGATAACATGTTTTGATTTTAGCAGTGTTTTATAATGTATTATATAAATTTTGTACAAAATAAATTCCTATGCTTCGATTCATGAATACAGATTCATGTAAAATATAAACCCTTATCAATCCCACAGCAATGGATTGTCAGAAAATGGACTATAAGAAAATGTTTATGATAAACATCGACATAGGCATCAATTGCCTGATGGAAGGTCCACATAGATAACTTTGTTATTAATGATCTGAGAGAAAGAATAAACAGGTTTTAAATAAGACCCTCATAAACATATCAAAATAGGGCTACTTCATGGAAGTTTGAAGAATATATTAGAAAGTAAAGAAATCAAAGAATTACATTTTACAGTGATAAAGGGATCATCACTTGAAAATGGAAATGCAAACTAATCTTATAAGAAAAATAATCAGATGCTATCAAAGGGATGGGTTGTTTGGAAAAATAGAATTTATTAGTGTTTGTAAAAGGTGGTGCTAACAGTGAAATGAGTGAGCATTGTGCTGTGGTGCCCAGAAATATTAGTATGTGTGACTCAGTATTCAGAGTTTGTCACTATGAAAGGTATTTCCATTTCTTTTCAAGCACTCCTGGTGGGAACAAAATTACATATTTTAAAAATCTGAAGCTGTTATGATCATGAAATATAAACAGCATTAACCAGCTTTAAGAGCAATGCATAGCACTGAATCTTGGAGGAAAATAATGTATAAATAGAATCTTAAAAGATTAATAATTTTTCCAGAGCAAAATCTTCAAAGTAATATTATTGGGTATTTTTAAATAATATGAATCTCAATAGTTGATTGAAATATTTTTTCCAGAATATTATAAAATGAGTAGGGATGATCTTCTCATTTATAACTTACTTGAACAATAAACATTATCTTGTAGTACCCAAAACATTCATTTTTATGGGTTGATTTGAAAACAATTAAACAAGGTGAACTGAATGAATCCTATAATACAGGTTGAAGAAACATAAATGAGTTGTCAGAGAGGAATTCCGAAAGATGTGGCTTCCTTACGCTCTTCTATTTTTTTTCAATTGTATTTTCTTCTCTCTGGAACAGTAAACATATTTTTCCCATTGCAATCCATTCCTCAAGAGTTACTGATTCAGAGATGGTAGCAGATCTCTCAGTCTGACCTTTAGGATATTTTTCCTGCAATTAGTTATTTGTAGCTTGTAGTTGTAAGCACAACAGAGCAGTCAGTGACTCAAAGAAGCAGCTAATCTTGATGTGGTTACAACTCTTACTAGAATGTTAGGGAATAACTGCTTGTTTTCCCACTCAGGCACAGAGGGAAGTTAGTGTGAATTCATTATTTTGATATTCACTATTTTTAAAATTCAGCAATATTAGCTAATAAATAGAAAATGTTTGACCATTACTGTTTCCAGACCCAAGACTTATTTTCTGTATTTACCTTTGTCAGGAATACCCTTGTTTTACATGCACCATTTGAATTCATATCCCAAGAAAAACTCTGAATTAATAATGTAACTGAGGGTTATAAAATTAAAACCTGTTGACATAATGCATATCAAAATAACTTTATTCCAGTGGAAATTAGTACAAACCATATATTTCAAGTCATGAAAATAAAAGTTGGAAGTTAGATTAGTAGTAAAAATTAATCAAATTGCCACACCTACACCTCAATGTTTGTTGTGTGTATTATTATAAAAGATTATAGACGTCTGTTTTTTACCCTCTGACCTTTTTTCCAAGGTCAGTTTGAGGGAATTTCATGGAGATAAATGGAAGGGGACTTCAGTTTAGTTACAAATGCAAGGACATCTCATTTTCACAGGTAAATAGGCGTGAACTGCCCTAAGTGTGAAAAGCAATTTCTCAACTAAAATAGGAAAAGATCAGATCAAACCACCTGTGACCATATCTAGCGCAAATAGCCCTTGTAAGAGAGCAAAATCAGTTCATTTTCTTCTTGAGAACAAAACATATTTGCCAGAGGTTTGTTGTTTCTCTGCCTCTCGCTGACATAGAGAAATAATAAGCCAATTTCTCCCCAGTGCCTAAGTTGCTCCCTCACAGTAGATTTAGATACTGAAGAAGAAAATGTTAACTTCCTTCTGATCCATAAACTTGCACTGAATGCATTGTTACTAAAAGATAATTTTCAAAAAAAAAGTAGAATGGCTATGAAATATGCTTATTTTTCAATTGCAGGTTTGGGTGTTTATGTGTGTACATGTACACACATATTTGTATATGTGTTAATACTCTCATGTATGTTATATGAAATAAAGGTTATGATGTAACTAATAGAGACATTATTTTACTGTTTGTCTATTTACAATTATACTTGACTGAGTAGATATTCTGAGTGTAGAAAATAATGAAACTGAGTTACCTTTAAGTGCATCAAATATTTGGTATTTTTAACATTTGATAGCAAATAAAATCTTGCTTTTTAAAAAAACCTTTCTGAATTTCTTAAGAACATTCAAATTTAGAAGGGAATTTCTTGGTCTTTGTGTGATCTTAGGGAGTAATTTCACCTGAGTAGTATTTTCTTCATGTTGAAAATCAGAGTGTTGAAACATTTCCCTACTGTGATTGCTTCTAAAATATAATTCTGTGATTCAGTGAATTATCTAAGCACAACATGTGTATCAACTTTGACACTTTGATGTTATTTGTATTTTAAATTCAAACGTTCCCTTATTCAATTAAGATTTATTGACCATCTATCATGTGTCAGGGTCTATGGTAGACAGGGGAGACAAAATTACACCAAACCCAATTTATCAACATGGAATATATAACTAAATTATCAGAATAACATATGTCAAAGATGCCTTAGATATCACTTAGGGCAGTAGTTATTAAAAAATGAATAATCTGATTCCAAAACATGTTATGAAATTGATCAAATTGTATCAAACTTAGTGAAGATTGGATTTTCATATTTCTTGGCTTTGTTTCAAAGTGTTTATTGTATTTTGCTCTATAACATATGTTACATACGTGGTTTTGTATCTATACACTTTACATATTAGAAGATTTTTCATATTTAAAAAATTAATTCCAGTATAGTTAACATAGTTAAACTATTATATTAGTTTCAGGTGTACAATATACAATTCTTTGCATTACTCATGCGTATCATAAGTAAGTGTACTCCCCTTCCCTGTTTCAGCCATCCCCCAACCACCTCCCATCAGATTGCTTTCACAAATCATCAATTCTCTATATTTAGGAGTCTGGTTTTGTTTTTGGCTTATCTCATTTTTCATTCATTTGTTCTCATGTTCATTTGTTTCTTAAAGTCCACATGTGAGTGAAATCATGTATTTGTCTTTCTCTGACATAGTTCACTTAACATTATACACTCTAGATCCATTTATATTGTTGCAAAAGGCAAGATTTCTTTCTTTTTTATGGTTGAGTACTATTCCATTATTTACATACACCACTTCTTTATCCATTCATATACCAATGGATAGATGGATTGCTTCCATATTTTAACTATTGTAAATAATGCTACAATAAACACAGGGGTGCATATATCCTTTTGAGTTAGTGTTTTTATATTATCTAGGTAAATACCCAGTGGTGAAATTACTGGATCATATGGTAATTCTATTTTTCATTTTTGAGGAGCTTTTATACTGTTTTTCACAGTGGATACACTAGTTTGCATTCCCTTCAACAGTGTACAATGGTTTCTTTCTCTCCACATCCTCACCAACATTTGTTTCATGAGTTTTTGATTTTAGCCATTCTGACAGATGTAAAGTAGTTTCTTACTCTGGTTTTGATTTACATTTATCTGATGATAAGTGATGTTGAGCATCTTTTCATGTATTTATTGGCTATCTGTATGTCTTCTTTGGAGAAATGTCTGTTCATGTAGTCTTCCCATTTTTAGTTGTGTTGTGTTTTGTTTTGGGGCTGTCGAGTTGTATAAGTTCTTTATATATTTTAGATACTCACTCTTTATTGGATATGTCCTTTAAAAATATCTTTTCCCATTCAGTAGGTTGCCTTTGGTTTTGTTGATTGTTTCCTTCACTGTGCAGAAGGTTTTTATTTTGATATAGTACCAATAGTTTATTTTTGCTTTTGTTTCCCTTGCTTAGGAAACATATCATCATGTGATGTTACAGCCGATGTCAAAGAAATTATTGCCTCTGTTCTCTTCTGGGATTTTTATGGTTTCAGGTCTTATATTTAGTCCTTAATCCATTTTGAGTTTATTTTTGTGAATGGTATAAAGAAGTGATCCAGTTTCATTCTTTTGCATGTAGCCGTCCAGTTTTCCCAACGTTTCCCATTGCATATTCTTGCCTCCTTTGTTGAAGATTAATTGAACATATAATTGTGGGGTTATTTCTGCATTTTCTAGTATATTCTATTGGTCTATGTGTCTGTTTTTGTGCCAGTATTATATTGTTTTGATTGCTACAGCTTTGTAGTATATCGTGAAATCTGGAATTGTGATACATCCAGTTTTGTTTTTTTCTTTATCAAGATTGCTTTGGCTATTTGGGGTCTTTTGTGTTTCCATACAAATTTCAGGATGGTTTGTTCTAGTTCTTGAAAAATGCTGTTGGTACTTTAATAGGGGTTGCATTAGATGTGTAGATTGCTTTGGGTGGTATGGACATTTTAGCAATATTTTTTCTCCCAATACATGAGAATGCAATATCTTTCCATTTGTTTGTGTCATCTCCAATTTCTTTCACCAGTGTTAGAATTTTCAGATTACAGGCTTTAACCTTGCTGGTTAAGTTTATTCCTAGGGTTTTATTGTTTTTGGTGCAATTGAAAATGGGATTGTTTTATTTATTTATCTTTCTACTACTTAATTATTAATGAATAAAAATGCAACACATTTCTGTATATTGATTTTGTATCTTGTGACTTTACTCAATTCATTTGTCAGTTCTAGTAGTTGTTTTGTCGACTTTATAGGGTGTTCTTCTATATAGTATCATGTGATCTGCAAATAGTTAAAGTTTCACTTCTTCCTTACCAATTTGAATGCATTTTATTTTTCTTGTTTAATTGCTGTGGCTAGGACTTCCAGTATTATGTTGAATAAAAGTGGAGAGAGTGAACATTCTTATCTTCTCCCTGATCTTAGAGGAAAAGCTGTCAGGTTTTCACTATTGAGTATGATGTTGGCTGTGGGTTTTTCATAGATGGTCTATTTTGTTGAGGTATCTTCCCTCTAAACCTACTTCGTTGAAGGTTTTTATCACAAATGAATGTTGTACTTTGTCAACTGCTTCTTCTGAATCTACTGAAATTATCACTTGATTTTTATCCTTTCTCTTGTTAATGTGATATATCACATTGATTGATTTGTGATTATTGAACCACCCCTGCATTCCAGGAATAAATCCCCCTTGATTGTAGTGAATGAATTTTTAATGTACTGTTGGATTCTGTTTGCTAATATTTTGTAAGGGATTTTTGCATCTGTGTTCATCAGAGGTATTGACCTATAGGTATCTTCTTTGTTGTATCTTTATCTGGTTTTGGTATCAGGATAAAGCTAACCTCACAGAATGAATTTGGTAGCTTTCCTTCTACTTTTCTTTTGGAATAGTTTGAGAAAAATAGATATTAACTCATCTTTAAATGTTTGGTGGTATTCTCCTGTGAAATAATCTAGTCCTGGACTTTTGTTTATTGGGATTTTTTTGATTCCTGATTCAATTTCATTGCTGATAATGATTCAGTTTTGGGAAGTTATGTTTCTAGAGATTTATCCCTTTCTTCTAGATTGTCCAATTTGTTGGCATATAATTTTTAATAATATTCTCTTACAATTCCTTTGTATTTCTGTGGTGTCAGTTGTTATCTTTTCTCTTTCATTTCTGATTTTCTTTATCTGAGAGTTTCCTCCCTCTCCTCTCTCTTCTCTCTCTCTCTCTCTCTTTCTGTTTTGCGAGTGGTTGACTAAAAGGGTTGTCAATTTTGTTCATCTTTTCAGAGAAGGAGCTCCTAGTTTCATTGATCTCTTCTATTGTTTGTTTTGTTTCTATTTTGTTTTTTTCTAGTCTAATCTTTATTATTTCCTTCCTTTTACTAGTTTTGGGATTTGTTCTGTTTCTAGCTCCTTTAGGTGTCAATTTAGTTTTTTATTTGAGATTTTTCTTCTTGAGGTAGACCTGTATTGCTATAAACTTTCTTATAACTGCTATTGCTGCATACCAAAGATGGGGGCCATTGTGTTTTCATGTTTGTCTCCATGTATTTGTTTGTTTGTTTGTTTCTTCTTTGATTTCTTTGTTGACCCATTTATTGTTTAGTGATGTGTCATTTAACCTCCATGCATTTGTGTTCTTTCAAGATTTTTTCTCATGGTTGATTTCTAGTTTCATAGTTTTGGGGTGGAAAGATGCATGGTATGACTTTGATCTTTTGAATTTGTGGAGACTTTTCTTGTGGGCTAATATGTGATCTATTCTGGAGAATGTTCCATGTGCACAAGAAAAGAATGTGTATTGTGCTTTTTAAGGATGGGATTTTATGAATATATCTGCTAGATACATCTGTTCCAATGTGTCATTCAAAGTCACTGTTTCCTTGTTGATGTGTTTCTGTTTAGATGATCTGTTCATCGAAATAAGTGTTGTATTAAAGTTCCCTACTATTATTGTATTGCTATAGATTACTTCCTTTATGTTTGTTATTAGCTGTTTTATGTATTTGGTTGCTCCCACTTTGGATGCATAAATATTTACAACTTTTATATTTTCTTGTTGGATTATTCTATTTAACATATCATATGTCCTTCTTTTCCTTTGCTACAGTCTTTGCTTTAAAGTCTATTTTGTCTTGTGTCAGTATTTCTACACCAGCTTTCTTTTCACTTCCATTTGCATGATAAATTCTTTTCATTCCTTCACTTTCAATCCGTAATTTTCTTTAGGTCTGAAAGACACCCTTTCAGATGTGTCTTCTAGGCAGCGTATAATAAGTCTTGCTTTTTTTATCCATTCTTTCACTGTATGTCTTTTGATTAGAGTTTTTGGTCCATTTAATTCCAAGTAATTATTGATATGTACTTATTGTCATTTTGTTACTTGTTTTATGGTTGTTTTTGTAGTTTTTCTCTGTTCCTTTATTCTCGTTCTTTTCTCCCATGGTTTGTTGGCTTTCTTAGGTGATATACTTAGACACCTTTATTTTTATTTTTTCTGTATCTTTTATTGGTTTTTGATTTGTGGTTACCATTATGTTGTATACAACATCTTCTGCCTATAGCAGTCTATATTAATTTGATGGTTTCTTAAGTTTGAGCCCATTCTTTACTCTTTCCTCCCCACAGTTTAGGTATATGTTGTCATACTTGACATCCTTTTATTTTGTGAATCCCTTGACTGATTTTTATAGATATACTTAATTTTAATGTTTTTGTGCTTCATACTTTTCTTACTTCTACTTATGGTCTTACCTTTCCAGTCAAAAGGTCCCCTTTAACATTTCTTTTAGGGCTGGGTTAGTGGTCATGAATTCCTTTGTCTGGGAGACTCTATCACTCCTTCCATTCTGAATGACAGTGTGGCTGGATAGAGTATTTTTGCCTCTTTTTTTTTTTCCTTTCAGCATTTTGAATACATCATGCCTGTCTGTGCTGGAGGACAAAGTTTCGGTTGAAAAATCTGCACATAGCCTTATGGGGTTTCCTTTTTATGTAACTGATTTATTTTCTCTTACTGTTTTTAAAATTCTCTACTTAACACTACTTTTTGCCATTTTAATTAGTATGTGTCTAAACATGGCCCTTCTTGGAATGATCTTTTTGGAGGCTCTTTGTGCCTCTTGGATCTGGATTCCTGTTTCCTTTTCCAGATATGGAAGTTTTTAGCTATTATTTCTTCAAATAAATGTTATGCCCTCTTTTCTCATTCTTTTTCTGGGATCCCTATAATGTGAATGTTACTATGTTAAATTGTGTGACTGAGTTCCCTAAGTCTTTTATGTTTTTTTAAAGTTTAGGCTCTGTGCTGACAGCTCAGAGCCTGGAGCCTGTTTCAGATTCTCTCTGAATCTCCCTCTCTCTCTGACTCTCCCCTGTTCGTGCTGTGTCTCTCTCTGTCTCAAAAATAAATAAGCATTAAAAAAAATTTTTTAAGTTTATTTTGAGAGGAGATGGAGAAAGTGAGTGAGGGGTGGGCAGAGAGAGAGGGGGAGAGAATCCCAAGGAGGTTCTATGCTGTAAGCATGGAGCCCAAAACAGTGCTTGAACTCACAAATCATGACATAATGACTTGGACCGAAATCAAAAATAGGACACTTAACTGACTGAGCCACCCAGGCATCCCACTCTTTTCGATTTTTATCATTATTTTTTTTTTCTCTTTCTTCTATTCAGATTGATTATTATTACTCTGCCCTCCAGGTCGCTGATCCACTCTTCTGCTTCTTGTAATCTATCTATTCCATCTACTATGTACTTAATTTCAGTTATTGAGTTCTTCATCTCTGATTAGTTTCTTATGTTTTCTATATCTTTGTGAAGGATCTCACTGAAGTCCTAAATTCTTAAGTCCAGCGAGTATCTTTATGACCATTGTTTTAAATTTTCTATCAGTTGTAATACTTAACTCCATTTCATGTAGTTTTCTTGCTGTAATTGTGTCCTGTTCGTTCATTTGGTACATATTCCTGTGTCTCCTCATTTTGCCCAACTCTCTGTTTGTTTCAGTATATTAAGGAAGTCCGTTACATCTCTTGCTCTTGAAAGTAATGGCCTTATGAATAAGAGGTTGTATCGCATCCTATAGTGCAATGCCCCCTGTTCACCAGGGCCTGATATTTCAAAGGTGTCTCCTATGTGTTCTGTGTGTGTTGTGGGTTCCCGAGTGTTGTGGCTAAGCTGAGTATCCTTGAGCCCAGTCATCTGCAATGGCTCCCTCTGCCTGTCGTGGACAGTATTTGGTCTTTGTGTTACTTGTGGGGCAGTCTGGAGTTATCTTGGGTTTGAGTCAGATCAAGCACTTGGCAGAGATGCAGTAGCACTGAACTGCAAGGTTTTCCTGTCTTGTATCCTGAGAAGCTTTAGTTGCTGGCAGTGCCTTCAATCAGACCAGATGTCTGCTCCCAGTCCACAGCTGGGTCCTCAGTGGGACTGGTACGTGCAGTTACCTTCCCCTCTCCCTGGGGTAGGAGTCACCTTGGAGGGGTGCTGGCCACTGCCTGGGCTGCTTGCACACTGCCAGGCTCATGGCACTGCTTTAGATAAACTCCACCCAGTGTGTATTGGAGAGGCCAGGCCCACAACAGAAAGTGGGAGTGGGGTATGCCGTACCAGCAAGTTCTGTGTCACCACAGGAGGGTACCTACAGCCACCACGGATAAGACAGTCTTGGTGGAAGGAGGGGGTCTGCAGAATTGTGCAGGGGCAGAACAGTGATGTTAGCATGATTTGCACAGGTCCCCTGCAGGAGGGGCGCTGCAGCTGCCCAAAACTCCTGCCAAGGCCAAAGGATTGGAGAGGGTGGACCCACAGATATGTGTGGGGGTGGAGCCAGTGGTGTTGGCAAGTTATGGAGAGTGTTATTGCTGTGCTGGTACCTGCAGGTGTCTGTGTAAACAGGCTGGGGTGGGTGGAAGGAAATGGTGCCTGCCAGCTCTTTGTATCTGGAGAAGTCTCCCAATGATCCTGCCCCTCCAGCACAGGCTCTGCAATTGGTAAACAAATCTCTTTTCATATACCCAAGGCAGTTTTAAACTGCTGCTTCTATGCTGTATCTTTGAGGAGCTATTTGTTGTGCTATTTCTTTAAGAGTGGGGACTCAGATTTATGTCACCTTGTGGCTTTCCCAGAACAAAACCTGCTGATTTTTAAAGTTCCAGGTCTTAGGCCTCACTGTAAGAATTTGCGAAATTCAGCCCCTATGGTTTTCAAAGCTAAATGTTTAGGGGGTTCATTTTCCCCATGTGGGTTCCCATCCTTGAGGTATCTGTTTCTCTCTCTTCTCTGTACCTAGTGTCCCTTCCTCCCACAGACAGTCCGGCTAGTCTGTTTAGCTCCTGACAGCATCTCCAGTCTTCCTACCTTCTGTGATGTGGCCTCTTCTCCACATTTAGCTGTGGAAAGTCTGTTCTGCCAGTCTTCGGGTTGTTTTCTGAGTTATTTACAGTTTGGGTGTTATCTATAGTTGTATCTATGGGGTGAGTACCTACTCCATCTTCTGCTTTACATATTCTTTTTTGTTTGTTTTATTTTCATATTTTTAATTCTTCTTTATTCAGCATTATATCACAAGCATTTTCTGAATTCATTTTTTCAAAATCATAATTTAACTACTTCCATAATAACCCATTATAAGGCACAACATAATAATTTTGCACGTTCAATTTCAGAAGTTAATTTCTATTTCTTTAATGTTAGTAAAAGAGTATAAATAAATATTAATATTGCTCATGTTATCCAGAAACCTATGAAATTCCAGCATTTCCTTATGTTTGGGAATAGCATTTTTCTCACACTTTAACCATCATAACTAATGTAATAAGAATATTTGTGAATAATTTTTGTTCTGATTATTCATTATTTCCCATTAATATATTCCATGCAGTAAAAGTCTTCCAACGATTCAAATGTCAGTGAAACTAACTCCCAAAAGCTATAAACTTACACCTATGCAATTAGTAGTCTCCCTCTCAACTCATATATAACTGCAAATTTCTCTAATCTACAATTATTACTGGAAAATACCATGAAATTGTTTTTACACAAATACAGAATATTGTTTACATGTATTTCTCCAAACATCTTCAGTGGTTTTCCACTTATTAGAGTATGAAATCTGGGTCTTTGGACACCAGTTCAGGTTTATTTTTCCCAACATATCTTCATGCATTTTCCCAAACAAGAAAATTATATCTGAAGAGATAAAAAAAAAATCACAAGACTTTTACAAATCACTTCTCTATGTTCTTGATACTCTCATGCTGACTTAGTTCCCACATGTCTCCCCAAAATTTGGGCATCTATCACTAACAAACCATCAGGCAATGTTGCTTTTTTTGTTGTTGTTGTTATTTATTTATCAGAATTCCTGTAGCATTCACTGATATAACTACACATTTAATGGCTACTTACACTTAAATTCCTTTTAGTTTTTTAGTGAAGTTTTAGTTATATTTCTTATATACTAACCATACCAAGTTAAATGGAAATGAGGGTTTTATAAAGCCCTTTGTCTTTATCACCGTAGCATGCAGTTCTGCATGACATATAGTAGATGCTTGATAAAATAATTATTGATCTATTCATTAACTGCTTCATTTGCCTACATATAAAACAATGATAGTGATTATAATTCTAGAATGATGCAGAATATAAAGGATATCAGACAAAAGTATGAAGAAATATAACTTTATTTTACTTTTGTTCCAAATTATGCATCTCCAACATCTCCCATAACCTTTATTCACCAGGCAAATCCATATGAAATAAATTGAAGGTCCACCTAAATAGTTTTACTTATGAAGACCCTGATGGATATGAAAAAGTTCTGAAATTGCTATAAAAAGAGGCTTTTTTTCTAGAACAATCATTGTCACTTAAGAGCCAGAAATTCAACTTATCATCTCTGGAAAAGACAAGCTATGTACAGCCTGCCCATTTTTCATGATTATTTGGAGAAGCAAATGAAATAATAAATTTTATAATACTTTGAAAATTTAAAATATCTATTAAAAATAAACTGGCATTTTCCTTTGTACTCTCTGTCTTCTAATATGTTCAGGATTCTTCTAAAGGTCCCTTATAATACATAATAATTGGGTATACTTATGTTCATAATATAGACCAATTCTCAGAGAAGATGACAGTAATAATCCATCATATTTTTTGCACGCTCTTTAAAATGACTATTCTATTGGTTCCAGCTATTGGAAAAATTAGCATCATCAATTTCATATCATCCTTTATGAGACATCACAATTTCAAAAAGATAAAAGAAGAATAAATCACTTCAAGAATTCTTTCTGCATTTAAAATGCTAAAGGGAGTCAAAGGAATATTATTTCTGTTTGCGGTAATTAACAAATAAGAGTCAAATTAAAACTAAAATAAAATGGGGGGCCCCTGGGTGGCTCAGTTGGTTAAGCTTATGACTTCAGCTCAGGTCATGATCTCGCAGTTCGTGTGTTCGAGCCCCGCATCAGCTCTGTGCTGACAGCTCATAGCCTGGAGCCTGCTTCTGATTCTGTGTCTCCCTCTCTCTCTCTGCCCCTCCCCTGCTCACACTCTGTCTCAAAAATAAATAATAAACATTAATAAAATTTAAAAATAAAATAAAATAGAGCAGGAGGAGAGCATATGTGTCAGTTTTGTTATCTGGGGGATGATTGGTCAGTTATAATAATAGAAATAGCCACTAGCTGTACTTCAATATAATTGTACTTGAATATAATTGTTATTTGGTCTGGATAAGTATAATATTATGGGAAAATAAAACAATCTGGGGAATTTAAACAAATAGAGCTTTGTATGAAAATTTCAAAAATGCAAATAGGTGAAGTAAACAGTTATAGCTTCTAGAATCTTTTCACCTCTCAGATTAGGAAAATTCCAAGACCAAATTATAAAATAACCTATTAAATGTGTATTTGCTTTATAAAATTTCTGGAAAATTTATGTATGTTAGAAAAAGTCAGTCTCTTTCAAAAACAGTCCCCTAAATGCATCAGAATTTGCTGTCATTACAATGGAAATCATAAATCTCATGACCTGACCTTGAAATATAAAGTAACCCCTCTACTCTTTATCTCTTACTTAAACAGTCTCAGTTAAAGGTGACAATGAAAGGTAACTGGCATATTTCAGGAATTTATATGTGGGATAAAATAAATATATTATTTATGATTGGTTTTGTACCATACACACACACACACACACACACACACATCTATCTATATATATATATATATATATATATATATCTGTTGCCTAATGTCTAATAACCAAATGTCATTTAAGTAATTAAACACTGAAACTAAACACTTGATAGTCCGTTGAAAACATTTTATTCTTTTTATAAATCAATTTTTTATAAAAAATTAGCAGATCTATCTTTCCATTTAACCAGTAACAACTCTGAAGTGATGTGTCCTAACAAAATAATTGTGTCTTTTAGATTCACATGAAAGACCATTTAAAGTCATATTTTCTATGTAGTTAATAGTTTCAGGATATGGCAAAAAAAAGTCTGTAACTTTTTTTCCCAGTTTGTAAAAATATTAACATTAGAAGGAATGAGATGCTGTTGTAATGGGAGTCTAGCCTGTGATTTTCAAACAGCTGTGGTTTCCTGAAAGCCAACTTTCAAAAATTAGGTTATTTAATTCATCCAATTTTACTAAAAAAAATTATGTTATCCAGCTCGGATCTGGATTAGCATTTGTACATCTTCTAATCTGTGGTAGGATGACCTCAGGACAGACATCTGTTTGGATGTCTTGGTTGAGTTCACATACAACCATCTGTTCATGGAAGAGTAGCCTCTTCAAAATTGGTCAGAACTTTTCATGAGATATTAAGGGCACAGAGATTTTTTGGTATCGCTGTACTCTTGCTATGTTACACTGAAAAAGAAAACAAAAACAAAAACAAAAACAAAAAATAAAAGCATGAGAGTTGCCATGATCTATGTCTAATCAGCAGCATACTAGGTGAAGCAGTCTAAATCCTCTCATAGAACATTTAACTTTAATATAATGAACACCAAAATAAGTGGATATTTTAAATCTGATGTCCATATTTTGAACAAATATCTACACTAAATCTATAACTTTTAACAAGTTAAATGTGTTTGAAAAACAAAAGCAAAATAAAACCTACCATTTTCTCAGCACATAATAATAAATTTGAAGGATAAGAATGACCCACAAGATTTTCAGAATCATTAATATTTTAAATTTTCCCTAAACTAATACAACTATGATAATTATATTTATAAAAATAAGAAATCAGAAAATGTGGCATTCTTAGCTACATGATACTGCACTGATCTACTGTTGAGATGTCTCAAGTGTACTATCATTGGGACTATCAATATACTTAGAGATTAGAAAATTTATTATGAATATTCCATCAGTCAGCATAGACAATCTGTTTTATGTAAACACAACGCCTTAAGTAAATAACACAACAGAGTATCTTTTTTTTTTTTAATGGGAGAGCGAGTTTAGGTGTTTATTTGTTGTTTTGTACTTTATCCTTACTCATATAAAATGCACTGCAGGTGTGGGTTATTTGCCTAAGCAGCTGATTTCTAAACTGTGGCTCCACCTAAATACATTCTTCCATGATTACCATAAGGAAGAAGAGTCTTACGCTAGAAAATGAATACATTGGCCAGAAAGAAACACATGCCATTTCTATCCCAATCCATTGGCCAAAATAAGTTGCATGGCCCTATCTAGCTAACGGATGGGGTAGAAAATATAATCCTGTGCCTGAAAAGAAAAAACATAGTCAGATATATATGAGCAAACATGCATGTGTATATGTACGGATGTAGATTACACATGTGTAATCTTTATACATGCACATATGTATGAAATATATATGTTTATATATTCTTAATTTGGAAGATTAGACATTAACCTATGTGGCAGCTGTAGGATGTTTGAGAAATATTTTTAATTTTATCATTTCTCATCTTTCATTAATACTTTCTTAAGTCACATTTAAAAAAATCAAAGAATATCAAGTCCTAATTTCACTTTTATCAAACATTTTTCCTCATACTATACATTTTCACTTCATACTATACATTATATATACATATATATGTATATGTATATATATGTATATATATACATATATATATGTATATGTATATATATGTATATATATACATATATATATATATATATATATGATATGTGGTATCATTATACCACACATTATTATTTCCACTATACATGTGCCTAAGGCACATGTCTTTTAAAAACAACTAGAATATTTTAGCCCATATATTTTTTTGTGTATCTTACGGTGATTTAATTGTGGTGTTTAAAAGACACAATGGGGTTACTTTAAGTTTGGTAGTCAGGATATCAGATTTATTACTTCCTTAATGTATTTGTTACATATGAAGCATAGTGCTGAACATGAAGCATTTATTTATTTAATTGTATATCTTTTAAAAATTTTCCATGGAGAAGAATCATGGTTTATTTAACGTTTTCCTTTCTTTTGGGGAAAATGAGCTCCTAAGATGATGTCATTGTTTTCAGGGCCAGATGTTTTGGATAAAATGGATCCACAGGAAGCACTACAGGCAGCCATAAGATTCAGGTAACGTAATGAATATATTCTTAACTGCATAATTTCCATAATAGTACTATTCAGATAAAGAAATCAGAAAACAAATGTTAACCGCCTGTCTTCATTGTATTTACAATAATGGGTGAAGCTATAGTCTGGTGACTACTAGAACCTAATTTCAAAGTCTTGTTAGTGCAGGAAATGAAGATCAATACATTCTAAAGAATGTAGAAGAATACATTCTAAAATCTGTACTTTAACAACTGTTGAGATTGCTATTCAAACATACAACATTGTCTATGTTTCATTATGGTGTTCTCATATAAAAATATTTAAGTAATTTCAGTAGCGTTTCTATTTGTGCAAGAATTTGGTGGTGATGTGGCGGATGCTGGCTAGAATCGCTTGCCTTACGAGGTCTGCCGTGCGAGAGATGCAGAGACCAAAAATCTGATCATTTCATTTAATGGATGATGGAATTAATGTTCAAAAGAATTGGGAAGGGGGTCTCAACTCACAAAGCTCACTAATGATGGTGCCAGGATTACAATCCATCCCTCCGGATTTACATAGCATCTATTCCATTTTCAAGCAAGATTTTTCAAAGGTAACTACCTGAAATCATACTTTTGATTAGATTTCCGAACCTATCTTAGCCTTTAACTTGATCTGTTCCAAATTCTGCCATTTTTAATCACAGCTCATTTTGTGCTCTTCACCGGGAGTATCGAGTAAATATGAAGTAAGTACTGCTTGAAGAATTAAAAAACAAAAACAACAACAACACAAAAAAAGGTCTATTTACTTGAATAAATGAATGGATTTCTTTCCGTTTTTATTTTTTTTAAAGGCTCTTCACTATATGCCTTCTCCAAGTCTCCTATGGGGCAGCTAAAAACAGTAGGAGAAAAAAACACACACTGAGGAGATTGTTAGCAATGTAAGTGCATAGTCACTAACCTCAGCTGGACCTCAATGCTGGCTGAAAATTTTATTATTACATTTCTTTTATCTAGTTTCTACAGTCAAACTTTTCTATTCTCCACACTCCTCTACTTGAGTGGTTCTCAGCAGATGGCCTGGCCTCCTACCTGGTAGAACAGAGTCTGTCACAAACAACCACCTCAAATTCTTGCCATCAAGTCTTCAATTCTACTTTTATTGCACTTACTCACTTAATTTATGTAAACGATAGTTTTCAATAGAACCTATTTTTTTTTCTGTCAATAATGTCTTCAGGGAATATCCATGTTGACTGTGTGTATATGTATGTTCATGATTGTGTGTGTCTGATATTGGTCGCTTCCAACCGCTGCATTGTACACGGTGTTGTAGATCTACTGTGGTCTTCCTGTTTCCCCGGTGTGGATTTCTGGGAGGATTCCAGCTTCCCACGACTGTAAACAATTCTGTGATAAACATCCTCAAACGTACACATGGTGAGAATTGTTTCTATACTTCGAGTCCAGATATCATGTAACTAGAATGGCTCCATTCCTTTACGTTTCAACTGCAATGCTTTGTCATTCTGTCATTTACACAGCTGATAACAAAATACAGCATATTCCAGGTTTTCCTGATGGAATGATGGCAGTGTGCTAAGAGGTTGTTTTTAAGTTGCAGTTCTGTAATGCATTTGAATATGTCTTTTCATTTGGTGAAATTTTGGGTTTCATCTTCTCTGAAATGGCTATTCATATCTGTTTTCCAGTTCTTCTGTTACGTTACCTGCATATTTATTTTTGATTCCTAAATATTTCTTTTTATTTTAATGCCATGAACTTATTTATTTTAGATAATACAAATATCTTTCATATTGCCCTTTTTTTTGTTACCCTGTCCATGATTCTCTCCATTAAAAACGACCCACAATAAAAATCAATTTTTTGCCTCAGTGTTTGCACTTATGGGTTTTATTAAGTAGACATTTTTACACTTGCACAGCAATAATCTTTTTACATTTTTTAACTTTAAAAAGAGATAGTTTCCCTTTTTCAAACAAATGTCCTTAATCCACATGGATCCTTGTTATATATAGGAATTCAGTACATTATTGTTTCTCTGGGTTAACCCAATTTCCCCTACATTTCTCAAACTATACATACTTTCCCCCATTAAATTAGAGGAATATATGTACTAAGTATTAATATATAAATATTTTCTGTACCCCTCTCTATTATGTACCAATGTAAACTTTATTTCTGTTCTTGCATCAGTATTACATTGATGAATATTTGCAGTCTTACTATTTGGCTGGTAAGTTTTGTCTTTTGTTATTGTTTTGCTTTGTTTGGTTCCTGTTTCTTTTTTATATGTTTTTTATATATAAGTTTACTCAGCTATCCTTGGTGTTTTTATTCTCCATATATGTTTTCTTATATAAATTTATCAAGCTTCTCAAAAATTTAGATGGAAATTTGATTAAAATTGCATTGAATATATTACCATATTTTTAAGTTGGGCTTTTATTTATTCAGATCTTATTTTATACTCCACCATAAAACTTTTTTAAGTGCATTTATTTGTTTTGAAAGAGAAAGTGCAAGTGGGGGAGGGGAAGAGGGAGAGAGAGAGAATCCCAAGCAGGCTCCACACTGTTACTGTGGAGCCCAATGTGGGGCTTGAACTCCCAAACTGTGAGATCATAACCTGAGCTGAAGTTGGATGCTTAACCAACTTGAGCCATCCAGGTGCCTATTGTTCATAGAATTTTAATATGTTCTATATAGAGATTGTATATATTTTTGTTTAAGTTCCTAGATTCTTGAGGTTCTGTTGCTACTGTAAATAGTATCTTCATTTTTGCAAGACTGTTTCTTTTGAGACATAATTGAAACCAAATGGTAAGTGAAATCAACTGCTCCTAAGTGTACATTTGGATCAGTTTTGACAAAGACATAAATTTGTGTAAGCATCCTTATCAATACATGTTTTCTTCCCAAGAATTCTTCCTCTTGCCCATTATACTGAGCAATACTTCCTCTTGCTCAGTATATTTCAGCTTTTGCTCAAGCAAGCATTGTTTTGATTTCTCTCACCATGGATTTCTCTTACTATGGGTTTGCCTATCCTCAAATGTCATATAAAAGAAATTACACAGTTATGTACTCGTTTGTGTCTGAATTCTCTCACTCAGTTTAATATTCTTGACATTATCCTTGTATTTTCATGTATCCTTAATATATTCTTATTATTGCTGAGTAGTATGCTATTATTGTATGAATAGATGAGTTTGTTTTTCTCTTGATGAAAATATGGGATGCTTTCAATTTGAGCTAGAATGAGTAGTTATGAATATCTTTGTAAAACTCTTGATGTGTGCATGTTTTTATCTTTTAAATAATATCTAGAGGTAGAATTGCTGAATGATAGAGTAAGTGAATGTTTATAAGAATCAACCAACAGTTTTTTACTATTTTATTTTATTATTTTATTTTATTATTTTTTTATTTTATTTAAATCCAAGTTAGTTAACACATAGTGTAATAATGGTTTCAGGAGAAGAACTTAGTGATTCATCACTTACATATAACACCCAGTGCTCATCCCAACAAGTGCCCTCCTTAGTACCCTCACCCATTTAGCCCATCCCCCTACCCACTTTCTCTCCAACAACCCTCAGGTTTTTTTCTCTGTATTTAAGAGTTTCTTATGGTTTACCTCCCTCTCTGTTTTTCTTGTTTTTCTGCCCTTCCCTTATGTTCTCAGTTTTGTCTCCTAAATTCCACATATGAGTGAAATCATATGGCATTTGTCTTTCTGACTGACTTGTTTCGCTTAGCATATTACATTCTAGTTCCATCCATAATGTTTCAAATGGCAGATTATCATTCTTTATCATTGCCAAATAATATCATTGACAAGTAATACACACACACACACGCACACACACACACCATGTCTTCTTTATCCATTCATTAGTCAATAGACATTTGAGTTCTTTCCATAATTTGGCTATTGTTGATAGTGTTGTTACAATCATTGGGGTGCATGTGCCCCTTCGAATCAGCATTTTTGTATCCTTTGGATAAATACCTACTAGTGCAAATGTTGGATTGTAGATAGCTCTATTTTTAATTTGTTGAGGAACCTTCATACTATTTTCCTGAGTGGCTGTATCAGTGTGCATCCCCATCAAGAGTGCAAATGGGTTCCTGTTTCTCCACATCCTTCCCAACATCTGTTTTTTCCTGGTTGTTAATTTTAGCCACCTGACAGGTATGTGGTAATATCTCATTGTGGTTTGGATTTGCATTTCCCTGATGATGGGTGATGTAGCCATCTGGATGTCTTCTTTGGAAAATGTCTATTCATGTCTTCTGCCCATTTCTTCAATGGATTATTTATTTTTTGGGTGTTGAGTTTGATAAGTTCTTTATAGATTTTGGATACTAATGCTTCATCATTTGCAAATATATTCTCCCTTCTCCATAGGCCACCTTTTATTTTTGTTTGTGGTTTCCTTGGCTGTGCAGAAGCTTTTTATCTTGATGAAGTCTCAATAGTTCATGTTTGCTTTTGTTTGCCTTGCCTGCAGAGATATATCTACTAAGGTTGCTGTGGCTGAGGTCAAGAAGTTGTTTTCTGTTTTCTCCTCTAGGATTTTCTCCTCTAGGATTCCTCCTCTAGGATCTCCTTTCATCCATTTTGAGTTTATTTCTGTGTATGGTGTAAGAAAAGTGGTCCAGGTTCATTCTTCTGCATGTTGCTGTCCAATTTTCCAACACCATTTGCTGAAAAGACTGTCTTTTTTCCATTGGATATTCTTTCCTGCTTGGTCAAGGATTAGTTGGCCATACTTTTGTGGGTCCGTTTCTGGGTTCTCTATTCTATTCCATTGATATACGTGTCTGTTTCTGTGCCAGTACCATATTGTCTTGATGATTACAGCTTGTAATACAGCTTGAAGTCCAGAATTGTGATGCCTCATGCTTGGTTTTCTTTTTCAACATTACTTTGGCTATTCAGAGTCTTTTCTGGTTCCATACAAATTTTAGAATTGATTGGTCTAGCTCTGAGAAGAATGCTGGTGTTATTTTGATAAGGATCGCATTGAATGTGTAGATTGCTTTGGGTAGTATAGACATTTTAACAGTATTTGTTTTTCTAATTAATGAACATTCCATGTTTTTCCATTTCTTTGTGTCATCTTCAATTTCTTTCATAAGCTTTCTATAGTTTTCAGCATATAGATCTTTTACCTCTTTGGTTAGGTTTATTCTTAGGTATTTTATGGTGGTTGGTGCAATTGTAAATGGGATTGATTCCTTGATTACTCTTTGCGTTGCATCATTATTGATGTATAGATATGCAACTGATTTCGGTACATTGATTTTATATCCTGCGACTTTGCTGAATTTATGTATCAGTTCCAACATTTTTTGGTGGTCTTTCAGGTTTTCCACATAGAGTATCATGTTATCTTCAAAGAGTGAAAGTTTGCCTTTTTCCTTGCCAATTTGGATGCTTTTTATTTCTTTTTGTTGTCTGATTGAGGCTAGGACTTCCAGTACTATGTTGAACAACAGTGGTGAGAATGGACATCCCTGTGGTTTTTCTGACTTTAGGGGGAAAGCTCTCAGTTTTTTACCATCGAAGATATTAGCTGTGGGCCTTTTATATATGGCCTTTATGATATTGAGAAATGTTCCTTCTATCTCTATTTTTGAGGGTTTTTATCAAGAAAGGATGCTGTATTTTGTTAAATCCTTTTTCTGCATTTATTGAGAGGGTCATGTGGTTCTTATCCTTTCTTTTATTAATGTGATGTAGCATGTTGATTGATTTGAAATATTGAATTAGCTTTGCAGCTCAGGAATGAATCTCACTTGATCATGGTGAATAATTCTTTTAATGTACTATTGGATTTGATTTACTAGTATCTTGTTGAGAATTTTTTTAATTTCTTTTTTTATTTAAAACAATTTTAATATTTATTTTTGAGAGAGAGACAGAGTATAAGCAGAGGAGGGTCCTGGAGAGAGGGAAACACAAATCCAAAGCAGGCTCCAGGCTCCATCTTGTCAGCGCAGAGCCTGACACGGGGCCCAAACTCATGAGCTGTGAGATCATGACCTGTGCCAAAGCTGGACGCTTAGCCAACTGAACCACCCAGGCACTCCTCTTGTTGAGGATTTTTGCATCCATGTTCATCAGGGAAATTGGTCTGTAATTCTCCTTTTTAGTGGGATCTTTACTTTTGGAATCAAGGTAATGCTGGCTTTAGAGAATGAACTTGGAAGTTTTCCTTCCATTTCTATTTTTTGGAACACATTCAAAAAGTAGGTATTAACTCTAAATATTTGGTAGAATTCCCCTGGGAGGCCATCTGGCCCTGGACTCTTGTTTTTTGGGAGATTTTATATTACTGATTCAATTTCTTTACTTGCTATGGATCTTTTCAAAGTTTCTATTTCTCCTTGTTTCAGTTTTAGTACTTTAGTTACTTTGTGTTTAGCAATTTATCCATTTATTCCAGATTGCCCAATTTGTTGACATATAATTTCTCATAATATTCTCATGTTAGTGTTTGTATTTTTGAGGTGTTTGTTGTGATCTTTCCTCCTTCACTCATGATTTTATTTATTTGGGTCTTTTCATTTTTCTTTTTTATCAATCTGCCTAGGGGCTTACCTATTTTGTTAATTCTTCCAAAGAACCAGCTCATGGTTCCCTTGATCTGTTCTACTCTTTTTTTTTTTTGTATGTTTGTTTTTTTTGATATCTGATTTCTGCTCTAATCTTTATTATTTCCCTTCTTCTGCTGACTTTCGGCATTATTTCCTGTTGTTTCCTTGTTGTTCCCCCCACCCCACCCCACCCCAGTTCCTTGAGGCACAAGATTAGGTTGTGTATTTGAGATCTTTCTTTCTTATTTAGGAAGTCCTAGATTGCTATATACTTCCCTGTTAACCTTTTGCTGAATCCCAAAAGCTTTGGACAGTTGTGTTTTCATTTTCTTTGGCTCCTATGTACTTTTAAATTTCCTCTTTAATTTCTTGGTTAACCCATTTACTCTTTAGTAGCGTGTTGTTTAATCTCCAAGTATTTATGGTCTTTCCAGATTTTTTCTCGTGGTTGATTCAAGTTTCACAGCGTTGTGGTCTGAAAATAAGTATGGTATGATATTGATCTTTTTGCACTTGTTAGGTCTGATTTGTGACCCAGTATGTTGTCTATTCTCAAGAATGTTCCATGTGCACTAAGAAAGAATGAGTATTCTGCTGCTTTAGGATGAAATGTTTTGAATATATCTGTTAAGTCCATCTGGTCCAGTTGTCATTCAAAGCCATTGTTTCTCTGTTGATTTTTGCTTATTTCCTGTTCATTGCTGTAAGTGGGGTGTGGAAGTCCCCTACTATTTTTGTATTATTATCAATGAGTTTCTTTATGTTTGTGATTAATTAATTTATATATTTGGTTGTTTCATGTTGGGGGCATAAATATTTATAATTGTTAGGTCTTCTTGATGGATAAACCCCTTAATTATGATTTAATGCCCTTCATCATCTCTTGTTACAGTATTTGTTTTAAAATCTAGTTTGTCTGATGTAAGTATGGCTACTTTGGCTTTCTTTTGAAGTCCATTAGTATGATAGATGCTTCTCTATTCCTTCTCTTTCAATCTGAATGTTTCTTTAGGTCTAAAATGAATCTCTTTTAGGCAGCATATAGATCAGTCTTTGTTTTTTATCCATTCTTATACTCTGTGTCTTTTGATTTAGTCCATTTACATTTAGAGTGACTATTAAAAAATATGAATTTAGTGCCATTTTGTTGCCTGTAGAGTTGATGTTTCTAGTGATGTTCTCTGGTCTTTTTAGTCTTTGTTGCCTTTGACCTTTTTTCTTTTGCTTTTTGTTCACTCAAGGAGTCCCCCTTAAAATTTCTTGCAGGGCTGGTTTAGTGGTCATGAACTCCTTTAGCTTTTATTTATCTGGGAAACTTTATCTCTTCTATTTTCAATGATAGCCGTGCTGGAAAAAGAATTCTTGGCTACATATTTTTCCGATTCAGCACATTAAATATATCCTGCCACTTCATTTCTTGCCTGCCAAGTTTCTGTGGACATATCTGCTATAACATCATTCTTTCCTAATCTGTGTATTTTGTGAATTTGACTATGATATGCCTTGGTGATAGTCAGTTTTTGTTGAATCTAATGGATGTTCTCTGTGCTTCTTGGATTTTGATGTCTGTGTCATTTCCCAGATTAGGGAAATTTTCAGCTAAAATTTGTTCACATAAGCCTTATTTCCCCTTTTCTCTCTCTTCTTCTGGGACTCCTATGATACAAATGTTATTCCTCATTAGTAAGTCATCTTGTTCTCTAAGTCTCATATTGTGATCTTTTCCCTTTGTTTCCCTCTTTTTTCTGCTTCGTTATTTTTCATAATTTTATATTCTATATCATTGATTCACTTCTCTACTTCATTCATCATTTCTGTCATGAGATTCATTTGACACTGCATCTCAGAGCATTTCTAATTTCGACCTGACTAGACTTTAGTTCTTTTACCTCTGCAGGAAGGGATTCTCTCTGGTGTCTTCTATGCTTTCTTCAATGTCAGCTAGTATTCTTACAATCATGGTTTGAAATTCTAGATCAGGCATCTTATATCTGTGTTGATGAAATCCCTGGGTGTCATTTCTTCCTCTTTTGGGGGGAGGGTGAATTCCTCTGTCTTGTCATTTAGAGGAAGAAAAAATATTAATAAAATACAAAAGATTTAAAAACTTAAAAATAAAACAAAACAAAAAATCAAAGGTAGCTAGATCCTGGGTGTGTTTTGTTTTGCTTGGTGAGAGAAACTTGATAGAAAAAAGAGAAAACAGAGAAAGAAAAAAAGGTTAAAGAAATGTAAAAAATTAAATAGTAATAATAATAATAATAATAATAATAAAACAGTACAAAATAAAATAAAAATGAAATAGAATAAAAATAAAAATAATAAAATAAATTTGCTCTTTCTGTATCCAAGAAAGAGAAAGAAAAGAAAGAAAATAGAAAAAAACATAAGCAAAAACAGAAGCAAAGAAAATGAATAAACCAACAAGCAAACAGAATGAAACCCAAATGAAGTTACATCCAGTTTCCCCTAGAACTGAAACGTTGCAGAACACTATCATCCATAGATTTAACAGATGGAACAGATTTGTGCTAGTCTTCTGGGGGATGTACCTGGAAAGTGTAGGAGGGTGTAGTTTGGTATAAGGGTTCCACTGTCCCCTTGGTGGTGTTGCTTAGCTCAGTGGGATCAATCTCTGTATGCCTGCATGCATGTCCTAGAGGTGAAAATGGCTTCACTTGGCTGTCTAGTCTCTGGAACAGGAATTTCATGCCCTCACACACATGCAATCCAACACCCCTCCTTTGTCTCAGTTTTTTATCCATTCCCTGCCTCCACCAGGTCTGTGTCTGGGTCTGTGTCTGAGCTATCCATCTGCCAGGTGATGCCTCCCTTCTGAGTTTTATCTCAGGTGGGGCTATGTCTCAAAACCCCATGCTTTGGAAACCCCTATGCTTGGACCCACACTGATTCTCTGGGGGAGTGTCTAGCCAAGGAATGGACGGGGGCTGGCCTATCCCAGAAAACTTTCATGTGATCGCACAACAGCAGTGTTTCAGGGTTTATGGGAAATGCCAACACACAGCTGGTGCCAGGTTTGGCTGTGTTCTGGCATCTTTGTCTCAATAGGAGCAAATGTGGTAGCTCTCCAGGGACCACCAGGAACTTGGCCCATGGGGAGGCCTTATGGCCTCTAGCAAATACACTCCAAGCAGGGGAATTTCTTTTCCCTATTTGGCACATAGCCCCCTCAGACTGCTCTACCTGCCCTACTTCCTCACTGAAGCACCACCAGGCACTGAGCTCCAAACCTTCAGAATCTGTGTGCCACTGTTTATAGAATCCTGGTGGCATTGAAACCCTTTCCTTTCTCCCTGTCAATGGTTTTAGAAAACAGCCTTCTTGTCCAGTCCTGAAGGGGTTTTCAGTCTTTGTCTCTTTCTTTCCAGCTACTTTCAGGGGATAGGGGGTGCTTTTATTGCCCAAACCCAAAGTGCTTCACTCTCCCCATTTCTCTTTCTCTCTCTGTCCTCTATCCATGAAAATGGATTCCTACCCTCCACAACTCCATGCCTTTTCTCTTCCCTAATTCACCTCTCCAGACTGCATACCTGCTCAGTTCTTTGGGTCAAATCATGCAGATTTTTGAGTTAATCCTCAGATCAGTTTCCTAGGTGTGCCAAATGATTTGATGCCGATCTAGCTGCGTTTTAGGGATGAGACAAGCTCAGGATCCCCATACTGCTCTGTCATTTTAACTCTAAGATCCCAACAGGGTTTTCCTTTTAAAGTTGGACCTTTTTATCCCTATTGGTGAGAAAATTCAGTTGACTCCATATTCTCAACAATATTTGTTATTATCAAATAGTTTTTAAGTCCCATGTCTTTTCTTCTCTATTTTAGACATTGAAAATCATACAGTTGCTCCGAGGATTGCTATAGCTCCAAATATCAGAATAGCATGTTTTCATTATTCTTTAATTAAAATGTATTTTAAAAATTTCCCTTTTGATATTTTCCTTTGATACTTGGGTTATAGAAATGGGTTTTGTCTAATTTTCAATTATTTGAAGATTTTCTGAAGATCTTAATGATTTCTAATGTATACATTTATGGTTCAGAAACCATGCTCTGAATGGCGAAACCATGCTCTGAATGGCTTTGATCTTTTGAAATTTATGGAGACCAATTGTTCTGGTGATTTTGAGTGAATGTTTTACATTAACTTGAGAAGAATGTACTTGATTTTATGGATTGGGGTTATATATAATATATATGATATATATATGATATATATGTTATATATATCACATATATATGACATATAAATATATATATACTTATATATGATATATGTTATATATATCATATATATATTACATATATGACATATATATATATATATATATATATATATATATATATATATATGACATCGCCTTGGCCATTTGTATTGTTCAAATTATATACATCAATTTAGATTTGTCTGCTTTTTTCTTTCAGTAATTCACAATGTAATGTTAAAATCTGCAGCTATATTTGTGGATGTGTTTATTTCTCCCTTTAATTGTGTCTTTTTTCCCTTATCCTGGATCTCTATTATTGCATGCATACATATTTTACACTCTAAGTATTTTTGATAACATGACCCCTTTTGTCAATATGAAATGGCCTTATTTACATCTTCCTCAATTGTTTTTATGAAATCACTTTTTTTCTGATATTAATAGAACCACTTCAGCTTTTTTATGCTGTGTACAAGAATGTTTGCATAAAATAAGTTTTTCCTTTTTAGATCGTCAATATCTGTGGCTTTATGTTGGAAGTGTTCCATTGTATGTTTGTGTATTTGTTTTTGTTATCTGCATATAATAGGAAGGTATGCTTCAAATGACAAATAATTATATACTTTTCTACAAAGAAATCTCCCAGGAATTATTGCCAGCTATGCAAAAATGTTTGTATTTATCCTCTTAAACAAACTTTTATATTATTGAGGTATCTACTGGGACTAGATTCAGATGAGCAATAATTTCCTGGGTATAGTTTCTTAGCTTCTCTGATACTAAGGCTATATTTCTCTCTGTGCTATATGATTGTCTAAGATTCTTAGGGGCTTATAATTATTTTATTACTTTATTACAAATTACACCTGAACTCTGTCATTTTACATATTTAATTTGAGGTGTACTCTATTTTCTTATTAGATTTTTAAAACTGCAATTAGTCTGGTCTCCATTACTCTCCAAATGTCTAGATTTCCTTCTCCCATTTTTTCCCTTCAAGACAAGTTTAAAATATTAGTTCAGTATCTTGGCTACTAAAAACTCATCATTAATTTTATTTCCTTCTTAATTTATAGCAAGCTATTATCCTTCTTGTCTCATTCCCTTCTGCTACATTTGTTGCCTGTAGCTTTTATTTTATGCTCTCACTTATTTGCACTTGCTATCAAGCTTTAACCAATCAATGCATGTGAATGTGTATATGTATATTTGTGGCATCTTATTACTTTTTATGTCAAGCAATTAATGATTTTGAGTTTTTATATTGTTATGACTTACTTGTGTTGTCTTTCTATATTAAATATTATTATATTCCATGGTGTGAAAAATAATAAATAAAAATCCCAATAATAAAAATTCCTCTCTAATAATTTTATAAAAGGTACTCACTCAGGAAGATAGTACTTTCTTCTCCTTTTCCCTTTTTGTTTCTCCCTAAACAGTGTCACACAATCATAAAGCCTTCTTTTCAAACAGATGGAACTTAGAAATTAAAGTGAGATGAACAGTTTACGAAAGTGGTAATATAAAGAGAAGAAAACTGGGGAATTATTATACCTCAATACAGATTCCTTTTTTATTAATCATATGTTACTGCTGTACAGATAGGCAAAAAGGTAGACTTCAAAATCTTTGCAAACCATAAAAGGTCACATTTATTTTTGGGTAAGCAAAAAGAGTCAAAATAATAAGGGAAATTCCAGAAAAATATGTTGTGGAGTATAATCATGATTCAGAAATGCCATTCTCAACAGGAGTATTTATAACTAAAAAATCTAATATCTGAGATTTTTTTAGAGGATATTTCATCGGAAAAAAATAATGCTGCTGTTTAAATGGGATTTCTGCGGATTTGATTCATCTCTTTTGTGTGGTATTTTCGTTACCTTCTATAGTAAAAAAAAAAAAAAATCTCTTCCATAGAATTTTCCAATTGGAAACCGGAAACTGAATATTCACACAAAGCAAATATAAACCCTCTGGAATTGGGTGTTGGATATTCAGGAAGAAATGTCCCTTTTAGCCAAGACCAAGTTTTGGAAACAAACTGACAACACTAACTGCGTTTTAATAAAAATCATTTCAGTGCCTCAATATGCATGGCAAACAGCTGCAAGTGTCAGGTTCAGATAAGCTGAAAGCAAGATGGCTGAAAGGTACATTTTCTAATCAACTTCCTGAATTATCTTTGACTCCTGGTATGGCCTCACATGTGACCTAATTATGAAGCATAACATGCCAATATTTTCATAACAAAAAAATGAAAATTGGTATTTTAATTCTTTGGAAATGGTTCATGATGTTATCCTTGCCCTGTTACTTCAATGAATTTTAGATATACTCTTCCCCTTAAACTTTGTCTTCTGACTAAAAAGTGGCAGACACCAATTTTGGGTGACGTCACTTTCATTCTGTGTTCCATTATGCACATTTTGCAAGTTCTTAAATTTATATATTTCAGTAGCTAATATTTTTTTTTCCTGAGGCCATAGTTGGTTAAAGTCTTTTGAAAATGAATTTTATCTAGGCCATGGCCAAAGTGGTTTACTTCTTAAAAAGTAGGCAGTAAAGACATGGGAATTCAAAATAACATGCCTGGGTGTGTTTATTAAGAGTAGCATGGGAAAATATTGTTTAGATTATTTTTTTTCCTGCTCTATACTTGAGAAAGTTTAGTGGCTTCATTTTGATATTAATCTTCCTTTGTTCTTAATTCCCTCACCCCATCCTGTTCTCTTTCATTCTTTCCTTCCTCTTATGAAAGGCACTTTTTTTTTAACCATGAAAAACCGTGATACAGAATTTATATTTCTTAAGCTGTAGTTAGCATTACAAAATTTGTACATGGAAAGATAAGAGCATTTCAACAAATAGGTACAAAAGGTTCTGATGTAGAAATGAATTTCGCTAATTCAAGAAACTAAAAGAAGACTAGTAAAGAAATGAGAGTTCTAATTGATAAAATGTTACCATGTGGATTTTGATAGTACTGAAAATGGTAATAGTTGGAAAAGAGAAGAAAGATAAACATGTATTTAACTTCTTCAGTGACTGCCAGGGGAAAGATCAAGAGATACATAGGTGAAGGTAGTTAAGAGGGATGAGAATGTTTGAGCCTTGTTACTACACACAGTGAAAGAGGAAATTTACTGTTATGTTTTTGTTGGTGGTGGTAGTATCTTTTAGGACAATAAAGACCCAGAAGTGACAATTGCAGGCAAAAAAGGTTATCAGGTTACCCTCCTAGTACAGGTATGTAAAACAATAAAAAATGGTTTCAGATTGGTGAAATTATAGGAGAAGCTGATGTTCAATTCACAGCTGGTTTTCCATAAAAGCAAAGGTAGTAATAACAATGCAAAATGCTACATATATAGGAAGTTTGTTGATTATAAAGTGATGAAAATTATGGAGAGAACAGGAAGGGATGGATGATTGGATTAGGTTGGGAAATGTACAGAAATTATATCTTGCATTGACTGGAAGGATGGGACTTCTGTCAGTGACCGGGGTTGGCAGAACTGTAAGGCAAGATGGATTTATTCTAATAGTTTGAGTGAGGCAGGGTAACTAGACTTACTGTTATATTTCTAAATACATCCTCTCATTTGTAGCAGCATACAACGTAGACTCTTGAAAACTTCATGTTTACATATGGTGCTGATACACAAAAGATAACTTCTCAAAGTTTCCTGCTTATGAACCATTTAGTCCAGTAAAGGAGAAACAGTGGCAAGTAAAAATTGTATTTGTAGCATTAAAGAAATAGTAGAAACCCAAAGGCTCAAGTCAATGAATTACCCATGATGTGTGTTCATAAAGGAAAACAGGCAGTGTTAGTTTGCTGAGGCTGCCGTAACAAAATACCACAGACGGGCTGACTTAAACAACAGATTTATTTTCTCACCGTTCTTGAGGCTGGTTGTCTGAGATCAAGGTATTAGTGAGACTGGTTTCTTTCAAAGTCTCTCTCCTTGACTCACAGATGGCCACCTTCTTACTGTGTCTTCTCATGGTCATCCCTCTCGCATACACATGTGATTGCTGTTTTTATCTACGTGTCCAAATTACCTGTTTCTGCAAGGATAACAGTCACATTGGACTAAGGCCCACCCCAAAGACTTCTTTTAACTTAAGATTTTCAAAGACCCCATATCTCTAAATATTGACACATTCTGAGGCACTGGGTCTTACGTTATAGGAATCAGCATATGAGCCTACAGATTTGGGGGGAACACAATTCAGCCCATAACAAGCAAGTAAGGCTAATGTGCTTTTATCTAAAAGTCCATCTGTGTACCCGTATAACAGAGGATTGTCTATTCTGCCACCTGCTCGTAAGGTTGGTAATGTAAAGCAAGGAAAGAGCAAAATATACTTAAGGAGGGCACTACTACTAATACTAAGGAGTTTATTCTTTGGCCTCTTGGTACCTCATGAAAATGCAGAACTAGATACAAATAACTTGACAAACAGACATGATATGCAGTGTTTCATTCAGTGCAGTCTACAAAAATCGTAAACTTCTAGGCATGTATAAGTGAGCATAGAATCTACCGTGTTTTTCCCAAAAAAAGAACACTAACAATTAAATCTGCTCCTGATTACTTATGTGACATTAGACAAACCCACCCAGACATTATAAACATTATAAACACCCAAAGATTACTATCTTCAAATTGAGAGTTATGGACAAAGGCTACCTAGGGATTCTTTCAGTCTCTATCTGTATTTTTTCAAATATTAAATAAGACAAGCATAAAAATGAGGTAAGATTTGAAGAATCATAACAGTATGATAGATAATATTATTATTCTCACCTTATAATCTTAAGTATTTTTTTTATTTTCTCATAATACAATATTGTGTTTACATTTTGTTTTGGAGGGGAAGGGATGATATTAAACATAGCTTCAACTCCATATAAAGTTTCAATACTCCTTCATATCTCATGTTAAATCCTATTTCAATGACATTACTCTGTTTGAGAGGAGGATCAACTCTTTTTTGTGTATTTTACAAAGTGAAGGAAGAGTTTTAAGTGTTCTCTTGCTACTAGGTTTACTTTACCAGGTGATCTTACTATAATGTAAACCACCCAAAACTCCCCTGAAAAGCTTCTAACATGATACTTTAAAAGCAATAGCCACACTTTCAGGTAAGGAACAAAATAAAAGTAAAACAAACATAAAACAGAATAACTACAAAAACCTAACCAGATCATATCGTTATCTGTGTAAAATATCTTCCACCTTGAAAGTTACTTTTTCTAAACTGAAAAAAGATGTTGCCACATTCTTGGTTGCCCACACTCATTATTTCTTTAAAGTTCACATATATATCCACTTATTTTGAATACAATGGCCAAAATAAATGCATTGAATTGGGAACATAGAACCTTTGTAGCTCAGTATAGGTAGTGAAGGTAAAGTCTTTCAAAACTGAAACAAACCAAAAGACTGATAAGTTTTATATTTTTTCTTATTCACTCATCCATTTGTTCAGATTATGCTTTTCTTTTTCCTAATACTTCTTGGAAGACTTCCTACTTGCATATTCTCTAACATTTGAATTTTTTTAATTTGGAACTTCTTTTCTATTTTTCCCCCAGGATGTCAAAATGTCAATACCTTTTTAAAAATTCTGATGTGGAGGCCCCTGGGTGGTTCAGTCTGTTAAGTATCTGACTCTTGATTTTGGCTCAGGTCACAATCTCATGGTTGTGGGATCAAGCCCTGCATTGAGCTCTATACTGGGTATGGAAGCTGTTAAGATTCTATCTCTCTCCCTCTTTCCTTCTACCCTGCTTATGTGCTTGCTCGCTTTCTCTCTCAAAAAAAAAAAAAAGTAAAAGAAAAAAAATTCTGAGGTACTGACAGGTGACATCAGCATCTTGGTAGCAGGAGTCATTACAGGCAGGCAGAGAGAGACACAGAGACACAGAATCCAAAGCAGGCTCCAGGCTCTGAGCAGTCAGCACAGAGCCTGACGCAGAGCTCAAACTCACAGACCCTGAGATCATGACCTGAGCTAAAGTTGGACGCTTAACTGACTGAGCCACCCCGGTGCCCCAGGTGTTCACTACTTCAAATGTGGTGGCAGAGGCACTTTTCATTGAACACCATGAAAAATCATGGTAATGTGGTATTACAAAAAGAAAATGACAATTTTCCAGCAAATGAACTCAAAGACATGGAATATTGCAATATAGCTGATAAAGAATTTTAAATAGCTGTTATGAAGAAATTCAATGAGCTACAAGAAAATTCAGGATACAAGGCGATACAATGATATTGAGAATAAAAGTAACAAACAGAAGGGGTACTTTACCATAGAGGTTGAATTTCTTTTTTTTTTTTAATTTTTTTA
Source organism: Acinonyx jubatus (assembly GCF_027475565.1). NCBI lineage: Eukaryota > Metazoa > Chordata > Mammalia > Carnivora > Felidae > Acinonyx > Acinonyx jubatus. The sequence continues at coordinate 33,085,010 of NC_069380.1, read as the reverse complement.
ATGTTTATTTATTTTTGAGACAGAGACAGAGCATGAATGGGGGAGGGTCAGAGAGAGAGAGACACAGAATCTGAAACAGGCTCTAGGCTCTGAGCTGTCAGCACAGAGCCCGACACGGGGCTTGAACTCACGGACCACGAGATCATGACCTGAGCCGAAGTCGGCCGCTTAACCGACTGAGCCACCCAGGCGCCCCAAGGTTGAATTTCTATAAAGGAACAAAATATTCTGGAACTGAAGAACCTAATAATGACATGAAGAATGAACTAGAATTGATTAGAAATGGAGCTGATCATGCAAAAGAGAGAATTAGTGAGCATAAAGATTGAAATGTAAAGATGATTCAGGTGGCAAAGGAGAGAAAACTAAAATTTCTAAAAAGTGAATAAATCTTACAAGAATTATATGAATCCACTAGAAAATCCAACATAAAAATAATGGACATCTCAAAAAGAGAAATGGGGAAGGATGAAGCAGAGAGTATATTTAAAGAAATAATAGCTGAGAATTTCCCAAGCCTTGGAAAGGAACTGGATATACAAGACCAAAAAGCCAATAGAACACCTCATTATCTCAATGCACAAAGACCTTCTCCAGTTTTATATTAAAACTGTCAAAAGTCAATGATAAAGAATTTTAAAGGCAGTCAGGGAAAAAAGACAGTAACCTACAAAGGTACCCTCATTAGGCTACCAGCAGGCTTCTCAGCAGAAACTTTATAAGCCAGCAGAGAGTAGAATGACACATGCAAAATATTGAAAGATAAAAACTGCCAGCCAAGAAGAGTAGTCTATCTGGCAAAGTTATCCTTCAGACATGAAGGACAAATAAAGGCTTTCCCAGGCAAACAAAAGTTAAAGGAGTTCGCAAACCCTAGACCTGGCTTACACAAAATGTTGAAATGAGCTCTTTCAGCTGAAACAAACAAACAAACAAACAAACAAAAAAAAAATACACACAAAATTTTGATCAATATGAGAGTCAGAATTAGAATAAGTTTTTTTAAGAATAGTATATTAAACTTTTAATTACAGCATAAACTTTAGAATAAATGAACATTAAAAATAACAATAGCTACCATAACTTGCTAATGAAATCATAGCATAAAAGGAGATAATTTGTGACATCTAAACTATAACAGAGGCAGAATATAAGAATGGAACTTTTATAAATGAATGAAGATAAATTGCTATCAGCAGAAAAAGGACTATTTTTATCTAAGAAATATTTCATGTAAGCCTCATGGTAATCATGAAAGCAAAAATCTAGAGAAGAAACACAAGACATAAAAAAGGGAGACACTGAACAAATCACCATGGACAACTACCAACTTACATAGCTAGACAGAAACAGAAGGAAAAAGAAACAATTCAGAGACAAGATAACCAGAAGTCAAAAGTTAAAATGGCAGTATAAATTGTGACATATTCATAATCACCCTAGATGTAAATGGAATGAACTCACCAATCAAAAGTCATAGAGTGGCTGGACAGATAAAAAAATAGTGAAACCCAATTATATGCTGACTACAAGAGACTCCTTTCAGCTCTAAAGACACACGTAGTCTCAAAGTGAAAGTATGGAAGATGATATTCCAAGCAAACAGAAATGAAGAAAAGGTAAGTGTAGCCAAACTTGTATCAGGCCAAAAAATGTAATATGACAAAGGAGGTCATTTTATGATAAGGGATCAATACATCAAGAAGATATAACAATCCTAAATGTACACATTCCCAGTACCCGAGCACTAAAATATATTAAGCAATTAGTAACAGAACTTAAGAGCAAAATAGGCAAAAGTGCAGTAATTGTAAGGGACTTTAATACTTCATCATCAGCAATAGATAGATTCTATAAATGGAAAATCGACAAGGAAATATTGGAATTGAAGCACAATTTAGAACAAATAGACTTAATAGACAAATACATCCAACAGCAGCAGAATACACATTCTTCTCAAGTGCACATAAAACATTCTCCAGACCCCATATCCAGGATAGATCATAAAATAGGCCAAAAAACAAATCTTAGCAAATTTAAGATTGAAATAATACCAACTATCTTCTCTGGCCATAATGTTATGAAACTTAGAAATCAATAATAAGAGGAAAGTGAGAAGATTTACAAATATGTGGAAGTTAAACAACACACTTCTAAACAACCATGGGGTTAAGGAAGAAGTCAAAGGGAAATAAAAAAGAAATCTCAAAAGAAATACAAATGAAAACACAACATGTCATGTATTGACATGTATTGACAGTTCTGAGAGTAAAGTTTATAGCAATAAATGCATATATTAAGACATTAGAAAAATATAAAAACTTAATTTTATACTTAAAGGAACCCAAAAAAGAAGAACAAACTATGACCAAAGATATCAGAAGGAAAAATATAATAAGAATTAAAGTGGAAGTGAATGAAATACAGACCAGAAAAAATAGAATGGGTCAACAAAAGAGAAGATTCTTCTTAAAGAGAAGAATTATCTCTTATCTTAAAAGAGATAAACAAATTGACAGAACTGTAACTGGACTAAGGAAAAAAGAAAAGCCAAATCAGTAAAGTTACAAAGTTACAAAGTTACAAACAAAAGAGGGGACCTTTCAACTGGTACCACCAAAATACAGGAAATCATGAGACTACTGTGAATAATTATGTGCCAGCAAATTGCATAATCTAGATGAAATGAATACTTTTCTAGAAACACACAAGCTACCAAGACTGAATAAAAAAGAAACAGAAAATCTGAACAAAATAAATAATGAGTAGAGAAATTGAATCAGTAATCAAAAAACTCCCAACCCAGAAATCTTCAGGATCAAGTGGCATCACTGGAGAATTATACCAAAAACTTAAAGAAGAATTAACACCAATCTTCTTGAACTCTTCCAAGATATTGGGGAGGAGGCAACACTTATTCTCTGAGACCAGCATTACTTTGATACCAAAACCAAGTAAGGACAGAACAGAAACAGGAAAAATATAGACCAATATTTCTACTGCACATGCATGTAAAAATTCTCAAGAAAATATTAGCAAACCAAATTCAAGAACACATTTAAAGGATTATACACTATGACTGAGTGGGATTTATCCCTGGGATGCAGGGCTGTTTAACATATGCAAATCAAGAAACATTACCTCACATCAATGAAATGAGAGATAAAAATCACATGATCATCTCAATAGATGCAGAAAATGAATTTGACAACATGTAACAATCATTGATGATGAAAACCCTGAACAGACTAGGTATAAAAGGAGCATAACATAAGGAAGGTATTATATGACAGATCCACAGCTAACAATCTACTCAATACAGAGAAATTAAAAGTGTTTCCCATAAGATCAGGAGTAAGGCACGAAAGCCTGCTCCCACTACTGACACAGATAATACTGAAGTCCCAGCTAGAGCAATTAGAAAAGAAAGAGGAATAAAAGGCATCTAAATTGGAAAGGAAGAAGTAAAATGGTTATTATTTGCTGTTTGTATGATTCCATATAGAGAGAATCCCAAGAATCAATAAAAAAATATTGGCATTAATTAATGACTTAATTAAAGTTGCAGAATACAAAATCAACCTACAGAAATTAATTAATTTCATTCCTTCACACTACTGATGAAGCACTGGAAAATAAAATCATCCCATTCACAGTAGCATCAAAAACAGTAAAATATGAAGGAATAAATTTAATGAAGGAAGTGAAAGATCTGTACATAGAAACTACAAAACTTTGCTGACAAAAATCAAAGAAGACACAAACAAATGGAAAGACATCTGTATTCATGATTTAAACTTGTTAAAACTGTCATATGACATAACCTGCCTACAGATTCAATGTATTCTCTATCAAAACAAAAAGCATTCTTCAAATAGAAGAAACAATCTTTTTTTTTAATGTTTTTCTTTATTTTTGTAGGAGAGAGAGAGACAGAACATGAGCGGGGGAGGAGCAGAGAGAAAGGGAGACAGAATCTGAAGCAGGCTTCAGGCTCTGAGCTGTCAGCACAGAGCCCAATGAGGGGCTCGAACTCACGAACTGTGAGATCATGACCTGAGCCGAAGTGGGATGCTTAACTGACTGAGCCACCCAGGTACCCCGAAATAGAAGAAACAATCTTAAAATGTGTGTGAAATCATAAAAGACCTCAATTAGCCAAAGAAATCCTGAGAAAAAAGAACAAAGCCAGAGGTATAATGCTTCTGGATTTCAAACTATACTATACAGCCATAGTAATAAAAACAATACGGTACTGGCACAAAAATGGGCATACTAACTGATGAAACAGAGCAGAGAACCTAAGATGAGGCCCCAGCTTATATGACTAACTAATATTTGACAAAAAAGCCAAGACTTTTCAATGGGAAAGGATGGTCTCTGCAACAAATGGTGCTGCAAAAACTGGGGAAACATATGCAAAACAATGAATTTGGACCCCTATTTCACACCACTCACAAAAATTAACTGTAAGTGGAGCAAAGACTTAAATATAAGATCTGATATCATAAAGTTGCTAGAAGAAACTGTAGGAAAGAAGCTTATTATATGGGTCTTGGCAATAGTTTCTTGGGCATTGCACAAAAAAGCACATACAACAACAAAAAAAACAATCCATAAAGGGGACTACATCAAACTTAAAGCTTTAGCACAGCAAAAGAAACAACAAAATGAAGACAATCTGTAGAATGGGAGAAAAATTTTGCAGACCACATATTGGATAGATAAGGGATTAATATCCTAAGGATATAATGAACTTTGTCAACTCAATAAGGAAAACCTCCCAAATAATCCAATTAAGAAATGGGCAGAACTAAATAAACATTTCTCCAAAGAGAACATGCAAATGACCAATATACACAAGAGAAGATGCTCAGAATCACTAATTATCAGGAAAGTGCAAATCAAAAACCACGATGAGATATCTAACAGCCACCCGTCAGAATGAATGGCTATCATCAAAAAGACAAGAGGCACATATACTCGTGAAAAGAGAGTCTTTATACATTGCTGAAGGTGATGTAAATGTCTAACCGCTATGGAAAACAATGTGGGAATTCCTCAAGAAATGAAAAATAGATCTGCCATATGATCCAGCAATTCCAACTCTGGATATATACCCAAAGGAAATGAAAATGGCAAGATATATGCACACCCGTATTTATTGGAGCATTATTCCCAAAGCCAAGTTATGGAAACAGTTCAAATGCCCATCAAAACATGAATGGATAAAAAAGATGTGCTACATACACACAATGGGATATCATTCAGCCATGTGAAAGGAAGATATCCTCCCATTTGGGACAACATGGAAGGGCCTTGAGCACGTTATGCTAAGCAAGATAAACTGGACAAAGAATAACAAGTAATAGATGATATCACTTATATATGGAATCTAAAAAAAATGAATAAGTGTTAAACCTGTAAAAAACAGAGTAAAAACAGAGTAAAGTGTTAGTTACCACAGGATGGAGGGAGGTGGAGGATATAGGTGATAATATTTAAGGGCGGAGACTTGTAATTAGTAAATAAGCCATAGAGACCTAATGCACAGTATAGTGAACATAGATTATAATAGTGTGCTATAATTATGTAATGTGTTAAATTTTGCTACATTGGCAGTCATATTACAACATTCAAAGGTATCAAAGTAACACATCATACTTACAAATGTTATATGTCACATTTATTGCACAAAATTTCTTTTAATTCTATTTTACTGCTCAAGTAAAATATATTTAATTTTAGGTAGAAAGAACTTATACATAGGTTGTATATAGGAAGACACAGTTTATTAAAATATTTTTCTTCGGGTGCTTGGGTGGCTCAGTCCCTTAAGCGTCTGACTTTTGGCTTCAGCTCAAGTTACGATCTCATGGTTTCAGGATTCAAGCCGCATGTCCAGCTCTGTGCTGGCAGCATGGAGTCCGCTTGAGACTCTCTCTCTCCCTCTCTCTCTCTGCCCCTCCCCCACTCACGCTGTCTCTTTCTATTTTAAAGTTTTTTTTTAATATATGAAATTTATTGTCAAATTGGTTTCCATACAACACCCAGTGCTCATCCCAAAACTTTAAAAAAGTAAAATATTTTTTCTTTTTTTTACCAGACTCATACAAATACCCTGTATTTTTCTAATTCTTATCACCTGACAATTAGATAACAAATTAGCTTTTCTTGACCAAAGATGTAAGTGCTGACTGATATATAAACTGTCTCCACTAATTTCTCTATGGTATGCATTTCTCTCAGAGGTATCAATTGTGTATCATATTACTCTGCTTTTGTTCTATCTTTGATGGCATTTAAATCAGACTCTTCTACTTACCAAATAATTTTTCATATATGCATTTTTTCTTTTATTTTTTCTAGGTCTTTTGATGTTCTGTATATAATATTTTGCTCCTTCCTTTTACCCAGAATCTTTTCCTCTATTTTAACACATGCTTACCTTAAGAGTTAAATATAACATAACATTGATTGTTAACTTAAAGAGAAGCTTAAGATAAATGTGTGAGGCACTAATTATGGGATTTAGGTCATAGGTATTATTATGAAATCATTGCTGTTATAAACCAATGTCATCAATTTCTAAGACATTCATGAATTTTAGAAAGCTCATTGAGATTACTCTCAAAATTTTCTCTTCATTCCTCACTCTCCATGTTCACAATTAAATTTGTTTTCTTATATCAGCATTTAAGTTTAATAAATACAATTCAGTGCAATTTTAATTAGGATTTTTAGGACAGTATTTCCTATATTTTTCACTATCAGTAAATGTTATGTCATCTATGTATATTAGCTATTCATAATTGTGAAGAGTTACTTTGTATATCCACTTAGAATCTATTAAAGTTCTATTTCAAGTTCCAAAAAACTCATCTGAAGTTGAGGATGAGGATTGAATTAAGATATCTACATAACTGTTAAGATATAACACTATCTATTTATGTTCTGGATTGTATTATTTGTCAAAAATATTTATTTCCCTTTCCTCCTGGACCTTCTCCTGCAATAGGATTTTACATCCTGCCCACTGATGAAAGGTTTGACAGTGCAACTTGCTTTGTTAATTGGAATGTGTGTGCCCTAGGCCATTGGTAATATGTGCCATTCTAGGTACCTTATGTCCTATGACTAGGGTTTTGTTTGTTTGCTTTTTTTCTTGGTTCTGTTCTCATACATAAGACTCACACACTTGATTGAGAAAGGTGCTACTCGGGTGCCTGGGTGGCTCAGTTGGTTGAGTATCCAACTCTTGGTTTTGGCTCACGTCATGATCTTGTAGTTCACGAGATTGAGCCCTGCTCCAGGCTCTGCACTGACAGTGAGGAGCCTGCTTGAATCTCTCTCTCTCTCTCTCTCTCTCTCTCTCTCTGCCCCTCCCCTATTTGTGTTCTCTCTAAATAAATAAATACAAACATACATACATAAACAAACAAACAAGCAATCATTAAGGAAAAAAAGAAAGCGGCTACCCCATGTTACAGTATGGTTAAATTTGTAGCAATTATTGATGAATGTAGGGGCGCCTGGCTGGCTGAGTTGGTTGAGTGACCAACTTTGGCTCAGGTCATGATTTTGCAGTTTGTGAGTCCGAACACTGCGTTGGGCTCTGTGCTGACAGCTCAGAGCCTGGAGCCTGCCTCGGATTCTGTGTCTCCCTTTTTCTGCCCCTTCCCTGCTCATGCTCTGTCTCTCTCTGTCTCTCAAAAATGAATAAGTGTTAAAAAATTTAAAAAAATATATTGATGAATGTAAAAAGTTATAGAAAATGGAAATATTGCAGAAGGCAAATTTGATTATAGAGTTTGGCTGTTAATGTTACCCAAAATTGCTTAAAACTGTTAGGTTTGGAAGTATTATCATTTTTATGATTTAAATGAATTATGAGATATATGAATTATTTAAGAAAATCATATTTGGAAAAATTATAAAAATATTAGCAGCAAGTATTTTATTTGTTGATTAAATTCAGTTGCCTTTTTTATTGGATTTTATTTTAAAATAGACTTAAGACCTGAGCTCTTTAATAATTAATCTTATTTTATTAGAAAAGAATATAGTTGCTACATTGTTTTCCATAGTATTTATTCTTAAATTTATGCCAGACAATGTCTTATGGGGAAATATAGATGGATAATGCCTTTGTGCTCTTTTGACTCAAGAGAATAAGCCAGGGTTACCAGTGTTGCCTCCCTACCATAGACATCCCATAGGATTCTGCACTGAAAAAAAAAATGCTCTTTTGTGTGGATCCAGGATACTTTTCCCTTCCTGAACTGAAATCCCTCCACATCTGTTCAACCAGCTCTGCTCCAGGTTAAAAAGAAAAAAAAATTGTATTGATGAATTGCAAGTCTTGTTTCACATTCTGTTATTCCTGGCAGCAAATATTCTCTCTCTCTCTCTCTCTCTCTCTCTCTCTCTCTCTTTTCTTTTGTAACATGCAAACCCAGAAGCCATTTTCAGTTCTCTGTCTTTTGTTTCATGAAATCTTCCCTATAAACACAAGCTACAAAGCATTGTCAAGATTTTCTTTTAAATTACAGAGTTCTTAATATTTAAACATAAATTAAGATATATTTTCAAGTGCCAATTCTATTTTTAAATTTATCCAAGAACCTGGTGGAAGATGGAGACAAAAGGAAAGGAAACTCTTACAAAAGGGTCACCTTCACTGATACTGGCAAATCCCAGTGTTTCCTGTCTGAAAAAATGATTCATGTAATGTATTGAGGTTGCTTTCCTTTAGAAGAAGAGTGCATTCTTAAAGTGTAAGCCATACATAATACAAAGCAGCTTCAGTGTTTTTAGTACATTCAATACATAAATATAAATCTCTTGCCCATTTTGATTTTTTTTTCTGAATTGTTTACATTGACTCTCTCCTTAGCTGTGTTTATCCATTGAAATAAAAAGTTAGTACTATCTCCTGCCAAAGGACTTATTTTAGAAGATTTATAGCATTTAATATCATGGGAAATGTTTAGCCTAAGTAGGATCATAAGCTTTCTTTATCAAAAGGTATCAATATAAAATCTGAGTTGAAAAATCTGATGTGTTTCCCCCCTGATACAATGATACAATCAGCGAGTATTAAATATAATTTGATCTAATAATGATCAACTTTAAAGTATTTTCCAATATTAATTATATATGTATATACACATACACACATACATACACACACACACACACTTGAGTACCTTTAATTATAACCTCAGAAGTAGTATATTTATCTTTAGGCTACTTTGATGAATTAGAAGTTATTTTTTCCATAATTGAAAGCATAGGCTTCAATGATTGATTCAAATTAGTCCTAATTATTTCTATCTGGCAATACCGTATACAAAATGCATTTTTTCCATTTGAAAATCCTTAAATGTTTTTGAATACCTAGCATATATTCCATAGAGTTTTCTTTGTCAAGGTTGAACATGCCTTGATCCTTCTACCAATTAAATTTTGAATGTTCTCTAGTGCTATCACATTAGGTTACATTCTTTAGAATGTTTGTTGGCTTGGTATCGCCCTCTACTTTGCCCTTCAGGTGTGTAACAATAAAATGTGCTACAGCCAGTGTGGAGTATATTTAAAATGTTAACAATTTGGTATCCTAGGGACCCTCTTCCTACTCAAGCAGCTTAGAATTGCATAAAATTTTTGGAAGGCCATATCAAACTGTGACACAAATCAAGCTCATTTTTATCTTTGAGTATTTTTAGTTGTCATGGATTCTCCAATACAATACACCTATGTTAATGTTCATTTGATGAGCATGCCCTCAGTACCAAAGGTTATTTGCTCAATGTCTGCTCACTCCTTGGCTTTGAGCCTTTATACTGTAACTTGGAGAGATTCTGTCCGCAGCTCTCATCTTTATTTCGTTGTCATTTTTACTCAATGCTTGTTAGCATGGTAGCAGGGGCAGAGGAGTGGAACATTCATTCTCTACTGTTCTGATTAAGACCCAGTCTCAGCAGGTACTGTGTCCTTGGGTCTTAGGGATATAACCTAAGGAAATTTTCTTGCCCTTTCTATAACTATAGCTCTGGACCCGGCATGTACTATTGCTTTCTTTCAGGGTTTGTACTTGTGTTTGTTTCTTTTTAACCCTGTTCCCTTTGCCTCTACAGATTAAACATTTTGTTTGGGGGAAGAAAGGAAAAGGATGGTCTGTGAAGAATTTCAGCAATACCTGCTGTTTCCCTACCCCAGCCAGCATCACCATAGACATGTTCTCAGGATTGTTTCCACTATCCCCTGCCAATGCCAATGGGGCTAATTGAGGAACCACAGCAAGTGGGAATAAGTCCCCCTACATGGGCAGCCCCCAGTGGCTTCATGTTCTCACACTAATTCACACACAGCTTTAGCAAATCATTAAACATTTTCAACTATGTCTTAACTGGCTTAAATGGCATATGGCCATACGTACCCTAGATAAGCAAATGTGTGTGTATTCGGCTTCTCCCTGAAGGTGCCTAACTCTCTCTAGTTTTGGAATTAAGTGCTTTGCCTGAAACCTCAGTTTCTCTGGAAGGCTAGAGGAAAAAATCATTAATTTGCAATTTGTCCCTCTTTCTCTATTTTGTAAGGATGAGAGCAGCACTCTTTCTAGCTTACTACATCTGAGGTGATATTCAGAGATGTCTTATTAGGGTATCTTCTTAGGGTTTTTAAAAATTCTAAATCTGTTTGCCCCCATTTAAGTAAATAACCCATACAATACACTAATCAGCTTTTGATTATTATTATTATTTTTTATAGTCCAAGCACTACCAGCAATTTATTATTTTTTTTTCTAAGCTCCTCTTTTGTTGGGCCAGTTTTAAACCTAGACGTGTGAGTATGTAGAAGGAGGGGTGAAAGCCTAGGACCCATCTTACGCTGCCTCTACAGAAAACTTTAAAGTTCAACCACGCCCTCTTTGCCACACTCCCTCCTCCCTACACACTTACAGTAGTGGCCCTGAGCCAAACAAAACTCTCAGAAGTTATATTTATTGTGAGCACTTTTTTCTCTTGAAAAGCTGACTTCTCATTGTATAGCCCTTTAGTTTCCAGAGTATAATTAGCTTAGGGTCTAGCTAGTCAGTTTTCCCCTTTCATTATCTGCTTTGCACTCTCCCTGGGTACATACTATCCCTCCTGATTTGGGCATTTCTAGTTTCTTACTCTAAACCGATGAGGCAGGCAGAGCTGGGGATAAGTAAGGACACCGTTAGAAACTCTTGGTTTCTTTCTTCATTTCTTTACAACAAACCACAACTTTCCAACCACCATCATCACTACCAGCACACACAATGTGCACGCGCGCGCACACACACACACACACACACAATCTAATTCCCAAGTCTGTGATATCCCCCCTGTCATTAGTCTGCTCTCTTATATTTCCTAGTTGAGTTGTGGGTAGAGCATCATCAGCCGAAGCTAATATGCTATCCTATAGGGAAGAATTGTTCTAGTATAAACTTTTCTTTCCAGAGGACACTACAAATGCTTAAAATTTCTTTGGTCAGTTCAAGTATCTCTGACAAACTCCCCTTTCTTTGATGCTACACTCCACGTGAAAACCAGTAAGAGAGATTTTAGACAACCTATGTGCATTTTAAATTTCATGAAGTAATTCATAACGCTCTTGGATCAGAATCACTGAGTGCACAGTCTGTGAATTAACCAGAAGCGTACTTAGGCATAACACATAGAAATCAGGACAGGTCATAAAGGAGGCTCAAGGGCTGAGTGTAAGATACATAACACAGGGTTGATACTTGTGGTGTAAGCTACTCAAACATATTTTCCTAGATGCTGATTTTTTAAAAACAGTATGATAGTTTCCTAAAACTGGGAAATAAATTCATATCAGAGACTTAAGTCTTATATTTTTATTTCTGATAAAGTTAAGAATACGATTTTTCTTACTTTCCAGAGCTTGTAAATATTATTTGCCATTTTTTTAATGTTTATTTATTTATTTTGAGAGGGGGAGAGAGAGAGAGACAGTGAGAGAAAGTGTGTGATCAGGGGAGGGACAGAGAGAGAGAGAGACAGAGAGAGAATCTCACAAACCTTGAGATCATGACCTGAGCCGAAACCCAAGAGTCAGATGCTTAATCAGCTGAGCCACCCAGCCACCCCATTTGACATTTTATTTTGCTTTATTTTATTTTTTAAATTTTATTATTTTTTAATTATTTTTTATATTTTTAATCTTTAGAGATAGAGAATGAGATAGCACCAGTGGGGGAGTGGGTCAAAGGGAGAGAGGGATAATCTTAGGCACGTTTCTTGGTCACCACAGAGCCTGATGCAGGGCTTGATCACATGACCCTGGGATCATGACGTGAACTGACATCAAAAGTCAGAAGCTCTCTGGGCACCTGGGTGGCTCAGTCGGTTGAGTGTCTGACTTTGGCTCAGGTCATGATCTCACAGTTCATGGGTTTGAGCCCCGCATCAGGCTCTGTGCTGACCTCCTGCTCAGAGCCTGGAGGCTGCCTTAGGTTCTGTGTCTCTTTCTCTCTCTGCCCCTCTCCCACTCAGGCTTTGTCTCACTCTGTTTCTCAAAAGTAAATAAATGTAATAAGAAAAAAAATTTTTTAAAGAGTCAGAAGCTCAAATGACTTAGCCACCCAGGTGCCCTATTTTTAAAAAAACTGTTTTGCTCCTTGTCCAAAGGGACTTTGTGGGAAAACAAACAAACAAACAAACAAACAAAATATATATATATATACACACACACACACATATATATATACACACATATATATACACACATACACATATATATATGTATGTATATGCATATGTATATATATGTATGCTTATGTGTATGTATATGTATATATATTTTTGTTTGAAGACAGGTTTCTTTTTTTGTTTTTAAGAGTTTTATAAATTTATTTATTTTTGAGAGAGAGAAAGACAGAGTGCTAGCAGAAGAGGGGCAGAGAGAAAGACGGAGAGAGAGAGAGAGAGAGAGAGAGAGAGAGAGAGAGAGAGAGAGATTGAGAATCTGAAGCCGACTCCAGGCTCTGAGCTGACAGCTCAGTGGGGGAACCCAATGTGGGGCTTGAACTCATGAGCCATGAGTTCATTACCTAAGCTGAAGTCAGATAACCAACTGAACCACCCAGGTGCCCCTGACAGTTTTCTTATTATTACTTCACGTGTATTTCATAGTTAAAATTACAAATAATATTCTAAAGTTTTAGACATTTTAAAGATGCTTGAAATAGAAAATTTTGGCTAATAAAGTAAACATATAATTGTAATAGTTTTCTACCTAGGCTCTATGCTCTCTGATTTGCCTGACATTAACACAATTCTGTCTCTGGTTCCGAGCATATAGTAGGATCTCAATAAATACTTGTTGGATAAATGAAATGTTGGTGACCACTTAAAGCTGCTATCATCTACATTTTTGATTTTCAAAGATATTCTTCTCATATGAGTCCATTTATTTCATTTGAGGTTATGGTGCTATCTTTTGTCACCTAGCTTGAAAACAACTGTTCCAAGCTCTTTTATATTTTCTTTTTATTTATTTTAGCACATGATAAAATAATTAAAGAGAAATGAAGTTTCTGGAACATCATTCTTAGAATAAGAACTGTATTATAAAAGAGAATTAATTTTATTTTGGCTTAATCTTATTCTAATGGAAGCTCATTTAAACAAATATGTTTGAGTTTATTTTCTGGTAGCAAATCAACTTCCATTCTCACTTGGTGGTTTATGACATCACTATTTCGCTGACACACATTTGTTAGAATAAGCGATCTTAAGTACTTTCAAAAGATCACCTACAGATTAAAATCTTATTTTAAAAGATGTTTCTTTGGTTTGATATTAACATATAACAATGCTTATTATCTATACAAGGATAGCTATTCTTCAAAACTGTCAAAGGTGTTTCAGAATATTGTTACCTTGTATCTGGGGAGAGGGTATATGTTATGTGTCTAACAACACACATATATTTAAACGTTTCTTTGTGAGGGAATCTTGATGGAAGGCTGTTGGCTTCCATGATGTTCCAGAGCTTGGTTTTTATCCTAACAGATTTTTAAGAAATGTAGACAAACCTGTTAATTTTAATGAAATTATAGTATCTATCCAGATATTGAAGTGTGAGATTTACTTAAGTAAGGGATCTAGGCTAGAAGCTCAGAGAACAATTTTAAACTATTTTAGCAACTCATGGCTTACTTAGCTTAATAAACTGTGGTTGAAGGGATTCTTCATTTTAAAGACATGAAAATTAAGGCACAAAAAGAAAAAAGCTCAGTAATGTCCGGCTGTAATTTTACCCATTCTTTCTGCTTTGGTGTAGCTCTTATTTGGTCTGGAATAGGAAAATGTCACCAATTGGCTCCCTCTCAGAAGAAGAGAAAATAAGCTGGATATTGTGGGAACTGGGGCAGGCTCTTTTCCAAATACAATGTATATTCTCGTGGCGGCTGGGTGGCTCAGTCAGTTAAGCTTCTGACTTTGGCTCAGGTCATGATCTTGCAGTTTGTGATTTTGAGCCCTGCATCGGGCTCTGTTCTGACAGCTCAGAGCCTGGAGCCTGCTTCGGATTCTGTCTCCCTCTTTCTCTGCCCCTCCCCTACTCATGGTCTGTGTCTCTCTCTCTCTCAAAAATAAATAAACATCAAAAAAATTTTTAATGCAGTATATATTCTTATTGTAGTTGGTTATTCAATAACTACTCGACTAAAAAAGTGTTTTTAAAACATTAGGATTAGGATTTGTTTTTATATGGTAAACATCTTTGTTCCATGTCTTATCGCTATGAAAAAAATCTATTTTTAAGAATACTAAACCTAATCACTAAATCCTCACCTGAAACTAATATTAAACTATATGTCAACTAACTGGAATTTAAATAAAGTTTGAAAAAAATGAAAAAATACTAAACCAACATTATTCTGAAAAAACTGCATATTACAGTTCAGTGGCTATAACATCACTCTAAGATGAAAACTAATCTCCTTAACGGGTTTTATTAAAAGACAAACATTTTTCACGAAATAAGCGTTACATGCAAAGTGGATAACCTATTACTGTTATGCTTTCTGAAATTCTGATCCCTAAAGAAATCCCTGGGTTGTTAGCAAAAAAAAAATAAACTATAAACCTTTCTTTTTTTCAACAATTCTATACATTACTCAGTGGTCCTAATGATAAATGTACTCTTAAACCCCTTTACCTATTTCACCTATCCCCCCACCTACCTTCCCTCTGATAACTGTCAGTTTTTTCTCTGAGGTTGAGTCTGTATCTTGGCTTCTCTCTCTCTCCCTCTCTCTCTGTCTCTCCCTCTCTCTCTCTCTCTCTGTCTCTCTTTTCCCCCTTTGTTCATTTGTTTTGTTTCTTAAATTCCCCATAAGGGTGAAATCATATGTATTTGTTTTTCTCTGAGTGACTTATTTTGCTTAGCATTATACCCTCTAGATCCATCCATGTTGTTGCAAATGGCAAGATTTTGTTCTCTTTTATGGCTGAATTATATTCCATTGTATATGTATGCCACATCTTCTTTATCCATTCATCTGTCAGTTGGCACTTGGGCTGCTTCCGTATCTTGGATACTGTAAATAATGCTACAATAAACATAGGGTTGCATGTATCCATTTAAATTAGTGTTTTTGTATTATTTGGCAAATACCCAGTATTACAATTAGTGGATCTTAGGATAGCTTTACCTTTTGAAGAACCTCCATGCTGTTTTCCAGAGTGGCTGCACCAGTTTGCATTCCCACCAACAGTACACAAGAATTCCTTTTTCTCCACATCCTTGCCAACACCTGTTCCTTGTGTTTTTGGTTTTAGCTCTAGCAGATGTAAGGTAATATCTCATTGTGGTTTTGATTTGCATTTCCCTGGTGATGAGCGATGTTAAGCATCTTTTTATGTGTCTGTTGTCCACCTGTATCTCTTCTTTGGAGAAGTGTCTGTTCATGTCTTCTTCCTGTAGTGTACAGAAATGCAACATATTTCTGTATATCAATTTTGTATCCTGTGACTTTACTGAATTCATTTATCAGTTCTTGTAGTTTTTTAGTAGCATTGTTAGGCTTTTCTACCTAGAGGATCATGTCATCTGCAAATAGTAAAATTTTTACTCCTTACTTGTCAATTTGGATGGTTTTTATTTCTTTTGGTTGATTGCTGTGACTAGGACATCCAGTACTGTGTTGAATAAAAGTGGTGAGAGAGGACATCGTTGCCTTGTTCCTGACCTTAGGTGAAAAGCTCTCAGTTTTTCCCCATTGAGTATATTAGCTGTGGATTTTTCATATAAGCCCTTTATTATGTTGAAGTATGTTCCCCCCTCCACGTACTTTGTTGAGAGTTTTTATCATGAATGGATGTTGTACTTTGTCAAATGCTTTTTACGCATCTATTGAAATGAGCATATGGTTTTTATCCTTTCTCTTATTGAGGTGATGTATTAAACTGTTACCTTTAAGTACAACTGTTCATATTACATTTCACACTTAGAAATTATATTTGTAAAATTAAAAATATGTAGCAATATATGACTCTTCTCCTTTCAATAGAAGTTATAAACTGGCTACTCTTAATAAAGGGTAGATCTCAGATTCACTAATGAAGGTTTTAAAAGAGTACCATGCCTACCACCTAAACCCACAGATACTGAGTCTGTACCTAATGGGTGGGCCTAGTGCATGTATGTTTTAAAACTTCCGCAGGTGACTCCACATATAGGTAAGATTGAGAAATGCAGCTGAAGGGATTCCCTCACAAAAAAAGAACATTCATTTATTTGTACCTTCTATTATTGCATCCTTTTAGTTCTACCCTCCCCTCCAAATTTTACTTCCACATTATTTCTCCGTGACTGGCTCTGAGAATGTAGATGTGTCACAGAATTCTCACAAACATCAAAAATGTATGATGTGTCATTCCCGTTACGGCAGATTTCTAGAAGAATACATGGGTGGCTTTTAGTTGTGCGACACACACACACACACATACACACACACACACAGACATAACATATAACTGCCATTAAAACATTCACATAGTGCCGTAATTCAGGGTTCTTTCAGATGATTCATTGTCCTACTCACCTAACAGTAACTTAGCAACCCAAGATTTTTCTTGGCTCCTCATTATTTCACTTTATGTTCTAATGGAAGTGGTAATGTAATCATTAGACCTTTGTATGATGTGCATCAAAATTATTGTAGAAATAGTATTGAAAAGAGTACATTCACACTTGCAGAAGAATAACACATGTCACTTTACTCCGAAAAGTGCTAAGGAAAGGGTGGAACTTTATAGTCTCTTGCTTATTGGTCATTTGTGCTCGGCTATCAATGTGTATAGCGGTCAAATCTGAATACATTAAATTTAGTTCTAAACTGAGGCTCTCTCTTCACAATAAATGACTCCATTGTTAAACCTATTTTCACAGGTGGTAACATGGAAATCATCAGTTGCTTCTCTTTCTGCCCTTAGTGATACTATTCAGACACCGAGCACTGACATTTCTATTTCTTAAGCGCCTACCAAATTCATCCATAGTCATCCTTCTAGTAAAGGCAATGATCATATCATCTCTTGCCCCAACTAGTAAAACAGATTGTCAAACGGCTTATCATTTTGCAAACTGTAGCAGGATCATCTCTTAAATCATGTCTACTCTGTTTCAATTCTTTCATTGGATTCCCATTGTCCTAAGAATAAAGCAATATGCCTTACTGGGTCTTATATCATGGGGTTTTGCCTTTCTCTCCAACCTCATCTTGTGATTTCTCTCACATATTCAATGTCCATATACTCTAAACCTCAGATACAGTGAACTTTGTCCCCCATAGTGACTAGCTGTGTCTTCCTGTTAGGCTTTTGATTTTGTTCAAAAAATGAGTCTCTCACCATTTATCCCCCACTACCTATCCTTCTTCACATTTCTCACTTTCTTGAGCAATTCTTATTTATCTTCCTAGTCTCTCCCTTAAATAGTCTTCCTTTGGAACACTTTTCTGGTCCTGAGACCAAGTTCATCCTATCTATTTTTTGCTTTTGTCTCACTCAGTATTTCCCCCATCACAATACTTATCACACTTTAGTATAATTACCTATTTTAAATGTCTTTCTATTTCCCCCAATTCTATGAGAGGGCTATACCTATTTTTTTGTGTATGTGATGGCTGAATTCTAAAGATTTTGCAAAAAAAAAAATAGGTACCAAACTAATATGTATTTAAAAAATGGAATAAAATCTAATAGTCACCAAAACATATTAATGAATGTGTCATTTGAAAGATTCAAGTAAAGATAGAGAAATTTTGTAAACTGGGAAAAAATATGATATTGGAACTGAAAAGCCTATGGGGTGTGTTTGTAAATAGAGTTTTGTTGTAGTTGCAGACACCAGGGATCATGCTAAAACCATATATATAATTATATATATATATATATATATATATATATATATATGTGTGTGTGTGTGTGTGTGTATAGTTTTATATGCATATATAATTTTATACGTATATAATTTTTTTCTGAAACAACACAAACGGAAGACCTTTGGGTGGGTACTTTTTTTTTAATGCTTATTTTTGAGAGAGAGAGAGAGAGAGAGAGAGAGTGCGCATGAGTTGGGGAGGGTCAGAGAGAGAGAGAGGGAGACACAGAATCCGAAGCAGGCTCCAGGCTCGGAGCTGTCACCACAGAGTCCGATGTGGGGCTTGAATCCACAAACCAGGAGACCATGACCTGAGCTGAAGTCAGAGGCCCAACTACTGAGCCACCCAGGCGCCCCTGGGTGGAAACTTTTTAAGTGACTCCTGTGCTTAGCAGTTTTTTGATTAACATACTCACACTGCTTTGACACAAGTGGTTGTGGAACACTGTGGCACAGAGAGGTCAAGGGGCAGTCCCACAGCATATAAATTGGCAGTACTTTAGGAGGTTATAAAGAATGTACTTTCATAATTAACACAAAAATGAAAGAGTACAATAATGCAGTGTATCACTTTTATTAGGATTAGATTCCAAACTCGGGAACAGAAGGTGAGGTTAGGACAAGGTGTCCTTAACGTCTTTCAACTTTGTGGGTTAACTGCTCAAATGTTCTTAGAGATCATTTTTTTTAATATAGTTCCATCAGCCCTGTAATAGCTGGTAGATATGGGTCCAAGATTCTAGCAAGATTCCAGCTCTCTTCATGCACATTTGAGCCTATACTTTTCACACTTGCTGCTTGGAATGCTTCTCTGCCTGCCTTTTTGGTATCAACTATTCACTACTCAATAATTACTAAAAATCTCCTTGTCTGTGAGGATTTCCTTGACAGTTCCTTCCCTTAAAGAAAAAAAAAAAGGTTCATTCTGTCATTCTGCCTCAGAGAAACTTTCTTTCTTATTTCAGTATTTGATTTATGTTTATTGGTTTCATTTCTGTCTTTCCAACTCTTCCATATGGGTCTATTAGCATAGGAATTGGTTTGATGTTTTCTCTTTTTCAGGAGTATGTCCTCAGAGTCTAATTTTGTACTGGAATAGAGAGTAGGCATTTAATACATATTTTTATATGAATTCATAATTGAATTAATATACATAAAAATATAACTGGAAGGAATTACATTATTGCTATATTACCAAATCATAATTTTTCTTTTTCTTTTTTGATTGTTGGTATTTTAAAAATCATTGTGAATTTGTATTATGATTAAAAATTTTAATATGATTAATACAGTGTAATACAGTTTTACAGTTTTAATATGACAACAAATATAGACTGGCCTTACTGCACATCAGGCACTATTAGAAGAGTTGAAGACACAGCAGTGTCTCTAACTTTACTGATCTATAATTGAGAGATATCTAAGAATGGTAATTATCATAACTAATCCTGTACCACATCTGTAAGTTATATGAGAAGAGCTTGTCATTATAATTTGATTACTGTGGAATACTGATAAAGCAGGACCCTAAAGTTTTACATAATGACAGAAATAAATCAAGCTACTAGGTTATGTATAATTACCATCTTGATCAAGAATATTCAGTTATAAGATGTGCGATTTTATGAAAAGGGTGGCTAAGTTACTCACCATCTTGTGCCAATTTTGTTCACTAGTGTTTTTTTTTTAGGCTTTAAAAACAGGTCACATATTGTGCGGATTGAGCAATTATATTTATTAGCTATTATTTAACTTATGTCAGTACTTAAAACAGTAAGAAAATACCAGTTGAAACTTTTTTACCTATAGTCAATCATTGTGATTGACATATTGCATTTAAATGATCAGGTATACATGTATTCATGTTATAGTAGCTATAACATTACCGTACCAATGACAAAATATTGAAACCTCCACCAAATTATTTTACTTCATTAATTTATTTATACCAATAATTTTGCTGAAAGCAGTCAAAGGGAGTCTATAGTGTATTTTGTTTCTGTAAAAAATACAGCTTATAGTGTATTTTGTGTCTCTAAGAAAGATATAAAAGCCTTGTGAACATTTTTCAAATATACATTAAAAGTAAGATCTAAATTACGTATCTGTTTTAGTATCTATTGCTGCATAACAAATTACTCTACAGTTTGATGCCTTAATCAGCACTATTTATTATTTCACATTTTCTCTACGTAAGGAATCAGAGTATAGCTTAGCTAGTTCCTCTGACTTTGGGTCTTTTACAAGATGCAATCAAGGGACCAGATAGGGTTGCAGTTTTATATGCAGGCGGGAAAGGATCAGCTTCCAAGCTCATTCACATGGCCCATGGCAGGATTCACTTCCTCAAGGGCTGTTGGCCAGAGGTCACTCTTGGATCCTTGCCACATAGGTCATTTCATAGGGTAGCTCAGAACATGGCAACTTGCTTCATTAAAAGAAGCAAGCAAGAAAAACCAGAGAGAGTATATACCAGCTAAAAGTGTGTCATAGTCATTTATATTTTGAAAAAAGAAAACTCATTTTACTGTGGTAAGCACACTTAACGTGAGATCTACCCCCTTAACAAATATTTAAGTGCACAGTGCATTAAAGTTTACACCAGGTGCAATGTTGTGCAACAGATCTCTAAAGCTTTCTCATCTTGCATAACTGAAATTTCATGCCAGTTGATGGATAAATTTTCATTTCCTCCTCTCCCCAGTCCCAAGTAACCGCCATTCCACTCTTTGATTCTATGAATTTGACTATTTCAGATACACCATATAAGTGGAATCATATAGTATTTGTCTGTGATTTATTTGTTTCACTTAGATTAATATCATCAAGGGTCATCTGTGTCGTTGTATATTGAAACATTTCCTTCTTTTTTTAAGGCTGAATAATATTCCATTGTATGCATAAACCACATTTTCTTTATCCATTCATCTGTTGATGGACATTAGGTTCTGTCTATAACTTGGCTATTGTGAATAGTTCTGTAATTAACTAAAGATTAGTAATAAAACTTTCAAATTCTGATTTCAATTCTTTTTGGCAAATACCCAGAAGTGGGTTTACTGTGTTATATGGTAGTTCTATTTATATTTTTTTATGTTTGCACATTTTTTTAAATTTTTTTAATGTTTATTTATTTTTGAGACAGAGACAGAGAGCACAGGAGGGGCAGAGAGAGAGGGAGACACAGAATCCGAAGCAGGCTCCAGGCTCTGAGCTGTCAGCACAGAGTCTGATGCGGGGCTTGAACTCACAAACGGTGAGATCATGACTTGAGCCAAAGTCGGACGCTTAACCGACCAAGCCACCCAGGTGCCCCACAATCATTTTTTATTATAAAATTTTTGGAGTATATAGCAATTTGATCTAAATTTCTTTTTTTTAATTTTATTTTTTTATTTTTTTTTAATTTACATCCAAATTAGTTAGCATATAGTGCAACAATGATTTCAGGAGTAGATTCCTTAGTGCCCCTTACCCATTTAGCCCATCCCCCCCTCCCACAACCTCTACAGTAACCCTCAGTTTGTTCTCCATACTTATGAGTCTCTTCTGTTTTGTCCCCTCCCTGCTTTTATATTATTTTTGCTTCCCTTCCCTTATGTTCATCTGTTTTGTCTCTTAAAGTCCTCATATGATGAAGTCATATGGTTTTTGTCTTTCTCTGACTAATTTCACTTAGCACAATCCCCTCCAGTTCCATCCACGTAGTTGCAAATGGCAAGATTTCATTCTTTTTGATTCCCGAGTAATACTCCATTGTATAGATATACATCACATCTTCTTTCTCCATTCATCCATCAGTGGGCATTTGGGCTCTTTCCATACTTTGGCTACTGCCGATAGTGCTGCTATAAACATGGGGGTGCATGTGTCCCTTTGAAACAGCACACCTGTATCCCGTGGATAAATGCCTAGTAGTGCAATTGTTGGGTACTAGGGTAGTTCTATTTTTAGGTTTTTGAGGAAGCTCCATACTGTTTTCCAGAGTGGCTGCACCAGCTTGCATTCCCATATTTTTTTAATATTTTGAGGAGCATCCATTCTGTTTTCCATAGTGGCTGTACCATTTTGCATTCCTAATAGTGCACAAGGGTTCTAACTGCTCCACGTGTTTGCCGATACTTATCTATTTTTTTTTCATAATAATAGCCATCTTTACAGGTTTTAGTAAACCAAACTCAGGAGATGAAAGACCCATCTACCAAACATCCTGCAAAGCAGAGAACAGACCACAGCTGGAGCATCCCTAGTTTCTACCCATTAGCTCCAATAAGCACAACCCCTGTAGTGACAAAACTGTCTCTAGACGCTCTCAAATATCTTCTGAAAGGCAAAATCACTTCCAGTTGAGAACCACTGCTTTAAATTATTTATTACACATGAAGCTACTAAAAGTTTCTGTACTATCTAGCTATACAATTCTATGTAACCTATATGATATTATTTTTTATACTGTCCATTAGGGTTTTTAATTATTTTTCTATGTGACACTGAAAGAAGGGATATGAGCTCCAACTAAATGAAACAAATGAACAAACAAAAACCACCTGAATTAGAGGTCGGATCAGATCAGTAAGTGGATTAGAGTTTGACAAGTCCCAGTAGCATGGGTTATTGAAAAGGTCTCATGGGGGCATCCACCCATTTAGTTACTATTCTGTGTGAAATTCAAGTACTTGTGCTTATTTGCCTTATGTATATTTATAGCTTCGATTTAAGGACATCCGGGGAATCTTTCCCAAAATACAAATAACTTTGTGAATAAGAATACATGAGCTATTTTTAAACATTGTTTTATACAATCTTTTCAAGTTTGACTATCAAATGTCATGTTCATATGTTTATAGGCTATGAATAGTACATTGAGAAATGCTGAGTGTGAGGGAATTAAGGTCTAACTTGAAATTTTAAGTCATTAATTATGGAGGGCCAAGAGAGAAAGTTATGGAAAATCAATTTACGGAAATAACATATTACCCATCTTGAGGGAAGTATGCTAGTGACAATTACAGATCTCCTTAATACTGCTTCTTGGAGAGAAATCTGACATCAGAAAATATTTTAATAAGGCCTGGTTTTTAAGTTGCTCAACTCAACCAAATGTCATAATGTTTGTGAAAGCTTCTCTTTTCAAAATTGGAATATATGCCTATGTAAGAGTTGATGATAATGCAAATAGTGAAAATGTCACAGCTAAAGCAGTTTTACTAGTAATTTACTGTGTAGGTGTAAGAAGATGTTATTAAGATTTACCAAATATGTGTTGTAGCTGATATATAATAAAATTGCCTTGTCTATTGAAATGGCTTAATTCCGAAACAATAAGACTAAAAGAGGAAAGGAGAGAAATAAGTGGCTTTGGGGGAGGTGGGGGCTGGATTGTATAGCTTGTCAAAAATATTGAGCCTCCAAGATCCATCATGTTAGGACATCGTGAAGTTTGCTTTCCGGCCTTGGCCATCTGTCTATACATTAACATGATAGGCATTAACGGGAAACATAAATTTTACTTTCTGCCTTGCCTACCTCAGGCAAAATACCCTTTTTTCTAGTCATACGCATCTTTTTTCACTGTTGTATCATGTTTTTTTAATCAAATTTTTTCTTTGCCTTATTCCTTAATGGCCATCATCAATTTATTTTCTTCTTTAAATTCGTACAATTCCATTTTTTGATACACTCCCAGAAAAGTGGTTAATCTCCCAGAGCTCTTCTTTTAAAAAGACTTTCCCTGTATCACAAAATGTTATTTATCTATTTAATTGATTGCAAATAGTATTCAACGTGCTTTGGTCAGTACAGATGAGAATAAAAGATTGATAAGACACAGTTTTTGTTTTCAGTAAGTTATGGACAAATAGATTTGTATACTGACAACCACAATACAAGTCAGGACACTCTTGTTTACTGGTTATAAAAAAGTGAAAACAAGTGGAACACTAACAACATACCTGGTTGGTGGCATACAGGAGGGAGGAATTTGCCTTTGAGATGGACTGTGCATAATAGTTATTATTCAATCAGGAGGAGATAAGGGAATTATCATTCCCAGCAGAACTAGGAGCACAAATAACGCGTTGTGTGTGTTCAGACAATGGCAAATTGCAAAAGGGGTAGTTGTGAAAGGATTGGTTGGGAAAGGCAGGTTCTAAGAATATCCTGAAGGACCGTGAAAGTCAATAGAATAGTCTATAAAAATCTATTCACATTTCAGTGTTTTTAATTGCTTCACCCTTTCCCTTTGAACACACTTGTAATACCATTTACTGTCTGCATTATTTCCTAGAACTGCCATGATGCAGTGCCATGATCTGGGTGGCTAAACACAAAAGAAATTTATTACGTTACAGTCCTAGGCTAGAAGTCTAAAATGAAGGTATCAGCAGAGCCATGCTTCCTCTGAAGGATCTAGGGAATAGTTTTTTCCCCCTCTCTCCCTATCTTCTGGAGGTTACTGACAATTTTCAATCTTCCTTGGTTGGTGGTGGTGTCTTTCCAGTTTCTAGTTCTGTCTTCTTATGACCTTCCTCCCTATTGGTCTGTGTACCCCTGTATCTCTGTATGTGAATTGCCTCCTCCTTTCTGATATTAAGGTGGATTTGGGGCCCACCTTAATCCAGTATGATGCAATGTTAACTCAATTACATCTGCACAGACCCTATTTCCAGATAAACATTGACAGGCACCTGGAATTAGAACTACAACATATCTTTTTAGGGGACACAATTCAACCCATAATTCTCCTAAAATAAATTTAAATATAGTATAGCCTAATATATATATATATATATAATTTTACCAAATAAATATAACACCCTAACAATAAAAGGGACTACATATAAATACTTCATAGTAAATATGTATTTGAATATGCTTAGGTACTACTATACTAAAATATATAGTGAACTAATCAGATACTTACACTTGCAGATGGAGACACCATGTGAGAACAAACAAAAAACAACCATATTTTAATATTGGTGATCTAGTACCATAGCAACATTACTATCAGTAGGCTGATTTTTATAAATAAATCATCACTGTGATAAAGGTCTGATCAAAAGGAAAAACAACCTCACCCCAATTCACAAGATACTTGGATTTTGGAATTAGGTTTACAGAAAAACATGCAAAACCATTTTGTGTTTGTATATAACACAAAGTTGATTTTTATGCTCAGATACTAACAAACATTTATATGAATAGACATTAGGATGTATGAAAGCCATGGAAAAGGCAAAATAGTTATTTGGTGTATGTGGCAGTCCCATGCCTAACAGTAGAACAAGCATCCCTAGCCCCATCCACTAGAAGCCTAGAATGCCTCCACATCCCCATTTTGTGAAAATGGAAATACCTGCCCTCTACCAACTTATAAAAAACATAGCTTGGGGGCATTGTAGTTTCTGTGGAAACCCACAGTCTTAATTGTAAAGGGATTTGGCCTATAGAATTTGACCTCTCTGGTATGATAAAAGAATATTCTTGGGGCGCCTGGGTGACTCAGTCGGTTAAGCATCCGACTTCGGCTCAGGTCATGATCTCACCATTTGTGAGCTCGAGCCCCGCATCAGACTCTGTGCTGACAGCTCAGAGCCTGGAGCCTGCTTCGGATTCTGTGTCTCCCTCTCTCTCTGCTCATGCTCTGTCTCTCTCAGAAATAAATAAATGTTTAAAAAATATTAAAAAAAAAGAATATTCTTAAATAAATTATTTTTTCTAACTTTTTAAAGTTTACTTATTTATTTTGAAAGAGACAGAAAGTACAAGCAGGGGAGGGGCAGAGAAAGAGGGAGAGAGAGTAAATGCCAAGCAGGCTCCACACTGACAGCAGAGATCCTGATATGGGGCTTGAACTTACGAACTGTGAGATCATGACCTGAGCTGACCAAGAGTCAGACGCTTAACTGACTGAGCCACCCAGGCGCCCCTTAAATAAATTCTTAAAGCAAATAATTCATCAAATATATACCAATTGTTTACTCAAGATATTGACTGCATTGTGTGCTAGGTACTAAATTATGATCTGGGGCCAAAATGACAAACAAGAAAGGTAAAAACTGCTTTCTTATGAAAATAATAAAGCCATCATTGAATTGTGTATGCCCTTTTGTAATATATGGCTTAACAAAAAGTATCTCAAATCATATATGTAATGCATATATACGTATATAAGTTGCAAACATATGCACATACAGAATTAAGACTAGAATCAAGAATATCAAAAGATTAATCGTAGTTAGATATTGTTTTTTCTAATTGAATGTTATCACTTATTTCTCATTTTATGGAATTTTTGTATAATTATAAGCAAATTCAGAATAACTTTTATAACTACTATGATAGTCGACTTACATGTACTCTTTTCACCTTCCGAATTATGTAATTTTTGTCCTCAATTTACTATTCGGGAAATAGACACGTATAGAAAAAAGGAATGGATTTTTGCTATACTGGTACATTTCAGACATTTCGTTTTGGATTGACTGAAGTGTATTTCAGGATATGCTACCCTGCAGGAACAGTTCGGATCACACCATACAGGCAGATACCTAAGCAGGCTGTATGTAAAGGCAGCCGATATCTCTGGTTCTGGTCTCAATCCCCTATTCATCATAACTTCACAAAGAATTGAAAATTCACATGAGGAACAGATTGCGAACATAAAACCTCTACACGTGTGCTTGATGAATAATACAAAATGGAGGAAGGCCAGGTGTTGGAGCTATGCTGTTGCAGAACAGGTGGAACTATGCACATGGCACACCCATGAGAATAGAATCAATAAGATTGTTCATGTAGGGATAGGGCTTTACTGTGCTTAAGAAATATAATCGACATATATTACTGAGTGAAATGCCTCTAAAGTATAATGAAAGGACCAGTCTTCAATTATTATAGTCTCTTCCTCCTTCTTCATTTTATTATGAGGTTATTCAAAGTTTTATATTCCTATGGAGAGAGTAAGGATATTTGCGATTTAGGATTCACTGGGGACATTTCTTCTAGTGCCTCAGAAACCTATTACCTGATAGCCTGGAAATACACTAGTGGACTTTATTTTTGAAAAAGTTAAGCATTAATTCTTTCACACGAGTAAGTATGACTTAATGTAAGGTATCCAGGGTGTCTGCTGTGAATACAGAGATGGTGCAATAAGAAGGATAAACACAAATATTTTTACATTACTTTTTCATTTTTAAATTCCAATTCAATGGGAGGTTTTGTGTGGTTTTTTTTTGTTTTTGCTTTTGTTTTGTTTTGTTTTGTTTTTTGGTTTCCATCAGGTGGATTTTGACCTTAGATAAAGTAGAAATGGGAAAGAAGAAAAATATGCAGACATGCACTTCGGATTTTTTTTGTGTGTTGACAAGGAATTTTTCTTTTAGACTTTGATCCTCCATGACCAGCAACACTTTCTATAGTACCAATTTGCCTAGACTCTCTTAGTTAAAGAAAGCCTTACTCTACTTAAAAAAAAATGGCTTTGAATTTGTAGCCTAAAGTAATTTGTTTGCAAAGTAAATGTGGTTAAACTCATTACATGAAAAGCTATTAATATTTTTTTAAATAAAAACAAAAATTCAGCAAATTTTTAACTTATTCCATACTACCATCAAATATTTAAAAAGACCTTTAAGTAGCTTAAACATGGTATTCATTAGCTCAGGGATCTGATTAAACAAAATCTTTTTAAATTGGGCATAGGAATGTTTTATCAGCTAAAGAAAGAATCTGTAAAGCAAATCACCCATGCTAACAAAGAGGTAATTAAGAACTACACTAGTGTTAATGGAGTTCTCTGAATGACATGTCTAGAATAGGAAGTGATAGCAGACCATTAGCTAGTGAGTATGTGAGAGGGGTCTGCAGAAACCAAGTAGGCTACATAGAACCTGGAAAGGGCACCATAAATCAGAAACCCTACACCTGTTACCCTCACTCGATAAATTTGTGACCTTGGATTGATTGAGAAATAATTAGCCCTTTTCCTCTCATCTGGAAAAAGAAGAAGAAAGGCACAAGGTAATGTAGTTGAAAATGTAGTTGAAAGGAATGAAAAAAAAATGATGCAAGCAGATATTTTAAAACCTTGACATAACAGTAATTTATTTTAGGCAATCTGAAAGCACAAAAGTAAAATTATCGATAGCAAACATTCTTATCTTTTTTTTTTCCCTTTTGGGTAGATGTTTTAAAGGGAATATATCAAATTGTAAGAGAATGATCCCTTCCCAACTCCCTGTCAAATGGGAAAATGCTTTTAAGAAAATGTTGATACAACTTTGGAAATCTTTTATTTGTATTCTTTACCAACCAAACAAAAGGTTTTGACCTAATTCAAGGTCAAAATTAAGGTAGAGTTATGTGCACTCTTATTTCCAGATGCATGTAGCCCAGAAATTTGATATAAAATTCTACTCACTTAGAAACAGAATGGAAGCTATAATGTGTGAATTTAAATAAATGCTCTTAAAATTTGGAATTAGACATACATCATATCTTACTCAGATCAAACTTTAAGTCATTCATAAAATGAGCTCTCACAAAGAAAAAAGGACATGAGGAACTAAAGATTAACCATGGATACCATCAATATTCAGGGATTTAACTTCAAAATTAGGAGGATAATAGTATACACAAGGAATCTGGTGAAAGAATACTTATCTGTGTGGTAGATATCAAAGTTCCTGACTCCACAGGTAAGGAGTTTGGAAGTTGCCAGTCCAAACTAACAAGTCAAAAGCTGAACAGACTGAGAAATCAATGACTCTTTTTGGATCCAAAAGGAAGAGGAGAACATAGGGCAAACAGCTGTCAATGGAGACCCAGGCAGACAGAGGGAGTTGTGATTTGAGGAACGGAGACTCATAAATGCAAACCACCTCAGGAAGCAGTGGCAGGGCAGAAAAACCTGAACTCTAACTGACAAACTGACAAATTTGGGACGTTCAGTGTGGACAAGTTGGAGAGTTTAGAAGCCCAGGGGAATCTAGTCATGGGGAAGGGGTGCACAAATACTGTGCGATTTACCTCCAGGAGCTTGACAGGTTCACATGGTAAATATCAGAGAAAAATCCCCTTGTGCTTCTAGCAAGGAAAAGGGAAAAGGAACCATTGTGAACTACACCAGAGCACTCCATTGTTAAGTCCTGCCCTCAGGGCAAACTAGTTAACCAGAACCTAACCTACTAGGGTATTATCAGAGCCTAAGTGACCTAAGGGAATAGAAATACCCAACTCCAGCCCACCCTAGCCATCCTGTCCCACCTAAGGGGGAAGAGAAAAAAAATAAAACAAAGCAAAACTTAGAGACACTTATGAGTCCACAGTCCAGAGGCACAGGCTTATTAAAAAACTGAAATCTAATCACAGGACTTTATAGAACTCTGCCTCTCCCCACACACCTCCCCACCAAATTACTTAAGACTTATTTACAGCAGCTTCTTTTAGTCAGTATATATCATGACTGATCGTCAAGAAAAACTTACAAGTTGTACCAAAAGGTAAAATGAACACAACGTGAAGAGCATCAGATCCAAACACGACAGGAATGTTGGACTTAATCCGCTCAGAATTTAGAACAATTATGATTAATATGCTAAAATCTCTAATGTATAAGGTAGTCAGCATGTAGTGACAGAAAACAATGTGAACAGAGAGATGGAAAGCCTAAGAAAGAACCAAAAAGAAATACTAGAGTTAGGGGCACCTGGGTGGCTCAGTGGGTTGAGCATCTGACTTCGGCTCAGGTCATGATCTCGCAATTCATGGGTTCAAGCCCCGCATCAGGCTCTGTGCTGATCGCTCAGAGCCTGGAGCCTGCTTTAGATTCTGTGTCTCCCTCTCTCTCTCTCTTTCTCTCTCTGCCCCTCCCTGATTATGCGCGCGCGCTCTCTCTCTCTCTCTCTCAAAATAAACATTAAAAAAAAATACTAGAGATAAAAAAAACACTGTGACAGAAATGAAGAATGCCTTTGATGGGCTTATCAGTAGACAGGATCCAGCTGAGGAAATAATTTATAAGCTAGATGATATTTCAATAGAATCCCTGAAAACCAAAAAAACAAAAAGAACAAAGACTGAAAAGAAAAGAAAACCAAAGCAGAAAAGAGCATCCAAGGACAGCAGGACAAATACAAAAGATACAACATATCTGTAAGGAGAATACCAGAAGAAAAAGAAACAGAAGAAATATTGGAAACAATAATTGACTGAGAATTTACTTAAATTATTATCAGACACCAAACCACAGGTCTAGAAAGCTCAGAATAAACAAGCAGAATAAATGCCAACCAAATGATACCTCATTTTCAAAACACAGACAATCAAAGATTAGGGAAAACTCCTGAAAGAAGCCAGAGATAAAAAAACAAAACAAACAAACAAACAAACAAACAAACAAACAAACAGAACAAAGATCAAAATTACATCCAGTGTCTCTCCAGAAAGCAAGTAAGCAAGAAGAGGGTGTAGTGAAATATTTAAAATGTTGAGAAAAAAACACAAAACAAAAAACACCAAACTTAGAATTCTCTACCATGGAAATTATGTTGCCAATAGATCGGCTTCGCAAAAAAGAAAAAAAAAATGTTAAAAGTTGTATAGAGAGAAGGAAAATAATACAGGTCAGAAATTTGGATCTACATAAAGAAAGGAAGAGCATTGAAGAAGAAATAAATGAAGGTCAACCAGAAGCTTTTATTTTTCTTTTCTTAATTGATCTGATAACAGTTTGTTCAAAATAAGAATAACATCAGTGTATATTCTATTATGTATACGTATGTATGTCTCTTACGTATATATTACACATGCTATACATAAATGAATTATGGGTAGTGATAGACACGAGAATCTTAGCTCCAGAGAAGCTCCTTTGAAATGGCAGCATGAGCGACACCCACAGGCATAATATAAGCAGAGATCAACTCCAACAATCAACATCCACTCTACTGTCCTATAGGGAATTCAGATTTGAGGACTAGTCCAAGTTTGGGAAATGGAGAGAAAAACCAAGACTCAAACAGAAGCCTTGGAGAGAGGAATTATATTCTGTGTGAATTGGAGATATTTACTGTTACATATCCCTGCATGCATTCAAGGTCTCAGTTCATTCCTGAGAACCCGGATAGTACAGATGAGGCCAGGTGACTAGATCTCATTTCTTAAAGCTATAGTCTGAACATCAGTGATCCTGGGAGCCTATGTTCTTCCCTTGACATTAACTTTTTTAGTATGTGTTTTGCTACTATCCACAAAGTTATTAACCACAAAGATACCTCAAGTAGAATGTATATATTATGGGGAAAATGGAAGGTGGAAAGTCAAAAACAATATGATTTACATTATTAATTTTCCACACTGGCACTTTGGCACACATGGAGAATGAATAAATTAATAAAATTGGAATTTTCTAGAATTTTGCCTTTAAAGAAGAAGTAGAAAGGACACCTTACCTATAGTTATTACTAAAAAAGTCCTGCAAACTGCTGTTTGGGGTTACTTAGTAAGAAAATGTTATCAATTGAGTAACCGACATTTTGAACAAATTTTGCCAGATTATGAAGTCCAGAAATTAACACACCCTCATTGTAAATAAATGTCAACACAGAAACTCAAATAACTGAATAATTATAGTTTCAGAAAGCATAGATAGTATTGTTGTTTTGTTATAAATACACATTTTATATATTATGCAGGAAAAAAAAGGGGGGTTTTGACTTAATTTAACCTTACCTCTGCTGAATAAATCACTAATTCTTGTCAACACTACTGCTAAACTTCCTTCGAATCTTTTAATTTCTTTTGGTTTGCTCTGACATCTTTTACTGCAGACAACTATCACTGAATACCTAGAAAATAGCCTTTTAACTGCTTCCCCTACATTTAGATGTTTTTCTTTTCAAGATATTCAGTCACCATATGTATTCAGAGTCTTTATGTAAAACAAAGTTTATATATGTAAAACGTAAATCAAGTCATGTCACTCTCCTGCTGAAGCCCTACAAGTGTCGAATCACTCACTTAACTAAAAAACCCTTGAAGAGGTAAACTGCTATTTATTTTTCCAGCCTCACTACAAGTTCTGTTGATGCCTCTCCCCATTCCTTCTAATTCAATCTGTAATTCATTTGGGCATGCCACTTCCTCTGAGGCTTCTTCCATGTTTCAGCCTACAGATGAGATTGGGTTTAGCACCTCAAACCTTCACTCTCATTGATCCGTACTCCTTAATAGCAGTTTTAATGGTCTTTCCCTCACTAGCTTATAAATTTCATAAGGGCAGAGGCCATGTCTATTGTGCCTGCTTTCGAACCTCCAAGCCAACTTGTAAAGCTTTTGAATAATAGGATGAAATTTTTTATTTTTTTAATGTTTATTTTTTATTTAATTTTAAAAATTGTTTTTATGTTTATTTTTGAGAGAGAGAGGGAACAGGGGAGAGGAAAAGGGAGAGACACGGAGTCCGAAGCAGGCTCTAGGCTCTAAACTGTCAACACAGAGCCCCATGCGGGGCTCGAACTCACAAACCAGGAGATTATGACCTGAGCTGAAGCAAGCTCAGCCTGCTTGACTGGGCCACCCAAGCGCCCCTTAATGTTTATTTTTGAGAGAGACACTGTAGGGGCGGGGGAGCAGAGGGAGAGGGAGACACAGAATCTGAAGCAGGCTCCAGTCTCTGAGCTGTTGACACAGAGCCTAATGTGGGGCTCGAACCCACAAACCATGAGATTATGACCTGAGCCGAAGTCGGACGTTTAACTGACTGAGCCACCCAGGAGCACTTAGGATGAAATTTTTAAAATAGTAAATTTTTAATAAAATGTATCCTTTCGCTATGCACATATTATTCCCTCCTCTTGGAATTTTCTTTTCCTCTAATATATTTGACTGACTCTTATCCTTAAGGCTTAAACTTAAATGCTGTTTTCTCAGAGATGTTCTCTGGATCTTCAACCTAAGATGCATCCTTTTGTAATACTGTCTGTATTTTCCCAAACAGTGCATATTGTGTTTTATAATATATATTTATTTCTTTGAATATTTGGGTATGTCTGTGTCTATCACTATAAAATCCATAAAGGCAGGGGAGGTGATGATTTAGTTCATTTTCTCTCTGTTGTCCTAGTGGAGGGCTGCACACACAGCATGAAAATGGGTGCTCTGTAGACATCTATTCAGTGAATGGTGGATGGTGAATTTGTGTTTCATTTTACTGCTTTTGTTTTGTTTGGGACTTGTTTTCATTTTATGCCCTGTCTTGGCAAAAATAAATTTTGCCAGCGTTACGACAACCCACAGTTCCCAGTTGCTTCCATCGTTTCTGGTTTATGAAGCCAAATATCTGGAAAACACGGCTGCAGAAAATGCATTTTGATTTTGGCAGAATAAACACAAAGGATTTGGGGTCTACTTAATTCAACATTTAAGTCAGAGAAGTAACTCTTTCTATTTGTACTTCATTTCACTGTCAAAGTACTGTTTGAGAAGAAGACATGTTTCTTATTTTCAAAATTGTGGATATGACAGACACATGTATCATTCAACAATTTATGATATTTTTACCTTAACTTTATGAACAAACTGATTCAGGGTTACTCCTCCATTGTCTCTGTGTCTGGGAATCAAAATGTGCAAGCAGAGGTTGAAGCTTTAAATTGCTTGCATTCTATTGGCAAACTGTAAATTTTTCAGCTCATTTATGCAAAATAAAGATTACCTCAGACCTGGAAGTTAAATTAGATTAGCATTTCAGTAAGGATCAGCATGCAAGGTGAGTAATGTCTCTTTCTAACAGATTAGTAAACAATATGTACTTCTTGGATAATGATAAGTATATCATTTCTGAGGCCACCTTCAAGGAGAACAGTGCAAGAAAAACAGTTATTTCTGGCAGTTAACAAATGAATAATTTATTTATAATGATTTGGAAATTTTAGTCACATAGAACTTTTTTTAAGAACAGTAACTCTTATACATATGCATCTTGAGAAACAAGTTTTATAAAACCAGTTTTAATAATGTTCTTGCAGGAGTACAAATAGGATTTAACAATAGAAATGAATTTAAAATGCTCATCTATTATTAATACTGAATGTATAAACCCTATTAAGAGAGCAGGAATAGTTTAATAAGACACTATCCTATGGATATGGATGTGTCAATAACTCTCAAATGATTGTTATCTTTATCCATTCTTCATTAAAAATGCATGGCTATTTAATTCCTGACAAACCCAAATATGAACACTATGTTCTAGAAAAAGAGGCAAGCCTTTTAATAATAAGTTTATTTATTTTTAATATAATTTATCAGTGATACTTTTGTATCAAAATATTTGTCACCGCACTGGAAAGTTGGCTAAGAATGTATTAAAGATTTGTTGCCATTTCCCCTTAGAAGACTCTTTATATGAGATGCATTTTAAAATACTGAAGACCAACAGAGAAGTTAAGGTGGAGATATGTCTCTTAAAGTACTATTGTGTAAATAGACTCAGCCTTTACTTTTGCACTACAACAGCTTTGATTTGGAAAAGCACACTTTCATTATCCAATTATATGGCATTCTACCCTTAAAAATTTGAAGTAATGCTGTTATACTCACTGAAATATAAATGAATTTATTTATTGACTACTTACCCTGTCAAGAGAGGATAGAACTTAATGGATGTGTTCCTAGTGGTCTAGCTTAACATAACATAAAATTTGATATATAGGAACAGCAATGACAACAAAATAGGAGAATATTAAGTAAAATAACGAGCACTGGGAAAAGGGCAAGGCAACAGGGGAAGGTTAGAAGGATGTTTGTTTATACAACATGTGTAAACAATATGCAATGTTTATAAATTATATACATAATTTTTATATTACTGTTCTAAAGTGATTATATAACAATAAAGCCTTTTTAGTCCCTTAAAGCCGTATATCATAAATCACTAAGCGGTTTCCCTGTTTTGGTAACATTGTAGAAAATTTCAGATTTTTAAAGGAGTGGACTTAATGCTTTTGAATTTGTTGATTTAGGCCAACACATAATACTACACTTTTAAAAATTCATTCACTCAGTCAAAAAATATTTATTAAAAATTGCTTACATTCCATGCCTGTTGTAAGAACTGAGGATAGAGAAGTGAGGAAATAGATGTGAGTCTTGATCTGGAAAAGCCTACAGTATAAGGAGGAAAAGGCATTGAGCAAATAATAAAATACACAAAGAATTATGGCCTGTGATCATTTATCTATGGAAAATATATAGCACAATGTGAGAAATTATACCACAATACCAAATTTGTATTGTGGTTGATGGAAAGCTTGCAAAAAAAAAAAAGTGTATATAAGGTAAGACCTGAAGCCTAAATAGAAAGTGTCAACAAAGAGTCAGTGAAGGGGCAGAGGCAGTTAGAGCAAGCATCATGTGCTTCCATGTCCACAGATGATACAAGTGCTGAATGGATTCAGTGTTCTGAAAGTCCACCAAAATGGCTGGAAATAAGCAAGGGAGGTAGAACTGAGATTAAGGAAACTCCAACACGAACATGACTTGTTGGCAAAAAATTAAGGAATTTGAATTTTGCCACATGCTTATTTAGGGGGCCCATGAACACTTTCAAGTAGGAAAATAATATGCTTTTATTTCCATTTTGAGAATAAAATTTAGCTTCAGGAGAGGGGAAGGGGGAAAGGCTAGGTTGGAAAGTGAAGAGACAGGAGACTGCCAGCAGGACAGAATTATGGCTTGAATTAGAGAAGTCACAGTTGCAACAGATAAAACTACACAGATTTGAAATAGATTTTAAAGTTAAGTCAACATAACCTGGTAATTGCCAGGTGGTGGATGGAAAAAGGCACCAAAGCAACCCTCACTCTATTCTCAACACGCAGCTGAGTGGCATCACCATGTACAGACTGGGAAGTTTGAAGAAAGAGAAGATTTATGGGAAATAAAAAAAAAAAAACCTACACTTGGTATATATGTTGTCTAAAGTCCATTGAGATATATGAGTAGAAATATCTAGTACTTAACTGGAAATAGAGGAGAGTTTGGGGCTCCAGATATATTAGTTGGAGGTCATAGTTTATATGTATTTGAATGTATTAGAAAGACAATATAACCCAGAGAAGAGGTAGAGTGAAAGTGAGGGAGAATGAGAGAGACAGAGGGGGAAAAAGGAGAAAGAGAGAGAGTGGGTAAGAGAGGGAAGACATAGAAGAAGGGGAGAGGGAGGAAGGAAAGGAGAGAAAGAGAGATCTAAGGCAAGAGAGATTTTTTTGCAAAGAAGGAAGAATGGGAAAACGTGGTGAATTCTGCTTAGAGGCTAAGGAGAATGCTATTGGAAAATGCCCAAATGTCAGGGCACCTGGATGGCTCAGTCGGTTGGGTGTCTGACTTTGGCTCAAGTCATGATCTTGAGGTTGGTGAGTTTCACCCCACATGGGGATATGTGCTGACAGCTCAGAGCCTGGAGCCTGCTAAGGATTCTGTGTCTCCCTTTCTCTCTGCCCCTCCCCTGCTTGCTCTCTCTCTCTGTCTCTGTCTCTCAAAAATAAACATTAAAAGAAGATTTTTAAATGCCCAAATGTCAAGAAGAGAGTGTAAGAAAACAAGGTAAACACTTCCTTCTCTCCCAAGAATTACATATCAATTTAGATAAAAATATTTTTAAACACGTTTTAAAATGAAAGTCATACCAAAAACAAGATAAGCATCTCTCTGGGTTAAAAATGGAACGGAATCATATTCTGTAAGTAGGTCTGTACCAATAGATAAAACTTTGCTGCAAAATTGGAACATTGAGACCAGGAGGTCAACCTCACAGGTGTATTGGGAACCTTAATTTACCACAAAGCAAGAAAACTGAATTTGTGGAGTAAATCTGCGATATTGGGGATTTTTTTTAAGTTATGAAAACTCCCCATTTCCCTTAGGTTGTATAGAACTGCAAATCATACCTTTATCACACCAAAGAATGAGTAAACACTGATTAAGCTAAAATATCGTAGCTTTCTTTGAGTCTACCAGAAAACTGAGATCCCCAAACAAATATATAACCTAAAATTTAAGAAAGATGAATCTGAGAAAGATGGAAGGTAAGAATTGCCTCAACTGTGATGGAGGATAGGAAAAGTATCTGAGTGTTCTCAAAACAATTAATCAGGTGAATCACAAAGAATGCTGAAAGTCAAGTGGCCTAGTGTCAGTCTGAAATAGCTGAGATTACGCATACCTCAGTCTTTACTGCTTGACTACACAAAACAACTAACATTCTATTAAAAATTTAAGAATACACACGCAAGCAAAAGGACCCAAACCTATTATAAAAGAGACAAAGCAATAAACAGAACCAGGTTTGTAAATGACTTAGATATTGAAACTATCATATGGGACACTTTAAAATAACTGTGATAAAAATATTCAAGCGTGTTGTGGGAAAGATGTGCAACAGGTATGAATATAGAGGATTTTAGTCCAGGTTTTCTAGAGAAACAGAACCAATAGGTATATCGGTTATAATACATCCTTTTATATATAAGTATATACTAATGTTTTATATAAAACATTTTATATAAAGAGATTTATTATAAAGAATTGGCTCATGTGATTAGGGAGGCTGAAACGTCCCAAGATTTGCATTTGGTTTACTGGAGACCCAGGAGAGCCAATGGTGTAGGTTCCAGTGTTTAAAGCAAGAGAAGACAGATGTCTCAGCTCCAAAACAATCAGACAGAGAGAATGCATTCTTTCTTACTCAGAGATTTTTGTTCTACTCAAGCCTCCTCTAGGTTAGAGTAAACCATACCTCCTGGGTAGGGCCATCTGATTTACTCAGTTAATGTGAATGCTAATCTCATCCAGAAACTCCCTCACAGACACATTCAGAATAATGTTGAACCAAATAGCTGGGCACCCAGTCAATTTGACACTTAAAATTAACCATTACAGGAAATTTCAGCAGAGATGAAATAGTTCAATGGAAATGTCAGAAATAATGACAAATTGTTCGATATGAAAGAATAACTTCAATAGGAACATCAATAGACTTGAGAGAATGAAGATAAAATCATTGAGCTTAAAGTTGGGTAGTTAGAAATTACCCAAAGTAAAACACAGAGAAAGAGAGAATGAGAGGGAGGAGGGGTGGGGGTGGGGGGCGGAGTGTAAACACACACACACACACACACACACACACACACATTCAAGAGCTTTAATACAATATCAAGTGTCTAATGTATGTATAATTTCAATCCTAGAGGAAAAGACCAAGGGAAAGGGGTAGAGAAAACATTTGAAGAAATAATAGCCAGTACATTTCCTCAGATTGATTTTCTGATTGCATATATAATAAAACTTTGTTCTCTACTTAAAACTTAAATGTCTCTCTTTGCTTTCAATATTAAGTACCATTCTTTTAGCCTGACTTAAAACCTTTAGATTATCTTCATTGGTGTCTAAGTCATATTTCTTGTTGTATCCTCTCAAGCATTCAATATATGAGCATACATAAGTGTCTCAAGTTCCAGATATATACCATGTTCTCTTGCAACACCCATACTCATACGTGTGGGTTCCCAATTCTCAGAATCCCTGTCCACATCCAAGTCAACCTGACTTTAACTCATATGTCAAGGATCAAATCAAAGGTTGTTTTTATTTGAGGTCTTTCCTGACTTCCAGGTTATGTTAGTAAGTTCCCATATCACCACCAACTTGCTTTCACCACAGCATTTATAATAATCTATTGCAATTTTTCCTAATACATGTTTTTCCAAGTAGGCAGTAAATCTCCTGAGTTTGGTGAATATATTATAGTTTTCTTGTATTCCTCTGTGTAGTTCAATGACTGACTAGTGTGTGACAGATACTTGATAAATGTTCACCAAATTAATAAATGACTTATTTAATAAGATCAAAATAATGACTAATGTTTATAATAACAAAGAAAATATGACTGGCCAGCTACAGATTTCAGTCTAGTGTTTATGAATAATTATGTGTTTTTTAATTATTACTTTTAAATATTCAAACCACTTTCTAATTTATTTTCCTATGCTCAGCACATTTGTAAAGACTCATAACTTACAAAAATCTAGGCATTAAAAGTTAAGAATAACAAAAGCAATTTTACAAAGTTTAACCGTCTATAAAAACACAAGTTAGCAGTTATTGTAAATCACTAATAGAATACACAAACTTTCTCAGAGCACAATGTAACCATGCTGAAAGAGGCTGTAGATATAACTTGTAGCAAACCTTTCAAGGCAGACTCTATTAATCTTAATTTTTACTGTTGCATTTATCAGAATTAATGCATGAAAGATTATATATGTGAGCTATTTATATGATAATGAAATTGTATAAAATCTGTAGTATGCACAAATCAAACATTTATATGTGCTTTCTTTCTTGCAATGCTTATTTTGTTATATTTGTGTTTTGTAATTTATTTTCATATTCCATATTTATGAATAGGAAATTGTAATCTATATAGACTATATTCACACAAGATACTGTATTATAAAGACTTTGTTAGTCTTTTGCTGACATATGTCTCTTTCTCTATTATGAGTAAATCCTCTAAATAATGGTATATATGATTGTACTCTCAACAGACAAACTCTACATGTAATTCTAAATGAATTTGGAATTTGGTTCAGTCATCCAATAGAATATGTTTAATACAGTTAGTCATTCTGTGAATGAACATTCTGAATTAAGGAAGATCATCCTAGAAAAATATTTATCAAGTTTAAAAGGGGCTTCCCCCTTGACCCCAGGATTTGAAGGTAATGAAAATCTAGCACAGATGAAAGTTTTTTATATATATTTTGGAATGTAAAATTGATCTCTATTCATATTTTATCCTTTGACTTTCTACAGAACATTAATTTTAGCATAGCTACCCCAGGAGCACATTACTGCCCATTATGTCCTAAAGGAAATCAAAAATGAAAGGCATCAGTTTGTCTTTGTTCTGTTTTGAAGTTGAAGTTGTGAACTGGTTGTATCATCCACATTATACAAGATCTTACTTAACCATTTCTCCTTTCCTCAAACTTCTTTGTAATTTTTAAATGCCACTTATTTAAAAATTCAATATTTGAAAATGGTGCCTCATTAAGATTTGTTGGTTTGTTTTATGTCTTCCTAGAGCCTTGATTTTTCCTGCTAATCTTTGAGTAAACATTTGTAAAGTTTCTTATCTTCTATTCAACATCTTCTGTATTCTCTTACACCTTTCATTATTCATTTAAACTTAAGTCATTTTTCCTCCTTTGGACTACACATGTCATTATGCAATAAAATTTCATAAGAAATCACTTACCAAGCAATTTAGAGTTACCAGTGAGTTTTCAAAACCTGTTCAATGTGTGTTAACATACAGCACTAGTTTTTACTAAATTATTTGAATCTTGATTATGTACACATACATACATATGTGTACTGTATTAAAAGTTTATATAACTAAATACATAAGAAGTATAGCCTAACTTTTTGGAGGTGTAATTCATAATTAAAATTATGTATTTAAGAAGTACAACTTTGATCATTTGATATATGTAAACATGAAATAATCTTGACAATCAAGCTAATTAATACATGCATCACCACCTTTGCTTTCTTTTCTCTCTCTCTCTCTTTCTCTCTTTTCAGGTAACAACACTTAAGATCTACCCTCTAAACAAATTTCAAGTATATAGTACTGTATTGTTAACTATAATTAACTATAGTCACACTGGTATATATTAAATCTCCAGAATTTATTAATCTTTCATCACTCATACTTTGCACCCCTTGACCAGTATCTCCCTATTTCCCACTTCCTCCAACTTCCGGCAACCACTATTGTACACTTTCTGAGAGTTTGAACATTTTAGATTTCACTTACAAATGAGGTTATACATTATTTGTCTATCTGTGCTTATTTTATTTAACATAATGTCTACCAGATTTACCCGTGTTGCTACAAATGACAGGATTTCCTGATTTTTCATGCATGGCTGAATAATATTCCAGTGTGTGTGTGTGTGTGTGTGTGTGTGTGTGTGTGTATACCACATCTTCTTTTTTGTTTTCTCCTTATTTTCAAGTTTTTATTTAAATTCCAGTTAGTTAACATACAGTGTAATATCAATTTCATGTGTGGAATTTAGTGATTCATCACATATACAACACCCAGTGCCCCAGTGCTCATCATAACAAGTGCCTTCCTTAATACCCATTACATATATAACCCATGCCCCTGCCCAACTCCCCCTCCAGTAACCCTAAGTTTGTTCTCTATAGTTAAGAGACTGTTACCTAGTTTGCTTCTTTCTTCCTCACTATGTTCATTTGTTTTATTTTTTAAATTCCCCATATGAGTGAAATCATATAGTGTTTGTCTTTCTCTGACTCACTTATTTCAGTTAGCCTAATAGTCTTTTTTATTTTTTGAAAGAGCATGAGCAGGGGAGGGGCAGAAAAAGAGGGAGAGAGAGAATCTTAAACAGGCTCCACACCCAGCTCCACACCCAAGCCTGACACAGAGCTTGATCTCACAACCATGAGATCATGACCCGTTGAAATCAAGAGTCAGTCACTCAACCAACTGATCTACCCAGGTGCCCCAGAATAATACTCTTTAGCTCCATCTATGTCATTGTAAATGCAAGATTCCATTCTTTCTATGGCTGAGTAATATTCCTGTGTGTGTGTGTGTGTGTGTGTTTGTGTGTGTGTGTGTGTGTGTTAGCCATTCAGCAACTGATGGACATTTGGGATCTTTCCATAACTTGGCTATTGACAATGCTGCTATAAACATCAGAATTCATGGATCCCTTCAAATCAGCATTTTTGTATCCTTGGGTAAATACCTAGTAATGCAATTACTGGATCATAAGATAGTTCTATTTTTAACTTTTTGAGGAGCCTCTATACTATTTTCCAGAGTGGCTGTGCCAATTTGCATTTTAATCAATAGTGCATAAGGGTTCCACTTTCTTTAAATCTTCACCAACCCTGCTGTTTCCTGTGTTAATTGTAGCCATTCTGACTGGTGTAAGGTGGTATCTAATTGTAGTTTTGATTTAAATTTCCCTATGGTAAGTGATGTTGAGGACCTTTTCATGTGTGTAAGCCATCTGGAAGTCTTCCTTAGAAAAATGTCCATTCATGTCTTCTGCTCATTTTTTAACTGGATTATTTGTTTTTGGGGTGTTCAGTTTTATAAATTATTTATTTATTCTGGATACTAACGCTTTATCAGATAGGTAATTTGCAAATATTTTCTCCCATTCAGTTGTTTGTTTTTAGTTTTGTTGTTTCCTTCATTGTGCAGGTTTTTATTTTGATTTAATCCCAATAGTTTACTTTTGCTTTTGTTTCCCTTGCCTTAGGAAACCTATCTAGTAAGAAGATGTTATGGCTGAGGTCAAAGACGTCACTTGCCATGTTCTGTTCTAGAATTTTGATGGTTTCCTGTCTACATTTAGGTCTTTCATCCATCTGAATTTATTTTTGTGTATGGTATAGGAAAGTCGTCCAGTTTTCCCAACACCATTTGTTGAAGAGACTGTCTTTTTTCCATTGGATATTCTTTCCTGCTTTGTTGAAATATAGTAATGGGTTTATTTCTGGGTTTTCTATTCTGTTCCATTGATCTAGATGTCTGTTTTTGTGTGAGTATACCACATTTTCTTTATCTGTTCATCTGTCAGTAGACACTTAGGTTGTTTCTATCTTCTGGTTATTATGAATAATACTGAAATAAACATGAGAGTGCAGATATCTCTTTGAGAAACTGATTTCATTCCCTTTGGATATATACCTGGATGTGAAATTCCTAAAACATAAGGTAGTTGTATTTTTAACATTTTGAGGAGCTGCCATACTATTTCCCATAATGGCTGTACCAATTTATATTCCCACCAGTAGCGTACAAGTGTTCCTTTTCTCCACATCCTCACCAACACTTGTTATCTATTGTCTCTTTGGTAATAGCATTCGAATGGGTATGAGGTGATATCTCATTATAGTGGTGATTTGTGTGTGTGTAATATATATATATATATATGTATATATATATATACATATATATATATCAGATATATATATATATATATACATATATATATATATATATATACATATATATATGTATATATCAGATATCTCTAATATACTTACTGGCCATTTTCATGTCTTCTTGGAGATACATTTAATCAGGTCCTTTGCCCACTTTTTAATCAGGTTGTTATTTTTCTAAGGCATTATAGGAGTTCTTTATATATTTTGGATATTAACCTCTTATCAGAGACATGATTTGCACACATTTTCTCCCATTTCATAGGCTGCTTTTTTATTTTGTTGATTGCTTCCTTTGTTATGCAGAGCTTTTTAATTGATGCAATCTGATTTGTTTATTTTTGCATTTGCTACCTGTATTTTCAGTGTCATATCCATGAAATCATTGCTAAGACCAGTGTCAAGATTTTTCCCTACATTTTCTTCTGCTCTTTATTGTATCTGGTCTTATGTTTAAATATTTAGTCCACTTAGAATTGATTTTTATTTTTCTGCTTTGTGCATTTTTGGCACCCTTGTTGAAGATCAGTTGACCAAATATGCATAGATTTACTTCTGGGCTCTTTATAGTATTGATCTATATATTAGGTTTTGTTGTTGTTGTTATTGTTGTTTTTAGAGATCCAAATACAAAATGTTCTATCCATTGGCAGCAGCTTGATTGTCATACATGTCCTGTGTAACACCTCTAAACCCCTCTCCTTGTCAAAGCAACACAGAGGTGTTCCTGTTAAATCACAATGCACATGATGTTGTCTTGGTAACAAAGTATTAGGACACAAAACAATTTAGATATAGATTAATTCTGAGTCTCAGAATTGATTTTTCCATTTCTCTTTTAGTCTATTTGTCTGCTTTTATGCCAGTACCACCTTGCTTTGATTACTGTAGTTGTGGAATATACTTTTTAAATCAGGAAGTATGATGCCTCTACCTTTGTTGTTCTTGCTTAAGATTGCTTTGACTATTTGGTATCTTTTGTGGTTCCACACAAATTTTCAAATTGCGTTTTCTATTTCTGCCAAGAATACCATTGGGATATTGATAGGCATTGTATTGAATCTGTAGATCATTTTGGGTAGTTTGAACATTCTTGTAATACTGAGTCTTCCAATCCATGAACACAAGCTATCTTGTCATTCATTTGTTTTTTTAAATTTCTTTCATCAGTGATTTATAATGTCGATATACAAATCTTTTACCTCTTTGGTTATGTTTATACCAGAATATTTTATCCTTTTTATTGCTCTTCATTTCTTAATTTCTATTTTTTTTCGATAATTCATTCTTTGTGCATAAACATGTAACACATTTTGCTGTGTTAATTTTATAGCTTGCAACTTTACTGAATTGGTTTATTAGTTGTAACAAA
This sequence comes from Acinonyx jubatus, assembly GCF_027475565.1. Lineage (NCBI taxonomy): Eukaryota > Metazoa > Chordata > Mammalia > Carnivora > Felidae > Acinonyx > Acinonyx jubatus. Next base: position 33,040,120 of record NC_069380.1, on the reverse strand, counting down.
TTTTTGTTGAGTCTTGAGGATTTTCTACATATTTGATCATGTCTCTGCAAACAGATCATTTTACTTCCTTCTGATTAGAATGCCTCTTATTTATTTTTCTTGTCTAATTTCCTGGCTAGGATTTCTAGTACTATGTTGACAAGAAGTTGTTAGAGTGCGATTCCTTGCCATGTACTAGATCTTAAAGGTAAAGCTTCCAGTTTTTGGTTCTTGTTTCATTGATAATGATGTTACCTAGGGGTTTTTCGTACATGAACTTTATTGTTTTGAGGCAAGTTCCTTCTGCCCTATTTTGTTGAGAAATTATTTTTAAATCTTTAATTTATTTTGGGAGGGAGAGATAAAGCATGAGTGGGGGAGGGGAAGAAAGAGAGGGGCACAAAGGGTCTAAAGTGGGCTTTCTGCTGGCAGCAGAAAGCCTGATGCAGGGCTCAAACTCACGAACCGTAAGATCATGACCTGAGTCAAAGTCAGCTGCATAAGTGACTAAGCCACCCAGGTGTCCTGAGAATTTTAATTATGAATGGGTGTCAAACTTTGTCATATACTTTCTGTTCATCTATGATCGTGTGGTTTTAAAATTTTGTTGGTGTATTTTATTACATCGATTGATTCATGTATGTTGACCATTCTTTCATCCCTTGGATAAATCCCATTTGATTTTGGTGTATGATTGTCTTAATGTGCTACTGAATTCAGTTTGATACCTCATTTTAACCAGGTACCTTTGCAAAGACCCTATTTTCTATTTCTGATTTTCAGGTGGTCATGAATTTTCGGAGACACTAGTCAACCCAGTACACTATCCAATCCATTTTCTGATTTTACTGACACCAGCATTGTTTGTGTGGGATTTTCCTTATTTTTAGTAATATATGACTTTATACTACATGATATTTAAAAAAAGAAAGAAAGAAATTTGACCTGCTGAATTTAGATCAACTATGAATCAAGCACAACTACTTTTTAAGTTGATGCTAAATTATTGATCATGAAAAATAGCTGTACTCTTATGGTTTCAGTCACTTCTACTTGTTTATTTGAATTTATTACTATTTCTTTTTATTTTTAAATATAGTTAAATGTGTTCCTAAAGCGAAAGCTCCTGTATTTCAGTGGATTTTACTCTGTTTTTATTTTCTGATTTTTATGGTATATGCCTTTATCTATCTAACATTTTAAACCTTATGTCCCCTTATTTAATGGCAACTATCCCAATTCCTTACATATCTCATTAGATAATAGATATTGTGATATACAACATTCTGCACTTTCTAAGTAAGTAAAAAATGTTAAAGCTTATTACAAAGTGAGGTAAAAGAACAAGCTCCTCTTTCTTTTAGGCAAATGACAAGATGTCAGTGTGTGGTAGGATATAATGATCTTGGCATATGTTCGTCTCCCTGATATATATAAACACTAGCCTCATTTGTGTCTTGCCTTGGGTAATTTTGAGTATTTTAAATGTTAAGTCACAGATACAAGTATGGACTAGGAAATACTAGTTTACACATTAAAACATGATTTTAGATGTAAGTTTGCACATATTTATTAGTAAATAAGTCTCAAGTTACTATGATCATTCAGTTTAAATTGTGATTAAATACTCTTGTGTGGTTAGGTGAGTATTAAAAGGGGGATATAACAAACCTAGAGGTGAATAATAAATATACCAGAGATAAAAATACAAGGATTTGCTATACAAACTTCTAAAAAATGCCCATTTTTTAGAGAGCCAATAGATAGCATATCTATATAAAAAAATATCTATAGAAAGCATGAGATCCCTACTAGACCCACTGAACAAAGTACGTGGGACCATTGTGATGGTAGTGCTTGAACATGACCTGATGTTCTTTAATATCTTCCCTAGATAAGTAGTAAGTGGAGGATGGTATAAGCAGGTATCTATATATGATTATGAAAGAGAATAGAATATGTAACGTTTCTTAACTAAAGGAAAACTTGTCCCTCTGTGATAAAATAGACTATCTTAACATGTGTAGCAAAAGAGTATGGGAGCAGTAGAGAATCTAAAATTCATATGCTTTCAATTATTACCATATGCTGACAGTTATAAATGATGTCAATTATAATATATCCCTCCCCTTCTACTCCATCCCTCCCATAATCCTGCTATCCCTTGCACCACTGCCAAGAAGTACTTCTCATGAAAGATCCACTGCTTCCTTACTTGAGGTGATCTGTTATTCTGTAAATCCCCCTCCATAGTAAGTTCTTTATGTAAAGGAGGCAAACACATAGAACATAGAAGTGGGAGGTAGGGAATTAATGAGATGGGTAGGGGAGCTAAGGAAGAAATGGAAGACTTATTGTATTTTGTGTTTGACTGCTAATCTATATATTTCCCCCTGAATTAGGATCTATAATGTAAATAAAAAGTTCCTAATATTATGCAGGTCATGGAGAAATCTAGCAATGGAAACTAATGTTGAGGACTATAAATTGTCTCTATTCTTAGTTGTATTTTGAGCAAATAATTAGAAGTATATCTATTGAGTTTAGTGTCTAACAATCCAATGTCTACCTTGGCTCTTTGTTTCAAAACTTTATTTAAATTCTAGTTAGTTAACATGTAGTGTAATATTGGTTTCAGGAGTAGAATTTAGTGATTCATCACTTACATATAACACCCAGTGCTCATTATAACAAATGTTCTCCTAATACCCATCCCCCATTTAGCCCATCCCCCACCCACATCCCTCCATCCATCCTCAGTTTAAGACTCTTAGTTAAGAGTCTCTGTTAAGAGTCTCTTATGGTTTGCTTTCCTCTCTCTCTTTTTTCCTTCCTTCCCATATGTTCATCTGTTTTATTTTTTAAATTCCACATATGAGTGAAATCTCCTTGGCTCTTCCTTCCATTCCTTCCATCCTTCTTTTCTTTCTTCCACTAGTGTCCATTTGATGATAGCTGGGCACTGTTTAGGTACTAGGGTTATAGTATTAAGCGAAACAGGTACTATTCTAATTCACATTATGTTTATAATTTGGAAATAATACTCTACTTAGGAAAGCATTAATTTGCAGCAAATAAAACCTTATCAGAATAGAAAAATTATAAAGTAAAATGTATGTAATTGTTTGAAAATATAAGACATAAAATAAATGAATAAATATAATTACAGACATTTTATTGTTATATAATTGCTTGAGTCAGTTACACAATAGATATACTAATTTAAATGCATTTAAATGATTGTAACTTGTTTGCAAAATTTAAAAATGCAACTAACCAGAGGAGCCTGGGTAGTTCAGTCAGTAAACACAAAAAACAAAAACAAAAACAAATCCCAAACAAACAAAACTTAACAAATTGCTCTTTAACCTGTCCAAAACATGGTGCTCCAGGAACTCAGCTTGACAGTTAAGAGAAACTCTATAGTGGTGATACTCTCAATTATGCCACAAGGGAGTGAAACTTTAAATAATAAATTAACACTTATTGCACTTCTTTTTTTTAATTTTATTTATTGTAGTAAGAAAAATTAAATGAGATTTATCTTAACAAAATTTTAAGTATACAATATATTATTAACTATAGGCCTAATGTTGTACAGCAGATCTCTAGAATTTATTGGTGCTACATAACTGGTACTTTATATTCAATGAATAGTAACTCCTCATTCTCCCTATTCCAGCCCCTGGTAACTACCATTCTATTCTCTGCTTCTATGAGTGATATTACTTTAGATACCCTATATAAGTGGAGTAGTATAGTATTTGTCATTCTGTGACTGGCTTATTTCACATATCATAATGTGCTCCAGATTCATCCATGTTATTGCATGTTGCAGAATTTCTTTTTTAAGGCTGCATCATATTCTCTCTTATGTATGTGACACATTTTTTTCATCTATCCTTCTGTTGATGGACATTTAATGGATAGCCTTGAATTGATGGAACCTGTTTCCACCAGCTGGTTATTGGGGAAAATGCTGCAGTGTATTTTGGGAGTGAAGATCCTGATTTTAATTGTTTTTGGAAAAATACCCAGAAGTGGGATTGTTGGATCATAATGTAGTTCTGTTTTTAAATTTTGAAGAAACTCTGTACTGTTGTCTATAGTGGCTATGCCATTCTACACTCTTACCAACAGTGTATAGAATTGCTGCTTTCTCCACATCCTTAGGAACACTTGCTATATTGGCCTACTTTGGTAATATCCATCCTGACAGGTATGAGGTGATACTGTGCTTTTGATTTGCATTTTTCTGATGATTAGTGATATGAAATGTTTTCTCATGTATCTGTTGGCCATTTGAAATGATTTTCCAAGTCCTTTGTCCATTTTTAATCAGGTTGTTATTTTGATACTGATATAGGAATTCCTTATATATTTTAGATACTAATCCATCAGATACAAGGATTACAAATATATTCTCCCAATCTGAAGGTGGCCTTTTTATTCTGTTATTTCTTTCTGTGTGTAAGATTTTTAGTTTGATATTATAGTCTCAATTTCTTATTTTTGTTTTTGCAATCTACAAGTTCAATGCAATTGCTATCAAAATCCTAATTGCATTCTTTAAAGAAATAGAAAAAAAATCCTAAAATTTATATGGAATCTCAGAGGACACCCCAAATAGTTGAAAAATAAGAAAGAAAAAGCTAAAGCACCACACTTCCTAATTTCAAAATATATTACAAAGCTCCAGTAATTTAAATAGTATGCTACTGGACATGAAGATAGTATATAGAGTAATGGAACAGAATAGAGACTCCAGAAATAAAGCCTCACATACATAGTCAACTGATATTTGAAACTCGTCTCAAAAATCCACACTGGGGGGAAAGATACTCTCTTTAGTGGTGTGAACACTAGATATTCATATATTAAAGAATGAATTTGGGCCTTTTTTACACCATGCACAAGACTCAACTCAAAATGGATTAAATACTTAAATGTAAGACTTGAAACTATAACTATCCTAGAAGAAAACACAGTGAAAAATCTTCATAACATTGGCTTTGGCATTGATTTCTCAACAGTGACACCAAAAACAGGCAACTGCATTTCTTCTTAAATCACAATTAGAAGATTTTAATTATGTGACTAAAATTGTTTTTAGGAAACATGACATAATATTTAGTGTGCTCTTCTGTTGATATTATTACTGCCCATTGATATTTTCAAATATATTATGTGCTTTATATTAAAGAAATTATGATACTCAATATCACAAATTGTCAAAAAAGGAAGGTCAATACCAAATTTATCAGAATCCAGTTTTAAAATACATAATAATATATATAAATTAATGAGATAAATATGTAACTTAAACTCTCCTTCATTTTGTATAGCAGAGAACAAATTATGATCCAGCATAAAAAATTATTGACAATCCTATGAGATACAATTATATGCATTGTTTCAATTTTCTGAATATTTGATGACTAAAGATTCAGTTATTTTGTTTCCAGACATCTATTAATGCCATTTTAAGTTACTTCAAAATATAAAATACAGAAAGAAAGAAAGAAAGAAAGAAAGAAAGAAAGAAAGAAAGAAAGAAAGAAAAAACAGGCATTCTGTCTTTCAGAATGTTCCAATATGAATAGACGTGAACATTGTATTGTAACAATAACAATATTGTATTACTCAGCTTTATTTCATTAACAAAACAAAATCTCAGTGTATCGCAAAAGAACATTTATTTCCAGATTACATTACTTATTAGTGGTTGAAAATGAATTGAAATTGTTCCGTATTTTCTTCTCCTTCTGATACTGACTCTGAAGACTAAGCCCTTTTTGTGGAAAATGTTCTTGATGGCATGTGAAAAGAACATGAAGTAAGAAACATGGGTTCTTTTTAAAGCCTCAGCTCAAAATTGGTACATTGTCACTTCTCATATTGATCCATGAAAGTCATAAGACCAGGCCTGAAACTGAGGTGGGGAAATATTTTCTGCCTGCACATGACAATGGGAGGAGATGCTTGATCTGTGAACAGAGAAGGAACGCATTGGAATACTAATATCATCTATCATACTTTTGTTTTTAATTTCCTTTTACTATTAGAGTAAGAGATCTTTGAAAACAAGAATGACCATTAACTAACCTAAAACCCTCTCTTTTGATAGCATTTTTTGAAATACATTTGAACAGGAGATATTTGTAAGTTAAATTGAAAGGTGAAAGTACTTACATAAATCAGCCACAAGGTCAATCTCTGCCTAATTCTTTTATTGTTATTACTATTTCTACTTATCTTTTGATACTGAACATAAAGGAAAGAGAAAGCAACCAGAGTCTGATGCTCTGGGACAATTTCGTATTTTTCCAAACAATATAAGACCATATATTCAAAATTGGTGGACACAATAATGTTCTCTCCATGTGATCAGAAGAGTAGACATTTTTAGGGGTGCAATTTCTAGAAGCTCTACATCTTGTTGCCAGAGTTCAGAGGAGCAAAGATTGAAATTAGGGATTCTTAGTGGTCCCAGGAGGTAAAAATTGTTGTAATTGAGATTCACACTGAGAATATAAAGAACATTAAAATGCCATTAACTTCAAATACTCGCACTCTGATAATACATTAAATCTAATTATTATGATATTATAGAAATATGTAGTATCCAAATGTTCTTTAAGCTATTTACAAAAGTGAATATAAAAGTGTATTTGGCATCAGAGAACATGTTAACTTAATTGTAGGAAAAAAAAATTCCACCGACTCCATGTAGAGAAAATTCAACACAACGTGTATTTGAATCTATGTCCACTTTTCTCATGAATAGCAGAGTGAATTCAATTCACTGCAAGTGAATGGCTTTTAAATAAACTTGTTTCACAGGACTACAAGCTGAAATAGAAGTAAGAGAGAACAAAGAATAGTATACCTCACTTACTGATTTTTTTTTATTGTCTTTGATAAATTGTCATTGTTTTTTGTTTTGTTTTGTTTTGTTTTTTCTTCTGTCTCTCTCTTTATAAATTGCCTTTTGACTGGCATTGCTTTGATATCCTGGACAACTGTTGCCAAATGTGCCCAAAGCAAAATTTTTCTAAATGCCAATTGAATTTTTAATGTCTTTTTTTTTTGTGTTAACATTGTTAAAATCACTAGATGACTTTCTAAGCAATCATTCCAGTGGGCTATAGCTATTTGCCCTGCGAAACAATCTGAATGAGCAAAGATCTCTCTGGTTTCATAATAATTTAAAACAAGTAGGCATTTTAAAGGTAAATATGTTATGATCGTGCTTAAAACTAGATATGAAGCATAAAACTAAATATTTAATTGCATAAAACTCCATCAACTAGAAGGTACTATGTGCTCACATTGGAGTGCTGTCTCTGTCTTTCAATCTTTCTGTGAAAAGCCAAACTATCAATGAGTGAAAGAAAGATCCCCTAATAACACATGTGCAAGCCTTGATATATTTTGTGTATACATATTAAGGAGAGACTAATTTAGAAGCAAACAAAAAAGTGGACCTGTGGCATTTATTAATTTAATTATAAACATGAACTTACGATATCTCCCCAAATCATAATTAGACTCACAATATAAAATGGCTAATTCATATCTCCTATCTAGAAATTGCTAAAGCTTCATTGTCCCTATAAAGTGTATATGTAAAATAATTTTTATTTATTAAAAATTTTTTTAAATATTGGTTTATTTTTAAGAAAGACAGAGCACGAGCCAGGGAGTGGGCAGACAGAGAGGGAGACACAGAATCTGAAGCAGGCTCCAGGCTCTGAGCTGTCAGCATAGAGCCTGATGTGGGGCTTGAACTCACAAACCATGATATCATGATCTGAGCCAAAGTCGGACACTTAACTGAGTCACCCAGGTGTCCCCGCGAAAGAATTTTTAAAAAATTGTTTCAACATTCAAAAAGCCTGACTTTTTTTTGCCATTTGTGCAGATCACTGGAATAAAACTGCATTATAAGACAATTTAAATATGAATGTATTTTTGTTATTTAAATAGGATAGTTCTGGATATAATTTTTATTTTTACTTGTTTTTATTGTCGTTATTTTTTAAAAAAAATTATCTTAATTCCAGTGTAGTTAACAAAGTTATAGTGGTCACAGGTGTATGATATAGTGATTCATCAATTGCATCAAGTGCTCATTGAGATAAGTGTACTATTAATCCCCTTCACCTATTTTACCCATACTGCCATTGGTAACCATCTGTTCTCTATAGTCAAGAGTCTGTTTCTTGGTTTTTATATTTTTCTTTTTTTCCTTTGTTTCTTAAATTACACATTTGAGTGAAACCATATATTTGTCTTTCTCTGATTGGCTTATTTTGCTTACCATTGTATTCTATATCCATCTTGCAAATGGAAAGATTTTATTCTTTGTTATGGCTGAATAGTATTCCATTATATAAATATACATTTCTTTATTTAGCTATTGATGAACACTCAGGCTGCTTCCATAATTTGACTATTGTCAATAATGCTTCAATAAACATAGGGGTGCATATATTCCTTTGAATTAGGGTTTTTGTATTCCTTGGGCAAATACCCAAAAGTGAGAGTACTAGCTCATATGGTAGTTTTATTTTTAATATTTTGAGGACCTCCCTACCGTCTTCCACAGTGGCTGCACCAGTCTGCATTCCCACCATCACTGCACAAAGGTTCTTTTCTCTACATTCTTACCAACACTTGTTTTGTCAGTTTTCGATTTTAGTCATTCTGACAGGTGAGGTGATATCTGATTGGGGTATTGATTTACATTTCCCTGATGATGAGTGATGTTGAGCATCTTTTCATGTGTCTGTTTTCCATCTGTATGTCTTCTTTCAAAAAATGTCTGTTCATGTCTTCTGCCCATTTTTTAGGTGGATAATTTATTTATTTTAGGTGTTGAGTTGTGTAAGATCTTTATATATTTTGGATACTAAGCCTTTATCAGATATGCCATTTGCAAATATTTTCTTCTATTCTATAGGTCTTCCTTTAGTTTTCTTGACTGTTTCCTTTGCCATGTAGAAACTTTTTATTTTGATGTTATCCTAACAGTTTATGTTTGCTTTTACTTTCCTTGCTTTAGGAGACATATCTAGAAAGATATTGCTGTGGCTGATGTCAAAGAAATTACTGCCTGTGTTCTCTTTCAGCATTTTTCTGGTTTCAGGTCACACATTTAGGTCATTAATCTATTTTGAGTTTATATTTGTGTATGGTATAACAAAGTGTTCCGCTTTCATTCTTTTGCATGTAGCTGTCCAGTTTTGTTGAAGACACTATAATTTCCATTGCATATTCTTTCCTCCTTTGTTGAAGATTAAATGACCATAAGCTTGTGGATTATTTCTAGGCTTTCTATTCTGTTCCACTGACCTGTGTCTATTTTTGTTCCAGTAATATATTGTTTAGATTACTACAGCTTTGTAGTAGTCTGGATGTAGATGTCTAGAATTGTGATATCTCCAATTTTGTTTTTCCTTTCCAAGATTGCTTTGACTATTCAGAGTCTTTTCTGGTTCAATACAAGTTTTAGGAATATTTGTTTTAGTTCTGTGAAAAATAATTTTGGTATTTTTGATAGTCATTACATCTAATCTGTAGACTGCATTCAGTAGTGTGGACATTGCACCAATATTTCTTCTTCCAATCTATGAGCATGGAATATCTTTCCATTTGTACTGTCTTCAATTTCTTTTGTTGATGTTTTATACTTTTCCAGAGTACAGGTCTTTTACCTACTTCATTAAGTTTATTTCTAGATATTTTATGACTTTTGGTATAATTTTAAATGGAATATTTTTCTTAATTTCTCTTTCTGCTGCTTCATTATTAGTGTATAGAAATACACTGTACATTGATTTTGTATCCTGTGACCTTACTGATTTAATTTATCAGTTCTAGCAGTTGTTTGGTGGAGTCTTTAGGGTTTTCTTTATATTGTATCACATCATCTGCAGATAATGACAGTTTTACTTCTTCCTTACTAATGTTGATGCCTTTATGACTTTTTCTTGTCTAATTCCTGTGGCTAGGACATATGGTACTATGTTGAATAAAAGTGGTGAGAGAGGACATCCATGTCTTATTCCTGACCTTAGGTAAAAAGCTCTCAGTTTTTTCCCATTGAGTATGATGTTAACTGTGGGTTTTTCATGATGGCCTTTATCATGATGGTAAGGTAGGTTCCCTCTAACTCCACTTTGTTGAGAGTTTTTATCATGAATGGATGTTGTATTTTGTCAAATATTCTTTCTGCATCTATTGAAATGATTGTATGGTTTCCAACCTATTATTGATACAATGTATTATGTTGATTGATTTGAGAATAATGAACCACTCTTGCAGCCCAGGAATAAATCCCACTTGATTGTGGTGAATGATTTTTTTTAATTGTTGGGTTCAATTTGTTAATATTTTGGTGAGGATTTGTGCATCTGTGTTCATCAGAGACATTGGCATGTAGTTTTCTTTCCTGTGCATCTTTATTTGGTTTCGGTAGCAGGGTAATGGTGGCCTCATAGAATGAATTGGGAAGTTTTCCTTCCTCTTCTAATTTTGGAATAATTTGAGAAGAATGGGTATTAAGTCTTCTTTAAATATTTGATATAATTCATCTGTGAAAGCATCTGGTCCTGGAATTGTGTTTATTGGGAGTTTTTTTTGATTACTGATTCAATTTCACTGATGGTCATAAGTCTGTTCAACTTGTCTATTTCTTCTTTCTTCAGTTTTGGTAGATGATGTGTTTCTCGGAATTTATCCATTTCTTCTAGGTTGTCCATTTTTTGGCATATAATTTTTCATAGTATTCTCTTACAGTCCTTTGTATTTCTGTGGTGTCAATTGTTATTTCTCTTCTTTCATTTCTGATTTTATTTATTCAAGTCCTCCCTCTCCCTCCACCACCCTCTGTCTCTTTGTGTGTCTGGCTATAGGTTTATCAATATTGTTGAGCTTTTCAAAGAACTAGTTTCTGGTTTCATTTATCTGCTCTATTTTTTTTAGTTTCTATTTCTCTAACCTTTATTATTTCCTCCCTTCACTGGTTTGGGTTTTGTTTGTTCTTTTTCCTTTAGCTAATTTAGCTGTAAGGTTAGGTTGTTTTTGTTTTGTTGTTTCATTTTTTTGCTTCTTGAGGCAGACCTATATTGCTATAATCCACACTTTTAGAACCACTTCTACTACACTCCAGAGATTTTGGACTGTTGTGTTTTCATTTTTTTCTATGTATTTTTTTTTCTTTCTTCTTTGATTTCCTGGTTGGCCCATTTATTGTTTAGTAACATGTTATTTAACCTCCATGTATTTGTGTTATTTTTAGATTTCTTCTTGCAGTTGATTTCTGGTTTCATAGTGTTGGGGTCAGAAAAGATGTATGATACAACTTCCATCTTTTTGAATTTGTTGAGAATTGTTTTGTGGCCTAACATGTGATCTGTTCTGGAGAATGTCCCACGTACACTTGAATGTGCACTTGAAATGAATGTATTATTATGCTGTTTTAGGATGGGATATTCTGAATATACTTGTTAGATCCATTTTGTCTAATGGGTCATTTAAAGCCATTCTTTCCTGGTTTATTTTGTTTTTGAATGATCTATGCATTGATGCAAGTAGGATGTTTAAGTCCCCTGCTATTACTGTATTACTATTGATTACTCCCTTTATATTTGTTAATAGTTGTCTTGTGTATTTGGGTGCCTCCATGTTTGGTTCATAAATGTTTACAATTATTACATCTTGTTGGATTATTCCACTCATGATTTTGTAGTGTCCTTTTGTTACAGTCTTTGTTTTAAAGTCTATTTTGTCTGATATGTATATTGCTACCACAGCTTTATTTGCACTTCCATTTGCATGGTAAATCTTTCTCTGTGCCTTCACTTTCAACCTTCATGTGTTGTTAGGTCTGAAATGAGTTTCTCGTTGGCAGCATAGAGATGGGTTTTCCTTTTTTATCCATTCTATCACCCTTTGTCTTTTAACTGAAGCCTTAGTCCATTTACATTCAAAGTAATTATGAATAGATATGGACTTATTGCCATTTTCTTACTTGTTTTACAGTTGTTTTTTGTACTTGTTCTTTGTTCCTTTCTTTTTTTCTCTTCTGTCACAGTTTGCTGGCTTTCTTTAGTGATATGCACAAGAGAAAGAAATCCAAGTATATCTATTACTTGTTTTTGATATGTCATTACTATTTTTATATTTAACACATGCATGTAACAGTGTGTATGAAGTTGATGGTTGCTTAAGTTTGAACCCATTCTAACAGCACTAAAGTGGGGCGCCTGGGTGGCTCAGTCGGCTAAGCGTCCGACTTCAGCTCAGGTCACGATCTCGCAGTTCGTGGGTTCGAGCCCTGCGACGGGCTCTGTGCTGACAGCTAGAACCTGGAGCCTGTTTCGGATTCTGCGTCTCCCTCTCTCTCTGCCCCTCCCCCATTCATGCTCTATCTCTCTCTGTCTCAAAAATAAATAAACGTTAAAAAAATAAAAAAATAAAATAAAAGCACTATAGTATTACTCTTCTTCTACCCACACGTTAGTATATGGGGTCATACCTTACATCCTTTTATTTTGTGAATCCTTTGAGTTTTGTAGATATATGTAATGTTACTGTTTTTGTGCTTCCTACTTTTCTTACTCTTGTTTATGGTCTTTCCTTTCCGTTCAGAGAGTCCCCTTTAATGTTTCTTGTAAAGCTGGGTTAGTGGTCATTAATTGCTCTAATTTTTGTTTGGGAAACTCTTTCTCTCTCTTTCTATTCTCAATTATAGCCTTGCTGGATAGAGTATTCTAGGCTGAAGATTTTTTTTCTTTCAGCACTTTTAATATATCCTGTCACTCTGACCTAAAAAGTTACTGCTGAAAAATCAGCTGGTAGTTATATACAAGGGAAACCCTGTAAGACTATCTCATTTTTCTTGCTGGTTTTCAATTTTTCTCTTCATCTCATTATCATGACATTTTCATTACTATGTGTCTTGATGTGGACTTGATTGGGTTGATTTTATTGGGGGCTGTGCTTCCTGAATCTGAATTTCTGTTTCCTTTTCCAGATTTGGGAAACTTTGAGCCATTATTTCTTCAAATTAATTTTCTTCTTCATTTTTGCTCTCTTCTTCTGGGATCCTTATAATGTGAATGTTATTATGCTTTATTGTGTCCATGACTTCCCTTAATCTATTCTCATACTTTGTTATTCTTTTTTTTTTCCTTTTTCCTGTTCAGCTTGATTTCTTTCTCTTACTCTGTCCTCCAGGTCATTGATCCATTCTTCTGCTTCCTCTAGTCCATTATTTATTTCCCTCCAGTATATTTTTAATTTTAGTTGTTGAGTTCTTTACCTATGCTTGGTTCTTTACCTCTTTGTTGAGGGTCTCACTTAGCTCCTCCACTCTTCTTCCAAGTCCAGTGAGTATCTTTATGACCATTACTTTAAATTCTCTATCAGGCATATTACTCATTTCCATTCTGTTCACTTCTCTTGCTGTGATTTTGTCCTGTTCTTTCATTTGGCATATATTCCTATATCTTCTCATTTTGTCTTACTCTTTGTGTCTATGTGTTAGGAAACTCAACTATATCTTTTGCTCTTGGAAGTAGTGGCCTTATGCAGAAGAGGTCCTTTTGCTCTGCAGTGCAATGTCCCCTATTCAACAGAACCTGGCACTTGAGGGATGTCTCTGAGGTATGTTGTGTGTCCCCTACAGTTGGGGCTAACCTCTGTTTGTCTTTGGTCCAGTCATGTCCAATAACTCTCTGCCTGTTGTGGGCAGGGTTTTGTCCCTGTATTATTAATGGGCTAGTCTGGGCCACGTTGGGCTTGAAGTAGGACAGATCAGGTAATTACTATAGTTGTGGTCACATAGAACTGCAAGGTACTCTCCCTGTGTTGTTCCCTGAGAATCTTCCATTAGGGGGTGGGGCATGCAGTCATATAGATGCCTGCCCCCAGCCTATTCCTGAGCCATAGTCAGCTGCTGTGTGTGGTTATTTTCCTTTCTCCCCAGGGCAATGGAGTCACTTCAAAGTGGTGCTGGCCCATATTAGGGCTGCTTGCACACTGCCAAGCTTATGGCATCACTTTGAATGGACTACTGCCAAAAGCAGGATGTCAGGGGCAGTCAGCAAGAGAGGGCAGGTTTAGGTACATAGTGTTAGCAAGGTTTGTGCTGTTCTGCTTGTGGGAGGGGATCTGTAGCACCTTTAGAGAACTCCTGCTGAGGGGCAGTTTAGAGAGGGAGGGTCTGCAGAAGAGCACATGGACAGGGCACACTGTTAGCCAGCCAAGTGGACATTCTTTATACTGGTTCCCACAGGTGTCCACATATCAAGGCTGGGGAATCAGGGAGGGAAATGTCACTCATCCACTCTTCTTCTCTTGAAGATCCCTGCCCTTGCAGCATTAGTCCTGCCATTAGTAAGTAAATCTCTTTCCCATATGCCTCAGGCATTTTTCAAATTACTGCTTTGTGGTAGACTCTGGGTCTAAAGTTCTCTCTTGTCTAGCAAAAGAACAGGACGCAAGATTGAAAGTGAGAGATGGGTCATGTCCTGGAAAAGACAAGAGCCCCGGATAAGCGTCCTTGCCCTGTATTTGTTCAGATCAGAAGGCTTACAAACTTGATGGGTGTGCACAAGGAGACAAACTGTGAACATTACCTTGGTGACATGAGGGAAAAGGGGAGTTTTGAAGATAGTTGGGGTTTGGGTGAATATAAAACAAAATCCTGGTGCCGGGCAGATAGGTAAATGTTTGTTAACGGCAGACAGGAGGCGCCTTGACTGTTTAACTTAGCTAACCTAGGGGATGAGACAGGGGAAATAACCTCAGGGTTAATAAGGCACCTTTTCTTTTGTTAACTGTCTCTGCTCTTGGCTGCTTGCCTGCAGCACAGGGGTCCATAGTCCAATTCCCCAATTTACCTAACTTGGCCCTATCCTCCTGTGAAAGCAGCTTTACTGCTATAATACTAAATTGGGGGTGCTTCCACCCTGAATATCTAATCTTATTCATTTCATATACCTATGTATCAGGCACCTTTGTGCCGTTCCTATTTTAGGTCTTTGCCTCTCTCTATTCTGGGGGCCTTTACACCTCCCTATTCTCGGGGTGCCAATCTGGTTTACTCAAACTGAGGTGTGAGCATTTTATGGCTTTGTATTTCTTTATGCCTTGTTAACCTATTGGTGTAAGCTGGAGGGATTCCTAAGCTTATCACCCACACTGCTTCTAGGCTGAATCTAGGGTCATTTGTTGTGCTGCCTGTGTAAGGGCAGGGACTCAATTTCCTATCACCCTTTGACTCTTTCCAAGCCTAGTCCACCGATTTTTAAAGTTTCAGGTATTAAATCCAATGATTGTTAACAACCCACAAAGTTAAGCCCCTCTGTTTTTCAAAGCCAAATGTTATAGGGATTTGTCTTCCTGGTGTGGATTCCTGATGCCTAGAATGCCTGATATGAGCTCTGCTCTTCTCCCTTCTCTGTGCTTTCCGTGTCCCTCCCTCTCCCTTCTTCCCACAGACAGACTCACAGGTCCTTTTGGCTCCTGACCACATTTCCAACCTTCCTACCCTTTTCTATGTGGCCACTTCTCTACATTAACTGTAGGAGTCAGTTCTGTCAGTCTTGGGTGGGTCATTTTCTGGGTTATTTACACTGATATGGGTGAGACCTTGGTGTATCCATGGGCTATGATAAACTTAAGATCCTTCTACTCTGCCATCTTCCCTGGAATTCTCCTAAAAAGGGTATTTTTTTTTTTAAATAAAGTGTTTTTAAAAATGCAATGATAAATGAATCAGTATCATTCTCTTTTGTCACTTTCACTTGTGTAATACTGAGAATAGTAATTGGACATTATAAAACAACATATTCTGTAGATTCTCAACAATTGATCAATTTTTCCTTCCTTTTCTTTCCTGATTACTCTAGGAAATTTAGAAGCTTCTCTAAAATCAGTATTGCATTCACTATATATTACAGGCATACCTTAGAGATAGTGTGGGCTTAGTTCCAGACTGCTGCAGTAAAATGGGTCAAATAATTTTTTTGGTTTTCCAGTGTTTAGAAAGTTATGTTTATACCCTACTGCAGTCTATTAAGTGTTCAATAGTATTGTCAAAAAATTTACATACCTCAATTTAAAAATACTCTTTGCTAAAAAGTGTTAATCATTCTCTGATCTTTCAGTGAGTCATAATCACAGATCAACATCACAAATATAATAATAATGAAAAGTTTGAAATATTGTGATAATTATCAAATTGCGACACACAAAATTAAATGAGCAAATGCTGTTGGAAAAATGGCGCTGATAGACTTGTTCAGTGCAGGGTTGTCACAAACATTCAATTTGTAAAAAATGCAGTATCTGTGAAGCACATTAAAGCCAAACTTAGTAATACAAGGTATGACCGTATGTTTGCATTTGTCTTCCCTGTTAAACCAGGATTTTGTGTGTGTGATACTATAAACTTGAAGAAAAAATGAACACAAACATATGCTAACTACATCATGCACATACAAAAATGTTGGCATGGACATGTATATTATCTCCATATATGAAATAATATTTTGCTACCAGTTTTATCATACAAAGAGTTTGGGCCATAATAGACACCTGTCCCAAATAGTAAGTATTTTCTGAGCAAGAAAAGGAAAAAAAAAAAGTGAAATTTCAGTCCCTGATACTACTGAACAATCACGTATACTTCGTATGTTAAAATATACACACAGATTACAGAAATAAAAATTTTTCTTGTACTATTTCTCCCCATTCTGTGCCTTAGGGATGAGAGTAAGAAAATAGTAATCGGTACAGGTAAATTATGTCAGTGATGTGCTGATAGAAAAAAGATAAAGGTAGTTGGTATTTTAACTGTCTCTACAGTATGCAAAATAAAGCCACTAATCCAGAAAGTATGAAGAGAATACTCAAACTACACCAAGACTGAGATGCTGTAAAATATAAAATGATAGATCATTTTTACCCGTTAGTCTATTATAGATTGTGTATTTATAATAGAAAAGCATAATAAGCTCTTTTGTTTTTCTGACTTACAGCTAGTTCAATAAAATTCAAAAGCAACGTATTTGACACTGATAATCACCTAAGATGGTTACAAGACAAGAATATACTATTAAAAACAATTTTATAAAGAAATAAACATGCAAGAGACAACACTTTTGTCATCAGAATATATAACGCAATCTATTTGGTCCATATTCTGAGCCTTAAGATTCTCTTCCATACCCCTCCTCCCAACTATTTGTTTAGTAGATATAAATGGCATCTGAACTAGAAAGAATCAGGGGCTTACTTTGCTTGGATGAAAAACAGGTTATATATTGCACATGAGATTTATATATTCTGTAGAATCTTGGGTTTGATAGGCTAGAAACAGCTTATTCCTCAATTTTATACTTTAGGTACAGACCTCCTCATATTTGCCTCAGGAACATTTACAAGCATGTCATACCATTCTTTTCAAGAATCCATAAAAACCAGTACCATCATTTAAGAATTTTATCTTTTTTTTTTAAGTAAGCTCTTTTCTCAGATTTTGAAACATCCCTTTGCACAGCATGGGGAGCACAAATAACTTTGGCTTTAAAACCACTAAACCCCATGTATGCTCCTTGCAATGCACAATGTAGCCATTTATTTTATGACATTTGTAAGTGAACATTATATGATGCTATCTCCAAATAGGGGTGCTTATAGAGCTGGTGAAAGCGTAGAATGCAGACAGTTGGTAAACTGCCAATTAACCAAACCAAAATATATAGAAAATGAAAGACTCCAAGAGAGAATAATGATGACATGGATGAAAATAAATGCAATATTGTGTGATGTTTCAGATGTATAATTTTAAATGAATGTAGAATCTCCTCTCATCCTTTATAATTTAAAGGTGGGATAATTCTTTTAAGGGAAAGCTTTAAAAATATTAGGTCTGTTTTATAACATGTTAGCATTTAAATGTGTGAGTTATTGAATCCTTACAAACAAAGTAAAATGAACAATGAATTTAAAGATTATTATATTGTCCCTCTTTTCTTCACCAGTTCTGTACTTTGTTCAGTGTGCTGGCCATTAGCATAGCTCGTTGCTACTTTGAAAATTTTTATATAATGTTTTTATTATTTCTTGAAGAAATTACTATAAAATATATTTGCTAGTAGGAAATTCTCCTTATTCATATTTTAAACACATCTTTAACCTTTGCAACTCTATTTTTTTTTCTTACAATAGCAAGCTGGAGCTGGATATTTATAAAATTGTAGCTCATTAATATTAGGTGAAGGTTGATAAAAAAAGGATATATTTGTCATACTTCATCTGGTATATCATGATGTAAAAGTAGAATCATAATCACACATCACCTAATAGTGATGTTTAAAGGAACAATTTATCTGGTGATGTATCATTTCTAGTCATTTGTCACAACTGTTTTTCTTCAACATAAATCATAACTCCCTCAATACTCAAAACCTCTTGTCCATAAATAGTAAATTTTTCTATTACTCCCTGATTGGCTTTTAAGAACTTTGATCCCTTTGCTGCTAAAATTAAGGTTTCCTAAATATACTTATTATTTCCATATACTTGCTTAGTCTCCCCCAAAGTATCTTTTGGAAATTACCCTGTTTCCTCAATAAGTTCTTCTGGAAACTCATACTTTTGCTGTTAATCTCCTTCTACTTGTTAATTCCAGCTAAATGCCAGAATACTTCAGATGCCACCATATCCAAAACCCCTTATTCCAAATAGAATATTCTTTTTCCCTTTCAGGGTGACTCACATGAAGGAAGTAAACTATATTTCAATACCCTTGATTACTTTTTTAAAAAATCAGTGTTAGCATATACTCATTGCTCAACAACAACAACAAAAAACCTTCACCGTCAACCTCTGCTGTATATTAGTCCTGAACCCACTTAGATTTTTGGAATACCTTGATTTCTCTTTTTCTTGTCAGTTATCAAGCCTGGATAAAATCATCACAAAATATGTAAGTAAGTAAAGCAGCCTTACATAACACATGAGGCTTAATTGAATAGAGAAGTCCTGATTTTTTTTTTAATTCAAAATAATAAAAAGAAGAATTTTCAGGAAAAAAAATTACCTGAGTTTTAGGAGTCTGGCTCAAGTTGAAAACTAACCTCATGAATAGAAAATGATAAATAAATATGTAGGTAGGTATAAAAGAAGCGCTTGAGATTTAAATTTTTAATTTAAATTAAGCCACCCTAGTTAAACTTAACAGCAAAAAAGTCAGCAACTACATACACAGACTTACACAATAGACTAGGTTTGGGAAAGCTATCCCTGTTGGCCACAAGTAATAGGACCTATATTTTAAATATTATCTTTAAATGGGCATATTGTTTGCAATGGATGCTAATATCATTTATTTGATAAAAAAAATGAACTAAATTCAAATCCCTTTGATACAACTATATTTTCTCATAATTTGAAATTATTAAATACATCAAATGATCTAAAGATGATGGTACTTATTTCTAGATTCATGTGTATTTCTGGAAATTTCTGAGGATATCCTTGGCTTTTATGAACAATATAGGATCATCCTAATAATGTCATCCCCTTCAGTCCTATAGTTGTCTGATGATACTACTTACTGTTCCAGTTCCTCAATCCTTCATCACCTTTGAAATAATCTAAAATTCAGCAAAACAGAGCTTTGGTAATAAGAAAAATATCACTCTTTATAACATGATTCCATTTGTAAAAGCTGAAAGATACTTTTCAGTTATGTAATTTGAAACACAAATTGAGAGCGATTAAAAAGTGCGTGATAAGACATTAGAATAATTAAACTTTTGCTTATGCGTTGGTTCTACTTTATTTTGGTGTGCTGTAATTATTAAATTTAGAGACAATGGTAACTTAGAGATGTGACCTAAGCAAACTGTATCTGTACATGATTCTATACACGTACTCAAAATGAATTATTACATCTATGCTGACCGTGCAGGTATTTGTGTTTTCGCATCACATTTCTGTTTGACTATGCCACCAACTACCAATGCATCTACTTCAGTTTAGGCTCTACTCTTACATTTAGACCTAAGGGCTATATGTAGATAAACTTTTAGTTACTTTTGGAATTTCTGGTCCTCTTGTACACTATTTTGAGGACAATTTGCTACTATTGCCTTTTTAGTTGTGTTGCTTTCCACTTAAATTTAGGGAACCAGTTGCCTACTCAATCATATTCCCCATAGATTATTAAAATCAATTGGCCATAAATTATTCAAAATGTGAACCAGTTTCCATCTTGACCTCACATAGTCAAAAGACAGTAGGATCCCATTGTTGAATTGTTTTCCCAACTATCAGTGGGGTTCAATTAATATATGTAATTATATAGGAGAAAGGAATAAAAATGCTCACAGATTTCTCTCAAAGTCTGGCTCTTTGCCTCCAATGCAGGGTTGAGTGAGAAATATGGCAGTAAGCCAAACTATCCTTCTTCCAAAATCAGCCACAATAGAATCTGCTGGATTGAAATAGAACATTAGGAGTTTAGTTTGGCACTCAGTACTCTCGGCCAGTTCTATATTTGTGACATGATTTACTGGGCCAATCGCCCAAAGAAGCTCTGTGTCTAGCTGCCCAGTTTTGAAATACAGAGAAGAGTTCATGACCACCATGCTTTGTAAACCTACATTTCTGAAAATTATGTTTCTTTATTTAAAAAGGCTGTGAGATAGCCAGATGTGTGTATTGGGGAAAATCAACCATTTTGTGAAAAGGCTTTTGTGCACAATTTCTAAAAACCATCAGTATCACTTGAATTGGTTACACATTGCTTTCTGGCAGAGTAATTTCTGTTTTTATATAGTGGGCTAAAAATGATCAGCATTGAAATTTCATTCAAAGATTCTACAAATGTATCATTAGAGATATTGTGTTTTATTAAATATGCTGTTAGGAAAACCATGTGGCCCAGTGGAAAGAACATGAACTTTGTGTCAGGTATAAATCCAAATTTGTTCACATACTTGCTGTGGCAGAATGACCAAATTTATTAACTAAATTTCTCAAGATTTCTTTTTCTAACCACTTGTAAAATTGCCTCATTGGGTAGTGGTAAGATTACATGAGTTAACCTATGCAAACCCTAACAGCAACATCCCATGAGCTATTGTTACTTTACCCATTTTTAAACTAAGAAAATTAAGGCTTCCGTAATTTCTTCATGGTCAGAAAGGAGACAGGTGGCCAAGCTCATGTTTCAATGTAGACAAAGTGACCACCAAATCCAAAATATATCTGAACAAGCATCATCCCTTCTAATGTCACCTAATTTGTCTGTTCATCAACATCCTCCAAATTGGCAACATTTTTTAATGTCACTGGTATCATTGTCTCATAGTCACTGGATTCATTAAACTACCATAGCATCACCATTGTTGTTTTCATTATACACATAAGTTCTCAAATCTGGAACACCACTCATGTTGTAATGCTACAACCTCCCAGCCATGTAAACTTGGGTGAGTCACAACTTTTCTAAACTTTAGTTTTTCCATTTTCACATTGAAATTGATATTTTTAAGTTTAAGGAAAAATATTTGAGTAATCTCTGGAAGAATAAATATATGCTTATTGCAAAATTCAGTTAGCAGTAACAATTTGATCAATTATCAATAGGATGAAGTATAATTCATAAAGAGTGTTTGGCCTTAATGGATGTTCAATAATGACAGTTTTTTATAAGTTCTCTTAGATTTGGATTCAGGTTAATTATTAGGCCAAAATACATCAAGTTTAAGACATTATATTCTAATTAAAAATATACTAGGTAGGAAACAAAAATTCTAAGTTGAGGTCTTATAATTGCCACTAACAAAGATGTAACCAGTCTGAACCTCATCTTCGTCAAAATCTTAATTAATGTTAAGTAGAAACTTCCTTCCTTACTTCCAAGAATGGTAGAAAAAATTATACTAATAAAAATATGAACTGAAATCCAATATCAAGGTAACACTATTTGGAATGTTAATTCTTTCTAATAGTCCTAGTTTTTTGGATGGAAGTGGGAAAGATCACTCGACATTTCTCAGGATCAAATCCTGTGAATGATAAGTCTGAAGGGCATAAATGTTGCTAATTTTGGATTTCTTTTAGACAAATAGAAAGGTGACCATAAATTATACCACAAATATTAGTACCCTTGCAATTGTCACAAATCAGAAAGTAATCTAGAAGACTAACAATAGTTATCTCTGCATATGAATAAGTGAGGATTTAATTTTTTAATAATTAGAATTCACAAAGCAAAACAGGCTAAGGGAAGGAATAGCAAACTTCTCCTTTTAGTCTAAAAAGTATTTAGTCTTCATTTATGCAAATGCTCCTAATGAGGACAGTGTTGATGATTTTGACCCTTTGTACGTTACTTTTTTTTCCAAGGCAAAACTTTATTTGCCCTCTTTCTCATTATGCTTCTATTTGAAATTGATTCATATTCAGAACCGAAGGTGAAGAAACCTGGGCATTCATTTAGATGATTAATTAGGAAGAAAAATTTTATTCAGTCTGAAAAAAAATGATACACAACCCTAATAGTCACTCAACATTGGCTGAAAATGAGGTGTGATTCCCAGAAGTACGATTTATTTTCCTGGGAATGAAGGAATTACTATCAAGATTAGGCTTCAACTGACTGAGCTGACTCTATGGCACTGGCTAGACATTGCAAATGCAGTCTTGACATCGGCTTACTAACACCCCTTTCTCTTAAAGCACAGAATCTGAACTAACATTGGAACTAATTACTCACATCCTTCATATTTAAGTTAACAGATGGAATAATCTTTTTCCAAAAGACAATACTGATATATACCTGACTCTTGTTAAGGTTGAATACTTTTTTCTACTTTAAAAGTTAATAGGCTAGAGTTTACAAATACATATTTCATAGATATCTTTCATATTTTTTCATCCACAGACTTTCCATCTAATATACTTTAATCACTGTCATAGTCACAAGTAATTAAGAAGCCTACCTTCCATGTCTTTCATTGGATTTAATAAATAATATAGCCCTACCTTGTGCTGTGTAGATAACACGTAGAATTAGTATTTTTACCAGTGTTTACTTTTAGATTTTATTTCAGAGTATATAGCTCTGAAACAATGAGGGAAGCAAGTCTTTGTTATTTTAGAAAAAAAGTAATAAGCTATAACTGGATCATTTAAAGAAAGCTTCTCTAACAAAAATATATTGTTATAATAGTAAGGCAAGACTGTAGGAGATTTGACTAACAAAGACCTGGAAACTTTACAGCACTAAAATATGAAGGGAATAACAGGAAATAAATCACATTTATGGTCTGAGACTAATGCAAACTGAGTTAAGCCAATTTTGATAATTACATTTATTACTTTCTTTGGTCAGATATCAATAAAATTAAATAAAGAGAAGTGAAGGGTAAAAATTTTTTCTCTCCCCCTACTTAAATCTGCTATCAACTGGAAGCAAATATAGAGTGAGGTTTTGACACAGAACAAAATGGATTTAGCAAGAAGGCAAAAATGAACAAACAAAACTACCATACAACCTTTAATTTGATAAAGCCCCAACTCTGCCACTGTATCACACTGAAAAGAACCTTGTATGGAAGGTTTATTTGAGATTATTATGACAATATCCTACAGGCAGACTGTAGCCAGTAAGAAGATTTTCATGCAGTAAGATTAAAATGTAAGCTAAACATTTAGGACTGGATGGGGGTCTAGGCCCAGGGCATCATTCTGAAGGGCCAGCTTCTGATTCTTAGAGCTTTTAAATATTATCCATGGAAGATAAGGGTGCTTGAGCAATATTTTCCTTCAAACCACATGGCTTGAACACCATTTAAATTGAGAAAAAATGTATAATGTGAATTATGTTAATTAAGAAATTCTATACTGCTGGTCAGAGATAAAGATAGTTGAAATATCACTGATTCAAGTCTTTCAATGCTAACTAAAAATGCCTTGAGTATATATCTTCTCTTAAGTTTATTTCAAATATGAACTATATAACTCTAATTTGTACACTGAAACTAATTTACTTCCACATGTATCTATAGTTAATTTTAACATTTCGGAAGAGAAAATTAGAAATATAGTTTTACCCCCCTAAATATTTCAGTATGATTCTGTAGAAAATGTAAACATCCCTTTATATGGTGAGAAATACATTCTCACAAGCTTTCTGGTGATTTAATAATAATTCATTAAATATTCTAGCCTAACACTTTTCCCCCAAATTATCTTTACAGCTCATTTTCAGTATCAAGATCTAATTTAGGACTAATCACATTTGATTGTTCGATGCTCCCAGACTCTACATTTTTAACAGTGCTTTTTGTTAACAATATTCTTAGTTGTTGAAGGGAGCAGATGTGACTGACTGTTCTATTTTGGTGAAGATTGAATTACCCCAATTCCCTATAATTCTTGTAAATTGGGAAGTAAAAACAAGGGATTTATTAGATTCAAAGTTAAACTTTCTTAAAATTATATTATTTAATTGTATATGATAATTAATGCTTAATTTTGCATTAAATGTTAAGTTATATTTGGTCACCCCAATATGAATAATGGTGAGATTGGCCAATTTATTAAATGGTGACAGTTTGATTCCTTCCTCATGTACTGTTTTTCCTTTTGTTAATAAAACATAACTTAGCATCACATGAATATCTAACATCCCTCCCTTTTCCCATCCAACAATTGCCAATGCCACTTGATGACTCTTATCTAAGTTAATGATCACATTAGAAGTTGAGATGTAGTGATTTTTAAGAGATCTATAATTTCATCTACATTGATTAGCTTTCATCTCTAAAGTAGAACTTCTGCTGATTGTGCAGAGCTATTCATCTCTATGGGATGCACTTTGTACTCCATAGGAATGATAATGATCTGTTCTTTACTTAGGTTTCCTCTAAAACTCTTACCTAGAAATCATAATTTTTCAACATAATTTTCCTTGTTTCTGCTTTGTGATAGACCACTTATAGAATTATAAAATCATTTTCATTGTTCAAATGTCCATATTAACCCCCAAAATCTACAGATTCAATGCAATCCCTATCAAAACACCAATTGCATTTTTCACAAAACTAGAAAAAATAATCCTAGAATTTGCATGGAACCACTAAAGATCCCAAATAACCAAAGCAATGTAGAGAAAGAAGAACAAAACTGGAGCTATCACAATTCCAGATTTCAATATATACCACAAAGCTATAGTAATCAAAACAGTATGGTACTGGCACAAAAATAGATACATAGATCACAATAACAGAATAGAGAGCTCAGAAATAAATCCATGATTATAAGATAAATTTATGAAAAAGGGGCAAGAATATACAATGAAGAAAAAGCATATTCAATATATGGTACTGGGAAAACTGGACAAGTAAAAGAATGACACTGGTCCACCTTTTAACACCATACACAAAAATAAACTCTAAATGTGAGACCTGAAACCATAAAAATCCTAGGAGAGAACACAAAGTAATTTCTCTGACATCAGCCATAGTAACATTTTTCTAGATATGTCTCCTAAGGTAAGGGAAACAAAAGCAAAAATAAACTATTGGGACTGCATCAAAATAAAAAGCTTTTGTGCAACAAGAAAACCACCAGAAAAAGAAAAAGGCAACCTACTAAATAGGAGAAGATCTCTGTGGATGATATATCTAATAAGGGGTTATATTCAAAATAGAAACAGAACTTATATGACCCAATACCAAAAAAACAATCTGATTAAAAAATGGGCAGATGACCTGAGTAGACATTTTTCCATTGAAACCATACAGATAGACAAGACACATGAAAAGATGGTCAACATCATTAATTATCAGGGAAATGAAAATCAAAAGCATAGTGAAACATCACCTTATACCTGTCAGGATGGCTAAAGTCAGAAGATAATATATAACAAATACTGGTGAGGATGTGCAGAGATGAACCCTTGTACACTTTGATGGATATAGCTCTATGGAAAACAGTATGGAGTGTCTTGAAAAAATTAAAAATAGAACTACCACATACATGATCCAGTAAGTGCACTACTGGATATATGCCCAAAGAATACAAAAATACTAGGAGCACCTGGGGACTCACTTGGTTAAGCATCTGACCCTTGGTTTCAGCTCAGGTCATGATCTTGCAGTTCATGGGTCTGAGCCCTGTATGGGGTTCTGCATTCACAGTAAAAAGCATGCTTGAGATTCTCTCTCTCTCTTTCTGTCCCTTCCCCCTTGTGTTCTTTCTCTCTCTCTCAAAAATAAATATATTTAAAAAGAATAAAAAACACTAATTCAAAAGTATATATGCACCCCTATGTTTATTGCAGCATTATTTATGGTAGCCAAGATTGGAAACAACTTAAGTGTCCATCAACAGATGAATGGATAAAGAAGATGTGGTGTACATATGTATGTATGTACGTGTGTATAAATAAATATACATATATAGCAAAATATATAATGTACGAATATAAATATACATACATATTTAGAATATTATGCAGCCATAAAAAGTATGAGATCATGACATATGAGACATATGAGACAACGTGAATGGACCTAGATGGTATTATGCTAAGTGAAATAATTTAGGTGCAAAAAGACAAATCCCATATTATTTCACTCGTAAGCTGAACCAAAACAAAACAAAACAGAATCAGACTTCAAAACACAGAGAACAGGGACACCTGGGTGGCTCAGTCAGTTGCGTGTCCGACTTCAGCTCAGGTCACAATCTCACAGTTCGTGAGTTCGAGCCCCGGGTCAGACTCTGTGCTGACAGCTCAGAGCCTGGAGCCTGCTTCCAATTCTGTGTCTCCCTCTCTCTTGTCCCTCCCCCACTCGCTCTCTCTGTTAAAAGTAAATAAACATTAAAAAAAAAAAAAACCAACAACACAGAACTGATGATTGCCAGAGGGGAAGGGAGTTGGGGAGTTCAGCAAAATGGGTGAATGGGAGTGGGTGATACAAGCTTCCAGTTATGGAATGAATAAATCATGAGAATAAAAGGCACAGCAGAAGGAATATAAGCGATGATATTAATAGTAATGTATCAAGACAGATGGAAGCTACACTTATAAACATAGCATAATGGGGGCACCTGGGTGTCTCAGTTGGCTGAGGGTCTGACTTTCAGCTCAGGTCATGATCTCACGGTTCGTGGGTTCGAGCCCTGCATCAGGCTCTGTGCTGGCAGTTCAGAGCCTGGAGCCTGCTTCAGATCTGTCTCCCTCTCTCTCTGCCCCTCCCCCACTCATACTCTGTCTCTGTGTGTCTCTCAAAAGTAAATAAACATTAAAAAAATATAAACACAGCATAATATATAAACTTGCCAAATTGCTATATTGTACACCTGGAACAAATGTAACATCATGTGTCAACTGTACTCTAAAAAATAAAAATGTAAAGAATAAAAAAATTATTATTAAAGTGATTTAACATATCACTGTAGCTACTTGGGAATGAAAGTATGAATTGTTTTTTTTTCTTTGTTTCAGATTGCTATTTAAACTCTCTTCAATATCTGAAAATAACCTAGTCATAGCCCTTACCAAATCTATCATCATATAAATTGACGAAATTCAATTCATCCAGAGCTACCATTCTTGACTCGGAACATTTTTTTTTCTTTTTGCAATTTTTCAATGGATGAATTGTTGTATGTGAATTGGTCATACTATAACCCTGATATTCTCTTGTTTTTCATCCTTCCGCAACAAAGCAACTTTTCTCCATCTACAGTGATTACAGTAATGCTCTTTTAATTGGATTGAGGAATTCTTTAGATAAAAAAAAATAGTCCTCATTCCTAGCAGACAATCATCTTCAGAAACCTTTAGGGTATTATGTCATAAGACTGTCTTGTATATAAAATCATTTAGTTTTATCAATACGTTTTTGTTGGTAAGTTTCACATTGATTGGTACTTTATTTGCTTAAAACCTAAACACTGTCAGTTAAAAAGAAATCCACTCTGGTGTCTAGATCTTGCCATTTAAATTCTAGGTTTGCTTTTTGTTTTTTGGGTTTTTTTTATGTATGTATTTATTTATTTTTGATACTTAGTAAAATTTTATCCAAGAAGCAGAATATATACACACACACACACACACACACACATATGTGTGTATACACACACACACACACACACACACACACACACACATATATACTTAAAAACAGAGGCTTGCCTGGGTGGTACAGTCAGTTAAGCGTCCAACTTTGGATCAGGTCATGATCTCATGGTTCATGGGTTTGAGCCCTGCATTGGGCTTTGTGCTGACAGCTCAGAGCCTGCTTTGGATTCTGTGTCTTCCTTTCTCTTTCTGCCCTTCCCTGCTCATGCTCTGTCTCCTCAGTCTCTCAGAAATTAAAAAAAAAAAAGTAAAAAAAGAAGTAAAAACAGGAACCATTAGACAATGAAATAGGAAACTAAGAGTGATTTAAGTTTTGGTGGCCCTTGACTATTTTTTTTTTTTTTTAAGTTCCTTAAAGACTGTATCAAGATAAAAGGATGGTTTTGGGCAGCTCTGGTTCTGGGTCTCTTGGGACTAACAAGTGATGAAATTAAAAACAAAGCAAAACAAAAACACTCTCAAACAGGTCAGATAACACCATTCCCTGCCCTGCCCCCAAGATAAAAAAAATATGAATTCTTTTAGTAATAATTCAGAATTCATCTTTATCTCCTACCTGCTTCATCAGTGGAAGTTTTTTGGGTTTTTTTCTGTTTGTTTTTTTTTAGACATTTATACTGTGTATATAGGTATAAACTTGTATTAGATGACAAGTGATATTTTTAAGTCCAGGTAGAGAAAGAAGCAATCATTTTTAACTAAAACACTTCTACATTTTTTGATTATTGTTCAACTTGCTACCATTTAGAAAAAAAGCAAAATTTCCATAGTGTTCATTTCAAATCTTACTGCTTTACAACTGTGGTATACCTTCCACTAAAAATAAAAAGATGAAGCAGTCAATCCAGTGATTCCTTGGACATGGCTTCCATTGGGAAGAGATGGGAAGGACATGATGGCAAAGAGAGGACCAACAGATAAAAGGTAAGTTAAACATACAAGAGTTTTCTTTAAAGAAAAGAAAGAAAAAGAAAATGTTAGTTTCAAGAAAAAGGAAAAACATTGAAAGCCCATGTGTCAAGCTATAACCAAAACATGTTCTATCTTAAGTAGGTTTTGGTTTTTTCCCCCTTTTTCTTTTTTCTTTTTTTTCAGATAAAATCTCTCCCCAAACCATCATCACTTTTTTAATGCTGCCCACACTGTGCTTCATCTTCAGATCCTTCATCTCCAAATTTCTCAGGTGGAGGTCTTGCAGAAGGTTTCTTTTCTGGAGAGCTTTCTGGTTCCTCCTCTTTGGGAACCGCTTTTCCTTTGATGCCCTTTGAAGCTGTTGGAGAGAGCCTTCTTCCCTTTGCCTTTCTTTCACGGGGATTGGTGTCACTACAGCCTTTAGCCTCAGTTTGGGAATTTGCTTTACTTTTCTCTCAGGTTTGGACTTTTTAGTCATCTTTTTGGTTTTTTTTCTTTTCTGTCTATTTTTAAATAACTTTAAAGTCTATTTATTCATTTTGAGAGAGAGAGAGAGAGAGAGAGAGAGCATGAGCAAGGGAGGGGCAGAGAGAGAGAGTGAGGGAGAGAATCCCGAGCAGGCTCCTCCATGCTGCCAGCACAGAGTTCAACACAGGGCTCAATCCAACCAACTGTGAGATCATGACTTGAGTCAAAATCAAGATTCAGGCCCATAACCAACTGATCCACCAAGGCACCCCTGTTTTTATTTTTTGAACTGCCATAGTCACTTTCATTATTGTCTTCTATTAGGAAATCATCTCAGCCAGAATCTTTCTTATGGAATGGTGCCTCATCCTCCACTTCTTGTTCTTCTCCACTGCCCACATCTTCTATGAGCCTCTCTATGTGTTTGGAAGCTACTGTAGAGCCTGCCTGCCATTGCTGGAACACACTTTTGTGACCTTCTTTTGCATCTTCATACTGTCCTCTGCTGAGTGAGAATCATCCTTCTTGGTCTCCACATCTTTTTCTTCTGAGTTCTCACTGTCTTCTTATGAATTCATTCAAGATTGCCTAATTTTAACTTCTCAGGAAGATGATTGAATTTTCTTAGCTGGAGTGTCTAAATCTCTTCCATAATCTTCATCAGCATCATCAGATTCCTGAAACTGAATAATCAATGACCTTTCTATTTCTGACAGGCTGAGACATGTTTGTTGTCAAAACAGGACCCAGTGTAGAAGCCGAAGACCAGGACCCCTCTTCCCAACTTTGGTCAATGGGGCCATTGATGTGGAACCTGGAGCTGCTGGCTTCTCAAACTCCACTGCTTCTTGGTTCAGTGCCCCTTAATCAGACAGGCCCCCCTTCTCCCCCATCTCTTCCTTCTTATTTTTTTATTAATTTGTCTTTTGGGGCTTCCTAGGAACTTACCTATTTAAATAAAGGCCACATTGATACAGTAACCCAAGTCCTTTTGTACCCAGTGGAGTCAGCTTTCCTAACCTAGCATACTGCAAGTGCTGGCCTAATCTAACGTGGATACACATGTTATTGAAGAAGGTTTTCAGCAATATTTCATCAAATAAACTTAGATTGACATTCAGATTTTCCCATTATAAACCTGTTGATGGTGTGATTAGGACTTGACAAAGATCATAACTTTGTAAAATTATGAAACTGATCACTGATATCCATGTGAAGTCCTCTTTCAAACAGTTGGTGTAAGTTGCAAAGTTTTAAAAACTGAGCATGGTAGAAAATATGTAATACTGAACTGTTCTCACCCTTTGGGGTTGTGTCACAGTCCTAGAACTCTGAAGAAGTCCACATTTTATCATGAACAGAGGAGATAATTCTATCCATGGCCAGACTAGAATATTACTTGAATCCTAAAATACAGTATTATCATATCTGCCTACAGTCAACTCTAAAAATACTTGTCAGAGTAGATAGCTGTGTTTCTATCAAACCTCCAAGATAAAGTTACATGGTTATTTTTTGTGTCAAATTGTCAATACCTGCTTTTGTGGAAGAATTTAATATGAGATTTGTTTTTACTGTAATAAAACACCTGGTGTCTCAGTTGTGAGGAAAAGGAAATATGTCCTAACCTACCTTTAATTACGTGAGATTATTGATATTATTGATATCTACCAAAAGAACTCGACAATAATGAATAATCAAATTGGATCTGGTAAGTTAGCAAGAAAGAGCACCAAAATATTAACACTGCATATGGCTGGGTAGTATGGAAAGACTTCCTCTGTTTAAATTTAAAAGAATGTACTAAACTTTAAAGGATTTATATTATATCCAAATTCAATAGACTACTGGATGCTTAAAAAGTTCTATAGCCCTCTCATCTGACCAACAGTGTATCATACCATAGCTAAAGCCATAATTTTGAGAAAAGTATTCAGACATTCTCAGTTACCATTTATTTGAAGCAATAATGGTAATTTCAAAGAGAATATATTCTTTCATGCAGTATTTCAGCTTAGGTGAAAACCCAGAAATTACATCACTTATATTTCCAGCACATCTTTGATCCTGGCTCCTAAAATGACACTCTTTCACTGATAAAAATGTAATATATATGATTTTACTTAGGCATACCTTATTAAACATATCTTTATTTATTATCAGAAAGAAAACATTACAGAATCATATTATATTACTGTAAGGACTTTATTACCAGATTTAAGGATGTCAATATAATGTAATAAAATTACTTTAAAATGATGAAAGGAATAAAACATTCTACTAGAAAGCTCATAAAGAGCATAGGATGGAAACATGAGATAAATACTGTATACAATAATTTAATAAATGTTACATTTAATGTTATTAGTGGTAGATTCCAGTCATGCCATATTTTATTTAAAAGTTTACATGCCAAGATAACCAAAAGATACCCAAGGATTGCTCAAATTCTATCATTTATTGTATGTATGCAGTAATATATGAAGGGAAAAAGAGTGTTATATATTCTCCCTAATATCTCTTATTATTTTATGGTACAAGTTTAGCATACTGCAGATATATCTGTGAGTATAAATCAATATTAGAAACAAAAGCCATATGACTATCACCTTTTTTCAGTGGAGAAACAAAATGGATAATTGTTCCATTTGCTACATTTTATTAATTCTAAGATACATTTAATCATATAATGATCCTTTCTATAAATTTACTACTATGTATGAGAAGAATAATGCAAATTAAACTATAACCCAATTCTTTCTTTTTCCTCGTGAATCCTTATGACAATCTTGTTATTTTATGACAATCTTTCCTGTTACAATCCCAAGTCATAGGTATCAGGCCTATGCCTCCCTTTCATGCTGGGGAGAAACCAATATTCCTCAAACCATTAATACTGAGATTTCAATATAGAACTGGACCTGTGTTGGGTCTACCTCCAGGGAAGATGGCAGAGTTGAGGGATTCTACTAAGCTTACCTCAACATATAGATACACCTAGATAACACACAATCAGTATAAATAACCCAGAAAATAACCCACCCAAAGAAAGACTGGCAGAACAGACGCTCCACAGCCAAATAGAGAAGCCACATTGAAAACAGTAGGAAAGGCAGAGGCGTCGGGAACCAAACTGAACCAGGAGGGAGGACCACTGCAAACAGAGAGGACATAAAGGAGCAGACTTCATGTCAAGCACCACGGGCATGGGGGACCCACACTGGAAAGAAAAATTGTCATAATATTTAGCTTTGAAAACCAGAAGGCTCTAATTTTGTGAGTTCATACAGTTAGCGGGGCTTAACACCTAGAAATATAAAAATCAGCAGGCTTGGATCCGGGAGAGCCAGAGGGCCATAGGAAACTGAGTACCCACCCTTAAAAAGATAGCATATCAAATAACTCCACTGTGAGACAGCATAGTAACAGCAGTTTGAAAAATGCCTGGGGTATATGGCAAAGAAATTTATTTGCTAATGTCAGAACATTTGCAAGAGAGGCAGGGATCTTTAGATTTCTCCAAAACAAAAGAGCCATTTCCCTCTCCCAGCCCCCAGCCTAGATACAACACTGGAACTAGTGTGAATACTCTCCATCCTGCTTGCTAATAGTGTCCCCTGCCCATACATTTTCTTGACAACCCACCATCTCAGGAGTTCTCCAAAGTAACTCCAGGTCTTCTCCAATAGCAGACCTTTGCAAACATTAACATCATATGACCTGACCCTGTGCTTTCCTGCAGAGTTGCTCAATACAACACGTCTCTGGCAGGAGTCCATGCAAAGCAACACCACGAGCTTGGCATTGTGCAAAAAGCAATCACAAAGCCCAGCACCACTGAAAACTGACTCCTGCCTAGGGGAGAGGGGAAGATAACCACACACAGAGCCCAACTATAGTCCCAGCAATGGGACTATAGTCAAGCCTGACTGTAGGCCCCATCAACCAATGAAAAGGGCACTAAGAGAAAGCATCCTGCAGTTTGGTGTGATCATAGTTCTGTCAAATGTCTGCTCTGATCCAACTCAAGCCCAAGCCAGCCCCAGACTGTCTCACTAAAAACACAAGGCCACCTTGAGCTTGAGTAATATCAGACAAAACCTGCCCACAACAGGCAAAGAGAGCCATGGCAGATGACTGGACTGAGGCAAGCAAAACTCAGCCACAACAACAGGGCACACATAACACACATAGGAGACATCCCTGAAGCATCATGTTCTGGTGAACTGGGGACACTGGACTACAGAGTACCATAGGACCTTGTCTTTATTAGGCCACTACTTTCAAGAGAAGGAGAAGTAGCTGACTTTCCTAACAGAGACAAAGAGTTAGACAGTATGAGACACAGGAGGATGTCCCAAATGAAAGAACAGGACAAAAATCACAGCAAGAGAACTAGGTGAAACACAGACAAGTAATACCCTGATAGAAAAGTTAAAGTAATGTTCACAAAAATACTCACTAGACTTGAGAAAAGAGTGGAGGATCTAGTGAGAACCTCAACAAAGGGATAGAGAACATAAAAAAGAACAAATAAAAGATGAATAACTCAATAAGTGAAATTAACAATACACTAGTTGGCGGGGGGAGGGGGGCGCCTGGGTGGTTCAGTTGGCTAAGGGACCAACTTCAACTCAGGTCATGATCTTACAGTTCGTGGGTTCAAGCCCTGCATTGGGCTCTGTGTTGACAGCTCAGAACCTGGAACCTGCTTCAGATTCTGTGTCTCCCTCTCTCTCTGCCCCTGCCTCACTCCTGCTGTGTTTCTTTCTCTCTCTTTTAAATGAAATAAACATTAAAAAAATAAAAAAAAATACACTAGAGGGAATAAATAGTAGACTAGAGGAAGTAGAAGAACTAATCAGCAACCTGGAGGACAGAGTAATGGAAAGTAATCAAGCAATGAACAATATAAAGAAAAAAGAATAATAAAATATGAGAACAGATTAAGGGAATTCAATGACACCATCAAGTGTAATAACATTTGCAGAAGGAGAAGAGATAAAAGGGAACAGATTATTTATTTGAAGAAATAATAGCTGACAACTTTCTAAATCTGGGAGAGGTGGGGGAGAAATCCAAGTCTAGGAGGCAAAGAGATACTCCAACAAAATCAATCCAAGGAGGTCCACACCAAGATATATAGTAATTAAAATGGCATGAAGTACTGATAAAGAGAGAATTTTAAGAGAAGCAAAAGAAAACAGTTACATACAAGGTAAACGTTGTAAGGGACTATTAGCTGATTTTTCTGCAGAAACTTTGCAGGCTGAGAATGCCATGATATATTCAAAGTGCTGAAATAAAACAAACAAAAACAACAAAGAACAAAAAAACCCTGCAGACAAGACTATCCAGAAAGGCTATCATTCAGAATACAAAGAGAGATAAACAGTTTTCCAGATAAAAGTTAAAGGAATCCAGCATTCCTGGGTGGCTCATTCTGTTAAGCACCTGACTCTTGATTTCATCTCAGGTCATGATCTTGCATTTTTATGAGTTCAAGCCCTGCATTTGTTTCTGCACTGGTAACATGGAGCCTACTTGGGATTCTCTCTCTCTCCCTCTTTCTCTTCCACTCTCCTATCCACACTGTCTCTCTCTCAAAATAAATAAACTTTAAAAAAAAGTTAAAGAAATCCATCACCACTAAATAAGCCATACAAGAAATGTTAAAGGGGACTCTGAATGGAAAGGAAAGACCATAAGTAAGAGTAAGAAAAGCAAGAAGCACGGAAACAGTAATATTAGTCAAGGGATTCACAAAATAAAAAGAAGTAAAGTAGGACACCATATACCTAAAAAATATGTGTGGGGGTGGGGGGAGGGTGAGGGAGTAAGAATTTAATGCTTTTTAGAATGGGTTCAAACTTAAGGGACCATCAATTTAATATAGACTGCTATATGCATATGATGTTATATATAAATAGTAACCACAAATAAAAATGTGAAAGAAGGGAGTGAGAGAAAAAAGGAAGAGAGAAGAAGTACAAAAACAACTGTAAAACAAATTTAAAAATGACAATAAGTACATATCTACCCATAATTACTTTGAATATAAATAGACTAAATTTTCCAATCAAAACACATAGGACAAAGGAATGGATAAGAAAGCAAGACCCATCTATATGCTGCCTACGAGGGACTCATTTCAGACCTAAAGATGCATGCAGATTGAGAGTGAAGGTCTAGAAATACATTTACCAAGCAAATTTAAGTGAAAACAAAGGTAGGGTGGCAATACTTTTATAAGATAAAATAGACATTAAATACTCTCACAAGAGACAAAAAAGGACCCTATAATATCTTAAAGGGAATAATCCAACAAGAATATATAACAATTATAAATATTTATATATATAACATAGGAGCAGGCAAATGCATAAAGCAGCTATTAGCAAACATAAAGGAAGTAATCAACAGTAATACAATAATAGTAGAGGACCTTAACACTGCACTTACATCAATAGATACATAATCCAAACAGAAAACCAACAAGGAAACTGTGGCTTTGAATGACACAATGGACTTAATGGATCTAACAGATATATTCAGGATATTCTATTTCCAAACAGTGGAATACATATTCTTTTTCAAGTGCACATGGAACATTCTCCAGAACAGATCACATGTTAGGTCACAAAACAAGTCTCAACAAATGCACAAAGATGGAAGTCACACCATGCATCTTTTCCCACCACAATACCATGAAACTAGAAATCAACCACAAGAAAATCTGAAAAGAACACAAATACACGGAGAGTAACTAACACACTCCTAAATAATGAATAGGTCAACCAAGAGGTTGATCGATCAAAGAGGAAATTAAAGAAAAAAAAAACCTGGAACAAATGAAAATGAAAATACAATTGTCCAAAATGTCTGGGATACAGCAAAAGGTTTCCTAAGAGAGAAGTTTATAACAATACAGGTTTAACTCAAGAAGCAAGAAAAATCTCAAACAACCTAAATTTATACCTACCAGAGCTGGAAAAACAATAACTAAACACCCCAAACCATTAAAAAGAAGTAAATAATAAAGAGTAGAACAGAAATAAATGAAATAGAAACTGAAAAAAAAAATCAATGAAAACAGGAACTAGTTTTTTTTAACTTTAATGTTTATTTATTTTTGAGAGACAGAGAAAGAGAGAGAGAGCACACAAATGGGGAGAGGCAGAGAGAGAGTAAGACACAGAATCTAAATCAGGCTCCAGACTCCAAGCTGTCTGCACAGAGCCTGATGTGGGACTTGAACTAACAAACTTCAAGATTATGACCTGAGCTGAAGTCAGATGCTTTACTGACTGAGCCACTCAGGTGCCCCAGGAACTAGTTCTTTGAAAAGATTAACAAAATT
Source organism: Acinonyx jubatus (assembly GCF_027475565.1). Taxonomy (NCBI): domain Eukaryota; kingdom Metazoa; phylum Chordata; class Mammalia; order Carnivora; family Felidae; genus Acinonyx; species Acinonyx jubatus. Next base: position 33,003,212 of record NC_069380.1, on the reverse strand, counting down.
GATAAGCCTTTAGCCAGATTCATAAAAAAGAGATAGAAACAGAAAGAGAGATGAGACTGAGACAGAGAGAGACAGGACTCAAATAAAATTCAGAACTGAAAGAGGAGAAATAACCATTAATAGCAGAGAAAACAAAGGATTTAAGAGAATATTATAAAAAAATTAAATGCCAACAAATTGGACAACCTAGCATATATGGATAAATTTTTGGAAACATAAAATCTCCCAAAGCTGAATCAGGAAGAAATAGGTCATTTGAACAGATTATCAGCAATGAAATGAAATCAGTATTCAAAAAACTCTCAAGAAACAAAAATCCAAGACCAGATGGCTTCACAGGTGAATTCTACCGAACGTTTAATGAAGACATAATACTTGTCCTTCTCAAAGCTGTCCTTTTATTTCAACAAATAGAAGAAGAAGGAAAACTTTCCAATTCATCCTGTGAGGCCAGAATTACCTGGATATCAAAATCCATTGAAGAAACTACCAAAAAGAACTACAGGCCCATATCTCTAAAAAAAACATAAATGCAAAAACCCTCAACAAAATATTAGTAACCTGATTCCAATAATACATTTAAAAAATCATTCACTACAATCAAGTGGGATTTATTCCTGAGTTAGAAGAATGGCTCAATATTTGCGAATTAACCAGTGTTATATATCATATCAACAAGTGAAAGAATAAAACCATCTGATCATTTCAATAGATGCAGACAAAGCATTTGACAACACCCATTCATGATGAAAACCCTCAACAACATAGGTTGAGAGGGAACATATCTCAACATAATAGTAGCCATATATGAAACACCCACAGCTAACATACGCAATGGAGAAAAACTGAGAGCTTTTCCCCTAAGGTCAGGAACAAGACAAGGATGTCCACCCTCACCACTTTTATTTAACATAGTACTGGAAGTCCCAGCCACAGGAATCACACAAGAAAACGGAATACAAGGCATCCAAATTGGTAAGTAAGAAGTAAAAGTTTCACTATTTGCATATGATACGCTATGTAGAAAAGCCTAACAATGCTATCAAAAAACTACAAGAACTGATAAATGAATTCAGTAAAGTCACAGGATACAAAATCAATGTACAGAAAGTTATTGCATTTTTTATACACTAATTATGAAGCAATAGGAAAAGAAATTAAGAAAACAATCCCATTTTCAATTGCACCAATAGCAGTAAAACACCTCAGGATAAACTTAACCAAACAGATGCAAGACTGTACTCTAAAAAATAGAAAATATCGATGAAAGAAATTGAAGATGACACAAATAAATGGAAAAGTATTTCAGGCTCATGGATGGAAAAACAAATATTGTTAAAATACCCATACTACCCAAAGCAGTCTACAGATTTAATGCAATCCCTATCCAAATACCAATAGGATTTTTCACAGAACTAGAACAAACAATCCTAAAACTTGAATGGAACCACAAAAGACCCTGAAAAGCTAAAGCAATCTTGAAAAAGAATAACAAAACTTGAGGTATCACAATTCTAGACTTCAAGTTATATTATAAAGCTATAATAATGTAAACGGTCTGGTACTGGCACAAAAATAGACATATAGATTAATAGAATAGAATAAAAACATCCAGAAATAAACCCACAACTATATCCTCAATCTCCAACAAAGGAATCAAGAATATGCAAGGGGAAAAAAGACAGTCCCTTCAACAAATGGTGTGAGGAAAACTTGACAGCTACAGACAAAGAATGAAACCAGACCACTTTCTTACATCATACACAAATAAACTCAAAATGGATTAAGGACCTAAATGTGAGACCTGAAACCATAAAAATCATAGAAGAGAAGACATGCAGTAATATCTCTGACATCACCTGTGGCAACATTTTTCTATATACGTTTCCTAAGGCAAGGGAAACAAAAGCAAAAATACACTATTGGAACCATATCAAAATAAAAAAGCTTCTGCACAGCAACACAAACAAACAAACAAACAACAACAACAACAATAACCCAAAATTGAGGAAGCAAAAAGAGAGCCCACTGAATGGGAGAAAATATTTGTAAATGACATATCTGATGAAGTGTTAGTATCTATAAGATACAAAGAATTTGTGCAACTCAACACTAAAAACAATCCAGTTTAAAAATGAGCAGAAGACATGGACATTTTGACCAAAGTAGACATCCAGATGGCCAACAGACACATGAAAAGATGCTCGACATCACTAATCATCACAGAAATGAAATTCAAAAGCACAATGAAATATCACCTAACACCTGTCAGAATGGCTAAAATCTGTAAGATAATAAACAAGAAGTATTGGCTGGGGAGGAAAAGCCACCTTTGAAAATTCCCACAGCTGGTGGGACTGCAAGCTGGTGCACCACTGTAGAAAACAGTATGAAGGTTCCTCAAAAAGTTAAAAATAGGATTGCCACATGACCCGGAAATTATACTACTGGGTATTTTCCAAAAGAATAGGAAAACACTGATTTTAAAAGATATTTGCATCCCCATGTTCATTGCAGCGATATTTACAGTAGCCAAACTATGGAAGCAGTTCAAGTACCCATTAATCGACAAGTGAATAAACACACATATCCAATGGAGTATCAGTCAGCCATAGAAAAAAGAATGAAATGTTATCATTTGCAGCAACATGGATGGATGTACAACGTACAATACTAAGTAAAATAAGTCAGAGAAAGACAAATACCATATAATTTCAGTCATGTGGAATCTAAACAAAAGAAACGAGCAAAGAAAAAAAAAAGAGAGAAACAAAAACAGACTCTGAAATATAGAGAAAAAAACTGTTGATTACCAGAGGGGTGGTGTGTGGGGGGTGGGTGAAATTGGTGACGGGTAACTATACAGTAATCATAAAGAGTACTGAGTATATGTAAAATTGTCGAATTACTATACTGTAGACCTGAAACTTGTATATAACACTGTATGTTAATTATACTGAAGTAAAATATAATTAAAACAACAGGGGCACCTGAGTGTCCCAGTCAGTTAAGCGTCTGAACCTTGATTTCAGCTCAGATTATGACCTTACGTTTCTGGAGTTCAAGCCCTACATTGGGCTCCGTGCTAACAGCGTGGTTGCTTGAGATTCTTCCTCCCTCTCTCTCTGTCCCTCTACTTACCCCCTCTCAAAATAAATAAATACACTTTAAAAATAATAAAATAAATATTAGAAATAAAGAGAAAAAAGAACAGGACCTGTATTGCTGCCATGTCATCTGTTGCTAAATATCTGCTTCTTTCAGGAACATGTCTGTTTCTTTATGCAGCTAAAAACACCACAATCAGAGCTTTTCTTCTACATTCTGACATTCCGCTTGCCAAAATCACTGCATTCTGGCCTAAAATACAATGGGTCAAGGGAAACCCATGTTTCTGATACTGTTCCTGTTTCTGCAAACTTTCACAAATAAATGCTTCTTTAGCAGGGTTCGTGGATGTGTTTTGTAAAATTTTGACTTTGTTTTAGACAGAAATATTACAGTCATTGAGTGAGCTACCTTAAATTTAATAGATGTTTTTCATATATATCAATTTAGGGCACATATAAACAAAAATGCATACATGAAAGATAAATTAGAGATTGCTAAATATTCCCTCTCATTCATAGCCTAAATCTTGTATATTAATTTTGCAATCACGGTCAACAATTTCATGTTTCCACATAATGCATTACTCTTTGCCCTCAAGAGCATGGTTATCCAGCTTTTATAGATAAGTACTGAATTATTGTCTACAGAATTTTCTTCTAAGCCACTGAAACCCATTTTTCAAATTTAGATGCTGATATTACATAAGTGTGTTTGATTTTACCATATTCATAGTTTTGTTTTTTCTCAAGAAAATTACTTATTGCTGGAATTTAAGCCTCTGTGCACAAAATCACCTGGAAGTTCTACAAACTGATAACTTAAATAATATATAATTTCCCACAGTAGTCTCTCCCTCCCTTAGTCCAAATTTTTCTAGGAATTGATAATTTCTCGTTTCATTTTTTTCCCATGGCCAGTGATTGAAAATTCTTTTACATATTTCAGAGAAATAAAATAAGATAGCTTCCCTACTTGGGAGTGTCTTCCTTGTTCGAGTCCCATAAAGTATTTGCTTGTTGCTTTCAAGAAAATTTGAAATTGCAGCCACATTCCTTCAACGATGAATATTTGCTTCACTAATGTCTTATTTATGCCCTGTGGTTCTGCTTCTGTGCCTCTGCATACACAATACCATTTTGTATTTCAATGCTGAGACATAGTTGGACATTTTAAAAGACATTTAAAATGGTAATCAAACTTGACATGTGTAGTTCCAATAACGCATATGATTCGATTGAAGTAATTACAATATGAATAGCTCAGACCAAGGTCATACATGGCAGGTAATGACAGCTCTGTCATAACTGCTAACAGTCTTACAGTGATTGTAAGACTATAACAATTGTGACAACAATTGTCAGATGCATCCCACTATTACAAATACTAAAATGTGCAAAAATACATTTCTCAGCATCAATGAAATATTCACGTAGAATCAATGTGATAAGTTTTTGCATATATCGGGTAACGGTTTTATCCTAGAATACAGATAAAATTGCCTCACTTAATAAATTTTTTTCTACTAAGCATGGTACTTTTTGTTGTTGAGAGTATAGTTACTAGTAAGTATTAAATATGTTTTGGAATATATACATTTACATTTCCAAATGTGTCCCAATAAATCTCATGTATATTTTAAAACCTAAAAGTTCTCCCTAAAATATTTAATTAGTAATATAGATATAAGCCAGTGTTATTGAAATTTTAGAGAAATATCAACTCTTCATAAAACATACTCAAAACTGAAGCTTTTAAAAAATATTTATTAATTTTGAGAAAGAGAGAGAGAGAAAACAGGGGAAGGGCAGAGAGAGACAGGGAGAGATAGTATCCCAAGCAGGCTACATGCTTTCAGCACAGAGCCCGACACAGACTGTGAGATCTCACAGACTGTGAGATCACAACCTGAGCCAAACTCAAGAGTTAGACACTTAACTGATTGAGCCACCCAGGTGTCCCCAAACTGATGCTATTAATGCACTGATAAAAAACTTTAGAAATACACAGCTTTTAAATATGAGGAGATATATGTCTATACTCATGCAGATATAAGAAGTTTTCATATAATTATTAAAACTTTGAAAGTAAAAAATCCCAACAAAGGGAAAATTTTAATTTACAATGTATCATGAGATTTACCTTGAAAATGAGACACTGGAAGGATTCTATCAAAGGCCTATGAAATTGAAGAAGACATTTACTTACAGATTTACTTACATGGCATCCTGTAAAACGAAAAACAGCAGTCATTATAGTTTTTAGCTATGTGTATAATGATCAAAATTATAAACAGTATTTAATACTAGTGAAAAGACTGAATGGAAAATTTTCTGGCTTCCCTTTCTTATTTTCTTTGTCCTTTGGGCTTTCTTAGTTCCATTAATTGTCCTAATCCTCAGTTCACAGCTATTCTCTTTGACATTCCCTTCATTTTCTTTCTTTCTTGTGTCCCTCCCTTCTTGTCTTCTCTCTCGTCCCCTTTACATCCATCGTTTCTTATCTCTACTTTAGAAGAATAACAGAGGCAAGTTGGAAGGAGTTTTTATGGATACTTTGTTGTTTTCAGTGGAAAAGATTTCACATCTCTCTTCTATACATTTGGACTTCTTTCCTAGAGCATAAACCACTATACCTTTCACAGAAGGTAAAAGTAACGAAAGGGTAAGGCAGAGAGTATATCAGTGATGACAGGAGACAAAGAGGTGAAGATCGGTAATGATATTTATTTAAAGTATATTTTATGGGAATACATTTATAAAAGTGAAGAAATTGTATGGTTCATTATTTTATTTGAAAATTTCAATGGGATATTGGAAATTACTCGAAGGGAAATAAGTGAGAAATATGTGAGACAGAGAAAAACAAATACTGTATAATCTCACTTATAGGTAGAATTTAAAAAAAAAACAAACAAAACCACCTTATAGAAAAAGTGATCATACTTGCAGTTACCAGAGGTGGAGGGATGGAAGAGAGGAGGAATTTGAGGAAGGTACAAACTTCCAGTTATAAAATAAATAAGCACCAGGGATTATAATGTGCAACATGAGGACTATAGCTAACACTGCTATACAGTTGTTTATAGAAACTATAGAAACACTCCTAGAAAGTTGTTAAGAGTTCTCACCACAAGGAAAAAAAATATTTTTTTTGTATTTATTTGAGAAGATGGGCATTAGCTGAACCTACTGTAGTAACCATTTCATAATACATGTAATTCAAGCCATCATGATTTATGCCTTAACTTATACAGTGATGTATGTCATTTATTCCTCAAAAAAACTGGGGAAAAAAGATTTATAGGAACTTTAAAAAAAGTACATCCTGTATAAATTTCATTTGTCTTAAATTCTATACAATGCAAATTGATCTTTAGTAACAGTAAGTAGATTACAGATTATCTAGGGAAGGTGATAGGTTGGGGGATGTGGGAAGAGGCAGACAAAATGGATTAAACCGGTAATAAGGAAACTTTTGAAGGTGATGGATATGTTCTTTACCATTTTGATGTTGGATTTCAGATAGCAAAACATCAAATCATAAACTTTATTTAATTACTGGATGTCAATTACAACTCAATAGAGTTATAAAAATAAAATTTTAGAATATATATGTAGTTTCAACTTGTGGTTTTTTGATTATATTCCATTTTAATTCTTTATTTTAAAAATGAGAACTAAAATTATGTAGATTTATTCTCTTTGTAATATGTGAGCACACAAGTGATTTTTCCTTAACGTAGGTCACAGAGGGTCTGACAAGTAAAATAAATAACAAAAGAGTATTTGTGTCAGATTAACATTTATGTTAGCAGTTACTTGAAAGTTTAGCATGTTTGTTTAGCTTTTAATTTTTGATTCAAGCATATTTGCATAACATTTACTTAAAAACAACCTAAATGCTTGCAACTGCTTATTAATCATTGTAGTTAAGTCATCTACCTGTATAATTTAGGTTTGTTATTCTGACACCACTGCATAAATTTGCATGGTTGCATAAAATGTCAGTTTTATAGTTGCTCATACACAATTGTTAATGAATTCCTATTATGTGCATATCACTAATACACCTGTGAGGTTTTCTTTATTTTATCCAGAGAGGTTGCTAAGGTCTAGGGTGGTTTGTAGCTCACCGTGAACCAAAATCTATCATAGACTGCTCTCCTCAGATTTCTCTTTGCCAAAGGAACATTCTCCTTGTAATGAATATTGTGAATCAGAGGAGTCTACATGGCTTACATCTGCATTTCTTTTTGCCTATATGAAAGCAATTTAGTAGTTTAAGCCTCAGTTGTTAAGGAGTAATGGCACATTGCCCAATAGCAGCACATATCCAAATGAGTGAAAATGGATATTCTGATGAGTAACAATGCAGTGATTGATGTGAAATACTTTTCTATTTTAAAAGGTCACTAAACTTCAGAACAACATTAATCAGGTATTGGATTTGCAATTAGAGATACTATCACTTTTAAATCCATCAGACATGTGTATGGACAGGCATAATCAATCACTCACTGATTGTTTGCAAAAAAAAAAAAAAGTATTTTCATTCCCATCCCATTGAGGTCCTCTAGAAGAAATACTAATATAATTTTTAAAGCACAATGCAGAAATTTTGATATTTAAACTGAACTTTAGTATTATGTGATTCTGTTGGTATTTATTAGAAAAATTTGCTTATAATTATCAATTCAATTTCATATAATTTTCAGATTTTTGAGGTCTATGTCAATGAAGTAGTAAACTTCATTTAAGTTGTACATTTTTAAGACGAGAGAGAGAATAAATAGGGAACTATGTAGATAAATAGGGACCTATGTAGTCCCTAAATAGGGACTACATAGGGAACTATGTAGATAAATAAAAGGACCTAGTGAAAGCTAGAGATATTTAATGATAAGATTTTCAAGTAATTTTTTTAGAATTCTTTTAATTAGTGAGCTCTTTAAATTTGACAAGTGCTTTTTAAATAGTAATCTTAAATATAGCCATTTTGCTGTTGTTAATTTCTCTTTTCCCTTTGCTTGTCTGAAAACATTAACATTTATTTACTTTACTTTTATGTCCATGACGATTTACATACTTACGATTTTAACACATGTTCCTGTTACTAAAATGCCATGAAGTGTGTTTGACTTAATATACTGAATGCTTTAAAGTAACAAAAGAGATTCAATATTCTGCCTGTTTTCATGAGCTAGACCAATAGGTTTAAATGCTGTCAGAATATCATCCAAGAGTCATTCAACTATTATAATTTAATTATTTCAGTAGCAGCCTTTTCATCAGATAATTCCAACCTTGAAAACTGGCAATTTTATGCTGTTAATGTTGTAGTTTCAATCCAGTGTTCTTCTCTTTCTAGAACCACGTATGTATGTGTGCCATAAACTTTGCTCCACATTCTGATGGGGAACCTAGTCATTTGCATGTAGGCACAGCATAAACATGGTGTAAGCAAGAACTAGGTTTCTACTTGCATCAAGTAGACTTAGTATATATCACTCCTCTATTTCACTCTATACTATCACTTAGTATATATCACTCCTCTATTTCATGTTACTATCAAAATTAGAAGAAATGTGCTTTTATGAAAAAAATAATAACATTGTAGAATTAAACTGACCATGGATATTATAGGAAGAAAAAAGGAAATTAAATTTATGAAGAAAATAATAAAAGTTATAATTCAGAATTATATGAAATGTAATCCTTCTCTGAGGAGAATTAGGACATGCCTCTGGGTCTGAGTCCACATACACAGAGCAGTGGGTTTGGCAATCATCACGAGAAGAAAATGAAAAAATAGCAGTTGGAGCTGCAGAGTGCATCAGGTTCCCTCATCTCCACGTTTCCCACCCTTTCCCAGGCCTGCCACTCCTTCCGCCTCCCCATGAACTTTTCTTCATTCCTATATAGGTCATATACATGGTGCAGTAAAGACATGTAGCTCATGGGAAACCCCAAAAACTCTATGTAACTTTACTCCTGAAAGTTTCTGATGTGAATATATAAAGGTCTGGATGGAGACCTAAATCAACTTTTTAATGATTTATTTTACTTTATTTTATTTTATTTTATTTTATTTTATTTTATTTTATTTTAGAGAGAGAGAGTGTAGAGTATGAGTGGGGGGAGGGGCAGAGAGAGAGAGGGAGACACAGAATCTGAAGCAGGCTCCAGGCTGTCAGCACAGAGCCCAACACAAGACTCAAACCCACCAACTGCAAGATCGTGACCTGAGCTGAAGTCGGATGCTTAACCAACTGAGCCACCCAGGTGCCCCAAGACCTAAATCAATTTTAAGGAAGTTCTCTACCAGGTGAATCCATTTAGGGTGGTAAAAGGCAAAAAGAAAAGGAAAAGGCAAAGCAACTCTATTTTACACAAGTGATATGTATAAGAGGAAAAAATACAAAGGATGAAAGGTATTTTCATTTTAATCAACATAAATGCCTTTACAAATTTATGTCTGACTGACATCTTGGGGTCAGTTCTTTATTTTTGTCCTAACAACTCTGTTATTATTGAGGTCTAACTTGGGATGTATACCAGACTCCTTCTAGTACTTTTTAGGACATCTTTTTCCCCACCACACACGTATGTAATCTCAACATGATTAGCTGGGTGCTGATTTAAAAATATAACTTCAACCATGTCTCTCTTCTGCCCCAAAATACTCCCATATCTTATTATCTAACAAAGTAAAATGCAAAACCTTTACAAAGACAGACAAGGTCATAATGGATCTTCCCCAACGCCCCTTATCTCTGACTAAATTTCCACTATCCTCACATTAGCCTCCTTATTTTTCAGTGAATACAGCAAGTACACATCTTTCCTATAGCCTATGAACTTTAAATACCTCTGCAGAGAAGACTCATCCTCCACATGTGCTTATGGCTACTGCCTTCGTATCTCCGTTACATTTTCATCTTAATAGTGAGGGCTTCTCGCAAACCCACGCCACCGTGTACTTTCTGTTTAGCTAACCATACTTTATTTTTATTCTCTTAACTGTAAACTGTGTGAATAAAGGGGGTTTATTTTATTTGTACTTACATCCTTAGCACCAAAATATATAGGCACCCCATAAGGATTATTTTAGTGAATTAAAACATATAGATATTGCATGAATTTCCTTGGAAATATATTTTGACTCTGATTCTACAATTTCATACTTTTTGTTTTCTGATTTGTTTAATGGTTTGGTATTTGTGACACGCTAAAGAAAATATATGTGCATATTTTTTACAGAGGTTGGGAGAGAAGACATATTAAAGGATGAGACTGATCTGACTTTTTTCAAAATGATAGATTTGACCACTGACATACGCAAAACTTGTTAGCCACAATACCAAAGTCAGGATCCATAAAAGAAAGAATTGATAAACTGCACTTCATTAGCATTTAAAAATTCCGCTCTGCAAAAGACACTGTCAAGAGAATGAGAAGACTAGCCACACATTGGGAGAAAAATATTTGCAAAAGACATGTATGATAGAGGAATGTTTTCTGAAATATACAAAGAACTCTTAAAACTCAATGATAAGAAAAGGAATAGCTCAGTTAAAAAAAAAAAATGGGCAAAAGACCTAGACACCTCACCAAGGAAGATATACAGCAGACAAGAAGATACTCAATATCGTAGGTCATTAGGGAATTATAAATTAAAACAACAGTAGTATACCATTGCATACCCATTACAATTGCCCCAAACAAAAGGCACTGACAACACTCAGTGCCAGTGAGGATGTGAAACAAGAACTCCCATCTACCGATGGTAGAAATGCAAAAATGGTACGGCCACTTTGGAAGACAGTTTAGCAGTTTCTTACAAAACTAAACATACTCTTGCCGTATGACCCATCAATCATGCTCTTGGGGATATACCCAAAGGAGGTAACAACATGACCACACAACAAATTGCACATTAATGCTTATATCTGGTTTTTTCAAAGTTGCCAAAACTTGGAAACCAAAATGTCCCTCGGCAGGTGATTTGTAAGTAAACTGTGCTATATCTGGAAAATTGATTATTATTCAACATTAAAAATTGATGAATTATCAAGTCATGAAAAGACACGGAAGTAACCTTGAATTATTATTACTAAGTGAAAGACACCATGCTGAAAAGACAATATACTATGATTCCAATTATGTCACCCAATGAAAAAAGCAAAACTATGGAGCCAGTAAAAGGATCAGTGGTTGCCATGGGTTAGGAGGAGGGAGGAATAGATAGGCAAAGCATAGAGAATTCTCAGCGCACTGATACTCTTCTGTATGATACTACAGTCATGGATACATATCAATATACATTTGTCCAAATCCGTAGAATGTAAAACATCAAGAGTGAACCCTAAGGTACACTGGATTTTGGATGATAATGATATTTCAGTGTAGATTCATTGATTGTAACAAATGAACTACTCTGGCGTGGGCTTTTAATAGTGGGGAGACTTATGTATATGTGGGGGCAGGTGGTATATGGGAACTCCCAGTACTTTCCTCACAACTTTGCTGTGAACCTAAAGAATAAACATAAAAGACACAAAGTAGGAAAAGATAGATAAGCTTAACAGCAAGCCACACCCCCCCAAAGTGTAAACATCTTCTAACTACCAGTGAAATCCATAAGAAAAAAAATGAACAAGCTAATATAAAAATGTACAAAAATTGTGCCAAAGGAGAAAAATATTTTAAAGTTCAGAAATGAAAACCATAACATAATGTGATCCTGGCCTTACAATGAATTTTAATAATTCACTACCAAGTTTTGCCTCTGCCTAGTTTCTTCTATTTTTACAGTAATACTCACTACGGGTCATTAGGAGCAAATTTCCAGGAGAATGAAAGTGGTTCCCTGTAATGTGCATTTTCATTAAATCCAGGCTTGCCTTTTAACTAAATTTTCTGCTGGTCTTTCAAAGTGTCTTATCTCTCTTCAGTCCTTATCAGTAAAGAGAGTAAATGTTGCCATTAGAGGAAGCTGTCAACCATTGACCAGATGGCTGTACGGGGTGGGGGGGTGGGGGATAGAATTGGTTGAGGACCCTGGTATAGTAATTTCTTGAGATTTAGAGATGTGGCTCTATGGTCAGCTCTGGGATGTGTCTGGTCAGACTGGAGCATCTTGGATGTCTCCATTTTATTATCAATGCCAATGGCTTGGGCTTTGATCATTTCCAAAGTCTGTTACGATTCAGAATGGGTAGGAAGCAGTTCTACATTGGAGTTATTCTTAACAAAAATTCTTAGTCATTTGTGCATGTGTGATTTTCAAAGTAGCACATACTTATTTTAAGAAAATTAAAGAAATATATTATTGAGAATTTGAAAAAAAAAGAAGAGGAATGTGAAATCAAAATAGATATTACTTTTCAGTCCTCCCAGAGATTAAGGAGAAGAGGTAGTCTCATACAATCTTGGAAGCCATGTAAATTAGAACTACTCTTTCGGAGCACATTCTGACAATAGGCATCAAAATTAATTCGAGCCACTGGCTCCACTTGTTAAATTTGTCCCAAGAAGATAATAGTCAAGTATGCTAAGATATGCTATAAAGATGTTTAACATAGGATTTCCCATACTGGAAAACTATGAAGCCAGTAATTTGGGCATGCTTAAATAAAGAAGAACCATAAAATGGAGTTCTATGAAGCTATTAATAAAAGGTCAGTTATATCTGGATGTGAAGTTAATATTAGAAATATTTAATGGCTGGTACAGCATGTGAGCCTATAGTGACATTATAAATGGACATTTATCTCTCTGACATATTCTGGGTAACCTTTGGCACTGTGTTTAACCTATGACCATAAAGGATATATAGGACAGACACATTGCTGAATGAAAAGAGAAGATTTGGTTCCAGAAAAAAAACAGTCTGATTATTTGGTCATTTTTTTAATCTGTGTGTTATGTTTTAACATATGTTTATCTTTAACATATGTTTTATCTGTGATGCCAATTTTGTAAGACTTGACATACTTAAAATTTCAGCCAACCCCAGTCAAAACAGTATATATTGGTAAAATTACCTCTGTATTTCCCTATGCCCATCACCAACCTCAGCCTCTCTCTCCTGCATCCTGTTTCCTCACTGAGGTAGGATAAAGTATCTCCTGTTCTCTTACAATAAGATGTAGGAGCTTGGGTGAACTTTAATTTCTTGGGCCCCTGAACTTTGCTTTAAGTAAGTTAAAACCTGAATCTAAAGAGAAATGAAGATTTGTCCTTGAAAGCCAGCCTCCATTTCAGGTGCACAGAGGCCTCTTCATAAAGTCATTAAGGCCTTGTTGGCTCTTAAGTATCATGAAATTCAACTGAAATTTATGGGATAGGAGGTCAGAAAAAATAAATGGGTAGAAAGAGCCACACAGATAATTTTAATAATGCACAACCAATTTACTAGTTTGTTTCAGGAAAAATACACACACACACACACACACACACACACGTGTGTGTATGATATATAATAATGTGCATTTTTACAAAAGCCAAATACACTAATACATAATAAAATATTATATGGACAATTTGTTCTCTGGCTCATTCAACTGCTTTTCTTTCATAATAAAGCTAATTCCATTTTACTAGCTAAAGTAGGTCTCAGTTGCAGACATTAAGCTGTACTTTCCCATGAAAATACGAAAGTGAGAAACACATAAGTAATGATCATGTCCTTCCCCTCTTCAGCTCTGTAGCCATCACCACAGTCAATCTAGATCCTACCTGACTTTTGAATAATCACTAGGTGGTTTTTGGGTATAATCCTTTAGAGTCCACATCGAGAATACTAACCATATAGCTTCAACAATAATCAGGGCCAAAAACAAAAACTTGCAGCGGTTTGCATGGTATTCTTCAATCAGAAATGAGGAATTTTGTTACACAATTTCCCCTGAAGGATCTAGATTAATCTGTGCATCTGTAGAACCCAGGAGGCCTGTAGAGATTCAGTGAGAGAACAGATTTGGTGGCTGTATATCACTGAATTGAGAGTCTACTAATTAAATCTCCCATAAAAGAAAAACTATTAGGCTTTTGTAGAGTGCTATCATTTATAAGAAGTTGCCATTTGGGTGTAATAAAAAAGTACATCAATAATTTATTACCTACAAATTTTAGGCACATATATTTTGAATTAAATTTAACTTACAATTTTCAAACACGAAAGTAAATTTAACTGCATTTGAGATGCCATTTCAATATCCAGATATTTTATTAAAAATAATATTTAAACATCAAACCCAATAGCTCATCTACTTGCTAAGACTTTACAATTGTATGCATCAAAGAAAAATATGCAAAATACTTGAAGTAATTTATCTAAAAAATTAAAGCACAGGCACTCTCAGTCCTTGTTCTATAAAAATACTAGAGTGTGCATATCTATCTAAATTGATATATGCTGATTAGCCATAGGATAGTAAATAAATAACTGCTACAAGAGTCTCCTAACTTTGCCTAAATTTGTGCTATTTTCAACGTGGTGTCACATTCTAATACTGACCATAGAAAATAGCCTGAAGACAAATTATATGGCTCCTCATTTAAGACTGACTCATTTGCCAAAACAGATGAACATATGGGAAGGGGAGAGGGGAAGACAAGAGAAGGAAACAAACCACAAGAGATTCTTAATGATAGAGAACAAACTGAGGGTTGTTGAGGAGAGGTGGGAGCTGGCCTAAATGGGTAAGAGGTGTTAGGGAGGACATTTGTGATGAGCACTGGGTGTTGTATGCACGTGGTGAACCACTGAATTCTACTCCTGAAAGTAATGTCACACTGTATGTTAACTAACTAAAATTAAGTTAAAAAATAAATTGCATAAAAAAAGACAATAAAAAGATTGACTCATTTTTTTGTGACCTTGATTTTGTGATCTATAATGAAAAGATGCAGGGAACGCTATCACCTAAAATCAGATATACCTAATTTCAGCTTAGAGACTTTTTTTTAAACATTGGTATAATTTGAAAGACTGCTGGGTGTTCTCTGTCTTCCTTCTTAGCAACAGAAGATGGTAACTTGAAGGGAAAGAACCCTTCTAAAATACTTGAAACAAATCTTATTTCCTTGCTTTGAATCTGTGGCATTTTGGGCTGCCTCTGAGAAGAAAATGCTATGTCTCTGTTTCTAGCTACTAACGGAGTAGAGTACAGCACAGCAGTGAGTTTTCTAACTTTGATAACATTCTGTATCCTATGCAGACAATTTTGAATTTCCGTAACATCATTCAGAATATGTTACAGTTTCTGTGTATACTGAGTGTATAAAGTGTGTGAGAGAACACTGTCATTCTTTGAAAAGGAAAGCAAATAGGAAATCCTGAATGGGATGCATTATATTCTAGTTTAAATTGGAACATTATCTTCCTTATCAAGTGCTATATACTAAGTATCCACATTATAGGATGTTTTGTCAGTACCTGGCTAAAGGAAATAAACAGAAATTCTACTTTTGTCAGTTGATAATATAAACAAAATAACAGGGATACTGTAAGGTATGTAAGCTATATATTCAGAGAAAATTGTGCAAAACCTCAGAGATAATTGACTTCATAGTTTGATATTTTGTATCCTTTACGCAAAATAAACAAGAAAATAAAGGACAACACAAAGTTTCATTGTTACTTTTCCTGTGCGTGTGTGTGCGCGCGTGTGTGTGTTCAAAGTCTAAATTGTCTCAATGGGCATGAGTTCCATGCTGTTTTAATATTTTAAACTTTCTTTTCTTTCATACACACAAAAATACTATCATTCTCTATTACTCTGTACTACACATTTTAAAGTCTATATTTTACAAGGAGTGCATTGCGTGATACCATATTTGACAAATTACTCCATCTCGTAGGCATGTTAAAATAATGTTATACTTTATGTGTAATTTGTCAAAAAAAAATTCAATTACCTGGGAGAACAAAGATGTCATTATGACTGCAACAAGTTGTGTATGTTCAAAGAAATCAGAAACAAGAGACCTTTCTTTCTCATTCCATATGTTTTTATACGATGAGTACATAGTTCTTGAATTTAATTTGCAAACTCCTCAAACTGAAAGAAGTATCTCAGTGTTATGGAATTTTGAACTTCTTTCTGGGCAAGAAGAGGGTTTTTTCTACTTATGTGCATTGAAATGGTGCTGTCTACACTATTTCAACATTTCAAAGCTTTGAAACAGATTTATGATTGATCTAATATTATTCATGTAACTATTTGAAATAATTTGACAATGGCATGAACTTAAAATTTAAGTTTTACAACTAGTATCATTTCCCCTAAATTTTATACATGCTGCTGTTTAGGAATCCCCATTCCTGGTTTTTTGTATTTGAGTTGAATGGTTCTAGAATCAAGAAATCATCACGAGATGTAGTCCTGCTATAAAAAGCACCTTCTACTCCTCATCAGAAAATTGTATCTAGGAAAATACTCAACGATATAATAATACTCGTTCTTTTTGTCCATCTTTAGCTTTTTCTATTGAAAAAAATATTCACCCTGACTTTTTCTCCTGTATCAACGTGTTGTAAACCTAAGCTTTGCAGGGGAAGAGATAATACACCAGAAAAGTCTGGGGAAATACGAAGTATTAGAATAAGGTAATGATTTGATTGTTACATTCATTACGATAAATGCATTTTGACTACCTGGCCTGCCTGCTCTGAATAATAGTTGTCCATCATCAAACCAGCCCATTCATGCTTCTTCTCAATCTTCAGTTCTCTATGTGAAATTTCTTTTCTTTTTTAAACATTTATTTATTTTTGAGACAGAGAGAGACAGAGCATGAACGGGGGAGGGTCAGAGAGAGAGGGAGATACAGAATCTGAAACAGGCTCCAGGCTCTGAGGGGTCAGCACAGAGCCCGACGTGGGGCTCGAACTCAGGGACCATGGGATCATGACCTGAGCCAAAGTCGGACACTTAACCGACTGAGCCACCCAGGCGCCCCTGTTATTTACATTTCATTTTTTTAAATTTTTTTTAACGTTTCTTTATTTTTGAGACAGAGAGAGACAGAGCATGAACGGGGGAGGGTCAGAGAGAGGGAGACCCAGAATCTGAAACAGGCTCCAGGCTCTGAGCTGTCAGCACAGAGCCCGACGTGGGGCTCGAACTCACAGACTGCGAGATCATGACCTGAGCTGAAGTCGGTCGCTCAACCGACTGAGGTGCCCCATCTATGTGGAATTTCTTAAGAGAAAAGAAGCTCAGTTAGAAATGAATGCTGAGCCTTCACAACATCTACCACTGTGACTACCATTTGTTGATTATATTAAAAATTAATTTGTTTCTTCTACCTTTGGAATCCAGCTGAATGTGACACACATTTCCACATTTCTTCATCAAAATTGGCATCTTCAGAGGTAATATAGTTTCACTTATTTTGGAGAAGTTCACTTATTTAAAGGCTTCTTCAGTCTCTCCCCCAGAGGATTCTATTTATGCCTTCAGACCTATGCTTTATCTAAATCATATTCCAAACATAATGAACATCTTCCTAATATTTCCTAACATTTTCAATATGATTTGGCCACAAGAAAAAAAAATCATTATGTTCACGTAGAAAAAGAGGAAAAATAAAAGCAAAGAAAGTTGCACTCAATATCAGCAGAGGAAACATTTTTATGTAGCTTCTTTAGCAACAGTGAAATAGTTTTTGATCATGAACACTGTGGATAATATGTTGGACCTTTTCTGTCTCTCGACTTCTAGTAGTAAACTGCAACTTAATTATTGAGAAACATTGTTATCATTATTGCATTTCTAGTCGTTTTTTCTCCCTAATGACTCATACTTGTGATGTAGTGTGGTTACTGTTCCCAGGATCAAATATATTGAAAATATACAAAGAAATAAGATGATTTTAAACTGATTTTGTTTTTAACCCAAATTTTCTCTGTGAGAATAGGCACAAGCAATAGTTCCATAAATATATGTTTGTATAAAATACTATATTGAATATATGATTTTTTGTCTGAGGGAATGCATGCTTATTTAGGTATTTTTTCCAGCTAACAAATATTTTAGCTTTTCTGAGAAGTCCTCCCAAAATCTCTATTTTGCTTTAATAAATCTAGTTGTTTTGTTATTTTTTTCAGTTTCATATCAATATAGAATTAGAATGCAGTAGATAATATGCTGCGTATTGGGATGGTTAACTTATCCTCTCTTATTCTCTACCACTCACATACAGCTAAATATAATCAAAGGACTAAAGAGAAAATCTTACATGGTGGTATTTGAAAATGGGACAGAAGATATAGTAGAGAATACTTGAAATTATGAGTCATGACAGTTGTGATATAAATCCTTTGCTATATTTTGTAAGATCTAACTGTATCCTGAGAGAGTTTTCCAAGGCTTTTACCCTCACAGGTAACATTTTGAAAGAAAAATAAGTTACACATATAAACAAATTTACATTAGATATACTTAGAATAATATGGATAATAAGCTAAGCTAAATATTTTAAAAATATTGATTCAAAATACATGCCTTGTGCTATAGCAGTGACTGCCTTTGTTTTCAGATTATGTGCATAATTTTATTAACAAAATTAAATTTGTATTGGCATGATTAACTCAGCTAGAAAGACATTCAACTTTTAATTTCCCAGTAAATTTGTAATGTTCTCTCAGAGCATAACCATAATGAAACAAGACTTATTGGGATGGTTAACTTTATATGTGAACTTGACTGGACCATGAGATACTTAGATATCTGGTTAAACATTATTCAGGGCGTTACCATCGGATCTCTTGGGTCTTTTGCTTGTTGACTGCAGAGATTTCAGACCTTGGGAACTGTCAGCCTCTACAATCATGTGAACCAATTCTTATATATATTTTAAAATATATTACTAAAGAGTACAATATAGGAAAATAGCAGCAATGGAGAATATATTTTAAAAATGAAGTATTCTGAAAAGATGTAAATTTCTAGCAGGGGCAGAAATAAAAGGGTTTTAGTATATCTGGGAAATTGAAACCAGTTTTGAAGGGACAGATATCAAATGTAAACAGCAAACCTATTTCAGACTGTTAACAATTTGATATTTAAATCATTCAATTAATATATGTCAGGACCCTTCCATGTGTAATACTGTGCCAAAGGCTACAGAGGATAGTATCACATTCTGTACCATCATATAATTTAAAAGTACATTGGCAAACATAATGCTGGTAAATGTCAAGGCATCTATTCTATTCCAAAAACATTGCTGTGACATATGAAGATAGAGAGAGGAAATTTTTTCTAATTTATTCAAGGCAATGATTTGATGACATATTGTAGCATGATGGCATCTTGAGGGAAGAAACCCACAGGTTTTAAAAATGAGTAAATCATCTGGAAGTTGGGTGGGACTGGACAAGACAGTAATTGATATCAGAAGGATATGAAATTGATGTTGCTTTTTTTTTTTCCGCCTAACTCACTGCACCTGGTGAGGGGGCATGTCCTTCATTGGAGGCAGGATCCCTTGATAGCCTCAAAAGTTCACCTTTCTATCTCTACTGCTCTATGGTAGTTGGAGTAGTGTCAACCCTCTCATCAAGTGATGGATTGATTCAGGTGGAGACATATGTTACAATTTTGGCCACTGAGATATCAGAAAGGCTTCTAGATGCTTCTGAAAAGTTTTTATTTCACTCTTATTTCACATAACCCCGTTATGATCCTTTTTTGCTACGTTTTGCCATCCTGTAAGGAAGCAGCCCTGAGAACATCATGAAACACAGGGAAAAGGCAGGAGACAAGCTCGAGTGGAGCGAGGGCGTTGCCAAGTAGCTGAGTCATCAGATCTCTGAATTGCCCTGCCTCTGGACGTCGTATTTTTTGTCATAACATATCTCCTTATTATTTCACCCCTTCGTCTACTTTCTCTGATGGACGACAAATGCCATTATTAAATTGTTAAATAATGGCCTCGCAATGCTTTTCAGTGTGCAAATAATTACTTGATCATCGAGTTGGCTTCAAGAAAACAGTAGGAGAGGGAAAAGGGCCTCACTATATCTTCAATAGAAGAAGCGATCTGGCAGCTTATGGACTAAATCCTACACAAAATTTCAGGCAGGACTATACATAGGACATTACACATAAAAATCTGAATTTCTCTCTTCTCTTAAGAAATGAGGTTCAGTTTCACGTGGCAACTAGGAAGAAAACAGTTAGTATTCAGTCTCTAAATTCCTTGCTCCATCATTAGGGAATCTACCTTTTAGACCCAGAGCTCTGATAAGAAGCTTTTAGGTTCTTCTCTAAGTTCTTGTGTAACTTGGTTGTTTAGTAGTCATGAAGCCATGATTTGGATTTGTGGGATGCAGCTGCATTAGCAACGAAAATTTTCAAGTGATCAGTGCGGGCAAGTCACATAGGTCCTTTAGCTACATGACAGTCAAGGTATAAAAACCAAAAAGAGCCCTAAACCAAGTGGCTTCCTTGTGTTCAGCCGTACTGCACGGAGTTGCATTTGTCACTTTGAAATAGAACTATATCCCAGTGTGCCAAAAGAGGCTTTTGGAAATCTAAAACTTCTCAAGAATGATGATGGGCTTGTGGCTATTTCTTGGTTGTTTTCATTCTTTACCAATCATTAGCAAATGCCAGTGTTGGGGAAAACCTGTGACTTACATGGATCTGTTTTGACAATTCAACCATTTCTGGTGACGCATTGACAACTGGTTAGACATAACAGACTGAGTGTACCTTTTCAGTGCAGCAGAACTCATGTTCTTGGCATTTGCACATTTAATGCTAAACAGAAACCTCCTTTTTTCTGCCTGTTTAAAACATTACCACAAACTTAGAGGATAATTGTACAGGAAAATATTATAATTCCTGATATCCATGAAAACACTGATGTGACTAACAACCTTTTGGTAATATTGCCATAATAGTCATTACACCGTGAAATATTTTATGCCAGTATTTTGAGGAAAATCTTAAAATATTCAGTGAACACTATCAACTTATCTAACTGCTAATAACAACAGTGCTCTCGAAATAGGCACTACTAACACCAGACATATTCCAACCATGACAAAAACAAAGCAACAACAATAACAAGAACCAACATGACAACAAGATTACAAGCAATGTAGCGCAAATACATAACATTAAATTAATTAGTTTCATGATATACTATGACTTTAAAAACATAGAGAAAAAGAGAGAGCAGGAGAGGGGCAGAGAGAGAGGGAGAGTGAGAAAGCATCCCAAGCAGACTCCATGCTGACAGTGGAGAGCCTGACACCGGGCTTGAACTCATGAACCATGAGATTGTGACCTGAGCCAAAATCAGGAGTCAGATGCTTAACCAACTGAGCCAGTCAGGCACCCCACGTAACCTTAATATTCTTTTATTGTTTGACTCATATAATCAATGAAAGGATTAATAATATAAAGTGAAAAATATGATTTACAGCAAATTCATAATGGTCTCCAAAAAATCAGATATATAAGATTAAACCAAATAATAATTTTGAAGAAGTACGAGTTATGTAGAGGGTAAAAGAACAAAAAAAAAGAGGCATATTGAAATAAATACTGAAATATGTTCCTAAATGAAGAATCATATTTTTAAGATGATCAGTTGTCATCTGAATAAACCATTAATTGCATTTCAACCTCAAATGCCTTTTTGGAAGTTCCATTCACAGAACTTAACCAAGAACACTTGCAAAATTTAAATAAAGTATTCCTCATCATGGCATTATCATCATCATCTTTGTATTTTTTTTTTAACCAAAGCTGCCATAACAGAACACCACAGACTTGATGGATTAAACAACAGAAACTTTTTCTTACAGTTGTAGAGACTGGAAGTGGAAGATTAAGACCCTGGCAGAACGGGTTTCTGATAAGGCCACTCTCCTGGCTTGCAGACAGATGCCTTCCCACTCTGTCCTCACACACCCTTTCTCAGTGTATGCAATCTCCTGGTGTCTCTTCCTCTTCTTGTAAGGACAGTAGTCCTTTTGGATTCAGCTTCTACCCTTAGGACACCACTTAACCTTATTTCTCCTTAAAGGACCTGTCTCCAAATACTATCAGACTGGGGATTAGGGGGATTCAACCCATGAACTGGGGAGGGGGCAACACTTCATTGCACAACAATTATCATCATCATTAAAAAAAAAAATTAGGGGCACCTGGGTGACTCAGTTGGTTAAGTGTCCAACTTTTGATTTGGGCTCAGGTCATGATCTCATGGTTTGTGAGATCAAGCCACACATCAGGCTCTGAGCTGGCAGCATGGAGCCGGCTTGGGATTCTCTCTCCCTCTCTCTCTACCCCTCCCCTGCTCGCTCACTCTCTCCCTCTCTCTCTCCTTCTCTCTCTCTCTCTCAAAATAAACAAACTTAAAGTATTATGGCATTGTGAATATCTTTTGTCTTATTAAAAAATAGCACATAATCACTACAAAATGTTAAGCAAAAGATATGTAAAAAAAAAACAAGGTTCATGTTCTCTCATTCCTCAAAGCCAACAGTACCCATGTGATATTTATTCTGACAGGTCTTTCTCTTTAAACTAATGGTTCCATAATGTGATTTATAGTGTAATCACATTAAATGTTTCATTTTTTTTTACCAACATCCCCTTTCCTAAATAGTAAATATAGATATAAATGATACATATGTAGAAATACACAGGTATAGATGTATAAATATAGTAATAGAGATGGAGACAGATATGTAATTAATTTAAATGGTCCATAGTATTCTATTGTGTAAAAGTACAAAAATTTAACTGATCAATTTTGACTATAGAGAGGGGCGCTGTTAGAGGTTGGGTTACCCTGAACATACTGAGGTACAGATGCATTTGCAGGATGTTTATACGTTTGTACTCCTTCAGTCAGTATCTACAAAGTGTAAGAGGAAAGGGCAGCATTAGGAGAGAGAGCAGCTTAGTTGTGATGTACTTTAAATGAAGTTCTCACCTAAATCCAGAGACATTAGGAGACTGGATGGCACTTCTGAATAGTCTTTGAGCTGGGGTTAGAGAGCAGGACTTTAACCACTACATTTATCAGCCACTGAATGCGGGTTGTCCCCTGAAAGGAGGTATGTCTTTGGTTGGGATAATTTTATTTAGTCCAATACATCTCTGTAAAGGTTAAAGGCAGTCATTCCTAGGTGGCATATCATAGCTTACACCAGTTGACACCCCTTATCACATTTTACCTCATATTAGTCTCAAAAGCAGTTCCTCTAAGACATAAAAGGCAACCATGCAAGAGTTGACATTCACGTATTTATGGAACCTTAAAAAGAGTAAAAAAGTGATTCCTTTGATAATCAGTGACTACTCTAAAAAACTGCAGTCACAAAAATATAATATACTTGGTAAAGACATTGTTTTAAAGTCTAATATTTAGAATTTCACACTAATATCTGAATATTTATAATAATTCTCACAAAGTGGCTTTATGAAAGGAGACACACACTTAATATTAAAATAGTATAGAAAAGGATAGTGAAGAATGCTAATCCATTTACTCAACAAAAATTGTTCATCTGTTTTGAGCTGACAGTCCCCTAGTTCCTGAGGACATAATAGTGAAAAACAACAACAACAAAAATACCATTTCTCTGTAAATTCATAATCCAATGGTAGGAAATAGATAAAGATCGGGAGTACTTGGACTAAAATTCTTGTCTGTAACTTAAGAACAACAGTTCTCTAATAACAAATAGATTATAGTCATCAACAATACAGATGAAATTATTTCAGAAGAAAAGGTGAGTTTACTTTTACTAATTATGGCCAAGAACTGACATAGTAGTCTCCAAGCTACAAAAGTCAAATGGTAAAGGGAAAAATAAGACTGATGAAGAGACATCAATAAAACTTCTGACAATGTCTTATGTTGGTTGAGGGACAACCTGTAGTCCATTCTATCAAAAATTTAAAAAAGAAAAGAAAAGAAAAGGAAAGAAAAGAAAAGAAAAGGAAAGGAAAGAAAGAAGAAAGAAAGAAAAAGCAAGAAGACAGAAAAAGAAGAAAGAAAGAAAGAAAGAAGGAAAGAAAGAAAGAAAGAAAGAAAGAAAGAAAGGAAGGAAGGAAGGAAGGGAGGGAAGAAGGGAGGGAAGGAGGAAGGAAGAAAGGAGAAAAATAACTCTAGTAGAACATTAGAGGCCGTACAATAGACAAGGGAAATAGACTTTGCAGAATTAATTCATCTAAGTATCTAAACAAATAAAGTGTTAGGTAGAAGGTAAACAGGAGCAGTGGAAGGAGTACCCAGACAGAGTCTCAGGTCCCTGAAGGGGACTGACAGAGACATGAGCTGGAGGCAAGGACAAGTGCTAAATAGGTTACACATTAGAATATGGGGGCACAACATCCTGATCTTGTGGCTTCCAAGACCTTGGGGCTGACAGATCAAGAGCCACAGGTACAGAGTATGTGGTCTCCTCTTCCACCCCTGCCCTTGGGTGATCCCTAGACTCATTATAATGCATCTGCTTGCGATTATAGTCCCCACCCTACCATGGAGAAAGGTTGCCATGATCGTGCTGGTACAAACCTTGTAGGGCCTAAAACTCCCCCTTCCTACCTGTGGGAGGAGTCCCCCAAATGATTGGAAGCAGCTTCCATAAGAGACCACCCCACCATAAGTCACAACAAGTCCCAGCTCAGAGAAACATAACAAATATCCAATCCCAAAACAACCTCAGGAACCTCAGGAACCTGCCCCTCTCCCACCTTGAGAGTGTACTTTCACTTTAATAAACTGCTTTGCCCTTGCTACTTTCCTTCTGGCTGTCTTTATTCTAGAGTGAATCCCCATGTAAATCTTCTTAGGAATTGAAGGACCAAGACCTCCATTCACACAATGCAGACTCTCCCATAGGTTACAAAAGGACCAGGCAAAATCATTATACACAGTTACTACAATTATTATCAAAATGTCCAGTTTTCAATTAAAGTTATAAGATTTTGAGATACATGTTGGCACAGAAAAAGTGTGATCTTTACACAGGAAAAAAGCAGGCATTAGTAACTATCTTTGCAGGAGACAAGATGGTGAACTTAGCAGATAGACTATAAAGCAGATTCTATAAATATAGCTCAAAGAACTAAAAGACACCATTCCTAAAACATTAAAGGAAGGTTTTTTGACAATGTCTCCTTAAATAAAAAATATCTGTAAAGAAATAGAAATTATTTAAAAAATTAACGTTTATTTTATTTATTTATTTATTTACTTATTTATTTATTTATTTTTTTTTGAGAGAGAGAGACTGCATGAACGAGCATGAACAGGGGAGGAGCAGAGAGGGAGACAGAATCAGAAACGGGCTCCAGGCTCCAAGCTGTCAGTACAGAGCCCAGTGTGGGGCTCAAACTCACAAGCCGTGAGATCATGACCTGAGCCGAAGTCAGACACTTAACCGACTGAGCCACCCAGGTGCCCCAAGAAATAGAAATTATTAAATAATCAAATAGATATTCTGGAGTTGAAAAGAGTAATTCCTGAAATAAAAAATTCACAGCAGTATAGCTCAACAGTACATTGAAGTTCATGGAAAAGAGATACAGTAAACCTGAAGATTTTCAAAACATGCTATGCAATCTGAAGAACAGAGAAATAAATGAATGAGGAAAAATCAGCAGAGGTTTCAGAAAAGTGTGGGACTCCCTAAGTACTCCCATATACAAGTACTGGAATTACAGGAGATGAAAATGTAGAAGAAAATTACTTGAAAATAAAATGACTGAACACTTTCTCAAACAGTTAAAAATATTAATCTACACATCCAAGAAGCCACCATCAAGTCCAAGAGGGAGAGAGATCCATACTCAGACAATCATGGTCAATATACTGAAAACCCAAGACAAAATCTTGAAAGAAGCAAGAGAAAAATGACTTATGCACAAAAGGAAGCACAAAAAAACCAACAGCTGAGTATCTGAAAACAACAGGGCCATGAAGCAACAAGACAGCATATTCAAAATGCTGAAAGTAAAAAGCAAAAGAAACCAGAAAAACCCCCAAACAAAAACCCTATCACTCAATAATCTTGTATCCAACAAAATGCCTTTCAAATGAAGACTAAATAAATACATTTGCATATTAAAAACCAAAAAGCTGATAAAAATTGTTACATATAGAATAAAATTACAACATAATAAAGGCTGTTTTATGAAAGTTCCATGTCTACGTTTATTTTTCCACGGACGACCAAGTATCCTAGCACCAATTGTTGAAAAGACTATCCTTTCTTTCTTCAGTTGCCTTTGAATCTTTAAAAGATCAGATGACTATGTGAGTCAACATCTGCTTTCTCTGTACCAGATACATGCTTTGCAAATAATCCTTCCCTAAGGGCGGAGTTGAATAGATCGAGTGCGATTCGTCATCTGTATATCTTCAGTGATTAACATTATGCTGAATATAAGCACTGTACCATAGTTGATACAGTTGCTTCCACGGCGGGTTTTGGGTTTTGGTTAAGAATTTTGACACTGGTATACATATGTACTGTAATTGAACAATTAAATGGATGGCAGATGGCGGGAGCTAAGTTTCTCTTACAATTGGTGTCTATAGATAACAAGAGGAGGGTAAAGTGATCCACATAGCAAAGGATCAGAGTGGAGACATCAGTATTAATTCATATTTTCCTTAATGCAGATACAGACTGTTAGATATAGCAATATTTTATATATATGTATATACACACGTGTTAGTACACTCACGTATACCTCCTTGCTAAATCAGCTTCCTACACCTAGAAGCAATGACATTCTGAGAGCAACAAGCATACCTAATGTAGCACCCAGATACTGATTTATAATATCATTCTTTAGTAAAAGCAACTGGGGCTTCATGGAAAAGTAGCTTATTCTAGGCCAGGAGCAAAAAATGTACAAGATGGCTCTGAGTATCTTGTGGTATCAGAAAATAAGGAGGTGTTCAACACACACACACACACACACACACACACACACACACACGATGGGGATATTTTAAAAGGGATAAAGGAGCCACTGGTAGAGTTCATGATAGCCAAAGTTGGAATAATTTGAGCACCGCGATAAAGTAGTATTTGCTTATTTTCTAAAATATAAAATAAATATTCATGAGTCTATACTGATAGAAATAAATGAATTAATAAGTAAAATGAGGATTCTAGACAAATCTCCTATGCAGGAGAATTTCAAATAATTTATACAGATATTTATTCCTCAAGGAGAGAAAATAGAACTCCCCACTGTTTGAGAGTGGAATGCAGATGATAACTTCCTTTCAAAAAGTGTAATATTGAAAAGGGGGGGGAGGAAAGTAACTTTACAGTGGAAAAATCTTATGAACGCCATCATCAAAATCAAAGCCAACTCATCAAAATCGATATTAACAGTGCTAAGTTACACTGAGAGTATGCATACTTGATATGATGTGATGATAATGACACATTATTGCTGTGGTCTGCCTCCCTAGCACACAGACTCCCTTTCAGATCATGAGAAATATATCAGACAAATCTTAATTAAGGAACATTCTATAAAAGATGACCACTAGTCCTCATAACCATAAAAGTCATCAAAAACAAAGATGGTCTGAGAAATTGTCACAGGTAAAGGAGCCCAAAGAAACATGCTTACTAAGTGTAGTATTCTGGATGGGATCCCAGAACAGAAAAAGATAACAAGTAAAAACTTATAAAACCTGACTCAAGTAATAAGTTTAATGATAATATATAATTATTGGTTCACTATTATAACAAATGTACCATGCTAATTTAAGATGTTAATATGAGTGGAAATTGGGTGTGAGGAACTTGAGGGACTGTGGACTATCTGCAAAATTGTCCTGTATTTTGAATAATATTCTAAATCAAATTGATCAAAAATAGATATACAATATAGACATCAAATACTATACTCCTTTCTAATTTTTTTAATGTTTATTCATTTTGGAGAGAGAAAGAGACAGATCACAAGTAGGGGAGGGGCAGAGAGAGAAGGAGACACAGAATTCTTTAGCACAGAGCCCAACATGGGGCTCAAACTCAGGAACTGTGAGATTATGACCCGAGCTAGAGTCGGACACTTAACCAACTGAGCCACTCAGATGCCCCTCAAATAGTGTAATTTTATGGGGAATTGTGGTTTATGAAGTTAAGAAATAGGTCTTCAAAATAGAATTGACACTATGGCACACTGACATGAATTAATAAATAATTCAGTCAAAGGTCCTGGGTTTGAATCCTATTTACCCATTCAAAATCTTGCAACTGTCATTTGTAAATGGTCTTCCTTTCTCTTTTCTGAGCTATTTCATCTAACAATCCATTGTCTATCGCTACACTTGATTTTTTAATTTTATTATTAGGCAAGAAACTCTGTCTAGTCACACTGAAGTCTAATAATGCAGTCTCAAAACCAAGTCCAAATCTGCCAGAATCTAGCTCTTGGCATTGGTCAATTAATTAACTTCAATGTTAATTTCACATATATAAGAAATAAAGATTTCACACATTTTAAGAAAATATGCTAATGGCTGAGGCCCTTAACATTACTTTGTTTACTTAGTTAACATTTCTCTTTTTAAAAGAATATCACACAGAAGAAAATGTCAGATACCAAAATGTTAGGTCCATAAATTTATATTATTGAGACAACCAGATTTCTTTCAAGAGTCAGCTTATAAAGCCAACTTCCAGTTTTATATATATATATTTTTTTTTCCTATACAACTATGGGTTAATTGTCCCTCCCATGTGCAAACTACCTCACATTAAGCGCATAACATTTATTTGTCATATTACAATTGTGTCTTTCCTTACCTCTCTCCCCTACTAGAGTACATACCAAATTTGAGAATTTTTACTGAATATAAAAATATATATTAAAAGGCAGTTCTAAATCAGAGGAAAGACTGAACAAATCAGACTCCCCAACCTGTGCAAAATCATGTTTTCATTAAAATTTCCAGGGGGGAGATTTTAGCCCCATATATCTTGGAGCTCATCAACGATATACAGTAAAACCTTGGATTGCGAGTAACTTGTTCTGTAAGTGTTCTGCAAGACGAGCAAATTTTTTTTAGGTGTTTTTTTTATCGGTTTTTTATTTTTGAGACAGAGAGAGAGCATGAACAGGGGAGGGGCAGAGAGAGAGGGAGACACAGAATCTGAAACAGGCGCCAGGCTCTGAGCTGTCAGCACAGAGTCCGACATGGGGCTCGAACTCACGGACTGTGATATCATGACCTGAGCCAAAGTCGGACGCTTAACCGACTGAGCCACCCAGGCGCCCCAAGACGAGCAAATATTTCTAAAAAATTTTCACTTGAAAAACGAATGATGTCTTGCAATACGAGTGGTACGTGCCATCAAATGTTATGTGATCACAACTGAGCCAATGGTTCTTCTCTCTCTCTCTCTCTCTCTTGCTGTGGGATTATGGATGATCGTCTCCTATGCTTGGATGCTTGGTCACAGGCCATGGTGTTTGGCAGAAATCAGTGATTTTTCAGAATGTTGGAAGGTGCCCACGACTAGCACTAGTGGTTTTTGTTTTTTGTTTTTTGTTTTTTGTTTTTTTTGTCACTTCAAAGCACCTATGGACAGTCCTTTGCTTTTCCATTCAAGAGTGAGCTTAGGAATGCTTTGCTTCATTCTAGGTTGGGCATCCTGCAGATATAGACCTTTTGTCTGCTGTCTTATTGACAGTTCCATTAAACACAGTATATGATACGAGTTTATTAATACTGAATGTAGTCAACATCTGTTAGTGAAAGTCGTCCTACACAATAACCCTCATCTCTCGTGTCTCCCTCACACCAGCCACGAAGGTTTTCAAAGGTAAGTACAGGTTAATTTGTTTATCTTTTTAAAAATTTTATTATTGTGAATTATATTACAGCATTGTAATTATTTTTATATGAATATCTTGGGGATGTAGAACGAATCATCTGAGTTTCCATTATTTCTTACGAGGAAATTTGCTTTGATATGCAAGTGCTTTAGATTACAAACATGTTTCCAGAACACATAATGCTCACAAACCAAGGTTTTCCTGTATTTATTATTGATCAGAATATGGCATAAAGAGAGACAGCCTTAAAGAAATAAAGCTAATGAAAACAGAAGAGAGAAAAAATAGTAAAAGAAAAAGACAAATTAATGCAATAGAACTTAAGGAAATGAAGATAAGAATTAACCAAATCAAACAATAAGTATGCAGTTTTGAAAGAAGAAAATATTCGACTCCTGCTTAGCAAAGAGCATGTGGCCCTTGTCTCTGGTATTTCAGAGGTTGATAAGGGATAAATAAGTTTGTAAGATATAAACACCATCCAGTTAAGTATATGCTTTGATTATATGCCTGTGTAAGTAAGATATGTATAAAGGTCAACAGATTAAATATGTAGTTTAATCAGCAAATTATGTAAATTAGCACAAATAAAATACTCTACAACTTATGATCAGTAAGGCATGCAATTCCATTAGCCAAAAGTAGGTACATTTAAGACAGTTAAATATGCTCTTAGATCAGCAAGACTGGAAGAAAAAAAAAAAAGAATAAGAAAACTATACATTTTCAGATTTGGAGCCTGGGCTGCACCTTAAATCCTGAAGGTGTTGGCACACTGGCTCCTGATCATGGAGCTTTTATGGGACTAGTCCTCACTTGGATAGTGACCAGGAACTGAAAAAAAAAAAAAAAAAAAAAAACTTCAAAAGAAAATACACAAACAAAAACTCCTCAAAGGCAATGGAATGCAACCCAGATCAGGGAGAAATTGGCTCAAATGAAGGTACTGAGGCAATTTGCTAAGATTTTTTTTCTTTTTTTATGGCTTTTTGCCTGACAGAACGTGCCGGGTGACACCATGAGCACTGAAATTTAGGAAGAAACTTACTGTGATACTCTCATGAAGAACCAGGGCACAGAGTTCAGGGCTCTCACAGCCTCTAGACAGGGAAGGAGGAAAAACTTCAAAGAACTGAGCCAAAAAAGGAAGCTCCAAATCTGTAAAAAAGGTGGAGTATCAACTGTGTACAGACCCAAATATCTGCCTGAATCTGGACCCTCTTGTATAGGATAGATTCCAAACAGTGCAGCTAACAGTGTAAGAACTGGATAGAGATTTCAGCTGCTGGAAATTGAAAGACAAAGAGTTTGGAGTTAGAATCCAGACTGCCAATGTCTATTTTCTCATTTTTATTTTGCCCACATTTCTAGTTCCTTTAACAAGGATTCCACATAGCACATAGTTTACTCTTGTATGTGTTTAATACTTACATGTCTCTCTATATTTCTATCCCTATTCAGCAAATACTTGAAATAATTACTTCTAAATAGATATGAGAAAGAATCTGGATAAAACAAAGATATGTTAATGTGTTGACTTGCCAGGTGGTAGAGGCTGAAAAAACAATGTTTTAAACTTTTAATATAGTGCTTTCCAATATTAAACTTTTATTAGACAATTGTTTTCCTAAAAACTTGAACTGTATGCTAACAAAAATAATACCAAAATCTTCTGAAACCAAAAATCAAATTATCTCAGAAAAATTGTTAATTTGTGTCTAATTCAATAAACCATATAGAAGCACAACATAATTATTTTTATATAGGTCTGTATTTAAATATAACATCTTTAAAGTCAAAGGGGTTCTGGGTCCCTAACTTCTGACAAAATCACATATCTTAACACACTGAAAAAGTTACCCATATAATATGAAAAGATGTCAGAGACGTCAATGCACTATCATTGTCCATAATAATAAAAGGAGCAACAAAGTGATACATTTTTGTATATATAATAAATGAGACACTCTTTCTTCTCTTTATATTTTCTCTTTAATTTTTTTAATGTGTATTTATTTTTGAGAGAGAGACAGAGCGCGAGCAGGGGAGGAGCAGAGCGACAGGGAGACACAGAATCCAAAGCATGGTTCAGGCTCCGAGCTGTCAGCACAGAGCCCAACGTGGGGCTCGAACCCACGAACCGTGAGATCATGACTGAGCCGAAGTCAGACACTTAACCAACTCAGGCACCCCTGTATTTTCTCTTTAAATACATACAGAAGGGATATACATGTATTCATTTGTTAATTTTTGTTATGTTTCATCCTTAAACAATAGCATGTTTTTAAAGAAAACATTTCTATTTGAAATCAGTCACGTTATTATGGTAGATTCTATTAAACCGGTAGTGGTTCTCAACCACGTGAAACTTTGTCTGGAGATATTTTTGGTTGTCACAACGGGGAGCAGGGTGCTCCTGGCATCTAGTGGGTAGTGGCCAAATATGCTGATAAACATCCTACGATGCAGATCCCCAACCCTGAACAAAATGTTTGGTACAAAATGTCAATAGTGCTTTGGTTAGGAAACTAGAGCACACAAAGACAGTCGTAGTATTCTGCTTCTTACAGTTTTTTGTAACATAAGAAAGAACATGCTTTATTGATACAGTAACCACCAGTGCCTCTGAAGATAGACTGCCTGATACAACCTGTCACACTGTGGGAAAATGACCTAAACTTTATAAGCTTCATTTTCCTTCCCTATAAAATGGGATCCTAGAGCAGAACGTGTATCATAGTTTGAGATAAGGATGTTCTACCTGAAATGGGTTGTGAGTATTGATTGTGGTAAAGCTGCCCTGAATCCAGGATTTATAATGAACTATAAATCTACATGGATATCCTTTGGTCTTGAGTGTTATAAAATTTTTAAATACTTTTTAATGTTTGCTCATTTTTTGAGGGACAGAGAGACAGAGCACAGGCGGAGGAAGGACAGAGAGAGAGGGAGACACAGAATCCAAAACAGGCTCCAGGCTCCGAGCTGTCAGCACAGAGCCTGACGTGAGGCTCAAACCCATGAACCGTGAGATCATGACCTGAGCTGAAGTTGGATGCTTAAGCCTCTGAGCCACCCAGGAGCCCCTTGAGTGTTATAAAAATTTTTAACAACTGTCTTGAGGACATTTTATTTAAATAAATCTTTCATATCATGATCTAATTAAATATGCTTCAAACTCTTAGCCATTTAAAATATTCAACTATTACAATTTCGGTTTGGGGTGTATGGATATAGAATCCACTTACCTGCCTGCAGTCACACGGAACTATTAAAAAATAGATTGAATGTTTGCCTCAGGCTAAAAATGCCATGCCACACAATGGTGGTTTTCCATCAATATCCTGCATGTAACTTTGAGTACCGTCTTTTTAATAAGATGTTCTTATGAAATGGCAAGGAACCAGGAACAGGAGATCTAAATGAGAGTACTGACAGTGACATGTCAAGAACATTTGGTCCTTAAAGAAAGGAAGACACAAGCATTCTGGGCATCTCTGGAAGCCAGTGAGACAAACAGCGTGCACACTGGGACCCATTATGTCCAAGAAAATCATAGTGGAGAGCAGTTTCTGTAGGCAGTTTGTGGGTAAGGTTAATCTAGTCCAGGAATAGGATTGAAAAAAAGAACTATCAATATCAATTTGAGAAGAAATGTAATTAACCATTCAACTAGAGTTGAACTGATGTACTAAGAAATACTTTTATAATGTGGAAATTCAGAAAAACAAGCAAAATATGAGGTTATGAATATTGTCCGCCCAATAAGCTATTTCTAGTTATTTTTGACAAGTTTCCTCGACACTGCCCTTGGCATTGCATATAAATCAAAGTTAACATTGAATCCTCACAATTCATATATTTAAACAATTAGTTGGCTTAATAGCATTACCAATAGTGCAATCAGAATGTTGTTTGATTCAATATTAATAAGATGTGTTTTGTTTTGTTTGGTTTTTTACCTTAAGATTTGGCTACCCGCTATATACGCTATATAGGTTCCTTTTCCTTTTTTGTATTATTATTATTTTTTAATCGGTAGTAGGGTCTTTTGGTCAGGTTTTGATTCTGGGGTCTTCAATTTCCTTGACCTAAGACATTGAAGAAGTCACTGTAAGTGTCCTGGAGCACATCAGCAGAGATTCAATTGTCTTATATATGAAAAGTGGGTAACCTAATCTGTGTTTTACATCACATGATGATAAGTATTGAATTAAATATAGAATATATATGACCATTAGGTGGTCATAAAACTAGTGCATATAATAACGCCATTGTTATCACTATAAACACTAATAGTGAAGGCTCAACTTCAGACAAGCATCCCATAAAGATAATCATATCAAGTTCACACAGGAAAAAGCAATTGTTTTACTTACTGTCACCTCTCTTTAGAGAAGAGATAATTAAATTTATAGTGTGCAAATAAAATGTCCAAGGTCACAAAATTAATATGACAGATTTTGCATACAATCTACCAATCTCCATATCTATGATGTTTAATTCCATAATGTGATAATGAAGTTGAATATTAGATCTATAAATATGTACATCAAATATTTTGTTGATTATCTATGGATTGCAGAGATCAGCAGTTTTCAACTTTGAATTACAATATCCAAGTACAGTACTGTGGCAGTCGCTATTTGCCAATTATCCCAAATTTTCCTTCTTCTGGGCACATAATAAAATTGCACTCCCTGGCCTCTTAGTTGAATGGGGTCATGTCCAAGTAGTTGTGAACAGACTAAAGACTATCATTTCTGGGCTACAGTATTTAAGTCCATTGTAAGACCCCTACAGCTCTCTTTTCCTTGCAGGCTGAAGACTGACAACATTCAAGATGGCATTTTACTCATTGGCCTATGTTTGTTTCATGGTGACTGAAATTGAACAGAAACATCTGCCTAACTCCTATCAGGCATTTAGCATGAGTTAGAAAAAAACCTTTTGTTATTATAAAGTCCCTATATTTTTGAGTTTCTTTTTTTTTTTTTTCTGTAGTCTGGTTTGATGATTACAAACACACTCCATTTACATATCCAACTCCATACAACATTTAAGAGCACTAGCTATAATTCTACCACTTTCTTTCATGTCCAAAAACAAATATCTGAATCCATGTGGGGAAGAGTAACGTTCCAACAGAGGAAAACTAGACTCCAATCTCATTTAAAAAAAAAAAAAGATTATTCAAAATTACTGTTCTTTAATACTACTAACATATTATGACAAACTTCAGAACTGACAAACCAAGATTTTGCAGCTGAGAAAAGTTGATATAAACAATACAGCTCCATGTAGAATTGGTACGTTCGCTTTTATTTTCAGCAACTTTTGTATACACTAACACACAAATATATTGTCATTATAAAAGAATCAAGCGATATGTAATAATTCAAAACAAAAATAAAGTTCCTCCTTTATTCCCTTTCCAATCATCATCGTCCTTCCAGTCCTCTGACTGTGGGGAGATTATGCATATTACAGATGCTTACAATTATTTTTCTTTACATAAGTGCTGTTATTCTACCTGTGCTATTATTGGACTTTATCTCTTAAAAATATGCCTCAGAATTGGTCCATGTTATTATTTATAGGTCTTTCACATTCTGTTAATCCTTGTCATAGTTTTCCATAGTTTGGATGCACCATATTTTATTTAACCACTGTCATATTGATGAGATTTAAGGGGCTTTTATTTTTAACAACATAAACAAAGCAATGCTGGGTTGCACAACCTCTAAAGAAATCTTTGATTTTATTCTGAGTTATTTTAACCTCATGAACCTCATGAGTTTTCAGGTATCTGCTTTGCCCTACCCTCTTAGACATTGTTTACATAACATAGAATTTATATCTTAGTGGCTTGGAGATTTGCCATATCCCCTTAAACACTCGGGTCCTCTTTTTTTTTTTTTTAAACTAGGGTGATAATTTTTAATTTCTTTTATAGTTATTGAATTATTCACATTTATTTTCCCTAGTTGAGACAAGCTAAGTAAAATATTTTTTTCAAGTCCACTGCCATTTGTCTAGATTCTTCAAGTTGTTGGCATAAAGTTGCACATCTGACTCGGTTCTAATTTATTTAACTTCTTCTTTATCAGTGGTATATGCTCTTTATCATTATAATTTTTTTCATATTCTTTCTTATTTTTTTATTTCTAATAGTTGAATATAGTTGTGCACAGAAATTTGGGTTTTATCGATGTTGCAATTCAACTGGTTTTATTTAATGCTTTTAATTTATTTTTGACCTTTGAACTCTGGTTGGATGCATTTAACCCAGAATGTTAAGTACTTCTGACATATATGTCTTTATAAATGTTCTTCATACATAAATGAAAA
Organism: Acinonyx jubatus; assembly: GCF_027475565.1. NCBI lineage: Eukaryota > Metazoa > Chordata > Mammalia > Carnivora > Felidae > Acinonyx > Acinonyx jubatus. The sequence continues at coordinate 32,966,893 of NC_069380.1, read as the reverse complement.
CTTCACTTTCAGAGTATCTTGGATTCACAATTTTTTTAACTTCACAATTCTTAAGCTATTGCAATATTAACTTTTTTGGTATTCAGTTTATCAGAGAAAAAAATACGCTAGTATTATTTTTGTATCTGTGTCAGGGTTAATTTTTTTTTTCTCCAGAAATTATATATACCTTTATCTCTTCATTTAAAGTGATGTGGTGCTTATTGAATTACTTTTAACCAAGTCGATTCCTTCAATTTGCAAATTTCCAGCTCAGGTACACTTTAGTAGATTTTGATATGGACTATTTCTTCTACTTCAAGGTCCTAATTTCAACCATAAACAGATCTTGTTTTTATGGGCTAGATATGCATTTTTTATCATCCATATATTTCTTACTTTTACTAATCTTACTTTAATCACTTTTTCTTGTGTTTGCTTTCTTTCTGGGAGAGCAAGTCAAGTTGAACCATCATTATAATTATTTCATTTTCTCTTTTACTGGTGTTACTCTTCAGTAATGAAAACACCAATTTTCTTTCTATTTATCCCGGTAAGTTACTTTGTACTTTACACTTTTCTGATTCAATTTTCTTTTCATTTCTGTCTCTCTGTCTAGTGTCATCCTTGGAACTCAACTTTCTTATTCCTATAGAAACTGACAAATACTTTTGTTAATTTTTATCCCATTTTCTATAGCAAATAAACTCCATAGGTCTATCCTTTTGAAATTTTAGTATAATGTTAATTGTATACAAGGACAAACAACTACCTTTCTTATAAGTATATAAAATGTTAGCATCTATTATGATTGATATGGCATTATAATGTCAAAAGTCTTTCGAAGTGATCAATAATCTAATTTTAACTCTATTAAATATTTTTATGAAATAGCTCTCATTTTACCAAAAAATATAAAAGGCTCTTTGGGATAATTATATTTAATGCTAATAATAATGGAAATATATTTTATTTTAATAATTTATAGACAGGAAACTATGGCTCAAAAATTAAAGTGACTTGCTTAAAATCTCTTAGCCAGGAAAAAACCAAGGAAAATGTTCAGATTCATAAAACATCTTTTAACTGTCTTTATTTTTTTATATCTCATGGAGCTATTCTGTAAAAGTACTTTTATAGATTGAGTAAAAATGGGTGAATATAAAGTAAAATAATATTTTCCTTGTCACTTCAAGGCAATAGTATTAGCATTTGTATCATCATTCAAATTAGAATTTTATTTCTAATTTTTAAAAAGGTATATACCATTATTTTTTTATTCTTATTATCTTTAACATTATATATTTGAATATAAATATAGGTTTATAGATATTTTCATTGGATGAGAATTTATGGATTTGAAAAAAAATATTACCAAAGAATAGGGTTTTTATATTTTTAAAAACAATACTTTGGTATTAATGGCATATAAATTTTTTTTTTAATGTTTATTTATTATTTTGAGAGAGAGAGAGAGCATGAGTAGAGAGAGGGAGATACAGAATCTGGGGCAGGCTTCAGGCTCCCAGCTGTCAGCATAGAGCTGGATGTGGGGCTGGAACAAAACTCGAGATCATGACCTGAGTGGAAATCAGACACTCAACCGACTGAGCCACCCAGGCGCCCCTTGATTTAAAAGTTTTTAATAAATTCTTAAAGGAAAAATGTAGAATAGTTTAAATTAAAACTATGAAAAGCCAATTTTGTGTGAAGAAAATTGTGTTTATGATTAAAGCTATGCCAATTGCTTTATTTTTAGAATGTTTTAAAGATAAATGCTTGGGGCATCTTGGTGGCTCAGTCAGTTAAGCCTCTGACTTTGGCTCAGTTCATGATCTCACAGTTCGTGAGTTCTAGCCCCGCGTCGGGCTCTGTGCTGACAGCTCATAGCCTGGTGCCTGCTTCGGATTCTGTCTCCCTCTCTCTCTGCCCCTCCCCCACTCACACTCTCTCTCAAAAATGAACATTAAAAAAAATTTTAAAAAAAGATAAATGCTTAAAATCATGAGTTTTTAAGTATTAAGTATAATTCTGATATTGCAGTAAACCAAAATACCTTCAACATGCTTAAATACAAAATAAGTGGCATTTGGATATTTTAGTATTCAGTCTTTCTGGTTTTTATTTTTCTCATCTCCAAAATGGGAATTATTATAATAATAATTTCTACTTCATAGTGTATTGTGACAACTAAATACTTGACAAGTGTACGATATTATGCATTTCAGTAGAACCACTAAAGTATGTGTTTAGGGGTGCCTGAGTGGCTCAGTTGGTTAAGCTTCTGACTCTTGATTTCTGCTCAGGTCATGATCTCACAGTTCATGATATTGAGTCCTGAACCCCAAGTAAGTCTTGGTTCTGAGCGTGGAGTCTGATTCGGATACTCTCTCTCCCTTTCTCTCTACCCGTCCCCCTCATATGCACATTCACTCTCTCTCTCAAAATAAATAAACATTTAAAAAAATAAAATAAAATATGTGTTTAAATTAATTATTAATTTATCAGTCAATAGCATAAAAAAGCTGTCAAATATAGGCAAGAACATGGTATGCTAGAATATCAATAAGGCTAAGCATGATGATGTGTTTATTTTTCATGTTTTTATTGAAAAGTGAATCATATAATGAATAAGAATAAACTGTTAGCTTTTAGAATATTAAAATGATAGATTTTTCTTATCTTAAGTATAATGCAAACAGGAGCAAAATTATACCTTTAAGTTATTATACATTAAAATACTTTCACCTTACCATTACAAAAATAATCAATTAAAAACATTTGTATTAATAATTATTGACTGATTAAGTGAAAACTATATGAAGGTCATGGTGAGAGGCAAAGTAAATGTAATTCTAATTTTTACAAATAGTTATTAAGGAGTTCAAAATATATTAGTGAAAGAGGTTGACAATTTATTATGATACGGAAATACCTTAAATAGTAGAACAGATGCGTTAGATGGCTTTATCCTTGAATGACATCTGACACTGTCAGGGAGAAAAGGTGAAATTTGCCTCCAGAACTGAAGGGCAAAACATTATGCATGTAGTGAAAAAAATAAAATCATTTGAATGTATAACTGGTCAAGGTTAAATTTGAAAGCCAATTCTCTAAAGAGCTAAACTTAGGTCAATCTAATTTTTTATGTATAAAGTTGATGAAAAATTATACAATATCTTCAAATGACTTTAAGCCATTACAAAATCAAACATTTCTCTACTCTCCCCAAGTAGTACATGCCCTGGAGATATATTGCAAAGGTATTGCTTAAGTTGGCCATCTTGGAGAGCTCAACACAATTCTCCAAAATGGTTTTTATCTGTAAGAATACTAAATGGACTTAATAGGCCAAGAAGGAATTAAAATCTATCCGTGTTCATAGAAGCTGTTCTACTGCATATGCCTTGCCAGCAACAGTTTGAGAATTTCAAGTTTCTGGAATTTGAGTTATTGTTTGACCACCGCCATTTGCTCTAGTGTGTTTGGTAATACATTGCAACTCTGTTAAGTCAGGGTTTTTTAGCAGGTCATGAAACTTACTCCCTGGTTTAAAATAAACATATTACCTAAAAAAATTCTAGGCAGAACAAAATATATCTGTTGGTTTGCAAGTTTCTCAGGAGCCTCCCAGGTGTAATCTGAAACCAGCCCCTGAAGGTAGAAGGTAGGAAGAGACAAGAAAGAGATTGGTAGGTGACAGGTTTAATAAGCAACAAAAATTACATATGACGTTCGTCTAGGGTGGCCACAAGATGAGTAGGTCTCCTCTCACAAAAGTGGTTTTGTTTTGTTTTTTTAAAGAGGGAGGGGGGAGGGAGAGAATCCCAAGCAAACCCCATACTCAGCACAGAGCCCGACATGGGGCTCGATCCCATGACCCTGGGAAATCAAGTGTCGGATGCTCAACCGATTAAGACCCCCGGGGTGCACCAGTGCCCACAAAACTTAAAAGTTTATAGAGAGTCCTTAACTGGGTTCAGTATGTATATTGTCTGGATAGTCTCAACGTCTCAAGTGATGAGACACATTTTGGTCATGTGCTATGTTGTTGGAGCAGCCTCTGGAAAAAGGGAAGGTGAACAGAATGCATTTTCAAGGATGAGGAGAGGGTAAGGGGCCTCCAATTGTGGGGTACAACTCATGGGTAGACCTATGGTCACATTGTCTTGATGACCTCCCCAAAACTCTTATTTTACTATCTTTTGGGTTTTATTGTGAGAAGAGAAGCCAATGGAATATTTTGAACACAACACCCACTTTTAGTAAGTATATCTGTTATTTGTGGCTGCATGATAAATCATGCCCAAACTCAGTGACCTAAACTGGCAGTGACTATTTGTTATGATTCTGTGAGCTGACTGAGCTCAGCTTGGCTGATTTTCGGCTCCACATTATATATGGTGAGATTACCTCTATCATTGAATCAGCTGGATTCCCAACGGTGGCTGGAATGTCCACCTTGCTCCATGTGGCCTCTAACAATTTGGTACTGGCATGGGCTTTCTCACTGCATGATGCCACCCTCCAACATGGAGGGGCAGAAGCTGACAGTTCTCTTAAAGCCTGAACTCAGATGTGATATCCCAAACATCACTTTAGTTTTATTTTACTGAACATAAGACTGGCTCAGACTCTACCACTTGATGTAAGTGGTGAAATGCGTATGCACAATTGGGAGGAATTATAGGTTACCGTGTTAGAAGACTTCCTATTACAGTGAGCAGGTGCAAAAACAGAATAGAAAGTCGCTATCTTGGGCTTAGTTATTTTGTTCAATTTTCAAATTATTTTTCTTCACAGGCCTGTCACGAAACATGAGGAAAACAAAATATAATTAAGGTTACTTTTATTTTTGAAATAACCTTACCAAATTATTCTGATTTCAAAATAATACAGTCTAATGGAAAAATCTAATTAAAAAATGAAAAAAGTATAAGGAAGAAATTTATCTGTAGTTCTATCATCTAATAGTAACCACTGTTAATTAGTATTTTATTAAATACCATTCTAGAAATGGTAGCTATACAATTTTCAATTAGAGAATTATAATATGATTAAAATTAAATGTAAAGATATATAATTAGATATTTTGTACTTTGTTCCTTTTAATTGTAATCATATTTAAGAATTTCACCTTGTTACCTAAGTGATCATAGAAAAGAAATAGAAGTATAGTATTTATCTATTATGTATGATAAGGAAATTATTACCTCTATAGTAACTTTAGAATAACTTTCATGCTTTTCCCCTTAAAAGTCTCATCAACTGGACCATGACTGCATTCCATTTTTAACTTTAAAAAATCTAATTATTATTTTTAAACATGCATGTTCAAATATTTCACCTATAATATTATTTGTAATTTTAATTATTCAAGTTTGCTTTTAAGTTGTTTCTAAAAATTGAAAATCAATAGCAGATTTATAATATGTTTGCAGAAACCAGTCAATTGTTTGGATCAATAGGAAGCAAATTCAGGGTGCCTGGGTGGCTCAGCTAGTTAAGCATGCAACCTCAGCTCAGGTCATGATCCCTCAGTTTGTGAGTTTGAGCCTGGCATCGGGCTTTGTGGTGACAGCTCAGAGCCTGGAATCTGCTTTGGATTTTGTCTCCCTCTCTCTCTGCCCCTCCCCCACTCTCACTCTGTCTCTCAAAAATAAATGAACATTAAATAAATAAGTAAGTAAGTAAGTAATAAGGAAGCAAATTTAATGTTGGACACTCTTTCTATGTAGGATAAAAGAAGATGATTCAAATCACAAAGTTGAATGGATTTTTTTTCTTAGTCAATAAAACTTTACCACATTTTAGTTTGCATTATTACTTGAAAACTTTTTCTTTTTGTATTTTTGTTATTTTCCTCACATTTTTCTGTTTTGTTTTCTTTTTGTAGAGAAGAATATATGTCTTTATCATACCATTAATATCTTCCAGATTCATAGTATTTTTGAAATGGAATATACTCACTTCTTGAATCCATTTTTCACTGAATGCAGTGAGTTCTTTCTGTGTTCAATGTGAACCTTTGTTACTGTTATTGTTGTTTTTACCTGATGTCTAGCTGTCATCCTGGAATTTCTATTCAGCTTATAGAACAGGTAGACAACTTGTTGAATTGTTTATCTTATTTTGTTTTTATGTAGTACTTTCCCATTTTGCCAGATTATGTCCCCAAGCAATAACTTTTATTCTCCTCCAGAAAAAGTTGGTTAGGTGTAGGTGTTATGATCTCTTATGTGTAATCTTTTTTAACGTTTATTTATTTTTGAGACAGAGAGAGATAGAGCATGAACGGGGTGGGTCAGAGAGAGAAGAAGACACAGATTCTGAAACAGGCTCCAGGCTCTGAGCTGTCAGCGCAGAGCCCGACGGGGGGCTCGAACCCATGAACTGCGAGATCATTACCTGAGCTGAAGTCGGACGCTTAGCCGACTGAGCCACCCAGGCACCCCTGATCTCTTATGTTTAAAAAAAAAAGATTTTAATTTAGTGTTACAGCTTTTTGTTAGATTGGCAAAGTAAGGAAGCAGATGTTCAAAATCTTTTTGTCTCAAATTTGAAAATTTTGCATCACCGTAGTGAATAATAAATTCACTATTATTGAGTAGCTGGCTGATTCTAATCTGGTCATTTTTTTTCATCCAGGCTCTGTGTAAGCCATTGGATCTCAATAATAGCTCGGATATCCTTAATTGTGTACATGTTTAAAACGATATAAGCTCCAGATATCTACAGTCAAAGGAGGGCTTCCTGTCAGCTCATGATTCTGGATTGATTTTGAGAGTAGTTCAAAGAGTATTTGCTGACAAATTGGATGTGGAGTACAAGAGAAAACATCAGTTTTAACCATATGCTTTTTGGCCTGAGCAGCTAGAAGAATCTATTTACCCTTTATTCAGATAGGGAAGATGAAAGTATAAATAAATAAATAAATAAATAAATAAATAAATAAATAATTTATTGTTATCATAATTATTATTATCATATAATGTTATTTATTCATTCAGCAGTTATTTGTTGACCATATGCTGCTGGCTAAGTTTTTTTTTCTAGGCTCAATTTTGTGACTATTGATTCGTTTCTTAGGCATCCAAACAGAGTTCATGTAAAAGGCCTTGGTTTAAGACATAAATGTTCAGGGGTGCCTGGGTGGCTCCGTCGGTTACATGTCCAACTTCAGCTCAGGTCATGATCTCACGGTTTGTGGGTTGGAGGCCGGTGTTGGCTCTGTGCTGACAGCTTGGAGCCTGGAGCCTACTTTGGATTCTGTGTCTCCTTCTCTCTCTGCCCCTCCCCCACTTGTGCTCTGTCCTGCTCTCTCTCTGTCTCTCAAAAATCAATAAATGTAAAAAAAAAAAAAAAAGACATAAATATGTAAATCACCATCATTCACATGTATTGAAGTCTAGGGTTTAATGTGATCCACTACAGAGTAAGTATAGCTAGAGAAGAGAAGAGGCCCAAGGGTAGAGCCCTGAGTCATTCCAATGTTTAGTGATCAGGGATATGATGATGGACAAGCAAAAGAGATTGAGAAGCAGACACCTAAGTGGTAGAAGAAAAATCAGGCATGTGATCTGAAAGCCATTGATTTTCAGGAAGGCGATCAATTATCTCAAATGCTGCTGACAGGTCATGTAATATGAATATTGAGATATGATTAGTAGATTCAACAACATGGAGGTGTTGAAACATTGGTCGGAGTAGTTTTGATGTAAAAATGAAACTGAAAATTTACTTAGAGAGTCCAAAAAATCATGTAAAAAGGGAAATGAGATAGCATATCTAGATAACCATTTCATTAAAAGTATTTCAAGAAAGTAAAGCTACACTGGGAGGCATATTCTTCAACTCAACAATTTTTTCTGATCATTTCATTATAATTCTGGATGGGTATAGATGCTTCAGAAAAGGCAAGACACTTCTCAGTGATTGAGCTTATAGTGTCTGAGGAGAACAAAACAAAAAATAGTATTTAAAGTCCCTCATGATACTGGTGAATATCACCCCAAGAAAGAGATCTGAAAAAAGTTAATGGCTCAAAGTAAACTCCATCCACTTGAGAACCATTCTTCTTCAACTTCAGCAAGCTAATTTTAATCATAGGCCAATGATACTATGAACTCATTTCTTGACATTAAAGGAAAAGAGTTAATGTGGTTAAAAACTGGCATATACTTTGTTTTGCAATGTGAAACCTAAATGACAAAACACGAGTTTTTTTTTTCTAGTAAATACATTTTCTTTTCCAGCTATTATGCAATTCTTGCCTAAACTAACATTTCCCAAAGATGAGTAAACTTGGAGTTATTATACACTATAAACTAATAAAAGAATGTCATCAGTAGATTAAGAACAAATAAAATTTGAAGTAGACAGGGAAAATTAGCTCAGACTTGAATTGATAATTGCAAGAATCTACTGATATTTGTACATTTAAGGTACATATTTGATATGTGCTTTTAAAGAGTTGAGTACCAAAATTAAAATTCAAAAAGTATGTTAATTTATGATCTGAATGTATTATAAACATGTGAAATGATAAGACATAAAAGAATATATACTATGGCATAGTGTTTGAAAAGGCACTTTTCTAGTGGTTATACAAGCCCACTTCAGACCCATCTTAGGGAATATGGGATAAGATAGTCATCGGACGGATATAGTCTTGAAAAGGGCTTCCACTCTCTTCCACAACTCTGGCAGTTGACTAGATTTCCATTTCAATGCTGGTTAAAGAAATATTTTCATGACTAAAAAAAAGTTTAAAATAATTCGCAGTAATGATGAAGAGCCAAGTATTACATTTAAACTATAGAGAGTCATACAATGTAGGCTGAAAAATTTCAGAGCACTATGGTGGGAACAATCTTCTTCCCGTGTGGCTGGAGCACACTGAGTGCAGGGTTAGGGATTATGAGATGAAAGTTGTGAGATGATATGAGAACTATGATATGAGAAACTGTGAGAACATAGTTTACCCTAACCTTAGTGGTTGGTAGGTCTAAGTTCTAAGGAATGGAGTTGAACATGGGGAATAACATGATCCGATTGCCAACTCAAAAAGAGTAGTCCAGGCTCTACCCAGAGCATGAGCAATTGACACAAACAAGCACAAAGACTGGTTAGACTATTCTCTCTCTCAGTGGTTTGGGTCAGTGCTGGTCAAATTTCATTAAGAGTGTGGAGTGAATGCCCCTTCCATATTAAGGCAGAACTCACAGGAAAAAATGACACTACCCAGGAAAAACGATGCCAGGACAAAGGAGAAAATCCCTTAAGAAGCAAGAGAAAGTGAAAACCTGGGTACATATACTGGAGAAGTGAAGAATGTGAAAGAGAGGTGATACAAATGTAAAATAGAGAAATCAGATAGGTTTTATTTCCCTTGTAAATTCTCTAGGAAGGGACAGAGTAGAATATTCACTTGGACATCATCGATACTGTGCTCTCAGAACACAAGACTATGATGGTTCCTCATTGGCAGGATTCCTCAGGAGAAATTGGAAAAGTTACACAACTCAGGGGCAAAGCTTTCTTCAAACCAAAGATGATGAGCTTTGGTTTGGTTTGGTATAACGCTGGTAGGTCATGACCAGCGTTATAAAAATAAGGTAAAACAAAACAATACAAAATAAAACTGCAAAGTCCTCATTGTATTTTGAATACATGAGGCTATGAGTTTTCAACACATATCTGGTAATATCTAGCTACGTGTAAAAGATTATTTTCCTTCCCCTCTACCAAATTCAACATTAACCTGCCCATCCATCCCCAGCATGAGCTTTCAACAGTAACAAAAGCATTCTAATAAATGATACTAAGGTGCTCTAGACTCTGGGTCTAGAGTTCTTTCTTGTCTAGCAAGAAAGTGGGATGTAGGATTAAAATGTGAGAGATGGCTCGTGTCCAGGAGAAGACAAACGCCCCGAATAAGGGTCCTTGCTCCAAGGACCTATTATTAAGGTCAGAAGGCTTACAAGCATGATGGACGTGCACAGAGACAGTGAATCTGTGAACATTAACTCATGGGATGAGGGAAAGGGGATTTTGAAGATATATGGTGTTAGGGGTTTAGGTCAATAGAAAACAAAATCCTGGCACCTGGGAGCTGGCTGTTAATGGTAGACATGAGGTGCCTTGTCTGTTTATCTTAGCTGGCCTAGGGGATAAGGCAGATAGACCATGCTACCTCAGGGTCAACAAGGCACTTTTCTTTTGCTAATTATCTCCACTCTGGGCAACATCACCCAGCTGCAATCCATAGCCCTATTTACCTGTTTACCTAATTTGGTCCTTCCTTTCTGGGAAATCAGCTTTCTGCTCTTGTCCTTTGCCTTTGCCCCACCCTCTCTGTACCTATTTACCTAATCTTGTTTACCCAAATTTGGGTGTGAGCATCCTATGACTTTCTAATTCTTTATGCCTTGTTAACCCATGGGTGCAAGCCCAGGGAATTCCTAAACATATTCCCCACACTAAGGAGCAGTAGACAAAGAGGGACAACAACTAAACATTCTTTGCTCATTTGCTCCCTTTACAAACTTCCCGAGGAGACAAGGAAACGTTGTCTCCGATATGATTTTGTTCACTGCTGACAGTTGAATAAATTTACTTCAGGTACTCATTTTGTTATCCTTCTAACCTTCTCATTATTTTTCTATCTTGCCCTCAGGATAATAATGAGCCAAAAACTTCCTTAATTGTGTCTGATAAGTATAAGAGCAGTATGAGAAGAAGCAGTATATTCAGAAAGAAGAAAACTCATGAATTGTCAAGTAAAATTAAACATAATACTCAGTCTGGAAAATTTTTGTTGGTTTAAAGCCTTTTTGAGAATATTCTCTGAAACATCCATCCACTCCCTTTTCTTAAAAATCTCTTGTTTTACTCAAACATTAGCATTCAGGATATATTAAACATAATCTGTATCTGCTCTAATTCCATAAATTCTGGGTACTTTAGGAATAACTGAAGGTAACTAATCAATATTCCTTGATGCAACAACTATATTTTAATGGTTTTATTAACTATATGAAAAAGCACAAATATCTATTTTAGGTATATAAGTAGTTTGTTTACGAAACTACCCTTCATACATAATACTGTTCCTATGGAAACATGCATACACAAATCGCCCAAAATGATTTTACAATATGCTATTTTTATTTTTCTCTGTCATTCTACTTTTATTTTTATTTCTATATGTTCAATATAGAAAAGTGTTATGCCTCATATTTGGTCTCCTAGTGACACAATTTTCCACGAGACGGTAGGAGCTTAACTTCACAGTGGAAGAACAGAGCAGCATATGGTCCAACACTTTCATGCTGGGATAGGACAGCTTTACCCTGTGAGGAAAAGAATGGACGGAGAGCTTGAACTACGGTTTAGTCTAGAGTTTTCCAAGGTGAAAAGAAGAGACTCACTGAATACAAATATAGAGAAGCAATAGATTTAAGTGTGTGCAGAAGAAATCCACCATTTTAGTTATTTGTCAGTCATGTTTTCTTCCATTGTTGCAACTAATTTCCTGGAGTAAGGCAGGACTTTTAGAGGCACATCAATTTTTTTTTTTTTCCATACACTGCCAATGTATCTGAAACTATTTCAAAGGGCTTTAGTAATTACACTGAGATTTTTTTTGTGGTTGATATTCCTCTTGGGAAATAATGTAGATACTGGATAATCACTTTAATAGCAATTAATGTATTTAATTAAAATATAAAAATATCTCATAGCAGCTCTTTTCTTACAATAGGAATGATAATATAGACTACAAAATGTTGTGTAACAGTTGCATAAAGTTGCAAGTATACAGATGCTCATTGAAAAAATACTAACACCATTTTATGATGGGCAAGATTTAAGTAATTAGTTAAACAAGGGTTAACTTACTCATCAAGTGCCTATGGAGTAGGCTCTGTACATATTTTACATTTAATTAGCATATTTAATCCCATGAGTAATCCCAAAGGTACATATTAATCACCTCACTTTTTGGTAAGTAAGAAAGATATGGCTAAATGAAGCTAGATGTCTTATTTCAAGTCACAGAGCAACTAAGTAGAGGAGATGGCTTTCAAATTTAGAACTATCTGAATCCAAAGCTCATTGATTTCCCTTTTTATGACACTGCTTAGATCACTGTGATATCTAATGGGAAGCCCCCATGACATTGTTTTGAAGGTGACAGCTCTAAAATAATTCACATATATGTCAAGTGTCTATGTACATACACACATATATGAAAATATATTTATGTATGTATGTCACTTTATAACCTACAGGTTTCTATCAAAAATATTAGCAATTACTCTTGTTATTGTAATTTTTTTTATTTTTTTTAATGTTTATTTATTTTTGAGACAGAGAGAGACAGAGCATGAATAGGGGAGGGTCAGAGAGAGGGAGACACAGAATCTGAAACAGGGTCCAGGCTCTGAGCTGGCAGCACTGAGCCCGACACGGGGCTCGAACTCACGGACTGTGAGATCATGACCTGAGCCGAAGTCGGACGCTTAACCGACTGAGCCACCTAGGCGCCCCAGTAATTTTTATGTTGTAGCATGTGATGATTATGATGATGAAAGTTCTTTGGTGAACGAAATGTACTAATTGTACTGTATTCGTCTTCTTGATTATATCTGACTCTACATAACAAATAATAGGCAATAAGACAACACTAATGATAATGGTGTATAGCTATATAGTAGAATATTTAAATTGATTACATTTATGTAATTAGAGGCCATTTATTTATATAAACCAATCATAATCAATATCTTGATAATAATACCCCTGACATGTGACCTCTGTTCAAAGAAAGGAATTTGGTCTTGGTCATTGTTTTCTAATCCTTTTTTCTCTTGACACATTGTAAAATAAAGTGAGCAAAATTAATTAATTGGCTCTAGAACCATTTGTAAGTAAAAAGTTTGTATCCGGATAATTAATTTGACAGTGAAGCCTATTTTCCTTAGAGAGAGAATAATTTCTTCCTTTACATTCTCAAGTGGTTTGACAAAGACTGGCAGACGAACAATGGGATAGACCTGAAAATTATCCCATTTTTCTCTGCCTCATACGCAAACACTTGAGAAGCCTATTTAAAATCTCTACCTAAAGACAGAAACAGTGTCAACTGAATGAATGGGAACACTGAGATCTTTACTTGAAAAGATTAAGAATCTGTCAAAGGTAATTCTGATAGTTCACGTTAGTAGAGACTTGCTTAGAATGCAATATATTTCCACACCATAGGAAAAAAGGGACATGAAGCCTAGATTAAAAAATCATGGAGCAAATACAAAGGATGGGTGGACAGTGTCACCATTTAGCTCCTTTCCTGGCCTCTAACAGAGTTCTAAGAAAGGCTTGTTGTTCTTGAAGAGTAGCAGACAGACAGAACTTGTAGCCCAGAAGCCTAGTCACTAGCAGGTTGTTCCACAGAGCTGTGCCCTGATGAGACACTGATGAGAGCTGGCAGGAGAAAGCAGCAGGCAGTGTAGATAAGCAGATTAGAAGAGCCTGGCATAGCACAATTACCAAAGATGTGTTAATCACTCCCTCTTCATTCTCCCTCAGAGTCCTAGGCAGTCCACAGAAATTAATACACCAGTAATAGGAGACATAATCTGGTTTCGGAAATACCTAATTTACAACTAGCCTGTGGGAGAATTTGCTTTACCGCTTCACTCAATTCTCCCCCTTTACTTAGGAGGTATTAATATTATCGTTGACATAGTGGAAGAAACTGCAGCTAAAGGAGGTGCCATGCTCAATTAATAAACAAAATTGAATCTCTATTGCCTGTCTTATTAAATATCATGGGAATAATGTTGATTTATCCCAAAATGAAAACTCTCCTTCTACCTCAGGCCACATTTTTTTTTTTCTTAATAAGGCAAATATCCAGATCTATATCTAAAGAGTCACAGTGTATATAATAACTCTCATTTCTCTGACCATGTCTCTAGAAGGATATAATTCCCTTAGGTGATTACTCAGATAATTACCAATTGCTACAACTTTTTGAGAAATTTCTCTTCCCTGTAAATTAACAGCTAACATTTGTAGTTTGTTGGGTGTTTTCTTTAAATAATTTTTTAAGTTTATTTATTTTTGAGAGAGAGAAAGCTAGTGGTTGCGTGAGGGAAGAACAGAGACAAGGGAGAGAGAGAGAGAATTCCAAGTTTGAGGCGGGGCTTGAACTGAACTCACAAACCATGAGATCATGACCTGAGCCAAAACCAAGAGTTGGATGCTCAACCAACTGACCTGCCCAGGTGTCTCTCTTAGGTATTGTTTTAAATTGTATTTTAACTCACGTAATTTCCACAATGACCTGATTATTACTCCTGTATTACAGATGAAAAAAAAAATGAAGCACGTGTAACATGCCTGAAATCACATGGAGAGTAAACGAGAAACTTGGACTTAAAATCAGACCATTTAGAATCGGAAGTCCGCCATCTTAATCAATGTGTTATGCTAACTGTGTATTTGTCTTTGAAAGTTTGCACAGATTTTGCCTGTGCTAAAAAGCTCTTTGTTATTCAACTCATGCTTGCCCTGCCCATGCTAATGTATGTTAAATTGATTCCAAAGAGATAACTAATTTCATAGTCCTCTCCAAAATTTAAATTACACCCAGGTTGTGCTTAAAAAGCTTATCTATAATTAATCCTGTGAATTACTGTTAAGTCTAGCCCAAATATGACGTCCTCAATGTGGCCACCAGCCCCTCCCACCTATGGTAATCCGGTATTCCCCTTTACTCACTGTATTTATTTCCCAAGCTTGCCATAACAAATTACCTCAGATGTGGGGACTTCAAAACAACAGTATTTTAAATTCTCACAGGAGTGAAGGTCGCCAAGTCTGCAAAAAGTGTATGTGGGGCAATGCTCCTTCTGGAGGCTACCAGGAGAACCCTTCTTTGCCTCTTTGTTTAGAGGGACTCAAGAAAATCATCGGCTTGTGGCTGCATAGCACCGATCCCTGTGTCTCTTGTCTTCTCTGTGTATCTCTGGGTCTTAACTCTCCCTTTGCCTTTTTCATAAAAAGACACCTGTTATTGTTAGGGTCCAATCTAAATCCAGGATGGTTTTATCCTGAGATCCTTAACTTAATTGCATCTAAAAAGACTCTTTGGAAAGAAGGTCATGTTCACAGGTTCCCAGATTATGACTTAGATATAACATTTTGGGGCCACCATTCAACTCACTAGTCTCATACTGTCTTTTATCAACCCACCACTTTGTATTAAAATTCATAATTATTTATTAGATTTATTGATTATTGTTTGTTTTCCCTTGATAGAATACAAACTAAGTAGAGAATCTTTACTTATTACTGTGTGCTGATGAAATCCAAATTCCTAGAATAAAATTTATATTAGTACATATTTAGAAAAAATATTTTAAGGCTAGGATTCAAAATACAGTCATGCTAAATCTCAATGAAAATCTATTCCTGGAGTGAAGTTTCTTCTTTCCCTCAGCTTTTCATAGGTTCATCATATCTGTATATTCCTAACAAAATGACAAAGTCTCTACTCTGCATTGTGTACCCCCTAAAGCCTTGATATTAGTGTATATTCAGTCATGTAACAAGAGTTTAACTATGGTTACACAGAATATTTAAAACTTTTCTAAGGCAGAGATACCATATTTACTGGTTCTAGAAATTAAATCTTATGCTTGTTTCCAGAACAAATCAGAAAATAGATGCAATCCTATTACCAGACTATTGTATTCCTTTGAAGACATAGCAATTACATGGAGGGTTTCAAAGCAGTTTAAAAAATGCATTTTGACTAATGATCAGCAGAAGTTAATACAAGAACTCTGGCTGGAGGCCTGGAGAAACTTTGGCCCCTCCTTCTGCTAGGGTTGTTTTTTATTCTTTTTAAAAAAATTTTTTTTTAACGTTTATTTATTTTTGAGACAGAGAGAGACAGAGCATGAACGGGGGAGGGGCAGAGAGAGAGGGAGACACAGAACCAGAAGCAGGCTCCAGGCTCTGAGCCATCAGCCCAGAGCCCAACGTGGGGCTCGAACTCACGGACCGCGAGATCGTGACCTGAGCTGAAGTCGGTCGCTTAACCGACTGAGCCACCCAGGCGCCCCATGGGTTGTTTTTTATTCTAACACAAACAGTATGAATGAAGAACCTCAGATCTAAGCAGTTACATTGCTTATGAAAACAATCCACCTATGGAGAGCTTTCAACTTTTCTTTTCTTTTTTTTTAATGTTTATTTATTTTTGAGAGAGAGAGAGAGCATGAGCAAGGGGAAGTGAAGAGAGGGAGGAGAGGGAGGAGAGAGAGAATCCCAAGAGAATCCCAAGCAGGCTCTATGCTGCCAGTGTGGAGCCTGATATGGGGCTGGATCTCAAAAACCATGAGCTCATGACCTGAGCCAAATTCAAGAGTCCAATGCTTAACTGATGGAGCCACCCAGGTGCCCCTAAGGAGAGCTTTAGACTTAGAACATAACTTCTTCTCTGTGTTCATTTAGAAGCTATCAGCAAAAACCACAGTTTGCTGAAAACTGTGCTATCTTCTGAGAATTCAGCCTTCTCTAACATTTTATCCTGAAACTATTAAATTATTTGCAGCTTATCCATTCATTCAAAAGTATTTGTTCAGCACCTCCTGTGTATCATGTATTGTTCCAAAAATGTCAAGTATAGAGCAGAGAACAGAACAGATAATAATCGTTGCCTTCAATGATCTTATGTCATAACAGAGGAGACAAGAAGAAATAAGATAAATAAAGTTTAGAGAACCATAGTAGTGATAAATGCTGACGATAAATAAGTAGGGCAGAGAGAGGACAGGAAGTGTGAACATAAGGGGGAAATGCTGTAAACTTAGAGATGACAGTGAAGTCCAATGTTTCCTCTTTAGAATCCTTTTAAAACACGAAATATAAAGCTTTTTCACTGATTTTATTTAATAATAGTGAAACTTCAAAATGCTACTTAAAGGCTATGGAAATAAAATAACCCAAGCATAATTATTGATCCAATACAAAGGCTTGAACATGAGGATGCTTATATAGATTGAAAATGTATCATTCTGCAACATTACCATGACAAAACAAATATTTTCAAAATGTTGTTGCAGAATGTTTTTGAGTAAATCACTGGAATCAAGATAGCTCATGCTAGCTCCTTGAAATGATAAGCATGTAATTTCATTTGTATTAATTCACAGATGAGAAGCAATTTTAGAGGCAGATGAACTTATTTCAAGGTTATTTTATGTTCCATCTTCTTTTGACAAGAATGGAAATCTCTCTTAAAAGAAGAAAAATTAGATGCATGTGCTAAGCAAGGATTTCTAGTCCCTGATTTCATCCATTCACAATAGGTCAGAGGCATTTGTTGGGAGTTGAAATCAAAAGAATGACCAAAGGACATGATGGGCAGTGCTTTTTTTTTCCCCAAGTAGAAAATGACAGTTACATCATAAATACTTATTTTCTAAGTTTGTCATAATAATTTACAATTATTTGCTCACAAAGCAACAAACACATCTGTTATTTTCAAAGGACTCCATTCACATGCAATAGTAAAATGTACTAAATAAGCATTCAATGAGAACTGAGTGTTAGAGTTCTATTGACAGTGTGGAGATAGACATGAAATAGAAACTGATGTGTCGTCTGTTTCAGTGAACATCTAATCTAGTTGAAGTGCCAGAAAATATGTACATGCCTAAGTTTTAATTTTTAAAGCTTTTTATTGAGGCAAAATCTCTGTGCAGAAAAGTCCACCTATGATAAGTATACGGTTAGACTGTCACAAACTGAAGACATTGATGTCACCCGTACATATATGAAAAAAGTTCCCAGCACCCCAGGCGTCATCCTCACGTCCCTTTGCAGTCATTAATTCCTCAGGAAATCAGCTGTCATGACTTTGGTCACTTTCTGTTAGTTTTGCCTGAATTTGTTATGTAAATAGAATCATCCAGCATAGATTCTTTTGCATCTGGAGTTGCTACTTTAACACACAGTTTGTGAGACTTAGATCTATCATTGTACATAGTTCTAGGTTTTTCAGTCTCAGTATTGTATACCGTTCCCTTTCAGTGAGCACACCTAAAATTATTTTTCTCTCTCTCTATATTTTTGACATTTGTGTTGTTCCCTGTTTGAGATAGTACAAGGGGTACCGCTAAGATCATTCTGGTACATGTCTTGGCTGATCATATTAACAAATTGCTCATAGGTTTATGCCTAAAGAGGAATTGCTTCCATTTTATGGACGCGCATAGCTTCAGTAGATATTGCCAGCTTTCCTAACGGAGTTATACTGATGTACTCTACACCACCTGTGTTTTATTAGACAGTCAGTTCTATGCCCCTACCAGGACCTGCTAATTGCCATTCTATTAAAAACAAATTTGGGTATTAATTTGTATTATCTAAGATAAGATGTGTGAGTAGTATTTTTTCTAGTAGCTCTTCAAGCCCCCTCCAGATTGCCTGAGGGAATATGACATCAGGGAGTGGCTGGGGGCTAGGTTGTTAGAAAGGGCTCACACCACACTGTCACTGTGGGTCCTTATGTAAGCTATTGTTAGGGAAATATTTCCATTTCCAATACAAATTTGAGCATCACTGATTCAAGGGATGAAGAAACAAGTTTTTATTTAAACAATACAAATTCAGATCAATGTATTCTTTGTCTTGATATTTTCTCATCTTATGGGGCATAATTTCCTCCTAGTTTTTATGCTCCCGCCTTTAGCTCCTCCTCTGTATCTATTTCAGTTTTTCTCCCCATTTGGCATTCAAAGGTCAGTTCACCTTTAGAATACACGCTTCTCTACTTTTGTTTCTTATTCTATGCTCCCTTTCTGTACAGTGCCTTTCCTAGTATCTATCACAGGACTTGAAATGTATGGTGTAATGTATGGCATAGAAGATTCATGGCATGAATGGATAAATGAAGGGAAAAGGATGATTAAATGATAGCATCCTCACCTCGCTTCACTTACCACCTATAATCTGATGCCTAAAGCTCAATTTCTAGTCTGGACTTCTGAACATGGAAATGCCATGCAATGTTATTCTTTATTTTATTATTTTTATTATTTTTTAATGTTTATTTTTTTTTCAGAGACAGAGACAGAGCATGAGCAGGGGAAGGGCAGACAGAGAGGGAGACACCGATCCAAGCAGGCTCCAGGCTCTGAGCTGTCAGCACAGAGCCTGACACGGGACTCGAACTCAGGAACCATAAGATCATGACCTAAGCCAAAGTCAGACGCTTAACCTACTGAGCCACCCAGGTACCCCATGTTATTCTTCATTTTAATGTCACAGGCTTCTGAAACGTTAAAATGGTTTTCTTTTTTGTTCCTATTTAATTTTTTAAGCTTATTTTTATTTATTTATTTGAGAGAGAAAGCTCGAGTCAGGGAGGGACAGAGATGGAAAGAGAAAATCTCAAGCAGGCTCCCTGTTGTCAGCATGGAGTCCTACACAGGGCTCAATCTCACAAACCATGAGATCAAGACCTGAGCTGAAATCAAGAGTCAGATGCTCAACCAAGGGAGCCACCCAGGCGCCCCTTTTTCTTCCAGTTTTAAAAATCATATATTCTTAATTTAGGTCTCTTAAAATCTTAACTATGAGCATTGTTTTTTTTCTCATTAAAAAGTAACTGAGGCTCATTTTGCAAATTTAGTGAATGGAAGAAAATGAAAAGAAGGAGCTTAATATTCTCAAATTGGGAGACATCGCTCTCCTCTCTCTTACTTTGCCATTTGTTTCTGTTCTCCATCACTGAGGATGGCTTCACCATTCTCTGAATTAATGAAGAATAAAATGCAAGGATCTTCTTGGCCTTCTGTCTCACTTAACCAGGGTCCTAAGAGATCAGCGTATACCTTCAATGCTCCTTCACAGGTGTTGTACTCCATCCCTTCTCTATCACAGCTTTAGAGTTTAGTCTTTCATCATTCTTCTCCAGTGCCACTATATAGAAGACATCTGACATTCTCTTCTGGAGAGATGTCTCATTCTAATCTATGCTCTTCATTGGTAGCTGCTAAGACCCAAACTAGCTAGGCCTCCAGTAATCTATGAGTCTTCTTTAGCATATGAAAATTCCGTTAAGAAACTGCCCTTTGACTTTATCTCCCCCAACTCCATAATATATAACCAGTCATTCTTAACAAGCCCAGCGCAGTTCTTTCTGCCCATGTCTCCATGCTTTAATAAAATCACCTTTTTGTACCAAAGACGTCTTCAGGAATTCTTTCTTGGCCGTTGGCTCTGAAACCCCACCACCACCCCAAAACCTCATCAGTATTTTGTTAAAGCAGCCTGAACAGACTCAGCCAGGTAGCTGAAAGTTCTTTCTTAATTTACCACTCTGCTATGTGAAGCCCTATAATGTTGCAATTTTTCCTTCAGAATCAAATCTGACTTCCTTCTCACAGGATGTTTTTTTTTTAACCACTCCTCCTATCTTTTGTAGATAACGAATTACTTCCAGAGCCGGAAGAGAGAACTGATCAAATGGGATTTCTGGATGTGTCTGTGAGGGTGTTTCCATAGATATTAACATTTGGATGGATTAGCCCACTGAGTAAAACCTGCCCTCATCAGTGTGAGTGGGCATCATTTAATCTGTGGAAGACCTCAGTAGAACAAAAAGACACAGGAAGCACAAGTTCTTTCCTTTCCTAAACTGAGACATCTTCTCCCGTCCTTGAACATCAGAGCTCCTGGTTCTTAGGTCTTTAGAATCTAAGATTTAACACCAGGGGCCCCTGGTTCTCAGGCTTTTAGACTTGCACTGAATTATACCTTCAGCCTCCTTTGTTCTCCAGCTTTCAGACAGCAGATTTGGGGATTTACTTGACTCCGTAACTGCATGAGCCAATTATAATAAATCTCTTCATATATGTATCTAGTTACCCTATGGGTTCTGTTTCTCCGGAGAACCCTCATGCAGAGGTGTTACAACCAACACCAGTTGGTTGTAACCAGAGGTGTTACTGGTGTTACAACCAACACCAGTTTTATTTTGGAAAGATGATAGAGCTTATAGATTTAAATTACCTACAAGTACCAAGAATTACTTGCTCATTTCCATTCTGACCTTAGATCAATTTATCGTGAGACAGAGACTGGATATGAGGAGTGGGGAGAGAAGTTCAGAGATTGTGGGTCAGCACTGATCCAAGAAAATTTGGGCAACCAAACAACACAAAAACCCAATAAACAAAGACAAACCCCACACAGTAGTACTCAGTACTAAATTTGGAGTTTGGTCAAGTTTTGCTATTTAAATTTCTGGCTTATGGTACTGGCTTGGAGACAGGATATGCAGTTTTGGGGGCAGGAGGCAACTATGATAAAAAATTTACAAACAACAACAACAACAAAAGGTACAGCTGCCAATGCCTAACAACGACATGTAATGAGCCTTTGCTTGTTTGAAGCAGATCTCCCTTTGCTCTACAATGAACTTTGGCCATGCTAATCCCATTGTTTATGGCCGAGTTTACTAAATTCCAGGGCCTAACTCAAAAAAGAAGCACAAACTTTTCCAAGTGGTATATGGATTGCAAATGCCTGTCTTTATATATAGATGTTCATTAGGCATCCCATAAATGCTAAAATGTCTTGGCATTGTTAGGACTTCTTCCAGTCTGCTGGGGGCTCTGCAAGTGAATTGTTGCCCTTACTCTGATAGACTGACTGAGCAGTTACGGTCTGGAAGAGAAACTGTGACAAAGTAAGCAATGGTTCTTACAACTTCCACTCAGAAATCACATTTTTTAAATGTTTATTTATTTTTGAGAGAGAGAGAGAGAGAGGGAATGGAGGAAGGGCAGAGAGAAAGGGAGACAGAGAATGCAAAGCAGGCTCCAGGCTCTGAGCTGTCAGCACACAGCCCAGTGTGGCTTGAACCCAGGTACCGCGAGATCATGACCTGAGCCAAAGTAGGACACTTAACTGACTGAGCCATCCAGGCACCCCCAGAAATTACATTTTTAACAAGATAAAATAGAAATGCAAACTAGGACACTACAAGATACACAAAAAGATGTAGTAAAATATATTTAAACAATAATTAACAACAGATGTAAATAGGAATTTTTAGTTCTTTTTGGTATTTCATAGCCCTTTATTACCCTTAAAATATATGAAATGCCTTAGTATGTGTTCCATCTCTTGCCTGTTTTTTCCTGGCATTACTATGAAAATTTGCTGTTACCACTCTTTCTTTAACCTTGATATCTGTATTACAATGACAGTGAAATTTCCAGAACTTTCAAAAATTTCTGCACTTCCTTTTGCCTCTAAACCTCAATACTCACTATTCGCATAGATTGGAACATCCTGTTTAACCATTCAGGTAATCAATGATACTCGAGATGGTGTTTAAGTGTCTCTTCATCAGAAAAAAAAATGTATGCAAATTTGTAATTCTACTAAAATGCCTTCTACTTCATTATTAGATTGTAGAAACAAGTGCTGGATAGAGGCAGTCCTTTGATTATAGAAAGAAAATGGTAAGAAGAAAGGAAAAAAAAAATCCAGCGAGGAAAAGTGAATGCTGAAGTTGAGCTTATAAATTGCATAGTGACTAAAATCCTTGCTGTATATCTTAGATAGAAATAGAACTATGAACAGAAATATGCACAAGTCATAAAGTTTACAGATCAATTTTACTAGCACATAGATGAGGAAAAAGAACCTTAGCAGAACCACAGAAGCAACTTGTATCCCCTTCCAGTCTTTCCAGACTCCCAATAGTCACTACCATTATGATTTCTACTGCCACTATTTCACATAGTTTGCTTTTTTAAAACATTACCTATATAGAATCTTACAGTGTCTAGTTTTTTATGTGTGGTTGCCTCTGTGCTACATTTTGTATATGTGTGAAAGTCATCATATTGCTTTGTATATAGTTTTTTTTTTTCATTGTAATATGACATCTGATTGCATGAATAGCTCATAATTTATATATCTATTTTATGAGAGATATTAGGTTGCTTGCATTTTGGTTTTACTATGGAAGTACTGGGATGAACTTTTTTTTATTTTTATTTTTTTTACTATTTATTTTTGAGAGAGAGAGAACGAGTGGGGAGGGGAAGAGAGAGCGGGAGACAGAATCTGAAGAAGGCTCCAGGCTCGGAGCTGTCAGCAGAGTCAGACGCAAGGCTCGAACTTGCCAACTGAGATCATGATCTGAATGGAGGTCAGACGCTTAACCCACTGAGCCACCCAGGTGCCCCTGGGATTAACATTTTTGTGGAGGCCCATTTCAGACATCTGACCTCAAGAAGTGAAAGAAAATAAATTTGTGTTGTTTTAAGCTACTAACCTTATAATAATTAGTTACAGCAGCATTAAGAAACTAATATACTTCAAGTGATCAGATTTTTTTTACATGAAAGCAACTAGAAATCATTAAAGATGCCTAAGACCGTATATACATAATGGGTTAAAAAAAAGTCATTTTCTGCTTGCACCTTTGAAATTCCACAGAACAGTGGCATTATGGATCCTAAAGTGTTGTATCAGAATTTTTATCTGAAAAAATAGTAACAATTTCAGGCTATTTTACGTCAGTTTGGGGGGATTACATGGGATATCTCATGTAATATATTTTGTATGTACTAAACTTAACATAAATTATGTTTTATTGTTGAGTTAAATGAGTTTAATGTATTTATTTTGTACTTTCCAACTGGTATGCATTATATTTAGCACTCATTGTTTTTAACAAGATGCCTTTCATTAAGGATTCACAGTCTTTCTTGTAGAAGAATCATTTGTATCACATCATAATGCAGAATTTTATAAACATTTGAATTACAGACCACACAAAAGGAAAACTCATAATTGCAAATGAGGATTTCTAGAACTTCATTAGGGAAGGTATTTTTGAGATATATTATGTGATAAATGCCTCTCACTTTATTAAAAAGTGAATACTGTGTTTTTTTAAGCTATTAGAAGACTACCGATAAAATATGAGAAGAATAGATTTGTTACAATGTAATCGGCTTATTACACATTAAGTGAAATTTAAAAGAACCTTGAATAAGTGGTTGAAAAATCTGAAGACCTAGAAGATGATACAAACAACTGTGATATAGAGGGCAACAATGTCTTTCTTATAACTTTCGAAATTGCAGAGGAATCCTTCTTTTCTCTATCAAAGTGTTCTTTTGGTTAGGTTGTTAGTATTCCAGAGTTTCCTAACTAAATTGTGTCATTGGATTTATCATGTGACCAATTTGCAACTTAAAAAAAAAATACTAATGTTTTCTAAAGAGCATGTGCCAACAGGAAAGAATTACTTAAACAAGCACTATCTCCCTAGTTTAATTAATCAAGCCTTTCCCTTAGTCTTTAGAGTATAATTAAATCAGATAGCCTCAGAATGGACTGCTTGCTGGTGCCGCTTAGAAAATATGCTGAACCTCCACAATTTTGCCCATCTTTCAGCTCAACTGTTTTGGTGAACAGCCCAAGTAAGTTTCTAGCCTTTAATAAAAGCCCGTAGTCATGAGAGCCTGGGGTATTGGGCAACAATGTGAACAGTCTCCCCAGATCTATTTTCGTTTGTCATTAATAACTTTGTAGGAATTATTCAAAATCATCCAGGTTTCTAACATAAATTAACATTTCAGAGACTTATAAAATATTCAATAATCTCTAACAGTGAGTATTTGGCAAGCAAGCAAAGCATCGGCAAGCAAGCAAAGCATCGGCAAGCAAACAAATCAATATTACCAAAATAAAACTCACCACACAAACACATAGAAACATACACAACACGCCTCCATGAAACAGATCATTTTTAAACGTATGTATATGTAGGGTCTCATTTTTTTTTCTAGGCTTGATTTGGTTTTATTTCTTATTGCTTATTTTTTTAATGTTTACTTATTTATTTTGAGAAAGAGAGAGAAAACGTGAGCAGGGAAGAGGCGTAGAGAAGAGAGAGAGAATCCCAAGCAGGCTCTACATTGCCAGCACATAGCCTGAGGTGGGGCTCGATCTCATGACCGTGGTTTCAAGAGTTGGACGCTCAACTGGCTGAGCCTCCCAGGTGCCCCTCAGATTGTCTCTTAATATGCCTTTGTTATAAATTGGTGGCTATGCTATGTGCTTATAGAAGCTTTATCAAATTAATTCCAGATGTTGGTTTCAATAACTTTTGTTATTTTTCCCAATATTTTCATGGTATTATTTTTTCACCTTAATGTACTTTATGAATCACGTTGACCTTAAAACACTCCCCTACATTTGGCATTTTCCTACTTGCCAGATGGCACTGTTTTATTTTTCCCAAAATATTTACATGAATGTACAATAACTTGTATAAAATCAATTATCTCTGGAATGAAATTAGTTATTCCTTTACAAAAGAAAAATAACCAACAGCCAAAATCATGATCTTACTAATGTCCTTTACAAAATCAACAGTGATACTCTTTTTATTAATGTAATTTGTCTTGTAAAATCTGTGGCTTTATGTTCTACGGACACCTAAGCTGAATATGTGTTTCAGTCTGAGAAACTACAGTATAGGTGGGACTTCCTACAGTAACTAAGAACACGCAAGATCCAGTTGCTTTGCTCTTAGGAGAAATAAGCTTTTGGTTTTTTCATTCACCCCATTTGTTCCTGAGTGGCAAGGTCACTTTTGTTTGAAACCCACCTGTCAATTTCTACTTTGGCTTGGAAAAGTCAGAATTGATTGGGGAAGGGGAATAGTTTTAATACCTGGGATCTGTACTGCATATGGCATCAAATAGTCAAAGAAGAATTCTTCATTTTTAGTTCTAATAACTTAGATATGAGTCATCTGTCATACTTTTATTTTTTTCAATATATGAAATGTATTGTCAAATTGGTTTCCATACAACACCCAGTGCTCATCCCAAAAGGTGCCCTCCTCAATACCCATCACCCACCCTCCCCTCCCACCCACCCCCCATCAACCCTCAGTTTGTTCTCAGTTTTTAAGAGTCTCTTATGGTTTGGCTCCCTCCCTCTCTAACTTGTTTTTCCTTCCCCTCCCCCATGGTCTTCTGTTAAGTTTCTCAGGATCCATATAAGAGTGAAAACATATGGTATCTGTCTTCCTCTGTATGACTTATTTCACTTAGCATAACACTCTCCAGTTCCATCCACGTTAATGAGACATAGTCTGTCACTTTTCTTTTAGACAAGAAATTGTAAGAGATATTTCTTTATCAAACCACTAATACCTGATAAAATGTCAACTTTTCCATTTTTGTTTTACAACACACAAGAACATAACTTTTGGATCCAAAGTTGATCAGTATTTCCAATGTTTCTTGGGGAATAAATGATTTAAGAAAGGTAAATGTTCACACCAAGAGTACCTCCAGAGGACTATGCCTTCAGAAAAACTTCATATTGTCACCATTCTTTCGTTGGAGTCCCAGTAATCCACTATTTGTTCTAGTCTTTCTGAGTCCAGGAGTAACAGATCCATGAAGCATTTGTTACTGTGAAATTTTATTTATAAATTTTATATTATTCTAGTTTCATCACAACATTGGAATAACGTGGCTCAAATAGAGGAGTCTATTATTAATAGATCCTGATTATACAGGTAACGAATTTTAATTAGTAAATAAAGAAATAGAGAAAGTTCACCATATTTTTAGAGGATGAAGCAAATTTAAAACCTTGGATGCCAGGCCAAACTGGAGGAAATGAGAAGATTCAAATTTTGAAGCAGGACAGTGGGATCTGCTACCTGGAAATTTAGATAACAGGATATGTATAGAAGGTATTCCATATGTGCACACAGGGCTAAATATCCAGAGAATAAGATATAGCTATACGCAGATACTATTTTGCTGTTATTGCCTTAGTCTAACACTGCTCTGCTTAAGTCCTTTGTAGCGCATCTTGTCTCCAATTCACTTTCTCCTATAAATGTACTAGGTATAGTTAGAAAATATTCTATGTGAGTTTTTAGATTTTGTCTTTATAACTGTTATATTCATGATATTATATTATTTGCAGCAGAAAAATTTGTGTCAGTCCATATCCTTCTGTGACCATACTTGTAAACCCTGATATTCTCCTTCAGTACAAATACTTTTGTTATTAAGTAATAAAAATAATTAATAGTTTATTTCACTATGTAGTAAAAATGTATGCAGTATTAAAATGCCTTTTTTTTTAAGGTTAAGGGTGATTGAAGTTTTCATCAATCACCTTTGATACCATAGATAATAGCCTGATTTTCACACATGTAGGACAGAGAATATAGCAATGTAAGAAGATTTAATAAGTAAGTTATTGGTTTGAAAGACATTTGGTCATAAGCAATAGCTTCCAGTTTTCAAATATTGGTAACTAGATGGATCATAGTACTGTCAACTGACACACAGAATACTACAGGAAGAAAAATTCCTAAGGGATAGAAGATGGTAAATTTTGAAACAATGGCATTGAAATTCTTGTGGGATATCAATATAGTAGTTTGTGGGAACAATCTCCATAATAATTAAGAGAGTAGAGACAGATTTGAGACCCCTAAGTCTATGGACTTGGCCAACTATGAGGATGTATAAAATCAGTTAAGATGATTTTTTGCAAGATTAATGAGTTGTATGCAAAAGGCTGAACTTTGAGGGAACAACGATAATTTAAAGGTCACAGAGATGAAGAGCAGTCCAGATTTAAGACTAGAAAAAATTATTCACAGATTTCATGGAGACTTAAGAAGGTGGGTATCACAGAAGAAGCCCAGGAAAAGAGTTTGATAGTAATGAAGTTGGGACTAATAGTACCACACTCAGAAGGCATGCCAAACGTAAGACTCGATGCACCTTTACTGTTTTTGGAAAACCAGGTAATTCTTGGCAACCTTAGTAAAAGCAATTATATAACATAAACATTAAAGACTCAACTTCTGTAAATTCATTAATGAATAAAAGGTATGAGTAAATAGAAAAGGAAGGAGAAACAGCAGATATTAACAAAGGGTAGAGACAATCTGAGACGAGTGTTTATTATAATTGCAAGGACAAAAAATGTATTGGTTAAAGGTATGAAAAGCCATTAGAGGAAGGAGATGGCTGATAGAGAAAGATCCAAGAGAAGACAAGAATGAGTACTTGAAAAGGCAAAAAATATAAATATTTAAAATACGAGATACCTTTTCCTCCAAAACTAGGCAGGAGAAATTAAGGTGGACATCTTGGTGGTAAGAAGGGTGTCAAGAAGTTTTAGGAGATCAGATAAAATTAGCTCAGGTTCTGCAATTAAGCAGGCTTCAAGACTAAGGGGCAGAATGAGAAAAAGTGGGGAAGCATTTGTGGAACTTGATCCTTTTCTATTTGAAAAAGTTTGTAAAGGTAGCCAAGATTCAAAATCAGGTAATAGTGACCTGTCTGAATATGTATATTATTTTCTCACAGTACTTGATGCATGTGTAGTAGAAGTAAAATATAGCAGAGATAAAAGGCTGGTGTATCTCAGGTGAGCAACGTGAAAGGACAGGGGTATAAGAGAATTAGGGGTTTGGTTTTAGTATAATTTTGATCTAGAGATCTAGGCAAGAGGATTGCAGTATAGGAACTGATAAACTGAGGGATACTGAAATATGAAAACATTAGGGATATCTAGGGAGACAGGATAGGATAGAATTTAAGACTATTACATGAGGGGCTCCTGGATGGCTCAGTTTCTTGATTTCAGCTCAGGTCATCATTTCCCAGTTTGTGAGATTGAGCCCTGCCAGTTGGACTCTGTGCTGACAGCATGGAGCCTGCTTGGGATTCCCTCCTCCCCTCTTTCTGCCCCTCCCCTGCTTGTGCTCTCTCTCTCAAAATAAATAAGTAAACAAACAAATAAAAACACACACACACACACACAGAGAGAGAGAGAGAGAGAGAGAGAGAGAGAGAGAGAGAGAGAGAGAGAGAATACTACTCAATATCAGTTCTAACCTCCATTCTAGGTCTGTGCCTTACCAGAGAATATTTGTGTTTTTTTTTTCCCTTTCATTAACCTGTCTCATCATCTGCGAAATGGGAAGAATACTAAAATGTATTTCATAGAATTGAGATGACTAAATGCTTGTAAAATGCTTAGTATAATACCTTGCAAAAAGGCAGATGCTCAAAAACTCTTTACTCTGATTATTACTGTGATTTTCCTTTTGCAAATTCTGCCAAATTGATTACTTCCTTTGAGCGCTGTTGCTCCTATATGGTTCATTAGCTCTCAGTTAGACTACAGCAATTCTCATAGGTTAACCTCTTTCTTATTAGTCTCTCCCCACTAAAACTTTATGTATTTGCAGCTATTTTAATCTTCTAAAGGAGACATAGACTTTTGAACATCTTCTGCTACAGGTATTTCACTTCGTTCTACTGACCAAAGAACATCTAAATTCCTTAATTAAATGCTAGTAAAATAAGGTCATCATTTCATAAGTCATTTAAATAGTAAGTCTACCAAAAAATAAATAAATAAAGGTAACTCTACGGGTGCCTGGGTGGCTCAGTCAGTTAAGCATTTGACTCTTGATATCAGCCCAGGTCATGATATCTCAGTTTATGGGACTGAGCCTCGCGTTGGGTTTTGCACTGACTGCGTGAAGCCTGCTTGGAATTCTCTCTTTCTCTTTCTCTCTCTCTCTCTCTCACTCACTCTCTCTTTCTCTACCCCTCCTCTATGCATATGCTGTCTCAAAAATAAACTTCAAAAAATAAAAAATAAAAAGTCTAGATTATAAAAAAATAAGTGACTCAGTTCAGTAGTTCCTTTATTTCCCGTGTGTGTGTGTGTGTGTATATATATGTGTGTGTATATATATATATATATATATATATATATATATATATACACACACATATATACACACATACATATATATATACATATGTATGTATATGTGTGTGTATATATATGTATATATATATTTAACTAGAAAGAACATTTAATACTTTGGAGTATACAATACAGTATTATTAGTTATAATCATAATGTTGAACAGCAGATCTCTAGAACTTATTCATCTGTATAAATGAAATTTTATATCTGTTGAAAAACAACTGTCCATTTCCCTATCCTCCTCAGCCCCTGGCAACCAATGTCTTAATCTCTGCTTTTATGAGTTTGGCTATTTGAGATAACTCATGTAAGTGGAATGACACAATATTTGTCCTTCTATGACACGCTTGTTTAACTTAGCACCCTGGGCTCCGGGTTCATATGTGTTGCTGTATTGCAGGGTTTATTTCCCTTTTATGGCTGAATAATATTCCATTGTATGTTTTTGCTACATTTAACGTTCCATTCATCTATTTATGGACATTTAAGTCATTTTCACCTCTTGGCTTCTGTGAATAATGTTGCACGGAACACGGAAGAAAAGGTATCTCTTTGAGATTTTGATTTCCATTATTTTGGATAAAAACCTGTAAGTGGGATTTCTAGATCCTATAGTGGTTCTATTTTTTAATTTTTTGAGGCACTCTCCATACTGTTTTACCTATGGGCTGTACCATTTTACATATTTACCGATAGTGCACAAGAGTTCCAATTTCTCCACATTCTGACCAACACTTGTCATCTTCAGTTATGCAAATAACAACCATCCTAAAAGAGGTGAAGTAATATCTTCTTGTGGTTTTGATTTGCATATCCATGATACTGAACATCTTTTCATATGTTTTTTATGGCCACTTCTTAGTCTTCTTTTAAGAAATATCTATTCAGGGGCGCCTGGGTGGCTCAGTTAGTTGAGCATCCAACTTCAGCTCACGTCATGATCTCATGGTTTGTGGGTTCGAGCCCTGCATCAGGCTCTGTGCTGATAGCTCAGAGCCTAGAGCCTGCTTCGGATTCTGTGTCTCCCTCTCTCTCTCTCTGCTCCTCCCCTGCTCATGCTCTGTCTCTTTCTGTCTCAAAAATAAATATAAACATTAAAAAAAAGAAATATATATTCAATTCCTTTGCCTCCTCCCCTTTTGTTGAATCATGTTAATCTGTTTTTAACAACTTATAATTGTTATAATTTAAGCAATTCCTTGTAAATTTGGATATTAACTCCTTAACAGATATATAGTTTTCAAATATTTTCTTGCATTCCATAGATTGCCTTTTCACTCTTTTGTCCTTTGCTGTGCAAAAGCTTTTTTAGTTTGATGTAGTTCCATTTGTTTAATTTTGCTTTCATTGGCTGCATGCTATTGGTGTTATATATAAGAATTACTTGCCAAGGCCAATGGTCATAAATATTTCCTTCTAGATTTTCACCTAGAAGTTTTATAGTTTCAGGACTTGTTGAATTGTCTTTTGTGTCTGGTGTAAGATAAAGGTACAATTTCATTGTTTTGCCCAAGAAGAACCAGTTTTTCTAACACCTTTTGTTGAGACTATCCTTTTTCCATTGAGTATTCTTAGCACCCTTGTCAAAGATCAGTTGACTGTATCTGTATAGGTTTATTCCTGGGATCTCTGTTCTGTTCCATTGGTGTATATATGCCTTTATACTAAGTACCATAATGGTTTAATTACTAATTTCTGTAACTATGGAAGATATCTCAAAATCAGGAAGTATAGTGCCTCCACCTCTGTTTTTTGTTTTTTCCCTCCAGATTGTTTTGGCTACTTGGGATCTTTTGTGGATCCATATGAATATTAGAATTTCTTTGTCTATTTATATATATAACACATGCTCTTGGAATTTTCATAGGGATTCCATTGAATCATAGATTCCTTTAGGTAGTGTGGACAATTTAACAGGATTAATTTCTCCAATCCATGAATATGGAATGCATTTCCATTTATTTATGCCTTCCTTCATTTCTATCAAATTAGTTTTATGGTTTTCAGTGTACAGATCTTTCACCTTTAGTTAAGTTTATTCCTAAGTATGTTATTATTTTTGATGCTGTTGTAAATGGGATTGATCTAAATTTTTTTCTAGGTAGTTCATTTTTAGTGGTTAGTAACAAAGTTGATTTTTGTATGATGACATTGTATCTGAAATTTTACTGAGTTTATTAGCTATGTATTTTTTAATGTGTAATCTTTAGGGTTTTCCGCATATAAGATCATGACATCTAAAAATGAAAATAATTTTACTTCCTCTATTCTGATTTGAATGCATTTTTTTTATTCTTATCTAATTGTTGTGGGTAGGATTTTCACTACTATGTTGAATAGAAATAGCAAGAATAATCATTCTTATTTTTTCTTGATCTTTGAGGAAAAGCTTTCAGTTGTTCACTGATGAGAAATCTGTTATCTTTGGACTTCTCATTTATGGCCATTATTATGTTGTAGTGACTTTCTTCTATTACTAGCTCGCTGAGAGTTTTTATCATGAAAGGATGTGGAATTTTATTGTTTTTGCTCTATTGAGACAATCTTGTAATTATTTTTCCTTCACTTTGTTAATGTGGAACATAACATTACCTTTGTACGTTGAACCAGTCCTGTTTTGCAGGGATAAATACTACTGGTCATGTTTATGATGACTTTATAGTGGTATTGGATTGGCCTGCTAGTATTTTGATGACTATTTTTGCATCTGTGTTCATCCAGGATTTTCGGGGTTTTTTGTTTGTTTGTTTGTTTGTTTGTTTGTTTGTTTTTAGTAGTGTTTTTGTCTTGCTTTAGTATCAGCGTAATGCTGGCTTTGAAAAAATTTAGTTTAGAGACTTTTGGGGAAGATGACAGAGTAGGAGGATCCTAAGATCACCTCTTCACATGTAGGTGTATCTAGGTAACTCCTACAGCAGAATGAATAACCTAGAAAACAACCCAAAATATGTAGAACAGACTTTCCACAGAAAAATGTAGGGGAAATTAAGTATATCTGTAAACATCAGTTAAGGGATTCACGATGTAAGAAATGACACCATATACGTAAAATATGGGTTGGGAGAGGAATAAAAAGTTAGTGCTTTTAGAATAGATTCAAACTTAACGCACCAAAAACCGAATAGAGAATGGGGATATGGATAAGATGCTACATATACACCTAATGGTAATCACAAATCAAACTCAGTAATAGATATACAAAAAATAAAGATAAGGAATATAGGTATATCACTAAAGAAAAAGCCATCAAGCTATATCGAAGAGAGCAAGAGAAGTAAGGAGCAGAAAAGAAATGCAAAAGCAACTGTAAAACAGGTAACATAATGGCAATAAGTACATACCTATCCATAATTATTTGAATGTAAATGAACTGAATTATGTGAATGCTCCAATAAAAAGACTTAAGGTGACAAAGTGGATAAAAAAGCAAAAGCAAGACCCATCTATATACTGTCTTCAAGAGACTCATTTGAGACCTAAAGACACATGCAGATTGAAAGTGAAGGGATAGAAAAACTTCATCATGCAATAGAAGTGCAAGGAAAGCTGGGGTTACAATACTTAATACTGAATAAAATAAATTTTAGAACAAAGGTTATAACGAGACAAGGCCACTATGTAATCATAAGGGGAACAATCCGACAAGAAGGTAAACGACTATAAATATTTATGCACCAAACAACAAAGCATCCAAATACATAAAACAGCTACTAATAAACATAAAAGAAGCAATCAATAGTAATATGTTAATAACATCAGACTTTAACACCCCACTTACATCAATGGATAGATCATCCAAAGAGAAAATCAATAAGGAAACAGCGACTTTGAATGACACATTGGACCAGATGGATCTATCAGATATATTCAAAACATTCCATCCCCAAACAGCAAAATATACATTCTTTTCAAATACACATGGAACATTCTCTAGAATAGATCACATTTTGGGCCAAAAAATAAGTCTCAACAGATTTAAAAAGATTGAAGTCATAACATGCATCTTTTCTGACCACAATACTATGAAACTAGAAATCAACCAAAGAAAAAAAACCTGAAAAGAACACAAATAAATAGAGATTAAAACATGCTACTAAAGAATAAATGGGTCGACAAGAAATCAAAGAAGAAATAAAAAAAAAATTACATAGAGGCAAATTAAAATGAAAACACACCAGTCCAAAATCTTTGGGATGAAGCAAAAGCTGTTGTAACAGGGAAATTTATAGTCATACATGCCTACCTCAAAAAGCAAGAAAAATCTCAAATAAAAAAAATAAACCTTATATGTAAAGGAGCTAGAAAAAGAACAAACAAAACCCCAAACCACTAAAAGAAAGAAAACAATAAAGATTAGAGCAGAAATAAATGAAATAGAAACTAAAAAACCAATAGAACAGATCAATGAAAACAGGAGCTGGTTCTTTAAAAAGATCAACAAAATTCATAAACCATTAAGCTCATTAAAAAAAGAAGAGAGGACTCAAATAATCAAATTCAGAAATGACAGTGGAGAAATACCACGTGACACCACAGGAATGCAAAGGATAGTATAAGAGAATACTATGAAAAATTAAATGCCAACAAATTGTACAACCTAGAAGAAATGGATACATTTCTAGAAACATATATCTACCAAAATTGAATCAGGAAGAAATAGATCATTTGAACAGACCAATTACCAAAAATGAAATCGATTCAGTAATCAAAAAACTCCCAACAAACACAAGTCCATATCAGGTGGCTTCACAGGTGAATTCTACCAAATACTTAAAGAAGATCTAATACCTTTTCTTCTCCAACTATTCCAAAAAGTAGAAGAGGAAGAAAGCTTCCAAATTCATTCTATGAGGCCAGCTTACCCAGTGTCAAAACCAGGTGAAGACATTACAAAATAAAGATAACTACAGGCTAATATCCCTGATGCACATGATGGAAAAACCCTTAACAAAATATTAGCAAGCCAAATCCAAGAATACATTTAAAACAATCATTCACTATGATCAAGTGGGATTAAACCTGGCATACAAGAGTGGTTCAATATTTGTAAATAAATCAGTGTGATAC
This sequence comes from Acinonyx jubatus, assembly GCF_027475565.1. Classification (NCBI taxonomy): domain Eukaryota; kingdom Metazoa; phylum Chordata; class Mammalia; order Carnivora; family Felidae; genus Acinonyx; species Acinonyx jubatus. Next base: position 32,931,958 of record NC_069380.1, on the reverse strand, counting down.
ATCACATCAATAAGAGAAATGATAAAAATCATATGATCATTTCGATAGATACAGAAAAAGAATTTGACTAAAAAGTACAGCATCGATTCATGATAAAACCCTCAAAAAAGGAGGGTTAGAGGTAACATACCTCAACATCATTAAAGCTATTTATGAAAAACTCACAGCTAACATCACACTCAATGGGGAAAAACTGACAGCTTTTCCCCAAAGATCAGGAGCAAAACAAGGCTGTCCATGCTAACCACTTTTATTCAACATAATACTAGAAGTTTTAACCACAGAGATCAGACAAGAAATAAAAGACATCTGAATTGGTAAGGAAGAAATAAGGCTTTCACTATTTGTAGGTGACATGATACTATATATATAGAAAAACTTAAAAGTGCTACCAAAAAACTATTACAACTGATAAGTAAATTCAGTTTTGTATACAAAATCAATATACAGAAACCTGCTGCATTTCTATACACTAATAATGAAATAGCAGAAAGAGAAATTAAGAAAAGAATCCCATTTACAATTGCACCAAAAATCATAAATTTCCAGAAATAAACCTAACCAAGTTGGTGAAAGACCTGTACAAAACATTGACATAAGAAACTGAAGATGACACAAGCAAATGAACATTATTGCATGTTCATGGAGTGGAAGAACAAATATTGTTAAATGTCCATACTACCCAAACCAATCAACAGATTGAATGCAAATCCTATCAAAATATCAACAGCATTTTTCACAGAAATAGAACAAATAATCCTAAAATTTTTATGGAACCACAAAAGGTCCCAAAGAGCTAAAGGACTCTTGGCAAGAACAAAACTAGAGGTATCACAATCCCAGATTTCAAGGTATACTACAAGGCTGTAGAAATCAAAACTGTAGGATACTGCAAAAACTAGGCACATAGATCGAATGAAACAGAATAGAAAACCCAGAAAAGAAATAAACGCACAATTTTATGGCCAATTACTCTATGACAAAGGAAGCAAGACTATGCAATCGGAAAAAGTCTCTTCAACAAATTGGCAAAACTGGACAGCTACGTGCAAAGGAATGAAACTAGACCACTTTTTTTCTTATGCCAAATACAAATATAAACTCAAGATGGATCTAAATGTGACATCTGAAACCATAAAAATCCTAGAAGAGAGCATAGACAATGATTTCTATGACATCAGCCATAGTAACATTTCCCTGGATTTTCAAAGTAAGGGAAGGAAAATAAATAAACTATTTGCACTACATCAAAATAAAAAGCTTTGGGACACCAGGGTGGCTCAGTCTGTTAAGCATCTGACCCTTGATTTCAGCTCAGGTCATGATCTCACAGTTCATGAGATTGAGCCCTGTGTTGTGCTTCATGCTTACAGTGCAGAGCCTGGTCGGGATTCTCTCTCTCCCTCTCCCTCTGCCCCCCCCCCCAACTCACTCTCTCTTTCTTTCTCTAAATATAAATAAATAAAAATTTTTAAAAGCCCTGTATAGCAAAGGAAACACAAAACAAGACAACCTACTGAAATGGTGAAAATATTTGAAAATGATATATCTGGTAAGGAGTTAGTATCCAAAACATATAAAGGATTTATACAACCCAACACCAAAACCCAAAACAAAACAAAACAAAACCATGCACCAAATGATCCAATTAAAAATGTGCAGAATTCATGAATAGACATTTCTCCAAAGAAGACGTACAAATGGTCAACAGACACACACAAAAAGAGGCTCAATATCACTAATCATCTAGGAAATCCAAATTAAACTACAATGAAATATCATCCTACACCTGTCAGAATGGCTAGAATCAAAAACATAAGAAACAAGTGTTGGTGAGGATGTGGAGAAAAAGGAACCCTTGTGCATTGTTGGGGAGAATGCCAACAGGTGCAGCCACTGTGGAAAATAATATGGGGGTTCCTCAAAGGATTAAAAATAGAATTACTATATGATCTAGTAACCGCACTACTGGGTATTTACCCAAAGAATACAAAAATCCTAACTCAAAAAGATATATGCACACCTATGTTTATACACCGTTATTTATAATAGCCAAATTATGGAACCAACTCAAGTGCCCACTGATAGAATAATGGACAAAGAATAGGTGAGATACACACAATAGAATATTACTCAGCCATAAAAAGAAGGAAGTCTTGCCATTTGCAACAACATGGATGGATATAAAGGGTATGATGCTAAGTGAAATAAGTCGGTCAGTCATTCAAAAACAACAATAAACAAAAACAAAAGCCTTATGGTTTCACTTATATGAAGAATTTAAGAACCAAACAAATGAAGAAAGAAAAAAAAAAGACAAAAAGGCAGACTGAAATATAGAGAACAAACTGGCAGTTACCAGAGGGGAGGTGGGTGGGAGATTGGTGAAAAAGGTGAAGGGTGAAGAGTACACTTCGAATGATGAGCACTGAGTAATGTGTAGAATTGTTGAATCACTCTCATGTACACCTAAAACTAATATAACACTGTGTGTTAATTATACTGGAATTAAAAAAATAATGACTGGAAATCTGTCCTCTGTGCATAGGTGGGAAGATTTCATTAAGTGAAAGTGGAAGTATTACCCAAATGTATTTCTTCTACATTTTCGAATTGCTGTCAATCATTTACAGTCCATCCTTTCAGACAGTGTAGTTTGCATCTCTTAAAGTCTTTTATATATTTTCCAATGTTCTACTTAATGTTTTGAGCTTACAGACACTGTTTTAAGAAATGTTTTAATGTCTTCAAAAATGAGTTTGGAGGTGCTCCTTTTTCAATTTTTGGAAGAGTTTGAGAAGGACTGGTATACACACACACACACACACACAATTTTAAATGCAGGCATTCATCACTATAAACTTCCCTCTTAGTAATGTTTTTGCTGCAGCCCATAGGTTTTGTTATACTGTGATTCATTTTCACTGTCTCAAGATATTTTCTAAGTTCCTTTTCAATTTCTTCTTTGAGCTAGTAGTTCAGGAATATATTTTTAAATTTTCACATAATTTGTGAATTTTCCAATTTTCCATCTGCTATTATTTCAAGTTTCTTTCTGTCTTCACTTATTTTCATAGCACTTATTTATAATGATAATAAAGATTGTATTATTTGTGGGAATAGTTGGAATAATACATAAAAACAGTTGATTCCTCTATCTAGAAATAGCAAGGAGTATCAATATGAATATGTGTGTGTATGAAAAAGTGCAAGCATATCGTTCTTACTGTTTTGCAATGTGCTTCATAAACTTAATGTATGGTGAACATCTTTCATTCATTTATTTAAATATGACTAGTTTTTTGATGTTTATGATATTTAAATATGATCATACATCGTTATTTTCGTACAATTTCATTTCTGAAAGTTAATCTTTTGGAATTGTGGGCTTCAAATGAGCACATGAGTCAAAAGGAGAAGGATGGATAATACCAAGCAGTCTTCAGAAATACGATATTATTAGGAGAAAATGAAATTAAAAGAAAAAAATGAGAGAAAGAACCACTTGGGAGGATCACATTATTTTGGTTACTATTATTATTTTTTTAATAAAAGTTCATAGGGCATCTGTGTGGCTCAGTTGGCTAAGAGTCCAACTTCAGCTCAGGTCATGATCTCACAGTTCATGAGTTCGAGACCCAAGTCAGGCTCTGTGCTGACAGCTCAGAGCCTGGAGCCTGCTTCGGATTCTGTGTCTCCCTCTGTCTTCTCCTCCACTGCTCACTCTCCCTCTCTCTTTCCCTCCCTCCTTCCCTCCCTCTCTCTCTGTCTCTCTCTTTCTCTCTCAATAATAAATAAACATTAAAAATGTTAAAAAATATAAATTCACTTTGAAGATATAAAAGAGGTAAAATAATATTTACTAAATAATAAAAATATTCATTATAGTTGTTATAATTATGACATATTATTGAAGAAAGTCTATTATTATCATCACCTTTTACAATTTTTCAGCCTATAATATTCACTTTAGTTTTTACTGTCTTAATTTGGTTCTTTACTTATGGTTATTTTATTTCATTTCTGCTGGAGTAATATTAGTCTATATATATTTTCCTCTTTAATATGTCTAGTCCCTTTATATTTAAGTTTGTCAAATATATATCCTCTCATTTTTTCTCTTTGGTTGTATTTAATTTGAGAGCATCCATTAAATGCTATCTAAATAAATGTCTTATTTGGCAAATTATTAATAAAATATATTTTCTTCCTCTGCCTCTTAATTGTTGTTTTTCTGGAAACCATTTTATTAATGTTTAGAACATTTAATCAAACCCCCTGCATAAGTAAAAGTTGGAATGAGAATAATAGTTATTTTCTTCATTATAAAAATGTTTATTCTGATCAACTACCATGAAGACAACTCTGAAATTTGTAAATTTTGTATAAATTTTTTTAGAAATTAAAATGTTTCCTTTCAAATAAAAAGAAAAGAAAAGAAATTATGAAACTCTATTCTGTTTGGAATACTTGAAAAGAATAAGAAAGGCATTAGGAAAATTAAAATTAATTGATATACATGTCAAGACACTATGATATGCTGGGAAAGGACCAAGTTTTATGGCAAGAAATACTTGGACTTATTTTCGCTTTGTCATTAACAGGTATCGAAACTTGTCAAATAATTTAACCTCTATCAGCTTCCTCTGAATCTAAGGAGCAAAGACGGGACTAGTAGATATTTATGGCAGTTCCCAAAATCTCTATGACTTTGGCAATGTAAGCTTACGTGTACTAATCACTCTACCTTGAAGATTTGTATCTATTTCACAGAGATTTGGGCAAATGAAATGCCTCACTAGACACTTTAGTAGATTCTTTCATACAAGTGAACCATCACTTATCAAAACTTCATTAAGCTAGATAGGCCATTCAAGTGTCTACTGACATTAGCAGTGAGATGAACTGGCTTGAAGGGGATCAGAAGCACAGCAATATAAAAAGTGCACAATGCTGAAAACAATTATCCATCCATTTTGCATTGTTAGACCTTGACTGGATATTCCAGTACTATTTGTTATTGACAGGATCTGTCATCCCTGCATTACAGGAAGCTTTTTCAATGGTATGGTCCATGCCATTGCTAAATACGTTGCAACAAGGTAGTTAAAATATAATAATGCATAACTTTTCATTTGAAGAAAAATAAGGTAAAGTGTTTGAAGATTTCTGCCACTTTGATATACTCTGTGTGCGCTCCTTAATCTATTCTCATTTTCTTTTATGCAATACTCAAAGATATAAAATAGTGTTTCTTTGGTTAAACAGCCTTTCAAATATGGGTTACACATCATTCTTCCTTTGCTTGATTTCACTGTATGAATTAATTTTGCCTTTTTTTGATACTTTTATTATCTTTTCTCTCTTTCTTTATTCAAAATTGACTTTATACATTTTAAATGTTAACTGGTTTGTCCTTGGTAGTTCTCTTTACATCAAAGCTTATCTACACTATGCCAGACATCTCATCTGACATATGCCTTTTACAATGCTAGTAGGTATACTCTATTAACACACTGGGCCTTTGATGACCACAGCTTACACTTTTGGTTTTAAGAGAAAGAAGGATAATAAAATGGTATGATTTTAGTTTATGTTGTATTCATCAATCTTGAGGTCCTAAAGAAATACTTCAGAGTCCCCACTTGGTATAAAACCACTTAACAATGAAAATAAGGGCTCTGATGGAAATAAAATTTACATTTTCTAAATCGTCTAAAGCCATTTCCCTTCTATCCTAGGCTAAGACATCTTTATATTTCCTTATTGGACATGTACTCTGATTTTACAATTACCATTTTATTCCATAGGAGTTACAGAATAAGTTCAAAATTCAAATAGGGAAGTTAGGAGTCTAACAGGATAGCAGAAAACTGTTAAAATTATTTCACAACATATTGTAGGACATGTTCCTATGTACGTGGCATTTATTAGAATGAAAATAAATTATGCTAGTTACTATAAGGCAGAGAGCTAGGTAGGCAAAATAAGAAGAGGTGTATATCCTGTGTTATTGCCAAATTGTTTCTTACAAAAATTTCACCAATCATTCATGACTGCATTTCCATACATCTATGTTTAATATCATTGTGCCAAAGAGCAATATATTTAAAAAGTGTATTTTAAAAATGTTGATCAACCTACAAATCATCTCTATTTATTAGCATAAAAATGATGATTTCTGAGGAGCATGTGCACATTTTACATTTGGAAAAATATTTTGGTACTTTTATCTTTGATAGTTAAAGTCACTGATAATGAAGAGATAAAAGACTGAGTAAGGGTTATTAGAAGAACTAATATCATTAAATGTACCTCCTACCCAAAATAATCTACAGATTGAATGCAACCCCTACCTGAATTCAAATGACATTTTTCACATAAATAGAACAAACAATCCCAAAATTTGCATGGAGCCACAAAAGACCTCAAATTGCCAAATCAACCTTAAGAAAGAAAAACAAAGCTGGAGGGATCACTTTCTGATTTCAAGTTATATTACAAAGCTATAATATTGTACTGACATAAAAATGGATGCTATAATATTGCTATAATATTGTACTGCTATAATATTGTACTGACACAATATTGAACTGACATAAAAATGGATGGATATGTCAAGGGAACAAAATAGAGAGCCCAGAAATAAATCCATGTACGTATGGTCAATTAATTTATAACAAAAGGGTCAAGAATATACAATGGGGAAAGTACAGTCTTTCAAAAAAATGGCATTGGGAAAACTGGACAGCCACATGTGAAACAATGAAACTGGACCCCTATATTATATCACACACAAAAATCAACTTAAAATGTACTTGAAAGTAAGACCTGAAACAATAAACCTTAGAGAAGAAAACATAGGCAGTAAAGTACTCCCACACTGTCTTGGAATAATTATTTTATTTTATTTTATTTTATTTTATTTTAGCTTATTTTTAAGTTTATTTACTTATTTGGGGAGCAGGTAGGGAGAGACACACACACACACACACACACACACACAGAGAGAGAGAGAGAGAGAGAGAGAGAGAGAGACAGAGAGAGAGAGAGAGAGAGACTAAGAGAGAGAATCCCAAGCAGGCTCTGCACTGTCAGCACAGACTCTGACTCAGGGCTAGAACCCAGAAACTGTGAGATCATGACCTGAGCTGAAATCAAAAATTGGATGCTTAACTGAGCCACCCAGGTGCCCTGATTTTTTTTTTTATTTTAATTTGACACCTAAAGAAAAGGCAACAAAAGCAAAAATAGACAAGTAGGACTAAATCAAACTAAAAGCTTTTGCATGGTGAAAAAAACTATCAATAAAATGAAAAGGCAATCTGTTGAATGAAAAGGCAATCTGTTGAATGGGTGATAATATTTTCAAACCATACATCTGATAAGAGAATAATATCCAAAATAAATAAGAAACTTACAACTTGATAGACAAAGAAAGGAGAGGAGGAGGAGGAGGAGGAGGAGGGTGGTGGGAGAAGGGGAAGAAAGAAGAAATGTAATTTAAAAATGGCAGAGGAACGGAATAGACATTTTTCCAAAGTAGACATACAGATTGTCAACAAGTACATGATAAGCTACTCTACATTGTTACTCATGAGAGAAACTAAAATTACAAGCACAATGAGGTATCACTTCACACCTGTTAGAATGTATATTATCAAAACACAAACATTAACAAGTGTGAGTGAGGGTGTGAAGAAAAGGGAACCCCTGAGCACTGTTTGTGGGAATGCAAATTATGGAGCCACTATGGAAACAGTATGGACGCTCCTCAAAAAATTAAAAATAGAACCAGCATTTGTTCCAACACTCTCCCACCTCTGTGCTTGTGTGTGTGTGTGTATATATATATATATATATATATATATATATATCCACAAAGGAAAATAAAACAGGATATTGAAGAGATAGCTTCATTCCATGTTCATTATTCAATAGCTGAGATATGGAAACAACCTAAGTTTCAATCAATGGGTGGATGAACTAAGAAGATATGACATACACACACACACACACACACACACACAATGGAATATTATTCAGCTATGAAAAAGAAGGAAATCCTGCTTTTTATGACAACATCGATGGACCTTGAAAGAATTATATGAAGTGAAATAAGGTAGATAGAAAAAGACAAATGTTGTATGCTACCACTTATATGTAAAATCTTAAAAACAAACAAACAAACAAACAAAACCCTCAACCTCATAGAAACAGAGATACAAAAGCAGTTGTCAGGGTCTGGGGGGTGGGAGAGGTTGATAAAGAATATAAACTTTCAGCTAAAAGATGAATAAAGTATGAGGATCTAATGTAAAGCATGATGACTATAGTTGATAACACTGTATTAATGTATAATTAAAATATTGTAATACAGAACCTAAATGTTCTCAGGAAAAAAAAAAGATAAATATGCATGGTGATGGATGTGTGGATATGTTAATTTACTAGATGAGGGGAATTCTTTCACTATGTTTATATATTCAAATTACCATGATGTACACTTTAAATATCTTGACAATTTTATTTGTCAATTATATGTCAATAAAGGTGAAGTAAAAAAATATTAGTTTTTAATATTGGAATTAAAAAAATACCACCATATTAACTATTAAGATAAAACTCCATAAAGTTCTGAGTTGAAGTTTTAAATATAAGTCAGTGAGCACGTTCTCAAATTACTCATAACACAATGTAACATCATATGTAAGAGTATTAATTTGGATTACGTAGCATGAGAGATTATTTGTGAAAAATATTGATTTAAAACCTACTTAGCTGAATAAATTTCCTAAGTGCTAGAATACTGACACTGTTTGCCTTTGTTGCTCTTTTTGAATAACCCTCCAGGCTCATTACTTTTTAAATACACTACACTATAGTAATTGAGTCCATTTTTCTAAAACTGAGGATTTTTTCCCCATAAAAGAATGATATTTTCTTATTCTAGTTTTGATACAAAGGTTCAAAGCTCCCCTGAACTATGGTGACTCAAAGACTCCCAGACCTCCTTGTCTGCTTTAAAGCTTGATTTTCTTACTGTATGGGAATTGGAAACAAATTTTATAGGTTGATAATACATTTCATTTTTTTTTAATGCAAAGCAGGAAGTCAAGGTAACCACCAATCAGGTGGAAATGATTAGGTAGCATTAACTAGTAAATGTTTTACTGGACTTAGAAAGAGATTTGTTCTAAGGGGAGAGTAGTCATATTTTGGGGATGGAGATCTAAGAATGAAATTCATCCAAACATGTTCATTAATTCATGCTTACTCCACAAACATATTATTCAGTGTTTGCTGTGTTCTATTTGCTCTGCTCAAGCCTGGGAATACTTAAATCTTTGAGGTGTGATCTTCCCCTAGGCAGTTTAGGGCCTAGTAGGAATGGTACACATATACAACTAGCAAGTGAAGTAAAGAGTATAAGGAATGAAATGGAAATATACAGGACATGAATAGTTCAAGGCATGCTATTGGTTTATGCTGGGAAAAAAAAAAAAACAAAAACACTACCTCTGGCCCTTCTCTCCTGTATCCTACGAATCTATCATCATATACCTTGCTGCAGCCTCAAATCTGGCAAGAAGTACAAATTAAGGAATGATACTAGTATGGAGATTGACGTTGATGATGGAACAGCCAGAACTGTAAACATAGATTTTAATCTAAGGTCAGCAGACGCAGGATCTATAGGTGCTGTCTCTAAGCAACCTTACCTGGATGAAATGGGAAGAATTTACTCTGCTACAAAAAGGTTTTATTTGGTGTCAAGAAGTCACATGGATGAGAACAAACTGTGGGTTGATGGGGGTGGGGGGAGAGGGGAAAGTGGGTGATGGGCATTGAGGAGGAGAGCACTTGTTAGGATGAACACTGGGTGTTGTATGGAAACCAATTTGTCAATAAATTATATTAAAATAATAAAATAAAAACCTTCCACGGTAAAAAAAAAAAAGTCACATGGAGATTGACTTGGAGGAGGAAATAAGAGGTGGAGGAAGAGGGAGACCCTAGGCTGGCCTTTCCCTTTAACACAGCTAGATAAATATAAAATCATTTTGAACACCCAAGAAATTGATCTGAGGACGAAGAGCAAAAATGTACAACTAGAGGTGAAAAAGGCACCACATCATGGAAGGTAGGAGCTGTGGAGAAATGATCTGGGGGAGGGGGGAGAAGAGCTGTGGGTGTCACAATGGGGAGGGAGCCCTGATCATGAGAGAAGAATGAAAGAGAAAGTTAGAAGGAGTAAAAGCGCACACAGGAATTGCACAAGAAACACCGTTCCCCAAAAGCACTGATGGAGAAAAGAAGAGGGGCTGAGTACCCCCAAGTTTTTATAAACAGTGAAGCACAGAGTCTGATTTTTTAGAGGTCTGTGCCATTGCTAGGGTCATGTCTGGCAGGCTTGGTGGCCCTCTGGTAGAGAAGGAAGATGGAGACTTAGGAGTGCGGAGCATGGTCTGAGCATCTCCTGGGTCACATGGGGAGAAGCAGTTCCCGTGCTTGAAGTGCATTTGGGAGAGGTGGTATGGCCTCTCCAGGGGTCAAAAGACCCAGTGGGCACCCTTGAGCTTCCCTGTTCACTAACAGGAACAGGGACATTGGCTGAGGGCGATGAGCCTTGGTGTCGGCTTTCTGCTGCAATTTACCATAAACTCTGAACTGCTGCACGTTTTTTGCAACCAATTTCCGGAACAAGCCAGCACCAGCCACAGCGCAGTGGGACCTCCCTCCCCCCACCCCCGAGGATCAGCCTGGGTCTGCACCATGTAGATCTCTAAACTTTTTACTTTTGAAACCCAGCCATGTGCCTGAAGTAAAACAGGAATGCTGTGCCACCTGGCAGGCAGACAGCTCAGATACAGGCAGGGTAAAGGCAGGGATCTGGTGGAAGCCAGGGATACAAGAGAGGTGATTACTGGCTCTTCTCTGAGGACTTCCTGAAGAGTGGTGGGCCCGAGCTCCCTTCTCCAGGGAGGAAAGATGCCATTTTCACTGCATCCATCAGCACTGACCGACTTGTGAGTAAAACAGTGCCACCAAGTGGAGACCAGAGCTGCTTATACCAAGCTCCCCCTCCCAGTACCCTGTAGGTCCATCTCCACTAGGACAAATGGGTCTGAGAATCCTTGCAACCGGCCCCACTCCCAGATGACCAGCACAAACCCCTGGCACACATTATTGCCTGACCATAGAGTGCTACAAAGCTTCAGCTCTAGAGGAAATAGAATCTACCTTCCTTTGTTTGTTTTGTTTTTCCTTCAGATACAGAAAAGCAAATTTTTTTCATTTTATAATTTTTAAAAATTATATATATATACACATATATACACACACACATACATACATATATATAGCTTTTTTTTAAATAAGCAGAAAAAACACACTTAGGATCTAGCTTCTTATTGCTTTTTTTTTTTTTTTACTTTCACGATATGACAAAATGGAGGAATTCACCCCAAAAGAAAGAATAGAAAGAAGTAACAGCCAGGGATTTAATCAATACAGATATAAGTAAGATATCTGAACTAGAATTTAAAACAATTATAAGGATACTACCTGGATTTGAAAAAGGCATAGAAAGCACTACAGACTCCCTTTCTGCAGAGATAAAAGAACTAAAAGCTACACAGGCCAGAATTAAAAATGCTATAACCGAGATGCAAACCCGAATAGATGCCATGACAATGAGGATGGATGATCAGAAGAATGAATTAGTGATAGAGAAGATAAAAGCATGGAAATAATGAAGGTGAAAAGAGGAAAAGAAGGGTATTGGATCACAAATATAGACTCAGGGATCTTAGAGACTCCTTAAATTGTAATACCATTCATATCACAGGAGTCTCAGAAAATGAAGAGAGAGAAAAAAGTGATAGATGGTTTATTTGAGCAAATTATAGCTGAAAACTTCTCTAACCTGGGGAAGGGCACAGACATTGAAATCCAAGAAGCCCAGAGAACTTTCATTAAATTCAACAAAAGCTGGCCATCACCAAGACTTATCATAGTCAAATTCACAAAATACATAGACAAGGAAAGAATCCTGAAAGCAGCAAAGGGAAAAAAAAGTCCTTAACCTACAAGGGAAGACAGATCAGGTTCACAGCAGGTCTGTCCACAGAAACTTGGCAGGTGGTAAAAGAGTGACAAGTTATATTCAAAGAGCTTAATGGGAAAAAAATGCAGCCAAGAATACTTTATCTAGCATGGCTGTCATTCAGAATAGAAGGAGAGATAAGGAGTTTCCTAGACAAACAAAAACAAAAGGAGTTTGTGACCACTAAACCAGCCCTGCAAGAAATATCAAAGGGGACTCTTTGAGTGGGGGGATGGGTAGAAAAAGTACCAAAAGCAACAAAGACTAGAAAGGAGCAGAGAACATCACCGGAAACAACAGCTTTCCAGGTAACATGAAGGCCTTAATTCATATCTGTCAATAATTACTCTGAATGTAAATGGACTAAATGCTCCAATCAAAAGACATAAGGTATCAGAATGGATAATAATAAAAAAAAGCAATATACATCTATATGTTTACTACAAGAGACTTATTTTAGACCTAAAGATATATCCATATTGAAAGTGAAGGGATGGAGAACCATCTATCATGCTAATGGACATTAAAAAAAAAATAGCCAGAGTAGCCATACTTATATCAGACAAACTAGAATTTAAACCAAAGTCTGTAACAAGAGATGAAGAAGGGTATTATACCATAATAAAGGTGTCTGTCCAGTAAAAACATCTAAACACTGGAAATATTTATGCCCCCAACTTGAAAACACCCTAATATATAAATAATAGCATAAAGAAACTCATTGACAATAACACAATAATAGTAGGGGACTTTAACACCACTTACAACAATGGGCAGATCATAGAAGTAGAAAATCAACAAGAAAATGATGGCTTTGAATGACACACTGGACCAGATGGACGTAACAGATATAGTCTGAACATTTCATCCTAAAGTGACAGAATACACATTCTTCTTGAGTGCACAGGAAATGTTCTTCAGAATAGATCACATACTCGGTCACATATCAGCCCTCAACAGATACAAAAAGAATGAGATCATACCATGCATATTTTCAGACCACAATACTATGAAACTGGGAGTCAACCACAAGAAAAAATATTGGAAAGACCACAAATATGTGGAGGTTAAAGAACATCTTACTACAGAATGAGTAGGTTAGCCAGCAAATTAAAGAAGAAATAAAAAACGGTAGATGGAAGGAAATGAAAATGAAAACAGATCAAAACCTTTGGGATGCAGCAAAGGCAGTCCTAAGAGGGAAGTATATTGCAATACAGGTTTACCTCAAGAAGCAAGAAAAGTCTCAAATACACAGCCTAACCTTACATCTAAAGGAGTTAGAGAAGGAATAGCAAATAAAGCCTAAAGAAGCAGAAGAAGGGAAATAATAAATATTAGAGCAGAAATAAATCATATAGAAACAAACAAACAAAAACATGGTAGAACATATCAATGAAAATAAGAGCTGGAATTAATAAAACTGATCAACCCCTAGTCTGACTTACCAAAAGAAAAAAGGACCCAAATAAATAAGAAATGAAAGAGGAGAGATCATAACCACACCGCAGAAAAACAAACAATTGCAAGAGAATATTATGAAAAATTATATGCCAACAAACTGGGTAATCTGAAAGGAATGGGCAAAATCCTAGAAACATACAAACTCCCAAAACTGAAACTAGAAGAAATAGATCATTTGAATAGCAGCAAAGAAACTGAATCAGCAATCAAAAATCTCCCAAAAAATAAAACGCCAGGGCCAGATGTTTCCCAAGGGAATTCTACCAGACATTTAAAGAAAAGTTAATACCTATTCTTCTCAAATTGTTCCAAAAAATAGAAATGGAAGGAAAATTTCCAAACTCATTCTATGAAGGCAGCATTACCTTGATTCTAAAACCAGACAAAGACCCACTAAAAAGGAGAGTCACAGGCCAATATCCCTGATGAACAAGGATGCAAAATTTCTCAACAAAATACTAGGAAGTCAAATTCAACAGTACCTTAAAATAATTATTCATCATGATCAAATGGCATTTATTTCTGGGCAGAAGGGATGGTTCAATATTCAAAAATCAATCAATGTGATATACCACGTTAACAAAAGAAAGGATAAGAACCATATGATCCTTTCAATAGATGCAGAAAAAGCATTTGACAAAATACAGTGCTCCTTTGGTCACTAGCTTGAAATGTTATAGTTAGGACATCAAATCTCTTTCTGTTTAAATTCTCTTGGTTGATAAAAGCCAATTTAAGGCTAAGTGGCTATACACTTAACTCAGAGCAATGGTCTCATAAGAGAAATATTAGCCCAAAATATTTAAATTATAATTTTTTGGCATTATTAACTATAATAATTTGTTTATTAACAGTACTATGTATAGCTCAGAAGCATTTTTGCATAAATCACTGATGTTTGAATTAAAGGGAAGGCAAACAAATTTACTGAATGTCCAGGATTTGTGTGCTAGATTTTAGGTTTCCTTATCTCACTATTCATATTACAACCCCATGAGGAGTAGCTTTCCTAAGAATAGTGGAGGAAACCATGCCTTAGAGTAGTCAGTCATTTGTCTTCTGAACTTTGAATGGTGAAGCCAGGATGTGAACATGGTTCTAGATGGTTCCAAAGTCCATTTTTTTACTGTTGTTGCTGTTTAACTAAAAAAAAAAAAATTAAGACTGATCCTGGTAAATTTGGGTTTCCTTAGTAGTGTTTGTTATAGATATACTATTGATAATGTACTTGAGTACATTGATTTGAAATGAAATGTTAGGGTGTGTATATGTGTACATATGCACATACACATATGCTCATGTATACTCACACTCACATACTTTACTTTAGGGAGAAGAATTATCTAATCTTATTCTACATTAAAAATACAAATTCTAGGGGTGCCTGGGTGGCTCGGTCGATTAAGTGTCCAACTCGACTTCAGCTCAGGTCATGACCTCATGATTCCTGAGTTCAAGTCCCACGTTGGGCTTTGCACTGATAGCATGGAGCCCGCTTGGGATTCTGTCTCTCCTTCTCTCTGTTCCTCCCCTGCTGGTTCTCTCTCTCTCTCTCTCTCTCTCTCTCTCTCTCTCTGTCTCTCTCAATATAAATAAACAAACTTAAAAAGATTAATTCTATATTAAAAGGACATGTTGGTAAAACAATACTTTTTTTTAAAGGAAATTATGTGTGTATTTACATATATAAACTACAATATTAGCATTTTTATGTTACTATTGATGTCTGCTGATGACATTCAAAATACCCTTCCCTTTATTAATCCCCTTAGTAAAATTAACTATTGCAACAAACCATGATGATTAGAATCTTATATTATTCTTATATCACCTCCAAGAAGCTACTTAATTCTTCATATCATATTTCTAATTTGAAAATGAAGAAAATAACTGACTACCTAAATCATTAAAAAAAAATTAATGTTTATTTATTTTTGAGAGACAGAGTGTGAGCAGGCAAGGGGCAGAGAGAGAGAGAGAGAGAGACAGACAGACAGAATCCTAGGCAGGCTCCAGGCTCTGAGCTGCCAGCACAGAGCCCAATGCAGGGCTGGAACTCACAGACTGCAAGATCATGACCTGAGCTAAAGTCAGATGCTCAACCTACTGAATCACCCAGGCGCCCCCTAAATCATCTTATTCAAAACCATTCTATCCACTCTTGGAAGTTTCCTTTCCTTCTCCTTCTCTGTGACTTTTTGTTCTATTATCTTCAATTAATACAGAGCTTTAATACATTTAGGCGTCATTAATTTTGAACCACCCTTAAAATTCACTTGTTGAAGAAGTAAATACTTTAAGGCTACATAAATTCATATTGCTATTTTCCAAACATGTTCATAAAACATTGCCCTATTGTGTTTGACTCTTATTAAAACACCAGATAGCACTTTATATGGTCTACAAAGACTGAAACATGTTTGGTTGAGAATGGACATACTCATTTCTTCTTCCATGTTGACCCTTGGCTCCAGTGATTCAAAAGCTACCATGCCAACCTCTGCTAGTCATACATGCCAATTTAGAATTGGATCCAGGCTAATGTGTATGGGGAAGCAGAACCCAACAGTGACTTAGGAAAAGGAAGATACAGACCCGCTCCATTGCTTATGAAGTGAGGGAAGTTGGGGAGGGAAAAAGAGAGGAACTTTTTTGTGTGAGTTGCAGAATTATGGCACCTGGAAGCAACAGGTCTTGGTTTCTCTACTTTATATGTTACATGCAAGGAGAGAGACACTGCTGACACCCCTGTCCAGTGCCCAGGGCAGGAAGATCTGGCATCTGCGTAAGAATAGTGTTGCGAGTCAAGGACCGTGCCCGTTCTCACTGCTTCATGCCACGAGGACTGTGGCACTGGATATTAGCTTCTTTCCTTATAGATTTTGTTCAATTTCTAGTTTCTGGAATACATAGGACTGAATTTCTTATAGAAACATGGAGAGCCAGGATTTTTACTTCATTCACTCATTCATTCATTCGTTCATTTATTTATAAATGTTTATTTATTTTTAGAGAGAGAGAGAGCGAGCACATAGGCACGCATGAACAGGGGAGGGGCAGAGAGAGAGAGGGAGAGAGAGAATACCAAGAAATCTCTGTGCAGTCAGTGCAGAACCCAACACAGAGCTCTATCTCATCAACGGTGAGACCCTAATTGAGCCAAACTCAAGAGTCATAGGCTTAACCAACTGAGACACCCAGGTGCCCCAGGATTTATACTTTAAAAGATGTTAGTATTTTGCAACTGCGAATGATTTCCAGGGTTAGAAATTGGAAGTAAAATTGTGCAAATGATTTGTCTGTTCATGGCTTTTTCTCTTTTTGGGTGGATTCTTGGTTTATGGTCATTCACGCCTACTATTTCCATAACCACATACCTAGATTTTGAAAACAGTTATCTTACCTAGCCAGAAACTTTTATGGTGATTTTATTTCACTTCCAAATCATTCAAATAACTTGCCCTAAGTTTGTTTTGAAATTATACCGGTTAAATAAAATCATAAACTTAAAATGAAAATTTGAAAGCTGATAAAGTGAATGAGATTGATCTATAGGTCACTATAGTAACTGGAAAAAAGCAAGCAGCAAAAGAATGTGTAATATCAAAATTTTGTATTAAATATCTACATATATGTACAAATAACATTTAGAGGGCTCTTTGTATGTCTGTTTAAAAAAAAAAGCCAAATAAAAACACTGAATTCCTATCCTCTGCAGATGTAGGTTTGTGGGGCACATTTTCTTCCCCTGTTAATGTATTTCAAAAATGTCTCACTTTTAATACTTATCATGTATTTGTTTTAAAATAAAAAAAACATACTCTAAAAATACCATAAAAAGAAGACACATGAGTTTGTATCTTTAAAAATAACAGAACCCTAACAAAATACTAGCAAACTGCATTTAGAAGTTTCAATTAAAAGGACCTTATACCTTAATCAAGTGGCATTTATCCCTGGATACAAGGTTGGATAAACATACAAAAATCAATAAATGTGATACACCACATTAACAGAACAAGAGATAAAAATCATATGAACATATCAATAGATGCAGAAAAACCATCTGACAGAGTTCAACATATTTTCATGATAAAAACTTAACAAGTTATGTATAGATGGGATGTATCCCAGTATAATAAAGGTCCTATGTGACAATCCCACAGCTAATATCATACTCAATGATGAAAATCTGAAAGCTTTTTTCCTAAGTTTCGAAACCAGATAAGAAAACCACTCTTACCACTTCTATTCAATACAGTACTAAAGTCCTATATTGCTGGAGCAGTTTGCCAGGGAAAATAAATAAAAGGCATCCAAATCAGAAAGGATGAAATAAAATAAAATAAAATAAAATAAAATAAAATAAAATAAAATAAAATAAAATAAAATGTCTCTTTTTGCATATGAAATGACTGTAAAGATCTCACCAAAAGATGAGTTCAGTAAAGTTGCAGGATGCGAAATCAACATATAAAAGTCAGTTGTATTTCTATACAGTAACAATGAACTACCCCAAAACAAAATTAGTAAAACATTTCTTTTACAATAACATTAAGCAAAAAAGACAGGGATACATTTCACCAAGGAGGAGAAAGATTTGCCCACTGAAAACTATAATGTATTGATGAAATTAAGAAAGAAACAATAAAGGGAAAGATAGCCTGTGTTCAAGGATTGGAAGAATACTATTAAAATGTCCATATTGTCCAAAATGATCCACGGATGTAAGCAATCCCTATCAATATTCCATGTTATATTTTACAGAAATAGAAAAAAAGTCTAAAATTTGTAGGACATCATAAAAAATAAAACTAGAATAGTGAAATCAATCTTGTGCCTTAAGAACAAAGCTGGAGGCACCACACTACTTGATTTCAAAATATACTGTAAAGCTATAATAATAATCCAAACAGCATGGTATTGCCATAAATACAGGCATATAGAACCATAGAACAGAGTAGAGGGCCCATAAATAAATCTACATATTTATATTCAATTAATCTTCAGTTAAGATGCCAAGAATATGCCATGACAAAGGACAATGTCTTCATTAAATGGCACTGAGAAAACTGAATATGTCGATATATGGGGGAGGTATGTTATTCACCCTTAAAAATGGAAATACTATAATTTCTGAAACGTGAGTGAATTTGGAGGATGTTATCTTAGGTGCAATAAGCCAGAACAGAAAGACAAAGATCACATGATTTTATATGAAATCTAGAAAATTATAACTCATATAAGTAGACAATAAAATGGTGATTGCCAGGGGCTGGGGAGGGTAGGGGCATGGAGGAAAAAGAAGATGTTGGTCAAAGGATACGATGTCTCAGTTATGCAGGATTAATAAATTCTGGAGTTCATACTACTGCTGTGTTGCATACATGAAATTTGCTAAGAGAGTAATCTGAATTGTTCTTAACACACACACACACACACACACACACACAAGGTAACTGTGTAACGTGATGGATGTGTTTATTAGCTTGGTTGTGGTAATCATTTCACATTATAAACATATATCAAAACATCATGTTGTACATCATAAATGTATGCAACCTTTATTTGCCAATTATAACTAAATGAAGCTGGGGAAATTTTTTAAAGAAAAAAAACCAGAAAAATGACAGAGATGGGGAGAGGAATGTTGAGAAATAATTTTATTTAAACCTCTGCTAGGGATTTAGAACAATTGACTTTTTACTGTCTGTTATTTTATTTATAGCTCTAAAGTCTTCTGAAGGTAAAAATAACACATGCAATTATTCCTATTACACATATCTTTTTTCTTTAAATTTAATTGATATTTTGCTTTAGTTTTCTGATTCCTATCTCTCAAGCCAACTAAAACAAAAGACTTTGAAACATTGTTTGACTTCCTTCAGTGATCTTATTCTGCTCAAAACTCTTTTCTTTTATGCCCTTTGTGCTAGGAACACTTACTCTTTCAAGCTACAAAAAGACTTCCCATTATTCTAATTCACAACATGAACACATTAATTTAATAGCTGCAACACTCTATATGCCTCCAGAATTTTTTCCATTGTCTCTTAAAATAAGGTGATTTAATGACATTTTATTTTGCATAAAAGTCACTGTGTTGTTATGTTTTTAAATATTTTTATCGAAGCATAATGTTTAGTTCATGTATCTGGTTTCATCTTTCTTAAAGGCAAAATAGTTATTATTTTATGACCTCTTACTCTATTTCAACAGAGTATATAAATGTTACCTCATTAGACTGTTTACATAGCATCTATGAGATACAGTCAGTATCACAGGCTAGTGTAGTGCTATAAAAAATAAATAACATAAACAAAAAAGGAGTAGAATCCACAAGTGTCAAATAAAAATGTTAGAATATTTGTATTTAAAAAAAAAGCCCCCTCTCATCCTTACAGCAATTATTTTTTGCCCTAAAGTATGAGATATGACTATCCCCATATTAAAAGGCATAATGATACAGGTGGCTATAAATGCATTTAATTTTATTTTTAAAATGGCATTTCACTCTATGGTCTTCCATAGCAGTCGACTGCATGGCAAGATTCTCTATTTTTTTTTTTTTTTTGTCCTTCATGAAATCCTTACTTCAACCAGGCAAAGAATCTCAAGTGAAATTATTATTTTTTAGAATTTTCAAATATAGCCATTTTTGAATAAAATTTTTATATATTCTTATGCTTTGAAAAAAATACATTTTTGAAATATATTTTTCAATTTATAAATTCGCTTTTGGGACTGGATTGAAAGAGACCTTAAGTTACTGCAAATTTCTTTCCCTGACTTTAATTTGGATAGTACCTCAATTATTGGAGGATGTTCTTCATATGGGATTTTTCCAGACACTTTTAGTGATGGAACGTCCCCTTATAATACATTCTAGTAGCTTAGGACACTCACAGTAAGCAAGTGTTTCCTTTTTCTGCAATTTAAGCCTATTCCCTACTGTCTTGTATTCAGGGAATAGAGAGAAAAACTATTCACTTTTACTGTACAAGACCTTTTTCATATAACCCCAAACTAATGATGACTTTCTCCAAGCCTTTTTTCTTATTCTCGAATAAACTCACTTCTGTTTACCTATACTCCATTATATATTTTAGGTAAAAATCATTTTTATTCTCATGTTGGCATGCTCCCATTTCTTTAGGTCTCCTATTAGCTCTTTCATTCATGTTTTTAGCTATAAGACATAACACTTGAAGTTTCTTTGCCAAAAGATACATAACTCTACCTTAGAAGCTGTTATTATTGTTTTCCCTTTTAAAAATATTATTTATTTTATTTGAGAGAGGGGGAGAGAGAGAGAGAGAGAGAGAGCACAAGCGGGGGGGGGGTAGTGAGGGGCAAAGGGAGACAGAGAGAATCTTAAGTGGGCTCCATGCTCAGCTCCATGGGGGCTTGATCCCATGACCCTGGGATCATGACCTGAGCCAAAATTAAGAGTCAGATGCTCAACCGACTGAACCACCCAGGTGCCCTGAGGTATTTTTGAAATGACAAGAGTAACTAAAAGGGGACAACTCTGTAATTTACTATAATCTGTTAATGTTAATTAAATTTGGAATATCAGAGAAGAACAATATTTCTTTCAACTACTTTGAGATGACAAAAGCAGAACTGGCATATAGTATCATTGTAATGTTCTTCCAATAGACTATTTCATTAGCAAAGCTATGCTGTCCTCATGCAGTAGGTGCTTCAATTCAAAGGACAATCTTTGAGTGTTTGCAAAGCAAAGTTATTTTTACATCTGTTATCACAGAAATTATTCACGCATCAATTCATAAAAAGATATATATACATATGTATGTATATATATAGGACCTCAAGGCCCTAATAGTATAATAAATGAGATAAAGTTATCAATAATGGTAATATGAATATGCATCATACAGGCAGTATATAAATGCGATTGATATTCCTAAGTGAGATCATGGCATTCAGAGTATATTAATGAAAGTTTTTGAAAAGTTTGAGCTATGAAATATAATTAAAATCTTACCTCCCAGAGGTTGATTAGGAATGCATGATATAGAAGAACATTATGGAAAAAGTTTATAGCATAGACACAGAAAGACTTGACTCTTCTCAAGTACCTGTATGTATTTTTATCCCCATTTAATAACTATGAAAATTCCAAGGGGATTTTTCTACAGAAATAAAACAAGTAATTCTAAAATTTGCATGGAACTACACAAGACCCAAGGAACCAAAACAATCTTGAGAAAGATAACCAAAGCTGGAGACACCATACCGTCTGATTACAATCTGTATTACAAAGTTATTGTGTTAAAAAACAGTATGGTACTGGCATAAAAACAGTCCCATAGATCATTGGAATAGTAAAGAGAGCCAGAAATAAATCCATATATACATAGCCAATTAATTTACAACAAAGATGTCAAGAACATACAATAGAGAAAGAATGGTCTCTTCAATAAATAGCGCTGGGAAAACTGGACAGCCACCTGCAAAAGGGCGACATTGGACCATTATCTTATGCCAGACACAAAAATTAACTTACAACTTATTAAAGACTTAACCATAAGGTATTAAATCATAAAATTCCTAGAATTTTAGGAAATAGGAAGTAACGTCTTTGACATCAGTTTTGGCAATGATTTTTTTTTTTTTTTGGATTCCTACCAACGGCAAAGGAAACAAAAACCACAATAAACAAATGGGATAACACCAAACTAAAAAACATCCATATGGCAAAGGAAACCGCTAGAAAAAGGAAAAGGCAACCTATGGAATGGGAGAAAAATGTATGCCAAAAATATATATTTCATAAGGAATTAATATCTCAAATATACAAAGAACTCATATAATTCAGTAGCAAAAAACAAACAACCCAATTAAAAAATGGTCAAAGGAGTTGAACATTTGTCCAAAGAATACATACAGTTAAAGAACAGATACATGCAAAGATGTTCAGCATTACTAATCATCAGGAAAATGCAAATCAAAACCTTCATGAGATAACCACCTCACACCTGTGAGAAGGGCTATTATCAAAAGATAACAAGTGTGGCAAGGATAAGGACAAAAAAAGAATGCTTAAGCACTGTTGGTGGGGATACAAATCGGTGCAGCCACTCTGCAAAATGTATGGAGATTCCTCAACAATTAAAAATAGAACTACTGTGTGACCCCACAATTCCACTTCTGTGCATTTATCTGAAGGAAATGAAAACACTATCTCAAAAAGATATTTGCACCTTTATGCTCATTGAAGCGTTACTTACAAAAGCCCAGGCATGGAAGCAACCTTAGTATCCGTGGACCAAGGAGCAGATACAGAAAAGGTATGTACATACAGTGAATATGATTCAACCATAAAATAACAACAACAACAACAACAAGGAAATCTTGCAATTTGTGACAACATGCACTGAACCTGAGGGCAACATGCTATGTGAAATAAGACACAGAGAGAACGACAAATACCACATCATTTCACTTATATGTATCATCTTTTAAAAAAAAGTGAAAAATTATAGATACAGAGAACTGACTGGTGGTTGCCAGAGGTTGGGGGTGGGGGGGGGTAGGTGGAGTAGGTGAAAGTACTCAAGGGGTACAAACTCTATTATAAAATGAGTAAGTCCTGGGGAGGTAACATACAGATGGCAACTATAGTTGAGTATTTGAAATTATGTATCTGAAAGCTTCTAAGAGAGTAAATCTTAAAAGTTACTATCATAAGGGAAAAACTGTAAATACGTGTGGTGGCGGATGTTAACTAGACTTACTTGGTGATCATTTTGCAATATTTACATATATTGAGTCATTATGTTGTACACCTGAAGCTAATATAATGTTATATGTCAATTATATCAATAAAAAACCCAGAAAACTGAAATTCAGAGATTAATATGACTCTCATATTTTGAAAGATACGTTATGGTAAAGATTGAAGCCTCCTAAGTGCTGACTGTTTTGCTCTTTCTTCTGTCACAATACTCACATGTACCACTAGAACTGTGCATGCAATGGTCACTGTGCATCCTCCTTTTCAAAAAGATTTGAGGGTTGCATTATCTATTACTGTGTAACAGATTTCAAAACTATAGTATCTTAAAAGGGCAGACATTTATTATAATTTTTGTAGATTAGGAACCAGGCTCAGCCTGAATGAGCTCTCTGATTATGGCAATAATCAATGTGTCAACTGGATTGTATTCTCAACTGAAAAATCCACTGAGTCTTGTGAGCAGAACTCATTATCTTGTGGTTCTAGGGCTGAAGGTACCAACTCTTTGCTGTCAGCTTGAGGCCACTGTCAGTTTTAGAGACAACTACCATCTTGCCCTATGAGCCTCGCAACATGGCCACTTACTTCTTCAAAGGCAGACAAGTGTCTTGAGTCCATTAGTAGGACAGAAACCTATGTAATGTAACATAATTTTGTCATATGCTTTGGTGACATGCAAGTCACAGGAACTGCTCACCCCCAAATGGAGGAGATTATGCAAAGACATGAATCCTATGAAGTAGGTATCCTAAGAAGAGTAGCATAGGGTTTGTCTACTATAGAAATACCCCTTGTAGCATATTGATTATAATTCTTAATATTTTGTTACTAGACATAATCGTTTTGAGGCCAAAAGAGGTATTCAATTTAATTAAATCCTAGCCTCCAATCTCATCAAAATTCATGAATTAAGAAATACCATTTTTTAAAATAATATTCATTCAAGAGATGATATCCCACATGTGTGAGTTTTGGACTATGGACTATAATGTAAACAGCATCCTTTCTTTATGGGCTCTCTTAAAGTGCAGAAAATTTTTGAGCCTACTGTGTTAATGGAGCCAATAGCCTTAACAATTCAGCAGGATGTTTGGCAAAAAATGAAACTGCTTCACAGATTACTATAGTTTTTATATAATTCCAATTTCAGCTACAAAAAAAAAAAAAATTTAAAAACCCAAACTGACCAATATGCAGTTATATTTTTAAGCTCGCTAATTAAAATAAAAGGAAAAAAATTCCCCCTTTATTTTGCTTAATGGTTTGCTTCATTTTGTAATAGTGTACATGGCTTAATATTTATTTTTTTTCTCTTAGTACCTTAGTACCATTTTTGGTTTTCTTTTATATTTACAATGTAACAGTGACTTTGGATTTTCAAATTATTTTTTTTCACAGGCTGAATGGGATCATTTGGTGTTTTAGGATGTGTTCTATATCATATTTAATTCTGTATGAAGCCATTTGAGAAAACATAGGAAAAATAAGTATATTGAAGGTGTTCAAATACTCCTTATAATTTCCCTAGAATTGGAAAAAGGAAATGTTAAAAAATTGCCGGAAAAACATTCCTTGTGAAATATTCTTGTCATTACATGAAGTAGTACAGTTTCTATTAGGAAATTGAGAGCATTAAATAGTTTAAAATATAATTTGATTATTTTAATTAAGATTATAGAACAGCTTGAATTTAAAACATATTTTATAAATGTTTTATTGAATCAATAAATATGCTAATATATAATGTTTTTCTATTCACTGATATTAAAAAGAATCAACAGGATACATTTATTCATCTAGAATATGCAGTATTTAAAAATGATTCTAACTAATGCAAAATCAAAATATGTTCTATCTGATGTAAAACACTGGCATGCAAACTAATGTGAAAATGGACTAAGTTATAACCTCTTCACAAGTATTTTAATGAAGTAAGAATGAGAATGTTTTAACACATTTTTATACAAATTTACACTACATAATTCAAAATGTGGTAGAATGTATTTGGCAACCAGTCTCAAACCGCATTAATATGACTTTTGAATATACTAGAGGAAATTAATATGCTTAAACCTAGCAACCCTCTCCACTGATTTTAATATAATTTTCAATCAATAAAAGAGGTCAGTAACCAAAATCCTAAAAAATTTATAAGGTATTTTTAACACTGCATTCCCCCCTATCCTTTCAATTCAAGCTCATTTCCCTACCAGCAGGAAGACCCAGCTTCTCACCCCTCAGAGTATATAAGGAATTGCCAGGGATCAAAAAGATTACAATTCTCCTCTAGCCCAGTTCAAGGTTCCCTCTCTAATAACTTTTAGCGATATTAACCAGTCTCCCCCCACCAGGTATTTCAATAACAAGTGCCCCTTTCTTATTTCTGAAGTAGCCCTCATCTTATTTTATTAGTCATGGAGCTGCAATTATGGTCCCACCCATCTCTTTTGCCTTACGCCCACCATGCTCTCAATTGTACCTTATCTCCCAGCAACTTCTATATCCATGTTCCTCTTATTTTAAGTTTATTTATTTACTTTGAGAGAGAGAAATGGGGGAGGGGTAGGGAGATAAGAAGGGAGAGAATTCCAAGTAGCTCTGCATTGTCAGTATGAGACTGATGAGGGACTCGTTCCCATGAACCATAAGATCATGAACTGAGCCAAA
This sequence comes from Acinonyx jubatus, assembly GCF_027475565.1. NCBI lineage: Eukaryota > Metazoa > Chordata > Mammalia > Carnivora > Felidae > Acinonyx > Acinonyx jubatus. The sequence goes on along the minus strand of NC_069380.1, from coordinate 32,905,952 downwards.
ATCAAGGGTCAGACGCTTAACCTACTGAGCCACCCAGGTGCCCCTGCGTGTTCCTCTTACATTATGCCATGTGTTTCCAAGTGTTCATGTTCTTGAACCTTCTGTTTCCTGTGCTTTCTCTGATTTTTGTTTGGAATTGAAACATCTATTCATCTTTAGAGCTCAGCACGAGACTGGTTCCCTGTGGGCATCTTTCCATGATCGAAGGGGCAGAGATAGGTGGTTCTTCTCTTTGCTATTTTTAAAGTTTACTTTTTGTATTTTATAAAACTTACCTATTTGTTTTCCCATTTAGCTTTAATGTTGTAAAGGGCATTAGCTGCATCTGTGTTGTACTAATTTTATATACTAACTCTTGCTAATTATTTCTCATATTTTAAATCCCTGGTGAAAAGCAAAAACAATTAGTATAAAGGAAATTAGATATGTAAAAACAAAGACAAATACTGCAAAACTTCCATGACATTGTTTTCCCTGCAAATAAATGGAGATAAAAATGATGCTCTGCCTTAGAGTTACCCAGTACATTCTATGCACTATTCTATGCAAAATGCAAAATCAGCGCATATAAAAATCCCAATATGTCTTAGTTCCTTTTCCTTCTCTATATCACAAATGGACAGTATTGGTTATTTTGTCTAACTCTTCTATGTTATCTGTAGTAAGGGTGAAGATTCACTTACCTATACTAGTTCTCAGTAAATTCAAAAATTTTGGATTAAATAAATGAATGGACAAATTTCTTGCATCTGAACTGTATACAGTAGGTGTAGTCTAAGCTAACCCAGTAAAGGGCCTTTCATGTCTTGCAATTTCCACTGCTATTTTCCTCAGAAAAATATCCACCAAACTGGAAATTGAGAAGATCCCAGTATAGGTTTCTTATCCAAAGTTTTAAGATTATAACTTTATAAGGAATAAATTGAGACAGGAGACAAAAACATGAAAAGACTGCCATTTAACGAATTTAAAACACTCTGGTAAAGTTCACTTCTCATCTCATTTTATACTTAGTATCGTATACCTCTGATCTCACATACTGTACTCATATAAAATAGTTTTTCTCTTTTCTTTGTCTTTCAGAACTTGAACCTTTCTCTGCCTGTCTTTCTTATTGATGTGAGGAACTTCTATTTATTCTTCAAGGTTTAGTTAATAATATTATCTGCAATTTTTGTTTTGTATTCCATCCAAATGGAATCTATTCCATGTATTCTAACCTACAAAATAATTCTGGTAGACTGCACTGTATTTCCAATTTTTAATTCACTTATTTATGTCTAAAATTGAATTCTAAATTCTACCAAAGTAAGGATACATATTATTTCCTGTTTATATTTGTTTAATGTCTCTCAAGTGTTCCTCAAACAAGTTGTCTAGCAACAGTAGGTGATGAAAGAATAAATTAAGAGTATCCTGGGAAGACGGCGGCGTAGGAGGACGCTGGGCTCACCGCGCTTCCTGCTGATCACTTAGATTCCACCCACACCTGCCTAAATAACCCCAAAAACCACCAGAAGAGTAGCAGAACGGAGTCTCCAGAGCCAAGCGCAGACAAGAGGCCCACGGAAGAGGGTAGGAAGGGCGGAGAGGCGGTGCGCGCTCCACGGACTGGCGGGAGGGAGCCGGGGCAGAGGGGCGGCCCACAGGCCAAGCAGAGCCCCAGAGTCTGGCTTGCAAAAGTGGAGGGGCCAGACGGAGTGTGTTCTGACAGCAAGCGGGACTTAGCATCTGGGAGGTCATAAGTTAACAGCTCTGCTCGGAAAGCGGGAAGGCTAGAGGACTAAGGGAGGGAGAGTTGCTGAGCCCCAGGACAACAGAGTTCAGTTTGGCAGGGGAACAAAGGCGCTCACCAGAGCCATCTCCCTCGCCCATCCCCCAGCCAAAATCCCAAAGGGAACCAGTTCCTGCCAGGGAACTTGCTCCCTCTGTGCACACACGCAATGCTGTGCTTCTACAGACCCATCCCTCCAGCCTTGGGTCTGACTCCCTCCCAGTGCTGCAGGGCCCCTCCCAAAGCTTATCACTGAAGCAGATCACCAAAGGATAAGCCAGCTGAGCCTGCCTCTCCCGCCCCCATGCACCTTGCCAATCCACCCCAACTAATGTGCCAGATCCCCAGCACCACAAGTCTGGCAGTGTGCAAGTAGCCCACATGGGCCACGCCACCCCACAGTGAATCCCGCCCCTAGGAGAGTGGAAGAGAAGGCACACACCAGTCTGACTGTGGCCCCAGCGGTGGGCTGGGGGCAGACATCAGTTCTGACTGTGGTCCTGCCCACCAACACAGGTTATTCAAGATAGCACAGGGGAAGTGCCCCGCAGTGCCACACCACTCGAGGGACTATCCAAAATGACTAAACGGAAGAATTCCCCTCAAAAAAACGTCCAGGAAATAACGACACCTAATGAACTGATCAAAAATGATTTAAACAATATAACAGAAAGTGAATTTAGAATAATAGTCATAAAATTAATTGCTGGGCTTGAAAACAGTATAGAGGACAGCAGAGAATCTATTGCTACAGAGATCAAGGGACTAAGGAACAGTCAGGAGGAGCTAAAAAAAGCTATCAATGAGCTGCAAAATAAAATGGAGATAACCACGGCTCGGACTGAAGAGGCAGGGGAGAGAATAGGTGAACTAGAAGATTAAATTATGGAAAAAGAGGAAGCTGAGAAAAAGATAAAAAAATCCAGGAGGATGAGGGGAAAATTAGAGAACTAAGTGATGCACTAAAGAGAAATAATCTACGCATAATTGGTATTCCAGAGGAGGAAGAGAGAGGGAAAGATGCTGAAGGTGTACTTGAAGAAATAATAGGTGAGAACTTCCCTGATCTGGGGAAGGAAAAAGGCATTGAAATCCAAGAGGCACAGAGAACTCCCTTCAGATGTAACTTGAATCGATCTTCTGCACGACATATCATAGTGAAACTGGCATAATACAAGGATAAAGAGAAAATTCTGAAAGCAGCTAGGGGTAAACATGCTCTAACATATAAAGGGAGACTGATAAGACTCCTGATGGATCTCTCTACTGAAACTTGGCAGGCCAGAAAGGAATGGCAGGAAATCTTCAATGTGATGAACAGAAAAAATATGCAGCCAAGAATCCTTTATCCAGCAAGTCTGTCATTTAGAATAGAAGGAGAGATAAAGGTCCTCCCAAACAAACAAAAACTGAAGGAATTCGTCACCACTAAACCAGCCCTACAAGAGATCCTAAGGGGGACCCTGTGAGACAAAGTACCAGAGACATCGCTACAAGCATGAAACCTATGGACATCACAATGACTCTAAACCCATATCTTTCTATAATAACACTGAATGTAAATGGATTAAATGTGCCAACCAAAAGACATAGGGTATCAGAATGGATAAAAAAACAAGACCCATCTATTTGCTGTCTATAAGAGACTCATTTTAGACCTGAGGTCACCTTCAGATTGAGAGTGAGGGGATGGAGAACTATTTATCATGCCACTGGGTGTCAAAAGAAAGCTGGAGTAGCCATATTTATATCAGACAAACTAGACTTTAAATTAAACGCTGTAACAAGAGATGAAGCAGGGCATTATATAATAATCACAGGGTCTATCCATCAGGAAAAGCTAACAATTATAAATGTCTATGCGCCAAATACAGGAGCCCCCAAATATATAAAACAATTCCTCACAAACATAAGCAACCTTATTGAGAAGAATGTGGTAATTACAGGGGACTTTAACACTCCACTTACAGAAATGGATAGATCATCTAGACACACGGTCAATAAAGAAACAAGGGCCCTGAATGATACATTGGATCAGATGGACTTGACAGATATATTTAGAACTCTGCATCCCAAAGCAACAGAATATACTTTCCTCTCGAGTGCACATGGAACATTCTCCAAGATAGAGCACATACTGGGTCACAAAATAGCCCTTCATAAGTATACAAGAATTGAAATTATACCTTGCATACTTTCAGACCACAATGCTATGAAGCTTGAAATCAACCACAGGAAAAAGTCTGGAAAACCTCCTAAAGCATGGAGGTTAAAGAACACACTATTAAAACATGAATGGGTCAACCAGGCAATTAGAGAAGAAATTAAAAAATATATGGAAACAAATGAAAATGAAAATACAACAATCCAAACATTTTGGGATGCAGCGAAGCCAGTCCTGAGAGGAAAATACATTGCAATCCAGTCCTATCTCAAGAAATAAGAAAACTCTCAAATACAAAATATAACAGCACACCTAAAGGAAATAGAAGCAGAACAGCAAAGACAGCCTAACCCCAGCAGAAGAAGAGAAATAATAAAGATCAGAGCAGAAATAAACAATATAGAATCTAAAAAAACTGTAGAGCAGATCAACGAAACCAAGAGTTGTTTTTTTTTTTTTGAAAAAAAATAAACAAAATTGACAAACCTCTAGCCAGGCTTCTCAAAAAGAAAAGGAGATTACCCAAATAGATAAAATCATGAATGAAAATGGAATTATTACAACCAATCCCTCAGAGATACAAGCAATGATCAGGGAATACTATGAAAAATTATATGCCAACAAACTGGACAACCTGGAAGAAATGGACAAATTCCTAAACACCCACTCTTTTCCAAAACTCAATCAGGAGGAAATAGAAAGCTTGAACAGACCCATATTCAGCGAAGAAATTGAATGAGTCATCAAAAATCTCCCAACAAACAAGAGTCCAGGACCAGATGGCTTCCCAGGGGAGTTCTACCAGACGTTTAAAGCAGAGACAATACCCATCCTTCTCAAGCTATTCCAAAAAATAGAAAGGGAAGGAAAACTTCCATACTCATTCTATGAAGCCAGTATTACTTTGTTTCCTAAACCAGACAGAGACCCAGTAAAAAAAGAGAACTACAGGCCAAATACCCTGATGAATATGGACGCAAAAATTCTCCATAAGATACTAGCAAATCGAATTCAACAGCCTATAAAAGAATTATTCACCATGATCAAGTGGGATTCATTCCTGGGATGCAGGGCTGGTTCAACATTCGTAAATCAATCAATGTGATACTTAACATTAATAAAAGAAAAAATAAGAACCATATGATCCTATCAATTGATGCAGAAAAGGCCTTTGACAAAATTCAGCATCCTTTCTTAATAAAAACCCTCGAGAAAGTCGGGATAGAAGGAACATACTTAAAGATCATAAAAGCCATTCACGAAAAGCCCACAGCTAACATCATCCTCAGTGGGGAAAAACTGAGAGCTTTTTCCCTGAGATCAGGAACACGACAGGGATGTCCACTCTCACCACTGTTGTTTAACATAGTGTTGGAAGTTCTAGCATCAGCAATCAGACAACAAAAGGAAATCAAAGGCATCAAAATTGGCAAAGATGAAGTCAAACTTTCACTTTTTGCAGATGACATGATATTATACGTGGAAAATCAGATAGACTCCACCAAAAGTCTGCTAGAACTGATACATGAATTTAGCATAGTTGCAGGATACAAAATCAATGTACAGAAATCAGTACATTCTTATACACTAATAATGAAGCAACAGAGAGGCAAATAAAGAAACTGATCCCATTCACAATTGCACCAAGAAGCATAAAATACCTAGGAATAAATCTAACCAAAGATGTAAAAGATCTGTATGCTGAAAAGTGTAGAAAGCTTATGAAGGTAATTGAAGAAGATATAAAGAAATGGAAAAACATTCCGTGCTCATGGATTGGAAGAATAAATATTGTCAAAATGTCAATACTACCCAAAGCTATCTACACATTCAATGCAATCCCAATCAAAATTGCACCAGCATTCTTCTCGAAACTAGAACAAGCAATCCTAAAATTCATATGGAACCACAAAAGGCCCCGAATAGCCGAAGTAATTTTGAAGAAGACCAAAGCAGGAGGCATAACAATCCCAGACTTTAGCCTATACTACAAAGCTGTCATCATCAGGACAGTATGGTATTGGCACAAAAACAGACACATAGACCAATGGAATAGAATAGAAACCCCAGAACTAGATCCACAAACGTATGGCCAACTAATCTTTGACAAAGCAGGAAAGAATATCCAATGGAAAAAAGACAGTTCTTTAACAAATGGTGCTGGGAGAACTGGACAGCAACATGCAGAAGATTGAAACTAGACCACTTTCTTACACCATTCACAAAAGTAAACTCAAAATGGATAAAGGACCTGAATGTGAGACAGGAAACCATCAAAACCCTAGAGGAGAAAGCAGGAAAAGACCTCTCTGACGTCAGCCGCAGCAATTTCTTACTTGACACATCCCCAAAGGCAAGGGAATTAAAAGCAAAAATGAACTACTGGGACCTTATGAAGATAAAAATCTTCTGCACAGCAAAGGAAACAACCAACAAAACTAAAAGGCAACCAACGGAATGGGAAAAGATATTTGCAAATGACATATCGGACAAAGGGCTAGTATCCAAAATCTATAAAGAGCTCACCAAACTCCACACCCGAAAAACAAATAACCCAGTGAAGAAATGGGCCGAAAACATGAATAGACACTTCTCTAAAGAAGACATCCGGATGGCCAATAGGCACACGAAAAGATGCTCAACGTCGCTCCTCATCAGGGAAATACAAATCAAAACCACACTCAGGTATCACCTCATGCCAGTCAGAGTGGCCAAAATGAACAAATCAGGAGACTCTAGATGCTGGTGAGGATGTGGAGAAACGGGAACCCTCTTGCACTGTTGGTGGGAATGCAAATTGGTGCAGCCGCTCTGGAATGCAGTGTGGAGGTTCCTCAGAAAATTAAAAATAGACCTACCCTATGACCCAGCAATAGAACTGCTACGAATTTACCCAAGGGATACAGGAGTACTGATGCATAGGGGCACTTGTACCCCAATGTTTATAGCAGCACTCTCAACAATAGCCAAATTGTGGAGACAGCCTAAATGTCCATTAACTGATGAATGGATAAAAAAAATTGTGGTTTATATACACAATGGAGTACTACATGGCAATAAGAAAGAACGAACTATGGCCCTTTGTAGCAATGTGGATGGAAATGTAGAGTGTGATGCTAAGTGAAATAAGCCATACAGAGAAAGACAGATACCATATGTTTTTACTCTTATGTGGATCCTGAGAAACCTAACAGAAACCCATGGGGGAGGGGAAGAAAAAAAAAGAGGTTAGAGTGGGAGAGAGCCAAGGCATAAGAGACTCTTAAAAACTGAGAACAAACTGAGGGTTGATGGGGGGTGGGAGGGAGGGGAGGGTGGGTGATGGGCATTGAAGAGGGCCCCTTTTGGGATGAGCACTGGGTGTTGTATGGAAACCAATTTGACAATAAATTTCATATATTGAAAAAAAAATAAAAAATAGAAAAAAAAGAAAATCATTTATGTAAACCAAAAAAAAAGAATAATGTTCAGATAGAAAAATAATAGAAATCTTGTATTATTTTATTTTTAACCATATTTGATTTTCTGTTGCCTCAGAAAATGGCTAAATGTCTTCAACTTAAGGACACAGATACTATTGTCTAGTTTCAAAAAGTGATGGGGGAAAATAGTATCCTTTATATTTCAAGTTCTCAATGAATATTCATTCAATCAATAGTCTTTTATTTTTGTACCAGATAATGTTCTTGGTGCTGATATAGTTTAGAAAAAAATTAATCCATTGCCTCAACAGATTGTACCTTTGTAACTAGACGAAGGACAACAGACAAACTAATGTGTATGTGTGCTCATGTGTGTGTATAAAATAAAGTATATAGTATTTCATATGGTGATATGTGCGGTTGAAAAACTTAAAGCGGCATAAAGGAAATAAGGAATGTTTGAGTGAAGGCAAACAGAAGGGTTGAAATTTTACATAGAAAATGTCAGTGGAAAAAAAAAACAAAATGAAATAATCTCAGTGAAAACCTCCAAATCTCAAGGAAATGATTGAGTGAAATTTATGGAAATCTGGATTAAGAGCATTGAAGACAGGGGTCAAAAAAATACAAAGATTCTGTGGTGGAAACATTGTTTCATGTGTTTGAATAACAACAAGTAGAGTACTGTGGCTAACATAGGGTGAACTAGAAATTTAGTAGTGGAGTTATGGGGTTAGTTTAAGAGTAGGAGGAGTCTAGTATGAGATGTAGCGTGGGATTTAGCATACCATAAGAAACACCTCTGCTTTCGCTCTGAGTGAGATAGGAACACTTTGGAAGGAGCATCTCAGTCTTTAAAGATTCCTCTGTGCTTTACTGAAAAAAGACTGCAGAGAGTTAGGGCTGGAAACCTAGAAACCATTTAGGAACAGCCCTTGTCAATCCAAAGAGTGACAATGGTGGACTGGACTGAGGCTGTGCCAGTAGATTTGGGACGAAGTGACCAGATTCCAGGATGTATTTTAAAGACAAAGCCAGCAAGAATTACAAATGAGTTGAATTTGATGATGAAATAGAAAGTAATCAGGAGTGACTATAAATACATAGTATTAATTTAATGATATTGAAATCCAATGTTTTGAATATACATTTAATTTAATGCCTATGTGCTTTACTTTAAGCAACCATTGAAAACGTAACGTAGAGGTGACATTAAAGGAAAGATGTAATTTTACCTTTTTTGACGTGCTACAAATCAAATTTGTACAAGGGCCCTTTACTACAAGGTTTATAATATTATTTCCTGTGTACATCTACAGAATTTAAGGCGAGACTTTGGGGAGAAGTTGAAGTCTGATTTCTCTTTATGGAATGCTATTTAACCCAAATCATGCCTAGCTCTTTCTTATTTTTCAAGCTGGCTTACTGTCATTTAATCAAGATACCCCCAGAGTAAAACACCTTGTTATAGGCTCCCAAAGAAACTGACCCTTTACCCTGTTGTTCCCCTTAACACACTGCATGGTTGCTACTTGTCTGTTTGCTTTTTAGACGGGAAACTACAGAAGTATCTAGCACATTAGTAAGCACACAGAAGTGACTCAAAAGTATTTGTGAAGGCATGTATGTGATTAATTCCACAAATATTTGTTGAGTCACTACTATAACCTAGGTATGATGCTTATCTTATGTGCTGATGATTCAAGTTGAAAAAGACTCCATCCTGCTTACGCTCTAACAAAGGAGACAGATACTCTAGTAAACTCATCTGAAAGACAAAGAAGAGTAACATATGTAAAGCACATAAAATATAGAGGACATAACCTTAAATACACCAGAATTTCAAGGACATTGTGATAAAATGGGTGAAATCTGTGCTGATTCTTAAGAGACTCAGTATATTGTTGTTGTGGTTGTTCTCTCTTTGATGTGGACTTGATGTAATATTTCTCTGTATGGGTGTATACGTGTGTTTATGTAAGTAGGTATATACATGTATATATGGAATACATACTGAATATGTATTCATACATATGAATATATATTTGAACATGTATATACATATTGATAATACTGCAAGCTTTTCAAAGATTTCCTAGATTCACTTTTATTATGTAGTCTATGTTTTCGTAGCTTTTTTTTTTAGTTTTAAATAGTAGTATCTCCAACTACAAGCACATTCATATCTGCCTTTTCACAAAATTGTTAACTTTGTCTCCTTTCCTTTTCCTTATCTTTCACTTCCCCTTCCCTTTCTTTTCTTATTCTTCCTCTTATTGTCTTTTTTTTTCTCTCCCTCCTAGTTCACATTTTCATGTTTTCCTCTGTCTCCTTCTATATTTTTAGTAGTATCGAATATTTCCTATGGAATCACCTAAACTATTGTCATGTGCCATTATAGGTACTTTCCAAATGGTAAAACTGTATTTCAAATATACTAATCTATTAATTTAATGAATAACAATCTCAAATTCAAGAATGCAGGAGAGATTGTTACTTTATCAGAGTAAATAATTCTTTAGCTCATGCCTTTCAGTAGATGCATCCTGAATACATAGGAAAAACTCAACGATAGATCAGCACACAATATTACACAAAAATCACTTGGAAGCAATCAAACAATAATAGTATGTTTTATATTTCTATAGGCCAATGCATCATTTTTGTTAATAACCTAATAAGAGCTAACTGTGTTGGCCTGAATGATCGATATGAAAGAGATAGTGAAGAACCCTCTGCCAATTTCCCCCACAAAGCCTGAATATCAATTCGAGCTTCTATTCTTTATAAATATTTTCTGGTTTGCAATTTGCAAAAACATAATTCAAACAAACTTGAGGGAAAACATGGAATATATTACTGAGAGATGCTAGAAAAACAGGTTTCAGAGTATCTCTTTGGAACTCAAAAAGTACACCACTTGGTGATGTCTACTTTACATGACATCATTCTCTTAATTTATTCACTTAGTGGTAACTCCCTATTAAAACATCTAAGAAGCCATCAGAGAATATTCTGTACTGGAGTCCAAAAAATGGTTGGCAAGGTGTTGATTGCTTCACCATGCACTAAGGATCTGCTGAAGTGTTTTTCAATGGAATACTCAACAGGAAAAAGCTTTTAAACATGGAGATGGCCAAATCACTCTTCAGTTGGAAGCTTAGTCTGGGTGGATATACCCAACACTGCTTTTGTAGAAGTTGTTTTCCTTCATGGCATGAAGAGGGTAGAATGCTAGATGATGTCAATAACTGAATTATCTAATATTTATCCTACTTGCAACTAACCACTTGGCTTGCCAAAACTTCAAGGATGTTGCCAGAAGGAATGAGCCTCCTGTGTTAGAGACAGTGCACTTTTAATTCAGTATAGCCAGCAGATAGAACTTCATGTTTTCACTAATTTCTCTGGTGATGCAAAGGTGTGAGAGACGGATGCTATGCAATCATTAGGTTTGTATGACAGCTGAAAAATCCTAGCTAAGAAAGCTTCACACTTTTAAGGAAGCTACTAGCAAAACTGCTCACCACGTGCCCCATTAGGGGAACATTATCCTTTTCCTGAACAGCAAATAAGTGTACCTTTGCCGAGGAGAGAGATGCCCTCTCCATCTTCCAGGGCTGTCTACTGTACAAAACTCCTTGAAAAGACACTCTGGAAAAAAAAAAAGCTGTCAAAAGACAGGTAGAAATACAAGAGACCCAGAGAGAGCTGTCTCCCAGTAGTACCATCAACACTAACATCACCACGCATCTATCCTTCCAGCTTGTGCTCAATGAGGCACCCATCCAATACAATTTCACTTCTGCCCATTCACGGTTGTGGTACTCTCTTATACTAAAATGCCCCCCAATGTCTCATTACTTTATTTGGCAAAGTCACATTTAATAAGGTCCAAGTCTGAGGTGAAATGTCAGGAACATTGGATGGCAGAATTTGGGTTCAAAATTTTAGAGCCTGAAGTGATAAATCAATATGAATAAGATGCATTTTAATAAGAGAACATATAAAGTTCTACAAGAAGCACGTGGCAGGAAAGTATGACTTTGCATCATAGTGCAGAGTGAAAGACTGGCAATATCAATATGTAGTTGACACATGAAGCAACTTAATCTTCAGCTGTATTTATTCAAATCAAATACCTAGATTGAAAAGTTGATTGTTTCACTGCCCTTTACTTTGCAAAAATGTTGTTTATTTGATTTTCACTAGGGTATTTCCAATTTTACATGTTTATGTTTATGTATTCTTAGGGATAATTCTTACTTCTTTCTGGAAAGAGAGAGGTATTTCTTATTATAGTGTCACAGAGTTTCAGATGATATGTAAATCAACATTTTATATTATTAGTTTTCTCTTGATAACATCTAATTGTGACAGAAAAATATATGAGAAGTCTCACCACTGAATTAAATCATCAATAAGCGTCACTTGATGAAAATTAATTAAATCTAAATAAGTGAAATAATTATTCTAAGGATACTTTCTGCAGAATTTCTAATCAATAGTGATTTTACTTCTTTCTAAAATTACTCCCTTAAACAAATGTTAGTCTAACAGCTCTAAGAGCATATGGTTATTTTACAAGTTTATCTTTGATCTTAATATATAATACTTGTGCTATCTGTAAACTACTGTAATACATTGGCATCAGGCTATCAATGAGCTCTAGAATGCAGGACAAATCAAGCCAGTTCTTATCAGATACTGATCTTATGTTAATGATAACCCAAAACTACAAAGATAGAGACTCATCAGTCTCGTGATATATTTAGTTCATATCCGTTAACTGCCCTTTGAAACAATCATTGTTCTAGAAATTCATCTTTCAGTATATTAATAGCACTGCCTAATTTTATACATTTAAATCTACTCCAAAATTTTCAAACTATATAACAAGACAGAATTTGGAAAATAGGGAAAAGGTCATAGTTAAGCCAAAATCCAAATCCTGAGAGAAAAGGAATCAGATGTGGGTTGTAAATGAACTGTGGGGGGTGGGGGGGGCGGCGCCTGGGTGGCTCCCTCGGTTAAGCGTCCCACTTCGGCTCAGGTCATGATCTCACAGTCTGTTGAGTTCGGGCTCTGTGCTGACAGCTCGGAGCCTGGAGACTGCTTTGGATTCTGTGTCTCCCTCTCTCTCTGTCCCTCCCCACTCATGCTCTGTCTCTCTCCCTCTCTCAAAAATAAATAAACATTAAAAAGAATTAAAAAAAAAATAAATGAACGGTCGGTGATATCAGAAGGCACCAAATAAGCATATAAAGCTTTGCTATCTACATTTTCCCTACATGTAAAGTGTGAAACCCCCTTAGTTAAAAATCAAATAAACAATATGTACATTTTATTTGTGACATAACTAAGAAAATCCCAGAAAAAAATATGGAAGTACATATACTTTCACTATATTTAGTATCTATAGTATATATTGCAACTATTGGTTTACGGGTCCTCATATTCACTGGCTTCGATGGCATTGTGCATTCTGGGAACATTTCAATTAACAAATTATATTTTTTATATAAGTATATTTTTATATTATAACAAATATAATAACAAATATAACAATATTTCTATTCCTTCTCAAATATGATACCCCAAAATTCCCTCTTTCTTGCTGTTGTTCTTGTTTTGTGTGTGTGCCTGTGTCTATATGTCTATGTGTAGACTATATATAGCTATTTAATTTTTCTCTTCTAATAAAGATATTTATATGTATTTATCCACATGTATATATAAATACAGAGAGATTATATGCAGACAGATACAGATAATAGGTAGATGGATTGGAATGCATATTCATTCTCATACTGTGAGCCCATAAAGATCATGTGAACAGAGCATATAAAATATAACTTTATGCATTTCAAAAATATTGTCCAAATACTTGCACCGAGGAAGCTCATTTATAAGCTGCATTATTTTTGTTGTTGTTTTCTATCACATCATTTGCTTCAAAGGTAATTTCCAAAATATCTGGAAAATAATTTTGTGCTCAAAGGGATTCCAAGAAATCTGTTTCAACACTTAAATTGCTTTTAGAGATATATATGCTCAGTCATCCATTCATCAATTACATTCAATGTATTTGCATTATAGCTTAAAAGAGTATTTGAGTCCTTTCTGATTTATGCTACATGACCAGTCAGAAAGCTAACAACTGTGTTATATGGAGAATTGAATTGTGAGTTGTCTCTTTTTTTTTAAACCAGGTCTGGATACTGTGTAGATATTGTCCCAATTTTTCCTCACCAAAGTCATAGAGATAACTTTAGTGATGGAATTAAGAGTGCATATGAAATGCCATCATAAAAATAGAATATCACATGATAAACTATATATAACAAATTCATATAATTTTACTTTATAGGGTGTTATATACACAACTGTGTATATTATATATGTATATATAACTTTTGTACATGTGTATGTGTGTATATATAAATCATAAAATCCACTGAATAGTCCATGATATGTTAAATTTTTGTTTAAACAAAGATAAATATATAGCAACCCAAATACCAAATGCAGCTCTATGGCTAGGGAAAATATCTCTGTTTATTCTATTCAGATAATTTTGCATAATGGTTGGTTATGGATCACTACATTTAAATGATATCCCATTATAAGAATTTTTATTTTATTAGTGACAAGTTCATCAAAACTTAAGTCTCATGTGATGATTAGTAAAAATAAAGGCAAAAACAAACAAACAAAATATGACAGAAAACCATGATTAAATTTATGCAGAGGGAAAATCCATTAACATCTTTCTAATCTGATTGTTAATGATTTACAATTATAGCATCAAATATCATCCATTTTATGTCCTTAAAGCACTTACTGGGAAAATACCTTAGTAAGTTAGAATGATACCATTCATTACCTTTTCACAAATTGAGAAACTGTTCTCACGGAAATTTGTTTGTATATTGGAAATTATTAGACAAGTGGGTTAGAAAAAGTAACTTGGAAATTTTTCTGGAACGTGTGCATTAGACGCCTTTTCTTTATGTTTGTGTCTTTTGAGAGCTTAAGAAAACAGAAATGATAAATGAATTAAGAGAGCAACTGAAGAGATAGAAGTAACACAAATAGCAGTTAGGCATATCACAGATGTGGTGAAAGAAGAAAGCAATTATGGACAAATATCACAGTTTAGAAGGCCTTTCTTATTTATATTTGTTTATTTTTGAGAGAGAGAGAGAGAGAGAGAGAGAGAGCGCACACACGAGAGGGGGAGAGGGTAGAGGGAGAGAGAGAATTCCAAGCAGGCTCCGCATTCAGTGCAAAACCTGATCCTATGACACCACAACGATGGCTTGAGCCAAAATCAAGATTTGGATGCTCAACAGACTGAACAACCCATATTTATTTCTTTAGTCCCTCCTATGTGATAGACACTTTACACAAACAATTTAATGTTTGTCACACGTGTATACATACACAAATATTCAAATATTTCGTTGAAAATAAGGCTTTGAGTTACTACATAGTTTTGCCAAATTAGACACACAGCTATCAAACTTTAGTACATTTCGCAGCAAATATCAAGTCCCATTTACAACCCCATCCTGTCTCACAAGGCTCTTGTCAATTATAATAATTCCTTAATTGTCAAAATAACCTTGCAGAATTAGCTCTTAGGTTTTACTATTATTGTATTCAAAAAACAATATGCATGCATAAAAGTTATATAAAATATCGTGAACTGTGAATTTCAGTCAATAATTTTTTAAAGAAATCTCTTTTTGTTTATTTTATTCACTTCGACAGAGAGAGAGAGAGAGAGAGAAAGAAAGAAAGAAGGGGTGGGGGAGGGGCAGAGAGAGAGAGGGAGGGAGAGAATCCCAGCAGGCTCCAAGCTGTCAGTGCAGAGGTGATGTGGGGCTCGATCTCATGAACCATGAGATCATAACGAGAGTCAAAATAGAGTCAGATGTAACCGACTGAGCCACCCAGGTACCCGCAAAGCCATCTTTCTATTGTAGTATACAATGACCTCACTGTGGTTTAGGAAATCCTTGTATGCACTTATGTATCAATCTTCCTACAGTTTTTTAAACAGTTAATATTTGGATTGGAGTGAGATTAACTGATAGATATTTCTTTTCCCTTAGCACGTTACACTCATGATACTAGGGTCCATGATTATCCGTCTATGGATGCTCAAGATCTATCAAATGACTTGGCAATTACTCAATAAGTACTGTTTAAAGAAATCATACAATTCAGTAGTTGTCAGGCTTGCCTAAAAGTAGAACAAGCCTGATCGTCAGCTGACCTGGTGGATGTAGACTGCAATTAATAATAATTCCCAAAGTAATGAACGTATGAGTCATTTTCATTTAGTTAGAAGTTTTATTGTGATAACTACAATAGCAAAAACTTGATGATTATCTGAATAATGAATTGAACAGTGATTCTGCCATAGTTCACTTGGAGTGAAATTGAAACACTTAATTGTGATTGGCCTGTATGTATAAGAAACCAAGACTATATGACACGGTGAGCCTTGGTAAGAAAATACGAGCCTGAGAAGAGTTTTTTGTTTGTTTGTTTGTTTGTTTGTTTGTTTGTTTGTTTTACAAAAGGAGATATGTCTGCACAGATAATTCTAGTATATAGAATTAGGAAAACAGAGTGAACTCAAATTTCTTCTTCTAAAAAAACAGTGACCACTCCTAAAATTGTGTCTTACCCGTGTTAGGTAGTTAATAAATTAATTCATCTTTTACTAAATCTATTAAGAATGTCTCTCAATTCCTGTTATATTATGACTGAAACCATCTCTTTTATTTATAAAAGTGCTGTTCCCATAGGCATTGAAGATCCCCTGCAAACTGATAGAAAAACGAAGTTGTGTGGGAATTCTGATAATTTTTTTTGTCAATCACTGCAACAGTTCTTAGATAGTTAACCATTGTGAGCATAATAATCTTGGCCTGAAAAGATGTGTGCATGTGTGGGGCCGATATAGAAGTAGATAACTAATTTAATAAAACAGTTTTGTGCAGGAAACTGTTGTGGAGTGGATATTTGCCTTCTCCTCCCTTCAGTTAGTTGCTAAAGGTCTAATTTGATTTGGCCGCCTAGATGTGGGTGTGATATACCATAAAGAACATGATGCTATAGAAGGAATGGCACATTGTTTTTCTGAGAATCAGTTTCAACTCTGTTACATAGTACATTTTGACAAGTTTAATTTTTTGAGGACTTAGCCTCGTTGACACAGTTTTTTGACCTGAACCCCGGTAGTGGTGATACCCAAAGGAATGCTTTTAAAAGAAAAAAATGTACGTGCCAATACATTTATACAGTATGCATTTAATGGCCACCTGCTATGTACCAACCCAAGGTGGTGCTTAAAACATTTCTTCCTTTGTTCTTTTAAGTTTTATTAAAAAAATCCATCCACATTTGATGCTTTTTCCAAATTGTTAAAAAAATAAAATAAAAGAGATAAGAATATAGCAAATATGTAAACATTGAGCCTTAAGTATAGTGGCTGACCTGGCTAAAAGTTCAAGGGTTATAAAGGTTCTCCTCCGCTAATGCAACTTCAATTTAAATTGCATTTCTGCCATATCGCTAATTAAAGAAGTTAAGGAGTCAATTGCTAATATGCATTATTTCATTAATTAGCCACAGTTAAACTGATGTACATATATACTTGAAATCAGTACTCAAAATGTTTGCTAAGCTAAACAGAATTAAAGGCCCAAAAGATAAAGCAATATACTAAAAAAACCCTGCATTTGTTTATTCATATAACACCTTGCATATTTATAAAATATATATGAATAAAATAGATTTATTCATCTAAAAATGTAGATAAATCATTTTAGGTGGTTATTTACTTGAGAATTAAACAAGTCCTCAGAGTTATAATATTACTTTAATAGGAAAACATAGATAAAACTATGGCATTAATCACATCTTCTTTACACCTTTGTTCGATGGGGGGAAAAAGGCATGCATTAAGGAAGTGCTTTCACTATCCTTGCACAATTATTTTGTTAAAATATGTTAATAATCATTAAGCTACCTCTAACAAGCTGAATACAGTTTATGAATAAGATTTGAGTGAGAGAGGAAGGATTACTGAGACAACTTGACTACTGATGTTTGTTTTGCCCTCTAAATAAAAGATATATATACAAACAGAACAACGTTCAAAATATTTATGCGTATGTGTACTCAAAATCTGAAATGAAGTTTTCTCTTAAGAGAAAAAATAGGGCATGTTTTGTTTAATTATTTGCAAGCACTGGTGGTTTGGATATATACATGTACACACACACACACACACACACATAAACCTTATAGAAAACACAATAATTACTATAAATTGACTTGAGACATGATGGAAGAGGAACATGAGTGTATACAAACATTAATTAAGATTTCCAAATGGTAAAACTATTACAATTAAGAAAAAAATCGCTGTAACCTCACAAGCAGAACTCTGCGAGAATAAAGACAGCCACGATTTTTAAACAAAATTTTACTGATATTGTTGGTTTAACAAACCGAAAAAGAAACACAATTAGATGATATAATTGCACTGCTATTGCTTTTTTGGGGGGAATATGTGAAATATTGTTTCATGATCGGATTGAAAATGAACTATTTAAAATATTTCACAAACCATCCAGGAAGAAAAAAACTCTTTTGTGTTTCCTTAGCACTCAGCATACATCTCTATCATCTATCGCACCCTCCCAAACTCATTACTTGTTGTCTTATTTTCCTGTTCTCCATTCCTTGTGCGAGAGAATTCGACCAATGTCCCCTAAATCAAATTGATTGGCTACAAGGCATCTCAAAGTAACATACTCTAAACCTGATTCTTTTCATTCGGACCTGTTCTTAACACAGTTTCCCAATCTCCTTTAATGTTCCCAAGATTAAGGACCTGGTATTCTTTATATCTATATATTTATATTTATTCAATAATATAGGAAATCCTTCCAATCAAATCTCAAATTTGTTGCCATCAACTATCACCCTACTTTGAGACACTATTTTTCATTTACCCCGTAGATTATAAGGGCCTCTTGTACATTTCTCCTGTTGTACATCTTCTCACTTTATTTTTAACCTCAGCTCCCTCCATGGCAACACACGTCATACAAGGTCCTATAAAATTTAGTCCTTTCTTAATTCTCTAACGTTTCCCCCTAGTCTTCAGCTTTTGCTGACTGTAGCCTCCTTGCTGTCTCTGAACACTTCAGAGACTTCACAGCCTTCACCATACTTCCTTCCTCTGAAGTTTCAGCCTGGTTCACTTCCTCAAATTCTTCAAATATTTACTCAAATGCAACCCTCTCATTGAGACCACATTTGACAGCCATACTTAGAATTGGAACTTCTCTCTCCAGCACACTCTATTACCCTTCTTTCCTTTGTTTGTGTTTTTTTTTCCTCAAAGTACTTTATTACTTTGTAACCTACCACATGATTTACTAATTTATTTGGTTTAATCCGGCTTCCTCCAATTGAGAAGCGATCATTTTGGTTTTAACGTTTATTGTGTTGTTCTCTAATAGATCCTCAGATAATTCCTGGAATAGAGGCACTCAGCAAATAGTGATCCAATAAATTATTGCATTTAAATATATCACTTAATAACCTAGATCTTGAACTATTCCTTTCAACCATGTCTCCACATATAACAACTGGGTCATCATATGTCACCTTGAGATGACATTAGTTAGCTTTACCAAATGGATGTACATAGATCCATGAGTCTATCTATGGACTTACCAATGCCAGTGCTTACAATGGTTATGGGCAGCAGACTGTCACGCCTTTTTTCTCATGGGCTTTTCACAATAATGTTATTCTTACTATAAGTACTCTAAATTCATTTTGGAAACTAATTTTGATATTCTTTTTTTAATGTTAATTTGAGAGAGAGAGAGAGAGAGAGAGAGAGAGAGAGAATGAAAGAGGGGCAGCGAGAGAGGGAGTCACAGAAACCAAAGCAGGCTCCAGGATCTGAGCTGTCAGCACAGAGCCCAATGCGGGGCTTGAACTCATGAACAGAGATCATGACCTGAGCGGAAGTCGGATGCTTAACCCACCAAGCCACCCAAACGCCCCATGGTTTTGATATTCGAGTGGGTATACAGTTGACAAAAACAGTGGTCAGAACACCTGGGTGGCTCAGTTGGTTAAGCATCTGACATGGGCTGAGGTCATGATATCACGGCTTCAATGAGTTTGAGCCCTGTGTTGGGTTCTCTGCTGTAAGCGCAGAGCCTCAGAGCCCGCTTGTGATCCTCTGCCCACCCCCCGCCTCTCCCTCTGCCCCTCCCCTGCTCGCTGTCTCTCTCAAAAATGAATAAACATTAAAAAAAATTAAAAACCAGTGGTATAAAAAGACAAAAAGGCTTTTATGCCTGTTTCCAGGTTCAAATATTCTTTCTGAATATTTTAAATTTGGTATGTTAAAAAAATTTCTAAAATTATGAGACAGAAATCTATTATTAATCCACAGTTTTCTTACAACCTCTTCAAAATAGTGTGTATGATAGATGGGATAAGGCACGCACTATTTGTTGCCTTGCTTCACTCCTTTGGAGATAAATAATGTCTTTTGCACAGCATTTCTAACTCATCTAATTCAGTCTGATTTGATACTTCCATTGGGAAGTATAGATCATCTGAATTGATTGCTTTGGGAAGTCTCAACAGATATTTCATATTCAGTGGATTAACATAAATAGCGGGCTGTGGTTTTACATCTTGTTCTAAAGGCCGACTATTATTTGGACCCAATGCTGCCCTTTTTACCAGCAAAATACAAAGCAGGATAATCTGTGAAAACATAGGTGACAGGCCATACTTAAGAAAATTCTGATTTTATAGATCTGGATATGCACATCAATTTCAAAAGCAATCTAAAACTTCTTAGGCCATTTTAATCTATATCCTCAATGAGGATCAAAGAAGTAAGGTAGAAATATAAATTCGGGAATATAATTTTGTATTGTCTGGCTCATTTCTATTTGATTTCCTCTGTCTATCTCATGCTCCCCACCAGAGAAATGTCTGAAAAGTTAAAATTTGTCCATGTTTGTTTAAGTAGACATAAATGGCAATCCTAGGTCATGACCATTTAGCTGGAAAAAAAACCAAGTCATATTGTTGTATGGGATTTCTTAGAATAAAATTATTAGGCAGCCCATGGGGAGTTATTCTCATTTATATTCCTTTATTTAATGAATATTTATGTATTATGTACCATGCGTCAGGCTTTGTATTAGACTTGACTCATGAGCAATAAAGTCAGAGTTCCTAATTTCATGGAGTTTACTTTCTAAGTAGGAATAGAAATACTAATTCACTAGGCAAATAAACCACAAAATAACAAACTGAAAAGGCTTTATAACAGGTTATTATAATAGCCAAAAAAGTATATGGTGTGTGTATGGGTGTGTGTGTGTGCGTGTGTGTGTGTGCGTGTGTGTGTGTGTGTGTGTGTGTGTGTAGGCATGCATTGATAGTATTGGTAGAATGCTGGTGCTGGGATTAGTTCTTATAGAAGTTAAAGAAGCTCTCTCCGAAGTGGTAACAGATGTAGCCTGAATTGATTTGTATTTTTAAATACATTTTACCCACTATTTGGGAATGGATATTTGGGGGTCCAAGAGGAAAAACGTGGAGAGAGTTAAAGGCATCTTCACTGGTTGACTATAAAACATAAATACAGAGGGATAGGCATACATTCTTGACTTCCCACAGTACAGAATTATGACAGGAACAAGAGGAATTTACCACAATACAAACAGTATCTGCCCCAAGAGACAAATACTAGCAAGTGTCAACAGATCCAGAAGGTATTATAAATGCTATACTTTATAATCCATCGAACCCTCACTACGATCTTATTGAGTAGATACTGTTTTCCGCATTTTATAACTAAGAACACATGGCACAGAGTTTAACCACTGAAAATTGTGTATCTAGTAAGTAACACAGCATCAGTTTGAGCCCAGAAACCTCATTCCTGAGCCTAAGCTGTTAATGATGGTAAAGTATCTGTGATTTTGCTATAATTCTATGGGAGGAGACCAGCTAATTACAAGGTGTTTTGATCAAACTTGCCTACACAGTGGACCCAGTAGAATCTTGGAGTCATCTGTAATTATCCTCTCAGGTCCTGGGCCTTTGCTGCGTATTATTAATTCTAAAGTTGAAATGGAGGGGAAAAAGACCCAGTTTGGCCAACTCAAGAGTGAAAGAGAAGAACAAAGTCAGAAGACTGACAATATCTCAAGAATTACTATAAAGCTAAAGTAAGCAAGACAGTATGATATCAGCAAAAGAACACATAGATCAATGGAATGAAATAAAGAGCCCAGAAACAGACCCCCAGAAATACAGACAACTGATCTTTGACAAAGGAGAAAAAGCAATACGATGGAGCAAAGATAGACTTTTCCACAAATAGTTCTGGAACAACTGGACACCCACATGCAAAAAATGAATCTGGACACAGACCTTATGGAGATATCCTTTTAGACACCATGTAAAAGGACTGATCAACTAAAAGAAAATAACAAGCCTGGCTTCAATAAAATTACACTTCTCTGCAAAAGACAGTGTGAAGAAGATGAAAAGATAAGTCACAGATTTGGAGAAAATATCTGCAAAATACATCTCTAACAAAGGACTATTATAACATATACAAAGAGCTTTTAAAACTCAATAAGAAAATGAACGAGTTGATTAAAAAAATGAGTAAAACACCTTAACAGACATCTCATCAAAGAGGATATACAAATGGAAAATAAGCTTGACATTTTATCTTATTAGACAATTCCAAATTAAAATAACAACTACCACTACGCACCTATCAGAATAGTCAAAATCTGGAACTGATGACACCCAATGCTGGCAAGGATGTGGAGCATCAGGAAGTCTCATCCATTGCTGGATTTCTGGTAGGCATGCAAATTGCCACAGTCACTTTGTAAGACAGTTTGACGGTTTTTAGATAACTAAATATATGCTTACCATATGATCTAGCAATTATGCTCCTGGAATTTACCCAAGTGAGTTGAAATTTACATCCACACAAAACCTGAACATGAGTGCTTATAGGAACTTTACTCATAATTGTCAAAACTTGGAAGCAACCAGAGATGTCCTTCAGTAGGTAACTGGATAAAATTTGGTGCATCCAGACAATGAAATATTACTCAGCACTAAAAAGGTAGAAGCTATCAAGTCACGAAAAGATGGAGAAAGCGTAAATGCATATCACTAAGTGAAAGAAGTCAATATGAAAAAAAATATGATTCCAAATATGGCATTTTGGGAAAGGCAAATGTATGGGTACAATAAAAAATCAGTGGTTGACAGAGGTTAACAGGAGGTAGAGATGGAATCCAGAGAGTTTTAGGGCATTAAAGATACTCAATATGATACTACGATGGTAGGTCTATGTCACTATACCTTTGTTCAAGACCATGGAATGTACAACACCAAGAGTGGCCCCTAATCAAACTGTGGATATTTGGGTGATATTTATGTGTCATTGCAGGTTCACTGATCATACAAATGTACCACTTTAGTGCTTGGTGTCAGTAAGAGAAGCTCTACCTGCCTGAGGCCCCTGGGGTACATGGGAAGACTCTGTACTTTCGGCTCAATTTTGCTGTGACCTAAGACTACTCTAAAAAATTAAGTTAATTATTTAAAAAAATCATCCTGGGGCACCTGGGTGGCTCAGTCGGTTAAGCTTCCAACTTTGGCTCAGGTCATGATCTCGCGGTTTGTGAGTTCGAGCCCTGTGTCGGGCTCTGTGCTGACAGCTTGGAGCCTGGAACCTGCTTCAGATTCTGTGTCTCCCTCTCTCTCTGCTCCCCTCTGTTCATGCTCTGTTTCATTCTCTCTCAAAAACAAACATTAAAAAAAATTAAAAAAATCATTCTGAACCAAATTTAACCACCAGTGTGTTGAAACATCACATGGACATATAGCATTTCACTATAAGTGCTCAGATAGAGTATTTTTTTATTGTCCTTAGAACATAAAAAATATTTATAGAAGGCATGCTGGTTTTATCCTCTTTTCCTATTTAGTTAAACCCATTTTTTTTTCTTAACTGAATTGCAAAGCATTTAAGTAGAGTTTCTCTTAAAAAGCAGCTGGCAAAAATTGACATACAGATGTTTGTACCCTCTCATCTTTCACAGCACATGACTTAGTTCGATCACACCTAACTGTGTGACTTTTAGCAACGTTTTGAGACATTGGTAGTTTGTACCCCCTTTGATAACATTGCACGGTTCTTGATAAATAGTGATTTATGGTATATGTTTTTGGAAAAATAAAGTACAGGTTTTCTTTTATTATTATTTCTGGCTTTTAAATAATCTTCCTTCTTTTTCTAAAAAAATTATATAGTTTTCACTAAACAAACAAACCATCTGTGGAAGTTTTTTCTCTAGCAACTAACATTTACTAGAGCAAATTTAAGGTGAATTGTTCTATTTCTCTCCTCTTCAGAACATACACTTTGTGTTGCAATGTTATCTGAAAGTGGAGATTTTTCAGCCTAGTGACAACCAGAACTCTAAATTGAAGTTAACTTCTGACCTCATGTGGTGATATCAATGCAGGTAACTGATAAGACAATCAAATGAACAAAAAACTTCAAAGTGTGCCAGGTTGAATTTTATGCTTATAGCAATTAATATAATTAATTGTTTGGGAATCCATTTTTTCTAAAACAATGTAATTAATGAATCTAAACCTTAGCTTCACTGATGGCAAGGTTTTAATTTATTTAAAACTGGCTTCTAAGGGCGCATGAGTGGCTCAGTCGGTTGAGCGTCCAACTTCAGCTCAGGTCATGGTCTTGCAGTTTGTGAGTTCAAGCCCCGGCATTGGGCTCTGTGCTAACAAACAGCTCAGAGCCTGGAGCCTCCTTCAAATTCTGTATCTCTCTCTCTCTCTCTCTCTCTCTCTCTCTCTTTCCCTCCCCTGCTCATGCTCTGCCTCTCTCTCTCAAAAATAAATACATATTAAATAAAAAACCTGGCTTCTTATTCAAATCCATTAATTACTCAGCAACTTTAGCATAATTTCAAAACACATTTAAAAATTTCACCAACATCCCCCATCTTTACAATGATGAGGTGGGAATAGATATTTCCATGTGTCTATCTGTCTTTACAGGCAAACCCTTTCAGCAATAGATAATGATCTCTGCGTTAAATTCTGGCACAATTCTGGGTTAAATTCAAGTCACATGGTCTTCCTGACCATTCTTGCCAGTTCTGTTGATCCAAAGAGAGCTGGCCATTTGTTTCTTCAGATGAAGTTTACCATGTCATTCTGGTAATACGCATCTTTTTGTACTCAGCAGACACTCACAGTCTGGATTTCTTCTCATTTTTCTTTACCAAAGATTCCAGAAATGACTTTGTGGCATTGCCACCTTGCCTTTTGGGCTTTTAAGGAAGCTTAGTTATAAGTCAAACCTATTGTAATGCCCACCCTTCCCATATGTCTAGAGACTGGGGGAGGGTGGAAAAAAGAATGGTCTCTCTCTTATTTCTAATTCTCTTTTTGCCAAAAATGTTTATTTTCCTCTCATATCTTGGAATTCTTTTCTTCCTCCCTTGTGGCACAAAGATAATAAAAGCATGTCACAGGATGCTGTTTTAGTAACCACGTTTTTTCTTTTTTGTGTAAAATTTTATGACAAGTTGACAAAAATCATTCTTTCTAACAACCATGTTTACAACACTGATTCTCATTAATAGGTCTTACAAAGATGATTAAAAGCAGAAGAAATTTCATTCAGTGGGGAGACTAGATTGCAAGAAGGAATAAGCAAATAAAATGACAAATATAAAGTGTGAATGGTGACTGACTGCAAAAAAAAAAGATTTTTTTTTTGAGTTTCAAAAGTTTTCAAACCAAAACGCCAAATGAATTAATACACAGGAGGGAGGTGCTAAGAATCAATTTGTTAAAAGCTTTGTATTACTTGGAATGAGAAGACAGAGCGATTAACTTAAATACTAAAAACACAAATAGGCATTTAAAAATTTCTACAGTAAATATATTTTTAAATGGGATTATAGTGTTCAAATTTCAGGCAACTTTGAATGACTTGTAGATGCAAAAAATTAAAAAAAAAGAAAGAAAATGGGAAAAACATACATGGAAAGCCAGAAGCATGGGGGAACCACAAATAAGATGGTGGCCAAATAAGAAGACAAATTCGGAGAAAGAAATATAAACACATTTGTGTAAATACAAACAGATAGCTCAAGGAAAAAAGTATAACACAAATTAGAAAATATTACAAACTGAAAATCGGTAACTTGTGGATCAATACATGTCATAAATGTAATTCATTTTGTTAACCAAAGAAAAAAGAAAAGAACACATGATCATCTCAATAGATGCAGAATATACATTTGAAAAAAGTCAACACATACATGACAAAAACAATCTCATTAAAGTAGGAAGAGTTTTTTTTTTCTTATTCTTATAATATATCAATGAAAGTCTACAGTACTCCTAACATTTAATAAAATATTGAGTTACCTTTCCCTGATTCAGAAATGAAGGATGCATCATATTATCACTTCAATTCAACACCGTCCTTGAGATTCTAGCGAGCATATTAAGTTAATAAAGACCAATAAGAGATATTAAAAACCCTAAAATCAATATAATTATCATTCAGGGATAATCTGCTATTTTGTTAAAATTAACTAAAATTACCTGAGCACATGGAGAACTATACCATACCCTGGCTATAGAATCTCATATCATAAACATATCAGTTCTCTTTTTTTTTTAACATTTTTAAAAAATGTTTGTATTTATTTTTGAGACAGAGGGAGGCAGAGCATGAGCTGGGGAGGGGCAGGGAGAGAGGGAGACACAGAATCTGAGACTGGGGGCTTGAACTCACAGGGTGTGAGATCATGACCTGAGCTGAAGTCGGACGCTTAACCGACTGAGCCACCCAGGCGCCCCAACATATCAGTTCTCTTAACACTCATCAAGAGGTTCTAAAAATCTAATGAAAATAGCACAGGTTTATGAGAATTCTTAAAAGCTGATTCTCAATATCTATGGCAACACAATGGCCTGGAGTAATCAAGATATTTAAAAAGACCATGAACAAGATGAAGTAAGCATGTAGTTTACCAGATATCAAACATTATCATAAAGCTATATTAAATAAGACAATATTTTATGTGTGTAGGGATGAATGAATTAATGAATGCATCAAAAGCAGACCAATATAATTAAAGTCCTGATTTATAACAAAGCAGAAGATCAGAACTTGCGATGTTTCACCACACTTAAATTAGGTATATCTGGCTTTATAAAATAGAAGACATTTCACTACCAATTAATAATAAGAGATAAAGAACTCCTAAACCACTGAAGAAAAAAAACTCAAGCTTCTTAATGTGAAAATGGGCAGATATTTTGAAAGGGATACCTAGAAGAAGAAACCTATATGTCCTATAAGCCTGAAACTACTTGACATTACTTATCAAGGAACTGCAAAGTAAACCCCATTAGATATACACCTTGGCAAACATTTTAGAAATTTAATAACTTTAAGTATCAGTGACAATGTGGAAAAATTGAATACCTGCTGTAGAAAGTGATGAATTTTCATAAATTCACTTGGGGAACCACTCCTTCATTTCTAGTAATTTTAAAATTAAGTACTTTATAACTTAGTAATTCCATAGGTAAATTTATTTTAGAGACTGACTTCTACACATGCACCAGAAAAAAAATATAGACAAAGTAGTAACCAAAACACCCATCAGTAGCAGTATAGCAAACAGATTGCAATGCAGTCATATATAGGATATCATATAGAATGAATTATTGCTTCGTGGGACAATATTGAAAAATCTCAGGAACATACTATTAATTAAAAAGAAAGTCTCAGAGTGCTTGTATACTCTATCAAAATTTCAAAAGCATGCAGATTTAAATATTCTCTTGTGAAGGATATAAATATATGTGGCAAAATCATAGAGAGGAAGAATACAATGGCCAACACAGAAGAATGGTTTGCGTTGAGAAGGCAGAGAATGGAATGGAATCTAGTACAGTATACAGGCTCTCCATATATGATTAAAATATATTTTTCCTTTAGCTAGGTCATAAATACACTACTCTATTTTGCATCATTTTCATCCTAGTATCTGAATTAATATTAACATACAAATGCATATCAATACAATATGAAGCATTGGATATATAATTATTAGTATTCAATATTTAATAAAAATATTATTAAAAAATTAGCTTTTTGGGGTACCTGGGTGGTTCTGTTGGTTCATCAACTGACTGTAGATTTCAGCTTAGGTCATGATCTCACAGTTTATGAGTCTGAGCCCCACAATGGGCTCTGTGCTAACAGCGAGGAGCCTGCTTGGGGTTCTCTCTCTCTCTCCCTCTCTCTCTGCCTCTACCCAGCTCTCTCTCTGTCATTCTCTCTCAAAATAAATAAATAAACATTTAAAAAAATAAAATACAAAATAAAACAATAAAAACAATGAGATCTTTTAAATTAGTCAAAAAATTTGGCAGTGATAATCCAGCTTAAAAAAAAATAGCCTGATTAAATTTAATGGCAAGATGCAATATTTCATTTTGGTTAGATTGGTTAAAGTGAATAATCTCTGAGAGGAAATAAAAAAGGATGATGAACGATTGATACAGTGTGTCAGACAATTATGCTCTAACATCAAGTCTGGGAACTGTAACTTTGATTCTATTGGTGGTTAGATTCATTGTATATTTTGCTTTTTTAAAAATGTATTTATTTACTTTGAGAGAGAGAGACAGAGAGAGCACATAGGGGAGGGACACAGAGGGAGAGAATCACAAGCAGGCACCACACTGTCAGTGCAGAACCTGATGTGGGGCTTGAACTCACCAACATGAGATCATGACCTGAGCCAAAATCAGGAGTTGGTGGCTCAACCGACTAAGCCACCCAGGCACCTGATTGTATATTTTTCAACTACAGGGCTAATATGACACTAATGTACAATTGCTGTTCAAAGTATCAACAGTTACCCTTAGTCTTTTCAATGTTAATAAAAATTTGTAATAGCAAAATTGCCTAGCAGTATAAAGAGAGCTTTGTGGAATAAAGTGGAGATCAATTTCAGAAATTCTTGGATTCACTTCTCAGCAATTCCTGTAAGTCTTGCAAAATTGAATTCCCCTCCCCCATAGTTTCACAATTTCCACTGTGATTAATGCTTGTTTTAGCAAGGTCAGATGGGTAAAATGTATTGATGATGTTCAGTTACAATGTCAAGTTCCCTTGGACTACAGTTCCTGCTTGTGCTTTCTTACCAAGAGAAAATGGAGACCAGTTCCCAGAGAGCAGTGGATCATGCCCTCCCAAGGGGTACTCTCAAAGGGACTCACATGTACACAGTAAAGACTACAGTGCCTTGCCCTTAGCAAGTAGTTATTGATTATTAAGTTATATATGTTATATTATTTTCTGAACTTTCAGGGATGAAACACACTATCAGCAATTAATAATCATTATTGACTCTATAATGAGCAGAAAACTGCAGTCATAATAAATTATCCATCTCCAGCCTCCGGAATTTGTGATCTAAGATATAAATTATTCCAAGGACAATTTCAATGATGAGTACACTATTAGAGAAATATGTAATTTAAGTGACAGATATAATTGTTTGCCCAGTTTAGAGTTCTTTTTCTGAGGTTCCTCACCTAAACTACGGGAATGATATTCCCCAATCCAAAAGAGAAATAAATTGTTGACTCCTATATCCTTGAAGAATGAAAATGCCAGTAAAATGCTTCAGATACAAACAATAGGATAGAAAAGGAAATGCCAGCCTGCTTAAATAGTAAGTATAACAGAAGAATTCTTTAAAGAACCCTTCAGGAACACTAAAGTACAAATATCCATCTTTCAGTTCTTTAGTATTCCGGTCTTGACCAAGGACAAATAAAGACCAGAGCATATTACCACTTGCTTTGTTAAAAGCTGAATTCCTCCCTTTTCTTTTGCTTGCCATAGTGCAGTAAGTGTCCTGAATGATAAACAAGTTTTCTTTTTTCTTTCTTTTTTTTTACATGTGATCTGAATATATTTTAAGAGAAATAAAAAAGTGTACTCTTTGAAAAAAATTCTGGTGATCAACATATTGCAGAAGTGTTGTTTGTGATACTATCTTGTTAGACATTGCAGGCATTAGAAATTAATTTTTTAAGCTTTTGCTCTCATTTAATTAATCAGAGAAAAAAAATTCCTGTTTAATATTTAAACAAACTGTTTAAACATTAAACACCAAGTCTGTTTTTTTTTTATTATTTTCAAATATATAACTGATACAAAGGTTGTGCGGGGATTAGTTTCAATTCTTCCATTTAATGTCCACGTTGCCCATGCAACAAGATGTAAAAATAATTTGTCAGCATATGCCCCTGCTAATCAGTGCAGGTAAAATCAGTTGTAAATAACTCTTCATTTGTGTATATTTTGTAATAATATTGTCTCAAAACAAATATAAGTCATTCAATCAACCACACACACACACACACACACACACACACACACACAATAATAATAGCAGCAACAGAATCGGTGACAATAACTTTGGGAATTTCCCAAACAAGGGAATGTATTGCCAAATCTTCTGGCTGCCTTCTGGTCTAGGAACCAACAGTATATTCATATTTTTATTATATTAATCAGAAGTATCAGCTTCTGGTTTTGGAAGCTACATTACTCACAACAGATCTGGCCACACCATGGCTCAGCAGCACACTGGAATCCGAGCAGCCAGAAATTCTCCTTTCTCAAGAGCTCTTGAATAGAAATCATATCGTTTTAGGTTTTAATTTTCTCCTTTTCAGAAATAGGACATTTTGCGCGTATTAGATTTCCTAAATAACAGTAAGTTTAAAATGTTCATGGGGCTGCATTCTATTTGTATTAATGTAGCTCCGTGTGAAAGCGGGGAGAATATTTAAAAATCATTTTGATCTCACCAAATGATAGCAGAGAGAAAATTTTCAGGCCAGTAGTAGAAAGAAACGGTTAAAATGATGTCTTTATGATATACAGTATATGTTAAGTGTCTCTGATATGTCAGTTTACAACCATTTGGATAATTCAGCACTGTCTGCATGTTTTTGTTGTTGTTGTTGTGATTTTTAAGTTTATTTATTATTTTGAGAGAGCGTGAGCACAAGCAGGGGAGGGGAAGAGAGAAGGAGAGAGAGAATCCCAAGCAGGCTTTGCACCATCAGCACAAAGCCTGACGTGGGGCTCGAACTCACAAACCATGAGATCATGACCTGAGCCGAGATCAAGAGTTGGACACTTAACTGACTTCATCACCCTGTGACAAGTGCCCTGTCTGCATGTGTTTTAGAGCAAGCACATATTTTAGGAGTAAGAATTTTTATCATAACCCCCACAAAATGCTATTTGCTTAGTATTCAGTATCGGAAACAGTCAATATCATAAAACTATAGACAAAAATTTTACACTTAGAGAAAAGAAAAATTAGGAAGGAATGAGAATCTGCATCTTCTCCTGTATTTAACTGATAAACTCTGATTAGAGACAATATATATTTTGTCAACTTGACTTTTCACATGCTTGACAAATGCTTTGGAGTCTCTCAAAAAATAAAGCTCTGGAACTCTAGCAACCCATGTGATTTGTGCTTCAAACTTATGTAATTTAGATGAGGACATAGCTAAATCTTAAAATTACCTTAGTATTTTAAATGCTTTTAACTTACCTAAATCAAATGCATACTTAAAATCTAAGCATTGAAAAATAAACAAAAAATATTTAAGATTTAACAATTTTTTTCTCTATACAGGATATTTTTTGAATCAATTTACAACTTCTCAAGGCCATTTATCTATCATTAAAATAAAATCCTTCCTTTGATCGGTGATTCTTACCCAAAGACCATTGTAATTAATCACATAAATGCAATGAGTGGCTTACTTTAAATTCTAGAACACAATTTATGTTCTAGAGGATGTATTTGTGTGTGCGTGTGTGCCAATACCAAAGTGTTTTGACTAGAGTTATAAATATTGTGCTACCATGGAGAGCAGAGATCAGCAAACTTGTTTTGTAAAGTGCTGTACCCTAAGCCCCTTGGACATCTTTGAGCCATAACATCTTTATTGCCACTGCTCAACTCTGCCATTTCATTATAAAGCGGCCATAGATAGTCTCAGAAGTGTTAATTCCAGGGAGGCAATTGTTAGTGATTATCAGTAAATTATTACTAATATATTAGCAAGTATATTGGCAAATATATAATATATAGCATATATACATTAATAGAATATGATAGAACAAATAAATTTATCAGAAAATGGGGAGAAATATATGAATAGGAGCTCCACAATAATAAAAACCACGGAATATAATAGCCATGGAATATTCAACTTTACTAATGATTAGAAAAACACAAATGAAAGTAACCCTGAAGTAGTTCTTTTCCAACCTCACCCCCCAGCTTGTATAATATTGGAGAAAAAAAGAATAGTATCATATACTTATTGTGTTATATGAATTTGGAACAACATATTTTGATGGCATTGCCAAAATAATGCAATTCTACTGAAGAGTCGCATCCTATGAAAATAGTTACTCATATACCGAAATACAGACATAGATAGGCAACATCACAGATACACAGCAAGACAACAGAAAAAAACAAAACCTATAGTATTTTTATGTATTAGTTTCCTAAAGCTGCCATTGCAAAGTACCATGCACTGCATGGTTTAAAGCAACAGAAATCCATAAGCTCACAGTTTTGAAGTCTACAAATCCCAAATTAAGGCACCAGCTGGGCTATGCTCCTTATAAAGCCTATAAAGGAATATCTTCCCTTTCCTCATCCCAGCTTCTCATGATAGCTGTTGTCCCCTGGATTTCTTGACTTGCAACACTTTAATCTCTGCCTCTGCTGTCACGTGCTGTTTTTGCGATGTGTTTCTATTCACATTATCTTTCTTCTTCTTGTAAGGACACTGATCATACCGGAATAAGAGGCCATCCTACCCCATCCATCTTAATTAATTGCATCTGCAATGACCCTATTCAAATAAATTCATATTCTGAGGTAGTGGGGTTAGCACTTCTTAATCTTTTGGGGGAACACAACTCAACTCTCATAATACCGTTATTTGTATATATCTGATATATGTAAAAATGGAGTACTGCACAACAAATAAAGTATGAGGCGAAGCCAATATATGCTAAAATGGAATGATGTTACTAATGCATTCTTTTTTTTAAATTTTTTAAAAGTTTATTTTGAGAGAGACCAAGACAGTGCAAGTGGGGGAAGGGCACAGAGAGAGAGGGAGACAGAGAGTCCCAAGCAGGCTCTGCACCATCAGCTTGGAGCCTGATGTGGGGCTTGAACTCGCAAAACTGTGAGATCATGACCTGAGCTGAAACCAAGAGTTGGATGCTTAACTGACTGAGCCATCCGGGCACCCCTAATATATTCTTAATTTAGAAAGAAGTCATAGATCATTATGTATAATATAATCCCTTTACTTTGAAAATAAGCAGATTCATATATACTTTTTTTAAGTTTTCATTTATTTATGTTTGAGAGAGCGAGAGAGCAAGACAGTATGTGTGTGAGTGGTGGAAGGATAGAGAGACAGGAGAGAGAGAATCCCAGGGAGACTCACACGCCAATAGTGTGAGATCATACAAACTGTGAGACCCTAACCCTAACCTGAACCCCTGCATATACTTTTATTTATGGATTTTATCTAATTTATGGATTTTATCTAATTATACATTTTATGTATATAATGTTTATATATAATATATGTAATAAATATATAAATACATAAATATAATAAATATATATTATATTATATATAAATATATATATATTAAAATATATATATATTTATATATATAAAATGTTGGGCACCTAGGTGGCTCAGTCATTTAAGCATCAGATTCTTGATTTCAGTTTAGACCATGATCTCATGGTCATGAGATTAACCCTATGTGGGGCTCCAAGCTGGGTGTGGAACTCTGCTTAAGATTTTCTCTTCCTCTCCCTCTGACCCTCCCCCACTTGCATATGCACACTCTCTCTCAAAAAAAAAATATATATATATATACACACACACACACATCATGTCTATATAAACCTATATGTATATGTGAAGAAGATGTAATTTTTAAAATGCTGAAAAATTATGCAACATGTATATTCAGTGTTTCATTATTTGGGAATTCAGTGTTTCATTATTTCGGGTGAAAGAGAACTTGTATTTTCAACTCTTCATAGATCTGTGTTATTCAGTTAAAATAAACAACAAGTAGGATTGATGTTTTGATAATTCCAAACCAGCAGCAATGCAAAAAGTAAATGTAATGCCTATTATCAAAACAAGATGATGTGTAGTTTAATTTCTTCCTCTCCTTCCAAAATAAAAAGGGGGGGGGAATGAAAACAAATGGCAATAAACATACTGACTTCACTAGTAGCCAAAGGTATATTCCATTTATGCTTATCTAATTAAGAAACACTGATGCATTTGTATAGAAAGAGTAGGAAGAAGAACTAGAATATTTTTAATATTTCAAGAGGATAGATTGTAAAAAAAAGTTTAAGATTCCTGGTAGTCATCAAAAGCCAACCAACTATTGATATCCTTCTACCTGTAATCTAATCCTTTGATTAGGAAACTGACTTAAGGAAAAACGCAATGGTATATGTAAAAATTGCATTGTCAATTCATAGCAACAAATAATTATATGAATATGTAACGTAGTGAACATAGTTAATGATGGTTGAAATGTTATATTATCATTAAAATATTTTTCTAAATATATAATGATATAAGGAAATTTATATGAGATATTATTAAATGAAAAGAATGATTTGGGAAAGTTTTATATTCAGCAACATATGCAGTACAAACATAGCACATTCAAACAAGCTATCCATATCAGAAAAAAATTCAAGAACACACATAAAATATTAGCAATAATTACTGAGGAGATGGAAAATTGCTATTTTATGGTTGTTCTTTGGGCAAACTGCCCTTCTATTGCTCATTTTTTAAACTATGAAATATTCATTACTTAATATAAAAAAATAAACATTACTTTTAACGAAAAGCAAACTTGGAATATTTTATCAATGGCTACCCCATACAGATTTTCGCCAGCATGAAAGCAGTAATGTCTTTCTTTACTACCATTTTCACCACTTATAAAAATAAATCAAAGCCCTTTACATTGTTTGATGAAATGAGGATCTTTTGATTTTTTGAGTCTATAATCTGGAAGACAGTGCTGTTCTTGTAAAAATAGACACTGCTCTAAGGGAAGGGCAGACAAAAGCAAAGCCAGGTCATTTTTTTAATATGCATCATGTTTCTGTCCTCAATTCATTTTCTCATTAGCGAATAAATACCTCTCTTTTCACATATTCTGCCAGATAACCTTTTAAGATTCATTAGCTTTTTTATTTGGGTGATGAAGTTTCTCTGTTGAATCACAAACTGCTTACTTATAGATACTTTGCTTTCTACTAAAATTAAGAATTTTAAGAAATATTTAAGTATTATTAAAACTCTAGTTCTGTCCTCTGCATATTTGTGCCTTTGGCAGTCTCTGTTGAGAATGAACTTTTTTGGCCTTATTTAATTCTTTCTGGCCTTTCTTAATTTCTTTAATTTTACATTTTACATTTCCTAAATTTTATTTAGATATAAAGTGCTTTCCAGTTCTATTTTTGGACTTAAATATCTTCCCTAAGTAATTGAGCAAATTTCCATTCTGTTCTGAAACTCATTTATATAAGCACATTGATTAAATATGTTGATAATAGATTTTAACCCATTTCTTAGTTATGAATGAAAATACTTGTATAGAAGAGTTCTACATAGTTCAAAAATTTTTTATTAGTTTTACTATTGTTCTAATGTGATGGGAAATATAGACAGATGTGTAGAGATAAGATATATTTAAAAGTTTCCTTCTATTATTTCTTTTTTTTATCCACTTGTATCGAAGATCCAAGAATCCTTTATCAAGATTTATTTACTTGCAACTCTAGGGCCTTTTAAGAGGATAGACACTTGGAGTTACAGTGCTCATACTTTATCAGGCAGTGTATTTTCCTATGTGAGATTAAGAGTTTTGTCTAGACCAGGTTCAAGTGACTAAAGACGGCGAGTACAAGCAATTCCCCAGGGAAATTATTTCGGGGAACTAGCAGCTCTCACTAGCAGGAGCCACGCTGCAAATACTGATTCTGATATTAATCTGTAGAAGAATTTATCTTGGACAAGTGAGAAAAGATCTGTGGCTCAAGTCATGTGAAAGCTGTCTAGAAAAAAAAAGAAAGGAAGGAAGGAAGGAAGGAAGGAAGGAAGGAAGGAAGGAAGGAAGGAAGGAAGGAAGGAAGGAAGAAAGAAAGAAAGAAAGAAAGAAAGAAAGAAAGAAAGAAAGAAAGAAAGAAAGAAAGAAAAAAACTTTTAATCTATTTTAGGGGCTAATCTGAAAGTTCCCAAGGGACAAACAAAATATCTTCAGAGGCTTTTCTGTCACTGGTGTCCATAAGTTTTGCAGCAGAATTACTACTTACGCTAGAGTTAGACTTACTTTTTACCTGTTTTATCTTTGCAAACGTCTTTTGATTTTTCTGTAATCCTTTCTTTGAATACCTTGAGTAGTTTTCCTAGAACATTTTTACCTATAAAGAGAGTGTGATAAATGTTTTGTTTGAGACAAATTATGCTCAAAGACTGAGTCTGTCTTTGCCAATAATTCATTTCATACAGGTTCACTGTAAGAATTGTAATTTATAACAACAATATTTCATAAGCCAATAGCATACTGGATAATGTCTCTTAAGGAGCCAATAAAGAAATAGCATACTTCAAACCAATGATAAAGTAATTATATAATTCTAGGCAAAAGGTAGAGAAAGAAGTCAGTTCACATTTACTTGAGGTGTACCTTTCTATGAGTTGGTTTTTGGTGGACTTGGTCCCTTCAGTTAAAAGTTGGGTTATCAGCTGGGAGCTTAGGTCCCTCAGTGGTGGAGCAGATCACTGGCAGGTGACAGCACTGGTATTGGCAGACAAGGTGGGATGCACTGAAGGTTTTTATTCCATGAACCATTACATGACTTGCAACACTGCCTACGCGGAGCAGCCTGGTCAAGGCAGAAACAGATGTTCCTTCTCTTCTTAGACTGCCATGCAGTTTAACTACCCCTGTCAACCAAGAGTATCCTGACCACAGTGGGAGCAAGTATCTCAAAATCTTTAGAGAGATATTTAGATCCAATAAGAGCAGCCCTGCCTGGACTGAACACTTTTGGGTTGCTGGTAAAAGCTTTTGGATTCTATACTTTAGAAGTCTACCACTGCCATTACGACGATGCCAATGACACAATGGACTTCTCTATTCCAGGTGCCACAGTTCAGTAAGAAAGTCCTTGTATCCGATATCAAGACAATTAGATCAAAACGAGTTTAACCCGCAAACAACTTTGTCCAAAACAAGCTTTCAAAACATGGATTTTAAATCACAACAAGTCAGTACACGGCAGTAAAAATATCTTCAAAAACTAAATGTTTTGGTTGTGTGTTCTTAAGAGGCCAGGACAATCACGGCTGCCGATAATTTGTTTTGTTTTTCTGTCCTCACTGCAGATTTGTCTTGCTATCTCTCTGCGATGGGTGGAAATGGATTTTCCTCAGTGTGGCACTTGAATATTTCACTAGGCTGATTGTTTGAGCCTGAAAGTGTGAAGTAACAGCCATGCAGGAGAAAGCTGTTTTTAGGGCACTAGGAGACACATTGTCAAGAGCATCCGCAGAAGCAGACTGCATTGCAGCTGTTCGCCTACATTATACAGGAGGATACCCATATTTTAACTCTTGGCTGTCACAAGCAATTAACAAGGAATGAAGAAAATAACTTCAAATATTCATAAATAACTAGGAACTTTCACACACTTTGAAATAGGCAATTATATACTTCAAGTTTTCCTATCAAAATATTCAAAACTTTATCCCATTTCAAGCAACGTTATTTAGACAATTTCTTTTTCTTTTTCCTGGTGTATTTCGATGCCTCTGTAATATACTAGTGATTATTTTCTTAGGAAATAGATGTTTGCATGATTACAATACTTGGTATACCACGATATTTGGAGTATGTATTCCTCCAGAGATAAGAAACAGAAATAGGAAAGTGGATGAATAAAAAAGGTATTCAACCCTGCAGAATATAGTACTTATTAGCTTTTATATTAGTCATCAAATATAACCAATACTGTTAGTGCGAAGTTCTTACAAGAGTCAAGAGTTGATATTTGTAGGAAGCTGTGAAAGCTGTAAAATTAGTGTTTGTTGAAAATGATAAAATAGCATTTCTGCCAATGCATTGAAACTTCAACCTGTGTGTTTAGCTAAGCAAGCCATAAGACTTTCCAAGAATACAAAGGATCAGGTGATATTCACATGTACTGAAAGAGAGAAGATGTCAACAGGATACTTTGCGGCAACTCATAAGTATCTAAAATGTTTAGAAAAATTTCCTAAAGAACTAAATGTTTTGTAACAATCCATTTCAATTATCATTTTTATTTTCAATTTTATTACTTATTTTTATTTTGGTTTAATGGCTTATAGTACCTACAAGTGAGTATTATATAGTTCTTGATATTCTAAAGATGTAAATACAACCATAGATTTTCATCCTAGCCTTAAAAATCACAAAGAGGAAAATAATTTAATCTCTCATTTTCATAAAAACTTTATTTTGCATGTCATTTTTTATAGACAAAACAAAATATTTTAAAACACAGAATCTCCCTTCTCCAGGTCTTTCCAGAGATCACAAACACAAGTCAAAACTTGACCATTAGAAAATGGTCATTTTCTAATAAAAGGAAAATTGATTTACAAAATTTTTATTCAAGTTTAACATATTCAAGCTGCTTTAGACTAGTATGGTAATATGAATTTACATAAATTTTACAGCAAAAGAAGAAATTAGAAAAAGTAAAAACCTAAATTTTAATAGTGGAATAAATGTAGGTAGATTCAGAAGAATATTTTCCATGTATAAAATAGCCTATGAATAAATATGGTATATTAAAGAAGAAATATTAGATGTTCCGTCAATCTCAGATAAAGTAGGAAAATAACTTTTAAGGAATCAATGAGAGCCCAGCCATGGAGGAGTCTTTCACTCGAGATAGGGGCCTGAAGTTTTAGAATAATTAACTGAATGGTTAATGTGTATAATAAATAATGGGTAGGATATTCTTTAGACATGTATTTCAATTTCCTATACCTATATGATGATAGTTAAGAAGGTTGTTAAGAAGTTAACAAAATTATTAATAATCTTAACATTTATAACCTGTGTAAGTACTCAATTTGGGATTTTTATTGCATCTTTATTAATTATTCTTAATAGCCAAAAAAAGTAGCATTTCACTTTAAAAATTGATAAAAATTCAATTTCGGAAAAACAATTGTGAAATTTCATTTTTCTGAAAGGATGGAATTTAAGAGAGATATATATATATTTATATATATATATAATATATGTATATATAATATATATATATATATATAATATATATATTTCTGAAACCTCTATTTTATTTTCAAGAAGAAAATGTTTACTATACTCCCAAGCGTAGATACAGGAGACATGGCATGCCATGCGAGGCCACTGGAAACACACCAGGGTAGCCAGCAGGCGGAATGTGGGGAGGCTTAGAGGAGCCTTTCCTGGGTTTCCTTTGGAGCATGAGTAAACAGTTTAGTAGTGGCTAGTTTGAATAATTCCTTCAGCAGGCTGTGGGCTATAGAAATGGTCTCTAGCTGCCTGGCCCTGAGATGATTAAAGCAGGAGGATATTGCCCCCTGGTGCTAGGGCCAGAAAGAGAAAGTGTGGCTCTGGATTCTTAGTGTTGTATCATACTCCCAGCTGGGCCCTTTGGGATGTCTAAGAATTGGCTAGCCTAGGGAGAGGCAGTGTCTTCCAGCCTAGAAGAAACATCATAATACACCAAAAGACAGACAGACAGACAGACACACACACACACACACACACACACACACATTCCAACTGGTCTTCTGATATTTTGACATCATATTAAGGAAAGTTTGCAGTGATGATAGTGGAGATATTTAGAAAGTAAGGGCATACACTGCCCTAAAGAGCATGGAAAACGTTTGAGAGTAGGAAGGAGGAACACAAGTTCAAGAAGTGTTTGCAGTCTGGCTCGTAACTAAGTTTCCCATTTACATGGCATTAGGCAACAAAAGTGGATTTGAAATCTTAGGGTTTTTTTTTTTAAAGATTTTTTTAAATCTTTATTTATTTTTGAGAGAGACAGAGACAGCAAGAGCGGGCGAGGGGGAGAGAGAGAGGGAGACACAGAATCTGAGCTGTCAGCACAGAGCCCGACGCAGGGCTCAAACTCACGGACTGTGAGATCATAACCCGAGACAAAGTCAGGCACTTAACAGACAGAGCCACCCAGGCACCCCAGAATTTTATGGGTTTCTAAGAATATCTTGGTAGAATTGTAAGATGTGTTAGATCTTTGTTTCTAAATTAGTATTACACTGATGAAAATGTTTAACACACTGGTCACAACTGATTTTTCTCTGGATTCATGTTACAGGTGTTTACATGCATGTCCTTGTTTGACTTTTGTGCTTTTCTACATATATTTTTTGTGGCCCATCTATTATTTTTTAAAATTATCTGTTCCTTATAACTAAAGCTGGGGTTATTTTTAGAGAGTTTCTGCCATAAGAAGATATATTTGCCAACTCTATCCTTTTATAAAAGCCTTTATCCTTCTGCCTGGACTAAGTGTGATGTCCTCTACACTAACACAGAAGTTTAATGCTAATGTGAGCCAGTAATCAATAAATATTGGATTCTACCGTATTTTTTTTTTGGCAAACTATGGGATATGTTCCTAGACATTTCTCTGTTAAAGTTTCTTAGTATTTAAAATTGTTTCTGAATTTCAAGGATGGTGCTGTCGTGCCTACTAAGTTTTAAATCCTCTGTAAAGGAACAGTTATATTATGTCCTACTGGGAAGTATTATTAAAGTCAGAATGTTTTCATGCAAACTCTTTTAAGTAATGTGATTCCTTATTTCAGAAAATATAGTCATGCACTCTAAGGGCAATAGAAGTCCAGTCATGAATTACTATGACACACGGATATGGAAACATCTCTCTTGATGGAGAGTTGGAAAAAGACACGCAGTTAC
Organism: Acinonyx jubatus; assembly: GCF_027475565.1. NCBI lineage: Eukaryota > Metazoa > Chordata > Mammalia > Carnivora > Felidae > Acinonyx > Acinonyx jubatus. Next base: position 32,865,231 of record NC_069380.1, on the reverse strand, counting down.
ACTTCCTCAGCATCCTAACACAAAAATCCCGAAAAGAATTAAATTAATGTCATAGTTTAAAATATAACATCTAGGGGCGCCTGGGTGGCTCAGTCGGTTAAGAGTCCGACTTCGGCTCAGGTCACGATCTCACAGTCCGTGAGTTCGAGCCCCGCGTCAGGCTCTGGGCTGATGGCTGGGAGCCTGGAGCCTGTTTCCGATTCTGTGTCTCCCTCTCTCTCTGACCCTCCCCCGTTCATGCTCTGTCTCTCTCTGTCTCAAAAATAAATAAACGTTAAAAATAAAAATAAAAAATAAAAATAAAATAAAATATAACATCTAATATAGACTATTTCAGGAAAATTTCAATAAAAGGGAGATGAAGAAGATTTAGAAATCGATTCTTTTTCTTATGGAACTCATTCTTTCTCTCTCATGATATCTCTGCCTTATTTTGGGTGTGTGCCCGATTTTCTGTCTCTACTTTTTATATTTTACGTAAATTTTCTCCATACTTTATCTTCTTTTAACTTGTAATTTCTACTTTCTTATAATTTAAAGTTTCCAAGAGACCTCATAAGTACAACTCTACACCAATCTCTTCTGACCCACACTACTTTAATGACTCTTGTCCTTATAGCCTATCCATTTCTGCTTCTGATATGAACAGTTTCCTTACCTCAGTAGTTCCTTTGTATTACACTTAAGAAAAATGGAGTGAGGATCCAATTAATTGTTTCCCCTCAAGATATTGTTCAATGTATAGCATGTTGTCCATGGCTTAGGTATCCCATACTAATTATTTTTGGGATTGAGGAAGACATTGCATAATATAAAACATAACAACCTGCAGTGTTGAAGAAATAATCTTTACCTTCAAGAGGTTTGTCATAATACTTGGTACTGTAATTAATGTGTTTTTCAATTCATATTTATTTATTTTTAATTTTTTTAAGGATTATTCATTTTTCAGAGACAGAGAGACAGAGTGAGCAGGTGAGGGGCAGAGAGAGAGGGAGACACAGAATCTGAAACAGGCTCCAGGCTCTGAGCTGTCAGCACAGAGCCCGATGTGGGGCTCGAACCCACAGACTGCAAGACCATGACCTGAGCCAAAGTCAGATGAGCCAACCGAGCCAACCAGGTGCCCCAATTCACATTTACTTCTAAGTGGAATAATAAAGCAGAAATGGTCACAAATCAAACTTACGGCAAGAGACAAAACCACATGAACTCTCCACAAACATTTACAAGGTAGCCTATATGTTATATATATAGGCAATGCAAGTCATTTTTATCTGTGTATTGGAATGGCTGAAGGACTAACGGGTGTTGTGTAGAAAAATCAAGTAGTAAATCAAATATAAACACAGTTACCAAAACTCTTCATTATCTTTTGCCTTTTGGGACCTGATAAATATTCCTGAAAGATGGCTAACTCTTTTCCTCAGGTACTCTGTTCATTCTTCAGACCTTAGCTTATATTTGGCCTCATTTAGGAAGTTTTCCTGAAACTTTTAAGATTATGTTAGCCAAAAGTCATGTGGAATGTCATTTCATAAGTCTGAAGCCTAGACTCAAGTTACTGAAGTCCGGACACTTGGGAATTCTTCCTATCAAAGATAACATCCACAACAAAGAAGCAAGAATGACAATTGTTTATCTTCTTTTTCAAAAGAAATAAAAAAGCATCCATGTGTCTACAGTGACATCCTAGGGAAAAATTAACAAAAACAGGAAGACAAATGTCTCACTTTTCTTAAAATGTTTACTATGTAGCATATGTATGAGAGAATAAACTGTTCTTATTCTCAAAAAGGTACCTGTCAATCATTTACATTGAAAACATGAAAATATTCATAATTAAATTTGTATTAATATATTTTTAAGACGCTAATATGATCATGATAAAAGGAATTATTTGTGGGGAGAGTTTTAAGTCTCTGATTCACTGGCATGGTTCCCAACAATGAAAGTAATCAACCCTTTATGTAATATATAACATGAATTTTTTTCTTAAAATATGAAAAGTTCAAAATTATAAAATAGGGATACTAAAGCTTGAGAACTGCTGTTTTATTTTTTTATGCTAAATGGGTATAACTGGATCTTTTTGTAAGTATAGCATCTAGAATAAACAAATACTCAAATTATTCTAGAGAGCAACTAGACAGGAACAATTAAACTACTGATGACAGTTTAACTTTTCATCTATAATATGGGTGAAAAAATGTATCAGGGGAATAAATACACTTCCTGAAACAGAACAGCTTCATTTCAATAACACCAGCAATGATTCATTCAAGTATGAGGCAAGAGGTATGTTCAATATCAGCATTCCACAAGAATGCCACAGTAAGTAGGGATTGGGCAGGAAGAGGAAAACTGGGGAAGACAGATTACTATTTTGAAGAAAATGTGGGAAATGCTATGAAGAGTTGAGGGAAGTGAGAAATGAAATATTCCTGGAAATGGAGGAACTATAAAGAAAGATTGACATTTCAAGAAACATTTGAATTTTGACATATCTCCTCTAACTCTGATGGAATTCTTCCACAATGAGGAACTACAAAAACTGGAAAGGGACTGCAGATACACTAAGACTGCTATGACTTTATGGACAAAGATCTTGGAGAAAAATCTGTTGAATTCAGCCCTACTTTTACCATTGCTTTTTTCCCCTCTTCCTCCCAATGAAGGCATTTACCCATTCACAGTGTAGGGCATGGAGGTCTGACCAGAAAACACCAACCTAAAAATTGTAGCCAGCTACTTTAACAAGGCTGGCAAAATGCTTACATCAAGGCTACTGAGTCAGTCAAAATTTAAGAGGTTAAATCCTGAGAAAGAGACCTCAGAAATATGCATCAGACATTATGTATGCAATTGGTTTTCAAAATTTTTGCTGAGACCTAAGCTGTCACGTATCAAGTTAGAGGCAGAAACACAATATCAAAAGCAATTGCTATGGTACTAAAAAACTAAGATAAAATTTTGGAAGTCCCACAGTCAGGGAAGTCAAAACAGATAAGGGCATGCCAGGGAGTGAGGCTCTAGTAAAACTACACACTTTCCAATGTTACTGCTAAAGTTCCGTGTCCAAAGAATTAAGGCAAACCAGAAATAATGTAACTTGCCAAAGTCTGAAATCCAGTGTTGATTGGATCAAACGTGTCTGTCTATACTCTAATTACCTGACAAAGAAAAATGAAAGGAGAAAAATGATACTCCCCCCCCCCCCCAAATTCTGTAAGTTTTCATACACCACACGCACATTGAATTAGTTCAGCCATACCAGGACACAGGATCCTATGACTGAGATTCAATGGGAGAAAAGATGCAACAGAAACAGACCTAGAGGCTTTCGTAAGTTGTAGTTTTAAGACACACATTTTAAAACAGCCAGTATTAAAATATTGAATAAAATCAAAGAAAAGAATTATCAGAGACAAAGAACCAAGTGGAAATTCTAAAACTGAAAAATAAAATGATTAAAATGCATACATTAGGACTTAAACTTTGAAAGAATATTAGAAATAAAGGAAGAGGGGATAACTGAACTGGACAATAGCCAGTAGAGAATATCCAGTTTGAAATGCAAAAGAAAGGAAAATACAGAAGAGAGGCTAAGTGGTTGTAAAAGGCTCTACTATGCTTACTACTTTGTATGCCCACTTGGTTTCTGATTTAAATGATACATCCTAGTCTCTACAGCATGCAGTTTCTATCTCTGTTACTATCAGTGTTACTACTACTCTATTACAATGACCACATCGCTATTAAGGAGCCCAAACTCTAATGACATCTCCAACCATTAACCCAACCCTACAGAGCTGAGGCACCATGAGAACTTCATAATGATGCTGGTGGCCCGTCAGCAGCACACTCCTGTTGATTTGGTAACTCATAGGTATGTCATTTCAGGAATAAAGTCTGATGCTAGGTTTACTGGTCTTAGAGAATCCACTCAGCATATCCATTTCTCTGAGCCTTTCCATCCCTTCTTCTAATATCTACTACATTTTTAATTTTGACCTCAGTTTGTTCCATTGGTTCTTCCATGATTCTATACTTAATCCTATAATGTTTTCATATAATTTTTATAATTTTTCTTGTGAAAGCATGCATATAAGGAAATGGATGTACATATAACTTTTTTTATTATCTAAATTAAGTTCTAGCCCACTAGGTCCCACACAGTCAGACACCCCTACATCCCAAAATGGTCTCAGCTGAAACCATAGGGAACTGTGGAATTAAAACACCCTGGAAAATTGCCTGCAGTTGTCTTGTTGGGGGGTGTGTTAATACTTTTGTCTTGATCATTCATTGGACTGAGCTGTTCTGGAAAGACTGGCGACTGTGGATGAAGTGGTACTCTGCTGTTAAGGCAATTGCCAATAATGGTTGACAGCCCAGCTCTGTCTCGCAGCCGTAATCTCAGGAGCTGGGGGAATCTGTCCTAACTTTTTGAATTTAACAGTGTTTTTAAGAGTGTTCATCAAAACTAATTAAAAGTAGTAAAACTAGCAATATTTTAAAGGGAAAAAAATGAGACAAGGCCACAATTGCCAAATGAAATCCAAAGGGGCATGGCTATAGATCTTTATAGTAATATGAAAAGACCAGGGAGTATGTTACTTTAAAAATTTGTCAACACATTTGTTGTACTATAATTTAGTTTAATGAGGAATTGTTTGAAAAATACCACAAATAAAAACTTCTATAAGAAACAAATATACGAACCTTCTTATATTTATTAAGAAATTGAATTCAAATGAAAAACTTTTTCCAGAAGAAAATTCTAGGCTTAGATGATTTCACCTGTGAATTCTCCAAACATACAAAAAAAAATCACTGAAGTTTATGTAAATTCTCTTATGGTATAGAAAAAATAAACACTTCCCAACACAGTGTATGAAGCATGTATATTTTTACATAAATAGGTCAAGGATGTTTAAAAAAAAAAGGATAATGTCACCTAACCTGTGTCATGAAAACAGATATAAATACTAAAAATATTATATAAAAATATATTGAGAAAAAAATATCACAAGCAAGTTGAATTTGTTGCAAGGTGAAACCATAATGTAGAGGAGAGTGTGGAGAATATGTTTATGATACTACAGGAGTCAAAGTAACTTTCTTTTAATCCAGCACACGATACTGGATTAAATGACAGAGTTTCATAAAATGGATTTCCCTAACTTATGATCTTCCACTCATTAAAATAGTGAAAGGACAGCCATGGAAAGGGAGAATATATTCACTGTGCATTATCTGACTAGGATTATTACACATCTACGTAAATTACACTTAAATCTATTCAAAAAGATGGACAATCTTCTTTAAAAGTGTCAAAAAATACAAATTTTACAGAGGATATCCTGCATACCAACAAGCACATAGAAAGATGTGTTCAAATGGTTAATGGTTAATGATCAAATGGTTAATGGTCAAATGGTTAATCATTTAGGAGAACGAATATGAAAACCACAGGGACATATCTCTCCACCCCAATCAGAAAGTCTGGCACAAAAAATAACAACTGACAGCATCAGAATTAGTCAGATTGTGGCGGAACTAGAACTCTCACACTAAACTCTACAAGTTTACACTGTTCATGATACGAACGTCTTGAAAATACAGCCTGGCACAAAATTTTAGAAAGCCTTTGCTCTTGCTCACATGACATGGAAAATTGTCCCAACAATGAAGGTTTTGGAATCAATCTACTGATTTCTTCCTTTTCAGATGAATTTCTCTGGAATCTGTGAATATCTATCCCTCTTCTTGGACTTGAGAACAGCCTTATGGCTCATTTAAGAAAGGAAGAGCTTTTCTGTGAGCTACATATTCTTCCTTTCCATAAGGCAAAACACCGACCTCACAGGGTACAGAGCTAAGATTAAATGTGACCATTTTGGTGAAAGATTTAGCATAACACAAGAAGCATAGTAGCATTCAGGAAATAGTAGTTTTCCTCCACGCTATTTTCCCATTCATATATATATGGGATAACTAAGTAATAAGAAAAAAATTGTAGAAATAAACTAAAACAACCTTTTTAAATAAACAATACTCTTATCGGTTGCAACTATTATTATCATAAGGCAATATTATCCTATGGCAATATTATAAACCTTTTATTATAAGACTGTACAGTTATTCCATGATGAGGTAAAATTATAAAATTTAATGTGGTCATTAGATTTAAAAGGGCATTGTCATATTTGGTTGGTTTCAAATCTTAAATGATGGCTAAAGAATAAATATTTCCCATTAGAAAGACCGCTTAAATTATACAATATTTCAAGAGCTAAAATCTTCAAAAATAGCATAGAAATATAGGATATCTTTTCTTTTTCTCTAAGTTCAGCTATAATATATACAAGCTGACATGTAGCATTGATTTTTTTTCCTTATGTATGGCTGTATTAATTTTCAAAGTTCACACAGACAAATCTGCACAGAAACAGAAACAACAAATGAGTAAGAGCTTGTGTAGAAAGGTCCATTATGCTCTTTTCATTGTAAATTTATGCATTTTTAAAAAGCATCAATTTTTGCATTTTCTATTATGCTTACTTCCCTAGTTTTTTTAAAAAATATTTGAAATGTTTAAATGTACACCCTGTGTAAGCCCTGTAACTCAAATTTAATTCAAGATGAAGAAAAAACCTTATTTCTCCACGTCACATTTTATGGGCAGAATACCTGTAAGCAATCATACTTTTTATTTCACTTTTCTTCTGGAAATCTAAAACATAAACAGCCAGCAGCATCAGGTTTGATTGTATATCTCTAAAGCCACTATGTGGTATTAATTCACAATGTTACCAAAAGCAATAAAATATAAATTATTCAACTGACTTAGAACTCTTCATCTTAGTATTTAAATACTCCTCAACAAATTCATTAAAGACTCAACATGCATAATTTCTTCAGTATTTCCTGGTACATGTTTTGGAAATTTTCACTTGGTCTTCTATCAAGAGTCTAAATTGGCTACTAGTTTAAATACCTAGAAGTAAAGCAGACATTTCATTACCAGTTTATACAGTTTCTGCCAATTGCATATTACATATTTTGACTTTGCCAACCCTGTTCACCTTACTTGAGTGACTCTTCCATTCTAACCTATTTTAAAACAATGATTAGAACCAACAACACCAGCACTAATCTTTGAAATTCAGAACAGAATCCAATCACTCTAGTTAATTATTATTTGATTTCATTTTTTTCTCCAGCCCCTTTTATGTGCTGTTTCTCTACATTCCCATAACATCTAAACTTCTTTGGACATCATAATCTGTGGAAATTTGTCTCATGAATCTTCAAAGATTTTTATTGATTCATGATGCTGTCAACATCGGGAATATAAACCAGGAAATATTTCAAGCCCAATTTCTAGAAGCATATGCTAATTAAATCTTCCCCATATTACAATTGCTTTGGCCAGTGTGATAGGTAGAGGGCTATTCTGACCAGATTCCCCCTTTAAAGACTTGATGCCAAACATTTTTAGTTAAATGTAAAAAACAAACAAACAAACAAAAACACCTCTTTTTGACAAGGTCAGCATTCTAACTGGAAACAAAGGAAAACAAAACACTGGTTCCCTTAGTCATAAGACTATGTAGTACTATAACAACTATAGTCATATAGCTCAATGGAATGGAATTTAGAATGCAGAAATAAAACTACAGTAAAACCTTGGTTTGGGAGCATAACTTTTCTGGAAACACTCTTGTAATCCAAAGTACTTGTACATCAAAGTGAATGTCCCCATAAATAATAATGAAAACCCAGATGATTCATTCCACAATCCAAAGATATTCACATAAAAATTATTATAATACTGTAATATAATACAAAATAATGAAGAAAATATAAAGAAAAATAAACAAAGTAACCTGAACTTACTTTTGAAAACCTTCATGGCTGGTGTGAAGGAGACAAGAGAGAGGAGGGTTATTGTATAGGATGACTTTCACTATCACTAACCACTAACTGAATCACTGCTATCTATTATCTCAATGGAATCTTTTTCTTTTCATGAAATTTTAACAAGGAACCTACCCAACCTTGCTTTTGCCCTCCTTTTGAGAATTTCATGGAAATGTGACATTGCATTGTCCTTAAACAGATTCATCGCCCACACTGCCATAGTCTTATTCCCGTGGTGCTATTCTACAAAATTTTGCACCATTTCCCAAATTTTGTACATCCCCCTACTGTCATTTTAAGTGAGGGATTCCTCTTCTTCTTTTCTTCTTCTCTGCAAATGAGATCTCCTGCATAACCTCTTGCTGTTGCTCACAATGCAGATCCATCAGTTTGTGGGTGGTCAGCTCCTGGCCATGCTCTTCATCAGCTCTTCAATGTCAACCTCATTCACCTCTAGTCCCAGGGTCTTCCCCAAGGACACAATTTCATCAAGAACTTGAAGCTCCTATTCATGAGCAAGCCTCTCTAAGTCATGTCCAAGAACACAATCAGGCCACAGTTTTCTCCAAGCAAAATGGAAGGTTCTCTTGGTGACCATATCCAAGGCTTTATCGATGATCTTAAGGCAGTTCACAATGTGGAAATGATATTTCCAAAACTCTCAAAGGGTAGGGTTAGTTCCTTCAGTCACCTCAAAGCATCGCTGAAATATTTCTTTGGTGTAAAGCTTTTTAAAATTTGAAATGACCTGCTGATCCATGGGCTGGAGGATTGGAGTGGTTTTGGGAGGAAGGAACTTGACCTTAATGAACTCAAATTCTTCCAGTAAGTCATCCTCAAACCCCGGAGGATGAACAAGAAAATTATCCATAACCAGCAAGACTTTGAGTGGCAGACCCTTTTCTAAAAGATACTTCTTCAATGCAGGACCGAAGACCTTGTTGACCTACTCAATGAACAAGAAATGAGTGACCCAAGCCTTGGTGTTGGACCACCACATAACATTTAAATGGCTCTTCTGCACCTTGCATTTCTTGAAGGTTTGTGGGTTCTTGGAATGATACACAAGCAGGGGCTTGACATTGAAATCCCTGCTTGCCTTAGCACAAAACAAGAGGGTGAGACAGTGTTTCATGGGCTTGTGACTGAGTATTGCATTCTCTTCTTCTGTAATGAAGTTCCTCTTTCGCATCTTTTTCCGAAAAAGCCCTGTCTCATCGCAGTTAAAAACTTACTCTGGTAGGTAACACTTGGAAACTATGAGCTTCTGGAACTCAGTAGCAAATGCCTCAGCTGTCTTATTACCCAAACTCACAGCCTCGCCATGCCTCACAACACTATGAATGTGCTTGTCCTCTAAAGTTCTCAAACTATCCCCTGCTTGCCTTGAAGCCTTCTTTGTTTTCTGTTGACGTACCTGGAAGTTTACTTACGAGGTCAGGGTACCACGCCTTTTGCCTCCCCGCAGATATTACCTGCTAGTTGTGTCTCATTTATCCAAACCAGAAGCAACTTTTCTACATCTTCCAGATCACGTGGGTGTTGCTTTGATATCCTTGTGACTCCTTTTGCTGCATCCAGTCCCCTTATTTCTTCTTTCTTCTTTAATACTGTACAAATGGTAGACTTCTTATACAATCTTGCAATTTCATCCACGTGCACACCTCACTGGTACTTCCTGATGATGTCCTTCTTAACTTGCACCATAATGATCTCCTTCTTCTTACCTTCTTTCTTTTCAACCTTTTTCTGCAAGGGGTCATTGTATATGCTCACACGGATATTAGCTACAGTACAGTATTAATAAACTCTTGTCATATACTGTATTTAATGTAACTGGCAACATGGCAGCAGAGGAAAGGGTCTATATCAGCAGGCAGCTTGACCTAGAATGAAGTAAAGCATTCCTAAGTTTCTTCTTGTTTGAAAAAGCAAAGGACTGTCCATAGGTACTTTGAAGTGACAAAAAATACACTAGTGCCAGTTATGGGCACCTTCCAATGTTTTGAAAAATCACCGATTTCTGCCAAATGCCATGGCCTGAGACCAAGCATCTGAGCATGGGAGACGATCACCCACAATCCCACAGCAACAGAGAATCATTGGCTCAGTCATGATCATGTGACATTTGGCATCAGGTACTACTTGTCAAGACATCACTCATGTATCAAGTTAAAATTTATTAGAAATGTCAGGGTGCCTGGATGGCTCAGTCAGTTAAGTGACCAACTTTGGCTCAGGGCACGATCTTACAGTTTGTGGGTTTGAGCCCACAATGGGCTCTGTACTGACAGCAGAGGGTTGACTAGATCTTCTGTCTCCCTCTTTCTCTGCCCCTCTCCTGCTAGCACTCTCTCTCTCTCTCCAAATTAAATTTAAAAAATCATTTAAATCTATTAGAAATGTTTGCTTGTCTTGCGGAACACTCACTGAACAAGTTACTTGCAATCCAAGGTTTTATTGTATATGTTTATGGTCAAATAATTTTGACAAGGGTGCCAAAAAAATTCAATGGGGAAAATATCTTTCCACAAATGGTTCTGGAACAATGAAATAGTTTTATTAAAAGGAATGAAATTAGACTCCTACCTCATGTCATATAAAAAATTAACTCAAAAGTTATCAGGGATATAAACATAGGAGCTAAAACTATAAAACTTTTGACATTTACATAAGAGTAATCCTTCATGATTTTGGATTTAGCTATTTTTTAAATATATGAAAAAACATAGGCAACAAACAAAATAAATTATACTTCAACAAAATTAAAAAAAATGTGTACTTCAAAGGATGCTATCATCAATAAAATGAAAAGATAACCAAAGAATAGAGAATATATTTGCAATCATATAGTTTATATGGGTATAGAACCCAGAATATATAAAGAAGTTTTATAAGTCAATAATCAAGAGACAAATAACACATTGGGAGAATTTTGAATGGACATTTCTTTAAGGAAGATATACAAATACCCAATAAGCACATGAAAAGATGTTCAATAGTATTAGTACTTAGATAAATGTACAAAATCACAATAAGATACTACTTCAAAATGTGGTACAAATAGATATGCAATGGATATGAATTGGCCACAAAAGAAATGGTGCATGGTACATGCTATAGAATGGATGAACCTTGACAACATCACGCTAAATGAAATAAGGCAGACAAAAAAAGCCATATGTTACATGATTCCCTTTACATGAAATGCCCAGAATATGCAAATATAAAGAATACTGAAACTTCATTCATGGTTCCTTAGGGCTTTGGGGATGTGGATATTGAGAAATGATAGCTATAGCATGTGGGCTTTCTTTATAGTAATAAACATATTCCAGAATTAGATAGCACTGATGGGGCACAGTGTCATATACTATAAACCACTAAATCGTATGCTTTGTAAGTGTTAATTTGTGGTATATGACTTAGATCTTAATTAAAAAATAACTCAACAATAAGAAAATAAGCAACCCGATAATTAATGGGCATAATATTTGAATGCACACTTAATCACAGAAGACTTGTGGTGGATGATAAATGAGCACATTAGGAAGTCATCAATATCATTAGTAATACAAGAAAGCAAAGACATCATCAGTTATGACTGCACATATATATTAGAATTGCAAAAACAATTTTAAAAGTAAAAAATGAAAAAAAAATCCAAATGCCCCTCCCCCACTCATTCTCTGTTTCTCTCTCTCTCTCAAAAATGAATAAACGTTAAAAAAAATAAAAATGAAAAAATAAAATAAAATTCAGCTTCTGGATTCTTTAGATTATGTTCTAACACTTTAATACTGTAGGTAATTTACTCAATTATTTGGAAAATAATATTAATTCATGGAGTTCTCAAAGATAAAAAATGGAGGAATAAATGGTTGTGGAAGAAAATAATAGATATAGAAGACAAAATGTAAACAAACTAACTAATGGCATTTAGTCATGCACACACTAGAAGAATTACAACAAAAATCAGTATTAAAGGATGTAAAACTATAACATTTTCCTGAGTTGCAGAACCATATATTCAAAAACAGAAGTATCCATAATCCAAGAATATATTAGAGCTTTATTTTACCTTCTTTCATGTTCCCACTAAAATTAGTAAATACATGAAAATATGTAAAATAAAATCAATGACAATTATAGGAGACCTTTCTCTGAACACGAAAAATTTCAGCTTATTTTTGAAACATTGGTAGAGGAGAGGTAATCAGTAAAATGGAGGAGAGACGATACATGTATTTGGAAATAGTAAAGAAGTATCTGGGAAGCTGAGCTGTAAAGCAGAAATCCTAAAAAGATTGAGGTTAGTAAATCAGAGAATACTAAATATGTGGGTCAGCTAAAGAGAATTGGGTAAAATTCTGAATGATAAATACATATGAACAAAGCAAACATCCCTTCCTTGGAATCTCAGATTTTTAAATAGCCAGGCTTGTATTCCCATTAATGGCATTAAAACTTTTAGTTTTTTGCCCAAATAATTTTTTTCAATTAATATTTTTGTTTTGGTCCACTGTATCCCTTGTTATTCAGCCATCTCCCAGTGATTTTGGTTATTTATCAGGCCTCCGAATATAGGTGAATTTGTTTATGAAGTTTTGTAAATGGGATAAAAGCCAAACTGTGTTTCCCTGTGCCTTTGAAAACAAAGGCATGTCAGAAAAAAAAAATTAAAGCACAATAAGTTATTTGGCACTCAGAAGAGGAGTATATGCATTCATATTCATAAAGTGACAACACAATGGACAACGTGTCCGTCCAAAGTATTTTTTGTTCTGTTTTAATTCTATATAAATTATCTGACTTCAGATGTCATATTGATATCAGAAGTTTTTTTTTTTAATTTTTAACTTTTTTTTTTTAATTTTGAGACAGAGATGGAGAGAATGAGTGGGGGAGAAGCAGAGAGGAGGAGAGACAAAATCCCAAGCAGGCTCTGCACAGCCAGCGGAGAGTCTAATGAAGGGTTCGAACTTACAACCCTATGAGATCATTACCTGAGCATAAGTCAAGAGTTGGATGCTTAACCAACTGAGCCACCCAGGCACCCCTGTTATCAGAAGTCTTTAAAACACAAAACTATACCAAATGACTGGATAATTATATTTATAGTGCTAAGTCTATTGTAATTAAAATAACTAGGGATATTAGATCTACCCTTTGTCCATAAATTAATTTACTTTTTCTTTATTGAAACTTCTGTTTTATTTGTGATCATTAAAATTTAGTTACCACTCCCAAGTTGTACAACCATTTTTTTTTTTTGCTAATAAATAATGTTAAATGTAACAGATGGCCTAGTTACAATACTTGATACTCAGTGATATACCCAAATATTCTGGAGTAACCCTATTCATCTGGCATTTGATTCTGGAGTTTAATTCCAAAATTAATGACCTCAAGTATCTTCTGTTAGAACATGTATTATTAGTATTCAGCACCTGTCATGGTTTGAAAGAAAATGAATAAAAATTAGAATAAGATATTAATGAGGAGAAAAATATGTTGTTTGCTACTGGGCTACATATTCTCATTTTTGAAATATTCTTCCTTCAAAGCTTAAGTAACTAATACACATTTTGATCTGAAATTAGTTAAAACATTGAAATATATATATATATATATATATATATATATATATATATATATTCATACATCTGTAAAGTGCTAATAGAAATATGCTAAGGAGGTGCCAATGGAGTGCTAACAAGTAACTCAGGCAAAGAGAGTATTCAGGTATTCAGGAAAAGTGATAATGAAGATCTTGTTAATGACACTTCATTAAATAGGTGTTGGAATTCATATTATCTTTTTTCTCTTTCATTTTAATAATATAGGGAAATATGTATTTTTTGAATGTAAATGAATATAACACTTGTGATATAAACACAATAATGCCTCCCCCAAGATGTTCAAACCCTAATCTCTGGAATTTGTGAATATGTTCTCTTAAATAGCAAAAAGGACTTTGTAAATGTGATTAAAGTAAGGACCTTCAGATAGGTACACTATTCTGGATTATCTGGGTTAGCACGATGTTATCACAAAGTCCTTAAAATTGTTATAGAAAGAGATGTAAAAAAAAAGCAAAATCAGAGAGAAATTTGAAGATGCCATCTTTGTGGCTTTGAAGATGGAACGGGGCACAGTCCAAGAAATGCAGACACCCTTTAAAATCTGGAAAAGGCAAGGGAGTGGATTTTCTCCTAGAGCCTCGAGAAGGAACATAGTCATGACATCACCTTGATTTTAGTCCAGTGAGAAACACTTTGTATTTCTTACTTCAGTAATACAATAAACAAAATTTCTTTGCTTAATGTAACTAAGATGGTAGCAATTTGTTACCACAGCAATAGGAATCAATACTACACCATTTTGCAAAAAGGTGCCAATTTATAATTCATCTCTAATCTGGAAACTGAATAGACATGAATGACACTTTCCATGAGCCAAGCTGTTACTTTTTTCTCCTTTAAGAAATATCCAAGATTGCCTATAATAGAGAGAATAGTCAAATCTCTACTTCTGATAGCCACCCTCAATAAATGCACTAAAATGACTAAATCAGAACTCATAGTTTTCAAACAAATTTATAGGTAGACTAGAATATTATTTTATATCTCTTTAGATAACTTTCATATCTATGTTTGTTTCATGTAACCTCCCTGTGTGCAGTACAATAAACTAAAGCTCAATGTTAAGTATTTCTACAGGTATGAAAGGAAGGATGTGGATAGTTATAAAAGATATTTATTGACCTTCTGTTTCCAAGACATCATTTCATTAATCTTCACCATCAGATATAACTAAGATTCATTCATTATACTAAGTATCCACCAGAACCAAAAGTATAAAATGGTAAGCAGGTTTTAACTTCAGAAACACGAGTAAGGACATTCAGTCCCTGAGTCCATGCTATCAGAAATCTTTATCATCTCCAACTCCTCCTAAGAAAGACCTATGTAAAATCCCCAGGGACCAGTAAGACTGACAGGACACATACTTCTAGAAGTCTTTGTTCAATATTCTTTCTAAATAGTAACTAATAATTATAGTTTAACTTAGATAATCCAGGTAAGTATCTAGGTTTGTTAATTTCCCCAACTTTGTAGACTTTCTGTTCCAGTTATGGTACTCTACACCTGAACCAATGGTTCATATTAAGAATTTATGTTATTCCAAGGTTGGAGCCCCTCATAAATCTGAAAATCCCCCCAGGATCAGAAACTTGAGTCTTGTTTTGAAATTTGGCTTCGTGACAAGGTCTCTGCTGTTTGCTAAGAAGTAGCGACTGTTCTCCCAGCCTTTGTCACAATTCGAACATGGTCCAATTCATCCCTACTATTCTATTGGATTTCGATACTCCAAATATTTTCACAGATAAACTACTTTTAGTCTGGATTTACAACTTTCAGATACTATATTCTACTAGTTGGTTAGATATTTATAAATATCTCGATTATAAACATAAATATATTTATATAAATATAAATATCTAAATTAGAGATATATAAATTATTATATACTTTATATATATTATAGATATAATATATATATTGTATATATAGTTCCGTGATCAGTGGGCACATGTGCAGTGCAACAGTAAGCCCAGACTGGTTTATCCCAACAGTATGTCTCACACCCTATTTCCTTGCCCTGTATCTTAACTGGCTAGGCAACTCTCCCATAATTTAATGTATCATGAAATACAAAACATTTGTACTTTAGCTTTTTTTAAGTTTATTTATTTGAGAGGACGAGGGAAAGTGCAAGGGGGAAAGTACAGAGAAGGAGGCTCCACACTACACTGTCACCATAGAGCCCAATACAGGGCTTGAACTCATGAAAGCATGACCTAAGCCAAGGGTAAGAGTCATACGCTTAAAAGTTCTACATCTGTTACTTTATTTTACTATGTGGAGCCTTCTGTTGTTTTTCCTGTAGAAAAACTAATTCTTAATTTTTATTTGAAATGAGAAAATAATGGGATAAATCTAAGTAAAGGTGAAGTGCTATTCAATACCAAAGCAAAATTTCATACACTTGATACCAAGGAATATTAAAAATTAAACTTGCCCACAAATGATTTTGAAAAAAGTCAATGCCTGATATATACCTCACAAATAAAGAGGTAATGTAAGATACTGTTATATGCAACAGATAACTCCAAATATGTGTGTGCAGGTGTATGTGTGAACATATACACACTTATATTCATTTATATTAACGTGTGTATCACCTTTGGAAATGCCACCTAAAATTTCATATTAATGGAATGTAGGCAATAAATATGTATTAAAAGCCAAAATTCTGGGCTGCCTGAGTGGCTCAGTCAGTTAATCATGCAGCCCTTGATTTTGGCTCAGGCCATGATCTCACAGTTCATGATTTCGAGTCTTGTGTCAGGCTCCACACTGATAGTGCGGAGCCTGCTTGGGATCCTCTCTGTCTGCCTCTCCCCCACTTGCTCTTTCTCTCTCAAAATAAATAAATCAACTTAACAAAACAAAACAAAATTCTAGAGGTGCCTGGGTAGCTCAGTTGGTTAAACATCTGACTCTTGATCTTGGATCAGGTCATGATCTCAACAGTTTGTGGGATTGGGCACCATGTGGGACTCTGCTGACAAGGCAGAGCCTGCTTGGAATTCTCTCTCCCTCTCTCTCTGCCCTTTCCCTCTCTATCTCTCTCTCTCAAAATAAATAAATAAACTTAAAAAAATTCTAAACAAAGGTCAGTTAAGTAGTCAGAGTTACAATAATAGATCAGTCAGTACTCTGATATTTTATCAATGTTCCATAAAATGCTGTTATTCCCAGAAGTAAGATTTCCTCTAGGACATGCTAATTATATTATAAATTGTATTAAGAATAGTGCAAGTCATGTTACATTGAGTTGTTTAATGTGGGTTGCTAAATCTAATAGTTAAGTGCATATTTTATGGGCAGAAAAAAATGTGGTTTTAAACAAAACCTGACAAATCAGAGGTGTGATTTTCCAACCCCACAGAAGTTTATCTTCCAGTACTTCCCATATATGATCTATTTGTTTGTTTGTTTGTTTGTTTGTTTAGAACATGAGCAGGAGGTGGACAGAGAGAGAGGGAGAAAAAGAATCCCAAGCAGGCTCCACACTGTCAGCACAGAGCCTGATGTCGGTCTTGAACTCATGAACCATGAGATCATGATCTAAGCTGAAATCAAGAATCAGATGCTCAACCGAATGAGCCACCCATATGTCCCATGATTTGTGACATCTTTTTAATGTTTATCTTTGAAAATCACTAATATTTTAATTTTAGAAAGTAAAGCCAACATTATTGAAACATTTCTTATCTATAGTGTTTTCTTGGATTTAAACTCTTTTAAACTGTTCTTCAATTCAACCTTTCCAGGATAGTTCTCTGTGTTTCATCACCCTACATTTATTTATCAGTCCACGCTGAAATGGCCTTCCTTCTACCACTTTCTTAAAAAACCTCATATAAATGTTTAGTTCACTGCAATGTCTCTAAAGCCAATAGACATTTCCCTCCCCATTTGTTGATTTGCTGTGGTTAGAACACTGGATGTGAAATCTACTCCCTTAACAAGCTTTGAAGTATTCAATACAATACTGTTAACTCTGAGTACAATATTGTAGAGCAGAACTCTAGAATAACTGAAACTTTATTCCCATTGGATAA
The DNA here is from genome assembly GCF_027475565.1 of Acinonyx jubatus. Taxonomy (NCBI): domain Eukaryota; kingdom Metazoa; phylum Chordata; class Mammalia; order Carnivora; family Felidae; genus Acinonyx; species Acinonyx jubatus. The sequence continues at coordinate 32,847,608 of NC_069380.1, read as the reverse complement.
CAACTCCTCATTCCCCTCCTCCCTAGCCCTAGCAACCACGATTCTACTCTCTGATTCCATGAGTTTGTCTATTTGAGGTACCTTGTATAAGACATACTTCTTATTTATCTGTGTGTGAAACAAGCACTATTGACCTCTCTTCCTTCTTGAAATATTGTATCCCTTTGGCTTCTGTACCATAAAACTCTATTGGGGCTTCCCCTGCTCCCTTGGTCTCATCTTCTTTTCAGACTCTACCTTCTAGAGTTTCCCCAAGTCTTGGTAGTAAGATCTTTTCTCCTCTCCCTATTTATTCCTGAAGCCCGAAGTTCCAAAACATACCTATATAAAAATGACTTACAAATTTACCTAAAAGCTCTCCCCTCAACTCTGGACTCTTTTACTCATGGTTTAATTGCATTATTTCATTTCAGATATTCTAAGAGGAAATAAAACATCAAATGTGCAAAACCAAAATGTTGACTTTCTTCATTCCCTCTCCCATACTACCCTTTGTCCTTCTCCACTCCAAAAAATAAACCTTGATTGGAAGATGGGTCTTCCAGTGTCATTTATCTCAGTGAATTTACATAATTATATAAGCCATAAACTTAGGAGTCGTATTTGACCTTTCTATATAAGACACTTGTACCAAATTCATCACTAAGTTCAGAATATTTTTCTTTCTTCACCACTACCTTCTCGATTAGCTGTCATCTCACATCTCCATTCCAAGCACACTGGCTGTCTTAAAGTTTCTTAAGCCAGAGTGTCTTTGCCCTTGCCCATCTGAATGTAGTTCTGTTTACTCCTTCCCTTAAAGATTTATTAAACAATGAACCGGTTTTTACATTTCAAATATCTGTTCAATTGTATCTTCCTAAAGGAAACATAATTGACCTCTCTAATATGATAAATCTCCTATGACATGTTCTAATGGAAGTATGTACCACTGAGTCAAAGTGCATATTATGGTTGTACCTTTATGGTAATGCTTGTGAATATTTAATAAATGTTTGTCTTTTCCAATAGGATTTAATTATGCTGAGTGCAGGGTTCTACTCTTGTTTTCAACATCCAATCTATCCCCCAAACCTAGACTAAGTAGGTGTTCAATAAGCATTTAATAAATAAGTCACCATGGGGGCACCTGGGTGGCTGAGTTGGTTGAGTGTCTGACTCTTGATTTCAGTTCAGGTTATGATTCCAGGGTCACGGGATCAAGCCCTGCCTTGGGCTCCACACTAAGCATGGAACCTACATAATTTTCTCTCTATCTCTCCCTCTGCTCCTCACCCCTGCTCAGACACACACACACACACACTCTCTCTCTCTCTCTCTCTCTCTCTGTCTCTCTCTCTGTCTCTCTCAAATAAGATTAAATAAATAAACCACCATGTGGTATACCTTAAATGCATACAATTCTTTGGTCAATAGAGTTAAAAAAAAACAAAAACATAAAATGAGACCCATTGACCAAAGTCTTTATATTTCCTTATACATCACATTCCTCATACATAAAAATGATAATAAATAAGATGAATTAGTCACATGTTTGATATAAACATTCCATGTATTCTGGCATTCAAAGAAAAAATTTAGACAGAACATGATTTTCTTTCTGTTAATTGTGAATCAGTAATTAAAGTAGGAAAAAGGCAGAAGGAAGTAATAGTGACCAGTGAGTCAAAATTTGACAATATGAGATCAAGTTTCCAAAGGTTATGAGACAAAATAATAATAATAATAATAATAATAATAATAATAATATAACTTGATTATTGGTAATAATTTCTTGCAATCAATTGTTACTGAATTCTGGATTCTTCCTGCCACTATTTTCCTACTTACTGTTAGTACTAAGCTTCCATTTTATTGGAATTGACCACTGTTATATTTTATAATATCATATATAGTATTTTTTCCTATTATGTTCATTTTATTCCATATAAGATAGCAAAGGAATTTGTTATCAATGAATTTGAAGTCTAATTGAAATTATAAAGAAGTAAGGTTATGGGTTTTATATCCTATGAAAACAGCCAGAACAAATTATTTTAATTGCATAGCTGCATAAAATCAGTCTGTCATTTGCCTATTTCTCAATATTACTCAGAGATGCACCACTTATGAATACTTAAAAGAAAATACTGCTTTAATTGGCACTATTGTAGATAAAAAGAAATAAAAGAATTTCATTTGCAAATATTCTTCTAAATCATTTTAGAGAATCATCCTTTTAAAGGCAAATCTGTGAAAGCTCTTAAATGTGCGTAAGGTTTAAAATCAATATAATACATTAATTAGAAACTGAAATTTAAAGCATTTCCTTCAAAGTAATTTTCCTTTGATGACTGATTACATAATATGGCTTATGGAGTTGTATTCTACAATTGATTATCAAATTCATATTATAAACCATCATTTTCAATTATACTAAAGAATGTACCATGCATGCTAGAATTTTCAACTCCAGGGAAGCAATAGAGGAGACTCTAAGTATATCTATATTTAGCATATCAATATGTGTAACGTAAGTTGAGGCTTTTGTTTTGTAGTTAAGTAATGCTGAATTTAGGTAAACAAATTTTGGTTACATCCAGAGTATGTTTCATTTGTATTGGCCTTCAATTTTACGAAAAGTATATTTTATATTGTTCTGTTTTCTTAGAAGAAAGAAACAAAGGGGTAAATGAAATATTTGTTGTGTTTCAAGACACACAATTGAACACATATAATAGGAGTGAAATTGAAACTTGGAATTTGTTGTTGGGTATGTTGAATCTCAGGTAAATTAGAAGTTTAACCATGAAACAACTTTTGTTCTAGAAATGTAATAGAATTTTTTGCTGATCTGAATCAAAAAAGAAAATGATGTGAAACAAATCTTTCAATTTCTCTTATTCTTAAAGAAGTTTCTCTGCCCTCTAGAAAATGCTACAAAGTGCTATTATTTAATTTGTAATTCACATCAATTAAATTTAATATTTTAAGGTGGCTACTGTCATTGTCTATCCATTAAGCAAGTGAATACATGGAAAAGACATATCACTGAATTTTTAGGTTGCTTTACCTCAGCAATTTTCTAAGGGCAGTGTGTTAACCTCTGTGGCAATCATATACTATTTCAGATGGTCCCCGAGGTCATAACTACGTTCACATTAATACTAAGATCTAATTGCCTTTTTTTCTGTGTCGGTATTTTCAGTCATGCTGCAAAATAGTGACAGGTATAACTCTTGATGACTGAATAAATATAAAGGCAGTGCCACTAAACTACACTGGTATATCCCCAGCATCTAGATATCTAAAACACATTTGGACATCATAGGCACACACTAAATATTAAAGAATAAATGAACTACTATCCAAATTGCCCATGAAGACTTTCTTTCTCAGTTACCATAGTTCATAGGCTCCACCCATATCTGGAGAGGAACTGCCTCAATTATTTTATTCAATTAGTTATCTACAATATGTTTTCTATATAGTACTTGTTATTTTAAATATGTTTATACAAAATAAAAAAATAAAAAAATAAAAAAGTAAAATACTTTCGTAATACATTAGATTTTCTCATACTAATTCATGAAAGCGGTTATCATCTAAGATAAATACGTTTCCTGATACACAGTGATTGGAATGTATAATCTGCTAGGATTTGAAAAGGCTTGAATAAAGAATCGTTATAATTAGTGGTTGGCTTATTTCTCCAAATGCTTTAATACTCTCGAAATTATTGGCATTTTTTGGTACGATAATGCATTAGTAATTCCACCCAAGGTCATCATACCTTTCATTCAATACACCTTCTACAGACATTTCTCTGTTTGACACACACCACACGAAATGAGATCTTTACTTTCCTGGTATATTGCTCTTTATTCTATGTAATTATGAGTTTGTGATATCACATGAAGATATAAGTGACTTAATGGTCCCTTTGGCTATATTCTACTTCCCCCCTTGCTGATATTGTTAGAAGAGGCATATATGCAGCAGAGGTAGACTTTCCCTGAAAATTGACACAGTGCCGTTGGCGAAGACAGTATTTTCTAATATCTGATAGAGACATATGGAAAGATAGTAGATTAAGAAGGTAAAACATCAAATCCTTGAGGTATTATTTTCCCAAAGAAAGCTCCAAACCTGTGTAAAACTACAAAAGACACAGAGAAACCACAGGGCATCTGCTTTCCTGGTTCTTGCTAAAATAGCAGTCTCTCTATAGCATACGCCTGAAAATAACAGAACTCTATAGTAACTATACTGAAATTAAAAGTTACTAAAGCAAAAATAAAACCCACAAAAAATAAATAAGGACTAATGTTGAACCAAAAAATATACATATCAGATGTCAAATATCAATACGCTGAATATTAGTTTAATTTCTAGATACACTACAACATGTTGTGAAGATATGATTCTCTTGTTAATTTTGTGACCTTGGATAACACTCCTTAGGACTGCCTATTTTATCCATTGTCATTCCCAGAAGATTTTTTTAGAAATCAGACTTTACTTCTCTATGATTATTATCTACAACAGACGACCTAAAATTATTCAGTGTACACTTGGGGATGCAAGTTGTCAGAGGATGAAATCCTACTGTATCCCAGTGAGGGGTATATTGGTTAGGTAGCCATGTACAGTGACAAGAGACAGGCTTTGGGGTTGGATAATCCTCCAGTTTTAGCTGAATAGGACTAGAAAATAACCCCTGAGACTCTGTACTCTTGTCTGAAAAACAGCATAACAATATTTACCTTTTAGCATTTTTCGTTAAAGAATTGGCAATTTAGGGTCTCCTGAGTGGCTCGGTCAGTTAAGCATCTGACTTCGGCGTAGGTCATGATCCACTTGTGGTTCATGAGTTCAAGCCCAGCAACAGGCTGTCTGCTGTCAGCACAGAGCCCACTCTGTCTCCTTCTCCCTGCCTCTCCCCTCCTCTTGCAAAAATAAATAAACATCAAAAACAATGAGAATTTATATGAAGTGCCTAAAGTGTCATTTAGCAATTATATTTTTAAAGATTATAAATCTGAAGACTAGCACATCTCTTTTTACCTCTATCCAGTCCAACGTTATCAATGTCCAGTATTACTGCAGAAAACAGCACCAACCAGATGGTGCAAAGCTTTATAGCGGCATGGGGTGGTGACTCCAGAGGAGCTGGACCATGTTGATTAAATATTTATTTATTCAGATATTCATCCAGCTATTTATCCTTTCCCTCATTAATTCATACAACCAAAATGTACATAACATTTCTGGTATCATGGTAACGCCTCCCTAGATGTCCACCACACTTTCTTTCTTTCTTTTTTCTTTCTGCTTGGGTACACAACTAGAGTTGATTTCAGAACCTTCCTCACAGTTGGTTGTAGCCATGTAACTACATAATGGCCAGTGAAATCTCAGCAGATGTAATGTAATGTATTTTTGCCCATACAAAAAGTATCATGTAATTTTCACAATATTCTCTCCCTATCTGGTGACTGGATGTCAATTCTAAGACATTTAGTGAATATGGCATTTTCTTGATTATCCAAGTCCTAAAGGACTATGCATAGTAGAGAACACCCAACCTCTATGCTTTACATAAATGAGTAATAAACTTCAATTAAAAAAATGCATCAGTTGTAGTTTTTATTGATAGCAACTACCATTACTTTAAAAAAATTGTACCTCTAAGTTCTGAACAACTTCTGTTCTTCACTCAGTGGTAAACCAAACACAATCTTCGGGCAGAATGTTGCAGACTTTATTGAGAAATCCCAAAATGCAATAAGTCACAAGTAATATAAATAGTCACATGATGGAGATTAGATATATGCATGGGACAAAAGAGAAAGACTTGATTTCTTTTATTTATTAATTTTTTAAATGTTTATTTATTTTTGAGACAGAGAGAGAGCATGAACAGGGGAAGGGCAGAGAGAGAGGGAGATACAGAGTCTGAAGCAGGCTCCAGGCTCTGAGCTGTCAGCACAGAGCCCGACTCAGGGCTCAAACTCTGTAACTGCAAGATCATGACCTGAGCCAAAGTCAGACGCTTAACTGGCTGAGCGACCCGGGTGCCCCAGAAAGACCTGATTTCTTAAGAGGGGTGAAGACAAAGTACTTACAGAAAGAGGCTGCTAGTGACATTTATTTTGAAGGAGTAATTGGAGTGAGGAGGGTGGGAAGTTGTCTCAGCAAATGGTGCTTATCTACCTATCAGTCATCTATCCGTCATCTATCTATTCAGTATACCTTGCACAGCATCTGCGCAAAATTAATGAGTTTATCTTTTGTTTATCTTTCAAATATTAGGCAGAAGAAGCATTAATGAGTCTAGCTGCTGTCTTAGTCTTAAATGAATACTGCTTTTAAATCACCCTCTGGCCCATACCCATATTGAAGTAGATTTCTCTTGGTAAGAAATATATGTTAAATATTACCTCCTAATCCTCAACCAGGTGTTCTCTGGCCTTCAGGTGGGAAATAAGCACATATTCTAGAATGAGAAATTTGGAGCACAATTTCTTTCTCTGTCACTTACTTATTAGCTGTGTGATTTTAAGGTGAATTTCAACCTCACTGATCTCAACTGTTCCATGAGAAAGTAGGCTCTATATCTTCTCATCTCAAATTCTTCTACATTATAAATCTTTGGCAGTGTGAGCTACATTCTCCTTGGGAATCCTTGTATGAATCTCACTATTATTCCTCTCCCAAGCAAACCACTACACTGGCTCTCTGAATGATATGATCCGCATTTCTCTGGGTTAACTACAGATCCTCTCTTCCTGTCTCCTTCCTAACCTTATTTCATCACATAGTTGCTCACTGCTAGTCTAATCCTCCATATATGAGCCCTCCAATACAAAAATTATAAGACACTAAGCCATTATCAAAACCATAATGTGTCTGGCTGATTTTAACTGCCAACTTTGATGAGGGAAAGAAGACCTTTCTCTTCCATTTCTCCAGTGAGTCTATGAGTTTGTAAGTCGTGTGCTGAGGTCAGAGGTGGGGATTGAAATACAAATCTCTATCTATGAAATATTTAGAAACTCCATTATCATTGTATGAATTTATGCTCAACAATCGGTTTTAAAATATATAGACTCCTTATATTTGAAAAGTACTTTAAAGCACTCCAGTGTTCTTAAATGGTTTGTTTCTCTCACAACTAAACATGTTAAATTAAAAATATGTCATATAACCCTTTAATAATACAGAGTGTTCAAGTTCTGCTTATAGAATTTCCTATTTGAACCAAACCCCTGTGAGGAAAAGCAGATACAGTTATGGTTAATTCCTTATCATTCATCTTATTTTATGCAATTTCACATTCTAATATCAACCCTCTATTTCCCTTGATGGCTCTCCTGCAATGCATATTAAATCAATGAATGATTACATGCATGGGTGGTATAAATGATGTACTCTACCTAATTCAAAATCTAATAACCAAAAGTAGTTTCCATACGAATTTTTTTCAAAGATAGATTTAGACATAACATGGCATTGTGTTTAGTATTCATTGGGGAACAAATGGGTTTCTGAAGCATTGTAAAGACAACTATTCTTGTTAAATCCTGGTAATGCTTTTGTTTTTACATTCTTAAATGAAAATATAGAACCAGTAGAATTATTAGTTGGGGTAGGAACTTAATTGATAAAATAAACGGGAGAATTGAGACAATTAATTGGATAATTCAGTTGTAAAGCTTTATTTGGTATAAAATGTGTTGCGTGCTTTTCTGTTTTTGTCAGCTCACAATATAATTGTTCAACTCTATTTCCCCCTACACATATCAACTGTATAAAAATGCCATTCTATATTTTGTATATGAAATTTTACATGTTGGTGGCATTTACTATGTATGTTCACCCTATTCCCATTCATGGGGTAATAATTGTTATTATTATAATAGTACCAACAACAATATTATATAGTGCTTACTGTGCTGTATGGTGCTTGCTCTGATAATTTTACATGGACTTATTTAATCCACCTAAAAGTCCTATGAAGTAGAAATATTATTTGCAGTATAATATGGAGAAATGGGGGTACAAAAAGATTAAGCTATCTGTCCAAGTTCATATAGCCAAGGGTGAGAGCAATATTTTATCGCTCAAAAGGCAGATGTAATAGGACAGAAAACAAGAGTCACAATAGGAGAGAAAGCAAACATATCTGTTTCTATATCTATATCTGGTACCTGTTTGTGTAACTATATTGTAGCATATGCAGTCTGTAGAAGAGTTGAAAGGGGGAAAAAAGGTATTGCAGGAAGAGGTGGAGGGTCTTAAAGATATAAGATGAAAAGGAGGAATTTGCCCTAAAGTTAAGTCCCTTTGGATGGGATGAAATAAAGGGAGATTTCTGTGGAATCTGTATAAGAAGATGAGACCCAGGTTTCAGGCAACGTCTTAGGACACAACCAAATCCAAGTGAGGAATGGCTTCAGAATGCTTCTCTGAAGATAGATCCATAGATCCGCCTGTCTCACTGATGGCATGGAACAACACTAAGGTCCAAATGTGAAAGCGGCACATGACAAGGACAACAGATAACCCCCGTGGCCTGTCAGAAGGCTGTCAAACACCTCCTCATCTGACTTTCTAAATTAACCTCAAACACTAATAAAATGATTCTATGCAAATAACACATCTGACACTAAAAAATTATACATTTATAAAAAATGAAGGGAAGAATATTTTTTTAAGTTTACATACTGAGAGAGAGAGAGAGAGAGAGAACATATATATATATATATATATATATATATATATATATATATAATCTTTTAAATTCTTAAAATATGAAGTGTACTTGTTTCATGTACCAAAAATTCAAGTTCAGAAGCATTAATTTAGTTAACCAAATTCATCTCTTATTTAGACAGGATGGGAATTGAAGCCAAATATTGTTTTCTCCAAAGTAGATGTTCCTAATCAGAAAGCAAATAAATTATACCCTTCTCATTCTTAGAAATATACTACATATTTTCCTAGACCTTGACCAATTGAGTGACTCAATGCTAAACATTAAAGGAAACTGTTCTTCACAGAGAATTAGTTCAAGGTAAAATTCTTCAGATTGTTTACTTTCTCTGGCAGATTCCACCCTATTTCATGTAAGGGATAATGCCAGCCTTAACACGAGAGACAGCAACATGTATGATATAATTTGTCGATTGTTTTTTTAATGTTAATTTATTTTTGAGACAGAGAGAGCAAGCACAAGCAGGGGAGGGCATAGAAAGAGAGAGACAGAGAATCCCAAGCAGGCTCCATGCTGTCAGCGCAGAGCTCGATGTGGGGCTCCAACCCATGAACCATGACATCATGGCCTGAGCCGAAACCGAGTTGGACACTTAACCAACTGAGTCATCCAGGAGCCCCTAATTTGCTGGTTTCAGGGATTCATCACTGAATTTAAATGTGATTTGGAACGTACTATAAGATAGGGTACAAATACCTAACAACAGAAACTATATGGGACAGAGGTAGGCATGGAAATTGTTAGTGTTGCACCACAACCTGGAAGGTATAGATGGTACGGTGTATCCTAAACATGAATGATAACGGAAGGATTGTGGTGGCTATAGTGCAGGCAGAGAATTACAGGATTTAATGGAATTCATCTGTGTTCACTGTGTGTCCCTGCAGTAGAGCACAGCCATACTAGATGAAAGTCCACTAACTGGGGGGCGCCTGGGTGGCTCAGTCGGTTGAGCGGCGGACTTCGGCTCAGGTCACGATCTCGCAGTCCGTGAGTTCGAGCCCTGCATCGAGCTCTGTGCTGACAGCTCGAAGCCTGGAGCCTGTTTTGGATTCTGTGTCTCCCTCTCTCTGACCCTCCCCCATTCATGCTCTGTCTCTCTCTGTCTCAAAAATAAATGAGCATTAAAAAAAAAAATTAAAAAAAAAAAAAAAAAAGAAAGTCCACTAATTGGGATTAGTTTGGGAACTGGGCTCATCTTTGTTTACTTCAACTATAAATCTTAGACATTATTTTGGCTATCTTTTGTTTTTTAAGTTTATTTATTTTGAGAGGGAGAACATGAGCAGGTGAGGGGTAGAAAGAGGGGGAGGAGAGACAGAATCCCTCATTGTCAGTGAGGAGCCCCACGCAGGGCTGGAACTCATGAGCTATGAGATCTTGACCTGAGCCAAAATTAGGAGTCAGATGCTTCACTGACTGAGCCATCCAGGTGTCCCTTGAGTATCTTTTTGTTAACATGAAAGTAGCAGTGAATGCAAAGACTATATTCCAAATATCCCACCTGAGAATAATTTAACCTAAACTAATTCTAAATAGTCAAAAACTAAAGAATTTACTGCAAAAAAAAGGGATATACAACAGCATTCTAAATTCTTAGATGATAATCATGCCAATGTGTATTTGACTATATATAAAAATAAGTGGTTATGTGGGGGTTACTATGTTTTCAAAACAATTTAAACAATCAAATAAAAATAATTTTTATTAAGTTTTGAGATTTGATATATAAATTTGTTTTTTCTTCTGAAGGATATAGCAAATTTAACAAGCATTTTCAGTACGATAGCCTTTAGGAAAATAAACTCCCAAACATATCGAAATTTAGATACATTTGTACATTCAATTTTCTTTTTAATGTTAATATGAATCATTAATGACAACATTAAACATTTACTGACTTAATTTTGTTTTTTTTTTTTTTTTTTTTTTTTTTTTTTTTTACTGTGGCAAGCCTTCCAGTGAGAGGCAGTATTGCATATTAATGAAAAGTATGAACTCTGGAATGAGATGCCTTGATCCAAATCCTAACCCAGTTAGTGTCTGTGCAGCATTGAGAAGACTTGTAACATTTTGGGGACTCAGTTGTGTTAAATGGGGAAAACAAAGACATCTCTCTCATAAAATTTTGGGTAAACAAAAGGTAAGTAAACAAAAAACTAAGACCAAACATTTATTATTACCTAAATTATCACTTGTACACAATAATTTCAACCTGTAATATAGTGAAATTCAAGTTCTCTTAAATTTCCCACTATTATTTGAAATTAATAAACCCTCTTATATTCTTGTACTTAAAATAAAAAGCTTAAAGCAATTACTCAATCAAGCATCTCAAATAGCCAAGTTTCTTGATCTTCTGAACAAATTTTCATAAAAGATTCAAGAATTTACATTAGCAAATACTCATCAATTTCTCAACTATGCACACAAAAGGAACATTCTAATTTTCATTAGCCATTTTTTCTTCTTGATGTTACCGTGGCTGAAAATGGTGCATCCACGAAAGAAAAAATGAAGGGTCATTTATTAAACAGTTTTGAGGTAAATTCTTAGCTGGGTAAGGATTCCCACCAACCATGTTGTCTGACCAGGATATAAGATCCGGAGCTAAAGAACTACTGCACGTTTTTCTCTCATGACTAAGACTACTGTGCCAATTTTATATTTTATATTTTATATTTTTATGCCAATAGTATGCCAGTATGGTGCTGTGGATTGAACTGTGTGTGCTCAAAATTCATATGTTGAAGCCTTAACTACCAGTGTCCCTGGACTTGGAGATAGGGCCTATAAGGAGGTAATTAACATTGATGAGATTATAAGTATGGGGTCCTTAATACAATAGGATTAGTGTCTTAAAAAAAACAGCAGAGCTCACTCTCTTATGTACATGTTCTCCTCTTCTCTGCCTCTCTCTCCACTCCCCCCCACCTTCATTATGTGCACGAAAGAAGGTCATATGAGCACCCAAGATAGTGGTTGCCTACAAGCCAGGAAGAGATCTTCACCATGATGTCAACCTGATCTCAGACTTCAAGCCTCTGGAACTGAGAAAACAAATGTCTGTTGCTCAAGCCACCCAGTCTGCAGTATTTTTTTTTACAGCATCCCTAGCCAATAAAACACATGAAGTACGAAGTACCTTTTTTTTTCATTTTTACAAACTGCATTGTCTCATTAGGTTATATAAAATTATTTAATCTTAACTAAGGGTTATTACTACTTGATTGGATCAAATCAAATGGTTTACCACTTCATTCAGTCCTGAAATATTTTCATACTTTTCTAACACATGGGTCCAAAATTCTTGGGGTTATTTAAGGAACATATGACTGCATTCTGCCTATCTCTTGCTTTGAATGACTATAATAACATGCTTCTGAAGTCATTCTTAAAAATAGATAATAAATGTTGAGCATCCCAGTAGATTTAATCAAGATGTATCTTCTAAATGGAATCAGAAATTCACATGGAGAGATGATTAAATAGGCAAAAATTAAAAATACGTTAATGGCCTAAGGAAAACTATGAGAAAATAAAAAGTAAAAGAGAAGAAATAAATACTCTTTGGACACAGAAAGGATAAGAATTCTCACTTGGAAAACTGAATTAACTTGGTGGAGAGCAAACTTGAAAACCTGTCCCCAGAGATTTTAGAAAATAACATAGAGATAAACACGAGGCTACATGGGAGATACAAGAATAGAACGAATATTAAACATGGATATTTTTAAGTGGTTTTAACTCCATTAGGCCTTTACCTTCTGGTTGTGATATAGACAGTCACTAGAGATCATCACTTTCAGACAAGCAACAAAAAGCTACACAATGTCAGATTTAAAACCTGTGTGAGAATTGTGGGTATAAAGAAATTGCAATTAAGCAACTTCAAGAAAGTAATGAACTTTCCATAGGATAGAAGAGACCCATTTTTGTTTGCTTTCCTGTTAGAATAATAGTATCAAGAGGGGTCTGACACAGTCGGGATAAGAGCAACTAGAATAACTGTAGTGATTGTTGACCACTCCACATTGTCTAGCAAGAAGGATTACATCATAAAGAGTCCCACCTACAGGCTCAGTCGGTTAAGCATCTGACTTCAGCTCAGGTCATTATCTCACGGTTTGTGAGCTCAAGCCCCACGTAGGGCTCTGTGCTGACAGCTCAGAGCCTGGAGCCTATTTTGGATTCTATGTCTCCCTCACTCGCTCTGCCCCTCCCCCATTCTCTCTCTCTCTCTTTCTCTCTCAAAAATAAACATTACAAAAAAATAATAAAATTTTTCTTTAAAAATGAGAAAAATCCGGGAGGTGTAATATTCTAATAAAGTAAGAGTAGACCCAAAAAGCAGATCTAGAATATGTGGAGTAGTGATGATTACAAAAAAAGAAAAATAAAGGATAAACTTTTATGACTCTGAAGAAAAATGTACATCTTCATATTTAAAACATTTTCTTAGCCTTTGCTTGCTGAATAAATGAATATATACATATATAAATACATAAATAGAAGATTTTTTTGTATCTAAACATGATCTAGCAGATGACACAAATCCAAATATCAAATAAAGAAATTTTATAATGTTCTATGTGAAAAGAACATATAAATAGGAAAAGAAGCCAGAAAATAGCTTTGTGTTTGTAACTATACTTTGTTGATACAAAATGACTATAACTCAAAGCATTTCTACCCATCCTATACCATACCACATTCCTTTGTGACAGTATCATAAATGTATCCAAATTGGTACATAAAAACAGTAAACCAATCACACAAACTTTTTGAGTAAATTAGTCTGGGTTACATGTACCTTGGTGTGATGAAAAGTAATTCAGATTATAAATCTCAAGACAAGGAAAGTAAAGTGCTTAAAAATTTTGTGTAGCCACATATAAATTTTACTTTAATAAATCTGACTTATTTTTTAATTATGACTAATTATACTTAGAATATATTATTATATTTAAAGTTAAAATTAAATATATAGTTGGGGCGCCAGGGTGGTTCAGTTGGTTAAACGTCCAACTTCGGCCCAGGTCATGATCTCACAGTTCGTGAGTTCAAGCCCCACTTCAGGCTCTGTGCTGACAGCTTGGAGCCTGGAGTCTGCTTCGGATTCTGTGTCTCCTCTCTCTGCCCCTCCCCAGCTCATGCTCACACTCTGTCTCTGTCAAAAATAAAGAAACTTAAAAACATTTTTTTTAATTATAAAAAAATTAAATATATAGTTATTCTAAATTTAATATAATAATGTGTTGTGGGCAGTGACTGTGTTCTTGTTCACACAATGAACAACTAAAATTGCTAAAATAAAACTTAAAAATTTCATTGTAGTAAATATTCAATACCATCTCAACAGAGCAGGAATTTTGAAGTGAGTAATGAAGAGGTATCAACATTCTGAAGATGTCGTTTAGTAAAAATATTACAAATCACAGAAGACAAAAGTAAATGTAGGTTGAGGGAAGAAGGGATATGAGTAATTATGTTAAATGGTACTGCTGAGAACATTGAAAAGAACACTTGCATATGGGCATATTATTAGATGATATCATACATTTATGGATAATATTGTAAGGTATGACAATATTATTGGAGTAATGTAGAAGGACAGCCTTATATTTCAAATATGTATGTAGGATTAGGTATGAGTGAAGTGTCATAAAATCTGTAATTTAAGTGCAAATAGGTAAAGTAGTATCTGACTTATTTAGGTAAATGGGGAGCAATTTGGAGAGTATCATATATGTCATAACTTTTCAAAGAAAAAAAATAAAACCTTTGTGTGTACAAATTTTTGTAGAGAGAGAAGATAACTTATCCACAACCATTGTCAAGTATATTGATATTACATTTCCAAATACATTATAGTTGGATCGATTTGGAAAATAAAATAATCCTGACAATAAGAAGATCCTTCCATACTAATACAGGAGAGAATATTCAAAGTTTATTATTGGGTAGGCATTAATGGATCAGATGCATGTAAGCTAGTGAAAAAAATGACTACAAATTAGAATAAAAAATCGGTTGTAATTTATACATTAAAGTAGGAAACAGAAAATAAGTCCATGTATTCTCTGAAAAGACAAAGACTGTAACCTTATGAAAAATCTTCTATCCATCGATGAGAGAAAATGTTGAGTTAATTTTAGAAGTACTTATTTATATATCTAAAGGTTAGTTAGCATGTGACTTTGGAAATATCTCTAAATAATAAAAAAAAAAAGAAAAGAAAAGAAAAAAGAAAAAACAATAGAACAAAAAGAAAAGAAAAAGGGAGAGAGAGAGAAAGAGTGAGACAGAGAGAAGACACTGATCTTAATACCTACAGAGGTTTATTTATTTACAATGGTTAGAACGAGGACTTAGATTCACTATATCTCCAAGGAAACAAGAAAAGGCAGGGATAACGGTCTCTTTGCCCTTTATAAACAGAGAAGATAATTTTCATTCACACTTACAATTAATTCCTCTTCCATTACTCTTTCATGGTAATGTTATAATTTTCAAAAGGTTTCCATTGTCATATTTATTTTCTCGGTATATTATACAGCCACAGAAATATCTATCAAGTTCAAAGCAAAATGCAAAGTAATAAGAATTAAGGAATATGAATATAATATCAAAATAATCTCAAAAATAGGCAGAATGCCTTAATAAACATGTTTCCAAAGAAGATACACAGAAGACCCTTTCATACTTGAAAAGATGTTCAACATTATTGATCATCAGAGAATGCAAACCAAAGCCACAAAGTAATATAATCACACATCTGTTAGAATGGCTATAATCAGAAAGATAAGAAATAGAAAGCGTTGACAAAGATGTACAGAAAAGGGAACCCTTGTGCACTGTGGGCAGGAATGTCAATTGATGCAACCACTACAGAAAACCCTCAACTAATTAAAAGTAGAACTGCCATATGATCCAGCAATTCCACTTCTGAGGATTTATCCAAAGAAAATAAAAATACTAATTTGAAAAGATGTACATAACCCCATGTTCACTGTAGCATTATTTACCATAGCCAAGATATGAAAACAACCTAAGTGTTGACTATAGATGACTGGATAAAGAAAATGTGCTCTGTAAATATATACAATGGAATATTGCCATTTATAACAACATGGATGGGCCTAGAGGTGTTGTGCTAAGTGAAATAAGGTAGAGAAAGACAAATACCATATGATTTGACTTATTATGTGGATCCAAAACACATGTGGAAACAAAACAAAAATGAAAAAACAAGCTCATAGATACAGAGAACAGAGATGATTGACAGAAATGGGGGAAGGGGAGCAAAATGACTAAGAAGTTAAAAGGAAAAAAAAATAATATACATATAACAGCAAATCAGTCTTGTTAGAATATCATCTTTTCAGTTTAGTGAATTTCAAAGTCTAGAAAACCTAGGTTTCAAGCAATTGGTAGTAGTCATAGTTTGGTCTTCTTGAGATGCTGCCTTCACACGGGAAACACAAGTTCAGTTAGGTTTTTCTCTCATTTTGATAGTCTATGTGATCATGAGCTCCTGAATTGGTCCTTCCCAGTGGGGTGATTTCTTCAGAACACTTTCATGTAGTAAGAGACTCTTGGCCAATTTGAATGGCCAACTTCTTCCAGTGAATTATTTCTATCCCTTATAACTTTAGGTGTATGAGTTTTTTTCAAAGAGGAGAGAATCCCTTTTAAATAGTGTAAATATAAACCACATCTTCTTTCCATTTGTAGCAGTGTGGATGGAGCTGGAGGGTATGTATTATGCTAAGTGAAATAAATCAGTCAGAGAAAGACAGATATCATATGTTTTCAATTATATGTGGAACTTGAGAAACTTAACACAAGACCGGGGGGGGGGGGGGAAGGAAGGGGGCGGGAAAAAAAGCTATGAACAGAGAGGGAGGGAGGCAAACCACAAGAGACTCTTAAGTACAGAGAACAAACTGAGGGCTGATGGGAGGGTGAGGGTGAAGGGAAAATGGGTGGTGGGCATTGAGGAGGGCACTTGTTGGGATGAGCACTGGGTGTTATATGTAAGCAATGAATCATGGGACTCTACCCCCAAAACCAAGAGCACATTGTATACATTGTATGTTAACCAATTTCACAATAAATTATATTAAATAAATAAATAAATAAATAAATAAATAGTGTAAATAATTACAAGGGATTCAATTAAGTAGAGCATGGGATATGGTGTAATGCCCAACCAATTTCATAGCCATAACCAATATAAGTTAAACAATAATCATGCCATGCTTACTTGAAGTAATTCTTCATTTTCTTAACAAGGCTAATAGCAAGGAAATTTTAACCCACCAGATTTCTGAATCAGAGTCAATGAGTTTTTAAGAGGTCTATTTATTTATTTATTTTACTTGTTCTGAGGAACAAGGATGATATGGAATCTGGCAGTTCATAAGATTCTGCAAATATTTGTATAATTCCTAACAGTGGAAACAAAATGAATTATTTTGCCTGATTCAATATGCTCCTCTCTTCCTTAAGTGAGAAATTTGACTGTCAAAAGTGTCTTTACCACTGTTTAGGAACCTGCCTTTGAGTAGGGAAAAATACCCAGCTCTCCTAAACACTAAATAAAACTCTTAGCTTCTCTAGTGTCAAAGACTTTTGCCACCAGGTTTTAGTTAAAGTTGATACCTTAGTTTGATCTACTATCACAAAATATCATAAACTGGTGGTTTATAAGCAACAAAAATTTATTTCTATAGTTCTAGAGACTGCAAGTCCAAGATCACGATCAGGCTCTGGTGAGAGCCTTCTTTTGGGTTGCAGACTGCCAATGTGTACTTGTATCCTCACAAGGCTGAGGGCAGAGAGAGAAAGCAAGTGTTATCCCAACTCTCACAGGGGCGTTAACCCCACACATAAGGCCTCCACCCCTCTGACCTCCTCTAATCCTAATTACATCCCACAGGCTCTACCTTCTAATACCCTCACATCAGGGAATAGGGTTTTAACATATGAATTTGGGGAGGACATAAACATTCAGTTTGTAAGAGTTGATCAGGAAAAATTCAATGGTGAAGAATTTTGGGAAACAAATAGAACATCTCTTTAATATGTTCTGAATAATTTTATTTGTGTATTTTAATAAAACTCTGTAAGTAAATCTGAAGTACATCTCCAATTGAAAACTACTGCCCTAGAAGAAGACATTAGATTCAAGCTAAAGGCTAAGGTTGAAATCAGGTTGATGTTTTAGAAGGAATTACTGAAATATGATTAATAATACTCCACTGTTGTTGCCTCATATCATCAGGCAAAGCACCACTAGGAGTCTGTCAAATAGAAACATATGGATATTTAAAAATCTCCAGGAATTTTCCATACAGCAAATTATGTCTTTATATTAATAACATTACACTTCTGCCCGTTAACACCTAGGGAAGGCTAAGTATCCCTGGGGAAGTGACCACAGTTCCAACACTCATCAGTAGTAACGTATCAAGTAAACCTAGTTATTTCTAGTACATATATTTCTAGTTCACATGAGTGAACAACTATTTATGATTTTTTTTCAGATGCTCTTTAAGAACCCTCACTGAGAGGGGCTCCTGGGTGGCTCAGTAGATTAAGCGTCCGACTCATGATTTCAGCTCAGATCATGATCTCATGGTTCAGTTCATGGGATTGAGCCCCGCATTGGGTTCTGCTCTGAAAGAACAGAGACTACTTGGGATTCTCCATCTCCCTCTCTCCCTGCCACTCCCCCACTCTTTCCCTCAAAAATAAATAAACATTAAAAAAAATAACCTCTAAAAAAAAACTCACAGAGAAATTTAGATATAAAAGATGTCCTTAAATCTTTAAACTATTAAAAAAATTTTAATGTTTATTTAATTTTAAGAGAGAGAGAGAGAGAGAGAGAGAGGGAGAGAGAGAGAGAGGGAGAGAGAGAAGTCCAAGCAGGGGAGGGGCAAAGAGAGAGAGGGAGGAGATACAGAATCCTAAGCAGGCTCCAGGTTCTCAGAGCCTGACATGGGGCTCAAACTCACAAACCACAAGATCATGACTCGAGCCTAAGTCAGACGCCTAACTGACTGAGACACCCAGGTGCCCCCCCCTTTTTAAAATTCTTTTTTAAATGATTACTTAACTTTGAGAGAGAGAGAGAGAGAGAGAGAGAGAGAGAGAGAGAGAGAGACAGCCCAAGCAGGGGAGAGGCAGAGAGAGAGGGAGAAAATTTAAAATATTTTAAAATAAAAAGATGTCCTTAAAACTTTAAAATAATTTAAAATAAAAAAGATGTCCTATAAAATTTTTCCTTAAATCCCTTCTAAATTTGAAGTTCAATTTTAGAAACACAAAATCAAAAACATTGCCTGAGAAGATTTGGCACCTGATTAAGTAGGATCATAGGTTACTTAGAAACAATACTTGGTTATCTATTTAATTAAAGTGACAATAAAAGATTCAAAAGTAAATAGAGGAGGTGACATGTAAAATGAATCAGCTCTTTCAAAAATAAGAAGACTCTGTTCTCAAATGAGCAGATAAAATCAACATAAAGCATAAAACATTTTTCTGGCAAAACAGAATCTTTGATATCTAGACAGATTATGCAGAAAGTAAAGAAAACATTTTACAACTACTTATGAAGAGCAGATCAATACTCCAAGAAAAATGTCAATTTAACAAGGAGAAAAACAACTTCTATTTTTGCATCAACATAATATTCGATATCAAATGAATCAGAGAATTTTATGGGAAGTCTTATAAGTAAACTTGTTACATTTTATCCAGCATTGTCCATGGCAAATTCTCTCTCTTCAAGTTGTCTGTAACTTTCTATACCCACTCAGGTTTTCTCTTTCACTTTGTTCTCTCTCCTTCTGGAACAGCCAGCCATTTTACTTTACTATAAAACTATTCTCTTTTTTTCTCTTAAAAACACATCTTGCATACTTTTCACACAATTATTTCTCTATGTCAACATTACTCCTAACAGAGTCTCATTCTTGTATATTGATTATAAGTGAGACAGGAAAACTAAAGGGTACCCATGAAGAACCATTTTTTCATGGCTTCTTTTCCTACTAGGCCCTGCACCACCACCTTACACATACCTTATAATACAGACAATGTATGTCCACCTTGTAAAGATCAAGGAGTAAATAACTTCTTTGGGGTCTTCCAGCATGATAAATAACATGTAAAGAGTAACCAGGAGAGGTGGTCATGCATGTTTTCCAAGACGACTGACTCATCAAGACTGCTGGCTTCAAGGAATAAGTGATTTATGGAGGACATCTAAACACTCATATACCAGAACACGATCCTCAATAAAAATCCCAGACCCCAAACAAAGATGAGACTCACTCTTCTCTTCTGAGTCTCCCAGACACTCTGTCTATACCTGTGCTCTTTTTGTATACCTTCACTAAACTCTGCTCTCACTTCCTCTTGGCTCCTGTTTGATTTCTATTCTGCATGAAGCCAAGAACCCTCTTGGCTGGTCCTGTGGGACCGAGTCAGCTAATATCATAATTTGTAACCAAAGTAACTCTGTTTCATTAAAAAAAAATTTGGGGGTGGGTAATTTTGGACTGGTTGCCATACACCAACATTTTGCAGATTAGTAAGTTCATGGATACACATCTCAGACTTTTTACAGCCATATAGATATATCCCTTATTATATAAATTCTCAAAGTGATAAAAGTAAACTTTTATTTACACACTCAAATGCATAGCTTCTCTTTACCATAAAAATATATAGTAATAGCATATAAAATGGTGCTTAGCGATTAATGTCTTGGTTTTGTACCTTACTGAGAAATGACCAAGGCATTAATGAGCACCATTAACTCAACTTAATATTAGTCCATGATTTTAAGTCACCCAAAACTCTTGGAAATTATCTTTAAGTTTAAATACTTAAAAATGCAACTACTATCAGATTAATGTTCATCAGAATAACATTTTCATAGGGTTAAACATAAATACAGTTTTTCTTATAATTTTAAGAGTTATATAGGAGTCATTAGTAAATGAACATATCCTAGCAGAATACAAATGTGTGCTTGTACAATACACAACATTCTTAACCAGAGATAACATAGCTGTTTTTATTCTTTGTTTTAAATTTTTATTTATTTATGTTTGAGGGCAGGGGGCACAGAATCTGAATTAGGCTCCAGGCTCTGAGCTGTCAGCACAGCTCGAACCCATGAATCATGAGACCATGACCCGAGCTGAAGTCAGACACTTAACTGACTGAGCCACCCAGGCATCCCAACATAGGTGTTTATACTATACAAGTCTCAGTAGCCCAAAATTTACTTATATTATGTAAATTTAGATTCTTACAATATTTATAAATTTTTATATTAGTACTTTCCTAGAACACTGCAAGTATTATAAGTTCAATTTTGTTATTTTGTGGGAGATTTAGTAATATTCAATATGGATAGGTACATATGTACAATAAGCTAATCTGAAAACAGCTTCTTCAATATAAGCTTTTTAATCATCTAATTTATAAATATGATCAGGAGGTAGAAAAATGTGGTACACATATACAATGGCTTATAACTTTACAAATTATGGACACAAAGAGACAAAGAAAGCTTCCTGCTCCAATTTTAAATTTTCAGCCATGGGGTTCCGTGGGTGGCTGAGTCAGTTAAGTGTCTGACTCTTTATTTTGACTCAGGTTATGGTCTCACAGTTCATGATACCAAGCCCCCAGGGGGGATCCATGCAGACAGCACAGAGCCTGCTTGGGATTTTCTCTCTCTTTCACTCTGCCCCTTCCCCCACTCACACACTCTCTCTCTCTGTCTGTCAAAATAAATAAATAAACTTAAAAAAATAAAATTTCAGCCATAAGTCAAGTGTAGACACATAAATACAAAACTCAACAATGAATTAGTGTAGTGAGTCTAGATACTGACTTCTTGATGGGCATGTAATTCTTAGTTGATTTGAAATCAAAAGAGCCAAACAAACAGTCAAACAGAAAACTTACAGGAAAAAAAAAAAAAGAAAGATTTTTGTTATTTCTCACCTAACAGAAAATAGATCTGTATAAACCATCAATTTACAAAGATCATCAAGTAACAGAACTTATAACCAAATTCTAAATGAAGAATAATATATGGGATCTTAACAAGACCAAAAAAAATTAGTGAATACAAAATTAAACTTTGAAACACAGAGTATCAGTAAAATCCTACTGCTGCTTTGGATTCATGCCTAAGAAAATGAAAATAAGTCAGACCTGGTTTTAAAACACCCAGAAATTACACTTTCCCGGTGACTAAGCTTACCAGGTTCTGAGAGGTGGGCATCCCACCTGGGCACCCCAATGGAAGACCTCTAAAACTGTTAAAAGATAACTTTCAGAAAAGGATAAAGTTATGAGAATGAACAAGTGTTAAAGATTGTGTTTTATTCATGTGATGTGAATGAATCAGCAGATGTTATAAGCTGTTCAAAGGATAACTGAGAAAGCACAAAGTGATATGGATTAAAGGACCTATTGAGATGAATTACAAATTTATTTACTTCTCTAAGATCTTGTATCCTTTGTATTTTTAATTCTTTTATAACCACTTTGATTCCCTCCAACTGAGCTCTTGACACAGAATATTATTTACATAAGGCTGTAGCTTATCCTTTTGATAAGCTATATTATTGGCTCAGTATCTGTGATTAACCCTGCATTATCATTCCCCAGGGCCCAAAATAATGTTTTGGCTCAGAGTGCATCCCAGGATGGAGTGAGACTGTTACTATCCCCTAATCCCATTTCTTTATGACGGCACATAGTTACCAAATCAAGGCTTGCGTTCTGACTATGCACTGACTATGGTAGCTTTTAATTTGCACAGTAGGTCATTCCTTAATAGATTTACAGGGTAATCAGGAGAAATTAAGAAAATGTGTCCCCATCTGTACAAGGACCGCGGAAAAAGGAAGAAGGCCAACCAGAAATAACAATGACCTACATGGATCCGTCATCCAATGGAAAAATACAGAAATTTCAGTGCAAATGTTAAAGTATCTACCAGGAAAGGGAAAGAAAAGTTTAACCTAAGGAGAACTTATAGAAACATATGCTTTAGCAGTCCCTACCTCTAATACTCCCCCAAACAGTCAATTTTGAGCTATTTTCCAGTTATTCCCTACCGAGTTGTTCTATCTCTCTGGGCTTTCAGGAGAGCCTCCTTCAGCCTTGGGCAGAAAGATAAAGAGCCTAGAGACCATAACTTTGGAGGTACCAAAGAAAGGAACAAGGTTCTAGCCTTCAGAGAAAGAAAATATACATATTGATTTAATTTTAGACAGACATAGTATGTGCACAAGCAGGGGAGAGGGGCAGAGGGAAAGAGAGAATCTTAAGCAGACTCCATGCTCAGTGCTTAGCCTGATGAAGGAACCATTCCCATGACCCTGGGATCATGACCTAAGCTGAAACTGAATCAGAGGCTCAACAGACTGAGCTACCCAGGCTCCCCAAAGATATTTTTAATTTTTGCACTTCCTTCTCCACATTTTTCAACACACACACACACACACACACACACACAAACACACACACATATATACATATATATATATATGACCTGTTCCTAAGAGAACAGAGAAATGTCAACCATTTAACAGGCCTGCAGGCAACGTTTCCATATTTTCTCCATTAAAACTAATAGTGATCCTAACGAGCCAAGATTAACATACTACTTAATAAAATGTAGAGTTTGGAGAGGGCTGTCCATCTGGATATCTGGATAATATTTCCTCAAGAGTAGAAAGCTAGAAGGGCTATTTTTATGTAATAATTCAGGATTTCTCTGACTGTTGACTGGTCAAAAAACCTTCACCTGGTCCACTCAATTCAAGAAGTATCTACCATTCATATCAAAATTTTGTTAGACAAGACAATCCTGCCAATAAAAAAAACTCTTCCATTCCAATATAGAAGAAGACAATTTATTATTTTCAAAAAATTAACAGATTATACGCATGTAAGCTAGCATGAAAGTGACCACAAAAACAGGACAAAAAAACTCACATAATTTATACAGCAAAGTAGAAGACAGAACATTAATTTCACTCATCTCCTCAGGAGACAAAGGCTACACTATGTGATAGCCACCTGTCCATCTCAGGAGAAAGACCTCTGAGTTACCTGAGCTCCCTGAGTAACCTCTGAAGGTATTCATTTACATACGTACAGGTTATAGGGACCATGACTTTGGAGGTATTTCCACAGGGTAAAAATATGACACAATCTTTAATCCCTAGAGATTTATCTATTTTCCAAAAGTTACAGTAAGGATCCAAATTTACCATGTATCCAAGGAAACACTGTAAGAAAACAAGAAGGGGTGAAATGGTCCCTTTGATCTTTATAAACAAAAAAATATATATATTTATGTATCCTCACATACTGTATATAAAATAAATTATACAAAGTTAAAATAACATAATAGGATTTTTTTGGTTCTGGTGAGATAGTGTAGCTATATTTTTCCCTTATCCTCCCACTAAATACATTTGGGAACCCTGGACATCGTATATATAAAACCAACACACAAGACTCTCAGATGTGGAGGTAAGAAGGAAAAATATCTAGCTTTTCATCTTAGAGAATTATAGATTCCTATATGGACATTAAACTAAATAAAAGATTAAGTATGCAAAATTTTAAAGAAAACATCCCTCACATAAATCACACCACACTGTATGTGCAAATGATGCCTAGTAAAAACCACTTTAAAGTGCCCTTCCCCCCCCCAAATTTACCTATTCAACAAGTTTAAAGTGATAAATCATTAATCTACTTCTATCTTAATCAGGTAACTCTTGTTTTGTATTTTCCATTTTCAGGAAGAAGCTAAAAATACCACTTCTTTGTAATTTAAGCTTCCAATTCCTAAACTGTACAGAAAATTCCTTTTGCTTTAAAAATCACATATGCTTTGAGAGATGCTTTAGGGCTTTTGTTATTACTACAAAGCTCAAACAAAGTGCTTAAGAAGCCTATTGTGTAGATTGCTTGCCTGACCATAGGTAACTTAATGCTTTTAAGAAGGTGTTACTTATCCTAGGGCCAGAAGCTAAAAAAGAAAAAAGAAAAAAAAAAAAGGAAAAAAAAAAAGAAAAAGAAAAAAAGAAAAAGAAAAGAAAAGAAAAAGGCTTGAATCTTTTATTTCAAATCTGTTGGTAACTTTTGTGATCCTTGAAAACATCACATTTTAATGGATGTTCCAGTTTTTCTTTGTAAACTTCATAGAATTTAAATCAGGTATTCCAGTGCTCCATAAGAACCTACATTTTCTTAAAAATGGGTAGCCTGAATAAATACATGGCCCATTCTATA
Organism: Acinonyx jubatus; assembly: GCF_027475565.1. NCBI lineage: Eukaryota > Metazoa > Chordata > Mammalia > Carnivora > Felidae > Acinonyx > Acinonyx jubatus. The sequence continues at coordinate 32,822,494 of NC_069380.1, read as the reverse complement.
TGGTTTCAAGCAATTAAACTCAGTTATTAAATGAAGCATAACCTAAAATATACTGTTTAAATATTACCTTAGGCATGAGAGCTCTCCAGAGAAATAGAAATAGAAATGAATCAATCAATGAATATCTATCTATCTATCAACGAATCAATGAATACACACACACACATACACACACAGACGTATTCTATATTCTCTTGGTTCTATTTATCTGGAGAAAGAAGGAGAAGTAGAGGGAGAAAGAGAGAGACTGGGTAAGTCAATGGGCTGGAAATTCCAGTAAGTGGTGATGCTGCATTCTGAAATGCTAATACAGTCTAGACATAGAATTTCCTCTTTCCAGAAACCTCAGACTTTTCTCTTAAGATATTCAACTCAGTGGATGCTGCCTACCTGCATTATGGAGGGTAATCTGCTATACTTACAGTTTACTGATATAAATGTTAATCACATCTAAAAAATACCTCACAGTAACAACGAGGCTGGTATTAGACCAAACAACTGGACACTTGATGAGGTTGTGGGGTGATGGTGGGATTCATGGGGTTCAGAGCTGATGGCCAAGAAAGAATTCTTAAGTCTTTGGTGCAAAAAGATGATTTTATTAAAGCATGGGGGCAGGGGTGGGAGCGACAGGACCAGTGGACAGGAAGAGCTGTGTTGGGGTTGTGTAAAATGACTGGTTATATAGTATGGACGCGGGGAGGTAAAGTCAAAAGAGAAGTTTCCAAAGAGACTTTCATATGCTAAAGAATCACAGATTACTGGAGTCCTAACTATTGTCAAGCTAAGGTTGTTTTTCTTTCTAGCAATGCATTAACATTAAGATGGTAGGAGTTCCCAGAGAAATGTTATACTTTATTTGCCACAAGTATTTGTCAATGGGCTGCAGGTTATAAGGAAATTGAATTTTACCTACCATTTTCTTCTTGCCTTTCTCCCCATATCACTATGGAGGGGTGATGTTGGGGCTCCGGTAAACTGAGTCTATAGGTTTCTGAAGATTAGACTATTGATAAGATTGCCTTGTTGTAATTTACTAAAATATTTGTAAACTGGTAGAGACCCAATCAGCTTAACCATTTGTTTTCTGTCTTTTCCTTTGTCCTTGTTTGACAGGAGAAGATAGGATTCAGTAGGCAGACAAGGAAAGATTAGGGTCTGAGGTCCCTGCGGGGGGGGGGGGGGGTAGGGGGGAGAAGATCTATTTTGGAACAATGCTGGGAGTGTCTAACCACAGCACACCTTCTCAGGCTTAAGGTTCTTCTTAAATGTAAGACTTAAATATAAGACTCTCCCTCAGGTTTCCACTCAGGAATTTGACAAAACACCTAAGGATAGCCATAGAGCACCCCTCATAGAATGGAAATGAGCCAATCAGGAAGGGAAAACCCAGTGTCTAGAGCTATCAAGCCAATAAAGGTAGACCCTGAGAAGGAACAAGGGGGAAGAGATAGGGAGGGCTAACCCAAACCTTATATAACAAGGACCCTTGCCTACTGTCAGGGGAATTCACTTCTGAATGTCCCCTCTCCGTAAATAGAGCTTTCTCCTATTCTTCCTTTCTAATCTTATATTCTAATAAACTTTTGCCTGCTGGTCATTTTGTGTCCCCCTCTTCATTCTTTCAAGTGGTGAGACAGGGAATCCTGGGTGTTGTGTTAAAAAATCCTGCAACACTGGGGCAGCCAGGAGTGCCTGAGGAAAGTCACACATATCCCACTTGGGGAGGGGGAGGGGGTGGGAGGGTGGCAGGAAGGGTGTGCTAGCTGTATTTTGCCCTCAGCCTGCCTTTTGCTTCCTCATCAACTGGAGTTTAGAGAGCTGACACATATGATCATTACAGTATACCCTTGTTAACTTGCCAAACATACACACTCCTTATACCATACTTAATCTCCATATAAAGATAATAATGTGGTAATATTTCTTATTAAAATGATATAGCTGTCCTGCTTACAAGTGCACTAACCCTTTCCCCAGAAGTGGGTACAAAGTCCTTGGGTGATGCTCACTATTCTTGATGTCCTGTAACTTAAACATTGTGATATAAAATTAGCACATCTTATGTTACATGATAAAGTAATAAGACAGGGAAGAAAACACAGAAATTTCTCATATATACTTGTACACACATGTATATATACACAGACATAGTCATAACAAAATGAAGAAGAGATTATCATAATAATTGTAGCTTTCCTTTCTGCAACTAGTCACATGTTTGCAGCTGTTATTTATAATTTCCTTCTTCTGCTACCCATTCTGTATTCTCTTTGTCCTCAGTAAGCACTCTACCCAGTGGGGTGAGCAAAGCTTGTTCTTGAAGTGTCTGGGCCATTAGCAGTTCTGCTTAGTTTATTGTAGTTTTATATTTGCATTGATCAGAGGGCATGGTAGTACTAAAAGAGGACTGAATGTTCCTACTCCCCTTCCCAAATTCATGTAATCTGAAGCCCTAAATCTTAATGTGATATTTGGAGCTGGGTCTTTGAGAGATAATTAAGTTTAGATGAGATCATGACAGTAGGATTACACATGATAGAATTAATATCCTTATAAGGACACACCATAGCTCCTTAGCTAGTTTTTTCTTCCCTTTGTGAAGACATAGCAGGTAGGAGGTTAACTGTAAGCCAGGAAGAGGGTTCTCACCAGGAACCATATCTGTCAGCACATTGATCTTGGATATCCTAAAGTCCAGAACTGTGAGAAAAGAGTTTAAGTCACCTGGTACATGGTGTTTTGTTATAGCTACCTGAACGAAGACAGACACCCTAAGCTATTTTCCCTCTGCTGTTCAGAAGTAAGCCTTATTTCCCTGTGGTAGTTAGACTCAATCACTCCAGCTGGGGAAATAACTCCCTTCTTTTCCTATCAGTTCAGATGCATGGGGAGCCCAAAGAAACTAGGTGGTGGCAATTTTAATTTCCAATTTGATGAAATCACTGTTGTGTCTCCCAGTGGAAGCACGTCTCCTTTTGGAACTAAGACATCTAGACCCAGCAGAGCATAAGGTTGTGAGAACAAGAAGCAAAAACTTTGCTAGAGGATCACTGGGAATAACCATGAGGGTTGACAGGTCCTTAGACCCATTGATTCCTGGACCCATGAATTCTGGCTATGGGAGAAATTTCTCTCAAGGTTTTCTTATTGATGGACAACAGGTCCTGAGATTCCTCAATAAAGAATTTTTATTTTATTAAGTTTGTTTTTATTTATCTTGAGAGATGGCACATGAGCAGGGGAGGGGCAGAGAGAGAGGGAGAGATATAATTCCAAACAGACTCTACACTGTCAGCACAGAGCCCAACTCAGGCCTTGATCCCATGAATCATAAGATTATGACCTGAGTCAAGATCAAGAGTCAGATGCTTAACCAACTGTGTCACCCAGGTGTCCCAACAAAGACTTTTTAAATAGTAATATGTTGGGGCGCCTGGGTGGCTCAGTTGGTTGAGCGTCCGACTTCAGCTCGGGTCATGATTTCGCAGTCTGCGAGTTCGAGCCCCGCGTGGGGCTCTGTGCTGACGGCTCGGAGCCTTGAGCCTGTTTCGGATTCTGTGTCTCCCTCTCTCTGACCCTCCCCGATTCGTGCTCTGTCTTTCTCTGTCTCAAAAATAAATAAACATTAAAAAAAAATTAAAAAAAAATAAAAAAAAAGTAATATGTCCAAGAATATACAGATTTTGTAACAAAAATGTATGGAAACCTAATTTATTTAGATTTTCGCAAAATTTGTACTACTAAAAACAATAATCCCTCAACAATATCAGATAATTAGATGAAGTAAAATCAAATTAGTGTTAGATGACTTATTTCCAGTCAGCTATTATATCTTTCACTTATGATACTTTCTAAAAGTCTTTTATGAATATTAGGGGGGGATTTTTATAGTTTTGAAGCTTTTTTGCATTTTCTACAAAATTAGGCATTCCCCTAAAGCAGACCCTATCTACTATAATTTGTGAAAAATAGAATGATACAGATATAGAAGTAAGATGAAATTAACAGGGAAAGTCATTTTACACATTTCCCTATTTTCAGGTAACTCTTATATATAAATTAGATGCTGGAGAATTATGCTAATGTATCTGTTTCTTTTCTAATTAAATGGATCATGTTTCAATAAGAGATTCAGTATATTTCTGAAGTCATAGTAAGTCCTAAAATTCTGTGTGTTAATATCATAGTGGGGTTAGAGAGGGAACAAACAAATACATATTAACCACATTTCCTGCCATAATTAAGAGCTAATCAAGACAAACAGAAGATAAGGATGGCAGATATAAAAATATGAATGTAATTATTTATTTATTTTTTAGAGAGACAGAGCACTAGTCAGGGAGGGATAGAGAGAGAGGGAGACACAGAATCCGAATCAGGCTCCAGGCTCCAAGCTGTCAGCATAGAGCCTGATGCAGGGCTCAAACTCACGAACTGTGAGATCATGACCTGAGCCGAAGTCAGATGCTTAACTGACTGAGCCACCCAGGTGCCCCATGAATGTAATTATTGATGAAGTATAGGCTGGAGGACATGGTTAGGTATGTAGGCTTCCTGTATACTGAACACAAGTATTAGTTTTTTAAGACAAATACAGACCTTGTGAGACATATATAACCTTTCATTCCACAAGGAGAGAATCTGTTCTTACAAACTCAACAGCATAAAAGCTTTATGCAGAATTTCAGTAGGAAAGAGAAAGTGTGAGTGAAGTAGATGGAGTAGGGTCAAGTGCATTAATTTTGGTAGAGTTCCTCCTCCTGAAAACAGAAAGTATGGAGCCTTGCTTGTGGCATATTTCTAGAATTCTATAGCACGGTTCTAATAAAGGAAAGACACCATAAGCAAGATGCAATAAACAAATGGCATTAGAGTACTGAGTAAATTCATACACTGTCTTTCATCTGAATGACACTGAGATACCATATAGAACTGAATAATTCCTTTACATGGTCGTTAATATATTTCACCTAAATAAATTCTGAGTAGATTAATAATGGAAATCTACTCTAATTTTTACTAAAGTATAGCTAATGCAAAAGATTCCTTCTTTGATTCTTTGTGATATTTATATGCATTCTGTATAACAAATTACTAGTTAATTGCATACATTGGAACTGAATATAAAAAATGTATTGATAATTGTGTTTTCTTTTTCAAAAAACTTTTTTTTTTTTAATTTTTATTTATTTTTGAGAGAGAGAGAGAGACAGAGTGAGAGCAGGGGAGGAACAGAGAGAGAGGGAGACACAGAATCTGAAGCAGGCGCCAGGCTCCAAGCTGTCAGCACAGAGCCCGATGCGGGGCTTGAACCCAGGAACCATGAGATCATGACTGAGCCGAAGTTGATGCTTAACCAACTGAGCCACCCAGGCACCCTTTTAAAGTTTTTTTTTTTTTATTTTTTATTTTATAATTGTTTTTTTATGAAATATGCTTGCTAGCATTACAAAACCATTTAAGATTGTTTGAGTTTTCTACATATATATGAAATTTATTTTTACTTTAAAATATTTTGTTTTTAAACACGTTTTCATTAATGTGATTAGACCAATTTTAAAAAATTTTAATCCACTACATTTTTTGAGGTTCCATTTTATTTTATTTTACTTATTTTTTATGTATTTATGTATTTATTTACTTACTTATTTTAAAGTTTATTTTGAGAGAGAGACAGAAAGATAGCAAGCAGGGGAGGGGCAGAGAGAGGGAGAGGCAGAATCCTAAGCAGCTCTGCACTGTCAGACTGATGTGGGGATTCAACTTACAAACCATGAGATCATGACCTGAGGCTAGATCAAGAGTCAGACACTTAACTGATGGAGTCACACAGGTGCCCCTAATTCACTACCTTTGAAGAAAAACTAGAAATTTGGCCAGGCAAGTTAAAACAAATTCTACCAATCTGATATTGGGCTTGACAAAATTGTGTAAATCCCATCCCCCTACTAATCTAAGTGTAAACGTTCATAATGTGATTGTGACTGATATTGATTGGAATAACTCCGGCAAATCAGTATCAATAAAATCCATACTTTGTGTCTATCCATTTGAAAATTAAAGCTGGTTTTTACTTGAAACAAATACTGTAATATTTCCTTAAGAAGAATCATAGGTTTAAAATAGTTAATAAAAAATATAAGTTAATTTATATTAGAATTATGAAATGAAATATGTTTAGGATATATTATTAAAATATCACTTCAATTTGAACCTTTAATAGGCTAGAGTTACGACCTTTCATTAAGTTTCAAGGCAATACTAATTATTTCTCTATTCTATTAAGGTACTGCACACAATTCCATTTCCTGTTTTATTTCAGACTAAATACTTGGATGACCATCTTGCTAAAGTCCATTAAAAATCTTGGATAAACAAGAAAAGGTCTTAAATAAATTGTCAAACTGAAAAGAACATAAAGAATGCTCAACCATAAACCGAGTCAGGGCAGGGTCCCTCTCACAAGACTCAGGGGCTCAGACAACCCAAGAGATGCCAATTAAGGTGTATCAGCTACCAAGAATCTTTCTTAAGCTATTCTTCCACATGACTGATCCTCCCACAAAAGTGAATGAGAAATAATATACTCTAACTAAGCACTCCTAGAGGACTGGAATGAAAATTACTATTCTCAAAATGTAGAAATGGGTGAAAATAAATCAAATCATCTTCCCTGAGAATTTATATCCATAATCTAGTTCTGATATGGCTTGTAGCATAAATAACCACTGCTACTGATGTTCTAAAATTCCCAAGATCAGAATTTATTTTATTTGGGTCCAGGAGTGGTCAACTATTCAACTGATAAAAATACATACAAGTCCTGTGTGAGGACATTATCTCTCTTCGAAGACTCAAAGAAACCTAACATGCAACATTTCAAAATAAATAAAGATTTCATCATCGAAAATCACAAAACATGTAAGGAAAAACATACAAATTATCAAGGACAAAGAACAGATCAGGAATGCAAAACTTCAGGTACTGTAACTCTCAGTCCCAGAAAATAGGTTAAACATGTGTAATACGCTGAAAATTATAAAGAAGACTTGAAATGTAACTATTAATATTAAAAACAAAATGTCTAGAACTAAAAATAATTGAAACTAAAGTCAAATGTGATATATTCAGTAGCATATTTGGCCTGAGAGAGAGAGAATTACTAATTTAGAAGAAAGACCTAATGGTATTGAGAAGAAAGTAGGTGAAAATTATACTAAACAGAGGTGAGACATGGAAGTCTCAGAGAAAAGGTCTATAGTGAAACATACAATACGATGAATGAATTATAACCACACTCAACATCTATATACCTCTGAAGTAAAAGTTAAGACAATGTTGAGTTAACATAGCAAAATTTAGGAGATTTAGCGGACATAAAATAGAATTCTGTTTCAAAATTGAACACTATAAAAACTAGTTTGGATAGTATTTATGGATAAAAAACTATGCAGCAGGAAAATTCTGCTGTAGTTGTCATGTGATCTTAAAACCATGAAGAGGAGAGAGGACTTCTGGGAAGATGGCAGCGTAGGAGGCCGCTGGGCTGACTGTGTCCTGCGGATCACTTAGCTTCCACCCACACCTGCCTAAATAACCCAGAAAACCACCAGAAGACTAGCAGAACGGATTCTCGGAGCCAAGCGCAGACGAGAGGCCCACAGAAGAGGGTAGGAAGGGCGGAGAGGCGGTGCACGCTACACGGACTGGCGTGAGGGAGCCGGGGCTGAGGGGCAGCCGGCCGGCAAGGCAGAGCCCCCAAGTCTGGTTTGCAAAAATGGAGGGGCCGGACGGAGTGTGCTCTGACAGCAAGCGGGACTTAACATCTGGAAGGTTATAAGTTAACAGATCTGCTCGGAGAACGGGAGGGCTGGAGGACAAGGGGAGGGACAGTTGTTGAGCCCCGGACAACAGAGCTCAGCTTGGCAGGGAACAAAGGCCTTTGCCAGCGCCATCTCCCTTGCCCATCCCCCAGCCAAAATCCCAAAGGGAACCGGTTCCTGTCAGGGAACTTACTTGCACCAGGCAAACACCCATCACTGTGCTTCTGCAGATCCATCCCTCCGGGGGTCTGACTCCCTCCGAGTGCCTCAGAGCCCCTCCGGAAGCGGATCACCAAAGGAAAAGCGAGCTGGGCCTGCCCCTCCCACCCCTGAGCACCTTGCCGATCCACCCCAGCTAATACACCAGATGCCCAGCACCACAAGCCTGGCAGTGTGCAAGTAGCCCAGATGGGCCAAGCCACCCCACAGTGAATCCCGCCCCCAGGAGAGGGGAAGAGAAGGCACACACCAGTCTGACTGTGGCCCCAGCGGTGGGCTGGGGGCAGACATCAGGTCGGACTGCAGCCCGCCCACCAACGCAAGTTATTCAAGACGCAACAGGGGAAGTGCCCTGCAGTCCTGCACCATTCCAGGGACTATCCAAAATGACGAAATGGAAGAATTCCCCTCAGAAAAACGTCCAGGAAATAACAACAGCTAACGAACTGATAAAAAGGATTTAAACAATATAACAGAAAGTGAATTTAGGATAATAGTTATAAAATTAATCGCTGGGCTTGAAAACAGTATAGAGGACAGCAGAGACTATTGCTATAGAGATCAAGGGACTAAGCAACAGCCAGGAGGAGCTAAAAAAATACTATTAATGAGCTGCAAAATAAAATGGAGAGGACCACAGCTCGGATTGCAGAGGCAGAGGAGAGAATAGGTGAACTAGAAGATAAAATTATGGAAAAAGAAGAAGCTGAGAAAAAGAGAGGTAAAAAAAAATCCAGGAGTATGAGGGGAAAATTAGAGAACTAAGTGATGCACTAAAGAGAAATAATCTACGCATAACTGGTATTCCAGAGGAGGAAGAGAGAGGGAAAGATGCTGAAGGTGTACTTGAAGAAATAATAGGTGAGAACTTCCCTGATCTGGGGAAGGAAAAAGGCATTGAAATCCAAGAGGCACAGAGAACTCCCTTCAGACATAAATTGAATGGATCTTCTACACGACATATCATAATGAAACTGGCAAAATACAAGGATAAAGAGAAAATTCTGAAAGCATCTAGGGATAAACATGCTCTAACATATAAAGGGAGACTGATAAGACTCGTGACGGATCTCTCTACTGAAACTTGGCAGGCCAGAAAGGAATGGCAGGAAATCCTCAATGTGATGAACAGAAAAAATATGCAGCCGAGAATCCTCTATCCATCAAGTCTGTCATTTAGAATAGAAGGAGAGATAAAGGTCCTCCCAAACAAACAAAAACTGAAGGAATTCATCACCACTAAACCAGCCCTACAAGAGATCCTAAGGGGGATCCTGTGAGACAAAGTACCAGAGACATCGCTACAAGCATGAAACCTACGGACATCACAATGACTCTAAACCCATATCTTTCTATAATAACACTGAATGTAAGTGGACTAAATATGCCAACCAAAAGACATAGGGTATCAGAATGGATAAAAAAACAAGACCCATCTATTTGCTGTCTACAAGAGACTCATTTTAGACCTGAGGACACTTTCAGATTGAAAGTGAGGGGATGGAGAATTATTTATCATGCTAGTGGAAGTCAAAAGAAAGCTGGAGTAGCCATACTTATATCAGACAAACTAGACTTTCAATTAAAGGCTGTAACAAGAGATGAGGAAGGGCATTATATAATCATTACAGGGTCTATCCATTAAGAAGAACTAACAATTATAAATGTCTATGCGCTGAATACAGGAGCCCCCAAATATATAAAACAATTACTCATAAACATAAGCAACCTTATTGACAAGAATGTGGTATTTGCAGGGGACTTTAATACCCTACTTACAACAATGGAAAGATCATCTAGACACATGGTCAATAAAGAAACAAGGGCCCTGAATGATACATTGGATCAGATGGACTTGACATATGTATTTAGAATTCTGCATCCCAAAGCAACAGAATATACTTTCTTCTCGAGTGCACATGGAACATTCTCCAAGATAGGTCACATACTGGGTCACAAAACAGACCTTCGTAAGTATACAAGAATTGAGATCATACCATGTATACTTTTGGACCAAAATGCTATGAAGCTTGAAATCAACCATAGGAAAAAGTCTGGAAAACCTCCAAAAGCATGGAGGTTAAAGAACACCCTACTAAAGAATGAGTGGGTCAACCAGGCAATTAGAGAAGAAATTTAAAAATATATGGAAACAAACGAAAATGAAAATACAACAATCCCAATGCTTTGGGATGCAGCAAAGGCAGTCCTGAGAGGAAAATACATTGCAATCCAGGCCTATCTCAAGAAACAAGAAAAATCCCAAATACAAAATCTAACAGCACACTTAAAGGAAATAGAAGCAGAGCAGCAAAGACACCCCAAACCCAGCAGAAGAAGAGAAATCATAAAGATCAGAGCAGGAATAAACAATATAGTATCTAAAAAAACTGTAGAGCAGATCAACGAAACCAATAGTTGTTTTTTTGAAAAAATAAACAAAATTGATAAACTTCTAGCCAGGCTTCTCAAAAAGAAAAGGGAGATGACCCAAATAGATAAAATCATGAATGAAAATGGAATTATTACAACCAATCCCTCAGAAATACAAGAATTATCAGGGAATACTATGAAAAATTATATGCCAACAAACTGGACAACCTGGAAGAAATGGACAAATTCCTAAACACCCACGCACTTCCAAATTGAAACAGGAAGAAATAGAAAGCTTGAACAGACCCATAAACAGTGAGGAAATTGAATTAGTTATCAAAAATCTACCAACAAATAAGAGTCCAGGACCAGATGGCTTCCCTGGGGAATTCTAGCAGACATTTAAAGCAGAGACAGTACCTATCCTTCTTCTCAAGCTATTCCAAAAAATAGAAAGGGAAGGAAAACTTCCAGACTCATTCTATGAAGCCAGTATTACTTTGATTCCAAACCAGACAGAGACCGAGTAAAAAAAAGAGAACTACAGGCCAAAATCCCTGATGAATATGGATGCAAAAATTCTCAATAAGATACTAGCAAATTGAATTCAACATCTTATAAAAAGAATTATTCACCATGATCAAGTGGGATTTATTCCCGGGATGCAGGGCTGGTTCAACATTCGCAAATCAATCAACGTGATACATGACATTAATAAAAGAAAAGATAAGAACCATATGATCCTGTCAATCGATGCAGAAAAGGCCTTTGACAAAATTCAGCACCGTTTCTTAATGAAAACCCTTGAGAAAGTCAGGATAGAAGGAACATACTTAAAGATCATAAAAGCCATTTATGAAAAGCCCACGGCTAATATCATCCTCAAAAGGGAAAAACTGAGAGCGCTCCCCCTGAGATCAGGAACACAACAGGGATGTCCACTCTCACTGCTGTTGTTTAACATAGTGTTGGAAGTGCTAGCATCAGCGATCAGACAACAAAAGGAAATCAAAGGCATCAAAATTGGCAAAGATGAAGTCAAGCTTTCACTTTTTGCAGATGACATGATATTATACATGGACAATCCTATAGACTTCACCAGAAGTCTGCTAGAACTGATACATGAATTCAGCAAAGTCGCAGGATACAAAATCAATGTACAGAAATCAGTACATTCTTAATCAGTGCATTCTTATACACTAATAATGAAGCAGCAGAAAGGCAAATAAGGAAACTGATCCCATTCACAATTGCACCAAGAAGCATAAAATACCTAGAAATAAATCTAACCAAAGATGTAAAAGATCTGTATGCTGAAAACTATGGAAAGCTTATGAAGGAAATTGAAGAAGATATAATGAAATGGAAAAACATTCTGTGCTCATAGGTTGGAAGAATAAATATTGTTAAAATGTCAATACTACCCAAAGCTATGTACACATTCAATGCAATCCCAATCAAAATTGCACCAGCATTCTTCTCAAAGGTAGAACAAGCAATCCTAAAATTCATATGGAACCACAAAAGGCACCGAATAGCCAAAGTAATTTTGAAGAAGAAGACCAAAGCAGAAGGCATCACAATCCCAGACTTTAGCCTCTACTACACAGCTGTAATCATCAAGACAGCATGGTACTGGCACAAAAGCAGACACATAGAACAATGGAATAGAATAGAAACCCCAGAACTAGACCCACAAAAGTATGGCCAATTCATCTTTGACAAAGCAAGAAAGAACATCCAATGGAAAAAAGACAGTCTCTTTAACAAATGGTGCTGGGAGAACTGGACAGCAACATGCAGAAGAATGAAACTAGACCACTTTCTTACACCATTCACAAAAGTAAACTCAAAATGGATAAAGGACCTGAATGTGAGATAGGAAACCATCAAAACCCTAGAGGAGAAAGCAGGAAAAGACCTGTCTGACCTCAGCCGCAGCAATTTCCTTCTTGACACATCCCCAAAAACAAGGGAATTAAAAGCAAAAATGAACTATTGGGACCTCATGAAGATAAAAAGCTTCTGCACAGCAAAGGAAACAACCAACAAAACTAAAAGGCAACCAACGGAATGGGAAAAGATATTTGCAAATGACATATCGGACAAAGGGCTAGTATCCAAAATCTATAAAGAGCCCACCAAACTCCACACCCGAAAAACAAATAATCCAGTGAAGAAATGGGCCGAAAACATGAATAGACACTTCTCTAAAGAAGACATCCAGATGGCCAACAGGCACACGAAAAGATGCTCAACGTCGCTCCTCATCAGGGAAATACAAATCAAAACCACACTCAGGTATCACCTCACGCCAGTCAGAGTGGCCAAAATGAACAAATCAGGAGACTCTAGATGCTGGTGAGGATGTGGAGAAACGGGAACCCTCTTGCACTGTTGGTGGGAATGCAAATTGGTGCAGCCGCTCTGGAATGCAGTGTGGAGGTTCCTCAGAAAATTAAAAATAGACCTACCCTATGACCCAGCAATAGCACTGCTAGGAATTTACCCAAGGGATACAGGAGTACTGATGCATAGGGGCACTTGTACCCCAATGTTTATAGCAGCACTCTCAACAATAGCCAAATTGTGGAAAGAGCCTAAATGTCCATCAACTGATGAATGGATAAAGAAATTGTGGTTTATATACACAATGGAGTACTACGTGGCAATGAGAAAGAACGAAATATGGCCCTTTGTAGCAATGTGGATGGAAATGGAGAGTGTGATGCTAAGTGAAATAAGCCATACAGAGAAAGACAGATACCATATGTTTTCACTATTATGTGGATCCTGAGAAACTTAACAGAAACCCATGGGGGAGGGGAAGGAAAAAAAAAAGAGGTTAGAGTGAGAGCGAGGCAAAGCATAAGAGACTCTTAAAAACAGAACAAACTGAGGGTTGATGGGGGGTGGGAGGGAGGGGAGGGTGGGTGATGGGCATTGAAGAGGGCATCTTTTGGGATGAGCACTGGGTATTGTATGGAAACTAATTTGACAATAAATTTCATATATTAAAAAAAAAAGAAAACATGAAGAGAAAGACAAAACATAGACACTAGAGTGGGAAAAGGAAACGAGAAGCTGAGATTCTTAGTGGGTACCATCTTTGGGTTGTGATACTGTCCTCAACAGCCTGACCTTAGTCTCTGTCCCTCATGAGACCTCAACACCTATCTGTTAGTCTCTGGTAGTTGAGTTTTCATGTTAGGCTCAGCTGAAAAAATCTGCAGATAAGTCTGCCACCAGCTTCATAAAAAACTCCTTTCACTACTCTGTCAACACTGAGTATTATCATTTTCTTAAATATTCACGTTTTCAATAACTGAATGATCTCACTTCAGTTTTACTTGGATTTATTTGATTACTATTGAAATTGAAAATGTCTTATATACTTATTAGCTATTTTTTTTCTTTTGAATTTTTGGAGTGTAATCATTATGTAGTTATATCTTAAAATATTCACATTATTGTTAATTGCAAAATGTGTTTTATATGCTAAAAGTATTAAGTTATTGGCTGTTTGTTTCAAATATTATCTACTGATTAGATTTATTTCAAGAGACATCCAAATAACAGACTGAAGGTGCTTGAGAGCTATACTGTTAATTATTTTTTTCTCACCCAAATATAGGATACAGATTTCTCCTATGCCTTTCCACAGTCAATTGTCTTTTTCAGATACAAATGTTCCCACATCATTCATTGGTTCTCAAAGCCAGCATTATGCTACTTAATGGGTAAAATTTAGTCTTATTCCTTGTAAAGAAGGTGCTTCTTTCATTTCTTCTGAAGTGATCAATAAAATATTAATGCAGTTTGGTAAGAATAGAACAAGACATATTAACATAGATTTTGCTGCAAAGTAAGAGAGAGCTAAATTTAGGAAAAATATCATCCTTAGTGAATGTTTTATCAAAGCATACCTACTGGAAAATATGCTTCTATATAAATCTGTCTTCTACAATTTACTATGTCCTGAAATGCACTTCTTCATGTTATTGCTCTAAATAAAATATATTTTTCCACATTTCTGACAATTCCTTTCCATCTTTTCTAATAGAAACTAATTCAAAACTTGCTTTCCTATGAAGGTTCTCCAACCAGCCTGTTTATCTACTCCTTTTATATGTACTCACAGATATTTAATCTTTATAACTCTGTCTTAATTATAATGACTCCAATATGAGTGCCATTTACTCCTAGATCCATACAATATTTAACCCAGTGTGCTGCATATATTCTCATGAAAAACTTGTTGAATATTATTCTAGAAAAAGAAAGAATCCATTCTGTCAGAATAATTTGGCAGTCTCTGCTAACCCCATCCCTACACCGTATGAATCAGCAGGAACAATCTACTCAGCCCTGCCCAGGAGATAGTTAAGACGAATCATATATAAGGTTGTATTACTTGTTTACAGAATAAGAGATATAGGTATTCTATATTTTTTGGTGTATTCTATTGTTAATCTGTTACCTGGTATGTCTAGTGAAAAAAACAGTATTTGAAATAAATAGCAAATAGTTTATATTCTTATCATATAAACCCATTTTTGAAATGAATAAATATATGAATGTTTTAAGGTCTTTTCACTCCTTAAAATTCTCTTAGTCAAAGATGAGCCATACCATGAGAAGGACTGTGACTCTGTTTTCCGTGATGGATCTTGGGAAAGCAGGACAGTTAAAATTTTCTTAGCATAAATATTTACTCAATTATACCCATGGTTTAGGGCTCAGCTTGACCTAAGAACTCAGTAGCATAAAGCCTCTATACCTGTAGGTGGCGGTCTACTTGCTGCCTGTGACAGATGGGCTATCTACACCAAGCAGGACTGTCAGGTAGAATCCTCAGCATGGCAACAGTTTTATAAAGGAAGAGCGTCTTGTATGTATTTAAGAAATATACTTAGTATCATGATTAACAATCACAGTGGGGTGGGGGTCTGTTTACTTGGAAGAGGCTCTGTAGATACAGAGCAGTTTTAGTATCTCTTCTAACCATGACAATTTCAGCAATGGAGATGCAGAAGCCAGTAAGAGATGTTTCTTGTACAGCAAACAGAGAACTGTGACAAGGGGACCAGGTCAATACATGCTTGTACAAACTGCAAGAAAATGTTAGTGAATAAGTGATTGTTGCTCAAGGGTCTTCTATCTTAGGCAAGTATTATATAAAAATGAAGGATGGAGGGGCTCCTGGGTGGCTCAGTCGGCTAGGTGTCTGACTTGGCTCTGGTCATGATCTCACGGTTCATGGGTTCAAGCCCCGCATTGGGCTTGTGCTGACAGCTCAGAGCCTGGAGCCTGCTTCAGATTCTGGGTCTCCCTCTCTCTCTGCCCCTCCCCTCCTCACACTCTGCCTCTTCTCTGTCTCTCTCTCTCTGTCTCTCTCTCTCTGTCTCTCTCTCTCTCTCTCAAAAATAAAATAAACATTAAAAAGAATTTTTAAAAAATGAAGGATGGGACAGCAAGTTCATCCAAGTTGATGGAATGAACTCACCCAAATCGATGGAATGAATGTTCCTATGATCTCTTATAGATTCTCTGGGTTAGTGGCTCCTCTGCCCCATTCTCTGCGTCTCCAATAACAGGAAAGGCACAGCACCTGCAGTCCAGTGCTCAGCTCTAAATGCTGGATTTTATTAGCATATAAGTAATACACAGTTGCAAGCTTTAAAGACATACTGAGTTTGCTACCACACATGAAGACAAAAAGGTTTAGTTCCCTCTATGTGCATGGGGGCCATTCCATATTTGATCCAGACATTTGAAGCTTTTCAAAATCTGAGTGTCAAAAAACTGAAATCATGAGTGTTAGTATAAATATGTAATTTACAATCATGGAAATGGAATCTCCTCCCACCCGGAAAAAAAAAAGAAATAAAAATTATGCTACATCAAATGGCTATTTTTTTAACAAACATAGATTGCCATGCTAAGTCTGGTTAATTGTGCATACTCCTCACTGTCCAAATCTTGGATGCTGAATGAAAGAGTTTGAGGGGGAGGACGGATCTGAAAAAGGTGTGTAGATACTCTATGAGACCCTGCTATAAAATTCTTTGATTAGAAAGGCTTGTTTACAACTCTAGCTTCAGGCCTTAATGATATGGTGACTTGGCTTTGCTGATATGATTTCTTAGATTTTGAAAATGAAGACTGAAACCTTTGAGACAGCTTTTAAAGAATTTTATTGCTGATTATTGTAAAGATATGCTATCCCTTAACACCTGCTACTAATAAACATTAAATACTTCCTATTGCTTGTAGTATACTAATATTTAGTACTATTTACTTTCACTGAATGCACGGGCCTGTCCTTAGAATTCCTTCAAAATACATGATTTTTTATGCACTGAAAACTCTTACTGAAATATTTGTTTGTCTACTTGTACTGAGGCTAACTATATAGGAATTCATTAAAATTTATTATATTTTGCTGCTTGCTTTGTATGAATTTTTACTCATATTTACCTTGTCTGCATATGCTATATAGAAATTCATTCAAATTTATTATATATTATGTCTTGCGTTCTAGTTACCATCATTACTCAAATATATTACAGTATTAGCTTATACAGGGTTTTGTTGCCTAGTATTTACCAGTACACAAATACATGTATTATTTCTGACTACATAACCTTAAATTATTTTTCAGTGCTAGTATAATATTAATGCTTACATAAAACATATACTTTACTACAGAATTCCATTGTATATTGTGCTATATTTACATCAGCAAAATGTTTTTACAACAAAATTACTTTAAAATTATTTTCAAAACCTGCTAAAAAAAAAGTGCTGAATTTTTTTTTTGCCAGAAATTTCCCTATGCATATTTTACTAAATCTTTATGCCTATGGGTCTTTAATGC
The DNA here is from genome assembly GCF_027475565.1 of Acinonyx jubatus. Classification (NCBI taxonomy): domain Eukaryota; kingdom Metazoa; phylum Chordata; class Mammalia; order Carnivora; family Felidae; genus Acinonyx; species Acinonyx jubatus. The sequence goes on along the minus strand of NC_069380.1, from coordinate 32,805,196 downwards.
TAGGAAATATAGAAGTTTCTGAGAACATGGGGGAAATAAAAAGATTCTCTTTTGAGAATGTTAAGGAAAACATTTTTTAAAAGGTGTATCATCATATACCTATCCCAAACAAAGTGGCCTGCGAGGGAAAAACGTTTGAAAAGGTGAGAATCTCCAAAGTAGAAAGTTCCATGCTACCCTCCAAAGATGGCTGCCTTCACAACATAAAGAATAAGGTCAGAATGACCAAGATATAACTTAAGACAAGGGCTCAAAAAAAAAAAAAAAAAAAAAAAACCACACAGAGAAGATTGTTTGAGATTTTCATGGACTTCAATAGCAGCTAAAGTTTTCTTTTAAGATAGAAAGAAATTGAGGTATATTATATTATATTCATTAAGTGTGGCTAAATCATAGTCAGCTCATATTTACATGATAAACCAAAATATTATGAGAATTTAACATATGGCAGCATTTGTAATTACTAGTCATTAGTTACATCACTATTAATCACCTATTAATTCATAAACTCTGAGTCAACTGTTATAACCCTGTCTCTTTTATCCCCATATTAAATCAGCCACCAAAGCCTGCCATTTATAATTTGATCTGCTTGTTCTTTTATTTTTCCACATACCTCTCAAGTGCAAACACCCCTTTTAACATTGTTGTTTATGATGCTATTTCAACCCCATATTATCTTTTACATGGACTACCTCAGATGCCTTCTAATTGATCTCCTGTATCTATAAAAACAGGAGGATTTTATCTTTATACATAGGATTTTATCCCTTAAATATCCTCCTCAAAACCAGCCCTTATATTTTTGAGTGTTTGGATGTATCACAGATTGAAAAATATACTTTGGTGGAGTCTTTGTGTGATGATTGTATTTTCCTCAGTTGCACCGTTTAATATAATATAATATAATATAATATAATATAATATAATATAATATAATATAATGTAATATAATAAAGTTATTTGGAGATCTGGGGAAGGGGCTGGTTCTTAATGTTTTCTAGTGCTATGTCCTTCTCCCCTAAACACAGACACCCACACACCTACACATTCATCAAAGCAAAACAAAATAAAACAACAACACATATTTAAAGTTTCAGTTTCAGAGCTAAACAAGTATTCCTTACTTTAGGGATTATCATCATTTAGTTCCTGCTCATATTCCCAAGCTTCCCTTCCACCATTTCCCACAACAGATACAATGGCTACATTGACTTGTTTATCCCTTCATAATCATACTTCTCATTATGTTTCCCCTGTATTTGGACTGTCCCTTCTTCCCATTGCTGTCTTTTGAAATTAACTCATTTCAAACCCAAATTGAAAACACGGTTTTGCTGCAAACAATCATAAAGTGTCCTGAAAATTAGAAGTTAATGATCTCCTCTAGACTCTACAGGTCCCTTCTTTCCCTTACTATGGCACATTGCCTATTTTCTGACATTATAATTCCCATATGCCTTATTTCCCCTTCTATACCACAAACCTAAAAGGGAAGGTGTTTATGTCATTTTTGTGTCCCTCACTGTATCTTGCTGGGAACCTATGTGTAATGGACACCTCATAGGTATTTATTTAATGAATGAAATGTTGTCACTAGAAAAGCAGAGAGTAAGCTCAGAGACACCAACATAAATTATTAGCTTATTTTCCAGGTTGTCTTTTAATCCAACTAGCTGACTAATGATTGAAAATATCTGATGTGAGAACATATGAACGTATGTTTTCTGGAAACAATAATATATTGTCATCTTTAAATACAGCCACTTAGTTTGTAGGCACCAAGGCTTGTGAATCTCCTTGAGCCCCGAATTTAAAAAAAAAATCCAATCTTTGTGAATATTTAGAAATCACTTTTCCATGATAATATATCATAAAGATGGGTGAAAAATCAATTTAAATTTCTCTAGACAGATACAAGATTACCTTTAAAATAGCTTATTCCATAAAACTATGGCAAACATAAATCAAACAAGGCCCGGCATACTTTATTTCAGCTCTCTCTCTGCTCCCAGATGTCCTCACAAATAATGCCAGAAGTTCTAACTTGCCAAAATGTCTATGAGGAGTGATTAGAAATATGTGTCTCTCTGTTATGTTAATATCCAGCGCAGCGTGCCATGTTGTCTGGTTCCCAAATGAAAGCATATGTGAGGGGACCGAACTTGTGACGACGTTGTGATTTTCCCCATGATCTTGTCCTCTCTTCCTTCAAAAGAGGTTTGTGCAAGAGATTCAAGTCAAACCTCTTGAACATTACACTAGATACCCTGGAGTAAAAGACTAGATTGCAAACTTCTCAGGGACAAATTAAAAGACAGCACTCCTTTTCACCAGAACTTACCAGAACAAACAAACAACAGAAACAACACCACCTCATCCTAGGGACTTAAGGAGAGAGGAATGTAAACATAGGGGACTGTGAGCTGTGTAAGGTAAGCTCCATTCAGCTAAGGTAGTGAAATGATGTAGCAGCTGGCCTGGTGTGGTGTGACAAAGAAGTCAATCCCGTAAAGGGGGATCCCAAGCCTTAGTAGAGAATAGTGGGTGCCATGCTATTGTACATTTGAAACTAATGTAACACTGTATGTAAACTAACTGGAATTAAAATAAAACCTTAAAAAAAATAATATGTGCCAAGAATGATACGGAAGGAACAGAATGCGAGAATTGAAGGTACTCTGTAGCCAAGAATAGTAGTGATTTTGGCAATAAACCAGTGCAAACTGATGAAAATATTAAAGATCTTATCTAGTGTCTTGGCAACATTTAGATTCAAGGCCTTTGTACCGCTTCAGTAAGGAATGACTCAAACTTTCTCCCCAAACCAACCAAAAGATATTTCACCACCAAAATATACCTAACTTGCGAAAAATAAGGACAGTTGATATTTCTTATACACCCGAGGAAAAGGCTGAGATTCAAGGACTATGACACTATTGTATAGTCTAATTTTTTTGTTTCCTCTGTGGAGTTCAAAGCACCATTCAGGGCCTAATGAACATTTTTCCTATGAATAAGTGATAATCAGCTTTATTATATTGGAAAATGATCTAAAATATATCCAATAAAATAATAGGAAAGCAAGTAAAATAGTGCAGTAGGATTATTTTGAGCCCATTATATACTGTTTATAAGCTGCCAAAATGTAACAGGTATTTGAAGATCAAGTTTCAAAATAGTCTTACTACAAGAAACTTTTTTTAAACATGTTAGCTTGACTCCTGATTAAAAACATATAAAAAATAACTTTGATAGCTTTTATAAAGCTTTTACAATTTGTGCCATATTTTCACAATGTTTTCTTATACTCATGAGACTTAATAATCTGGAATTTTTCACCAATCTGGCTAAAGTCCTTTAAGCTATTTGATTTCTACAGCATCCACTTTATCAGATAGATATTATTTATGAAATACAAATGAAGTGAATATATAAATTTCCAAAGCATATCTAACCTTATAACAATCCTCTTAATAATTCTATTGTAAAACACACCGAATGAAGATAGGTCTCTAATTCTGGAGGTTATAATGTCTAACTGGATCTTCAGCAAACATTTCAAATGTTTTCTATTTTCCTTCTTAGACTACTAATAATCATTTACTTCATGTGTTACATTTTAGAAGGTCCAATGTTTTACATTATGGTTTGATTTAATCTTTCTAAATATCATACAATTTTTATAAGTATAAACTTTGAAAATCTATCCTAGTAATTAACAAATAGCTTAATTCTGTGTCTCAAACATATTTGAGTTTTCCATATCCCATGTTCTTTCCAACATGTTATTGCTAACCCACTTCTCACTGAATAAAGTCCTACATCAAAAATCTATATGAAACTATTTGGTTTTCTCTTCAATAAGTATTTTTTTATATAAAAGCGTAAATCTTACATCATAGATGGTATGGGACCAAATGAAGTTTTAACACGTTCAAGCAATTGGTTACAATAAAAACAGTAATCATAAATGTAGACTTCCACAGAAAACTCTAACTACAACCGGCATAGAATATATTTTAATAGGCTCAATCCCAATTTATTTTGTATCTATATTGTAAATGGCATGTTCTGATCCAGTTGTGAGTATTGAGATGATTAATTACATCATTTAACCTAATCTTACAGAAAAAAAAATATTTTTTAGCAACCAGGGTAATCTATTTATAATCGCTGGACTAAACTATCACTTATCTGGGTCCAGGAAACCTTCCAGCTCATGACCATCCTGTTCAAACTAGTGAGTAACGGTGGCTACGATGATAGGATGGTGTAAGTGAAGAAATATGAAGCAAGAAAATATTAATAGTTCATTTTGTTGTCTTTGTGGATAGCAAGGAGCAACAGGCAAGACTAAATGAGAAGAGAAAACAATAGCGTGGAGAAAGCAATAGAAGAACAAACACACAAGAGTAAGGAAATTGTCAAACATGGAGAACATTCGAGAGCATTTTTAAAAAGGAAAGTAGAGGAGATTTAAAAAAAAGTAAACTGCAGAATGAGAAAAGAGAACAAGGAAGCATCATAGGAGAGAGGAAGTTATAGAAAAAGAATAGACAAAAATGGATCAGAAGACAAAAAGGAAAGCAAGAATGAAAAAAAAGCATGAGTTAAACAAAAATAAAGTGTTTTTTTAAAGAAGGTTTTTTTTTTAAGTGGAAGAAACAGTAGACATGAAGAACAAACCAAAATGGACATACAAAAAAAAAATTAGAGAAGGCAAAAAAAAAAAAAAAGTCCCACAAAAATGAGTAAGTGACAGAAAAATGAAAGGAAAACCCAGACAAAGAAATGCATGAAGCTAACAAGAGAAAGTCAGTTGGAAGAAAGAAAAGGTGCAGCTGCGCCCAGGGGATGCTTGTACAAGCATTGGTTTCTGTTTAAGCCCATTAAAGCTGGCTTAACAGGAAAAAAGAATAAGTCACATAACAAATATTTCTACTTTATGCCTTTCATGATAGACCCCAGCCCAGCCAGAATACCCTGGGAAGAAATTAAATTCGATGATTTCATTGGAGAGTGATACAGAGGCAAAAAGCATAGTTTAGAACCTTTAAGAGCCAGAACCTACTACAAATTAGGAGAAATACCTGGTTACATAAAAGGAATGCTACAATCACAGAGTGTTTTCCAACTTTCTTATTTTTTCCTTTCACTTTCTTTTCTTTGTAACAATATATATGAGTCTAGTCAAGTGGCTCTGATCTGCCTTAGGAGCCTGGCAATGACCTTAAGGCACTCACCTCTACTGAGTTTGCAGAGTTAGTGCCATAAAATGCTTCCTAAGCTTGTACTTTCGTCTAACTGCATTCCTAGCTGCCTGAATATGCATGTGTTCGACATTATCCTTTGTGCTCCCGCCAATTTTTAAAATTTTTTAATGTTTATCTATTTTTGACAGAGAGAGAGAGAGAGAGAGAGAGAGAGAGAGAGAGAGAGAGAGAATATGAGTGGGGGAAGGGCAGAGAGAGGGAGACACAGAATCTTAAGCAGGCTCCAGGCTCTGAGCTGTCAGCACAGAGCCGGCACTGGGCTGGAACTCACAGACTGGGAGATCATGACCTGAGCAACCGACTGATCAACCGACTGAGGCACCCATGCGCCCCTGTGCTCCCACCAATTTTAATTATTGCATAGGAAATCTAAACCAGGAGGGAGTTTGCTTTGTGTAGTCTTGGATTCTTATTCCACAATTTCTTTTTGTATTTAATATTACGAGACTCTATATATTTGACAAATTCACTTTTTTTTTTTTTTGGTATGACATCTCTCCTGTTGATAATATGTAGTCCTATTTTCATTAACACACCAAACGTGTTTCTGTGGAAGCCAGATTTATCCTTTAGAAAACAATAAGATTAGCCTTTTGTAAATTAGTAAGATTAAACTAATTAACACTTCTAGGTTTCACTCCTCACCTTTCAAGCCTTATAGAAAAAATTTCCCTATCCTCATATGCACGATTACTTCTTAGAAATTTGGTAGAATTTATACCTCATTTATCACATGTCATAATGGTTTTTTTTTTTTGCCAGTTTATAGGCTAGATTTGCCTCATCTGTCATAGTACATATTAGACTGCACACTCTTTGAAAGCAAGAATTCTATATTGCTAAACTCGGTGTCTCTGTGCTATCACAAATCTAATCCATTCTTTTTAGGCAGCAATACACATTTGTGGAATTGATGAAGGCAGGAAAGAAGGGAGAAAGGAAAATTCAAAGTCTAAGGGGATATATAGAGTTAAAACATCAGATCTCTAAAATATTCAAACATGTAAATGAATAACAATAGTATAATTACTGATTTAATTTTGCTATTGTCAGTATTGAAGCATTATCACCCCATATACATGCATATGTGCAAACATACATATATATGTTCCATATATGCACATATATGTACAAACACACACTTATGTATATGGAAACAACAGATATTTTCAACTTCAGATTTTAATTTAGTTCTCCTTATAGGCACATCTTCTGGGAATAGGGTAGGAGGTACATGAAGAGAATTCATCAAATTCATTTTTGTGTTAACTAAAAATGAAGGATTCAGATGGAAGGAGGGATTAAGAGAGATATGTAACTTACTGCTTGTGTATACTGACGCATAAATATGAGCATCAATATAATTATAAGCTTACATTAAACTGTTTTATTGTAATATAAGCATTATCATAGTATCACTGGGCCAGATCATCAGATGTAGCCTCTACATATTTTTTATAGTCTCAAAAATTAAAGACACTAATATTTTGAAAAACAATTAGAATTATTATTAAACCAATTTATTATTTATGCTAATAGGGAAATTACAGATACAGTTATTTAAGACCTGATTTCAAAAATATTTAATTTATTCTTGGGGCGCCTGGGTGGCTTAGTTGGTTAAACGCCCAATTCTCAACTTCGGCTCAGGTCATTATCTCAATGGTTTGTGGGTTTGAGCACCACGTTGGGCTCCACACTGGCAGCACGGAGCCTGCTTGGGATTCTTTCTCTCCTTCTCTCTGTTCCTCTCCTACTTGTGCTCTACTTGTGCTCATTCTCTCCCTCTCTCTCTCAAAATAAATAAACATTAAAAAATTTAAAAAAAAATTAATTAACTCTCAGTTATATTGAGATATTAAAATACTTTGGAGACCATATATCAACTATGTCAGGGATTATTGGCCCATATTAATAGCAGCAATTTATGTACCACAAGCCTTGTTCCTGATACTGTATTAAGTGCGCCACACACATTACCCAGTTCAGTCCTCCCATCTACCTTATGATCATGGAAAACGTCAATATATCATTCTTTAAAGATTATAAATCCAAGACTCAGAGAAGCTTTGAAAGACTAGAGAGGCAGATCCAATATTGGAATCCACAAAGGTTTCTCAGCTTCGGAACTATTGATATGTTAGACCTGATAATTTTCTCTGGTGGGGAGACCGTCCTGAGAAATGTGGGATGTTTAGCAGCATCCCTGACCTCTATCTACCAGAGGCAAGTAGCAACCCTACACTTTTCCAAGCTGTAATAACTGAAAACATCTTCAGACATTGTCTAATGTCCTTTGGGACATATGTCTGCTCCGCTTGAGAACCACCTGTCTATTCTATTGTGACTACAAAAAAAAATAGGTTCTTCGTAGGTGCACTATACGGTCACTTTGTGAGGAATAAGCTTAGGGATTCCCTGAGCTTGCACCGATGGGTTAACAAAGCATAAAGAATCAGAAAGCCATAGGATGTACACACCCAAGTTTGGGTAAACAAGATTAGGTAAATGGGGCAAAGGCCCCAGTATAGGACAAAGGTATAGGAATAGGAAATCTCAGGATGAAAACAGCCAAGACGAGGTAAACAAGATTAAGTAGTTAGGGCAGAAACGCCCCCCAACTTAGTACAATAGCAGAAAGCTGCTTTCACAGGAAGGAAGGACCAAAATAGTTAAACAAAAAAACAGGACTCTATATGCAGCTGGGCAAAGTTGCCCAGAGCAGAGCTAATTAGCAAAAGAAAACGTGCCTTGTTGACCCTGAGGTAGCATGCTCTGTCTTTTTTGTCCCCTAGACCAGTTCAGGAAAGCAGAGGTGGCACCTCATATGTGCTGTAGACAATCTTCCACTTAGCACCAGAATCTTGCTGTGTATTGACCCAAACCCCTACCACTACATATCTCCAAAACCCCCTTTTCCCTACACCCATTAGATAACGTTCCTGGTTTCGTTGTCTCTTTGTGCATGTCCATCATGCTTGTAAGCCTTCTTATCCCAATAAAAACAGAGCAAGGACCCTTACTTGGGGCTCTTGTCTCCTGCCGGACATTAGCCTCTCTCACATTTTCAATTCTGCATCCCACTTTCTTGCTGGACAAGAGAGAACTTCAGACCCAGAGTCTACAGCACTTAATGGGTGCATTATACAGTCTCTTGACCTATGTTTGCTGACAACCAGATATAATCAGTCCCAGGGATAGAGGTAGGAGAGCACTGATACATCATGTGCGAGGAACAAGGAATCATCATGTATGGACCAAGTTCATGCTATATGTCAGCAGAAAGAACATAGTTGTGCATTATATGGACTTTGTTCTGTAGCTGATATTGTCAGCATTTTAAATTGTAGAATTCCTTTTTTTTTTTTTTTAGAAAGAGAAAGAGTGCACAGGTGGAGGAGAGGGGCAGAGGGAGGGAGGGAGAGAAAAAGAATAGCTTAAGCAGTTTCCATGCTCACCACTGAACCCGATGTGGGGCTCAATACCATGACCCTAAGACATGAAATCAAGAGTCAGACACTCAACTGACTGAGCCACCCAGGCACCCAAAATTGTTTAAGTTCTACTCAGACTAAGTAACCAAAATACAGGAGAATCGGGGGTGGGGGTGGTGAGAATACAGTGTTTTGAATCAAAGAGTTAAAGATTTGATTCCTGGTACCCTCTCCTACAAACTGCAATTTTGGAAAGTTGATTTGAGTCTCAGTTTTCTCATCTGTAAAGTGCATATATTAAGTTCATAGGGTTGATATGAGAAATATAAGGCACAATGTATTTAAGGTTCTTGGGAAATAATGAATGTTCAAAAACTTATATCATTTATTATCATGATTTATGGATGATCAAAAAAATTTCTGGGGGTTTAGCATAAGAGAAGCAACTCATGATATTCTGGTTGTAGTGCTTTACAATTCTAGAATAATTTTCAAATACTTTCATATTCAAATAATAATAATAAATTGAATTACATGAGGGCTTAGGTGAGAATGACCCATAATCCTTTCACCTTTATTTTATTTTATTTTTTTTTAATTTTTTTTTCAACGTTTATTTATTTTTGGGACAGAGAGAGACAGAGCATGAACGGGGGAGGGGCAGAGAGAGAGGGAGACACAGAATCGGAACCAGGCTCCAGGCTCTGAGCCATCAGCCCAGAGCCTGACGCGGGGCTCGAACTCACGGACCGTGAGATCGTGACCTGGCTGAAGTCGGACGCTTAACCAACTGCGCCACCCAGGCGCCCCAATAATTTATTTTTTTAACTCCGTCAAAACAATAAGTTACAGCACTGTGGACAAATGTACCTTTACAACAAAATTTCTGGAATGATTGTGAAATATAATGGAGAATTCTATAATGAAATGAAAGAATGCCTGAGAAAATCTATAAGGGAAGAAACATTTTCTTAACATAGCAAGCCTGATTAATTCTACATTTTATATTAGTAAAATTGCATAATACCATTATATTCATAACTTTTCAGTTTTGGGTACTGATTTTAACATCTATGCTCTTTCTCTAGGAAACCAAATTGCTAGCCAGTGCACAAATGCCCATCAAAAATTTTGATAGCAACCAATTCTCAAACTTATTATCACTCTGTAAATCTGAATTATTTAAAAATGAAGGAGCTTTGTTAAAAAGTATTATCTAATAGGGCCATAAAAACTGTACTATCTAACTGAACATATGTAAGAAGCAAATTTCAGAAACAGACATGTACATATGGAAATATCTGTCTACCTATCTATCTATCTATCTATCTCTTCTAGTTAGTCAGGTAGCTATTTCTTTTTGGATTCCATATATCTCTCTTTTAACTAGTTAGATACGGATGACTCAGGCTCAATCTATAATTTCTCAATAGCTTTTGATTAGCCATAGATTTTGTAGGTCTTTCTTTTTCAAGCCATTTAAAATAAATGCTCAAAGCAGGCACGAACATGTGATATTGAAATGACTTCTTCTGAGCTGACATCAACCTCAAATATGCCCTTTGCTCAAATACATTTATTAATGTTAAACTGCTTAAATAAAACCAACTTGAGGAGGAGGCTAGGACAACAGCTAGGACAAACTATCTGGTTTAAAATGGGGACCCATTTTCATGGCTTCAAACACCAGTAATCCCCTATTTTAGAACATCTTGTCAGTGTAAATAAGTCTGAAATTGAAAGTACTCAATTTGGTCTATCATATTAAACTGAGTGACCTGAATAATATATTCTCTTCTACTGTGTAGAGCAGTGATATTGTCAAAGCTTCAAGCGCCCTCAGCAGCCAAGGTATGGGTGTCCCTGTGATCTTCCAATCGACTCTTCCTATATTTCAGTAATTATCCTTCCATAAATTGAACAATTGTACTTTCTGCCCCACCTTTAAAGAACCCACACTGCATACTGTCACACAGGGAGGGGTTACATTTCAAATACTTATTTAAACTGAGTGATGATCAATAGTGATGCTGTTTCCTCATGTAAGTGAAGGAAATGACACGTACAATTTATGGCAGCATCCCAGGGTGCAGATTGTTTTAGAAATATATCATAAAAGTGCAGACAGGCTAAATGACACAAATCACCACATCACATCAGAATATAAAAATATTCAAGTAGGTTGGAGAGTTTAAGTTCATTTTATTTTTTGAAGTATAAGGTGTACTAAGGACTGTCCTTTAAGAACACAAATCTGTCAACTAAATCAAGAACACGGTGCAAATAAAATTTTAAGTTAATGTAATGTTCAAGGACAGAGTCTATGCAGAAATATTAAATTAGTCAGAAGGGCTTTATCCATCCAAGCCCTGTGTAGGGGGAGAAAGTAGCCTGCCAGATTGATGCCATCATCTGGATTGCCTGCCAAATACAATCCTATGGCAGAATGTGTACACGGGGCTTTCAGAGCCTGACATTATGCCTTTGAGCTGCATTACTAACTATACATATAAATATGAATATATAAATGCAAATATAAACATGACATGTATATATAAATATGTATGTAAAACAATATATATATATATTTTTTTTCCAAATTTCATCATTACCAAACCAAATCATAAATGTTTAGCTTTCCATGTAGCTTATCAACAGGAACAGACCGGGTGGTCAGGTTGTGGACTCTATTAGGTCTGTTTGGGATGTTATGCCCAGCTTTGGGAAAAGTGATTTTTTTTTTTTATTTGCTAGTTTACTTGCATCTGTTTTTTTACCTGAATTAATCATCTTGACTCTGGCTAAGTCCTCACTATATTGTGAGGTTCTAGCTAGGTGGATGTGTCTTTGTGTGGAATGTCTTTCTTTGAACTTCTACGTCAGCTATCGGCAATATGCACTTTTAGATCAAGAAATTTGGTAAACATTTCCTCTAGTCAACTTATTACTTTAGAGAATTCCAGTAGTGATAGAGATTGCTGAAAACTTCTAACCCAATCAAGGTGCTGATTCAGCATAGGGACTTCCTTGAATATTCTCAGGAAACTGAAGAAGTGAATTGTAGGTGAAGAAAAATTATGTGAGTCCTTAAAAAAAATACTGTGCCTGAAACCTGTTCACTGTTACATATATAAAATAGCACATATTAACTAAAGTAATAAAGAATTTGTGTTTCACTCAGCATAAGGTCCTCCATGGTTATCCATATTGTCACAAATGGTAGGATTTTTCTCCTTTTTTAAGGCAATATATCCCATTTTACACACACACACACACACACACACACACACACACACACACACACACCCTTTTTCTTTAACCATTCCTCTATCAATGAGTGTTCAGGTTGCTTCCATATCTTGGCTATTGTGAATAATGCTGAATGAATATGGCAGTGAAGATACCGCTTCAAGATACTGATTTCATTTCCTTCGGATATAGACCCAGAAACAGGAATCCTGCATCATAAGGTAGTTCTGTTTGTGATTTTTGAGGAAACTCCATGCCGTTTTCCATAATATTTTTACCAATTTACATTCTCAGCAACGGAACTTGGAGAACATTATGCTAAATAAAATAAGCCAAACGCAGAAAGACAAATACTGCTTGATCTCACTTATATGTGGAATTAGTCTAAAATAGTCAAACTCATAGAAACAGAAGAATGGTAGTTACCAGGGGTTGGGGAGGAAAAATGGGGAGATATTGGTCAAGGACTATAAAGTTACAGTTATCCTAAATGAGTAAGTTCCAGAGATCTAATGTACAATAGTATGACTATAATTAACAATAGTGTATTTTACACTTGAAATTTGTAAAGATGGTAGATTTTAAGTGTTTTCACTGTCAAAAAAAAGAAAAAAAACCAGTAGTTATGTGAGGTGTTAAATATGTTAAATAGCTTGATTGTTGTGAATATTTCATAATATGTACATACATCAAGCTATTAAATTGTATATCTTAATTATACACAATTTTCAATTGTCAACTGTACATCAATAAAATTGAGAAAATGAAGAATTCATGTAAGTTTATATTTAGTGGATAAAAATATAACTGGATACAATGGGTTAAAACATAATCCAACTATAACGTGTCTATAAAAGACTCACTTTATACCTAAAGATATAAGTTAAAAATGAAAGGATATATAATTTCTTGGGTAGAATACTAAACGCACAGATGACAAAAGAAAAAAATAAACAGACTTCATGAAAATTAAAAACTTTTGTACATCAAAAGTCAACCCACAGAATGGAAAGAAATCATCTATATTCAAATCATGTATCTGATAAGGGATAAATATCCACAATATATAGGGAACTGTTAAAATACAACAATAAGAAACAAATGACATGATTCAAAAATGGGCAAAATGCTTAAATAGGCACTCCTCTAAGGAAAATGTATAAATGGCTATCATGTATATGAAAAGATGCTTAACATTACTAATCACTGGGGAAATACAAATGAAAGCAGCAATGAGATACTACCTCATACCTGTTAGTTAGGCTACTATCAAAAACACAGAAAATAACAAGTGTTGTCAAGGATATGGAAAAACTGGAATCCTTGTGCACTGTTGGTGAAAATGTACAATGGTGCAGCACTGTGGAAAAGTGTGGCAATTCCTAAGTAAATTAAAAGTAGAATTACTACATGATCCAGAAATTCCACTTCTGGATGTATACCTAAAAGATTTGAAAGGTCAAAGAGACATATGTACACCCATGTTCATAGCAACATTATTCTCAATAGCCAAAATATGGGAGCAACCCTAGTGTCCATTGTGGATGAACGTATAAATAAAATGTAGTGTATACACACAATGCATATTATTCAACCCTAAAAAGAAAGGGAATTCTGGAACATTCTATAACATGGATGAACCTTGGGCATTATCATAAGTGAAATAAGCCAGTCACAAAAAAGGCAAATATGTATGATTTCATTTATGTAAGATAGCTAGAGTACTCAGATTCATAGAGATAGTAAGTAGAATAGTGGTAATGCGTGAATTGCCAGGTGCTGAAGGGAGTGGGAAATAGGGGAGTTATTGTTTAAGGGCTACGGAGTTTGTTTTGTAATTTGAAAAGAGTTCTGCAGATGAATGGTGGTGATGGTTCCACAACAATATGAATGTACTTAATACCACTGAACTTACTTGAAAATGGTTAGTATAGCACAAAGCACCACACCTCTTTTTTATCTATCTCTGCAGAAACAACTCAGATTTGAAAAACAGAAATTCATGCATTACCAGCACATTTAAAGCTTCTACTAACTTAAAAAAATACTCTGAAAACAGCAAGTAACTATAATTTTAGTAGAGAATATTTTAATAAAAACTAACAGTTTATAGGTCTGTTTATTATGAACACCATTTCCAGTTATATCATAGGACAAGTATATTGCCAAGGATAGCTAAATAATACAGTATGATATAATGGAAAAAAATGGGTTGAAAGTAAGAAAATTTGGCTATGCTCTTCCTTTGGTCCCAATTTTTCAAAAATAAAGACAAAATATGTTCAGCATTAAGTAAAACATCACTTATTTTGATTATACCTTAGCCGTTTTACCACTGCTAAGTTATTCAAATTGCCTGTGCCTTGACTTCCCTGTATATAAATCAGTACAGCAATGGCATCTATCTATATCATAGAATTCTTCAAAGAGTTAAATAAAAAGATATATGGAATTAGGCACATGGAATTCCATGGTACTATACCTGGAATTCTAATAAATGGAATTGTTTAACAAAGAAAAACAAACAAAAGAAAGCTTTAAGTAGGCTATGCACTCAATGAGTTTAGATAGTTTTTGTTGTTGAAACCTAAACCCATATGGTACTAATTAAATGCCAGTAGAAGTTCTAAGTGCTTAGTTTGTATTAACATTTTAAATCCCAACCACTCTATGTCATACCTACTTTTACCATCCCCTTACCTATTTTCCACCAGAAGAAAATGAAGCATATATATTAAACAATGCCATGTTTGGAATCCTAAAGTGTGATTCATATTATTATCACAAGTATGTTATCCATAATTCACTGACCACAACAGAACTTTCTATGCTTGGCATTTAGGGAAAGAATGAGAAGAATAACAGAATAACAGAAAAATCGTGCACAAGAAACTAGACTGAAGGCATATGTGCCTAGAAAGTAGATTACGACAAACTGATGATATACTTTGCTTCACATGATTAGGAATTTGATATATTTCTTTTAGGGTAACGGGGCATTACTATTGAGTCTTTAAGCAACCAAGAGGAAAATGGAGGTGTAATTTTTATTTGAAAAATATTTGGACATTACAGAATGTGCGAAAATAGGAAAATCATTAGTTCCACCAGGCTAACTTAGCTAATATTTTATTTTGTATGAATCCCATTTCAGTATTTTTATTATGCATATACATTCTTTGCAAAATTACCATTATAATGGACATTCATATTATATTATAATGCCTTTTTTCCCTTAACATATCATACTCATTTTTCTCAATAGTGCTTCCTAATTTTTCTAATTACCATTTCTAATAGGCATATAGTTTTTCATTAGGAAGATGTACCATGATCTACAATTTAATTAACCACATTTCAATTGCTTTCAATAGTGCTACATTATAAGTAATACTTATATGCCATTGTGCATAGAACTCCCACACACTTCTTTAGAATTCTTAAGTAGTGACATCAGATCAATATGAACTCTCTTTTGGCATGTGATATATGCTGCTAATTTTTTTCCTAGAATTTTTACCAATTTTCAAAGCTACTGATCTCCCCACAACTTTGTCAACAAGTGCAAGTGTTTTTTTCTCTGAAAGTTATTCATAGAAATGTTGATGAAGGATGACTGTGAAGACAGAGAAGGGAGGAAGAGCCAATGGTACAGATCTAATCAAAATGAAGGAGACTGGTGGTGGAGTCGATGGAGTCCATGTTTTAGTTCAACAGTTATTAAGTACTTTCTATGTGCCAGATATGGGTCATGTTCTAAATTCCAAATGCTTTACATTAATTATCTAATTTAACCCACAAAATGACCTCAGAACCTAGGTAGCATTATACGTTTTCTTTTGTAGAGGGAGGCTCTGGAACAGAAATGTTAACTTACTAGATAAGGTAAACAACTTTTGAGTAGCAGATTTTATTTTTTACAGTTTGTTTAATTTATTTGTGTCTGTGTGTGTGTGTGTGAGAGAGAGAGAGAGAGAGAGAGAGAGAGAGAGACAGAGAGAGAGAGAGAGAGACAGAGAGGGAGGGTCAGAGAGAACCTGCTGTCAGTGTGGAGCTGGAGGGGCTCAATCTCACCAACTATGAGATCATGACCTGAGCCAAGAATCAAGACTCAGATGCTTAACCAACTGTGCCATCCAGGTGCCCCTTGAAAGCAGATGTTAGATGTAAACAGTTATTAAATGAAGAATCAAGGGAAGAGCAGAGCCAAGTTTTCTGACTTTAGTACAATTTTCTCCCTGTAATACTACATTATATTTTTTTTATATAATTTATTGTCAAGTTAGCTAACATACAATGTATACAGTGTACTCTTGGTTTTGGGAATAGGTTCTGTGAATCATCATGTGCATACAACAACCAGTGCTCATCCCAACAAGTGCCCTCCTTAATGCCAATCACCCATTTTCCCCGTCCCCCACAATTCCACACCCCCATCAACCCTCAGTTTGTTCTCTGTATATTTAAGTGTCTTTTATGATTTGACTCCTTCTGTTTGTAACTATTTTTTTTCCCTTCCCTTTCCCAATGGTCTTCTGTTAAGTTTCTCAAATTCCACATATGAGTTAAAACATATGATATCTGTCTTTCTCTGACTGACTTATTTCACTTGGCATAATACCCTCCATTTCCATCCATGTTGTTGCAAATAGCAAGATTTCATTCTTTTTATTTGCTGAGTAGTATTTCATCTTTATCCATTCATCAGGCGATGGACATTTAGGCCCTTTCCATAATTTGGCTGTTGTTGATAGTGCTGCTATAAATATTAGGGTGCATGTGCTTCTACAAATTAGCACTCCTGTATCCTTTGAATAGACTCCTAGTAGTGCTATAGCTTGGTCATAGGATAATTATATTTTTAATCTTTTGAGGAACCTCCATACTTTTCCAGAGTGGCTGTACCATTTTGCATCCCCACCAATAGTGCCAGAGGGTTCATTCCCCTTTCCCCACATCCTTGCAACATCTGTTGTTGCCTAAGTTGTTAATTTTAGCCACCCTGACCAGTGTGAGGTGGTATCTCAATGTGGTTTTGATGTGTCTGTTAGCCATCTGGATGTCTTCTTTGGAAAAGTGTCTATTCACTCTTTTGTCCATTTCTTTACTGGATTATTTGTTTTTCGGGTGTTGAGTTTGATAAGTTCTTTATAGATTTTGGATATTAGCTCTTTATCCAATATGTCATTTGCAAATATCTTCTCCCATTCTCTTGGTTGCCTTTTAGTTTTGTTAATTATTTCCTTTGCTGTGCAGAACATTTTTATCTTGGTGAGGCTAACCAAAGAGGTAAATATCTGTATGTGAAAACTTATGAAAGAAAATTGAAGAAGACACAAAGAAATGGAAAAATATTCCATGGATTGGAAGAACAAATATTGTTAAGATGTCGATACTACCTAAAGCAATCTACACATTCAATGCAATCCCAATCAAAATAGCACCAGCACTCTTGACGGAGCTAGAACAAAGAATACTATAATTTTTATGGAACCACAAAAGTGGTTCCTTACAAAGTAATGCTGAAAAAGAAAACAAAAGTGGGAGGCATACCAATCCCAGACTTCAGCCTGTACTACCAATTGTAAACATCAAGACAGTATGGAATTGGCACAAAACAAGACACATAGAACAGAGAATAGAACACAGAACCCAGAAATAGACCCAGAAATGTATGGCCAACTAATCTTTAACAAAGCAGGAAAGAGTATCCAATAAAAAAAAAACAAAAAAAAACCAAAAACACTCTCTTTAGCTAATGGTGCTGGAAGAACTGGACAGCAACATGCAGAAGAATGAAACTGGACCGCTTTCTTACACCATACACAAAAAATAAATTCAAAATGGATAAAAGACCTAAATGTGAGATAGGAAACCATCAAAATCCTCGAGTACAAAGCAGGCAAAAAACCTCTTTGACCCCAACCCAGCAACTTCATACTTTTACATGTCTCTGAAGGCAAGGGAAATAAAGTAAAAATTAACTATTGGGAACTCATCAAGATACACTGTATTATTTTTCAGTCCTGGCTAAGAATGTCACTAAATCTATGGAAATGATCTTCCTATTGAAACAGACTTACAATCTCTTAGTGTTTATTCAATTTTCCTTTAATATCATTATAATTTACACCAATAAAGACAGTATGTTTCGATCATCTACACTATTTGTGTAACACAATTATTGATACTCATTTTGGCCATTGTTTTGTACATGCAACCTTGATTTCTACTATTCTTCACCCAAGTCTTCAGAGAGTCGATCTCCACCTATTTTAGGAGACTATTGTAATGGCTTCTGTTCCCTTGAATGCTTTAGTTAAACCTTTCAAAATACCATTTGTGTAGTTCCATTTCCATTGTAAATTGATTCATCCTTTAAACTATAGCTAAAGTGGTCTGTATTCTTCATCCTCTCCCCCTGCTACCTCCTTCCTCTTCAGTCTTTCTTCTAATTTTTCATTCTTGTATTTATTAGTTAAGACCTATTGTACTGGCACTTTGTCAACTATTAAATACAAAGTGATTTCTCTCTGAGCTTCCGTTTTGTTTTGTTTTTTTTTGCTCTGTTTTAATAATTATATAATGCTTATGTTTGCTAAGTATTCAAACTTTTTAAGTTTTTTTTCCCTTTTCAAATAGAAATTTCTAGGAGAGTAACAAAAGTTTTATTTTTGTTATATCTTGCAGTTCCTAGCACAGACATTTTAAAACATTAAGTAAATAAAAGGTACTCAGTAAGCTTTTATTGCCTGGTGATTTACTATGCTTTCATTTCTTATGCAGTCAAATTTAGATTTTCTTAAGGTATTAAAGTTAAAATATAATCAGAGAGGAGTAAAAATGTCATATTATTTTAGGTCATTGAAGTAGAAGCAAGCTTTTATTAAAGTATTGAACTATTACATACATATAATATGTATAGATAATATGTATATTATTGTCATATAACATATAATTACTGATATTTTATAAATATTTGCATGTGTATGTTTGTGTGTGTGCACTTGAAACATCTGGAAATTTTTACCCTAGGTTAGAAGAAAATTTACAATTTTTAAATTTATAAAATCTGTCTAGTCCATATGCAATACCAATTTAAATTCGATAAAACTGTGTATACTGAAAATATAGTCTTTACCATGGTGTGTATACTTTCTTTTGCAATGCAGCATCATTTTAATGGATAAAATACTATGTGATTTTTGGAAGTTTCTTTAAAGAATGAATAGCTGTGGTCTCATGATATAAGCTGCCCTAGAGAACAATTTTATAACAGCTGTAGTTCTTTTCTATACTCCTGCCTTAAGACATTGTCAATTGAGTGCTATAAAGTGGGTCCCTCCTCTTATTTCAGACTTTAGTCTCCCTTGAAGGTAGTAAGAACTATTAAGTTCATTCTTGAGCATAAATCTGTACAGATTTTGTGTAAAATAGTATTATGCCACACTTTTAATTTTTATTTGGGGTATTGAAATGGTATCAATAGCTGTTACAGTGAAAGAAAAAGCTACCTGTATTGAATTTTTGCTGATTGTTGAAGATTTATTCTTAGTATTTGAACTTTCAATGTTGAGTTCACTACTTTTTTTTTTTTTTCCTTTTCAAGCTGATTACTCAGCTTGAATTGAGAAATGCTTTTTTTTTTCTGTCTGTAATAGCACTTTAGGTTATAATGAACAATATCATATGATCACATTTCTTTGGGTACAAAATAACCTGAAAATTCCATCTTTTTTTTTCTCTTTCTGTGCATGAAAGGTTTTGATTGATAGGAGTGCTTGTGGTTTTAAATAAGCAGCTTTACTAAATTCCAGAGAGTAGGTCACTTTCTTCAGTTGATTTACAAAATTGAACATGTTTCTTATGATAATGGCATTCACAAATGGCCAAAATTGGGTATTCTATCTGAATCTCTTATATTTAGTAAGATCAGATGATATAATGATATATATTGCAGTTTTTAGTTTAAAATAAATACAGTGTGATATTCACAGTATATGAATAATGCTTACTGCTCACTAGTTTAAGTAAATATGAGCCTGTCCTATCTCTATATATGTATATTGTGTTTGTACTTCTAATGCAGAATAGTTTGCTTTCCTCTGATGGCTTTTGTTTCCTTAAAGATTTGATCTGAAATATTCCAAGAATTGTTTTTTCTTCTAAACTTGGATTTGTACATAACTGCATTGTGTCTTCAACATGGTTTGTTGTAATTTAATTACATTTGTTACTTGCAAATCACTGTGCAGTTGGGTTACACCATCAACATGGAGGAATGTGTTGCTAAATACACAACGAGAAAAGGAATGTATTACCATATGAACTATTTCATATTACCAAAATATGTCTTACAACAAAAGGTGTGGGTGTCTTTACCACATGCATGCATACACACACACACACACACACACACACACACACACAGATTAACGTACCTGTACCACGTATCTTAACTAGCTACACATTTGTAGATATAGATGTATATGTGTCTCTGTGTTATATGCAATATATATTATACATTCATAAACATGTATATGCTGTTTAATTGTTTTTTGTATTTGCATTCATAAAGGGCATAGCCCCATTTCTGAATAACTTTCAGCAGAAAATGCTACTTGGATAAAAAATAAAATAAGACATTTTAATCAGAGATATCTAATTCTGGACAGAAGTTTATGTTCCCAGGAAAACACACAAAATTCTAATTAACCTGTTAGAGAGCTGAAATCTAATAGTAATGTAACATGCAATATCTACTTTAGCATTAGATATTGATTTAAAGGAACATACACTGGCTTTGGATTAAATGCCAGGTTACCTGGAAGAGATTCTGGCATTTAGATCACTGCAAATAGAAGAACTGACAATAAAGATTATAAAGGGCTCCAACACTAACTGAGTAGGAGTGTCAACCTCACAGAAGGAATTTCAAATGCTGTTCTTCACTGAATCTCCTACTGAGTTTCTACCATGGGGTAGGTGATTAGTTTTCATCATATTTCCGCAGTCAATATAATGACAAGGTAATAGATACGTGCATTTCTTTTCTGTGTATTTCTTACATCTCTAATTTGTTCACATGGGTCTCATCCATATTTTTTCTGGGTTTAAGTTTAATCATTGAGGGATATACACTATGGTGAGGAGCTCATATGAGCTGGCAGAGAGAGAGAGAGAGAGGGAGAGAGAGCGCGAGCTGAGCTACCAGATGTCTGAGTAGCCTATTAAAACAAAATGCCAAAGATGAAAGAGTTATGCCTTTAATAACTTCTGTGATGGTATGAGCAAGAGGCTAAAACCAAAGCAAATGGCGACTCCCCGTTTTTCATTTTCTGCATAGAATGGCGCACAGGTGACGTCAGGTGGATCAGCACAGATCTGGAGGTCATATCACTGCTGAGGAACCCAAGAATAAAAGGCTGCAGCGGTTTTATGGGTTGCAGGCAGTGTGACGACTGAGGGTCCCAGTGTGGGAAATTAGTGGGTACTTAGACTGGGAAAAAGTCTCCTCAAGGTTTTCCCCTCCTCCCCCAATAAGGTGGCTTCTGCAGAGGACTACATGAAGCCGACCTAGGTCCAAGGCCTCAGATAAAGAGATCCAGGAATTCAGGCCTGGGGACTAAGAGCTAGGAATGCAAACATGTATGCCCAGCCCATGGGCGGGCCTGAGTGTTTGATTGGAACTCCGTCTAGAGACTGTGTTGCACTGGCTGTGTGGCAAGTCTGGTGGGAGGAGAGCAGCTTTCCCGAATGAGGCCTTCTAGACAAAACCTTTATAATTCCCTATGTCCAGGCCTGAAAAACCACACGTAGATTTTTAAGCATCATTATCTTAATAGATATGTTCATTAGCCCTTCTGATCTTCACAATAGCCCCTATGCTTCACTGATGAAGAAACTGGGGATTACATTTTGTTAAGTAAATCACCTGAGTTTACACAAATATTCAATATAGGAGCCAGAAATAAACTGATTCAGACTCATTCATGCTCATATTGCAGTGGAGGCGAAATTTTACCTCAACCCTCTTGGGTGAATCATTTAATATATTTCATGCATTCGACATAAGATGGATCAATAGGAGAAAAACACAAAAATTTATTTAATATAAATTGTACATGATATGGGAGACTTAGTTAGGAAATGGAGGCCCAAAGAAGTGGCAAAATCTTAATGCTTTATACTAGGTTGAACAAAGAGACGCAGTTAGGGAAAAGTAACTAAACTATGTGGGGAAGCTGAAGGAATGGAAGAAATATTTTGACAAGGTCCGTTCATGCAGAATTCTCTTGGTCTCAACTTCCCATCCTTGATGATAAGAATGTTACCTTCCTTCTGGTATAGGGAGAACATCTTCCCCATGGTAATTTTATCTCCTGCTTTTAGAAAAGGAAGGAAGGTCAGTCTGTTTTTATTGCATCTGCTATTTTTTACGTGCCTTTAATCAAAATAGTCAATACGCCAAAATGGCATATATTTGGGGTGGTGTGTGCTAAACTCCTAGAAACCAGAGCAGTTCTGTTTTGGGAGGTCATGGTATATTGAGATGTGGGAAGTGAGCTATTTAAAGGGATTCTGTACATCTTGCGATTTCAATTTCTTTAGAAAACACAACAGCAGGAAATGTACTCTGATCATCTTAATGTGGTTTTTTTCACTTTCTCCCACCAGTTCAGAAATACACAAGAAATATATAAGGCAACAAACAATGCTAAGGAGCTTTCTGAGCCTATATACTCTATCCTCCTAAATTATTATTTTTACTCTGAAACAATAGGCATTTTTGTACATCTAGTTTATATTGTATTTCCTAACTTTGTGAAGACTCCCTCAGCACCAATTCCAACTCTGAGGCACACCAAGTAAGTGTTCCTTCTTGGGGCCACTAGTGCAATCATCTCCAAAGTTATTTTCCAGATGTATTATAAATATGGATTTACATGTCTCTTTTGGTATGAACTAGAGCTTCGTGAGGACAAGGATGCCAAGGAAATGTTGAAATCATGAACCTACGAAACAAATCTTCTGCGACAAACACAAACATTGAGATGAAAGAAACCCAACTGGGATCCTAACATGTTCAGTTCTGCTTCCAGTCATTCAGCAATAGTTGCAAGGAAACTTCATATTTCTATGTATTTACAGATATATATGTATATATATATATTTTTTATTTTTTTAATGTTTATTTATTTTTGAGAGAAAGAGACAGAGCACGAGTTGGGGAGGGGCAGAGAGAAAGGGAGACAGAATCCGATGCAGGCTCCAGGCTCTGAGCTGTCAGCCCAGATCCCAACATGGGGCTCAAAACGCAGGAGCTGTAAGATCATGACCTGAGCCAAAGTCAGACGCTCAGCCAACTGAGCCACGCAGGCGTCCTACAGATACATGTTTTTAATTCTTGAATTCATAAATTTTATGAACATAAAATTTTGTATATTGAGTTGCAATATGACAATGAATCACTATTCAGATTAGCATATGGATGACACATAACAAAGTTCATTTAAATAAGGACCTGGAATAAAATGGAAAATGGTGACATGGATAAGCATCTGTAAAGCTTCAGTCATGATCAAGTTGGCATGTTTCTACCCCCGTTAGGCAAATAAAAAAATGACTATTGCAAATGATTGGCTACCTGTAAATCTTTTGCATAACTCGTATAAAAATGCTAAGGGGAGATGGGTGAAATAGAAGAAGATTAAGAGTTACAAACTTAAACTTAGAAATTAAGTGAGTCTTGGAGATGAAAAGTACACCATAGGGAATTTGGTAAATAATACTATAATACCTTTGGTGACAGATGGTTACTATAATTATTTTGAGCACTGAGAAATGTATAGAATTGTTGAATCGATATGTAGTACACCTGAAATGAATATAGTATTTCATGTTAATTATATTTCAATTAAAAAATGCTATAGGCTAATATATCTGTACCTTCCGCATGAGTAAGTTCTCCTCTTGGATTTTCACTTAACAACCTTATAAGTTTGTTTCACTCTTATAATATTAGAATAGCATGACTTCCACTTGCTAAGTTACAACGTGGTGAACCACAGCAAGTTGTCACATGTAGTGGTCATAGTACCCTAACTTTTGATTGTCATAGCTGATAAAACCTGGCATAAAAATGGTAGGTTATATCAGGAGTTAGCAAAGCTATATATCTTCTATTGACTCTTTTAAAGTTTAGCTACTTTAATTTTGATGCATTTTTAATGTCATTCCATCTAGGTACAGTTAACCTAAATAAAATATGAGCTGAAAATGGTGATAATTTACTAATCCAAGAGCTAGAGATTTTTAAATACTAAGTCTGAATGAATCTATTCATTTCATCCATTCATTTCATTAATGATGATTTATTGGGCAACCACAATGTAAGAAATATTCTGGGACATGCAATACTTAGGAAAGTAAAGCATATACTCAGTAAGTTTTGCACGTAGAATGGGTACAAACAAAAGTTTAACAAAATATAGGAAAGGGAAATACAACTTATACATGGGAACATGATGAAAAGTTTCCTGAGGGAAGCTGATCTTGAGTTGAGGCTTACACAGCATACATCAAGTTAGAAATCTGTACTGATACCTAAGAAAAACAAAAGAAAACACTCTAAAGAGAGTGGGAAGTATTATTTAAGAAAGCCTCACCACCTCTTAAAAGGAGTAGGCAATGGGGCTAAATAAAAGAGAACTGTCAATTTCCGGCTACATTAGACTTTAGATGAGGGTCATCTGGGCACAAGGGAACCATTCTTGGGTCATGAACAGATAAGGGCCAAATTATGTGCTATGAGTTTCAGAGGATAATCTGATAGTTACAGGCAGAGGTGGTTACAGAGGAATGGTATTGAAGACATCAAGAAATTACTTTTATTAGAAAGGTAAAAATAACCTAAAATTGCACTGGATAGAGTGAGAATAAAATGAAGGAATTAAGAAAAACAAGGGAAGGAGGAATGACAACCAGTGTGGTTTATGAGTGTTAAAAAGAACAAAGATAAATCTTTAATGTCAAATGTGGGTAAAGGTAAGTGAATATCCAGGTCATTAAGGAAAATTAGGAAATAAGGGATATTAAGAAAAGACATACTAGGTATTAGAATACTAATAAGACATTCTAAAGGTATATTATATATGAGAAATTCTGAGTGCTTTATCTACACTGTCTTGCTCTTCACAATAAAATATGGGATATGAACTATTATTTTGATTTGAACAATGAAGAGACTGGGTCAGAATAAGTTCAAATAATTTCCTTTTGTCACAAAGCTACTGTCTTAACAGATATCAATCTAGACTGCCAGGCAGGATCCTAAATTCTAAACACATTATTGTATTACCGTTTTGCGGAAACAGTTTAGTACTTGTTCTATAGGAGCACCACTCTAAATACTTTGCACACATTAAGTCACTTAGTCTTCAAACAATCTAATGAGGAGACTATGCTTATTATGTTGACTTTCTAAATGGTAGGGCTGAAAAACAGCTTCTTGTCTCTACAGCCTACACTTTTATTCACCTACTCAATCTGCCTTTGAGATGATCAGTTTTAGACTTGTTGAATTTGAAGTGCAACATGCAAGTGGAAATACCCAGTTGGAGAGGAGGTATAGAATCTCAGGAGAAATGTGACCTGGGCATGGAATGAAAAAAAATTAACTTAGAGAAGTGGCACCTAAAACCACAGGAAGGAATAAGCTAACAGAGTAGACAAATAGAGAAGAGAAAATACTTTCATATACGATTAACATTATGTATTACGCAAAGCTTATGCGAAGCAACAACCTTCCCCTATATGTTCAGGAGAATTCGGATATATTTGTCTACTAAAAGGTTGCCAGTGCCTAATTAAACAATAACTTTTTTTAATTTAGTAGCCAGCACGGCAATCATAAAGTCATATGTTAAATAGAACTAAGGAGGGGTGCTTGGGTGGTTCAGTCGGTTAAGCGTCCATCTTCAGCTCAGGTCATGATCTCATGGGTTGGCGAGTTTGAGCCCTGCATCAGGCTCTGTGCTGACAGCTCAGAGACTGGAGCCTGCTTTGGTTTCTGTGTCTCCCTTTTTCTCTACCCCTCCCCCGCTCATGTTCTGTCTCTCTCATTCTCTCTCTTAAAAAATAAAAAGGAAAGAAAGAAAGAAAGAAAGAAAGAAAGAAAGAAAGAAAGAAAGAACGAACCAACGGAAAAAAGTTCACAAATGTAAAAATAAAAAACTCAAATCTTTCCTTATATTTTCCTTGCATCATTGCTATCATGGTCATTTACGAGGCTGATCAGGCAATCAAATTCTAGGAGATTTAACATCCCATGGCTTTTTTTTGGGGGGGGGTGGTGCTTGACTGTTTTGGGGATCTAGAGAGAAGAATTTGTTTTTGCAACTCTTGGAACTTGAAATTCTAAAGGAGAATTCAATACTGTTTTTAAAGTCATTAAACAGTAACCTAATAATATATTGAAGATTCAGCAATATTAATCGTAGAAACAATATTTTACATTTATTTTTAACTCAGTTATTTTTTATAATTTTTAAATATTTAACCTGGTATTTGAGATTTATAACTGCCTAGAAAAAAATTACAGAAGGCATAATGGTCACAGAGAAATCAAAAGGATTTGTGTATGAGATACAGACATCTTACAAGTAGCAACAGCAGGAACTTGTTTCATTTCTCTCAAGTTTTCAATTAAATAAGAATTAAAATTTTAGTGAGCTATGGTCACTTCACTCACTATGATGAATACAGATGCATTTTATTTATTGAGGTAAATAAACTGTTGCCATTAGAACTAGTTTTATTGCATTATTTCTTATTTCAACCATTTTTATAAATTATATTAATTTTATTTTTCTTTAATACATGGAGTCTATACCTATAAAATTTTTCTTCTTTACAGAGATAGGTACTATGGTAATAAGTGTAAAATTTTTTGAAAATCAGAACTTAGCCATTTTATCATCTGTAGTTAGCTAGCCTGGTACTTGTTCAGATTGTCAATTATTTCTTATAGAGAGTGGGAGCTTCCAATAACCTACACAACATTATTGGAAGAGAAAGGGGAAAAGACCAGCCCAAATAATTCCTCCATTTTTGTCTTAGGATATACAGATTCCCCATTAGATATGCCTTTCTTTGAGTCTTAATTTTTTTTAAGTTTATTTATTTATTTTGAGAGAGAGAGAGAGAGCACAAGCAGGTGAGAGAGAGAGAGAGAGAGGAGGAGGAGCCCAAGCAGGCTCTGAACTATCAGTGAGGAGTTCACTGTGGGGCTCGATCCCACAAACTGTGAGTCATGACCTGAGGCAAAATCAAGAGTCAGCCACTTAACGACTGAGCCACCCAGGTGCCCCTGCATCTTAAAAAATGTTTAATTTTAAAATTAGTATTTCAAAATGTAGTCTGTTTTTTTCACCACTAAGAAAATGTAATCACCACTGATACATTGTCAGGCCTCAAGAAATGTTAACAGAATGATACATACAACCAGGTTATACTTTATTTAATAGAATATTTCTGTAGTAATGGAATTCGGAAGTGAATATTGCAATAATTGAGTGAAAGCACAATGGACCTATGTTACAAATTTGCCTAGGGTCTACCAATAAGAATTGGCCAATTCAAATAAAACTGCCATCAGATTAATTACCTTGACTGTTATTTTTAAAAGTTCTCAAACTAGCCTGCTTTCCTTCTTCTCTCTCTCCTTCCTTCCTTCCTTCTTTCCTTCAATGCTTGCCTGCCTTCCTCCTTTCCTTAACACAAGGAAAGGAATCGTAATTTATATATATATTCAAATCCCTATACCTGCTTATAAAACTAGACATAAAAAAGTCATCAAAACATGATATCATAATTTTATTATTAATATCCTCTCAAGGCTTTGACTCTGTACCTTGAAATTTCCTTCAATATTAAACACGATTAATTTCATTAGGGATAAAATGACAAACATAGTTTTTTTCCTAAGAGTAGAAATAATTACCAGAAATTTTCATAATAAATGTGGATACTAGTTCCCCTGAAAGCCAAGCAAACAAATAAAATTAGCAAAGTTCCAGTCAGAAGATAAAAAGTTCTGGCAATGTAATGTGTCACATTACATTATAGATTACATTACAATATATCACAATACAATAAGTGATACTGTATTTTATGTACCTGAAAGTTGCTGAGAATAAATCTTAAACATTCTTAAACATGAAGAAAGAAATGGTAACTGTGTAATACAATGGAAGTGTTAGGTAATGGTATGGGGGTAATCATATCATAATATGTAAGTATATCACATCAACAAATTGTACACCTTAAACTTACACAATAATGTATATCTCAATAAGGTTGGTGGAGGGGAGCAAAAAGAAAAAAAATGACTTGTAAAAACTTGCAAAAGGGCTATAGTCAAAAAGAAACATGGGTAGGAGATTAAAACCCTCTAATAAAACTGGAGTGCCCCCCCCACCTTGAATGGAGTGACATTTGTGATCAGTAGATTTAAATTTTAAAAGAATCAATAATAGTTAATAGATAAATATATTGTGGGGAAAGAACTATTCCATGCAGTAGAAGCAGCATATATAAACAAGTAGAGATCTTTTACAGGTTTAGACAAAGGTCATTTTATTTTGGCTGGAGTATAGTATATAAATGATAATGGTCCTGATAAGGACAGTTATTTATAGGGCTCCTAAGTGCTTTGATTCCTGTCTTTGTCCCACCCCAGTCAGATGGCTAATTTTATTTGTACCTTTTGACCAACATCTGCCTATTTCTACCCCTGTCACAGCCCCTGGTAAACCACCATGCTACTCTCTGTTTCTAAGAGTTTGGATTTTTTTTTATTTCATATATGTTATATTAGGCAGTATTTGTCTTTTACTGTCTGACTTATTTCACTTAGCATAATTCCCTCAAGGTCTATCCATGTTGTCATAATGGTAGGATTTCATTTCTTCTATGGCTGAATAATAATCTACTGTAGGGGCCCCTGGGTGGCTCAGTCTGTTGAGTGTCTGACTCCAGCTCAGGTCATGTTCTTGCAGTTCGTGAGTTCAAGACCCACATTGGACTCGCTGCTGTCAGCCCAGAGCCCTCTTCTTTTCTTTCCAAAAGAATATAAATTGGTTAAAGGCGAGAACCTTGTTTTATTCAATCTAGCATACCAAATTCCTAACATAAGGAGGGGGGTCATATGACAAACAATTATCTAATCAATTAAGGAATGATACACAAACACAGGAGGCTATATCTTTCTTAGAGCTGTAACCACAGTGTTTTACAGTACAATAAGTCAGAAAAAGAATTGTATTCTAATACAATTCAACAACATTTATTGAATATTTACTTTAAGTCAGGCACTGTTTTAGATATACCTAAAGTAGGGATCTAGAGTATAGATCTTCAACCTGCATTCATTTTGGACTTTAGCAGTAATATATAAATATACAATAAAATAATATTTTAAATGATTATGACAGATATCAGGAACATAAGTATTATTTTTTTAAAAATTATATTTTTACAGGATACCCTCAAGGTAGAAATTATTAGGAAATATATAAAAGTAAATATAAATGGAATTTATATTGTTTTCTTATCAAAACTTAATAGATTGCCTTTTTTTAACACCAAAAGTATTATTTGCTATTAAATAATTTTGATGGTGATGATTTTAAAATGAAGAACACATATGTTTTTCATTTCAAATTGTTAAGTAATCATAAGACACAGAAATGGAAGGGAAGAACTGGGCCCACCATACATAACAAAAGGAAGAGTATGCATTGTATATTTTCAAAACAACAGATTTCTCTATTCAGATATGCAATCCCAGTTTATGTACAAATGGTTTTATCAGAGACTTGAAAACTTCTAAATTCAAGTCCATACTACAGTACATGTAATATGTTAAAAAAAAAAAAAAGCCCTTCAATAGTCATAGAAAATTTTTGAGCGTTGATCATTTAAAATAAACCACCACCAGGGCACCTGGGGTGCCTCAGTTGGTTAAGCATCTAACTTCGGCTCAGGTCATGATCTCACAGTACATGGGTTTGAGCCCTGCCTCGGGCTCTGTGCTGACAGCTTAGAGCCTGGATCCTGCTTCAGATTTTGTGTCTCCCCCTCTCTCTGCCCCTCCCCTGCTCATACTCTGTTACTCTTTCTCAAAAATAAATAACATTATGATTATTATTTTTTTTTAATAAACCACCATATGGCTGGATGGCTCGGTGGGTTAAGTGTCTGACTTCGGCTCAGGTCACAATCTCACGGTTTGTGAGTTTGAGCCCTGTGTCAGGCTCTGTGCTGACAGCTCAGAGCCTGGAGCCTGATTCAGAGTCTGTCTCTCCACTCTCTCTGCCCCTCCCATGCTCATGTTCTGTCTCTGTCTCTCAATAACAAATGTTTAAAAAAATTAAATAAACCCCCCATAACAACAATAAAAAAACTGGGTAAATAAGTAAATACATATTTAATAATTAAAGGACTTTTTTTTTTGCTAAAATTGAATCAATAAAAGATTAAAATCTCCCCATGGCCACTGCATAGATGAGACAGAAAGAAGTCAGTCCAAAGAGATAGGTAATTGCTGCAGATATTTTTTTAGAATATATAGTAGGATAGAGAATTATCCTGTAATTTAACATTGCCTGAATTCCTAGGCTAATGAAATTTCAATAGTAGTAAATACTGTGATAAACATTATCCATAAAATATAAATGTAAAGCAATTCAGAGAGTGAAAGAAACTAATATCTACCAATCACCCATCATGTAACAGGAGTATAATTTAAACTCCACTGACAACCAATAATTTAGAATTCTTAAATTCATATTGTAGATGAATAAGAAAGTAATTCACTCACCCAACAAATATTTAATGAGTTCCTACTACATGTCGAGTGCTATTTAAAGTCTTGAGAATGTAGCAACTAATGTCGTGTCCTGTTAGAGCTTATATTTTTGTGGAGATTGACAGACAATGAGTATATAAACAAGTATATGTGTTATATGCCAGTGGATGTGTTATAGTGAAGAACTAAGAATGATTAAGAGAGACTGAAGATGTCAGAGACTGGACGAGGAGTGCTATTTTATGTAGAGTCAGAGAGTCTGGAAAGAGCGTCATGTGAGAATGTGGGAACCAAGCCAAAAATACACATGAAGAGTCAGACAAACCATATGATACGCCTCTGTTGGAGTTTTTCTGGTGTCATGCTTACACTGGAGTTATGGGTTTAGGGAGAAAGATCACAGGCGTAACCACTTTCCTCACATCCTATCAAGAGTATATACTATCAATATGATTTATGAGTATTGATATTGACCTTGATCACCTGCCTGAAACACCCGTTCCACTGTAAATTTTCTCGTTTCCTTCCCTTCCCTTATGTACTCACTGGAAGGAAGCACAGTACATAAGCCCCCACTTAATAAGAGAAGAGGTATGCTGCCCCTCCTTTAGGATTGAATGCAAAATTGGTTTGGAAGTCTTCTGCATGGGAGCTTTTGTCCCTTTTCATCATTTATTAGTTTATTCAATCAATTCTTTATAGCAATATGGACTCATAGATACTTTTATTTTTAATACTTTGGGTGATAATCAAAACCATTTTATTAATTTGGTTGCTCAAGTTGTTCCAGTTCGACAACTGGGAGCACTTTCAGGGGGTTCTCTTGTCTCTTTCACATATCTGGATCAGATTAATTTTTTTTTTAACACTAACTCCTTTCTGGGTATACAAGATGTTCCAGGCTAATCTAGTATCTTGCCTACAGCAGTCCTAGAATCAGCCATTTCTCCAAAGGTTGCTGGGTCCTTTCACTGGAGAGTGGTGTTCAAAACCAGTATCAGGGTGCTTTTTGTACTTATTGCAACTGGGATAGAGTGTCTTTTCAGGCCCCTTCAGCTGACAGAGCAAAAGATCGATCGATCTATCCATCTATCTATGTGTGTGTACATATATCTATATCTATTTCTATATGTAGTCCTCTTTATTAAAGCATAAGTTCTTACCAATGTCGCCAACTGTAATCTGTTATAATTCATGTAATCTATAGAGCATTCTACCCTCCTTCCCTGTCTAATCTGATTTGTCAATTTCTACAACAATGATAAACCCATCCCCTATCATCTGCCGTCCTTTAATTGTTCAATTACAGTGGACATGTGTAGTCGTATCAAAATTGTTAATCAGTAACCCCAGGAGAAGCTTGCTATTTTAACTGGGTATACATTGACTCCATAGATCAAATTGGGAATATCTGATATCTTAACCGTATTGAGTCTTTTAATGTATTTACATGGAATATCTTTCCATTTATTTAGATTTTCTTTGATTTCTCTCATCAAAGTTGTATAGATATACATATATTTTCTTGGATATGTATCTATGTGTTACATTTTGGGGTGCTATTTTAAATGATAAATATATTTTTTTTAAGTTTCAAATTCCAGTCATTCACTCATTATACAAGAGCAATTGATCTTGTATATTAAGGCTATATTCTGGGACCTAGCTACATTCTAGGGATTTCTTCAAAGAGAAACATATTTAATTTCCTCTTACTAATTTACATACCTTCTACTTTATTTTCTTGTCTTTCTGCACTAGCTAAGATTTCCAGTACAATGCTGATCAGAAGTGGTAAGAGAGAAAATCTTTTTTGTTCTTAATCTTAGGGCAAACATATCAAATTTTTAACCATTAAGTATGGTGTTAGCTGTAATTTATTTTTTAATTTTCAAACATTTTTTAATGTTTTAATCATTTTTTGAGAGAGAGAGAGCTGGGGAAGGGGACAGAGAGCAAAAGGGAGATACAGAATCTGAAGCAAGCTCCAGGCTCCAAACTGTCTGCACAGAGCACAACGTGGGGCTCAAACTCAGGAACCACAAGATCCTGACCTGAGCCAAAGTCGGACACTGAACTGACTGAGCCACCTAGGCACCCCTAGCTATAATTTAAATTTAGGTGTTTGTCAATGCTCTTTTTTTTCAGCTTTATTGAGGTATAAGTGACAAAGTTATAAAACACACACACACACACACACATATGTATTATATATATTCTATATATATTAGCAAAAGAGAGAGAGAGAACATGCGAGTGGGGAAGAAGGCAAAGAAGGAGAGAGAATCTTAAGCAGGTTCCATGCTCCCCACAGGGCTCAGTCTCATGACCCTTTCATGACCTTGAGACCACAACCTGAGTCTAAATCAAGAGTTGGGTACTTTATAGACCAAGCTATGCAGGCACCCCAACACAGTCATAAAATATTTAAAGTGTACGTGGTAGTCATTTAATATAGATATACATTGTGAAAAGGATTCCTATCTAATTAACACATCTGTCACCACACGTACTTATTTGTCTGATTTATTCACTTGTTTGGTTGTTTGTTTTGGTAAGGAAATTTAAGTTCTGCTCTCAGCAAATTTTAATTCTATAACACAATGTTATGAACTATAGTCACTTTGTTTTATATTTGATCTTCAGATATTACTCATCTTATAGCTGAAAGTTTTTGTACCCTTTTACCAATCTCTTCCTATCTTACATTTGTGTGAGTCACTTATATTTTCAAACGTAAACCACTGCATTAAACAATTAAACACAAACAAACAAAACAAAACAAAACAAAACAAAACAAAACAAAACAAAACAAAACGACAATCAGTGTAGGTCATGTAAGGGTTGAAGCAGGAATTAAAACTTTATAATCAAGCATCAGTTATTTTACACTCTCCCATCTTGTTCTCTGGCAGACTACCCTTAGAAACCAGAAAGCCATTCTCTTCTGGGTTGATGTAGCTAATTATAGACAATGTTATCACTTTCTTTTTTTATTATTATCTGACTGATACTCATGGCCTGTTTTTATATGGATTAGTCATCAGCGATCACTGCTTCAAACATGAACTGAGAAATATCATGGTGTTCTCTCTCCTATCAGGGATCAGTTTTTACATGAATATTTAACTATGTTCTTGTCTAAACAATATACTTCCCATATAATATAGTCAACTGTTTCCTTGCTTTGAAGGATCAAATTCTACATCTTGGTTACAAAATGAATACAAAGCAAACACAAAACCATAAACTCACTAGAACCACCACTCTGGACAATGGATCTCTACTGATTCAAGGCCATCTACATGCAATGTATGCTACTGCTTCCAGATTATTTGGATGCCATTGCTTTTTGCATTTACATATAAATTTTAGAGTCAGCTTTTTAAAAAATTTTGTTAGTGTTTATTTGTTTTTGAAATAAAGAGAGAGCAGAACATGAGCAGAAGGAGGGGCAGAGAGAGAAGGAGACACAGAATCTGAAGCAGGCTCCAGGCTCCAAGTTGTCAGGACAGAGACAGATGCAGGGCTTGAACCCATGAACTGTTTGATCATGATCTGAGCCAAATTTGGACACTTAACCGACTGAGACATCCAGGCGCCCCCAGTTTTATACGTTACTCAAAGAAATCTTAAGACTTTTCTTTTTCTTGGGGCGGCTGGGTGGCTCAGTCAGTTAAGCCTCCAACTCTTGGTTTTGGCTCAGATCATGATCTCGTAGTTTCATAAGTTCAATCACCACGTCAGACTCTGCAGTGGCAGCTTGGAGACTGCTTGGGATTTTCTCTCTCTCCCCCTATCTCTCTGGCCCTCCACAACTCAGTTTTGTCTCTCTCAAAATAAATAAACTTAAAAAAATTTAAAAAAAAGATTTTTATTTTTCTTTATTCCTATGGAGAAGAAAAAGAGATCAAACATCCTTGGGCTTCCAACTATTAGAATATTAGCACAAAGGGTATCAAATTAAAGAGTCAATAGTGAATGAAATAGAAACACAAGGTGAGTATAGTATCAAGAAGGCTAAGGAAAGAAAATGTTTCACAAAGGTGCACATGGACAAATATATCAAATCCACGTGTCAAGTGAAAGATAAAATAGATAAGAAAACAGAAATAGATATTTGCCAGAACAATAGGGATGCCTTTCGTAATCTGTTAAATACAATTCGGTGAAGTAGGGGGAGCTAAATGCAAATACAGCCCATGAGAAAAAATGTAAAGGTGGAGGAATAAAGACAAAAACTATGAACAACTATCTAGAATTGTTGTTGTGAAGAATAGAGTAAGAAGATATTACAGAGAGGAAATACGGGATTAAGGGAAATTTGTTCAGGAAATTTTGTTTTACTAAAAGATAGAGACTTCGAAGTGTAAGTTAATAATAATAGAAGTAATCCATGTTTGGAAAAACGATGTCATAAGAGAGAGAAACTCATTTTAGAATCAAAGTTCCTGCTTAAGTAAACACAATGCTTTACTTTTAGATATCATTGTGGGCAAATGCTAAATATAACTTTTTTTTTTCCAGCTCTAAGCACAAAGAGTCCACTTCATCTTACAGCCCTAGAGTTTTCTTCATTGACAGTAATTTAAAACAACAAAAATAGGCATGTTTTAACTTGAAGTCCTTAATAAACGGCTGCAAAGTATGCATTAGTAAATGTGTAGCAATTATTCTTTCCTATGGTTATGCATTCTGGGTAACAAAGAAGACAGATATTTTGTTTATATATACATTTATGCTATAAATGAAATGTATTAGTGCAAATAATTTTCAAATATGTATTATGTATCAGTTATAAATATTATGTATTCTTGTTACACTAAGCTTTTTTAAACTGATTTGGGTGGCCACACTGAAGTTGAATATTAAAAACATAGAATGTAAACAAACAGTCACTTAAAAATGAATCTAGACACTGATGTTACAACTTTCACATAACTTAAAATGGATCATTTACTTACACTTAAAAGAAAAAACTATAAAATTCTTAAAAAATAACTTAGGAGGAAACCTATATGATCCAGGTATGCTGATGATCTTTAGATACAACACCAAACAAATAACCCATGAAAGAAAGACTTGATAAGTCTTCAGTTGATCTTCAGTAAAATTAAAAACTTCTGCTCTATCACAGACAATGTCAGAATGAGAAGACCAGCCACAACCTGGGATAAAAATACTTTCAAGTCACATCTTATAAAGGACTGTCATCCAAAATATACAAAGAAATCTTAGAAATTACCAATAAGAAAACAAATAACCCAATTCAAATTGGGCCAGAAAAGTCAGCAGATACCTCACTAAAGAAGACACACATATGCCACCTAAAAGATTTTCCACATCACGTGTCATCAGGAAAATGCAAATTTAAACAGTAAGATACCACTACATACTTATTAGAATGGCCAAAATCTAGAAAACTTATAGTACCAAATGGTGATGAGAGTAAGTAGAAGCAAGAGGAACTCTCATTCATTGCTGGTGGGAATGCAACATGGTACACTCACACTGGAAGATAGTAAGTCTCTTTCTTTCTTTCTTTCTTTCTTTCTTTCTTTCTTTCTTTCTTTCTTTCTTTTTCTTTCTCTTTTTTTAAGATATACAGCTTTCTTTTTTCTTCCTTCCTTCCTTTCTTTCTGTCTTTCTCTTTATTTTTTCTTTCCTTCCATAGACAGTTTCTTTCTTTCTTTCTTTCTTTCTTTCTTTCTTTCTTTCTTTCTTTCTTTCTCTTTCTCTTTCTTTCTCTTTTTGTTAAGATAGACAGCTTCCTTCCTTCCTTCCTTCCTTCCTTCCTTCCTTCCTTCCTTTCTGTCTTTCTTTTTCTTTCTTTCTTTTTCTCTTTCTTTTTTACATAGACAGCTTCTTTCTTTCTTTCTTTCTTTCTTTCTTTCTTTCTTTCTTTTTCTCTTTCTCTTTTTTAAAGATAGACAGCTTCTCTCTCTCTCTCTCTCTCTCTCTCTCTTTTTGTTTTAAGATAGACAGTTTCTTACAAAAGGAAACATACTCTTACCATCTGATCCAGCAATCACACTCCTTGGTATTCACCCAAAGACCTGAAAATGAATGTCCACACAGAATCCTGCACACAGATGTTTGTGGTACTTTCATTCATAATTACCAAAATTTGGAAGGACCCAAGATATCCTTCAGTAAGTAAATGGATAAATAATCTATGGTATATCCAGACAATGGAATATTATTCATTGCTAAAAAGGAAATAAGCTATCAAGCCATGAAAACATAAGGATAGAGAAATCTTAAATGCATTTAACTAAGTGAAAAAAGGCAATCTTCTTTATATTTAATTTATTTTTAACGTTTATTTATTTTTGAGAAACAGAGACACAGGGCGCGAGTGGGAGATGGGCAGAGAGAGAAGGGGACACAGAATCTGAAACAGGCCCCAAGCTCTGAGCTATCAGCACAGAGGCAGATGCAAGGCGTGAACTCATGAACATAAGATCATGACCTGAGCTGAAGTTGGATGCTTAATGGACTGAACCACCCAGGTGCCCCTGAAAGAAGGCAATCTAAAAAGACTATATACTGTATGATTACAAACATGTGACATTCTGGAATAGGCAAAGCTATGGAAAGGGTAAAAAGATCAGTGGGTTCCAGGAATTGGTGGAGGTGAGACAAATAGGAAAAGGACTCAGGAAATTTTAGGGCAGTGAAAATACTCCACAATACTGTAAAGTTGGATACGTGTCATTAAATATTTGTCCAAACGTATAGAATATTCAACACCAAAAGTGGACTGTAATGTAAATCATGGACTTTGGCTGATTATGATGTGTCAATTTAAGTTCACCTTCTGTAACATATGGATCATTCTGCCGGGGAATGTTGATAATGGGTATGTCTATACATGCATGGGTAGGGGCTAGAGATATAGAAGAAGTATCTGTATCATGCCTTTGATTATTTGCTCTGAACTTCAAATTGAAGTAAAAATATAAAGACTTAGGGGCATCTGGGTGGCTCAGTTGGTTAAGTGTCTGACTTCAGCTTTGGTTATGATCTTGCAGTTCGTGGGTTCGAGCTCCACAATGAGCTCTGTGTTGACAACTCAGAGCCTGGAGTCTGCTTCAGATGCTGTATCTCCCTCTCTCTCTTTCTCTCTGCCCCTTTCCCACTTATGCTCTCGCACTCTCTCAAGAATAAATAAATAAACATTAAAAAAATAAAGTCTCAAAAAACAGTGTACACAAAGTCACAAAAATAAAAAAAAAAGAGAATGATATTTGGAAATTTTGGGTCACTTGGTAAACTATTCCATTAAAAATTTAATTTCTGATATTTATTTGAAATGATTTTATGAAGCTATTATTATTACCTTCTTACTAAAGCCAGACAAAAACCAACAAAAATCACAAAAACCTACAGAGCGATATCCCTCAAGAATATAGACATAACATCCTAAATTATTAGCAAATAGATTTTAGAAATATATAAAAATTGCATGCCAGACCACTGGGATCTCTTCCATGGATTCAAGGACTAATATAGAAAAATGTAAAGAATTCTCAAAAGCCAACAATTAAAAAAATTCAATTAGTAAATTTCTAAAAGGAGAGACATTGCATTGATTCACCCAAAAGGATATATAGAAAGACACAAGAAAAGATGTTGAATATCAGTAGCCTTTAGGGAAATACCACCATAAGCTATCCTGACACACCTATCAGAACAGCCAAAAAAAAAAAAAAGTGACAACTATAAAATAATACGGAGAAACTGGATCTCTCATACACTGCTAGTGGGTCTGTCTGTATGTTGGGACAGAACTCTGAAAAAAACAAGTTTGGCAGTCAGGAAAGCAAACACATAAAATTCAATAATCACACTGCTGGGCATTTATTTTGGAGAGATGAAACTTACATCCAACCAAATCCTGTATACTAGTTTTTATAGCAGGCTTATTCGTGTTCAATAGTCAAACACAGGAACAAACTGAATGTCCTTCAATAGGTAAATGGTTATCCAATCTGTGGTAGGATAGCCATTTCATGAGATACTCAGAAAAAATAGCTGTGAACTATCATTACATATAGCATCTTGGATTGATCTCAAGGGTATTATGTTCACTGCAAAAAGCCTCTGTAGAGAGGTCTTATACTATATGATTTCATTTATATAACATTCTCAAAATGACACAGTTACAACAGTGGGAAATAAATAAGTGGTTAACAGGGGTGAGGGATAGTGCAGGGGAAGTTCATAAAGTGGTAGCAAGAGAGATCTTTGTGTGATCGAATAGTTACGCACCTCGCCTGTCGTAGTGCTTACATGAAACTATACCCGGGATGAACTGCATGGGACTGCACACACATTTACCACTGTCAATTTCCTGGTTTTGCTTATTTTTATTTAATTATTAAGTTTTTAATTTCCTGGTTTTAATATTAGATTCTAGTTACATAAAATATAATCCTTAGGGAACGGTACATCGAAACTTCCATTTTATATTTGTAACTTCTAGAATTTAATCTTTTGTAAAAAATAAAAAGTAAAAGAAAAAAAGAAAAGAAAAACACATCTATGGAATATGAATGCCTGAATGTAATCATCTCGGAAGGGAATCTTGGATCTAACCAGAACTGAACCTGATACTTGAGTTTAGTGTACTGACTTTTGGTTAACAGTCTGATTTTTCTGTAATTAAATAATATAGACAATAACGAACAAGCAGATAACAATGAAATATCTTCAATTTCAATGTTTACTTCTCCTCATTGTCAGTAGATTTGACATTCTGTAGTGATTCAGAATAGCTAGTTAGAGTGAGAGGAGCAGAAAGATTTTACTCTTTAAAACATATTTTACGTAGTGTTAAATTATGCAGAATGCTTTGAAATAAAATATTAAGCTGGATTTTGTTTTGTTTTGTTTTAACATTAGTTTACTTTTAACTGGAATGAAATTAATTCAAATTGATAAAGTGAAGATGGTGAACTTCATTGCCCAGATGGAAATGGAACAAATACAAGCAATTCATCAGAGCGGTCTTAAAACAAAACAAAAATAGTCATTAAGGAACATAAATGTGCTCCTTATTCCTCTTTTAGAAAAAAACACATAGCATACTAAAATACTAAATATATTCTGCCTTCAACATATAACTACTTAAAATATGCTATCTTATGTCATATGAAAGAAATTTCCTGAATATTAAATACTATGTATATAAAAGGGAAATTATCCACTTATCTTCATTTTCTGAAAAGTTTTTAAACATAAGTTAGCCTTAAAATATGAAATATTCAAACATCTGGAAAATTTAAGTCTAATCTAGTTCTTCCTTTACAGATATGTGTTCTGTATTAACGCATCCTTTTCCACCATTTTCTGTTTTATTTATTAAGAGAATTGACTTCAATATATCAGACTATCACCTAAGAGATATTTTTTATGACTAGTTGATCAAGTTAGAATAACTTTTGTTTTCAACTCACAATGATAAAATCATCTTTTGTGAATATAACTGCAAATTTTAATATTTAGCATTGTGTTATTCTAATGCCTAAATTCATTTTGTCTGGTGCGGTTGCTCAGATGACTTGTTCTGCTTTTGTTTTGTTTGTTTGCTTGCTTGTTTTGTGTTTATTTTATTATTTTTTTTAAATTTAAATCCAAGTTAGTTAACACAGTGCAATAATAATTTCAGGAATAGAATTCAGTGACTCATCATTTACATATAACACCCAGTGCTCATCCCAGCAAGTGTCCTCCTTAATGCCCCTCACTGCTTTAGCCCTTCCCATAACCCAATACCCTCCCAGCAACCTTCAGTTTGTTCTCTGTATATGAGTCTCTTCTGGTTTCTCTCCCTCTTTGCTTTTATATTATTTTCCCTTCCCTTCTGATCACTTGTTTTTTATCTTAAGTTCTAAATATGAGTGAAATCATGATATTTCCCTTTCTCTGACTTATTGTGCTTACTATAGTACACCGTAGTTCTATCCACATTGTTGCAAACGGCAAGATTTCATTCTTTTTGATCGCCAAGTAATAGTACATTGTATAAATGTACCACATCTTTTTTATCCATGCATCAGTTGATGGACATTTGGACTTTGTCCAAACTTTGGCAATTGTTGATAGTGCTGCTTTAAAAATTGTGGTGCATGTGCCCCTTTGAATCAGACTCCTATATCCTTTGGATAAATTGCACCTAGTAGTGCAATTGCTGGGTCGTAGGATAGTTCTAGTTTTAATTTTTTTAAGCAATCTCCATACTGTTTCCCAGAGTGGTTGTAATAGTTGGCATTCCCACCTACAGTGCAAGACAGTTCCCTTTTCTCCACATTCTCGCTAACATCTGTTGTTGCCTGAGTTGTTCATTTTCGCCATTCTGACAAGTGTGAGGTGGTTTTGATTTCCATTTCTCTGATGATGAGTGATATTGAGTGTTTTTTCATGTGTCTGTTCGCCATCTGGATGTCTTTGGAAAAGTGTCTATTCATTCTTTTGCCCATTTCTTCACTGCATTATTTGTTTTTTGGGTGTTGAGTTTGATGATTTCTTTATAGATTTTGGATATTAACCCTTCATCTGGTATGTCATTTGCAAATATCTTCTCCCATTCTCTCGGTTGGCTTTTAGTTTTGTTGATAGTTTCCTTTGCTGTGCAGGAGCTTTCTATCTTGATGAGATCCCAATAGTTCATTTTGCTTTTATTCCCTTGCCTCTGGAGACATGTCAAGTAAGGATTTGCTGTGGCTGAGGTCAAAGAGGTCATTGCCTGTTTTGTCCTCTAGGATTCTGATGGCTTCCTGTGTTACATTTAGGTCTTTCATCCGTTTTTTTTTTTTTTTTTTTTTTAATTTTTGTGTATGGTGTAAGAAAGTGGTCCAGGTTCATTCTTCTGCATGTCTCTGTCCAATTTTTCTCCACACCACTTGCTGAAGAGACTGTCTTTTTTCCATTGGATATTTTTCCTTGCTTTGTCAAAGATTAGTTGGCCCTATGTTTGTGGGTCCATTTCTGGGTTCTCTGTTCTGTTCCACTGATCTATGTGTCTGTTTTTGTACCCGTACCATATGGTCTTGATGATAACAGCTTTGTAATACAGCTTGAAGTCTGGAATTGTGATGCCTACAGCTTTGGTTTTCCTTTTCAGAATTGCTTTGGCTATTCAGGTTCTTTTCTGGTTCCATACAAATTTTAGTATTGTTTGTTCTAGTACTGTGAAGAATGCTGGTATTACTCTGAAAGGGATTCCACTGAACGTAGATTGCTTTGGATAGTATCGACATTTTAACAATATTTGCTCTTCCTATCCATGAGATGGAATGTTGTTTCTTTTTAAAGTTTTCATGTGTCTTCTTCAATTTCTTTCATAAGCTTTCTATAGTTTTCAGTGTAAAGATTTTTCACCTCTTTTGTTAAGCTTATTCCTAGGTATTTTTATGTTTTTTTTTTTTTGTTGCAATGATAAATGGGATCAATTTCTTGATTTCTCTTTCTGCCGCTTCATTATTGGCATGTAGTAATGCAGCCAATTTCTGTACATTGATTTTATATCCTATGACTTTGCTGAATCCGTGTGTCAGTTCTAGCATTTTTTTTGGCGGCATCTTTTGGGTTTTCCACATAAAGTATGTCATCTATGAACAGTGAAAGTTTGACTTCCTCCTTGCCGATTTGGATGCCTTTTATTCCTTTGTGTTGTCTGATTGCTGAGGCTAGGACTTCTAATACTATGTTAAATGACAGTGGTGAGAGTGGACATCCTTGTTGCGTTCCTGACCTTAGGGGGAAAGCTCTCAATTTTCCCCCTTTTGGAATGATATTAGCTGTGGGTCTTTCCAATATGACCTTTATGATCTTGAGGTATGATCTTTCTATCCCTACTTTCTTGAGGGTTTTTATCAATAAAGAATGCCGTATTTTGTCAAATGCTTTTTCAGCATCTATTGAGAGGCTCATGTGCTGACCTACTAAAGAATGAATGGGCTAGCCAAGAAATTAAAGAGGAAAATTAAAAAAGTACATGTAAGCCAATGAAAATGATAATGCCACAGCCCAAAGCCTCTGGGATGCCACAAAAGGCAGTCATAAGAGGGAAGCATATAGCAATTCAGGCCTTGCTAAAGAAGGAAGAAAGGTCTCAAATACACAACCTAAGCTTAGACCTAAAGAGCTGGAAAAACAACAGCAAATAAAATGCAAAGCCAGCAGAAGAAAAACAACAACAGTAAAACAGATCAACAAAACCAGGAGCTAGTTCTTTGGAAGAATTAACAAACTGATAAGCCCCTAGCCAGACTGACAAAAAAAAAAAAAAAAAAAAAAAAAAAGAAAAAGACCCAAATAAATAAAATCGTGAATGAAAGTGGAGAGATCACA
Organism: Acinonyx jubatus; assembly: GCF_027475565.1. Lineage (NCBI taxonomy): Eukaryota > Metazoa > Chordata > Mammalia > Carnivora > Felidae > Acinonyx > Acinonyx jubatus. The sequence continues at coordinate 32,762,009 of NC_069380.1, read as the reverse complement.
ACAAACACCTCAAAAATACAAACAATAATAAGAGAATATTATGAACAATTGCATGCCGACAAATTGGGCAATCTGGAAGAAATGGACAAACTCCTAGAAACATAAACTACCAAAACTGAAAGAGGAAGAAATAGAAAATTTGAACAGGCCCATAACCAGTAAAGAAATTGAATCAGTAATCAAAAATCTCCCAATAAACAAGAATCCAGGGCTGGATGGCTTCCAGGGGAATTCTACCAAACATCTAAAGAAGAGCTAACACCTATTCTCTGGAAGCTGTCCCCAAAAAAATAGAAATGGAAGGAAAACTTCCAAACTCATTCTAGGAGGCCAGCATTACCTTGATTCCAACCAAAGACCCCACTAAAAAGGAGAACTATAGACCATTTTCCCTGATGAATGTAGATGTAAAAATTCTCAACAAGATACTACCAAATCTGATCCAGTGATAAATGTATTAAAATAATAATTCACTACAACCAAGGGGGATTTTTTTTCCTGGGATGCACGGCTGGTTCAATATCTGCAAATTAATCAACTTGTTCTGCTTTTGTATTAAAATGTGGCTTTCTTTCTGTCACTCAACTGTAGAGATACTCTATTGCTTTTTATGGTGGTGATCAAATTCTAAGTTCTCTCCTTCCTGTACCTGTAATTACAACTTAAACTATCACATAAAACTTGGTTTTTATCTCCTTTCAAGAGATTAAAATGGGCTGAAATGATCAAACAACAGAAATGGCAAGATTAGTTCCTTTACCCATTCCAGGAGGCCTTATAATCAATCACTTTTGGGGAATGAAAGTTATAGCTGGGTCCCTCGCACATCAGCTGGAAAAGGACTGTCCTGCTTAGATTTACAAAAAAAAAAAAAAAAAAAAAAAAAAAAAAAAGATACTTAAAACGCTGAAAGCTGCCATAAATTAAAGACCCAGTGTTATTTTATAGTTCTAATTCTTTTTTTTCTAGTATAGTTGACACACATATAGTTGACATATTATGCATACACACACACACACACACACACACACACACACACACACACACACACATAATACTTGACCATCACAAGCATTACAAAAAGTCCGCTCTATTGTTCTGTGAATCATGTTTCCTTAAGCATTCTTCTTTGGGCAGATTATAGGCAGCTGTTAATCACAGCATCTGCATTTTTCTGAATTAGAGTGGTAGACAGAAATCTCATGCTTTTTTCTTTGGGTGCCTATTGTAAGCATAATTTCAGTCCATTTTAGTATGAGTAGCACACGCATATCCTGTCTTCTAGTTTCTTACTGAGTATATAATTCATTTTTCATTTCTGTTATCAGATAAGGTATACTTGTGGTTATTAAGCAATACTTCTGCCTTTTAAGAATGTTGGATCCTATAGTAATTACTTGTTCAGAGAATGTACATTTGAGCCTGGTCTATTTAAGTTTTACATCTTTGCTTTTCTTTATGAAAAATCAAATCTGAAAACATGTAGCCACTTACATATTAGAAAATGAAATTGAGGCTCCTGGGTGGTTCAGTCAGTTGAGTATCTGACTCTTAATTTCAGCTCAAGTCATGATCTCACAGCTTGTAAGTTTGAGCCCTGCATTGGGCTACACGCTAACAGTGCAGAACTTGCTTGGGATTCTCTCTCCCTCTCTCTGCTCCTCCGCCCTCACAATCTCTCTCTCAATAAATAAATAAACTTAAAAAGTAAGAAAATTGTTGGTAACTTAAATAACTATATAAAAACACACACACACACATATATATACACATATATATGTGTGTGTGTATGTATATATATATATATATATATATACACACTTATAAACCCAGATTCTAATTTGCTTGCAAAAATATTAAAGACTAACAATGATTATTAATTTTCTGTTCAGTAATGTTAAAGTTTTTAACTATGATGATTATAACCTCGGCTTCCAGAAATTTCAGTAGGATAGGCAAGTAATCAGGCTAGAGTGCTTCTATACCCAATTGACACACTTGTAGGGTAGATATAGAAAAAAAAAATATCTACATCCTTACTTTCTCAAGAAGTAACACATCTGGTCACAAGGACAAATATTTCTCATAGAGGACTGGAAATTCACTTAGATCCTATGAAGAAGTGCACTTGTCTGAAAAAGTTTCCGAGCAAATATATCAAAGTGCTGCTGCTACCTCAGCTCTCCTTAGGGAGTAGCCAAAAGGATTGAGAGATTCTTTTCACAAATGGAAACGATTCAATGATGATAGTTCAGTCGCTAAACAATGGTAATATCACAGAAAGATGTGCAATTAATTTTTGGAATTACATACTTAGCTGATTTTTATACTTTAATTTCACCCTGGAAGCCTATTTTTCTGCAGGTAAATCAAGTTACTTGTAATTGAGTGTGAATAAATGAATAATATCACCAGATTGTGCTATTCTAGGGAAGCAAAATTAATACACTTTTCAGATTAAACATTTGTAATAAACTTAACAATAGCCATTATTATTATATAATAGCTGAGTCTGTTGAAATTTCAGACATGATACATTGTCCTAGAACATAGAAGAAAAACTGCTAGCAAAGGAAAGAATTCCGCCCCCGCCATGTGTACTTTTTGACCTTTGACACTGTTTCAAAAGCAGGCTATCTAGGCATTTTAATACTTTATTGCAGCACAAGCAGTATCAGAGGGCTTGTCTTACACCTACCTACTTTTCCTTATCACATATTTGTATTAATTGCATATACACTGAAGGAATTTTAGCTGGCTAATATGCTGAAAGGGATAGTTTTCAAACAGTTCTGTGAGACAATCGAGTGTCGCACAAAGTGAGTTAGGGGAGGTTGCTGGCAGGTACATAGGATCAATACCACATGGCTTCTATCCACATTCTAAAAGTAGGCGCTTTTTTTTTTTTAATGAGTTTACTCAAAGAAAGATTTTAATTTCTAAATAAACATTTGATAAACTGACCATAAAAGAAAGCACAACAAGGAAGTATAAAGAAGGTTATATTAAGAAACTGTAAAATTCAATTTAAGAGGCACCTGGGTAGCTCAGTCGGTTAAGTGTCCGAATTCGGCTCGGGTCATGATCTCGCAGTTTGTGGGTTCTCGCCCTGTGTTGGGTTCTGTGCTGACAGCTTGGAGCCTACTTCAGACTCTGTGTCTCCCTCTCTCTCTGCTCTTCCCCTGCTCATACTCTGTCTGTCTCTCTCTCTCTCTCTCTCAAAATAAACATTGGAGGAAAAAATTTTCAAAATAAAAATTAAATTCAAATTAAAATATTCTGTGATCCTAGACAATACAACTCAAAGCATTTTCAGTGTTAGTGTGTATAACAAGGATGTATTTTTATTTAAAATGCAGATGTCCAACCTCACTCCAGTCAGAGTGGCTAAAATGAACAAATCAGGAGACTATAGATGCTGGCGAGGATGTGGAGAAATGGGAACCCTCTTGCACTGTTGGTGGGAATGCAAATTGGTGCAGCCACTCTGAAAAACAGTGTGGAGGTTCCTCAAAAAATTAAAAATACACCTACCCTATGACCCAGCAATAGCACTGCTACGAATTTACCCAAGGGATACAGGAGTACTGATGCATAGGGGCACTTGTACCCCAATGTTTATAGCAGCACTCTCAACAATAGCCAAATTGTGGAAAGAGCCTAAATATCTATCAACTGATGAATGGATAAAGAAATTGCGGTTTATATACACAATGGAGTACTACGTGGCAATGAGAAACAATGAAATATGGCCTTTTGTAGCAACGTGGATGGAACTGGAGAGTGTGATGCTAAATGAAATAACTCATACAGAGAAAGAGAAATACCATATGTGTCCACTCTTATGTGGATCCTGAGAAACTTAACAGAAGACCATGGGGTAGGGGAAGGAAAAAAAAAGTTAGAGAGGGAGAGAGACAAACCATAAGAGACTCTTAAAAACTGAGAACTGAGGGTTGATGGGGGGTGGTGGGGGCGGGTGATGGGTATTTAGGAGGGCACCTTTTGGGATGAGCCCTGGGTGTTGTATGGAAACCAATTTGACAATAAATTTCATATTAAAAAATAAAAAATAAAATAAAATGCGGATGTCCAAACTTAATGCCCAGAGATGATAATTTACTAGGTACTCCTCATGATTTTCACAGACCATATTTGGGAAAAGGTAGATTAAAGACATCATCCACTTCTTCACTGCCACAGTTTCTACCAACTCTCATTCCGATTAAACACTTTCCCTTTATTTTGTAACCCAGGGGTATAAAATCTATATGAAAAGTACATACATGTAACTATGTTGCAAGTAGATGTGACTATATTCCTTTCCTGCAGGTTCATGTTTGAAGGAGAAATAGGAATGTTGCTAGTGTTTCAGATTTAGTAACTATAATTATTGATTTCTATTGGCATCATGTATAATAATCACATTCAAAAATTAAAAGGAAACAGATACAAGCAATACTACATACAAATAATGGTTTGGAGATATTCCATATATTGCTACAGAAATGAAATACGATATGTAATTTTCACTGGAACATTTTATTTAAAAGATCCTGACATGTAGAAAGGGACACAGCTCATTACCCTTTTTAAAAAATTATTTTTAGAAAGGTGTTATTTGAATTATTTCTGTGAAACTTTGTAATGCTTTTCAAAATACCATGAAATATGCTTTACAAGTAATTTAGTCTATTACATTATTTTTTATCTTTAAAGGGCACATGTACAATTCTGATTTTGCCTAATTCATCTTTCCATTGCAACCTCATACAACATACTACACTAATCAGCAATGTGTTTATACCCATAGTCAAGTGATTTAGGGATCTAACCACCATAACATTTCTAAGCCAATGAATACACTTGTTCCTGAGATATTGTAGGTAGAAATGTTGCTACGATTTTCTCAAGATGTGAGCTTATTTAAGAGTTACTAATCTTCAAAGGTCTGTACTACAAACAATTTTATGTTTTGTTTCCAGCATACTTAACCTTTATTAAATAATAGCTATTCCACAATAATCACGTGTGAGTTAAAGCTGTTACTGTGCCAAATGAATCAAAGATGAAAATGTTACATACTCATTCAAGAAATAAACTCATGGAAAACTTGTTCTTGTGTGTATATCTATATCTAGATATGCAATTTGTTATATATATGTATGTGTGTATGTATATATATACATATATATATATATATAATTATTTTTTAGATATTGCTGTATTTTATTCTGTGCTGAGGATTTTTGGGGAAGACCTACTAAAAACTTTTGAATGAATGATGAAAAGACTAGTCCTACCTATGCTATTCATAAGCTATCATTAAGTTAGCACTACACTTTATCTTTTTTGAGATCGTAGGGATGAAATGAGCCAAAGGGGAGTGGTTTCAAATATCCCTGTTTAGAAGGATATAATTTCATATATTTTGTAAAGACTATTTTATTGAATGTTCTGATTATGTAATTATTCTAATTATCTAGTTTTATTCTGATGAAAATTTTGTACATGTTCTGTGTTTAAAGGACAATAGAAAGATAAATAAAAATAACACAAGATTATATAAATAGAGCCAGATGTATAAATGTATTAGTTATTTGGGATTTCATACATTTGAAAATATTTTTTGTGTATGTGTAAATATGTTTTTAAATTATCAGTATTGTTTTGTTTTTTTACAAAACGTGAATCATGAGACTATCTTTTCCTGCATTCTATATTCTTATCTCCTTTGTCATAGATTAAGTTACCATCTAAGTATGGTTTTATTCCTGGGCTCTCTATTCTGTCTCAATGATCTATGTGTATATTTTTGTGACAGTACCATACTGTTCTGATTATTACAGCTTTGTGATATTCCTTGTGTAAAACAGGGAGGTTCCTCAAAAACTTAAAAATAGAAAGACCTTATAATTGAACATTTCCACTACTCAGTATTTATCCAAGGAAAACAAAATTTGAAAGGTTATAGCACCTTTATGTTTATTGCAGCGTTATTTACAATTGCCAAGATATGGAAGCAGCCCAAGTGCTCAGTGATACATGAATGGATAAAGGGGTTGTGGTATGTATATACACAGCAGAAAGGATGTGATCTTGCCATTTGGGACAACATAGGTAGATCTAGCGGTATTATGGTAGGTAAAATAAATCAGACGCAGAAAGACACATACCGTGTGATTTCACTCATATGTGGAATCTAAAAATCAAATCAAATAAAGAAACAAAAAGCAGAATCAGACCTATAAATAAAGAGAACAATCTGATGGTTGCCAGGGGAAGGGGGGCAGAGGGTTAGAGGATGGGTACAATCCTCGAGAGGAAGAGAGAGAGAGAAGGAGAGCGAGAGGGAGAGCGAGCGATCCCGGTGTAGGCTTCCAGTTATTTAATGAGTAAGTCATGGTAATAAAAGGCACAGTATAGGGATGATAGTCAATGGTATTGTAATAGCATTGTATGGTGACAGATGGTAGCTACAGTTGTGATCATAGCATAATGTACATACAGAGTTGCTGAATCACTATGTCTATACCAGAAACCTAGGTAACTTCATGTGGTCAATTAGACCAAAAAAAAAAAAAAAAAGTGAATCATGAGGCATTTATGACCTCTTTAAATTTTGTACTTGCTTATAGCTATCTAGGTAAATTAACAAATAATGGAATACATTTTATCATACATTTAAAAATGTTTAATAATTTTATGAGTAAATAAAAACCTCATGTTTTGTTGAAGTTATTTTCTTCCTTAGTGATCAACTATTATAATATATTCACTTTCCTATTATTTGTTCCTTTTACTTATGGCTTAAATCCATTGAGTTCATATTAGTAAACCCCCTTAAAAACAACATTAAGCAAAAAACAAAAAACAAAAAAGAAGTATGTAAATACTCAAGGTTGATGGCCGATTTTAGTAGAATTGCCCACTTTGTATTTATTTGTATAACTAATGAGCCATTTAACTTATTCTGGCATACATTAAAGCAGTTAAATATTGGTTCGATTGAATTAAAATCATCAAAATATACTTTTTGGATGGTTACATTATAAAAATCACAAATAAATGTGTTCAATGAAAACTGATATACAAAGCTGGAAAGCCAAAAATCTTAGGGTCATTATAATCTCTTTCTTTTGTTCATAATCCTCAAGTCACTGGTAATAGCAAAACCATTGTGCCAACACTTTTCAAACATAGATTTTTTTTTTTTTTTTTTTTTTTTAGAGAGAGAGGGTGAGAGAGAGAGCAGGAGGAGGGGCAGAGGGAGAGAGAAAGAGAGATAGAGAATGTTAAGCAGGCTCCACACATAGCACAGAGCTGGATGTGGGGCTCAATCTCACAACCCTGGGATCATGACCTGAGCCTAAACCAAGAGTCAGATGCTCAACTGACTAAGCCAACCAGGTACCCAGAAACATAGCTAGAATTTTCATACTTCCAGTACTTTCACTACTTTCTAGGTCAGCCCATCTTCACTTCTCACCCAGATTATTCCAAAGGCCAAATAATAGCCTCATTACTAATGCCTGGTCCCTATGGGTTTTTCTTCACCTAATATCTACACAGATATTTCTAAATGCACCGTATGATAAGCTTCTAAATGAAACACTCCAAATGGCTATAATTTTATTCTTAATAAAAATTTTAAAAATATTAAATTAATTCCGTAGGAGAGAGGGAAGATGGCGGCATAGGAGGACGCTGGGCTCACCGCGCTTCCTGCTGATCACTTAGATTCCACCTACACCTGCCTAAATAACCCAGAAAACCACCAGAGGATTAGCAGAACGGAGTCTCCGGAGCCAAGCGCAGATGAGAGGCCCACGGAAGAGGGTAGGAAGGACGGCGAGGCGGTGCGCGCTCTGGCGGGAGGGAGCCGGGGCGGAGGGGCGGCTCGCCGGCCAAGCAGAGCCCCCGAGTCTGGCTGGCAAAAGCGGAGGGGCCTGACGGACTGTGTTCCCACAGCAAGCGCGAATTAGCGTCTGGGAGGTCGTAAGTTAACAGCTCTGCTCGGAAAGCGGGAAGGCTGGAGGACAAAGGGAGGAGATCTGCTGAGCCCCCGGATGACAGAGCTCAGTTTGGTGGGGAACAAAGGCGCTCGCCAGCGCCATCTCCCCCGCCCATCCCCCAGCCAAAATCCCAAAGGGAACCAGTTCCTGCCAGGGAACTTGCTCGCTCCACGCCAACACCCAACTCTGTGCTTCTGCGGAGCCAAACCTCCAGCAGTGGATCTGACTCCCTCCCGCTGCCACAAGGGCCCCTCCTGAAGTGGATCACCTAAGGAGAAGCGAGCTAAGCCTGCCCCTCCTGCCCCCGTGCACCTTGCCTACCCACCCCAGCTAATACGCCAGATCCCCAGCATCACAAGCCTGGCAGTGTGCAAGTAGCCCAGACGGGCCACGCCACCCCACAGCGAATCCCGCCCCTAGGAGAGGGGAAGAGAAGGCACACACCAGTCTGACTGTGGTCCCAGTGGTGGGCTGGGGGCAGACATCAGGTGGGACTGTGGCCCCACCCACCAACTCCAGTTATACACCACAGCACAGGGGAAGTGCCCTGCAGGTCCTCATCACTCCAGGGACTATCCAAAATGACCAAGCGGAAGAATTCCCCTCAGAAGAATCTCCAGGAAATAACAACAGCTAATGAACTGATCAAAAAGGATTTAAATAATATAACAGAAAGTGAATTTAGAATGATAGTCATAAAATTAATCGCTGGGCTTGAAAACAGTATAGAGGACAGCAGAGAATCTCTTGCTACAGAGATCAAGGGACTAAGGAACAGTCACAAGGAGCTGAAAAGCACTTTAAACGAAATGCAAAACAAAATGGAAACGACGACAGCTCGGATTGAAGAGGCAGAGGAGAGAATGGGTGAACTAGAAGATACAGTTATGGAAAAAGAGGAAGCTGAGAGAAAGAGAGATAAAAAAATCCAGGAGTATGAGGGGAAAATTAGAGAACTAAGTGATACACTAAAAAGAAATAATATACGCATAATTGGTATCCCAGAGGAGGAAGAGAGAGGGAAAGGTGCTGAAGGGGTACTTGAAGAAATAATAGCTGAGAACTTCCCTGAACTGGGGAAGGAAAAAGGCATTGAAATCCAAGAGGCACAGAGAACTCCCTTCAGACGTAACTTGAATCGATCTTCTGCACGACATATCATAGTGAAACTGGCAAAATACAAGGATAAAGAGAAAATTCTGAAAGCAGCAAGGGGTAAACGTGCCCTCACATATAAAGGGAGACCTATAAGACTTGTGACTGATCTCTCTTTTGAAACTTGGAAGGCCAGAAAGAATTGGCATGAGATCTTCAGTGTGCTAAACAGAAAAAAATATGCAGCCGAGAATCCTGTATCCAGCAAGTCTGTCATTTAGAATAGAAGGAGAGATAAAGGTCTTCCCAAGCAAACAAAAACTGAAGGAATTTGTGACCACTAAACCAGCCCTACAAGAGATCCTAAGGGGGACCCTGTGAGACAAAGTACCAGAGACATCACTACAAGCAGAAAACATACAGACATCACAATGACTCTAAACCCGTATCTTTCTATAATAACACTGAATGTAAATGGATTAAATGCGCCAACCAAAAGACACAGGGTATCAGAATGGATAAAAAAACAAGACCCATCTATTTGCTGTCCACAAGAGACTCATTTTAGACCTGAGGACACCTTTAGATTGAGAGTGAGGGGATGGAGAACTATTTATCATGCTACTGGAAGCCAAAAGAAAGCTGGAGTAGCCATACTTATATCAGACAAACTAGACTTTCAATTAAAGGCTGTAACAAGAGATGAAGAAGGACATTATATAACAGTTACAGGGTCTATCCATCAGGAAGAGCTAACAATTATAAATGTCTATGTGCCAAATACCGGAGCCCCCAAATATATAAAACAATTACTCATAAACATAAGCAACCTTATTGATAAGAATGTGGTAATTGCAGGGGACTTTAACACCCCACTTACAGAAATGAATAGATCATCTAGACACACGGTCAATAAAGAAACAAGGGCCCTGAATGATACATTGGATCGGATGGACTTGACAGATATATTTAGAACTCTGCATCCCAAAGCAACAGAACATACTTTCTTCTCGAGTGCACATGGAACATTCTCCAAGATAGATCATATACTGGGTCACAAAACAGCCCTTCATAAGTTCACAAGAATTGAAATTATACCATGCATACTTTCAGACCACAATGCTATGAAGCTTGAAATCAACCACAGGAAAAAGTCTGGAAAACCTCCAAAAGCATGGAGGTTAAAGAACACCCTACTAAAGAATGAGTGGGTCAACCAGGCAATTAGAGAAGAAATTTAAAAATATATGGAAACAAACGAAAATGAAAATACAACAATCCAAATGCTTTGGGATGCAGCGAAGGCAGTCCTGAGAGGAAAATACGTTGCAATCCAGGCCTATCTCAAGAAACAAGAAAAATCCCAAATACAAAATCTAACAGCACACCTAAAGGAAATAGAAGCAGAACAGCAAAGGCAGCCTAAACCCAGCAGAAGAAGATAAATAATAAAGATCAGAGCACGAATAAACAATATAGAATCTAAAAAAACTGTAGAGCAAATCAACGAAACCAAGAGTTGTTTTTTTTTGAAAAAATAAACAAAATTGACAAACCTCTAGCCAGGCTTCTCAAAAAGAAAAGGGAGATGACCCAAATAGATAAAATCATGAATGAAAATGGAATTATTACAACCAATCCCCAAAGGCAAGGGAATTAAAAGCAAAAGTGAATTACTGAATTACTTGAACAATCAGGGAATACTATGAAAAATCATATGCCAACAAATTGGACAACCTGGAAGAAATGGACAAATTCCTAAACACCCACACGCTTCCAAAACTCAATCAGGAGGACATAGAAAGCTTGAACAGACCCATAACCAGCGAAGAAATTGAATCGGTTATCAAAAATCTCCCCACAAATAAGAGTCCAGGACCAGATGGCTTCCCAGGGGAGTTCTACCAGACGTTTAAAGCAGAGATAATACCTATCCTTCTCAACCTATTCCAAGAAATAGAAGGGGAAGGAAAACTTCCAGACTCATTCTATGAAGCCAGCATTACTTTGATTCCGAAACCAGAGACCCAGTAAAAAAGAGAACAACAGGCCAATATCCCTGATGAATATGGATGCAAAAATTCTCAATAAGATACTAGCAAATCGAATTCAACGGCATATAAAAAGAATTATTCACCATGACCAAGTGGGATTCATTCCTGGGATGCAGGGCTGGTTCAACATTCGCAACTCAATCAACGCGATACATCACAGTAACAACAAAAAAAGAGAAGAACCATATGATCCTGTCAATCAATGCAGAAAAGGCCTTTGACAAAATCCAGCACCCTTTCTTAATAAAAACCCTTGAGAAAGTTGGGATAGAAGGAACATACTTAAACATCATAAAAGCCATTTATGAAAAGCCCACAGCTAACATCATCCTCAACGGGGAAAAAGTGAGAGCTTTTTCCCTGAGATCAGGAACACGACAGGGATGCCCACTCTCACCGCTGTTGTTTAACATAGTGCTGGAAGTTCTAGCATCAGCAATCAGACAACAAAAGGAAATCAAAGGCATCAAAATTGGCAAAGATGAAGTCAAGCTTTCACTTTCTGCAGATGACATGATATTATACATGGAAAATCCGATAGACTCCACCAAAAGTCTGCTAGAACTGATACATGAATTCAGCAAAGTTGCAGGATACAAAATCAATGTACAGAAATCAGTTGCATTCTTGTACACTAACAATGAAGCAACAGAAAGACAAATAAAGAAATTGATCCCATTCACAATTGCACCAAGAAGCATAAAATACCTAGGAATAAATCTAACCAAAGATGTAAAAGATCTGTATGCTGAAAACTATAGAAAACTTATGAAGGTAATTGAAGAAGATTTAAAGAAATGGAAAGACATTCCCCGCTCATGGATTGGAAGAATAAATATTGTCAAAATGTCAATACTACCCAAAGCTATCTACACATTCAATGCAATCCCAATCAAAATTGCACCAGCATTCTTCTCGAAACTAGAACAAGCAATCCTAAAATTCATATGGAACCACAAAAGGCCCCGAATAGCCAAAGTAATTTTGAAGAAGAAGACCAAAGCAGGAGGCATCACAATCCCAGACTTTAGCCTCTACTACAAAGCTGTCATCATCAAGACAGCATGGTACTGGCACAAAAACAGACACATAGACCAATGGAATAGAATAGAAACCCCAGAACTAGACCCACAAACGTATGGCCAACTCATCTTTGACAAAGCAGGAAAGAACATCCAATGGAAAAAAGACAGTCTCTTTAACAAATGGTGCTGGGAGAACTGGACAGCAACATGCAGAAGGTTGAAACTAGACCACTTTCTCACACCATTCACAAAAATAAACTCAAAATGGATAAAGGACCTGAATGTGAGATAGGAAACCATCAAAACCCTAGAGGAGAAAGGAAGAAAAGACCTCTCTGACCTCAGCCGTAGCAATCTTTTACTCGACACATCCCCAAAGGCAAGGGAATTAAAAGCAAAAGTGAATTACTGGGACCTTATGAAGGTAAAAAGCCTCTGCACAGCAAAGGAAACAACAAACAAAACTAAAAGGCAACCAACGGAATGGGAAATGATATTTGCAAATGACATATCAGACAAAGGGCTAGTATCCAAAATCTATAAAGAGCCCACCAAACTCCACACCCGAAAAACAAATAATCCAGTGAAGAAATGGGCAGAAAACATGAATAGACACTTCTCTAAAGAAGACATCCGGATGGCCAACAGGCACATGAAAAGATGTTCAATGTCGCTCCTCATCAGGGAAATACAAATCAAAACCACACTTAGATATCACCTCATGCCAGTCAGAGTGGCCAAAATGAACAAATCAGGGACTATAGATGCTGGAGAGGATGTGGAGAAACGGGAACCCTCTTGCACTGTTGGTGGGAATGCAAATTGGTGCAGCCGCTCTGGAATGCAGTGTGGAGGTTCCTCAGAAAATTAAAAATAGACCTAACCTATGACCAAGCAATAGCACTGCTAGGAATTTATCCAAGGGATATAGGAGTACTGATGCATAGGGGCACTTGTACCCCAATGTTTATAGCAGCACTCTCAACAATAGCCAAATTATGGAAAGAGCCTAAATGTCCATCAACTGATGAATGGATAAAGAAATTGTGGTTTATATACACAATGGAATACTACGTGGCAATGAGAAACAATGAAATATGGCCTTTTGTAGCAACGTGGATGGAACTGGAGAGTGTGATGCGAAGTGAAATAAGCCATACAGAGAAAGACAGATACCATATGGTTTCACTCTTATGTGGATCCTGAGAAACTTAACAGAAACATGGGGGAGGGGAAGGAAAAAAAAAAAAAAAGAGGTTAGAGTGGGAGAGAGCCAAAGCATAAGAGACTGTTAAAAACTGAGAACAAACTGAGGGTTGATGGGGGGTGGGAGGGAGGGGCGGGTGGGTGATGGGTATTGAGGAGGGCACCTTTTGGGATGAGCACTGGGTGTTGTATGGAAACCAATTTGACAATAAATTTCATATATTAAAAAAAAAATTTAATTAATTAATTCCAAGACTCTAAATGACCTTTTCCTTCTTCGTGGACCCATTCACTACCATTTTGCATTTTAGAACATGCAAAATATGCTTTTTCCTTAAGGTCTATACCAGCATAGCAACGTCACCATAATATAGCATTTTAAAATACTCATTTAACATCTCGGTCTCCATAGGACATAAGTCTAGGCATAACCTAACTGGGTGGCCTTCTGAAAGATTCCAGAAGGCTGTAATCAAAAGGCAGCTGGGGTGGCAGTTCTATCTGAGGCTTGATTTGGAAATAGCTGAGTCAAAACTGAGACGTTGGCAGAAATTACTTTTTGCAGCCTATTGGTCCAAGGGCCCATTTCTTGCTAGGTATTGGCCAGAAGCTGCCCTCGTTTCATAGCTAGTTGTTTGCTGGAGGTCGTCCTCAGTTTCATGCCACATGAAACTGGCAATGAAATGGCTACTTTGAAATGGCTACTTGTTGCATCCAAGCAAGCCAGAAACAGTTCTAGCAAGAGAGATACTACAACCTTTAGCACACTAAGTGGAGAAGCGACATCTAATCACCATTGCTTTATGCCATTGATTAAAAGCAAGTCCCTATTTCTGTCCACACTCAAGATTACATAGTCATAGATATCAAGAACGGAGGATCATGGGACCATCCTTAGAGTGTGTCTGCCACAGAGTATTTGTACCAGAGTACTATATCTTCTCTGAAATATTTTTTTCTTTGAATATCAACCTGGCTCCTTCCTCTCATTATGCTGAAATCTGTACTCAAATATCACTTTATCATAAAAGTGTTACTCGCCATCACTTGTATAAACAGTATATGCAGACAGTTTTTATTACATTACCTTGCTTTAGCCTTTTGTTCAGAGTAGTTATCATTACCAGGTATAGTATATACTTATTTATTATAAGGTATAGTATATATTTATTTTGTTTCAGTATTCTGGTATAAACTTCTTTATTTTCTACGTCTTATTCTCAGATATATTCCCATATTCTTAAAGAGTACTAAGGAAAGGTTCAAAAATCAGGATTTCTTAAAATGAATACCATATACTTATTCCCCAATGTATAGTAATTTTTACAATGTCTTATCCTATATCTATTCTGTCCAATATGATAGTCACTAGACATATGTGGTTATTTCAAATTAAATGTTAATGAAATTAAATAAATTAATTTACTAAATACACTAAATTTTAATTAAGTTAAATACATTTTATTTGTTTAAAAAAATTTTAACGTGTATTTATTTTTGAGACAGAGAAAGACAGACCATGAACGGGGGAGGGTCATAGAGAGACGGAGGCACAGAATCTGAAACAGGCCCCAGGCTCTGAGCTGTCGGCACAGAGCCCAACGAGGGGCTTAAACTCACGGACCGGGAGATCATGACCTGAGCCGAAGTCAGAAGCTTAATCGACTGAGCCACCCAGGCGTCCCAAATTAAATACACTTCAAATGTCAGCTTATCACTGTACTAGCCACACTCCAAGTGGTCAACAGCTACATATGGTGAATGGCTACTATAATGGACAACATAGATATTGAATAATTCCACTGTTGTTCAAATCTCTCTTGATCAGCCCTACTTTAGATATTCATTTCTTTCCCCTCCTTGCCAACTTTTGGGCTTCCATAGAGAATAAACTGTCTAAATTATCCTTATAGTATCCATGTTGGGTGCAATATAAAGGAGCTTACTTCATTTTACAGAAAAGTTGGCTGAATAAATAAATCCTTAAAGGAATGAATGAAAACACACTTCCAAGCCAGTAAGGGATTTATCCTAAATAATGCAATGAATCAAGGAACAGCTATAGCTGTTGTTTTGAGTTCTATGTTACTTCTGTATACGCATGCGCAACAGTGCGTTTTTTTTATTTAAAAAATTTGCAAGTGATCATGAATTTTGTTTCAGAAACAAGAAAGTCACTCGTGAAAAATGTTACTATGCGTATAAGCAGAGGGTAATGCACAGTGTTAATTTCCCAAACGCTGTATATCAATGTTCTCTTTTAAGAGACCACAGTGATATACCAAATCCTGCCTGCAGCCTGGCAGATCTGAGGAGCACTAGGCATGTTTCATCTTGCTCTGTGCCCCTTGAAGCTCATCACAAAATCAGTAGGATTTCTCTGTTTAAAGATAGATCAAGACAGAAAACATTCCCTTCATTTTGGTGAAGAATACAATTTTTCTGGTAAACAACCTGTCAATTTTTTTTTAAATGTAAACTATTATTTTAGGAAAGTGTATCGAACACAGAAAGAAAAGATTGCAGTGGATCAGATGAAAAATATGACTGAATGTTTGGCAACATATCTATATCCTACAGGTGAGTACGTCTATGTGTATTTATATGGGTATGTCTATGACACGAAAGTTATCTGTTAGTTAAACCTTACATTATTTGTAATTGAAAAATATGTAAAAATTTTAATTTGGGGAATTTTTGTTGGTTTTTGGTATTTTTTATTGTTTTAATCACCAATTATATATCTAGGAGTTAATTACACATCCCTAGAAATTAAGTTTAAATTTAAGTTTAAAATTTCAATTAAGTTTAATTCCTCTATGCATGTGTTGAGTAAAAGGTGTCTGATAATATGTTCTGATATCCCAGGTCTCAAACAATAAAAATCTTTTTTATAATAAGGTTCCTGAAGGCCCATTTACAAACAAATTAGAGAATAGCATATTAAGACATAAGTCTAAAACTAGAAGAATTCATGGAGACAAATATAGTAGAGGCATATCTTGGAAACATTGTGGGCTGGTTCCAGACCATAGGAAGATAATTTTTTTTTGTCAAGACAAAATGAGACAATTTTTTTGGTTTCCTAGTACATATAAAAGTTATATTTACATTATACTATAACCTATTAAGTGTGCAGTAACATATGTCTAAAAAAACCAATTTGTATACCTTAATTTTTTAAATGTTTATTTATTTTTGAGGAACAGAGAGAGACACACAGACTCCAAAGGAGGCTCCAGGCTCTGAGCTGTCAGCACAGAGTCTAATGCAGGGCTCGAACCCACAAACTATAAGATCATGACCTGAGCTGAAGTCAACGCATAACCAACTGAGCCACCCAGCGATCCCATGTATACCTTACTTAAAAAACACTTCATGGCTGAGGTGCCTGGGTGGCTCAGTCAGTTAAGCGTCTGAGCCTTGATTTAGGCTCAGGCCATGATCTCATGGTTCATGAGTTCAAGCCCCACATTGAGCACCATGTTGAATATGTGGGTCCTGCTTGGGATTCTGTCACCCACTCTCTCTCTCTCCCCTCCCTTGCTAGTTCTCTATTTCTCTCTCTTTCAAAAGAAAAAAAAATTAAAGACAATACTTCATGGCTAAGAAATGCTAACCATCATCTGAGCTTTCAGGTAGTTGTAATCTTTTTGGTGGTAGAGGGTCTTTCATCAATGTTGATGGCTGCTGATTGATCAAGGTAGTGGTTGATGAAGACTAGGGTAGCTGTGGCAATTTCTTACCATAAGACAATTATAAATTTGCCACACCGATTGACCCTGACTTTCACACATGATTTCTCTGTAGCATGTGATATTGTTGATAGCATTTATCCATGATAGAACTTCTTTCCAATTTGGAGTCCGTCTTCTCAAATCCCGCCACTGCTTAATCAACTAAGTTTATGTCAGATTGCATATCCTTTGTTGCCACTTCAATAATCTTCACAGCATCTTCATCAGGAGATTTCATCTCAAGAAGCCATTTTCTTTGCTCATCTCTAAGAAGCAACTCCTCATCTGTTAAATTTTTATCAGGAGATTGCAGCAAGTGCAGTCTCATCTTCAGGCTCCACTTCTAATTCTAATTAACTTGCTATTTCCAACACATCTGTAGTTACTTCCTCCATTGAAGTCATGAACCCCTCAAAGCCCCTCAAAGTCATCCATGAGGGTTGGGATCAACTTCTTTCAAACTCCTGTGAAGGTTGATATTTTGAAGTCTTCCCATGAACCATGAGAGTTCTTATTGGCATCTAGAATAGTGAATCCTTTCCAGAAGGTTTTCAATTTACTGTGCCCAGATCCATCAGAGAAATCACTATCCATGGCAGCTTACCAAATATGTTTCTTACATAATAAGACTTGAAAATCAAATTTACCCCTTGATCCATGAGCTGCAGAATGGATGTTGTGTTAGCAGGCATGAAAACAACATTAGTCTTGTTGTACATCTCCATCAAAGCTCTTAGGTGACCAGGTATGCTGCCAATAGTGTTATTTTGAAGGTAATCACTTTTTGAACAGGTCTCCATATTTTGCTTAAAATATTCAATAAAACCATGGCATAAACAGATATGCTATCACCCTCAGCCTTTGTTGTTCCATTTATAGAACACAGGCAGAGTAGATTTAGTATAAGTTAAGGGTCCTGGCATTTTCAGAATGCTCAATGAGGATTGGCTTCAATTTATAGTCACCAGCTGCATTAGCCCCTGACAAGAGAGTCAGCCTGTCCTTTGAAGCCGGGCATTGACTTCTCCTTTCTAGCTAAGAAAGTCCCAGATGGCACTTTCTTCCAATAGAAGACTATTTTGTTTCCAACGAACACATGTTGTTTAGGGTAGCCACCATCATTAATGATCGTAGCTAGATTTTCTGGGTAACTTGCTACAGCTTCTACATCAGGACTTGTAGCTTCACCTTAAATTTTTAGGTTATAAAGATTGCCTCTTCTCTTAAACCTTATGAACCTACGTCTGATAGCTTCCCACTTTTCTTCTGTTGCTTCCTCACCTCTCTCAACCTTCATAGAATTGAAGAGAGTTAGAGTCTTGTGTTGGATTAGGTTTTGGCTTAAGGGAATATTGTGGCTGTTTTGATCTCCTATCCAAACCACTACAACTTTCTCTGTATCAGCAATAAGGCTGTTTTGCTTGGGCCCCCAAAGAATTACAAGAGTAATATCAAAGATAACACAGATCACCATAACAGATATAATAACAATGAAAAATTTGATATATTGCAAGAATTACCAAAATGTGACATAGACACACAAAGTGAGCAAATGTCCTTGGAAAAAATGGCCCCGAAAGAATTGCTTGATGTGGGGTTGCCACAAAACTTCAATTTACTAAAAACAAAACAAACAAACAAAAAAACCCTGCATTATCTGTGAAGCACAATAAAGGAAAGTGCAATGAAAGGAGGTGTGCCTGTATATGATGATAATTACAGCTGAGAACAAAATAAAGCACTTTTTAGCATCTTTTGGGAGATGCCATCTAAGAAGATTCTCTCTTTTAGAAGATATACATCTAGATATGTTTAAATCTACTATGTTTCTTTAAGGAAGGGCTCTTTAATAATGTGAAGAATACCTAAGGATGGAGACTAAAATTTAATTTTTTTAATGAAGGACATATGCTGCGATTTTTATAGTCTTTGAGGATTAAGTTGAATTTTCATACAAGATTTGTGTCTTCTAGTGGGTAATATTCCTTCAGTCAGACACTCATCACTGTTAGGTTTACTAAAAAACACACTCACACATAAATAAAGAATTCCTGAATTATATCTGGCTATCCACATGATTTATTTTTGCACTGCACAATAATTTAAAATGCCCCCAATTATATCCCTTAGGTTTGTACATCAATGACTTCTTAGTAGATGGAAATATTTGTTTTTCAAAATGTGATGCTGAGTTCCTCTATTTTCTAAGAATGTTTTCAATAACACTTTATTCGAAGAAAAATAACAATTATTTAATTATTTATAAGAAAATTCTTCAGAGGGAATACTTGTAAAAGAAATTCAAGTTCAATAGAGCCATACAGAAAACTCACCGTTTTTTTTTTAACCTGAGAGAATGTTATGTTCATCTGTGTTAGAAAAACTGAATCAAGCATATTGGATGTCAAATATCTCTGAGTCAATTTCTCACTTTGCTCTGCATCTCTGCAGAGCTGATCTGAGCATACAGATCCCTTGAAATCAATGGGAGGTTGGCAGTTGGATTAGTTCAGTGCCATCATGCATGACTAAGAATTGGTCCTTTGTGTCATTTTCAATATATTTTCTTGCCTTGTGAGCTAATAAAGACAGAGAACACTTAGTCAGCAGTTACACTGAATCTTTTTATTAAGTAATTCATGCCTTTTCGTTTGAATTCATATACACATTTCATGTTTCCATGGACTTCTTTAATCATCTGATTTTAATATCTATCCTATACACACAACCCTACTTTTTTTCTTTGTAACATCTAGCACTAGTTGGTGCTATATTACAGTATCTTTATTTATATTTTGTGGGTTTTTTTCCTGTTTTGCTTATTGTTACAACCCCCGCATTTAGAATATTTATCACAGTGCAATGCTCAATATGTATGGTAGAAGTCTCTAATTTATAGAAATGTACCCAATATCTACAAGTGATCAGGTATTTTGATAAAGTTGCTCAATACTCAATTTGAAGTACAACAACCCCTTTATCCACGGTTTGCTTTCTACAATTTCAGTTACCCACAGTAAACTGCGGTGCAGAAGCAGGTGGTCCTCCTCCTGATGTATCAGAAAATCAACAATAGCCTAATGGTATGTTCCAATGCCTATGTCATTCCCCTCACTTTATCTCATTACACAGGCATTTCATCGTCTCACATCATCACAGACAAGTGTTGACTACAGCAGAATAGTTTGAGAGACCACATTCATATAACTTTATTATAGTATACTGTTCTAATTTTTCTATTTTATTAATTTTATTAATCTCTAACAGTAGCTAATTCTTAAATCAAACTTTATCATAAGTATATATGTGCAAGGAAAAAAATACATTATATGTAGGGTTTGGCACCATCCATGGTTGTAAGCATCCACTGGGGATTTTGGAACCCATCCTGCATGGCTAAGTTTTAGGTGGTGGGGGGGGGAACTACTATATTTACTGGTGATGGCATAGCTGGAGACTTTCTCATTATTCTAGAATGTCCCATCAAGAAACAAGAAATGGAAAATCAACCAAAAATCCTTTCTAGGTTTTTTTAGGCAACAATTGTTACTGATAAATGAATTAATGATCTTGACATCATTTCCAACTTCTAATACTTCCCTGCAAGTACCTGGGACTCCCAAATAAAGAACCATTCATCTTTACTCATTTCTTCTTATATTCCTAATGAATTGCAGGCCACACACTCTTATTTATGATATAGAGTTAGTGAAAAATTGTGTTGTTGATTTCTGCCAGCAGATGAGGAGGAGGCGTGTGAAGAGATAAAGCAAACTGTTCTAACTCTGTGTTTATGACACCAAGGGAAAGAAAGAAGCAGGTTTCACGTTGGGTACTACAAGTTACCGAGACGTGTCTACTTTCTGTTTCATGCAGAAAAGGAATTCTATTGGAAGGATACTGACT
The DNA here is from genome assembly GCF_027475565.1 of Acinonyx jubatus. NCBI lineage: Eukaryota > Metazoa > Chordata > Mammalia > Carnivora > Felidae > Acinonyx > Acinonyx jubatus. Next base: position 32,740,971 of record NC_069380.1, on the reverse strand, counting down.
ATAAGGGTGATTACTTTAAAGACAATTTTCAGGAAAAAATAAAAAACGTGCTTATCATACAGATATAAAAGTAAACATGTGTTAAAGATTTTCTTAACTCACGAAAGAACTAGGCATATTTTATAGCCAATTCAAAAGATAATTGAAAGAATGCATTTGTTTATAGATCAAGGATATCGAAAGTAAATATGTAAATGAAAGCAAACCCGATTTTTTTCCCACGGAGCGGGAAGAAAGACAATAGAATTTCTATTCAAAATTACAGAACTTGCATGTCTACAGTGATACCCAACCTTTCTTTTGCAATATAAAATATGTACCTTGCAGACTCTCCTCCTCAATTCTACCCATGTAGATAATTTTGTCTCTTCTTCACATAGAAATACCCCATAAATTCTCCAGTTCCTGAGTATATATTACTGACAGCTGCAGTCTATATTTCCATTCACTGACCATACATGGACTTTACATGCATGTTAAACTGTGCCACTTCTGACAAGTGTCTATATTCTGGTTTATAGGAGTAGTCGTTAAATCATTTTTGTAACATTTATGCCATTAAAACTTATTAATTTAACTTTTTTGAGTTATTAAAAATATCCTTGAAGATCTGTGATACATAATTCATATTTCCAGTCTCCTAGGCTAAAATAAGATAATTACCAAGTGAGAGATACTATCATTTGCTTCACTTTGTTTTCAATTGATGGAGTATTAATTTAATAACCCCAAATAATCACATGGAAAAGATATTATGGCCCTTTTTTCATTTTTCAGAACCGAGGAAATGAACTTGCAATACTGATAACCAAGTTGTTGAATATTAAAGATCTCAGGAAGTATTCCTCCAGAATGTCAAATTTACAGAAAATAATTATATCCAAAAATGTTGAGGCATCTGTATGATACGTGGGTTATATTTTCATATTTCACTATAGAAAAAGGGAACTGAATAAAGAGGCAAATAATTGCCTTAAGCTGGTGGTCAAAACAAAAACTTCTTAAATGTTAGTGGTTATAACAAAGTTTTAGAAAACCAGATTAATTTGGACTGTTGATTACTTTTCAATTACATAATCTGCCTTCCCTTAGGGCTTCCAATTAGTTGTTGTGATGCAACAGACTGCTTTTTTACTTCTGTTTTGCCATGCTCATATGATATAATGGTATATATTTCAGTGGGACTATTTTATGTTTAAACAAAAGGTCCGGGGCGCCTGGGTGGCGCAGTCGGTTAAGCGTCAGACTTCAGCCAGGTCACGATCTCGCGGTCCGGGAGTTCGAGCCCCGCGTCAGGCTCTGGGCTGATGGCTCAGAGCCTGGAGCCTGTTTCCGATTCTGTGTCTCCGTCTCTCTCTGCCCCTCCCCCGTTCATGCTCTGTCTCTCTCTGTCCCAAAAATAAATAAAAAACGTTGAAAAAAAATTTTAAACAAAAGGTGCTATAGGAGAAAACATAAGAATAGTAGTCCTTTTATGCATTTATTCTATTTTGATTTCATCCATAAGGCACACGAGGGTCAACTTATGACCATTTTTAAGAAAACGTATGTGAAAATTTTGATTTTTACTGAATACACATTAGGTATCTCCTAATAAATTCTGACCTTAGTACCTCCTAATTTCTACTTCTGTCTGCACCAAAGATAAGCTTACCTCTAGGTAGGTACTGAAAGTGTATTCTCTTTTATTTTAGAACATATTTATTTGTTATTATGAGGAAAAAGAAATTTCTAATGAGTACCTGTGATCACAACTGCAAAACTACCATGTTTTCTTTCTTTGTCTTGTTCTAAATCAGCAGTATCAATAGAATTATCAGTGATGATAGAATGTTCGTAATTTGTACTATCTTAGACAGTCACCACTAGTGACATATGACTATGGTACATATGACATGTAACCTGTGCAACTGAATTTTTCAGTTTTATTTAACTTTGATTAATTTAAATGGTCACATGTAGCAAGTGGTGAACATATTAGAGCAGTTCTAGACCCTGAGTGGGATTTAAAAAAAAAAAATATTTCCTGCCAAGTGAGAGTTCCTTCTGCAGTTTTAGGTCTGGTTCTCCCAGGAGAATTCCTGGAATAAGAATAAATGAGGAAGAATCGGCGAATAAGTAAGAACCCTGGGACCTCAATTATCCTGTTATAGAGAAAGTTTGGAATAAAGCTGGTGCTTTCTCATAAAAATTAACTGACTTGTGAGATTTCCTTCTTTTCCCCCGAAACTGAGCCAACCTTCTCCGAGAAAAACTTCTCTCTTGGTAGTAAAGGGATAGAGATTAGATTGATCCATGTAAACCTATTATTTCTACTGGAAAAACAATCAGATCATATGCTAGCCAGAAGAACTGTCAACTACATATATAAAATACATTTAAGTTTTTTTCCTCTAAAGTTCAGAAAACACAACAGTTTTGAATTATTTAAAATTATATATGTATGTGACTTGTACTATGTAATTTGGTGATACTGGCAGTAATTTGATTTTCCTATTTAATGGAAATAAAATACATATTAATAATATATAATAAATAAAATAATGATAAAATATATATTACTATATATTAAAAATTAAGGATGAATAAAATAAAAACAATTGGAATAATGATGGAGAGGTGGGAAGAGATACTATATCTACTTTAGTTCCACCAATTCTATAATACTAAATGGTTCTGGTAAATTAATAGACTAAGTGAAGCTTTAAAGATTCTTTTATGACTGTCTCTCTCATGTCAATGATATCAAAAGGAAATAACAAAATAAGTCTGGTACTGGAACAACCGGATGAGAAGATAAATATTTTCTTATGAGTAGGATTAAGGCTCTAATTTCCCAATGTGATACCTAATGGTGTCATAAAGTTGTTCATTTACATTCAGCAAGATGATTTTCTTGAAGAAATTTTCAGTAGAATTGGTTTGCTTTACACAAATTTGTTTACCTAAGGCAAAGGCTGTTCCATTTAGGGCCTATTTGTCATGACTTTAGTCTGAACGCTCCATGAATTTTAAAGTATCAAGGACTCAAGATGCCATGTAAAAGCAGCAATTGCCAATCACAGTTCCATTGATTCCCAAGTGCAAAAATGGTGTTTCCAAAGAGGAAGTGCCACTCACTGCAAGAATGATTACGTTAGGAAATTTGAAAAGAGAGGGGAGCATTTACATAAACTCTGAAGAACCTTGTACAATGTATGAATAAATTTAAATGAATTTCTGCTTTTTATCTGACTTTTGCTAGGTTTTGGCAATTAAGTCTTGTGTTGGTTAGTTAGCTAATATCTACTAAGCCCCATCCATGTCCCTCTGTGCTAAATTTCATAGCACTGGAGCTGAAAACTCTGTAAACTGCACGTCTCATAGAACATTGTGTGATAGACTCATGTTTGATCCTTCTGATTTAAGGCTCTGTTAGAAGATAATCAGGAAGGAAAAAGAAATGTCAGTTCTAACTCAAGTAGCAGAAAGAGTGGCAGGAAGTGGATGGAGACGTTAAGAAAGGAGGGCTGAGAAATGCATGGAATTGTTGAATCATAATATCATATACCTGAAACTAATATAACACTGGATATTATACTTGAATAAAACAAAAAAAATAAACAAAAATATAAATAAAAATTAAAAAATAAAAAATGCATTATAACAAAACAGTTGTAATAAATAGTTAACTAGTTAAATAAATAGTTAAATAGTTAAAATAGTTATAATAGTTAATAATAGAAGAGTAGCAGGAGCAACAACGCTTACTCAGTGGTTCAAGCACTGAAAGGGTCAATGTCACTGGTGGAGTGGTCAGCGTGGGCTTGTGAGCTCCCGCTCAAAGGTATAAGAATCCTCCTGATAAGATACTCGTAACTCCTCATTTATCTCTTCCTCCAGTATCCACCATAACATTTTTGCTCTTTAGCTCTTCAAAAACTTGTAACCAATTCCCTTTTATAAACCCATGTCTGAAACACTTTGTTTCTTTCCGGGCCTAACACATATGTCCACATACTTGATCAACTTACTTCTCAATAAAATATTGCCTTTCAATCATCTCACAATCCCATGACCATGTTATAGGTCTTTTGTTTGTCTTGACTTTGTTCCTCCCGTTCTCCTACGTAAAACTTAACGTGTTTCCATATTAGGCACACAAAATTTAGACCTTACATAAGAGGCTTTAAATACTGATCAAAGAAAAGTAAGAGAATGAAGGCCTTAAGAAATTGTTCAAACAACGGATTTCATATGTGAAGAAAATACCATTAAAAGAGAAGAATTTATATTAAATGTGTGGCTAATGGACTTTAGTATGTGCAAAGTAGTATAGTTGTTTGTGTTTAAAAGGTACAGAGTGTGATCGCTGTTATGGGGTATAAGTGAAAAACAACTACATTTAATGAAGCCCAGGAACTTCTCCTTTTATATTTTAATTAGTATTCTAGATAGATTTTGAAATGGTCCTGGGTAATCACATATCTAATGGTAGGGAATAAAACTGAAATCCTGTTTACCTATGTTCTCAATGTATATAGAACATTGACACCGCAAGTTAAAAGATGTCAAGGACAGCACATAATGAAAGTGATGGAATGAGCCTGCATAAAATCCCAAAGGAGCAGACTTTATTCCATGTGAATTGAGAAGTAGTGGTCTGCAAATAAAACTAAGCTAATTCCACCTCTGGGCTCTTTATGAAGCAGATTATGGGAGAAAGCATAGCTTTGCATTGACAAGTCTGCAGGAAAACATCAATGAGACCCAAGTTTTAATTAAGCAAGGAAGGAGAGAAACTTTTTTTTCTTTTTTTCCTCCTTTTTTTTTTTTTTTTTTGAGAGAGCGAGTGAGAGAGCACAAACAACGGAGGGGCAGAGAGAGAGGGATACAGAAAATCCCAAGCAGTCTCAGCACTGGCAGTGCAGAACCCCCAACACAGGGCTCAAATTCATGAACCATGAGATCATGACCTGAGCTGAAATCAACAGTTGGATGCTCCACTGACTGAGCCAACCAGGTGCCTCAAAAAAACTTTTCTATGAAGAGAATGAGAATGGGATTTTGTTATAAAAGAATGGAAAATCTAGATGATGCCAGAGGAGGAGGACATAAGTGAGACTCTGATCTGGAAGGATATGATGAAGAATATGAGTGAAAATACTGAAGCAGAGAATAGAGAGATCTAAGGGACCTATAGTTTCTTCAATGGCTAAGTATCACCAACCCCATGATAATGCTATTTTGCTCAAAGAACAGAAGTAGGTTTAGAAGCAGGCTACATTTTCAGCATGAAGACAGAGATTTCCAAACATACCAGTGGCACTCCAGCAAGCATTTTGAAGGAGAGCCAGAATGATTAAAACGAAAACAAAAAACACAACAACAACAACAACAACAACAACAACACAACACCAACAACAAGAACTGAGTCACAAAGTAGATTTGAGCATACTCATGTTTAGGTAAGGGTCATATCAGATTCAGCCCATTGGCATCCAGGCAGTGATATCAGGGACTCAAGAGTTCCACACTGTATATTCTCTAGATTATGAATTCTTCATGTAATTGGTGCTTGACTAATGTTTTATATTGATTTTCTTATTATATAACTCATAGAGACTTTGGTGCATGTGACTGTGAAATTGAGCAGGGAAATACTATTGAGGATGTATAGGTCTATAAATAATCCGATTAAGACACATTAATAATGTTTCACATGTCAAAGGTATTAATGTAATATTTAATGAGGAACAATAGCAAAAAAATATTATGGTGATGCTTAAAACTGAAAATAAATGTCAGCAGATGTGGTATCACAACAACGAATAATAGGCTCTGATTCTACAAAAATGCTCTGTCACATCCAAAGCATAGTTTCAAAGATATTGATCTTGTGACAACATTCTTTTGAAATGACTTTATTTCAGTTCAAACAAATGACTCAAGCAGATTTAAAAATGAAGTTGAAAGCCACATAAAGGAATTTACCTTGGTATTATCAAACTGCTTATTTTGACTGGTTGAGAGAAGTATTTTAGTATCTAATTTCCCTAGCAGAAATACGAAACACTCTAAATGGTGGAATGCACTGTAGGTTTTATGAATTAAACTGTTCATAATTGGCAATAAAGTTTCTAAACTAGTTTCTTCTGATAATCACATGCTGATGTTTCATCTCACAAGGATTTGGTAACTTAAAAAAATATTTTTTAAATGTTTATTTATTTTTGACAGAGAGTGAGAGAGAGAGATAGAGCATGAGTGTGGGAGGGTAGCAGGCTCCAGGCTCTGAGCTGTCAGCACAGAGCCTGATGTGGAGCTCAAACTCACAGATCCCGAGATCATGACCTGAGCTCAAGTTGGACACTCAACCGACTGAGACACCCAGGTGCCCCTCACAAGGATCTGATGACTTTTAATAAAGCTATAATGACTTTTATTATGGACATCATTCAATGTAAATTTTATGTAATCCATAACCTACAATAAAATTTCTATTGGGATTGTCATCTTTTGTATATACCTATGTATAAGACTATATATCATCCTTTTTTGGGAAGGCTAATCCTATTTGGAAATAATTCTAATGTGTGATACTTAAGTGTAAAGTAATGAGACTACATTTAATAAAATGCATTCCAGGGTGCCAGGGTGGCTCAGTCAGTTAAATGTCCGATTCTTGATTTTGGCTCAGGTCATGGTCTCACAATAGTGAGATCAAGCCCCACATCAGGCTCTGAACTGGGTATAGAGCCTGCTTAAGATTCTCTCTCTCTCTCTCTCTCTCTCTCTCTCTCTCTCTCTCTCTCTCCCTCCCTCCCTCCCTCCCTCCCTCCCTCTCCTTCTGCCCTACCCCCACTTGCACTCTCTCTCTCCTAAAAAAAATGCATTCCATTTTCAGATATTCCTTTCTATCCATGTTAGTCCTTTCAAAACAGGAGACACATTGTAAGGCATGTGAAAAATCGAGTATAGGAATGAAGCAAAGAAATATGGTAATAATAAAGGTAGTTATCAAATATCTACATTGTTTGAAAAATAGTTGGGTTGTCATTGTCTTCATCTACTTACTTACTTCTGCTTATTTTAGATATTGGTTGTGGCTTATACCGGCTTGAAAAAGTTGCATTCAATCCGAACAACATTTTCACCCAGTTGATAAAATAACACTTATTACACAGCACTATGTGGACAGGTGATAGAAAAAGACAAGGCAGTGCTTCCTAACATTATCCGTAAATCTAAAATAAAATACGCCGAACAGGCAAGTATGTGATAACACAGAGAACATACATGCATGGAGCCTGCATGCGGCATTATATGTTGGGGATGTGCTTCAGAAAGCCACCAGGAGGAAATCTTAACTGTGTGAAGACTTGCTATGCACATTGTTGGCAAAACATTTACTAATTAGAAATCTAACAGTAGGTAGAAAATTTATCAAGTGCAAGTGAAAGCCTAAAGAAGGAATATAGAAAATTGGAATTGATGCATGGCCTTCTCAACACAGAATAAACATTGAATTGACCTTAATGTTATGAGCATCTGGTAATTTTCCAGAAACAAATCTAATCATTATAAACACAGCAAAATATCATTTGAAGTGCGGCTAAAGGCAACATAATTTTGGTACGTATTTTTGTAACTATTTCCACATTTCTTACATGATCAGAATTGTTTTACTCAAAACTGGTAATCAGGCCCTCTCTTTGGGTATGATTACACCCCTCCCCTTAGAATTTAACATTCACAAAGCTAAGTAGATCTCAAGGACTCAGTTTCACTTTTTTTCTATGGGTAATTCTAAGTAGTCATTTAAAGCGTTCTTTTTTGTGTTTGAAACCAGCATTAGCAAGTGACATTTTGAGGTAAAACAAAATGGGAAAAATTAAATTAGATATTTATCTTTCACCTGATATGAGCTTATAACCAAATTCTGAAAAAGATGGTTTTCATTTTTCATCCTACCTATTCATCTGTCTACTCAAAAATAAATCTATTGAACTTCAGCTACATAAATATGTGACATAGATTAATATAGCAAAGTTTTGTCTATATGAAATTAAGTGTCTAGAAGTGAACACATATAACATAGTACAATAATTATATTATCATCTGGGGTACACTTATAATCTATAAAGTATTTTCATATGCTTTCTTATTTACTTTTAATAATTATGTGAACTAAGGATCAGTATTTCCATTGTACAGGAGAGAAAATTCATGTTTAGAGACATTCAATGACCTGTCTTAAGTTCCAAAGATAGATTGTGTTTTGGGATTTAAAATATCTGATATATTGTACAGTATCTGCTCTTAAATACTTTAATATTACCTTAATGCTATGGCTGCCATATAAGATTGTGAACACTGTTTCTGATAAATAATTAAGGAATATCCCATTGATATTAACTTCCTAAAATGACTAATAAATTACTATATATATATGGTAGCTTAAACAGCAGAGAATTATTCTTACTGTTCTGGACACCAAAAGACTGAAATAAGTTTTGCTGGACGTTGTCAGCAGGGCCATGGTCTCTTCGGAGGCTCTACAGGAGAATCCTCCCTTGCCTCTAGAAGCTGTCATTCCATGTGGACACATCACTCAACTCTCTGCCTCTATCGTCCCAATGCCTTCTCCTCTTTTGAATGTCAAATCTCCCTCTGCCCTCCCTCCATTTATAAAGATATGTGAGATTGCATTTAGGGCCCACTCAGATAATACAGGAAAATCTCCATATCTCAAGATCCTTAACGTGTACAGATCTTTTTTTTTTTTAATCTTCTTCTCTCCCTCCCTCCTTCCTCCTGCCTTCCCTCCCTCCTCTTCATTCTTTCCTTCCTTCCTTCCATCCTTCCTTGCTCATATAGACCTAACATTTACAGGTTCCAGAGATTAGAATGAAGATATGTTTTAGGTAATCATTACTAAGTTTACCTCACTATTCTAGACCACAATAATCTTTACCTTGAATTGCTACAATAGGTGTTTCTTATTGGATTCCCAGTTTACAATTTCCTCTTTTCTAAACCAGCACATCACCTTCCTTATATCACTTTTTCTATTCTAAACTTTTTACAGCTCTAATATCCACTTACTCACATCTGGAAAATTTTCCCTTCTTTTAAGACTCTAGATCTGGAGTGCCTGGGTGGCCCAGTCGGTAAAGCTTCCAACTTTGGCTCAGGTCATGATCTCATGGTTCATGGGTTTGAGCCCCATATCAGGCTCTGTGCTGACAGCTCAGAACCTGGAGCCTGCTTCGGATTCTGTGTGCGTGTGTGTCTCTCTCTCTGCCCCTCCCCTGTTCATGCTCTGTCTCTCTCTCAAAATTAATAAACATTAAAAACTTTAAAAGAAAAAGACTCTTTAGCTCTTACTCTCCTGTCCAGCTAACTTCCTTCTCTATCAATGTGCATTCTTTATTGAGATCTGATCAATGTCAGCACTCTCCAATTAGCACATAATGCCTATTCCTTTTGCTGTTCCTTTGATTTGCTTATGTAGATTAGACTCACTCTAAAACTTTTTTTCTTTTTTTGTCTGATCTAGCTACCTACATTACCTATTATTAGGAAAATTAATGGAAACACCAACATTTCCAAAGGAAAAAGAAGATAATAGTCGAAGAATGTAAAGAGAAAACCCATAAAATGATTAATATGTAAAACTATTCAATAAAAAAAGGAAATTTAAAAACATGAAATGAATGTTTCTATACTCATTTCAATATACCTAACTATTCATAGGTGGAGTGAAAGAGTCATTCTCAAGCACTGGCTCTCTTAGTCTCCATTTCATTTTTTTAGTAATTACATACATTTTATAATCCCTTATTTGCTTGAACTCATTGAGTCTAATTAATATCTCAGTCTTTGCTTCTATGGGCTTTTTCATGATTTAAACTTTCTAAATCTGATGAGATATAATGAGTGAATACAATCCTAAAAATCCTCCCACTTATCTAAAAAAAAGAAAGGCATCTGTATTATGCTAGAATAGGAGAGTTGACTATTAGCAAAATTTTCATTGGTTTTAAAGTCCATTGGATGTCCAACAAAATATGAAACCATTTCAGGACAGAAACTGATTTATAGAATACTTATTTATTCTATACAGTATTTAAATGAAATTGGAAGCATATTCAATGTTAAAGAACACCTGTAAACTAAGCCAAATGTATAGCTTCTTCCCTTCCACAGCAAAGTGTAGTTGAAATGGAGCATTATCTACCACAGATGTAAACAAAGACATTTTCATGTCAGACAGTCATTTACTGCATTGGCAGAAAATGTACAGTTGTGCACAATATATTTTTCCCCAATCACTACCAACACTAACAGCTGAATAAAGCCAAATGTGTAGAGGAGAAGTAGAAAACTTGGAATAGAAATATATTCCACTACCTTAAGTGAGGGCCCTAAGTAGGATTAAAGAGGCGAAAGAGAAGTCTTTGACTCCTGTCATACTTGGTGGTGTAACTTCTTCAAATCGAAGGAAATTGTTTTATGGCCAATTCTCATGTTTGCATTGCTTCATTGCCCTCTATGAACAGAGGTGCTAAAGATGTGTAAATAGTTTTGTCTTTTTCTGGTAATTCATCCAGAAAATATTTTTTGTCATTCTCTTAAAACAATAAAATTGATTCTCATAAAATATAGTACAAAAATGCACAGTTAAGTGTTACTTAATGTGTTTAGTACACTGAAATATTTCTGGGTTTCTGAGAGAACTACTTAGATCAATTCTACTAAATGAAACATACATATTCAAACCGAGGTCTTTTATAACAAAATAGATACCTGAAATATTTCTAGCTTATATTCTTCAATTGTAGTCATCTGCTCTTTAAAAGCCAATTCAATGTTTCAAAAAAATAAAGACATTTATTTTTATATACTACCTAAATGTTCACTGAAGCTGTTTATGATTTCCTCCTACTTATTTCTGACTTTATTATTAACTGGCATTATTCTTCTTGTAAGGCAGACATAATTTAAGATTTAATAATGTCACTAAGAATAACAAAACATTATAGATTAAGCATTTCAGGGTGTCTGGGTGGCTCAGTCAGTTAAGCGTCCAACTCTTGATATTGTCTCAGGTCATGGTTTGTGAGACTGAAACGTGTTGGGCTCCATGCTGATGGCACAGAGCTTGCTTGAAATTCTCTGTCTCTCTCTGTCTCTGTCTCTCTCTGTCTCCCTCTCTGCCCCTCCCTGCTCTGCTTCAATAAATAAACTAACTTAAAAAAATAAACATTTCAATATAATTAAAATGATCAGGAGATTCTTGAAAATTCTTCCTCCAATGCAACACTGGTTCACATGAAATCTCATCACCATGTCATGAGACTAAAAGACATGAGCCCAGCACTTTTTAAATTACATTTTCATTAAAAAGTTTTCTTAAAAGTCTTCTAACTTAACACATACAATTCTTTTTTTGGTCTCTGGCAGACTCTCTCTCCTTTAGTTTTTCTGTTATCCCTTTGCCTTCAATTTTCTCACACTTGACTATATGCTCCTTTTTCAATCATCTTTCAGATTCCTCTTTCTCTGTGCTGTGGTCTGAATGTTTGCGTCCTCCTCAAAATTTCTTTCTCGAAACCTAATGCTCAATAATACCCAAAGTGATGGTTAGGAAGTGGGGCCATTGGGAGATAATTATCTCATGAGGGTAGAGCCCTCAAGAATGGGATTAGAGCTTTTATAAAAGAGCCCCCAGATAGCTCTCTTGTCTCTTCCATCATGTAAGGATATCATGAGAAATCAGCAGTGTGAAAGCTGGAAGGGGATTCTCAATAGAGGCTGACCATACATTCTGGCATTCTGACCTTGGGCTTCTATTCCCTAGAACTCTGAGCAGTAAGTTTCTGCTATTTATAAGCAAACTAGTTTACGGTATTTTGTTACAGTAGCCTAAACAGACTAAGCCATCTCTGTTTACCATTCAATGCTATTCTTCCCAGGTTCTACCCTTTGCTTTATTCTCTCCTTGTTCGCCACATGGCAGTTACCCACATGCCTATGAATTCCGCTGTTACTCTAGCACAATAGTTCCCAACCTGGAATGATTTTGCTCCTCCCTACAGGAGATATTTAGCAATGTTATAGACAGTTTTTGTTACAAATAGAAGGTAGTGCTACCAGCATCTAGTGGGTCAAGGCTGGTGATGCTGCCAAACATCCTATAATATACAGGACATTCCCCTCACTACAAAGAATTCTCTGGCCACAAATCTCAATGCACCACAGTTGCTATAGATTGAGCTGTTACAGACTTCTAACTCAAATATTACCTGCACGAGCCAAGTATATTACACCCACCTGCAGGCCCTAGAGACCATTAAACTTCAGTGTGCCCATCACTGAACTCATGGTGAGAAACCACATGTTTTTCTAAAATTTTAACATCAAATTCATGAACATCATATCAACTATCTTGTTTCATACCCTAATTCCAGGAACAAAAACAAGTAATAAGCATCTGAAGTATAACTTCCTATGTGGTTCCAGTATTCCATATTCCTCTCTATCCCTAAGTCACCTTCTTAGGTAAAGGGATATTACCTCTTTTTAGAATATTTAAAAAGCCTCATTTGTAGTCTCCCAATTTCTTGTTCCACCATTTCCAATCCTTGACTGCACAATGCTATTTTTTCATGTAAAACTTTTATGTCATTCCTCTTTTCAAGGTACATGTCAGGATTTTTGTGCTTAACATACAGGTCCACTTATAAAGTCATAGCTGCTTACCTGTCTGGCTTCAATTCCTGTCACTTATTTGGACGCATTTCTTACTCTAACAGTACTAAACTACTTGTGAATATATAGTACTTTATCAAATTTCCCTATATTGGCAAAGAGTCTTTTCTTTGCCCTCTCTTGTCCCCTCAGCAAAAGCATATGCATCCTTTTAAATTTGACCAAAATACTGTCTGTTCATTGACTTTCCACTGCATCAGTCAATTTTAATTTTTCTAATTTCCCTGCTCTCAATACATATCTCTATTTTGGTAATTATCATGTTACTTCTACATTACTGAATAATCCCTTCTTTCATTCATTTTATATTTGACTTTGAGCACATGTCAGGAAAATAATTTTTAATCACTCCAAAATTATTTATGTCTAAGGACACTGGAAAAGATACTATTAAATCCATATTCCAAAAATACGGCTAAAATAAATTGATGTCCCAGCTCTCTCATGAACTGCCGATCCATGGACCAATTCACTTAAGTCATAGGGTAAGTAACAAATGTGAAGCTATTAGCTCCTCAGAAAGCATATAGATGGGAAGAACAAACTGAACAAGAAGAGAGAGTGTTCTTGGAGGAAAAACAATGCTAAATACCTATTTCAGAGGTCTGTTTGTAAGCAGAGGATACTTTAAAACTGAAATTCCCTAGATTTTCCTATTAAGGTGATGCTGCATTAATGAAAAAAAGAAAAGAATAAAAAAAACACATTTGTTCTGTCTTCATTGATTTCCCTAATTATTATGTCCTTAAAACTATCCTCTCTCATGATGATAATAGAATCTACCAAATTAGAGAAATACTTAGGTTTGGTGTGACACCAGATCCATTTCAACCAACATTTCTGGTAGAGCCCCTCTCCAGGGGCAGTGAAATGAAACATAAAGTATGCATGAGGAGCCATCAATTTGTTATATATATATATATTACTGAGAATTTTCCTCTTGTGTTTCTGCTTACTGAATAATTGATCAGCAATAAGTAGATCATGTTGGTGGGCAGAACCCATCTTCCTAATAATCTTAACCAGTGTCCTCGTATCGAATCCCAAAGAGTCATGAAATCTACCACACTTGGTAGGTATATTTAGTACTCTTCCGCTAGTGTTAGCCTCTCTTGGCATTCAAACGGAATACTGCCCAAATGCCCCCCTGTTTAGAAAATCGTAATTATTTGCTTGCCTATTTCAGTCTTTTCCACATCTAGTCCATTTCTCTTCTCTCTAAGGAAAGGAGCAAATTATCATTCAGTGACATAGGCTAAAACTCTCAAACTCATTGGTACTAGTTCTATCATATTAATTAAAGAAAATTCGGGTGAAGAGCTTGATAAGGAAAATGTTAGGGAATATTGGATTATCACTATTAACAAAACAGAGTCCCAAAGAATCCTATCTCCTTGATTTTTTTCTGAAAATTATATGGGTATATAAGTTATGAAATCTAAGAAATGGTAATCTCATAAAAATAAGAGTATGGTATAATTATCTCAGTGATTCTTTTGATGATTTAAGCTAATTAAGGATTAATGTTACTATAAATAAATTATCTAGGTTCATTAAAATTATTATAGATTTTATGAATTTATAAACATATCAGTTCAACAACCTACATTTTGGCAGCTTAATTAGGGAGGGGGGGGGACCTTAAGAAGCCACACTGCAGATATTTTGAAAGTTAAAACAGAAAAAAAGTCACGAATGAAGAAAAGTAACTCTGATATCCTGTAACATTTATTTTCTTGTTTGTTTCTTTTTTTGCACTGCCCAGAAGATATGTTTGGCATATCTTGAAGAAGCAGAAACATCACTGTGAATACCCATCAGGTAAAGCAATTTTTTATCCTATTAGGAGGTCTATGAAAGACATGAAAAGACAAGAAAAATAATTTTAGGTTGAAGAGAAAACGTACGTGGTGTTACCATCTGCTTTGAAAGAATGCCGCATAGATAAGAGTGAAAACCCATCTGATGGTGATACCCTGTAAGAAACTGGAATAATGAAATTTTATTTCTTAAAGACAAAACTCAGAGACGCTTCAGAAAATTGGAAAATGCCAAGCAGACTGGCAGCAAACAAGACAGACATACTGTCTATGTTAAAAACAGAGTCTTACAGTGATAGACAGAGCTCTTCAACTACATTTGCTTAAAATATGATGCATGGGATCCATAAATTATCCTATATTACTCATGATAAAGGGTATAGCTACATATTTTGAATAAATAGCTATTTTAAAGAATGTTCGTTATAGTTAAATAGAAATGAGATTTCTGTTTTGGGTAAATAATACTTCATTGCAGGTAGTCTATATCACATTACAATAGAGTCTGACTCCATTTTGGATGTTTGCTGACAGACTTCAAGCCCCACTTCCCCTCCTTGCTTCCCACAGCTGGGCCTGATAAGAGAGCCCGGGTGCTTCCTTCGGTAGCACCAGTGAGAAGTTAAAAATATGCAAGCCCCTTCCCATCTGGGAACTCTCCTCAGCTCCGCCCTCCAACTGCAATAAAAACCAAAGTCAGTTGCCCCTATCTCTCTCAAGTCATTTTCAGACCAGCTGAAGAGTCTGCCCTGCTCTCCCCAGTAAATTTCATAGAGGAGTAATAAATCTCCTCATACCCTCTTGGTGCATATGTGGCATCATCAGTCTAACATTTGAACCTATTCTGCATGGTGGTGCTTCATCCCACCATTGCAGCGTGACTATAACACACTTCAATATATGTATACATAAGATAATCCATTTACAACATATATGATAGAAGTTATAGCTTATAGAAAGCATCCTAATGCAGTCTAGCTCACAAATGCTAACCTCATAAAATATTTTAGTTTAGGGTGCCTGGGTGGCTCAGTCAGTTAAGCATCTGACTCTTGATTTCGGCTCAGGTCATGATCTCATGGTTTTCATGAGTTCAAGCCCCACATTGACCTTTGGGCTGACAGCTGGAGCCTGCTTAGGAGTCTCTGTCTCCCTCTGTCTCTGTTCCTCCCCAGCTTTCTCTCTCTCTCTCTCTCTCTCTCTCAAAAGTAAATAAACATTTAACAAAATTAGCTTTGTCTTAAATATACACTTAAGTTAGGAACTGCCTAGATTAAATAGTTAAATGTTTCATTCTCCAATTACAATTTTATTTTTAATATTTGTATATAGGTACCAAAACAGGAATTAAAATGTAATGTTTAAATCAAATCCTTAACTAGGAAAGTCTGTAGTCACAGTGATTTGTAGAATATAAATTATGAATGCTTCCTAAAGACACAAAATCTGCATATTAATAAGTGTCTTTAGAGAAGAGAAAATCATAATTATTAATTTTGTGCCTTGATTATTCTATTCAATCTTAACCTTGACAAGTTATAGGGCTTATAAGTTGTGATACAAAAGAAAATAAAAAAATAAAAATTATTTTAATTCTTCACTGAGTTAATTTATATGTTTCTATCTGTATATCTAGATGTAGATGTGTAGCTGACTGAGATGGGAATTATCTATCCTAATTGGATTTATATTTATTCACTGGATTTATATTTATTCACCACTACATCTAAATTCAAGGTGATTCTAACCATGGGAGTTTAAATTATTTATGTACACATAGGCATATTCACACACACATGACATTGATACATACATATACGTATATATAGACTAGTATATAATATACATATATATATATAATACAAGACAGAACTATATATATACATATTAATATAGCATACCAAATTTAAAGCGGCCAGGTATACATACACACTTAAATAATAAATACAATGTAATGCATTCCTTGATCATTCTTACTTCTAACTACAGACATTTCTAATAAAAATAAATAAATATTTAAAAGGAACAATAATACTCTAAAATGACTTCCAAAATATTTGAACTCTTAATAGGTTTTATCCCTGTTAGTGAAAATCTAAAAATATGCAAACCGCGTCTTCATAGCGGCAGCAATGAATCAAACCTATTACTGAGACTTTAAGCCACTCCAGCTGCATATGAAGGAGGTGTGAAAAAATGAAAGTTCAATAATCTAAAAAAACATAGTGCTTTTCCGCACTTTGTGGGATGGTGGTGATTGTGGAGCACACAGAGTAGTATTCACTCAGTGGGGGATTTTTGCAACAGCACTCTAATCTAAGACTAAATCCTAATCCAAAATTAAACTCAAAATGTGTTTCATTGCATCGGAGCCAACATTTTTCTGAAATGTTTTCTCTAACGAAGCTCCCCTAAATCTCTGATTGTCTCAAGATTTTACCTTATTTCAATGTATATCTTTAGAACATCCATTTTGAAAAAAAAATTAAAAGATACCATTTAAAAACATTAAAACACATCTGTTTGGATGATTGCTTCTTATTACCTCATTTCGGAAATTGTAGATATTCTCTTATGTATGGTAGAATAATAAAATGGAGTTGAAAATGTCTCCAGAATTGCAAGCTTCCTACTGTGATAAACTGGAAGATACTCAATTAACAGAATATAACTACACAGATTATCAGTTTTCTAATCTGGGGTGTTGAAATTATAAATGGTGACAAACATTAATTATTAAAGTAGCTGAATTTTCTTTTGGTGGGAATACAAATATTGATTAATTGCTGTTTTACATTTGTTTATATGGTTCTATCACTTAAAGAACGGTAATGTAATAACATATTGATACTTTTTAAAATGAACTCATTAATGATAAATCATAGTTTTTAGCACACTAAAGAGACTATTAATAATTGCTAATCTATGAGTACGAAATGGTGAAATAAATTAAGCAGTGTGAACTAAGTCCTTTGTACTTAAACTACATCTAATAGAGTTCTTCAAGTTGTTCTCTTCTAGTTGCTTCAAGAAGGCAACATCAGATATCCAGGCTTATGAGGAACATTTTCCTAATGTGCAATACTTTACTTAACATGAGGTTCAATTAATGTAGCAAAGAAAAATGGGCTGCAAACAAATAATTGATCACTGAGATGACATTAAATGTTAATAAAGGTCCAAAAGTTCAAAACCAACATTTCTTATATACCATTTATGTTTTTGCCAGCAGTGTTCACAATAGCCACGATTTGAAAACAACCTAAATGTCCACCAACAGTAAATGGATGAGGATGATACATACACATGTATGTGTGTATATATGTTTATATATGTGTATGTATATATATAAATATGTTCATGCGTGTGTATGTATAAACACATACTATACATATGTGTATATACACATAATGGAATATTTTTCAGTTGCGAGAAAGAGGGAAATCCTGCCATTTATGACGTCATAGATGGATCTTGAGGGTATTATGTTAAAGAGATAAGTCAGATAGACAAAGACAAATACTGCTCTTCTATGTGGAATCTAAGCAAGCCAAATTCATAAAAACAGAGTAGAATGGTGGTTGTCAGGGTATACGAGGTAGGGGAATTGGGGAGATGTTGTTTAAAGATACAAACCTGCAACTAGTAGAGAAATAAGTTCTGGAGACTTCATACATAGCATAGTGATTATAGTCAACAATACCATGTAATAAACTTCAAAGTTGCTAACAGACTAGATCTTCATTTCCTCACCACACACACCCAAATATAATTACGTAATAGAGATGTTAGCTATTACTGTGGGGGTAATCATATTGTAGCATATAAATATATCAAATAAATATGGTACACACCTTAAACTCACACAATGTTGTATGTCAATTATGACTCAATTAAAAAACATTCCTATCAGTAGGACTTCCATTGTTTTGCGTTGCTTGGATGCCCACCAATTCCCAATCTCACTAATATCTAAGTGAGTAATAACAACTTATTAAATGCAGTGGCAACAAACTAGAAGATTTTTTTTTAATATATAGATTAGAAGAAACTACATAATGGAGAAAAATCTTGACAGAGTGAAAAGAACTTATGGATCTTGGCATCAAGGGAATGTTAGATTTTAATCTGTCTACTTGAAAAGTGATCTATTAACTATAATTCTACTGAGGCACTAACATTACATTCCTTAGATACTGGAAAGACATCTAGGAAGATAATGTATGCATGACATCTGTCACATGGTAGGCACAGATAAGATTTCCAAAATGACTGGAAATTTGGGGTAAAGTAAATCCTGTAACACTGAAGATTTTGTTTCTGTTGGAAGCATTTTTTGATTCTATGGATAAGAAAATGTTTTGTTCAGAAATTAAAGGATGGGACAAAATGTGCTAAATAATATGATTTTCTCAATAGAGAATATGAAAAAAAAACTAACACCTTTTCATGTAAGAATAATGGACATACTAAGAAAAGAAGGGAACTTCTCAACCTCATAAAGGACATCTACGTAAAACCCAAAGCTAGGATCAAACCTACTGATGGAAGTCTGACATTGCCCCTAAGATCAGGAACAAGACAAGTATATTTACCTTGAATATTTATTATCGTTACAATGATGATACTATCCAAATTGACCTACAGATTCAACACAAGACCTAACAAAATACAAGCTGTCTTTTTCTGCAGAAAGTGACAACCTGATCTTAAAATTTCTGGAAATGCAAATGTCACAAAATGTACAAAACAAGATTAAGATAGAAGTACATAATAGAGGACTTACACTTCCTGATTTTACAACTTATTGCAAAGTAATAGCAATCAAGAATGTGTGGAACTGATGCAAGACTAGACCTATACATCAAAGGTCTGGAATGGAGATTCCAGGAGTTAACCCATAGGTTTCATGGTCAGTGATTTTTCACCAGGGTGCCAATACTATTCAATAGAGGAATTATATAAGGTAGTCCTTTATATAAAGAACTTACACAACTCAAAACTAAACACCAAACAACCTGATTTAAAAAAATGGGCATGGGACCTGGATAGATCTTTTCCCAAACATCCAGATGGCCAATAGATTCATGAAAAGATGCTCCACATCTCTCATCATCAGGGAAACGCAAATCAAAACCACAATGGGATATTACCTCACACTAGTCAAAATGGATAGGATCAAAAAGATAAGAAATGAAAAATGTTTGTGAGTAGGTGGAGGAAAGAAAACACTTGTGCACTGTTGATGGGAAGGTAAATTGGTGCAACCACTGTGGGAAAAGTATAATGGTTCCTTAAAAAATTAAAACTAGAAATACCATATGATCCAGTAATTCCACTGCTGGATATTTACCCACAAACAATGAAAACACTAATTTTGGAAAGATGTAGGCACTCCTATGTTTATTGCAGCATTATTTATAATTGCAAAATATGGAAGCAACCCAAGTGAACATCCACAGATGAAAGGATAAATAAGTTGTGCTATATGTATACAAAGGAATATTAGTCATAAGAACAAGCCATTTGTGACAACATGAATGGACCTGGAGGGTATTATGCTAAGTGAAATAAATTAGGTGAATACCATATGATTTCACTTATCTTTGTGAAAAAAAAAAAAACACAAAACAAACAAACAAAACCAGACTGTCATATACAGAGAACAAACTGGTGGTTGCCAGAAGGCATACTGCAGGGGGCGGGGATTGGCCAGTAGATAAAAGAGATTAAGTACAAACCTCCAGTTATAAGATAAGTAAGTCACAAAGATGAAAAGTACAGCAAATGGGATATAGTCAATGATATTGTAATAATGTTTTATGTTGACAGGTGGTGACTATGTTTATCATGCAATTCTATGCATAATGCCGTTCTATACATTACTCATTGTAATGAGTAATGTATAGAATTATCAAGTCAATATACTGTGACCTGAAACTAATATTACATTGTATGTCAATTATACTTCAATAAAAAATGATGAGAAATAAGTACTTTCAACAAATGTTTCTCTGACAACTGGCAAAATAAATAAAGAAAAGAAAAAAATAGAAAAGAAAAATGAAATTGGACCTCATCCTACACCATATGCAACAATTAACTCAAAATGGATCAATAATCTAAATATAAGATAAAATCAAAACCCGGAGAAAACATAGTGTAATTCTTTGTAACCTTGACTACTCAACATGTTTTTATATATGATATGTAGAGCACAACAATTAAAGATAAAATACATTAAATTGTCTCGAAAATTTTCTTCAAATAACATCATTAAGAAAGTGAAAAGAATTCATAAAGTACATTACAATACTTGAAAATTATATATCTGATAAGGGTAAAGATCTACTAACCAGAATATAATTTTTAAAATCTTAAAAATCAACAATTAAAGAGAAATAATTCAATATAAAAATAGAAGTTTTTCTGAAGAAGATTTACAAATGGCTGATAAGCACATAAAAAGATGCTCAGCATCATTAGTCGTTCAGGGAATGTAATTGGAAACCACTGTGAAATCTCAATTCACATCTCTTACAATCGTGAAAGTTTTAAAAACTTAAATGACTGGGGAGCCTGGGTGTCTCAGTCCGTTAAGCTCCTGACTCTTGGTTTCCACTCAGGTCATGATTTCACGATTGGTGAGTTCAAGCCCCACGTCAGGCTCTGAGCTGAGAATGTAGAGCCTCTTTGGGATTCTCTCTCTCCATTCTCTCTCTGCCCCTCCCCTGCTAATACACTCTCTCTCTCTCAAAATAAATCAATAAACTTAAAAAACAAACAAAACTTAGATGATAGCAATTATTTGCAAGGATGCAGAAAAACTGGAATTTTTATATACTACTAGTGGAAAGTAGTTCCTCAAAAAGTTATTCAGAAAGTCATCATATGTCAGGATGCTAGTGTGGCTCAGTCAGTTGAGCGTCCAACTCTTGATTTCATCTCAGGTCATGATCCCAGTGTTGTGAGACCGAGCCCCATGTAGGGCTGCATGCTGATTGTAGATCCTGCTTAAAATTCTCTCTCTTCCTCTCTCTCTGTCTCTTTCGCCCTCTTGCCCTTTGCCCCACTCATGTGATCTCTCTAAAATAAAAAACAAAATTTAAAACAAAAGTCATCATATGACCTAGAAATTCTATTCCTAGGTATATACCCAAGAGAAATGAAAACGTCTCCACATGTTGTACACAAGAAACATGCAAATGTGTTCATAGAAGCTGTATGCATATTAGCCAACAAGTAGAAACAATCTAAATGTTTATCAATAGTCTAATGGATAAAGGAAATATTGTCTATCCATGTAATGAAATATTTATCACAAAAAGAAATGAAATACTTGTAAATGCTTCAACGTGAATTAACCTTGAAAATATCATGCTAAGTGAAAGAAGACACAAAAGGACAAATTATATGATTCTGTTATACTGAATGTCCAGAATAGGCAAATCAAGAGACAAGAAAGATTATTATTTCCTGCTGAAAGGGAAATGAGGGAATGCTAAGTGAATGCTAATGGGTACAGCAGTTGTTTCTTTTTTTTTTTTTTTTTTGAGTGATAAAAATGTTCTTGAATTAGATAGTGGTGATGACTGAAAAATCTGTGATTCTAATATAAATTAAATTAGACATTTAAAATGAATACATGTAATGATATGTATATTACATCTCAATTAAAAGAAAAAGTTTTATCTCATTCTCTACTCTCCACTATAAGATACTCAGTTTTCAAAGTAAGACATAAAAAAAAAAAAAAGAAGAAACACATAAAAGGAGACATATAAAAAGAAGAAACAAGTATAGGGAACAAGTGGAGGAAAAAGTAATAATTAGGACCAGACTCAGATGTGCCATTCATGATGGAATTAACACATAATTAAAATATATTGGGACACCTGGAGGCTCAGTTGGCTGAGTATGTGACTCTCGATTTCTGCTCAGGTCATGATCTCACAGTTTGTGTGTTTGAGCCCCATGTTAGACTCGGTGCTGACAGCATGGAGCCTGCTTAAGGTTATCTCTTCCTCTCTCTCTGCCTCTCCCTAGCATGCTCTCGCTGCTCTCGCTCTGTCTCTCAAAAACAAACACTGAAAAATAACAATATATTAAAATTTATGATACTAAAGGTAGACAGCCCACATGATCAGATGATAAATTTCAACAGAGATGTAGATTTGAGAAGGAACTGAGTAATAATTCTTCAAGTAACAACAAAACTATAACAGAGATAAATAGTGTAATTGAAGACTCATCTGTAACTTGACTTGGCTAAGGAAAGAATCCGTGAACTTTAAAATAAGTCAGTAAAAATTACGCACTCTTAACAAATAGAACAAAGGGTGGAAGGAGGAGGAGGAAGAGAAAAAGAAGAGGAAGGAGAGGGAAAAACAAGGGGTGAAGAAGAGGAAATAGAGGGTAAGGAGAAAGAAAAATGTTCTAGCATTTGCCTTTTGTAATTGCATAATACTCTGTACCAAGTAACATATCTCACATATGGAAAGTTGTATTTTATCCAGGCTTTCAAACTTCTAACTCAGATCTTACACAAGGTATCATACTGTCTTTCAGGCAGCCATACATATGCTGTAGTGGATCAGGTAAGTTAATGCCAGCTGTGTAACAAACAATCCCAAATATTTGTGGCTTAACATGAGTAAAATCTATCTTTTCCAAACTCTACTACTGATCAAAACCTTAATATTTTGTAGCTGAGAATACACCACTGCACATCATCTTACAAATGGTAACCCAGCATTCTGAGGAACTTATTATGTGTTATTCCTCCTTAGCAGGAAAGAACTTAGTATATCCTAAGATATATTTTATGGCCAGGAAGAAAGATTGCATAGATAACGTCTGCTCTTATTCTATTGAATAAAACCCAGCCATATAACCTCCATATAAATGTAAGAGACTGGAGAATGCCATTTCCTTGTTTGGCCAAGAGGAGAAAATGTAAATAAGTATATTTAGTCTTTTTCTGCTAATATGTATATATCATACACATATGTATTTTTTGTATGTAGATTTATACTACATGATTGCCCTATATGCATATATAATAACTGATTACTAACACCTAGATATCACCTTTTGTATTAGTTTCGTATTGTTATGTAATGGTTAATCCAAACTTAGCAGCTTAAAACAAAAACAATGCAAATTTATTATTTGAGTTTCTTTGAGTCAAGAGTCTAGACACGAATTAGGTGAGTCCTCTGCTCAGGGTCTCACTAGACTAAAATCAAAATTTTGGAAAAAGCTCCAATCTCATTTGAGGCTTAGAGTTCTCTTCCAAGCTCAAACACTGTTGGGAGTACTTAATTCTTTGTGGATATAAGACTGTGGCCCTCAGATACAAAAGATTGCCTATTATTTCTGCTATGTGGCTCTAGAACATGACATTTGGCTTTTTCCAATCCAACAGGAAAAGCATCTATACTGTTTCAAAAATCTTTGATTTCTTCCATCTTGGATCTCAAGACTCTCTTTTAGAAGGCTCACATGCGCCTCATCTTTTATAGGTGGTTAGTTATAGAGATCCAAAGGTAATACTTTAAACTTCCTTCTTATATCATACTATAGGTTATCAATGCTGTCCTTACTACTGTAAACAGGACCATTAGTTTCTTTAAGTCTAATCAGATTAGAAAACCAGTTCCAGAAAATTTTAAGTAACACACCCTTAAGATTCTGTTCTTCTGGAATTAGTTTTAGTATTAAAATACTGTAATAGCTGGGGTTCAGCAACAGAACAAGTGGTTCTGTTATAATAATATAATATTATATTATCTATGAATTGGACACTAAAGAAACTGTGGATATTTGCTCAACAAGTTCAAATATGGGTATTGACTCACCAGGTTAAAAGTGGAAAAGGTCATAACCAGGTGAGAACCACAGGAACATGAGTCAAAGCTGTTAAACAAACGGTTACGTACTTCTTTCTAAGGAGGGCCTAGTATCACTTTTAAGAACTTACAACTAACTAAATCAAGTATACCCAGGATAATCGTTCTATTTTAAATCAACTGACTGGGTATTTTACTTTTGCTTAAAAAAAATTATCCCTTCGTAGTAGCACCTAAGCTAGTGTCTGTTCCAGTAACTGAGAGGTTTGTGGCTGCTGATTTCCTTTTATTTTTTTTAGCATTTATTTTTCAGAGACAGGGAGAGATGAAACATGAGTGGAGGAGGGACAGGGAGAGAGGGAGACACAGAATGCGAAGCAGGCTCCAGGCTCTGAGTTGTCAGCACAGATCCCGATGTGGGGCCTGAACTCACAGACTTCAAGATCCTGAACTGAGTTGAAGTTGGACGCTTAACTGACTGAGCCACCCAGGTGTCCCCTGATTCTCTTTCACTGTTAAACTCTCACAGGAGAATATCTTTTATATTCTATCCTACCCAGACATACCAGAAAGGGAAATCTGGGGCACGTAGGTCAGCCAAGCTAATTTGACACAGCCTACTCATCTCAGTCCATGCTGTCGATTTACCACCCATACAAATCTTTTTAACTAGTACTTAATTCCCAAATACACACAATAACAAATTAATATCTCCACTTACAAGATACACCTATATAGCATACAATAAAAAAAAAATACTAAGCTTTTATCCAGAAAAGGATACAGAGTCTTTGGATGGCATTTACTTTTCTCCATTGATATTTGAGCCCCTGTCTATACAGCTGAAACATTAGCTATAGCTCATGAATAATAGGATTATGTTTCTGACCTTCTCTCTTTCCAGGCAAATAAATAAATAAATGAGTGAATATATATATATATATATATGTATATATGTATATACACACACATATACACACACACACACATACACACACACACACATAAACATACACATAACACACATACACACACTCATTCCCTAATTGGAATTTGCTCAATTAATTAATTAACTCCCTAATTAGGAATCTTCCCAATTTGGAATTTAGAATAACATGTTCTTGTGCTTTCAATCATATGGCATTAAACTTGCAGGGAGTTGTAAGGAGTATTTCAAGAGATACACTTTCCTTAAGGAGTTTAAATGCTAGTTTCGCCCTAAGGAGCAGTGTGCGTTAGGTAAAGAGAAATCCTCCTGGTGAAAGAGCTTGAGCCATTCACTTTACCTCTGGAATTTGATTTTACTCTACTTATAAATAAAGTTAGCCGGTCACTGTTATTACAATGTTTAACATTTTTTCTTTTTAAAATAAAATGTTGAAACACACAAATTTGTATTGAAAACAATGTAAGTTAACTGATGTAAATATTTTACATCTCCCATTCTATTAAATTAAAAAAAAAAAAAGGTTGCAAATAAAACGAATGCATCATTGAATCCTGTTCTCTCTTCTCCGTCTCTGGAGTTAACTACATCATATCCATTCCTGTTCTTGAACAATCTGGATTTTAAAAATTCTTTTACATAAATATCATCATGCTGGAAGTAGTGTTTTGCAACTTTCAAAAACTTAAATCCAAAAGTATTTCCTTTAACATATCTGTCAGATCTCCATCCTTCCCAAATCATCCCAATGACATATTGGTGAGTGAAAGAGTGTGAAATGTTAACTGAATTTATTATAATAAAATTACTTCACTCACCAAATATTCCTATTTGAAAATCTTGACCCTTCATTTCCTGCAGGTACCCCCAGCTTCTTTGTCCTTATGAGTGTTTCAAATTTTATTATCCAAATATAAAATCTACAGCTTTTTAAGTACCTGAAAGATTGTACTAATAAGCGATGTTCAGGCTGAGCAGATCTCAACACTGGCAAATGTCAGTTTGAGTTAAAGTTAAGGAAGAAACATTTATAAAAAGAAATAGCTTATTTCTAGGTTTTTATTAGTGGGGAGTTATCTTTAATCACTATTATTATATTTTTAACATTATAGCCAGTAAACATGACTGTCAAGAAAACAGATTTAGTCCCCACAGAATAAAAGAACATTCCAAGAACAACTTTTCATATGGTTTGATTTCTTGAAGAAAAACCTAACGCATAGTCTTCCACCCTACTAGTTTTCATAGTTTGTTGTATTGTCTTAAAAATACATCTTTTTGTAAAATGTCACAATGTAATTAACATATCAAATTGTTTATATTCAGCCTGCACAAAAGCAGGGAAAAATTAGTGGAATTCAAATCAGGCAATATTGATAAATGAAAAAAATATATATGGCTGTGATCATACAAGTTCTGCATAAACTAAAAAACTCTTATGGAAATAAATGTTCTACTATATAAAAAAATGTAACTTATATCTTTCCTTTGTATAAATATAGTTAAGACAATAATATACCTGCCCTTAACCAATATGGTACAAAGTTATTTTTTAGCAAGATTATCTGTCATTTGTATTTTCTTTGAAATTGTGCATTTTACTTTGCTTTACATTATATTCAGAAAATAGGAATAAAAGAGTAGAGCAATGCCAGATGATGGTCGTTATACTCAAGTATAAATTTACCATAACATAGTTTATTTGGTTCACATGACTTTTGCTTTGGAGTTAGAAATATCAGCCAGTATTGTTTAATGTGAGCATAGGCTCAGTAATCAATGTTATTAGCAGGATAACTTGGTAAAAATTCCAAAAAAAATTGAATTAATAAAAATCAGTTGTCGCTAAACAGTATATATTTTTTTCCTTCCTGTGCAATAAAATAAAATCAGAACTCAGAAGTTGTTTTCAATGTGTAGCCTTCCATCTGTTTCTTACATAAGAATCTCACTTTCATCATGAGGAAATGCATATTCAGATGATTATATAGTGAAATTTAAATATTGGCATCATTATTTGCAATTGTAATGGAAAATAAACCTAAAAATTAAATGTGTATTCTTAGCACTATTACAAGATAGCATTTTACATAAAGACCTGCAGGTAGACTGCAAGACTTAAAATCAGTCGAAAATTTTTAGAGGGTCACCAGGGTAGTTCAGCCAGTTAAAAGTCCAACTCTTGATTTCAGCTCAGGTCAGGATCTCATATTTGGTGAGACTGAGCCACACTGCAGGCTGCACACTTTGTGTGGAGCCTGTTTAAGATCCTCTCCCTCTCCATCCACCCCTTCTCAGCTTGCCTCTGCATGCACACACACTCTCTATCAAAAATAAATAAAATTTTTAGAAATAGTATAAGGAACATTTTTTACTAGTATAAATAATGATTTATTAGATCTAATTATAAAGCTCTGTTTTCAACCACTAATATTATGATATATCAACTCAACAAGCAGTTATTCTGCATTATGATTAAAATAATAACCAAAATGTTTAGATCAGATTTGAGAAACAGTTGCAATATTCATCATAGCAGTATAATTAAAGATTCACTCTTTATGATTTTAATGACATATTTAATAATGGCTTATCCATGAGTAATTTCACTTATGATGTCAATGGATATATGAATAAATAACATCAAATTAAAATGTCATGTACTTGTAAGTATGAATAATGATAAATGTTATACATTTTTCATCCTTAGTTTACTTTTCTTAACATTTTAACTCAGGTTTTTAAACTTTTTATTGGGCAAAATTTCCAAAGACCATCCTTCCACTCCTTTCAAGAATTTGTATTGCAGCTTTTTTCTTTTACGTGTGTGTGTGTGTGTGTGTGTGACTATCCAAAGTGCACTACTATGAATCCATGATTCTTGGATGTGCAATTGGTTGGGTGATGTTACAGCTTGGTCTGTGTTATATATTGTTTTCATCCCATATTTCCACAAAGTAAAAATAATGCCATACTATGTCAAGTTCATTTTGATTTGCAAGCTTATATATGATGATGTGACAGGTCTCTTCTTGCTTGGATTTAAATTAAAAAGTTGCAACGTAATCGTCCATTTTGAGTTAAATTTATATAGAGAACAAACGTCTGTACTGAATTACTGCTTACAGGACATATGAAACTGTATCATCTTCCTTTCATTTTTTAATCACTCTTACTTCCATGTCTCATATAACTGCGTTAGATTTCTTTAGCTTAGTTTTTTTTTCTTCTTTACTTTATAATAGAATAAATGTGCATAGTAAACATTCATGTTACATAAAGTTCAGTTTAACATGAAATAATTGCATTTTACACATGTGTAACTTTTAATTTAGGAAATTACCACCCTTTATAAAAACAAATACAAGGTCTGTACATAGTTTATATTATTTTAATTTTAATATTTAAAACTTATTTGGATGCTAATTATTTTGGACTTAATCTGTCCTAATCATTAACACTTTGTGAGTATCCATCTGTATCATTACAAATATTGAGGATAAGCTCATCAGGTCAGCTCCTCTACTTGTAATAGTTAAAGTTTACCTTCTCAAGAAAAAATAATGGATTCTTATTAACATAAAAAATGACAGCAATAATTTTCTAATGAATTTTGCAGTTTTTTAATCTGTGAAACTACTAATTTCTGTAAGCGTGATGTTACCTATGCTTTGGAATTTCTGATCTCTGTAACTTTACTGTAAAAGGTACAGTACCTTGACGTAAAAGAAAGTAACCTTCCAAAAACAATTTATTTAATACTTTTTTCAAATGTTTTTTTTTTTTAAAGCTTATTTATTTTTGAGAGAGAGAGCACACACAAGTGGAGTAGGTGCAGAAAGAGAGGGAGACAGAATATCGGAAGAGGGCTCCGTGCTGACAGCAGAGACCCCCAATGCAGGGCTCAAACTCATAAACCATGAGATCATGACCTGAGCCAAAGTCAAACACCTAACCGACTGAACCGCCCAGGTGCCCCAAATTTATTTTAATTCTGAAACATATTTCATTAATGAGAATATAGTAGCACATATATTATGTGTACTAAAAATATGAATGTTGTGTACTAAACATACGGTTGTGTGCTAAAAATATGAATACCTTATCACTGGTTTTTCAAAAGATTAGCCATCGAATAACCTCAACCTATTTCATAATAAACTTGATTATTATAGTGTACTTTTATTTTCAACATGATGGTATCCAAATTTAGAGAAAAAGATGGCCAATTTCAAATTTTATAACACAATAATTTAATTGTGAACTGTGTGGCTCTATCCAATGAAATTATATTTGAAAGGAAAAGCCAAAATTAAAGAAACATTTATCCAAAACCCATTAGGTATTGGACTCAGGTGATGCCCAAATACATAAAACAGAGTCTCTCACTACAAGTGTGTTAAAATATAATGGAGAGAAAAACATGTAAAAACAAATGATTAATGAAATATATATTAAGTATCAAATTAAATTATAATTGACATTCTTCAGGGACAAGATATCTTTATATCAAGATAATAACATTTTTTCATAAAGGAATCGGCATCTGTTCTTGTTGAAACAGAGAAATAATCTTTATAAGCCTTGCAAGTACAAAACAAGAGGGAGAGATGGCAGATTAAGAGTCAATAAAACAGAATGCCTACAATTTCTCAGCCAAAAAAGAAGTTGCCAAAGGATATACAGCATGGTGGGGCTTTTAAAACTAAGGTTATGATCAAGAATTTATTCTCAAAAGCTTTTAAAGCTGACGACAGAGATAGCAAAAACATGGCTCAAATCTTAAGCGTACAGCAGAAACAATTGTGCCTAATGTTACTGTGGGGACAACAAAGTAGCTATTCTAGAATATCTGGAACAAGATGATTAAAAAATACTGCAGTGTTTGTGAAAGAATGTCTAAATGGCTGTGAACACAAGAGAGAAGAGCCTATAAGCTGTGTGTCATTAATAATCAGTGAAGAATTCTTCCACAGAGTTTTTCTCCTAAGGCCCTTGAAAATACTTGTTAAGCTACATTACACATTCATATTTTATTAATATTCAAAGACTGAGAAATAGACCCAGATAATATATGCAGTTTATTAAAAATAAAGCTATTTAAAATTTTTGATAGAATATCTTGGAAGAGTTTAAATTTGAGAAAACCAGGAGTTGCATTCTAAATGAGGAAACTATACTGTAGTTTGAGTCTGTCCCATGAAAATTTTGCCAGCAATAATAAATAAGCCAGTACAAAACATTAAACATAGACGTTTTTATTATCACAGAGACTCGAATGAGGATCTTAGTTTTACTATTTACTAGATATAGGACACTTGAAACATCAGTATAGCTCTTTAATTTTCAAGTTTCTTCACCTTTTTTTTTGACAGCTGTGATCATGTACAACTTTATATATGTATATATAAAATGATATATTATGTATATATTTAATATATATGGTTGTAATATGTATATAACTATATATATAAAGGATTAAGTGAGAATTATTAAGGGAAAATTTATTTAGGATGTATACCACCATCTAAATAGCACTGAATAAATTAGTGGATGTTATCACAATATATATAAATGTTAGTGAGTGTAGCAATTATTTATACAAATGAAATAGTGGTTTTGCGGTTGTAACACCTTTTGCAACTATAGTGTTATTAATGGTTGTTGTAGAAATAAACCATAAGTTATTAGTTTTGCTGTGAGATTAGTGGAAATAACATGTGTGCTTTTGGAACTATTAGTGGTGTGTTTGTTGAAATACTAATAACTAATTCAACCGTAAGACCACTGGGAACAGGAATAATTTACACACTTTGTCCATTTTACCTTTAAACAAATGAATGTGCAGAAGCAAAGATATTTTGGTTGAAACAGATACCTCAGTGGCAAAACAGAGACTGTCCGATTTCAAACATTTGATTTGATTAAATCCTGGGACAAGAGTTCACAGGTTTTATAATCTTAGGCCATTTACGTAGCACCTCTGGGTCTCTATTACATTTCAGGGCATGAACATGACAGGTGGGAGGAAGGGTGTAGAATACTCAGACATGCTTAGTTTTTGTAAAAAAAAAAGTATCTGTGTTAAAATAACAAACTCTAGACATAATTATTAACTAATCGTCATATCTTCATCCAACATTTAAGTTACCTAGCTTCTCTAGTCATTTGAGTTACAAATTCTGTTTTCAGAAAATATAAATATTAGCTGAAAACTCACTAATTTATGGATGAAAGGATGAAACAATAAATTTACTTACTATGCCAAGAGGTGTAGAGAAAGAAATGTTTGTACTTTCAGTAATCATAAGAAATGTTAAATATCATTCCCACAGTTCATAATACTTCAGCACCTCTAAATACTTTGAGATTTTAATTCACAATCATTCTTTTTATATTGAATGGAAAATATCTTTATATTATACAACATAAAACATTCTACATCAGTATATGACTTTTGTTAGTAGCCTTGACTGGTCAGGTATCTTTTACATATGCAAACTCTTACATATCCAAATATCTTTTACATATCCATCCTTCCACCTCAAAAATTATCTCTGTTTTAAATCAAAGCAATTATGCAAAGGCTTTGGAAACCAAATGGGTTTCATTATTCTTGGCTACACTTTGGGAAAAATTTTTTTCAGGCATTTCTTATTCTGTGATTCTTCTCTGGAAATCTAGATTAAATTACATTTATTTTTACACAAATTGCATAGTAGGCTATTCTAAATATAAAGTGCTATATCTTTCCAATTTCTATCCTTCAGATCAGTAAGTGATATACATGATTAAAACATATTTTTTTGATTTCTTTACATATTGTAAATTACTCCTTTAGCAACAAAGATATTTTAGGCAATAATGTATAAAATGATCACACTGCAATAGGTAATAATTCATAACCTCTTTGTATAAAAGAAAATATCATTCGCTAAATAAGCAAACAACAAGGTAAAACATAGTATGTTGATATGTAGAAGGCAAGAACCATAACCAAAGATTACTCAGCATTCATTAAAATTGTTTAAAGGTGTATAATATTGCATAAAGATGGTATTCCATACAATGTATTGTATTCCATACAACAGAATATTATTCATCCATAAAAAAGGAGGAAATCTTGCCATTTGCAACATCTAAGAGAGTAAGCAAAATAAGTCAGTCATAGAAAGACAAATAGTGAATGATTTCATTCATATGTGCATTTGACGAAACACTTGAACAGAGGGGAAGAAAAGAGACAAGCAAAAAACAAAAACAAAATAAAAAACCCAAACCCAAAAACCAAAACCCAAAAAACAGACTCTTAACTATAGAGAATAAACTTCTGATTACTAGGGGGAAGAGAGAGAGGTTAATGCATGAAATAGGTAAAGAGGATTAAGAGTATGCATATCTTGCTGAGCTAATATATAGAATTGCTGAATCACTATATTGTACTCCTGAATCTAATTTAACACTGTATATCAACCCTACTGGAATTAAAAAAACCAAAAATGATAAAAATTATGTGCTCTACCTCAGTACTTGTGACCCAATGTAGAAGTTAAGGTAACTGAGTATTCACCTTATGTGTTTTTATGTGATTTAATACCTATAATATAGATTATACAACAATGAAACAATGAAATACTAAACACTGAACAAAATATATGAGTATAATAAAATATGAGTATAACACTGAGCATATGTTGTATCATCATGCTATCAAGAAAATAAATTAACATCACTGTTTTTGTTTTGTTTTTTTTTTTCAGAGAGAGAGACTGGGGAGAGAGTGATGAGGGGGGAGATAGGGAAAGAGAGAGAGAGGGAGAGGGAGAGAGAGAATCTTAAACTTACTCCATGCTCAGAGTGGAGTCCAACATAGACCTCAAACCCGCAGACCTCAATCCCACGACACTGGGATCATGACCTCAGCCAAAATGAAGAATCAGACGCTCAACTAACGGAGTCACCCAGGGACCCCTTTATTATTTAAAGCAATTAATACATTCTTAAACATTTAATAAAATAACTGGCTGTATGGAGACTCAAAAGCTCTAATTCATATAAATCAAAGCATAATTATTGAATAAATTTATTTACTTCTTAATGTTCGTAAGGATGTTTTCTAGACATAGCAACAATCTCAATTAAAATGTTGTAACATGTATTATTATGATAAAATAGTGCTTACCATGTAATAGTTCCATTTTTGAAATGATAGGTTTTATCGCTTAGGATTGGGACATCTGCATAAACAATTCCTAACGTAATCTTTTCAGGATTATTCCCATCAAGATAAAAAAATGGAAAGTGCATCATTATAGAATCATTTGATAAAATCCTTAACATAATCAACACTACTGGTTTTCACTTATAGATGATATCTTGTTAAAGTCTCATATGAATTTGTGATCAAGTTCTAATTTTCTAAAAAGGTAAACGGACCTCAATAAAATGTATTTTCTTAAACTTGACTGTCATGGGTTTCTCATTTTATTAATATACAAGTTAATCAGTTTGAGTGTTTTTTTCTTTCAACTGTCATTTCCCACCCATTGACTAATGCAAAAAGTTATATATTGAATAGTCTGTTACTAATATGTCCAGTTCTGTAAGTCTTTAGATATTGATACTCTGACAACTTTTATCTTCCTAATACCTTCAAGAACAGGAAATAAAGCAAAGTACAAAATATAATTGAGTAACTAACTGTACATAGCGTGTATAAATGTAATGTATATGTGTATATTACAAAAAAGAGATTATATTCATCTTTATGCCAAAAAATTCTAATATATAATAATTTTAACAAGCATTTAATTCTATAATTTAAAAAGTTGAATGGTCAGTATGCAGTCCAATGGTGATATGGGGGTTTCACTAAATATTCAGGGAATCTGACTCCTTTTATTAATGCCTCTGTCCCTAGCATGTCACAATGACACACATATTTCAACATGGTGACTAAGCCTTCATATCTACATTACTTTCAGTAAGAAGGAAGGGTCAAAAAAAAAAAGTGATGACTTCTCTCTTCAAAGAGTTATCTGAAGTGAATAAAAGAATGGGGAAAAATTAACTGTCTCTGCTATGTGTACTCTCATTCGTGTATACGCTTTTAAGTTATTTATTGAATACACCTTTTCTAACCTCTAAACACAATTGACTATTTATATTTGATCATTTTCCAAGAAAAATTTTAATAAAAATTAGAGTTAAAATGTTTACTTCTATATCATGTGGATAATCTTATTTATGTATGTATGTATGTATGTATGTATGTATGTATGTATTTATTTATTGAGAAAGAGAAAGATGGTGAGTTGGGGGAGGGGCAGAGAGAGAAGGGAGAGAGAATCCCAAGCAGGATGGGTGCTGTCAGTGTGGAGTCCAACAATGTGGGGCTCAAATCCGTGAACCATGAGATCTTGGCCCTAGCAGAAATCAAGATCTGGTTGCTTAATCAACTGAGCCACTAGGTGCCCCCATATATAATTTTTAATCTATAAAGCTGTCACCAAACTGCTTTGATAGGATTAATTCAACACTCATTAATATATTTTTAAAGTTGAGAGCTGAGCTACCAGGTGTTGAATGGTTGATTAAAACAAGTCAAAATGAAAAAGTGTCACCGTTTAAATCACGTATTGCAATAGTATAAGCAAGAAGAAAAAGTGCCAGCTCCACCAATGTTCAAGGAAGGTGCCAAGTAAAAATCATATTTATCACTGCAGATGGGTGGGATGGGATGGGGAGGTTGTCTCACTGTCAAGGGAACCCAAGACAAAAGCTTCTGCCATTTTGTGTACCTGGGGGCATGGGGAGGGAGGAAAGGGTAGGAATGGAAACATAGTGAGTCAAAGGGAGTAAAGCGTCTTCAAATTTTCCCTGGTATGAAAATCCTGGCAGAGCCACCGGAGAGAGAACTCCAAACAAGAGTTTCAGATAAAGAAACTCCAGACAGAGGTTTCTGAGCTAGGAATGTACATACGTATGCATATGGCCAGTTGGAAGAATCAGCGTCCTTGAATATAACCATGCTTAAAGACTACAGTGCATTGGCTGTGCACCAACTCTGGCATGGAGAGGGTAATTTTTTTAGTGCTCAAACCTTATGTTCTTTAATATGTATATATTTCTGTTTTAGTCTGCTCAGACTGCCATGAGAAAGTACCACAGATTGGGTGTCTTAAACAGCAGAAATTAATTTCTCATATTTCTGGATTCTGAGCCGTTCAACATTAGGCAATTAATAAAGTTATGAACATGGTAGAATCCTCATAAGAACATCTCCAGTGAATATATTGAAGGTATTTTGTGCTAGTGTTCATATCCTATTATAATGAATCGTGCTTCTTTCTATTATATTCCATTATTTCTTTTCATTTTTAATGTTTATTTATTTATTTTGTGAAAGAGAGCACAAGAGGGGGAGGAGCAGAGAAAAGAAGAGACAATCTCAAGCAGGCTCCATGCCATCAGCGCAGAGCCTGATGTGGGGTTCAAACTCACAAACTGTGAGATCATGACTTGAGCTGAGATCGAGAGTCATATGATTAACCGACTGAGCCACTGAGGCACCCCATGTTATACTCCATTATTGGTGACACTACAGGGTATATTTTAGTTTTAAGGTAAAATTTGTAGTTTTAACTATTGCTTCTTAGTTACACCTAACAGAAGATTAAAACCAATAGAATTCTTAATCCCCAGAAAATCTAGACCAACATAAATGTTTAAGGAGCATGATGCACATATTTGGGTTGCTCTGATTTTAATCCCCTATAAATATGTGGCTTGGCCAAATTATGAAATGTACATAAGCCTTCATTTTCATATGATTAAAGAGGAAAAAATATGGTTTAAAATAGAAATCTAGCACAATTACCGCTGCAGGGTATGAGTTCTAGAAAATGACCTCCTATTTATCATTCAGATCTATGATTCATTATAGCTGGAATTTAATTATTTCATATTGTATACTTTGTACGCAATGTTAGTTCCCACCTAAGATTTTTATATAAAATTTCTTCTATACTCAGGAATGTATATGTCTAGATTTACTTTTTATGCTGATATTGTTAAATATTACATTTCAATTTTAACATGGCTCCCATAGATAATTTATGAATGTGTAGAATATTATACCAAAAATCTACTTTATTTCATTTATTTTGCATGTTTTTGGTGTTTTACTAGATATGCTATTTAATCAAAGCAAATGTACTAATTTATTATTATGCAAGTATTGATACCTATAGCTATACTGAAAGCAAAAGCTACATTGAGATTATGCAGTTTCTCAAGCTAAAATTCATTTTCAATTATTTTTAATTCCATAGATAAATAATTGTAATTTTAGTTTTCTAATATCCACCACTTAAAATGATTCACACAAATCTGCTTATCTATTTTTCAATTACTGAAACAGCAACGAAATTAAGCTGATTAATAAATAAAAAACTAGCCAAATTGCCAGATGAAGCAAAGGATTTGAAGTCATGAGAATTCAGCCTTCCATTTGTCTAAGAAAAACTGACATCTAGGTTTTTATACTCTCCAGAACGAGAATACTTGAAATTAAAAAAAAAAAAAAAACATGAAATCAAAGAAGCTGCAGCAGTGCTAACATTTTTACTCAGAAATGCATCACACCTATTGCCGAATTCAAGGATAATAAATTGAAACTATATGAACAAAAAACAAGAACCAATACTCCGAATCATTTTCTATGTATTCTTTACTTAATATCTTAATGCAACACTCTATATTAAATTATCATATACATTTCCTAATGGGCATCTTCTCATTTGTCAGATTGTCTCTAATCTCCTTTCAAGTTGTTTAGCCAAAACAAGGTTACCTCAAATTCACAGTACTGAGTAACTTCATTTTCATGCTCCTTGAAGATAGCGCTTGAAATGCTTGGGACACAGTCATCATTTCAAGGATTCTTAAAGTACTTGGATAGGAAAATCCAAAAATTCACACCAAAGATTTTATTCTTTTTTTTTATGGCTTGCAGAGATTTCAGCACCGTAGAAGCAAATGGAATTTTATATTATTAATCAATGTAACACCACCCCGCAAATGGGGGGCAAGCTGATTATATAAAGTTACTCATGTTTTCTGGCTGCACTGAGACTCATTCCCCAGTCTATTCTTGGCCAGAGGATTCTTTTCAGAGCTAGAAGGAGATTCCTCTAAAGAATTGGTAAATTACAGTCTTTTGGTGTTAGTAAAGGTCCTTCTTCCATTATCCAAAAATGCAAAGTTCTGTCTTTTGGGGTCTTGTTATAATTTGCATGTAACTCCCTTTTTATGGAGTACATATTGGTGAATACAGTATGATCTATTAGATGGGATTTATTGTTGCCTCAAACTAGGATTCATGTACCATTCAAGTTCTTTTATATTATTCCAGAGGCTGTGTGTAGCCAAAAGGTAAATATTGTTCATGTTCCTGAAGTGTTCATTTCTTCAACAGAAGTAATATTTTGCATTAAAGTCCAAGCATATGATTCAATAGAAACAATACACTGAGGAAATTTAATAAGGTAAAAGATGAGAATTTACAGATAGATTGGCCCTAACCCACAGATTTAGTACCGCCTTGTCATTAACTAATACTAACTTCTTGGTTAAAATTAATTTTCCACCTTTGACAGTGTCATCCAGGAGAACTTCAGTGTAATATCATCAAGGACTATTAGGATTTGACAAAATAGAACCTGTTTACAACAGTTTGAGGGGAAATAACAAAGACAAGAGCATTTGGTAAATCTGACGTATTATGTACTTTGCTTAGTCAAAATATGATTTTCAGTACATTTTAAAAAACACACATTTGTTACATCCCCGATTTTAAACCTTAGAAAAACAAAAACAAGTGGACTTATAGATTCTCTTGAAAATATGTGTATTCAGATAAGATTCTTTGAAAATAAAGATGTGGTTTATATATACAATGGAATATTACTTGATGGTGAGAAAGAATGAAATCCTGCCATTTGAAGCAACGTGAATGGAACTGGAGGGTATTATGCTAAGTGAAATAAGTCAGTCAGAGAAAGACAGATACCATATGTTTATACTCATAAGTGGATACTGAGAAACTTAACAGAAGACCATGGGTGGAAGGGAAGGGGGAAAAAAGTTACAAACAGAGAGGGAGGGAG
The DNA here is from genome assembly GCF_027475565.1 of Acinonyx jubatus. Lineage (NCBI taxonomy): Eukaryota > Metazoa > Chordata > Mammalia > Carnivora > Felidae > Acinonyx > Acinonyx jubatus. Next base: position 32,702,429 of record NC_069380.1, on the reverse strand, counting down.
GCAAATCATAAGAGACTCTTAAATACAGAGAACAAACTGAGGGTGGATGGGGGGGTGGTGAGAGAGAGGGGAAAGTGATGGGCACTGAGGAGGGCACTTGCTGCGGTGAGTACTGGGTGTTGTATGGAAACCAATTTAACAATAAATTATATCAAAAACAAACAAAAACAAACAAAAAGACAACAACCAGAGTGAACTCCCTATTGGCAAAGCATGCGCTCTATTCACCACATGCTCCAGCCTTCACTATGGTCTATCTATATTTATTCATTTAGAGTACTTCATCCACTCACTTAGAGTACTAGCATGTAATTTTGTGACATTAGCTTACCGACTGAAGAGTCTTGTCAGAGAAACGTCACAACACAGAATGAGACTGGACTGGTTTCTTTAGAAGGAGCCATATCACAGCCACACACAAAACCATACATACACCATACATATAACAATACCACCACCACAACACATACCATATAAATGCAAACACAGTTACCATAAATTGTTTACTAATTGCTACTTGGCTATAGTAAAATTAGTAGACTTATCAGGGGACATCCCCCACAAATTGCATGCGTTGGAAGGAATCCCCACTTCCAAAAAAGTCCAAGCCTCCTGTGAGCAACTACTTAATCCACATATGAAAGAAGGACAAACAAAATTTAATGACTTTCTTAGGTCGTTGAAAAAATGACACATGATTAAAATAAGACCATTTGTCCAAAAAGACTGGATCTGGATTGAAAAAAAAAAAAAAAAAGCACATGAGGAAATCATTATGCTTTATACACAGTTACGATGTTCTGACAGTAGAAAAATGTGAGATAAATTTCAGTAGGATAAACTTTTAGTTTATGCCTGAGAAGATGAGATTTGATCAGTGAGGCTGTAAATATGACATTTATTAGCAGAAGGAAAACCACTTTTCTCATGTTCAATAAAACAGTTTTAGTAGTTTCAAAACCTTGCTGTAGGCAAATGAAATTTGAAACAACCCTGTGCCAATATAACTTTTGTTCCTTTGCAGAGAGCCACAACAGTTCCTTGACTTTGTTAACTAAAGCCAGAATTAGAGAAACGAACAAATGATTTAAAAAGCATTGTTTCAGTGCATGCTGTCTTTCTTTCATCTTTTCTCTGCACACTTCATTGTTTATTAGGTTTCTGCTGGTAGGAAGAGATCATTGAATGCTAATATGTTACTGTTTGCCTATTAAAGTTACTGTTTTATGTCCCAAGCAACCTAGTAGTTCATTAGAGTATTCAGGGAATTTATTTTACAGTTGGGACCTTTAGGTATAAACATAAAAGTGTATATGAATAGACAGGTCAGAACTATGATTCCTTTTTTTTTTCTTTTCTTTTTCTTTTTTTTTTTTTTTAACTTGTCATATTGTATCTGCTCTAGGTTCTTTTTCATTTGAAAATTAACTTGTTTTTCCCCAAACAGAACTTAACGTCAATAATACAGTTTCCTCGTTTGGTGAGATATTTCTAAAATAGGAAGTAGGAATGTTGATGGTTCTCTCAGAAATAGTGTGATTGAGTAATGAGTGATACTGGACATATAACAGGTCTAAATTTAATTATTTTTGGATCCAGTATTCAAACCTTTGTTACTGATAATTCATGTGATCTGAACTTGTTATTAAATATTTTTTTAACGTTTATTTATTTTTGAGACAGAGAGAGACAGAGCATGACAGGGGAGGGGCAGAGAGAGAGAGGGAGACCCAGAATCTGAAACAGGCTCCAGGCTCTGAGCTGTCAGCATAGAGCCCAACACGGGGCTCGAACTCACGGACCGCGAGATCATGACCTGAGCCGAAGTCAGACGCTTAACCGACCGAGCCACCCAGGCGCCCCTTTAAATATTTTTTTAATAGTGTGTCTTTGCAAGGAGAGGCTCTGAATACAGCTATGTAAACCATTTCAGAAAAAAAAAATGTAAAATATACAATACAAACCCAGATAGAAACATTATCCTTTTTTTGCTTCCAATCTGACTCTGGTTGTCATACAAAATAGGTTCAGATAATCAGAGATCCAACATATCCTCTTTCAGAAAATCTTAAGCTCCAATATTGGTCCTACCTAATAACTATAAAAGAAGAGTACATTCCCCAAGTTTATCTCATCACTATATACCGGTTTTTCATAACGGAAAAAAAATGTGCTGACACCACAAAAAATATATCTAAAGGAAAATAAAGTAATAAACTCTTGGATTAATTTAAATTTAGGATATTTCTTCACTAGCCTAAACTGTTACACTTGGTATATTTAAGAAAAATTAACAGGTGATGATTTAAGGTTATAGTTAAATTTATAAACGGTGTAAATATTTAATATTAAAATCTTTAATAGGAAATGAAACATGTAAATTATTTACAAATTTGAGAATACAAAGTCATGCACATATATGTTTCTGTGGTACTCTTTCCATTATTATTTAAAAGTGGATATATATGCTTATAAGAAAGAGATATTAATAATCCAGTGAATGTAAAGTTACATATAAAAAAGTATCACACTGTTGAGTAATGTTTCTGACAACCATCATCTGAGACTCTGTTGTAGATGGATTTTTTTAAAAAGCAGAATATATACTAACAGAGATGAAAATGTTTGTCTTGAAACCCAGTAAGTTGCAAACATTTATTCTAAATAACTATTTTTATCAGTAATTTCTTGAAATTTATTTTAAGTATACGTTATACTATGTATATATTTCTTAAGCTATTTTTTCACTTATTAAGTAAGTTCCAATGAATGTCTGAACTTTTTCTCTAAGGACTAGTTTAATTCTAATCATATTGTATACTCTTCTTTCCATCCATCAGACATTGGTCAGCTCTTAAGAAAAGGCTTAAGGATCATTTATCTTCTCTATTTTATATTTTCAAAATATCTTATGGTTAGATATGACATTTACAAAAAAATCAAAGGAAAAACTGAAAAGAGTGCCAGAGTTTGGTGATTAGGCATGTTTTATTCCTTCTGGGGGTAATTTAGTATATTATTGGTCTTCATTCATTTGCAAATGAAAAAAATATTCCTTTTGTCCCTCCACCACAACTATGACAGGCTAGCTAAGCAGTGGCTAATTACTGGCACTATCAATAGATGTAAGTGCTTATCACCATTAATTTATTTTACTGAAAAGAATGTCATTGCCTCTAGAGTGTAGATCATTTAACATTCCATTTAAATAGCTTATTGAACAAAGTCACTTTGAAAGAGTCCATTCTCTTTAAGCAGCCACAAGTTCTTTTTTCCTTTTTTTTTTTTAATTGAGATATAACTTGCATACCATAATATTGGCCCTTTTAAAGTGTACAATTCAGTGTTTTGGGGGGGATTGTTGCAAAGTTTTGCAATGATCACCACTAGCTATTTGCAGGATGTTTTCATCATTCCGTACTTACCAGCAGTTACACCTGGTTCTTTTCCTCCACACCTTCCCCCAATCTACTTCTTATTGGTATAAAGTTGCCTATTCTGTACATGTAATATGAATAAAATCATGCAATATTTGGCCTTGTATTTCTGATTTCTTTCATTTGGCTTACCATTTACAAGGTTCATGAATTTTGTAGCATGAAATTCCCATTTTAAAACTTACTACAGTTAGCATAACACTCTCCAGTTCCATCCATGTCTGAAGGGAGTTCTCTGTGCCTCTTGGATTTCAATGCCTTTTTCCTTCCCCAGATCAGGGAAGTTCTCAGCTATGATTTGTTCAAGTACACCTTTAGCCCCTTGCTCTCTCTCTTCTTCTGGAATTCCTATGATACGGATATTGTTCTGTTTGATTGCATCACTTAGTTCTCTAATTCTCCCCTCATATTCCTGGATTTTTTTTTTATCTTTTTCTCAGCTTCCTCTTTTTCCATAATTTTATCTTCTAATTCACCTATTCTCTCCTCTGCCTCTTCAATCTGTGCTATGGCCACCTCTATTTTATTTTGCACCTATAAGTCATACAGAGAAAGACAGACACTGTATGTTTTCACTCTTACGTGGATCCTGAGAAACTTAACAGAAGACCATGGGGGAGGTGAAGGGAGGGGGAAAAAAAAGTTAGAGGGGGAGGGAGCCAAACCATAAGAGACTCTTAAAAACTGAGAATAAACTGAGGGTTGATGGGGGGGTGGATGGGAGGAGAGGGGGGGTGATGGGCATTGAGGAGGGAACCTGTTGGGATGAGCACTGGGTGCTGTATGGAAACCAATCTGCCAATAAAAAAAAAGACAAAAAAAACTTACTACAAAGTTACATTAATCAAGAATGTGCTGTCCAAGGTTGAAGATAGGTACAAATGACGAGTAACTATGTGAAGAGATGCTCAGTATCATTACTCATTAGGAAAATTCAAGTCAAAGCTGTGAGATAGCACTTGACATTTATTAGGTTGGTTACAGTAAAAAAGAAAATAAGAAGTATTAACACACATGTGGAAAACTGGAATGCTCACACACTAATGGTGGAAACATATAATCTTTCATCTACAAAACAGTTTTGTAGTTCCACAAAAAGTTAAACATAGAGTTATCATAAACCGGCAATTCTACTCCTAGTTACACACTCAAAAGATAGGAAAACATTTGTTCACACAAAAATATGTACCCAAACGTCCATGGAATATTTATGTTATTTATAGCAACATGTGGCATAAAACATGGAATGTTATTCAGCCATATGAAAGAAGGGTTTCCATTTGCTTTTTATAAAGGAGTTGGCCTAAGATCATCCTTTTTAAAAATTTTTCTTTAGTGTTTATTTTTGAGTGGGGGGGGGAGGAGAGGGGCAGAGAGAGAGGCAGACACAGAATCCCAAGCAGACTCCAGGCTCTGAGCTGTTGGCACTCTTTGAATCTATTCAACTTGGAATTCACTGAGCTACTTGGAAGTGTAAATTAACACATCTCATTAAACTTGGGAATATTTGGCCATTGTTTCTTCAAATATTCTTTCTATTCATTTTTATTTCCTCCCCTTGAGATCCCAATATGTTTAGATTGGTATGCTACTTCATTTCCCACAGGTCTCAAGGTTCTTTTAACTTTTATTCACTTTATTTTTTCCCTATTCCTCAGATTGGATAGTCGCAAATGACCTTCATTCTGGTTTTTATTTCCTGTCAGGTCATATTTGTTGTTGAGCTCCTAACACATTTTTCATTTCATTTACTGTTCTTTTTTCTTTTTTTTAATGTTTATTTATTTATTTGAGAAAGAGAAGGGGGGGGAGAGAGAGAGAGAGAGAGCGAGCAGGGGAGGGACAGAGAGAGAGGAAAACAGAATCTGAAGCAGGCTCCAGGCTCTGAGCTGTCAGCACGGAGCCTCACAAAGGCCTTAAACTCGTGAACCGTGAGATCATGACCTGAGCCAAAGCTCGACCAACTGAGTCACCCAGGCACCCCTCATTTACTATCCTTTTTAACTACATAATTTCAGTTGGGTTTCTTTCTTTTTTAAAAAAAAAAAATTTTTAGTGTTTATTTATTTTTGAGACAGAGAGAGACAGAGCATGAACAGGCGAGGGGCAGAGAGAGAGGGAGACACAGAATCGGAAGCAGGCTCCAGGCTCTGAGCCATCAGCCCAGAGCCTGACGCGGGGCTCGAACTCACGAACCGCGAGATCGTGACCTGAGCTGAAGTCAGACGCTCAACCGACTAAGCCCCTGGGTTTCTTTCTATAATGTCAATCTCTTTACTGATATTCCATACTTTTTGTACTTTTTGTACTCCATTTATTTCTCTAGATGATTTCCTTTGCTTCTTTGATCATATTTAAGATTTAAAGTCTTTGTATAGTAAGTCCACTGTCTGGGCTTCCTTGGGGATTTGTATTGACTTTTTTTTGGTCTCTCTATATATGCCATATATGCTTGTTCCTTCGCAGGTTTTTTATTCTTTTTCCTTTAAAACTGGACAGTTTAAATAATATAATTTGGCCCCTCTGGAAACCAGATTATATACTCTGGACAAGCTTTTTTGTTGTTGCTCTTTTATCTTTTGTTTAGTTACTTTATGAATTAATTTTCTAAAGGCTGTGCTCTATATGTCATGTTTGATCACTAAAGTCTCTTCTCAGTGACTTTAGCAGTCAGCTAGCAATGGGAAGGGATTTCATTAAATGCCTAGTACCTCGAAGAGAACTGAAGGGCTCAATGTGTTTGTTGAGGGAATCTTCAACATTCAGCCAGGCAATTTACAAGTTTGTCTTAGATTCACTCTCTGGTTGCAGAGAGACTCAAAGTCATCCAGAGATACAGTTTAGGGACTTTTCACGTCTTACTAAGCATGAGCACAGCCCTGCTTATAAACACAGTGCTATGAATGTGCATTGGCTTCTTAGATTCCCAGGAGTGTTCCAGAGTTTTGACGGATCCTTGTGAATAAATACCTCATTATCTGGCATTTCCTTTTAAGCTTTTTGATTAACCTACTGTTGCTCACATTGTTATCTGCCATCTCAGGCATTTAGTTGGTTTGAATCAATTGCCTTGCCTTTAATTATTCCCAATAAATAAATGCCTTTGGGCAACAGGCAAGATTTAAGTTAGTCAAATAAAAACGAACACAAGTGAGATCTTTCAAGAAATCAGTCAATGGTTTTATTAATAACAATTCTATGGGATGGGGCTTGGAAGGAGCTTTAATCCATTCTTCCCCATTAGTGGCAAAAAGGTTGTTGGTTTTCACCATGATTACTGTTAGTTTTCAGTTATGTAGCTGGGGATGAGGGGATAGAGTAGGACAAGGTAAAAATGCTACAAACCTTTCTGTTCTTACTGAGATTCAGTTGTTTTTTCTTAATAAATGCTCCCCAGATTTCAGGAAGACTTTGATTAATTTCCAGAATTCTGAAAATATCGATTCCACTATGTTTGCCATTGTTCTTGCTGCTTTTATAAAATAGAGGACATTTGGAGTGCTTCATTCTACCATTCTCACTGATGTCACCCCACAGTTTTATTATCTGATAGATATAAACTACAGGGGAAGGAGATATTTACAATATTCTCTTGTGTCGCTTAAATGGTATTCATTAGCTGATGATTGCTAGATAATTTTTAGTAGACATTTTAGTAATCTGCAGATGATGGACAAACCCCTGTCTGCCAGTTCCCCACTCCTCCATGATTCTCACCGTACACACACACACACACACACACACACACACACACCTCCTATTTCTACTCTTACAGAAATTTATTTCATCTTGTAACACTACAGTCAAATGTTGTGCTTCCTCTAAATGTGCTTGCTCCATTAGAGAGTATGTATGCTATATAGCTTTTCACATATTCTGGTATCTTTAAAACTTGAGCATAGGCTAAATATACACACATGCCTCTCCCTATGAATAGTCATTTACGAAGCCAGTCAAATCTCAACTTCTATTATAAACACAATAGGGTGCCCAAGTGGCTCAACTGGTTGAATGTCTGACTCTTGATTTCGACTCAGGTCATGATCTCCCAGTCATGGGATTGAGCTCCATGTCAGGCCCGGCACTGAGTGTGCTCTCTCCTTCTCTCAAAATAAAATAAAATAAACATTATAAGCATAATAAATTTCTAGATGACATTTAATTCATAAAAATAGAATCCTTCAGATGAAGCATTATTTGGTGGTTAAGCTTCACATCATTTTAAGGTAAAATTAATTTCAAAGTAATTTAATCTAATTTCTTTATAGGAATTAGTACAGTGGTATCTTAGCATTTGAGTGATATAAAAAATTCAAATTTTATTTGAATATTTATTTGAATGTTATTCATTTTATGCAATTAATTCAATATTAAATTAAAGATTAAGTTTCCTGATGATCTTAATATCTTACCTATGATATTGAAGGAATATATTTACTTTGATTTGGAAAATTTTATTTGTCTTTTAATGTCAATTTAACATATTATTTTATATTTATTTTATTTTATTTTGCCCTTTACAAGTGTCTTAATGAATTATGTGAAAAAAAGAAAACACTCTTCCACAATCTATGAAAGCAGTCTGATTGTCTTTCTTAAGCTAGAATTAGTAAGATGAAAAATAAGTATGTGCAGAAAGTAAAGAAAGTACAGTATCCAGAAATTTGGCCTGAAGAGAATTTCTTAAAGCAGAGTTTATATTTTAGAACAGTGATCTGCTGATGACAACTTTCCCGTCCAATCTTATGCAATCATTTCTTGCCTTCATAGAGAAACCTGGAAACCTGTGAATTTGCCCCAAGCAACACATCTCCAATCTGACTCCCAACACTCAGACTTACGATGTGACTTTGTATTCTTAAGTGACACTAATTCAGTGAAAGTAATGTGACTCTGAATGAACTTGGCCCACATCTTGTAAATGGAAAAGTAAACTTTAATTACTGTCTATTAAGTCTAGCTTCAGTAAAGGGAATAGGTAGGAATTTTTTTACATCTTTCCCATTCATCCCCTTCTTCTCTTGAATGCATTTCCAAAGCCTATCTTCCCACATATTTTGTTAAAGTTATTTAAAGTATGTGCTACACAATTTTTCAATTTAATAAACATCATTCATTAGAAGAAATAGAGTTTCATCATTATTGCCAAAAGTCACTTCTGTATGTAGGAAGGAGCATGGCTTCCTCATTCCTCAGTCGTAAAACTACCCCAAGACTGTGTTTACCATCCCCTTGATTTCATCCCTCATATTACTACTTATATTTATGTCTCTAAAAATATATGTATTATTTAGCTTTGCATGTTTTTGAAATTAAATCATATTGAACTTATTCTACATTATGTGATTGAGACCTATCTAAACTGTTGAATGCAGTGTTTTTCATTTATTTCCAGGGCTTTATTTTTTCAATTGTATGAATAAAATGGGATGCATTTATATAATCTTCTAACATTTGCACTCTTTCTTGTGTTTTGCTACTGGAAACAGTATTTATAAAACCATCCTTACACAGGCTTTCTAGTGAACATATACAAACTTATTTAGGACACACATCAGATAAGAAATTTGGGGGTATGTGCATTTTTAACTTTACTAGGTAGGCCCCATTGTTTTTCCATAATTAAAAAGAATTATATGTCTTTCTACACATAAAAAATTAAGCATACCCTCACGTCCTTAGCACTCTCTCTGCCACTGGCATAGGTGGATATTTATTACAAGGTTTTTTCTGAGTTATTATGTCTTTTTCCTATGATTTCAGTTATTTTTTTTATTTTTTATTTTTACTTATTTTTTTATTTTTTTTAACGTTTATTTATTTTTGAGACAGAGAGAGACAGAGCATGAACGGGGGAGGGTCAGAGAGAGGGAGACACAGAATCGGAAACAGGCTCCAGGCTCCGAGCTGTCAGCACAGAGCCCCACGCGGGGCTTGAACTCAAGGAGCGCGAAATCATGACCTGAGCCGAAGTCGGCCGCTTGACCGACTGCGCCACCCAGGCGCCCCTCCGTTATTTTTAATCTAACAACAAATCTTTAGACATTTGATCAATTTAGGTCAAACATCTCCTGCAATATCTAGTGAATATATTCTTTTTTTTCTTTAATTATTTTTTAAATATGAAATTTATTGTCAAATTGGTTTCCATTATATTTATTTTCTTGTATAAATATTCTACCTAAAATTGTTTTTCTATATTTATCCACATAGGTCAGATATTCTAAAACATATATGTGTGAGAGTATTTTTAATCAAATCTCATGTTTGAATGACAGCTCTATTAACATTCCATCTCCCCTACATTTATCAAATTTGCATTCGTTTAGTTAATATTGTCACAGAAAACTCTCATGACATTATGTTTTCTATTTATTTTAATGGAAATGCCCTTTTCTCCTGTGAGCTTTTATAATTTTCATTTTGTCACTGATATTTGATAATTTTACTATGGGTGTCTGACATGAAATGCTCCTTATCTCCTTTTTTTAACTTTGAAGGCTCACCTGTTTATTTTTTATTCCAGGACACTTAATAATATCATGTAATCAAAGAGTTTTTAGTTCCAATATTTAAAATTTTCTTTCATTCTATAATCCTAAAACCCAGATGTTAACACTTCTGTGTTAACAAAAACACATTGTTTTCCAGTTCTCTTCACCTTTCTTATATACAATTTTTAACTTATCCTCTCTTGGTACTTCTGGGAGAATTTTTCAATCTGCAAATGTAAAATTTTCACATTTGTTTCCCAAAGGTTAAACATTCTCTAATTACTCCCATCTATGGTGTTTTTCATTTCAGTTCTTCTTTTTCCCATTTGTATTCTGGACTTTTTTTCCTGCTCATATATCCTAGTACATGTGTCTTTTTTACTGTGTTTAACGTATAAGTTTTATAATGATGATGACGATATTACTGTTCTTCAACAGTGCCAAAATATTTGCCTGTTATTGCATCTATGGTTGATCCAGCTTGTTGATTTCTTTTGAAACAAAGGTATTCCTCAGAGAGCTTATTGATTTGTTTGTAAGCTCCTATTTCTTGCGGTAAGAATTAGATAGGGACCAAAGGATACACTGTCATCTGCATTAACCCTATGGCCACAAAAAAGAACTAGGTGTGGGGCGCCTGGGTGGCTCAGTCGGTTAGGCAGCCAACTTCGGCTCAGGTCATGATCTCGCGGTCCGTGAGTTCAAGCCCCGCATCAGGCTCTGTGCTGACTGCTCAGAGCCTGGAGCCTGTTTCAGATTCTGTGTCTCCCTCTCTCTGACCCTCCCCTGTTCATGCTCTGTCTCTCTCTGTCTCAAAACTAAATAAACGTTAAAAAAAAAAAAAGAACTAGGTGAAAATAACTCCTGGAATAGAGAGTCCCAGGCATGGCGGGAAGGGGGGGGGGGGAGGATGGGGAACAGTATTTATCCTTCCTCATCTCACACAATAACTCATTTGGATGAGGATTTACTCTCATTCTTCCAGAGACAAACAACATCAGGAAGAGGTACTTGTTATCAGTGTTTTCAAACTATTGATGAATACTGGAAGTATATGAGAAGGTATCTCATTCAGATATTCTGATCTAATTGGCCTGGTATGTAGCTCTGTATGGAATTAAAAAAAAAATCCAATGTACAATCAAAGTGCAAGAACCGCTGTCATAAATCGCTTCCTCAGCCTTGTGTGTAGAGAAGATTAGAGGTGGAAAACGGACTTTGCAAAGCTGGTCAACCCACAGTTTTTTTGTTTTTGTTTTCGTTTTAGCCTCTCACTTTAACCAGGCTTGTGAGTTGTTCTTATTTTCACCCTATGTATTCTAAAAACAGAAGGCTAAGATATCACTTAAAAGGACAGGTTCCTAATATCCTAAAACAAGTTAGGAGAGAAACAAGAGCAGAATTAGAAGTTTCTTCACTGTGTCATTCTCTCACAGATGGATCTAGTTTGGAGAAACTGCCTCCCAATCACATTTCAAAGAAACCATTTATCTCTCAGATTTTGGTTCAGAGTTTATCCTTATTGACATGATTTATGTCTTTGGTTGAGGTAATTCTGACACAGGAAGTAAGCAGTTTATACTAGTTCAGAATCTATATTATAAGACCTTTAAGAACTAGGGGTAGGGTATATGCATTTGCTCACAGGGATCAATAAACAAATATCAGTTGCATAAATAAGCATACTCTTTTCAACATGAAAGCTAGTTCAACTGAAGACATTAAGAAATTCACTGTCACCTCTATATTATGTGATGTGAGGTATACTAGGAAGGATACCATATTAGCCTTCACTCATCAATTAGTATTAGTATAGTTAAATTAGTATTAAGTATTAATCAGTATAGTCAAAATTCATACATTAGGTATATTTTCAAATATATAAATATCTTTAGTATATGGTCTCTCTCCATATACCCACTACGCTAAGAAACCATACAATAAACCAATAAACGCTGCCTAAATTACTTCTAAAGGGATTAATTTTGTTGGCATAAACATTATGTTCGACCCAATTTCACTTCTTTTATTAGAATTTATATTTATGCATGCTTATCATTTATTTTGTGGTCTTTGATAAGTCACTTCATCATGATGGAACTTATTTTCCTTACCTGCAATTGAAAACTGGACATACTGATCTCTTTGTGACTCAAAGTGTACAATTCTTTTTTTTTTAATTCCAGTATAATTGGCATCAAAGTATACAATTCTTATAGGATTATATTATATTGAAACAAATGAAATTGCCAATATTCTACTCTCTTGTGACTTACTAATATGGCAATTAAATGTTTAACTTAATATTTTTGGCTTCCTTTTTAATGGACTTAGTCTCAGCCAGAAAGTTATAAATTTATAAGATCCTTGAAAATTTAGTGGAGTTTTTAAAGAACTGTAATCACTGGGGTATCTGGGTGAGTCAGTCTTTTAACCGTTCGACTCTTGATTTCGGTTCAGGTCATGATTTCACAGTTCGTGGGCTTGAGACACCTGTCAGGCTCTGCGCTGACAGTGTGGAGCTTCCTTGGGATTCTTTCTCTCTCCTTCTCTCTCTGCTCCTCCCCCGCTAGCGCACTCTTTCACTCTCTTTCAATAAATAAACAAACAAAAAACAAAACAAAACAAAACTGGAATCATTTGAAGTGGAAAGAGCTGAAGTAAAGAACATAGAAACATAGAACACAGAACATAGAAAACAGACGGGAAACATTTCCACCTGAAAAATTTACCAATGGCTATCTCAGAACACATAGTCACTGCTGATCACTAATATATATGGAAATAAATCACTTTGTGATATCATCTAGGTCTTCTTCTTAAGGTGTCCCACATTCTTGACATAATGAAACTGGGTTGTTTATACAGTTACTCAAAACAATATAACAAGCTTTCTCATCTCCATTGTTTTCAATCTTGTGGACAAAAGGTTTATTTTTTTAGTTTTTGCCAAAATAACCCCTTCATAATATTATTCAGTTCATATTTTGCACCCTACCACCAATGTTAAGAATAGTTGGCTAACATTCTTCATTGTCTCCTCGAAAAAATTCTATGATGATATTGGACTAGTTTGACTATTTGATTTATAGAAAACTTCAAATGGACTGGGTAATTTCATGCTCATACATAAAATTACTCAAAATAGTTTCACAGTATTTTTCATTTTTTTTAAATGTTTGTTTTTGAGACAGAGAGAGAGGTAGACTGCAATTGGGGGAGGGGCAGAGACAGAAGGAGACACAGAATCTGAAGAAGGGTCCAAGCTCTGAGCTGTTAGCACAGAGCCCAATGCAGGGCTCAAGCACATGAACTATGAGATAGTGACCCAAACCGAAGTCGGATGCTTTATCATTGGATGCTTAATCGACTGAGCCACCCAGACATCCCAACAATATTTTTATACACAGAATTTTAATAGCTCTTTCAATGGAGGAAACCACATACCCATTATTTACTATCAAGCGTTTGTGTTCCTGAGAGAAATGAGGGTAGCTAATTCCCCTAAAAATGGCATATTTGTCCTTGTACTACAGCAAACATGTACGTAGGAAATGTGTATTTTAAAGGTAATCTTAAACTTGAGCATTTAAAAAAATAATCATCATCTAAATTAGTGTACTTCAAATTAGTACATTTAATTATGTTTCAATAGAACAACTTCCTTATTACAACTGAAGTTGTAGGAGTGATGTGCTATTATACTCACTGATGCATATGTAAGAGGAGGCCATCTCGAGCTTCAAAAGTTATTTTCCTCTGAAAAAAGAGTTCTTGTGTGGAGCCTAGTGAAAATGTTCCCTGTATTACCCATGATGATCAGCTGGGCTACATTCGATTTTTACAGCTGTTGTTTACAGAGGTGATCTCCAGAAAACTAGACCCTTAGATTCACTTCTACTTTTATCTAACAGTGGATTTTGAGTAGGGTCAAGAAAGCAAGTCTTGTGATGCAATGAGTTAGAGGAGCTATATATTAGCAAATGAGCATTTTACAAGGGGTGTAAATTTAAACGACCACCCGTATATTTACAGATCTTGTGTTACAAGACTGATGTGAAAATTTCACAGGATTGTTAGACATCTCTTTCTTTTTGGTTGGGTAAATGTGATAAGATTTATAATTTTTAAAATATTATATGTGGTATTTGTTATTAAAGGCTGCTCCATCTAGAGGCATATATGCAACAATGTGATATATTAAATATACACACAATATACATTGTTAACATTTATATTATAGGATGGATATATTTATCTTATTCAGAAAAAAATTTTTTTTCATTTCTTGTTACAGGGTGGTGAATAATTGACTACCTATAGGGCTTTCTATAGAGGTATATTTCACAAATAACTACATTTCCCTAGGAAATATCCATTAAAAGCCAAATCTTACAAGTTCAACAACACTGAAGTATGATTTATAAAAATTTCATGCTCCTGGGAAGATTCTAGTATTAGATTCAAATAATCACTAAAGGGTTGTATTACTGCATATACAATTTTAAACAAAGCAGTATCCCTATGTCTAAGAATTTCTTTTTTTTACGTAGCCACTTTCATGAATCTGCCTCTGGTGCACATGAGATGAATCTCTCTTTGATCATGAGAGTGAAATTCAATAGCCTCTGAAAATATGAGGTCTCAAACATCTACTGTTTCTTATCAGATGGATTTATTTCTTTAATCTATTTGCAATTGTTTCTTTGGGCCTTACATATAATCAACAGCAACTTTATGCTACATGAATGTTTTCTTAGGACAATCTTAATTGTCATTTAGTAATAAGGAATGGAATTTACGAAGTGACTTAAATTACCTTTCCATGAGGAAAACAAACAAAAATCCACATCAATAAAGTTCATTTAACACGTTTCAAGTAAAAATGCATAGCCATATAGGATCATTTTTTATTTATGATTCTTTGCTACCAAATTAATGTATTTTTCTGTTCAAATCATTTATTTGCTAACTGAAGGGGAAATTTTAGAGTTTAGGAAGGAAAGAAAATATATAGCGCTAACTCCTTGGGTCAGTATTTTCTGACTTGAAAAATTTCAAGAGGTTGTCCAGATACATAGAACGTACTTTTATGTGTAGCTTATATAAAGGTTTCTTCTAAGAACTAACATATTTAAAAAATAATTTGCATCCTATGTCATATAGACATGAAATTATATCTCCCCAAATTAAATTAAGTTTGAGCTGCTAGGGAAGTATAGGGGAAATTCTCCCTTTTAATATCGTTTTCCAATTTACAGTACATAATTCAGATGAGGTCACAACATCCTTTCAGTCCTTGGGCTTCTCTAAAACAGGTGTGTTATCACACAGCCCAGAACCCAAGGGCATTCATTACAAATGTAACTACCAAGATTATGTTACGACAGGCAATTCAACGGGTATATTCCAAATTGGTCCTACTAAGCCACTGCTCATGTCTTTTCATAATTATTGATTCATGCACTCTGGAATTCACAGGAAACTTTTGATAGCACATTCATTTCCAAATAATCTTACAGAAATGGTATACTATCGTGCCACTTTAAAAAAATTGCTCTAGACACTAAAGTAATTACATCCGTCTCTTAGATGAAACTGCCATGGGAAACACACGCTTTCTGGAAATTACAGGAGTTTATAATACAGAATTTCAGTGGAGACTGCAAAACTCTTTTTATATTTATTCATCAGCTGCCTCTCTTATATCTGTCAATAATGGTTTTATCCTGAAATTCACCCCTTGAACTTCACCCATCTCTCTCCTCTAGACGTTTTTTTCCTCCTCATTCAGGCCTGCCTAACTGCTTCAAATCCCTGCCCTTCACCCTCCCATGTGTACCACATAGATCTCTCTACAACCTCCATTCTGTCATCCAGTTAAACCCAATATGTTCCTTCTCCTCTTACCGAGACCTAACTTCTCTGCCTCTGTGATTGATGCTGCCCTTAGTTCATTTCCTCAGGACCTTATGTCGTGAACATCATACAAAATTAGCAGCTCTGGGGGCCCTTAGGGAAAGACCTGGAGCAGTAAACCCAAAGGAGAATATGTTGCTTACAAAAATCCCAGAAGCCCACTAGGTAGTGTGCCTCTTTATTGGCTGTATTAGAAAAAAAAATGTGATAATTTACTTTTTACCTTAGAAGGGGTACCACTGGACTTATGGAAATTTCACTGAAGCTGAAAGTCCCTGAATACTTGTCAGATTTATTTCCTACCCCTCTGACATATAGATATTTTACCAAGAATGTGAGAACAGTGACCACTATGTGTGTATGTTGTTTCTTTGGAGAATAATGACACAGATTTTGGTAGCAGAAGTGGTTCTAAAGGAAGAGGCTCTTAATGATGAGCTTTCTGAATTGTTTCAGGGTTTTCTCAAGTTCTGGAATGGTCACTCTAATCTAATTAGTTTTAAAGGCACAAATAACACTATTTCCAGTGGTAAAGGGGTCACTGACTGTCAATATCATGATGTGGCAAGAGATATTCAAACTATCACTATTGGATGTTTCTAATCATATACTTATATAAAGCAATGTTCTCGGTCACCTTATATTTGATAACAAAAATATTTTAGCTAAACTAATGAGTTTCAAGAAATTGGCTGGTTATTGCTAACTTTTCGAATTCTCTCACTTGATTGCATTCACATCACTCATAATATAATCATTAGTTACCTTCATGAAAGCTATAAATGTTGTCAGGGTTATACTCTGAAATTTACTAGGTCTCCTGAATACTGTCTGGCACTTCCATTTATGTCACAAAATTCTACTTCTTTACCTGTGAAAACTTGTCATCTCTTTGGCACAAAGTGAGAAATAGATATCCACATATCTGCATCTACACATTATATAATACATATTATATACATATTATACATTATAGTATATAGACATGTATCATATATATGTTATCTATATCTGTTGTTAGTTAACAGTTAATAGTTGTTAGAGAAAAATATATCTCCATTAATTATTCCTCTTGTGTTTCCTTTCTAAGAACCCAAAATATACATTTACAAGTGCTCTCCTAAGCTTTGACTTGTCTTATTTTCAACATGCTCACAAGTATTATGTTTGGAGGATTTTTTTTATTTTTTAAAACTTTATTGATTTCTCTAGCTCTACACATGCATCACTTACCAAAATGGTACATTCTGAGGATCTAATGTATAATACAGTGACCACAGTTGATAACACTGTATTGTATAATTGAAAATTTCTAAGAGACTAGAACTTAAGTGCTCACCAAATAAAGTCATGAAATTATTAACTCATTGTTGAAAATTCCTTCACAGTTTACATGTATATCAAATCCTCGCAGTGAGCACTTTAATTATATTACAATTTTATTTTTCAATTATACCTTGATAAGAAAACAAAAAACAAACAAACAAAAAAAAGACAAGACAAAGTTTCTCTCAATTCTACTCTAAGGATGGCCTCAGTGGCAATTTTGATTAGAGTTTTCTAACCAGGGCAGGGATCTCTGGTCCTGATTGTTCTTTCCAAATTTGTGAAGAAATAGTAGACTCAGTTCTTTAGGCTGAAAAAAAATTTTTTAAATGTTTATTTGTTTTTGAGAGAGAGAGAGAGATACAGAACACAAGCAGGGGAGGGGCAGAGAGAGAGGGAGACACAGAATCCAAAACAGGCTCCAGGCTCTGAGCTGTCAGCACAGAGCCCAATGCAGGGCTCAAACCCACGAACTGTGAGATCATGACCTGAGCCAAAGTTGGCACTCAACCAACCAAGCCACCCAGGTGCCCCTGGGCTTTCTTAACTATGAAATTTATTTTCCATTTTTCTAATATGCTTGGAGATTCTAACAAAAAAGATCGTAACCATTTCAAAATTTTTCTGCTCATTATGGAAGCTCACCATGGAAGTACAAAATCACCATATCCTATTGGGCAAAAGCATTTTTATGTTTCCCCTCTCAACCAAAAACAAAAACAAAAACAAAACAAAGAAACTAAAACAAACAAATAAACAACTATAGATAGATAGATAGATAGATAGATAGATAGATAGATATAGATATATAATCTCCTTTTAAAGAGTTTATAGGTGCTTGTGACATCTAATAACAACTGTCTAAAATTCAAAATCACTCAGACTGGCCCATTTTAGTGAAGGGCCACTTTGGTGAAGAAGCCAGACATAACTGACAGTTCACAGCACTTCACAACTCTTTGGCTTGATCTTTGGTTACCGTTTTTAACTTAAAGGATTGAGTCAACAGCCCTTACTTGTCACCAAAAATAAACTTTATAATCTTTCTCCTATCTTCACACACTTTATTAAACCCAATGTCCTCTCAAGGACTGCCACAGAGCTGCCTGGGACTGATACCAACAGTCTTGGTAACATGAGTGCCTATTTCCTCCTTCCAAACTTTCTTGCCTCCTTCTCTTCTGATAGGAATACTTTCTCCACTTGAAAATATTGTACCAGCTTCTCTTTCTGGCATGAAAACTCACACGCTCTAATTCTAATCTAGACCTTAAAGAAAGATCAATAGGTACTAAGTTAGTCATTGACTTCTATAAACTCCATAAGAGGTGATTAATTTTCTCTGAAAGAAATACATCAGGAAATCATTGAAGGCAAGGAATTATCCTTGATATAGCTCTAATATTTCTTTTATTTCTAATAGAGCTACAGTAAGATTCTGTTCATATACTACAAAATGTCAGGAGACACTCCATAAATTATATGGCTGGTGAACTTCTGCCACTGCTAAAGACTCAGATTTTTATAGAAAATTTGTGATTTCTCCAAACTCCATGAAAGAATCAACTTTAAACTTTTGAGAATTTTAATGGTCCCATTCTAACATCATCATAGAAACCAAATGGACTAGAGACCAAGGGAGAAATACCTAGCTATAAAGGTCTTGGACTTCAAATACTATCATGCATGTATTTTGTGCTTCAGCTCTCAAACTATGTGACTGTCAGTTGGCTATCTCCACGGTTCAGAACAGCACTGAAAATCCACGCTGGCTAAGCCAATGGAGTGTGGTAAAAAAAGAAACAGATAACTACATCATAATTCTGACCTTTGACATATTTATATTTATGTATTTTTAAAAATGTATGGTTTTAAATATTTCAAGGTAAATTTTTATATTAGTACAATATGGCATATAAAATACTTATACATATGTGCGTATTGAAACTTTACTGGTAGGGCCAAATAATAAGGAAATTATAGAAATGACTGGTCTAAATGACTGCTTTAACTTCACAATTCCAGAAACCTGGAAGCCTGTCCTAAGCCCCAAAAAAGGGATTTAAAATTTATTTGAGGTTTGAGAGGTTTTGAAGGAACCATCATACTGTTTTCCAGGGTGAGTGTGTGAGTTTACTAATCTCACCAGCAATGTATGAGTGATCTAGTTTCTCCACATCCTTATCAGCATTTGTTGTATCTTTTTTTTAATTTTACCTATTCTGGTAGTTAAGTAGTGATATGTAAACAAGCAACTACCATACAACCCAGCAATTATTTTCCTGGAAATTAATTCCAGAACAATGGAAACTTAAATTCACATAAAAATCTGTATAGGAATGCTTACAGCGAATTTATTCATAATACCAAAACCTGGACACAACCCAGATATTCTTTAACATCTGTATAAACAACTCTGGTACATGTAAAAATAACGGAATATGATTCAGCAATAAATACAAAGTGGTTTGAAAAGACACAAAAACCTGTAGGAATCTCTGGAGAATTATGTTAAGTAAAAAATAAACCCTAAAATGTTACATACAGTATGGTTCTATTTATATAATATTCTTGAAATGACAAAGTTATAGAAATGCATAACAAGTCTGTGGTTGCTAGCAGTTAAGAAGGTAGGTGAGAAGGAAGAAGTATGGCTATATAAATGGGCAACATGAGGAACCCAGGCACTGATAGAAATGTTCTGTATCTTGACTATATCAATGTCAATATTCTACTTGTGATATTGTCCTACAGTTTTGCGAGATGTTGCCCTTAGGGGAAAGAGAGTAAAGGGAACATGGGATTTTTCTGTATGATCTTTTACAAGTGTATGTGACTCTATAACTATCTCAAAATAAAAAGTTTGATTTAGAAAGCAATGTGTATCTTCTTTTCCTATTTTGGGTGATCCTCCAAAAATGGAAGTTAATATTTTTATTTTCTTGTATATCTTTCACTAAAGAAATGGTGCGATATGACAAAAGAAAGGGACATGTAGCCAAATGAAGATCTTTGTAAAGTTCAAAACTCCTGAAGATATTTTCCATCCTGTACCATCTTTACAGCTAATAAAACATTTTCCATACTTTGTAATTAAAATATTCCAATTGTATTTTTCACATATTTGAGCAAATGTTTATATGTCAAATGATTTTTTCGTATGTCTGAACGAATTTCAAGGTGACATTAAAAATAATAGTAATCAACTCTCCAGATTGATGTCTTTTCTATAATATTTCACCTTCAAGCATTTAAATTTTTTAAATGCTTACTAAGTTGTTCTTTTAATAGTTTGTCTAAATGAGTTGACTTTTCAAATAATACAGCCTAAGGCATGGTCTTACTGTTAATTCTCTATTTCTTAATCTCTATTCTTATTTCAAGGTAAACACCCAAAAACAATGTATCTTGAATGTATCACCATATCTCTCTCCAGAATGTCAAATCAAGCATATTACATTCATTTTTATATAGCCTCAGATTTGTATAAAATTATACAGAAAAATTTATAAAAAATGCTTTTTAAAATTTTAGTTGAAACTGCTAAAAATATTCATAAAAATGTGATATGGAAAATAATAATATGTCTTTCAAAAAGTATCTTAAAATATAAACTTCAATTCCACTCTGAAAGGTGAAGTGGACCTACTTTGCTCTTATATCTTCTGCTAAGTACAACAAAAAATGCTGAGTATTTTACATAAAATAATTTAAGAAGACTCTTAGAATAAGACAAGAGAATTGAGGAAACGGGAATAGTATAAACAAAGCCTGCTCTCTCTAGGAAAAAGAGGAACAAAAACACCAACTTAATAAGAAAGTAATATTCTTAGATGTAACAACAGGAAGAAATGATGGCCAGAGATTTAGTCAATGCAGATATAAGTAAGATATCTGAACTAGAATTTAAAAGAATTATTATAAGGATACTAACTGGGCTTGAAAAATGCATAGAAGACACCAGAGCATCCCTTCCTGCAGAGAGAAAAGAACTAAAATCTAGTTAGGCCAAAATTAAAAATGCTATAACTGAGATGCATACCCAAATGAAGGCCATAAATACAAGGATGGACAAGGCAGAGGAGTGAATGAGTGACATGGAAGATAAAATTATGGAACATGATGAAACTGAAAAGAAAAGGCAAACAAAGGTCAAGTATCACAAAAACAGACTTGTGGAACTCAGCAATTTATTAAAACATAACAGTATTTGTATCATAAGAATCCCAAAAGATGAAGAGAGAGGAAAAGGGGCAGAAGTCTGTGTGAGCAAATGTAGCTAAAAACTTCCCTAATATGGGGAAGAACATGGACATCAAAATCCAAGAAACACAGAGAATTCCAATTAAATTCAACAACAGCTGGCCATCACCAGGGCATATTATATTCAAATTCACAAAATACATACACAAGGAAAGAATCCTGAAAGCAGAAAGTTAAAAAAAAAAAAAGTCTGTAACCTACAAGGGAAGACAAATCAAGTTCACAGCAGATATGTCCACAGAGACTTGGCAGGCCAGAAATGAGTGGCATGATATATTCAACATGCTGAATAGGAAAACAAACAAACAAACAAACAAAAAAACAAAAACAAAACAAACAAACAAAACTGCAGCCAGAAATACTCTATCCAGCAAGGCTGTCATTCAAATTAGGAGAGATAAAGAGTTTCCCAGACAAACAAAACCTAAACGAGTTTGTGACCAGTAAACCAGCCCTATGCAAAATTTTAAGGGGGACTCTGAGTGGATAAAAAAATAAAGACCAAAAGCAATGAAGACTATAATAAAGGACCAAAGAGCATCACCAGAAACACCAACTCTGTAGGTAACACAATGACACTAAATTCATCTTTCAATAATTACTCTGAATGTAAATAGACTAACTTCTCCAGTCAAAAGACATTGGGTATCAGAATGGATTAAAAAAATTAACATGATCCATCTATATGCTGCCTACAAGAGACTCATTTGAGAACTAAGACACCTGCAGATGGAAAGTGAGGGGATGGTAAACCATCTATCATGCTGTTGGACATCAAAAGAAAGCCAGAGTAGCCATACTTATATCAAACTAGATTGAAAAATAAATAGAAAGTAAAGACTGTAATAAGAGATGAAGAAGAGCATGTCATAGTTGAGGAGTCTATCCACCAAGAAGATCTAACAACTGTGAATATTTATGCCCCCAACTTGAAAACACCCAAATATATAAATCAATTAATCACAAACATAAAGAAACATTTATAATAATATAATAATAGTAGGGGATTTCAACACCCCACTTACAGCAATGGACAGATCATCTAAGCAAAAAATCAACAGGGAAATAATGGCTTTGAAAGACTGGAATGGATGGTCTTAACATACATTCAGAACATTTCATCCTAAAGCAACAGAATACACATTCTTTTAGAGTGCACATGGAACATCCTCCAGAATCGATAACATACTGGGTCACAAATTAGCCCTCAGAAGTACAAAAAGACTGAGATCATACCACACAGATTTTCATATCATAACACTATGAAACTTGAAGTCAACCGTACACACACAGAAAAATTGGAAAGCACTCAAATACATGGGTATTAAAGAACACACTACTAAAGAATCAATGGGTTAACCAGGACATTAAAGAAGAGATATAAAAGTACATGGAAGCAAATGAAAATAAAAACACAACCATCCAAAACCTCTGGGATGCAGCAAAGGCAGTCCTAAGAGGGAAGTCTATTTCAATTCAGGCCTATCTCAAGAAGCAAAAAAGGTCCCAAATACACAACCTAATCTTACATGTTAAAGAGCTAAAAAAAAAAGGAACAGCAAATAAAGCCTAAAGCCAGCAGAAGGGAAATAATAAATATTAGAGCAGAAATAAATGATATAGAAACAACAACAACAACAACAACAACAACAACAACAACAAAACAGATCAAGAAAACTAAGATCTGGTTCTTTGAAAGAATAAACAGAATTGATAAACCCCTAGCCAAACTTATCAAAAAGAAAATAGTAAGGACCCAACTAGATAAAATCACAAATGAAAGAGGAAAGAACATAACCAACATCACAGAAATACAATTATAAAGAATATTATGAAAATTGTATGCCAACAAATTAGGCAATGTGGAAGAAATGGACAAATTCCTAGCAACTCCCAAACTACCAAAGCTGAAACGGGAAGAAATAGAAAATTTGAACAGGCCCATAACCACCTAAGAAACTGAATTGGTAATCACAAATCTCCTATAAATGAGAGTCCTGGGCCTGATGGCTTCTCAAGTGAATTTTACCAGACATTTAAAGAAGAGTTAATAACTATTCTTCTCAAACTGTTTCAAAAAATAGAAATACAAAGGAAAGTTTCTAACTCATTCTACAAAGCCAGCATTACCTTCATTCCAACCAAAGACCCCACTACAAAGGAGAATTATAGGCCAATATCCCTGATGAACATGGATGCAAAAATTATCAACAAGATACTACAAATCAAGCTCCACAGTACATTAAGAGAATTATTCATCATGACCAAGTGGGGTATATATATTCATGGGCTGCAGGGCTGTTCAATATTCACAAATCAATCAATGTGATACACCACAGTAATAAAAGAACCATTATGATCTTGTCAATAGGTGCAGAAAAAGCATTTGAAAAAATATAGTATCAATTCTTGATAAAAACCTTCAACAAAGTAGGGATAGGTAGAACATACCTCAACATCATAAAGGTCATATATGAAAGATGCACAAGTAATATTATCCTCAATGGGGAAAAACTGAGAGCCTTTCATCAATGGTCAGAAACAAGACAAGGATGTCTACTCTCACCATTACTATTTACCATAGTAGTAGAAGTCTTAGCCTCAGCAATAAGACAACAAAAATAAATAAAAGGGATCCAAATCAGCAAGGAAGAAGTCCAAATTTCACTATTTGAAGAAAACATGATACTCTATGCAGAAAACCCAAAGTTTCCACCAAAAAAATTTCTAGAACTAACAAATGAATTCATCAAATTCACAGGATATAAAACCAATGTGCATAATCTATTGTATTTCCATACACCAATAACCAAGCAGTAGAAAAAGAAATCAAGGATAGATCACACTTGAAATTTCACCAAAAACAGTAAGATACCTAGGAATAAACCTAACCAAAGAGGTAAGAGGTCTATACTCTGAAAACTATAGCACAGTTATGAAATAAATTGAAAAGGACACAAAGAAATGGAAAAGCATCCCATGCTCATGGATTGAAAGAACAAACACTGTTAAAAGCACATACTAGCAAGCAATCCACATATTTAATGCAATCCCTATCAAAATACTAGAAAAAAAAAAAAAACAAACATGGCCCTGCACCATCCCTCCCCCATTAACAAAAGAATAGGAAAAAAATAGTTATGGCATATGCTGACAATGATGTGAAGAGTCTGAATCATTCATATAGTGCTGATGGAAATGTGAAAGACCAAAGCCATTCCGGAAAAGTTTGGCATTCAATGCCATATGACCCAACAATTGCACTCCTGGAAACTTATCCCAAGAAAGTGAAGATTTAGGTTCATACAAAAGCCTCTACACAATTTTTTTAAAGACATCATTTTTCTTAATGTTCACTTATTTATTTTGAGAAAGAGAGAGAGAGCAGGTTAGGGACAGAGAGAGACAAATCCAAGCAGGCTCTGTGCTGTCTGCACAGAGCCCAACACAGGGCTAGACCTCACAAATGGTGAGATCATGACCTGAGCTGAAATCAAGAGTGGGAGGCTTAATCAACTGAGCTACCCAGGTCTCCCCTGTATACAATATTTTACAGCAACTTTATTTTCAGTAGCCAAAATGTAAAAACAATCTATGTGTCCTTTAGCAGGCACATGGTTAAAAAACTGGTATGTACATACCATGAAATACTAACCAGCAATAAAAAGGAACAAACTATTGAAACATGCAACAACCTACCTGAAGAACTTCTAGAGAACTATGCTGAATTAAAAAAAAAAAAAGTCTCCCAAAGGGTACATAGTGTATGATTCCGTTTGTATAATATCCTTTTTATTTTTATTTTTGAAAGAGAAAGCACAAGTGTGTGTGTGTGTGTGTGTGTGTGTGTGTGTGTGTGTGTGTGTGTGTGTAGGGGAGGGGCAGAGGGAGAAGGAGTGAGATAATCTCAAGCAAACTCCAGGCCCAGCGTGGAGCCCAACACAGAGCTCAATCTCAAGACACTGTGATCATGACTTGAGCTTAAATCAAGAGTCAGACACTCAGCCGAGTCACCCAGGCATCCCCATTTGTATGACATTCTTAAAATGACAAATTTATAGAAAACTGATTAATGTTCTACAGAGCTAAGTCTATTCTCCAAAAAAAAAAAAAAAAAAAAAAAAAAGATTCGTGACTCTGAGAGGTTGAGGGGGTGGGGGGAACAGTGGGATGGAAGAGGGTGTGACTGTGAAAGGACATAAGGAATCCTTGTGGTGATAGAAATGTTCTGTACCTTGGTTGTATCAAAGACAGTATTCTGCCTGTGATATTGTATCACAGTTTGGCAAGATATGAGCATTGTGGGAAAGCATGTCATGGTAATTAGGCTTCTCTCTTTTATTGCTTAAAATTACATGTGAATCTATAATAATCCCAAAATGAAAAAGTTAAAAAAAATTACTCTGGTTTAGCATATAAAATCACGTATTAAAGATGAAGTTATGTAATTGCAAAAATCCTTCTATTTCATTTATATAAATTAAAGAACTTACATACTCACATATACAAGGATATTTAAGAAAGTAATCACTAACAAATATATTAAAGTAAAATAAGGAGGAAATTATGTGTCAAACATTATTCTTAAAACATATACATTAAATAACATTAGCTAAGAGAAAATATTTGTAGTAAAATAAAATATCTAGTTAATTAATGTTATACCAAGATAATTTAAATATAATATTTATGTCAATATCTTCTTTGAAAAAGAAAAATAATGAATTTTTCTTGGATTAATCTCACATAATTAGAACTCGAAGTAATTTTGAAAAATATATTTAAGTAAATGCCAGAACTGAGGAACTAAAATAAAGGCAAATGTTGATAATTCTAAGCACATGGTTGACTGTCTTGATGAAACTGAAAATTTATGATATTGTTCAATTTAGCATCAGCATTTAAAAATGCATGCAATATCACCAGGACATTCCTATTCTAATAATAGATTATTGCAATGTGTAGGCCACTGAGGAACATACTATTATAATGAGTTCAAACCAAATTCATCTGAGTCATAAAAATATAATGATAATAATATAATGGTAATGATGATAAAGTGACTTGTACGAGGTCACTACAGTGAGTCAGGAGTAAATGTAGTTAGAAAACTTAGGTGATCAGCCTATCTACTAAATCATGCTGCCTTTCTAATTTTAAGCACTCAATAATAATGCATATTCATTAAACATGTAACAGCAAAAATTAAAAAGCAATACATCCTGGCTGCCTAAAGGGGAATAAATGGTTTCCACTTCTGGTCATTTTCCTCCTGCACCTATGGCATTACCTAAGATATTAATCTCCTTTATTATTTCTGGAAATTGTTGGCTTTAACTGACTGCCTATTGCAGATATATCTTTTCCTATGCTTAGAGTAACAGAAATTCAATTCAACAGTCATATCAATTGAAAAGGCCATTGTATTAGTTTTCTAGGGCTGCCGTAACAAAGCACCACAGACCGGGTAGCTTAAACAACAGAAATTTATTTCTTCACAATTCTGGAGGCTAAGAAGTCCAAGATCAATGTGTCCACAGGGATGGTTCCTCGTGAAGGCATAGGGGAAGGTCTGTTTCAGGCCTCTCTCTTTGGCTTATAGATGATCATCTTCTCCCCATTTCTTTATATCATCCTCCCTCCATCAGTAGGTCTGTGTTTAAAGTTCCTCTCCTTATAATGCGACCAATCATATTAGATTAGGGACCATTCTAATGTTCTCATTTTAACTGCATTGCCCATGTAAGGATTTGGTCTTCAGAATGGTCACATTCTGAGGTACTAGGAGTGGAGGACTTGAACAAAAAAATTTTGGAAGATACATAATTCAGCCCATAATGGGCATAATGCCTTAAGTTTTTAGCCAAGACATGAGTGGCAAGAGGAAACTGAATGCAGGGATTTATAATTCTCTTTTAGAAATATTATCAAATATTATATTCAAATGGATACCTTTGTAAACACAAGAAGTTAGGGTTTTATTTAACTTTGGTAGTCATTGACATATCTTGTAGAACCTCAAAGAAACATCAGCAAGACATTAGAAGGATTATTCTGTGTATAATAAAAATCACTAATTGAATTATATCATTTTATTAGACTGACTAGGTAAAACTTAACAACATTTTGGGCAATTAATTCTTGCCTCTAAAATGTAATTGAGTTGTAGTTATCTCTATCCACAAAATGACAAAAGAAAATACATATCCACAAATGTTCTCTGATATGCCACAGCTTGGGAGATGAGAATCATGCAAGCAGTTGATTCACATGCTTCTGTTGTCAAGGGTTATTTTTAAAATGATCATCACCAGTAGGGCATCAATGCTGCTCTATGTCAATTATTAATAGCATAAAATATCAATATTTTGAAATAAAATTTATTGGCTCATCATCATCATCATCTGCTACTTATTTTATAGGAAAGACATGACACTTCTCCTAATAGTAGGATCATTCAGTTTTGTGAATGGGTCCATAAATTAAAATAGTTATCATTGACTAATTTGATAGAGATTCAGACTGAAGGATTAGATATGAAGGCAGTATGGCTAAGGTATCAGATTGACTTTGCTGATCTTGCCAGGAAGGTAGATGCCCCATTTTGCTTTACCATAGAAACTTGTCTTGGGGTTTATTTGTTAGAAGAATAAAAGACCTCAAAAGGAAGGGGAAAAAAAAGAAATCAGTTTTTATTTATTTGTTTATTTTAGAGAGAGAGAGAGAGCACGAGTGGGGGACAGGGAGGAGGGAGGGGGGGAGGGAGGGAGAGAGACAGAGAGAGAGAGAGAGAGAGAGAGAGAGAGAGAGAGAGAGAAAGAATATGAATCTTAAGCTGGCTCCACCCTCAGCATGGAGCCACCCTGTGGTCTATCCCATGACCCTGGGATCATGACCTGAGCCAAAATCAGGAGCTGAATGTTCAGCCAACTGAATCACCCAGGCACTCTAGTTCTTCTTTACTTAAGGCATACATGGGTATGTTGGTACACACACAGGGGAGCGTGAAAGAAAATAATCTTAAAAAAAGCAAAAACAGCAGTCTATGCTCAGTATCATTAAGCTTTGAATTCAGTTTTAGTGGTAAACACATGGCATTATAGAATGTGTGTATTTTATATACAAAATACTTTAAAGGTCAGAATCAATCAGCTGTATTTTACTTGTCATGCCTTCCGCGCTTAACCAATATAATATAATGAATACTCTTCTATGTTTTAGTTTTGTTCCAGCCTGATTGATTCCCTATAAACCCATCATGAAGGTCAGTATATTATAGGTCAAAGGCTGTTGTGAAATGAAAAAACAAACAAACAAAAAAAAAAAAACAAAAGAAAAGAAAAAAAGTGAGAATAAGCACATACAACTTGTAGAGATAAAGATTTAATCAACCCTACAGGTAACAAGTATGGTAGCCATACTTCCTAAGAGCCTTGTAAAATGTTTATGTGGCACAGAATTTCATAATATGAAGAAAACTTTCCTCTATCATTTTTTTTGTAGCCTGAGGACTAAAGTAGTGATTTACAGGTTTCAGTATTTGGGATATAAAAATACACTAAACTCAAAGAGTGAAAAGAAGAAATTCTTATATAATGTGCCAATCATGACCAATTTCCAGTATCATAATACCTTATTAACAAATCTGAAGATGCAAAATAGCACTTGTTATATATGATATAAAAGGACAAGAACTAGTCACTACTTATTGTCAATGCTTATAAAGAGATAAAATAGGGACTGAATCCATCATGATAAAAAATTTTTCTAGAATGTGGAAGAAATGCATGAATACAATGTGTATGGACTAATCAATAGAATCATATTAAAATATATTCTGGTCTCTGGTCCTCTTTTTGGGGTGTTTGTCCTAAAGGAAAAAAAACCCTTTATTCAGAACTAGATTCCATTTATGAATAAGGACAATTATTTATGGGGAATGATAAAAAATGCTTTATGATGACTTTAGGGTAGCTTCGTGGCAACAATGCTTTAATTGGAAGCTGCACCATTAATTCAGATTTGCTGGGTTCTTTAAAATTTTGAATGTACTTTTATATACAGTATTCTAGTTGACTGAAGTTTCCTACAAAGAAAGGCTATGTGAGTCTTACTACAGGTCCGTAACTTCTTAAACACAGCAGTGAGATACAAAAATCTCCTAAAATTTAAATTTTTCCTACCACACTCTAGGCAGCAAAACTGACCTGAACTGATGTAGCAAACTGATAGACCGGTTTGAAAATTCATGTCATTACAAGGTAAGGATATGTTTGCTGTTACAGATCATGTTGGGGCCATTTTATATATCTAGCTTGGGGAACAAGCAAAATAAATTTGAATTCTGAAATATATGTAGCCCCAAGGGTTTGGGATAAAAGATTATCTACCTGTTTTCCGTGGAAATGAGAACAGCAAGATGAGTAAAGTTTGAGTTGCTCAAGATTATATAATCAAGATTATATAATTATATAATCTACCTCAACTATAGAAAGTAGTTACTGTTATTCCCATTGATGCATTGTGAAAAATTAAGACCAAGAGTTTAAATATTTTGTCAAATGAACCACAACTAAAAATTGTCTGTACTGACAATAGAATTTCTAGGTCACAATCAATTCACATTCTTAATAGTATATTATCTTGCTTCCTAACATTTCTGGTTTTTATTGTTTGCTTGCTTGCTTATTTTTGGTTATTTCTATAGATCATTTTGTGACTCTATTGGAACTGCCCTACAAATGTCAACGCTGATGTGGTTAATATAGATTTTACCATTTAGCTAACGCTAAGGTAAATTTACTAATCAACTGACAGAACATTGGTTTCTGTAAATCAAATATACATCTTTCAAAACATCTTTTAAGTTCCTTATTGAGGTGTGTATCATACTTTTCTACTACGACCTCATATATCCTCAGACACTCTCTTTTAAACTATTTTCCCTTCTTGATTTCTCTAGAGCCTTTTCCCTGACTGTGCTGCATGGCATACTCAGTTTTTATGTTTTCTCATCTGAAAGGATTCTCCAGAACATTCTACCTAGAATAGCCTTTCCCCCATCATTACTCTCTCTCCTTTCCCTTTATTCTTCTTCATAGTAGTAATTTCCCTAATACATACTTTTATTTTTAATTTATTCATTGGTTATCAGGTTTCTCTTATTAGAATATAAGTCGTATGAAAGACTTACTTCCATGTACTTCCTAACATCCAACTATCATATACTAAAAAGACAGCATAGTGGACAGAGGCATTCAGTGAATAAAAAATCCATCCCTTCACTAAGATCAAGAATTTTTTTTATCAACAATTTGTCTATTGCAATTAACTAGATAATCCATGTCTTTGGATCTCTTAGTGTCTCCCTTACTGCAGCCTGTTTTCTATTCTGCATCTAGCTTAATTATCTAAAAAAAAAATTAAAATAACCTTATTTAAATCTGTTTCTTCCCAGTGCTCCATCCACAAGAGTTTAAAGCACTTGAGTAGCTTCTTGTTGTTCTGAATCCATAAGATGTTCCAGAATATTCTTCACAGACGGATCCCTGCCTACTTCTTCAACAAATTTCTTCTCATTTGCTTTCTCTCTTTATTTCCTTTTTCTACAACTTCAGTGATCTTGCTTCAGCTCCTATAATAACCCTCCCCATGCTTCCTCCACATAGGCCTTCTGTCAGAGTGGATTCTCTGCTCAGAAAAGACTCTTTCCTTTCTACTACATATGCCTTTCTCTTAGATACCTCTCTTTCACTTCAGATCTAAATTTTCAGATCAATTTATTTAACTCACCTTTCAGTGAGCCCCTAAAAATGTCAATTGTTTCTAAATGTGTTTCAAGAGCATTGAAAATTCTCCTTTGTGTAGTTACCACAGTTGTGGTTTCACATGTATGTGTATGTACACACATACGAGGAAATTTGCCAAATGCCTGTCTCGTGCATTCATCTGTAAATCTCAGAAGGGTGGGTAAGCTTGGCTTTTCCTTAGTCCTTGCTATGGGCTGAATGTTTGTGTCCCTGTCCTGTTCATATGTTAAACACTAATTCCAATGTGATGGTATTTGGAGGTGAAGCTTTTGGAGGTAATTGGATTTGGATGAGTTCATGAGGGGTGAAACCCCCATGATGAAATTAGTGGCCTTATAAGTACTTTATAGTATAAGAGACATGAGATCTCTGTATCACTGAGGATACAGCAAGAAGGTGACCATGTATAAACCAGAAAGAGGGCCTTCACAAAGGGGTGCCTGGGTGGCTCAGTCAGTTGAGCATCCAACTCCGGCTCGGGTCATGATCTCGTGGCTCGTGAGTTCAAGCCCTGCAGAGGGCTCTGTGCTAACTGCTCAGAGCCTGGAGCCTGCTTTGGATTCTGAGTCTCCCTCTCTCTCTGTCCCTCCCCACTCACACTGTGTCTGTCTGTCTGTCTCTCTCTCACAAATAAACAGTAAAAAAAATAAGAAAAAAAGAGGGCCTTCACAAAGAACCCAAAGACACTTGTATCCAGCCTCTACAAACATGAGAAACAAATATTTGCTGTTTAAGTCACTTAAAGTGTTTTTGTTACATTAATCTGAACTAAGAGACCACGTATCATCAGTTCTTCACATAATGCCCAAGATAACAGGGATTCAAATACTATTTATAGAGTAAAGAAATGGCTGGTTAAATAAATGAATGATAGACTGGACTTTAAGACATCCACTCTACCACAAAGGACGAGGTTGCCATGATACTATATGGCTCCAACTTCTCTTTTGTGTGAAAAAAGCATAGGAGTGCAAATAGGAAGATGAACTTTACAACATGATTTAACTTTCTTCCCACATAATATTTTTTCTTTTGTCTGCTATATGTTTTTCAATCCATTCCATCTTTTCACTGAGGTTATAGAAATATTTTATTAAATCATCTCCCTGGTGTTTGGAGTCATTTTGTGAATCTATGGTGGGGGTGGGGGACTCTTGCTACAAATGATGAGCATCTAAGGAAACAGCATTAATTTAAATCATAAACAAATACAGATAAGTATCTTGGAGGGGGCAGGAAATATAATCAGTAAGAAGTCTAGCTAATATAATTAGTATCTCGGCATATACAATTATGGTATGATGTGTTCCAGTATAATACAAGGGGAGAAGACTAATTAGCTTATCTCTTCAATGGACAGAGCAGAATCATAACTTGCAAAGGACCAAGAAAAAAAGCAGTTTGAAATTAGTAATATCTCAGAAGATAGAACACATTTATGATTCTACTCTTTCATACATACCCACGATACCTACATATATGTATTTGTATGTATAAAATTAAAATGTTTAAGTAATTTTCGTAAACAGAGATCACCAAAATTACTTGCCAATTACTCTCATAAATTTGATTTTTTTACAGATAGAATATTAATGATTTAGTTTTCCTGTGCCAGTAGTAATTAAATAATTATGTTATATAGGGTTGCCTGCTTTTTAAGCTATAATTTTGAGTCAGGAGAATACAAAATATGGCAAAATGAATCAAGTTTTATCTATGTTACCTCATTCAGCTATTTTTTAATATGATCTGTAAGTGGGAGAAAAATACAATAGAATCAACCAAATTTTCTGATTAATGAATTACTTTAAAACATAAATATGAGCTTCTTGGGTTTGTTTTTTCAATTTTTGTGATGAAGATTCAAGGTATTTACTTTAACACACTCAATTTAGCATTATATGGAATGAATTACACACTTGGATATGCCAACATAGATTTTTGGGCATCTAGTGATTGGAGTTGCAAAATAATTGCTGCCTTACTTTCTGTGAAACTGTGCTCTAAGAATAGGGAACCTAAACACATATTTGCTAATAATGTCACTTAAAGTATTTTATCACAATAATTTACTTAAACTCCACAATATTTGTCTTAGAAAGACAAGACAGATTCAAAGTTAATGAATCAGACAAAATAAATGCACAAGTTTTAATATTCACAAGCTTCCAATGCTAAACGAGATTCCAGATTGTGAAATATCTACATCACTTTCCATTTTATATGCTCTTCTTATGTGTAGCACAACTATAGAAGATCACAAATATAAATGACGTAAGAAAAGGATAGAGATATTACAAGTACAATGAATTTGCTTTGGAGTCAAGTATACTTGAACTACATTCTGGCTTCTACCAGTTCCTAACTGTGTTATCTTAAGACAATTAATTAGCAAATGGAAAAAATAAAAATCCTTACTTTAGATGATTGCAAGCATTAAATATTTCATGTAAAACATATAACACATTAATAAGGGGAAATAATGTTAGCTCACAGTGCTACAATTGTTTAATAAAGTGTGCAATTAATTAAATCATGAATTTGAATTCAATTGAGTATAGTAGGCATTATTTTACTCTATCCTAAATTGCTGAGCTTGAACCTCTTTTTTCTTTCCTTTGTGCCCACAAATACTGACTTGAGCCTGCTGTGCTCCTCTGTTGGATAGGCAGGGGGTGTTGGTTACACACAGTTTACTCAGTATGGTTGAACGTGGCCATCCAAAGTGAGCCTTTGATAGATTGTTTTTAGAGCATAAAATATTAGAAAAAACACCTATGTACTTACTATCTTACTAAATGTATATTTGTGGCCAAGTGTATGCAGTGTGGTAAATAACTTGAAGTTCATTTCACAAAGGCTATCTAATGGAGCAGACGACCATGTGGACAAACAATTTTTTTATGGAGTATTTTTGGATAGTTTCAGGAGTTCCACTAAAGCCTCTCATCTCCTATTTGTTGCCTGAAATTATTTTTATCAGTAAGAAATAATTGTACAGCAAGACACAATGTTACCGTATTTCAGATTTACAACTGTAGTATATGACACTTTGGATTACTTCCTTTTGATCTGACGTCTTATTACTCCAATACATCCGTCTCACCCGAATCAATATCATCAGTCTCACTTCGGATCTCACAAGAAGTACAGAATTTCAGGTCCTGGCTCGTATTTACTGGTTTGGAATCTGTATTGTAACAAGCTTTTGAGCTGATTTGTATGCACATTAAAATTTAAGAATGAGGAATCTTAAAAGCAAAAGACAAACAGCAGGAAAAAAAAAAAAGACAGACAGCAGGACCTCTACATAAAACCTAAGTGGATGAGAATGAGAAAGAAGAGGTCACAAATACTGTGGAGTTCTGAAGATAAAAAATCAAAGGAGGGATGCCATAAACACAAACTAAATGAAAGATAAGCCAAAAAATGAGTGCTGGATGGATATGATTTATAGTATGTTTGTATCCTGTTTTTCTCCCTCTCAGAAAATATAAATGCCATCTTCTCAGATAATCAGACCACAAATCCAGGACTTACTTTTAATCATTCACTTTGGTTCACATCCTAAATCTAATCCATCCAGTATGTTAACTCTATCCTTAACTTTTCTACTTCTTATCTCTACTTTCATGCTAAGTCCACGTTGGTCAAGACAGACCTGACATGGAGATTGATATATATAGATATAGATATAGATCTATTGATATATCAATGATCTATAGATATAGATATAGATATATAGATATACACACACACATATATATTCCATTCTGTTCTTATTCAAAAAAAGTCCCAGTTACCCAGAAGATTCTGCTGCACACATTTTCACTTTCAACTTTCTCCTACAAATAAGATACAGGGGATGTCTGGAGCAAAATCCACCTAGCGAAACTTTTCTAGAGATTATCTGAAAGAAGAAAAAGGCAAAATAAAGCATGATTTTTTTTTTTATGCCAACCCATCAGTGGGGTGGGGGAAAGACAGAAAATAACTCATTGAAGGTATTTAACATACTCAATAACTGATATGATAATTGAACTGAGATTTTTAATTGATATTTGCTAAATGAATACATACAGTTGCTGGGTAGGCAGGGTTGTAGGGCTGAGAATATCCTAGGCACAGGGAATTGCGTGCTTATTTTCTGAGAGAGCTCTGAATGACAAAGAGCTTTGTGGTCCATGAATTCTAAAATTTTAGATTTTATCCTGAAGGCAATTGGAAGTCATTACAAGTTTCCTTATAAAAGATTTCACTTAACACAATTACTTTAAAAAAATCGTATTGTGGTTATCAATTTACAGCATATGTGTGTCAAATTATCACAGTGTATATTTTAATCTAACAAAATGTTATATCTTAATACAGTTGGAAAGATAATAAGTAAATGAATGCTTGAATGAATAAATGAATGCTTGCATACTCTAGTTTCACACTGCAAAATTTCTTTTCTCACAATGTGGTCAATAATTCGTTTGGTAAGACTGTTTAGAAAGAGAATAGTTAAGGCACGTTTAGCATGTTAGGTGCAACTTGATGAGGCCCTAGGCTAAATACTAACAAATGAGGATGGAGAGAAATGTAGTTACAATAAAATTAAGAAAGCAGAAATGACAGAATTTGTAACTTTGGAAATATTGTCAGGGATGATTCTCAAATTATGTCTTCTGGATGTGGTGAATGATGACACATTTTAATGAGAAAAATAATATAAGATCAGAAATACCGTTAAGTAGCAATTATGCAAGAAGAAGAAATAGTGTCCATTACCAGCATTATACAAAACCATTCTCAAAATTAAGATGGAAAGTTCTTGTAAGCAGTAATGTTGTTGTATTATTTATGTGTATTTATTTTGAATTAGATTCTATAAAGAAAGTATGTTATGTAATACTGTCAAGGCTTGAGACATACTACATGTCAGGCATTACATTAAGCAGTTTAATGTATTATCTCTTTTAAAACTTTAAATGATCCTATGAGGTAAATTCTACCATAATTTCCATCTTACAGATGAGGAAATGGGATTTCAGAATGACTAAATAACTTGCCCAGTTATACAGCTGGTTATTGAATAAACCAATAATAAACCAGAGCTACCTAAGGTCTGTATTTCACGTGTGTCAGTAAGAATTCCTTTTGAAAACAGATGGTGTTGGGGCGCCTGGGTGGCTCAGTCGGTTAAGCGGCCGACTTCGGCTCAGGTCATGATCTTGCGGTCCGTGAGTTCGAGCCCCGCATGGGCTCTGTGCTGACAGCTCAGAGCCTGGAGCCTGGTTCAGATTCTGTGTCTCCCCTCTCTGACCCTCCCCCATTCATCCTCTATCTCCCTCTGTCTCAAAAATAAATAAACGTTTAAAAAACATTAAAAAAATAAAACAGATGGTGCAATCAAATGTGTTAATGGCAGAAGTTTATGAGGGGACTGATCAAAGACACGTGAGAAGGACTGGGGAGAACTAGCAAGGGATCATCGCAAAACTTTATCTCCCTCGGTCCAGAAGGGACAAGATGACAGGGATGACTGCAGCCCAGAAGCAGCTATAACACTTGCTATAATGGAGGAGAGAAGGCTTCCTTGAAGGATCTGGGGATGCAGTAGAGGAACACAGAACTCACAGCCTGTAATCACACAAGGAAAGAGCCAGGTAAATACCATACTTCTTTAGAAAGGGGGAACTTGTTTCAATGCAACTGATAAAACAGGCGATGTTTCATTTGCTTAGGTAAGAATTTCTTTGCAAGAAACACTAGGTAAACACAGAAGACTGTGCCTGGGTGAATGGAGCAGTGTAGGGGCATGCAAACAAACAGATACAAACATCTCAAGCACTTCAGTACATCTCAGCGACTTCAGTTCATTGCATGTGATAGAAGCCACGCCACCTACATCTGGTGTTACAATTTTCTTTCCCATTTCAGATAACTCTTTCGCCTACTTCACAATAACTCCCAATTTACAGCTCTTCTATATCCACTTCCATAAGCAAACGTTGGGTCTCTTTCAATAGAAAGGGCCATATTTATTGTAGTATTTATGCATTTCTTAAAGGGCCATATTCATTGTAGTGTTTACACATTTCTTAGCCATTTAAGAAAATGTGGAAAACTGCGCCACCATTTTTATGAGATTTCTGTTTTTCTTTTAATGTAGGCTTTTAAATGTATCACTGTTGAAGTTTTGAATGTTATCCCGTTTTTCTCATTAGCGCTATGGTTTTAACTGCATAATTTTACATAAAGCAGTAGGAATTACAAAGATATTTATCATGTTTCAGAAAAACTGACTGTAAATCTCCTCTCCAAACTCAAGTAAAATCGACAGAACGAAAGAACCAAGAAATCCTTAAGTTCAGCTGCCTGGGGCACAGACATTAAGAGTGGAGAGTAGACATGGGGAAGCAAACAAAAAATATCTACCTTAAACTTCTATGCTGTGCTGCTTTTCAAATAAGAAATAAATAGCATATTCTTAAAGATCCACAATTGAGATTATAAAAAATTATTATAACCAAAAGGAGGATATAAATATATCAGAAAATTTATGTTTAAAGAGGCTGCACAAATATAAAAGTTACTGACATGTCTAGGAGACACAATAGTTAGTGGCAAATCCAGAAGAATAAAATAAGGAATATGAAGGATTGAAAATATTCAGATACCTAATGAAGATATTTTTGAAATTAAACATGGACTGAAGTATAGAATTCAAGTTTTCAGTGAATTTTAGGAAGCAATATGTTTAAAATAATTGTGTAACATGTAGGAGAAAACAAAAAAAAAAGTCAATTTAAGAAAGCATAAGTTATGTGTTTCTTATTTGGAAAGAAAATAAGGACTCAGCTTCTGCATATTAGTAAGTAGCAGAAAGCAATACCAAAATTTTCAGAAAAAAATATACAACCACTAAATTCTGTACCAAATTATGTCATTATGCATGGGAAATGGTAATAGAATGGCACTCTTAGATATGAAGGCATTTCATATTTGTCACGAGTGACATAGTCTTCCTTGAAATACTAACAGAACAATATGACATATGAGTGAGAAATTAACCAAAAGAGAATATCCAAAGGTAGAGGGCCTTTCTAAAGGACAGAGACAAGTGTAGTAAGAGCATAGTTGGTTTCACCCACTGTTGTATCACTATCTCATATTTTCATTAATGGGCCACCAAATTAAGCCCAGATGAAAGTAAAATATAAAAACCATCAACGGAGGTAGAAATAAGATAATTACATCAGACAAATTCTGAAAAATAATTTCTGGCAGTGTTAATTGGACCAGATTGAAAAAAATACACACAACGACCTGCCACAAGGATATGGGAGGTCAAAAAACAAAATACCTTTCTGAGAAAGTTTGGAATCTTATAACTATATGAGGTCCCACATAGGTCTCCGTTATGGTGCTTTTAAAAACATATCCACAAAGTATTTGACATTTCATCAGAAGATAAAATCTGACTTCCTTTGCTTTGAATGTGGGCCAGGTTTAATAACAAGCTTCTGAAAAGTAAAATACGGCGAGGTTGACGTTGCAAGACACCGAGTCTAGGTTATATAATAGCATAGAGCCTCCACATGGTTGTCTCTTGGGATGTTCACCCTGGGTCAATTTGCCATGTAGTGAGGAAATATGAAAAGGTCATGTGTAAATATTCCAGCTGACACTCCTGGCTAAGTCCCAATGGTAGTCAGCTTCAACCACTAGACATGTGAGTGAACTAGAATTCAAGTGATTTCTCCCCTTTCATCTTTGAACCAACCCAGTTCATGCCAAATGGAGCATACATGACCTGTCACCACAGAACCTTGCTCAAATTGAAGATTCATTTTTTTTTTTTACAATGACATTTTTGTTGTTTACGGTACTAAGATTTTTTTTGTGGCTTGTTACAAAGCAGTAGATAAATGGTATAGAACGATAATTTTAAAAGACAAGAACAAGTGGTAAGGGCTGGCTATTTAAGAGATTTGTAGCAGTCATTTTTCAAGGAAAAATCAATGTATTTATAATAAATCAACTGTTCAAGGAAGCCCCAGAATAAGGACAGTCATACCTAAAAATTGTGGAAGAATTGAATTATTCCAAAAACATCTAAGTGTTTCCATATTTTGGTCCAGAAGGGAAACCAAACTAGCCATATCATGTACCAGGAGATGAGAACAAATCAGAGAGATATTTTTGTTTTAAATTTTTTTAATGTTTGTTTGTTTGTTTTTTGAGATAGAGGAGACACGGTGCGGTGCGAGTGGGGAAGGGGCAGCAGAGAGAGAGGAAGACACAAAATCTGAAACAGGCTCCAGGCTCGGAGCTGTCAGCACAGAGCCTGATGCGGGGCTCAAACCCACGAACTGTGAGATCATGACTGGAGCCAAAGTCGGATGCTTAACCGACTGAGCCACCCAGGCACCCCTCAGAGAAAATTTTGATGGAAATGTGCCACTACCAAAGTTACTTCAACATTAGAAGGAAACAAATTTAAAGAGTTCTGGGTTTGGGGCACCTGGGTGGCGCAGTCGGTTAAGCGTCCGACTTCAGCCAGGTCACGATCTCGCGGTCCGTGAGTTCGAGCCCCGCGTCGGGTTCTGGACTGATGGCTCAGATCCTGGAGCCTGTTTCCGATTCTGTGTCTCCCTCTCTCTTTGCCCCTCCCCCGTTCATGCTCTGTCTCTCTCTGTCCCAAAAATAAATAAAAACATTGAAAAAAAATTAAAAATAAATAAATTAAAAAAAAGAGTTCTGGGTAGGTCTAGGGTCATAAAGTGCTGGAAAACAAGGTTTGGGGGTTTTCAAATAGTTTCTGTTTACTTTTGTGGCTGACTAGATTTTCGTATTAGAAAGAACTAAATGTTCATATCTATTAGAGTAGCCTAATATTTGTTATGCATCTAATTATTACCCTACATCCTACTGTTTACAAAAAGGTATAAACAGTGGACTTTATATTTCTTTTAGAAGGTAACTATATAAATATAACCAATACTGTTCATTATAATTTTGGAAATCATGGCAAACACCAAAAATCAAAAGAGAGAAGTGTATTTATTCATTATAAGTTTTCTCTTGGATGATTCTATGATATGATCAGTTATCATAAAATATTAGAACTCTCAAGATAATTCAACATAGATGCCAACTACAAAGTTATTTTACAAAATTCAGCAGCTTTCTTCTACATCAGTAGTAACCAAACAGAAAACACTAAAGAAAGTATTCCATTAATAACAACAATGTAAAATATAGTTCATTGTTACTTCTTTACACAAAAATATATTTTTCAATTTTTTTCTCAGCCAAATTTGTCTGGAAAACTTAAATATACAAGTTTTATGTATACCTTTTTGGTTGGCGAATATATAATTTATATTAAGTTAAATAATGTGTTATATATTTTATCATTCATTATATTTAATATGAATACTCTAAGTATGTTTTTAAATATATTATTAATTGTTTTTAGAAAAATAAGACATTTAGAAAGTCATGTGGTGGAATATCTAGAGATAAAAAAGAAGTATGTGCAGAAATGGATTATAATTACAGCAGAAGTTACAAGTTTGGCTAGAAAACTACAGTATTCCAACAACTAAAATTAATGGAGTTTCTGACATTGATGAGTTAACTAATGATTATTCTTCAAATTGTGACGAAAAAAATCAAAGATAATGTTAAAAATTTCAGCGACTCAGGAACATCGGTGTGAGAAAATAAAAAGATGCCATTTAAAATACATTTTAATAATATTCTTTCATGGACATTCGTTTTAATTAAAAAGTGATTCTGGAGTGCCTGGGTGGTTCAGTTGGTTAAGCATCCAACTTTGGTTCAGGTCATGATCTCATGGTTTATGGGTTCAAGCCCCATGTTGGGCCCTGTACTGACAGTTCAAAACCTGGAGCCTGCTTTGGATTCTGGGTATCCTCCTCTCTACCCCTCCCTTGCTTACACTCTATCTCTAAAAAATAAATAAATGCTACAAGAAATTAATTAAAAGGTGATTTCAACAGAATAAAGAACCAATCATGGAAAAGAAGCAGATTTTAGATAATTTATTTCATATGATAGCCAAATATTATTCAAAAAACTATTTAATAAAATTTCTAATGGTGAGTTGATTCCACATGATTGATTCTTTTATTTGAAAGAATCCTTATGTATAGGGGTGCCTTGGTGGCTCACTTGGTTAAGCATCTGACTCTTGGTTTCAGCCCAGGTCATGATCTCACAGTTTGTGGGTTCAAGCCCTGCACTGGGCTCTGCACTAACAGTGCAGAGCCTGCTTGGGATACTCTCTCTGCCCCTCTCCACTTGCACTATCTCTTTCTCAAAATAAATAAAATAAACTTAATATATATATATATATATATATATATATATCTTTAAAAAAAGAATCCTTGTGTATTTTATTTTGCAGGTATTCTTTCTAGCAATAATACAATCATATAAAATATTTGCAATTCAAAATAACTTCTCCAAGATTGGAAGAGTTTAAACAGAATTTATGACTGCAAAAATCCAATTTACATTATGATGCCTTTTTAAAATGGAAGTATCCTTAAATATATTCGAACTAATATTTCAATACTCGACACCTTGCAGAGGTTGATTACATAAGCTAAACAAAAATGGCAGAGTATCTTGAAAGTGATTCTAAATGTTGCTGTTTTGTGGGGCACCCGAGTGGCTCAGTCCACGGTGAACCCTCTGACTTTGGCTCAGGTCATGCTCTCGCGGTTCCATG
Source organism: Acinonyx jubatus (assembly GCF_027475565.1). Taxonomy (NCBI): domain Eukaryota; kingdom Metazoa; phylum Chordata; class Mammalia; order Carnivora; family Felidae; genus Acinonyx; species Acinonyx jubatus. The sequence continues at coordinate 32,660,431 of NC_069380.1, read as the reverse complement.
GGTTTGAACCCCACGTGAGGCTCGGTGCTGATGGCTCAGAGCCTGGAGCCTGCTTTGAGTTCTGGGACTCCACCTCTCTCTGCCCCTTCCTCCCTCTCTCTCTCTCTGGCTCGCTCGGTCTCAAAAAATAAACAGACATTTTAAATTTTAAATTTTAAATGGGGGCATCTGGGTGTCTCAGTTGGTTAAGTGTTAGACTTCAGCTCAGGTCATGATCTTGTGGTTGGTAGGTTTGGTGTCCGTGTCAGGCTCTGTGCTGACAGCTCAGAGCCTGGATTCTGCTTTGGATTCTGTGTCTCCCTCTCTCTGACCCTTCCCCACTAACATTCTCTCTCTCTCTCTCTCTCTCTCTCTCTCTCTCTCTCTCAAAAAATAAATAAACATTAAAATAAATTTAAATGTTGCTGTTTTATACAAAAAAAATTACATCTTAGAAAGTCTGAAGAATTTATTTAAATCAAAATGCCAGCATATTTCTGAATTTAGTTGAACTTATGGATCATTATAATGTTGATATGGCTAATCATTCAAAAAAAAAAGCATCTGTGTCTTACTCATCTAAAAAAAGCAAAAAGTAATTTATGATGCCAGTAGAATATTGTGTTATACATGAAATACTATAAGGTACACTAATAAGCAAAATGCTTTTCCTTTCAATGAAATGTAATGAACCACTGAGATGCATAATTGAAATATTGTAATTCATTTGGCCATGTGATTGTTTCCAAATTAAAATGAATGGCACTATTCTATCATGAAATCAAGGTTGGATCTAAACCACATTTAAGTGATACCTCTGAACATATTAAATTATATACAATGGTGCTAATTTACTTATTTTTTTATTTATCATTTGAAGAATTGCTAAACTGTGTTCCTTTTTTTGGTAATATATGAAATTTATTGTCAAATTGGTTTCCATACATCACCCAGTGCTCATCCCAAGAGGTGCCCTCCTCAATACCCATCACCCACCCTCCCCTCCCTCCCACTCCCATCAGCCCTCAGTTGGTTCTCAGTTTTTAAGAGTCTTATGCTTTGGCTCTCTCCCACTCTAACCTTTTTTTTCCCTTCCCCTCCCCCATGGGTTCCTGTTAAGTTTCTCAGGATCCACATAAGAGTGAACACATATGGTATCTGTCTTTCTCTGTATGGATTATTTCACTTAGCATCACACTCTCCAGTTCCATCCACGTTGCTACAAAGGGCCATATTTCATTATTTCTCATTGCCACGTAGTACTCCATTGTGTATATAAACCATAATTTCTTTATCCATTCATCAGTTGATGGACATTTAGGCTCTTTCTGTAATTTGGCTAATGTTGAGAGTGCTGCTATAAACATTGGGGTACAAGTGCCTCTAACAATGGTGCTAATTTATATGCATTCCCACAGCATTATCGGTGACACTAGGCCAGGTAGATGACCTAGTCACCAGACTTATGTCTAAAGTCCAGTGGCCTAACACAACGGGTTTATTTTTAACTCATACTACATGTCTAATGCTAGTCAGAAGGGAGTTTAGCTTCATATATTCGCTCAAGGAATCAGGCATAAGGAAACTGGAAGATCTCTGAATGACACAGGAGAAAGGAAAGATGAAAAGCCACATGATCTCTAAAGTATTTCCAATTGGAAGCAGTATATATTCCCATTTCTTCAACTAGAACAAATAACATGGTCACACTTTATTCTAAGGAGACAATTAAGTGAAACTCTCCCTAATTTTCAGAAAAGTTGAAGGAAATGTTTTTTTAACTAAGTTTATTTGTATTCTGAGAGAAAGAGAGAAAGAGTGAGAGAGAATCCCAAGCAGGCTCCACACTGTCAGTACAGAGTCCAATACAGGGCTCGAACCCACAACTGTGATGTCATGACCTGAGCCGAAACCAACAGTTGGAGGCCCAACCAACTGAGCCACGCAGTCACCCCTGAAAGGAACTTTATATTAGTGAACAGTTGTAATATTGCCCCAGCATCTCTCAAATATACATCTATTTGTACATATTTATATCTATATACATCTATATATATTTACTTTATATTCTCTATGAGATAATTTGAGAACATTTCCCAAACATATTACTTCAGCAATTAACAAATTACTGTGAAAATATATGAAGGAGTCATTATCTTCTTGCATTTGTATATGACAGAATTAGTATCATAATTCAAGTTTTCAGGTTCTGAATATTCTGTTCTTTCTTTAATTTTTTAAAATTTATTTGAGAGAGAGAGAGAGAGAGAGAGACAGGGAGAATGCAAGGGAGGCATTGAGAGAGAGAGGGAGACACAGAATCTGAAACAGGCTCCAGGATCTGAGCTGTCAGCACAGAGCCCAACGCGGGGCTCGAACCCACGAACGTTGACATCATGACCTGAACCCAAGTTGGACCCTCAACCGACTGAACCACCCAGGTGCCCCTCTATTCTTTCTTATAGGAGTTTAGAATATAACTAGTGAAGTTCTAAATGCTACATCAGAGATCTGCTCATAACACTGAACCAAATCATCGATCCACCTCAAATATATCTGGGAATAGATAATGTAAGCAAGAAACTTTCACCATGATTCCATTCAGAATTAGATAGTAAGCCATAAATTCTTCAAAAATTAGGATAGCATTATTTTCCATATTATGTTTTAATTTCTGCATTTCTATCGTCTATTGCTACACAGTCAATGTCCTTGAAAGGGCATGGCTTAATATAATGAACCATTTTTCCCTCCTGATTCTATCGGTTAGTTGGTTGATTTCCCTGCTGGAAATTCAGTCTTGTGATTTCATCCATCTGGTTGGTCAGCTGTCCAACAAGTCCTCACCTTTGCGTGATAGACAGTACTGTTTGTCAGCTGGGTTGCTTTCTTAAACTATTTAGTAGGCAGTATCAACCTGTTTATATTCAAAGCATCCTTCCAAGTTTTTGAGATGAAAACTGCAAAATCTCTGGAGGACAAGCTCCAGTACTCAACTGTGACTTCCACCAAATTCTTTTAATCAAAACCACAGGGCAGCCCAGTTTCAAGTGATGGGAAGAGTTCCACTCTAGATGGGACGAAGTAGAGAAAAACTTTTGGCTATATTTAATCTACTGGTGGGTTTATTATTCTGATTTTGTAGATATGGAATTAGATAAATTATCTAGAATTACAGTTATCACATAATGTTTTTAAAACTGTTAAGTCTCTTCAGTAACAAGCCATACAAATTATAGGGCATGGAACTAAAAATGTTAGAGTTAAATGCCTGTGTGTGAGTGGAGTGTGTGTGTGTGTGAACAGGTGATGGGAGAAGGGTAAGAGGGATGGTTTTTTTTCTTGATGCTTTAGGCCATTTCTTGATAATTATTTTTACCAGTATACAACAATATAATATATTTTGAAATTGAGCTTCTCTTCATGACTAATGGGCTTTTGGGGGTTGCTTGCTTGCAATTAGATGATTTAACAAAGCTACATAGCAGCTGTTTGAGTGTTCTATTGTCTTCTGTGAAAAATGCCATGTTGAGGCCAAATGAGGCATGTAGCTGTGTAAGTTGCGAGTATCAGTAAATGATAGGATGCATTTATAAAACGAGGTGATCTGAAATATATTATGGATCTTTCCATAATATGCTCTACATTTAATTTTTATAACAATGCCACAGGTGGGCGATTTTACAAAAAGGGAAACATAAAATGCTGATTGAAAATTAGTAGAAAAGAATCACAAACTGCTTATACCCAAGTGTCCTAGCAAATGATTTAGATTGACAGATATCTTGGAGAGTTGCTAAAATGGGACCATATGTCTGGTAATTTCAGGGTGATGACAGTTGAGAAAAGTGAACATTGCCTTGATTGGGTTATAGAACTTGTGAATATCAGAATCTCTGTCAGAAACTTGAGAGGCACAGACACATACTCCTCCACATCAGCCAGAGGCAGAATACAGCATTCAGTTGAACAGCTCATGTAACAACTCCATGACACCCTCAACCTTTTTCATGTCTTTTTGTTTTTTGACTAGACAGAATCACCCACTCCACCATCTGAGCATGAGGGATAGAATTTTCTTTTATTAGCTCGTTGGATTGACATGCCTAAAATCAGAATTTTATAAAAATACAATTAGGAAATGGAAGAAACAATTTATTTTGTATTTTTCTCAAAGCTCTAAGTGGTACTTATTCCCAAATAGCTCTAACAAAAATGTTAAGAAATAAAAGTATCACATGAATAATTTTTAATGTTTGTGAAATATTACAAGTGTGGAGAAACAAAAATACCAGATTCTCTATTAGTTTAAGGTGAATTCATAGAAACAAACTGCAAAAGAGAAATTTCAAACTGGCTTCACTTCCAGTAAAGATAAAACTTTAATTAATTATAAATAACATTTTAAATCCAAGATTCTTATGAAAAATATACTAGAAATATTTAAGCAGAAATCTTCTCTATGACAGTGAGAGTGTTGGAGCAGAGTTCATCTCCTACTGTCAGTTAAACTCAGAAGCTACTAAAGTATTGAAACTTAGAGCAAAAAGAATGTTAATAATATTACCTTCAATAGGGAACAGAATGAAGATCGTGTTTCAAATTAGATGATTTTTTAAAATATATTTAAGGTATCTGTGTGGCCTTCACATGGAAGTTAATTGGAAATGTGTGCCTGAAACTCAGGCTAAAATGCAGAATTAAAGATGTTCTGGGGGTGAGGAGAGATAGAGATAGAGAGAGAGAGAGAGAGACAGAGGGAAACAAAACTCCTACAGAAGAAATTATCAGTGAACATTGCATACAGCAATAGAAATCATATAATGTGAACAACAGAGAAAAAGCATACTTAGAAAAAAAAAAGAAGAAACATATTATCAGGGACCTATGTGGCCTATATTGTGTCACGTGAGTCCTAGAAGGAAAAGATGAGATGATCAGGATGCAACTGAAAAAGTACTGAGAGAAATGATCAGTGAAAACTTGACAAATTGGACACGGACAGAATTTAGAGATTCACGAAGCTGAGTGAACTCCAAGGAGGTTGATTTCATTACAGTCAAATTTATGAAAACTAAAGAGAAAGAAAACATCTTGAAATCAACAAGAATGAAACCACATTTTACCTATAAGGGGAAAAATGGAAGTCCAAACATTTTTTTCAAGAGTTGACAGAGAACTGTCAACCAGAGTTTTATATCCAGCAAAAATATCTTTCAGCAAATGGACAGAAATCAAGAATTCCCAGAGGAAGGGAAACTTAGACAATTTCTCATTGATTAGACTACTCTTAAAAAAAAATGCTAAAGCAATTTCTCTAAAAGGAAAGAATGTGGTACATCAAGGAATTTTGGAACATCAGAAAGGAAGAAAAATCAAAAGAAAAATTAAAAAAATGGGTAAGTACATTTTCCTTATCTTATTGATACACAGAACAACCTACATAAATATCCAAATAACTACGATGTTTGAAAAAAAGCCAATTGCAAAATATTTCATTCCATATGAGTCCATTTACATAACGTTTTGAAATGGTTAAATTGTAGAAATGAAGAACAAATTAGTGGCTTCAGGGAGTGCAGGGTGGGGGAGATGGGGAAATCTATAAAATGGCAATATGGGGTATTCTTGTGATTATAGGGATGCTCTGCATCTTGACGTACTATTTCCATATCTTGGTTTTGATACTAAATTATAGTTTTGCAAGATATTATCATTGGAGGAAAATAGGTAAAGTGTATACAGGATTCCTGTTATTTCTCACAACGGCATATGAGTCTCCAATTAATCTCAAAATAAAAAGCTCAATTAAAGTATTTAATGGTTGGGGCGCCTGGGTGGCTCAGTCGGTTAAGCATCCGACTTCCGCTCAGGTCATGATCTCACGGTCCGTGAGTTCAAGCCCCACGTCAGGCTCTGTGCTGACCGCTCAGAGCCTGGAGCCTGTTTCAGATTCTGTGTCTCCCTCTCTCTCTGCCCCTCCCCTGTTCATGTTCTGTCTCTCTCTGTCTCAAAAATAAATAATAAAAAATGTTAAAAATTTTTTTAAAAAGTCTTTAATGGTGATAATGATAACAGGAGAGAAAATGAAACTCTGATCAGCAAATTTTAAAAAGTGTCTAAGCCCTCCAATAAGAAATTGAGAAAGCATGATCTAGATTGTTTCAATAGTGGAGTCCAATCTAAGCATACCCCAGCCATATTTGCACTGCCACATATATATGGTGAAGATTTTCATGTTCTTTATTGCTCATGTCAGTCTAGTGTTCAGTATTACAGGATTTAGCAACTTACATGCAACGCTGGGCAGTAAAGCAAAGTAAAGCATGGAAAGAAGTGGAGTGAAACAGGGTGGCTCCCAATGTCTTTATCTGGACAATCTAAAGTATTGGACTATATAAATAAATTCCTCACTTCATAATTCATAAAGTGTTTAATATTTTTATAGTTACTACTTACATGAGTAATTAGTACAATTGTAGAATTGTAGACCCATGGAGGTAGGGCAGGGGATCTGATTCTCTCTCCTTTACTTAAGTTTATTTACTTATTTTGAGAGTGAGTGGGCAAGTGCGTTCAAGCAGAAGAGTGGCAGAGAAATTCCCCAACAGGCTCTGTGCTGTCAGTGCTGAGCTCCATGTGGGGCTTGATTACAGTAACCGTGAGATCGTGACCTGAGCCAATATCAAGTGTGGGACACTTAACCTAGTGAACCATTCAGGCACTTCGGGACCTAATTCTTTTAAATCTTAGTTTTATCGCTTGAAATAGAGAAACTACATAAATTACCTTAGAATATTACTTTGAGTTATAAAAGAATAATGACAAAATTGTAGAAATGGAGAACAGGTTAATGGTTACCAAGGGTTTGGGATGGGGGATGTATATGTCCATATAAAAGCAATATGGGCCCGATCTTTTACATACATTTATGTATACACGCACACACACATACATGTCAAAGTACTTAATCTAGATTCTGATATGCACTTGATGGTTAATACATAGTAGATATTGTTTTAATAATGGTTATCATTCTCGATAATATGTTTGAGGTGAAAATGATTATGTTAATAGAAGAATACGGAGAGAATAAAAAGGAGTAGTAACAGTCATGCTTTGAAGAATAAGCATCATTTGCAGAAGCAGAGAAAAGAATGAAACATTATTTCAATCCAGATCAATTTACTGTCATCGAGTGCAGTTCCATAAACAGCAATATCCAGGAAACAGAACAAAGGGTTCAGTGAGCATACAGAGTTGCAGAGTCTTACAGCAGAATTCCAGCACGACACCAACACGTGGCTCTATATCACCAGTATTGAATTTGCTTCATATTGAAAAAGTCATCCATGCCATCCTCAATCACATTGATTCAAAAAAGATAGTAAACAGGCTTTTAACTAAAATAACTTATTATCCTAAATTGTCAGCCTTGAAAATCACTAAAAACAGAGAGACACAGAAAGGAAATGAGATATGTTATGAGATATGAGCAAATAATACAGTGTGATTCATTTTTAAAATAAAGAGGCTATTAGGCCCAGTGACAGACTATCTATGACAGATATATTTAATATAAGGGGAACCTTAAGAACAAAGCTGCAAAATATACTGAAATATCAAGGAGCTACAAATTAGATTTAAATGTAAGGTTCAGGAATATAAGGTTAAAAGGTCAGTGCAATATCAGTGTAAAAAGCCAAGATCACATATTGAGAGATATAGGCATTTTTTTTTTCCTGATGCAGTGGCACTGAACCAAGAAATGTCCCTGTTTCAAATGACCACGTTATTGTGTTCTAAATTCTGAATGAATGGAAGAAAAAAATATTTGTATTGCCATCTATTATTTATGTATATTATGCAATATCTATTCTGTATTATACAATCTATATTACCATATCTATATATAGCAATATACATACATTATGTATATTATGTAATATCCATCATGTAATATGTATTTCAATCCACTGTACGTCCCCTGTGTCTTAGGCAGTATTTAAGGCTTTTTAACTTTATAAAGTCTTCTCATCTCAACCTCCCAATTTCTATATTCTTATCCTCATCTATCAACAAGGAGAATGACAATAAAAGGGGCTCATTCTCTCAACCCAAGGTTGCTCTCTCAGGTTGCTGTTTTTTACACCACAGGAGGATATGGATTAATAAAAAGTATTTTCTATACCTTCAAAATGAGTCAAACGTGCATTTATGCACTGTATTGCAAATTTATACCTGTTTACCCTCCTAATACATAATTGTTTATAACAGCTATCATTCACTCATCACAAAGCCAATTTCTGAATAATTCCTATATGCCAGATATTCCACTAGAAAGCAGCATCTTCTCCAGTTCCAAAGGAGCCTGCATAAGGCTCAAGTTATTAACCATTCTTTGATTCATTTATATATGAGACAGAAGTAACAATATAAGTAATATATATTGCCTAGATGATCAAAGAGATAATGTGTGAAAAGCATTTCACGTGCAGATTCTTAGAAAATACATGCTTAATTTATAAGATATTATTTTTAAATTTTTTTTCATGTTTTTATTTTATTTTTGAGAGAGAGAGAGAATAGGGTAGGAGCAGAGAAAGAGAGGGAAACACAGTATCCAAAGAAAGCTCTAGGCTCTGAGCAGTCAGCACAGAGCCCAATGTGGGGCTCAAACTCATGAACTTTGAGATCATGACCTGAGCCAAAGTTGGATGCTTAACCAACTCAGCCACCCAGTGCCTCAATTTTAAAATATTATAATAGAAAATGTAATAAAATTAAATTCTGGAAAGTACCAAATGATATTAAACACACACACAAAAAGTGTCTTTTCCCTTCCTGTATACTATTTTCAATTCTCCAAAGTAGTCATTTTTATTACATCAATGTTCAGTTCTTAGTATCCTAAGACCACCTTACCCAACATGGTAGCCACTAGTCACATATAGCTATTTCAACTCACATAAATGAAAATAAATTTTATTAAAATTCAGTTTCTTAGTCACAATAGCCTTATTTCAAGTGCTCACTACCCACACGTGTCAAGTGGCTATCCAACTGGAAAGTCAGAAACAAAACATTTCCATCATCATCACAGAATGCCTTAAACAATACACTCTTAATACAGTGGTATTGCTAGAATGTTGAGGAAAGTGTTAAGTCATCCTAGATGAAAGTTTCATATAGTCAAAATTGTTCTTGTAACTCTCTAGAGTAACATTTAGGAGGTCATAATTAAAAATTTTAGAAATTTCATAATGGTCTTTTTATCCCCCTCTGATTTGGAAAATACTGGTTTAGCTGGAAAAACCAACATATAAAGTAGATGATTTTTATTGGGGTTCTATTTATTTTAACTAAAAATACATCCTCTGTAAATATTGGACTCACAAAGGATGGGGAGACACACTCAAGAGAGTCACAAGGGAACTGACACGGAGAGAAACAATTTTCTGTCTGGCCTAAAATACTCACTTGGGAAAATACTCTTTAGCACTATGCACTATTTATGGATTAATAGTAAGTCCCCTCCCCTCCCCGTGTTTTTCCTTCTCCTAATTATTTATAGGTAAGTTCCATTTCATTACATAAATATCTGAGGTCATCCCACCTCTAATTCTTCATTTAGCTACTTTTGACAGTATACCAGGACTCTCCAGAAAACAGAATCAGAAATTTGGAATTTAAATTACTTATAGACACATCACTTTTTTTTCTACCTAGACATTTACACCATACTTTTAGACCTAGCCCTTCTAAAACAAATTATGTGATCTATTATGAACATTTCTTTCTTTTTTTCCCCTTTATTTCTTAGTTTAAAACCAAATAGTCTTATGGTTAGCATTTGGTTGTGGGTGGCAGGTGAGCCAAGTAGGAATGAGTTTCACTGAGTCAGATTTCCCATGAAGTGTTCTTGATTAATAATTCTCTCAAAACTTGTCTATAAACTCTAATCTTGAAGAATTCCCATTCTTCCACTTGGCAGAATAGACCACATATTTTTTTTTGTCTTCTTCCGTATGTATTGAAATTCAACTCAGGTGTATGTTTAATGACATATCTATCAGCTTGCTCTATTCCAGAAAATCATAAAAAAATTATGCTTAGCCTATAGCCCATCCTCTTAACCTTCATATCATTATAAATTTGTCACATGTACTCTTTGCTGTCATAGTAATAGAAATTTAAGAGGGGAAATACAAATATGTATGGGCAGTCTGCTACCTGAACCTGAAAGCTGAATGCAATTTTGAAGTATTTCTTATTATATGGGATTATATTATATGGAAATAAAATCTGGGCCAGCAATTTAATCTAGTATTAGATTTTACCCTAAAACTCTGTTCAGTCTCTTATAAAAAGAAGTAGAAGAGCTAGGAATTTTATCTTAACCCCTCCAACTGAATAAGAGATTAGAAAACACAGCCCTTTGCTTTGATGTATAAGGAAACTGTATTCTCTAGGGCTCCTTGAAGGATCAGACTGAGTCTGAGACCTAACTTGAAATTACAGGTTTCTTTCCTCTCCTTTTCTATTCAATTTCCCCCTGCCCCCACCTGGTTTCTCCTGAGAACATTTCTTTAATGTTCTTGCACCTTAATCTCTGGTTTGGTGTTTACTCTAGGAAAACCTAGCCTAGCCGAAGACATTTGATACTGGAAATGGTCCTGAGAAGCAAGTTTTAAGACAGTAATTGGATCACCTGCCATCCAGATGTTAGTGAGGACTCATCCCTGGTATTAGGTGAAGTGGTGAAAAACCTGGGATATATCCAATTTTAATTATAAAATAGCAATTAACACATTATCTGAAATACCTGTCATTTTGGATTTTTTTCCTAGCAGAATGGGTAGGTATTTGCTTTGTATCTGGTGACTAAAAGCTCACTGCTCAGATCTTTCCCAGAATAAAGGAAAGTGTAGTCTAAAACCTAATTATGTTTTCCAGTACAGAACACAGAAAGTGGTCATAATGTCCCATTGGCAGAATACCAACTTTAGAGTATGAGATCATACCTCCACTGAGCACTTTATTATCCTTTTCTTCCTGACTTCTCTGCTTATGACACTTCTGTGTCCTGGAATGCCATCAACTATCACCCTTTCCTGACTGCAAAAATCTGTGAGAAGCTCCATCAAAGTCACAGAGACAGTGAATCTCTCTAATCTCCCTTTTCACAGGAGAGCACCCATTATTCTTAAGTCATACAGTTTTATTGCAAGTTCATACTATAAAGTGTGAAATCACTTGCATTAGACTCTGAATTAACAAGATACTACCTAACTCCCCAGTCTCATCTCAAGCCAGTCTTCTTGCTTATATGTCCCAACTTCGCTACCCTGCTTTCAGTTTAGTCCTCTTCACCTCTCAACTAGATAGTTTCTCTATCCAGTTTTCCCTCAAGACCTCTGTTCATGACCTTTTCTCACTGAATTAATGACGGCACCTCCTTCAGGGCTGTGAGAAGCCCTTCATGGTTCCTCAAAATAGTTAATCCAGTTATGTAGTCTTGTATTAAGCTCTACCTCCATTTTTCCACATATACCAAGTATACCATGACTACAATTTAACAATTTTTTCATTTGCTATAAGCATTGTTGTAGTCTGATGAAATAATCCAGTTCTTGTGCTATTACATACATTTAATAAGTATTTATGGAACAAATGAGGGAATGAATAAATACCTCATCCTATTTAATGTATGCTGTTTTGTTGCAATTAAAACCTAAATGTATCTACATATATTATGAAGTTGAAGCATTTGAATCCTAGAGTAGAAATCTTTTCAAAAAAAGTTTTTGCTCTTCCAAGAACTTCAATAGAGATGAGCACATTCAGAACCAAAACATGCATAATAGTTATTTAAAGAGAGCTATGTTGTACATGATACTGGGTGATAGGGGTAGAAACCTCACTGAAGTGGGTTGAAGAAAAAATAAGAAGTCAAGGGAAGTTAAAGGGCATCAGCTCAGAAAAAAATGTGAAGTCATGAGATACTGTGAGTAGGTTTGTGTGTGTATGTGTGTGTACGTATATTGAGGATATTCATTTTTGGATGGGAGAGATGTGTGTTTGATGTTATCGAACTATCAGTAGGTAACCTGGAGCCATGTAGGATAGCCAAAATGATGCATGTCCCAGGGAAAGAGGGAAAAATTGGGATACATTTTATTTTGGAAGGATTAAACATAGTTTGTGAGAAGTCCCTTCACTATAATCGCAGGGAAAAAGAAATGTATAGGTAGGGTTGCAAGTTTAGTGACAAGATACTGAGGGATTTCCCTTGTGATAAGACATAGGATAGAGGTAGTAAAGTAGGGTTGGATGATGGTGGAGAAATATTGTAATCTTTGCTACATTAAATTAAAGCACGGACTACCAAAGGGTATATAGAATTTTGGGTTAATACTGGTGGTAAATTAACAGACCAAAATTTCTAATGCTCTCAGTCTTTAGTAATAAACATGTTTTTCTAAATAGTGTTTGGGAGCTCAAGGATAAGTTTAGTCAAAATAGATAAGAAAGCCGATATTGACAAGAGAAAGATTAAAGTTGTAGACTATGTAAATGGGGTGAAAAAAAAGAAGCAAAGAATTGAATATTTTTGAATAAGTAGAGCTAAACATAGGCTAAACGAGTGTTTTGTGTCAGAGTTTTAATTCATTCCCTAATGATCTCCCAAAGTAAGTTTAGTTCTTGGAGTGGCATTTGTTGTGATTCCTTAAAGTGATGACTATTCTTTCGATTGCTGACTAGCTGTACACACAAGGAACTACTGTTTTTTACTACTAATCTTTAAAGATGAAAAACAGAAGGATATCAGGAAGACTATTTCAGCATTCAAGTATTTATGCAGATAAGAAAAAGAGAAGTTTCCATTCCGTGTAATTTTATTTATGAAAAATTTTATGTTTGACTTACTCATGGAGAGAAAGCAAAAAAATATATATATATATAAGTCAAATATGTATATAAATATAAAATAAATATAAAATAATATAAATATATTATATATTAATATAATATAAATTTTATATAATATATATAATTTATATATAAGTATATAATATATATAATTTATATATTTAAATATATATTTATATATAATTTATATAATATATAATTTAATATATAATATAATATAAATTAATATAAATATTAATATAAATAATTTATAATATAAATATAAAACATATATAAATATATAAACATATATGTGTGTATATATATATATATATATATATATATATATATAGTGAGAAAGTTTATTGGTTGCTCATTTCTATTTTACCTGATGCTTTCAATGTGGATACCAGTAGATGAAGTTCTTTCAATCATATTTTCCTCCTGCTGCTGAAGACTGGAAGGGGTCTGAGGGCCGAGTGACAGGTAATAAAAGAAAATGGGAACAAATTTCTATGGAAATTGTGAATTGTCTGGGAAATCCTGAATAGCATGTTCATTTTTCTGTTTGTTCTGTGGACCAAGATTAGTTAGGCTGTTGAATTTTAAAGCAATAATAATATAGCCACCTTAATAATGAGAGTAGTGAATACTTATTAAATACCAATTTTGGTCTGGCTATAGTACTAAGAGCCTCATGCAGATTATCTCAATTATAACTGTAGCCTTAGTTGTAGGGAGTATTTTTATCAACACATAATCGATGAATACAGAAAACACGTGAGAACTTAAGTAATTTTCCCAATGTCAGTTAGTGAAAAATCAGAGAGGGATTCAAGAGCAAGAAGCAACCTATTCTATATTTTGCACTCTATTTTCAGAAGTCTGTAGCGACCACATTTCTGTGTTACTCAGACTGACACTTTTGTCTAGTGAAGCAAATATCATTTCCAGCTCCTGTGTGTCGGGGAGAAATGGCTCCCTAAGTGTGGTTTTCAGACCAGTCACAGTGCTGTTACCTGGGAATTTGTTAGGAACGCAAGTTCTCAGGCAACCACCCCAGACAACCTGAATCAGAAGCTCGAGATTGCTGGTTGGGGCAATCTAACATGATTCTGACATGTGCCACAATATGAGAACTACTGATGTAGAGTGTGGTCACTGGTCCTAAAGTCATTTCATTTCCTTCACAGATTATCCATGACAAGGTTACTCACATTTAAGATCATTGAATTCCGTACTTAGACATTTCTACTTCCCAAGCAGGAACCTCCTATTCCTGTACTGCTGGAAAATAAGATCAGTACTTAAAGTAATCTAATCTCATGTTCACTGAGTCATCTAGATATTTTAAAATTTCTATGAACTAAAATTTCTATGAACTATTTTAGATATTTTAAAATTACCTGGGTAATATTCTCATCTTTTATCTGATACTGTTGGTCAAATTTGCCTGGCTTTAGAGAATGTCTTTTGTCATTTCAATGGAAGGAGATATTAAGTGATAATCTTAAACTCTGGCAATTCCAACATTCTTTTTCTTTCTTTTCCGTGATACCATAATCATTCTGCCACATTCCTCTGATGCTCTTCATCTGACCTTAGTTTATAAGAAAAATCTTTTACAGAATTTTGTACTCGATTTTCTCTAAACAGAATTTATAGGTTGGACAATACTCGAAGCTTTGTGAACAACTTAACTCAATATCTAATATGCTAGGATTACTATTTAAGAGTCACAAGAAAGTTTGAATTCTACCCTGAATATATATTCCCAGTGTCTTTCCCACATTCCTGTGGGCTAGTCAAACTGGGACACTTTTAAGATATATTTAAATTCATCAGTGCTCAGGATATTTGCATTTTAGAAGACTAATAATTTTAAAGGCTAAAAGTTCAAAGATTATCTCCTCCTTTAGGAAATATTTTTTCCTTTCTTGAAAAATCGGCCTATTATTTATAATCAGTTGAAAGAAATTAGTAACAAATGCCATCAAAACAGTGTTCTACGTTGTAATGCATTGATTCTTAGAGTCTCATTCTCATATTACGTGTCCTTTCTTTTCTATCTTTATTATACTTTTTAAAAAAAATTAGGTCATGTTCAGTAATATGAGTCGATGAAAAACTGTTTCAAAATAACTTTTTTGTCTTGATCACAAATGCGTCATAATATTCTTATTTGTTTCTATAGCAAGCTTTGGTTTGTTTGTAAATATACATTGGCTACCTGAAGAAGACTGCCACACATTGATTAACAAACTGATAAACACCAAATATATGTGTATGTTCTCTTAATGCTACATCTCAATAAATTTTACATTGCTCCTATCTGTGTTACTGGTATTTTAAAACACTTTGAAGCAATAAGGGGACTATATAATGAATGATACGTGTATTCTGGTGTCTAAAAAATGTTTATAAAGATAGATATAATATTACTTGTGGGGAAATCTTTGCTTACTGAGTAAATCAGAAACATCGGTCAGAGGAGTTTTGGCTTTGATATGCTGGGGAATTCATTCTCAGAGCACTCTTCATCCTACAAATAACCCATCAATAAATTATCTCAAATAAGTTGGTACATTCTTCCTTTGTAACATATCTGTTGGGGTAAATGCAATGTGCAAATTTTGTTCCTGCTACGGTTAGTGCAAAAAGACCTGTGCCGTATGTTATGATTATCATAATAGCATGAGAATTCAGTGAGGGTTGTCATATAACAGGAGAGACCCATTATGTGTGAATTAAAACTTTTTGTTTTGATCCAACAACATATTTCAATTAAGTATTGGCCATGTTAGACTGAAAACATGTTTGAGGCACACTGCCAGTGATCAGTGCAGGAACTCCCTCTTGTTTGAAGTTAGCATCCTATTAAACCCATTTTTTAATACATCAAAACGACTACAGGCTTTGATACTCTTGTACCAAAGTATCTTCATTTCTATAAATGAATGAGTTGATAAATACAATTTACTTTGCACTGTTCCAGTTATACACAGAATTATCAGGATTCTAGGTGTTTCCATCTAAGAGCTGTTGCAACAAACTGTAATCATTACATAAGAGATCACAGGAAGACGATTTTGGTAAAGAACTTTTAGGGTGACTTAGGTCAGGAATTTGCACATTACAAACTTTTGGAGTCTGTCTACAATCAAGTCCTCATCCAGCACCGAAGAGCATAAATATTGACCCATGATTTGACATATTCCCTCCTAAGCCATATACAGAATATGGAATCAATGATGTTTCCAGACTAGCACGATTGCAATCAAATTTGACAGGAAAAAAAAAATCCTCAGATGAATAAAAGTGGAAATTCAGGAAGAGTACCTCAAAATGAATATTTTACTTTTTTATTCGTATTTTTTCACTTTCAGTGGTATAAATCAATTTTATTATCAGTAAAATCTTGAAGATGTCTTTATTTCTCATCTTCCATAAAAATTTGCCTAATTGTTATTTACTGGTACTTTCTCTATGACTCCAAAAAATAAAAATCAGATTTTCTGAAACCCCACATGTTTCAATATGTAGTACTTTACCTCTCTTAATATTTTAAGAGGCATCATAATGTTTATGTAGTGTATCGTATTTAGTGTCAATCCTTCCATTTCTAACCAATAGAGTAGTCTGTATCCCCTCTTTTCTTTATTACTATATAGATTTCCTCTAATGCTCTACCTCCAGAGGCAAATGTTACTTTTTGCTACCCACGTTCTACAATTTGTCTCAAAGAGAATTTCCTTTTCCCTCAGGTTGGGACACCATAAAATTTTTGACAGATCAATACCACGGCTGACGATGCTTTTACGTTCATAGTTTCCTAAACTAGCATTGCATCCTTTCTCACTTAACAACCCTATTTTATAAAAGAAGAAAAATAAGGATTGCAATATCACTTTTGAGAAATCATTCCCTTCCACATTGCCTTTCTCTTTGGCTTCCCCGCTTTGCACAACAGGCTCATTCTTACTTTGCTGCAAGCTTTTTACACATTATGAGGCAGAGAACTCACATCAAGTCAAGTGAGGAAGACAGGTGAATGACAAACTGGAAAAGAAAGCACCAGTGTAGTACTCCAGTTATGTACTCATTACTTCTTAATAAAATGTCTTTAAGAAAACCACCATTCCCCTAGTAACCTGGATAAATGCAACCTTTACTCGCCTTCCTGAACCAATTTCATTTTAAAGTGATGATATATCAAAACCATATTTCACTGGAATGAAATCACTATGAAGCAAACAGCATTTGAAAAAGTATGCTACTAAGACCTTCTCTCTACCATTTTCCCCATCTAAACACAAAAAAAAAATACACAGAAAAAATGGTGTAACAGGACAGTTTCTTCTGTGACAGTAAAGCTTCCCATGTCAAAAATAAAGAGACTGGGTCTTAGATAAGAAGTTACTCAGTCAAGATTGTCCTTTGCTGATACTCCAAAAGTAACACAATATCCACCTAAATGCTCTGGTTTGGGGCCTTCTTCCCCTTAGGTTTGGTCCCCACCTTTCTCTGTTGGCTTTGACACTGGAGTGCTGTTCACTGCAGGTAAATCATCAAGGCTTTCAGATCAGTCAAGCAAGCCAGGTCACTATAGGACACTATAGTGGGACACTATAGGAGGGTGGGAGGGAGAAGGGAGCGGCTTACTTTTTTCATTCTTTCTCTTCTCTCTTTGTTCTGGGTACAATCTCCAGTAATAAAATGAGTCTTCTGCCAATGCCCCTGGTCTGTGTTAAATAACACTGCTTCCTCTGGCCTAGAAGATTTTTTTTTTCTTTCCACTGCTATTTTCTAGGCTTGTTCATTATATCCAGTATGATTTTTCAGCTCCTTCATCGATTATGTAACTAATTCCCTGCATGAAGTTCCATATGCATAAATGCTTAGGTGTACTTCCAATTTCTTGCTTGTTCCCTGACTGATACACTGCTTATAAAATAAAGGGTTATAAGGAAGATCCTATTATACACCATAAGGTATTCAGCCAATAAATATTTTTCCATAAAACCTCAAAATTTGAGGGTTGCAATGACTCTTAACATCCAGATATTATCTATCATCCTGAATATGGTTCCTAGCAATCAGCAATACTTTTATTTCCAGCTTCATTAGATCTAATCATGTATTTTGCTATTAAGTTTTTTTTTTCTTTTTACAAATTCCTTCGTGTCATGTTGAAATTTGATCTATTTGGATTACATCCATTATGCTTTCAGGTCATGGACTGTGAATTTAGTGACTATGCATTATATCACCTTATTAATTCCTTTGAAAATATTGTTTCAGAGCTTTTGCTAAAATAACTGAATGAGATGAAGAATGTTAAATCGTCTGTTTATTAGAAATACCAGTTCTCTCCCTCCTTTCTTTTTCTATCTCCATTCCCCCATTTGACAGCTTCTTGGATATCTGAAGAACATCTCTCAAGTTTTTCTTATCTAGTTCAAGAATCCCAGACTATTCAAATATTCCTTGCAGTGCGTATAATCTTTTTTTTTTCTTTCAGACTATCATTCATTGATCTCTTATGTAATAGTTCCAATTTGCTGCAATAATTCTTAAATAGAAACACCTAGAACTCAGGTAATTCTATGCATGACCAGAACACCACAAAGTAAGTTGTATTTATCAATTCATTCATTTGTATAAATGAAGAAAACGTACAGGAGTATATGAGAGCGTATAATCAAACAAACTGCTATTGTCCTGAAGTCTAAGATTTCGGTGATCCTCAGATATCCTCTGATTTTAGATGTGCTAGAAGGTTGGAAAAAATGACCAGTACCATTTTAAGATATCATCAAGTTTAAGATTCATCTTGAGTTCAGAGATGGAAACACATAAAAACATGGCTAATTGTGTCATGCCACAGGTGTTCCATATTTCAAAATATAAATTCAGGTAAAAAAATGTGCTTTAGATTTATCAAATCTGTTCTGCTAATATAGTTTAAATGGCATGGCAAATTTTTACCTACGCATTTCATATTTTTGGTATTCTTACAATGGTCTTTCTAAAATTTATAGTTCCTGATACCCACTGCAAGTTTAGAGAAATACCAGTCCTATCTTGCTCATCCTGCTGGATCAGCATGATACCATCAATATGATGGATCAATGTTTTAATCTGTGGCATGATGTAATGGTCTAAATCTAACTATATTAAGGCAAAAGTTAGAGAAGTAACATAGTCTTGGACAAAATCATAAATACTTTTGAGTGTTCTAGTGAGCACAAACTGTATCTAACCATTTTTTCCTGATAGGAACAGAAAAGAATTCATTCATTAAATCTATAACTACACAGCTTGTACCTTCTGAAGGCTTATGCCCTAGTAATGCAAATACACGCGGCACAGCAGCCGCAATCATGGATACTAAGGGCTCAAGCTTGTAACGTACAGTCACTCTCTATCCGGTTTTTGCAGGGACCAGATTAACAGTTCAAGCAGGTGATGATATGAACCACCACCAGTCTTCTTTTTTTTGATTGCACATGTGAAGAAGCACCCTAATCATCTGTTCATTTGGGCTCTATGAATGTCATGCTCTATTAAGTTGGTCAAATTCCTTCGGTTGGCCTTCTGTCCTTCCAGTCGTCTTTGTTATTGTGGCCTGCTCCTTCTGTCAGGTAAATTCTACTACCTTGCCTCTATTACTTTGGGATCTCCTCATCCCTGAGGCTATCACAAGACTAACTGAACTACTATGGCAGCTATAAGCCCTTACCTAAAAGAGAAGAGCCACCACCAAACTTCTTGGTGATGCCAGAGCCCCATTCACCAGCACATTTCTGATGGCTTCCTTGACCAAACACCTGTGAATCTAATCTCAGAGGTCATCTATGGGCTCCTGATAGTGTATTCTAGATAACTCTTTCAAGCTCATCCAGGGTGGAATCTCTTTCACCCCTCATCAGGACCCAAACAGGCTATGCTTAGGATTAATCTTCGTCAACAGACTGTTGTCCAAGAGAGAAGGTATTTGTTACCTTGAAAGTAGTGGTCTCTGAAGTATCTTTCCTCACCGACCAAGTACTAGTTCCTAATAAAGAAGAAGGTCCAAGGGCACCTGCATATGCAAGATCTTTGTGGGCACCAACCCAGATGTCTCCATCCCATGTATAATGACTTTTTCCAGTTAAAACTTTGATCTTAGTATAATAAAGCTGCCTTGACTGGACATTTAACCTCTCTGCAACTGAGACTCTATTGGACTGATATTGGGAATAGTCCAATATATCCAAGTGAGTCTGCTCTTAGCTTGTCTGCTTTTCCACCACAAGTTATGAACACCTTTTAGTAATCTACTAAAAAAGAAACAACAACAACAACAACCCACTAGTCCTCACATTTAGCCTTTAACTATCTGTTTATTGCCCTCATTGGCTTATCAATTTCTACAGGTGTCCATACAACTTAGTAGTAACCAGCCAACTTGGCTGACCTTGTGCATTGTTAATCCCATATATCTGCAATGCCTGAATAATTACACTGGCAATAAGGATGTTTTGCCAGATTGTCACTGGTGAAATCTTCACCCACTGTGCCTTACATTCCTAATGCGTTCTTCCTTGCAGTGCAGTGCTGTGGGTGATCTAGTCAATAAGGCCCATTTCACTGCATGTTTTTGTTGACCACTCCTAGTTAACCAACTCTGTTAATTCTAGTAAGCTGAGAAACAGATACCATGATGGAATATGATGTTTAAGAGAATTATTGGGAGAAACCCTTATAAAGGATAAAGGGGGGGGGGAGAGGACAAAGGATATAGGAAGAATCTTAAGACTGCAATTGAAGTGTCACAACTGGTAACAGAAAATTAGAAGAAAAGAGATTGTGTAGAAGAGTTTAGACTGCCATTTAGTTCTGAGAGATCTTGGCCAAGCTCATAGTGAGTCCTGGCAGAAATACAAGTCATTAGTGGAGCATCAGTAGGCAATAGCCTTGGTCTACTACCATCCTTATTACAATTATTGTCTGAGGGATGTTCCAGACAGAGTGGTCCTTTTGGGAATGCTGTGGCGGATATGAAGGAGCATCAGGTGGATTTGTATGGTCACTGGTGCTCTCTGTAGCATGATCTCATTCCAAGGTAAGATGAGCAGAACTCTTCTATGGCTGCCATCTGTACCAACCAAGAGTGTGTGTGAGTGGTCCTTCTGTGCAGAGGCAACAGGAGGTGCCTGCCCTATGTGTATAAATTAGAAAAAAAAATCATACACTGAACATCAGTAGGTTTTTATTATCTATGTATATCAATAACTATTTTATTTATTTTTTTATCATTTATTCATTTTTGAGAGACAGAGAGTGTGAGCACGGGAGGGGCAGAGAGAAAGGGAGACACAGAATCTGAAGCAGGACCCAGGCTCTGAGCTGTCAGCACGGAGTCTGATGCAGGTCTCCAACCCATGAATCGTGAGATCATGACCTGGGCGGAAGTCAGACACTTAACGGACTGAGACACCCAGGCGCCCTTATGTATATCAAGAATTCTAAATTGCATCAAGGATAAAATACTCCTCTTCACTGAGGCAGACCTCTGCCCTCACTAGTCCCTTCCATTGGTATACCACTGCTGCATACTTTTTCCTTTCTAAATTTCTTAATTTACTACTTTCTTCAGTAAACTGCCAGGACGCAGAAAAACTTGGAGAGAAAACACCTACTTGCGAGAATTATTCCTATTCTTCACAAAGAACTCATTAATGCAATATTCTTCATAACAAAAACATTTGGAATCCTGATGATAGTCATTATGATAGAATGTGCGTTACGACAAATTTTCTGAATGTTTTCTCTCTAGTAAATGTTGAATACCTATTTGCAGCATTAAAATTATTGTTCTCTCAAATAAATACCTTTATTCTCCCTTTTTCAGAATTAAATATCTGCAATACCTCCAAAAAGCACACTTGAAAATATTGTGCCACTGAACAAAAGAAAACATAAAATTGATAAATTATGTATTTATTGAACATGTATTTAAAAACATTTAACACTAAGTGAAACGACGGAAAATTTATGTGGGGGAATACATGTAATAATTGGAGTTAGGAAGCAAATTTGTAAATAATTTACAAAATGCATATTTTTATAGTTTGCTGAATTTAAGAATTGGTCCAATATAGAAACATGTAAACTTAAGATTAATCTGCTGCATTTAGGAAAAGTCTCTAGTTATTCTGTTAATATTTTAAATAATCAGACATTTTTAAAGAACCATAATAACCAAAATAAAATGAAAATTAGTACTATAAGAGAGAAAATGATGCGAAGGCCTCTATTAATGCCTAGCACAGAGCTACAGTCTACTTTCATAAAACAAATATCCTTGGTTGGAAAACAAATATCATTCTACCTATTTGTTTAGACTTGATAATTAAATGATTGGGGAATTATTGTAGAGGGAAATTATTCAGAATGATAGAGCAAAATATATGGCACAATCACATATATTACAGCTAAATGAACTAATATTTTCTACATCCAGTGCAAATATTTGCTTGTTTTATAAATAAAAACTACTTATTAATAGGGTAATATATAAATATATCTATGTGTATTTGTAAAGATATTACTTATAAAGGTATATTAGAAAGACATCCTACTGGGGTGCTTGGGTGGCTCTTTGGGTTGAGTGTTCAACTTCTGCTCAGGTCATGATCTCAAAGTGTGTGGATTTGAGCCCCACATCAGGATCCATGCTGACAGCTCAGAGCCTGGAGCCTGTTTCAGATTCTGTGCCTGCCTCCCTCTCTGCCCCTTCCCCACTCTCTCTCTCAAAAATAAAATGTAAACATTAATTTTTTTTAAAAGACAGACATCCTACTGGAAAAAAGTCATTTTTCAAGAATACTTTGACCATAAATATTGTAGAATTATATTACATATAGATACTGATTTACCCTTAACTTTTTGAAAAGGAAGGAAGGACTTTATATATATGTACCTATCCATCTATCTGTGCACTTATATAGAGGATGCTCCTTTCTTTGGTTATGGCAGTTTACTGATATGCTACAAAGTACACAAAAGACAGCACAGAGGTCCTAAAGAGACTAATCATCAGAAACAACGTAAAGCTAGAAAGGTAGCTTAGACTTCACATCAAAGACCTCTTGCAACAAATAAGCTATCTACTTTATTGTAATTGTTGTTTGGGTTTTCCAAAAGTATCCATTGAGATAGAATTTGGAATGCAAGATATTTGTTAAGGAATGAGTTGTATGATGGGAAGAGTGGAAAGGTAAAATTAGGCAGCTGGATAAGCTGAACGGACATGCAAGCCAACAAAACTTCAGCCATCCCTCTACGAAATTCTGGAGCAGGGACGCCTGTGTGGCTCAGTCAGTTAAGCATCCGACTTCGGCTCAGGTCATGATCTCATGGTTCGTGGGTTTGAGTCCCTAGTTAGACTCTTTACTGACAGCTCAGAGTCTGATGCCTGCTTCAGGTTCTGTGTTTCCTTCTCTCTGCCCCTCCTCCACTCATTCTCTATCTCTCTGTCTCTCTCTTTCTCAAAAATAAATAAACATTAAAAAAAACACTCTGGAGCGAATATTGTCTACCAAAGTTGTCCCATATTGAGCCAATTGGCTGGACTTTTATAATACCACCTTGCTCAGTCATGGAATAGGGATTTTTTTCTGGAAGGAGTTGACCACAGTCAGCTAAGGGAAATCCTGAAGCAACCGACAGGTGGAAGCTATCTATTGGCCACACTCTCCATGAGAAAACAGCAAGTCTTTGCTTGGAGGAAAATCAGGGCAGCTCATCTCTGTCTTCAACAATTTGAAAAGAAAAAAACATTTTTGGAGTCTCCTTTTCAATTCAGTTTCATCTTGGCAAAAGATTGGCAAATACTCTGTACCCTGGCATAGGCTAAGTAAATTAAAATACTATGGTAACCCTAAGTCTTATTATTAATCTTAGAAACCACAAGTAAAAGATTACACTTTAATATATTTCAAAATTTTATAAATTTAATAATTTAAAATGGAGAGATATTAGTGATTTCTTTGATGCCTTTCATTTTTTAAGTATATTTATGTATTTTTAGAAAGATTAAGAGAGAGAGAGAGAGAGAGAGAGAGAGCGAGCACATAAGTGGGGGAGGGCCAGAGAGAAAGGGAGGAAGAAAGAATTCCAAGCAGGCTCTGTGCTGTCAGTGCATAGAGAGCCCAGTGTGGGGTTCAATCCTATGAACCATAAGAACATGACCTGAGTTTAAACTAACAGTTGGATCCTTAACTGACTGAGCCACCCAG
The DNA here is from genome assembly GCF_027475565.1 of Acinonyx jubatus. Taxonomy (NCBI): domain Eukaryota; kingdom Metazoa; phylum Chordata; class Mammalia; order Carnivora; family Felidae; genus Acinonyx; species Acinonyx jubatus. The sequence goes on along the minus strand of NC_069380.1, from coordinate 32,636,255 downwards.
GCACCACATGATGCATTTTATTTACATTTATGTATATGATACCTTATATTTATATGTTTTTTTTAGAAACTAATGGCATGCATTTAAATCGTACCTTAGGAACTAAGCTTCCTTTCCATTTAAGCTTATTACTTAAAAAATAGGTTATCATAGAGTTCCAAATTGTGTAGACAAAAATACATGATGAAATAAAAATAGAATAATTCTTTGCACTAAAAACTAACTTTTATATTTTATTTTTAACCGAGAAAAATAGGTTTAAAAACAGAAACATGGACAAACATTGTATCAAAAATGACTAACTACAACTATAATGGATTTTCTATGGATTATGGAGTTCTGTCTCATACGTACTCTTCTATTCATTGTTTGTGATCAATTTGACTTTAGAATCAACTGAAGGTTCCAGATAGTAAACATTGTACTGGAACAGCATCTTTCTCTCTTTTGATTATCTCCAAATATCCATTAGACTGATGATTTTATTTGTGAAAGACCAAGTACTATTGTAATCTCTTGGGTTGTTTTTCATTCAAATTCTGATCAGCTACGCAGTAAATTTGGTGTATTGCTTTAAGGGTTTTCTATTTAAGAAGACCTTGATTTAACTCATTTTCTGTCTTTAAATGGATTTTTTAAAATTTACTTCTCACAATAATGATGGATAATTGAATCATAGTTTAAAATGGATTGTGGATGAAAAAAATCAATCAAAGCACATTAAGTGTTAATTGAATGGGGGAAAAGGGAGAAGCAAAAGAAAAGACAAACACCATAGAATCATTAAAGCAACAACTGAAAGTACTCAGTACCAGAAATATTGCAAATCTTCTTTGGTGAGCAAGTTAAAAATAGCCTGTGTCATTTTCCGCCCTCCAGCAGAGAATTATTTAAGGACCAACATAATAAAGGAAATAATATAAAACTATTAGAAGACTAGCAGTCTCAAGAGTTAATTTCACATAGAGAGTAAGCTACAGAGTAACATATTTTAGGCAGTTCTTAGATATTCTTAACTCCTTGTGATTAAAATGAAATAACTCTTCTGAGAATCACTGCCTATGTGTCTAAGATTACTCTTTCAATTCTCCAGATGAAACTCAGGAACTCCATTGTATTCCACCCTCTTCCAATAACTTCAATCTGCCTCTTCGACTGTACTCCTGATCAGTGGCAAATGGTTACTACTCTCGAATAAGTCAACAGAGAGAACTTTAGTACTCTGCAGTAAGAAATTTCCCTCAGAAACCATTACTTGTCAGCTTGGAAATATACCTCATCAACTTCACTGTACCTCCCAGGATCCTATGTTTTTAAATCTCATAGCAATTCACATTTCCAGAATTTAGGGTACCTGACATTTTGGGTATGTGTATGTTTGTGTGTGTGTAAATTTTGACAACCCACAATTTGAAATATAATGGCTATAAAAGAAGTGCATATTCATTTACTAGAATAGGTGTTTGCAATCAACCACTTATTAGGTTAAAGCAAAAAAAAAGATACTTGAGGATGCCTTTCAATAAAATTATTTGCTATTATGCCTAAAGGTAAAAAACAATTTATTCTACTAATGTGATTACTTAAATGAACAATCCCCTTTAATCTTGTTCTAAGATGTAAATAAATGTAAATATGTAATAGGGAAGCAGAACCACAAATTTTAGATAACCTAGAAAAAGTGGTTTTGTACATCCTAATACAGAATGAATACTATATCAAGGAGATATCGGATGTCTCATAGAATGGATTTAAGGTGAGTAAGGATGATGATGTTTCAGGATTCACTTGATTTTTAATTTCAGTGGTTAAGAACAAGGACTCTGGAGTCACAAAAACACTAATTTAAATACAGTTTCTTTTTGAAAACTTTGAGTAACCTACCTAACTTGATTTAGTTAACATCTCTGTTTATCCTAAACATTTCTAAGATTTGTAGGCCTCTGGAACTGAATTAGCCTTTCCTTTAAGATTGAAGTAAAAAATTCTTAAACTCAAATCCCATGTGACTCTAGGAAATACAACTTCCTTCACAGTACTTCTAGTAAGTTCTGAGGTTGTTGTAGACTAGGGGATATTTGTGCACTCCCATAATTGTCTCACTCTGCTTGCTATATTTTAAAAAATGAGTTCTTACGGAGGACAGGGATTTCATTACAGTAGAGGAGGAGCTTGGGAAATCCTATCAACTAAAAAGAATTTCAACTGGATAAATTTTTCACCTCAAGGCTATAAAAATCAACTAAAGAGTACAGATAACTCTGAAAAATGTATTCAGTATAAACAGTTGCCCTTTGGGTCAAGAGAGTGGGAGTCTGTGAATTTCCTGTACGGGGCTGTTCCCCTCCCCTTCTACCGGTGGCTTTGACAACACTGACTGAGGGCCAGACAAGCTATGAGAACAAGAAGTTTTGTTGCCTGAAGGTGCCCACTTGATTTAAAGTGGAGCTCAAAACCTCCATGCCCTGCAGCACGCTCAGTAACAATGACAATCTGTGGTAGGAAATGACAGGGAGCCTGAAGATCCAGTCCTAGTCAGGACAAGCAATTGATTCACAGAATAGGGAGAAATACAAGAAGAATTGGGCAATGAGACAGATATGGGGACACTGAGAACACCCACATATGTCTAGTTGACTGAAAATCTACATGCATGTACTAAAATAAAATATTAGACTAAGCCATAATAATAGGGCTCAGACTTAGAGCTAAAATTAATGATATAGAAAATACCCTTACAATAGTGAGTTTCAATAAATACAAACAATAGTTCTTCAAAAAGAATAATTACATTTACAAACCTAGGTCAGACTGATTAAAATAAGAGCCACCAATATCATTACACAACAACACCAAAGTAACTCAAGAAAGCTCATAAAAGACAAAAAAGAGCCGTAAAATTTTCATGTGGAAAAAATTAAAATTAAAAAATATAAAGTTACAGCAATACAAAATGATAAAGTTACAGATATCTGCAACAAAACACAGTGTCTATGGTTAACAATATAGTGTTGCTACTAAAAATTTCTTAAGAGATTCCATGTTAAGTATTCTTACCATTCATGCATATAAAATAAAACCAAAGAGATACAAAGAAACTTTGGAGGTCATGAATATTTTTATCACTTTGATTATACTGATGTACATATAGAGATACATATGTTAAAACTCATCAAACTATACACTAAATTTGCTCAGGGTTTATTTGTTATATCAGTCATGCCTCAATAAAACTGTGAAAATAACAGAAAGAAAAAAATGTAAGAAAAGGGCAAAATTCTTTGAAAAATACTGAAAATTGACACAAGAAGAAATAGAAAAGCCTAATAATCATGTATCTATTTCACAAACTGAATGAATGCTATATAAAAACTTCTATAAAGGAACTCTAGTCCTAGATCTCATTAATGTTTAATTTTCTAAATAGATAAAGATGGGAATACAAACTCAATTGTGTATTAAGTCACAAAATATAATTTATAAGATACAAGTTTTTAATTATTTTATGCTATCAAGCAAGAATTTATAATTTGTAGAACTGATTGAGGTTGTCCTCTGACATTTTATGTATTTTTTCTACTTTAGGAAAAAGTGAGACTATTTTCTGAAAGTCTCCTTCTGCAAGGAGTTACCTGTCAGGTTTCTTTGCATATATAATTATTTTAAAAAATTTAATGTTTATTTATTTTTGAGAGGGAGAAAGAGAGAGCAAGCAAACGAGGAACAAAGAGAGAGGGAGACACAGAATCCAAAGCAGGCTCCAAACAGCTCCCAGCTGTCAGCACAGACCCTGATGTGGGGCTTGAACTCGTGAACCTTGAGATTATAACCTGAGTAGAGGTCGGACGCTCAACCAACCAAGCCACCCAGGTGCCCCACATGTATAATTATTTTTAATTAATACTTTTAATGCATACTATTAGACACAGAAAGTTTCATGAATATTTTTCTTATTTTTTTTCAATATTCATATCTCACTATATTTAAAAAAATAAACTCTGAATTTCCAATCATATTCTTACTACTATTATGTCATGAAGAACACTCTGATCTAGTTTACTAGTGACTTCCAGGTTCATAAATGCCAATGGTCAACTTGTGATCTATCAGCAGCATACGACATAGTTGGCCACTCCCTCTGTTCTGATAATTTTATTTTTAATGTTTATTTGTTTTTGAGAGACAGACAGACAGAGCACAAGTGGGGAGGGGCAGAGAGGGAGGGAGACACAGAATCAGAAGCAGGCTCCAGGCTCTGAGGCGTCAGCACAGAGCCCAAAGTGGGGCTTGAACTTATGAACCATGAGATCATGACCTGTGCCAAAGTCGGGTGCCCAACCGACTGAGCCACCCAAGCTCCCCATTCTGATATGTTTTCTATACTATAACTCAATCTCCTACTTTTAATTCTACCTCACTAGTAACTTCTTCTCAGGACCTATTGCAAGTTATTTTTCTTCTCATCAATTTCTTACTGGAGGCGCATCTTTAGAGTTTCTATCGTGCTACTTTTACTCTGTTTTTAGTTACTGTCATTGTAGTTGCCTCTAGATTTGTGGCTGTCAATAATATTTATATACCCAGGATTCCAAAATGGACTTTCTAACATTTATGTAGCAAAGTGTAAAAGTTTCCATGGAGGCTCACATGACATTTGTCTATTCTAAGTTATATTATTATGAAACATTAATATAATGAACTCAAATATAATTCATTATAATAGCATACTTTGATGTACCTACTAAATCATGAATGACCAAATTTTGAGTTTAAAATTCTTGGAGTGCCTCATTGTAGTGATATGGGGATTTGGGGCATGGCCTATAGCACATTGCCATGTTTTTCCACAATATGCTCTCCCCTGCACTTAAAAAGGTCCCACATACATGTCATAAGAAAGATATGCCTGGATGGAAGTATGAATTCTATCTATATGCCTGGGAAGAGTCATTGCTTGCTTATCCTCTGGATTCAAGAAAGGTCCTACACAGGCACTGTAAGTATTCTTGAAACATTTGGTAGAATATTTTGGCATTCTAAATATTTGAAATAGGGTTTAGAAGGGGTTGTGGGGATTCCAGGTGGGCATGTGCCTTTAGTGCACAAACTACTGCACTAAGGGGAGGTGGAGAGTCAGACAATGGATAAATCATGGTCCTCCCAGGTCTCAAAGCCCAGGACAGAAACTATCTTCGTGGTATGTCAGAATTACCTCATTTGAGGTAACCCTCAAATTGAATTCATCATGTCAGACCTCTTTCCCGTACTTGAGGCTTATATATCCAACTAACTGTTTGGCATGTGCACCTGGATGGCCTATACTCAGCTCAAACTCAAAACTCCAGTCTTCCAACATGGCTTGGATAATAAACGTCAAGGTCCTGAAAATGGCCTATAAAACCCCAAATAACCTGGCTCCCACAATATCTCTAACATATATTGGTGTTCTGTCTCCTCAATCACTCACTTCCATGCATAGTGCTCTTCTGGTGCTCCTGAATGTACCAGGCATGTTTTTCCCATAATAAGTGTGCTTCTCCTATTTAATATGACTCAATTATTAGAAACACAAAAAGCAAGAACCATTATAAAGAGATAAAGTAATTGGGGCGCCTGGATGGCTCAGTTGGTTAGGTGTCTGACTTTGACTCCAGTCGTGATCTCATGGTTCATGGTTTTGAGCCCCGTGTCCAGCTCTGTGCTGACAGCTCAGGGCCTGGAGCCTGCTTCAAATTTGGTCTCGGTCTCTCTCTCTCTCTCTGCCCCTTCCCACTTGTTCTCTCTCTCTCTCTCCCTCTCTCTCTCAAAATATAAATAAACATTAAAAAAAGATAAATTAAAAGAATCAAATCCAGAAATTACCCCAAAGTTAGAGTTATCAGGGAGAAACTTCAGTTAATAGTATATTTAAGAAACTTTGTGTACAAGGTGGATAATATGAAAAAACATCTGAAAGACTTTAGCAGAGAAACAAAGGAATTTTTTAAAAGGTCAAATGCTAGAATTTTAAAAATACACAATACTGAACATTATAAATTATTTCTTTGGATGTAATAGAAGATTGGATACAGCTTAGAAAGATAAGTGAACTGAAAAAACAGGCCTGTGAAAATTACTCAAAAGGAAAGAGACAGTGGGAAAAATTTGATACTTACTATACAAAAGCTGTTGGATTATACGAACTGATCTGGCACACATATAACAGAAAATTGAGAAGGATGAGAGACAGAGAAGACAGGGCAAAATTTTTATTTCATTAAAAAATAGATAAGAAAGATAAATACCATATGATTTCGCTCAGGTTGAATTTAAGAAACCAAACAGATGAATATAGAGGAAGGAGAACAAAAGAGAGAGGCAAACCATAGAGACTATTAACTATTGAGAACAGACTGAGGGTTGCTGGAGGGGAAGTGGGTGGGGAGGTGGGTTAAATGGGTGATGGGTGGTAAGGGAGATACTTGCTGTGTAGAGCACTGGGTGCTGTTTGTAAGTGAAGACTCACTAAACTCTACTCCTAAAAACAATACTACACTATATGTTAACTAATTTAAATTTAAATAAAATCTTAGAAGAAAAAATATTATTCAAGTATTTGGTAACTGGTACCAATGCTGGAGTTAGTTATGAAGAAATGAACATCAAAACACCATTTTATTTTCAGTAAAATGATAGTAAAGGTCAAATAAGATAACCAATACTTGTCTTTTTCAGAGGTAGGCTAACTACGGCCCATCTGACAACTGTTTTTTTTTTTTTTTTAAATAAAATTTTATTAGAAAAAAGAATAGATAATAATGTTCTAAAATTATTAAGAGACAAAAAAAAGATACATTAAAAAACTCTGAACTCCCCAAACATAATAAAACATATATTCGGGGACACGCTAGTAAAAATTAATTTTGAAACTCAGTTATTTTTCTGAAGTTTCCTATTTGACATTAGATTCACATGAGTTATTCTGTTTGTTTCAGAACATATTTATTGACCAAGAAAGGTAAAATAAACATGCATGTTAAAATTACATCATTATCTTTTAATTATCTACTAGGAAAAGATGAATACAAATTACCAAAGCAATATTTGCAGTCATTCTTCTAATAAATTATTTTTCAATATTTGTAATACTAATGGAATCTAAATAAACTCACCAGAAACATAAAACCACATTTATTAGAATGTTATTATTTTTTTTAATTATGAAGAAAAATTGAACCATTCATATATGTGGCTCAGTTATTTGGTGAGAAATTTGGAATGTAATTTGTAGAGCCCATTATGTAAGTCACAATTATTTTCTATTATTACCAATTATAAGAAAAGAAAAATGCATGAAGGATAAAGTTACCATCAAAAATAATGTATTGAATATTTTTTCAGGAAAGTATATGTCATTCATTTTTCTTTCAATATGCTGTAATTGGTAGGTGACATAACATTGACACTGAGTGCTTTAAAATTATCTACCATATTTAGATCTTCTATACTAACATGATGGACAGTCTAATATTAAATACTTTCTCAAAACAAAATTAGACACTAAAGTAGCAGTTTTCTATCAATGTGTACTTCTGGATATGACAGTTTTAATTTTTTCAGTGTCTGTTGATAATGAATGTTCAGAGATTCTGTCGGAGAAAATGACCTCCACCTTCAATTTTTTAAAGCAGCAAAGACATTAAAACATGAAACACTTATCAAGGATTAGGTAATAAGGAAAATTAAATAATTTGGTCAAAGTTTTGAGTATAGATTTTTTTTCCTTTCCCAACTTCAAAAAAAACTTTATTTTGAACATGGTTGTTGACATTTAAATGTTAATATTTTCAAATATTATGTTTATTAAATTATATTTCAATAAGTGAAGGTAAGTTTTGAGTAATTTTATTTAAATAAGAATAAACATTTTGAGACAACCCCCTTGGTATAAAAGGAGTATACTTAAAATTTGTAATAAAATTTAGTATTATTGATTTTAAAAGTAGATTGCTTATAACAGTATTCTAAACAGCCTGATTTACGAGCCAGAATTTGTTTAGTGTCTAAGCCATATTCTATTTAGTCTTAATTTAGCCTTTTGTAAAATCTTTATTAACATTTCAGTCAACCTTAATAAATTATCAAATACTCCTGAACTGTCCAAAAATTAAACTCTCACTGGAGTGTCTGATATACAATTACAGGGCAGCTTAGATTTTTGGAAATGATAGGCTAATCATAAAAGTCATAGTCTTACTTATAATTCACTTTTTATTTCCAAAGAGAATTCATTTGGCAATGAAGAAAGCACATATTAAAAACTACATTGTGGTTTCATTTAAAGAATATATTTATTGTTGAGAGTTAACCTATTCAGTATTCTACTAAAACAAATAAGAAATGCTCTGGTTGTCATCTAAAATGTTGATATTAGTATCAATAGTACATAAGCCAAATATCTCTTCCCTTATGTTATGTTTCACATTTTTAGACACATTCTTGAAAGATTTCTTTTTGAATGACCTCTTTGGCATTTATATCATTAAGACCTCTCTGTTTCTCATAGAAATGGTTACTTTAACTTTTTAGGAGTTGGCCAAAAATCCCCACAAATAATATATAATATTATTTGATAATATCATACTTATTCATTCTCAAGATATTTACCTTCAGCTGCAAGAAATAACATTTTAAGGATATTAGATCTGACATACAGAATGAGATTCAAATTAACAGCAAGGTTATGGTTAATTGATGGGAAACATAGTGGTTTAAGTTGAAATTATTTTGCTCAGTTGAATTCCTGGTAAATTCTCTTGATCAGAGGTTTACTTTTATCCTTTGTTTGCACGCTAAGGTATGACTTTTACTCTAGGGTGTCCCCCTTATTTTTCAAGCCTTCTTCAGACACAGCTAAATACTTGAAATGATCAGCATGGTCTCTACCTTGACTGGTCTGAAACACAAAGCCCCCCAAGACTGCCCAACTCTGGTATCTTCCTTCATTTCTCAGCTGCTCTCCTCACAGAATCTTGTATGTGTACCTCAGGTATTAGCCAACAACACAGTGATATAGGGTCAAATCCACTCAGATTTTGGAACCTCTTTTCTTTTATACAATAGGCCTTTTTGATTCGCTGCCCAGCAAATTCTAACCACTTCAGCAGCCCTGGCTGTAACTTGGCCTTCACACTCAGTGAGAACAGCTTGTGGCCCTCTCTATACTGCCACTGAGAAAGTACTCTGGGATTAAACCTGGGTAAATTATAAAAGTAAATTCATATGTTTTATCTCTCAAGGATCACAGTGATTCAAGGCCTGAAAACACTTAACCCAACATATGGTTTTTATGGTGGAGAATAAGGCTGATTCGTGTGGCAAAAGTGGAACCACAACTATGCTGTATCATCATTAACGCTAAACAGAGGTGCTGACTGCCTCCTCCTAACCCATGCACAATCAAAAATCTATGTATAATTTTAGACTTCCTTAAAACTTACCTATCAGTAGCTTACTGTTGACCTTATCGATAATATAAACAGCCAATTAACAATATTTTGTATGTCACATGTATTATATACTGTATTCTTATAATAAGGTAAGCTAGAGAAAAACATTAAGAAAATCTTAAGGAAGAGAAAATATACTTATAGTACTGTACTAATAAAAATAAAATCTGCCTATAAGTGGATCCATGCAGTTCAAACCTGTGTTATTCAAGGGTCAACCATAATTAAAAATTTGTCTAATGTGTTAAATTAACTCATAGGAACTATGAAGTAAAACATAATTTCCTTTAAAAATATTTAAGTCAATGGGGGGTCTGGGGGGCTCAGTTGGTTGAGCATCTGACTTCAGCTCAGGTCATGATCTTTTGGTCCTGTGAGTTCGAGCCCCACATTGGGCTCAGAGACTGGAGCTTGCTTTGGATTCTAGGTCTTGGTCCCTCTCTGCCCCTCCCCCACTTGCACGCATGTGCACTCGTTCTGTCTCTCTCTCAAAAATAAACATTAAAAAAATTTTTTTTAAATATTTAAGTCAAGCCAAGGACATAATAAAACATGTATATGAATATAGCTTTTTCTATGTTTGTGTAGGTTTTACAGTAAAAGTAATTTCTCTAAGAGAGACTTGGATTTCTCTTGTTAAGTTTCTTTATTATCTTGATCAACTCTTTTGAATTATCTAACTTTTGGTTTCATTATTTATAAATACAAATGATACTATTTCCTTTCAATAAGTTAGCAATTTGTTAAATGAATCAAATGAAGTAGTATCTTGTAGAAAAGTTTGAGTTCCTTGTTGTTACCAGAGCAATGCTTGCCTTCCAATTTCCTTTTTAAAATGTAAACAAGGTTTAGATAGATGAAAACCTTTTAATTCAGAAAATGAAAATTATACCTAATGGAGGACGATATATATGAGTGTACTACTCTTTGATTGTTAATACAATGGTAAAATATTTATTTATTCATTTAGAATGTACCAGGAAATTAAATAATAATATCAAAAAGTCACTGATTGTTGAGAAAAATTTCCTAGGGTTAAGTAAGAATCTCAGGTGATAACTCTTTGTGTCATAATATACAAAGGTAAAATAAATATAATAATATTTACTTGAATATATTTTATACTACTTAGAAATATCTCCTGAATTTGGAATTTATTTAGGTATTTTTTTCTTCACTAAGATTTTAAATTTTTAAAAATCAATGGCATTTAAGTTTACTTCCATACTACCAAAAAATACATGAGCACATTATGTACAGAGGAACAAAGAAAAGGAAGAGAGCATATTTCTGTCAGAAACAATGCAGGCAAGAAGATGTGGATCAACATATTGGAAGGAAAAGGAAAACAAAACAAAACCCACTGTAATTCGGAATTCTATACTAGCAAAAACATCTCTCAAAAAATTAGGTGAGATGTTCTCTATTAAAAAAAAAAAGACATGGTAAAAGGTAGACTTTTCGTAGACATACAGAAGCTGAAAAAAAAATTCACTACCAGAAGACACATTACAAGAAATGTTAAAGGAAGTTCTTCGGGCAGAAGGAAAATGATAACAGACAGACACATAAATCTACACAAAAGAATAAAGAGCGGAGAAAACTGATGGTAGTTGTGATTAAAAGATACGAAGGCGACCTCAGAGTACATGAAGCAACTTCAGTTTTCTCATCAAATGCCACTGTACAAAATCCAATAGTAAATGCAACTGTAAACACCGAATATTTAAGCTTGCATTGCAAACAGTGAGCATATCTAAAAAAGACAAAACAAAACTAATAGTGGTTAAGGTTCGAGTGTGTATTCACCAGGATGGAAAAGTCACAGTGAAGCTTTTGGTGGTGTATAAACGTCTTCCAGTTTTATTTATCTATAAACCAGATTCTGTGTGTGTGTGTGTGTGTGTGTGTGTGTGTGTGTGTGTTCACTAATAAATTAATGCTGCCAAAAGTACTGGGTGGAACCAATCAAAACAAAAACGCCAAAGGTAGATTAGATTCTTATCATCTAGAGATAAATAAATTCATGAACCTCTTAGCATGTTGGTGCAGGGACAGCAAAATAACCTTATTGATTTACTTTTGTGCCTTATAAACAGACCAAGACCAAACTTCCCAGCTTTCCTTTTAATTGGGTTATGTCCATCTGACTGGATTTTGACCAACAGATGCTGAAACAAAGAGGTATGTGCTCCTGTCTAGAACATAAAAGTTCTTACCTTCACTCTTCCCAATTGATCCCCTACCTATTGAAAGCAGAACTGACCTGGATCTAAATACTGAATATCTACACCACACCATTAATACTTTATGTGAGAATTAAATTTAAACCCAGATGGCTAAAATTCCATAGTTAATCTGTTGTACTAGCTGAAATTAATATATACCGAAATTTTACTTTGAAATGAGATGCTTTCAAACAGTAACTTAAAACATGTGTTATCAAGCTAGAAATTACATGGCAAGAATACTGATATCAAATAGAAGATTCTACATATTCGTTGCCAAAACATTTGGGACAAATGCTTCCTGTGATAATTTGAAAGGCAGACAATGTGTCTATCGATACTGTAGCTTTCTGGTGAGTTGCTGGGAAACAGACCATTAGTAGTGAGTGTGGATTGTTATCAGATTGTTAAGGAAGTTATTAAATAGAAAAAGATAGTGTCAGGCAAAAATGGCTGGTTTTCTAGCAGAAATAAAAAGGAAAAACCCATTGCAGCAACACCAAATACACATGGAGAGACTCATTAAGACTCAGCTTTGCATGAAAGATTAAATTAAGGATAAGTTCTTAAAACCCAACCTAATGGCTTCGAGGTAGTTTACTTGATACAAAGAGGCACTTGAATATATAAGCAAATAAATAAAATAGGCTTAAGAACTATGTCTTGGTAAGAAGATTGACTGAGCTACTGGTGCAAAGAAATGATTGGAAGCAAACTGGTCCTGAGGCTTACAGAGTCAGATTGTATTTCTGTTTATGCTATGTATTTTTTTTTCCACATTCATATAAACTTATTATGCATTCTAACCCATTGCCCTGTAACTTTCAGTGCCTTCTTGTATTATGTACACCTCTCTACTCCAATAATACTACATTTGCTTGCCCGTGGAATGTGAATGGATAAGGCATATGTCACCTGGGACCAATACCTTTAAAAGCCATTGTGCATTCCAATCAACTCTCTTGTTGTTCTGCCATGAGAATGGCATGTCCAAAATTGGGACTGCTCCAATAGTCTGGACCCAGAATGAAGAAAAGTGAAGCTGACATGAGGACTATTTGTAGCCTGGAGTAAAATCAAAGATGCTAACTCATGTCCAAAACCATAATATGATCAGGAAATAAACCTTTCTTGATGTTAAAAGTCATTGAGATTTTTTGCATCACAGAAAAATCAACCAAAAGTGAGTAATATAACCTAAATTTTAATAAACTTCTTTTGTCAAAGAAAGAATCCTTTTTGTCTTTCTGAGCATTAAAACAGAACATGACCCTTCAACTAACACGATAAAAAGTGTATATCCTTCAAAGAAAGTAACTCCCAGCAACAGTGATCCTCATCACTTACGGCTGATGTATTAATAAGGGTTCCTCAGGGAAACAAAACCAATGAGAACCTATTACAGAAATCGAATCACACAATAATGGAGGCTGAGAAGTCCTACAACCTTCCATCGCCAAGGTGGAAAACCAGGAAAGCCAGTAGTGTGTAATACAGACCAAGTTCAAGGGCCTGAGAACTTGGAAAACAGATGGCACAAGTTAATTCCCAGTTCAAGGGCAAAAACTTGCTAACAGGTGTATGTCCTGGTCAGAGTCTGAAGGCCTGAGAACCAGCAGAGCTGATATTCAAGAGCAAGATTCAATAACCAAGATGGATATTTCAACACAAATAGTAAATGCACCCTTCCTGTATCTTTTTGTTCTGTTCAAGCTTTAAAGGGATTAGATGATGCTCAGTCACACAGATAAGGGCAAACTTCCTTACTCATTCTACCCATTCAAATGCTAATCTCTTCTGGAAATCTTCTTATAGACCTATAGAAATAATGTTTCTATAGGCATGTTTCTATGAGCATCGCTAAGAGCATCTCTTAACCCAGCAATATTAACAGGGGACATTGTTAGAGCCAAGTAGCTTAATACACAAAGAAGGACTTGCAAGAGAATAGTCAGAGTAAGTGAACAATGGATAAGAACAGTCTTCACAAAGAACAAACTCAAAGTCAAATCCATGAATTCCCCTAGCTGCCAAGGCAAATGTCCGCCAAACTTTCTGCCAATGACAAATATCACATTTTTCTCTTTGCCTTTATTGAATTTTATTTTTCTGTGGGAAATATGGGTGGATGGTTATTTTATCTCTTCCCTACCATTGTGTGTTGGGTAGAAAAATTACTTTTTTTTTTTTTTTTTAGAATTGGATCGGCAAACTTTTTCTTATAGGGCTAAGTAGTAATTATTTTAGTCTATGTTAAAACTATTCAATCCCGCTCAGATCTGTCACTGTAGCATGAAAATGGACATAGCTAATATGTAAAGAAGTGAATATGGCTGTGTCCCAATAAAACATTACTCTAATAAAACAGACAGTTGCACCATCGGCCATATTTTGAAGACTCCTTTTTTAGAACAGTGGAGTGTGTGAACCACAGATAAATCTGAAGGAAAGGACTGCCCTTTATGTGGTAATCCTGGACAAACATTGGGCGAAGGCATTTTTAGTATTACTACTGGATAAAAAAGGCTAGAATGTGTTTTTTGTTTGACAGGGAAGCCTAACAAGAAGAATAAAATTTGATAAAGATTACCTAGATATCTCTAATTCCACTTGCTTTATCTACAAGGCACACAGCTAGATTTTCTTCCTTATTCTTTCTGCAGTTTGATGTAGCCATATAACTAAGTTCTTGATAATGCCATATGAGAGATCATAATGTTCACTTCTTCTAAGCTTGTTACGTGAAAGACTCTTCGGGGATTTCTCATTATCTCCCTCCATTTTATTAAAGATCTTGACACCAAAAGTCAGTATCAGTTACAAAAGCCACCGAGAGCGGAATTTTAGTCATCTCGTGTTCCTAAATAACAATGTGGATTATTTATTAGGAAGGCCCATTTTGACTATGATTTAAGTGTATCAATTCAAAACTGAATGCTGTCTTAGATAATTCAAGAAAATTCCTATTATTTATGCCTTCAACTGAAAATCATCCAGGTCACTATAAGAGAATCCAGTCATAATTAAAGTATTTGAGCAGTGCATTTTGCTTGTAAATATATTCTTGAGATAATCTTGTGCCAATATTCCAGGTAATAAAAGTACATTGACTAGAAGGATAAAAACAATTGTGAAGAGCCCAGAATACTATTTTCACCTATAGCCATGTTTGTTTTGAGCCAAAGAGTGATATTTGAATGTACTGAAGCGCATAGTGACTATTTTATTCTAAGTTGCTTTTACAAATACTTATTGAACAAAGATATTTTAAAATTTGGAAAATTAAGACATTTCCATAGCCAAACAGTTTGTCAACTGATTTTCCTAAGATTTACATTTGGTTCTATATGGTTTTATAATCCTTAATTAGGCTTATGTATTTCCCTAGTAAAATTATTATGAGTTTTAATGCCTAGATTTTACTTAGGAAAAAGTAAATCATAGCTAGTTAATCCAGGAAAAATTTTGTGTAATAAAAAATACAAACTTCAAGAGATAGCATTTTGTTCATGATGCTGTTTTATTGAATGGGTAACCTCAATTATTTTGACTTAGGATGTTTGGATATTCCAAAATTTTCTTAAATAACATCAAAAATGGATGTACTTGACATTCTGATTAAAAAGCCTATTTACCAAAAGAAATAGACTATAGGGTACAGAAAATTTATCTACTTGTCTGGTTGATAACCTGTGGATTTTTCCAAAGTCATACCTTTAAAATTTGTTTAAATGTTTATTTATTTTTTGAGAGAGACAGAGCACAAGTTGGGGAGAGATATAGAGACAGGGAGATACAGAATCCAAAGCAGACTCCGGGCTCTGAGCTGTCAGCACAGAATCGGACACAGGGCTGGAACACATGAACCATGAGATAATGACCTGAGCGGAAGTCGGTCGCTTAATCGACTGAGTCACTTAGGTGCCCCCACAAAGTCATATTTTTATATTTGCAACCAAGCCTATATAGGCAGTTGATTTGGGAGTTATTCGTTCATTTTGCACATGCTACCATAACCTGAGCTATTGAGAATCGTACAGCTTAGTTAGAAGGTAACATCTTTAAAACCGGATTTCACGTTCCATGAATTGTTACCAATTACATTCTTTATAAATTATTTGGAATAGAATTTTATTGTGAATAAGTATTTTAAAGGGACTTAAGAATATTAGTTCAGTTTAGCATTTCCATAGTGTGAAATACTTGAAAAGTAAAGATTGATTTAAAATATATTGTGTAAAAGAATAAGTAATTATTTAAATTAACTGTGCTCTTTGACAGACTTAATCAGAATTAATTTTTTTGTCAGTTTCGTGTTTGACAGAACGTTTTGTGCTGCAATCATTAGCTTCTAAAACATGACAACTTAGGCATTTGAATAAGCCATGATTTGGCAAAAGATAGAGAAGTTTTCATTGTTGGGTATTTGGTTAATTTTAGCTCTAACTTGTCACTATAATCTTTAGAATGGTCCAATAGTGTTTATCACTACGTTTGCAAAACAAGGGCATTAGTGATAGTGTCTGTGGCACTTACAGTTCAAAAGAAGATTCTTGTTCCACAATCAAAATATTTCTAGAGTTCTTAGTTTTGTAACAGTTTGCTCTGTTCTCTTCCTTACTTTTTTCTCCCCACATTATTTTTTTTAATTTTTTTTCTCCCTCTCTCCTTCGTTACCTTCTTAAATTAAAAAAAAAACAAAAACAAAAATGGCCTTAGTGTCTTTTTCCAAAAGTATTGCCCATACGTAATCAGTTGCTTATATTCCTTCTGTCTTTTAGGAATCAAATTAAGTGGCATTTCTTCTACAGTTTCTTGTATAATGAGATTGAGTTTAAGCTCTTTTATATCACCGTGTCTCCATCTAAATTGGTATTTTTTGTACTGAATTATTACTGATTTTTCTTGCCCATAGAGCCCCAAATTTTAAGCACATTTTGGCAGGGATAGGTTATATCATCCTGTTGTTCACAGATTTTGGAACCTTTGTAGATCCAATAAGCATCTGATGGATGATGTCCATATGCATGTATACTCTGAAACAAATAGCTGATACTTTCATCATTGTTCCCAGGGGATCCCTGGTAATTCTATAGTTATGGGAACAGATGTATATATGAATATGCTTAGAAAAATTAATTCATTATTGGTGACACTTTCATGAATTTTGCTTTTAATATATGTACATATATGTACATTTTTTCTTACTGAGAAAGATTTCTCTTTTTGACAAAATCTTTAAATTTCTCTCCTCATTGCATCAGGTTTTTTTGGAGGGAGTATATTTAGCACATATTTACTGCATTTTTTATAACTAAGTAATTTAAAAATCAAAAGCATCTAAAGCATGTTTAGAGCTTATGTTTCAAATATGGCTTTAATTTTCATGGACTTCTGAAAAGCGTATTTCCTATCTACCTATATTTCCAGAAACGATCAGGTCCTTAAGGACAGAAGTTATATTAAATGATTTTCTTCAATTTTTATATTCACAGACATTAGTGTACTACTGGCACATAGTATGCAGACTTTAGATAATAATTAAATATAAAAGAACAATGTATGATTAAAATGATTCCTTTGTCTTCTAGAGACTGTTTGAATTTTAAAATATATATTAAATATAGATAATGTAGTTGTATGCATATGTTTTTCTCCTTAATATTAAATTAAAATGCATTACATAAACTTTTTTTTAAATTTTTTTTAACGTTTATTTATTTTTGAGACAGAGAGAGACAGAGCATGAACAGGGGAGGGGCAGAGAGAGAGGGAGACACAGAACCGGAAGCAGGCTCCAGGCTCTGAGCCATCAGCCCAGAGCCCGACGCGGGTCTCGAACTCACAGACCGCGAGATCGTGACCTGAGCTGAAGTCGGACGCTTAACCGACTGAGCCACCCAGGCGCCCCTAATATAAACTTTTAATGACATATAGCATAGGCAGCTTTCATTAGAAAGGAGAGTTTTCTAATTTGCTCTGATCAAGATAAATACAATCATATTGATCCAGGATCATTTGCATTACGTTGCTGATATTTCACCATAAAGAAGTTTCTATAGGCATGTGGTTTTTAAAACTATTTGCTTTAATTACAATTTATTATTTGTTACATTGCTCTATTACGCAACTTCAATGTCTTCTTTCATCTGTTTCATCCATGAATATTACCATTAGAATTATTGATTATATATTGTGTGGAAGGAGACGGAAGGAGAGGCTTGTTAATTAGGGGCTATTTACAATTTGACAAAGTACAATTAAGTTAGTATTTGAGACAACTTGGTGCCTGGAAGAGCAATAGGAAGTAACTTACTTGATATTTTTCATGTCAGCAAGGAAAAAAAAAAAACTCACGACATTGCCAAATTTGCTTTTAAGAAATGTTTAAATGCAAAATTATGACATATAGAAATACGGGTGCCTACGATGTTGTCATTAACACAAAGTGAATCACAATGCACTCATCAAGTCCAGATGCTCAAAAAGTATAAACTGAGGAAAAAATATCTTGTTACTTTTGAAGTGATTCGTGTGTGCATTCATAAATGTCCTAAGCAAATAATTGAAATTGGAAGTAATGTAAAAGCAAATAAATAATCTATAGCTGATCAAATATTTACATAACAATTTTAAATATGTATACAATTGTAAATAACAAAACGGCATATGCTATTTTATAACAGCAGATAGTATACATATTTATAACTGACATATGAGTTCACAAAGACACGTATACACACAAATACATATATGCTTTTGTTAAATTTTCTAGGATAAACTTTAAGTCATTTCAACACATTCCTCTCTTTTTCTACTTCATTTTTCATATTTAAGCTAAGTTTTGTATTCTTTATTCCAGACTGTCTTATTAGTCCTCAGCCTTTTACCACTTTTCATAGTCTCACTTCCCTTCTCACTGTATTACAACAAAGAATCCAATTTTCTAATTCCTTTCTGGCGAATTTCCCTGTAGCTATGTCCTTTGCTGTTTTCTATGATTACAACAATTTTCTAAACTTTAACTTCCACGCCAGTCATCTCTTCAAACTTTATTCCAGATTAATTTTACTTTAGAAAACCTAAGTGGATGAAAACAGTTTGCTCAAATATGCCTTTTATTAATTGCAAATATTTCTGTTTGAGTTACACAAAAGACAATGAACTAAATATATAGTAGGAAAGGTTAGGTGCAGAGAGGAGCTTCCTGATTAAAAGTTTCTTTGACATTAAGGGAAGGATGGTATCTACTTCCCAGAAGGATTTTAAGAATTGAGGAGACTCCTCTCTCTGACAGGTTAGGTGTAATTTTGCCTGGAGGTAGGTGACAGAAGAGACAGCCCATGAACTGTGATATGAAATAAGGAATAATAGGTTTTGAGTACCTTGTAACAGTGGTTCATCTTTTTTTTTTTTCTTTCCTGAAATTTTGTAAGTTGTCTCAACTTCGGGTATAGGAGTGTGTCATCAAGCAACTTTTGGATTTAACTGGAGTTTCTACAGACCTGATCTCATCAGGATTTGTGAAATAGCACACCGTCTGATGTAGGTTTTGAAAGCAATTTCTCATTTTTTTTTACAAGCGCTTTTTTTTCCTGTGTGTACTGAACATATAACTGTTGTAAAAGGAGACTGAATCTTTGACAAAGCAGGAAAGAATATCCAATGGAAAAAAGACAGTCTCTTTAACCAATGGTGCTGGGAGAACTGGACAGCAACATGCAGAAGGTTGAAACGAGACCACTTTCTTACACCATTCACAAAAATAAACGCAAAATGGATGAAGGACCTGAATGTGAGGCAGGAAACCATTGAAACCCTAGGGGAGAAAGCAGGAAAAAACCTCTCTGACCTCAGCCACAGCAATTTCTTATGCGCAGAGATGAGAAAGTAGCAGATTTTAATGGTTTTCTGATCTAGGTGTATAATCTATGAGACTTCATTTTGCTAGTCTTGCAGTACTTTTCTAGTATTTTATTTCTTTCAAAGTAAGACATTGAAGGGATAAAAAAAACTTAACCAGAAAAATTACTACACAAATTTACATATTGTGAAAGAACGAGAGTTTTATTTTAACATCATTGCATAGCATGTCTTCAAAAGTTTTAGAAAGGAAATGACATAATCTGAACTTCTAATTTTAAAAGATCCCTTAGTACTGTGGAAAGCAGGCTATGTAAGGAGTGATGGGTCAAAATACCAAGTCCAAGCCTATATCAATAGCCTAGTAGAGAGACCAGCACAAATTTCTAAAGAAGAAATAGATACATTGAACTATATCAAAGTAAAAACTTTTGTGCTATATTCCATGTCATTAAGAAGGTGTCAAGACAACTCATAGAATGAAAGAAAGCATTCGTAAACCATGTATCTGTAAAATACTTAATAAAAAGACAATACCAATTAAAAATAAGTAAATAATATAAATAGATGTTTTTCTAGAAAATAATATAAAAGATGGTCAATAAGAATATGAAGTGATTCTCAACATCATTAGCTATTTAGGAAAATACAAATCAAAATCTAATAGAGGCACCACTTCACACACACTAGAATAGATACAACCAAAAGGGCAGATGATATTAACTGTTGGTGAAGATGTGGAAAATCCAGAACCTTCATACATTACTATTGGGTATGTGAACAGTGAGGCCATTTTGTAAAACATTTTGGCAGCTTCTCAAAATGCTAAACATAAAGTTATCATATGACACAACAATTCCTAGGTACATATCCAGGAGAAATGAAAAACTATATCCACACAAAAACTTGTACACAAATGTTCATTATCATATTATTCATAATATCCCCAAAGTAAAATACCCCAAATGTCCATTAACTAATAAATGCTTAAACAAATTGTGGTATACCTGTTCAATGGAATATTTCTAGACCAAGAAGGAAGTGACATATTGATACAAGCTACAACACTAATGAATCTTGAGAACTTTATGCTAAGTTAAAACTAGTTGCAAATTAGCCATATTGTATGCTTCTCCTTATATTAAACGTTAAGAATAAACAAATTTATAGTAACAAAAGAGATAAGTGCTTACCTAGGCCCGGGGTGAGTGGGCTAATGACTACTAATAAGTAGGGGATTTGTTTGGGGAATAATGAAAATATTCTAAGATTGACTATGGTGATGGTTATCCATTTAGAAAAAGGCAAAAAACTAACCATTATATCTAACGATAAAGGTAACTGGTTGCACTGATAAAAGCAATTTTACTGGCTGGTAAGGATGAAAGATATCGGGATTTTTATGGAGGCTTCATCACTCAGGCATGATCAATTATTAAATCCACTTCCAATCTCTCCCATCTCTAAAGACTAGGGTATGGAGCTAAAAATTACAAGCTTTTTTTTTTTTTTTTTTTTTTTTTTTTTATTTAGAAACAAAGAAAGAGAGAGAGCAAGCACAGATGGGGGAGGGGCAGAGAGAAGGAGAGACAGAATCCTATGCAGGCTCAGCACTATCAGCTCAGAGTCCGACATGGGGCTTGAACTCACAAACTGTGAAATCATGACCTGAGCTAAGATCAAAAGTCAGACACTTAACCAACTCCTCCACCCAGATGCCACTGAAAATTACAAGCTTCTTATCATGGTTTGGTCTTTATGGTGACCAGCCCCCATCCAGGAACCCACAAGAGCTACCTCTTTAGAACAAAGACATTGCTATCATCCAAGAAGTTCCAAAGGATTTAGGAGCTCTGTGTCAGGAACTGGGGTAAAAGACTAACTTATGGAAGAAAAGACTTTTCTAGCACCCCTATTTACAAGGGATTTTTGGAGCTGTGTGCCAGGAACCAAGAGTGGACACCAATATAGTAATAACTTGGTTTGTGAGCCTAATTCATTCCAGAAATGTGCTTGTAATTTAAAGCACTTGTATGTAAAAGAAAATTTCAAGAACCACTAACTCAATTGTGACCATGTGATGTTTGGCATCACGTACTACTTGTATTGCAAGATATCACTTGCTTATCAATTGGGATCACATTATGGTCACCAGTTGTGGGTTTGGCCTTCACCTTTGCCCAGCAAAGCCGGGGGAAGCAGAAAGGATTACTCAGGACTCCATAAATCAAGAGAGGTGAGAGAGAGACTAAGGGAATTCTCCCCAAGCTGTTCTCAGGCTCCCGTATTTATGAGACATACATCACAGGGAAACATTGCACAAAGATGTCTGTGGCTACATGTCAGTAACAACTTTAAAAAGTGTGCAAAAAACACAAGGGGTTCCCAAGACTACAAAAGAGCAGATGCCGAAAGAAGGGTGGAGAACAAGATAAAATATTCCACAGAAAACATGGTCTCAGCAATTAATGAGCACAGGCAAGACACAACCCCTAAATGTGCATTAGCCCTAGCTGTTTTCACCAGGGCCAGAAAGCAGTGTAATGCATTCCCTACAATCTGCTTAACCAGGGCATAGCTATCTGATTTCCCACATATCAAGTTAAAATTTGTTAGAAATGTGTGCTCATTTTGTGGAACACTTGAAGAACAGGTTACTTGCAATCCAAGGTTTTACTGTATTTATAATCCTTAATCTTTCACACATAAAAGAAATTTCCCTTCTCACAGTTCTGAAGGTTAAAGTTCCAAGATCAAGTGCCCTCAGGGTGAGTCCTGGTGAGATCTCTCTTCTGGCCCGCAACATGGAAAGATAGTGCTCTCCTATCTTCCTGTTTTTTTTTTTTTTAACGTTTTTTATTTATTTTTGAGAGAGACAGAGACAGATGTGAATGGTGGAGGAGCAGAGAGAGAGGGAGTCACAGAATCTGAAGCAGGCTCCAGGCTCGGAGCTGTCAGCACAGAGCCCGATGCAGGGCTTGAACCCACGAACCGTGAGATCATGACCTGAGCCGAAGTTGGACGCTTCGTCGAGGGAGCCACCCAGGCACCCCTGTCTCTTCCTCTTCTTATAAGGACTTGTGTCCTTATAACAGCTCACTCTGATGACCTAACCTAACTCAATCTTGATTTCCTTCTTATAGGCCCTATCTCCAAATATAGTCACTCTGGGAATTAGGGCTTCAACATAAAGAATTGGGATGGTGGGGGCCCCAATTTAGTCCATAACACAGGGAAAAGTGTATTTTTAAAAAGTTTACAAGATTATTTGGTGAATGGTGAGTGCCTGTCAGAGATTCACGATCATAACATTTAAGTGACATCATTCAGCATAATTTTTTAAAACTTTTCTGGCAGTACCTTAAACAAGCAGTATAGCCTAAGACGTACTGGTCTTTTTCCAGCAATTATTGAAGAAGATGGATAAATGGAAAAAGTAATTTTAAAAAGGGCCTAAGTTTATTTGAAAGGAATATAAATTGAGTAAAGACAGAAGAAATTAAATGGTGAGGCTTGTTTGTAGTATTAGAAACTGGGTGTACCAATAGTTACTAGAGTAATGATGGGAGGATAAGTGACCTACAACGATAATAAATAATGATTAGAATGTAAAATGCTTCAAATGGTAATTTTGGGGATGTGTAATTACTTTTGATAATGAAGACAGGAATAACTATAACAATGGAAGTGTGAAGTAGAGAGTAAAAAAAATAATAATTTTCAATCTCAGGAAGTCAAGAAATTGAAAGGCCAGTGTGAAGACAGTAGTTGCCAAGAATAATGACAGAAGTAGAAACAGAGAGGAAGGCAAAGAGCAAGATTTTCGAAAGTATGTTTAGATGGCCTCGCAGGTGAATTTATTTACGACAGGTATGTTCCCTGCACGTTAGAATCAATTGGGAGGGGAGAGAACTTTGGGGAGAAAAAAAAGTAATGTTGCCTGGGCTGAACGTTAAGTGTTCCTGATTTAATTAACCTATGGTGTTGCTAGACCTTGTTATTTTAAAAACATACTTGATATTTCTAAGAAGGATAAGCATTTACTTAAATCATCTCCAACACTAATCAATTTTAATCTTCGAGTGAGATTTAATGTGATTTATATCATGGGCTCTCCAACTAGTTGCTTTTGCTTTTTAACTATTTTGTTTATTTTTATACTATTAAGTTTTCAAATAATCATTTTTCAAATATTTTTACCAATCTGTAAATCTATAAAACTATTCTGTTATTTTCACTCTAATTCCATTTATTTGAGATACTCAAAGAGAATAAGCTTTAAGAAATCGTGTTCTCATTTTACAGTTATTTAAATTTTTCAGGCCCTCACTAGAACTTTTATTATGTTTATTCCTAGTTTTTAGGAAATCTCTGGTATTTTAAATTTGTAAATGTGACTTTTTTGTATATAGGATAACCTCATTTTGATACGTTACTTTTGTGACCAGCTACCTTATTACATTTTATTACTGTTCCTAACAGTTTTCTATTTAATTCACTAGACAAACTATTTTACCCTCTACAGATAATGAATGCACATTAAAAGAAGAGTAAGCATAAAAATATACCCGCAAATGCAAACAAATTCTACACACTTAATCTTCTAAAATCTTAGTGTTATTTATGAGAACGTCTTTTAATACATATAAAAGTTAAGGAACACTTCATGTCAAAGATATTTCCTTGTACTTTGAAAACAATACATTGTCATCCCCTCCATCTTGCAAACAAACTCTAAGTTTTCATTTTAGTTTCATATCACATGATAGTGGTAGTTCAATTAAAGAATTCTTTCTATTTTGTGATTTCAGTTTCAAAACAAATTAGGAGGTAGGAAAGCCCTAAATTCTGTAAAATAAAAACAAAAGTGAATTGTATAGGGATATGTATCATTGTCTTATGATGGAAAGTTTACTGGGTTGCAGGTAGAAAACAGAATGGTATACTAGCTTTGATATTTTATATATGTGACATTAACATTTGGAATACCAAAATCATTGATTATTTAACTATATGTGGAATGATAATGTTCTCTCGATGTTTAAGTCTTAAATGCAACAATATGTGTGTGAGTGTGTATATATATATACGTATATATATGTGTATATATATATACACATATATATACGTATATACATATGTATACACATATATGTATATATATATGTATATATATGTATATACGTATATATATACACATATACGTATATATATGTGTGTGTATATGTGTGTATATGTAAATGCATAAATTGTAAGGCCATTGCCTAATTCAATATGTCAGGGAACTCAGACATATTATAAAATGTATTATAATTTTTCACGGAGATGCTATTCTTTAGAATTTCAATTTCTTTTGTGTTGCTTTTGTAAATTGTATAGAGGTGAAGATAACTATCTGTCCTTTAAACCTTAAAGCTAATTACAATTATATGTTGTCATACATGAAAGTTTAACATATTTAAAATGTACCTTAATTTTTATAAACTCTTAGATTTTTAGACTGTTTAATTCATTTCCAGTCTGTGAGAGGCAACAAATAAGACGTACAATTTGGTCTACTTCCGTTTAGAGTGATTTCGTTAGTTGTTTTTCTCCCTCGTTTTCTTTTTTGTTGTTGTTGATGTTGTTTATATGTATAGCAGATGGCAACAATCATAGAAATCAGCACAGCAATCAAAGGGATCAGTGGTATGATGAATCTTCGTCAGGGTCACAGGGTGCACCCACTGGGAAAATAGCAGCAACATCTGACAGGGAGTGCTGAACACTGTATTTGCTTAGTAATCAGACAGGATCAGGACCAAGGGTGACCCAGAACTGCTGAATGAAATAAGAGAGGATAAAAAAGGATGCCAGAAATTTATTTGCAGCAAAGAGACTGCACGGGCAAACGCACCCTTTTTGCCACTTCCATAGTTTAAAGTCTGTCGCATTCTTGGTATTTGCGTGTTGGTTGGGATAACATGGTAAACTGCATGAGCCACAGTGAAGGTAGGCACATGTTTGCATAAGAATATTCTCAGTTTCTAACTAATGAGTACGTAAGGATGTATGTTGAATTCTGAGAATTTCTAAGACATCGTATGAATTCAAACGGAGTTGGTGTTGCTCATGATTTTGTGCAAACTCAACAGGGATACATTTACAGAAAGTTATATTACAAATTTCTATCGAATTTTTTAATTTTTTTCGAGGGATTTTAATTTTGATTTTAAAACCACTCTTCCTTTTCCTTTTGGATTCCTTTGTTCTCATATCCTACAAAGGTAAAAGTTTCCTAATTTCAAGTAAAAATCTCTTCATCTCAGACCTCAAAGTAGTGACGTCATTCATTTTCATTTTTTTTTTTTTTAACCTGGGTGAATACAACTCTACATGGTTAATTTTATATGTCAATCTGACTGTGTCATAGGGGGCCCAGAAACACTATTTTTGGATGTATGTGTGAGAGTATTGTTAGATGTGATTAATATTTTAATTAGCGGACTCAGTAGATGACCCTTCCGATTGTGCATGGGCATATTTGATCTCTTAAGGGCCTGAATCCAATGAAAGGCAGAAGAGACAGGAATTCATTTTTTCTTCCTGACTCACTGCTTCAGCTGAACATTGGTCTTCTCCTGCCCTCACACCAAGATTTAGACCACTGACTTCGGGTTTTTCAGGCCTGTAGACTAAGACTGGAATTATGCTGTTAGCTTTCCTGTGTCATCAGCTTGCAGTTGGCAGATCATGCGACTTCTCAGGCTCCACAATAATATCAATCATGTGAACCAATACATATATATACACACGCACATATATGTATAGTGTTATACATTATTATTACTATATATAACTATAAATATATATTATAATTATATTAAATATAAATTAGATATATTATTGGTTATCTTTCTCTGGAGAACCCTAATACAAACTCTCAATTATTGATTTCCAGTTCTGATTACTCATTCCTACATGATTTGTATGGTCTTCAAATTTAACCTAATACTTGACATCATTTACACAAGATAAATTCTTTCTGTTTTTCATATCAGAGATAATATAATTTTTACAGGAAGAATTCAGACTTCAAATCTTTAAATATATCATCTAAATCTTCCCATAAACTGAGCATAAGACTTCATGCATAAAGTTTTGTTGATCTCTCTCTTCTTTCCCAATGTCATCATTCTAATGAGATATTTTTCATTTCACTATAAATCATTTAAAAAATCAAATTACATGATGGTTTTCTGGTGGGGAATGTGTCTTTAAATTTATTGCATCTGGGTGACTCAGTCGGTTAAGCATCCACTCTTGGTTCATCTCAAGTCATGATCTCACAGTTAGTGGGATTGAACCCCACAAGGGACTCTGTTCTGATGTGCCAAGCCTACTTGGGATTCTCTCTCTCCCTCTCTCTCTGTCCTTCCCCCACTTGCATTCTCTCTCAGAATAAATAAACTTAAAAAATAATAAAAAATAAAACAAAAAATCAACTTACTTCATCTGGAGTATTATTTGAGCCTTGTAAAGAGTTCCTATATTCCATGGGACAAGAACTAAGATGAGACTCAAGGAAAAAGTACATATTTATGTATGTTTGCATGTATGCATTCATTCATGTATGTATGTATGCATAAATTTATCGATTGATTGCTGTTTGCTTATTTTTGAGAGACAGAGAGAACATGAGTGGAGGAGGGGCAGAGAGAAAAGGAGACAGAGCACCTGAAGCAGGCTCCATGCTGTCAGCACAGAGCCTGACGTGTGTCACGAACCCATGAACTGTGAGATTGTGACCTGAGCCAAGGTCAGACGCTCAACTGACTGAACCACACAGGCGCCCCTTTGTTTATTTTAAGACATTTTGATGGGTCTATTAGTTATGCTGTCAAGTAAATGGATAAAAGGTAATTTTGTATTTTGATAAAAATGCAGGTATTAGTCAAAATGCGCTCATGAAAAGTTCACAGTTTTGTTACTTTGTTCATTTTTATCTAAATTTGTACTTTAGATTTTCAGTACCTCCAAATTATTTTATTTTATTAGAATATTTGCATTTTTTTTCCAGAAAGTCAAAAGACTATGTATGCAAAGGAACATTTGCAATATTTAGCTAGTCTCAAACTTAGCTTTGAGGAGAGAGGATGAAAGGCACTCCACTGGCAAGCATGAAAAATATTCTGCAGTTTCATCTTCCATATATTTAAGATGCATCAATATAACATTCAATATTTTAGTGTTTTAATTGGCTTATCAGTGCTTTGGATACATCATCCTGTGCATAGATGTTTCTCCTGAGGAGAATTTATAGCAGAATGAAAATCATCCAGAAACAGAGGTCCTAGAACTTCAGGAAGCAAGTTTGTACCTCATACTGGGAACAAGGGACAATGGCCTAAACTCAGAAACGCAGAGCTAAATGGATACTCCCAGTTATGAAATGGAGCCGTCTCTACCTATCAAATTGTTGGAGTTAAGAATAGACTTTGGGGTTTCTGGTTTTGTAAACCAAAATTGTAACAAAACTTCAGAAGAGAAGTAAGTCATTCTATTTGTTGTACTTCCATTACTGCATCTTGGTAAAATACCATTAAATAGCTTTGCTTATAAGGTTAGCAAATCTTTTTTAGGTGCCTGTGTCCTATTTATCCTACCCTATAATAGCAACTTCTCTATTGGATTTTCGAGACCAAGGAGGAGGAACTGCATCTCAACATTTTTCTTCTCTTCATAATACTAAGCATAATCTCAGGCCAACAGTACAACACAAACATTGCAATTGATTGTTTTGTAAATTCAATGTAGCACAAAAAATAGTAGTATACAATAGAGGAATTGGTTATTATTAAGAATATTTAGGGGTGCCTGGGTGCCTCAGTCAGTTGAGTACAACTGCAGCTCAGGTCATGATCTCACCGCTCATGAATTTGAGCCTTGTATTGGGGTCTGTGCTGACAACTCAGAGCCTGGAGCCTGCTTCAGATTCTGTGTCTCCCTCTCTTTCTGCCCCTCTCCTGTTCATGCTCTGTCTCTTTCTCTCAAAAATAAATAAATGTTAAAAAATAAATAAAAATTTTTAAGCAGAATCTTAAAACTATGAAAAAAATAGACCTTCCCTGGAATTTCATTTCCTGTATTTCTAATACATATTTTTTTATTTTTATAAACATACTTAATGTAAAAATTGATATTATATGACATGTGTCAGTATAGAGCAGAAAGGGGTAGTGTTCTCCAAGCAGATATGATTTCTAAACTCTCTATTTTAATATCTAACATTATACTGGTAATTCATTTTATTTCGGCAAAACTTAAGTCAACTTCTTAAGTGGTGGTATGTGTAGAAAACTAGTACACTGGCCAAAAAATAGAACATAAAGTTGCAGACATTATAATTATTAGAATCATACTCATTCTTTATATAGTGGGTTATGGTTTGCTAAATAAAACATTTTAAATTAAGGCATATATGCCTTTGCATAGCATGAATTTTACAAGTTGAAATGAACTTTATTCCTTTTAATCGTAAAACAAAATATCACAGAATGCATCTAAATGCCAAGATATACAAAGGGAATGGGATGAGAAGTCAAATCAGTTATGTATAGATATCTGTAGACTCAGATAACCTTCTAAAGAACTTTCATCTATTTATATATAAAAGTCTCAGAGGAAGACTTTGCAAAAAAATAGTAATAATAAAATAACCTAAGGAAGGGATAAGTAGAGCTACTACACGCATACGGTTAACTTTCCAGAGAGACTGTTTTGCATCGGTCCCAGAAATCGGTGGTATGGAATGAAGAGTTAGATAGGAGTTATCCAGGAATACCCAGGAAATGTTAGATTCAATGAGAACTACATTAAATTACAGATCTTACTAAAATGTAAATGAATAAGGTATGCTCTCAATACAAGTATATTTGACTTTTAAACTTCAATTTTAAAAAAAAGTTGTCTCTCACACTGACCATATATGGAATACGTGAATTTGGGGGATGTATAATTAATACTGAAGAAGGGTGACATACATAGTATCCATCTAATAACTATGTTATTATTTGAGATTTAGGGTGATATAAATCTCATTTCAGACATGAACACTTTCAGAATGTTTATAACCCACAGACATGCACTGAAAGAACTATTAAAAGATATGCACCGGCCAAAAGAGACGTGAAATCAGAAGGCAAGGCTGGGATGTAAGAAGCAATAGTGAGCAAAGAACTCATTAAAATTTATTTTAAAAACTGAAGTAATGGCTATAAAAATAATAGGTATAAGTATCCATATAAATTATTTCTAACATCAGTGCTTTACGCCTTTACTCCTCGTTTTCTGAATTATTTGAATTCTAGGAAGAAGGCACCTTCTTTCTCCTCACTAAAAGATAATAAAGAGTTATCCACAGGGACAATTGAACCAAAGTCTGTGCAAACTGACACCAAAAGATTCAAGACACACGTTTGAAACTTCCTAAAAATAATACAACATAAACTATGCAATATTGGAAAAGATGACAGATAATAGGCAGCATCTAATTACACAGGGGTCACCGGGGTTCTGCCCCAAATAATAATTTTTAAATTTTTTAAGGTTTATTTATTTTGACAGAGAGACAGAGAAATAAAAAGGAAAAGTAATAATAATGGAAATTACTTCAGTGCAAATGTTTATTAAATAGATACTCTGTGAGAGGCACTGCCTACGCTTTGGGACTAGAACAATGAATAAAGCAAATAAAATCCCTGTCCTCATGGAAATTGTGATCTATTTAGAGAAGCGCAACAAAGAAGTAAATATATAATACATATGCATATCATGTAAGAAGAAGTGTTCTGGTGAAAAATAGAGCAAAGATGGAGAGCTGGGTGACAGCATGGGGCTGATGTTAAAAGCATGACATCTCATTAAAAGAAAGCTGAGGGAATGGTCTTAGAAATATCTGGTGGAAAAGGAGATTAGGCTCAGGGAACAGATAAAGGACAGCTGGTATGCTCCAGGGATATCTACCTTGCTGGTATGTCTACTGGAAGGAAGAGATAGGAAATAAGATCTATAAAGTGAGAGGAGTCAAGCAATGCAGAGCATGTAGACTACTGAAATGATTTTGACTCTAAATTTGATGTTAAAGGCATAGTCATTGTATTGCTTTCTGTCATCAGGAGGAGCTAAAAAATCGAAACCATTAGGTGAAAACACAAAATATAGGGGTATAAAGGAAATATTAGTGGATCAGTAAGTATCCTTGTCCACACACGGAATATTTCACTCTCAAGTTTCATTCATTTAAAATGAGATGAGTATTCCTATTTATTAAATTAATGCGCTAGTTTACTGGGAATCCCAAAATTGTGAGAATGACCCCTTACTTCTATTAAACTTTTTTTAATGTTTATTTATTTTGGAGAGAGACAGAGCATGAGAAGGGGAGGGGTTCAGAGAGAGGGAGACACTGAATCAGGAGCAGACTCCAGGCTCTGAGCTGTCAGCACAGAGCCCAATGCAGGTCACAAACCCAGGGACTGTGCGATCATGACGTGAGCCGAAGTCGGATGCTTAACCAAATGAACCATCCAGGAGCCCATAAGCCTTATTTCTAAATAAATTGTATTGGGATTATAAAATGCGGTTGAGGATAGATGAAGAGAGAGACTGTATGCTATATCTGGGCATGTCCACCATCTAATAGAACGTCTTGAAGTACCATATGGCAGTAGCCAGCAGAAAACACACAGCTTTGCTGCAGATTGGTGACTCTGGTGACTGCAAAACACAGTATTAGTGAAATCACTGAAATTAATAACTAGGAATTCCATTGATTAAGAAAATTAAGCGTCCAGTGGTGATGTATTTGACAGAATAAATTCACTACAGTGGTCAAGAGAAACCTGCCAACAATTGGGAAACCTACCAGATATCTATGAAGTTCACTGACAGTTTTTGGCATTCCCTTAATCTGTGGTCATTGTTGACTTTATTTCGGTATAAGAAAAAGTTCAAATTTTTATTACTTGAAATTCTAATATTTTCAAGTAATGCATGTTTTCTTTACTACTGAGTCTATGGGGTGTTTATCAAAAGAAATAAGAAACCAAAACTATGATTATCTATCTCCCTACTTATATAAGAATTGGCATGTTTTTAAATATGTTATTTCAGGTAGAAAGTATGATGTCTCTATGTCAATGATAGTTAATAGTTTATGTTATATGTCATTCTCATATATTTTCATCAAAGGTTTTTTAAAACTTTGATGAACAAATAGTCGTTAGGAAATTTCATAATGTTATACGACTAAATGTTCAAAACACAAAGTCCAATTTAGAATGCATAGTCTTTCCTTAGTAGGGAATATAATTAGGATGAAAATTCTGTTTTGATAATTTAGCAAGCTGCATTTCCATGCAATTTAAAGAAAATAGGACTGATCCCTTTCACTTATAATGTTTTCCTTTGGCATAGGGCCTCAACTGCACCATCTAAAATTACACATTTGAAATATACACTCAGAGTGATAACAATTTAAATATTTATCGCATGGTTCCTTGGCATGGATACCTGTAGTAATGAAGAGGTTTGAGTAAAATTCTAAAAAGGACAACTACAACTGATACCTATCTTTCTACATATGTATGTCACAATTTCTTCATCCACTCATCCATTAAAGAACACTTAGGTTATTTCCGCATCTTGGCTATTATGAATAATGCTACAATGAATCTTGGGGTACACGTATCTCTTCAGAATACTGATTTTAATTCCTTTGGATATATACGCAGGTATGGAACTACTGAATCATTGTTTTTATTTCTTGATACCCCTTCCTCTTTCTCTGCTTGATAAAATTCCTTTTATAGTTGCAAGTCTTAGGGCAAATATCACTTATTGTATGAAATATTTGCCTAATCTTGTAAGCAGTTATCTCTTACTTTCTGCATCCATAGCAACTTGTATTATCACAATTATGTCACTAATTATAATATTTAATGTAAATTTATAAGGGATAATAAGAGTTAAGCACTTGGACTTTAAATTCAGTCACGGTTGGAATCAAGACCTAATTTTGTTCATTTTTTGCTATGTAAACTCAAGAAGGTTATATTACCTCTCGGCGAAAAATCATATTGGATACAAATTGAGGATATTAGTTGTTATATCTTATAGTGACTTCTTCTAAATCTAAATTAGATGGAGATGGTATATGAAGGTGCTTAGATACCGGCACAATGTAGGCATCAAATAGATGGTTTTCTTAAGTTAATGTTTATATGAATGAAGACGAATATTGTGGGAGATAGAAATAGATGACAGCAATATTCAGAAACTATCCAAAAGTAAATTAATTAAAGCATCGTTGATCTTTGAAAATATTTGAAATATTGGAAATATAAACATTTGAAAATAAACTTCTATTATTTAATTTGTATTATTTGAACTTATGTTCTTTGAACATCAAACTATTGTAATCATAATATGCAAATTTAATTTAGGCTTTATCCTTTTTTTTTATTTTTTTTAATGTTTATTTATTTTTGAGACAGAGAGAGACAGAGCATGAACGGGGGAGGGTCAGAGAGAGGGAGACACAGAATCGGAAGCAGGCTCCAGGCTCTGAGCCATCAGCCCAGAGCCCGACGCGGGGCTCGAACTCATGGATCGCGAGATTGTGACCTGAGCTGAAGTAGGACGCTTAACCAACTGAGCCACCCAGGCGCCCCTATTCTTATTTTTAAAAGTATGCCACTGTAATTATATTCTCTGTAAAAAGAGTTAATGTGCGTATCGCTTTTGGAGTTCTGCATATTAGGCATTTCTTTGTATACCATTTTTCATTCACTATATTGCCTATTTCAATTACTAGATTTTATATATTTATTACTCATTTGTTGTCCCTGCTTATCTTTTTAATATAAAAAAATGTATACCAGGGCACCTGGGTGGCTCAGTGGGTTAAGCATTTGACTTTGGCTGAGGTCATGATCTCACAGTCTGTGAGTTTGAGCCCCTTCTCAGGTTCTGCACTGATAGTTCAGAACCTGCTTCGGATTCTCTCCCTCTTCCTCTCTGTCTCAAAACAAATAAATAAACTAGAAAAACATGTACCATTATATAATTTTTCAAGTCATATCCTTGTTCACCCTAAGATGATATGGACTAATGAAAGGATGCATTTGTTTCCACTTTTTAATGAAATAAACGAGCCACCTAAAGGAAACTATACTAAGTCAGCAGTGTTTGTGGAGCAGTGCATTTGCTACCTTTTTCAATGTTTTGTGAGTACCTATGTACCAAGGATTTCACAAGTAAAGTAAATGTTTTCTCCATAGTACAAGTTAAAGTACATTTCATAATAGAGAATTGAAAATTCAAAGTGTATGATCTAATTCCCAAAACAACCTCTTTAAGTATACTATGCAACTAGAATGCCGTTTACCCAGGGTATTATGAGTTCTAAGATCATAAAATGGATAACAAGAAGAAATGATAGAGAGAAGTCTGGGTTTTAAAGCTAAATAGAAGATTGAGACTTCAATTCTTCCCTGAGTCCTTTTCTGATTGTCTGCGGTAGTTCATTGGTAAATAAATCAGTAGATGCAGCAAAGAAAAGGTAACTGTTCCCTACCATTTCCTCCTGTTCAAGGATAAATGGATTTTATAGGTTTATATTTAATGAGTGTTTTGCCAGCTTGCACAAAATGATTGCTATTTTAGAAGTCCAAACTCCTAGCAAAAATTCTCCTCATGGCTTTTGGCTTTTCAGTAAACCTTTAAAATATATATTTTATTCTTTAATTCATCCACAATTTAATCCTTCCAACCAGCAATGTGTTCATTCAAAAATTCTGAATATGCACCATATGCTAGACTCTGATACAAAATTGCAAGCAAATGTTCTTCTCTTAGAAATAAAGAGACTGAAATCCAGAAGGTAGATTGACTTAGTCAATAGCACATGAGGAGGGATCCACACACACACTGATCCTGATCGCTAGTCTATTATGAATTCTATAAATTATTGCAATCTTTTAACTTCTTTAAATGTAGTTTTACTACATTTTATTTTTTTTACTACTATTTAGTTAGTTAGCTTAATGGAACTGTAGACTATTCAGTTGGGTCAAGTTGACCACACACCGAGCAACTGATAGCAAATTGATGGATCATTTTTCAGCCATTAAAGTGTTTGAGAAAACAAACATCAGCAAGATGAATTAGGAGGTACTATGTATAACCTAAGATACTCATATAAATGCATTAGGTGGATTTGGACTGACAAATATTTTCAGATCTACCTGTTTTTTAGAAAACATTAATTATGAATGGTGATTTACACAATCCCTCCTTTAATTATTTTATTTGCAGGGTCAAAGCTTGCTGATTCATGAAACAGTAAATTTGCCAAATGCTTTCAGAGAATGAAAAAGAGCTTTAGTGGAAGGGCACTCATAATCTTTACAAGACATTTATATGCTCTAGAGAATTTAATGTCTGTTGATAGTAATTAGCAAAACAAAACCCACCTTGTTGCACTTCACTAATACATGGAGATTAAAAAGCTGTATACCATTACTCCTATGTTCCAAATGTAGCCTTAAATTATAATTATTCTTCTTGTGTCATTGAAACTTATAAAAACAAGACAATACTATTAAAAAGACATGTTATAATGTTTATGATTTTGTAAAATAAGTTATAGTTCCTCTACTTGAGCACAGAAAACACAATGTATAGGATTGTCTACTTCCCTAACTTCCTGTTAAACCTTTCTTAAAATACTCATAACAAGGACATTTATAAGAGTCACTGAATATAATGACAAGGAGATCAGAAAAGGTGACAGTAGCTAAGTGTGGCTGAATACGTTATGGAAGCTGGAAAGCAGTTGGAAGAGGGTAACTATCATAGCAGAAGTACAGAAGAACCGTGGCTATAGTGACCAAAAAAAAAATCACATTAAACAATGTATGGCCTAGAACCCAGACTATTCTCTAACAAATGCCTCTAAAACGAGGAATTGGTGCAACATTGAAAAAAATGAAAAGATTGGTATAAAGCCTGTACAAGAAAAACAAATCCTGATCCTCTCTGAACTGTGCTGTCATAAAACTACCCGATAGTGTCCCACCAAAAGATATGTCCACTCCTCACCATCGGAACTTGTGAATGTAAACTCATTTGGAGCAGGAGTCACCAGCATGGGCTTTAAATCTAATGATAAGCATCCTTATAAGAAAAAAAATGGAGGGACATATGATACAGAAAAAGAGAAGACACAGACAATGGAGGGGAAGGTGATGTGAAAATGGAGGCAGAAGAGCGTGTCAATTCCACCATCTAAGGAATGACAAAAGCCATCAGAAGCTGAGAGGAACAAGGAACACATCCTGCCCACCCCACCATCCCCCATCAGCTTGCAGGGTGGCCGGGGAGAGTACAATTCTGCCATCACCTTGATTTCAGACATCTAGCATCCTGAACTATGAGAAAGTAAGCTTTTGTTGTTTTAAGTCACCAAGTGTGACTAATTTGTTATAGTAGCCACTGCAAACTAAAACGCCAACCATCAACATGGTAAAGAAATGCAAGTTTGTTCTCTCTCAGAAGGTCAAATCAGAGGATTTGGAAACCCAAAGCACAAATGAGGGCAAGGGAATATATAAGAATAAGCGGACTGAATGATAAAGTGTACATACTGAATGGTGAAGCATTTTCCCACACTTGCCACATTTCTGATAATGAGGGCAGGTTGGACAATTCTTTTTGTGAAACATACTAGCCCCAAATAATGGATCAAATGTTAATGGCAGTTACTTTTCCTTAAAAAGAAATAGTTGGTTCCAGTGTGAGCGACCAATAGTGATGCTCATCAAAGACAAAGCTTTCATTAATCTCCATAGAGATACATTAATCTCCATAGAGATACACTTCTTACGTGTAAACAAACCACTAGATCCAATACAGATTTGAAGAAAGCTTCTAAAATAAAAGAGTAAAACAGATCGACAGAAAAATCTAAGCCATTGCATAATGAAAGAAAACAAACTAAATGACTCATTGATAGGATGCTGTTTTATTCACAGGAGAATATATAGTGGGAATCCTTTAGGAATAAAAAGGATCTATAAGGGTTAAAAATAAGCTTTAAAAATTTAAACAAACATTAGAATTGTTGGATATTCAGCCAATAAATTTCTTTTAAAATTGCACATGAGGGACGCCTGGGGTGGCTCAGTGGGGCAGGCGTGTGACTCTTGATTTTGGCTCAGGTCACCATTGCACAGTTCCTGAGATGGAACCTGCACCACTGTCTGTGCACAGAGCCTGCTTGGGACTCTCTCTCCCCCTCTCTCTGCCCCTCCGCTAGTTTGTACAAACAAACATTGTAAAAATTGTACATGAAAACAAAAAAAAAATGTATAAACAAGTAGAAACATTAGAATATTAAGCCAAGAAGTCCAACAACAAAGTAAAAGAATCCCAAAACTGAATGCAGAGAAAACTAAGGGGAAGAAATTATCAACTACATAAAAAAAATTTTTCTACATACTGAAGGACAATCTAACTTAAAATTCTATACCAAGACTCATCATTGTTAAACTGTTGAAATCAAAATGCCAAAAATAAAAGAGAAGATTCTAAAGGCCTCCAGAGAGAAATCACACAAACACATACGCACACACTCAAATGATTGAGAGTTACAGTTTCAAAAGACTTAAAACAGTCCTGGAATCCACATTTTAAAGCACCAAGGAATTCAGATCTGTACGCAATTATTTTCGATGCTAGAATTCTATACTAGTCATATCATCAGACAAGTGTGAATGTAAAATAGATGCATCCCTAGATATGCAAATACTCTCAACATTCTCAGAAAGTCATCTTACAAAGAACGATATCTTACAAAATGATAGTAAAGCAAGAAGGAGGAAGCCACAGTTCCAGGACCCAGGGTTTCCAGCACCAGAGGGAGGGACAGAGAAGATACTGAAGATGATGCGGAAGAGAAGTCCTCAGGTGTTTCGGGTGCAAGGGGTCTGGAAAGCACACAATTCACACTAAAGAGTGACCCTCAAACTTATGGTCAGAAGATGGAGCCTTGGACAGGATGTTTGATGGTGAGTTAGTGATGAATAGTAAAGTTAAGTACATAAAAATTAGGCAATCACTACAAAAAGAAAAAAATATATATAGAAGAAAGAAAACAAGTCGGGTGATGGCACATGTCTATAGTGTGCATAATATTTAAATAGTCATAAAGATGCTCACTCTGAAAACTGCTTTAAACAAAAATTGTTAAAAATTAACAGGCAAGATTAGGTTGAAAAGGAATTTCATTCATACCTTCCACAGTATCAAAATCTAAAGTGAAAATCTCTGCATATTGTAATATAAATGTTATTTTTTAAACCTGCAGTTAAATTCCAATTGCCGTGATACACTGTTAAAGAAGTAGCCATGGTTAATTATAAGAACACTTTTATATTAGACAGGTACTTAGATAAATAGACAACACATCTGAATTTTATCATATTCAGGGCACCATCCCCAAAATATTTTCTAAAATTAAAAAACATACAATTAAATCAAGTTAAATGGTTTAATTTCTCCTTAGTGATTATCCCTTCTCATAGATAACAAAAGAAGAGTTTTCATAAACAAAAGTTTGTGAAAGGGGAAAGTGAAAAAATGCACTGACAGCTCTCACTATTCCTTCTTTAGGTCTTCCCACACTCGTCTGAGAGAGATTTTTTTCCAACTTTTGTACAAAGGTAGGAGAATAGAATCACTGAATCATCCTGCTTCTGGAAGCAGTGGGAGTATAAGGAATAATGGACACTGGAAGAATCCAAGACAAGACCTTAATATCCTCCTCTGGGACAAAATGAGCTACTGTTCACAGATATGCTGCATATCTGTGGCCGATTTCCAAAGAATTTTCTAAGGCAGAGCTCTAAGGATTAAGGAACCAAACTTGTGATTTGCCATCTTTGGTTCCCTTTTTCTGCTCCAGGAGAAGGCAACATGAGGAAAGAATTCTTAAATGTCCAGATTACAAGGGGGAAGAATACAACATTTAAAATGAACATGAACACTGCCCTTAGTCACTAGATCCCACCCCATCTCCAGTTTCATACTCAGGATGTGTAACTAGGATTAAGATAAAAATACCACACACAAACAACACAAGGGAATGTTTCTCCCTGTGAGTCTGAGTAGATTAACAGTTACCAGTATTTCCTCAAAATCTAAGGATCACATTCAATGTAAAATTGGAATACTTGACAATACAGACACAGATTATATATGTATTTAAAGGAAAATTTATGAATGGAAAAATAAGGCTACCTAGCATAAGCATGCAATTAATGCAATGAAAATATCCTAAAGTACTTACGAGATTTCCAATCAGTCTCCAATTGTGTAGTAACAGCATGCTTTTCCTCATTAGCAATAGAAAGAGACAGGAAATGACCGGAAGAAAATTAGGTACTGACATAATAGATACTATATATCCTACTACTTTGTGACATTAGACGTAATATGATATAAAAGGGTGTTTATCCATGTTGTAAAATCTTATTCTAGTTATATTTTAGGCTGGCCAAGTAGACATTCTGCTTGTGGGCACAATGCTCTATGTTCACAATATTTTTTTCAACCCTAAAATCATCCTTTATAAGGGAAAGGATTGCTTGGTAGCTATTCCAAACACTTAGGCTCTGATTGTACCATGATTTACTCTCTGTACCATTATTGTCAGATTTAGGGTCATTAAAGTATTGCCACTGTGATTTGATTATTTACATTGTTCTTAAAACTTCAAAATGTTTTTAATGTTCAACATCTGAAGGAATAAGTTCCAGCTAGAATCCAGTATGGTTTTTGTTGCAGTAAATATATGGTAACTATTAATCAAGCTATATTTGGAGGGTAGAAAATACTTTGCTGATGATGAGCCCAAAATGGCAGAGTACAGAACTCCAAATGTCTATCTTTCTACTAATGTAACAATTAGGCTGGCGAAAATTTGTCAGAATAAACTTCTTTTGAGCTCTGCAATTGAATCAAAATCTTACAACAGCCAGAGAAGTGCTTAATAAAGAAGCTGTTAAATTTCAGTAAGGACGCATTACTGCATTTTAACTTAACTGTCTATCATCCTTCACCCCAAGCTTGGTTATGGTCATGGGGAGGGGCACACATCCCCAGTATAGCTTGCTGATGCTAGAGTGAACAATGAGGACCTTTTAGTCAAAAAAATTGTAGTTGTGGAATTTGATTTGTCTGGTGGCTTCTTGAGGTATAGCTTTGGGGTTTGCTGGCCTTTGCTTCCCCAACTTCAGAACATTCTCAGGGTAGAAACAATCTCCTGTGTGGTATATGCTGAAAGCATTTAAAGAAAAATATACCAGCTACAGCTAAGACAAGGGATTATAGATGGCACAAGACCCAAAAGTCTGGGAAGGAAGAGACTGGGATAGAGTATGTGGAGGAATAAGTGTTCTGAAAAGTTCACTTACACAGAAGAATATAGGAGGCCATAGGCATGCCCTAGACTGGATGCATGCTCAAAAACACCAGGGAAGCTAATCTTTCACCTCTGGCTGACCTTTAGGGTCCATGAAAGCCGGAAATTTAAAAAGGAGGGTACAGAGAATTCCCCTATACCTCCTGCCCCCACATATGAATGGTCTTCTCCACTATCTCCCACTGAGTGGTGCATTTGTTAATTTGCTGACCCTACATCGACACATTATAATCACCCAAGGTTCATTGTTTATATCACAGTTCACTCTTGGTGGTGTACATTGAGGGTTTAGATAAATGTATGATGATGCAAATTGACATATGCATGGTATCATATATTATTTTAACTCCCCTAAAAATCCTGTGTGCTTTGCCTGTTCATTCATCCCATCCCCTGGATTTCTGGCAACCACTGATCATTTTACTTTCTCCTTAGTTTTTCCTTTTCCCAAATGTCCTACAATTGGAATCTTAAAAGTGTGTAGCCTTCTTTGATTATGGTTGTACCATTTTGTGTTCCCACCGGTAATGAATGAAAGTTCCTTTTGCTGTGCAACCTCAGTAGCACTTGGCATTGTCAAAACAACTGTTTTAAATGACCAATAAATAGTGTGTAGCAACATGACCCTTTGAAATTCCAATCAGCTTTTTTCTCTGCCTGGAGCCAAATCACCATTCCTTTATGTTGACCACAGAATACAGGAGTTGATCTACAGAAGTTATTCATCTCTGAAACTTTTACATAGATTTCAGAAAAAGTTATCATATTTACATATCCCCACCATTACATTACACTATTGGGATTATAATGATAAAGACATGTCCCTGCCCCCATGTTCTCTTCTCCTAGATTACTAGAGCTGCAAGACCAACATTTCCAACTATCATATTTCCTCTGGACTGTAACTCCAAATTTATGATGTCAATCTTAAAATATTATATCAGAATAACTCTACACTATGTTGGTATTAATAAGTGTACATTACTGTGATGATTTGGGACTTGACATCATTTTCCGTATCTTGGAATTACTGATGTTTATGTTTTCTGCTTTGTTTAACCATCTGTATACATTTTTATCTCTTTTTGTGATAGAAATAATCATAATACCAGGTTTCTGGGAGTTAAAGAGGAAAGGCCATTTTCATCATTCACTCTATTTACAAACCTTTCCTTTTCAGTAAAAGGCCACATACTAACACTCTGATATGCTTAAGATCCTCAATGCTAGATTCTAGTTTGTTCACATTCTGGGAAGAATAACTTACCTCTTGTCAGAGTGAGGAACTTGACTTCAATGTGATTAATGCCTTGGGGGCAGATGTCTAGAAGAAACATGTGCTGCTTGTATAAACTTTCAGAAAACCTTCCTCTTAGCAGTCACCACTTTTTTATGTTTTCAGATCAGTGGTGATGCCAATTTCTTAGACTTTTTGGAACTCTGCAGCATTTTTTTTTCCTCCCATCACTTGTACCTGCTGCTACAATAATAACCAACTCCCTCCACTTTTTTTTTCAAATTTCCATATTTTTTGGCTCTCTGTCATCAGTAGGGGCCTCCACTCCATTTTATTCTTAAATGTTGGACCATTATTAATTTATTTAATACAGCATTAGTAGTATTTGTGAAAAAAATACTAGCAAGTTTATATATCCTATTTAGAATGGCTAACATAAAAAAAGACAAGTGTTGGCGAAGAGGCAGAGAAAAGAAACTCCTTGTGCACTGCCAGTGCGAATGTCAATACTGGCCACCACTGTAGAAATCAATGTGGAGGCTCCTCAAAAAATTCAGAAAGTACTACCATATGATCCAGCTTCTGGGTATATATCCAAAAGACATGAAAACAGGATATCAAGAGATACATGTACTCCCATACTGATTGCAACATTTTTTACAAATGTCAAGCAAGATATGGAACAAACTTAAGTTTCTGTCAATGGATGAACTGATAAATAATATGTGAGATTATTTACATATAAATATATATAAATAACACACACACACATATATGTGTGTGCATATGTGTGTGTGTGTGTATAGCAAAAGAAAGAAAACGTGCCATTTGTGAGGATATTGATGGACCTTGATGACATTAAGCAAAGTGAAATAAGCCAGACAAAAATAAATCCTGTACGGTATGACTTAGATGTGGTATCTTTAAAAAAAAAGTCAAATTCATAAGAACAGAGAGTAAAAAAGTGATTGCCAGGGGCTAGGGTTTGGGGAAAATAGGAAGTCACTGGCGAAAGAGTGCTAAGTTTCAGCTATAAGATTCTATACAAGTTCTGAGCATCTAATGTAAAACATGGTGACAACAGTTGACAGCATGGCATTGCATAATGAAATATACTAATAGGGTAGAACTTAAATATTCTCACAAAAAATATATGAGGTGAGGTGAAGAATGTGGTAACTAAGTAGATGGGGGAATATCTGTACAATGTATACATATATCAAATCCCCATGATTTCCACTTTAAACATGTTACAATCTTATATTTAAATCATACCTCAAAAATTAAAAAAAAATAACAGAGGCCTCATAAGTTTATGTTTTAGCAAAATAAAGACAATTTGGTCCAATAATTTTAATGACATAGAGCAGTCACCTTGCAGAATTGCTGATCAGAATGAAAAGACAGCAAAACCTACAAAAAGAGGCATATATTTAACATACATATAGAAACCAGAAAATTAAAAAAAACATATGTAAAATCAAATATTCCAATGGATGGGAAGTGGGTGGAAATAGTAAACTATGAGAATAATTAATAATTAATGATATAAAGGTTTAACATGGAACAAGTTTATTAAAGATATTGAGAAAACTTGAGAAGGAATAGCTAAATGAGGGAAAATATTAGGAAGAATGATACAAAGAGGACAATTGTTAATAAAATGTTAACTCAGCAGACCTGCATTGTTCAAACCCTACATATTCTAAAGAAAAACCTATTTTAAGAACTGGCCTTTGTCCAGCTACTGGCAGATAATCTCTAAGTTTTTGGAATATTTTGTCTACGAGTGTTTTCATATGCCTGAGGCCTTGAGTCACACTGCATTTATGGCAAATGACTGTTTTTTGTGTGCCTGAAAACTCGGGCCAATGTTATACATTGTCTCTGGGAGAATTAAC
Organism: Acinonyx jubatus; assembly: GCF_027475565.1. Taxonomy (NCBI): domain Eukaryota; kingdom Metazoa; phylum Chordata; class Mammalia; order Carnivora; family Felidae; genus Acinonyx; species Acinonyx jubatus. The sequence goes on along the minus strand of NC_069380.1, from coordinate 32,593,014 downwards.
TGAATGAAGTGCATCCCTGAGAAACTCCCCTAGGTGTGGATACCTAGGTGTTTTCTCTTGGACTTCATTCTGCAGTACCTGTGTGTGTGTGTGTGTATGTGTGTGTGTGTGTGTGTGTGTGTGTGTGTGTGTGTGTGTGTAGCCTTTCATTAAAATTAACCAGTTGTGAGTATAACAGTTTTTCTCTCTTGTGTCCTTCTAGCAAATCACAGAGTCTGGGGGGCCTTAGGGACCCCTGACAGAATAAGTTATGTAATGGAGATTTAAATTGATGGTTCTGAGACTTTAATATTCTCTAAGTGTTGAATATAACATGCAAAAAAAATTGAACCATTATAAATTATTTTAGAGATAAACCTTTATAATATTAAATAATAGTTTTTTTTTTGTACATAGTGCATGTTCCAACTTAAACACACTATTTGCATACAGAAATTCAATCAAATTTCATGGCTAAGATTCTGGAACTATCAGAAATCAGTCTAAATCACATATTATTGTAGACAAAATAATTACAATTGATATCTTTGAATGTTTATAATCTTCTAGACTTTTTACCTGAGCAATGTACGTTCACTAATTTTATCAAATTTCACAAGTCCATAAGGTGGAGATTACTACTATTATTCCCATACTGTTAATCTCATTATATAGATAATATTTGAGATGAAAAACATGTTTAGGAAATTGTCTAAAGTCACAAAACATCCAATGTATTTACACTAACGAGATGAGAGTCTAAGACGTTTGTTTTCAAATTCCTAAACTTGGCCACCCTGACATATCACCCATAGACTCTGTTTCTATGGTGTAAAGGACTAAAGCAAGTCCAATGTGCCATCCATCTCTTAAATGCCTATCACAGTACTGAGTGTTTTGTATGTATGATTTAATTTATTCACTTATACAATCGCATAAAAAAGCTTTCCCTTTTTACAAACAAAGTGATAGGCTCAAAAGAACTGAGTAATTTGCTCAAGGTCAGAGGACTAGTAAGGGACTGTGTCATAAATGCATGTATTGGTTTTTACTGATGCTTTTTATTGGCCAAAGTGATTAGGGATACTTGAAAGTAGATGCAAGATAGAAGAGATGATTCCAAAGATCTTGGGTCATCCAAAAACTAAAACAATAGTAAGATGAGTAAAAAATGATTCATTTAATGGAAAAATAATGTATGTCAATACACAAAAAATATAGAAATCAATCCTTCTTTAGACCAAAACAAATAAAACAAAGCAAACTGAAGAATCACAATATGACTTTAAATAAGCATCTGTAGCAAACTGTAAAAGCTATTTTTCTGATGTGAACTAAAAATGGTATGCTGTATAAGATGATAAATATATTTTATCTGGTACCTTTTGAGACTTCTGGTGTTAATTATTTCATGACGTTATTGCCAGCACCAAAAATAATTATAGAAAAAATTGTGGACATATTTTTAACATGCATCTATGTTGGAGTTGAGTATACCCTGTCCAATTCAACAAAATATACGTACTGAAATTGTCCGTTTTCTCATTTTTCCTCTGAGGTGTAAGTTTTGACTAAACTATAAACTCAAGCTAAAAATACGAAGATTTAATAATAGAATAATTATTATAAGAAATCTAAGACATTTTTAGTAGTTTAGAATAAAAAAAATCATTCTTAAGTCCTATCCTTCTTCTCTCTTGTATATAACCACCTTTCAATGTAAGCCTTAGGAGGTACACTTCTATTCCTAGGTATAGATTGATTTGGGGATGTTTCTCTTACAAACATATTCAAAGGTTATAAAATTATGTTCACCTCTGGTTTCATTTACTTTTAGAATCTGTAGTGTGAACATCAAATGCAGTTGCTTATGTTATTCTTCTCAAAGCTGATCACATTTCAGACCCTTATTTGGGAAAACTTAGTCTATACCAAGATACTATCAAACTTCATGTCTCCTTCTCTTGCTCTGGACACTAAAAATAATATGTAGAAAAAGAATAAATCCTTTTATGAGCTTCTCTTCCTTGCAGTTCTATGGCATGAGGAACAAGGATCTAAAGAAAAGGAAAAACAGGGGCACCTGGGTGGCTCAGGTGGTTAAGAGCCCAATTTCAGCTGAGGTCATGATCTCACAGTTTGTGAGTTCGATCCCCACGTCCGGCTCTGTGTTGACAGCTCAGAGCCTGGAGCCTACTTCAGATTCTGTGTCTCACTCTCTCTGGCCCTCCCCCACTCCTGCTCTGTCTCAGTCTCTCAAAAATAAAATAAATGTTAGAAAATTTAAAAAAAATAAACAAAAGAAAAACATAAGGACCACTTTATATCCACTGCCTACAGAGGTTGACATTTTACCTGATAAGTTCATATAATAATGCATTCAATAATCAGCAAATACCAATTGGCTACCGTTGATCAGTTTCTGATATTAACTGAACAAGATATAGTTTCTATCTTTAAATAGTTTATTCAATATGGTAATCAGATAATTATAGGAGAGTGTGAGAGTGAAATTTATGGGCCTATGAAAGAACAAAAAGGAGCTCTAAAACAGATCTGGGAATCAGGGAACATTTACTCTATAACATAATTTGACAAATATTAAGGGCAAGGAGATGATCTGGCCAAAACCTAGGTAAATTTGTGCATAAAGGAGATATCTATCATTCTTCTGGTATTACTTTAAATAATACCCAATATTTAATTAAATATTTTAATTCAAAATATTGTATAATTCTATTTCTATTTATGTAAACTGACAGGATCACAATCCAAAGTTAAGAACTTCTGTCATAACTGTAAGGAATTGGGAAAAATGCAACTGATTTCTGTTACTTTAAACAGCTTCTGGAATGCTATTATCCTAATGGTGATCATGTTCATTCTGTTCATTTTAAATCAAATATAAAAACCCGCTAAGAATACTTCTGAAAAGCAATCAACATAGATTTTTATAGAGTGAAATTTCTAAATAAATTTGAATTAATAAGTAAAATTCTATATCATCTATCTATTGTTGCATACCTAATCGCCAAAGTTTGTGGCTTAAAAACAATCATTTGTTTTTTGTGTTAGAATTTTGGAGGCGCCTTGACTGAATGGCTCTCTCAGAGTCTCATGTGGATTCTGGCAGATAATACCAAGGGCTGGGGTCATCTTGACTGCTTCCTCACTCGGACGTCTCATGTCTGAACTGGGAAGATTCAAATGGCCGGGGGCTGGTACTGCTAGGGAAGCTCCTTCAAGTGTCCCCCTTTAACTGTGTTCTGTCTGCACAGTCTTCCTACAGTACAGCAGCTTCAACTAAGCTAGCATCCTTTCCAGAGGTTTAGGGCTTTCAAGGAACAAAAATCTGAGAAATTTACACAAGGAGAAACTATCTTTTATTCTGACTTACCCTGGAAAAGCGTGTAGTATCACTTTTTCTACATTTCATTGTGTAGAAGTAAATCATGAAAGCAGGCTTGTATTTAAGAAAAAGAAATGCACTCTCCATTTTTTTTATGAAAGAGAAGCAAAGAACTTGAAGATATATATTTAAACCAAGGACAGCACTCTGATTACTTCCTAGACTGTGGAAAGGTGGGAATACCATCACTCACATCTTTACAACCACCATGATAAAAGTTAGAAAGTCATGATTTTGTTGAACCCAATAAATGGCAGAGAAAGTCACCCATTCTAAAACTAAAGAAAAAATGGGCCTGAGAGAGGAGATAAGACATGCTTGCTTAACGGGCAAAATGAGTCAGACACCAGTGAGAAACATTTACCTAATATTGTTAATGAATAGGTTAAGGCCAAATGATGCATGTGCATGCTCATATACTTGTACACACACACCCACACACACACACACCCACCCACCGCCCCCCCCCACCACACACACTTAACAAGAGCCCTAAGAAAGCATCCATCATAGTATAGATCTTACGGATGAGAAAAACAAACAATGCAGGAAAGACATAGAACTCATCCAGATCTTTTCTCCTATTAAAAAAAAAAGTCTTCCTAAAGACAGGAACAATAAGTACTGTCATCCTTAGAGTACAGGGGAAATCTTTTTGCAGCTATCAAAGGAATAAAAAGAAAAGTCTAATCAGAGGGTTCAAAAATATGTGTTGAACATGTAACTACTGCTGGGGGAGAGCAAAAACAGTGACATTAAAAAGCCACTATTCAGGTATCTACTGACAAGTTGCCTGCCTAAAACTGAGGTTTCATCAAAACTACAGAAAACACTCCCAACCCCAATTTCTGTCTCACCATCAGCTGATAAGTTTTGAGTAAGAATATACAGTGGAATGGTGTTAGAAGAACATCCTTCTGTAAGGTTTAGTGCAAATGTTAGACCCAAAGCTAAGGGTGGAGTGCTAAGGACAATCTTTTTTTCAACAAGTCTCCACACTAAACATATAGTCTTACATAAAAAAAAATAAAGTCCCATAAAGTGAACCATAGCAAAACACACAGAGCTCAACTTCTAGATAGACTGATGAAAACATTGTTATTAAAGTCAAGGATTTATTCATTTTCAGGCATTTAGAAATATTTATCTACACAAAAGCATATAGGTAGAAGATATTCTCTTATATGCTATTTCTGGCAATTATCCCCAAATAATGGAGTGATTGAAAAAAATAAGTCATTGCCAAGAAGCAGTGAAATCAAGAGAAACATACTCAGACATGATCCAGATGTTGGAATCACCAGAGAAAGAATTTAAAATGTTGAAATATATATGTTAAAGACAAATGAAAAAATGTTGATAGCATGCATGATCAGATAGGTCATTGGACCAAAGATACAGAAACCATGATAACAAGTCAATGGAAATTCTCAGAATGAAAAACACAGTATCACTAGATTCAATACAGCTGAGGAAAGGATCAGGGACCTTGAAAATAAGTCCAAAGAAATTACCCAAGCTGAAACACCTAAAGAAAAAAGTATGTAGTTAAAAAATAAAGAACAAACATTTGCAAGTTGTGGAATGACATAAAAATGTTTAATAGACTTATAACTATAATCACAGATAAGATAGAAAAGTAAACAATATTCCAAAATTAATGACAAACTGCAAAGTACGGATGAAACACCTATGAAACCAGGCATGGTGGAGTGGAGCATGGCCTAGTGCATACAGAAGAATGAAGGTTAGATAAAAGTAGGCTTCTCATCATAAACCATGCAAGTCAAAAGAAAATGCAGTGATATATGTAAAGTCATTCCATATATAAACTGCTATAGAAGAAAACTGTCATCTCAGAATTCTTGCAAAAATATCTTTCAAAAATGCACAAATAATGTCTGTGACCAATTATGGCAAAACAAACAAGGGACAACATATACCAAAAACAATTCACTGCCAACAGATCAGAGCACAACAAGAAATGTTAAAGGACAAAGAGATAAATATAGTAATGGAGAAAATGTGTGATTTACACAAAGAAATGAGCACTAGAAATAGAAAAAAAGATGAGTTTTTTAATCCATATTTTCATTTCTCTAAAAGAAAACTCAGTGTCCTAGGCAAACACAGTAATGATATAGTGTGGTTTGAACATATGTTAAATTACAGTTTATAACAGCAAAAGTACAAAGTACAAAATAAAGAAATTGAGTCTAGACTAGAATTTGAGTCAGATCTTTAGAATATATATGAAGCTCTTTAAAATTACTTGAAAGTAGATTATTAACTATAATGTATACTTAAGCCCAAATCAGCTATTAAATTTTAATGAAATATTACTAGACCAATATGGAAATAAAATCATAAAATTATAAATATAACAGTACAATGGAGAAAAAATAATGAATAGAAAACAGAAAGATGATAGATTTTACCAACAATGTCAATGACCATATTAAATGAGAGCAGTCTAAAGACACCAATTAAGACAGAGATTGTCAAGTCTGTATAACAGAAACAAGACTCAAGTATATTTTGTCTATAAGAAATTCACGTTAAACATATATACATAATTAACAATAAAGGATGATGGAAGATATATATTGGAAACAATATTCAGAAATCTAGAGTAACTTAACTATGCTGTTATCAGATAAATTAGACTTAAAATCATAAGAACAAATATTAATAATGATAAAATAGTTTTATGATAAAATATAATACTAAATATGTATACCCCTGAAAATGGAGCATGAAAGGTCATGAAGCAAATTCTGCCTTCAGCTCAGAGATGTAGAGAACTAGAAAGAACATTGTTCAAAATATTTTTTCATTTCTATTTATTTTTTAAATTTTACATCCAAATTAGTTAGCATATAGTGCAACAATGATTTCAGGAGTAGATTCCTTAATACCCATTACCCATTTAGCCCATCCCCCCTCCCACAACCCCTCCAGTAACCCTCTGTTTGTTCTCTCTATTTAAGAATCTCTTACGTTTTGTCCCTCTCACTGTTTTTATATTATTTTTGTTTCCCTTCCCTTATGTTCATCTGTTTTGTCTCTTAAAGTCTTCATATGATGTTTGTCTTTTTCTGACTGAATAATTTCGCTTAGCATAATACCCTCCAGTTCCATCCACATAGTTGCAAATGGCAAGATTTCATTCTTTTTGATTGCCAAGTAATACTCCATGTACATATACACCACATCTTCTTTATCCATTCATCCATCGATGGACATTTGGGCTCTTCCCATACTTTGGCTATTGTTGATAGTGCTGCTATAAACATGGGGGTGTATGTGTCCCTTCGAAACAGCACACCTGTATTCCGTGGATAAATGTCTAGTAGTACAATCGCTGGGTCTTAGGGTAGTTCTATTTTCAGTTTTTTGAGGAACCTCCATACTGTTTTCCAGAGTGGCTGCACCAGTTTGCACTCCTACCAGCAGCACAGAAGAGATCCTCTTTCTCCACATCCTCGCCAACATCTGTTGTTGCCTGAGTTGTTAATGGTAGCCATTCTGACAGGTGTGAGGTGGTATCTCACTGTGGTTTTGATTTGTATTTCCCTGATGATGAGTGATGTTGAGCATTTTTTCATGTGTCGGTCGGCCATCTGGGTCTTCTTTGGAGAAGTGTCCATTCATGTCTTTTGCCCATTTCTTCACGGGATTCTTTGTTTTTTGGGTGTTGAGTTTGATAAGTTATAGATTTTAGATACTAATCCTTTATCTTAAAAGTCACTTGCAAATATCTTCTCCCATTCTGTCGGTTGCCTTTTAGTTTTGCTGATTGCTTCCTTCACTGTACAGAAGCTTTTTATTTTGATGAGGTCCCAGTAATTCATTTTTGCTTTTGTTTCCCTTGCCTCTGGAGATGTGTTGAGTAAGAAGTTGCTGCAGGCAAGAGCAAAGAGGTTTGTGCCTGCTTTCTCCTCGAGGATTTTGATGGCTTCCTGTCTTATACTGAGGTCTTTCATCCATTTTGAGTTTATTTTCATGCATGGTGTAAGAAAGTGTGGACCACTTTCTTCTGCATGGTTCATTCTTCTGGATGTCTCTCCAGTTTTTCCAACACTGCTTGCTGAAGAGACTGTCTTTATTCCACTGGATATTGCTTCTTTGTCAAAGATTAGTTGGCCATACATTTCTGGGTCCATTTCTGGGTTCTCTATTCTATTCTATTCTATGGTTCTATGTGTCAGATTTTGTGCCAGTACCATACTGTCTTAATGATTACAGCTTTGTAGTATACCTTGAAATCTGGGATTGTGATGCCTCCTGCTTTGGTTTTCTTTTTCAAGATCGCTTTGGCTATTCGGGGTCTTTTCTGTTTCCATACAAATTTTAGGATGATTTGTTCTAGCTCTGTGAAGAATGCTGGTGTTATTTTGATAGAGATTGCACTGAATATGTAGATTGCTTTGGGTAGTATCGATATTTTAACAATATTTGTTCTTCCTATCCAGGAGCACGGAATCTTTTTCCATTTTTTTTGTGTGTGTCTTCTTCTATTTCTTTCATAAGCTTTATATAGTTTTCAGTGTATAGATTTTTCACCTCTTTGTTTATATTTATTCCTAGGTATTTTATGATTTATGGTGCAATTGTAAATGGGATTGATTCCTTGATTTGTCTTTGTTGCTTCATTGTTGGTGAATAGGAACGCAACCGATTTGTGTTGATTTTATATCCTGCAACATTGCCAAATTCATGAATCCTAGCAGTTTTTTGGTGGAATCTTTTGGGTTTTCCATATAGAGTATCATGTCTTCTGTGAAGAGTGAAAGTTTGACCTCCTCTTGGCCAATTTGGATGCCTTTTATTTCTTTGTGTTGTCTGATTGCAGAGGTTAAGACTTCCAATACTATGTTGAATAACAGTAGTGAGAGTGGACATCTCTGTCTTGTTCTTCAGGACCTTTGGGGGAAAGCTCTCAGTTTTTCCCCACTGAGGATGATACTATGGTTGGGTTGTTCATATATGGCTTTTCTGATCTTGAGGTATGCTCCTTCTATCCCCACTTTCTTGTGAGTTTTTATCAAGAAAGGATGCTGTATTTTGTCAAATGGTTTCTCTGCATCTATTGAGAGGATCATATGGTTTTTGTCCTTTCTTTTATTGATGTGATGAATCATGTTAATTGTTTTGCAGATATTGAACCAGCCCTGCATCCCAGGTATAAATCCCACGTGGTTGTGAATATTTTTTAATGTATTGTTGGAGCCAGTTAGCTAATATCTTGTTGAGGATTTTTGTCTCCATGTTAATCAGGGAAATTGGTGTATAGTTCTCCTTTTTAGTGGGGTCTCTGTCTGGTTTTGGAATCAAATTAATGCTGGCTTCATAGCAAGAGTTTGGAAGTTTTCCTTCCATTTCTATTTTTTTGGAACAGCTTCATGAGAATAGGTGTTAACTCTTCCTTAAATGTTTGGTAGAATTCCCCTGGAAAGCCATCTGGCCCTGGACTCTTGTTTTTTGGCAGATCTTTGATTACAAATTCAATTTCCTTAATGGTTATGGGTCTGTTGAAATTTTCTATTTCTTCCTGTTTCAGTTTTGGTAGTGTATATGTTTCTAGGAACTTGTCCATTTCTTCCAGATTGACGATTTTATTGGCATATAATTGCTCATAATCTTCTCTTATTATTGTTTTTATTTCTGCTGTGTTGGTTGTGATCTCTCCTCTTTCATTATTGATTTTATTTATTTGGGTCCTTTCCTTTTTCTTCTTGATCAAACTGGCTAGTGGTATATCAATTTTTTTAATTCTTTCAAAGAACCAGCTTCTGGTTTCATTGATCTGTTCTGTTTTTTGGGTTGCAATATTAACTTCTGATCTACTCTTTATTATTTCCTGTCTTCTTCTGGTTTTGGGTTTTATTTGCTGTTTTTTTCCCCCAGCTCCATAGGGCGTAACGTTAGGTTGTGTATCTGAGATCTTTCTTCCTTCTTTAGGAAGGCCTGAATTGCTATCTACTTTCCTCTTATGACCACCTTTGCTGCGTCCCAGAGGTTTTGGGTTGTGGTGTTATCATTTTCATTGACTTCCATATACCTTTTAATGTCCTCTTTAACTTCTTAGTTGGCACATTCATTCTTTAGTAGGATGTTCTTCAGTCTCCAAGTATTTGTTACCTTTCCAAATTTTTTCTTGTGGCTGATTTCGAGTTTCACAGCATTGTGGTCTGAAAATACACATGGTATGATCTCGATCTTTTTGTACTTACTTAGGGCTGATTCGAGTCCCAGTGTATGGTCTGTTCTGGAGAACGTTCCATGTGCACTGGAGAAGAATGTGTATTCTGTTTTAGGATGAAATGTTCTAAATATATCTGTGAAGTCCATCTGATCCAGTGTGTCATTCAAAGCCATTGTTTCCTTGTTGATTTTTTGATTAGATGATCTGTCCATTACTGTGAGTGGGGTGTTGATGTCTCCTACTATTATGGTATTACTATCAATGACTTTATGTTTGTGATTAATTGATGTATATATTTGGATGCTCTCATATATATATATATATATATATATATATATATATGTGTGTGTGTGTGTGTGTGTGTGTGTGTCAAAGAAAGAAAGAAAAGAAATGAAAAAGAGGGAAAAATATATATATTTCATCTTTTATCCCCTCAGAAAGCCCCTGTTAAATATTCTTGCAGGGCTGGTCTAGTGGTCACAAACTCCTTTAATTTTTGTTTGTCTGGGAAACTTTTTATTTCTCCTTCTATTTTGAATGACAGCTTTGCTGGATAAAGAACTCTTGGCTGCATATTTTTTTCTGATTCAGCACATTGAATATATCTTGCCACTCCTTTCTGGCCTGCCAAGTTTCTGTGGATAGGTCTGCTCTGAACCTGATCTGTCCTCCCTTGTAGGTTAAGTACTTTTTTCTTTTCCCTTTCTGCTTTCATGATTCTCTTCTTGCCTGAGTATTTTGTGAATTTGACTATGATATGCCTTGTTGATGGTCGGTTTTTGTGGAATCTAATGGGGGTTCTCTGTGCTTCCTGGATTTTTATGTCTGTGTCTTTCCCCAGGTTAGGAAAGTTTTCCGCTATGATTTGCTCACATAACCCTGCTACTGCTATTTCTGTCTCTTCCTCTTCTGAGACCCCTATGATTCTGATGTTGTTCCTTTTTAATGAGTCACTGATTTCTCTAATTCTTAAATCATGCTCTTCTGCATCTCCCTCTTTTTTTCTGCTTCATTATTCTCCATAAGTTTGTCCTCTCTATTGCTGAGTCTCTGTTCTGCCTCATCCATCCTTGCCGCCAAGACATCAATTTGAGATTGCAGCTCAGTTATAGCATTTTTTATTTCATCCTGACTAGCTTTTACTTCTTTTATCTCTACAGAAAGGGATTCTAATCTATTTTCGACTCCAGCTAGTATTCTTATTATCATGATTCCAAATTCTGGTTCAGACATCTTGCTTGTATCTGTGTTGGTTAAGTCCCTGGCTGTCGTTCCTTCCTGCTCTTTCTTTTGGGGTTAATTTCTTCATTTTGTCATTTGAAGGGAGAAAAGGAATTAATGATGTGGAAAAAATTAAAATTAAAAAATATTAAAATTAAAAAATTAAAAACAAGCACACACACACAATTGAATAAATGATGCATGATCCTAGGTGTGTTTTGGTCTGGGTGTTGAAAGTGGCTTGATAGATTAAAGACAAAAGGGGGAAAAAGAAACAAAATAAAAAAATGAAATTGTTTGAAAATTTGAAAAAATAAATTCACTGAAGTAGACTAAAATGAAATGATGGAAGTAAAATAGAATTTGAAAAAATTTACAGAAAGCAAAAATATAGTAGAAAAAATTAAAGAAAAATATTTTTAATAAAAATTGAAAATAAAAATGAGTTTTTTTCTCTTTCTGTATTCAAGAGAAAGAAAAGAAATGAAAATGAGGAAAAAAAAAAGAAAATTAAATAGTTGTACCGGCTAACAGACTGACACACGACTGAAATTATTTCATTTTCCCCTAGAAGTCAAACTATGAAGTGCTTTACAGTCCATAAACAAAGCAGGAGTGAGACTTGTGTTCTTGAAGAATGGGGTTGGCCCAGTTGGGCGGGGCTTAGTGTAACGGCTCTGTTCTCCACTAGATGGCGCTGCTAGCCTACTGGGGTGGATTGTTGTGGCTCTTGTAGGTGTGTATGTGCATGCACAGGAGCGGTGAAAATGGCGTCACCCAGCTACCCAGTCTCTAGTATTGGAACGCTGTTCTCCCCAATCAGCAGTAGCACATCCATCCTTTTTCTTCAGCTTCAGTCCACTCCCTGTTTCCACACTGTCCATGATCCAGACCTAGGGAGCACCTCCCTCCTGAGTTTTGTCTCAGATGCAGCTGTCTTCCCTGGGCCCCCACTTCTGAGGGACTGCAGCTTTGACCTGCTCCACCCCTCTGCAGAGGGTCTCACCAAGCAATGGCTAGGTGCTGGCCACACCGAGGAATGCCTGCAGACCGTGCTGCTGCCAATGCCCAGAGACTGTGGCCAGGTGCCAACTTGCCCTAGAAAAAGTTTGCGAGACAGCGTAGCAGCAGTGCCTCAGGGATTATGGAAAAATCACAACACACATCTGGCACCAGGCTTCACCCCCAATGCCCTTGTTCCAGCAGCAGCGAATGTGGCCGTTCTCTGGGGTCTGCTGAGCCCAGGTGGCCTCACAGCCTTTACTGAATGTTCTTCCAGCAGTGGGACTGTTCTCCCCGTGTGGCCCATGAACCTCCTGGACCCCACTCTGCTCCTGGGAATTTGTCCTTCCCACCAGAGCACTGCCAGGTATCGAGCTGCAGAGTTTCAGACTCTGCACTCCCCTTGTTTACAGTCTTAATGGAATTTAAACCCTCTCCTTTACCCTCTCTCCCTTTTTAGTTCAGTCCCTGTGGCTGTTTCCACTTTTCCACTTTCTCTCCAGCTGCTTTTGGGGAGGGGTACTTTTCCTGTATTCTCCCCACCATCTCCCTCCTCTCTCTGCACGCAGAATCAGCTCCCTGCCCTCCACAGCTTTTCTCTCCCCCAGTTCACCTCTCCACACTGTGCACCTACTGAATTCTGTGGTTCAGGTTGTGCAGATTATTGTGTTAATCCTCCAATCACTTTTCTAGGTATGCAGGATGGTTTAGTATTAGTCTGGCTGTATTTCATGGACACGAGACACACAAAAAATTTTCATACTGTTCCACCATCTTGGCTCCTCCCCCAGACCATTGTTCAAAATCTTAAAAAATATTAAGTATTTTTTAATATTCTTGAATGAATCAAGTAACTAAGATCACAGGCACATTACATAGAGAGACACTATCATCTGCAGTGAGAAACAGAACCTGAGAATTTGCTTATTTGAAGCAGATACCACTGAAAGGCATATCAGTTTTTGAAAGGAGTCAGAAATTCTTAACAAATTGCTTCAGACCATTAATGGACTAGCATAACAGTGTGAAAAATCTAGTCACTATCGACATAATGGAATTTGCACTCTCTGGCAGGCTTCTCCAACAAATTTATCCTATAGTCACAGGAAATATTAAGGATAATCCTAAGACCCTTCTCCCAGTGCTGGCTGAAGGAGGAAAAAACAGCCATTGCCCAAGGTCCCTTTCAGACCTATTTCCTCCAATTTTTCTCACATATACATTCTCCATATCTTTCCCATTGAACAAAAGCTTTAATCTGCAAGAGAAATGCCAAAACAACTGTCTGTAGCACGAGGTCACTGATGGGAAAGCACGGCAGAGGGACAGCAGCCATCACTAAAACTTTGCCCAGACACTAGTCATATTTTGGATGAATCTAGTGCTTTCTTTTTTAATTTTAGACATTTATTAAAGGTTTAGAAGATGAATCTTTAACTTATTACATTCTACCTTAAAGTGATATTAACTTACTTCATTTATAGTATAAGATAGTTGTGAAAGTTTACTGTCATTTAATTTCTTCTAACCTTTATATTATTGCTATAGTACTTTGCTTTTACATATGATATAAGCCTCAGATTGCATTGCTATTTTGCTTCAAAGAGTCAATTACCACTTGAAAATAATTTATAAAAATAAGACATCTGGATCACACAGTTGGTTAAGCATCTGACTTTGGCTCAGGTCATGATCTCATGGTTCCCAAATTCAAGCCCTGCATGGATTTGCTGCCGTCAGTCTGTCAGTGCAGAGCCCACTTTGGATCCTCTCTGTCTGCCCCTCCCCCCTCCCCCATCTTGGTCTCTCAAAAAATTAACTTAAACAAAATAAGAAAATAACTGTATATTTACTCTCATAGTTGACATTTCTGGTATTCTTCATTCCATTATGCAGAGACAGACATTCATATGGTATCATTTCTCTTTTGCCAAAAAGACTTCCTTTAACATTTCTTATACAGAAAGTCAGCTGGTAGTTATGTTTTTCCCCAGCTTTTGTAGCTCTACAAGTATTTTTATTAGCTTTGCTTTTAAAAGATATATTTGCTGGGTATAGAATACTACAGCCACTAATTTACTAAATTTTAAATCTCTCTCAGTATTTTAAAGATGTTGTTCTGTATTTATATAGCCCCCAAGAAGAAACTTAATGTCATTCTTACATTCATTCCTCTGTGACATGTCTATTTTTTCTCCTGTCTGGCTGTTTTTAAAATTTTATTATTATAACTGAATTTAGAGCAATCTAATTCTGAGATGAGTTGTCATTATCTTTTTGTTGCTTGTGCTTTGAGTTGGTTGTGGTTTTCTGGATCTATGGATTTACAACTTTCATCAAGATGGGACATTTTTGGCTGTTACTTGTTCAAATATTTCTGTTTCCCTTCTCTCTTTTGTCCCTCAGAGACTCTAATTATCTGTGAGTTAGACCACATAAAGTTGCCCTGAAGGTTACTGAAGTTCTTTTCATTTATTCAATTCTCTTTTATCTTTGTGTTTCACTGTGGATAGTTTGTCTTCTAACATCAGACCTATTAATCATTTCTTCTGCAATATCTAATCTGTTGTATTTTTTTCTCAGTATTGTAGATTTATCACTGGAAGATGGTTTCTCATCTTTTTTATATCTTCAGATCTCTACTTACCTTTTTGAACATACTGAATGCAATTATAGTATTTTAATGTCCCTACCTATTAATTCCAACATGCGTGTCTGTTATGAGTCTATTTCTATTGCCTGCTTACTCTATTATGGCTAATTTTTTCCCCACACAAGCCAACTAATCTTTAATTAGATGCTGTACACTATATATATTTACCTAGTTGAGGGCTGGGTATTTTCTATTTAGGTAAGTTTTTTTCTTAAACACTAAAATAAATTATTGAAAAGAATTTGATGCCTTCATGTTTTGCTTTTATGATTAGCTGAGTATAATTGGTGCTCAGTCTTGGGTTAATTATTCTATACTACTGAAGCAAGACTGTACAAAGTACTCAACATCATGTAAATTAATGCTTTTGTTGTTGTCGTTACCGTCTATGGAATAGGCATTGTGTCCAGGCCTGTCAAGTGCCAAAAATTGTTACTTACAACTCAGTTAGATGGAGTTTTTCTCTTTGTGCAATGTAAAGCGGCTATCTGTTGCCAGAAAGTCTCCCCAAATGTCAGTGATGACATCCCCACTTTACTCCTCCTTCCTTTCCATGTTGATACAGTTACATTTAAATTACCCAGTAGGAATGTCTTCTGTGAAACACCACCTACCACACCCATTGCTCTCAATAAAAGCATTTGCCCACAGGTTCTTGTTCTGCTCTTTCCTTGCCTGCCATAGCCAAACTTCATCCAGGCTTTTGGGTGACTTTGTGTGGCCCTCTGGGAATGTTATGCCTTCCTTTTTAGGACCTGTGGGTATATTAAGTACTTTAGTTTCATATTCCTGAGTATAATTTCCCTTACCATGTTAGAGTAATCCTTAAAGACCCTTCAAAGGGGACTCACTCCTCTTTGTGACTGACCAACACACCTTGAATAGTTTCCTCATATGAATGTTGGAACTAATTCAATACTTGACTGGGACCCTATCATATGTTTGGGGTGCTGTCTAGCTACCTCCTCTCTGATAGACTATTATATGGACTTTTGTTTCCTCGCTCTTCTTGGACTCTCAGCTCAGACTCCTCAATGCAGGGAGTCTGCCAAGTTCATCATATTCCCAACAACCTGAAAACCCCTTCAAGACAGTAAGCTGGAACAGTTTTAGGGTTCAGCTTTTTAATTTATCTCTTTTTTTCAGGGATTACTGTCCCTTGTTTCTGGATATCCAGTTTGAAAACTGTTTCCTATATTTTGTATGTTTTTGGTTTTATTTTTTTTTATTATTTTAGGAAGAAGGGTAAATTCTTGCTATTCTAAAATCTTGGCTGAAATTGTAAGGCAATAGTAAATAACTTTTAATGTATTCTTTAGAATACAGAATGCGAATATTTGATTAAGAGTCAGTTAAAGAATAAACGGCACACAGAAGGAGATACAGCAGCTGATGAGATGTTAGGTCCTATACAACTTCATTTACTTATTTGATGTTGTCAAAAAAATTGGTGATATTTGGAAATATTTTTTGCAGAAGTACAGTGACATCAGGATTAAGTGAAAATGATGACAGTAGTGGTGTCTGTGCCTTTCTGATTTCAGCTTTCTTCTCTCTCAACATGATCTAAGGAAATATGTTCTTGAACTGAATTATTTGCATGGCAGTTTATGAATTTTCCACTTCCATTTTTCTTAGAGGGTTAATAGGTCTCCTGGTTTATTTTTTGTAGTATGTTCTGCATGATATTTCTAGAGGCCATAACAAGCTGGCTCCTTGAGCCATTTTATAGATTTTCTTTGTATTCAACATGCTGCATTATTTTTTTCTCATCTAAACTCTATAGAGTGGGTTTTTTTCTGTGTTAAACTCTGATGAGAGAATTTATAACTTATATTACCAATGTGTCAAATAAGGCTCTTTTCTGGATTTTTAGTTTTCAAATGGATGTGTGAAAATGGATAATACTGGGGTTAGGGAGTGAAAATTTGGATAATATTCTCAAAGGAGAGGACTCATGGTAAATGAATATTAGTAAGGCATACTTATCAAGTAAGGTTAAAAGGAATTTCTATCTAACTTGAGGTAGGCAATTTAAGTCTATTTCCACGACCATATTTTACTAACATGATTTTTCAATGCTCTTTATTACTGTATCTTTAGATAAGATAATTCCTACATTCTGGGAGAAGATGTGAGTAGTCAATCCTAATTTTTATTGGCAATAATTCCTTTTATCTTTTCATTTATCTTTATGGACATTTTTGAAGGAAGTTAGAAATACCTACACCAGTAATTGCAAGCCAGAAGATATTCTAAACTAGTATTGTTATGAATAATTTCACATACAGCTGTCTAGTTTAACATTTTGAAGGACATAAAATATTTGTTACCTCGTTTTGTAAAAGGTGGCTTATTTTCTGGATGTTAAGATTGTACAAGACCTTCAAGTGGCTTTCATAACATTTGATCATTTGCCTTCTCCTTTTATATTCACTTTATATTCTACTTCTCATTTAGCAATTTAACATCTTTTTTTGTTGTTTTGGTTTGGTTTGATTTCATGCAATGAATTTAGAGCATGACACATCTATTTTGACTTGTGATTGACCCTATAATTATGTACTCACTTCCCAAAATAAGTTCTTAAATTAACAAGTTTCTGATGTTAAATCTCAATTTGAACATCTTCAATATTGCATTTTCCTCATTTTTTCTGCTTACCAGAAAAAATTATTTCAGCAACCTCTCTCAATGCTTAAATTTTTCTGTTACAATTAGCCATTGCTTTTCTTTTTTTTTGTCTTCACTAATCATAAGAATTTTATTATTTTCTTATATATTTTACTTAGTTTCCCCATTTAATAATTTTGACTTATTTTATAAAACATTATTTTACATTATTTCTCATTTTGACTAGTTTCTATCATTTTGTTTCTATTGTCTATGTAACACATGCATTGATTTATATACCCACAGTACATCATAAAATACAGCTCTGTCATCGTAAACCTTGAAGTATTTAACTGGCAAAAAAAGTACATGCCATTTTTCTCAAGCTCCCTTAATACACATTCAATGGGATCTTTTATGATACACAGTGTAGGAGAAGAGTTTTTAAAAAAAAATATTTAGTATGTTAATATCCTTTATATTCAAATAATTTTAAAAGCATCAATTTTGAAAAAAAAATCCTCTAAGACTTCATTGTTTGGTAATACTGAGAG
The DNA here is from genome assembly GCF_027475565.1 of Acinonyx jubatus. Lineage (NCBI taxonomy): Eukaryota > Metazoa > Chordata > Mammalia > Carnivora > Felidae > Acinonyx > Acinonyx jubatus. The sequence continues at coordinate 32,575,375 of NC_069380.1, read as the reverse complement.
CCCGATCAGATAGCCAAATATGTTTGTACAGGCTGTATCATTTGTAATATCACAAGTCCCTATTCATATATTCTACAATGTGACAAGCACTATCTCAAATTGTGTCATATATCTGATTTGATATATTGACTAAATTTTCAAAAAGTACAAAATTCTGTATGTTTTTCTAGAAGTCTTACATGAAACAGTAAGCCAGCCAGAAACAAGGATTTCTTAGAACAAAAAGACTAAGTAAAAGCTAGTCAAGTACATGTGTAAGACAGATTTAGATTTAAACCTAAATTCATGCGCTGATATTGAGCTTGGGTGTAAACTTCAGTTTTCATTCCTCAGCAGGAGGCACAAGAAATAATAAAAGTAAAAGAAAAAAAAACAAACACACAGGATAGAGAATCTAATTGCAGATCTTTCTTCCATATGCCTGGGTTCATAAAGGGCTACAAATTTAGTGTATGATTGAACCAAGAAATAATTCTCTACCTTGGAGGTCACTTTGACTATTTGGACCTTGGTTTAGATTTTAGCTGGTGGGTTACAATCACCCTTGAGATTTTGGAAAGGCAAGACAGCAATCACGTAAATTTATGCAACAAGTTCACATACTACATTGGTCACACAAAGACACCTCAGGCAAGATATTAGAGTAGAGTGATTCTGGACTGTTTATGACTCAGGCAGATGGTGAATGTAAGCTCATGCTACAAAGAACAAACACAAAATTAGGTGCAAAGAAATAAGGTACTATTTTAAAAAGCAAAACCAATAGAAGAATTATATCACTAGTGATATTAGTAACAGAATTATTAGCTGCAAATATACATGACTAATGTATTATACTTAAAATTCATATAAGAACTAATTAAAATAGAAAAAATTAAAATTAAGAGGTAAAAAATACAAGTCACAAATAATTGATATAGTAAGAACAGTGCAGTTATAGACAAAAATATTTCTTAGAAGAATTATCTTGAATTAAACAATTTCAGAGTGTATTAGAATATGAAAAAAATTAAAAATAATCATGCTATAATCCTCTGCAATACTTGAAAGAGTAAGCAACTTTGCTAATTTGAAAAGGTATAACCTTGGGGCGCCTGGGTGGCTCAGTCGGTTAAGCATCTGACTTTGGCTCAGGTCATGATCTCACACTCTGTGAGTTCGATCCCCGTGTTGGGATCTGTGTTGACAACTCAGAGCCTGGAGCCTGCTTCAGATTCTGTGTCTCCCTCTCTCTGACCCTCCCTCGTTCATGCTCTTTCTCTGTCTCAAAAATAAATAAACATTAAAAAAAATTTTTAAAGAAAAGGTATAACCTTAATAAATACATGAACCTAGTTAATGGGGCAATGAAATAATCTTTTGATATAAAGCAATTGACCATGACTGCTATTATTAAAGTTCATCTTTACTACATTATATTGGTGGTTCTGTTCAATGCAGTGAGGGAAGAAGAAATAAAAAGTAAAAAAAAAAAAAAAAAAAAAACCAAAAACCCAGAAGTTTAAGAAATAGTTGATAAAATTTTTTGTAGGCGATATTAGAGCATATAAAAACAAAATATTCCATGTATAATTTTATGATGATACAGAATTGAAATTGAAATTTAATTGAATATATCAAATTTGTTGGATTTAAAAAACATTAAGCAGAAATCTACTGCATTTCTGTATTCCGAAAAGAGATATCTGGAAATAAAATTTAAAGAACACTTTTAAAAACAAAAAATATGTAATAACAGTGAATAAAAAGGAAACATGTCCAAGACATTTATGGAGAAAATAAATAAAATTTAGTGAGACTTTAAAATGCATAAATAAATAGAATGATATAGAATATTTATGGATAAGAAAAATATCAGAAAGATAGTAAATCTCCCCAAATTGATCTACATAATCAAAGTAATCACAAGCAAAGCCTCAGTCAATTTGGGGGGCATGGGAATTTAACAATCCTATTTTAAGTGTATTTATTTGGAGAGAGCAAACAAGAGAACAAGCAGGTGAGGGGCAGAGAGAGGGTGAGAGAGAGAATTACAAGCAGGCCCCACACTGACAGTGCAGAGAGCCTGATGCAGGACTTGAAACTCACTAACTGTGAGATCATGGCCTGACCTGAAATCCAGAGTTAGATGCTTAATGGAGTGAGCCAACCAGGCGCCCCACATCAGCGAATAGTCAGGAGTATACAGTAGAGCACTACGCCCTATAATAATCAACTTTTCAATAATTAACTGGTAATTAAGAGAGTATGTGCTAGCACACGGTTATTCACAGTGGAATAAAACAAGTACAGCAGTTACACAGGGTTAGAAAATTTAAAGGATTCATGAAACTCCAAAACGTGTAAAGCTTCAATAAGGGTAAAGGGTATGATACAGCAGGAGAGAGTGACCAAGCAAACATTAGAGCGGATCACGCCTAAGAGGAGCAGTCTCAGAGTCCTTTCTCAGTGTAGACTGGGATTAGTTTCTGAACTGTGAACCAGAAATATATGTGCAAGATGCCGAAGTCTCAGGAGACTGTCAGTCTTGCTCCAGGAGGCATCTTTCATACACTTGTGGTCACAGAGACAAAATTAAAATTACACTGCATGACCAGGTTCAAAAGCAGATACCAAGATAGCAGAACAGACATTAGGTGGAGTGCATCAGTGTATTTTCTATACACAATGCTCAAGGGCTGATAAAGGTTTTGCCTTAGGTTGTCTCAAAAAAAAAAAAAAAAAAAAAAAAAACATAAAATTACATTAAGCACTAGTTCATGCATTTCATTCAAATTTGTATGTGTGTACATCCCAAACATCCCAAAATAGTTTTTTTACATAAAGTAGATATTTAATAAATATTTATTGAGAAATTCATAGATGTCATTTAATGAGAATCTGTTGTGTTGGGCATTAAGCAACTAGCGATATGTATGGTACCTCTCCAGTATCATCAACTTCACATATTAAGAAATCAGTTCAGAGAGTTTAAATTACACCCACAATTTTAAAGGGGGGGGCTACAGTTCAAGTCTGTCTATATTACTGTAGAACTCATATTGTCATAAAAAAATAAAAAGGAGAAAGTTATTAACCTGGATATAAGAGCAGGAATGTTCTGGAATTTTTTTATCAAGATACAACTTGTTATATTTTCTATAAGAGTCTAATAGAGATAGCCTCCATATTAAGTTTTTCCCTTCTAATTTTCTAATCTAGTGGTAAACTATTTTAATGATAAGGCATTTTAAAATTGTTTTCTTTTTAAACACATACTATAGCTTTTTAATGTAGTTTTTGTATTTCTACTCTGATAACATTGTATTTGATTATACTGTTTATTTCCACATCTCTTAATTGCAACCACTTCCAATAAGTTCTGTATCTGTATTAATGTTCTCTTACATTTTAAAATACTGTTAACCTCAATAATTATTATTAACTATTTATGGAAACATCTGTCTCACATGAAGCCTATACATATACATCACATAAAACTACGTATATACACAAATATGAATAAAGTAGTAATGGATGAATGGTAAGTGGTTATTGCAATAATTTTAGTTTCCTATCTTCTTTTTATGTACATATGTAGCCAAATTTATTGATTTTAAATTTTAAAAAATTTTCTCTCTATATGTAGAGCAGAGGTTATTAAGGTATATCAGTGCCCTTTGGAGCTAGTAGTCAAAGTAGTAATTAGAATAATGATCATATCAGCTGCCATTATATGCATGTATACATGTATAAAGGTGTAGATTTGATAATTGAATTTAATCATTGGGTTTGGTTTTGTACTATTTTCAATTAGCCCTTGACACAAAATTTTACAGAATATTGTGATTCTTCTACCACTAAAATTAGCTCTATTAAGTTCGGCAAACTAGTAATTTTCATCAACATTTATAAATCTTATGAGATTAACCCATCAAATTAATCTCATGTGACAGTTCAAACGTATCATTTACTAGGGTTTCTTAAAACTGATAAAATGTAGAAGAATCACAAATATATTTAAGAGTAATGTAGTTTTAATATGAATGTTTCAATATCCATCATATATTCATCCATCTATTTGGATAAAAAAGGTCTTTATCCTTCTGTCCATAAGGAAAATGTCTGCCTTTTCATGTAGCCATAATGTTTTATATCAGCAAAATAAAGAAATCAGCTTGGTTAAAAGCCCTACATCTTGCCTAAGTAAGACTAGAATAACATTTAATTCTTTCTGCTTTGCAATTTTGCTCCTAATATAATGATATAGAGGGATTACTTCTAGGTTCTTCTTTCAGTAGAACTCTTACTCTGTTATCAGGGAATAAAAATCCAAAAACAATTTTTAGAACGAGGGTAGATGAAATTCATTACAAAGAAGTAGTAACTTGGAGACAGAGATATGGTTCTGAGTCCTACCAATGGTCCTGAGCATGAATTTTGCCAAGTCATTTATAATCAGCTGTTCTCAATTTTCTCACCAGAAAAAGAAATAGTAATATATGACTTCTTGTTTTCCATCTTCTATTCCATGCCTTTTTTTACTCTCTTGGAGAAAATTTTAGTTTGAAGATTATATAAATGTTTGAACTAAAACATGCATGTAACAATAGATAGTTTTCAGCTTCTTCATTTTTCTTTTTTACTTTAAATGCCAGACTCTCAAGTTATACTCGGGAAAAATGGGAATTTATTTGACAAATTTTAAATAACATTAATAGTTTTAATACAATTATGTATCAAAAGTTATTAAATCATTATATCACAAGTGGAAATGTCAAAAATAAAACAAAAAAATTTAGCATAAAAGGTAAGTAAATATATTTCTGGTTTTGCGGTACAATATATGTTACAAATAGTACTCAAAACCTAGTAATTAGAAAAACACTGACTGGTAAATTGAATATCGTAGTATATCAAAGTTATTATTAAAATATCCTATGTTATTTATCATATAGTAATGCATTATTCCACATGTTAATATATAACTTTATAAAGTAATATTATTCTATATATGAATATTTTAGAGTTCAGGACTAGTTAAATCAAAAGTAGTTTTCGACTCGTACCTCCACTCAGGTTGAAGTAACTTGGACCAAATTTAATCTCCTGCCAGACACAATAAAAAACAGACTTAATAGATGAGAAAATGGTTTCCAAAACAATGAACATCAGGCAAATAATGGCAATAATTTTGAGAAACGGAAGGCAATAAAGAGGAGTCCCTTGTTTGCACACATGAACTGTTTTTGAAGAAGTTTCCCAGGTGTGGCACGGGGAGAGGAGACTCATTTGGAGTAGATTACCTCCTGAGTTGAGGAAATAAAAGTGAGATTCGGGAGAGACTAAGGCACATAGAGCTCTCAGGGCAGAGCATCTCAGAAAGGGAGCTGCACAGAAAGAGTACACCAGACATTTGCAGCATTCACTTGAGTAATGATCAACACAAGGATATAAGGAGACTGCCCAGTGCTGTGAAGAACAATTACAAAGGGTGAGTTAATTCCCGGCAGAGTGGGACTTAGGCCTGTGGCAATCAGAATGGAAAGCAACGTTCATGAAGCATTGGGCTGAGTACAAAAAAAGACTACTGTTTCAGACATGGTAAACAAGTTTTCCATCACATACATTTCTCTGGTCTTGCTGAATAAATCTGAAAAGCAAGACTGTAAAATTTCAAGCTCATTTCAAGTCGATTAATAACACCACAAACCAAATTCAATAATCTTTATGGAAAACCAAAATAAAGTCTTTACTTAATATGTTTAAATGACAATGTCTGACTTCCAATTAAAATTTACCAGGCATACATAGAAGCAAGAAAATAAGAACCTCAGTGAAGAGGGGGAAAGTCAATCAATAGAAACTGACAGAGAATTGACACAGATGTTAGAAATATAATTGTATTTTGTAGGTTTAAAATTTAAATAGAGATGACTTGGAAGATATGAACATGATACAAATAAAACATTGTCATGAAACTATATGAGGTGAGGATACCCCAAATGGGGGTTTGTGGTCAAGTAGGCTATGCTAAAAAAAAATTAATAAACTGAAATCCCAGGAATGAAACTAATAAAAAATGAAACAGAGAGTAATGAGAATTAACAAAAATCAACAGAAAACCTAATGAACTGTAGAACAAATTTGTCACTTGAAATATATAGATTTGAAATCCCAAAAGGGAAAGGGAGGGAACAACAATATTTGAATAGATAATGGCTCTAAGTATCACAAACTCAATTAAGATGCTAAAGTCACAGATTCAAGAATCTCAGCCAACCTCAAGCGCAAGAAACATGAAGAAACTGCATTGAAGCTGGTGAGAATTAGGTTGAAGAAGATCAACTATAAGGGGAGAAAAAACTGACCAGTCAGTCTACCTTGCCTGTACTCTTCAAATTTCAAGGTCCTTAAAGATCAGGAAGTTTTGTGAACCTGAATTGCATCTTGGAAGGAAAAAAAAAAAGAAAAAAAGGAAGTGAGCAATAAATGTGATGAGGTCTGAGTAAAGTCTATAGTTTATTGAATAGTATTGTACCAATACTATTTGTTTTTTAACTTTGGTAAATACATCATTGCTGTGTAAGATGCCAGCATTACAGAAACCTAAGTCAAGGGTACATAGGAACTTTGGGCACTACCTTTGAGGATTTCCTCTAAATCTAAAAATTCTTTCCAAAATAATTTGTTTTACCAGTTTAACTGGTTATTATGTGCCAGTCGCTATCTAGGTATAAAGTAATATAGACATGGCCCTGACAGACTCAGTGGAGAAAAAATATTTAAACACAAATTTTGAAGAATCTATGATAATCTGGTGCTTGAAATAATATGATATAGCAAACATTGGCTCATTTTTATATGTTTACCTGGAAATGAATAGAATTTCTATAGGAAAAAAACTTGTTGTTAAAGGAAATACACGTTTTTCGATATAGATCATGCAATGCTATGACTGTAAGAATATTGGTGATTTATATACACACTGCTCATAATACTGTATGTCCTGAGGAGGCAAAGTAGGCGTCTAAGAAATAATCACATTTAATATGCAAACATGTCTGATTATAGCTGGCCAATGTATGGCAATATCTTTTACTAGGAAATTCTTGAAAAACCAATAATTTCAAGTGTAGAGGAAGTGGAAATGCCCAAGTTTGAACAAAAACAGCACAGACAGTTAAGAATAATTACCTAAACATGGGGAATTGTTATTTGTACTGTCCTCATTCCAGAATCTAGTGAAGAAGGAGCTCTTACAAAGAACAAGTAATTGTTAAAGCTGTTTCAACAATCTAAGAAACAATATCTTGTTTCCTCTTTGCTAAACGTAGGAAAGACTGAAGGGCAATTTCTTCACTGGGGGTGACTTGTAGAATATGCAAGCTCATCAAACTCACAAAAGTAATGAGCAGTGAACAAGACAAACATTCTTCTAGAAGAGCGAAAAAATTAAAGTATAGACTTCCTTGGTGTCTGTTGAGTGCCTTGATGACTTTGCAGCAGTGGATGCAGATTAAGAAGAACGGGGGATATCAGCATAGAAAACCAAAACAGGAGAAAATAAAATGGCGGATGTCAAGTTGAACTGACAGCACCATTTGTGAAACTCAGTGAGACACATTCTGAGGACAGCACAGTAACACTGCAAGAAACCAGAGGAGCAAGAGCTGCATTATAACGAAAACACATCACAAAATGACTCTTCAAAACTTACATTGTGTATTATGCTTAATTGCTCCATAGCCTTTCATTATTTATCCTTGAGTGATTTTACAGGACAATACTGAAAGTTAAGTATTTAGTGGCTATGGATTGAAGTAACTCTTGAGAATTGTGAAATAAGGGCTCCACTTCAGGAAGAATTGATCTAAATGCAGTTTGAATACATTGTCAGTTTTAAAGCGTAATCCTAGTGCTAACACCACCACGTTGTCTTATTGTCAAGAAATTTTGGGACGATATTAGTAAATTACAGAGGGGAAACATGGAAACACCACCAAAGCAAACAAAAGCTTCATGTATTATATCTGAGATACTTTCTCAACAAAGTAAGTAAACAGTTCATTTCAAATGTCTTCATTTCATGATGGTGATTGCCATTTATTATAACAGAAGTAAAAGGAAGATTTGTTACATAGTTCAAATAACTTAATATACACGTTAGCTCACCAAGTCCAACCCCTCCTCCCACCCTCTATCACCATTTACACCAAAGCAAAATAAAGTAAAATAAAAGAAGAAGAATTTGGCTCTTTGGCTCTAGTCCCTTTGTTAGTAGTGTATGATTTTTTTGTAATTTTTATTTATTTGAGACAGAGACAGAGCATGAATGGGGGGAGGGTCAGAGAGAGAGGGAGACACAGAATCTAAGCAGGCTCCAGGCTCCAAGCTGTCAGCACAGAGCTGATGCGGGGCTCGAACTCACAAACTGTGAGATCATGACCTGAGCTGAATTCAGATGCTTAACCAACTGAGCCACCCAGGCACCCCTGTAGCGTATGATTTTTATTTCTCCAAATAAAACCTTATATGGAGGGGTTTTTTTCTTTTTAAGCTGTGTTCTGGTTGATTTGCAGATGTAATGTCTAAGGTATGCATAATAACCATCACTCCATGTTGTATTCTCTTAGAGTTATTTAGAAAACAATTAAAATCTAACCCTCTTTTAAAAATTGAGCAGAAAATAAATGAAATGTCGCCCACTACTATATTTGAGTATCACTTTGTACAGTAATCATGTAAGAGATAGAATCATAGGCAGGTGAAGCTTAACAGTCTCAAAATACCCGACGTGAGCTTGAGGTGTCAGTTTAAAACTATCAAAGTGTTAACATTTTGAACATAAAACAGAACAGAAAAACAGAAAACTAGTGAAAATAATTGCATTCATTTCTGGTGATCACAACTTAAAAGGCATTTAGACACCCTGGAATGTGTTCAGAAAGCAATTAAGATGGAGATAGGTGACAAAACTAAGTCATATGGACAAGTTTGGGAATGACTAGCCTGGAAAAGGAAAAAAGTCAGGAAATAGATAGTATCCCAGGTATTTGAAAAAGTCACTTGGACTTGCTTAGCACTTATTAAACAAGCATTTTTTTTTGTCTCCCTCTTATGTTTGGTATTAGATGCTGAGAATATAACATGGAGGAATACAGATGTGGTCTTGACCTCAACAGAGCTTTTCAGAGGGAAACAAACAACCAATTTGAAAAAAAAAAAATGAGTTACTATTTTTGATATATATGCTATGAATAAAAGGAACAGTCAGAAAGTATCAAGTATCCATATGATGGATAATGTAATGCTTCAAAGATTCATAGAAGGTGCTACTTTAAAGGTACATTCTAAGAGACTAAATTAGGAGCCAGACTTCTACCTATCAAAGAGACGATTTTTTTTTTGTCAACAGAGGAAAGGTTCTTCAAAGATATTGCAAGTTGTCCCAGAATGGAATGCTGCAGTGTCATTCGATAATTCAACTTAGGTTGAATGAACATTTGTGGATAATTAAAATAAACCTCATTGGAGTATTAAGGAATGATAAATAAAATTGAGTAATAAATGCCATGTGGTCCTGATAATCTCTTTTTATATGTGAAATTACTCCATCAAATCAAAGAGTGAAACTGACCTTTATTACTTGCAGAATTTCACATTAAATTTCTGAAATTTTAGGTAAAATTTCCAAAATAATTAGATATATTAGGCGGTAAATCTAACAGAAAGATTCAAAAGAATCATATCATATGCTTTCAGTAAAATACAGGGGAAAAGATGACCTTCATTAAGCAATAATTTATTCATGTTAAATTATAACGTATTTTATGAAGTTGAGTTTTTATATTAATTACCTTAATAATCCTTAGGATCCTTAATAATTACATTAATAATCCTTAGGATCCTTAATAATCCATAGGAAATAACTGATGTACCAGTCACCCCTCACTAGAAACTAAGGTCGAGGAAATACTTGAACAATATTGTGCCCAAAGTGTAAAAACTAAGCTAGTTGAAGTGTTTCTTTTATAACGTCATTTAAAATAAGTAACTCAAGAGAATGCAGAACAGACTTAGAAAATGACTAAGTGCAATTACTGATCAAGACTTCACGGCAATTTCAAAAGATGTAGTGGGCCAAGAACAAGATTGGATACAAGTTTAGTGTAGCCTTTCCGTAACCAAATTACCTATTGCAGGCTTATATTCCTCTAACCTTTGAGTGCCAGGACTCAAACCTTCATTGGCCCCACCAAACTTTTCCATGCAAAGGTATGCATACACATATTAAACATAACTTTAATATCCACTGATATGAACTACTAAATATTTCTTATATTAGTTGCCATTACTTTTAAAATTATGACAGTAATTTTAATGGGATTTCCTACTATAATTTCTTCTTCCTGTTTTCCTACTTGACCTTACTCAACCCTTCATATATGTGCTACTGTATTCTCTTAAAATGTGAATGTGACTGATGGATTATGTTGACCCTTTGATCAATTCTGACCAGGCATTTACCTGGCACCAGGATAAAGTATAATCATTGGCCCTTAATACCTCCCTTAGATCAACTCCTGAGAATTCACCCTCTTTTCACCTTTACCCACACATATTCTTTATATTTCCCCAAATAAAAACTGCCTTTCTATGCTGTTCAACTTTTCAGTAAGAAACCTCCTTTCCTTAACCTTTTATTGGTTATAAAATGAAATCTTATATATACTTCATAACATTTTTTATTGCCCCTCATGTACAACTCTCCTTATATCACATTATCGCCTCTTGGTCCAATGGTATTTATACCTCTCTTGTGGGCTATCCTGACCCCTTAAAGTGTGTGTGTGTGTGTGTGTGAGTGTGTGGTTATGTGTGGGTAGATATTCATTCCAAATGTTAGAATCTTTCTGACTAATCAAACTATTATTCCTTGTGCTTCTCATAATGTTAATCTTTTATTAGATCACACTGAGAGTTCAGATTTGCATTATATTGCATCATGAAAAAGTAAACTATCTTGGAGTTATTTGGAGAAAAAAAATTCAAACCATTCTGGGTGTTGGCTCATTGGCAGAATTTGCTGCCTGAAATGCTATATACTATTTCAACAAATATTTAATAAAGGATTTTGAGAAATTCAGAAGTAACTGATAATTAGACCATGATATCCTAAATATATAGTATTTATAGGCACATATACATTAGGATTTGTCACAACTGCTTCAGAAGTTTTAGACACATTTACAAAGTTAATTTGCATGAAAATAAGAACCATAAAATCAAATTTTCTGAGAATACCCAGTAGGAGCATGTCAACACAGTATGCAGGAGTTTTACTTTCAGTGGAATGACACTGAATAGTTACCAGTATTCACTATTAGTTAATAGTTATTCAGCATTTCACCCCAGAAAACATGAATAAAAAGAATAGCACAGTTGTCTCAGAATTAAAAACCTCTTCTTTTGTCTCGCACGTGGAAAAAAAAAGAAAAGTACTTCTCAACGTGAAAGATGTATTGAAAGCTGACAATAAGATATTGCAAGGAGTCTGGTGCTGATGTTCTAGAAATTATGGTAGTATGTAAGGATTGTCAAAAGTAATCATACAAACATGTAGAACTACAAATTTTAAAATAAACTTTGCTTAGGTCATTTTTAAAATAGAATCATACTAGAGAAAGATTATTTCTGAAGCCACAATTATGGTCTGTTCTTAATATCACGCTGTTTTATGCCATGGAGACCGATCAGTCTCAGTGGACCCTGGGAGTGAAGCAGCAAACTCTCCTGAATCATCACCCAGTCCCAAGCCTTCCGTGGAAAGTAGATATGTGAATTGTTTTAATGCATTCCCATTTCCAAGAAGCCTGATGGCTAGGCTAGAGGCAATCCTCAGTGCTGCCTATAGCAATCTTCTCTTCCAACACGCTGGCTAAGGCCTGACTGCAGGAAAATGTGGTGTGATGAGAAAGAGCACGTGCATTCCCTTGAGGCACTGTCAGGGAAACTTGCTAACAAAGGCAAATCTTACCTCTTCGGATAAGCCCGCAGAGCGCCATCTTCCAAGCCACGTATGGTTTTAAGGATTCTAAGTTTTTCTTAGAATGTATGTATATGTCATAAAATCTTTCCTTTGGAAAGTCCGGTTTATATGGTTTCGGTTCCTATATTGTCATTTACTAGCTACACGAAATTAAGAAGGTGATTTAAATGCCATGTGCTTTTGCGCTTTAGTTTCTTCGTACATAAAATGCATGGGTGTGTGAAATAATACTTGCTCTCTGAATTGACACATGGAAACTGCTCAGGATGTCGCGTGACAGAGTAAAACTAGTCAAATTATTGTTACTTACTGCTATAAACACATGCACTGGATGTGTTACATAGAGTAATATACATATACATGTGTGTATATATGTACTATCATTCTATGTGAATATATATGTACATATATATAATACTGGGTAATAAATGAGATAAACAGTTTATGAAAGTATAAGGCAGCTTACTACAACCTATTGGGCATACATATTTATATTTTTAGGAGTTATCTATATTTATAGAAATTATCAGCATATAGTAGAAAAATATGGGACTAGTAAAGAATTTAACAGAATATTTTCAGTGATTAGGCTTCAGAATACCTACTGAACAATTCTATGAGAATTGGGAGAAGGATAGAACTCCAATTCCTGGTTGAAAATAGGAATAACAAACCAAGACATACTATAAGAGTGAATGGATTACTAGGCAGGTTGACAGGTTATGGACTTTAAAAGAGGAAAAAAAAATTCTGTTAGGAGCTAACCAGAAGTTCCACTGTCACAGTGCACTGAGTATGGTTCGGGGTTAAAACAGAAGGTGACGAGCTTAAGTTTGGCTCTACAAATAGGAACCTGTGAATTCCTTAAATGCCCTCCTAATGCTAAGAATCATACTGGCAGAGGGAATGAGGAAATGAACTCTTAGGTAAGGATCTTAAGACTCTACTTCTAGGGACCAACATCCTTCCCATTCTGGCCAAGCAACTGAGGAGGTAATATGGCAAGCTAAATTGGACTATCTGTAAGAAGAATATTATTCTCAAAATAATTTTTCCCCCTGAGGATTTTTTGAACTATCAACGCAACACACAACAGTCTCTTCTATATTAAATGTCAGGGTCAGTGTCATTAAATTAAATCCTACACTGAGTATCAAAATGTACTTAAACTTTGTACCTAGTATCTATGAAATAGGTCTAAATGTCTTTTTATTCTGAGGTAACTTATTCTGAGGTAACTCAGTGTTCTTTTCAAATAGCTCCCTACATAGGAAGGAGAATTTAGCAAAGAAATGTGTACTTCAGACTCTACGCAATTGAATTATGACCAGGATGAGTCATGCATTTGGCAACAAATAAATTTAAAGTTTTACAGAAAAATACTTCTGAAGTTATTAAATGCTAAACCACTTTTAACAAGTTGGTAAACTTCACATCTAATTTAAAATCTATTTTCAATTAAATGTTTCATTAAGAGCCCATGAGCATTGAATTATAATAATAAGGATTATGTATCTACTTTGATTCAAGGAATTATAAGTACTTGAAATGCTGGGTCCTATTTTCTAGTCTTCTCTGGGGACTACAACGGAGGTTTACAAGCAAGGAGAAACTTTTCCACTCCCCTTGCCCCAGGGTTCTGTCTGTCAGAGTGATTTACTTTGTGCAGCTATTAACTAAATGTGCAGAATAAAAATTTGCCCCACGTTTCTAAAATCAAAAGGGATGGTTACTGAATATTGAAGGGGCACCTCACACACAGGATGTTTGTATATAGGGCATATATGTATAAGACGATAGATCATTTAAGAATTTGAATTTCCCAGTATTTTAAGACTAATGTAAGATTTTCTATAAATATACATCTATAGGATTTTTGAACCACAAATACGATTACAATAAAACTTTTCCCGCCAAACAGCTCAGATAAATATGGCCGACTTAAGGAAGTTGTGTCAAAGGAATCAAAATACGGTGGCAAACAGAATCGTTTTGGAGTCAGGGCACTTGAAATAAATTTTATAATTCTGCCTTTTTAAGCAATGTAACATTTCATGAGGCATTTAAATCTTAATTTCCCTATTAAATGGGTAAGAGTAATTCAAATGCAGTTATTCTTATAATCGTTATAATCGTGATGAACTCCCATTTCCTGAAGCCTCACTTAAGCAGTGGCCAGTGACAGGCTTAGGTGACATTTCCAATTCTATGGCTACCAATCACTGTGCCTCATCTGGACTTTTGTTTAGCCTGAGACTCCCAGGTGGGGATGCTCTTGTTTCAAGCCACAGAGCTATCTTCCTGCCACAAGACTTTAAACCACTTGGATGAATTACAAAAACAAGAAACTTGTAATAACCAATCTTCCCAGGGAGCAATGGATTTTTACTCATTGGGTCAAAAAAAAAGTAACATTCATCCCATCTCATTAGCATAGAAACGTAGACCTTTGGTATAGTGCCTCTTGAATAGACTGAGATCTGGCCTGAAGGGACTGTGTGAAAATGCCTGAGCTGGGTTATAATTACTTTATAATTCTGACTTCCAAAACTGAGCCACAAGTGCAACTTCTGCTATCATCAACCCAGGAGGGTCCTGTTCACTTATGCATATGACAGTGTGCTTAAATGTCAGCTGCTGTGGATGCCATTTGCTGAATATACCAAATTTAACAGAGTGGCTATATCAAAGGGACTTAAATATGTAGTAGTCCCATTGGTATTTTGATCTCTGTTAGAAAAGCATCACACAGGGTAAATCATACCCAAGGCTAGCAGGACAAAGGCAGGGATTGTTTGTAGTGACAACAATGCTTCAACATGACAGATGCATGTGGTTTAATTGTTCCAAAATTGAACTAAACTCTGATTTTAAAAGCAAATAAGACATTTGGATTATTTAATCTGAACATATATTGAGTAATACAAATTAATAATTTTTCAAAATAAGATTTCTAATTTATGGTTTAAAAGGAAAAATGGATAACATCACTATTTTTCATAAATATTATGTATATAATAATGGCCATTAATATTGGGGTGCCTGGGTGGCACTTGGTTAAGCGTCTGACTCTTGACTTCAGTTCTGATCATGATTTCACGGTTTGTGAGATCCAGGCCTGTGTCAGACCGTCAGCCCAGAACCTGCTTCTGGTATTCTCTCTCCCCCTCCCCTGCGTGCGCTCTCTGTCTCTCGGTCTCTCTCTCTCTCTCTCTCTCAAAATAGTAAACATTTTAAAAAATAGTCAACATTAAAAAAATCCACTAATACTTACTATGAATACAAGTTACAAAATTCTTTGAGAACTTGCCATTAATTACTTGTGAGAAGGAGGCTATGGAAGGGAGGCTGGATTATGGAGACAAAAACCCAGATACAGACTTAATTGTTAGTTAAGAGACTGGGGAAGTATATACAGAATTATCAGATAAACATTATCTTTAATTTCTATAATACCAAGAGGAAGAATCTGAGTTATCTATGGCTGTGTGGCAAACTACCCCAAAATTTAGTGGCTTAAAATAAGAATTATTTCTTATTTCTTCTAGTTCTGTGGGTCGTGAATAGTTCTTCTGCTGATCTCACCTGAGCTTTCTGGTGCACCTGAGATTCTCTGGTGGCTGGGCTGGGCTGGACTGGCTGACTTTTCTATATAACCCAATCTCCTCCATCACCTGGAAGTCCCAGCATCCAAGAACAAGAGCGCAGACGCTTTAAGGTCTCCTGGGAAGGAGACTCAGAAGCCTTATCACATGATCATTATTGCCACCTAGCAAGTTGTAAGGTCAGGTGAGTGTACAGGGAAATAGGCTTCCCTTCTTAACGGGGGTAGCACTAAACATTTTGTGGTCATGTTTAGTCTAACACAGATTTCTGTAGTCAAGTGATTTTACAAGTAACAAAGCCCAACTCCTATATTGTCATTTGTTATCTTGTGCCATTTATTTACTGACCTATCTCATCATTTCCCTATCTGTAGGACTCTGAAGATTGATGGTCAAGCAAAAGTTTCTTTCACCATTGACAGCAAATACCTGTCACTGAACTGTAGACAGCAATGAATGAGATGCTGTCAACTGTATACGGGCCATATGTAATGAAGAGGCAATATGACAAACACTGCTACTTAAACACATGAATAGCATCTCAGCAAAAATCGATTGGGCTCCATCACTCCAGAACTCATTTATGTCACTTCCCTTTGTATTGCGTTATTTCAATATATTTCCTGAAAATTACAGATTACAGAACAAAATTCTATACACAGACATATACACAGTGATACTTCTTTTACATACGTACGTTACAGAAACATGTACGAGACATATGCGATGGGTTGTTACAGTATTGTTTGTAGAAGACAAATGTTTGAAAATCCACCAATGGAAGAAGGTAAATGAAAGGTAAATTAAACAGTGACTGCAGCTGACCTAATATAACATCTACATGTTGTCTCATATGGTTTTTCTGCAGACAATATATGCTCTCCAAACATATGGCTGAATTCCCTAACAAACTAATACTGAAAGACATTTTCCTTCTGCTACTACGTCACCAGAGTATATCGAACTTTTGGAAGGCTAAAGAAAATGGACTGTCACAGCCTGAAGTCACAGTGTTGTCTATTGGATACTTCTCCTTGATAGTCCTTTCACAAATAATTCTGATGTGTAAAGCAATGAAAGAATAGCCAGGTACACAATATAATCTGTTTTCATCTGGTAGAACTTAGCAACCAAATACATTCTGAAAATGGAAAATGCAAACCCACAGTTCCCCATTCTTGATAAAGGTTTGTATTGAACGAGTTTTTCGGTATATGGGGTTTGTCACTATATCCTGAGCCCATTTTATGGTGTTATATCTAAAGTCATTTTCACAAACATCAAATTCCTAGTAAGAGAGTAGATTGATGGATAACAGGGACTGGGAATGGGGAAAATGGAGAAATATTGGTCAAACAGACTTCCAGTTATACGGTAAGTTCTGGGGGTCTCATGCTCAACATGTACAACATAGTCAACAAAACCGTACTATACTTTTGAAAGCAGCTGTGACAGTAGGTCTTAAATGTTCTTACCACAGCAACAACAAAAACCATGAAATGGTAATTACGTGAGAAGAAGGACTGCTATGTAACCTTACTGTGGTAAACATTGTGCAATTTATACCAATATCAAATTATCACAATGTATACCTTTAACTTATACAGTGCTACATTATATCTCAATAAAGCATCAATTATATCTCCATAAAACTAGAAAAAAAGCACTATTACGAATAAGTAATACACTTAAAGTAGAATGATGAGATTAAAACAGCAGTATCGGGAAGGAGAAAACTGCCATCAGGCCGAGTCAGTTTGAAAATTACTAACTATGTTATATAAAAACGGACAACTAAATATTCAGTATATGTGTGCTTAAAGGGATTTCCTCTTATCCTTATGCAATACAATGTAGTTTTTCCTGATCTACAATTACTGCAGTGCTAAAAAGTAGCACTACGTGGGACTCAGATGACTCTGAGTTGAAATTCCAGATTCATAATTTTGTGTGTATCACGGAACTGTTATTTTTTCTTAAGCATCAGTTTCCTAATTTATAAAATGTGTAAAACAGCATAATATGTGAGTAATTTCTCAGATCAAAACAAAGTATTTGATAGTCCTTTTACATCGCTGGGCACATAGGCAAGAATTAAAACCCCTTCAACGGATTCAACTTCTTTTCTCTTGGCAATAAAACCACTTCTTTATTTAAAATAGTGGTGCAACTGAAGAGAAGCCAGTTTTTTCCAGTGGCATAAATGCTGATAGGAGATTAGCAGTCATGAGTTACAGGTGGCAGATTAATTTTGAGTAATTTATTTATTTTTCTGTATGCCAGTTTCCTCCTATGTAATGCAACCTATATGATGATTATTTTGTTCGATGGTAATTTTGAAAAATCAAAACATTATGGAAGCCAAAATATTCTGAAAAACATAAAATCACATTAAATTCATTAAAACATTCTCGATTAAAATTACATCTTGTTGCAATCTAGCAGTATAATCAAAGATGATATTTGGGAATGATTTATACCTAAGCTTAAGAAGTATCATCACGTAAAATAGAGCTCATTTTTCAGAAATGTAAATGGAGAGGCAATATAACTTACTATGTGAGCCTTCACAAATGATGCCATTTCTTGAAGCTTAATTTTTAACAAACACTTCTTTTTAATTGTTTTCATCTTTTGGTTTGGGACTGGCGTGGGGTTTGTAGGTAAAAGAGAGAAGGAAATATATTCATCTTATTCTTGGACAGTTTGTGGACAGCAAACAGAAGGTGTATATCTGTAAACGTGGATATAGACAGCACACAGTGTAAGTGGGAGGAGAGATTTAGCACGGAGATGGGATAGAAAAGAGAAGCGAGCTGTGTGTACTTATTATCTGTGCTGACACAGACACGCTGATATTGAGAACAGACTGTTACCTTACAGCTTAAGAAAGTTTGTTGATATAAGAGAGCACTTACACGTATGGCCTTGCCTAAAAATTTTACTGAAATTTAAAACAGGTTACATATATTTAGGGTAAGAGCTTAGCTGGTAATATGTAATTTAAGGTCAATTTAATTCATCTAAGAATACTTATTTGGGGAAAAATGCCCAGTAATACATACACTAATTAGAAATTCTTTTCTTCATTGATTCTCCCAAAGAACAAGAAAACACCGTCTACCTTTAGTTTCTCTATAGAAATACACACTGAATAAGTAAAAATGGGTCTGTTTCTATTGAAACAGAATTTGCCCATGGAAGAAAATACACTTATAAAAGTTGTAACACAAATGTGTAAACTGCTATATTCAGCGGCAGTTACTGAAAATTGCATTTGCATGTTTGCTGGATTGTACTGGCAATTGAGTAAATAGGGCTGTGGTCCATCCATTTGACCTAATTCTATGCCCTTGAGATTTCCAGCAATATCAATACTATCATCACAAATATTTTTTTTTGAGAGAGAGAGACAGAGACAGAGAAAGTGTGAATGTAGAAGGGGCAGAGGAAGAGGGAGAGAGAGAGAGAATCTTAAGCCCAAAAAAGGCTCAGTCTCATGACCCCGAGATTCAGTCCCATTGGAGACCCACGTGGTGCCCCATGTTGGGCTCCATGCTGATGATTCAGAGGCTGCTTGGGATTCTCTCTCTCCCTCTCTCAGTTCACCCCATTTGCATTTTTTTCTCTCTCTCTCAAAAATAAATAAACTTAAAAAAAATCCCAACTCATTAAATGTGCTGATTTGTTTCAATCCAGTATATGATACTACACTATAGTAGAGAATTTACCATTATGTGGTTATCCCTCCCTCACTTCCTGGAAAAGTGAAAGAATACACTTCTTATTCCCTTCATCATTAGGCAAGACCATGTGACTATTTCTGGCCAGCAACTAGAAATAATTATTATAAATTATGACTAATTCATTCAAATAAGGTATATAAACTTACAAGTGTTGAAGAATAAAGAAGGAAGCCATGAAATCTTCATTTACTTGGACAAACATTTTCAATAAAGGGTGAAATAAGCTGGGATTTAAAGAATAAGTTGTAAAGCAGGGATAGTGAGAAGGGAAAGAATGTATATAATTTTTGAACAATGTAAACAAGATCATGATGGAGTGAGAGTCTATGGTATACCCCGAGAATTAAAATAATATGGTGAAGCTAAACCATAGGATAGGTTCAGATTTCTAGTTTATGAAGGAAAGATGAGGAACAATGGTGGACTAAAATAAATAAAAGTATGGCAACATGAATGTGGATGATGGAATCAGTTCAGAGAGAAGATCTTATCCAGTAAAGGGCATTTAAATTTTCTTCTGTAGGCGAGAGGGAGGAGGCTGATTATTTCACCTTATGATATTTTTATGAATGTCTGTGAAACAGAAAGGCTGTTATTTGAATATCTAAATTTTAGTGAGTGTAGAAAGACATGAGAAATCTTGGGAGAGATCATGGATTTATATGGAAATCATCCTGCTCCCTCATTAAAAGTTACAGTTTACTCAAGAGGCCTAAAGACTCCAGACTGTGACCAGAGACATATATTACCAGTGTTCGATATGCCTACTTATAAATTTTCTGTCTCTTTGCAAGGTGACGTAAGTGATATATAGCGATGATTTCAAAGAAGATATTAAGGGAAACAAGAGGAATAATAATGATAGCGATAGTAATAAACCTTAAACACTGCTTAAGAAACAAAGTAAGGCAGTATCTCTTCAAGCATTTCCACTCAGTTATTCAACTGCAGGTAATTTTGGAAAATATACCATAGGTTTTACTTTATTTTATCATGTATCTGTGGTGTCGCTGTGTTAAAATTAAAGGAAGCAATGTGCCTAATCATGATATATACCATTTAAGTAAAATGATAGAGTAAAAATATGCATATATTCTATCAGATAATTAGATAATTAAAGAGCATCTTAAAATTTTACTTACAATGAGAAATAACATGATATGACTGAATTGATCATTAATTTGTGTTCAATATTTATCAGTGAGGTATCTATTATTTGCATATTTAGGCAACGCTATTTCAAGAGTATCTATTTGCAAGAAATATGATCCTTTCTATGCTTTTTAAAATCACTGAGATCTTCTCCGCACACATTATTAAACCAGACCATGAATAAGTTTCTTAGATTTCGCTGTTAACAATTTATGTGGTACGTAATTAAAAAGCAGATGTCTGATAATTGACCAAAGGGAGCTGCTCACCCTGCCGCATCAGAGCGGTAACTTCCACTCTCAGACTAAAAATAGGCTATGAAAGAACAAAAGCAATCTGTACAAGATCCCTGTTAGGAGATAATTCCCCAATAATTAATCTTTGCCATGTCACTTTAATTTAAACAATATGCAACATACTCCAGTATCGTAAAAAAGAAAAAAATAAGGCTATGTTTCAAACACTACTGTCTAATGTTAGAGAGTATTTTGAAATCAAACATGCATTTTGGAAATTCTGGAGGATGTGAAACCTTGAAAACATTGAAATGCAGACTAGACAACAGAAGAAACACTCCCATTTCTTATCTATTATGAATAACGGGAAATATTTTACAATTTCTGTAGTAAGCTGGCTCTGTTTAATAATGATGGGCTTAATAAAAATAATTCTGAGAGTGTCAAATCCTAACTAATATCACAATAATAATAAGTTAACTATACTGGAGTTAAAGTAAAAAAATTAAAATAATTCTGTATAAATTTTTGTTAAAATTAGCAAGTTTTCAATATTTTATTTCAAAGTGATTCATATTCTGAAGAAAAGAGGCCATGTGAATAGTTTCCATTCTATTATGATCAATTCTTACAAACTAATTTTTGATAAAGGCCTAGCAAAGTCAGCCTAAGTACTCTCCGTTCTCCATTTTTTTTTACAGGACAAAGAGGTTGTATATGTGTACACCCATCTCACAGACAATATGAACTACTCTAAAATGCTACTTTGATTATATTCTTCCATTTTATATAATATTTAATACCTGCATAATGCATAAAATATTTAGTCTTACATTTTAACCTCTTCACCAGAACTACTGTTTCACTTTCCCATTTTGTCCATATAAATACACAGATTTGGAAATAAACTTGTGTGTGGTATAGACACGTAGGCAAAAGCTTGATTTGAAATCTTAGAAGAATTAAAAGATATCTTTTCTCAACTGAGAACAATCTGCTTCTATGACATTTCAAAACAGAAATACTTTTGTATGTACATTAAAATAGTTTCAGAAAACTGTACCGATTTCATTAAGAAAAGGGAAAACATCAAAAACGATCAAACTGTTTTAGATATTAGATAAACAAATATAGTAAGCTTTAACATATTACATATGCGTATCAATGCTATTTTATAATATTCAAAATTAAGTGATATTTACAGGTATATACACATGTGGGAAATTGTAAACAAAAATCAAGGAAATGATAAAA
The DNA here is from genome assembly GCF_027475565.1 of Acinonyx jubatus. NCBI lineage: Eukaryota > Metazoa > Chordata > Mammalia > Carnivora > Felidae > Acinonyx > Acinonyx jubatus. Next base: position 32,553,351 of record NC_069380.1, on the reverse strand, counting down.
TGTAAACATTGAAAATATGGTCTAGGGATGTCAGATGTTTAATTGGGAAGAGTCTTAGGATTTTTACTGTTCTTTTTCTTAAACTATATTCTAGCTGTTCAAGGGCTCCGGCAATACATAAAATAATTACACCCGTCCCCACCATCAAATGTCCACATTTTAGTCCTTGGAACCCGTGAATATGTTACATGACATGGGGAAAGCAACTGCAGATATGATCAGATTACAAATTTTGGTGGGGATAATATGGATTATCCAGATAGGCCTAATGTAATCACAAGGATTCTCTCAAGTGAGAGAGGGAAGAAGGAGAGTGAGTGTCAGAGGGATTCAAACTTGTGTGTACAGAGTGATACAGATGGTGTTGATGACAGAAAGGGCCACAAATCAATGGATGTGGGCAACTTCTAGAAGCTGGAAAAAGCAAGAAAATAGATTTTCCCTTAGAATGTCCAGAAGGAGCATAGCCCTGCCAGTATCCTATTGCTCATTGAACCCCATTTCAGATTTCTGGTCTCTAGACCTGTAAGATAATAAAATTGCATTGTCTGAAGCTCCAAATTACTTTTCAGCAGCAATAGCTCCCCCAAATAGCCATATTTAAATTGCCTATGAAGGGGATACTTTAGCTTTTCATAATATAAGATATTCAAGGAAATAACATACTATTCAATTATATTCACTTACACTTTGACTCTTCTTTCAATTTTTTTTTAAATCTTCAAAAAAACACATTCCATCTTTTTCTATAATAACTATTTGAAATAAATACCATAGGGGAAAAAATACCCACAGGGTAAAACATTTTTTCAGTGTCACATTAACAACTCTTTGGTTGATGTTATTAGATCCTTTCTTTATTTCTGAAATTACCAAAATTGAAAGTTCAATTTTATTTTAATTGCAAATTAAATCTAGACTCTTATAGAGTCATATTCAAATAAAAAAAAATCTAATGAAAAAGTCCACTCTGCCTACAGAAATTATCTAAAAGCAGTAAATTTCTTTTATTGCACATATGCTTTTATATTAATATAATATGGACCAATTTTTGTAAATTTGATTTATATTCTGATCAGAAGATTTTTAGGAATAGACCAAATGCATACACATTCCCATGCTCTAATGTACAAAAAATTAACTGTCAGTTTATAGTCACCATGTGACTATGTATGTATTAGCTTAGGTGGAAGTAAATATTTCAACATTTACAAAACTGGAAGAAACAAAAGTACATTGTATTAGTGCTCATGAGTCTAGGGTATATTGGGTTCAACCTAATTAGGGCAGGGAAAGTGCTGTCCACATCACTTATGCTTAGATCTGCCCACAACCCATATTCACATCTATTCCCGTATTTATAGATTTTTTTTGTTTGCAAATAAATATAAAAAGGAAGTTAAAAATGGATTTAAATATAAAATGTATCTGTATATTTTATATCATAGAGGTATGTCAAATATTTATGTGTAAAGTATATTGCTGTGATATAAAACAAAATATAATTATACCACACACGAAAATGCACACACACACACACACACACACACACAATCAATGTTAAATCATTAAGGCTTACAAAATACAGTTTTACAGTTGAATTTGGCAAACTAAATCCTCTGTTAATTTTTTTCTCTACTCCCAATATTTCAATTTTTGTATCACTTCACTTACAATGTTCTCTACTCATTTCTGCCTGTTCATTCTTAAATATTTAAAACTCAGCTCAATTATCACTTACTTTCTTTTGGAAATCTTACCTATCTCCTACTATATTCTTTTCGTCCTCTGTGCTCTCAATAAATGTCTTCTAATTATATTTATTTGGGTTATTGTTTCATTCCTAAAATGCTTACCGTGAAGCTTTATTAATTAGATGCTCCTAATAAACTCTGGTATACTGGAACAAAGAAGATATAAAAATCAGATGCATTCTATGTTATGACCTAAATAAGGAAAGTGTAAATGGATTGTTTCTTTCCCAAAGTGGTTAGTCAGTAATTAACATTTTTATACCTGAAAAATATGTACCATCCAATGTAAAATACATTCAAATATAACATTAAATATGTTTCTACATATTACAGTAATTTAAATAATTGTTAAGGAAGCACACAAATTTTTCCTGCTTCACCCAAATATACATATATGTTGAATAACATCAACTTTGCTTTAAACATCTAGAATATTACATGGTAAAATGACATTAAAAATGCACCATTGGTTTTCAGGGTGATTAGTCAAGTTTTCCTCAACCAATGAACATCTTATAAGACTTGGAGGTTAGGGGTGCCTGGGTGGCTCAGTCGGTTGAGCATCCTGATCTCTCATTTTGTGAGTTCAAGCCCTGCATCTGGCTCTGTGCTGACAGCTTGGAGCCTGGAGCCTGCTCCTGATTCTGTGACTCCCTTTCTCTCTGCCCCTCCTCCACTCCTGCTCTGTCTCTCTCTGTCTCAGAAATAAATAAACATAAAAAAAAGACTTGGAGGTTATAAAAACCACCAAACTTGTTATCCAGAAAAATATTTCTAATAAAATTTTATAGTGAGCTGTGATTTAATATGCTAAAATTCAGACTGGCAGAACTTTTTTATAACCCAAATTATCGACTCATGTAAAATAATCTTTTATGAAGAAGCAGTCACCTGTCAGGTAGTTTTGATTTCAAACTGCTATTAGTTTTTTATTTATTACGTTGAAATGAATGCTGATCTACTAATGTGATCATGCATCTTCTTTGTGAACTAGACTTCCCACAGTCAGATTTCTTTCCTCAAGAATGGAAACGGGCAGTATATAGAGTAAACCTGTGATATTAAGAATAACTGTGTTCTATGTTAGCTTGTTCTTTCCACTCCCAGCCCTCATTTTATTCTAGTTTACTGAGGAAGAAAAAGAAAAGTCCAAAAATATTCCCTCCATATTTTGTTTGAACTACTTCTTTTCTCGTAATTTAAAGAGCCACCTAGAATAGGCTGAGCAAGACCTTCCAATCCCCAAATATGTGTTTGGTTGCCCCAATCACTGTACATGTTCAGTGCATAAATAATTTTATAAATGACAGGGAAATATGAACCAAAACCATGAGACACTACTTCAAATTTGTTAGAATGGCTATTATCAAAAAGATAAAAAGGGTTGATGTGAATGTGGACAAAGGCAACCCTTGTGTATTTTTGATGGGAGTATAAATTGATGCAACCACTATGGAAACAAGTATGAAGGTTTCTCAAAAAATTAAAAATAGAACTACCATATCACCCAGCAATCCCACTTCTGAGTATATTTCTGAAAGAAACAAAATCACTATCTCAAAGAGGTATCTTCACTTCCTTTCCTTATTCATTGCTCCATTATGCACAATAACCAAGACATGGGAATCTCAGTGTACCCCAAAGGATAAACAGAATAACAAAGATGTCACACACACACACACACACACACACACACGAATATTATTTAACCATAAAAAGAAGAAAATCTTGCCATTTGCAACAGCATGGATGGACCATGAGGGCATTATGACAGGTGAAGTAAGTCAGACAAATATTGTATGATCTTACTTACATGTGGAATCTAAAAAAATGCTTAACTCACAGATACAGAGAGTAGAATGATGGTTGTCAGAGACTAGTGCGTTAGGGAAATGGGAGACGGTGATCGAAGGGTGCATACTACCAGTTATAAAATGAGTAAGTTCTAGGGACCTAAATGTACAGCATGGTGACTCTCATTAACAATACTCTCATTAACAATACTCTCATTAACAATACTCTCATTAACAATACTCTATTTTACACTTGAAAGTTTCTAAGAAGTATATCTTAAATATTATCACTACAAAAAAAGGCAATTATATGAGGGAATGGCAGGGTTAACTAACATTGTGGAAATAACTCAGCAATATTTATGTGTATCAAATCATATCATAATCTTAAAATTATACAACATTACATGCTAATTATATCTCGATATATCAAAATAAAAATACATGCAATCAAAAGAAAGCAGATGACGCCACAAAGATTCAATTAGCGTCCCATATGGGAAATACTACAGACAAGAAGTCCACAGAGTCATGAGATTGTATAACTGGAGAAGGTGGTTCAAACCAATCCAGGGTGATATCCAAGGAGCCATTTAAATAACTTCTGAGTAGGGTTGCAATAATCACAGTTCAAACTATGGCATTTATACCTAGTCCCTGTGTGGAGAGGAATTTGGTATGTTTGAATAACATCAAATAATGACTGCGTGGCTTAGACCAGATTACACAACTGTAGCTGGAAATGCCTGTGCTTGCCAGAACATTCAGAGTCCTTCAGGCTATGGTAAGGATTTTGGGATTTACCCTGAATGCCCAGAAGATACAGTCCGTATTTTAAAAACACAATAGGCATCATCAATTTGTAAGCTTATCCTGGCTTTGTTTAAAAATATTTAATATTTGGGAGTAAGAATATTAAGGAGACTATTATCCAAAGATATGATTGCTGCTTGCATTAGAAGTTAGTGGAATTGGCAAAATGGAGATTTAAAGTTTAACATAGAATCTACATTTCCTCTAAAATGCATCAGGTTGTATTCATCCAGATGTACTATAAGGTATATACCATGTGAAATATACTTAGGAATAGCTTATCTACAATGAGAATAAAGTGCAATAATAATTTAGTTTTATTTAAACTCAAATAACAATTTGAGTTTTAATGGTTGTCCACATTCATGAAATTTACTACTATAATGAAGTAATAGATCATGTTCATTCCTTCTGAAAGTTCTTTGTGCTCACTGGCAATCCATTCCTCCTTCTATCTCTGGTCTCAGAAAAATAGATCTACTATTGTCAATTAGTTTAGTTTGTAAGTAGAAGGTACAAGTTTGTGTCTATCATCTTTCATTTAGCATAAATGTATGCTGATTTACACATTTGTGTATTTATAAGTATATGTACATAAATATATGTATCAGGAATATGAACTGAATGTTAGAAAGTGTATGTTTTTTGAAGTAACATACTTATTGAAATGATTCAGAAGCCTGTGCCTGTGACTAAATTGATTAATGCATTCTAAATATATATAATGCTCATGTACTACATGTTAATAAATTTTCCAAAGCTATACATTATTACATCATATCTGGCGCATATATTTTCTTCCATGCCTACATAGGCAAGTGATCCGAAAATTCTGTACAACAATAACTCAACAACAAAATAGAGAGATAGCCATAGGCTAGGTTGATGTAGCTTTAAGAGTCAAATAAATCTAAGAATGAGAGTCATTATTCACCCAATTACTAGAAGCTTCAAAAATACAATGTATTGCAAACAATTTAAACCCTGAGGACATTTTAATGTAAGTGGTTAAATTATTTTGGCAGATGCAAGAAGCCCAATCATCAGAATTCTATACCTAAAAAGTCCCAGTAATTGGAATTTTTAAGCATAAGATTACAGTAAATGCTGTTTTAGAGGAGGTATTCAATCAGAAAATGTTACAATCGTACAGAGACAGAAAATATTCTAGCAATTTATCAACAAATATCCTGACTTGACAACTAGATTAAATAAATGAACAAAATATAACAGGTTGGAGACAAGCCATCATGAAAGGAAACTTGCTAACTGAAGCTGAAATTAATGCCATTAAACATGATGTTTCAGAAGATTTGAGATTTAAACAAATAACAAATGAAAGCTCCCTGCTGTTGATGTATCAGAAGATGGAGATTAAATGGATAGGAAAAAATTCATGAACAAACAATGAACGTGGTATGTGCGTGAAGAGATAATATAGTGTGTGTGTGTGTGTGTGTGTGTGTGTGTGTGTGTGTATATATAATGTAAATATATTTATTTTATATATTTTATACATATGTATGTGAATATATATGTGACCAGTAGTGTCTTAGAGTTTATAACTAGGTAAGAAAAATCAGAAAGAAATGAAGCATAATGATACTTTCAAACCCTTTAGGCCAACACTTCATAAACACATTGGATTGTATCAAAACAGAGACTTTCACAAAGATTTAACATTGAAATGTTTCTTTTGGTCTCTTCTCTGTCTCAAATCCTCTGACATTCCCTCCAACTCATATTTTTCAAAGTGGACACAGACTTGGGTGTGTGCACACGTGCACACACACACACACAAACACACACAGATACAGACACAGACACAGACACACACAATTGATTAAGATCAATTGTTTACATTTGTTTGCTTGGGGCAGATGAATTTTTTGGTCCATTATTCCGAAGATAAACAGTACTACTAGTAAAGTTTCTTTTTTTGTTTGTTTTATTTAAAATTCGCTTAAAAGACTTGAACATAAGATCTGAAGCCACAAAAATTCCTAGAAGAAAAACCCAGGCGGTAAGCTCCCCTCACATAGGCTTTAACAATGAGTTTTTAAATCTGACATTAAAAGTAACAAAAGCAAAATTAACAAGTGGGACTGTATCACACTAACAAATTTGTGAACAGCAAAGGAAAGCACCAACATGAAAAGCAACTTACTAAGTGGGAGAGAATATTTGCAAATCATATACCTAATAGGAGACTAATATCCAAAATATATGAAGAACTCATATAACTTAAAAGCAAAACAAAAAAAAACCAAAGATCTATTTTATTTAAAAATGTTTTAATGTTTTTATTTATTTTTGAGAGAGACAGAGACAGAATGCGAGTGGGTTAGGGGCAGAGAGAGAGGGAGACACAGAATCCGAAGCAGGTTTCAGGCGCCGAGCTCTCAGCACAGAGCCTGATGAGGGGCTCGAACTCACGAAACATGAGATCATGACCTGAGCTGAAGTTGGATGCTCAACTGACTGAGCCACCCAGGAGCCCCAAAAAACCCAAAGATCTTAATTGCCATTTTTCCAAAGACGACATACACATGGTGAAAGACACAGGACGTAATCGCACAAGACCCAAATAATACCACAATATTGAGACGCATACATTCTCCTTCTTCATAGTAATTCTGATATGAATATTATTAAATTACTGACTATAGAAAACATTATTCATTAATATAGTGAATAAACATTTATAGAGGACATATGTGATACCTGGCACTCTTCTAGACACTAGAGATAGAAATAGAACAAATAACAAGATAAGTTCTCTTTCCACAGGTTGTTTATATCAAAATGGGGACACAGAAAGTGTGTCTATAAACAGATAAATGTGTTTATAATTTATGATTATTTGTAGTAAATTTCTAACATTACCTGCTTACAGGAGCCTTCCCTGACCAAGCTCACAAAAACAAGTAATTCCATAATTCACAATCACCTTACATTGCTTTTTTATTTATACCTGTGTCTAATTACATGTAATACACTAATTTATTGCTTTAATTGGCTAACCTGATACCTGGCAGCTCAGCTCTCTCATGATATTAAAAAGCAACAGGCTAAAAACAAAATAACAACCAAGCCCTTAATCACTTGTAATGATAATATAAGCAAGAGGCTAGACTGGATAAAGGGCCCGCTACGACCTCCACCCACCATCCCTAAACACTGGGTCAGGTGGCTGAGCACACAGGTGGCAGTTGTCCCTCTGCCAAGGAACCCTGTGTAAAGACTCCTACAATTGTAGTTTTATGGACTCTAAGTATGGGGAAGGTAAGAGAGGAACAGGTAAGAGTGTGAACAGTGCTGAGTATTTTTTTTTAATTTTTTTTAACGTTTATTTATTTTTGAGACAGAGGGAACATGAACAGGGGAGGGTCAGAGAAAGAGGGAGACACAGAATCTGAAACAGGCTCCAGGCTCTGAGCTGTCGGCACAGAGCCTGACGCGGGGCTTGAACCCACGGACCGCGAGATCATGACCTGAGCTGAAGTCGGACGCCCAACCGACTGAGCCACCCAGGCGCCCCTACAGGGCTGAGTATTGAGTCAGAACAGATCATCTCAAAGTTTGCCCCTTCCCTCCAATAAGATGATGTCAGCCAAGGCACCTGAGTATGTTCTCCGCCTTAGGCCCCAATCAAGAGACATTCAAATGAAGTGTACTGGGGCTCAGAATGTAAATAAAGCAAAGAAGCATGACCGGACAGAAGGGCCTGAGTCCTGGACTCCAACTCCCTGCAGAGACTGCAGTGCAGTAGCTGTGCACCACGTGGGGAAAGCCACTTCCCCTGTGAGGACTCCAAATAAAGCTTCCATAATTGCCTGTGATCCATAATGAAAAATCATGTATATGTTTTAACCAGAAGCCAGACTCTTCAAATGGCATTTGAAGAAAGAGCAGAATGAAGCGATGCCCCTTTAAGAAATTTATTTACTGAAATTTCACACATACAGACTATTCCTTTATTTTGCAACAATGTCAACAGTAATAACCGCAAATATCAATGTTTAATATCTGCTAGGCTTTATTCTAAGTACTTTAAAATAGTGATTAATTACATCTCATAAGAACCTTATACAGGAGTTATTACTATTTTCATTTTGCTTATAAGGAAAGATAGATGCAAAGGAACAGAATATCGTGGTGGTAGCAAATATGGATACAAATTCGCTGAAAATACTTGCTGTATATCTTTGAATGATCTCCAACTTTTTTGGAGTGGGATTAGTTATGTGACTTCTTTTGGCTCATATGATGTTAACAATTGTGACACAAGTTGTTTGTCCTCAATTCTTAGGAACTCTGTAAACTATTAACATATGAATGATTCAGGTCTATACTGGCTTAAGGATAATGGCCCCACTATCCAAATTCATCCAAGGACCAGCTAACTGTCAGGCACTTAAATTGTCTGCCACTGCCTGTCAGCGAGTTGTATATAAATGTTCATCCAAGTGAATTTAGCTGAGATCAGAAGAACCACCTAACACAGTCCAATCCCAAATGCAGACTCACAGATTACAATTGTTTACTGATTTAAGCCACTAAGTTTTGAGGGGTTAGTGGTAAAGCAGTAAGTAATTTATCCCATGACAAATGGTAGTTTGGTAGTTGTAGAGGGTCCTTTATTTAGGATAACATGTTGACATGTTGGGAAGAGAAAGATGATATTAAAAAAAAAAAAGTCAATCGTATTCCTATATATCAACAATGTTCAATAGCACTTGTAATTAAATTCATAATACCACTAATATAAACACTCCAAAGATGAAATACTTAGATATAAGTCTAATAAAAATATGTGCAATATCTATATAAGGAAAACTATAATTTAAAACTGATAATTTAAATCAAGAACTAAAAAATGGAGAGCTATTCCATGCTCATGGATAGGAAGACTCAATAATGTCAAGAAGTAGTTCTTTCCAACTTCATCTATAGATTCAATGCAATCTAAATCAAAACCTTAGCAAGATATTTTATGGATATTGGTAAATTGATATCAAAGTTTAAATGGGGAGGCAAATTATCCAGAATAGCCAACATAATATTGAAGAACAAAACAAATTCAGAAGATTGAAGCTACCTGACTTTAAAACTTACTCTAAAGATATAGTATTTAAGACATTGTAAGACTGGTGAAAGAAAAGACAGATCAATGGAACAGAATAAAATGAGCAGAAATAGATTCGCATAAATATAGTCAACTTATCTTTGATAAAGGAGCAAAGGCAATATAATGAAGCAAAGGTGATCTCCAAGTGGTGATGGAAAAATTAGATATCCACATGAAAAAAATGCATATAGACACAGACTTTACACTCTTCATAAAATTTAACTCAAAATGGATCATAGACGTAAAATGTAAAGCTATAAGACTCGTAGGAGATAACTTATGGTAATGTCTTCTTAGATATAACACCATAAAAAGTAACTGACAAGCTGGACTTCATTAAAATTAAAAAAAAAAACTGCTGTCTGCAAAAGACAATAGCAAGAAAGGAAGAAGACAAGCCACGGAATGAAGAATTTGTAAATGACACATCTGATGAAGGACCATTATCCACAATAGACAAAAGAACACTTAACACTCATTAAAAAAAAAAAATTAAAATGGGCCAAAGATCTTAACAGTCACCTCACCAAGGAAGATTTACAGGTGGCAAATAAGCACATGAAAACATGCTTCAACATCATATATTATCACGAAAATGAAAATTAAAATCACTATGGGATACCACTACAGACTTTATTGGAATAGACAAAATCCGAAACATGCACACCAAATACTGGCAAGGATGTGGAGCAACAGGAACATTTATTTATTTATTTATTTATTTATTTATTTATTTATTTATTATTTACTTACTTATTATTTTAGACAGTGCAAGCAGTGGAGAGGGGGAGGGAGGGAGGGAGGGAGAGAGAGAGAGAGAGAAAAGAGAGAGAGAGAATGAATTTTAAGCAGGCTCTACATTCAGCTTAGAGCCCCATGCACAGCTGCATCCCATGACCCTGGGATCATGACCCGAGACAAAATCAAGAGTTGGCCACTCAACTGACTGAGCCACTCAGACACACCACAACAGAAACTCTTGGAAGACAGTTTGGTGGCATATTACAAAATTAAATGTACTCTTAAAACATGATCCAGCAGTCAGTCATATCCTTGGTATGTTCCCAAAGGAAATGAAAACTTTTATCCACACAAAAACCTGCACCTGAATGTTTATAGCAACTTGTAATTGCCCAAACTTGGAAGCAACCAAGATGTCCTTGAGTAGACGAATGGATACAGAGTAGCACATCTAGATAATGGAATATCATTCAGCACTAAAAAGAAATAAACTATCAAACCATAAAAAACATAGAGAATTCTTAAACCTTCAATACATATTAAGTGAAAGAAGCTAATGGGAAAAGCGTGCTATTATGATTTGTAATAAGAAATATATATTTGGCCCTAGTCTCCATTTCTGTCCCTAAAACTCTAAGCCTAAGAGCTCCTAAAACTCTTTGAATTTCCTAAGTGAGGTGAGCAATAAAGGTATCTTTTGTCAATGAGGTGACTTTTGGATTGCACCTAAGGAGGGGACCAGTTGTGAATAAAATGTTGGAACTTTCAGTTCCACCCAGATTTCCAAAGAGGAAAGAGAGGCTGGAGGTTGAATCAGTCACCAATGGACAATGATTTAATCAATCATGCTTATGTAATAAAGCCTCCATAAAAAACCCAAGGTAGGGGGGGGAGTGGTTCAGAATGTCCCCAAATTTGTGAAACATGCTTGCTTCCAGGTGCCACCATGCCAGGCCCAACTTCAGGGGGATAGAAGCTCCTTTGTTTGGGACATCTCCCAAAGTATCTTTTCATCTGGTTGATTCATATCCTTTAATATCCTTTTTAAAAGATTGGTAATCTAGTGAGTTAATGAGTTACCTGAGCTCTGTGAGCCACTCTGGCAAATTAATCAAATCCAGGGAGGGCGTGATTGGAACCTCCAATTTGTATCTGGTCAGTTGGAAGCACAGAAGACAGCTTGAACTTTTGAATGACACGAAATGGAGGGTATTATGAGACTCTGATACTATCTCTGAGTAGACAGTGGCAGAATTGAGTTGAATGGTAAGACACCTAGCTAGTGTCAGAGAGCTGCTTGGTGCACATTAGAATTTGGGCAGAAAATCCTCAAAAGGCAACAGACTATATAATTCTAATTATATGACATTCTGGAAAAGGTAAAACTATGGAGAAAATACAAGTTTCAGTAGTCGCCACCATTGAGGGGGCAGAGAAAATAAACATACAGAGCACAAAGAATTTTTAGGGTAGTGAAAGTACTTTGTAATATATAATAATGATGAATACATACATTCAATCATACATTGGATCAATCATACATTGATCCAAACTTGTACAGTGTATAATACCAGGAGTGAACTTTACTGTAAACTTTGGGCTTTGGGTGATTCTGATGTGTCAATATAGGGTCATTCTTGGTTAAAAAAAAAAAAAAACGAAGATAAAAGAAAATGTACCATTCTGGTAAGTTATGTTAATAATGGGGGAGGCTATGCATGCGTGGGTGCAGAGGGTATATGGGACATCTGTTTACTTTCCTCTCAATTTTGTTATAAACCTAAAGCAAACCTATAACACCTTAAAAATATGAAAAGTAACTATTACCATACATCAGAAATGAGTAAAAGAAAACATATTCTTCTGTATAATAAAGAAATCGTAAAAAGTAAGAAATGTCTAAAAGAGATAACTCAAATACATTGAAAATTACTTTTTTGTGTGTGATCAAAGTTCTAATTTGACAAAATTTTAAGTCTTTGTAAATTTTTTTTAATGTTTACTTTTGAGAGAGAGAGAGGGACAGAGAGAGACAGAGTGTGAGTGGGAGAGGGGCAGAGAAAAAGAGAGAGGGAGACAGAGAATCCAAAGCAGGCTCCAGGCTCTGAGCTGCCAGCACAGAGCCCAACACGGGATTCGAACTCACTAACCATGAGATCATGACTTGAGCTGAAGTCAGATGCTCAACCGACTGAGACGCCCAGGCGCACCTTAATTTGACAAAATTCTGATTCTCAAAATAAAAAGTTATTGAGGTTAGTGGAAAGAAATTCAGTTTGATAAATTTTTCATAAAGACTGATGTATCTTCATGTAGGCTGCAAATATTTAAAGAACATATGGACAATGATTGTATCATGACAACTATTCACAGTTGCTTAGGCCCAATTCTCTAACTTAAGGCTGTATTTAACATAAGGTCTGATAATTTATTAAAACAATTTGAGAAGTATCAGAGGATTATTCCACTTGGTCAATGCAGATTTTACTCATTGATATCCTTATTTTTCCAGGTCAAAACAACTTAACAGCCAGTATCTGAAGACAGATCTTTTGACATTTATGTTTAGGCCTTTCAAGAAATGTTCCTCAATTCTAACATAAGAAGTAATTTATAGATACTGAATTACACACTGGCTACAAGCTATGTATTATGAACTAAATATATTATTTAAATGTTTAGGTGTGCTTCGTAGCATGCACTTAATTAATACAGCATTACTTTCTTATGGGCAGGTAAGTTCGCTCTCCAAATCACTCCACAGAACCAATTACTAGAACCCTATTATATTCAAATTTCATTTAAAAATCAAGTTCTTAACTCATCACCTCACCTATATTCCCCAAATTTGAAATAAAATAGAATTCTAAGTTGGTAAACTTGTAAGTTAGTGTGGTTAAAAGATCACTTCTACGTATCCCTTCAGTTATAAAATTCTATGGTAGATATATTAATCACGATTTAGCCTCAGCACAGAAGTGATTATCTACATATTTGCTGTAATGATTTCAATAATAGCTGTAATAAATTTGATCAATGTTACAGATATAATCCTTATACTAATGCAATTATATTGCATTTTGCTCTTTGATAATAGTGATATTATACAGAAATATTTATTTTCTTAAGGGAAATACTTCATCAATCAGTAGTTATTCTCTACTTATTTAGATCTTGATATATTTTTTAGCTACGGAACATTTGGGGTCACCCTCACACAACTGCTCTTAAAAATCCTTAAAATTAGGCCTCAGCATTCTGGGGTCTGCTACTTTTCCTCTGGGTGATGTTTTCATTTCTTCTTGTTGATATTATATCATTACATCACATTCCCTATATCCTATTACTGAGAATGTTGCTTGAAAATGAAGGAATGAAATAAAGTAGAACAAAATATATTGCATTTCCTCCCTCTATAATATCATAGGACAAATGACAAATGACCCATATTCAGGCCCCACTCGCTCCAACGTTGTAATCACCCAATTTTTGAATGAGAAGAGAAGTTATATGTCACACTCAATTCTCCAGGCTCTCTCGCACTTCAGTAATTTAGACTTACAGATATTTCTATCATGGTAGTTCTGTGATACCTTGTGAAATACACTCTTGTGCAACCTCAAAATATTCCTTACTTGCCTTCCTTTAGGTTTTCTTAAGCAGAAAAGAAAGTTAATGGTGGTAAAGTGAGAGGGAGGGATAGTTACATATTTCTATCTTATAGCAATACCATTTCAACTATTTAACTGCCATAAGTAACACAAAATAATTATAGAGAACAGAAATTTATTTTACGCATAGATACATATTGGCGTTGCTTTAAAAGAACTTGTAAAATATCTAAATTTTTGGAGAAATATGTACATTTGTTGAATCTATGTCGAACAATTAAGTCCAACTTAATTGTTCAGACAGGTGTACTAAATATAACAATAGTGTGGTACATTCTAGAAGATTGAGGTAAAGTGTAAATATCAGATTATCTTAAAAGGGCATGTAACATTTCTGTAAGGAATTGTGATTACAGCAATGCTGAAATAGGTTCTTCAAAACTAACACTCAGCGGAGAACAAGAAAAAATACATTTGAAAGCATCACAGAACTACCACAACAGAAATATTTGTGAGTCTAAATTACTGAAGTGAGGAGGAGCATGGAGAATCAAGTGTGACATATAAGATTCCTTCCCTCATTTATAAATTTTGGGATTAAAAATAAGCAGGGCACAGGCACAGATAAGAAGGTAAAACGCTGGTCAGAGTTTTCCTCAACTTGAATAATTATCCAAGCTTAGGCCTGTCAAGGAGCAGGGACCCTATTAAATATCTACATCTTTCAGAGAGGTCCTCAAAGGGCTCTACCCTACAAGTATATCAAAACAGAATAAAATAGATCAACCAACATAAAAGGTCAAAGCTCAGTTTTAAATCACTAAGCCCTAATTGTATTAAGGAATGGCTTCCTATTATAAGGGCTTTCTAGAAGAAAAGTAAATCCTCTTGCTATAAAAGTGTCATCTAAAATCTCAGGTTACCTTTATCTTGTCATGAATAATTGCTGGTAGTCCATAAAAAAATAACTAGGCATGGAATAACCAAAACAAAACAAAACAAAACAAACAGGTAATATAACCAGATACACAAGGATCTGTTTAACAGACTTATGGCACAGATACGAATTTTAAAAAAGTAAATGTGAGAATATTGGCAAGATGGTGAAATATGAGGTCCCTTGTTGGTGTTTCCCCTTAGCAGCAATAATTTGACAACAATTCTTTAACAGAAGAAAGGACCTTTGTGGGAGCTTTGGGATCCAGACAGTAGATTGTGAAATGCTGGTGGAGTTCAAGAGCAAGGAGTGCTTTGAGAAGCAAGGCTGAACCAAGGTAGCTGACTCAGCAACCGGGTCCCAGGTATAAACCTGGCGATAGCTCCATATACTTGTGGACTTGGCTACAGGACCCCTTGGCCTTTGTCCTACCACCAGCATCATTTGCCAAAGGAGTGGCTGGAAGTCATGCCACCATGCTTCAGGTAGCAGGCCAACAGTCCTTAGTCTTGGCTCTGGACCCTGAAATGGCCCATGACCTGGCTCCTGTCCCTCTGTGATGCAGTCTTGGAGTCCTTGGAGGCAAGTCTACAGAACTTGGTCTGACTGGAGATTCTGAAATGGCCCTGTGTCTGGGTTCCAGCCACTCATGGCTGTAATCCATGAACAATCCTACTTACCTGGGATCTCATTAGTGCCCCCAGAGACAATCCAGCCACCATTGGTCTGATAGTAGATCCTGAATTGGTTCCTACCACTCATAGTTCAACAGGTGTTCTGTCTGCACACAGACCCCAGAAGACATATCTGTCTGTGTCCTCAGAGGTAAAACCACCAACCTCAGTCCCATTACAAATCCTCAAATGGTCCTATAACTTAGTTCCAGCTCCTCCGAGTTAAGTCAAAGATCAGTCTTGCATACTCAGGGATCTGGAAGAAGACACACCCATCGGTGCCTCTAGAATGAGATCTACAGACCTACATCCCAACTGTGGACCCTGAGGCAGCCCTGAGATTTGGCTCTAGCCCCTCTAAGCCATGGTGTGAGGCCAATCCTTCCCTCCCAGGGATCTACCCAATGAAGTGGCAAAGGCCTTCCAGGGTTCTGACAGAAGCCATACACATCTGTGCACCCGACTACAGACTTGAAAGCAGACCTTTGTCTCAGAGTCAGGCTACAGAATAAGGTTCTAGAGATAGTCCCAAACAGGATCCATACATACCTAAGTCCCTGGTAACAAGCCTCCCATCCACAGACCCCACTGTGGATATAGCAATAGCCTCCCGTATTTTTGTGACCTGACTCCAGTTAGCCAACTCCAATTTAGTGCAACTGTGATCCTCGAGGTAACCTCGTCTGACAGAAGAACTTTCTTTACCTGTTTAAACCTGTCTATAAAGACTGGAAGAAGTATGTTCTCTTTCAAATGCACAGACACCAATGCAAGCCACATGGATCACAAAAAATCAGGCAAATATGACATCAAAGTAAAGTAATGAAGTCCCAGTAACTGGCTCAAAGAAATGGAGATCTGTGAATTGCATGTACAAAGATTTCAAGATAATCATCTTAAAGAAACTCAATGTAATGCAAGAGAACATAGAAAACTAACAAAATTAGGAAACAATGCATGAGTAAAATGAAAAGTGTAATAAAGAAATAGAAAGCATAAGAAAAGAACCCAACAGAAATCCAGAAGCTTAAGAATGCAATGACAGAACTGACAAATTCAATAAGAGAGCTTGAACAGCAGATACAACCATGCAGAAGAAAGAATTAGCAAACTGGGAGACAGTCCATTTGAAATTAGCCAATTACAGGATCGAGAAGGAGAAAGGATGGTTGTGATATTCACTGGATTGGTTACCAGGAGACAATTTTGGGTCACTGGTTCTTATTTCTTAACCAGTGTGGTGATTATACAGTATTCTCACTTTTTAGTAATTACTACACCTACACATTTAGAATATATCTTTCTGTCTCAGTTTTCTTGCCTCGTTGGACAGCATTTTCTCCTCTGGAGGTATCTCTGCAGGTGTGCTCTATAATACTGCTGGATAGATTGCCCTATACATCTGCTGCACAACTGTTCTGGGAATTTCCTTCACTGTTACAGTGACTTTCTATTTTGTCTTTTTCCTGTGTTGAATTTTTCCTGGATTCCCTATCTTCCTCCATATTTGTCCTTCCCCTTCTTTAAGAATGTCAAATTCTCCAATAGCATCCTATTATTTTGTGTAGATTACAAATGTTAGAGATTTGAGATGTTTAAAATATCTTTAATCAATTGCAATTTAATGAGATTTACCTTCATTTAGAATTCCAGGTTGAGAATCTGAACATATTTTACTCTACTTGCTTTTGAGTGTTGCTCTTACCCTTGAAAAATCTGATGTCTTTCTTACTCCAAAATTTTTAAATGTCATTTTTAACATATTCTTCCCGTTTCCATCTTAGTGTTATTTAACTACTCAATGACATGATTTTCATTGGTTCTTTCTTGAATCATTGTGTCCATCACTCCAAGAGCCTTTTATTAAGGAAACATGTTTCTCACTCAGGTGAAATTACCTTGCATTATTGCCTTGTTCCTCATCTCGACTTCTCTTTGTTATTCTGAATGTAATATTTTCTTATGATGTTGATTATTCTAGATGGTCTGATCTTGTATCTTTTCTCAGATTATATAACTGTGTTTTAAGTGTTTTTGAGATTTTGTTTTTTAACATTAAGCCTTCCACTGACTTCTCCACCAAGCACCGCTCCACCCTGTGTTTAATACACAGGTGAAAAATATTGATAGACTTGTTGCACAAATATAGTATCTTACATCTAAAATAGTGTTTCTTAAACATTTTCTGTAATGTATTAAAAATGTATAAAATATATTTTACCTATGTATTAATTATGGTCTCTGTCAGCTTTAGACTTTACCCAAAATACCTCGTGAATTTTGAGTATCTATTCATAGTTAACAAGGGAAACAATTAAAAAGCCAGGACTTGGCAGGAATTTGATATTGGGACAGAGGGTTCCTTCAGAGATAAATCCTCAGATAACCTCCCTTGGGTAGCGTTATTTTCGGTATTTATTAGACATGATCCAAAATCCTGATGCAAATTCTGCCCCATTTCTCTGATGGTTTTTACAGTGACATATCTAAAATGTGTTGTCTAAGCCTGTTATTTTGGATTATTTTCATCCTATTCTCTATTGACACTACTAACAAAGTTTCACAAACATTCTGCTGTGGAAGAGCCTGTTCTAAAATCTCGTATGATTTACACAGTTTTTAGTTTTAGGAAACCTTTAAAGGTTATTTCCATTTTATATATACTATTTGAGACCATATGAAAAAGATTTGAATGAATTACCTTTAAGTAATACGCCAAATAGTAAACTATTCGAAGCATTACCATTAAAGCCTAGAATCAAAGATTAAAGTTTCCATTTAACATTTTACTGGCAGCAGCACTCAATTCACTATGGAAAAATTATAAATGTAAAAGGATCACAAGGAAGGGATAAAACATTTATTATTTATAAACATATGTTATTATTGCCTCAGAAAAAAATTGACAAGCTATTTGAATTAATCAGTTTTATGAAAGGTGGGTAGATGCAAAGATCAATGTAAAAAATTAATTTTTAATATGCCAATTATGCAGAAACTTCTAATTTCCTCTTTTTTTTAAAACCACCTCCTCTTAAAGCACATAACCCCTAATTTTATTATGGCAAATTGCCACTGTGATTTAAAGATATATTTTAAATGCTATTTGTAGCTAGTTCTGGCCATGTGGCAAATTTTTAACTAATGAGCTATGAACAGAAGATTAGTGGGTGATTTCAGGAAGATTCTTCAAATTGAGGGCACATGCTCTTTCTGCCTTCTTTCATGCTTCCTGCCTGGAATGCAAATGCAATGGCTGGAACTGCAAAAACTACAACTCTGTTTGAAATAACCTCAAGAGCAAAGCCACTAATAACAGCAAAACAATCCAGAATGACAAGGTTTTTGTTCTCCAAACATTAGCCATGAAGGGACAACCGGTACATTTTTTTTGTATGTTTAAAACAGGACCATTTTTCTTTTTAAACCACTATTTTCTCCACCTTTCTTTTCCACATTTGAACTTAGCCAAAATAACCTTTAAAACAGCATAATTAGAATAATAGAAAATGGATTTAATTCACAACAGAAATTCATATTACAGTGAGATAAGGGCTAAAAATGCAACACAGATAGTTTTTCTCATTTGCTTATATGATCTAACACAATTTTTACAGTTGCTTTTCCATTTCTAGTGGATATTTTGTCATTCTGATACATTATGTACATTTGTTGACCATAATATTGAGGCGCTGATTTGTTGAATTTATTGGGCAATGTCATAAAAAAATCTGGCATGTAAATGACTGGCACTATTCTGTATATCCTATTTTGGAGAAAATCTAGGATTCATATGCTTTTTATTCTAGGTTTAATAAATTGAAAATGCTTAATAGGCTATATAACCTCTTAATATTTTTCAATATCATATTTGTCCAATGAGAAAAGGCTTAGCTTATACTAACGAAGGGGACATAAAAATTCAGAATAAGCTTGAAAATATAAAATTCTCCATACCTCCCTCTACTGTAGAGTATTGAAATTATTTATTGGTGCCTCAAGAATTTGAATTATTTCATATTCTACTGTATAATTTAAATGGGAAGTGTACGTATTAGGAGGAAAGGGGTAGGGTAGATGATGTGCAACACCAAAGAGGGATCTTAGAAATATCCCACTCACTCATGCACTATGTTGCCCAATTTTGCCTTACATAATTTGAAGAGTTAACTTTTCCTTTATAATTCCCCATTACCCAAGTAACTGCAGATAGATAGAAAAGAAGCTTTCTAGCCCAGTCGCAGAATGTTATTTCCTGGAAATATTTTGCTGTTTGCAAATTGGTAACAATTTAATTACTTATAGATTTTCTCAAAAGGTGAATAAAAGCTGAATTACTTACATTATAATATTTGTTAAATAGTCAATAAAAGTTAACTGTTTAAGTTCAAATGTGAGTTAATGCTAGCAATTTCAGCAAATACAGTTAAAGTTTTAAGCAATAAAAACTAGAAACGAGTTTTCTTCATTGTAAGTACAATTAAAATGCCATTTTAAAATATGTCATCTCTCACCCTAAATCTCTTTTTGGTATCTTTGAAGTATTTGTAGATATATTCTTATCTGCATATAAAAACTCTTAGTCTCTGTATGTATCCTTTCATCCAAAAGAAATTATGTGGAGAGATCACTTATAATAACTTTTTCAAATGATAAATCAACATTAAGCTAAAGAGGAAAAAACAGTACCTTTGAAATTGTCATTAAAATGACATCTGGCTGTTAAAGAAATAATAGGACTCAAATAGATCCTTGCCACATCGCAAGGCCTCCCGTTGTTACAGAAATGAAAAGTAAAGAAGATAAATCCCTGAGAAAATCAATTCTCAGGAAAAGCTGAAGTTTACATTTTTCAAGTAGAAGATTCTTTTTAAATTTTTTTTTTTTTTTTTTTTGAGACAGAGAGAGACTGAGCAAGAGCGGGGGAGGGTCAGAGAGAGAGGGAGACACAGAATCCAAAGCAGGCTCCAGGCTCTGAGCTGTCAGCACAGAACCCAACGTGGGGCTCGAACTCACGGACTGCGAGATCATGACCTGAGCCGGAGTCGGACGCTCAACCGACTGAGCCACCCAGGCACCCCTTGAAGATTCTTTTTAAAGACAACCTTCTATTAGGCCTTTGTCTCATTTGATGATAAATAAAATTTTAATTTTTAATGTCTTCACGGGTGCTAAATTGAAGTGGCATTGGCTTATTGCACTTTTAAACTATATTTTGAATAGACTGTGATCTTGACGATAGGAATGTCGTCATCACATCCATTTGCCTGGAACCTATCACTGTGCCTGGAGTTTAGAATCAACTCACAAAATTTTCTATCTCAATATTCATAAAGAGACTAATAAAGTCAATGTTTTACTAGTGGAAAAACTTATGAAATATGAATAAAGTTGACAGTTAATACTATTTAACCAATGTTGTTTAAAAAATTTGTTAATGTATAATGTTACTTAAGGCTTTAGCAGGAGATTCTTTGTGACTGCCTGAGAACAGTAATCTTTTTTCAATAATTCTGCCTCAAGTTCTTTTTTCAAAATGTGAATTATAAAATAAATTATGGTGATATTAGACAATGCTCTCCTTTTCCCCCCATTTCTCATGGAAATACAAAGTAAGTAGAGTAGCAAAACAACTTTACATAAAATAGAATCGTGTAGAAAGACTCATTCTAACTGATTTTAAGACTTATTGTAAAGAGACATTTATCAAAATAATATGGTGCACACATAAGGATAGAAAAATACATAGGACGTAAAAAAAAAAGTACAGAAATAGACTAATTTAGCACTAAGTTCTAAGCAATTCAGGGAAGAAATGACAGCCTTTTTAACCAAGTATGCTGGACAATTGGATACTTCTATACAAAGAAAAATTGAACTTCTGTCATATATAAAAATTAATTCAAAATGTCTAACATACTTATTTGTAAAACCTAAAATTTAAGGTGTATTAAGATGTATAATTGTGAGTTCATATACTAGAACTTAAGGTATATAATTTTGAGTTCAAATACTAGAATAAAGATAAACCAAAAAATTTGCAGAAGGTAGCTAAATTTAGAGGGTCATAAATAAGTAATTCAGAGTTTTTTAAATCCATAAATTTAGGTAAAAATTCAAGCATTTAGGGGTATGTGGGTGGCTCTGTCGGTTAAGCTTCTGACTTCGGCTCAGGTCATGATCTCATGGCTGGTGAGCTCGAGCCCTGAGTCAGGCTCTGTGCTGACAGCTCAGAGCCTAGAGCCTGCTTCAGATTCTGTGTCTCCCTCTCTCTCTCTCTCTCTGCCCCTTCCCCACTTGTACTCTGTCTCTGTCTCTCTCTCTCTCTCTTTCTCTGCTCTCAAAAATAAACATTAAAAAGAAATGAATGAAAATTCAACCATTTAGCCTATGCTTCTAATAAAAGCTACTCTGAGATATAAACATTAAAGAATTATTTTTATTTATATCCATTTTTCTGCCAAATAATGAAGGGATACAGTGCAAATACCATTAATAAGTTAATATAGTTAGGATATAAGCACAATTGACTGATAACATCACCAAAAACACAAAAAGACATGACGTGCTTCTTGCTGAAAGAATGCAATGCCAACTACAACACAGTCTTACCAAAAGGAAATTAAAAATACACACACACACCCCTCTATGTGTATTTGGATATGTATGCATATACAACATATGTAGATATATCTTTTCCTTGGATATACCTATATAAGTGTATTTTTGTATAATAATCTAAAGAAATATTTATAAATACCATCTGCCTATGTGCCTACTGAATCTGATAAAATCTCTAGATTAATTAATTCACAGGAAACTAGAAGGACAGAGGAAGGTGTTCCCTCCAAACCAAATTTGTTGAGGGTTTTTTTTTTAATTTTTTTTAATTAAAAAAATTTTTTTTAACATTTATTCATTTTTTGAGAGAGTGTGAGTGGGGGAGGGGCAGAGACAGAGGGAGACACAGAATCCGAAGCAAGCTCCAGGCTGTGAACTGACAGCACAGACACCAATGTGGGGCTTGAACTCATAAACCGTGAGATCATGAGCCAAAGTCACACACTTAACTAACTGCGCCACTCAGGTACCTCAATTTGTTGACGGTTTTTATTATGAATGGATGTTTAATTTTGTTAAATGTTGTACCTCCATCTATCAGATAAACATAAGATTTTTATCTTTCTTTTTATTAATGCGGCGTATCATATTATTGATTTGCAGACACTGAAACATCCTTGTATCTTTGAAATAAGCCCACTTGTTCATGGTGTATGATTCTTTTAATGTACTGTTGAATTTGCTGTTAATGTTTTGTTGAGCATTTTTGTATCTATGTACATTGGAGGTATTGGCTTATAATTTTCTTTTCTTGTAGTGCCCTTGTCTGGTTTGGTTATTAGGGAAATACTGGTATCCAAAAATGAATTTGGAAGGGTCCCACCCTTTCCATTTTTTTAAGAGTTTGAGGAGAACTTACATTAATTATTTGAATGTTTGATAGAATTCACCAATGAAGCTATCTGGTCCTAAATTTTTTGTTGCGAAATTTTGTATTACTGATCCAATCTCTTTTTTAGTAAGTGGTCTTTTCAAATTTTCTATTTCTACATGATTCACTCTTTGTAAGTTTATGTGTATAGAAATTTATCCCTTTCTTCTAGGTTGTTTAATTTGTTGGTGCATAACTGTTCTTAATAGTCTCTTCTTTCTCCAAGTTTTTATTTAAATTGCAGCCAGTTCACATACAGCGCGATTGTGGTTTTAGGTACAGAATTTGGTGATCCATCACTTACATACAGCACCTAGTGCCTTTCCTAATCCCCATCACCTATTTAAACCATCTCCCTGGGGTCTCCTGAGTGGCTTGGTTGGTTAAGCTTATGAATTTGGCTCAGGCCTTGATCTCACAGCTCCTAAGTTCCAGCCCTATGGGCTATCAGCGCCTCGCCTGCCTTGGAGCTTGTGTCCCCCTTTCTCTCTCCCCCTCCCTGCTTGCGCTGTCTCTCTTTCAAAAATAAATAAATCATCCTCCTGCCTACCTCCACCTCCAGTAACCATCAGTTTGTTCTGTATAATTAAGTCAGAATAGTCTCTTATGGTCCTTTCTATTATTGTGTACAGATTTGGTTGTAATGTCTACACTTTCATTTATAGTTTTACTTGAATTCTCTCTCATTTTTAATATGTCTAGCTAAATTTTCATGTATTTTATCTTTTCAAAACCCAGCTTTTAGTTTTATTGATCTTTTCTATTGTCTTTTTAGTCTCTCACTTTTTTTTTTAATTTCCACTCTGATCTTTGTTATCTCCTTCCTTCTACTAGCTTTGGGCTGAGTTTGTTCTTCTTTTGCTAGTTCCCTGAAGAATAAAGTTAGGTTGTTTGAATATAAAGGTTTATTGGTATAAACTTCCCTCTTAGAATTATTATTGCTGCATCTCACAACTTTTGGTATGCTGTAGTTCCATTTTCTTTTTTTAATGTTTGTTTATTTACTTTGAGAGAGAGTGGGTAAAAGGGAAAAAGAGAGAGGGACAGAGAAACCCAAGCACGATGTGGGACTGCATCTCAGGACTGTGAGTTCATGACCTGAGCCGAAATCAAGAGCTGATGCTTAACTGACCAAGCCACCCGGGCACCCCTGGAGCTTCATTGTCATTTTTCAAGTGAAAAAAAAAATGTTTTTTTCTTACAGAACAAAACTGCAGGAAAAATAATTCATGGATGAGATCTTTAAAAAGAAGACCTAAAACATGTAACCACCCTCCAGAAAAGATAAACTGAACTGTAGTATTTAAAAATCCATCGACCTTATAAAACTATAAAGTGGAGCAAGGACAGGATTACCATTAAATGTTGATAGTGGTCATATGAGGATTTGGGGTCTTTGGTTGAGATGTGGTATCTGGAGGGCTCCACTAATGACTGGAAAGTCTGCTTGTTGATGTAAGTGGTGGTTACGTGTTCAACTTGAAGCTTTGCCTGTGTTCTATTTTACATTTTAAAAGGGGCTTTTAACCAACAGCATTCAAAGGAAGTAAAGTGTGTAGCTCACATAATCTATAGTAGAGCCGATGATCCCATGGGATGAAACCTTGAAATCTGGGTAGTTAAAACCTCAGCCAATATCATGTCACAGAAAGTCAATGGATGACAATGCTGCTACTGCAATTGCCATTGGCCTGGTCACTGTCTCAACCACAACTGCTAGAGAAAGGAGTTCATGGTCTGCCTTGCTGCAACTGCCCATGTTTTGTCATTGTCTCCAGATCCAGGATCTTGATAGGAATGACTAAATGCTCAAACCTAAACCACATGCCTGTTTGTATTATAGTTCCTACAATCCTATTATTGCTCCGTATCTATCCATGTGTTCTGAGATGGAAGGCAGGCCCTGTCTCCCTTGAATAATTATACTTTGGAGAATTCGCAGTTGATGTGCGTAAATATTAGTCTCTAATACCTACCTCATGGAATAGACCTAAAAACTTCTATCTCCCTATAAATTCATTAGTTAGAAAGGAAATAGAGAAGTTATGAGCTGACGTGCAATAGTGTCAAAAGGAGATGGATTGGTGACACACAAATAATTAGAAAATCTTACTACTATGTATGGCCATAGCCTATTTCTCTGGGAACTGAAGGTGTTAAATGTTATCAACAGGAAAGCCCAACATTACAAGTAAAGAGATCAAAACACAAGTGGTGCCTTGGGGTAGAATAAAGCATGCAATGGAAAGGGTGTCTGGGGTGACACTGAGAGGTGAGTAAAACCCAATCAAAGACCCTGAAGGCTGCAATATGGATTTTACAATTTATAAAATGGTATAACGAAAAACGACTGAAATGTTTAAACAGAAAGGTTACATGAAAACATAATACTTTGCGTATGTTGACTCATTTTAGAACTAATATTCTTTATCATTTTGAGAAACTATTCCTCTATCCCTAGTTGACTCAGAGTTTATGATTAATGCACAGTGAATATAATCAAAGATCCTTTTAATATCTACTGGGACTATCGGGATGTTTCTTTTATTTAACTGCTGATAGAATATACTATATAAATACATTTCCTAATGTTAATCAATTCTTAGAGTCCTGGGAAATATCTCCTTCATAATAACACCTTATACATTCAAAATGTTGTTAAATTCTATTTGTTAGTATTCTATTTTGGATTTGGGCATCTAATGTACTTATGACTGAAACTGCTTGACAGTTTTCAATATATTTGTCAGTTTCTGTTAACGAGTTTAGTGAGGCTTTATAAGATAAATTATCTCAATTTTCATCTTTTTTCCCCTCCATTCTATGAGCATTAAGAATTATGTCTCTTCAAGTAGTATAAAACTCTATCAAAATAAAATAAAATGTCTGGCTCAGTTTGTTGTCTGTTGGTACATTTGGCTAGCCTCCTTCAATTGTCCTCCAAATCTAAGTCTGTGTTTTACACTCAAGCTTTTGTTGTCAATAAAATACAAACCAGTTGGATGATCTCTCCACCTCCCAGAGTGCTGTTTTCTATACCCTGATCTAAATTATCACTCCTATCCTGTGTCATATGCTTTTCCACCAATGTCTGAGACTTGACCAACGTTCTTTTTAACAAATGGTCCCTCCCCCCACATCCAGAATGCTTCTCTGAATGTTTCTTGTATATTAGTCCTATCATTAACTCAAATTTGTGTATCAACTCAGAACATTGCTCTCACTGCAGCCATTTCATTTTATGTGGCATCTACCTCACTGTCAGGAAATGGGGTTATGTATTTTAGCTCCTTTCCAATGCCAGTTCTTTATTATTCTTCTACATCCTTGTTATCTGCTTCTCTAAACCTCATTCCACCCAGCCCCCCATCCACTTCTTATGATTAGTATATAAACCCATTGCCCTCTAAGGCATTCCCCCTTATTCACTGACAATTATCTCTCTTGCATATGATTTTCCTGCCCAATTCAAATGCTGCCAAGATTCTGAGTGAATTTATCATTCTTATGGGGAGTATATCTAATCTTCTCTTCACTCAATGACTTGACTTCCTCATAAATTTCATTGTCAATTTGTTCTCACCAACAGTTTCTGCAGCCAGGCATTTTAACTTGCTATCACAAGAAATGGTTTCTCCTTCCAAATTACTTTTTAAGCATCTATTACAACATGTGTATTCAGATACTCCAATTATACATTTTTCTCAATACTTCTCCTTATTCATTTATTCTTTTTTTTCTTTCCCTTTACTTATTTAATGTTTATTTTTGGGAGAGAGAGAGAGAGAGAGAGAGAGAGAGAGAGAGAGAGAGAGAGAGAGAGAGAGAACACATGCGTATGAGCATACAAGTGGAGGAGGAGCAGAGAGAAAGAGAGGCAAACACAGAATCTGAAGCAGGCTCCAGGCTTTGAGCTGTCAGCACAGAGCCCGATGCGGGGCTGAAACTCACAAAATGGGAGATTATGACCTGAGCCAAAGTCAGATGCTTAACTGACTGAGCCACCCAGACACCCTTGTTATTTACTCTTAATTAAGACATACCAAGATTCCTCAACACTGCCCCTTAAATTACACCTAATTGACAAAATCCTAGCACTGATGGATGCATATACTGTCATCCATATATTAACACATAAATATGCCACTGTATTAGTGAAAATAATGCAAGCTGTGTTATAACCATTATAAATGTGTGGTCTGGAAGTGAGCTCTCAAAACTCCCAGAAAATACCCTTTATTTATTGAATGAAATCAGCCTCTCACCAAAAAGCATTTAAACGTTTCCTCTTCCCTCACCTCTGACCAATGCAAGCCCCTTTCTGTGTCAGTTCAGGGGCAAAAAAAGTGTAGTCATAGGATATGAACTCTCAAATTCCCATCAACTTAAAACCACCTGCTCTGGACCCACTATCTCCAACTTAAATCCTCAATAGCCAAATCCTCCATCTGTTTTCTGAATCTCATTCTTACCAGGTTTCTCACAGACAGTATAATGTCAATCATCTTATCATTTTACCTTCATTCCCCTCCCCTCCTCCCCCACTGAGTTTTGGGCCATTAATATTCATATCGGTGCACTGTTTTCCATTCACACTGAACCAATCAACTAACCAACAAAAGCCCTATAAAACCTTCCTGTCCTCCATGCATTCTGCAACAGTTGTTCACTCTTTCTCTTCTTCATCTCCCATCATTAATCACATGACTGTAACATAACCCTACAATTCTGACTTATATGCAGTTGTAAAAGTCTTTAAATGTTACTAAATACAACAAATCAAATTTGGTCTTCTGCTGACTTCATTTTTCAGGAGACTTTACTGCATTTGGCCAATCACTCCTTTCTGAAACATGGTCCTCTCTTTATTTCTGTGATGCCACATGAATACAGATAGCATTTAATTAGACACAAACTGGGAAAATGAAGAATAAAAGGCAAATGTAATCAATGTATTACCCCTCCCCCTATGGATTCTAACAATAGGTTTTATACACTTGAATAAAACTAGCATTTGAAAATATACCAAATGCAATAGTAAAAAAAAAAGAATTTAAATAAAATATATGTTAAATACATTAATAATTGAATATGAATACTGAGGATAAAAAGGAACACATGTATGTGCACACACATAACTCAAAATAAGGGCTAATGATGGTCATGTACTGAGAACTGAAAAGTATGAATACCTCAATCCTCTGCACATAAAATACTAACATTATTTCACATTGTCATATTAAATACAATAGCTTTAAGTTCAATGATGATTAGCAATTCCTAAAAATACGTTAATATATCTTTCTGCAATGACACTTTTTAGAAGTCTGAAGTGAACCAAACCAATTACCTTAGTAGCTATGAAATAGCTTAGATAGTTACTTTAATTCCCAGAACAAGTTTATTCTTGTAATTTTCAAATGTTAATGTCTTTAAATCTTAATCTTCATATATGGCAGAGTTAGATAGTTATATTATACCTTTTCTAAATATCAGTTAAGGGATATTTAAGATGCTCAAAACCTAAAATTCACTGATACCAGTATATGGAAATGACATATTTTAAATGATAAAGTATAGCAATTAAGGTACAAAAATTGCTTATGGGTTAATTATGAATTTTTCTTAAAGATGAAATACAAAAATTGAATTTAGTTGAGACAAATTTTTTCCCAAATGAGTTGCAAACTAAAATGTAGACACTTTAAAAGAA
Source organism: Acinonyx jubatus (assembly GCF_027475565.1). Lineage (NCBI taxonomy): Eukaryota > Metazoa > Chordata > Mammalia > Carnivora > Felidae > Acinonyx > Acinonyx jubatus. The sequence goes on along the minus strand of NC_069380.1, from coordinate 32,524,692 downwards.
TTCAAATTATTTAACACCAATAGATTTTTTTTCTAGTTATAAAATATGATGTTTACGGAATTAATCTGAGAGGTTTTAATTTGTGATAAGAATCCTTTGATAAAACTCATTATCTTAACTCCCATATTAAAAACATAAAATCAGAGTCTTAGATAGATTGTTAAAATAAACACCAAAAATTAGCCTAGTGTGACATTGTTAATCTGGGAGTAGAGATATTTTTGTTGTTTCTGAGTCTTGACAATAGCTCTAATTTCCACAGTGAAATGAAAAATGGTAATAAGTCACATTGAATGGTTTATTTCTCTATATCAATATTATTCTAAGAATTTTACATTTTAAATTATTTCTTAAAACAACCCAATAATATATTTCCTCTTCCTCCCACTCCTCTGCCTTCCCTTCTTGTTCTTTTTCTTCCTACCATTATTTCCAGTTTACAAGGAAAATTTAAGTTACCCAATAAATAATAAATGAAAAGTGATTTATGGAAAAGATTAAGTTACCCAAGTTTGGACAACCAGTATGTAATGTGGTTAATATAGGTCTCTGCTCCAAAGAACAGATGTTTAGTCACTACACTTCCCATTATAGAATACAGAGATCAGAAAAAAATTCCCACTGCCTGTGTAATTTTAACATAAAAAACAACTGCTTAAAGGCATCGTATAGAGATTTTAATTTAAAAAACTTCTCAGCACAACTCTTTACTCTTTTGGGGGAAAATTATTTATATAAAATATATATTCCTATCTATATCTATATAGATACTGTAAAAAATAACAAGGTGTATGATGAAATAATGATACATATTGAAAAAGTATTAAAACAGAAGTTGCAGATTTTTTTTCAGTTATCCTTACCCATTCTACAGATAAAACTTGTATTTTCTAGTTAACGGTGAACTAACAGTCATACAAAAGTCCCCTATCTCACGTAGTAGGTGTGTTCAAACTGCAAGAAGATTTTGATGCAAAGTGAAATATCCATCTTGGTTCATTAAGATTTGTAGTCCGTTTTACACAAAACTTATACTATGAATGCATGTGCATTTGGGGGGTTGAGCACTTTTTTCAGTTTTTGACATATTTTTTCAGTGAGGTCCCTGGCCAGTAAAGGACGAGAATTATGTTCACTAATGTGAGGAATAAAGCTTATTAGGTGAATGATTTCCAAATAGCTGTTTTAGCGATGTTCATTTAATGTGCCACTACACAGATAATGACAGATCTTGACTACACTGCTAAGCCAAATTGCTGGACCTTATTGAGTCAAAAAAAAAAATGACAGGTGAATAAAGACACTCTTTGATTATGTAATATAGGAATAATCAAGTCACTTGAGCTGTGTCTTAGCTCAAATGTAAAATGACTAGGTTTGATAAGGTCAGTTCCTATATAGATTGATGTGGGTTACTAAGAAATCAATGGCACAAGAATTATCGAGCAAGTTAATGAGTAATCAATGATGTTGGCCATGATATAGGACCTAAGCCAGCACTGACTGAAATGGGAAATATTCCTGACTCAACAACATTAACATTCTCTGGTTGTAGTTTAATTTGATAAAAATTGTAAGTAACTATCTGATCTATTCACCATCATTTAACTCCCAGGGCAGTTAACATAAAAAATGTATTGAATAATTACAAAATATTAATATAAGCCACACATATTTCTAGATTCTTCACATGTGGACAAATTTATGATGTAGGCACTACTGTGATTCCCATTTTCAAAAGATTCATGTTTGGAATTTATCTGTCCACATTCATGTCTTCTTCTACGCTCAACCCGCTGAACCACCCACTTCGGCTCAGGTCATGATCTCGCGGTTTGTGGGTTCAAGCCCCACATCGGACACTGTGCTGACAGCTTGGAGCCTGTAGCCTGCTTTGGATTCTGTGTCTCCCTCGCTCTCTGCCCCTACCCCGCTCATGCTCTGTCTCTCTCTCTCTCTCAAAAATAAATAAACATTTAAAAAAAATTTAAAGCCATCATTTTGTGAGGAAAGTCATAACAAGATGACTTCGTTTGGGGACCTAATTCTTATCAATCTAACCTATTACCAATTCTCATATGTATTTAAGATGAATCTAGGGGGAAAAAAATAACTTCTCTGAAATCCAGTTACCTATTTGTGGAGTATGCAGCTCCTGGTTTTGTGGTTCATTTATATATGTGGACCAAAGTGATCACATTTTGTGACTATAGCAAAAGCAATAGTTTAGGTGAATATAAAGTGACAGTTATATTTCACATTTAAAAGACTATATTAGCTTTTATCTTAATTTCATGTTTTTTCAAGCATAGTTATGTTTTAAAAACTGGAATTGAGTGTTAGCTTGGCCAAATCTTCCCTAAGCTACCTATACCTTTAACCGAAAATGGGACTGTAATAAAACAAATGAAAATTCTTTGTGCTGTGAAGTGGACACCACAGTATAAATCAGGGAGTCTGGCGATTGAATGAAGAAAGGCAGGGAAAATGGGAAGACTCTTTATCTAGAACACAATTATTGCTCTAGCATTTCCAACTCAAACATTATATCTCTACTTATTATGTCAGCTTATCAAAATGTGAATTTTTAAAATGTAAATGTAAATTATTTCATGATTTTATTTTTCTTTCTTTTTTATTGAGGGATAAATTTGCAACAGTGGCCAAATTCTGTGCCACACTGCAAGAGCCAAGAAATTTTGCTTTCTTGCTTTGAACTTTTAAATCAGTGGTTTCCATGAGAGAATGGAAGGTAGCAAAGGGTTTTGAGTAGGGGTTTGTTCTAAAATTCTATCAGCCAAATTAAATCAACACTAATTTACTCAGTGACAACTTAAACTAAAATAACATTTTTATTCCAAAAGGTAAATTGTAATTTACCAGGTTGATTTTACCTAGAACGGGGAGAATGTTTACTTGAAGTTCATTCTATTCAGTTACAACCAAGGGAATCTACTTTAAGTGTTTATTTTATGAGACTTCTTTTAAAGATTGATGCAATGGTTACTGATAGATTCAAGATATAATTGGATGACATACCTCTCGAAATGTATTTACACCTGCATGAAAACAACCTTTGCAGGCACAAGTTCTGGATGCTATCAGGAGCATTCTGCATACAAAGTAATTTTATCATTTCAGTGAAATGGTTATTAAATTCATCTCTGAATTATCCCTGAAGTAATTAAACAAGGTTCATGATAATATAAAGATTATGCCTAAAAGTTACCATGTGTGATTTATGAAAAATTTAAAAGTTTGACTTAATACATACAGAGTTTTCTTTGAAATTAATTCTTAAAAAATACATAGAATAACATTGCTTATTTATTTTGGACACATAGTACTGGCCTAGAAGTAAGCATAATTACTCAAGAAAAAAAATTTAAACTTTACTAATACATACATAATATTCCGGGATTATTCTGATGTTCATGGAGCTACATTTTCATTTAATGAAAAAATTACATTTTTTTCATTAAAAACAAACAGAATAGGAAAAGAAAAAGTATTCCATTGTCACAGTAATTAGTTTCATAATTTTCTATGGCTTTACTCAAGAAATGCAGTAATCACACTGTGAAATTTCACTTTCCGAAGGAGCAGTATTAATTTATAATTGCCTATAATATTAATTTCAGAATTTAACTTATGTTCTTTACACATGCATATCTTTATAAATATCATCTATAGAACAACATATTCTGGAAATAAAACATTCATATGTTCTCTAAAATCAGTTTTATTTAATCTTTTAATATAAAATCAATCTATCCATCTGTTTATCTACCTACCAATCAATCTACCTATCTAGGAAACCTAATAGTTATCTATTTGGACTCTGCCTAAGAGATAAGACATATTTTTAATGTATAATATTCATGAAAAATATATTACAGGCATTAATGCAACATGGGGTCCGCATCCTGAAAATTCATACAAGAATACTCTGTAAGTATTCTTATTAGTATTTAACCTAATTAAATACACAAAACTTGGGGTCCCTGGGTGGCTGAGTCGGTTGAGCAGTTGACTCTTTATTTCTCTTCAGAGTATGATCTCAGGATTGTGGGACTGAGCTCCACGCCAGGCTCAGTGCTAAGCGTGAAGCCTGCTTAAGATTCTCTCCCTCTGTCCCTCTCTCGCTCTCTCCCTCTGGTCCTCTCCCCCACTCACGCTCTTTCTCTCAAATAAATAACAGCATAAATAAATAAACAAATAAATCAAACAAACAAAATGACACAAAAATGTCTCAAACTCATCTTCCCTGTTTATGTCCCCAAAGCACTAACCTATGCTATAGCTTCCCATCGCAAATAAAAGTATAATTCAAAAGATTTTTAAAATATATTTTGTACAGCTATAAGTAAATGTATAAATTAAAAATAAATAATATTTGTCAAAAATCAAAAAGGAGAGTTACAACCTTTTATGCATTTTTACAAGAATAACACTGACCTTTCAACTATTCATTTATCCTGTTTCACTGTTCATTTAAGAATAATCTTGATCTCTCCTCAAAACTGGTACGAAAACAATCAGATGTTTTATTAACCATTTCAATTTACTATTGAAAAGTGGTGATATATATTGACCTATTCTAATACATTAATTTATTTTTTCCAACTCATTTCAGCTGAAATAAACACAAGAGGGAATTAAAACTTTATTATGGTAGATCTTTTAACTTCTAGTGAATTAATAATCATATACAGTGTCGGCTGTATTTATTGTGGACCAAAGCTATTTCCCATTTTAATCTTGTATCTTTTGCAAAACCACTGTTCATTTGCAGTCAACTGTCTTCTGCAATGTAAATTGAATCTCCTGCCAAGGCGAGTTGGCTTTCAACTTAAAACCGTGTGTATGAGTGCATGAGACAGAAAATCAGAATTCCTATGGTAGGTACATTGTTTAATTAGTCTGGAGATTTTGATAAATCCTCAATACATTGGGTTCAAGAACAACTGAAACCCATTTTTGCTTTTTTAGAAGAGAATTGTCCTTACTTAAAAACATTCTTTCACAATAGCTACTTAAACGCTGTTGAAATTAGAATTAATAGGCAATATATTTGGCTGGAAAGAGGCATAACAAAATAACTATTTTACTTCATGGATGTGTGAATTTGGGTATAAATAAATAAAAGAAAGAAAATAAGCCAAGTCTTGGGATATTGCACAATGTAATAGTTTCAGTTGTCATTGTTTCCAAGGGATGGAAACAGCAATTTCTGTGTACTAACTCAAGCTAAAATGTCACAAAAAATTGCATTTCACAACAAGCCAGAAAAATAGTGCATATCGTAACTGTTAGAAGTTTTATTTAAGCATCTTCAACCTACTTTATGAGCTGCTACTTTATGAGATGTTTTAAAATAAGAATAAATATAATTGAATTCCGTAATTAAAAATAAAATGTCACATGCTTTAACAGAGCAGTGATCTTATGATGGAATATCATGCAAGTGTCAACCAATCTAATAATTAGGTCTATTCTTAATTATACAGGTGTTCTTAGAGGATTACTAAGACTTTTTTGCAGCACATCTTTAGAAATCTATAACTTCTAAGGTTACCTGCTCCTAAGACTTCCTTTGATCATATATTATATCAAATATTATTCTAATACTGAATTATTATTAAAAATATATTACTTTTGTTAGTAAATGTACACAGAATTTGCCTTAAACACCATAGCATATGTATAATATAATACTGGTATCTCCCTGGTGCCTAGTTGAAATGCTTTCTTATAAGCAACACAGTTATAGGATATAAATAATACCATTTGACTGCATTTTCATATTGACTCTCTGAAATCAGGTCATCCCATGAATTTAGTAAATACCAAGAGTTCCTGCACATTCAATGTTGAATTGCACATGCCAATACCAACAATTGCTGCCTTGACATATCAACAGAGTTAACTATGCAGTTTATGCCTTCAAGTCTATATAAATTCATTTGTAAAACGATACTGAATATTTAAGATTCTATGTTTACTTTATACTCTAGTACAGATTAAAGGGATAATTGAATATTAAAAATTGAAGTTGAAATGCAAATCAATAAAATATTCCACTTTGAACTCAGGACCCAAATGCAAGTTAAGAGCACAGACTCTGGAGTCTCACTCCAGATCCTATGTCTACCACTTACAAACTGTAAGTCCTTCTTTGAAAAAGTACTTCATCTTGTTAGGCTTTAGTTTTCTTACCTATATACAGAGATAAAAGAAGTACTTACATGCTTATATAGTTAATGATGATTAAGTTATTTTTGGAGAAGTATCTACAACCTAGCAAATAGAAAAGCTATAAAAAGTTTTGAGTTGTAAAACAGGGGTCATGCTTATAAAATGAAGAATAAAGAGTCTTGGGAATATCTCTGACTCATAGGAAGAATTGAGAAAAATATATTTAAAAAGAAGATAGGGGAAAAACACTGATGCAGGATATGTAACAAGACTAACCAATGACATAACAAAACAAAATTACAAAACAGAGCAAGATCATCCAATCTTTTCTATCATTTCATATCTATATTGATACACATATAGATATTACGTACTTAATCCATTTTACAATGACACACAAAAACAAAATTTAAGTTGTCTTCTAAAGCTGACTCATTCTTGGGGCACCTGGGTGGCTCAGCCAGTTAAGCATATGACTGTTGATTTTGGCTATGTTCCTGATTTCATGGGTTCATGAGTCCCACATCAGGCTCTGCACTGACAGTCTGGGGCCTGCTTGGGATTCTCTCTCCCTCTCTCTCTCTGCCCATCCCCTCCTTGCATTCTAAATCAATCAATCTCTCTCTCTCTCTAAATAAACAAACATTAAAGAAATTAACTTATTCCTAATCAACCAATTCAAATTTCACCATCAACAGAGACAGACTAAGTATTTCTGTATATGAGATAAATGGAGAAGACCTCCTAAATATGTGAAATTAATTACAGAGTGATAATCTCTTCATTGAGAAATTATATAAAAATGAAGAACAAGTAGATACCATGACCTTAAGAATAGTGTAAGTTAACCCCAAAAATACTATAGGTGCCAAAGTACTGAGGAGAGCTAACTGTGAAAGTTTTCATTAAAAGAATAATTATAGTAATAATAATGAATTTTAGATTTTGGAAAATTATATATTTTAAAGATATTACTTTGTCATAAAATCTAGCCTTATTTTACCAAACAGTTATATTCGTTGCTTTTAGAAAACTATATAACACTTTTCACGAACATGAACAGGAAATGAGAGATCCTATCATGCAGTCATTATTTCTGATTAGCAAAACTAAGTATTTAGAACATCCCTAAGTCTTCATAGCATGTACAATAATGTAATGTTCTAATCATTAGCATATAAGGGTTCATTTAAATAGGTTATTGATAAATGCACTTATTTCAGGCCATAAATATTAATTGCTGACAACTTTCCATACACTTTCCTCCTATATTTCATCCAAACGTTCTGCCTTTAAGAAACCTTTAATCTATTGGGGCGCCTGGGTGGCTCAGTGGGTTGAGCATCCAACTCTTGATTTCGTCTCTGATCATGATCTCATGGTTGGGTAGATCAATCTCTGTGCTGACAGCAGGGAGCCTGTTTGGGATTCTCTGTCTCTGCCCCTCCTCCACTTGTGCACTCTCTCTGTCTCTCTCTTTCAAAAATAAACATTAAAAAAAAGAAATTTTGGGGTGCCTGGGCGGCTCCGTCGGTTGAGCGTCTGACTTCGGCTCAGGTCATAATCTCACGGTTCATGAGTTTGAGCCCCGAATCGGGCTCTGTGCTGACAGCTCAGAGCCTGGAGCCTGCTTCGGATTCTGTGTCTCCCTCTCTCTCTGCCCCTCCCCTGCTCATGCTGTCTCTCTCTGTCTCTCCATAATAAATGTTTAAAAAAAATAAAGAAACTTTTAGTCTATCAAGATGGCTATTTTGTCAACATAATATAACCTACACTGGGGTTAGCATTGTGCACTGTTGCCAGAGCAATATTCATGGGGGTCATGGGCAACTTTCATAAAATAAACTCCAAGATAAGAGTAAGAGTCTTAAAATGAAGACAGTCAATTCAATGAGGAAACCTTGTCATTTCTTTTACTGTTTTATTCCCAGCACCTAAAAATGTGCTCCATACACTATAGGAGCTCAAAAACTATTTGAATAAACAAATGAGCCAAAGAATGAATAAATGAAGAGAAGTCGTGTTCTAGATGAGAAGTATATTTCACATAGACAGGACATCATGTTTACATGTAAAGAAACCCTCAAAGTATCTTGGGACATCCAAGAAACCACTTATGAAATAGTATAGCTTGAATTTAGATTACTACTGAAAAAGAAGAGGAAGTTAGGAAAGTAAATGAGGATGACATGGTGAATGAGATTTTTGTAGGCTTTGCAAGACTTTTGAATGATGTCATAGTTTTTCCTTTAAGAAAGAAAATGTATAAGGTAATATAGAGTAAAACTGGAATCCCTATCTTAGAATGTACATGTATTCAGAGATAGGCAATTAAAGGTTAAACGAGATCCTACAAGTGGCTCTTAATCCAATATGGCTTGTGTCCTTTTAAGAAGACAGAGATAGCCTGACATATCATTCCGACATGTCAGAGAGCTAGTAATAGTTTAACACTGTCACTATGCCTACATATTTACCTCATTCATATCATCACATAGGCGTTTTATCATCTCACACCATCACAGTACAGTAAGATCTCTGGAGGAAGGCTATAGTCACATAAATTTTATTAAAGTATATTGTCATAATTGTTCTATTGTTGTTAATCTCTTACCATGCCTAATTTATAAATTACACTTCATCAGAATTATATATGTGTAGAAAAAAAAACATAGTAGATAGGGAATTCAGTATTGTTGATGATTTCAGGACCCCACTGGGGATGGAATAGATTCCCCACAAATAAGGGGGGATTCCTGTAACTGTTATTTAAGTCACCTCATCTGTGGTATTATTATGACGCTTTAGCAAACCAATATGGATGTTAATTGAATCTATCACCAAGTGAATGAGTAGGGATAGAAAGGAGAAAATTTCTCTGTAAACATTTAGACATTTGATTGGTAAGATAGAAAAAGAAGGTTGAGGGGGAGTAGACAATGGTATAGTAGAGAAAAATAGCAAAGTATTGTATAGAAAGGAAACATACACTATCCTAATGCTTTTATTTTGAAAATGAAGATAAAAATAAATAACTGCCTATCTGTGTTTTGGACATCCTCACTGACTATACTTTCTATCTTGTGGGATGGGAAAAAACAGTCTCCCCCTCTCCCACCTATTGAAGCAACTGCCCTACTCTATTCTTCATTCGTCTCTTGGGGCAATGACAATTATTGTCACATTCAAAGAAAGGAATTTCTGTCAGAAAAAGGAATGCAAGATGGATTGATAATAGATATCTGATTATTGCTCACTAGTTTCTTAGGAGCTGAAATACACAGTTACTTAAAGAAAATATAAAATTGACTGATCACTGTCTCCTCATATAATAAAATTTTATTTGCCTTCATGGCTTTCAGGTTGTAATGGGTCATGAATGAGAAAGCTGATAAAAATATACCTATTAACATGGTTAATTATATACCTCACTTCTTTACCGTATCATTTCTAAAATGATTATAAAATGACATTCCAAACACATGTAAACATGTTGGAATACTCTATGGCATATTTTATGCCCCCATTTTTCATAGACTTTGGCCTGTATTCTCTGAACTTCCCCCAACCACAATCTCGCCTGTTGCCTCTGACTTATGATTAAGGTGAATAAGTGAAAGAACACTTGATAAAACAATGATTCAACTTAAGGAGCTGGTTATTTTACCTATAAATCCCATCACGGGGTCGATTTAAAACTTCTAAGACCAGGGGAGCCTGGGTGGCGCAGTCAGTTAAGCGTCCGACTTCAGCCAGGTCACGATCTCATGGTCCGTGAGTTCGAGCCCTGCATCAGGCTCTGGGCTGATGGCTCAGAGCCTGGAGCCTGTTTCCGATTCTGTGTCTCCCTCTCTCTCTGCCCCTTCCCCGTTCATGCTCTGTCTCTCTCTGTCCCAAAAATAAATAAAAACGTTGAAAAAAAATTAAAAAAAACAAACTTGTAAGACCAAATAAAATACATCAATGTTGAGCAAAGCTTTAAGCAACCATCTAATGATTTCTTTATCTAGGTATGCATTCGTGTATAAATAAGCATACATTAGCATGTACTTCATATAATCATTCTTTCAGTCCATATTACTGTTTCATTCTGCCTTTATATTTGACGAGTGGAAACATGACATAGAATCATGCTATGTGTACCACAGACTTACCAACAAACATGAAAATTCTTATTACTAGTTTGAGCTAAATATCAGAGCAATCGCTGGTGACATTTCAGATTGAATATTGAAAAACTAATAATCAGTAATGTCTTATATTTAATACATTTTGACTTTAAGTGAGTTCATAAAACACACACATTTACTATTACATCAGTTCACTTTTCACGTGAGTACATTAATACAATTCCTGAGTGTCAAAATAATGTTTGTGCTATTCTTAAATGTGATTCTGCCTTTCTATATCAGAGTGTCTTTATCCTTGCACTCATTCACTCATTTTCTCTCTCTTTTCTTCCCCCTTTCTCTTCCTCTCTCTCCCCAATGCTATTCACCCAAATCCCATTGTCCACTTTTTTTTAAATAATAGGAAATCAATATTCTTCATGGGGGACTACCCACATAAATCAAAAAGAAAGAGCAACTTCCTTCACAATTTTTCCTTTGGAAGAAGTAAGAACATGACACAACTAAGCCGATAAGAATACCATTGCTCTGACCATAGGGTTGGTTTCAAGAATGTCCACATGCTTCAAGTTGGACGAGCGTTTGTTCTAGAAATTTCTGCCAAACCTATAGAAAAAGATTGATCCTTGAACTAGAGTGCCTAAACTGGAAATCACATATATTAGGTTCCTAAGGCTTTTGTAATAAATCCCCACCAAGTTAGGAGCTTAAAACAGCACACATTTGTTATCCCTTTAGTGTTGGAATTTAGAAATCTAAAGTCATCAAGGTTTTTAGGGGAGAATCTGTTTCTTTGCCCTTTTCAGCTGCTAGAAGTCACCTGCATTCCTTGCCACATGGCTCCTCCACTCTTTTCTTTCACATTTCCTTCTCTGACTCTGATCCTCCAGCCTCCTGGAAGCAGTAGCACTGTTGTGATTCTATCTGGCTAGATCACCAGATAACCACCTCAAGACCCTTAAGTTAGTTATATCTACAAAGTCCATTTTGCCATATAATGTATCCACAGATACAGGTAGGGAGTGGCAATTTATAGGCGAGACTTTTAGCAGACCTTAGCAAGCAAAAGGGATACTTTGCCTTCTAGAAAAAGAGAATTCTTTGGAGACAATGACAGAATTCTAACAGTGTTCGTTGATTCACTGGATCAGTCATATGTGGAGCTAGCAGCCCAGTGGGACCTCTACCTACACAAATTACTTTTTTTCATCTTCTTCTGCCAACATTAGATGGAATTTTTGGCACTTTAAATAAAATAGTTTAGGGCACCTGGGTGATGCATTGGTTAAACGTCTGACTCTTGATTTCAGCTCAGGTCATGATCTCAGTTTGTAGGATGGAGCCCCCGGGGCCTGGCTCTGCATTGAGAGCACAGAGCTGGCTTGGGCTTCTCTCTCCCTCTCTCTGCCCCTCCCCTACTCGTGCTCACTCCCTTTCTCTCAAAACAAATCAATAAACATTAAAATAAATAAATAAATAAAAATAGTTCAAATAAGGCCCTGCATAATCATAGCCCTACCTATATCTTGAGCTTTAACTGCTGTTTCTGTTACTCTCACTCTTTCAAATTCATGTTGGACTTTCTCCTAGTCCGACACACCTCACCCCTTTACCTCAGGATCTTAACACATGTGTTTTTTTGTCCACCTGGTTTTCTCTCCCTCCCACCTTCTCTGACAGTCCCTAATTGTCCTTCCTCTTTTGCTTTATATGTCACTTCCACAGGAAAACCCTTCTTGAAAGTGCAGACTAATTTGCATATGTGCATGCTTCTGGAGCATCTTAAATTCCTTTACAATAAAACAGTTGAAGTCAGCTAACATTACCATTTTTTTAACTACTAACTTTATTATTAACTGAATATTCTCTAAAGACACATTTACTATGTCTGTAATTTAACTACTATATCCTCAACATCTGGCACACATCAGTGCCCAATAAACAGCTGAAAGCAAAATCATATGATCAGAGATACGCTCTTAGGTCGAATGTATCAAACACAAACAAATTCAGAATTTCAGAATAATTCTGATTTGCTAACTTCAATATCTAAGATTTAGAATGAAGTTCCTGAAGTAATAATATTTTTACTTGAGCACATTTTATTAACCTTCAATGAACTAGACAATCCCAATGCCTAGTCAATATTCCAGGCCAATGGATCTTTCTGAAATCAAGGCAAATGCTTAACAATCTTGTGAAATGCTGCTGGTATTTTTAAAGCTAACCAAAACATAGAAGAATGAGGAATAAAATTGTAATTCAGCTTCTGTGTTAGCCAAGCAGATATACTGTCTCTCATTTCCTCTTTTTCTTAGTTGATTTGCACAGTTGGATTCCCTGATTTCTAAAAAGGCAGGGTGGGGGTGGGAGGGAAGGACACCACAAATATAAACTAGAACTCTTTTAATAGTAGGTTTTTTGATTGATATCCTACTGTTTCAAATCTGAGAGTTTGTAGAAAGTAGTAATTATTGTAGATGTCAGGTATCCCAGAGAGCAAATAAGCAAGAAAAATACATGTGCTAAGATTTTTTTCTTTCAGGAAAAGGTGGATTTCATTTTGGTGACAGTAACCAAACTAAGAGTCATTCGAGTTTCTCAGGTTCTTTTCATTCCTCAAAACTTTTACCTTGACTATTAAATCAACCCTTTATCTGGTTCTTATATTAACTACCAAAAATGTTGTTAGATGTATCCCGCCTAGAACTCTGGTTTTAAATGCTAACATAAAGAAAAAACATTAAACATCTGTTGTTGATGACGTATGATAATACTGCCCCAAACAACATTTCTTAGCTTTACTAGTGTTTGTGCTCTTGGCACACTAACGATGGATGTGAATTTCTATCTATTAAATTCTTAATTTTTTACCTTATAATCACCATTTCAATATTCCAAAGGTATAATTGAATCGCTTATCTGTATATTCTCTGATGCCCCATCCTAAGGTAGCAGTATAATCCTCTCTTCTAACACATTAGAATGTAAACATGAGTAGCAAGAACAGATATCTTCTTCACAGTTTTACTTGTAATGCCTAGCCCTGAGATTAGAACAGAGTTGGCCCCTAACTCTGCTCGTTTTGTTGGGTAAACGAATGCTTGCAAGAGTGAATGAATACATGATTCATTAATTTTTTTTCATTGTTAGTATAAGAATGAAAGCTTTATAACCAAATTGGGTCAGGTTATGTCTTTGATTTGGACATAAAAACACCAGTGCACTCTTGGAATAGGTTCAGTTCTTTGGTCATTTTTTTCTTATTAAAAAGAATTGACTTGTTCAATATTAACATGTTTCTACCTTATTAATGCTGGTATAAAAGTTCAAACCACCAGCTCAGTAAAATCTCTACATTCACAATTTGGAAGTTTTCTCTAAGGCTATTTAGAAAAGTTTGAAAAATTGTACAAAGTTGAAGACAGCAAAGAAGATCAATTGGATGGTTTAAATTCAGATGTTTCCTACACAGTGGTGTACTGATAAATAATAGCAAAGAAGACTTTGTACCTGACAAGGGTATTTTTTTCCCAATGTTTTGTCAAGGCTTTGGATGGAAGAAAAGCAAGGTTCTCAACGGTCAAGTCATATAAATCATGACGATTCTCCACTTTTGGAAATTCATTCTTCTGCTTCTGTGCCATTGACATCTCATTCTTCTCTAAATGCTTAGGCCACTTAAGGTTCAAGGCTGAAATGCTCTTACCATAACATTTCAATTTTTATTGCCTTAATCCAAAAGTATGTAAGAGATACATGTTTTGGATTTAAGTAAATTAATAACTAATGCCTTCTCTTGGAATATTTTTAAGGTAACACCAAAATGAAATTGAAAATATCTGTCTCATCAAAACAGATGTGCAATTCCCCATTAGATTTTAATTCTTTTCTATAACATTAAAGCATCTGTTCCGTATTATAGTTATGGTAAAGCAATTTTATTGGCACAGTGTTTACAACACAACTCCAGAGATGGCATCCCTATTTTAAAAGATGCATTTAACTGTGTTACATTAGAATTGAAAGGAAAATTTCTCAACTTCCTGGGCAATTTCTTTTAGAGAATTTTTATTTATTTTTATTTCTTTTTTTTTAATTTCTCAAATTTTTATTTAAATTCTAATTACTTAACAAATAGTGTTAAAATGGTTCCAGGAGTAGAACGTAGTGATTCATAACTTCCATATAACACCCAGTGATCAACAGAACAAGTGCCCTCCTTAAAGCCCATCACCCATTTAGCCCATCCCTGCCCACCTCCCTCCATCAATCTTCAGTTTGTTCTCTATCATTAAGTCTCTCATGATTTGCTTCCCTCTTTTTTTTCTACCCTTCCCCTGTGTCCACCTATTTTTTTTTCTTAAATACTGCACATGAATGAAATCATATTGTATTTGTCTTTATTTCACTTAGTATCACGCACGCTTATTCCATTCACGTCATTGCAAATAGCAAGATTTTGTTCTTATTGATGGCTGAGTAATCCTGGGCATTTTTAAACTTTAAAATAGAGTCTACTCTAAAATGTGCTGACAAAAGAAAAGAAGGGGTAAGAAAAGAACAAAAGAATAATGGATTTAGATCTTTTCCTAAAGTTGAGGTTTTTGTGGGTTTTGGTTATGGTTTTGTTTGGTTTTGTTTTTGGATAAGAACATACTTAGAGAATAAAGGGCTTTAGTGTTTGCTATAAAATAATGATTCATGATGAATGTTTAATTGCATTATTTATGCAGTAATTTTTAATTCGTCTTTTACTGCTTTTTGAAGCACTTCTGCATTTTTTCCAGATATCCTTATTTTTTAAAAACCGTATCATATGAAAAGAAAAATGGATTGAATGTAATATTTTGACACTCTACTTAATTAGACAGCAGTTATGATTAATAAATAGAATATCTGAGGAACCCAAACTAAAATGTGATAGAAGTGTTTCAAGACACTGAGTACAGACCATCATTAGGTGGAAATCCCTTTTTTTCAACTAAGAATTGTTCTGAAAGACAAAGGGATAACAAGCAAGCTAACAAAGAGTTGTAGTTTTAATCCACTCGCAATCATTTGCATTCATAATATAATTCTAATTCTGTTGTTTGGTTATTTGTTTTACTGGGAAAAGAGAAATATTATTAGAACACAATTCAAATATACTGATTTGTAGTTCATAAGGGATATATGTTATAGATGAGTAATTCATTTTCTTTATTGTCTTCCTCTTTAAAATTAATGTCTGTTAGGGAATTGGATCTCCACTGAATTATTTATATCATAAATTGTGTACTTATTTTGAGTTTTTATTGGTATCATTTTTAACTCAATTTGTATTGCCCATTCATTAGGTGAAAACAACCCAGAGAAAATTGTGTATTTATTGTTAATGTTTCTTTGTTATCTTGACAAGTTTAGTGATTATCTGGTTCCCAACTCAGAAGAACACATGACTTGGAAAATGGAAAAAATCACTTTTTTGGTTTGAGACACCTGTAATTAAGATATCATTGTGTGTATATCTGCTAGTTATTTCATGTTAGCAAATCTGTATCCAATTAAATAAAATAATAGCATTATATTTTAGCATATATTTACTTCTCTAAAAACATGGAATTTTTATTCATCTAATAAAATATACTAACTGGATCGCATATAGTTTTCAGAATGAAGCCACTTTTGAATTTGCGTAACATTTATTATTTACATTTGGCTTAGTAGCTCATAATCATAACAACTAAAACAGTAAACTTTACTGATATTGAAATGTGTATTATGTAAGCTAAATAATGTATTTGCATTAAATACTTCTTTTATGTCCATAGTTAAATATGTGAATAGAAATTTGAGTGTATTATATTTATAATTCAAATTCCATTAAAATGGAGTTTGTTAGATCTTTTCCCTGCTTAATTTTTGCATTAGAGTTCTCTTTCCAAAATCATTTAATATAAATATCGGCAGTGAACTCAAAATACACCTATGAAAAATAATTGAAATTATTTTGATATATTTAAGTATGTCAGTTTATTTGACCCGATATGGAAACAATTAAGATAAATAATCACAACATTATTTAATTTCATTCAACATTATAGCCATTCTATTGCAAACGATTAAACTAATATCACCCCAGATAAATATGAATATTGTGTTTCTCTCTCCATTACTTTCTTTTGATCTGCATCTAAGCATGTGACTCAGGGGCAGTTGATTGTGGCTGGTGCTGTCCTCAGTTGCCAGTGTCTCTATGAGAGCACTATCAAGCTGTTGGCTGACTGGTTATCTACAGAAGCTTGAAAAAATAAGTACATACTGGGGAAAAATAGCAGCCAGATTCCTCAATTCTGCGAAAAGGAATTACAAATACAGAAGGGTGAGGTTAGAATAAGCCATGTGACATTAAATACTCATTTGAAGTATTCATTTGAACTCAGTTTAGATAGGTACGTAGGTAGGAATAGATATTAGTTTGTACGTGTGCATGTGTGTATGTGTGATTTTGACCTCTGTCTAATAAGAGTCTAAAAATGATGTCATTGTCCAAATACAAATGAGCACATCCAATGTTCATAATTTGGCTTTTAATACCATTTTCTATAAAAACGTACCAAGGCTCATTGGACTCCTGGACTGGGACAGGCAAAGGACAACATGATTCAGGAATATCTGAGTTAGAGAGTTAGGAAGTACTCAATGAATAACAGAGACACAATTAGGTTTCACACTACTCAAAACTGCCTGATTTGTGTGTGTGTGTGTGTGTGTGTGTGTACATGTATACAGATGAATATGAAAAATGGCAATCTAATTTTTAACAGATTTACTTAAATAGGTGTAATTATTATACAAAGAATTGTGCATATTTAAGTTGGACCCTTTGATGAATTTGAACATGTGAAAATACCCATGATACCACTACAATCAAAACAATAGAAATATCCAACACCTCCTGGTTTTTTTGTGTCCTTTTTATTGTCGTTGTCATTTTATGGTTGTGTGTGTGTGTGTGTGTGTGTGTGTGGTGAGAACACTTACCATTGTATCTACCCTCAACAAATTTTGAAGTACATACCATATTGGTATATTAACTATATTATATATATTGGTATATTGGTATATATTAGTATATTATCTATATTAACTATAGACTCTATGTGGCAAAGCATGGCTTTAGTTTTATTCATTTAGCATAACTGAAATTTTATACACGCTGAACAACAATTCCCTATTTCACACACCTCCCAACCCCTGGCAACTATTATGATTCTCTCTGCTTCTTTGGGTTTGACCACTTTACACACTTCATGTCAGTGGAAGAACGTAGTATTTGTCCTTCTGTGGCTGGCTTATTGCATGGTGTTCTTCAAGTTGTGACATAGAATTTCTTGCTCTTTGAAGGCTGTATATGTATATATGTATATGGCACATTTTCTTTATCCATTCAGCTGTCCATAGCCACTAGTATTGTTTCCATAGCTAGGCATTATGAATAACGCTATAATGAACATGGAAATAGGTACATTTTATATTTCCATAGCTACTTTACCAGTTTACATTCTCACCACAGTGTATGTTTCAATTTCTCCATCACCTCATCAACACCTGGTACTTTTTGTTTTGATAATAACCATCCTAACTCGTACATGCCTGTACATACAAATATGTGCCTAAAGTTCCAAAGAAGAATAACAAAAAAATTACAATAGCACAAACCTAGAAATATCTCAAATATCTCAAATTTCTTCAATGGAAGAGTACATATGCAAATTATAGCATGTTTCCTAAAATGGATAACAAATGCATGAATGAACATGAGCAACTACTGCTACATGCAAAAACATGGATGGATCCATGTCATTAAGCAAAAAAATCCAAACATAAGGAACTGAATACTACATGATTCTATTAATAAAATAAATAGGAAAAATGAATCCATGAGTACAGAAGTCAGGATAATTACCTTTATGGTAGAGAAACTAGTGACAGAGAGTGAGAGATGGGCAGGATTTTTGGAACACGTGTTATAACTAGGGTTTTATGTGGTTAGCCATCATTTTGAGCAAAATAAAGATAAATCTTTTGTGGAACCAATCAAAATAGAATTGCTTATAAAATGATATAAATATTTAAGGGAGAGAATATAAAATAAAAATAAATCAAAGAATTATTAATTTCTAAAAACTATTAAGTATTGAAAAACATAGGAATTAGTGAAAAGCTTTATAATTATCTCTATTTTATCATTCATCTCTCTGTTGTCTTATGCATAATCATAACTCATAAAGACCTAACCAAAGCATCATAATTACAGTTTCATTATCTTAATAGCCATGATATAGAACAGTATCTATTGAATTATATAGCAAAGTTTCTTAAAGGCAAATATTAATGACAATTAGATAATTGAATTAATTAGCCCAAAATTGGTTCTAAAATTGTAATAGCTCTTTCATTTCTTTGAAAAAATTTCCAAATACATTTTATTGTCTAAAACTACTTGATACAGAGTTTTGCTTTAATTATATATGTATATCCTTGTATCCTGTATTGAAATGTTATTCTTTGATACCAGGGTTTCTGTTTTATTAATTTCATATACACTTAATTCACTGCAACCCAGATTCAATTGGGTCTGGAGTAAGTAAAGTGACAATATACGCAACCAAGAAGAATGTTTTACAGTATTTTTGCAAACTGAGATTAAAAAATATGTATCTATTATTTAGGAGTGCCTGGGTGGCTCAGCTGGTTGAGCGTCTGACTTCGGCTCAGGTCATGATCTCGTCGTCTGTGAGTCTGAGTCCCGCGTCAGGCTCTGTGTTGACGGCTCAGAGCCTGGGGCCTGCTTCAGATTCTGTCTTTCTCTCTCTCTCTCTCTCTGCCCCTCCTCCATTCATGCTCTGTCTCTCAAAGATGAATAAATGTTAAAAAAATTAAATATGTACTATTTAGTGAGCAACTAATATGTGAGAAAACTGTGCACATATTATTTCATTCTATTTCCACTTTACTGAGAAGGAAAGGGAGTCTTAGTGAAGCTATGCCACATGTTGAATGTCATAAAAGCTAATAAGTGAAAGAGGAAGAACTTATATTCAAAACTAACTTCAAATTCCGTATTTTAAATGTTACACCATATCTTCAGTTTGAGAAATCTTGTTTGAAATAAAAAGTCATTGTGGTCAGTGAGTCTTTTCAAACTTACTTCTAGCTTCTAATGTACCTACATTTGCAAACACAGAAAAAGCCAAATTACCTCCACGAACAGCTGGAGAAACATTACAGAGATTGAGAGGTTTACCTTTTCTAACCTTTCACATTATTTATAATACACTATTTCTGAGAAAGACATAAATTGAAATATGGATGTTAAACAACTATGGACTCGCAGACTCTTCAATTAATTTATCAGCTTTGATAGAAATAATTGACTATTTTGTCATCTAAGTTTGGCATGTTGAATGGTATGAGAAAAAGTCAAAGTTATACAATATAAAGATATAAAAATATTAAAATGTTTAAAGACCTATTGAAACTATATCCTTTAATACATATTAGACAAATAGAATAAGGTGGATGAATGTTAGCCTATTTGACACCATTATTTCAGCTGATATTTATATTTGTACATTAAGCATTTTAAAAATGCTTGTTTTTGTGAGAGAGAGTGAGAGGGAGTGTGTGTGTGTGTGTGTGTGTGTGTGTGTGTGTGTGTGCACGAGTGGGGGGAGGTACAGCGAGAGAAAGAGAGAGAGAATCTCTCTGCACTGATAGTGCAGAACCTGACACAGGGCTCAAACCCACAAACTGTGAGAATACGACCTGAGCCGAATTCAGTCAGACGCTTAACTAAGTGAGCCACCCAAGTGCTCCAGCATTTTGTAAAATATATAGAATTCAAAGCAGAGTATAAGGTATTTCACCACACATTAATCAGATGAGTGGAATAAATATTCATGCTCTAAATTAATTTTCAAGTTATACATATCAGGTAACCCTACTTGGCAATCCATTCAATATTCTGACTTCTTGTGTGGTTAGAATACGTATGCAGAGTTTCTCACAACTAGTGTGTTTAAGAGTTATGCAGGCTGATTATTTGAAATTCAAGTCCCTTATCTTTATGATTAAGTCCTGTTTACTTATTTTGTGATAGTCAGTTTGAGGATGGCATTATGAGAAACTATTCCTCATTACCTTCCACTAAGATACAGTGAGCACCTAGTATGCTTACTGGAAACATTGTCCAATATATTGAATGAACAAATAATGCAAATAAATATTTGCCAATCTAGTGAAAATAGCCATTAAGTTGATTTGGCTAATCTTCAGTAAGCCTTTTCCCCTCCTCACAGACTCCTGGACTTAGACTCACCCAACCTCATAGACAGTCCTACTGAGGACTGACCTCAGGTTAAAACATTCCTTAATCAACCGTCTCATCACACCCCCTGTTCTTCACTCTCCTCCACTCACTCTTTTGTCTAGCCTTGTTTACTCCTTCCTATACTCCTACAAAAGGAAAGTTTCTATGCCACACTTTTGAAACACTTACATACCTTACTGTTGGAGCCTTATCGCTATTGCACCCAACTACAAATCACCTTTTGGAATAAAGTCTCTATTTATTTTTATTGAGATATAATGAACATATAACATTGTTAGTTTCAGGTGTACAATATATTAATATCTGTATATATAATGAAATGACCTCCACAATAAGTTTAGTTAACATCACCACACAGTTACAATTGTTTTCCTGCGATGCAATCTACTTGTGATTTTAACATCTACTCTCTTAACAACTTTCAAGTATATAACACAGTATTCTTAACTCTAGTCGCTATGTTGTACATTACATTCCCATGATTTATTTTACAATCAAAGGTTTGTGCTTTTTGGGCACCTTCACTTATTTTAGTCACCCTCCACCCTCCCATTTGGTAGGTTGCCTTTTCATGTTGCTGATGGTTTCCTTTGCTGTGCAAAAGCTGATGTTCCACTGGTTCTGTTTTTGCTTTTGTTGCCTTTGCTTTTGGTGTCACATACAAGCAATCATCGCCAAACCTGATGTCAAGGAGCTCTCCTCCTATGTTTTCTTCTAAGAGATTTTGGTTTCACGTATCATGTTCAAGTCTTTAATCCATTTTAAGTTATTTTTTGTGTATGGTGTAAGATAGGGGTTCACTTTCCTTCCTTTGCATATGGCTGTCTAATTTTCCTGGTAAAATTTCTTGAAGAGACGATCCTTCCCCCCATTTTATATTCTTGGTTCCTTTGTTATAAATTAATTATCCATGTATGTGCGGGTTTACTTTTGGGCTCCCTATTCTGTTCCATTCATCTTTGCTACAACATGGATGGACCTTGAGAGGAATATGCTAAATTAAGTCATATAAACACAAATACTAAATGAGCTCATACAGATGTGGAATCCTAAAAAAAAAAGACTTTATAGATACAAATAACAGATTGGTGGCTTTTTCAGGAAATGGAACCCTATCTTATACCATACACAAAAATTAACTTAAAATGGATTAAAGACTTGAACATGACATCTGAAACCAAAATCTTCTAGAAGAAAACGTAGGAGGAGAGCTCCTTGACATCAGGTTTGGCGATGATTGCTTGCTTGTATGTGACACCAAAAGCAAAGGCAACAAAAGCAAAAACAGAACCAGTGGAACATCAGCTTCTGCACAGCAAAGAAAACCATCAGCAACATGAAAAGGCAACCTACCAAATGGGAGCAAATATTTGCAAATCATATATATGATAAGGGGTTAATATCCAAAATATATAACTCATACAACTCATTAAAAATGTGATTAAAGGGGCGCCTGGGTGGCTCGGTCGGTTGGGCGACCGACTTCGGCTCAGGTCATGATCTCGCGGTCCGTGAGTTCGAGCCCCACGTCGGGCTCTGTGCTGACATCTCAGAGCCTGGAGCCTGTTTCAGATTCTGTGTCTCCTTCTCTCTGACCCTCCCCCATTCATGCTCTGTCTCTCTCTGTCTCAAAAATAAATAAACGTTAAAAAAAATTTAAAAAAATGTGATTAAAAAGTGGGCAGATAATTCGAGTAGACAATTTTTCCAAAAAGGATATATAGATGGCCAACAGGGACATGACAAGATGCTCAACATCACTAATCATTAGGGAAATGCCTATCAAAAACACAGTGAGATACCACCTCACACATGTTAAACGGCTATTATCAAAGAGAAGAAAATAAGTTGGCCAAGATGTAGAGAAAAGGGATCACTTGTGCAATGTTGGTCAGAATATAAATTGGTATGGCCACAATGAAAAACAGCATAGAAAAGATTTAAAAAAATAAAACCAAGAAGTACCATATGATCCAGAAATTCCATTTCTGGGTTTTTATCCAAAGAAAACTAAAACACTGACTCAAAAAGATATGTGCACCCCCATGTTCACTGAGGCATTGTTTACAATATCTAAGATGTGATGCAACCTATCCATCCAGCCTTCAAGTTCATTTGTAATCTACACATATGTAAGTTACATCTATTAAGGTTTTCAACAGGAAGTGGAAATTCTGCTTGTCAGAGCCTAAGACCTATATAGTGTATAATGCAGCATCATGGCACAGCATCCAAAAAGATGAAACATCAGTTTCTGACCCATCATTTAAAGATACATGTGCTTACGTTTACATTAATAAACTGTTAAAGGTCCTATAAAGACACAGAAGATGAAATAAAAATGCAGATAAGAAGTGGAACTTTCATTAATAAACTAACGTTTTCTGATGATGAGGTTTCATTGATCTTGTCCTAAAGTAGTAAAGTACAGGGGTAGTGAAATCTCAGAGTTTTGGAAAGGTCTTTGAAATAGGAACAAGTCTAAAAAAAGATATGGGAAATAATACGTATCAGTTTGCATAATGTGTGTAGAGAATAGCATATTGAGAGATCTGTAAAATAATATCTCTCAAGAGCTTTAAGACATTCCAGAGTAATTTCTGTGTCAGCAAGTTTTATATTGATGTTAAACTTGCCAAAAAAATAAAATATGTGATCTATAGTTGCTCAGTTTATAGCAAATGAAATTGATTCCAAATAATTTAATTGGTCTTACAGTAAATTTCCAATAGTTCTAAGTCTTTATTAAGATCACAGGAGTTTAATATTTCGTATCACACTACTACATGTTGCTGTTGTTCTATGTGTGTAGACACAGGGATAGAAATGTGTACAATAACAATATTTTATGGCATCAATACTTAAAACATTGTCATTTGACAGGTACATGGGTAGGGAGTGCTTTATTTTTTTTTCAGGCCAATATTTATCACTACTGAGAGATAACTTAAAGGAAACGTCCGAATGCTATAATATGTTTATTTTCCCTTAAATATATTGGTGTCAAATGATAGTAACAAAGCAGACAATTTTTCCATTTAAATAAGGTGCACAGTGACAAGGTTTGGATCAAAACACTTACTCATTTTGACATTTTCCATGAGAAATTATTCCTCAAACATTAAGCCTGACTAGTAAGGGATTTTTATAATGGCATTCCCCAAGTCATAATTGTCACTGGAGAGTTTTCACGAACTTTCCTTTAAAATTATCTAATTACTGGGGTGCCTGGGTGGCTCAGTAGGGTGAGCATCTGACTTCAGCTCACATGACGATCTCATGGTTCCTGAGTTTAAGTCCCCCATGGTGCTTGCTGCTGTCAGCATGGAGCCTGCTTCGGATCCTCTGTCCCCCTTTTACTTTGCTTCTCCCCACTGGCGCTATCTCAAAAAAATAATCATTTTTAAAATGAGCCTGGGTGGCTCAGTTGGTTAAGTGTCTGCCTTTGGCTCAGGTCATGACCTCATGGTCTGTGAGTTCAAGCCTACGTTGGGCTCTATGTTGACAACTCAGTGTGAGCAGGGGAGGGTCAGAGAGAGAGGGAGACACAGAATCTGAAGCAGGCTCTGGGCTCTGAGCTGTAGGCACAGAGTCTGACGTGGGGCTCGAACTCACAAACCGTGAGATCATGACCTGAACAGAAGTTGGACGCTGAACTGACTGAACCACAAGCACACCAATGTTTTTGTTTTTAAAACAGCAGGTTAAACTGATTTATAAATGCAATATGTTATGTATATATGACATCCTTTCTGGATTTTGAATTGCCCAATTTTATCTTTTGGTTTAAATATCCAAGTTATTCTCAGTCCTTCCAGAGGTATTAAACACATTTATTTATTAAAACATTTTAAATGTTTGTCTTTAGTCTTGGAAAGTAACAAGGGATCTATGTTAATGACTTTCAGAAATAATTTCATTTCCAGTTGTCCAAGATGTGTTAAATATTACTATTTCAATATGGGTCAGGGACCATATTGCTTTATTGAGATAATGACAGAGACACCTGGAATGTTCCACTGTAAAAACGAAAGCAAAAAAACTTGGTAGCTCTGACCTGGTGTAACACTTGGACAAAGAAAACACAAGCTCCTCTGTGTGAAAGGAGTCATATATACGCCTTGCCTTTCACTTATGTTTATACAGTAAAATCAAACATTACCCTGATGATACTGATCTGGAAGATCTGAGATGTATACTGCTTTCACAGACCAACACAAGCATTGTGGAGATGCACATGAAGTCAATTCAGAGCAGGTGAAAACCTCAGAGAGAAAGCTCATTCAGTAAATATTTACTGAAAGGCTATTATATGTCAGTAACTGTTCTAGGCTTTAGGGATTAAAAGACCAGACCTCAAAGAGTTCAGCAAAGAGTAGCACAGACAGAAAAGTAAACAGATAATTCCTGCTGATAGTAACATCATTGCATTTTTTTTTCTGTTCCAAATACAAAACTTTTTCCATATCCCTAGAAAATATCCTTGAGAATACAGAAAAAGCAAAGTCTGGCAACAGCACTGAATGTTTGCTATTGCCTGGAGAAGTTTTCCACTAAATGAATGATAGAAAAGATTGAATTTAGAATACGGTCTCGATTACTCATTGCATGCCATATGCTTAACCAGAACAGGCAGACAGAACCGAAAGAAGTTTGATGTAATTGACTCCACCAATTATCTGTGCATAAATCCAGAATACAGAGGCTGCAATGACAAAAACAAACAAAAAATTCCCTCCCAAGACATACATAGAAAGGCGAAGCAACAGGTGAATGTCCCTCTAAAATGATAGGAAAAAAAAAAGACATATTCTGAGCTGGTCAGAAACAGAATTGTGATCTCGTTCCCTATTAGTCCCTACTATGGTACGAATATTCAAACAAAACAGTTCTCAATATGCAAAACTGTAAACAATAGAGAGCAAGAGGTTAAAAAATGGGAGGGAATCTCATAATGTGTAATTATTTAAGGATGGGCCTTGTAATGAAGTGTTTGCTCCAAGAAGCAGGCTTCAATTTTGCAAGCCATCAGGTGCCAGAAAGTTACTATAACCTCAATAAAGAGTGGTTTGCAGGGGGTGTGAGAGTAATCAGCCTCTAAGCTGAATGATAATTTATAGATCAATAGAGACCTGGAGCTTGTTAATTCCTGTCTACACTGGGAGCAGCTTTTACTTTAATCTAGACTATTATATGGCCAAACAAGAATATGGACATATGATTAATACACAATGCAATTTTTCAACAGAATATATGTTTTTTCATGTGAAATATCCCAATTTCAACAATGGCATTAAATATAGATTTATAGCATTATGTGGGGCTGGTAGTGTAGACTACATAAAACTTCTTTGCAAACTATATTTGGCTTATGAAACAGTTTGGGAGGTCTACTATAGGATATAGACTTTTATATTATAATGAGACTATTAATAATAAGAACAGTAGCAATAAATGGGAGATAAGAAACATTTTAGATGTGCCATCATTCTAAAGACTTTATATTTAATCCTCACCAAAACAGACAAACAGAGGCACATAAATCATAAATGTTAAGTAACTTGCCCAACATTACCCACATAGGAAGGATGGAAGATTTGGATCACATCTGACCATAAATCCTAATCATAGATGCCTGTAATGAGAGTAGGCAAAGTCCCAAATAAGCCCAGTAGGTCCTGGCTAGATATACACCGGTTAATGCCTGGAAATTAAACTAAGGTCTATGTAGAGTAACCGGCTTCAGTTTTATTTATTTATTGCTTTTTTTTAAATTTTTTAAGTGTATATTCATTTTTGAGAGAAAGAGCATGACAGGAGGAGGGGCCAAGAGAGAGGGAGACACAGAATCTGAAGCAGGCTACAGACCCCTCATGGGGCTGGAACACAGACTGGGACATTATGACCTGAGCTGAAGTTGGACACTTAACTGAGCCCCCCAGGTGCCCCTTGACTTCAGTTTTAAATCTGAGTAAAAAATCCTGGTGATCAAAGTGAGTGGCAAAGATGTCTACTTTATCTATTCTCAAACACTAGGTCTAGGTAGACTTTTTTTGTTGTAGACAAGTTGATAAGAAATAATTTGTGGCATGAAAAATTTTTAATGAGTAACTTTTCTTTAAAAGCAGAAAAAAATTTTCCATTAAAAATGCTCATTTGCTAATATATATAAATGAAAACATATATAAATAAAAGAAACCAGACTCAAAATATATTCATAGTGTATGATCCCATTTGTATGACATTTTGGGAAAGACAAAGCTATAGTAAGCAAAAAGAAATCAGAAGTTTCCAGAAGTTTGGGATGAGTGGAGAGATTGTCCTTGATAAATTTTGGGGAATGATCAAAGTTTCTTCTTCATATCTATTGCCAAACCACAGCAAGATAGAGTAATTTTGTGTTTCATATTACAATACTTAAAAAAAATAAGTGTCTTCCCGGGTGCCTGGTTTGGGTCAGTCGGTTGATCGTCCGACTTCGGCTCAGGTCATGATCTCAAGTTCTTGAGCCCGCATGGGGCTCTGTGCTGACAGCTCAGAGTCTGGAGCCTTCTTCAGATTCTGTGTCTCCAGCTCTCTGCCCTCCCCCACTCATGCGCACGTGCGTGCTCTCTCTCTCTCTCTCTCTCTAAGATAAACATTAAAAAAAATTAAAAAGTGTCTTTTGATCACTTCCTATAAATTATCACCATGCTCTTTCTTCCTATAAATTATCACCACGTCCTTTTTAAAAATTTTTTGTTTATGATTTTGAGAGAGAGAGAGAGAGACAGAGCATGAGCAGGGGAGGGGCAGAGAGAGAGGCAGACACAGAATCTGAAGCAGGCTCCAGACTCTGAGCTGTCAGCACAGAGCCTGATGCGGGGCTCAAACTCAAGAAACGTGAGATCATGACATGAGCCAAAGTCAGACACTAACCGACTGAGCCACCCAGGCTCCTCTATCACCATGCCCTTTAAAAAACTGTACGCATTGGGCCCTCCCTACATCCCCAAACTCATCCCTAACCTTTTTGACTTGATCACTTTGCTATAAGATGCAGCATATTCTTCTTCCTGTTCCTTTGAAGTGAGAACTCCCTCAGGGCCAAGAACAATTTGCTGGCAGATTTCAAAGGCTAAGTCTTTTCCATCCAATTCTCGCATAAACACCTTTTTTTTTTTTTTCTTAGAGGCCAGGAGTGGACATTTCCCCACCCACATATAGTTATTTTATTTCATCCTCTTAGATTACTTTTTGTTTTTTTAACTTGTTTATTCATAAACAAGGATAGAAATTGCTCCAAATACTTTCAGAGATAACACAAAAAAGTTTCACTTAAAGAAAGTACAAAAATAATAACTTTGGCAAATTCTTGGCATATTTAAGTATTTTTCTTTTTTTTTTCATTGTATCCTGTGTTCCAGACACATTGTGTGTGTGTGTGTGTGTGTGTGTGTGTGTGTGTGTGTGTATTCTATATATAAAGAATCTGAACTTTATGTAGAGGAACAATATATTTGTTTGTTACCAGCACTATGATACACTTGATATACTAAAATGCTACATTGTTAATTATATTTATCATGGGACATGTATTATATATCACATGTTACACATTATGAATATGTTCAAAATAGTATATGACATTTAATAGGACATATCATAAACATTGCATATTATATTTGTTATTTATTTTATAATTATGTATTTTATGAAACTAAATAAAATACATTCTTATTCACCAAACTGTAAATTATATATTCTCTATGCTGGAGTAGAATTTAGCAAGCTAGAGTCCAATTTGGCCTGTCAGCTGTTTTCATAAATAAATTTTTATTGGAACACAGTCAAACCCCTTCATTTATGTATTGGGCTATTTCCATGCTACAAAGACAGTGAGATTAGTTGCAGAGATCATATGGCCATGACATCCAAAATGTGTAGTATCCAGACCTTTATGGTAACAGTTTGCCAACCCCTATCCTAGAGTGTAAGTATTACATCTGTCTTTCTCCCTTTCTTTCTTATCTATGTGTCTACCTGTCCATTCATCTATCCTCTACACATTGTGTAATTTGTAATATTAGAGTAAGATACGCTTATAATTGTGTTGCACCGATATAAAAAGTAACTAATACAGGTATGTTTCTTTAGTTATGCCACTCCTATTTCTCAAATGGGTTATTACAGAAAAACAAAGACAAGTAAAAGCAAACACCCTCCTCTTTGACATCTACTTTTACCTTCTAAATCCCAGGCTCCAAAGAAAGAAATCCTGTCAACCACTCTGCTTAAAATGTTCCATTTTTCCCCCTTTGTACTTAGAATAAATCAGTAACTTTATCCTGATTACGATTCTATACAATCTGGCTTCCACAACCCTACCTCCACACTGATTCTTACCCTCTAAATCCATTCTTCACGCATATGACAAATTCCATTCTTCTCTCTTCCTGGAATATTTTTCCCACAATCTTTCTATGGCCAGGATATCCTGCCATTTAGATCTTAGCCTAAAAGTTATCTTCTCAAAGAC
Organism: Acinonyx jubatus; assembly: GCF_027475565.1. Lineage (NCBI taxonomy): Eukaryota > Metazoa > Chordata > Mammalia > Carnivora > Felidae > Acinonyx > Acinonyx jubatus. The sequence goes on along the minus strand of NC_069380.1, from coordinate 32,495,468 downwards.
CTTCCTTGGCTACACAATCTGAAGTGTGTTTGTTTATATGTTAAGTTACTTTGAATTTATCCCAACACTGAAATAAAAATCTAATGGAATTAAAGATTTTTTTTCTAACCTGTTCACTGTTATACCAACAGGACCAAAATAGTGACTGGCTCAGCCTGTGTTAAAAACCTACTGTGTAGAAAAATATACAACATGTTTTTGTATATGGATATTTCTATCCTTCCTTTTCTGAACTTACAGCATGATCTTTCACATACGAATTCACCACTGGTCTATTTTGTCTGAGTTCACAGTTACTGAAAAGCAGAAGAAATCCTTTACTTCAGCAAACAACCATCATGGCAGAGTGGAATAGCAGACCAATGTCTTGAGTATCACATTTGGGGAATGGTCAGAACCTGATCAAATATAATTTCAGACAGGACTCAGTTTTTTGTTTTTAAATGAAGCGTGGTCACTTATCACAAGTTATTTCAAATCAGTGTGCTAATTGAGAAAGGTTTCTAAAAACAGTAGAAAATTAACTTTTATTCAATTGAAATTTTATTCAATTTCCAATACTGTTGTAGAGTTCTGTCCATTGTTGGAGGACAGGTGGGTGGGTTAAAAGGGTGATGGGTATTAAGGAAGGCACTTGTGATGAGCACTGGATGTTTTACATCAGTGATGAATCACTACATTCTACACCTGAAACTAATATTACACTGTATGTTAACTAACTGGAATTAAATTAAAACTTGAAAAATAAAAATAAACAAAAAATCAGGCATGAGTAGAAGTACTAGCTACTCATGGCAAAATGGTGGTATAAACACAATTATGACTTTTTAAGCATCGTAAACTGAGACTCAAAATGTTTATATAAGGTGCTCAAAGAATGAGGAAAAAAAGGTAAGAGTAAAGTTAGGTATTTATTAGCCAATAAATGATTTAAATGTAAGGGTTATAAACTGAAAGAATGTTAAATGTCCAACCAAGCCTTGTACATACACAGGCCAACATAACATCCATTATTGTATAGACTTTATATAAACACAACATCTTGGTCTCTTGTTGTTGGACATTTATTAATACACCTTTTTTAAATGTTTGTTTTGAGAGAGAGAGAAAGAGTGCACAAGTGGGGGAGGGGTAGAGAAAGAGGGAGAGAGAGAATCCCAAGCAGGCTCTGCAATGTCAGCACAGAGCTCAAACTCATGAACCATGAGATCATGACCTGAGCCAAAATCAGGAGTCAGATGCTTAACCAACCTGAGCCACCCAGGTGCCCCTATTAACATTTTTTTTCTGGTTGTGTGCTTGCAGAAAAAAAGTGATACAATGAATTGCCTCCCTTTATATGATGTGGCATAAAAAAGATATAAACTGATATTAGAAGCAGTCAGTGAAATATAAGCTGATAAAGAAAAATATGCTAAATTGTACAAATATGTAAATGTGTATAAGGACGTGGATGTTTACATGTGATGTAGTTTACCTTATAAATAGTATCCAAAAAATGTAAAATGAAGCAGAGCATTAATAATTTGCCTTGCTATAAAAAACATTCTTAATTCCATTATTTTGTCTTTAATCTAACATTTCAACTAATTGAATATCACAATGTGCTACTCATAAGTCTCCTGTGAATCATTCAAGTAAAACTTAACCTATTGATTGAGGTATTAACAGAGGAAAATGATTTTCTGCATTGCTTTTGAATGACATTGATAATAAACTCTTCCTTAACTTTAGTTTTCCAATTGTGATAATGTTACATAGAAGTTACCAAAGCCTCTTCAAAATTAAAAACAATTATACAGTCACCCTTTTTCGTGGACAGTAATATACTACCCCCTTAATCACTTTTTAACTGTGCTAATTTATAGCTAAATTTTCAGGCTTAGAGGACCACCATATCATTGGAGTTGATGGACAGTTCTGGCAATGTAAATTCTCTAGAGCACCTCTGGAAAAATAGAATAAAAAACTCCATAAATATGATATTTTTAACTACTAGCAATATAAGCATAGTCACTCCCATTTTCTACAACTTAGGGACACAGAATGAAAAGAACATTGCAACTCACATTTCAGAAATTAGATAGTTCACATTTAGAACAGTTCCAGAAAGCAAGCTGGCTGGCTGCTGGAATGTAAAGAACCAAGGTAAAGCAGCTGAAAGAGACTGTTTCAGATTTACAATATACAGATAGATCCAGGGCAGTTCTTAAAAAAGCTCTTGTGTATTTATCTCCCTCTTCTCATTTCTCCCATCAGCTCTTCTAAGGGTATACATATCATGTGTAAGGCACTATGAAAGTCTCTTCTCTCAAACTGATGCAATTCAGTGTAAAAGATAAAAAAAAAAAATGAAGGGGACCATGAATAATCAGAAATAAACTAAATATTCACTAAGAGGGGAATGGATAAATTAATTATTGTATACAGATCTTCCTTGACTCATGGAGTTATGTCCTGATAAGCCACCATAAGTGAAAAAAATCATAAGATGAAATGCATTTAATACACCTAACCTACTGATCATCACAGCTCTGCCTTGGGTGCCTTAAAAATTCTCAGAACACCACCATTAGCCTGCGCTTGGGGAAAATCATCTAACACAAAGCTTATTTTATAATAAAATGCTGAATATCTCGTGCCATTTATTGGATAATGTACTGAAAGCGAAAAACAGAATGGCTGTATGGGTATAAATGGCTATTTAACCCATTGCATTGGTGTATTGGTGGTTTATCCTCATGATAGTGTGGCTGACTGGTTGTGCAGCTCACTGTCGCCACCAAGCATCATGAGAGAGCACTGCACTGTGTATCTCTAGCCCCCAAAAAGATCAAAACTCAAAAGGTGAAGTCCAGTTGCTACTGAATATATATCACTTTTACACTATCACAAAGCTGAAACATCGTAAGGCAAAATATCATTAAGTCAGGAACTGTCTGTATTCTTATAATAAAGCAAAACAGAATACTGGACTAGAATAAAGTATTACTGCATTTGCCTCATGGACAAATCTCAAAACTGCAAGAAAAATTTAAAAAAGCAAATTAAAGATGACATATATATACCTTAGATGCCATTCATGTAAAAATTTAAAAGATGCAAATAATATACATTATTTGTGGATATAACTCTAGTAGTAAAAGAAAGACAACCTACTAAGTAACATAAACTACAAATTGAGATATTGGTTTTCTCTGGGAGAGCAAAAAAGTAAAGAATTAGGTATGGGTGCACAGGCAGTTTGAAATGTTTCTATAATTTATTAGGTACTTGAAATAAAATTTTAAAATGTAAAGCAAATTAAGTGCAAACATTTGTCCAGATTAAGGTCTGAAAATTATGACATTTTTCTGTCTTCCCATTTGTTTGAAATAATTCCTAATATTAAAAAAAGAAAAAAAATTTTCAAATTTGCACAAATATATATATATGCATATATATATGTATATATATATGCATATATATGTATATGTGCACATTTATTTTTAGAGATCCTTCTCTTAAAATTTATAGCATGACACCTAAAAGCTAAAGGACAAAAATGTTGCAGCTTGGGTCGTTACACTAATATTATATTAAGCTCATATGTAAGTTCACATAACGCAAAATAAAGCTGAAAATTAAGGTCTCAAAAAATGGATGGTACAAGCTTTCAGTTACGGAATGAAAACTTCAGAGGGGTACAGTAATAGTCTTATAATAGTGTTGTATGGTTACAGAAGGTAATTATACTTGTGGTGAGCATAGCACAACATATAGAGTTATTGAATCACTATGTTGTATACCTGAAACTAATGTCACATTCTGTGTCAACTATACTTCAATAAATAAAGAATTAAATTAATAAGAATGGTGTATCCAAGGAAAATAAAAAGCACTTCCATTTCTGGAATTGTAGAAATTAACAAATTAGACCATTACTAACAACATTAATTTTTAAATTAAATTAATTTAAATTTCTTTGGACTCCAGTTACTGTGGTAAGAAAAAGGGTATTAAAAGCACTAAAAGTGCATTTTTGTACTTCAAACCTATCACAACAAAGATTCATAAAAGTCTGCAAAGAGGGAGCATTAACAAACAACAAGGTTCATAGCAGAATAAGAAAGAAAAGTACAGTCTTAAAAACATTACTGACAAATTCTGTGAAATCTCAACTCCAAAGAAAGATTACAACATTCCCATTAATTTCTATGGGTAAGATTTTCTTACTGAAATTACACCCTAAATTGTAAATATGGTAGTATATAGGTTCTACTGTGTTCGTCTTATGAATGAGTTGTACAATCATATAGCATCTCTGTAATTAACATTAAAATAGCAGGATGTATTTGTCATCATACAGCCAGTCTAGATCTGTTTGTGGTCCATCTTTTCATCAATTTGCAAAAATATTGCATTTTGAATCAATGAGGACATGGGGCAATTTCTATTCTCAGGGTAGATATCACAATGTTTAAGGGTCTTCTTTTCTCCACATCCTGGCCAACACTTGTTATCTCTGGTCTTTTTAATAATAGGCGTCATCTTAGCAGATGTGAAGTGATATCTCATAGCTATAGTCATCACAACAGTAGGATATTGTCATAAAAATGGACACATCAATGGGACAGAATTGAGAGCCCAGAAATAAACCCATGCATATATTAGCAATTAATTCATGACAAAGGAGCCAAGAATATACAATGGACAAAGAAAAGGAGAATCTCTTCAAGAAGTTGTTTTGGAAAAACTGGACAGCCGCATACAAAAGAATGAAGCTGAACCCCTGTCTTATACCACACACAAAAATCAACTCAAAACGGATTAAAGACTTGAATGTTAACACCTGAAACTATCAAACTCCTAGGAGAAAACCCCTTGCCACTGGTCTTGTTGATAATTTTTTCAACATGACATCAAAAGCAAAAACAACAAAAAGCAAAAATAAATAAATGGGACTGCATCAAACTAAAAAGCTTCTGCACAGCGAAGGACAAAGGAAACTATCAACAAAATGAAAAGGCAACCTATAGAATGGGAGAAAACACTTCAAAATCATGTATCTGATAAAAGGTTGATATCCAGAATATACCAAGAACTCACACAACACAATAGCAAAAAATAAAAATAAAAATAACCCAATTAAAAAATTATCAAGAGACGTGAAAAGACATTTTTCCAAAGACATACATGCCAATAGGCATATAAAAAGGTGTTCAACATCACTAATCATCAGAAAATACAAGTAAAATATATTACTTTGTCTGAGTATCTATAACATTATTAAAGCATAAATGGCAAAAATATCCATATTTAGTCAACAGGAGAAAATAGTATGTAATATAATAAAAATAATACACAAGAGCACATTATTAAAATATGCAAAATACATGTTTAAGTAAGGTAAGAAACCTCACAGGTCAAAAAAATGTTTTTAAGATGCTGTTGTTTTCAAGCATGTTTTCTATCATGTAGCATTTTTTATTTATATTAGAATTTAGTGAAACCAATAAATAAAGCAATCAGAAGAGAGTTTATGTAGAGCAAAATAACATTCATTTGCCAAATTAAAATAATAATTAAACCCAGTCAATAACAGAACTGTATGTAATACACACAAAAAAAGTCAATAATTTTACTGTATCAAGAAAAGTTGAAAATATTATATGATGGTAAGTCATTCTGGAGATCAGGCAGAGATTTTCACTGAGTGAAGTCTGCACACTGCATTTCTTTAAATATAAACCTGTATTGATAAAAGAGGTGTCAAATATGAAGAGTTAACGCTACCTACATTTGGACACTTCTTCATTTACGATGGACATCACTACTGTTATTAAAATTATCATTACCACATTACTATTGTTGTCGTTATGATATGTGGTACCATGTTCCACATCTGTTTTGTAATTTCTTTTGACACTATCAATTAAGTGAATTTGTTAACAAGTATATTAAGAAGTTAAAGATTTTGAAATTTCCTGTAGCTGATTTACCTTTTCCTATTAAGTACATGAGTATAATGAAGCTGGCAGATTACTTCTTAGAAGTTTTAGTCTCCTGAGTCTGCAAGATAAGGTGTGACTCCCCTTTCCTGGCTACCTGACTTTAAGCTATACATTTCTCAATAAAATTGCTTTTGATTTAAAAGAGAAATGAAAGTACCACAAATTTTGTAACTCACTTTACTGAGACCTTTTCCCTGACAATACGCCTCCCTCTGTCTATTTACTACCAAAACATATTTCAATGTCAGAATTTTCCATTTCCTCTCCAGTGATATTAAGCCAGTGAACATAAAATTTATTTTGGAAAAACAAATGAAAAAACAAACCAAAAAAAGCCATAAAACCCAAACAAAGACAAAAGGTAATCCACTAAACTTTTCTTTATGAAATTTTATCTAGGTGTATTATATGCATGCAAACTGTATCCTAACTGCTCTGAGCTGTTAAAAGCTTTTAACAGATAGTATCATAGGAGAGTAAGCATAAAATTAAATACTGCCAAATAAAAGTTTCAAAGGACACTTGTCACAAAAGGACAAGACAGATTTTATTCAGACTATTGTGGTAGGGGAGAGAAACTTCCATACAGAACTGAGTTCAACTCTTCTTACACAAAAGGTGGGAGGTTTTTCAAGTATTTGCATAAGCTAGTGGAAAAGCCTGTGAAGACATTAGGGGGGAAGTTGGTTAATGTGATTAAAACATCTGTGTTTACTAACTGGAATTTAGCAAAATTAGTTTCCTACCCTCAATGGGAGATAGAGGCCCTCTCTTTCTGGATGATGCCATTTCTAAAAGATCGTTCTTGGGGCACCTGGGTGGCTCAGTTGGTTAAGTGTCTCTTGATTTCAGCTCAGGTCATGATCTCATGGTTCATGAGGTTGAGCCCCACATACGGCTCTGTGCTAATAGCACAGAACCTCATAGGGATCTGTCTCCTCCCTCTTTCACTCTCCAACTCACACACACACTCTCTCAAAAGAAATAAATAAACTTTAAAAAATTAAACAGAAAGATGTTTCTCTTGTGTTTAGGAAAGACATCCTGGGACTATAAAACTGGCAAGAGGTTTGAAGAAAATTTACATCTCAGGAAACAGAGAAAGAGTTTACAATTCCAGTTTTTCTAAATATATGCTCCAATAACAGGGAGGTTAGGGATCTATACAGTCAAGGAGAAACCTGTCTAAATTTCAGTAAAGCTGAGGGGAAAATTAAAGCCATCTTGGTCAGGACTTCAGACATAGGATAAGTAGATAGACATGAAGAAAATCCTGTGCTAGTAACAGCAATGATAGAAACAGATGAATCAGACTTCAGGTTCCTGGGTTTGGGTATGGGAGTTGGAATTGTTCCTCATGCAAGGTGAGCACCTGCTCAGCATTTTGCAATAAAACTAATGATAGTAATAAGAATTACTATCACTATTATTATTATTTGGGGCTGCAATAGCAGCACCAAGAGGAAAAATGTAAAATTCTTAATAATCTTGAATGCTGTATATTTACATATTTATATAGTAGGGTATATAATATTTATATATTATATAATGTTATTTGCATATTACATATGTTTTTAATTGCAGATATAGTTCTATCTCCTATAAGAATTAACTTCATCATTAATTCCAAAATTCAATACATTAACTAGAAAATAACTTGATTAAACCTAAGTTATTTTCTTTCTTGAGTGTGCACAAGGGAATGTTGATATACACTTTCTTGTTGGTAAAACCAAATTGACTAAACTTTACTTATCATGCTTTATTAGGCTGTTTTCTCTGAGGTATACTAATTTTTTCTCTACTGGACTTTTAACAAAGTATACAAACAAATAAACAATAATCTAAGTCAATTTTCAAAGTGGAGAATAATTTTCTTCCTCTATCTGGGCGTTTTCTTGGCCCAAGCAAATGATGCATAAATTAGAAGAGAGAAAAGGTAGAAGTATAAAAACTCTCTCCTAAGGACCTGAAAAATTATTGAAAAAAAAAAATTGAAAGGTATCAGAAATGATCACATGTTATTGGTTTAATACTCCAATGCATGAAGTGTGAGAGAATTTATCATTTTCCATAAACGTTCACCCAATGCTTCATGATACTTGCTAAAGACCTCCATATGATGGTTTTGCCTGCTCTTAACTTCAATTAATTATATTCCAACTTAAAAGGAAGCATATGTTATTTGAGGGGTATGAGGGCACATATATCTGTTGCATAGCAGATGTTCCTAATGGCATAGATATGTTCTTCATTGTTTGTAAACATTGTTTCTGAATAATTTATTAGCTGAGACATTTTACTCTTCATGTATTTACATAAATAGCACATTTTTGTTTTGAAAGAAATTGACATTAAGTTCTTGACTAGCAAAGACAACTGTAACTTGAATATAATAATTGTTATCCATATAGTTTTATTTAAAGAATAGTATGTAATATATATTAAAGCTGCATAGATGTTTACGCCTTTAATACCTAGTCATTAATGAGTTCAAGTAATGCAAAATCAAGTTACTGGACAGAACGGTAAATTATAGTTTTTACATTATTCATTCTCCTGTCATTTGTCATCAATACACTGAAAGTAAAGTGATAGAATTATGACATTTTCTCACTAGGACTAAAGTTTTAGTAAGAAACAATGAAACATTACCATCTGTCCTATTTCCTATTGACCTATGAATGATGAAGAAGTCTATTATTTTTGCTTCAATTACAATAGATAAATTTAGATTACACAAAGCTAAATGATATAATTGAAGAACGTCAATATTCTACTACAAGTCTTACAGCATCCCATTCAACTTTTTATGCACTGTAATTATATATATATATATATATATATATATATATATATATATATATCCTGAGAGAACTTTTTATCCCTATGTTATGCCCTCTCCTCCATACCTTAGTGACAGAGGTTATGTGTACGAGTTTTGATTCCTTGGCTTAAAGCCAATAATATGGTCATGCTTTTCTTGAGCTCTGATAATTTTCTCTGTCTTTGGCTTTCAAATCAAGTGAGTTTTGCCAATGGGGGTTATGAAGTAAGCAAGTATTTAGACACTGATGAGATAAGTCTGTCTACTTAAACAGTTCCATTCCCAGAGAGGTATAGATTTAAATGCTTGTCATCTCTGAAATGTTATTTATACCCAAGGTGCACTTGGTCATGTCTATTACATAAAGATGGACAGAAATGTCTTCTTGATGAAATAGACCACAGATTATCCTTTATTCTCTCTTTTTTTCCTTTGTCTTTTGTTTTTGCTGATTCCTTTACACGTTCACCAAGACCAGAGGACACTTTGGCCTCTGGTTTAATTCGAAACATTATAAAACAGGTAACTATCACTGTATTTACAGAATTGCTTTCACTGTTTTGTTTGATATACTATGTTTTTTGTTACATTTTATGTTGCATTTTTATGGGTTATATAAAAACAAACTTGTAGTATGTATCATACTGGTTGATAAGTAAGTGTTCAGTTTGGTAATTTTTTTGTTAAATTCTCATTTGTCAAACAGTATGTGACAGGTAATGATTTGAGCTCTTTACATGCATTATCTCAATCAATCCCACGATACAGTTAAGAACTAAGGTTTAGAAGTATGTAATTTGCACAGTTTTCCAACCAATGAAGGGTCAAAATCAGTGACAGAAGCATCATTTGACAGAATCTAATTCTCTAACTTTCCTATATTTTAAAAATATAATGGACCACCTAGGAGGCTCAGTCAGTTGAGGGTCCGACCTCAGCTTAGGTCTTCATCTTGCAGTCCATGGGTTGGGGTCCTGTGTTAGGCTCTGTGCTGACAGCTCAAAGCCTGGAACCTGCTTCCGATTCTGTGTCTCCTTCGCTCTCTGCCCCTCCCCCACTTGTACTCTGTCTCTGAAGAATTATAAATATAGTTAAAAAATTAAAAATATTGGGGCACCTGGGTAGCTCATTTGGTTAAGCATCTGACTTCAGCTCAGGTCATAATCTGGTCATTCCCGAGTTTGAGCTTCATGTTGGTGTCTGTGCTGATAGCTTGGAGACTGGAGCCTGTTTTGGATTCTGTGCCTCCCTCTGTCTCTCTAACTCACACTCTCTCTCTCTCGCAAAAATAAACACTAAAAAATTAAAAATATTATTAAAAGAAAAATCACATTATCTGGTTGCCATGTAATTTTTCCTGTACATTGTTTTAAACATTCAAGTTATTTTCCTTTAAAAGTAATGTAGGCAACAACACTAAGAGGTGGTTATTTGATGAATTATTAAAATTGATAACCTCTAGGTCCAACTTACAAAAAAGAAAAGAGAAAGGACTCAAATAAATAAAATCAGTGCTCGCTTCGGCAGCACATATACTAAAATCAAATAAATAAAATCATGAGTGAAAGAGGAGAGATAACAACCAACACCACAGAAATACAATTATAAGAGAATATTATGAAAAATTATATGTCAATAAACGGGACAATCTGGAAGAAATGGGTAAATTCCCCAAAACATAAAAATTATCAAAAACTCAAATAGGAAGAAATAGAAAATTTGAACAGATCCATCCATAACCAGTAAAGAAACTGAAGCTCCCAACAAAGGTCCAGGGCCAGATGGCTTCCCAGAGGGATTCTACAGGACATTTAAAATAAAGTTAATACCTATTCTTCTCAAATTGTTCCAAAAAATATAAATGGAAGGAAAACTTCCAAACTAATTCTATGAGGCCAGCATTAACTTGATTCCAAAACCAGACAAAGACCCCACTAAAAGGAAAATTACAGGCCAATATCCCCGATGAACATGGATGCAAAAATTTTCAACAGAAGATTAGTAAATCAAATTCAACAGACATGAAAAGAGTTATTCACCGTGATCAAAGGAATTTATTCCTTGGCTGCAGGGATGGTTCAATATCCACAAATCAATCAACGTGATATACCACAGTAATAAAAAAAATATATGTAAAAACCTGTCAATAGAGGTGTCTGGGTGACTCAATCAGTTGAGTGTCCAACTTTGGCTCGAGTCATGATCTCATGGTTCTTTAGCTCAACCCCACAGTGGGCTCTGTGCCTACAGCTCAGAGCCTGGAGCCTGCTTCAAATTCTGTGTCTCCTTCTCTCTCTGCTCCTCCCCGCTCATGCTTTCTCTCTCAAAAGTAATAAACATTTTCAAAGATTATTTTAAAAAATACATGCAGAAAAAGCATTTGACAAAATACAGCATCCATTCTTGATAAAAAAAAAAAACTCTTAACAAAGTAGGGATAGAGGGAATATACCTCAACATCATAAAGGCCATATATGAAAAACCCACAGCTAATATCATCCTTAATGGGGAAAAACTCAGAGCTTTTCCTCTACAGTCAGTACCGAGACAGGGATGTCCATTCTCACCATTGTTATTTAACATAGTGCTGGAAGTCCTAGCTCAACCATCAGAGAACAAAAAGAAATAAAGGCATCCTAATAAGCAAAGAAATCAAACTTTCACTATTCACAGACAACATGATTCTCTATGTGGAAAACCATAAAGACTCCAACAAAAAATTGCTAGAACTAATACATGAATTCAATAAACCCGCAGAATATTAAATGTACAGAAATCAGTTGAATTTCTATATACCTATAATGAAACAGCAGAAATAAATCAAGAAATTGATCCCTTTTACAACTAAATCAAAAGCCAAAAGATACCTAGGAATAAACCTAACCAAAGAGGTAAAAGATCTATACTCTGAAAGAAATTGAAGAGGACACAAAGAAATGGTAAAACATTTCTTGCTCATGGATTCCAAGAACAAATATTGTTCAAATGTCTACACTACCCAAAGCAATCTACACATTTTTTTAAAATGTTATTTATTTATTTTGAGAAAGAGTGTGCAAAGGAGACTGTGTGCAGGGAAGGGGCAGAGAGAGGGCGACAGAATTCCCGTGCTGTCAGTGCAGAGCATGATGGGGGTCTCAATCTCACAAATTGTGAGATCATAACCTGAGGTGAAATCAAGAGTCACATGCTTAACTGAGAACAAACTGAGGGTTGATGGGGGGGGGGGGGGGGTGGGAGGGAGGGGTGGGTGGGTGATGGGTATTGAGGAGGGCACATTTTGGGATGAGCACTGAGTGTTGTATGGAAATGAATTTGACAATAAATTTCATATATTGAAAAAAATAAAATAAAAAAATAAAGTAAAATAAAACAAGAGTCACATGCTTAACTGATGGAGCCACCCAGGCACCCCACAATCTATACGTTTAATGCTATCTCTATCAAAATACCACCAGCATTTTTCACAGAGCCAGAACAAACAACCCTAAAACTTGTATGGAACCATGAAAGACTCCAAAAAGCCAAAGCAAAGGAAAAGCAAAGCTGGAGGCATCACAATTCCAGACATCAAGCTATATTACAAAGCAGTAGTCATCAAGACTGTATGGTACTGGCACAAAAAACAGACACATAGATCAATGGAACAGAAGAGAAAACCCAGAAATGGACACAACTATATGGTTAAGTCATCTTCAAGAAAGCAGGAAAGAATATCCAGTGGAAAAAAAGACAGACTCTTCAACAAATGGTCTGGGAAAACTGGACAGCAACATGCAGAAGAATAAAACTGGACCACTTTTTTGCACCATACACAAATTCAAAATGAATGAAAGACCTAAATGTGAGACAGGAAACCATCCTAGAGGAAGACACATGCAGCAACCTCTTTGACCTCTGTCACAGTAATTTTTTACTAGACACATCACAGAGGCAAGGGAAATGAAATAAAACATGAACTATTTGGATTTCATCAAGACTAAAAGCTTCTGCAGAGTGAAGGAAACAATCAACTAAAAGGCATCCTACAGAATGGAAGAAGATATTTGCAAATGACATATGTGATAAAGGTTCATTATCCAAAATACATAAATAACTTACCAAACTCAACAACCCCAAAATAATCTTATTAAAGAAATGGGCAGAGACGTGAACAGAGATTTTTTCCAAAGAAGACATCTAGATGGCTTACAGACACATGAAAAGATGCTCAACATCATAAGGAAAATACAAATCAAAATTACAATGAGATATCACCTCATACCTGTCAGGATGGCTAAAATTAATGACAGAGGAGACAAGAGATGTTGGTGAGAATGCAGAGAAAGGGGAGCCCTCTTGCGCTGTTGATGTTAATGCAAACTGGTTCAGCCACCTGGGAAAACAGTATGAAGGTCACTCAAAAAGTTAGATATAGAACTACCCTATAATCCAGCAATTGCACTACTAAGTATTTACCCAATGGATACAAAAATAGTGGTAGGGGTACATGCCCCGTGATATCCATAGCAGTAGTATCAACAATAGCCGAATTATGGAAAGAGCCCAAATGCCCATTGACTGATGTAAAGATGATGCGGTGTATATATAAACAGAATGTTACTCAGCATTAAAAAAAAATGAAATGTTTCCATTTGCAATGACATGGATGGAGCCAGAGTATATTATGCTAAGCAAAATAAGTCATTCAAAGAATGACAAATACCATAGGATTTCATTCATATGTGGAATTTAAAAACCAAAAAAATTGAACATAATGGCAAAAAAAGAGAGAGAAAGGCAAATCATAAAACAGACTCAACTACAGAGAACAAACTGAGATTGCTGGAGGGATGGTGGGCAGTGGATGGGCTAACTGGGGGATGGTTATTAAGGAGGGCTCATGTTGTGTTGAGCACTGAGTATTGTATATAAGTGATGAATCACTGAATTCTACTCCTGAAATCAATATTACAGTACAACTTAACTAACTATAATTTAAATAAAAACTTAAGAAAAACACAGTACTTCCTTATTTAAATATAGGAACTCCCTTTGGCCTAAATAAATAGATTTAATTAATAATTATTTAAAAGTAATGCATGAAGACCTTATTGAAGATAAGTGAAATCAGTTCCTTACTTTATTTTTAAGAGCTGTTTCTAGGAAGTGTGTGGGCATTGGTAATATTGGGCCTTGGCTTCAAAGCAGTTTATGAGACAAGATCCTAAAGCTAACTATGTAAGACAGACCAAACACTTGATAACTGGACTGCATATCATTAAATCAACAAGACTTAAACATTAACCTGTGATTCTGGCATAAAAGTGATGGACGGGCTGGCATAGGAGGACATAATATAGTCCTAGATAGGGCTAAAGAATAAAGTTCAAATAGAAGGAAAATTCATAAGAATGAGACTCAAATAAATTGGGAATAGAGGTAAGTACAGCAGTTGAGTGATTTTGCTTTCCTTTGATTTTTTCCCTAGAAGCAGTCAACTCTTTTACATATATTTTGATGCATTCCTATAACCATAACATACAATTTCCTCCCTGACACCTGTGTACCAATGAATATGTATTTATCAACATCATCTGTAGAAAGTACATATGGAATGTAAAACTCTAATCTGTTCGCCCTAATAAATACTTGATCACCTCCTTTAATTAAAATGTCATTCTCAGTTTTAAATATAAAGATATACATATAACCCTTTTTGCTTTTACTTACAATTTCTAATATAACGTGAAGTAATATAGCTTTACGACATTTTTATGTATAGCAGCTACCTCTCTTTAGCTACTCCTCCAAATCTATTTTTTTCCCTTCATGGGTACACTTATATCAATTAACAAACTCCTCACATTTCCCCACACCCAGTTTAAATAAAGCTAATCATTTATTTATACCCATTTCAATGTAATAAAACATTAATTACATTTTCTAGAGGGTATTTGTTCTCCTTGTGTCTTTAAACGTATTCTGAGAAGTGATTAACTGCCTGAGGTGACTTTAAGATACAATTTAAGATGTAAAAACCAAAAAGAAAAAGTAAGTAATAAATATCCAAAAAGAGTTGCTACAGCTAAATGTTAAATTGTTCAATTAACATTTTCTTCTTCAGTATTTCTTATTAATGCTTTCACCTTGATATTTTTTTAAACCCTAGGAATTTTGTGACATTGATTTTATAAATATCATAAGCATAAGTTCATCTTATAATTGAAAAAAATTCTTGTAAAATATTTAAAAATGTAAAATGGGGGGGGGCACCTGGATGGCTCAGTGAGTTGAGTGTCCCACTTCAGCTCAGGTCATGATCTCCCTGGTGGTGGGTTCAAGCCCCGCATCAGGCTCTGTGCTGACAGCTCAGACCCTGGAACCTTCTTTGGATTCTGTGTTTCTCTCTCTCTCTTTGCCCATCCCCCACTCACATTCTCTCACTCCTCTCTCTCTCAAAAATAAATAAACATTAAAAAAATTAAAAAGAAGGTAAAATGGATGTATTTACAGCAATAGTATTAAAAACTAAGATTTTAGACTTGCATCTAACAAAAAGAAGTCATATGTGAAAGATAATTTTGAATCCCAAAGAAATTAGAAAGGTTTTAAACATAAATGCATGAAAATATCTTCTAAGTATACCTGTACCTTAATAATGCTTTTGGAAAATCTGACTGGCATTCAAGACAAGAGAGATTAGGCTTGCAAAAAAAGAGAGTAGATCTTGCTGCTGGAAAAAGGAACTATCTTCTGCTTAGAAGAAGGATCTAGAAGTCAGAGGAAGAATAAACACATCTAGAGAGTAAAATAATTCTGGTGTTTGGTTTGGCTGTTACATAGAGATTGAGAGGGGAAAAGAGAGTAGGAGGCATCTGGAGAAGAGGACACAGTCTTAATTTTAATAAGAAGCTAATGAAACATATTACTAAACTTCAATACAAATGGAGTTCTGCAAGAAATGTACTTTTAATAGTCTTTTTTAATAATTTTTTTAAATTTATTTTTGAAAGAGAGAAAGCAAGTGACCAGGGGAGGGGCAGAGAAAGAGGGAGACAGTACCCCAAACAGGCTCAGTGCTGTCAGCGTAGAGCCCGACACAGAGCTCCAACTCAACCTTGAGGAACCTTGAGATCATGACCTGAGCTGGAATCAAGAGTCGGATGCCTAACCAACTGAGACACACAGGTGCCTCCACTTTTAACATTCTTTAAAAATTAACAAATAAACATGCCTATGCCCACTATCTCAACAGCCCAGTTATTACATTGTTCCAATCTGCATATTCAAGATCTGACAATTTTTCAAAACTTTAAAAAAAATTCCAGTGAGGTCGGATAGAGTTTTAAGGCGGGGTCTACCTCTCCCACTACAATGAAATCTTTCCAATTAGTTCTGACACCTATAATCACGTTAAAGAAGTTAAATACTTCTTTTCTTAGAATAGAATATTAATACTAAAGACATATTTCATTCTCAAGTAGTTTTTTCTATTCCTCCTTCCTACTCACCCCCTTTGTTGTTTTTAACTGTTGTATGTATTGTTATACCTCATCTATTACCTCTTTCATTGTTATTTCCCCTCAATTCCTTTTTCCCTAGTTGTATATTAACTCTAAAATTAATAATGTAGCTGGTTTCCATCTAATCAATGACATAAAGTCTGTTCTTCAAAATAACTTAAAGTCATTTTCTACTATAGCATCCCCTTTTAGAATTAGTGAAAGAAACCACTGAAGTAAATCTGCTTCACCTTAATGCTACTGTCAGTTTTCTGGGCTTTCAAAATTGTAACTTATGGCAGAACACTAC
Organism: Acinonyx jubatus; assembly: GCF_027475565.1. NCBI lineage: Eukaryota > Metazoa > Chordata > Mammalia > Carnivora > Felidae > Acinonyx > Acinonyx jubatus. The sequence continues at coordinate 32,478,854 of NC_069380.1, read as the reverse complement.
ACCCCAGTCCCAAACACACATTTATCTTGCAGTCATCAAGCTAGGAAAATTCTCTGCAGGGGAAGTATATAACATATGTAGAATTTATAACAAATGCACAATTGCTGCTGAGTGTATCAGTGCTTTCTGAAACAAACAAACAAAAATCACAGGTGGTTGTTTCATGTCCCAAAATAACTCTAAAGAAAATGTTTGTTTTTACAGATATGACATTTGAATGTAATAAAATGGGAATCTGTGTGGCCAATCAAGGCAGATGTGAGACACATATCACTCTCAGTTATCCTTGGATGGAAGCAATGTGTTCTGGATAGAAGTGCATAACCCTATAGGTTGTTGTACCGTGCTTTCTCTTTCCATTGGGGAGGAGCTGCTATCAGGGTTAACTTCTGGCATCCCTCAGACCCCTGATGCCTAGCCGCAAAGAATGAGTAACAAACGCTACAAGTGATTCTGGAAAAAGAATGGACAAGCACTGTCCATCCTTTTCTTCTTCCTCCCTGCTTAAAGAATTGTCACCACAGAAGTCCACATTCTGCTGTGCCTATTGATATTTTACAGGTACAGGCCCCTCTAAGGAAAGTCCTATTTGTCCATCATGTTCTGGTCTGAGAAGATAAATCAGCTTAATTCCAGTGCACAATATTAGCAAGCCCCTTAGCTATAAGACTGAAAGCCACATTTTCAAACCTAGCTTTTATCAATAAAGTGCTGTTTTGCTCTTCAATTTGCTGAAATTTTATGCTGTAAATATCTCAATTGCTCCGATCTTGGCCAGGAAAAGAGGAGTATTTTTTATTGGTTAAAATAAACCCTCATTTCCTTTCATTTTGGCTGGGGATACTGAGAGATAGGGAGAGGAATTTAGGGATTATAACAATCCTTCATCAGGGTAGGAAAATTTGATAGCATGTTATTATGATTGAAGCTGGTATAATTGAGCAGTTAGTTTCTGCTGCTGTGTAGCTGAGTCCTTTAGCCTCAGGCCAAGGGCATTTTGATCTTAGCTTGAGATTTCAGTTTATGGAAATGTCCTTCTGCAAAGGTCTGGGCCACCCAGACTTAAATACAGGAACGTGGACTCCTCATGCTTAAGGCAAGTGTGAACAACTCAGCATACACCAGCTTCATGGGGCTTCATGGGAACCTCAAAACATCAAGGTGCTGCTTTCACTGCAAGTAGTAATGATTCAACTATTGGGGAAAGAAAATGTTTCTGTATACAGTGCATTTGGACATAAAAGGTCAGAGGAATTAGTTTTCTATTCTTATTATTTTTCTATCTACATTTGAAAATGCAGGATAAGTCCCATGTGAGGTACAAGTATAAGTCTGTGACCTTTTTTGACTTTTAAGTTATTTGTGTGACCAGCCTACCCAGTAAGACGAGACAGGGTCTCCATGTTTTCCTTTGTTTCTGATAATGTAAAAATTTTTGAAATACCCTATCCTGAGAAATCAAGTTTCCTAGGAATCCGAGGAGGACATGGAATAGGCTGATAACATAGGCAGTTCTAGAACAAAAACAAAATTTTAAGGGGAGACTCATTAAGCTAGAAGAAAAGATACTAAGTTTTCCTTGAGGTAATGAATTGTATCTTAGAGGATATGCTCCTTAGATATGATGGGGAAAATGAGGGGTGCCTGGGTGGTTCAGTCAGTTAAGCATCCAACTTCAGCTCAGCTCATGATCTCGCAGTCGAAGAGTTCGAGCCCCACATCAGGCCCTGCGTTTACAGTGAGGAGCCTGTTCCAGATTCTGTGTCTCCTCTCTCTCTGTCCCTCCCCTACTCATATTCTCTCTCTCTCTCTCTCTCTCTCTCTCTCTCTCTCTCAAAAATAAACATTAAAAACTAATTTAAGAATCATGAGGAAAATGTGATATATATGTCATGAAAGACATATATAAAAGGAAAACTAAAGTGAACCCAGATCTTACTGTTTTTAAGTAGGCAACAAACAGGGGCATCTGGGTGGCTCAGGTCATGATCTCACAGTTTCATGAGTTCAAGTCCCACTTCAGGCTCTGTGCTGTTAGATTTGGGCTTGAGATTCTCTCTCTGCCCCTCCTCCTCTCGCATTTTCTCTCTCCCAAAATAAATAAATAAATAAATAAATAAATAAATAGACTTTTAAAAATTAAAATAAATTAAAAAAAAAAGAAGACAACAAAGGGAATCTGCCTTTGATATTACTAGAGCAAAAAATGATGGGAGCCTAAGAAAATCAGAGGCTCACAGTGTCAGCTCAACGAAATGTGTCACTTATGGGAACCAGGAGAGGAAGGAATTATGAGGAGGTGATTTCTTACAGCAAGACTAAACCATCTAAGGGAAAGCAGTAGGAGCACAGCTACAAGATTAAAATAGGTATAACCAATGTAGAGGAATTTCAGGAGAAAGGACTGTAAACAGCAGCATCACCCTCCCCAAATTTTCTTGATAAGCTTCAAAGTGACACTTTTACAGTGGGGTGGTTGAGGTCACAGGAATTTTTTATATCATGAAGCATGGTCAAGAAATGTATGAAATTCGGACTCTGAGGGAAGGCTGAACAAAGATAGGGCACATACAGAGTGAGGACAATAACAGGTCACTGCATTTTGGATTAATGGGCTAATATATCCTCTGCATCATTTTTCAACTTATGAAAGTAAAAGTAACAAATAATTTTTTAGATATTTTGGGCATATCACAAGTGTATTTTCTGTGAGAGCTTGAATACTTAATTACATGTAATTTACTAAATGTTTATTTTTTAATATTAACAAAATTAAATATTTATTAATATTTAATAATTTTTTACAAAGAATACTAATCCTCAAATCACATAATCCTCTTGTTTTATATTTTTGTTGATAATATTAGGAATTTAAGTTTTAATTTAATTGCAAATGGGGAGAGCATTTTTTTTAATGTTTATTTTTGAGAGAGTATGTGCACACCTGGGAAAGGGGCAGAGAGAGAGAGAGAGGTCAGAGGATCCAAAATAGACTCTGGGCTGTCAGCTCAGAGCCAGGTGTGGGGTTGAACTCATGAACAATGAGATCATGACCTGAGCCAAAGTTGGAAGCTTAACTGACTGAACCACCCAGGTCACCCAGAGAGCATAATCTTTTCATTGTTTTAATTCAGCACTAGATAAAAATAGGTTTAAGTTAGCAGGGCAAGAAACAACATGTCCAAATATGTTGCCAGTGAGTACAGTTAATTGCTAAGGAATTTCAGTGGTTCTGAAAAGCTCAGCTATAGAAGTCCGTACGACATAGAGAGAGTCGAATACATGCATTAAATGAATATTGGAAGCTTCATAAGGACCTGTTTCTCCCATTCAGACTGTCCTCTTAGAAGGCATGGCTTCTGTGAGAATCCTAACTGTGAGAGCCAATACTTCTCACCCTTTAGGATTTGCCTATTTAACTCTTGCCCTGTTGCTCCTTAATATTCTTCCTACTGTGGCTTAATGGCTTAAGTTCTTCAAACATAATTTTATATGTAACAAATTATAGCAACCAGAAAGCTACTATTTATAAAATGAAATTAATTTGACCACAAATAAAAGGAAAATAGTGATTTCTCTTCATCTCAATTTCTAAAACAGGCCTGGAAAAACACGGTAAAGATTTCACAACTCTTAACGGTTGCAGTTGGTTCAGTGTTTACTATTCCAATGCAAAACCTTAAAAGCCCACACATAAAAACAACGCTGCATCTTATGAATGCCTTTCTTGTTGTATTTGAAATATATACCGATGAACTTGTATATCACATTGGAACATTCATGTTCCATGTTTTCAGTTCTTGCAGTTTATGATGAAAGGCACACCAATGGACAGATTCAATGGCAAGTTTATGCAGCAACAGGAATCTTGAAGCCTGTCTCTAGTTATGCTATCCATTGCCCACGTAGGATGGTTCCTATTTCCAGAATTCTTACAAGATAATTGAATGGCTTCTATTATTCCTAAGACACTTTAGGCACTTATTCATCCAACCAAAAATCTTTGAGCTTTTACCACATGAGAGTTACACACGGTAAGATTTTAGGAATACAGAGACAGAAGAGACCACTCTAGGGATTTTCAACTTTTGGGGAGAAAAAATTAAGTGAGGAAACCCAAGTCACTAAATATAATGAGTACTGAGATCTATATATAAATAATGTACTATGAAAAAAAAGAGGGGATACCTAATCCAATTTGAGAGAGGTCTAGGAGCCAATCTTTTGGGGGGTTGGTGGGGTTTTTTGGGAAGCCGTTCTTTTTTGCCTCAAGTGAAGGTGACATCAGAGATTGAAAAAAAAATAACTAGTCAGGTAAAGAAAGTGAGAAGAAAGCCAGTAATAAGAGATGATGGAAGTAAAGCATAACAGGGCCAGTCTTAGAATTGTTAAATACTCAGCTAAACTCTCAGAAAGAAAGAAAGAAAGAAAGAAAGAGAAAAGAGACAAAGTTATAGCCATCCCAATGCTACAGTTGAGGATATACAATAAAGGATGGGTTCCATCACCAGTATTGAAAATATGAAAAATTCACAAGCATCAAAAGGCACATTTTTGCATAATATCACATGTTAAAATACATACAGGTTCTTATTTGGCCCCTAAGAGCACAAGATTGAAAAAAGTATCAGTAGCATTTTTAGTTCAGTAATCTCTTGGGTTATTTTCTAGCACAGGAATATGAAGAAAAGGCAAAAACATCCAGTAGGCAGATCTCATAAACTGAAGAGATGCCAAGTCACAAGGCTATCCTGGGTCTTAAGGTTAAAACAACCTTGGAGTTTTTCTGTAGAAAGTGAAATCCAGGGAGATCAGGAACAAAGAGGAGCAAATGGAGAAGTAATCATTAAAGATCTTTAAATATATATGTGCTTAGATGGACTAACAGATACTCTAGGCAGATCTGGGGAAAAGTACAACTGTTGTAAATCTCTAAGTCAGCAAAATAGGAGTACTTTTATCCTGAGACTGAAAAGTAGAATATTCCCCAGGAAATGGACAGGCTAGTGCCACAAATTCTTATACGAATCCTCCCAAGTAATTAAGGTTGGCAAATTGTTGACGACTCTCCTGATTAAATTACCAATGCATGAAAAATAAGGATGGCTATAACAGCTGGTGGATTTTTTTTATTATTAAATCATTTGTACAAATGAGATGGACAGAATCATTGTTGTAAATTCCTGATTCATTCTTTGACTATTTCGAAGAGTGGAATACACGAAATTGGTGGGGTTAGAAATCACTCTGCAGATGCGAGGTAGTTTTATTCCTGCCTGAAAGAGTTCTGAAGTATTTCAAGAAGATACAGGATTCTTCATCTCTTGTGGGGCATGCACAGCTAGATTGACTATAGTTTGGTTAACTGAGGACTACAGGTCCAAAACACTGAAAATCAGGGGGAATAGGACCAATGTTGTTTTTTTTTTTCCCCCATCAGTGGCTTTTGCAAGGGAGAATTCCCAGTACACAGTTCTAATAAAAATAAACTGTAATAAGATTTATTTTGTTTCTAAGTTTTCTACAGATAACGTAGCCCATTACTGTCTCCAGTACTTGCCTGCCCTCTTTTGCTGCAACACTGATCCCTTTCGCTCACATTTTACTGCTAGCCTATTTGCCCTGATGTTCTCTTCCTTTCAATCTTCTGTTTATTTCTCTGCAAATCTGTTCCTATTCTATTTGGTGAGAATTTCATCTTCATTGGGCAATATTTCGTAAATGGGTAGGAGTTCCTGCATTAAACGGCATGCGTGAAGTTCATTATTTTTCTGTGACCATTTAGGTAAAGCTCTCTGCCAGTCTCTCAATTAACCAACTTGATTCATGCAGTGCACGTTAGTGGCCTTGTATATGTTCAACATCTTTCATGCCTTCCGTGATGATCTGTAAAATCAGAAGCATAACCGGCTCACCTTGAGTTCCTACTATCATTATTACAACCATTAAGTTACTTGCTTCTCTGACATCCATTTTTCTTTCGTTTATCCCTCCTACCAATCTCCAATTTCCTTTTGGGCATCTCCTTTGGGCATTTCCTTTTGGAGGTTTCACCCTCAGGTCCACGGGTTAGGTTAATTTAAGCCAATTATACAGAAATCTTTTGAGCAAGAATAGACAAATATTGCAGTAGTGGGCATGGATCACTGTTGGAATGTTTGTGCCCTCTCAAAATTGGTATGTTGAAATCCAATTTCCAATACAATGCTATTAGGAGGTGGAGACTTTGGGAGGTATCCATATCATTAAGGTGGAGCCCTCATGAATTGGATTAGTGCCTCAAAAGATGAGGTCAGAAAGCTAGCCACATGAAGGTAAAGGAGATAATCTGCAACCAGGAAGAGGTCCCTCACCAGCACTGGACTGTGCTGGTTGTCTGATCTCAAGTCTTGGGAAGTAAAATATATAAACTTCTGTTGTTTATAAGCCATCCCGTCCAAGGTATTTTGTTATAGCATCCCAAAGTTATTAAGAACATACATAAAGAACATAAAATTAAGAGGGAGTCAAAATTTTTGTACGGAATGCAAAATCACAGACTTTTTTCCCCCTTCTTTCTTAAATTAGGATCTTGAAAATATAAAACTTCATAACTCTTGCTAGTCATCTTGTGATATAAAATAGACCCTAGGGGCACCTGGGTGGCTCAGCCGGTTGAGCCTCTGACTTCCACTTAGGTCATGATCTCACAGTACATGAGTTCAGGCCCCAAGTCGGGCTCTGTGCTGACAGCCTGGAGCCTGCTTTGGATTCTGCGTCTCCTCCTCTCTCTGCACCTCCCCTGTTCTCACTGTGTCTCTCTGTCTCTCTTTCTCTCTCTCTCTCTCAAAAATAAATGAACATTAAAAAAAAATTAATAAAATAAAAAAATAGAGCCTGTGTTAGAATGAAGACAACATATTTGAAGGCAGAATAGTAAGACATAAATTAGATATTGATGGTGTCATTTAGCCCCTGTACTAAGTTTTATCTGAAATATGGATAGTTTTCTACTTATGAACTAACGTTATTTATTCTGTTCACACAGCAAACTTTCACTGAATGCTCTAAGCATTTTTCCAACTATTAACAACTATCAAACAAACCTCAACGTTTCTTAGAATTATTATCATATCTATTTACAGATGAAGAAACTTTTCCCCAACCCTATACCTAGTTAGTGAAGGAACTAGAATTCAAATCCCAACAATCTGACTTCAGGGCTTGCATCATTAACTGCTTTCATAGAGCTGCCAGATCAATTCTATTACAGCAAGCATTCTTAGGACTTGATCATTTTCATCTCTTACTTCAAAATGACTGTATCTTTTTCTTAAATCACATTATTCATCTGTTGGCATTCATAGTTTACTTTTGTTCCCTGCAGCTGTTGATCTTTTAAAACTGTATACTTGCGGGATTTTTTTTTTCCCTTTAACTGCGTTTGAGGTTTCATTTTTTTTCTTCCTTCCTATTTTCTTTTTTCACTTATCGCTTATAAAATATTGTTGAATTCTTGGGAAATAATCGTTTTGGAGCTGTTTTTCATTTGTTATTTTTATTTTTCCTATTCTTCATTTGTTAAATTAAGTCAGGATGGTTACTTTCCTAAGTAAGCAACAGCAACAATTCTGGAGCAGGCTCCTCAGAGAAGTTCCATATGAATATGAGCACCATTGGATTTTATATTTAAGTATTCATCTCTAGGTCTGAATTATATGAAATCAATTTATATACAGTGTTATTTATAAACAAAGATAATGAGCAAAGAAGAAAGTCTCCATTTTTTTCTTAATGGTTTCCAAAGGCACATTATTTTTAATTATAATCACTTCATTATTTATAATTGATATAGAAATAGATCTATATTAGCCATTGGCTAAGAGAAATAGAACCCTATGTATCAATTGATTTGTCTATCTATCATTAAAGTATTTAAGTTAGGAGGCCATAGACTGAGGTGGCTCTAATGCCTTGGTAGCCCACATAAGCAAACCACAATTTAAGCCAAAGTCAATGCACCCCAATCTGAGAAAGTGAAACTTAGCAACAACCAATCCTAGCCAACCAGGTTTTCCCAAATAAGGTAAACCACTTACACTCTAACCAGTGAAATAATTTCTTGCCTTGCTTCCACCTCTTTGTATAAAAACCTTGCTCCTACCTTTTGTTAGTAGAGTGCTTCTAACAATTTTTGGTTTGGTGCTACTCAATTCATATCAGTGTTTGCTCAAATTAGTAATTCTAAATTTTAACATGCCTCAGTTTACCTTTTAAAAGTAGTTCTCCTTTGGATCCTTTATTGCTTTAACTGAGCATATTAAGTATATTTTGTGTTCAAGAATATGCTCCTTTAAATTTAGATACATTTGTAATTGCAAGTTGTGGAAAGTATCTCAGGGAAGAGTCCTACCATATGCAGGGTTTTATGGTAAGCTATAAAAATATCTCCTTTATGAATGGCCAAAACTTTCTGAAATTTTTTGACCATTGGCTGAAATCTATCCATTCTATAGTACATTTGGTTTTATTTTCTGCCCAGTTACGAGGGTGGGTTTCATCTGCAATTCACCAAAATGTCCCCATTTGTGTGATTTTACCCATAATGCTATAAGGTAGCCTGATTCCAGAAATGCAGTACACTCATTGATATTGCTGTCTTTTTCTTCTATTACATCTACCCAAGCCTATGAAATTTTGCAATAAAAATCAGCTTTGGCTCTCAAACCTTGTGAAATTAGTCTGCTACAGTTTTATAAATGTGGGCATAGTATAAAAGATATCAGCATAAAAGCAAAGGACTTCACAACTCACCTATGGCAATAAAAGTAGCTAGTGTTAGTGTTTTTACTAGTTCCTCAAGCTCAAATTCTCACAAGGCAAAGTGGAGTAGAAAAGGTAATGCTGGAACATACCCTGGCTGCATTACAGCAGAGGGACACTGAACAGAAGGAAGCTGAATCTTTTATAATAGGCAATGAATACAGAGAGTCACTATCTTTATAATCTTGAACATATGAACCTCCCCTTTTCTCCAAAAGGAAACACTATTTCTCTTTTCTCTTGTTAACTATACAAAAATATTTGAAGAGACAGTTCACGACAAAGTCAGTGCCTCTACTCACAAGACATGCACAAATGTAGAAGACTCATGGAAAATCAACTCACAACACAGGCTAGTTGTCCATTCTCTCTCTTAGCCAGACATTCTCTTAATTCCATTATCCCCTTTCTAGGGGGCAGATATGTGATTAAATTGTGACATTTCACAGTTGGGACTCATTTCAACAATATGGCAGAATTCACTCAATATTCATTGTATATAACTTCATTCAAGTCTTCAAAATATTAACACTCTAAAAAGTGGAAACAATTTCTGAATATGTAAAATATCCTAAAATTAATTTCTAAAGTATTTCCACTTTATTTAAAAAGATATTGAAAATGAAGGTCTCACTTAAAATTGAGTCTTGGCAGAAATTCTTTAATTAAGACCCATTTTCTTTTTGTTTTCTAGCAACTTCTCTATTGCTAATGTATTTAGCAGTAGTCAGGATATTGGTACTGCTCCATTTTATTACAAAGAGATTTCTTTAGCTTATGTTGTTAATAAATATTCAGTTTTTGTATGACTTAAAAATTTTTTGCCATAATTAAACACAAATGGTTTGTATATTTTTATATATCATTGATTACTGGCACAAAGAAATATCCCACTTGATTACAATGTTATTAATCATTTTTAAAGTAATTCTGTTCCAGTAAGGTAATTTTTTTTGTTCATGCTCATTTAACAACTTTTCTGTTAATAAATGATTGCTATGTGTTTTGGGTCCGGGACCCAATTCCAATTGGCAGAGGTAGGAGGTGGATTTCCTCACCCTATCAAGCAATTCTCAGACACCAGCTGAGTGTCCTATAATTTGAAACAAAGCTGACACTATCTACTCAAATAGCATCAGATACCACAGGATAAGGGCTCAGTCCCACAAGACTGCCTTTACCCCAACCCTGCACTTCAGATGCCAGTCACAAGCCCAAGTTGTAACCTTTCTGACTAACCAGCTAGATTAGAGGTCCCAACAACTCACTCCTTAAATGTGATTAATTTGCTACAGCAGCTCACAGAACTCAGGGGAAAAAAAATTTACTAACTACATTACCATTTTATCATAAAAGGAGATGACTCAGAAACAGCCAGATGTAAGAGATGCCTAAGACAAGGTATGAGGAAAGGGCTTCCATGCCCTCTCCACATGTGCCATCACCAAACTGGAAGTTCTCAGAATCCAACCTTTTGAGTTTTTATGGAGCCTTTATTACATGGGCATGATTAATTAAGTCATTTGCTATTGGTGATTGATTTAACCTCCAGCCCCTCTCCCCTCCCTGGAAATCAGGGAGTGGTTTGAAACTTCCACCCCTCTATTCATGGTGGGTTGCCTTGGCAACCAGCCCCTATTCGGAGATGATTTCCAACTCCCTTTATTAACATAAATCCGATAGTGGTGGAAAGAAGCTTGTTATGAATAACTAGCCACCCATTTCACCTTAATGACTTCGAAGCAATTTGAACTAAATGTAACTAATTTTAACTAAAAATAAGAAACAAAATATTGTGACAAAAGTTGTTCCCATTGTTCTTATGGCTTAGGAAATCCCATGAGTTTTGGGATCTATGATCTAGGATGGTACATCAAGATCAAATATATGTGTCAAATATATTTTGGTCACCTGAATGACCAAACATATTTCCTATAAATCACAATATTGTGCTACGATAATCCTTCATAATCTACATTCTCACATAACCATATTTTCCCCAAGGTTGAAGTCACTCTATAACAGATGGTCAAAATCTGTCTTCAACAGCTGTCATATGGTCCTTTCTTTCTCTCCAGGTGCATTTATTTGTTTGCCTTCACCTTTGAGTTCTGGAAATCCCATTGGGTTGAATTAAACAAGTGTAACAGAGCTTGTAAGGAAAGCCTAACTAAAAAAGAATTTGTGTCAACAAGGTTGTTAGACACTTATCTATTCTGAAATACTAGTAGCTAGTCTCTATTTTCATATTTGTCTTGTCATACCCACACCAGCACTACGCCTTGCCATTGTTGTGATTTTTGACACTCTGTTAGGCAAAACAAGTTTAGCTTTTTGCTAGCATGCCCCAGAGTATTTACATTGAGAAAACACCCACTGCTCCAAATACATAAGACTAAAAACAAATATGAAAAGAAGGAACCAGAAAGGCATTTCTGAGTTTAAATACAAGGAAATATTCTTACTCAAAGAAAAAAAAAGGGTGGCGGGGTGTCTCAGTAAGTTAAGGCTCCAACTCTTGATTTTAGCTCAGGTCATGATCTCAGGGTTCGGTTCGTGGCTTAAGCCCCACATGGGGCTCTGTGCTGACAGGGCGAAGGCTGCTTGGGATTCTCTCTCCCTCTCTCCCTGTGCCTCCCCCATTCATGCACACATGTACGTGTTCTCTCTCCCTTCCTCCAAATAAGTAAACATGAAAAAAAAATAAAAAGAAAAAAAAACACCCACAAATATTGAGTAGTAATAATCTCTGGTTGATAAATAGGCCATGATACCAGACAACATGATTCCTCTAAGGAAAAGGGGAGTGACTGTCCACGTATATGAGGAAAAGAAAAGCAATTGTGAAGATCTTGTTGTAAAAAGAAAGACTGCTTTAAAGAAAAATTTAAGAATACACTGACTTGGGTTAAGGCTTTATCAAAAACTAGGGACCAAAAGAGATGGCAAAGAAAGCCATCCAGCAAACCAGTATCTGAGCCATGCTGTATATTCTCCTTAGGCTGAATCCACAGCATTAGTAACTTATAAAGATATGAGTTAAAAAAAAAAGAGCAACTTATAAAAACCCTGATCATGATTATACGATCAGGTTCTGTATTAGGGTCTGGGGAGTGTGTGGGGAACAAAGAAAATACTGATACATAGGGGAGAACATGTATAAAAAATGAAAGGGAAGAAGGCCTGCAGGGAAGGAGGAATGGTAATAATGACATGGAGACAGAGAAAAGCAAGGAAAAACTCCCAATCAAAAATTAATTTGCAAGTAAAAATTTAAGACATGGACAAAGCAAGTAAACTAATATTTAGAAACAAGAATTAATCAATAATGGGAATGGGATATCCCCAGAGACACAACTTAGTTATATGTAAATATATTATTAGGATACTCAAAGGGAAATATGAAGACACACTTTTAAACAAATACAAATTTTGAAAAATAAGAAGTTTAGAAACTGAGAAGACAAGCTTAGGCCTATATTCACAAGAATAAATTAGAAATTTGGGAAATGAAAATTAAAGTCATAAGAAAATATTATATATTGATCAATTCTGTGCTTGATACTTTCAAAGATTCAAGTAGGGAGTTGCAGTAGTAAACCTAAAATTTTGAAATTTTCTGTAGTTACTTTAAGGTAATTTTTTTTTTCATGAGTCAATTGGAGCATTCATGTGAACCAATGGGAACATTTACTTTAGCCAATTTGAACACTGAGAAACCAGTTTCAACATTCCATCTGAATAAATGGTAAGACTCTTTCTTAGGTAGAAAAGACAAAGAATGGGAAAAAATAAGACCACCTTATGATTCAAAGTAAATCAAAAGATTCTAAAATATCACCTGACTTCACAACTGCCTGTTTTCTTATATTCAAGGATATCTGCTTTTCTTCCTCTATGAGCACCCCACCCCCTGTCTTGTAACATCTATGTTTATCTTGGCTTGCTTGCTTTCCAGTCTGATGCAGATAGGACCTCTCATGAGGTCTAGGAGATAGCTTTTTGACAAGTGTCAAGACTTTTTTTTCCCCCAAGCTTGTGATACAAAAGCAAGAGAAACTATTTTTCATTATTTCTGGATCATATTATGTGGAAAGTTTGGTTTGTTTCTGTTTGTGGTTTTTGATGTCCACCTAATTGCATGTGATGTCCCATCCCTCCTGCAGTCAAGATCAAAACACCCAATCATCACCACACTGCCAAGGGACATACCTAATTCAGGGGCTCTTCTGTGTCTGGGATAGATTAGTGATGAAAAGAAATCAAAATTATTGCCTGCTGGAACTTTCATTACAGGGTATGGCTGTGTGTGTGTGTGTGTGTGTGTGTGTGTGTGTGTGTGTGTGTGTGTGTGTTGGTGGAATGGATAATAGATGTGATAGACAAGTGAATTTATCCTGTTAATTGATGATACTATCAACCTTCTGGGTAGCCTAAAACAATAATAGGCAATTACTTCATGACCATGAAATCGTTATACAAAAATCACACCCTCAGCAATACCTGATGATCAACAACATCACAACTGGGTGACACTGGGCTAAAATCTAAGTGTTAGCAGGTTGCATTCGTTTCTGGAGTCTCTAGGAAAGAATGATTCCTGGCCTTTTCCAGCTTCCAGAGGCTGTCTGCTTTCCTTAAGAGGCTCTTCCTTCTTCAAAGCAGGCAATGACCTGTCATGTTTTTCTCACGCCACATTATGCTAACACTGACTCTTCCAACTTCCTCTTCCACACGTGAAGAACACTTGTGATTACACTAGGCTCACCAAGAGAAACCAGAAAATTTTTCCTATCATCAAGTCAGCTGACCAGCAAAGTAAATTCCATCTACAACCTTAATTTCTCCCTGCCATGTAATATAACATGTTTACAGGTTTCAGGGATTAAGGCATGGACATCTCTCTTACCAGGTAGTGCTTGTTAAACTTTGGCCTTATCAAAATACACATATTAGGTCCTTGTTGCCCCTTAAAGATTCCAAAATTCCTGGCTACATTGACATGCTGCAGACCTTGACCGATTTATAGATTATCCACTGCTTTAAATTTCTGTTCCATTTCTTTTTATAGATTAAGAATTTGTTGTTGCTGTTTTATAATTTAAGATTGCCTGTTCACCAGCAGAATGGAATGGGACTATAAATAAAATTGGGTTCCTAGAGAAAATATGGAACAAGCCTGTATATACCATGGAGAAATTTTCAGAAAGCGAGAATCCATAGCTCATGTTTCTAGATGCTCATTTCCACTACATGTAAACAGAATTGGAAATCATTGTCAAGATAAGATGGCCATCCCCCCACCTTGCCTTCCAAACATGTACACACTTTAAAGATACTGATTTATAAAGGTCAAATTTCTGAGATCTCTCATTTGGTATTTCAACATCTTTAATTTTATTTCACACATTCTCTATCATTCCTAATATCTACCATCAGACTGAAGGACACCCCATGTTAATTTGAGGGAGGGTTGGAGATTTCCAAAATTCAGAAAGATAATAATAATTGTAACACTATTTAAAGTGTTACCACCACTTTAAAGCACTATTAGTAAATTAAGTGCCGGCAGAAGAGAACAGAGGATTGTGTGGAGCCATCGGCAACAAGATTGGGAAGCCCTGAATACTGCAGTAAAAACCAGGAAAGAATATTTAGAAGTGATATATGGAGGTCCAGAATTTCTTGAGTATAAAAGACAAACTTTGCCTATTTTAGCATTCGATGCTATTAGAAGCTAATTTGAACCCATGAACAGAGTCTATTTCTGAAATTCAGGAAACAGCCTTGTTTTCCCCTTTTACTCTTGAACTGTGTGAACCTCAGTTTCTTCATTCTTATATCAGGGGAAAAACACTTTTTCTGTTGACTTTACATGATTGTTCTGGTGACTGAATTATTCACTTAAGTGAAAGTTCTTTGAAACCTATAAAGTTTTATATGGAAAGTAAGGTAAATTTTATTGACAACTTAACATTTTATAAAACACACATTTTATTTAAATAGCATGCATATTTTAGTGTATTACACATTGTTTTTTTTTTCAAACAACAATCCTGGGGAGTCACACTTTATTATTCACAGTGTGAGAAAGTATTTTGTCTTTGGCATCTAAAGAGAGTATAACCAAAAGAAAAAAAAATAGAAAACAAATTCTAGTCTTTAAAAAGGCTTTAGAGAAAAGGTGAGAGATAGCATATATTCCAAAAAAAAAGGAGAGAGATAGAATATATTCCAAAAAAATGCACTAAATGACTTTAAAAAGTCAATAAAGAACAAAACCCAGCAATTTTCAGTGATTTTTTTAGCATCTTCAAAAATAATCTTTAATTTTTGAAATGCTTCCAAATGAAAGCAGATCTAAATGGACAAGAACAAGACCACAACTTAAGTAAAAATTAATGAGTGGTCATAATATTTATTCTACTGAAGCAAAGTTTATGTTTTTAATCCACTAAGAGAATTTAATGTATTTTTTTTTACCTTCTATTTAAGATAACCATAACCTCACAATTGTACCATCTGTTCTATTTGGTTGAATCACTTGGAATATATCACAAATAGAGAAATAAATACCATGGCTTATGTCTCTGCTAATATTTGTCACTCTGAATACACTTCCTACTACTTCCCACACCCAACCCTGATGGTTGACAGATACAATTTGTCACTACTTTTGAATGTTATTTTTTTTTCACCACACGCTTAAGAAAGAAGCTTGCTTAAAAAAAAAAAAAAGTAAAATTTTATTGATGTACAGGAATTGAATTTCTTGAGACTGATGGTATCTTCAAAACAATTATAGAAGTTCTGCTTCTAGAGTTTAATCATAATCAAGAATGGTTTCAAAATATATAACTGAGAAATAACCAAATAAAATCATGACAAGATATTAGTATTATATTGTTTGACAACTGTCAACTTATTAAGAGCACGTAAGATATCCTTCTCGTATTCTTCACTTTGTGTTTTGTGTATATTTACATTTAAGTATCACTCAAAATCAGAAACATTTTGTATTTCTCTTTGGTACCGGAGCGCATAACATAGCACACACTCTCATCTATACTATAGATGTGAGTGTGAGGTTTTATATATATGTACACATTATATACATATATACAACATTATATACATAATATCAACATTATATATAATATTATATACATTACATGCATAATATCAACATTAGATACATATATAATACATGCTGAATTAAAGTAAAATACATAAATGAACAAGTGAATACCTCTAAATTTATCTTTTCAGTATTGTATGGTTTGAAAACTTGGTGGTGACCATGTTCACTAAAATTTTTCAATTATTTCATCCTTTGTATGCATATGATTTAGTATTGCTCCACATGATAAGGAAAGCAGCAGAGAAACATAATCCCCCATTCAATAAATACAGACACTAAATTAATTCAATTCATAGTGTATTAGGGATAGCAATATTGTCAAGGGGCAGAACTACATTTAAATTACTATCTAGGTATCCCTAATAGTCCTGAATGACAAGTTAAAATATCTTTACTCACTCTAATTCAGAGTTTTCCTCTTTCTTAAATTTTCTCTATTTGCATATGTTAATGAATATGTGTGTGTATGTGTATTCCTTATATGTTAAAATTTATTTATACAAAACAAATGCTATGTCGTCTGGGATTTGGGATTTGATTCGGAATCATGGAGGTGATTATTAGGGCACAAAGTATTAGTCTTGGTAGATAATTATTAGAGCTGTTTACACTGGCATGGAGGTTCTTTTTTGCTACTTTCTCTGCTTTAGATTTTTCATTACAAGGTGTTAAAACATGTCAATGTGTATAAACACTAAACAAGCAAACGAACAAAAAACTTTTATATCCTAATACCGTTTTCCTTGATATGATGTGCCTGGATGAAATTTGGGTATACTATCCTTCAGGCTCAGCTACTTCTTATTTGTCCTAGTTTATGAATATTTATGTCCTCGGATACTGGCAAGGAACAGAGAAGGAATAGTGAAGACATGTGTAATGTTACACACGTTTCAGCAGGGTTAGATTCACCCACATAACTATGTCTGGTGCTTTGATGGGCAAAAATGAGGGATGGTGTTAAAAAAGTAGGTGAGGATACATCACATCCATTTCTCACCCTGTCAGTCCAGAACTTTTAAGGTAACAACACAACACAGAGCACTCAGAGGACATGAGTTTGGAGCAAGTATAAAAATAAAGAGAACAGTGACAGTTAATGGACAAGCCTGGAAAATACCAATATTACTATAGGGCAATTTGCATTAAGGGAGGTGGAGAAAACTGACACTTGACCTTTAATTGGGAATATAAATGTAAGGCATTACCTTTTAAAGTTGATATATGCAGTCTCAGACTAAACAAGTCAAAACATGTTATTCCTTTAGAACTACTTGATCTTTTTTTTATTTTTCCTACTGCAATTCTATAATAGAAAATAAACCCTCTGTTATCATTTAACTTAGGAAAACAGAAATTGAGGAGTGTAATAAAAGGGTGTATCTTTAAGGCTGAAAAAGTGAATCATTAGATTGTTAATTTACTAATATGAAACTTCATTCATAATTTATGTATCCACTTTAAATTTTAATTTTGAATCTCAGTAATATAGCCATAGAAATAGAAAGAAATATGGGAAGCAAACTGGAAATAGTAAAATAGACTAAGAAACCAAAGTAAAGAAGGGGGAGGAGGTGTGTTACTGGTTTATTCAGAAGTTTCCTAAATATTAGATAAATGGCCTTTGACTCTGTCTGCTTTTTCCTGGGTCACAAATTTCAGGTTATTACTATCATACAGCTTTTGAAATGACAAGAAGCTCTTTTTCCTGAATAAAGAGAATATGGTTTACTCTTTTCCATCCAGGTCCCAGCACAGTGTGAATTGTTAAGAAAATCTGAAACACCTGTTTATAGCTAAAAGTTGTTATATTTCTCCATACATTTCATAGAATAAAAATTAATTCCATATTTAAACATTAATATAAAGCAATAAAAATTGAAATAAAAATATGAAACATGAAAATTAAAAATCTAAGAACATACAAATTAGTGATTTTATCAAAGATATTCCAATTTTTGCTCCAGGAAATGAGATAGGCCAATTTTTGTTTATTGTTTTCAATCTATACAATGGGAATTTATTTATAAGTTGAATATTCTTTGATTCCTATGCTACACATTGTTTGAAGGAAATAAAATGAAGTATTGTTCTTGTGCAGATTAAATCCATATCTAGTGGGGAAAAACAGATGAACAGAATAACAAGCCACAAGTCACTATGAGGTCAGGTAATTACTAGGCATTGCAAAGTTAATAAAAACATATGGAAGGCCGTAAAGAGATACAGAGGGTGGAGATTATGATAGGTTCAATGGACCTTAAATCAAAAACAGAAGAATATTGGCAATTTCATGTGCATCAACTTTGTATGTTACATTGAGTGCTCAGAAAAGGCCTTTCCTGTGTGGTAAACATTGAGCAGGTAGAGAACTGAGGGAGAAAGCAACATGCATGTCTTTAGAAGAGCCTTCCAGATGGAAGGAACAAGTACAAAAGGCCAGGAGTCTACAGCAGGCATGGTATATTTTCTAAGAGACCATGTGTGGCTTGAATGGAAAGAGAAAGAAGAGTTGTGAGAAATGATGTCACAGGGGTCACAAAGAAATTAGAGATTTTTCTCCTTCAGAAATCTGGGTTGTTATTCTAACCGTTATGAAAAGCCTCTGAGAACTTTTAAGTGGATATGTGAGACAAGTAGTTACACATTTTAAAATAGTAACTCTGGGTTTTGTGTACAGAACAGACTGTACAAGAGTGGAAGAAGGATCGGGTTGTTAGGCTACTTTAGTGGTCTATGTGAGAGGCAGTGATGGCTCAAATCAGAATGGTATTGGTAGAAGACGTAAGAACTATAGGGGAGAAAGATGCATATTATAGGCGGACAGAATTTGTTGCTGAATGGATTGTAGAACATGAGGGAACATCAAGACTTGTAGATGACTCCAAGTTTAGGAGCCTGAGTTAATAAAGGTAACATTGCCTGAATTTGGGAACAGCATTTATGGAGCAAGCTTGGGAGGGAAATTGAGAATCAGAGTTTGCCCATGTTAAGTTTACATGAGTCTTGGGGCACCCGCACTGCTCAGTCAGTTAAGTGTGCAACTCTTGATTTTGGTTCAGGTCATGGTCTCACAAACTGTGAGATAGCCCTGTGTCAGGCTCTACCCTGACACCAAGGAGCCTGATTGGGATTCTCTCTCTCCTCCTTTCTCCGCCCCTCCTTGGCTCATGCCTGCTCTCACTCACTCTCAAAATAAACATTATTTTTTAGAGTTTACATGAGTCTTGAGTTCATGGAAGAAGTTGGAAATGTAGAAATATGGTGAGAGTCCCATTTGTGTAGATAGAATTTAAAGTTACCGGCTTGGGTGAGTGAGCCTGAGAGGGGAGTCTTAATAGAGAAGAGGACAGCCTTAGGGCCATACCATAGAGAGAGACAGAAAGATAAGGATTAGGTAGTCAAGACTGTTTCATGAAAAACCAGAGGAGGAGGAAGGTGATGAGATGCTAACTTGCTCAAGGATAACAGTATGTATCATTTCATATTTTTCTCTGAACTCCTGAAATCTTTAGGTATCTATAGGCATCAATATACATTAAGAATTTCCTTGCCCATTTAAGAAAGTGAGGAATCTTAAATTCTAGGAATAAGTTATAAAAATTATGCATTTATGTATTGAAACACAACTCTAAGCAGAAGTTATGCAATAGGCATGCATACGTAACATATAGAATAGAGTGGCGCAAAGGAGCGAGACGTCAGCCCATTACACTACACTTCGAATCAATCTAATTGGTTTCTTTTCATCCACGTGATTTGTCCTTGTTTTATTCTCTGTCCCCACCATAATATCTGATAGGAGAAATTATCTTTATTTGGGGTTCCTCCCATCCCCTCTCTTTTTATATAAACTTAAATGCAGTTTACCTAAATGCAGTTAACTCACTCCAAGTCTATCAGTTAACAAACATGCTTCAAAATAGATCAACTGAAACTGGTCTTTTCTCTACATTGTTCTCTGTGTTAATTAACCATGCATTTCACCCTATGTGACTTGATATTCATGACATGTAATAACACAAGAAAATTACTTAATGGCTAGCATCATGATGCTGAAGTTGAAAGAAAGAATTAAAAACAGAATCCTGAGAAATGATTCCTAATCACTTGGTTTGGAAGGCAAGCCCTTTAGGTGATACTCAAAGTTCTCTTACGTGATTTGTGTAATAACAGTGATGCCTCATGGTTGTCATACACTGTTTTGTTTTCACAATGCCATGATGACGTGGTCAAAGAAAGAGAAGTATGATAGGAGACCCAAATAAGAGGCATTTTTCCCCTTAGGCTAGCTACATGATCTTGTTTACCTGAGAAACTTAACAGCTCTAGGACTCTGTTTTCTTAACTATAAAAAGGAAGAAAATGAAACAGGATTATATTAGCCCTAAAATTTTATAGAAGGGTACGTAAAAATGGTAGACACTAAAATACAGCATTTTAGCACTAAAATACAGTTTTTATAGCATTTACTAAATGAATTTGTATTTCAGGCATATGTCATGACCCAGGCATATCTAATTTCATGTAATAATAAGCTAAACCTCAGTAAGGTTCTACTTAAATTTGATCAGAAAAAGCATGACTTCTTTCTAGTGAGGTATTTATTTCTGGGTGGTAGGTCACTGCTTACAGTAGCCTTTGCAGATCCCTTAATGAAGTGTCTTGCAGCTTTTCTTGAAACAGCCAGTTTTGTTTTTATGCTTCTAATTTATAAAGCATATAAAGTACAGATGAGTTCATTTCAATATGTTTTGTTATTGAGAATATAATAGGCTTCCCTTCCACATAGGAGGCTCTGAGAAAAGCCATTAAAGGACTGTACTAACTTCATGATAATGCAAGTAATCCATGAAGCAAAATAAAAGAAATAGAAAAACTGCATACCTTTAAGTGATTCAAGTATATACTCATGTCCCCTTGAAATATTGGACAAGTTTTAACTGAGTTGTTTTGGTTTTATTTCTTACTACTAGAAAAATCTCGTTAAAATGTCAGACAATTGTCTTACATGAAACAAGAAAACAGGGAGCATGAAAAAATATACTTAAAATTAACTCAGCAGTAACAATGCCTAAAAAATATCAGCTGGTGCTCATGAAACAGTAAGTGTTAAAGTATCATTTAAAAGCAATGATTTTATTTTTCAGGTTATGAAGAATGGGGATGTTTTGTAGAGTTTACCACCAGTCTGGCTCTCTCCAGACAGAATCTTTCTATCAAAACTACACTAACATGGGTGCCTGGCTGGCTCAGTTGGTACAGCATGCGATTCTTGATGTCATATTTATAAGTTTAAGGCCCACGTGGGGTATAGAGATTCTTAAAGGAATAAAATCTAAAAAAAAAAATCTAAAAAAAAATAAAAGTTATTTACAAAGATTAGACATGTATACAAAATAAGTGACTTAATTATTTTTAAATGTAAATTAATTTCTTAAAATAGGGGGTGCCTGGGTGGCTCAGTCAGTTAAGCATTGACTTTTTTTATTTTTTTAAGTTTGTTTGAGACAGAGAGAGAGAGAGAATCCCAAGCTGTGCTGATAGCACAGAGCCCAATGTGGGACTCAAACTCACAGACTGTGAGACCATGACCTGAGCCAAAAATCAAGGACTTAGCCAAATGAGCCACCCAGGCATCCCAGTTAAGCATCTTGATTTCGGCTCAGGTCATGATCTCATGGTGAGTCTGAGCCCCACATCTGATCTGGCTCTGCACTGACAGTTCCTGCAGAGGCTGCTTGGGATTCTCTCTCTGCCCCTCTCCAACTCATGCACTCGTATGTGCTCTCAAAATAAAAACAACTTAAAGGTATTTTTTAGATAGAATGGTTCTCCTACGTTTTGGAGTTGATTGGAAAATTATATTTGTGACAACTGTAAGAAACAGATACCTAATTCTCAAAGGAGAAAGTTTACCTTCTTAAGGAAACAAAAAGAAAAATCTGATGGAGCAATGATTTACATTATTTTTATCTTACATCCTTCAAGATTGAGTTGGTACCTGGCTATGAATTTATATACACATATATTTATAACTCATCCATACTCCTGTATTAACACTGTGTATTCTAAGTTGCACTCACAGAAAGGTATAGATGAGATTGGAAAAAATTACTTTATAATTTTTTTTTGCATTTTACTTTCAATTACAATTTTATTTGGGCAACATAATATAATGATACATGATTTCTGAAATTTTGAATTTAACTTTTTGTGATAAATCAAATAAAAACCTGATTTTAAGTTCCCAGTTGATTTTGATAGCTGATTTTGACAGTGATCAGAGCTAAAAAGGATACTTGCACAGGTGTACAAATTAAAATGAAAAATGTGCATTTCTCAAAATAGAGTATTTAAAGGCTCATTTTCTACATGCTTTATCTATACAACAATATATTTGTTTTTAAAGGAGCCTAACTCTTTTTACTAAGGCTCCTTTGGCTTAGAGGTACATATTGTTCATCTTAAAAAAAAAAAAGTCCACTTGGCAGCTACTGACAGTGAGTTATCATCACTAAAGATGTCAGCAAATTTGGAAATGTCTCTCTATAAAAGAAAATTAACACCAGTTTAAGTTCAATATGAGATATCCAGTAAACTTCTCAGTGACAGGAAAGCTTTTCAGGGACACCACCTAGTGTATTGCTGATATTGTATGTAATCTATTTTAATTTCTTATTTTTATCAATGTAATCATATAAATTATATAAATTATATTCTAAAACATACTTCAAGTTGTCATTAATGCATTGAAAGCAAAAACAGAGTAAGACCACCTCTAGTCCTTATTGTACCTTTTGCTATTTCATTAATGAAAGAAATGAAACGTGATAGTCAGACATATGCACCCCGTAAGTGTGCTGTAGAGTTGAATATTAAATGTCAGTATTTATTGAATTCTTCATTTGAAAAAATGAATATAATTAAGAGTCCTGGGTGTTTTCATTCAAGATCCCAATGTGGTACCCATAGGGCATTAATTCTGGGAAATACTATTTTGATGTTCTTGAGGTAATTATTTTGATTTTCTATTTTCAAAACAAGATTAAATTAGATTTCAATTTCCATACCATTGACGAGATTCACTCTCCAACCTTAAACAACAATAAAGGAAGATATAGACGTAACATCAAGCATTAGACAGAGGACAGTAATCCCTGGGAGACAAACAAGAAAACACTGGGACCCCTACTCTTGCCTCAGCTTACTGCCCAAAGAACATTTCCAGCCTGTGTATTAAAGAAGGGAAAAACACGTGGAATTCAGTGGATTCCTTCCATAGAATAGATGGAATTGAGTGTCTGAAGAGCCCAGGGGTATTTGAGTGCATTTGATGGCATATAAGAAAAGAGAAAGTTGCATTGAGAACCAGCTCCGGAGTTATGTAGCAGGAACTTCTCCAGTATTCAACAGAGTACTAGTGAGCAAATGTATGCAAAAACAAACAAGCAAACAAAAAACACTACCCAAATCAGGCAAAGAACCAAATTTAAAAGGATTGGAAGGAACAGTACCTGCTATTCGCACAAAGCTAAGAGTGCGTATTCCTACCACCCAGACTAAGAGACATCACAATTCGTGGGGCGTTGGTTAGATTACTTGCGGTGTCACCATTGGTTGTGAGGATAATGACCTGTGGAATAGTTATTTTCAACAAGGAACTACTTTTCCTCCAATGTACATTTGGCAATTTCTGGAGATGTCTGGTGTCACAACCAGAAGGGGGTTCTATTGGTATATAGTAGGGAGAGGCTAGGGGTCCTAAGTAATCTTCACTGTACAGAACAACCACCCTCTCCCCCTCCATCAGCCAAATTACCATGACAACAACAAAGTCTCATTTGGTCCCACATGTCAATAGTGTTAAGGTCAGGAAACTATGTCCTAGGCTAAACACTACTCAGGTCCTCACAATCAAATCTTAAAGAGATCTGAAGAAATCACAGTATTTTCAAGTGAATCAGTTATGCCCCAGAATGTCAAAGGTATCTGTAAAAATACAAAACTAGCCAGTATCCAACAAGGTAAAATCCACAATATAATTTATACAATTAAGAAATTATCAGCATATAAAGCAGAAAAATGACTCTTAATGAAGAGGATAATTCAAACCAACCCAGAACTGATAGACACATTAGAATTAGCAGCAAGAATTCACACAAGTATTATGACTGTTCCATACATTCGAAAAATTAGTAGAGATATGGAACTTCTAAAAAAAATAGCCATATTGAACTGTAGAAATGGAAAGTATATGAAAAACATATTGAATGAGAAAAATAGATTAGACATTTTAGAAGATCAATGAAAATACACTGCATTCGGAAGTATGCAATATGACACACAAAGAGAAAAAAGAGGAATTAAAAAAAGAATAGAACCTTAATGACCTTGAGCACATCTTCAAATGGTCCCGTTTATTCTGAAGTGGTATTCTCAAAGGAGAGCGAGGAAAGGAAGAAATTTATCTATAAAATATTTTTACATTTTTAAATTCTATTTATTTGTATGTATTTTATATTTTTATATATAATTTATAAAATATAAGGTATATTTTATAGATATACAAAATTATATAAATATATAATACACAAAATATAAAAAACACTTCAAGTAATAATGGCTGAACATTTTTCAGATTCACAGAAAACTATAAACCCTGATTTCCAGGGAGGCCAATAAATCCCAAGCCCAAAAACTGTGAATAAAACTACACCCAAGCACATCATAATCAAATTGTTTAAGAATGAGTGATGAAGAGAAAAATTTCAGAACTAACCAGACAAAACACATATATTATATAGAGACAAAGATAAAGAAAGATGACAGCATCTTTTCTGGGAAATTATGCACATGAGAAAATAGTGGCATGATAACTTAGTGCTGAAAAATGGTGCACCTAAAATTCTATACCCAATGAGATATATTTCAAAAACAAAGATCAAATACTCTCCCAGACATATGAAAGCTGATTTTATCACTTTTTCCACGGCAAAACCCTATGTGTGATTTTTCAGATCTGACCATAGGCAATTATCTGGCAGGCTTATTGTGGAAAAGCTGTCTTGTCCACACAAGACCTGTATTGAATTTAAAAAGTCAAGTCAAAATGGATCATAGACCTAAAACTCTATGACTTCTAGAGAACATGTAGGATAAAATCTATGTAACCTTAAATTATGTCAAAAAATTGTTAGATACAATATGAAAAGCCTAGTTTATAAAGGCAAAATACTGTTACACTGAACATTGTCAAATGTAAAGTTCCTGTTTTTTTTTTTAATGTTTGCTTTTAAAGCTTATTTATTTATTGAGAGAGAGAGAGAGAGAGAGGGAGAGGGAGAGGGAGAGATCACACATGGGAGTAGAGTCAGGAGCAGAGAGAAAGGAGAGAGAGAATCCCAGGTACACTGAATGCTGTCAGCATAGAGCCTGACAACGGGGCTCAATCCCACAAACTGAGATCATGTCCTGAGCTTGAGTCAAGGGTCAGTGGCTTTACCAACTGAGGCACCCAGGCACCTCTGAACTTTCTATTCTTTAAAAGAACGGAAAGATGGGCCACGGAGAGCAAATACCTGCAAATTTTAAACCTGATCAAGGACTTCTATTCAGCATGTAGAAAGGTATACTTAAAGGTATATAGATGGCAATTAAGCACAACCACATGAGGCGTATATATGTGCGTATATATACGCACACACACTTGTGTGTATCTATGTATTTTTGTATGTTGTTGTGGTACTATATTCTTTTCAGAATTTACTTGAGGTAACTTTGATCTTGCTGTGTCCAAGACTGGCCGCTATGGACATTTGCTGTTGCTATCCTGCGTTTCTGCTTACCGATAAACATTCAGGATTACATATACATCAGTTTTACAAAGTTGGAGTTTGCCTTTTTTTTTTCTATTTCTCATTGTTTGTGTTATTTTTAAGGGTAGAAGGAGGAAATGCCCTATTTACTAGCCACTTTGAGACAGGAGATCTCAAAAAGACCTTAAAATGTAAAGGCAATAGGCTTAAGACTAGAAGAACTTAAAGCACAGAATAGTTAACTTCAGGGGTTCAGAAAAGAACAAAAGAGTATTAAAGGATATAGGACATAGAATTAAAAGACATTAATTACAGACTTTAAGGCTTTTTTTTCACCAGTAGCAAAAACACACATTTTCATATTTCAAATAACCTTATAAATATTTTGGTATTTTATAATCTTTTCTTTTTTTTATTTTAGAGAGAGAGAGAATGTACAAGTGGGAGAGAGGGGCAGAGAGAGAGAGAATCCCAGGAAGCCTCCACCCTCAATACAGAGCCTGACACAAGGCTAAAGACCATGAACTGAGCTGAAATCAAGAGTTAGATGTTCAACTGACTGAGACACCAAGGTGCCCTCGTATTTCATAATCTTCTAAACATTTATAAAATATATCCCTCCTTCTCCAAACTTTCAACCATTTACCTGGTTCAAAAGATTTAGAAAGATATTCATTTATTCTAACTTCAACTTTTCCTTCCTTCAATATATTCTCTGCCCTTGCAGTCAGAAAATTTAAATTACAATTTTCACTTTATAGATCCTCTGCTAAGGACATTTCAATAACTTCCCATTGTTTATATAATACTGAAAATTATAATATGCAATTCAAAACATCCACTTAAACTATCTTTAAGATCTCCCTTTACTGTTTTCTGACAATGACCTATCTCTACTGCAAAACAGTCACCGGTCCTGGCACACAACATGTTAAGCTTTAATTATGTATTTCTTTATTCCTAGAATCCCTTCAAATGCATTTTTAATGTTATTTATTTTTGAGAGAGAAAAAGAGACAGAGAGCATATGAGCATGGGGAATGGCAGAGAGAGAGAAAGAGAGGGAAAGAGACAATCCTAAGCATGCTCCACGCCATCAGCTCCCCAATGTACGGGCTCAATCTCACAAACTGAGATCAAGCCCTGAGCCTAAATCAAGAGGAAGATGCTTAACAGACTGAGCCACCCAGCTTGAATATTTTTGTCCCTTTACTAATCCTTTCTAATTTCACTCCACTCTGAAAATCTTACCTAAGCGCTCTTCTTTTTACTACTCCATTCCAAGTAGGCCTCGAGGTTAGTAAGCTACTGGTCAAATTACCTGTCAATATTTACATCTTTATAGACACTACATTTTCTGAGTTTAGAACATGTACTTAGAGTTTTCCCCCTGTGCACCTGAACTATAGTAAGCACTCAATTATCTAAAATGTATCTAAACTGTTACAGAAATAAGGTATCGGGCCATATTGATTAGAAGACAAATATACTACTAGAAAAACACAATTTTATCTTATTATGTGATACACATAGAGTGAATTAAGTGAATTCAGGAGGCACATTTGGAGAAACATATAAATTTGATGACTGTTACTTGAAATTTAATTTTTGACAGAAGAGAAGATCAGAACTGCTCGTCCACTAATTGAAACACTGAGACAACTGCTAGTGTCACCGCTTTCATCTGTACAAGTTACGGCACCTGAAAATGGGCAATAATGACCTTGGCATACCTTTAATTTGGCTAACATGATAAAGGCAGTTTATATTGTGCTTTCCCAAATAATGAGACAAACAGAGACTTGGGTTACTTGTTAGTAACTTAAGAAGCTATAATCAAATTGCCAACACATAAGAAACTCCTAAAAACTGAGAACAAACTGAGGGTTTATGAGGGGTGGGACGGAGGGGTGGGTGGGTGATGGGTATTGAGGAGAGCACCTGTTGGGATGAGCACTGGGTGTTGTATGGAAACCAATTTGACAATAATTTTCATAAAAAAATTAAAACAAAACAAAAACAAAAAAAAAACCAAACTGCAATTCTAGAAAAATATTAATATAGGAGACTTTTTTAACAGTCAGAGGAATTCAATTCACAGTAAAACAGTATGCTTGCAAACGTACATTTTTCTTCTGTTGTACTTGGTGCTCATAGTTAAATAAAAGGAAACTCATGAACTAGGACTGTTCAAGTGATTGCTTTCTTTTGAGGAGCTTAAAAAAAAAAGGAAAAAAAAACAAGAAAGACATCTAAGGAACTAAGCTTACTCTAGAGTTAACACCAATAAATCAATGAAACCTATACTTAGATTAAGTAAAACAAAGGTCTCAATCCAGACATATACCTTTGATAACATAAGATAGCCTTTTACTTAATTTTCTGTTTATGATCCATGAAAAGCTGTAGATACTAGTAACAGAATTTTTGTATTAAGGGAATGTTTTAAGGATTTAATTTTGGTAAATATAGTCTTCAGCTTAATGCTAGCTCAGTATGCACAAATCATTGATAATGAGTTAGAAAATAATTAATTGCTAACAAAGTGGAACAAATGGGCTTATTTTTATTTTTTTTTCTACTAAGAGATAGAGTGGTTTACTGGAAGCTATATTGAGATTGGAAAGACAGCTGGTTTGATAGTTGGAGTGATTCCTGGGTCTGGCACTTACTTTAGTAAATGAAGGTTTTAGGACAAGTTTATTAAAATCCCATTTTCTCTATTGTGCAACTTGAGTATCAATGTCTACCATACTTTTCCCAAAATTTATATATGTTTTATACATATAAACAGAATATAAAGTGTTCTATGGTTTCTGTAGTATTTACACAGCCATTGTGCCTCTATATAAACCTTAAAATATGCAATAGCTAAAATGTTAGATCAATGTAATACACTTTCAAAAATCAAAATGTGCAACTGAAGATAAATTACGTAGAGTTCTAAAAATTAGGATACAAGAACACAATGAAATAATCATGGTTCATCAGCACATGTCTAACTATATAACTCAGAATATAACTCAACTATTGACCTTTGGTCAGAAGCCTGTAATTCTCACACTTCATTCTGAAGTAGAATTTATAAATGTCAATAAGCCAATTTTTATTATTAGTCCTTTTGTTCAAATTTAGGCTGGGTCATGGTGATCACAAGTTGTTTCCATCTGGCAGCTGTGTGATGGCCTGTGTGAAATGAGTTTTTCATCAGATTCAAGTTCTAAGTGGACAGATGGCCACAATGAAAAATGACCATGATGTTTGAAACTAATTGATATCCTTTCTGGGGGACTCAGCTGAGAAGGTAGGGACTGAATGGGTGCAGAGACTGAACTGTCTAGCCACCCAGAAGAATGGCTATGTATAAGGAAGCTATCTAAATACGTGACTCTGGAGACAACAGAGAATACAGACAATGGGATCTTCAGTGAGTAAGGTTTGTTGTGTGCATATACGTCACACACACACGCACGCGCACACACACGCACGCGCACACACACACAAATACACCACACACTCACTTGTACTACTATTATAGTGGTAAGTAGTAATAATTTGAAAGGTAACAATTGTATTTCATCTGTCTAAATGGGATTATAATTATCCCATTAAAATACGTTAATTATAATCTATTTTGTCAAATTGTATTTGGACTTCAACATTACAAGTTCTTTAAATATTAAATCATTGTAATTAAATAAACTTTCATTTTTTCTCAGCTGCTTAGTATCCTTGTAAATAAACAGCTAGTTCTGTTGTCAACACTAAGTTCTTAGTTACCTTACAAGACTATCTTCTGCAGTTCCCTACAGACACTAAATCAAATTCAGTGCATAAGACTTCTGTCATCACAATTTTGTCTATCACCATTTATTCCAGAAAATATCTTTTAGTCTGTTTTCCATTTAGCATTAAGGGATTTTTAAGATAACACTAGAAGCTGTTTACATATAACAAATGATTATGGAGCCAAATTTCACATGATGTTTCTGAACAATAATACTTCTATGCTCCTCAGGAGAACCATTAGATTTAGAAAACTAATTATGACTACCATAACATGTAGCATTTCTGTAACTTAAGGAAAATTCTCTTTTAAAATAGTTTATCTAGGTATGTCCTAACTGAAATGGGTTTAGATACAATCTAGACATACTTATTATTTGTTTTAAATCCTCCATATATTACCCAATGCACTGCTTCTTAAAAGGTGATCGCCTTACAAATATTACTCGTGATAAATTAATGGATTATGATCCATTTTTCATAAAGCTTTTCTTGCTTCCCATATAATTGGAAAATTTTAGCAATATATGAATATCCAATGCCTTATTTCTGTTGCATAAGAGTTTTAGTTTCATTAACACTAAGAAACTTATGTCAAAATTTATAAACATATGCTTATTAACATGTATAAAGTATGGCCATTCCAATATTTCCTGCAGTATTAATAATCTCAGTGCTCTATAACCGAGTACAGTTTCAATTGAGATCAGAATCTTTTCTACTATAAAGAAGTGTTAGGTCTAGCTTTACATATTTAAGCTTAAATATAAACAAATTACATTTTAGTAGCTGCCAAGCCTCCAGTTTCTTCTGTGACATAGGAAAGAAAAATGAGATGATGATGATGATTCTTCATTAAATATCTTACTCTGTACTTGACATTACGCTTGATATTTTACATAGACATATTTATTACTAATAAAAAACAAGATACATTTTATCATTACCATTAAAAATGATGGAGATATTGTGTGTATATCCAAAATTAGATGAGTAGAAAAGCCTCCCTTGAACAGGAGCTTATTTTCACTACATAGTACCCTTCCCCTAATTGTAAACAACAACTCTTAAACCTCTATAAGTAAGCTGCCCAAGAATTATTCACAGTTTATCTTCAGTTAGTCACACCACAGCCAAAAAATGCCATTAAAAAATTTATGGGAAAATTCTAAACCAGTATCCCTCATGGATATAAATATAAAAACTCTTAACCAAATATTAGCAAATGTAAATCAGGATTTATACACTGCACAGAGTTTACTCCAGGTAAGCCAGACTGGTTCAACTTTTAAAAAATCGATGTCATCCACTACATCAACAAAACAAAACTCATATGATCTTAATTATTTCAGAAAAAGCACTTGACAAAATATACCATTTCTAACGAAAACTCAGCAAAGTCGGCATATGGGGGACATCCTCAACTTGCTAAAGAACGTCTACAAAACCACAGCTAATTTCATACCTAATGGTGAGAAAATGAACACTTTCCCACTAAGATCTAGAAAAGACAAGAGTGTGGTCTCTCAGCACTCCTATTGGACATCACACTACAACAGCCAAAACAATACTGAAGAAGTACAATATTGGAGGACTGATACTACCTGTTCCAACAATTACTCTCAGGCTATGTTCATCAAAACAGTCTGGTAACAGTGAAGGAACCAATACATTGATTAAAAAAAAAATAGAATGCACGGGCCAGAAATAAGCAAGAGAAATATAATAAAGTGATTTTTCACCAATGAACAAAGACAATTCAGTGGAGAAAGAATGTTCTAAAAAATCATGCTGGGAAAAATGGACACCTGCATAGAAAAAAAGGCAATCTAGATTTGGAGCTTGTACCTTACACAAAAATAACTGCAAAATAACTGCAAAATAACACCACCAATGAGGTACTACATATCTATTAGTATAGCCAACATCCAAACCTTGACTACACCAACTACTGTTCAGGATCCAGAGCAACAGGAATTATTCTTTGTATCAGTAACACAAAATGGCAGAGCCACATTGTAAGAGAATTTGTAAGTTGTTTTGCAAATCTCAACAGCCTTTCCATGTGACCCAGCAATCATACTCTTAGCTAAATTTTAAAACTTGTGCCCATACAAAAACCTGCACATGAATATTTATGTTTTATTCAGAATCAACCAAAACGAAAGTAATTAAGATCCCTTTCAATAGGTGAATGAATAATCAAACATGGTGCATGCATACAACAGAATATTACTCAGCTATAAAAGTAGTTTTCAGGAAACTAAAAGACATGTATGAATCTTAAGTGTTTATATAAAAAGAGACAATCTGAAAGAGATACATACTGTATGATTATAATTATAGAACATTCTGGAAAATGATCAACTATAGAGATGGTGAACAGATCAGTAGTTGCCCAAGGTTTGGTGCAAATCAGGTGGATTAAACAAATGGAACTCAGGAGTTTTTTGTAAGTGGTGAAAATATTCTATATAGTACTATAATGGTAAAGACAAGCATTAAACGTTTGTCAAAACTCAGAATTTTATAGCACATGCAGTAAATTTAAAGCATGTAAATTAACAAAAATATAGTTTGGGAGGCCAGCAGGATCTCAGGATGGAATACAGAATATGACAAAATAATCTAAATACATTAAAATGTGTGAAATAACTTCACTGAAGGGGATGGTCAAATAAACAGTAATGGAAGTCAATTTCAAAGTGGTCAAAGGCAAATGGGATTATGTACATAGGAACTGTACTCTCACCGATAAAATCCCCAATCCCACAATGGGGATAGAGATTAATAATTATGAAACTATTATACATGTATAATGGAGCTGCATAATTAGGCAAATGAATGCAATACATTGAAAACAAGGTTTTTCACTGTTGGAGTGAACTGCTATACATAGGTGAGGGGAAGAGTTTCGATGAATCCATGTGATAAGGGTTTAGAGAAGGAGAATCTGTAAGGATTCATATTTAGCTTAACATTGATAAGATGGTTACATATAGGAATACTAATAGCTGATCTATACACACAGGTTAAACACAAGTTAGTATATACACATATTTCCTTGCGTTGTCAATTGAGGTACTTTAAACAAAACATTCTAGTAGCCTTGAGTATGTCTATTATCCAGACAGGCTTTTAATACCACTTCCCATTAAGAGGCATGAATGATTCCAGAACTGTAGCAGTAAATATACCAAGTGAGTGTGGAAGATTTTGCAGTACCATAATTTACACAAAAAGCAAAACAAAACCTCTTATTTTTATCTCGGTGCATGAAGGACACAAGCAAATTGAATCCTAATGTTAAATCTAAATGATTTAAGCAATCAAATAAAGTAATATTGGATTATAACTCCAAGTATCATATGCCATACTGATATAAATAACTGAATAAATAAATAACTGATATAAACACATCTTTTTTAAGAATTTTTAAATGTTTATTAATGAGAGACAGAGACAGAGCATGAACACGAGCATGGGAGGGGCAGGGAGAGAGGGAGACATGGAATCCAGAGCAGGCTCCAGGCTCCAAGTGTCAGCACAGAGTCTGCTGCGGGGCTCAAACTCACAAACCATGAGATGATGAGATGAGCTGAAGTTGGACACTTAACCAACTGAGCCACCCAGGCACCCCTAAATAACGGATATAAATAACTAAGTAACTGGTAGAAAGACAAATGTCCCGTATAAAAGAATTTCAAGTATTCGATGTGGATACTCCACCACTCAAAGATGGAGCACTACTCCTCACTCCTTAAGCGTGAGCTATGCAGAGTGACTTCCTTCCGAAGAGTGTAGGATGGAAAAGGAATAGAAAGGAGTAAACCTACTGACAAACACTACCAATGCCAGGTGACTAAGGCTTACATGGATTGTTTTTTGTTTGTTGTTTTGTTTGTTTAAGAGTGAGAGCACGCTGGGAAGAGTGTGACAGAGAGAGAGAGAGAGAATCTTAAGCAGGCTCCATGTGGAACCCAAAGAGTGCTTGATCCCAGGATGTTTAGATCATGTCCTGAGCCAAAATCAAAAGTAGGATGCTCCAGTGACTGAGCTGACCAGGCTCCCCTACATGGGTAATGTCCCTTGCTATAATGTGAGGAGTACCACAATTCACTCTATGAATATCCTCCAAAAACCTGTGAAAAAAATCCCAATTTAGGAGCATTCTAAAAATACAGATATCTGAAAAATACCTCTCAAAACTGTCAAGGTCATCAAAAACAAGGACTGTCAAAGAAACTGTCAAGCCAAGAAGAACCTAAGACGACACAAATAATAAATATAATGTGTTATTCTCAATGGGATGTTGGAACAGATGAAAACATTAGGGAAAAACTAAGAATCTAATGCATCAGGTTTAATAAGATTTATTTATTTTGTACTAGCTGTGACAAGTGTATCAGGCCAAAGTAAGATGTTAAAAATAAGGGAAACTGGATTTAAGCACACAATGACTCTCTATTATCTTTACAGTAACTATGTAAATCTAAAGCTGCTCTATTAAAAAATATTAAAAATAAATGTCAAAATAAGTGTGTTGATGCTATTGTTAAGGTTACCAATATGTAGGTGGAAGATATGATTACTAAAGAAACAGTTAAAATATTTAAAGTTTTATCTAACAAAATATATTTCTAATGGATTACAGTGGTTTATGTACACATCCATTTTAGAGAAAAAAAAAGTGAACAAAAAAGGATATGTATCTAATCTCTGAAATAGAACATAGAACATATCTAAAAATTTAATTGCTCTATTACACTAATAATTTTTTCTACGTTTCTATCACTGCATTATCCACACTTATTTTGTGTTATATACATGTATATTGCTTCAAATAATATAGGAGTTTCAAGATCTGAGAAGGGTATATATTCCAACTTCATGTTCCAGCAGCTAACATAATGCATGGTTTGTTAGTCAAACAATATTTATTGAAATAATGACCAAATGAATAAGAACAGTCTTTATAAGCAAATAGCACTAGAAATGATGTCAAAATCTGATCAGATAGGACTACAGAATAATTTAAATTGTTAGGAATCAATTACCTTTCATTGAAAATGTCCCAAATATATTTTATTATGGCTGCTGCCTGGCAAAAAATCATAGAAGATGGCTTTTAAATGAATACAATCAAACCAACATAATTTTAAAATAGATTGAGATCAAGAAAAAATATGTATTCAAAAAAAGTAACAAGGGCTCCTGCAAATTACAAGATAAAATATGATATTTAAATGTCTTTATATCTTCCAAAAGTCATCTGCAAATATATATTCAAGATTTTTATTAGGTGATTCAATTCAGAAACATAGTATTTTAAAAATTTGGAGTCAATTATGTAAAAACAGCATTTGCTAAGAATACATTATCTATAAGGTAAAGGCAAGTATTGATAGACCAAGATCCATGTCATGTATTAAAGACCAAGGATCCGTGCATCCTTATAAATAACCCAATGGCAACTTTTGTAAGGTAATTTTTATGGTGTTTTAACATGTAGCCATAGGACACTGCTTCAAAGTACAGTTCAGCCAAAGTAAGTAAACCAGAAGTCAATAGATATTACACTAAGTATTTGCTTTACATGACTTGGATGAATCTAGCAGTAGAATTTACAGTATCAGGAAAAAATGGTTGTATTTGATATTTAGGTAATCCTCGATAAATACTAGTCCTCTTAGCAAAGCTTTTGAAATGCACTGAGAGAGAGTAATTGAGAACCCATAAACCTGACAAGTATCTAAGATACAACTACTCTGTTTTGCTATTTCACATAATAATCAGGTATTTTAACCATTAGCTGACATGAAGGTACAGTTGATATTCTGTTATAAAAATTAAAGATTCTAAAAGACATTTAATCAGAAAGAGAAAAGTTATAATGATTAAAATGTCTCCAATAATGTATTATGGGTTAACTTTAAAATTAAGACACGCGGAACCCTAATATCCTTGATTTCTAGGTCATAGAGCAAAGAGAAACGAATTTATCCTTGAAGTATAATAGAACAGGCTAATAAAAGCTGTGCAGTTATGAACTTAGACATTAAAAATTCTCACTAAAGTGTCCACAAAACAAGAGCCTGTGATCAATGTAATTGATCTGTAGTCTATAAGATAAGAATTTGAAAAATGTTCATCTAGGTAAGTAAATAATAAGTTGTACATGATGTTATTAACCTTAACCTTGTTATATGTTGAACATCTGCCAAAAAT
Source organism: Acinonyx jubatus (assembly GCF_027475565.1). Taxonomy (NCBI): domain Eukaryota; kingdom Metazoa; phylum Chordata; class Mammalia; order Carnivora; family Felidae; genus Acinonyx; species Acinonyx jubatus. The sequence continues at coordinate 32,443,079 of NC_069380.1, read as the reverse complement.
TATGACATTGATTTTAGAATAGCATAGAGTCTTTCATGGATGTTGTTAAAAAAGAATATTGGTAGTGCAGCAAGACAATTTATGAAAAAAAAGTCATCTATATATAACTGTTTCCATATGTCAGATCATATAATCAGTGCATCTTAAAGTGGCAGAAAATTTTCAGTAATTAATGACAAAGAATAGGGACTGCAGTGTATTAGTTTTAACTTCCCAGTCATTACTGATTTTTCAAGAAAAAAATCACTACAAACTCTGATTCTTGCAATCAGAACCTATCTCTGTTACTGGGACACCATCATTCTTACTCCTCAATATATAACTTGGATTGGCACACTTGAATTATTTAAGGGTAATATGTACCCAGGCACACACACATGCACACATACATACCATTTCAAAGAAACCACAAATGAGGATTTCATTGTCTTTCTGTGGTATGCAGTATAAAACTGTTCTTACAGCTTTTTGATGAATTTATTGCCCTAGTGTGGCTCATAATATATAATTATGCTTTTAATGTCTGTAAGATCTGTAATGGTACCCCTCTTCCAGTCTTTACACTGGTTTCTTCTTTATTCCTAAAATTGACAAATCCTTACAAGTATAATCTTTCCCAAGAACCAAATGCTGTTGTGGGCTGGTATTCTGTATTTTTTTTCTGCTTCTTATTTTACTGGTTTCCTAGTTTACCATTTATTCTGGGGGAACTTCTTAAGGTTGAAAATAATCTTTAACCTCTCTCTGCTTCTAATTACTTAAAACTATCAATTTCACACTATAGACTGTTAGTAGGAAGCAACCTATTTTGATACATTGTTTATCATTCAGTACAAAATGGTTTGTTTTCCCTATGAATTTTTTTTGACACTGGTTTTCTATTGGGATTTAGTTTCCAAATGTCTTGATGTATAATTTAATTCTGTTTAATTGTTTGTATGAATTTTTATCTGTGAAATACATTGAGAGGATGCCCCAGCTTGTAACTTATCTAAGCAAATGTCTGATGGGTACTTGAAAGAATGTGTACACTTCATTTTTTTGAATATTTTATCTTATAGTTATTAGATAAATTCAGATGTGTAGCTTTTCTATACCTCTTTTTTTGTATACCTCTTTTGTTCTTTTTTCTAAGAAAGGGGTAGCGAACCTTTACTATATTTTCAGATTTTATCATTCAGTTTAAAATGGTTTTAATCAATAATTTCACCATGTTTAAAAAGTTTTTAATGTTTGTTTATATTTGAGAGAGAGACAGACACAGAGACAGAGAGAGACAGAGAGAGACACAGTGTGAAAGCAGGGGAAGGGCAGAGACAGCGAAAGGGAGACACAGACTCTGAAGCAGTCTCCAGGCTCTGAGCTGTCAGCACAGAGCCTGACGCAGGGCTCAAACTCACAAGCCGTGAGGTCATGACCTGTTCTGAATTTGGATGCTTAACTGACTAAGCCACCCAGGCACCCCAGTAATTTCACCAATTTTAATTGTCATTTTATATCTCTAGTAATGCTCTATCTTGAAGTCTCCTTGGTCAAATATTAATTTGATTTTTTTATGCTTAATTTGGTCATGGTATATGTTTTGCCACTTTATTTTCAGTCTCTTTATATTTATAGGACACCTATCATTAATAAATAAGATACAATTGGGCTTGTAACAAAAAAAAAAAGTTTTCCAGACTGATTATCTCTTCCTTATAATTAGTGTTTAGTTTATTTACATGTAATGTAATTAATGAAGTTGGCTTTAAGTCTTCCATGTTGTGGTTTTTCACTTGTTACTGTTCTTTCCTACCTTCTATTGAAATGCTCAAAATATTTTAGGCCTCCATGCTATCTCTTCTATTAGCTTTATGATTATACCTTTTTATATGTAATTGTGGCTCTTCTAGACAGCACAATATGTATCTTAACTTGTCACAGTCTACCTTGAATTAACACTATTTCACATATAATGTAAGAAACCACATTATGATGTCATTTACTCACCTTTCCGTTTCCTACTTGCTGTATTATTTCCACATTATTTTAATCAAGGAAAATTTATTCCTATGTCAGGAGTCAGAAGGAGGGGAATAAAAGCAATGAGGTTTCATATTAATGGCATACATTTAGGAAAGTGGCTATAGCTACTGGATAGATATATGATCAAAGAGAACCACAGGTTTTGTATTAGCAATAGCTTACTTATGTAGTATTATGGTACCTTTAAAAATTACTTTAAATATCAAGTATATTTAAAGGAGTAATGGCTGGAAAAGTGAGTTATCTCTCACTTTTCCTATAATTTTACTTATATAGGAAAAAAATGCCCAGGATATATTAAGTATTAAAATATGCAGCAATAAATATGTAATTCAGGTATGAATATGCATAGAAAGACACTAGAAATATATACCGAACTATTAGCTGCAATTATTGTTAATAGAATTTTAATAAGCAATTACCTTTAAAATAAACTTTTTCTCTAGTTTTGGATTTGCTACCTTTGAATTAGTAAAAATGATTTAAAACAGAAAATCGAAGATAATAGAAAACAATAGGAAAGTAGAGAAAAGAGAATGACAAAAATAAAACCAAATCAAACTATCAGAAATATGTTTTAGAATATTGAGAATGTTTCACCATGTTTGTAGTCTATGTCACTAGAGCCAGTAAAGATGAGGGTTTTGAAGGATAGAAGAAATATTTCCTATCATCTGTAGTTGTCCAGAAGATGTCAGTAAGGAATGATATCTAGTCTGTTGACCAACTCTAATTTTTCCAACCCATCACTTCTGAGACTAAAAGTAGAGGACATCAGAATGTTATTTTATTTGTAGATTAGGGTGTAGAGAGAAAGAAAACTTAGGGAATATTTACTTACTGCCTTCTACTTTGTAAATGAAAAGTCTAGTTTATTTACAGAAGATGAAGTGACTGATAGAAGATTTAATTAAATAGACAAAGATCTAGAAAAATTAATAAGGAGAAAAGGAAAAGAGCAATCAGCAATGCGTCAGTTATGAGTCTGGTGTTCCACTGCTCAATGACCTTATTTTTCTGTTATTCCACAGAAGTCACTGTTAATCCATATTCACATTTTAGTTTCAACCTCTTCATATCCCACTGTGTTTTCTCTCTGTATTGCCTGGTCTGGCTCCTACCTCCTCTTGTTTGGGCATTCTGTGCTTAGATTTCCCAATAGGAACCTCCTAAGTAAAAGTGTCTTAAGAAAAAAAGGTGAAATCGAAATACCGTGGCCAATAAGTAATTGTCAAGCTCTATGTGTATTTCCCCAGGAACAAAATTTACACATATCGCAGCCAATAGAATATGTACTGCTCACTTACTTTCTTACTGTTTTAATGCTGTTAGACAGCATAGGGGGTCCTGTCCTTTGAACCTGCCTCAAATTGGATACAAGTATTGTTACTGGCTATTACTGAGGCTTACTACTTGCCTCCCAAGGAATGTCCTTCTAACATCTTTTTGATTAAAACCAGTTGCTCCAAGTGCATCTGAAACATACTTAACTCTCTCAGAATAGGATGGAGGAAAAATTGTTAAGATGTGAAAAAAATAAAAATAAATCCCACCAACCTAAATAATTGTTAATATTTTATTAATACTTAATAATGTTCTAGATAGAGTAAGGCATCAAAAGAAATGTCCATTACCAATTCTCTATAGCCTAGCATCCTTACTACTATAAAGAGGAAAAAGTAGTCCTAGCCCAACTATGTTAGTCTTCTCTCATTTGGGCCGGCTTCTAAAATCCTCCCGTCCTCCTCCTTGTCTTAACCTATGCACCTTCATTTCTAATTTCAAACCATTCCTCTCAATTAAGAACAGAGAGCTAAACTAATTTTTCTGATTTTGACCTCATTGTTTCCACTGGGATGCAAATTCTATTTTTTACCTCTTGCTGGAAGACGGGCAGTTATCCAACAATGGGAAATTAAGCTATCATGGGCTATAGTCTTAGCCCTTGACTTAATGACCGGGGCAAAACCAGGTGAGGTCTCAGGTCATGGTCAATTGTTTGTGAAGGAGGAAACACACAAAAAGGGAGTTCTTTCTATGATTAAACTCTCTAAGTGCTATACCATCTGACCTTATATATTCATTTTTTCATTAACACCACTAATATCTAATGAATAACTGCCATGCAGCTTTCTAAGCAATGAATAAGACATGCAAATTCCCTGATTTTGTATCAGACACTATACAAGTAAATATATAATATTACGTAGTGAAAACTGTTATGAATCAGTAAAATATATGTATACTTTGTTACATGTTGCTTTTTAAAAAATCAGTTCACTCTAGATTTAAAAAGTCTCTTGACAACATATTAAGATTAAATCCTTACAAGAGCAAGACTTCTAGGTGCAGGGCCAAGATGGCAGAGTAGCATGGAAGGTTTTTTGTTTTTGTTTTTGTTTTTGTTTTTGGCCTCTCTCTTCCTTGAAATGCAGCTAGAGCAAAATCAAACCATCTTGCACACCTAGAAAACTGATTTGAGGATTAAAACAATCTGCACAACTTGAATCACAGAACTCAGCAGGTAAATGGTGTGGAGAGGTGAACTGGGGGAGAGACAAGTCACGGAGGGTAGGGAGCTGTTTTTGCTTGCAGAAAGAGGATGGAGACAGGGGATGGTGGGGGGGGGGGAGGATGTGGGAAAAGAACTTCCTCCAGAAAGCAGCTAGAGAGAAAAAAAGAGTGGAAACACCTGCCAGGGACTGAACAAGAAAGGGAGATATGAGAAAGGAGAGGGCTTAAATGCCATTAAGACTTTATAAACAGGAGAGCACAGTCTGAAACTTGACAGCTCGATACCTGGCAGAGCTCTGGTGAGAAAGGCAAATTCCTGGACACAAAAAGAGAGGTCCAATGGGTCCGAGGACCACATGGGGAGAGAAAGTTCCCTGCTGGGAGGACATTTGGTAGCGGCTGTGCAGTTTTTCCACAGGCAAAGGTCCCAGCAGAGCCCAGAGAACAGCCACGTTCCCTGGTGTTGCAATAAGCATGCTAGGGTGTGGTGAAGCCTGGTGCCAGATGCATGTTGTGATTTACCATAATCCCAGAAATGCTGCTGCTACAAGATCCTGCAAACTTTTTCCGGGGCTGGGCTGGCACCCAGCTTCAGTCTCTGTACATCTTCAGCAACGTGGTCACTTGAATGTTCCTGCAGGCAGGCCTGTACCTGGCCATTTCTTGGCAAGATCCTACCTGCAGAGGGTCTGAGTGGGTAAAAGCCACAGCGCCCTCAGAAGAGAGGGATTTGGAATCACAGCCCCGTCTGAAATAAAACTCAGGAATGAAGTGCTACCTGGTAGGCTGAAGGCTTGGTCACAGACAATGCACAAGAGGGTGTGCACAGAAGCCAGAAAAAAAGGATAGGTGCTTGGTTGTAGGTTGGTGCGAGCACAGAGTTCTGATGCTAGAGACTGGTTCGCTGGGTGATGCCATTTTCACCCTCCCCTGTGCATGTGCATACATGCCTACATGCACCACAATGATCCACCTCAGTGAACTAAGTACCACCATCTAGTGGAGAATGGAGCCATTACAGCAAACCCCATCCAACTGGGCCAGTTGTGCTCTAGAGGAACACAAGTCTCTCTACCAGCTTAGTTTATGGATTATAAAGGGCTTCATAGTTTGACTTCTAGGGGCAATTGGATGTAATTTCAATCATATTTCATTCTGTTCTCTGGTCACAATTTTTTTTTCTTTTTCCTTTCTTTTTCTTGAATACAGAAAAAGTTTATTTTTATTTTCATTTTTATAAAAAATATTTTTCTTGGGGTACCTGGGTGGCTCAGTCAGTTAGGTGTCCAACTTCAGCTCAGGTCATAATTTCGCGATTTGTGGGTTCAAGCCTATGTCAGGCTCTGTGATGACAGCTCAGAGCCTGGAGCCTGCTTCAGATCCTGTATCTCCCTCTCTCTCTCTGCCCCTCCCCTGCTCATGTTCTGTCTCTCTCTCTCTCTCTCTCTCTCAAAAAAAAAACATCAAAAATTATTTTTAATATTTTTCTTTAATTTTCTATGTTTTAATTTAAGTTTTTTAATCCTATTTTAGTCATTTCATTTTATTCTAATTTATTGTGTTCATTTTTTTAACTTTCAATTTCCTCCCCCCCATTTTTTTCCTTATCTTTCCGTTTTCCCCTATTCTACCAAGCTTCCTTCAACAACCAGAATAAAAAAGATACCTAGGACCTAGAATCCTTTGATTCTTTCTGTATTGTTTTTAATTTCCTAATTTTTATTTTATTATTTATTAATTATTTTTCTTCCTTCAAAATGACAAAATGAAGGAATTCACACCAAAAGGAAGAACAGGAAGAAATGACAGTCAGGGACTTAATCAATACAGATACAAGCAAGATGTCTAAACCAGAATTTAGAATCACAATAATAAGAATATTACCTTGGGGTGAGAAAAGCATAGAATCCATTTCTGCAAAGATAAAAGAAATTCTAGTCAGGATGAAATTTAAAAGGTTGTAATAGATGCAATCTCAAATGGATGCCAGAGCAGGAAGGGTGGATGAAGTAGAGCAGCAAATCAGTGATATAGAAGACAAATTTATGGAAAATAATGAAGCAGGAAAAAGAGAAACTAAGGCAAAAAGAGCGTGATATAAGAATTAGAGAACTAAGTAACTCATTAAAAAGGAGTAACATCCTAATAATAGGGATCCCAGAAGATGAAGAGATTAAAAAAAAGGAGTACAAGATTTATGTGAGGAAATCATAGCAGAAAACTTTCCTAACCTGAGGAAAGACACAGACATCAAAATCCAGGAAGCACAAATAACTCCCATTAGATTCAACAAAAACCGACCATCAACAAGGCATATTGTAGTCAAATTCACAACATACTCAGGCAAGAAAAGAATCATGAAAGAAGCAAGGGGGAAAAGAAAACCTTAACCTACAGGGAAGACAGATGAGTTTCACAGCAGACTTATCCACAGAAACTCGTTAGGCAAGAAAGCAGTGGCATTATATACACACTGTGATGAAATGTAAAAATATGCAGCCAACAATTCTTTATCCAGCAAGGTTCTCATTCAAAATAAATGGAGAAATAAAAAGTTTCCCAGACAAACAAAAACTAAAGGAGTTTGTGACTACTAAACCAGCCCTGCAAGAAATTTTAAGGGGGACTCTCTGAGGGGAGAAAAGACAGGGAAAGAAAAACAAAAAGACCGGAGGCAACAAAGACTAAAAAGGACCAGAGACCACCACCAGAAAATCCAACTCTACAGGCAACAAAATGGCACTAAATTCATATCTTTCAGTACTCCCTCTAAATGTCAATGGACTAAATGCTCCAACCAAAAGACATAGGGTAAAAGAATGGATAAGAAAACAAGATCCATCTATATGCTGTTTACGAGACCCATTTTAGACCAAAAGACACTTTCAGATTGAAAGTAAGGAGATGGAGAACCATCTATCATGCTAACGGTCACCAAAAGACAGAGTAGCCATACTTTTTTAAAGTTTTTTTAATGTTTGTTTATTTTTGACAGACAGAGCATGAACAGGGTAGAGGCAGATAGAGACACACACAGAATCCAAAGCAGGCTCCAGGCTCTGAGCTGTCAGCAAAGAGGTTGATACAGGGCTCGAACTTACGAACCATGAGAACATGACCTGAGCTGAAGTCTGACACTTAACCGAATGAGCGACCCAGGCGTCCCCAGAGTAGCCATACTTAGAGCAGACAATTTAGATTTTGAAATAAAGACTTAACAATAATGAAGAAGAGCATTGTATCATAATTAAGGGCTCTGTCCATGAAGAATATCTAGCAGTTGTAAACATTTTTCCAATGTGGGAGAACCCAAATATATAAATCAATCACAAACATACAGAACTCATTGATAATAATACCATAATAGTACGGGACTTCAACACTCCACCTACAGAAATGGACAGATCATCTAAACAAAAAATCAACAAGGAAACAATGGCTTTGAATGACACACTGGGCCAGAGGGACTTAACAGATACATTCAGAACATTTCATTCTAAAGCAACAGAAAATACTTTCTTCTCTAGTTCACATGGAACATTCACCAGAATTGATCACAAGTTGGGACACAAATCAGCCTTCAGCAAGTACAAAAAGATTGAGATCATACCATGCATATTTTCAGACCAAAACATTATGAAACCCAAAGTCAACCTCAAGAAAAAATTTGTAAAGACAACAAATACTTGGAGACTGAAGAACATTCTACTCAATGAATGGGCTAACCACAAAATTAAAGAGAATATTAAAAAGTACATGGAAGCCAATGAAAATGATAATACCACAGACCAAAACCTCTGGGATGTGGCAAAGATAGCTCTAAGAGAAGTGTATAACAATCCAGGCCTTCCTAAAGAAGGAAGAAAGGTCTCATATACACAACCTAACCTTACACCTTAAGAGCTGGAAAAAAAACAAATAAAACCCAAAAACAGTAGAAGATGAGAAATAATAAAATTAGAGCAGAAATAAATGCTATCTCAACCAAACCAAACCAAACCAAACCGGAGAACAGATCAATGAAACCAGGAACTGATTCTTTGAAAGAATTAACAAAATTGATAAACCCTTAGCCAGGTTGATCAAAAAGAAAAAGGAAAAAAATGACCCAAATAAATAAAATCATGAATGAAAGAGGAGAGATCACAACCAACACTACAAAAATAATAAGAGAATATCATGAGCAATCATATGCCAATAAACTAGGCAATCTGGAAGAAATGGACCAATTCCTAGAAACATAAACTACCAAAACTGAAACAAGAAGAAATAGAAAATTTGAACAGACCTGGGGCACCTGGGTGGCTCAGTTGGTTGAGCGACCGACTTCGGCTCAGGTCATGATCTCACGGTTTGTGAGTTCGAGCCCTGCGTCGGGCTCTGTGCTGACAGCTCAGAGCCTGGAGCCTACTTCAGATTCTGTGTCTCCCTCTCTTTCTGCCCCTCCCCCTCTCATGCTCTGTCTCTGTCTCAGAAATAAACAAACATTAAAAAAAATTAGAAAGTTTGAACAGACCCATAACCAGTAAAGAAATCAAATAAGTATTATAAAATCTCCCAATAAAACAAGAATCCAGGGCCAGATAGCTTTCTAGGGGAATTCTACCAAACATTTAAAGAAGGGTTAACATCTATTCTTTTGAAACTGTTCCAAAAAATAGAAATGGAAGGGAACTTCCAAACTTATTCTATGAAGCCAGAATTACCTTGATTCTAAAACCAGACAAAGACCTTACTAAAATGGGGAACTACAGACCAACTTCCCTGATGAACATGAACACAAAAATCCTCAACAAAATATTAGCTAACCAGAGCCAACAATACATTAAAAGAATTATTCACCACAAGCAAGTGGGGTTTATATCTGGGATGCAGGGCTGAATCAATATTCACAAAACAATGTCATATATCACATCAATAAAACAAAGTACAAGAACCACAGATCCTGTCAATATATGCAGAGAAAGCATTTGACAAAATACAGCATCCTTTCTTGATAAGAACCCCCAAGAAAGTAGGACTAGAAGTATCATACCTCAAGATCATAAAGCCATATATGAAAGACCCACTTCTAATATCATCCTCAATGGTCATAAACATGACAGGAATGTCCACTCTCACCACTGTTATTCACCATAGTATTGGAACTCCTAGTCTCAGCAATCAGACAACACAAAGGAATAAAAGACATCCAACTCAGCAAGGAGGAAGTCAAAGTTTCAATCTTCACAGATAACATTATAATCTATATGGAAAATCAAAATGATTCTACCAAAAAACTGCTAGAACTCATCCAAGAATTCAGCAGTCACAAGATATAAAATCAATGTATAGAAATTGGTTGCATTTCTATACGCCCATAATGAAGCAAAAGAAAGAAATCAAGGAATCGATCCCATTTACAATTGCACCAAGAACCATAAAATACCTAGAAATAAACCTAACCAAAGAGGAGAAAAATCTATACACTGAAAACTATAGAACACTTATGAAAGAAATGAAGACAACACAAAAACTGGAAAAATATTCCATGCTCATGGATTGGAAGAACAAATTATTAAAATGCCGATACTACCCAAAGCAATCTAGACATTCAATACAATCCTTATCAAAATAACGCCAGCATTCTCCACAAAGCTCAGGCAAACAATCCTAAAATTTGTATGGGACCACAAAAGACCTGAATAGTCAAAGCAATCCTAAAAAAAGAAAACCAGAGCAGAAAGCATCACAATCCCAGACTTCAAGCTATACTACAAAGCTGTAATCATCAAGACAGTATGGTACTGGCACAAAAACAGACACACAGATCAATGGAACAGAATAGAGAACCCAGAAATGGACCCACAAACATATGGTCAACTAATCTTTGACAAAGCAGTAAAGAATATCCAATGGAGTAAACACAGTCTCTTCAAATGGTGCTGGGAAAACTGGACAGCGATTTGCAGAAGAATGAACCTGGACAACTTTCTTACACCATACATGAAAATAAACTCAAAATGGATGAAAGGCCTAAATTTAAGACAGGAAGCCATCAAAATCCTAGAGAAGAAAGCAGACAAAAACCTCTTTGATCTTGGCTGAAGCAACTTCTTATTCAACATGTCTCCAGAGGCAAGGGAAACAAAAAGAAAAATGAACTATTGGGACCTCATCAAAATAAAAAGCTTCTGCTCAGTGAAGAAAACAATCAGCAAAACTAAAAGGCAACTGATGGAATGGGAGAAGATATCTGCAAATGGCATATCAGATAAAGGGTTAGTGTCCAAAATCTATAAAGACCTTATCAGTTTTAACATGCAAAACACAATCCAGTGAAGAAATGGGCAAAAGACATGAATAGACACTTATCCAAAGAAGACATCCAGATGGTTAAGACACATGAAAAAAAAATGCTCAACACTCATAATCAGGGAAATACAAATTAAAACCACAAGGAGATACCACCTCACACATGTCAGAATGGCTAACATTAACAACTCAGGCAACAGATGCTGACAAGGATGCAGAAAAAGAGGATCTCTTCTGCACTGTTGGTGGGAATGCAAACTGGTACAGCCATTCTGGAAACCAGTATGGAGGTTCCTCAAAAAATTAAAAATATAACTACCCTATGACTCAGCAATAGCACTACTAGGTATTTATCCAAGTGATATAGGTGTGCTGTTTCATAGGGGCACATGCACCCCGTGTTTATAGCAGTGTTATCGACAATAGCCAAAGTATGGAAAGAGCCCAAATGTCCATCAATGGATGAATGGATAAAGAAGAAGTGGTATATATACACACTGGAGTATTACTCGGCAATCAAAAAGAATGAAATCTTGCCATTTGCAACTACGTGGATGGAACTGGAGGGTATTATGCTAAGTGAAATTAGTCAGAGAAAGACAAATATCATTTTACTTCACTCATATGAGGAATTTAAGAAACAAAAAAATATGAACATAAGGGAAAGGAAGCAAAATATAAAAGGAGGGGACAAAAGAGCCTCTTAAATACAGAGAACAATCCGAGGATTGCTGAAGGGGGTGGGGTAGGGGGATGGGCTACATGGGTAAGGGGCATTAAGGAAGACACTTGTCAGGATGAGTTCTGGGTGTTATACATAGGGGATGGATCACTGGAATCTATTCCTGAAATCACTATTGCACTATATGGTAACTAACTTGTATGTAAATTTAAAAAAATAATTAAAAAAGCAAGACTTTTAGACAATTTGATTAGCCAAATCACTTGATCCCAGGAATGCCATTACTTCTACCCAGAGCCAAGCTCCCTATTTTTGCAGTCCTAACTCAATTCCAATTAAAATTATCAGCTATAGATTTGGATATATCAGTTTTAGCACCTTAGAACAAATCTGGTCATTCTACATAACTCTCCAATTATAATGATGATGATACTTCTTGAAATTATATTACATTTGTTTTTAGCCACATTACCTTGGTTTTCTCTCATCTAACACAGGTTATATAGCCAATGCTCTATTGATGATCCATCTATACTATAATAATACTTTCCATTAATTTGACTAGGAAATTATTTTATGCAGCTAAAAAATAATTTAGAAATCATATCATTCTCTTCTCTATTAGGTTCACTGTCAACTAATAATCTCCACTTAAACTTAAGTAACTTTAGCTTGCTAGGTTTTCTGTTTATTTTCCACCAGAGACCCTGAAAATTTGGTTTTTCCAGTCCCATACAAAATTTAAAGGATTACATGAACTTTTAAAATTTTTTATTGGTAACTTTGGACCCAGGTTTCAAAATACTGAGATTCTCTTTATGCTTCATACCGTTATGCTGAATGTTATCTACTATTTTTGCACTGTTATTTAAATGATCAGTATCCCAATATATTGAGAAATGTCGGTGATGACAAAGTTCACAGAGAGAATCCTGAACTCCTTCACCAAAAGACATCCTAAATTAGGTCTTTTAATAAATTATAGATTCATATCAACCGGGAAGTTATCACTTGGTATCTTGAACCCGTAAGTATCTGCTAATTAGTATGAATAATGGTCTAAGTCACATTAGGTATATGTCAGGGTGAAATTTCTACAATAAATCCTAGAGAGACTATCAAAAGAATCACCAATTAACCAAGTCCCAAAGACTAGGATGAACCATTCTTGCTCTATTATAGTCGTCTGTAGATTTGTGATGGCACTGAGGACCAGGGACTTTGAGAGAAGCTTAATGATAACATGGCAGGTATGGAACAGTACCAGTAGTTTATATTTCCAGGCCTTTGGATGTACACAGCTTTGCTAAATAATATAGAAAACGTTGACAATCTTTGGCAACACATTTCCTTCCTTGCCCATGATCAAGGGATAAGTACATACTGACCCCCACCCATTATCATCCATTCTCTACCTATTGTTTTGCATGTACTACACCACAGCCCCCCTTTCTCCTCCCCCCTCCCACTATAAAACTCTAGGGGTCCATCTTGTGGATGGAGAGGTCAGTTGTTAAGGTCTGAGCCTTCCACCTCCCCCAGCTCTCTGCACCCAAAATATGTGTCTCCCTTTCTCTTTTCCAAACCCTCCTCTCTTCTGTTTTGGCTTTTCTTGTAAAGAGTTTATCCGAGTTTGTTCCCTATAGTGTTGGCAAACCAAGATGAGAGCTTTGCTTTCAATCCCCCTTGGGATTTCCCAGGACAGAGTAGTTAGCTTCCACAGTGCCAGGGCTGACCTCTTCATTTCCTCACTTAGCCTGCATGCCAGATCATTTGGTAATATCAATATAAATATAAGCATGGATATATATAAGAGCCACCCCTATCTTTTCTGTCTGTGGTTTTAAAGCATTCTAAAATGTACTGTTATATTTTATATAGAGTAAACTAATATAAATTTTTAATTTTGATGATTTCCCACCTCCAATCCTTTCTCTATTCGGTTTCGAATTTTTAAAAATGTGAGGCACCTGGGTGGCTCAGTCCATTAAGCGCCAGACTTTGACTCAGGTCATGACCTCACAGTTCATGGATTCGAACCCCACGTCGTACTCCGTGCTGACAGCTCAGAGCCTAGAGCTGCTTTGGATTCTGTGTCTCCCTCTCCCTCTGCCACTTCCCCACTCACGCTGTCTCTCTCCCTCTCAAAAATAAACATTAATTTTTTTTTTAATTTTAAAAACTGTATGTTTAGAAATTCGAAAACTTTCTGATCCACCTTCAATTATAGACATTTATCACTGAAATAAAAACTATATTCCAAAGAAACTAAGTCATTCAACTTTATCTAGTAAGTATTTAATCCAGTAGTTACTCTATCAGAAACTGGGCTATAACAAGAGAACACAATCATGAATGAGTATGTCCTTGAAGAAGCTCACAATTAAGCAGAGGAAGGTGAAGCAAATTGATATGAGCGTTTAGTGGTCCCAAGGAGAAAAACTCTGAAATTTATAATCTTGAATACATCTTTGATAGCCACGTTAAAATGTTTTTCTACTTTCTTTGTATTACATAATGCAAAAAAATACAGGGTTCATTTACTATCAATTGCCACTTCCTAAACATTATTTTGTAAGATTTTTGGAAATTTGCACATGCAACCACATAGTAAAATCACGATTCTGACGGCAAAGCAGAAATAAATACAATATATTGGATACTTTCAAAATTTTTTGTAAAACATTATGGTGAACAACTACATTCATCAAGAAACAGTAACAGTGAATTAACTAATCACTAAGTTGTATTGTGATTCAATTTTAAAAAATTTTTGTAATGCTTATTTTTGAGACCTAGGGAGACAGAGTGCAAGTGGGGGAGGGGCAGAGAGAGGGGGAGACATAATCTGAAACAGGCTCCAGGCTCTGAGCTGTCAGCACAGAGCCCAATGTGGGGCTCAAACCCACAAACCTTGAGATCATGACCTGAGCTGAAGTTGGTCGCTCAACAGACTGAGCCAACCAGGCACCCCTGTGATTCAATTTTAAAGTGAAAGGACAGGAAAGCTTGGGTGGCTCGGTTGGTCAAGGTCTGACTTCAGCTCAGGTCATGATCTCACAGTTACCGGATTTGAGCACAGCATCAGGCTCTATGCTGACAGCTCAGAGCCTGGAGCCTTTAGATATTTCTCTCTCCCTCTCTCTTTTCCTCTCTCCCTCAAAAATAAACATTAAAAAAATAAAGTGAAAGGAACATATTCTTTAAGGTTTGAATGTTTATTTTGAGAGAGAGAGAGAGAGAGAGAGAGAGAGAGAGAGAGAGAGAGAGAGAACACGAACACACAAACACATGCAAGAACAGGGAAGGGGCAGAGAAAGGGACAGACAGAATCCCAAGCAGGCTCTGTGCTGCCAGTTGGAGCCCATGACTCAGGGCTCAGTCTCACCAACTATGAGATTATGACCCAAACTGAAACAAGGAGTCAGAGGCTTAATCCACTGAACCACTCAGGCACCCCTGAAAGGACAATTTTCATAGCACTAGCATAAAAATATAATGCGCTGTCTTAAGTATAAAATCAGGCAATGCCAAATTTTGATTTTACAGACACACATTTATAATAGAAGAGAATAAATAATAAATTGAAACAAAAGTATATATAATAATTCCAAATTGTTTCAATCCAAGTCCACTGAATAGATGATTATCCTTGCTACATTTTGTAAACTCATTAATGCCAAGATATAGATGTTGACAACAAATGTCATTATATTCGCACAAGTTCAAACTCTGGGTACATTTCTCGGATTGCATTTACTTACTTTCTAACTATGTTGTATAAAAACGACAATTGACGAGAGGGCTTTTAAACTTATTTTTTAAACTTAATCTTTCTCTAGTTGACACATCTTTGTTGTTCCTCCGCCATCACTCCCCAAAACACAACTCTTGACATACTTTATTTTTCCATGTAGTTATTCCTTGAAATAGTTTTCTGTCTAATATGTGGCTGATAACATGTCATAACATAGCTTGTCAAGTGCCAAATGACTCTCCAAGTCATCCAAGCATTAGAAGGAAATGAAATCATTCATCTAGGTACAACTTCGAATAAGTCAAGTTCAAGGGCTTGCAGAATAAATTTACAGAATGAAGGCCATGTATAAAGGCAATACTAGTAGTATTTTTGTTATTCTATCAACATTAACAGAGATCAGTTAAGTTGGAATAAGTATGTAATGTGCGAAAAAAAAAGAATCTTCCTGTATAAACACAAGATTTCAGGTTTTGTCATGTGCTTCTATCCTTCATTATTCTGTCATTATGGTTTTATTATTAACCATTGATTTCCCCCCATTTAATTAGTCTTGATTTTTTAGAGAAGCTTTAGTTTCACAGCAAAATTGAACAGAACATAGAGCATCTTTTTACGTGTCTGTTAGCTATCTCTAGGTCTTCTTTGGAAAAGTGTCTATTCATCTCTTCTGCCCATTTCTTTACTGGATTCTTTGATTTTTGGGGGTGTTGGGTTTGATAAGTTCTTGGTAGATTTTGGATACTAACGCCCTATTAGATATGTCATTTGCAAATATCTCCTCCCATTCCAAAAGCTACCTTTTAGTTTCACTGATCATTTCCTCTGCTGTGTAGAAGCTTTTATCTTGATCAAGTCCCAATAGTTGATTTCTGCTTTTGTTTCCCTTCTCTTCGGAAATGTGTCTAGGAAACAGTTACTAGAGCCGCTGTCAAAGATCAGGGAAATACAAATCAAAACTACAATGAGTTATCACCTTACACTTGTCCAAATGGCTAAAATTAACAACACAAGAAACAACAGATGTTGGTGAGGATATGGACAAAGGGAAACCCTCCTACACTGTTGGTGGGAATGCACACTGGTGCAGCCACTCTGCAAAACAGTAAGGAGGTTCTCCAAAAAGTTAAAAATAGAACTACCCTAGGACCTAGCAATCACACTACTAGGTATTTACACAAAGGATACAAAAATACTGATTCGAAGGGACACACACACCCCAGTGTTTATAGCAGCTTTATCAACAATAGCCAAATTATTGTAAAAGCCCAGATGCCCATCAAGTGATGAATGGCTAAAGAAGATGTGGTACATCTATACAATGCAATTTTGTATATCAATAAGCTACCAATAAGAATGAAATTTTGCCATTTACAATGACGTGGATGGAGCTAGAGTATATAATGCTAAATGAAATTTCCATCAGAAAAGGACAAATACCATCTGATTTCACTTATCTGTTGAATTTAAGAAACAAAACAGATGAATATCAGGGGAAAAAACAAAGAGGCAAACCATAAAACAGACTCTTATCTATAGAGAACAAACTGAGGGCTTCTGGAAGGGAAGTGGGCAGGCAATGGGTTACATAGGTGATGGGACATTAAGAAGGGCACTTGTGATAAGTACTGGAGGTATGTGTATGTAACTGTATGTAAGTGCTGAATCACTAAATTCTACTCCTGAAATTGATATTATACTATGTTAATTAAGAAGAATTTAAATAAAAACTTGAAAACCAAAAAAAAAATACAGAATATAGAGTTCCCATATACTCCCCCCGCCCAACACACACACACACACACGATGCACTACCTCCCCTACTATAAACATTTGTATCAGTCTGGTATTGGATGTTGATATTAGGGAAAGCTGCATGTACGTAGGGACAAGCATAAATGGGAACTTGATTTTGATGTAGTTTTTTTTTCATTTATACACAAACATGCAATCTCTTATCTGTAACAACTTCTGCATGAATGTAGAATGCATTGATTAAAAGAAACTTTACAATTTTAGTGCACCTGCAATTTTTTCTTTATATCAAAGTATAAAATTAACAATGCTTATACTTTTTGCATTTTTTGTTGAAAAATGTGTAACTGCAACTTTCCAAAACATTTTGTTACTTTTTATTAATACTTTTGAATATCTGAAAAAACAGGAAAGAAATCGTCATCCATTATACCAAATATAAATATTTAATATGAATTTTTTAATAAATATCCAATCATCTTTGAAAGAGCCCAGGCTCTTAATCACATAAAAAAAAAAAACCTCCTACATTACAATTTAAATTTTTTTTTTCAAAAGAGGTAGACAAGTTTCCTCTAATAAACATTTTAAATTAGGTTATATGCTATAGTTTGCAACTTAGAGTTAAAACATACTTTCCTTGGCCTCTAAGATTTTTATTTATAAAATAGTCATATGAAATATGCAGTAAGATTTTGTTCTGTGTAGTAACATCATTTACAACAGAATAAACACATTCAAGTGTATTTTATCTTCCTGAAATTTCATAGTTTAGTATTAAGGTAATCCAAAAGCTTTTATCTACTATTATTTAACTTAGCAGCCAAGGTTATTACAATTTTCATATAATTTATACATCAAAACTCAATGCTTCAAATAGAAAATTTCCACGGAGTTTAGCACGGATAACACTTGTTTCTGTCAGAAAGCCATTCCTGCTCGATTCTTTCCTTTTACTTTTAACTTGAAGGCTTATCCACAATTGGCTTGGTATAAGGTAGTTAGCAGAAACATATCTGAACATTCTATTAAGAAAAACACAGTATTTTTATGTAAATGTTCATGCAAGAGAAATGTCTCTCTAAGTGTTCAGAAGTAATATATGATTATCACAACCTGATTGACTTTATATTTGTGTTAAGAAAGTTTGTGTAGGCAGTTATTTTTTCTAAAAAGCACTGATTTTCAATATTAATATGATGATGTGAAAACATTGCCTAATTTTATTGGCTTTTTTCATGTTCATTATCTGATGACAGTTCAGTCAAATTCATACTTAACAACTTTATTGTTTAAATATTCGATATCCTTAAGATAGAAAATATAAAATTTCCAAATATTTTACATTTTTATTGATAATCATTTTCTAATTCAGCAGTTCCTCAGTGAGCACCTGCAGTGTTTGTCCAGTAACACTCTGAAATAAGCACACACACAAAATGATGATATAGCATGTTAGATGGTGAAACACAAGGAGACCTGAGCAACTGGGGTGTCTCATATTCTTTCTTTTTCCTCTTGGAGGAGGGGCATTGTAGTCATTTTTTTGTTAGGGGTGTCCAGATTAGGTTACATGAGGAAGAGGTGATATCTGAGTAAAGAGCTGAACAGATGGGTGAGCAGGTTCTGAATGTCTGGGACGAATTTCTTAGTACAAGAAACTGTTTTGTTCAAGAAGCCCTGAAGCATGAGCAGGAATGACCACAGTATTTAAGAAGAATTGCAAAATGGACACTTTTGTGCTCCCTGGGAGATTATTAGAAAACTACATCTAAGAAACAATTGATTGGATGCAAGAGGATAAAATAGGTCATTGTACAGAGTTCGTCTTTTACTATGAGCAAAACGGCACATGACAGGAGTTTGACAGGAGTAGCATGATCTGACTTAAGTTACTAAGATTCCTTTGGCTGATGTGCTGAAAATACACATGTAGTAGGAAGGCAAAGGTAAACACAAGATTAGGAGGTTATTTCAACAAATCTGGAAACAAACGATAGCAGTTCAGGCAGGCATAGTATGAGTTGGCTCAATGGGTAAGGAAAAAAAAACAATTTTTGAAAGTGAAGAAATATTCTGTAAGAAAATCTATATGTACATTTTATACTAATATATGTATATGAGAACTAAAACAACACATGGGCCTATAAATAGTTGCAAATTTTACCCTTTGAATATATCTTTTAACAGAATAGTGTCTTTTTTCATTTAGTGGTGATTATATTGTTAAAATTACTACTTAATCTTGTATTGTCTCTAGGCCATTTCTATCCCATACTAGTAGACTGTAATAATTCATACAAAATCTTGTTTTGTTTTGTTTTGTTAAATGTTTATTTTTGAGAGACAGAGAGACAGAGCATGAGCAGGGGAGGGGCAGAGAAAGAGACACAGAATCTGAAGCAGGCTTCAGGCTCTGAGCTGTCAGCACAGAGCCTGATGTGAGGCTCGAACCCACGAACCATGAGATCATGACTGAGCCCAAGTCGGATGCTTAACCAACTGAGCCACCCAGGTGCCCCCCAAAAATCTCATTTCTACTTAAAATTTCAAGACAAGACCCATATAATTCAGTTTCTGCTTATGAAATTATTAAAAGTCAAATACAAGAGAATTTATCAATTTTACTCATAAAACAGCTTTATCTCTACCATATCCTATGCAGACCAAATGGCTTTAAAAAATCATTCTACCTATTGGTTTACCAACAAACAAACAAACAAAAACAAAAACAAAAAAATCCAAACAAAAGAAAACAAACACTTGTTAGGGTATTTTATGTAGACTTTTGGCAAAGGATGAATATTTTATATTACTCATTTTTTAACAGTATTTATTTACTTATTTTGAGAGAGAGAGAGAGAGAGAAAGAGAGAGAGAGAGAGAGAGTGCACACATGCACAAGCAGGAGAGGAGCAGAGAGAGAGAGAGAGAGAGAGAGAGAGAGAGAGAGAATCCCAAGCAGACTCCATGCTGTCAGCGCAGAGCCTGATATGGGGTTCCATGTCACTAACTGTGAGATCATGACCTGGGCTGAAATCAAGAGTCAAGTGCTCAACTGACCAAGCCACTCAGGTACCCCTATACTTTACCTTACTTTAGATGACAGTAACTTCCCCACTGCACACTCCCCCTCCCCCAGACCACCATGGTCCTCTTGATAAAATATGATAGATGGCAAGTTGTCTGTCTGTCACTACAACTCCCACCCAAAGCTGGTAAAATTGTTTCTCATAATACCCTCCCTATATTCTCCCAGATGGGACTTGCTCAACAAAGGAATGCAGCAGGATTTAGAAGACAGAAAGGAAACAGATCATTACTTTTGATAGGTTGTGGCACACAAGCATAATAAATACGGGCAACTGTAACATGTTTCCTCTTGCTTATGTTAGAACTGATCAACAACAGCACAAAGCCTGCTACTTAGAGCTAGGAAAGTGACAGTTCGCTTAGAAGCAGTGGTGTTTCACAGAGAAGCCGAATTTTAAAAAGCATTTTCGTAAAGCTTTCTTAAAAGTTCTAGATCTTCACAAGCTCCCCTTTTATGGTTCGATTTCTGTTTCCAGATATGCAAGATTTCTCGGACTTGCCTATAAGTTCAAACTTGTCCATCACTGCTGATGCTTCAGACAGGTACATTGACTATTACTCCAATTCTCTAACTATCCCTCACCCCATTTCCAGAGTTGGACTTTCCAACTTCTCCTACATTTCAGCAAACTCCAATTTCTACATTCAATTCCTCAACTCTGACAATACTTCTACTGGGGGTTACACACAATTACACATCCCTTCCGACTTAATCAGCTGCTGTGAGGTTTTTTTCTGTTTTTGTTTTTGTTTTGTTGTTGTTGTTGTTTAGCCATTTCATCCATTATAAGATGTAGACTATTCAAGTTTATGTAGAAATGACACTGAGTAGAGATTTTTAAGATATCATTGACTGGCATGTATTATAATACTTAATGTTAACATTTTTTTGGTGGTAACTATGCATGAAGCATGAAATTTAAAACTTGACACAAGCCAAGATAGTGGATATAGTCTTGATATTCTCACTCCAAGTGAAGAAATCAAGGCATAAAGATGGTAAGGTCAAAGAGATGTTGCAAGGCACCTGGGTGGATCACTTGGTTGAGTGTTCGCCTTCAGGTCAGGTCATGATCTCACAGCTCATGGGTTGGAGCCCTGCATCGGGTTCTGTGCTGACAGCTCAGAATCTGGAGTCTGCTCTGAATTTTGTGTCTCTTTCTGCCCCTTCCCTGTTCATGCTCTACGTGTGTCTGACTCGCTGTCTCAAAAATAAACATTAACAAATTTTAAAAAAACATGTTGCAAAATATGAATCCAAGTAGAATTATTATAAAATTGAGCTATTTTATAGGCATATATGGTGAACTACTTCACAAGGAACAACCATATGTAACATAGACATAACATCTGGTAGCCTTGAATCCTTCCTTTCAGTATTTTTAGCTGAACAATTGGGCACTATTATCTCCTGGTTTAATATGTTTAGGTTGTCAAAGATTTGGACTATAGAAAATAATCTGTGCTACATAGAGGACACATTTATTTTCAAGGTCAATACCACTCCTATTTCTCAGACTCTCTTCCTAGAAAGTAAGCTGAAATGGAAGAAAAAAAAAGCTGCATATAAAGATTCATCAATCTTAAGGTGAGTGCAGCTTTTTGTTTCCCTATAGAATGAAGCTGAGAGACAGAGGTGAAAAGGGAAACCAAGTAAGTTCATCCTTTTCCTGGGTTTATTAACCAAATGTCATAGATTTCTCTTGAAAATGAGCTCACCTTTCCCAATAGATTCTTTCATTCTGGCATCCAGATTATTGCTTAAGGTGATAAACTGTAGGATTTAGTGACTCTGAAAGAGCTATAAGCTTCTGAATATGCCCAATTTGTAGAATGAAATTATCACTAGCAGTAAAAGAATCTGTCTCATTTACTAAATCATATAAATATAAAGTCACTAATTATTGGCACTCAAATAAAATGGTCTGTCATATTTATTGGTTAATTATAGATTAAATGAGAAATTGCCACCATAAAGCATTTCTACACTTATTAAGGAAGTACCATTGTGCTAATTCCATGAAGTATGATATTTATAGGTCTACAGATAAATATAGTGCAATTAAAACTACATAATATAACCTGTATTTATGTCTAACCTGTAAAGGAATACTTTTATAGTTCAAAATTGAAGATGTGATGAAGTCATTTTGAGAGATTCATTTGATAATTAGCCTACGAAGCTATAAAAAGACATATGAATAATGACTTAGACAATTAATTTCCTTTCTTTTTCAGGAAATAAAATATAGTATTAATATATGTCTATTTAAGTCATTTTCCAATAGAATAATCTGCTGAATAAAATAAACCCAGATTAAATACATAATATAAGCATCCTTTTAAAATAAATTATAAATGACACCTATGCAAAAAAAGAGGCATTTTAAAATAAATTTAAGATGAAGTTACTTATTGTATCCTATCATGACCATTTATTTCATCCCATACATGTATCAGGCCTATACTATATTTTCTCTGTACTACAACTGGGATTTTGAGTGATACCTAGGCTAATTCCTTGGTCATGCAGGCCAGTTGTACGTCAAATTAACTGTCTCAAACTGTAGCAAAGTCCTTATTTCCTCTTGAAAACCACTGTACTTTTCCTTCATCTAATTGCTCTCCCTATTTACTCATTAGTTACTCAAAATCTTTGTCATCCTCAAGTTATTCATCTAGCCCTCTTCATTTTCATGTCCTTAGATGGCCTTATCTCCTGGACATCAACTGTGAAGTATTTCCAAATATTGACCCTTTCTACATATTTATGTACACATTCTTACTATCATCAGCTCCTTAGTCTCAGATGTGCTGGCTTCTCCTTCCATTTAAGACAAGAAGACCTTTAAGACAAGAGCCTTGAGTTCTAATGCCTATCTCCTATCACTACCAAAACAAGTTGAATAATTCTCTCTCTCTCTCTTCAACTTCTTTGTTTGGTAACTCTTTTCTATTATCTTATATATGTCTTCCAATCCATATTTTCCCCTTAGTTTTGTCCTCATTTTCCCCATCCTCTTTCATGGCTCCTCCCACTATGCTTACCTATTTCAAAAAGAAATGCACAAAGCGAAAATATTTTCAAAGAAATTAGTACATACACAAAGTAAGAAAATAATACATGTCTGTAGTAAGACTATTCAAGGAGGAAATTAATGCAGTTGAAGGTAACAAGTACTATAAACTATGATTCGAGAAATCAGTCCTGAAATAAAAGATTCCTGGAAAACATATATGAAAAGAATATCCTATTATTGGAGAAAAAATGACCTGGAAAGCCAGCAATGAGACACATGATGGTAAAAATCAGTACATTTTAAAGAAAAAGTGAATTTTTTCTGGCTTCCAGGTAAAAAATTTCAAGTCAAATATAAAAGACAGACAATAAAATCATTGTCATAATTTTTGACAGTATCCTTTCAGTCCAGAAGATAATAGTGTAACTTTTAAAAGAAATTAAACGAAGGAAAAGGTAAGCCAATGATTGTTTTATTTATCCACAATATAAAAGCTGCAGATAATCTTTTATGAAGAAACTTTAATCTTTCAGATTCTAGATAATGAGTCCTTCTGACAAGATTAGAGTAAAATTTGTTTTAAATAATCAGAAAGACTAAATATATCAACATTAACTTGCAGGTAAAAAGAAATATGTCTTTACTTACAGAAATCACAAAAAAACACATGGTTTTTGAAATATACTCGACTCTAGGGTTTTTCTCAGGTATATAAATAAATGATAGACACTATGATATCATTACTGTTACCCTCTCCAAAAACAAAACAAATACCATCATTAGGAAAAAGTACAAGTTTTTTTTGTATTAAGATACAACTTTGGTTAACTAAGCCCCCCCCCATTTTTTCTGAGATAACCTTTTTTTATCATTATTATTACTATTATTTTACCACAACCAGTACTTTCTTTTCTTTCATTTTCACAGATATATATATAGATATATAGATATATAGATATATAGATATCTCCTCTTACAGTAAATTTCTTTCATATTTTATTTTTTTAATAAAATTTAATGTAAAGTTAGCTAACATACAGTATATACAGTGTGCACTTGGTTTTGGAGAATACTCCCATGATTCATTACTTATATACAACACCCAGTGTTCATCACAACAAGTGCCCTCCTTAATGCCATCATCCATTCTCCCCTCTCCCCTACCCCCCATCAACTCTTAGTTTATAACTAAATATACAATACAAAAAAAAACAGTAGAACAGATAAATCTAAGAGCTGATTTTTTTCAAAAAATAAAATTGATGAACACCCCCCCCAGCCACACTTCTCAACAAGAAAAGAGAGCCCAAATCGAAAAAATCATAAATGAAAGATCACAACAAATACCACAGAAATACAAACAATTAGAGAATACTATGAAAAATGATATGCCAACAGACTGGACAACCTGGAAGAAATGGACAAATTCCTCAACACCCACACACTGCTAAAACTCAAATGGGAAGAAATAAAAATTTTGAACAAACACATAACCAGCAAAGAAATTGAATCAGTTATCAAAAATCTCCCAACAAATAAGAGTCCTGGACTAAATAGCTTCCCAGGGGAATTCTACCACATATTTAAAGCAGAGTTAATACCCATCCCTCAAGCTGTTCCAAAAAAAATAGACACAGAAGGAAAGTTTCTGGACTCATTCTATGAAGCCAGCATTAACCTTGATTCCCAAACCAGACAGAGACCCCACAAAAAAAGGAAAATTACAGGCCAATATCCCTGATGAACATGGATGCAAAAATTCTTAACAAAATACTAGCAAATCTAATTCAACAGTATATTTAAAGAATTATTCACCATGATCAAGTGAGATTCAATCCTGGTCTTCAGGGCTGGTTCAATATTCACAAATGAATCAATGTGATCCATCACATTAATAGAAGAAAGGCTAAGAACCATATGATCCTGTCCATAGATGCAGAAAAAGCATTTGACTAAGTATAGCATTCTTTCTTAATAAAAACCCTCAAGAAAATCAGAATAGAAGGAACATACCATCATAAAACCCATATATGAAAAGCCCACAGCTAATATCATCCTCAATGGGGAAAAACTAAGTGTTTCCCCCAAGATCAGGAATACGACAGGGATGTCCACCCTCACCATGGTTGTTTAACATAACGTTGGAAGTCCTACCCTCTGCAATCAGACAACAAAATGAAATAAAAGGCATCCAAAGTGGCAAAGAAGTCGTCAAACTTTCACTTTTTGCAGACAACATGATACTCTACGTGGAAAACCCGAAAGACTCCACCAAAAAGCTGCTAGAACTGATACATAAATTCAGCAAAGTTGCAGGATACAAAATCAACGTACAGAGCCCTTATTTTAGAACAATCTAAAATCTCATACTCATTTCCATTCAACTATCTACTTTAAATTTTTTATGTCCAGAAATTTTTAGACTACTACAGATAGAAGAAACTATTAAGGCTTAGACTAACAAAATATTAAACAAAAACCTAAGATTTGATATTCACTTTCTGGCCAACAGATCTGGGGAACGGTGACAAAATATATAGAGATGTGAAAAATTCTGCGTATTTCTTTTCTCCTCCTTCATTGTTCCTGGATTGCTTCAAATTTAGTCAGTAACCATAATGTTTATGGTAAAATAGTGCTTTACTTAATAGAGTAGTCATCCTATTAATGGTAATTGTAGATTATTTAAACAATACGTATAAGTCCCTTCACACCAAATAAAGTTATTTTAACAATTATTTTCCTCCTTAGAATCTTTCTTTGAAAAATTTTTTTAAGAATCATTATTCTAAACTACAATTTGAGATTAACAGGTCATAATTTAAAAAATATAGTTCCATGAAACATAAGCAACTGCATATTTTAGTCTCATAGACCCTGCATACAACAAATGAGTGCATCTAAAAACTGGTGAAATCTAAGTAATGCTTACACGCCAGGTAATCGTATTGTGCTAATATCAATTCTGGTTTTGGCACTGTATTATAATTAGGTCAGATACTGATGAGGGAGAGTGGGGTTGGCTGAGGGCAAAGTGCAAGGTAGTGTACCTCCCTCCCCCTCCAATGTGGGATGTATGTGATATTCCTCAGGCACTCCTGGCTGCTCAAGGACAAAGGAAAGGAAAGAAAACAAAGGGCCAACTGATAGTTTACAGTCATACAGGCCATGGGTCTCCATCAGTTTATAAATATATAGTAAATTACAAGAATGTGGCATTCTTACCAATAGCCTCATCTCCAGAAGCCTACTATAGACTCAGTTTCCTGGAGCCCCAACATCACCCCTTCATAGTGATATGGGGAAGAAAGACAAGAAGGAAATGCCAGGTAAAGTTAAATTTCCTCATAACCTGCAGCACATTGACAAATACTTGAGGTAAATACCAAGTATAACCTTTCTCCAGGAACCCCCTACAGTCCTAATGTTAATGCCTTACTAGAGGGACAACAACATTAACTTGACAATAGCAAGGCCTCAGGTATCTTATGAGTCCTCTTTAACATATCAAAATCCTTCTGGAGGCCTCCCTTTGACTTTACCTTCCCCAACTTCATCATACATAAGAAGCTGCTCTTCACAACTCCAGCGCAGCTCTTTCTGCTCTAGGATTCTGTCCCCATGCTTTAATAAAATCCCCTTTTTGCACCAAAGAATTCTTTCTTGGCCATCGGTTCTGGACCACCTCACCATCACCCCAGAATCTTATTAACACTACCTTTGGTGGAAGGTTTGTACAGGCTATATATACATGGTACCTCTGTACACTATTTTTGCAACTTCATGGAAGTTTATAATTATTTCTAAGTTAGAAATTAAAAAGTAAAACCAAAAAGTTTAAAAGTAAAATCAAAAGGTTTAAAAGTAAAATTACTGTAATTATTACAGCTATGTAACTTACAACAGAATTTTGTATTTCAACGTTCCCTTTAAAGGCACATTGATTCACTGATTTCTTTGTGTCCATCAATTAAAAAAAAAATCCAACTCTTGGAGCAGGGCTAGTATCTTCATCCAAGAGAAGCCATATTGAATTTATTACTCTTTCCAGGTTGAGCTTACTTCTTACCAGCAAACCCAGCAGTTTGAAGCTTTTTTGCAGCAGACCCACCCCATGAGCTGCAGGCAAGGCTCCTGCAGAGCAAGGTGTGTGCAGAAGTACACAACCTTCTTGCCTTCTTGCCCGTTTTGTCTGTCTGAATCTTAAGTAGCAAGGAACGGGAAGAAAGATGTTTTTCTTGACCTGAATCATCACTTCTCGTGTCTAAGGGGAAAAGAAAAAAAAAAACTTTCTTGGGTGCAGTGACTATCCTTACAGGCTCTTAGGAAATGCTTATGGGCTCAGTGTACCTGGAACTTCCTGGGCAAACATCAGTCTCCTTAGGTCAAGCACTTTCAGGATATTGCCACTCTCATAGGTGGTTAGGTAGGCAGGCAGTGAGGTGAGCGCAGTGCCTTGCATATGGTTACATACAAGGGAAGAGGGCCCTTTTCCAATATCGGTAGCTGCCCTGGGGAGAGGGGGGACACTAGCCAGCTCTGCCTTAGAGTGGGTGTCCACCCACACCCGCCTGGTGAGCAAATCGGAAAGACCTGGATTTCTAAGATCCTGTCTGCTGCTACACAGCGCAGCACAGGCCTCCCCACCCCCACTCAGGTTTTTAAAGACTTCTCCAGTGGAAATATTTATCTCATATTTTAATAATTGCACACTAAACAATATCCTAAAAAACTGAAATTTTAACACAATTTTATGAGTGCTCTGTCCAACACAATTCCTTAAGACAGTTTTGTTTGCTTATCTAAATTTGAGAAAAATTTATAACGTATATAATAAAATGAGTAAAGTAATTGAATTCTTAATGCATTGGGAAATTTTAAGTATTTTCATTTAACTTTTCTGTCCTATTTTGCCATTTGTTTTAAAGCCTTCTACCTTTGATTTTATCTTCAATTTGAGAAAAACACCTTATTTAACAAACTTGTAAACAAGATAGAAAACAGAAAAATTTTATATTTTTATTTTCTTTGTGCTTCAACATATTCATCTTCTAAGGAGTGATTGATCTGTTGAGAGAACAATCAATCTTCTAATATTTTCTAATCTCTGATGATATAATTGTTTTTGATTCTCAGTAGCAGTATAATACATGAACTCTTTCAAACCTAGAGAAGTAGATTTGTAGTTATCATTTATAAGATGTGTATAAGAACATGAGTAAAAAAGTGAAATATTTTTATTTTATCATTTGCAACATCCATTTCAATCCCTCAGTTCAATTTGCATTAAGATTTCATGTGGTGTGGAGAGGCTCTATCGATTGAGCAGCAGACTCTTGATATTGGCTCGGGTCATGAACTCACCATTAGTGGGATGGAACGCCCAGTAGGGGGCTCTGTGCTGACAGTGCGGAGCCTACTTGGGATTCTCTCTCCCTCTCTCTCTGCCCCTCCCCTGTTTGCACACAAGCTTTCTCTCTCTCTCAAAATAAACAAACACTCAGTAAGCTTTCAATTCAAATAGTCATATAAGATTCAATGTTACATAGTAAGTCACTTTATCTTATAATATTATCCCTATGCTTCAAATATTGATTGAATAATGCCATATAAATCTGATTTTTAATATAATAATGTAATGTAAATCTCTACACAATATACATAAGCCACTGCATGTTGATGGGAAAAAGTGTAAACTTGTAATAACTTCTAATTTCTTAGGAGTAATATGAGTTCAGCATTTATACTTCAATCACATAACCTATTTCCTTTTTTTTAAAAAAGCAGGGCTAGTAGCACCTGTCCTATCTAGCTCACAAAGATTTTGTAAGGATCAAATATGATGACCTCAGAAATTTGGAAAACCTTTTATTTTAATTATATTCACGTGACAGTCTGGTAGAGGAGGTGAGAATTAAGAAAAAGCAAATCTAAAAAGGCAACCAATTACTGTGTAACTGAGCATCTTCTTGATGCAAACCATTGAAATAGGCATACTGGAAGATGCAAATATTAGACCAAATTGTTTCTGAAAAGCCTACACTTTAAAATGAATAATGCATATGTCAGGGCGCCTGGGTGGCTCAGTCAGCTGAGCATCTGACTTAGGCTTAGGTCATGATCTCACAGCCCGTGGGTTCAAGCCCCACGTCGGGCTCTGCTGATGGCTCAGAGCCTGGAGCCTGCTTCAGATTCTGTGTCTCCCTCTCTCTCTCTGCCCCTCCCGTTCTCACGTTTTGTCTCTCTCAAAAATAAATAAGCATTAAAAAAAATTAAAAAATAAAAATTAAAAAAATCAGTAATACACATGTAAAAATATACAATATAATTAGAACTGTTACCTTAATTGACTTCATTTACAAAGGTCTCTTTCATTCTTTCTCTAGTGATTTGGTTGCTATTTACATGGCTTATTGATAAATGTATATTTTTATGTTAATTACACATTCAAATATAGATGGAAATAGAAGCAAAATTCTAACCTAACTCTTAGCTTAATTCTAAAGCTTTCAATTTTTAACAAGTGAACTTATATTTACACCTTATAGTTATTTACACCTCCAAACTCAAACTATTTGAAATATACTTAATTTTTTCTAATTTTAAAATATCAGACATTGAACCTAAAACTGCTGCAAAAAATAGTCTTAATTAAAAAATAAAAACAGGTACCAACTGGTCAATAATTATATTAGATCATCAGAACTGCCAACAGGGATAATTTCCATTGACAGTTTCCTCTTAATGCTTCCATGCACTTTTATATATGTGTGCCTATTGAGAATTTTTACATAAATCAAAATCTTATTTCTAACTTTTTTTGTGACTCTAAGTATGCATTGTGCAAACAAGCACAGATGCAAAATGAAGACATAAAATTACTCTTCTTCTTACCATTCTGGTTTAATTTTTAATGTTTGAATATATAGATAAAATTTATAACACCATAGATTATATTAGAAGTATTGTTTTCTCACCTACTTTTAATCATAACATTATTTATTATCTTTCTCAAGCAATTTATGCAATCTTCCAAAAAGATCAGAATAATCACATACTAGTCTGTAGTATAAATGTACCATGTTTAATCTAACCAACACCAAATTAACCAAGTAAAATACTTACAGTTAATAAACATTTGCAAAATTTAGGATTTAAAATTCTGCTAATACACTTCTGCTACCTTTGATAATAATAAGCAATTTTTAAATTTTAAGTGAGTTGAGTGTCTCCTTTATTTATGCCCTTTATTTTTTTGGTTCAACTTTATAGATGCTGAATGTTTAATTTGATTTATCTAACTCCCTGGAAATTTAGAAGATCAGTCTCAAAATCATGTAGTAGTAATATGTGATCAAGTATGCAATGACAATGATCTGTTGTGCTTCTCAGTCTCCAAAACGTTTTGATACACACTATGCTATTTTATCACTCTTGTCTTGCTAATAGTTATTGTTATCCTACAAATTGGTATGATGTGTAGCAAGATTATATGGTTTTCATTCAGTAATACAGGGTGTTCTGAGATGACAGTATAAAAGCCACCAACAACCATCTACTGTCCTCTGGCCTCGAAAATCTATTACTTACTTCTATAGTAACACAGGATTTGCCCCAAGAGGAAGACAAATATACCCATTAAATAAAAGGACCTTATTAAGGAAAGATAAAGGCAATGTGTAATACAGGGTAGAGTAACATCTTTACATTTCTCTTAAATGTATTATGTATTAAAGCCATAAAAAGAAGTTTCCCTGTATACTATCATCTGAGCAGAATCAAACAAACAAAAAACAGATTTTAAACACTTAGAAGAATTCGGAAAGAATCACAGGGAGAGGGGGTTATGAAGACGGGATTAAAAAAATAAGTTTGGACTAGTTAAAAAGATATCTGTACCTCTATGTTCATTGCAGCATTATTTATAATAGCCAAGACATGGAAGTAGCCTAAAGCATCCACTTATCGATGAATGGACAAACACTATGGAGTATTTCTCAGACCAAAAAGGATAACATCTTGCCATGTGTGACAGCATGATTGGACCTAGAAAGTACCACGTTAAGTGAAAAAGTCAGACAGAAAGACAAATACATTATTTCATTTATATGTGGAATTTAAAAAACAAAACAAAACAAAAAGCAGAATTATATCTATAAACACAGAGAGTAACTATAGTTGCCAGAGGGGAAGGGGATTGACAAACTGAGTAAAGGGGAGGGGGAGATATAGGCTTCCAGTTACGGAAAAGAGTAAATCATGGGAATAAAAGGTACACTGAGGGGTTGGGGGCAGAAGTTGGTCAGAGCTGGATGAATCAACAGCACAATGCAAAACCTAATGGGCTAAGATTTGAGAAGTAGGCAAAACAGGGACAGATGAAGGGAAGCCTGAAAATTTTAATCCTTTGATTCAGTGCAACATTGTACAGAATTATGCCTTGCAATATACTATTGTATATGTTAGCCAGAAAAGACAAGTATGAATATTTGTATTTGCAGGCCTTGACCCCTATTCATATATGTATGATAGGCTTACTTTCCTTTTCTGTTATTTTCACAGAGGAATTGTAAGGGATTATTTTTTCCTCCTGCACTGAGAAATTCTCAAATGATTTGTATATGAGCAGAAGGAGCATTATCACCCCCAGCACTGGGGACTATCATTAGTTTCAATAGTTTTAAAGGACTTTTTCGTTTTCCACCATTTCAACAAATGTCAAGAAAAAGGCGTTTCAGCTTTTACCCATCAAGTAAGTACTCAACACATTGTCATTACAACTGGTGACACTGAATACCTGAAGAACAAAGCTGAATACGAGTAACACCTAATGATTCACATTTATTAAAATGATTCCATCAGCCTTTTCTTTTATTTTACCAGAAAACTCTTTCTACTGTTCAGAAAAAAAAATAAAGAAAAAACATATCTCTGACAAGGTAGATAATAGCAATCACATGTCAGTGTTCTAGAAAGCCACTTCTTTCAGAACGCTTAAGAGAAAACCTGCCATTTTAGGAGAGAAAACTGGTGTTGT
Source organism: Acinonyx jubatus (assembly GCF_027475565.1). Taxonomy (NCBI): domain Eukaryota; kingdom Metazoa; phylum Chordata; class Mammalia; order Carnivora; family Felidae; genus Acinonyx; species Acinonyx jubatus. Next base: position 32,410,902 of record NC_069380.1, on the reverse strand, counting down.
GTGTGTTGTTTTTGTTCGTTGGAAGACTGTGCCATGTGATTTGGACCTCAGGAGCAGTTTAGAGTTTATCTCAAGAGAAAGAATTGGGAGATGCCAGGACCATGTGTGACTGGTCTTGTGCATGCTTGTATGCTTTTTATCTCACTCCTTTTCACAATTAGCCTCAGGATTACTTGGACTTGTAAAAGTCCTGAACTAAAAAAGTTCCTTTTGAAATAACACTATCTTTGTGTTTTTTCTCTCGTTTTATAGACTAGATTATTCCCAACTACCATTCATTAAAGATTAATAAGCAATAATTAATTATTAATTACTGGGAGGAAAGATTACATGAATTTGCCTTGGGCTTGACAAGCTGTCAAGGAATCCTGCCAAGGCTGCAGAGGCTTAGCAAGTTCCAGAGAAGGTGTGACACAGAACACTAAGTTAAGGGACATTTTTCAGAAGGCGGAAAAGCATGGGGACAACAATAACAACAAATTTCCAGAGTCTGTCTTTGTCTCTGGCATGTGAAAAAGAACCGAAGAATGATTTGTTCCTGTTTCACCCTGTTAAAGAGTCCTATTAACTGCTTATCATGTAAGAATTCCATGCAACAGTGCCCGCAAGGAAATTATTTCTAAGAGCAATAACCAGGAATGGATCATTAATTATTCTTATTTTTAAATATTTTCTAGTAAATGAAAATAAATGTTTCTGCGAGTAGTAACACATTTAAAGCTATAGAGACAAAAAATCTCAAGTGTGATAATTGTGTCTAAGACACAGGCAGAATTGGGACTCTAGTGCATTAGTCACACTTTAAAATTTAATTTCTATATTCAAGATCTGCTCAACTGAATAGAAAATGAGCTATTTTACTATTCTGGGTACGAGGAGTTCACCTTATCTTTTAAGATTTTGTAACGGTAACAAAATATGTATCTTCGATTATGAAAAATGCATTTTTCAAATTATATTTTATATAATTGTGAGGAAATCCATGCAGATCACAGCAAAACATTCTAGTTCATCTTGCTCATATCTCTTTAGCATAAGAGACCAAGAGATGTTTCATTATGAGTTGTAAATATTTACCAAACGAATTCACAAATCAGTATTTCTGACATGAGTTTATTTCTAGATCCCTAAATTCACTGTATAGTTATCATACTATCTATTTTCCTATTCTTAAATCAAGACAGGAACACATTAACACTTTAGCTTTTTCAACACAGGAAACATAACAAAATATTTTAACATATTACAAGTATTAATGTTTTATACTCATGGGCCATTTGTATTATAATTAAGGGGAAATAATGCTAAAAGTCAGAAGGACCAATCATATACAATTATAAATTTGGTCTAACAATTATATAGATGGTATAATTAAATGGTGTCTGTGTAGCCCATAACTTTTATCAAGATGAACAAATAGAAGCATAATTTTTCAGGAGAAAAATTCATAAAGGAATGCTAATTTCTTTCCATCCCCACTAATTTCCAGAATTTCTAAACTTATGATTATTGTCTTCCATTAAACCTGCAATTTGAAACTATGCTCCTGCAACACTATAGTTACTTTTTGTTTGTTTTTTGCTCCTTGAATATTTCCCACTGTTTCCTTATCTTTATATTTCAAGACTTCTTTTCATGCCCTTTATTTTGCTACATTATTACCCCATATGTAATGAATGTGGTTAAACCTTATGAGTTAGTATAAAGATCTCAACTTCTGGGATCCTTATGTGTTCTGTTTTGTAGAAGCCCAAAGGCAGTATAGTCCTTAACCGGCTAATTTGATTATAAACAGTAATGTGCTTGCTGTATGTGATACAGGGTTGCTACAGGCAAGAGTCAAGAAAGAATTCTTGAAACGTTTCGTGGTGCAAAAGGGGCTTTTGTTTTAGCATCAGGACACGAGTCGTGCACACAAAGAGCCACACTTGTATGGTGAGGAGTGCCTGATTCTATTTTTAAGTTGGGATGGGGGAGGCTGAGGGGGTGGGGAGTGGCATAGAGATAACTTAAGTTTCTAAGGAATTTCTATATGCTGCAAACAGGGTGTACAGGACCTTGGAGGTCTTACTATTGTTAAGATAGGGCTGCTTTGGGTCTCCAATCAAACATTGGCATGAAGGCAGCCATGAGTTCCTTGAGGAAGGTCATGCTCTGCATGTCTTAGATCTTTATCGGTGGGCTGTAAGCTGTAAGGAGACTTCATTTTTACTGTATTTCTCTTGTCTTTGTTCTCCTCATCAGGGCTTGTCCAAATGAGACCCATTGTAACACAGTACAACTTTGTGGTCCTTTGGCTTACCTTGACCTTCCTGTCCCAGAACTGTTACAACCAACTAAAAAATTTGTCAAGACACAGAGATATGGGTTCATTTTCAGAACCTCCTGTTACAACTCACAAGACCATTCTTCTGTCTATCTGATCTGGTGAAGGCCTCTTTCTCTTTCAAAAATTCTGTCTCTTTCAAAAATGTATGTTTCTTACATACATTCCAGTTGGGAACTGATCAAATCTGGGTACCATCTTCAAGAGTGAGAATCTCTGAGAACAAACTGAGGGTTGATGGGGGGTGAGAGGGAGGGGAGGGTGGGTGATGGGTATTGAGGAGGGCACCTTTTGGGATGAGCACTGGGTGTTGTATGGAAACCAATTTGACAATAAATTTCATTTATTAAAAAAAAAAAAGAGTGAGAATCTTAGCACTGACATCAGTCTTTCAATTAGTTACCAGATATCTGGTAGGAGGTCCTTGGATGTGAAAAACAACTTGCCTATCTGAGAGTTTGCAAACAAAGTAGAACAGGATTTTGTAATCTCAGCATTATTGATATATTGGGCTGGATAACTTGGTTGGGGCTGCCTTGTGCAATTTATGAGATGTCGCAGAATCCCTGGTCCCTACCCACCAGATGCCAGTAGTAACCCTCCTCCGCCTTTCTCTGGTATGCTGGGTATGGCAACCTACTACAACTTCAGACCCTGCCAAATATCTCTGGGAGGAGGATTCTGGGCCAAACAACTCACAGTTGAGAAACACTGAGATAGATTAATAGGCTTGTACTTTTATCACTGTGTTTGCTGTTAGCTTGTTTGAAGATTTCCTGGCTTAAAGCATTGCAAAATCCCAGAGGGAATGAGGGACAAATTCCAAGGAATCTACAACCTATTTCTGACAAATGTGAACAGTGAAGAAAATTCATACAAAAACAGAGCAACTACCCATTATTTCTGTACATAAGTGTTTATTTTTTTTCTTACAGGTGTTGTGCACATACTTATTTTTATGTGGGTTGAAGTGCCTACCAGTTCTGCCTGTAAAGAAAAGCATGCACCCCTTTCTCAAAGAAGCAGGGTAATTAGCCTAGGGTATAAATTGTGTATTTATAATGGAAACCATATTTAATTGTGGAGAGATTTGGGGGACACTCTTAGAAATTGCTTAATCATCCAAATCTGTCATTACTAAATCTACAGAAGAAATTATTTTAAATAGACCCTTCATCATGGATAAGAAAAGATACAAGTTGGTATTAATTTAGCAACTAGAAATAATAAAATATAGTTATGAAAATGTCTGTAAAGTATTTTAAGTCTGTTTTTAATGCCCATTTATTTTGACAGAGAGAGCTAAACAGGCTCCAAGCTGCAGTACAGATCCCAACTCAGCACTCCATTTCATGAACCACGAGATCACGACCTGAGCCGAATTCAGATGCTCAACTGACATAGCCACCCAGGCCATCCTAAAGGATTATTATTTTTTTTTTTTTATTTGGGGGAGGGAGGAGGGGCAGAGAGAGAGGATGACAGAGGATCTGAAGCAGGCTCCATATTGACAGCAGAGAGCCCAATGTGGGGCTTGAACTCACAAACTATGAGATCATGACCAGAGCCGAATTCAGACGCTTAACTGAGCATTCCAGGTACCCCAATGATGGGTAGTTGAAACTTGGCTGTAGAATATTTAATCTGTTGTTAATAACTGGTAGTAAAAGTTTTTACCTCATTGAAATACTACCTCACACCCGTTAGGATAGCTATGTCCTGTTGGGAAGGAAAATGGGGTAGATGCCATGGAAAACAGCATAGTAATTCCTCAAAAATTTAAAAATAAGATTACCATACAACCCAGCAATTTCACTGCTGGTATATAACAAAAAGAATTGAAAGGACTTGAATAAACTTTTGCGTGCTTATGATCATAGCTGCCTTATTCACAACAGCCAAAGTTCAAAGCAACCCAAGTGTTTGTCAATAGATGAATGGATAAACACAATGGGATATATTCATACAGTAGAATATTATTCAGCCTTATAAGGAGGGAAACTGGCATACACTACTATGTAGATAACCTTGCAGACGTTAGGCAAAGTGAAATAAGCCGTTCACAAAAAGACAAATACTGTATGATTCCACTTATATGAGGTACCTAGAACAGGCAAATTTATGGACAGAAAGTAGAATTGTGGTTGCCAAGGGATAGGGTAGCCAGGAAAGGGTAGCTGTTATTTAATGGGTCAAGAGTTTGAGATTTGCAAGACAAAGAAGTTCTGGAGATCTGTTTCACATGTACATGAATGCACTTAACATTATTCAACTACGCACTTAAAAACAGGATGGTAAATTTTGTTATGTTAATTTATCACAATTTTTAAAAGTTATTAGTTCTCTCCTGTGTAATCTGCCCAGGCAGTCGAGGTTTCTTTTCTCATGATATTTTATTTTCAAAGTTTTGACATTAAATTGATATTTATCATGCTTTTCAACTACTTTTGAAAATATGAACAGAAATTTCTCACATCTACAGAAGCTGATGTTACTTTTAATGAGGTTACTAAGGCAAACCATTCACTTACGTTCCACCTAAACCCTTTGTTTCTTTTACCTTAACCTACATTCAGAAAAATAAAGCTGCTGAGGTGCTGTTAACACCAAGTAATTTTTGTTTCCCCAAATGACCAAAACCTTCGACCTGTAAACCCTAGCTTGACATTCAAAAGTAAGAGGAAAATTATAAAAATTTGGGTATATTTCCTAATTCTTAATTAGTCACACTGTTATTTAATCCAAAATGGGATAAAATTTATCAATGAAAAGGAGAAACTCATCCTGTAAGATGAGTAAATTTACAAAAAAAAAAGTATAAAATATATTTCATAGATTTAAAATTAATAGGCCCTAGAGATTCGGTAAGGGCCTCAGTTCATCTCTTTACTGAATATATTAAAAATAGTTATTGATGAAGGCAACATGGGAGTCTACTCTTCTCTAATGTTAAGGGTTGATCCGGAAAAAAAAATCCTTCCATTTTTAATTTTTGTCCCCTTCCCTCTACCCCCTGCAACAGGTAGTTTCTGCTCTCCTCTCACCTTCTGTCACTTTACCTTCTCTCTTTCTGCAGAGAAAACATCAAAAAAAGAAAATTCTCAGAGAAAAGTACTGTAGAAACTACCCTTGATTATTAATATTGCAAAGAGTAGATAACCTGGTGTAAGCTAATATTGCCACCATGAACAATAACCATATTACTGAAGAAACGGAGTCAAGACCTCCAGAACTCTTTTTACAAAACAGAGGACTTTGCAAGTAGGATCAAACACAAATATCCAGTGGATTTGAATCCATCACAGGAATTAAACTTAGAGAAAAATGTTCTGCAATGATTTACTTTCTAATGTGATTTTTTTCCTCTACAATTTTTCTTTTATTCCTTTTCCTCTACAATATTTATTTTAGTCCCCCAGGGACTAGCATTCCTTCATATTTTAAGGACCCAGCTCCTTACAAGGGGTTTAACAGATGTTGTGGGGCAACATCTGAAGGTCAAAATCAGGGTGTTGGTTCCAATGACCATGTTGTGAGTAACACAACTCATGAAGTCAAGTGGTTTCATATACAGCTTGGAAAGTACAGAAGCATCAATGACACCCATTTTCATGTGTCCCTGAAAGCTATGGCCTCTCCTATGTTTCAAATAATGAAATTCTTAATGGCCTTTTCTTGGATAGGCAGAAACCCCTTCTGCCATGATCACTGTTCTTTCCTTTTTTTGTCATCTTGGAAGCCAAGAAAAGGTGAGATATTTTTCTGAGACATTTTTAATACTCTATTTTCTAATGGGCATTTAAGAAAAAAATGTGTATTTCTTCTCTACCTTCCACCTCAATTTTGCAGACCGTGTTTATGAAAACTGGAATGAAACCCTCTCTGGATGGTATCCAGTTTTAACAAATTCCTTAGGATTCATAAAATATGTCTGCAGGAACCTTAATGTAGACTGTAAAATGAGAAAACATTTAGGGAACCTAAAGAAATGATTGTTTATACTATAGCATTAATTGACTGGCCTTATCTGCCAATTCCTCAGAACAATGATCAATATTATATACAAAGCTTTTAATCAGATGCTTTTTTATATAATATGTTTTTTTATATATATTTTAAAAATATATCTTCATTTTCTCCATCATGTTCTATTACTTGTTATGCCCCAGGTTTAGAGCTGGCAAAAAATAAAAATAAAAAATAAAAATAAATAACCTCTGCTTTGTAAATCCCCAAGACAGAAGTTAATTTTGTATCCTTATATCCTATGACTTTACACTCACTAGCAATACAAGGCATGTTAATTAACACTAGTTGTTACATCTATGTAAATAAGTTAGCCCAACTATAACACAGACACAGTACATTGCCATAAATTCAGACTACCTTAGGTAGCCATCCATGTATTAGAGTACTGTCAGTTTTACAAATACTGTTGGTAATTTTGATTTCTTACATGTATGCTATTAATGAAATCCATGTCGAAATTCCATTACCTATAAAAATGGAGTGAAACAAGGGTAAATAAGCCAGATATTATTTAAATGATCGTAGCACAAAATCACAACAAACCCACTTTATTGATGATGAGGAATAATGTTGAGGTATAGGATGGGATATTAGATATTCAGATCACAGTTCTCACTATTGAGAAAAGAAATCTTGCAGGGGGGGGGGGGAGGGGGAAGGGGGGATGTGAACATGTGATTGTGTGACCTTTTTGTCAAGCTGTAAGCCTTTTCTATCAGGCCCAGCAAAGGGTCATCTGATTCTCAAGAAATGTAAGTTTTCCTTTCCAGTATTTACTTATGATAGGCCATGTGTTTTCAACTATTTAGAGATCAAGATTAGTCCCATCTTTCTCCCCTGTTGCAATAGACTTGATGTTTCTCCTGACTCCTTGTCCAGAGACTACGCAGAGGTTCTTTGGGCTCCGCAAGGAAGATTTCAGAGAAGAATTTAACTCCTATATGGGGGTTGTGTCTGAAAATGACTGTTTTCTATTCCTTTGTAATAGCTTTTTCACCTATTTCGTCTGTCTAGTGCTAATTTTTCTTTGCCAAATCTAATTTTTAACACTTTGCCTTGAGTTGGTATTGGAGCTCCTGGAACTGGTACCAAAAAAAAAAAAAACAAAAACAAAAACGCTATATTCTGATGGTTGATATTTCTGTGAGTAGTCCTCTTGGCCTTTAACCAAGGAGTCCCATGTGTTCTACAAACTGTAGCAAAACTAAGTTGTTAGTCTGCAAGTAGGATACAATTCTTAGACTCTTCACAGTTCTTGAAACTAGCAATCATATCTCTGCATTTCTTTCCACAATGACTATATGAGTCCTAGTTCCTCATATGCAATTTTAATAAGCTCTTCCATCCTGCTGGTTCTCTCATTAATGAGTTAAATATGACATTGACACATGCTCATTATCTATTTGTATGACAGTGAGGATTTTAACAATTTGAGAACTGTGCTCTTCTTATAGTGTTAATATGCCAATGTCCACCTAGCATTTTCAATGACCTAGTTCACATAATGAGACATTTTTAAAAAGTCTATAGCTGTTTAGATGCCATGCCATATGGTGGAAAGTCAGCTCCACAATTGTTTCAGCCTGTTCATTTGCAAGAGGCAAATTGATATAAAATATTTCACCATGCCTCATCTGTCTGAAAGCAGTGATCTCCTACAGCTTTCATTAAGCATCAAAAGTCATAAAATTATTCCTTAAAACTAAATGATCTAGTTGATTTTCAGGTCTTGAAACATTTTTATTGAATGTCTTCTATCGTGTGTGTCCCATGATGAGGCAATGACATGTATCTACTATATAGTGGGTTACTCATTGAGGAGATAGTAACAAACAAGAAAAGCCTATTAATAAAATTTAAAAGTATGTGAGTATTTTCATTTGGTAAGAAGTCAATAAATATATTTAAATATGGAATTCATGGCAAAATATTCCTAAACTTGTTCTTTAAAATAATCTAACTCATCTGGCAGTGATAATAATCATCAACATGACCATAGAAAGGAATATAGTCCAGATAGAAACATGAATCCCTGTTTTGTTCAAAAGGCATAGAACAAGAAATGATACCAATTCTAAACCATTTCTTTCCCAAATCATTCTATGAGCCCATAATTTTATTAATATCACAACCATATAAAAACAAGAAAATCTACAAATCATGATCTCTCGTAACCTCAGATGCAAAACAAAACCTACCTCCAGAAAATACTGGGAAATTTTATTTGTTAGTGTAGAAACTGAACTATCTATCATTACAAAGTGGAATTTATTCCAGGTAGGCAAGTCTGGTTACACGTGGAAAACAATGATCACTGTAAGCCACCACATCAACGGGATAAAGAAGCAAAACCATATGGTCACACTCATTCAGAAAAAAGCATTTGGTAAAGTGCACCATCCATTTAGATTAAAAAAAAATGCTCAGCAAATGAGCAATAGAGAGCTTCTTCAACTTGATAAAATAGATCTAAAAAATCCAACAGCTAACACGGGTAACAGTGAGAAATGACATTTCCCCTTAAGACCGTGAAGGATCCAGGCAAGGATGTCCTTTGTTACCACTCCCTTTCAGATTTGTATTGGAAATTCAATATAAGGATAAGACAAGACAAGTAAATAACAGATATACAGACAGCAAAGGAAAACATAATACTGTCTTTGTAAGTTACAAAATTGCTCATGTAGGAAATACCAAAGAATCACCACAAAAAAATACTTAATGCTAATAAAGGTATATAGCATGGACACAGATTATTTTCTTAAGAGTCAATTGTTTTTCTGTGTATCAGTAATGATCAATTTGAAATTTAAAACACCAAAATCATTTATAAAATTACCATTAAATGAAATTCTTAAGTAATTATAACAGACTATGTACAAGAAAGGATATATATTATATACACACACACACACACACACACACATATATATATATATATATCCAAATATAAAGAGCTCTTAAACTCAGCAATTAGAAAACAAAAAACCCACTAAAAATGGGCTAAATATGTGAATAGACACCTACCAAAGAAGATGTAGAGTTGAAAAGTAAGCATATGATGAGACTCTCAACATCACTCATGACTGGGGAATTTCAAATTAAAGTAGCAATAAAACACTCCTACACACCTATTATAATGGTTAGATTAAAAACAAAATAAAAAGTGATATCAATTTTTGGTAAGGATGTGGAGTGACAGGAATTCTTATTCATTATTCTGAATGTAAAAGGATTCCAACTTAGAAGAGAGTTTGGGAACTTTTCAAAAGTTAAATTTGACTTTCTGTACAATCCAGCATTCACAATCCTAGGTATTTACACAACTGATTTGAAAATTTATGTTCACACAAAAATCATACGGGAATCCTTATAGCAATTTTACTCCTAAATTTCCAAAATTGAAATCAAACAATACATATATAATAACTCAATACATTGAGTTTATGATATATTTATATGATATAATATATATATGATATAATAATATTTCCTGATAAAATGAATGAGCTATCAATTCACAAAAAGATCTGAAAGAATCTTAGAAGCATATCATCAAGTGAAAGAAGCTGGCCTCAAAAGTCCACATCATGTATGATTCCATTATATGATATTCTGGAAAAGCCGAAGTAATAGAAACAGTAAAAAGACCAGAAGTTTCCAGGGCTGTCAGAGGAGGGGAAAGGAATGAATAAGTGAAGCACAGGAGACATTTAAGATAGTAAAAATATTCTCCACAAGATATATGGTGTTAAGTATTTTTCAAAATTAATAGAGCTTCACAGTAAAAAGACTATTTTGTGTCAGTTTACTCTCCCCACCCCCCCCCCCAAAAAAAAAAAAAAAAGAATTGGAGGCTGAGAATCTCAGGAAGGAATTCAGACCTTGACAAGAGAGTGATGTGTATTGTAAATGCATGAAACAACCACAGGAAGGGTAGGGCAGGAAGAGAGGGGGACGTTGAGGGGGGAAAGTGCTCCCTCTAGGTAACATTGGGAATAAACAGAACCTTTAACACTGAAAGCAGAAGAAAATGCCTATTAGCAGTGTTAATAGTTGATAAAATGGCTTCCTTTGGGGGTACAGGTCAACAATTCCAATACCGCTATACGTGCATATGGGAATTAAACAAGTAAATGCATGCCACATGGTAGGAATCCCTCTTTTCAGTTTTGGAACAGGAGCTTACAGATCCTCAAGGGGAGGAAGCTGGAATAAACCATTTTTAAATGGATTAGAGTTAAAAACATCAGTAAAATAAAATTTTCTTATTATAGTTACAGATGGTTATATATGGAAATGTTTATACATGTTTGCTTTATACATGTTAGTATACATGTGTAGATTTGTCAGATGACATGGCCAAAAATGAGCCAGGATCCAGATGTTAGTTTCAAAAACCACTCTCTAATAAAAGGAGTCAGGGATCCTAAGAGAAATCACTGACTGAGGCAGAAAATATGCAACAGGAGTCTGGACCATCTTGTAGTATCACAACTTTTTTTTTTTTAAGTACTAAAAATAAAAATACCAATGAAAACTGCATTGATGGGAGTATGTCAAAAGGATACGTTAACCAAATGAGAGTTCCAATGGCCAAATACTAAAACTATGCGAGAGATCAATTAGTATTGCTTTAAAACCCAAAGCATAAACTAAATATCCAAGTATCCATACACATAAAAAACTGAAAAATTGTGGAAGACACAAATATATCATTCAAAATAATTCCATATACTTTATGTAGATATTGTACCCTTAAAAAGGTAGAGCAGGGGCGCCTAGGTGGCTCAGGCAGTTAAGCATCCGATCGGCTCAGGTCATGATTTTGCGGCTCGTGAGTTCGAGCCCCGCATTGGGCTCTGTGCTGGCAAGTTGGAGCCCGGAGCCTGCTTCGGTTTCTGTCTCCCTTTCTCTCTGTCCCTCCTCCATTTGTGCTCTCTCTCTCTCAAATATGAATAAATTTAAAAAAAAAATTAAAGGTAGAGCAAACTCCTTACCTGCTAAGACTGGCTTGTACACAGTGACTCCTTTGCAAAGAGTACAGTATAAAGAAAGGTAACGGCAGAGAAAATTCCACTGAAAAACAGTACCTCAGCCAAGTGATCAAGGATTACAGCAACAGTAGTAAGTCATATTGAGAGTAGGCATCCTAAACAGGGTAGGATGACAATGTACCTTCCACTATGGTCTTCCTCCCCCAAAAGACATTAACCCAGTTTCATAACAAGGCAATCACCCAGACAAATTTTAAGAGAGGGACCTTGTAAAAAATATAGGACTAGTAATCCTCAAAACTGTCAGGTCACCAAAAACAAGGGACATCTGAAAAACTCTCATAGCTACTGGGAGCCTAAGGATACGTGCAAACTAAATGCAACATGATATCCTAGATGAATTCTGGAACAGAAGAAAAGAACTGGAAAAGCTGAGGAAATACAAATAGAGCACAGACTTTAACTACTGTAATATATACGTATGGGCTCATTGTGAAAAATGTATCATACTAATATAAGATGTTCATAAGTAAGGGAACAATAGGGCATTGCATGTTATGTGATTTCTGAATTAGTTTTCCACTTTTTCTGTAAATCTAAAACTTTTCTAAAAAATAAAGTTTATTACATTTTTATGGCATATGTGTCAGAAGGTAGCACGATTCAAAGAGATACAAGGACATTTTAATGAAAAAATATAGATATGGAAAGTTTCCTTTAAGACTAAAAAAGTTTCTCCCTTACCTGGGTGAGGCTAAATGCGTATGCACACATGTCTATGTATGTGTGTGTGTGGTGGGGAGAGGTGAAGGGTTATAATTATGTATTGACCAAAAGCCAGGTAGTAGAATGATTAGTGATGATTTATAATGGAACTTAAAACTACCTACATGTTTGTCTGTATAAGAATGGATAAATAACGGGTGGCATATTCACATAACAGGATTCAATAGGATTATAGGAATGATAGAATTGGCACAATGATGAATGAATTTCACAAAGTTAAGAGTGAGCTAAAACAGCCAGACATAGAATATGCATTGTATGATTCTGTTTGTATAATGCATTTTTTTTTAATTTTTTTTCAACGTTTATTTATTTTTGGGACAGAGAGAGAGCATGAACGGGGGAGGAGCAGAGAGAGAGGGAGACACAGAATCGGAAGCAGGCTCCAGGCTCTGAGCCATCAGCCCAGAGCCTGACGCGGGTCTCGAACTCCCGGACCGCGAGATCGTGACCTGGCTGAAGTCGGACGCTTAACCGACTGCGCCACCCAGGCGCCCCTATATAATGCATTTTTAAAAATAAATGAAACTGATCTATCCTGGTTACCCTTTGTGGGGAGTAATGGAGCTCTGGTTAAGAAACTCACTGAGTAGGGGCACCTGGGTAGCTCAGTAGGTTAAAAGCCAGACTTCAGCTCAGGTCATGATCTCATGGTTCATGGGTTTAAGTCCTGCATTGGGTCTGTGCTGAAAGCTCAGAGCCTGGAGTCTGCTTCTGATTCATTCATTCATTCATTCTCTCTCTCTCTCTCTCTCTCTCTCTCTCAAAAATAAACATTAAAAAATTAAAAAAAAATAAAGTTACTGAGTAAACACTAATGATTTGAGAATTGGTATCTATATGTGCGTATATATGTGTATACACACACACACACACACACACACACACACACACACACGTCTTAAACCTCAGCAAGAAGTTAACAAAATTGAAAGGCATGGATACCTTCTTTAACAGAACTGTCAGAGTTATCCCTCAAATTCAGAATACACGTGAGTGATGATAAAACAGGACCAAAGCAGAACCCATGCAGAGAAATCTGGGTGGCAACAGCAAAAGGAATAGAGGGCAATTTTGACAAGCTTAGGTATCCTGCAACACTAATTGCCAACAAATACCCTCAAAATAAGAACATCATTCACAGTGAAATCCTCTGCAAACAAGTATTTGATAATAGCAGGATCCAACTTGGGGCAGAGTATAAAAATACACATAGGGACTCACAAAACAATGCTGGAAGATCATAGTGATCATAGTGAATTATGATAACCTAAGACCTCAAAGTCACAGACCTAGCCCAGAAATATCCTCCTAGAAAGACACAAACCCAGAAGATAAAAGAGCATCATCTCTGTTTGCATCTCAGATTAGGAAATGAGGGAAAAAGAGACAAAAGAAACATAAAATTTACTATTGGGACGATTGAGGAAATCTGAATGTGGATTTGTACGGTGGAGTGCAATGATCTATCAGACAATATTAAATTGTATGCTACTGATAAATATCTGGTAATTCTTATTATGTAATAGAATTATGTTTTCACAGGAATTATAGTCAAATATCAAGAGTTATATCTACGACAAATTCTCAAAAACTATACGTAAAGGTACGTAGACAAGAAACTCTATTGATGAATTTGGATGAAGCATATTTATTTTCCTATACAGTGCTTACAACATTTTTGTAGGCTTAAAATATATAAGAAAAGTGAGAGGAAAACAAAACTCAAATCTGTTAGTACACCCTTTTGTATGATTCAGACCTCAGATTTTTGCTAGAGAAGAAATTATTTTAGGAAAATTGCTATAAATTCATTTCTTATGGTAGGAAGATATCCACTTGAAATTCAAATGTTACATTAGCTTTACTTAAGATTAGAGAATATATTTAATTAAAGCATAGGTATATGCATTCATGAAAAATAATTTCTGACAGTTAAATTCTTGTATCATTGGAGAGCAGTATTAGTGAATAATGTTGAAAGGCTTCTGAAATAAGGTGTTGGTTATTTTTAAGTACTCTTTTAGACTGGAAAAATACAATGTTTCGCTTTATGTATTTTGTTAAGTAAAAAGCTAAGGGGCACCTGCATGGCTCAGTCAGTTACATGTCTCACTTGATTTCAGCTCAGGTCATGATCTCACAGTTGTGGAACAGAGCCCTTCTCTCTCCCTCTCTCTGCCCCTCCCCTGCTCAAATGTGTTCTCTCTCCCTCTGTTTCTCAAAAACAGACATTGGGTGCTTGGGTGGCTCAGTCGGTTAAGCGTCTGACTTTGACTCAGGTCATGATCTCATGGTCTGTGAGTTCGAGCCCCATGTTGGGCTCTGTGCTCAGACCCTGAAGCCTGCTTTGGATTCTGCATCGCCCTCTCTCTCTGCCCCTCTCCCACTTGCACTCTGTCTCTCTTTCAAAAATAAATGTTAAATTAAAAAAATAAGACAGACATTAGGAAAAACTAAAAAGTTAAAAGTCAATATTTTTTATATAATACAGTAAGGTTAATTTATTATGACAAAGAATTTAATCAAAGTATGTACGTAAATCTGCCCCTATTCAAGCTAATATAACTAAAAACTATGCCCTGTTTTAAAGTTTACATAACTTTTTCATATCTATTATCAAATTGGTTTTTTATAATATTTTTGTTAGGGACGTAAAGCATATCAAATTTTCCTTATTTTAAACGTGAAGAAAGTAAGGTTCAAAAGGTTAAATAATTTTTCTCACACCATAGAGCTAAAAATAGAACCTAGGATTGTATGCACATCTTTTGAAACGGTATCACTATGTAACAGTCTCCCTTGTGTCACGAATACGTATTTAACAGCCAAAATGTTCCATTTAGCCCGTAAACCAATTGGAAAAAGTTCTCCATGTTGTTCACATTTCTGCAAATCTTGTGAGTAGATACACTGACAGATTTTGTTGCTAGACCATCATTTTCAGGATGTTTGTAGAGCAAATAGCCCTGGAAGAGAAATATAACATCCTCATCTGGAGCAGAGCGCAGATTTGTTTGCTGTACAGTGCAATAAAGACAACGTCTCCCTCTGGGGCAAAGGCTGAGCATGTTTGTTTGAGGTCCTTTATAAGATTGGGATTTATTAAGCTCAGCATTTTTAGGCTGTGTAACAAAAGCAAGATATGCCTAGCGTCTACCTGGACCTCCTGCATTGATCCCCATAAGATTTGAAAGATAGGGGCAACTGAAGGGAACATGAAGTTCAGACTGCCAGCTGTGCTGTGAGTCTCTGATCCAGCTTTGCATCTCCTGTCAACATCCGTGAAACTATGAAAGACCCTTTCAGTTCTTGAGAGATCTAAAGCAGTCGTGATGTTCAGATAGAAGAGTTACGACGTTGTATTTACTCACCAGCTTAAGAATCTACCTCAAAGACTTGGTCATATTTTCACTATCCATCTATCCATCTATCCATCTATCCATCTATCCATCTATCCATCTATCCATCTATCCATCTATCCATCTATCCATCTATCCATCTATCGTGAGAGAGGGAGACAGACAGACAGACAAAGAGCAAGTAGGGGAGGGGCAGAGAGAGAGGGAGAGATAGAATCCCAAGCAGGATCCATGCTGTCAGCCCAGAGCTCGATGTGGGGCTATGCTCCATGAACCACAAGATCATGACCTGAGCCCAAACCAAGAGCCTGAGGCTTAACCTACTGAGCCACCCAGTTGCCCCTACTTCCACTAATTTTCAACCATATTTTCCACTCTTCTTTCTTCCCCCCTCCTTTTTTTTTTTTTTTTTGTTTTGTTTCTATTTGCTGATGGAATCTAAGTATTGTCAGTTGAAGTTTACCATCTTAACTTCTAGGAAAAAGTTCAAGAAACATTTTATAAAATGACAGTGTTAACACAGAAAATAAAACATGAGTCCTAGAATTTTGTATGAGAGATAAACATACACAGGTTTTTGTATCTTTTTTTTTAAATTTTTTTAAAATTTTTCATTGGCAGAGCTATAAGTAATAAGGCAGGTAAAGACTCTTGAATTTCAACATTTCTCAGTCTGGTATTATCTGAATAAAGTGACTAAGAGTTTTCAATCAAGT
Source organism: Acinonyx jubatus (assembly GCF_027475565.1). Taxonomy (NCBI): domain Eukaryota; kingdom Metazoa; phylum Chordata; class Mammalia; order Carnivora; family Felidae; genus Acinonyx; species Acinonyx jubatus. Next base: position 32,394,686 of record NC_069380.1, on the reverse strand, counting down.
TTTTCAAAATGTTGTTTGAATCACATGTCAGATTTGTGTTCAACTTACTGACATAGTGATGATTTTAATTAATTACTCTGTAGCCATTTAAAATTAATAATTGTGATAATTTTAATTTTCCCTATAGAAAATGAGCCTGATCACTAATGTGAATTAGGAGCTTCCATGAATAGCCTATATTAATACATTATGATTTGTAAACTGTTGCTTCATTTAATTTTATGGGTATGGAAGCTGACAAAAAATTAACCTTTCTTTAAAAATATAACAAATAGTGACAAAAATCCATCAAAGTGCTGCAGAAATCAACATACATGATAATTTTAGTAACATTTCTGTTAAAGTCATAAAGACAAAAAAATAAGAAATATGACTGTCATTTTTAACATTTTTGGTATACTGAAACAATTTCATTCTATGCTAAAGCTTACAAATTTTTTTTTACACTGAACATTTTTATATTTGCAGATTTATGGCACTGTTTTAAATCATCCAATAATTAGTTTAAAATTAACAAAAAAATATAGGAATCCCTTTAAAAATTATTAAAAGCAGCAGGAAATTTTATGTTATTAAGTTTCATGTATTATATGCCACTCACATGTTAAAAGATTCTCACTCTACAGTCAAAGCAAAGCTTCAAATGATCCCTAGAATCACTGACTCAAAGTGACTATTTCTCTGAGTCAGGGGCCAAGACTTGTGTTTACCCTTCTACCTCCTAGAGAGCTGTAATCAATCAACAGTATTTGTTTATTAAAAGACTTTTTAGAAATGAACCAGAGGCAAAATACATGAAAAAAAATTGGGGGTTAAAATATATAGCAAATAAAATGAAATCCTAAAAATAAATACACAATGAAATTCTGATTTTTAATTCAAGGCAAAAATATAATCTTAATAAACCAAAATGCCTCACGTCAATTTTTTTTCACTTATATTTTTACTACAGAAAGAACACACGATTGTCAGACGAGAGATTATTCCTGGTCCATTCCCTCAGTCCCACATCTAATCCGCCAGCAAAGCCTGTCATATTTTTCACATGTGCACAGATTTCTTTTTCATCCTTGCCACAGTCTTGTATCAACCACCATCTTCTCTTAATTAGAGTGCTTCCAGAGACTCCTATATCCCATCTTCGGTTCACCTTGCTTCAAACACAGTAGAGTACATAACAGGTATAGTAATTTATGCAATATAAATCAGACTATCTCCCTTCTCCCTGTTCCAAACCCTCCAACGGCTTCACATTTCAAATAAATTCAAATATCTGACTGTAGTCTTCAAGGCCCACATTATCTGACAATCTGTCCATCTTTATATTGGTCATGCTTTGCTTTTCACATTACTCCCTACAAATACTGGATTTCTTTCATTCTTCTTAACTTAATAAACTTGTTCCCACTCTTCCTCCAACTTAGCTGTCATTCTTCAAAGAGATATTTTTAGCCCTGACAACCATAGGATTCCTTTTCTTCTCCGTGTCCATTTCTAATAGAAATTATTTGATACCTAATTGCAGCTATTTAATATAAAATATTCCACGAAAATAGAAACCAGCACAACACCACGCTTGTTACCACAAAGCTTTGCCAAAGGTACAAATTTTGCCATAATTGCTTTAGCTGTTTTCCTCTCTAAAATGTTTTATTGAAATCTACTACACACAGAAATTTCAACATAACCATATCATTTTTATTGTTGCTGTCAGACCACGAACACATTCAAACATGTAAACTCTCTGTATTGGTTTCCTGCTGCTGTTATGCACTTTACCACACACTTAGTGGCTTAAAACAAAAAACATTTGTTCTTTTACAGTTCCAGACGTCACACATCTAAAATCAAGGCAGTGTCAAAGTTACATTCCTTCTGAAGGCTTCAGAGGAGAACCCAGTTCCTGCCTTTTTTTTTTTCAATTTTTTACTTTATTTTATTTTTTTTAATTTACATCCAAATTTGTTAGCATACAGTGCAACCATATGGAGTAGATTCCTTACCTGCCTTTCTGCTTCTAATGGTCATCTGCATTCTAGTCCCTTCCTTACGTCTTTCCTATCCCTTGCTTCCATCATCGCATCTCTTGCTACTCATTCTAACCTTCTGGCTCCCTGTAAGACCCATCTGGAAAATCCATAAAATCACTTCATCTCAGTATCTTTTAATTAATTATGTATGTACAGTTTGTCTAGACATATGAGAACATTCACAATGTCCAGGTATTAAAACAGGATCATCTATGATATTTATTCAGCCTACCCCATTTTGCAAACATCTCAACAATCTTTTCATTCATAATAGCCAAGATATGGAAACAACCAAAGTGGATCAACCCAGGAATGGATAAGGCAGATATGGTGAATGTATACTATATACAATGGAGTATTATGTAGCCACGAGAAAGAAGGCAATCCTGCCATTTGTGATAACATGAATGGATACTGAGGACCATTATGCTAAATGAACTAAGCCAAACACAAAGACTATAATACTGCACAGAATCACTTCTATGTAAATCTTAGGAAAAAATAGTCAAAGTCATAGAGACAGAGTGGAAACCTGGTAGTCAGGGTCTGGACGGGGGGGCGGGGGGGGGAGGGGGGTGAACAGGGAAAGGTTGGTAAAAGGGTGCAAATGTTCAGTTATAAAATAAGTACTGAGATCTAATGTAAAATGTGGTATAATATAAAAGATGTTATCAATACATGATAACACTGTATTGTATAACTGAGTTAGAAAAAAAACGAACAATTTCTGGGGTGTCTGGGTGGTTCAGTCAAGTAAGCATCCTACTCTTGACTTCAGCTCAGGTCACTCAGTCCAGGAGATTGAGCCCCGTGCCACTCTGTGCTGACAGCATGGAGCCAGCTTGGGATTTCCTCTTTCTTTCTCTGTCCCACCCTTGCTGGTGTACACTCTTCCAAAAACAAGTAAACTTAAAAAAATTTCCACTATCACCCCATGAGCTTTTTTAACAGTTGATAATATTTTCAGCCACTTGTAGTAGTTTAATATTGCCTTTCAATTTCCAGATATCCCCTCAATCTTTTCTTTTTTTTTTTTTTCCAGAATTTTGTTGTGGCCTACACTTACATATTTACTTTTCTGCAAAGATGAGGCTTGGTATTTTTTGTGTGTGTGTGTCAAATTCTAAAAGAAATACCCTTAGACAAAGAGGGTCGGCTTTGTATATGTATGTGTGTTAGTGTATCCCAGACACTAATTTTGATATAGTTTGATTTACTCCAATATTTTTTCGGTTTGGTTAGGAAAACATTCAATTTATCTAATTTTTAGTTAATGTTTCTGGATTTAAACCAAAATATGGTATTTTTTTCCTCTGGTACCATAAATCAAATCATTAATTTACAATCTATTTTATATGTGTTTAATATGATAGTCAATTTATTTAACATAAAGTTATTTCACCCTTTGCTTATTTTTTTCCTTTTTAAAACAATTCAGATGCATTATATAGTAAAATGAGTCCATCTTAAGTGTTGAATTTCAATGAGTTTTGTCAAATGCGTCCTTCTGTAGTACCACCATGTGAATGATGCTATAGAACATTCCCACCACCCCCAAGAAAGTATGTTTTGTTCTTATCTAATCAATATCTCCCACAGAACCATTTTATGTTTCTTTCTTTCTAATATATAGAAATGTAACTTATTTTTCTATATTGGGCTTGTATCTTGCTAAATTCACTGGACATTCTATGAGTGTCATTATGTTGTATGCAAATAAATCGGTTCAATTTCTTTCTGTACGATCTAATGCTATTTAGCTTTTACATAATTTACTAGATAAAAACCTCAACAAAATAGAAGTGTCAAGAATTAACATACTTGATTTGTTCCCTATCCTAGGAAAAAAAATAATGGTCGTTAAATTTGATGTTAATTCTTGGGCTTTCAAATATATCTTTTGAACATTAATTTGTTTTTATCCTAAACGGGCATTGAAAAGATAGTCCTTATCTAAATATTCCATTCTCTCATTAAAAGAAAATGACACAATAGTAGAAATAACTATAGCTTTGGAAGCTCTAACCACTATGATTATATCTCATTAGCCAAAACTAGTCCCACAGTTAAATATGATCTTTATGGGTTAGGAAGCATTCTCCTCCCACCAAGAGACATTGAAGTCATATGGCAAATGGCAGTTGCACATTCTTCTTGCTGGTAGGGAGGACATCATATAACTTGGAATAACAAGTATCCAATTTACAATATACTAAAGTCTTCCTGTACGTTCATCAGATGAAAGCTGGGTCATTTTCTTCTTATCAACAATTTTATCCCTGGCTCATTATCATTCTCCATAGTACTTCTTCATAGTTCCTGGCAAACTTTAATATCTGACAGGTATTTCAAAACCCCTAGCTTTTCTTCTTTGTCTTTTCCTTCTCTTTTTTTCCTTTTCTCCTCCCCTGTCATCTCCTCCTCATCCTTTTCTTGAAGGATATTTTCAACCACTCTGCCCCATTTGCTCACCCCCATGATCATTAGCAGGACCTGCTATTAGCAACTGAAATCTCTATATAACCTTGATGTTAGGCATCTCTCTAGCCATCATTTATCTTTCCTTCTTATGCCCTTTAAAGTCTCAACTCCATCAATTATTCAACCTCACAAATGCATGCACTCCTTTCCTACTACCACTATCTTTTCCCTTTATCTTTTTTATAGCCTTATTTAATACTTAGAATTTAGTTTGTGGTGATAAAAGGGCCTCCTATATATTTGAGGCAACAAGAAACAAAACTGTATGTGGGGATCCTCCTTCTCCTATAGGATCTTCTCCGGGTACAGAAACTACCCCATGTTTTTCCTTCTCCATCAAGTTCCATCCATTCTACTGACCAAGACACCTCCTGAAACCTGGATAATTCTACAGCTCCAGTCTGAGTCTGAATTTAGTGTTTCAACAGTGGAGAAGCTGTTTTACATTACATCCTATTGGGAAGTCCACATGAACCTTCTAATTCTCAAATTTAACAATACTATTTGAGAAGTTAGTGCAAAGACATTATGATGGCACAATGCCAATGCTCAAGATTCCTTTTCGTATATGGTTATAGTTTGAGTTTCAGTAAAAGTTACTTTACTAAAGTTATTTTGCCCCTCTATCGTATTCTTGCTACATCAAAACTTAGCTCTCTGCAACATTAAATATTAAGGTAAATAGAAGAAATAGAAATGTTGGGATAACTTGATTACTCTCACCAATATTATCTACCTTTTGTTAGTCCTTTGGGAAGTGTGTATAATTATAAATGCTATTTCAATTTTGAAGGTTAGAAAGTTGGTATTCCGAGTGTTGTGTAATTTGCCCCCCAGAAGTTAGTGAATAGCAAAATTGTGTGAATTTTAGATTTCTTAGATTCCAATCTTAGAATATCTTTTTTGCCAATGATATCTTTCTGATAAGACGTAAGGTAGAAAGATAATTTCAAAATAATTTGAATGAAATTGATATATCATCTAAAGATTAAAATGCATTATTTATTGGGGGTACCTATGTGACTGTGTCTTACTCTTGCCCTTGGCTAAGATCATGATTTCAAGGGTCATGGGATAGAGCCCGGGGTTGGGCTCTGCACTGGCAATTTACTCTTTCTCTCTTTCTCAAAATAAATGTTTTAAAATGCATTGTCTACTAATGTTGATAGACACAAAAATAGTTTCTACTAATCTATATTGATTCTGTTCAGGTAATTGCTAAACATATTAATACTGTGTATTATATTATACAATTATAGATGTGGTTATCTAATTGTGAATTATAAATAATCTACTGATTGAATAAAGGGAGCATAAATATGCAAAAACCGACAAATATATGTATGCACTCAAATATAATCTTCCTGGGTTCTAATATATTTCAATTGTACTACATTAGTATGTATGATCTATTGCATATACTACACAATGATTTGATGGGGAGTACCAAATCAGTTCAGGCTGCCATAACAAAATGCTGTGGACTGCATGGCTTAAACAACAAAATTTATTTTCTCACAGTTCTGTAGGACAGTAGTTTGAGATCTGGGTGCCACCATTGTCACGTCCTAGTAAGGCTCTTTTGCTGCTTGCAGGTGGCCATCTGCTTCCCAATGTTCACACAAGGTAAGGAAAATGCCACCTCCCTTTTACTTCTTAGAAGGTCACTAATCCAATCATGAGGGGTGTATTGTCATGGCCTAATCTAAAACTAATTATCACCCAAAGGCCCTGTCTCTGAACACCTTCATATTAGGAACTTCAACACATGAATTTGCTGGGGGGTAAGGTGGGGGACACAAGTATTCTTTCCATAACAAGGAGAATTATCTTTTTCTCAGTTGGCATTTGTAGAACCCCACATTCAACAAGAACAGAATATATGCATTCTTCAAGTGCTGATGGTTAATTCACCAAGGGAGACCAGCTGCTGAGCCATAAAAAAACAAAACAAAATCCAGTAAATTTAACAGGATTTAAATAATTTAAAGTATATTATTTGACCACAACAGAAATGGTTACAACACAGGGCAATTGTTTTCGGAATCCAGAGACTTTTTTTTCCCAAAGCAATTCACAAAAAAATTGAACACTCCTAGGCTTTTAAGTTTCTAACTTATGATTAAAAATATTAACTGAAGTTAGAATTCCATTTTCTTGCCTTTGTGTATTTCTATTTTACCCGGGCCTTTCAAGTATGTTTCATCAGCTCCTCGCTAAGGTACACAATTCATGTCATACTCTTAAGTGATCACAAATAATCTGAGAGGATGAATTAGTCAATGAAACAGAACATAATGTTCAAAGACCATCAATTGTTTTTGGTACATTTCTTGTCATTTTGACATCAGCCATTGTCATTTAATATATTTTAGAATGTCCCTTTGAAGTGCTATTTGTCTGTTCTAGCAGGAATGAGTCTATGTCTGCACACTAGAGGATCATCCCAGGCCCAAATTCTTCACTACCAAGGGTGGTGCTCTAGACACACACACACACACACACACACACACACACACACACACACGGGGGTGGGGGAGAGAGAGGGAGACAGAGAGACAGAGAGAGACAGAGAGAGACAGAGAGAGACAGAGAGAGACAGAGAGAAGAAAGAGAAAGGGAGAGAAACAGAGAAGCAAACAGAGAAGCAAACAGAAAGAAACGGAGAAAGAAACGGAGAAAGAAACGGAGAAAGAAACGGAGAAAGAAACGGAGAAAGAAACGGAGAAAGAAACGGAGAAAGAAACGGAGAAAGAAACGGAGAAAGAAACGGAGAAAGAAACGGAGAAAGAAATAAATTCTGTTTTTAATTTATTTTTGAGAGAGAGAAAGACAGAGTGAGCAGGGCAAGGGCAGAGAGAGAAGGAGACACAGAATCTGAAACAGGCTCCAGGCTCTGAGCTGTCAGCACTGAGCCCGATGTAGGGCCCAAACTCAGGAACCACGAGATCATGACCTGAGCCGTGGCCATGATATGATGCTTAACTGACTGAGCCACCCAGGCACCACTAGTCACAGGATTTCTAAGATAAGATGTGCCCAATAAATTTACCCAGAGGCATTTAAGGAAAGATCTTCACGAATGTTAGGGTGTTTTAAAACAAAATGAAGGGAAAATATTCGCAGCATTGACAAACTAGTGGTATATAGAATATACTTAGATGCAGGGCATTCTGTCTACATAGCCATTATGGAGAAAATAATTAAATGCTTTCATATGGAATGTTTGATATGCATGTCAGCTTAGGAATGAAGGCATAGGAGAACACAAGAAATATATGAATGTGTGTTTAAAGACCATTTATGTTTTTAAATAAGCTGAATTGACATAGGGCGTGTTGACCTCTGTTTTAGTAGATAAAAGTTAGTTGTGCACAACAGTTTAGCACTTATAGTCAATAGTAGCATTATAGATGCTAATACAATCTACATATTTTAAAATCTGAGTTCCACCAATTACTGTGTGATCCTGAGTTATGAATCTCACTTTCTTCATCTGTAAAATATGAATGCAAGTAATTGATTCATGGCATTCTTGTAAAAATTTAACGAGTTAGTACATAAAAATTGCATAGAGTAGTGGTTGGCACATATAGCAAATACAAATACATGTTGTGTGTTATTGTTGAAACATAACTGATTAGGGAGAAGCAAGGAAATGAATAGTTTACCACGGTTGATTAAGGTAATTGACATGAATAAAAACACAAATAAGAATCATGAGTGGCTTATTAAAACAGGATAGGATAGAGTTTGCTATAGAGCAAGGCACGTCTGCGTACTATAGGAATGGGTTGTGCCAATTCAGAGAAAGAAAAATGACCTGATTTCTCATTTGTATAGTGGAGCCGGCTCATAAGATTGCTCATAGGGTATAATTGTTGACTGTTAATTAAACTTACTCATATGCCTTTAATATGAGATCTTGGTATACTTTTTAAAGGTATTCTACTTGGTATATGTTTTTCAAAGAAATCCTAGGATTTCGCACAACCACACCTGAGATCATTACATATCCAAAGCAAAATCAATTCTTTTCCATCTCTTAATACAGGGCATACATACACATACACATACACACACACACTTCAGTTTGTGCCAAGTAAATAAATTACCGATTACTGTTCATGATTAAGGGACTAGGAAGCTAAATGATTACTGCTAAAGTACGTGCAAAAATTTTTTTTTTTTGCCTTATAAATGGTTACCTGTGCAGATTGTACCCGCACCTCAATCCAGACAAAAACATCCGACTTGACCAAACTTTAGGGAAGCTTTTCTCCTTATCTAGGACCAAGAATTTGGGCCAATACATGAGCACTGGAAGGTATAACATCTTGCACTCAAAGACCCTCCTGGAAATCAGCTTAAGAAAAAACATTTCCTGTTCAACTGGCCAATAAACACACCATCATCCTTTCTCTGCCTCAACTTTGAGTTGCTTACAGATCTCATGATTGGAGCATTTACTCTAATGTTATATAGCCTCATGACCCTCTTATGACAATGATCCTTTTGATTCAAGTCTTTCCTTACCTAAATCTGGATTCATTTTATTTGATGTGCCACAAATGGAATTTGTCACCCCCTCTGAAATTTGTCATTTTATAAACATACTATACCCTTAAAGTACGAATTACCTGATCAAATATGAGGTTTGTTACCATAACGTTTATTATGTTCTGGTTTACTAGATAGAAGTTAATATCAGCAGTAAAGTTTTAGGTTTTGGCATATCAAAATATTTTTTCAATGTATTTTCCATTCTTTGTGCTATCATTAGCAGATAGTAAATAAGTACACTTACTTTTAGACACATTGTCATTAGTCCCTACTTATTAAAACAATTATATTTCATTGATATATAATATGAAACTTTGATTAAAATAAAGAAATATTTATATGTGGGGATTTGTATCTTGAGTGCTAAATTAAGGACACACACACACACAGCATTTCTCATCCTCAAATGTTTTAGATTATGTCCTATAGGAAGCCAACTCAAACACAGAGTTTAGTACAAAGCATGCAGAGACTGATGATTGAAGTTTTTCCAACAAGTCTCCTGGTATCGGAGACAAAACTCCATCATTAACTGATAACTTAAATCAGTATATGACAAGGACCACTAGCCTTGCAGTCTTTAGATACTTACAGGTGATTCTCATTTCTGCACCACCTCCTTCTCAAGGATGTGATTTTTTGTTTGTTCGTTCATTTACTACCTTGGCTTTCATGGGCAAGCCAGTTTCAGAGGTTTCTATTTGGTTTTCCTATCACTAGGACATCCCCTACCAGATAAGCCAAGGACCCATTATAGGTATTGCATCAACAACCAAGTGTGTCTATCTCAATTATACATTCACGGACCAGAAAGTGACAAGATGTGTTCCTCCCTGGACACATTCAATTAACTGAATTGGACCTTGGCCAGATCTCCCTTTATTACCTTGCCTCCATCCATCTAACTTGGTGCCATGCTAACTTTGTAACGTGTATCAAATGGTCCCAGACACCATTAGGTATTCCCCTTCCCCAGTGTACAGTTGGAGAATATGGCTATAGGTCCCCTTGGTGAAAGCCCAGAGGGAACATCACCATGTACAAATTTTATTGGTGTTGCAGGGTTTTTCTTCTTGGGGATATGACCCCTCATTCAATCAGTGCATTCTGGGTTCTCAAACTGTCTCAGATTTGGAACCTGGACAAGAATTGTTTCTTCTTAGTAGAGTGCCCTCTTCTTATTATCAACCTCAATTTCTTGGGATTGTATATAGTTTCTGTGTCTGACAACCTGTGGGTTTTTTGTTCTAAGTGTCTAACACTAAGCTTTTGATTGCTGGAGCATCCACTTCAAAGATATCCATCTCAAACAAACACATTAACACATTGCCAGATACAGAACTAGATAAAGAGCCAGGCTGCCCCACCTGTGGAGTTGTGCTTTCATTCTTTTTTTTTTTTTTTTTAAGAAAGTTCTGGTAGACCTAAATAACTGACCATTTGAATGACTTTCTTTTCCCTTACCATGCTTTAATTCCTGTTCTTAGGTTTTAAACTCACCAATAAAGAGTGAAACTGTGAAAGCCCAGGCACCCCACCCCGAATCCAAAAAAAAAAAAAAGGCATCACCCCAGCTCTTCCTACATGCAACCTCACTGTGTGGCCCTGGGCAAACCACATACCCTCTAAGACTTATGAGTAGTAAACTTTGTTTTTCTGAAGTTCACTGATGGTTGTTGCTGAGGTGCGTCTTGTAACAGCCAAGGTGTAACATCGGGTCCAATCAGGGAAATGTTCCCAAAAGTAATACATAACCAGGTGAGTGCCTCAGGCAATTTTAGCCTGTAGCATTGCTATCAGTAGGCTGAAATTGGCACAGAGCAACACTGAGTAGAAGTTTTGTTATACTTACATGTACTTAGTTTCAAGTATTAAACACCACTACCTGGCTTCTCCTTTTGGAAGTTTTATCAGCCCTCTTTCTGCCAATGTAGGTCTATCATATGCTTTTCTCAACATTATTTGCCAACAGCAGAAAGTCTGTTCCTTCATGACACTGGCATCATCCTACCAGTACATTCCTAATAGCACTCCTTAATTTGTACACCTTCCAGACCTTTCTGTAGAAAACATCTAATGGATTTTCTGGTGTTCTGCATCATATCTGTTCCAACACGTATATGCCCTTGAATCTTTTTATTCTTTTTCTCCATAAAGGACCACAGTTCAACTTCGCCTATTGCTTTTCACATGCTTCTAGAGTTCATCTAATTTAATGCAGCTATCACGTGGAAATCCTTGCTATATTCCGAAATCCAGTATCTCAGGAAATTGATGCTACATCAATAACTTCTCCCTTATCCATTCTCATGCCTGCATCCATTGCTCAAGCACACTCAGAGTCTGGTCCCACATAGATACTGAACTCATGAGATAGGAGTCAACCCTCGAAGTTCACAACTTGGGTCAGAAAACTCTTTTCAATAAAGGCAAATTCTGAAAGGGCTGACAGCTGAAGGCTATCTGCTGACAGCAGTCCCAGAAGCTAGGGCAATAAATCTACAAACTGTTCAAGCAAAACATCCATCATTTACTTTACCAAATCTAGCTGACATTTCAGAAACTTTCATTCCCAAGATAATAACTAACCGAAAGTATTTATGGTGAAACCATCCATTTGTGCTCCCATCAACTCCTTTAGATGGTGTCTGAATTCTTAATATCCAACATTCCAATTTGTTCTCACTTTAAAGAAATTATGTTTTCTTTTCATAATCCATTTAAAATTAAACTGGTTTCCATTGTTTAAGAAAAATGAAAAGAATTGACCAAAGACCTCAATAGACACTGCACCAAAGAAGATACACAGTTGGAAAATAGGAGTATAAGAGGTTCCTCATATGATCATATGTCATCAGGAAAATGAGGATTACAGTAACAATGAGATACTACTCTACAGCTATTAGAGTGGTCAAAATCCAGAATATAGACAACACCAAATGCTGACAAGTCTGTGGAGCAACAGGAACTCTCATTTTTGTTAGGAATACAAAACAGCACAGCTACTTAGGAAGACATATTGGCAGTTTTTGTACAAAATGAAACATACTTTAACTATACGATTTGGATATGCAAGTCCATTGTGCTTCTTGGTATTTACCCAAAGCAGCTGCAAACTTACGACCCCACAAAAATCTGAATGCAGATGTTTATACCATCTTTATTACTAATTACTAACCCTTAGAGGCAACCAAGATGCTCTTCAGTAGGTGCATGGATCAACTGATATATCCAGGTGATGAATTATTCAGCACTAAAAAGTAAGCTCAAATGCCTTAAGACATCAGAAAAATTAAGTGTGTATTATTAAGTGCAAGAAGACAATCTGAAGAATCTATGTATTCTGTACGATTCCACAAAATGACATTCAGGAAAAGTCAAAATTATGGAGAGAGTAGAAAGATCCCCTCGACTGTGGAGGAGAGCAAAATAGGTAGAACACACAAAACATTTTTAGGGCATTGAAATACTCTGCATAATTCCAATTAAACATACTGTTTGAAATCTTATACATCTTATTAAGAAATGTGTATTTCTGTATTTATTGCCTGCTGAAGCATGTTGTATGATATAGGTTTCAGAATTTTGTTTTGATGGCTGTTTCAGATTACAGTCTATGAGGATTATCTGTGTTCTTTAAGGTTTTATCAAGCCTTCACATTCTTTCCGTTATTATGCATTTTAGGTAATAACCTGCACTAGTTCAATCTTCCCTATTACTCCTGCCATTTAATCACCCCCTAATGAATTTAATTTCCTAGTTAAAATCTCCACCAATTGACACTTGCTTGAACTACAGGACCAAAAAAACACACTATAAATAGATACAGTTGCCATGATTTTTAAATTCCAATTCCACTGCAATTTCTGTAACACCAAAAACAGATTAAGAACATTTAGATCCCTTAGATCTGAGCTGTACATTAGAGGTAAGCTAATTCAATGCTAACATCTTGCAGTAGGTAATTTCACTTACATAAATGGAACAGGAATGCAGTCATGAGATTCCCGATGCCGTTTGCCCTGTTTGCCTTAAGTGAAACTGAAACTTGTTAAACTAGTGTAGCCTTTGTAAGTGTTGTTACATAAAATACACATGCATAATTTCATGGACAAATGCATTGTGACCTGGATTCTAACAAGCTATTCCTTTGACACGTGGCCCCCATTTATCCACATCCTAATGAGGGAGCCATAATAATGGTTTTATATCCCAGATGACCAATGTCAAATTGATTATCAGTGTTCATGGTTCTCAAATATGTTTGAATATCTTCCTTTTCTTTGGGCATAGTTAACCAACTATATGTTCAGTGGTACTTTTGGTGGAATGACTGGGAAATCATTACCAGTTACACTTTCCAATGTGCCCTGGTTACATATTCTCATAGGGATTCATCCTTTTCTTCAATCAATAGTTTCCAGGACTGAAAAGTCCAAGCATAAACTGGAAACTGGAAAGGAAATTCGACTACACTTCTCAGCATCCTGATCATCCATCCTGGAATCCTTTTGACTATAAAATTAAACAATTCCCTTTTTGAAAGCCTATGTATCTTGCCCCTGAAAGCCATGTTCTACTCATCACCTTAAAGCTCTCTATGGGTTAGGATTTCTGAATCTCAATCTTCACAAGCATTTCCACCGTAATTTTGACAGTTAAATACACGTATCTGACCTCTAATGTTTCAGAACCACTTTATGCTGTCATCAATGAGCCCTGTTTTAGAATGGCACCTTCTACCTTTAGCCCCGACTAACAGAACAGTGGCAATTAAGCTTAAAGATGCTAGTGAACTTCTTACCAATACATTCCTTACTATTTTGATGTACAGAGAGTGAACTTTGAGCCCTCCAATAAAATGCAGTCCACTTGTAAGTTTTCTGGCCTTCTGTCATATATCCACATTAGTATGCCTAACTCTGATCCCTTTTATCCCTCCCTTCCCGTCACTTTTCCCAAGATTCCAATTGCCAACCTAGTAACTTATTTTCACTATTTCTCAGAATAGTTACCAGAGTACTAAATTCTATCCTATTATAGAGTAAAAAATGTATTTCCATTTGAGTAATCTATGAAATATATTTTTGTCCTATGTTCCTCCCCGCCTTTCTCATTCTGGAACAATCAGGGTTTTGGAGGGTTTGTTTTTGTTTTTTGGTTTTGTTTTTTTGTTAGTTTTGTTTTAAGAAAAAAAATACTTTTTTCCTTAACAAAAATGTATCTCCATACCTCATACTTTTTCTTACCAAAAACACCCCCTACTTTCCTTGCAGAGATGTTTCCCTTATTATTTCTAGTAGTTTTAGTTATGTGTACTAATTAGAATTCTTAACCCTTAGAATTCCTAATTCCTAGTGAAAACTAAGTAGTGTGTTATTGTGAACTGTTGTCACATGAACATGCTATGGGTTGGAAAATTTATAAATGCATTTCACAATTTCTAGAACTATATTCTTCTTCATAGATTTTTTCAATGTAGCACAAAACATGTTTGTTAATAGACCGAAATATCTTTAGTCCTTCTATAAAAGGAAGCCAAGAGTGAACACACCTATGCTTAGTAATTGACGCTTCAGTATTTTAATTTGGACATGATCCAGATATTCAATGAATATCCATTGATTAACTTACATCAGTATAACTTTAAAGTTTTAAGTTACCAAAAGATTTTGTGATGTCTAAATGCGGTGTCTTTCGATCAGATGGGGGCCCCCAAATGTGGGGTGATCATAGAGTGGAAGTCAGTTCCCTGGGAGGTTAAAGAATTCACCTGAGGCAGAGCAAAGGAGATAGACAGTTATTGAACAGACCACAAGAGAGCAGCGGGCAGGACAGCAGAGAGGCTGTTTGCCAAGAGGCAGTTGGGGGGGCTGTTGTTAAAAGGGAAAGATGAAGAAGTATGGCAACATATGGAATTCTCCCTTTTTTGGTAACTCTGCCTAGTTATAAGTAGCCCATTAGTCAGATGGGGCTATGTATATTTTGGCATGAGTTGCCAGACAGGCAGGTCTATATTCAGCCAGGTGGTTGCTGTGGTCCTTTCTATATTCCATTGCTCAAGCTTGCTTGCCTAAAAACGGCCTCTACAGACTTTGTAAACTATTTTTAAGTAGATACCATAAGGTATAGTTGTTGTTGTAAAGTTCACTCATTAACTTTTATATTTACATCTATTTAATTAATTTGTTCTTAAAATTATTTTTAAATTACTCAAAAGTTTCATGAGACATTCAACAATTATCTTATGTTATCTTTCTTGCTGCCAATTCTGTTAACAGATACTGTGAGCTTTTTTTACTCTTAGTAAACACAGGTGGAATAAAAATTTTATGTCTGCCTTATATTTCATACTGGCAACTCTAAAGACATGACTGCTTAAGACAACAAACTTAAGCCATTCTCTCTCCATGCCCCCCAAAGTTACCTTAGATCCATGCGAACTTGAAAAACATTTGGGTAAGTACCTAGGTTTCTGAAAGTATACTTGATTTATAGAAATGCTTAATTTTATTTAAGTCAATTAAGAAAGCTCTTTACAATATCTATTAAATCCATTTTGGCAATATCATTCAGAGATAAAAACAAGTTATCACATGTCTGTAACATACATAGACATACATAAACATACAGACCAACATAAACAGATCTTAATAGTTTTTGTTTTTAAATTTTAGTCATGAGATAGGCAGGGTAATTCAAAACTCACTAGTTTATACAACAGTTGGATCCAAATCATGTTTCTGGTAGATGCAGTAAGTTTGCCTGCTCAAGTGGCTTGCATTTTTTACTAATGTTTGTAAAGACGACTTTAAGGTTTTTCATTTGCTTAGTTTTAAAATAGCCATTCCCTTTATTTTTCCTTTCTAATAAGAATTACCTCCCTGAAGTTTCCATTTCAAAGAGATAGCCATTGGATCCTAGAGAAAACAGAACATTTACATCTCAAAGGCCCAGAAAAAGAATGTAAGTTCTTCCTTTTGTTTCCTGAATCCAGAATTCTCACAAAACCCACAAGCCTTTTGAATAAGGCTTGTTTATTGAATAAGGGCAGTCTGAGGATTGGTAAGAAGTATAGACAGAATTTTTCTGTTCACGTAAAGACTCAATTTATAAGACTGGTTCCACAAATTGTACTCAATTTCTAGGACAGTTGTTTTTAATTCCTCAAACAATCAGGGGGCAATCTGAATTATATCAACGTGCTGACCCACCCATCCAAGTACATTATCTTCTATTCTTTGTATCAGGAAGATCTTCAACTAAAATAGAAATACAAAGATCCTCGTGTCCTAAGTTTAGAGCTGTTTGTCTTTGGAATGATTTTCTTCCCCTCTGGGTACACAGTTCCATTTTATTTTGGGGGAGAAGGCCTTTAAAAAGTCCCTAGGAGACTGAATATCACCTTCTCATTTGACCAACTCCTGACCATACAGCTACTTTAAAACACAAAATCAAAAAACAAAAACAAAAACAAACAACTTTCAAATCTCTTGTCACATTGAAAAACCCCTCTAGACTGAATACAGTCAATATTCCTGACAGTAACAAATGACCCTCCTGAGATCCAGAGGCACTCCCAAAGACAGCCAAAATAAATATTTAGACACTTTCCCCTTGAGAGCTGACAACACTGGGGAGAACCCCAGGTGCAAATGAACACAACTCATATTTCTGTCCAACCACAGATTTGGGCCCCCAATGTAATGGCTAAGTTTTCTGCACACTCAAAAACCAATAAACTTCATGCCCCAAGCAGGCAGAAAGCCAAGTCAAGTCAAATTCTCAGGACACAAAATGACAAGTAAGGAAATAGCTGTCCCTGGAAGAAAAAGGATCAACAACCAAGGGGTACCACAAAACCAAATTCATGAGAGTCTAGATTTGGAAAGGAGGAGACTATATAAATTTGTACCTTCCTTTCTCAGCTAGGCATCACAGAAATCCAGAAGAGCAGACTCTGGTAAAAATTCTCACCATTTACTGGTTTCTGCCAGTGTTCCAGGATCACATCTGCACCTTGTAGGGCAAATGGGTTTAAAGCAGAGACTATAAACCCATTTTCCATCAGATTTTGGCACAGTTTTCCATTGATTTTAATACTTTAAGCATTAAATTACGGTCCAATCTTGTAGCTCTGGCATATGAGATTCCATTGGAAATCAATTATACCTTCCACAAAATTTCCTTACAATGACAGACACCCTGATGGTTTTTAATACTCCAACTTGTGCATAGATTTTGGTTTTGATTGTCTCAATAGTATGAATTTGTCTTATTTTCCCAAGTTCCCAAGTGGTTTATGCTGTAGTGTAACTTTGAGGCTTTCTGAGCTCCCCAAAGCTGCTATCCATTGAAAGTTCCCAATATATCTACCCCAGAAACTTACCAGGACCCCAGACCTTTCTGTGAAGTTTAATAACACCCAGAACCTTTACTGGACACCAGAATCTTTCTCAGAATTTTAATAAGCCCTGGAACATCTCCAGGCCCCAGAACTTTTTAAAATAATTATACATTTTAAAGTGAAGTTTGAATTGGAGAGCTACACACAAGGAAGTGGAGCTCAAATCCAAGAGTGACTTACCTTCAGCCATTGGTAGTAAGGGCAGGAACACTGAACTTAAAGAGTTCAGCAGATGCCTTACCTGTGTGTCTTGTTGTCCCATAATCCCCTAGCAGTCAGCTTTGGGATCTCATTCCTTGTCATCCAAACTGTTAAAAAAAAAAAAAAAGATTAAACAATTTGGGGATATAAACAAACTTTAATGCTTCACAAAGCAGGCCATTTCCTTTCAGAGAACTGCAGAATGGAACTATGGCTTGCAAACTGGTCCCTGAACACAGAGGGCAAGGAGAGAGACAGAAAGAGCAGACCATTTCACATTGGTAGGTGGCACGTTAACAAGCAAGGGAACTTACACATGAGGCTCGTCTTGGAGGGCTGCAAGATGAGTATATCCCCATACCTACCTACCACAATCTTAAAAATTTATATAGGGGCCTTAATTGGATTCAAGCAAATATTCAATCAGGATAGTCTCAACAACAATCTTTGTCTCTCAAGGTTGTGTCTTTGAAACAGCTCCTAATATGGGAAAGGTAGGGGAAATTGACATTCCAAGGATAGGGAAGGAGGGTCTGGTTGCCCAGGTCCAGCTCATGGGTCATATGTGGTCACATCCTCTCAATGAGCTCCTCCAACAGGAGCAAAAGCCAGGAAGTTTTTGTGATTTTTAAAAATAGAATAAAGGATAAAGAGTAAGGAAATAATGAAAAAATATCTGATTGGCTGGGGCCACATAGTCAAACTTGTCTGAGGCGACAAAGCCCAGAGGTGGCTTGGCAGTTAGGCTAGGCAGTTAAGTGAATATATAGTGCTTCTGGTCAAGTGGAATGTTTGCAGGGACACAAAAGTTATCAAGGTTTAAGTTGCTGATGTGACACCAGTAATGGAATGGCTCTGTCTTGGGCCTAGAAATTTACTTCAAAACTTCTAAGTACCATTCTTCTCAAACCTCTCAAAATCTTAGAATATGAATAAGAATGTCCCAGTTAATTTGCTACATCAGGCGGGTGGAGGGCTGGGTATTAACTCCACTGACTTATGTACAAGTTACTCAAGTTTTTTCTCTTGGAAAACAGACAAGGGAGATCAAGGCATTATTTTAATTAACCATAATAATTCGTATCACTATGAAATTGTAAACTTGAAAGAGGCCAATTTTAAACATTTTGTAAACCATGATACAACTGGTGGTTACCTGTAAGATTTATGGTGAGCACTTGATGGAAAAGTATTAAAGTATTTGTCATGGACATAAATAAAATACTTAGCTCATAAAAAATATCACTGGAAGGAATTTTAGTATGGGTTGAGGTGTTACAACTAGGAGTAATAGGAGTTTAATATTACATTTACAGAACATTTTATTTCTTAGTGTTCTGTGTAAACATACATTATTCTATAAATTTTAAGTATATATAGGAAAACATTTAAAATGTTAAGATTCACATTTATTTTCACACTTAAATAGAAGCTCTGGTTTGCAATTTGGGGCTATTACAATTATTTCAATTTTTTCGAACACAAAATTAAAAAAAAAAGAATTTCCCCAAGTCATAAAATTGTAAGAAAGCTAGGATGCAAACTCCAAATCTTATAATCGCAATATGTGTTCTCTCCGCACACAATCATGGCATATTGTAAAGTATAACAGGACTTGGTAAAGGTAGAAGTGTGTTTTGTTTATGTTAGAGTTTCCATATATGAATGATTAACCTTGGCTTTGGAACTTGTTGCACCCAGATGATATTTTATCTATAATATTACAAGAGCTCTTATCAAGCAGTAGCTCACATTGACGCTTTTGACTTACAGTTTTGTCTAGGCATTCTTCTTGTTGAAAACAAACACAATGAAGAAAAACGTTTTTTCTGGGGGCCTGGGTGGCTCAGTCAGTTGGGTGTCTGACTTCAGCTCAGGTCAAGACCTCACAGTTGGTGAGATCAAGCCCTACATCAGGCTCTGTGCTGATAGCATAAACCTGCTTGGGGTTCATTCTCTCTCTCTCTCTTTCTCTTTCTCTTTCTTTCTCTTTCTCAAAAATAAACTTAAAAAAAAGATAATCAAGTAAATAAACATACGTACATATATGTATATGTGTGTGTGTATGTGTGTGTGTGTGTGTGTATTAGTGCTATGATAAAATATACTCAGGGAACAATGGCAGCATAGCAAAGGATACTAGCCCTATTCAGTTGATTAAGCAAAGATTCTACTGGGAAAGCCATCAAGGTAAAATTGAGAGTTTAGATCACCAAAGGCTCACAAGAATTATACAAGTGATGATAAACATAGACAGATGGAAAAGGAGTATAACAACAGTTTGCTATTATGAAATAATGAAATTCAATGAAGAGAATATCAAGAAATGACTGAACACATACAGCAATTCAGGTCTTTGAAAGCATACTAAGTACTTAATATGCAATTTAATTTTTCCCTGGGTGATGGGTGGAAAATGAACTAGCATTAAAAGCCTTTTACAGTAAGGTCTACTCTTCCTGATGATAACATCTCCCCAATAGGTGGCGAAGGCATCTACAATGCTTCAGCTCTGCAGGTACAGTAGCCATGAGTAGAAAAACTATTAAGTGGCAAGCAAGGAGGAATGATTGGCTCCCTACTACCACCTCACATGTGATCTCAAAGTGAGCATTTCGTCTCTGGGCACTTGGAATAATTTGTTTGGCACAGCCCTGTATGCACAAACATGCCACAGAGGCATATGAAATTTGAGACTTTGTTAATCTTTTTCACTATTTTATCTCAAGTTACGATTACATCTTGATATACAGTGGGAGCTCGATAAAACATTAGCGAATCCTGAATGGATAGGATTAAAGTCAGTTAGTGAGCAATCATTAAGAATTCATTTAATTTGATTATTTTTCAACTAACTAGACGGTAAAAAACAAAAACTCAGCTTGTACACACAAGTTAACCTCTAAAGGATAGTTTACTCTTTTCTGTCATATTCAGAGGAAGTTAATATTATTAACAATAGCATTTAGAAAACCTTTTATGCTTAAATACTGGGAGGCATACAGCTCTATGCAATGAAAAAAATAGAAGCCATATTTCTTTTACTTTAAAATGGTCCAGGGCACCATGGTGGCTCAGTCGGTTAAGGATATGACCTCGGCTCAGGTCCCAATCTCGGGTCCCATGAGTTCAAGCCACACATCAGGCTCTGTGCTATCAGCTCAGTCTGGAGCCTGCTTCAGATTTGTGTCTCTGTCTCTCTCTGTCCCTCCCCTGCTTGCACTCAGTCTCAGTCTCCCTCTCACTCTCTCAAAAATAAGTGTTAAAAAAATTTTTTTAATGGTCCAGATAAAGAGAAGGGTGAAATTTCCTAACAAAATTCCCAATTTTGTAAAAACAAAATCAAGCCTTCCCCCACCGCCAACCGCACATAGAATCAAAAGCTTCATATTAACAGAGTTGATAAGTAGTTTATCAGAATAGGATAGGGTATGTTGTAGGAACACTTTTAAGTCCAAAACCATGGTTGTATTAAAAAGAAAAGTTTCTTTCTTATTTTTTAAAAAAATTCATCTTTAATTAGAGACAGAGAGACAGAGAGACAGAGAGACAAAGCATGAACAGGGGAGGCGCAGAGAGAGAGGGAGACAGAATCCCAAACATGCTTTGTACCACTAGCATTGAGCCCCATGTGGGGCTTGAAGTCACATACCATGAGATCGTGACTGGAGCGGAGATCAAGATTTAGACACCTCACCAACCGAGCCACCCAGGCTCCCTAATTTCTTAGTAATTTTAAGTCTACTGTGGAGCTGGAAAATGTCCCAGGCAAAAGCTTTCTCAGCAGTGAGCCAGTGATTCAAGTTGAAGATTCTACCATACTGGAGCTAAACTGATGATAATACAGGACTTTCCAGTTAAAAAAGAAGGGAAAGGGCAGTAGAAAACTCAAGTATCAGCAATTAAATACTTCTTAGAAGTGACACACCTTATTCCTACTTATTTTTCATTGGTATTAGTTATAGGAGAATATATAACTTTAAGTGGCCAAGGAATTGTCAGAAGGGGAAAGAGCAGGAAGTATCAAAGATCAGTAAGACTAAGTCTGCTCTTGACAGGTAGATAAATGGATATTGGAACATCAACCTGAATGCATTTCAGTTCAGAGTGAGAAATTCTATCACTTACCTATGAATTCCCTAATCTCTTTGTACAATAAATAAAATTGGTAGGACTGACAAAAATCAAGATATGTAATCTTTCTAATTATTGTCAATATTCTCCCTCTGTGATGAGCAGAAAGAAAGGATCCTTGGTTCTAACACTTATCACACGCTTCATTTCAAATTAGTTATCAGCCCTTGAAAAAATTACCCATAGACAAAATTCTTTTGTCATAGCTAAGCTTGATTAAAATGTACACCTTAGTGAAAAGGATTCATGAATTCTCTCACGTTCTCAGGTATGTAAATTCTTGTACATTCATTAAAAATGATATAAAGGAGATAAGAGTACATTTAATGAGTATTGAGAAATGTATACAATTGGTGAATCATACTACACATCTGAAACTAATAACGCTGTTAATTATACTTCAATTTTTTTGAGTATATAGTTACAACAGGTTTTATATTTCTAGAATGAAGGGTTCCTTTGATTATATTGAAACCAGTCTTTAATTAATAGCAACGTTTGACTCTGTTAGCATTTATATCAGATAACTGTTCTGAAGATGGTCAGCTTTCTATTTCTTATTCTTGAGAGCATGAGTCACTTTTAGTTATTATTCAGAAACTGCCAGTCACCCCAACCATACAATTCTTAATAAAATGCTTTAGGGAACATAAAGAATCTGCCAACTTTTTAAAATTGGTATTGTAAGAAAGGAGTTGAACAAGTGGTATTGAAAGTTCAGTAGTTTCCCAGCACTTAAAATTGATTCTTATATTTGCATTTGTTGACAACTAGGAATTACCTATCAATGACAAGTTCCTATTAAACATTCCCCTAAGGGGTCAACAAAGATCATCTGCTATTTTTTCTTATAAGGACCATGAAGAGAGTAAACTGAGTGCCTTGAGATATCTGGGAAGAAAATTTATCTGAAAGAAAGAGGCGGGGAGCAAGGGGGAGCAAGGGGGAGCAAGGGGGAGCAAGGGGGAGCAAGGGGGAGCAAGGGGGAGCAAGGGGGAGCAAGGGGGAGCAAGGGGGAGCAAGGGGGAGCAAGGGGGAGCAAGGGGGAGCAAGACAAATGATGTTCATTGAAGGAAAAGTAGTGGAAGAAATCATCGAGGCTAATTTGTCCTGAGTAATATGTGAGTCACTTAAGCAGCCAGGAAATTCAATGGCTGAATGCTTCACTGGCTCTCCCACCCATTGTGTAGTGCAGAGCACATAACTCAGACAATCACCTACAGACTGTTAGTGCTCTACCTGTATGTGTGTCTTATCCTTTCCCACTGGTAAGGGACTAACCCCATGTATGATTTTATTCAGCAGGACTCAAGTGGTTAGACTAATTAAATTGGTGATGCCCTACATTAACCTCTACGTGAATTCCAGCTGCATTACTCCTTAAGAGGGTAAAAATTCCCACCTGACTTCAGGGACAAAACAATGCCTGCTGAACTTCTTAAGGAGAGAACACATGTCGCCTATAGTTCAAAGCTTCCTTTAAAGCTATTTATACTAATCATTTCAGAATGTTGTTCATTAAGAAGGTGGTAACACTAACATGAAATGAGTTCTTGGCTCAACTCCTTATGATAAGTCACATAGAGCTTATCTACCCAAGGGGTTACTACTGACTTAGCAGTTTTATGAACAACCTAGGCCTAGATATATTCATTCAGTAATTCATATCATTCATTCATTCATCTATTTAACTCATTACATTACCTTTAGGTATTATTCACATTTGGAAAACAGGCAAGTAGAGTATAAAAAATTGGAACAGATGGAAAAATACTTAAATATTAAAGAAAACCCAAGTGTGCCATGGTAAAGTTTTAAAAGAACATATACTGGAATAAAATGAAAATTAAAAAAAAAACATGACAATAGTCTAAAACAATAAGTAACTATTTGAGAAGTGAAAGAAAATTTCAACAAATGGCTAGTGATAGGGCTCAGCACACATCAATGCGATAACCAAATGCTGCTAAAAACATCTTATACATTTAGGTACTTGCTACCTCTGAGCCAGCAATTTTGTTTGGGGAAGCAAGGTATTCAGTTAAAGTAACAAAATGGTGCAGATCCACTAATTCAAACAAGCACAGACATTAACCACAGCATTTGCTCTCAAGAATATATTCATGACAGTGAAAATGGAACTGTATTTTAAAAATGAGCATCCAAATTCATAGGTGTCTGAATTTCCTGATAGCCCTATCAACAAGAAAAATGCACCTACCATTCTCTCACTGTATAAAGTGAGAGGACACAAAGCAAGGGCATTCTTAAACAACAAATTCTGAAGACAGACCAAAGCGTTATGCATATGAAACAGGTGGTGAGGTCAACGTGCAGAAAATACCACAATGTAAGTTGATGCTAGCGAATGACACCCTGAAAACACCCCTTGAAAGTAGCCCCGACAACCAGACAATCTGCAGGCATAACCTCCCACATGAAACGTCACTCGGTGCTGCAGAAGGAGCCTGTGTTTAGGGAACACATTAGACAGGTAATACAAAATAAATGTGGATTATAACAAAAGAAAGGAAGCTATGTTTGTCCGTGTTAATATATAGCTGGATTTCTATACTTTAATGTAGAAAGCAGTAATAAAATTTACTTTTTAGATAATATGTCAATATTTTTGTTCCGTATTTTTGTTAGTTTTTATTTATTTTAATTTTTCATTAAAATTTTTTTTAGTATTTACTTTTGAAAGAGAGAGACAGACAGACAGAGTTAGAGAGAATCCCAAGCAGGCTCAGCACTGTCAGCAAAGAGACACCCCAGGGCTGGATCCCACAAACCATGAGATCATGACCTGAGCCAAAATCAAGAGTTCGTGCTTAATCAAAAAGCTATGCTGTCAGTTAGAATTGTGCAAGTAATTTAATGCTCAGGTTTGTGTTCACAGTCTTCCCGTTTTCTTTGAATTCCTATGTTCATACTGCCCTCTCCTTTTCTAGCCATTACATGCTCCTCATGGTTTCCCCTCATATTACTAAGTACTTTTACTCTATCATTTAATTACACTTATATTCAACTCTCAGTGGCTCTCTCCGTACCTAACTTTTCCTATTTCCCCACTTTATAGCCTATTCAATAGGAGCTACTCAGCCATCAGATAAAAGGGATAAAAGTTAAAATATATTCCAACTCTTATGAATCAAGTGACAATATAATCTACCTTATATTGTTTCTATAACATTTTATAACAAGAACCTAGATATTATTCTCATCTTACAGAGGACTTAACCTAATTCAGAACTAACTCAGAGAGGCAGCTCACCTGTTTACATTTCCATTGCAAAGCCTAAGAGTTTCAGCTGATAAATGGTGGATACTGGGTTATTCTAGGAGGTCTGCAGTCTAGACTTTCTTTCAGTTGAACTGGTATTTTCCCCACAGCACTCCCCAGTTTAGGTTAGCTAGGTTTTCTAACCTCACAGATGTCTTTGCTAACATTTTCCAGTATTACAGCACCATTCCCACACGGAGAAATAGAGAAAATAGACATAAGAGAACTTTTAAAATCATTGAACTGTAAAAGATATCCGAATAAAGTTTCCCAAACAAAAGCAACAGTGTCAATACTCAAACTACTGTATTTTGCCAACACTGCTATTTTTGGTTATAGATCATAGCAAACAGTATCATCTCAGAAAAGTGACTAGGTTAAAAATAATTGAAAATTAAGGTCTTGGGGCACCTGGGTGGCTCAGTCGGTTTAGCATCTAACTCTTTGGTTAAGGTCATGATCTCAGGGTTCGTGAGTTCCAGGGCCACATAGGGCTCTGTGCTGACCACACAATATTCTCTTTCTCCCCCCTTTCTCCCCCACCAACCCAGTTTTCCCCCCTCCCACGCACATACTGGCTCTCTCAAAATAAACACTAAAAAAAAAGTTAAGGTCTTTCTACTTTCAATTTTATTGTCCAGGGTCAGGGCCCACAGATTTCAAATTCACCACGAAGAATTTCCTATCAGGAAGTTTATTGTCATATTTTCATTCCCATAACCTGAGGAAAATAATTCTGTCTATATACTCTCTCTGCTAGTAATAAGTATCTGTGTCACACACAAATAATTACTGTTCCAAAACACAGAGCAACCTGTGGACGCAGAGGAAGGATTTGCATCTGGGATAAACTAAGAGAAGGCAAAATTTTAACAATCGAAAGGGCCTGAAACAAACAGGAAAATCTACTTTGTATATACCAGCCAGGGAATAAAGAACCAAGTTCAAGCAACTGGGATTACAGCAAAGAGAGCATGGGAGGCTGAGCCCAGGAAAAGGAGCATCTGAAACATAGGCACAGGATCACTTATGAGATTGCAATCTCAATTGTAGACAAGGATAAAACTCTAATGCATAACAAGCCAACTTGGACAGATGTTCAGAAGACACCACTGATTAAAGGGTACTTGTTTAGCTGAAAAGTTAATTCACTTTGATAGATGAGTACTTCACTGCAAATGAAAATTTCATTTTGTTTTATATTAACCCCTTCCATAGATGATTTGAAACTAAATTTGATGTTGCTTTTTTCTGGAATATTTTCAACAATTCAGAAGGCATTTTTCATTTTAAATGCTATTTTCCTTGAAAAGGAAAGAGGAAATTAATACCTTTTTTTAAATTTTAGAATAAGTAAGCAATTCTACCTACCTCTCTAAATTGTATGTTCTAGTTCTTCAGGAAACACAATACAAACACAACCATATCCAAACACAACAAACTAATATAGGTTGCAATTCCCTCAATAATATAATGCTCTGGATATCCAACATTTCCTTCTCCTTTTGTTAAATACACAAACTCTAACGTGCAAATATGAAGTGGGATATGACACCACAATTTTACCATAAATTCGAATGTGGAGTATATTAACGTAATTATCAACCTTAAGGAGAGATTTTAGAGGCACCTAGGTGTCTCAGTCGGTTAAGCATCCCAACTGGGTCATGATCTCAGGGTTTGTGGGTCGAAGCCCCGTGTCAGGCTCTGTGCTGACAGCTCAGAGCTTAGAGCTGCTTCCGATTCTGTGTCTCCCTCTCTCTCTGCCCCTCCTCCACTGGCACTCTGTCTCTCTCTCTTTCAAAACTAAACATTAAAAAAAAAAAGATAACATTGCATTTTCTAGCATTATAAAAAATAATTATTGGAACAACAGATAGAAGCCCCACTGAATAAACAGCTTTTAATGAGTCAGATAAAATGTGCAAAAGTACTACAAAATATGTAAATGTATAATGTGGGGCACAGAGTTGCATTCATACTAAACTCAAAGTCAATATTAAGAAAAATCATTTAATTTGGGGGAAAATATAAATATGCAATAGTAATCTCAGGTAAAGGTGTATTTTTAATTGTTGCCATAATATTTTCCCCAATAAATAGTAACAGATCATTCAACAACACGTTTATCATTGATGATACTTCTCAATCATGCAAACCTCCAACCAACAGGAATTCAAAGAGAAGCTAAATGGCTTCGCCATTTACTTACAGGGTATCACAAATCATAAGTACACCTTCTTCCGTTTTTCTTTCTCTCTCCTTCTTCTTAGCACACCCAGAAGTGGGAGAGCATTACCCAGCATCCGCTACACTAACCGCCTCTCCCTTTCGAACAGAGGATTTATGGCCTCAGCTGCCAGAATTTCTCGAAGCCCTTCGCCCTCACCTGTCGGCCCTTTGCCATAATTGCCTCTGTGGAACGCAGCTGTTTTTGCTTATTCCCTTTCAGTTACTTTTCCCCTTTCCATCTCCAGTGCCATAAATGGTGCCTGACCCATAGTGTCTGCTCAGTAATTATTTGTCGAACGAATCTGTATAGATTCATTTTTATTCTACTCAAGTGAAATATGTTTCAGACAAATTTCCTCCAGGTATATCATTCTGACACATGATTGTAGTTGATGAATCGGTAGAATTGCCTCGACTGGTGTTTCCAATGAAAAGGAGAGCTACCATCCTCCCTTTCCTATTTTATTCCCCACGAAGAGCAAAGCTATCTTTATTAAGGTACAGGAAAAAAAGTGACGTTTGGCCACTGAGTTGAAAGTTTCTGTGGAGCACATTGACAACTCAGACCTCAAAGTTTAAGTTTTAAGTTCAAGCTACTTTACACGAAGATTACTCAAGTGATTTTGTATCAGTTTGCAATCCAGGAAGTTCACGGACACAGGTGCAGGGGATAAATTCCAAACGTAATGAACTAACTTATTGAGTACCTACAATATGGTGACCACCTACAATATAATCTTTATTTCATTAAAAATATGCTTCTCGGGGCGCCTGGGTGGCTCAGTCGGTTGAGCGGCCGACTTCGCTCAGGTCATGATGTCGCTGTCCCCGAGTTCGAGCCCCGCGTCGGGCTCTGTGCTGACAGCTCGGAGCCTGGAGCCTGTTTCAGATTCTGTGTCTCCCTCTCTCTGACCCTCCCCCGTTCATGCTCTGTCTCTGTCTCAAAAATAAATAAACGTTAAAAAAATTTAAAAAAACATATGCTTCTCATAATCCCTGCAATAATCCTGCAGAACTCAGTATTTATCCCATTTGCAGAGGAAGATCATGATACTCTGCGAAGGTAAGCAAACGTCCATAGCCAAATACGACTCTCTCAATCTAAAGTCTCTAATTTTTCTATAATTCCTCACTAAATTATACAAACTTAGGTGTTTAAAACTCTGCTCAGGCAAATTTAACTACTGGGATCCCTATCAAGTCAACTCTGCCACTGTGGACACCAAACCATTCATTTATGCAAATATATTTATTTGGCAAATTCAAATTCCATTGCAGTAGCTATATGAAACTGAATTAATTATTAATCTGTTTTTTTTCCAACTTGCTGTTTTCTATAAGACAGACATAAATCCCATAAAACTTCAGTATTATTTCTATGATTATATTCAATTTACTTACCTTGTTTTCTGTACTTCAGTACAGAACTGTACAAATCAACTTTGCATTAAAAAAAAGTATCACATCTTAGACTATTTGCACCCCCCAGAAATGTCCAACTTCTATGTAATATTTATGATAGTTTATAAAATTCTCTTATATTTTGGTTTTCCTTCCGCATTTTAGATCTAAGGTTTATTCAGTTTTTTCTCCCCTAAGTTTTTTGGTTATTCTATTTCTAACAAATTAAACATATGATTTATTTTTTTCTTCTTGAGAATTCTAACCTCTCTAACTTTCCTTTTAAAATAATTCTGCTATGTTAATTGGTGTTGGCAAAACTTCCAGTTTGATATCAGCTACAAATTTCATTAACATACTGTTTTCTCCATCTTCCAGATCATTAATTAAGTTGTTAAATAAGATCAGCCCTCACACTGATCCCTGTGGCACTCCATTAAATACATTGACATTTTGTTTGTTATACTTCAGTCAGTTTTATATCCACAAGGCTTTGCTTTTATCCAAGTCAATTTGAATTTTTTATCACTACACCATGACACTCTATGAAATATGTTATTTGCTATTTTTAAGTAGATATAGTCCATATCCTGACATTATTGGCTTCTCTCCCATATTCTGTGGTAAAAGTAGTCTGAAATTATTTCAAAATTGTGGATTTTTAAATTATGATTGTCTTAATAACAAAATCCCCAGATATTTTTCTCTTGCTATCTCTGTGCTTATTGCTTTTGAGTAGTGTGAGTTTTTTACTCAATTATGTCTTTTCTGAGATTCCCCCATTTTCTTTCAAAATGCACGTTCCTTTATAACTCTATATCCCTTCTCCAAAAAAAAGTTTCATTGACTATTTCCTTTTCACTAAGTTATTCATGATATCCTAACTCATGGGAGAAAGTTTTATCACATACTTTTGGGTTAAAATTATTTTTTACTATAATTTGTTTAATATTTATTTTTCAAATTATATGTCTGCTAATTTACCAGAAAACATGGCATTTGTTATTGATCCTAACCAACTTATATTCATTTTAAATAAATTGCATGTAGATTTATCCATTGAAGTTAAGACTTGGTTGGATTTCTCTCTCATCTTATCCTACAAAACTTACCCTAAAAGATTGTTTATTTAGAGATGGAACTTATAATTGCATAATAAAATGGTATTCTATCATTGTCCAAATTTTAAATCCATTTGTATATCTTGAATCTTAATAATAGAATATGCTTCTTCCTTTCCAAAGAGATTAGATAAATTTATTTATTCAATATTATTATTCAAATAAATTTTCTTTCATATAATATTCCTCACAGAATAATCTACTATTAAATTACAAAGTAAGAAATTAGTTAATTCATAAGAAGCCTTGTAATTTTTATCATCATTACACCTTTTTCCCTAAAGATTTATGTTCCTTGACTACAGTTTTGGCAATGATTTTTTTTTCTTTAGATCTGACTCCAAAAGCAAAGGCAGCAAAAGCAAAAATAAACAAATGGACTACCTCAAGTTAAAATGTTTTTGTACAGCAAAGGACATCATCAATAAAATAAAAAGGCAACCTACTGAATGAGGGAAAATATTTGTAAATCGTATATCCAACAAGAAGTTAATGTCCAAAATATGCTATAAAACCTCATGGGCAGAGGGGTGCCTAAGTGGCCCAGTTGGTTAAGCATCCAACTTCAGCTCAGGTTACAACCTTGTGGTTTGTGGGTTCAAGCCCGTCAGGCTCTGTGCTGGCAGCTCAGAGTCTGGAGCCTGCTTTGGATTCTGTATCTCCCTCTCTCTCTGTCCCTACCCCCGCTGGCACTGTCTCTCTTTCATAAATAAACATTTACAAAAAAACAAAACAAAACAAAACAAAACAAAAAACCTCATACAACTGAAAAGCCAAAAAAAAAAAAAATCTGATAAAAAAAGGGCAGATGATCCGAATAGATATTTCTCCAAAGAAGACCTACAGATAACCAACAGGCATATGAATAGATGCTCAAAATCACTAATCATCAGGGAAATGAAAGTCACAATCACAGTATCACCACACGCCTGTTAGAATGGCTATCATCAATAAGACAAGAAATAACAAGTGTTGGTAAGAATGTGGAGAAAAGGGAACCTTTGTGCACTATTAGTGGAAATGTAAATTGGTACAACCATTATTGAAAACAGTATGGAGCTTCCTCAAAAAATTAAAACCAGAACTATCTTATGATCCAGCAATTCCATCTTTGGGTACTTATCCAAAGAAAACAAAAACACTAACTAGAAATTATATATGCACCCCCGTGTACATTGTAGCATTACATATAATAGCCAAGATATGGAAACAACCTAAGTGCCTACAGATGGATAAATACATAAAGAAACTGACACACACACTCACACAAATACAAGGAACTACTACTCAGCCATAAAAAAGGATGGGCATTTGCCATTTGCAAAAAAAACATGGATGGACATTGAGGGCATTATGCTAAGTGAGATAAGTCATACAGAGAAATATAAATGCCATATAATTTCACTTACCTGTGGAATAATACACACATACACACACAAATAAATCAAAACACAACACAACAAAACCAAATAAACAAAAAAAGCCAAACCTGTAGATACAGAGAACAGATTGGTGGTTGCCAGAGGAAAGAGGGGTGGGGTATGTGAAATGAAGAAGAGAAGCAAATGATTGGGAGTTATGCCAAATGGAGTTATTGGATACATAAGTCATGGACATTCAATATACAGTGTGTTAACTATAGTTAATAACATGCTATTGAATATCTAAAAGTTGCTAAGAAAGTAATTGTTAAACATTTTCATCACAAGAAAAAAAAAAGGTAACCATGCATGCTGACAGATAGTGACCAGACTTACTGTGGTCATCTTTTCCCAGTGTATACAAAGAACAAATCATAATTTTGTAACCTGAAGCTAATATAATGTTATATGTCTGTTATACCTCGTTTATTTATTTTCAAATAAAAGAATAAATACTTAGGGACTATAGCATCTTAAAGTTTAACAGTTCATCATGCACTAATACATAATCTGTTATGCTTCAAAAAGCCTTCTGGCACTGAGGGCTCCACAATGAATGAGTCACAAGTTGCCATTGACAGGAAAGAATAATGTTGATAACTGAACAGAGAAGAATATGAACCAGAGAATAATATGAATTAAACTTTAGTTCTTATAAAGCAGATCCCAGAAGAAAATCAAACCAGCTTGATCAGCAGGAACTTTCAGAGGCTCCAAAATTTGAAGCATAAGATGCCAGGAGCATCAGGAAAATAGGAAAATTGACCTTTGTTGTTGATTAGGATTATGAGTTTCTTCTCCTCCAACTTTCAACCTGCAATTTCCCCAACTTTCTTCAGGGATACAAATATTTTCTGGAACACTTTCAGCTTGATTTCTCTAGGGGAAACAAAAAATGGGTGTGACATCAAAATTTAAAACTCAAAAAAAATGACCATGAGAAATGGATAACCAAACCTCCCCTTTTAGGCTGGCTTGTAAAATTCTCGCACTCAGATCAATACTTGCAACATTTGTAAGGTTATCCATTTATGATATAAGCCACTAACTGATCATCATTTATAGATTGTTAGAATAGCCCAACTGCTGACAAGCCCAAAGTAGAATTTTCAAGAAAATATGATTAAAAAGCCAACAGAGGATGTGACAGGGAGTCTTTCAATAGTAAAGAGAGACCAAAATAAATAATAGGAGAACTCTGATGAACACAAATAGAAGGAAATAGAAGAAAGAACCACGAATATCTGATTTATGTTTCGGAAATGTAATAGTAAATGTTCATTTAGAACAAATAACTGTGAACTATTAAAAATATAGAAGCAAGAAAAGGCTCTTAGAATATAAAAATAGACTAGTAAGAATTTAAAAATGTCAAATGTGATGGATAAAACTCATAATTTCCTTAAATTTAAAATAAAACATAACAAAAGACCAAAAGGTAAAAAAAAAGAAAGGAAGAAAAGAAAAGAAAAGAAAAGAAAAGAAAAGAAACAATGACACAATTGGGAATCACATCTAAGTATCAAATAATGATGGGAAAAAGGAATAGGGAAAAATATGAGGCAATATTGATGTATTAAAACAAACAAAAAACTTTCCAGAACTGAAGGACATGTGTCTTAGTTGAAAAGTTACACTGAGTGGCAATCTCAGTGTGCAATAACAATGATCATAATAGTAATACCACATTATCAGTATGAAATTTCAAAACATGAGGGATTTAGCAAATGTCTTAAAGTTTTCAGAGAAATACATATCAAAATTTGTTAAACAAATTGTTGAAAATCAGGCTTGCTTGAGTTTTCCAAACACAATGTTGAATGCTGGTACAACAAAAAGCAATAATTTGAAACACAATACTGGGTAAAGACATTCTCTACATATTTTTCCCCCAACTTTATTAGTTCCCTCATGTTGCATAAGAAGTCTCTACAAATGAAACAATAGAAACAATAGAAATGTATTCTCTCACAATTTATGGAGGCCAGAATTCTGAAGTCAAGTTTTCAGGGACACACTCCCTCTTATGGCTCTCAGGGAGAATCCTTGTCTCTTCCAGTTTATGGTGGCTCCTGGCATTGCATGCCTGGCTTGGGATGGCAAGCCTCCAATCTCTGCTTCCACCTTAACATGAATTTCTCCCCTTGTCTGGGAAGCAAATTTTCGTATGCCTTCCCCTTACAAGGACACTAGTCATTGAATTTAGAGACCATATTAAGCTCAGAATGATCTCATCTCTAGATCCTAAACTTAGTTACATCTACAAAGATCCTTTCTCAAAAAAAAAAAAAAAAGATCACTTTCACTGTTTACGAGAGTTAAGACATACACATACTTTTTTGGGGCCACCATTCAATCCACTATACCTATCAAACCATTAAAAGGGTGCATATGTAAAATAAAGGCTTTTTATACAAGTGAGAATTAGAAAGTGGACTTCCCTTGCCCTCTTTCTTGGACTCTGATAGAGACTGTGCTGCACCAAACAGTGAATTAATCCCAAGAAATTATTACAAACTACCTAGCGAATGAGGATCTCAACAGAGGAGACTGTGGGTAGAAATTCCAAAATGAGAGGACAGTCTCACAACATTAGCAGTGAATCAGGTCAGAGTACAAATTAAAGTAAGATATAACAGGGTTCCAAGAGGGAGGGTGCCAGGGAAAATAAAGGGGCATTTACACAAGCGAGCATTTTGAAACTACTGGTAGGTGCCCGGCAGATCTGGTAAAATAGCTGGAAAACCAATGTAAATTTTATAAATAAAATGAAGTGCATGCAGGGGAAATATTATCTCCAGAAAAAATAAAGAAATACGTTATAAAGAAAATGTCATATAACATCTTTTAGCTCAGAAGGAAGTAGAGAGAACACTAAAAAGATACACATTGACCACTGATGTAACTAATAACTGATCAAACTGTTACTCAATTTCCACTATGGACCTGTGGCTACATGTGAGATCTCAGGGCACTTACTAAAATTGCACAACCTACGAAGTTCTCTATGAGTTCTGTTTCAAGAAAACTATTATACTGATTAGCCCTCTTATGCATAACATCAAGACATTCATATTAGTTGTGGGTGGTAGCAGGTACACTATGTGTGGTATAATCTAGAAGGAATCTGTTAGTAAGAATTTGAGAGTACTTGTTACCTTGACAACAACAGGTAATGCCTGTCTACTCAGCGTGTGTTTCCACAGGATCCCAGGTAATTCCCCAGATATTAATGATAGTTTGCTTGTCTGTGTCTCTGAAATACTGGTTCTTATGTGAAACTGAATATATTTGCCCATACTCTAATATAGTCTACGTTGTAAGTACAGGTGTTTTGATCTCAACTGTCTTTCACCTTAATTTCTCACATATTTTAAATTACCTGCTCTGAATGGGGAGGCAGCATGACTTCTGAGAAGACGCATTTAAATATCTCATATGGCTGGTCAATTTTCAGAAGATTGTATGCAGGTACATATGTGGTGCATGTGTGTGTGTGTGTGTGTGTGTGTTGCATGGTTATTTATTTCAGCAACTGATAAACCAGACATGTGTATATGATTAATTAATAAAATTTTATTAGGTAAACATGATGGCATCGAAACATAGCCCAATGGTTAATAAACTTAATTGAGGATTTTATCATCGCAGTTCTGCAGCTGCTAATTTTGTGTGTCTTAAACGTTAGTAGCAAGAGAAAGGATCTGAAAAGAAAAAAAAAACAAGATTGTCAAGATTCTGTAACTTAAATTTGTGTCCAAATCATAAGAGATATTTTAAAAAGTGCAGATAAAGCTTTAACATTATATATTTGAGGAAGCCTGGCTCTCTGAAACATGAAATCTCATTACAAATTACAATATAAAATTTTCTCCCGACTTTTTAAAATATATTTCTGAAAACCCCTGCTATGGCATCACCATCATGAATAAATCAAACAATTATCAGAAAAAAATAGATTCGAGGGGCGCCTGGGTGGCTCAGTCGGTTAAGCGTACGACTTCGGCTCAGGTCATGATCTCGCGGTCCGTGAGTTCGAGCCCCGCGTCAGGCTCTGTGCTGACAGCTCAGAGCCTGGAGCCTGTTTCAGATTCTGTGTCTCCCTCTCTCTCTCTGACCCTCCCCCTATTCATGCTGTCTCTCCCTGTCTCAAAAATAAATAAACGTTAAAAAAAATTGAAAAAAATAGATTTGAGTGGCCACAGTCATTATGAATAAAAACACGTTATTCTCTATTACTGATATTAAGTGGTTTATGTGGTACAATACACATTATTTTAAATGTTTGATTAATAAAAATGGGCACTGTGCATAAAAATGGGCACTGTCTAATATCCATATCTTAGTGTTCAGGTAGCCCTTCACCAGGGGTTTACCAGGCAATTTTTGGGTTCTTTTTATCATGTTTCTGTCATGATAGCCTAGATGATGCTGTGGGTGCAACCAGACCAAAATATAATTGGTTATCACAACCAAGTTTATATTTATGTTGCATGTCCATAATATTGGCAAGGGGGCCTCTGCTCATGTTTGTCACTCAGTGACTCAGGCTGATAGTGATCCCATCTGGACACGTGCTGCCATGATCACAGAGATCAGGAACCAGCATCACAGCAAAGCAAACTCAGGCTCTGAAAAGTTCTCCCTGGAACTGAGAGATGACACTTCACACATTTTCTGGCCAAGTCACAGAACTAAGAGTAAGTTCGAAGGGCATCGGCGTTATCCTCCCACAAATGGGAAACTGAATATTTGTGAACAAGAATTCAGTTTACCACATCTAGAAAACATACATTCTAATGGCCGTTTTCTCTGATTCTTGTCCTTCCTCAATATATGCATTCATTCAGTGAATATATATTGGCACTCCCTATATACTTGAGAATGTAATCAGCTGTGCTAATATAGGAAAAAATATAAATTAGGTTAGTGGAGACAAACAAATACGTAGGCAAATATAAAATAATTTGTCTTCCTATGATCAAGGTAATTATTGTATATTTCAGAAAAACACTTGGGTACACAAACGTACAATATAACAGATTATAGTATTGCTATCTTCACTCTCTGAGAAAGTTATGTCCGTGAAAATGCTTTATGTTGTGATTTATAACAGAAACAACAAAATTCCAAATTGTTTGAAACCATAAAAGAGATATAGTACCCTACATAAAAAGAATGTTCCAAGGAGGACATGCTAATGTGTCATGTATATATGAATCAAAAACAATAAAATTTCTAAAACTCTGGCTTCTTTCTACCTTCTACTCTACCTTCTGGGTTGCCTGCTTCATCTTACGGTTATAGTCTCTGATAGGGAACAAATTGCTGTAGTAACACCTGCTGTATGTCTGAATGCACACCATTTGGCCAGGAAAATAGTGATCATATAACCCTAGAATTTCCCACCATATATTTCTTACAATTTTATCACATTGAGTGGGGTCATGTACCCCTTGCAGATCCAATAAGCATTACCAATGGAATTACACTGACTAGCTTAGACTAGACTAAGCTCTGACTAGGTCTGACTGTTAGATCGTAGGAAGAATTCTCCTAAATTGCATAGGCTATGTGGAAAAATGATGAATCTTCAATGAAAATTGAAATAGTTACCATGAAAAGATCACTATGGTCAATATACCATTATAATTTTTGCCTCCGATTTTTATCATTTTTTTGTAATCGTAATTTATTAAGTGATTTCTAAAGGTTATTTATTTTGAGAGAGAGAGAGTGCAAGTGGGAAAGGGGCAGAGAGAAAGGGACAGAAAATTCGAAGCAGGCTCTACACTTTGCACAGAGCCCAATGGGGGAATTGATCCCACATCTGTGAGATCACAACCTGAGCAGATATCAGGAGTCAGATGCTTAACTGACTGAGTCACCCAGATGGCCCTATCACATTACTGTTTAATGATCTCTAAATGCATTCCCTAAATATAAGACACATATTTGATTTGTATTAAAAAGCTTCATCCAAAAAGGCTTTTGTATGAATAATAACTTTACAACAGATTTTACATTTTCAAATAATTACTAGATTTAGTTTGGAAAATGGTTTAATCAATTATATTCTATTGCAACATATATATTAATCAAAGCTGTAAACATATAGCCTTCGGTCTAAAAGAAGGGAAATATATTACTTTGCTAATGAAAATTTAAAATTAAATGTAAATAATTTCACTTTCACTATGTATGAATAAGCTTCTAACAGGCTGAACTCCCCACTGATGACAAAGATAATCTCTGGGGATGGGAGAATAGCATGCAAAGTAAAAAAAAAAACAAAAAACAGGCATTTATATTTATTTTGTCAGGAAGTAGAGAACTGAAAGAAGAGACCAGCATAGAGTGAGTTCCCCATTTTCATGGCTTTAGCCTGAGGGAAATCTCTGGTCACAGGATTCATGTAGGTGCTAAATTACTAATAGAAAACTGCAGTACTTCTAGCATGAAGAACTAGAAGACAGAGGCTGAGAAAGTGTAACTATTGAAAAATGAGGGAGGATGCTGGAAAGTAGGGAGGTACATAAGAACACCAAATTCTGCCAGTGTCCAGATGAATCCTGAATCCATGAGTGGGTCCAACTCAAGACAACTTGAAGCTAAGGAAAACAAAACAAAACAAAACAAAACAAAAACAAAACAAAAACCAGAACAGACATTTGACCTGCCAACCACCATAAAGACTCAAAGTATGGAATTTTATTCCAACCAATTTAACTGCTTTGTAAAACAAACCTTTTACATTGTTGTTTACATAACTGGCATTATTTACAATAGCCAAGATATGGAAGCAGCTTCTTTACAGTGTCCACTCATGGATGAATGGTATGTGTATACACCACATTTTCTTTATTCATTTATCTATCTATCTATCTATCTAGTGGAATATTATTCAGCCATAAAGAAGAATAAAATCTTACCATGTGGAACAACATGAACAGACCTGGAGGCAGTATGCTAAGAAAAATAAGTCAGGCAGAGGAAGACAAATACTTTATAATCTCACTTACATTTGGAATCTAAAATAAACAAAAAAATAATGAGCTTATAGATACAGAAAACAGATTGTTGGTTGACAGAGATGGGAAGTTTGGGTTGGGAAAAATTGGTGAAGGGAGTGAACAGGCAAAAACATCTATTTATCAAATAAATAAATGATTGGATATAATGTACAACATGATTACTATTAATAGTTATAGTTAACAGTTTATTTAATAATATCATGTTGCATGTTTGAAAGTTGGTAGGGAATAAATCTGAAAAGTTTTCATCACAAGAAAAAAATTATAACTATGTATGGTAATAGGTGCTAACTAGACTTATTGTGGAGATCATTTCTCAGTACATACAAATCCCAAATCATTATGCTATATATCTGAAACTAATATAATGTTATATGGCACTTATGTGTCTATTATTAAAAAGAAATACTACTTGAAGATAATAAGAAAATACTTCAGAGAACTGTACCAGAATCGAGAGTCTAACATGTACCAAAGTTATGCAATACACACACATAAACACACACAAAGAAAACAGTGAAATTTGCTCCAGGGAAATGGTAAAGGCCAGTCCCAAGATGACAGAGATATTGAAGTGATCATAAACTGAGTATAAAGCAACTATTAGAACTATGCTTAAGAAGGTAGAAAGGTAAGAAAAGGCACGTATTACAGATGGAAAGATGGGAGACCCCAACAGAGAAAAAGATTCTATGAAATCGAGTCAAATGGGAAATTTAAACGTTGCTAGCTGTCTCTTAATGTGCTTTGCCCAAATTCTTATGAGTTTATTTAAGAGTAAGTTAAGGTGATGGTTGCCAGATGGGGGATGTGGGAGATGGGAAAAATGGGTGCAGGGGAATGGGAAACACAAGCTTCCAGTTATGAAAAGAATAAGTTATGGGAATAAAAGGCACAGCACAGGGAATGTATCAATGGTATCATAATAGCTTTGTATGGTGACAGACGGTAGTTATGTTTGTGGTGAGCATAGCATAATGTACAGAGATGTAGAATCACTAAGTTGTACACCTGAAGATAAAATAATATTATGTGTCAACTATACTCAAATAAAAATATCACCTGAGAAATGAATAATCCAGAGGGAAAAATACATTTAATAAATTAAGTGATCTTCAAAGACATCAATACTATGACACATGTATTCTATATATTTACTGAGTTTTGAGCAAATTTTTAGAAAAGTTTTCATATTTAATATTATCCTTTAGTTGGTTATTACAACTGAGTCTGTA
Source organism: Acinonyx jubatus (assembly GCF_027475565.1). Taxonomy (NCBI): domain Eukaryota; kingdom Metazoa; phylum Chordata; class Mammalia; order Carnivora; family Felidae; genus Acinonyx; species Acinonyx jubatus. The sequence goes on along the minus strand of NC_069380.1, from coordinate 32,355,142 downwards.
AGGGCATCTATAACCATATTGGAGTTTTCAGGAAGCAGAAACATACATTGTTATTCAATCCTTGTCATTAAGTTGCTCAGCTAGTCTCAGAAAACTTTTTTACTGTTTTCTGACTTGTTTTTCTTGTCTCTTAAATATGGATAATGTTATCATTTCTAACCCCACCAAACATTAACATGGTTAATATGATGAGAAAATAAAATAATGCCAGCAAAAATTATTTGGGAATAGAAGCACTATATAAATACAAATCTTTGAGTACCCATTGACTTCTAACAGGTTATTTTAACCAACATAATTCTGAAAGAAGAAAATTTTATGTCACATTCCTTACTAGTTGTCATCTTAAATGTTGTAAAAAGAGTAAAGAGGAATGCCTTACTATTGACGCTCAGCAAATATTGAAGTGCTACAATTTATTCCTAGACACATAGAAAAATATATATATGCTTCAGTAAACACAAGCAGAAGTAAGTCTTCCCAGAAAATTCACTGTTGTAGGAGTATAGGTAAAACCAAAAGTAGGAAAATCTAGGACGTAAGGAACATCTCAAGAAGTTGTAAAACTAGCAGAAAACTCGGCAAGTAAAACGTGAAAGACAACTTCTAACACACACAATTGAAAAGAAAAGAAAAAGTTGGAACAAATCAACTGAAAATAAGCTCCAGATGAGATAATAATAAGCACACAAAATATGCTGGACCAACCTATATTTCCTCAAGTGCACTGGAGAAAACTGCCTTGAAGCTTCCATTTTTAATCTTCTTCGCACCCTGGCTCCAAACTTCTTTGTTTCTTTGACTGAATAGAAGTCTTACTTCATCAGAGGATCACAGCAAGCTTTTATTTAAGAAAACAGAGCAATACTAACCAAAAAAACCCTGAATCTCTCTTCTCCAGGAGGTCTTTTGACTAATGTTGGAGAATATAGCATCTGAATCTTCCCGGGAAAAAATATGGGGAAAAAAATTGATATCCCTTTTGTAACTTTCCAAAATATTGTTGCCTGATTATACAACACCACTGTGCAGAAAATTGACATTAGGATAAAAAACTCAAAACAATATCATTTCATGTGTTATTCACAGCTATTAAAATTAAAGTCATAGAAATAGAAGTTAGATTTTGTCAATTAAATTTTGAATAGAATATTAGCACAATAAATGTTTTTAATCTTTCTTTAATCAGTTTTATTAGAAATACTCCTCAAAACACACTAATGTATATATAAATATTTTATGTTTCTGTTATAACTGAAAGAGGAATGAGTTTCGTTGGAGAGACAAAAATCCTGATGAAAATCTTTATTATTTCTCTTTCTTCTTGTTTCAACATATCAATATAAATTACATATAATATAATTTATATTTTGTCTATAAAATGAGATCATTTTATATTATAGATTACTTATAGCTTTATTCAAGTCATTCCTTTATATGCCAGAAAAGTTACATGATTCAGCAATATTTACAATTGTAAAAAGTAACATCATCAAATATCTATAAATTTGAACATTCTGTAATGTGTAGAATTTATTATAATGTATTATTATCTGGAGTCACCTGGGTGGCTCAGTTGGTTGAACATCCAACTGTGCCTCAGGTCATGATCTCGTGGTTCATGAGTTTGAGCCCCAAGTTGGGCTCTCTGCTGTGAGCACAGAGCCACTGTGGATCCTCTCTGTTGCCCTCTCCCTCCCTCTCCCCTGCTTCCACTCTCTCTCTCAAAAATACATACATACATACATACATACATAAATGTGTGTGTGTGTGAGTGTGTGTATAATATGAATTGGTGTTAGTTTTGCACATTAGTGTTTTTTTCAGAGTATTTTCTACACAGAAATAGAGATCAAAATATATATAACGTCTCAAATTTAAGATAAAAGTGACAACAGAGTAGAATTAAATAGGTAGCTAAATAGCTACATTTCTAAAAAGGACTAAAAAGGAAAAAGAGACTTTTTAAGATAAACATATGGGTGCATATCATTCTAAAAAATAAGGTAGTAGTGGGGCGCCTGGGTGGCGCAGTCGGTTAAGCGTCGGACTTCAGCCAGGTCACGATCTCGCGGTCGTGAGTTCGAGCCCCGCGTCAGGCTCTGGGCTGATGGCTCAGAGCCTGGAGCCTGTTTCCGATTCTGTGTCTCCCTCTCTCTCTGCCCCTCCCCCGTTAATGCTCTGTCTCTCTCTGTCCCAAAAATAAATAAACGTCGAAAAAAAAAAATAAGGTAGTAGAATAGTTCTAAGAGGGAATGTCTTACTACTGACATAAGTTAAAATTTCTCTTTGTATACACATATGGCAGGATGTTCTAAGATTATATAGAAAGAAAAATTGCCTCTTTTTTGTCCATAATTTTTAAAGATTTTCTTGGTTGCTTTCATTTTTTAATCATTAATCACTCCTCTTCTTATCTATGTATTAACATTCACAATTATTCCTCTCTTAGGATTTTTGATTTCTTCATTATTAGTACTCAAAAACTTTTAAAAACAATAAGATATTTTATAGAGTTATATATTTTCACACAGTTGCCTAAAAATGGAACTTATTTGTTGTTCAAATCGACAATTGTTAAGAAAATTTCTATTATTAAAGAATATTATTTTAAATACCTCATGTTTTCTATATTCATTAGAATTATCTAGATTAATTAATTTCTCTCTAAAGTTTTGTATGTTATACACACAATATTATGAATTTAACAAGAACATGATGAATTACTGTCTACTTTAGTACTGAAAATTTCCTCATATAATCTCTCTCAGTCAGTCACTAAAAGAATTAAGAAACATATCCCCATAATCTCATATGTCTCTCATTCTATATTCTAAAGACACCTAGAAGAAGAATATAAAGTGATATTTATGTAGTGCATGTATATGATAAGGAACTAGAATTGTTGTAACCTGGAAATTGTAGCCCAAACAATACCTTGGGCAGAAAACAAAAAGATGAATATCCTGGAAGGAATACATTCTAAGGGTTATAGTTTTATCAATACCCCATTACTCAGCATGGCAGAGATATATGTTAGGGTATAAAACAAACCTGCAATTCATTATACCAGTATTGGATGCATGTTACTAAGCACTGAAAAGGGGACTCTGAGCTAGGTGTTTGAATTTGTCTTTCAGGAGTGTACCCAGGGATAATATTCTATTACCACACTAATCTGCTAGCACAATAATGGATAGCCAGGTATTCTTTCTGTTAAGAATCCCTGATTATACATTGTTCTTTCTTCAAGATAAGAAAAGTGTGAAAGAGAAAGAATATATAAAATCACCTCTAAGCTTATGAAAAGTAAGGCTGAGGGGAGACAAAAGAAGAAATTGAATATATTAAAGACTAAGGACAATAAGGTGAGAAAGCATGTAACAGAGAAATTTATATTAATATTCCTCATTTTATCTGGATGTAAATGGTCATTCTGTCACCTTAGAAGTTCCATATTTCAAAAACATTGGCCTCTTCTACCAAATACTATTTGCTACTATATTTAGTTCTAAACTAAACATATGACATATTTTCTCTTTTTGTAACACATAAATTACTTTTTTTTCTCTTTTTCAAATATTCCCAAACCAAAACTGTGAAACTACTAGCCACCTGTCACTTTAATCTTTATTTATTTTTGAGAGAGAGACAGAGAGACAGAACATGAGTGGGAGGGGCAAAGAAAGAGGGAGACACAGAATCCGAAGCAGGCTCCAGGCTCTGAGCTGTCAGCATACAGCCCAGTGCAGGACTCGAACCCACAAACCATGAGATCATGACCTGAGCTGAAGTCTGAAGCTTAACTGATTGAGCCACCCAGGCACCCCTGGCTGCCTGTCACTTTAAAAGTGAAAATTCATTTCACTTAACACAAAGGGTAAAAAGCTACACTAAGAGTTCAGTGTCAGTCACATAAGTCAGGGAGAAGCTTATAGATCACCTATTTTCATATGTCAAGAAACCATCTTTCAGATTACAGAAAAAAAAAACAGATATCATAAGATGATGCATTTGGGGGTAACTGTCATGTAATCTGGTAGTCTCTTGCAATAAATTTACCATACACTTTTAAATATTTCAAGAAATATAACGCTGCCACTCACATATGTCCAACAGTAATTAGTCATCAGTCAGTCTGAATAGAGGAGAACATTGATTATTCAAAAGGCAGGACAGAGTGGCCTACAAGAAATATGTCTAGGCCCGGCTGTGAAATCTGGATTGCTTCATAAGAGAAAATGAATGTGACTGGGTTTTAAAATTTTACTTCTTATCAACAAACAGAAGATGAAGAGACACACATTTCTTTAGCTTGTCTAAACTACCAAGTACCCATCACATTATATTCTATGAGTGAGACCTACAGAGTTTTTATTATTTTATTAAATATAGTCACTTGGCTATTTCCTTAGCTAACCAAGGAAAAGTATGTTCATGCACAAGATCTTTTTATGCATTCATCAGTGAAGTACACAAAAATATCTCTGAGAGAAAGCAAAAAATATTTTTAAGAATTAAGAAGAAAGAAAGAAAACGCTAAGATGAAGAAAATTTTCAGAATATAACAAAAGAATTGTAAATTTATAGTAATATTACCAACATTTTAAATCTTTATTGAGGTACAAATTTGTTTCAGTGTAAAATCAAATCCATAGTATATAGACAAACCTAAGAAGCTCTCCTGGTATCATGGGGGCACTAGAAATAAAATAAAATAAAATAAAATAAAATAAAATAAAATAAAATAAAATAATGGATAAAATAACAGAAATGGATATCAAAAGACAAAGTTCTAAATTACCATTTGGATCATGGCCGTTCCTAAAAACATTGAAGCAAAAAGATGAAAGAATATAAGGTAGTTATCGTGATGATGATGATTGTCAACTACCTTATTCTGTAAAAAGCCCTAGTGTGAACACAAAATTTTTCATGTAAGAGAAAATCATTAACAGGAAGCTATTGCCCCCAAAAATCCTCTATCACTTGAGTAAAATTACAAATTTTATTAGTAGTAAAATGTTATATGTGTAAAATTTAAAACTCTAAACCCCAATATAATTATTATTACATTATATAATATACATATATCATATACATTACATATATAATATATACATATAATACAAATATATTGTATTTGTATTTTATATGTTTATATTTTAAAATATAAATTTTAAAATTCTAAACTCTAGGGGCGCCTGGGTGGCTCAGTCAGTTAAGCGTCCGACTTCAGCTCAGGTCACCATCTTGTGGTCCGTGAGTTCGAGCCCCGCGTCGGGCTCTGGGCTGATGGCTCAGAGCCTGGGGCCTGCTTCTGATTCTGTGTCTCCCTCTCTCTCTGCCCCTCCCCCATTCATGCTCTGTCTCTCTCTGTCTCAAAAATAAATTTTAAAAAAGCAAAAATAAAACAAAAAAATAAAATTCTAAACTCTATTTATTTTATGAACATAAAATCTTAATTACTTACAAAGAAGCAAGTCCAAGATGGACTCCTAACATTGTATTTGTATTTTATATATGTATGTGTGTGTATACATATATATATATAATATTTGTAAATATGCATGTATATGTGTGTGTGCACACAGTAGTATAATATCTACAGAATTCTGATGACAAATATTTAAGACACAAATTAGTTCCCATTTTATCCAAATATGTCTTAATTCATAAAAGCAAATAATTCATAGTTACAGGAAGATTTAGAATATATCACATTTGGTTTAAAGGATATTGAATCAGCATGCTAAGCAGCTAATATAACATGTATGTCTAAATGTTATTTTACTTCAAATTAATAAATAGCAAATAGTTACTGAAAGCTGTAAACATTCTAAGCATTGTTATAATCACTATGTGCATCATCTAAGGAGTTAGGCACTATGTCTCTATTTACAGATTTTAGCAAGCTAAAGAGTGGAGCATAAAACAGAAGAAATATAATTAATTAAAATAATGACAAGGGTAAAATATCTCTATTGTATAAATATAATGAGAGTTGCAAAAAAAATAAAGGAACTAAAAATACCACGTTTTGTTTGGCAACAGGAAAATATGGTGAATTTAGCTCAGAGCACAACTTTGTCTGGATCCAAGATGGTTTAATATTTTATATTTTTTATAATTTTATACTGCTTATATTTGTTAAAATTTTGTTCACTATTTTTAATGCAAAATTATTTTAAAGGCAACTTTAAAATTACAAAGTATTTTTTTCTTATTTAAATTTTTATTTACATATCAATTGAATAAAATAATCTGGAGAATGTTGCTGAATTATTTCTACCATATGAAAAATGTTACTTTAAATTTATGAGATTGTCATTTAAAATATATTCATTGGATACTTAAAAGGAGACATTTTCCTCTTTGTAAGCTATACAAATATGTGTGTATATATATATGCATATATATGATATATAAGATAGGCATATGTACTTTCAATTGCATATGTCAGGTGGATATATGGAACTTTTACTAAAATATGAATAGTAAAGTTAATTTATATCTGCTGAAAACAGTACATTCATTTTATTAATCTGTTAATTATATTCACGATGTCAAACACATATTTTATCTATGCAACCTCTATGCATTTTCTGAATATTTTAATAAAAAAATAAAATAACCTGACCTTGAGAGAATATCATAAGGTAAAAGATACAAAAAGATACAAGAGATACAAGCATTTTAATGTAATATTATTGGTTTCATTTATAATGTTGAACAAATAAAAGCACCTTAAAAATGCAATTTCCAGGGCACCTGGGTGACTCAGTCAGTTAGTTAAGTGTCTGATCCCTAATTTCGGCTCAGGTCGTGATCTCCCAGTTTGTGAGATCGAGCTCCACATTGGGTTCTGCTCTGCCAGCAGAATCTGCTTGGGATTCTCTTTCTCCCTCTCTCTCTGCACCTTACCTGCGCACGTGTGCTCTCTCTCTCCCTCTCTCAAAATAAATAAATAAACATTTTTTTTAAAAATGCAATTTTCCAAATAAACTACTGTATATCCTTGAAGGATAGAATAATGTTCATAATTATATGCAATTATTTTTATGTAACATTGCAAGAAATAATTTGAAATGCGGATGATATTCTAGTTAAGGAAATCAATGAATATATACACACATAAACCATTTATTCATATATTCATTCATATGAATATATATAAATACACACAAATATGTGTACATATATATACACACATGTGCACACACACAAATGCACATATTCTTCCCCAAAGACAGCACACTAATAATAAAAGCAAAACAATTTGTTTTTTAAAAAGTGAGACATTACATTAGCATAGGTAAGAAAAAATACTTTTTTATTCATTAAGCATAGATATCAATGGTTATCATGACAACTTTGAAAAGAAAGCGCATTAATGACATAAACAAACACATGTTCTTGGTCTAAAAAATAAATCTGTAAAACTTAAGAATAAAAAAAATCAACAGCAACTTTGTGTGTGTGTGCGTGGGTGTGTGTGTATGTGTGTGTGCGTGCCAATCTTTTAACATGAAGACTAATAGTAATATAGATTTCAAGGTAATTTAATGAAGGCAACAATAAATCATTAAAAACTTAAAATATTCAGACTTTGCAATTTTGCATTTAGTTTCCCATGACCTGGGTTTCTTGTACTCAGTTATCTTCTCAGAAAATTATACAAGTGTTTATTAATTCCCTATATCATTCTGCAGAAAGTGGGTAACTCTCTGATCATTTTTCTTAGAGGCTCATGTTTAGATTTCTTGATACTTATTATACTTTATAATATAACCTAAGCCAATTTTAAATGGTTTCTTTCCTAAATCTTCAGCTACTGCATGATGCTGTTAAACTGCTACTTCCAAAGCAATCAGCTATCTTAATCACAATAAAAACATTCTGCATATCTAAGTAACAGATTTATGGAATAAAAACAAATTTAAATTGATATGAATAATAGCACAGTGCAGTACCATACATATAAAAGTGTTTTATTCTTTTAGGCAAATATTATTCAGAAAGGAGAAAATTAGACCTATAATACATTATTGACAAACAAGATTCACAATATCTATTGAAGTTTCATCCCTTAAAATTTGGGTCTATTCTATCATTTTCTTTATTTAGAATCCAACAATCACAACATCGCCTGCATGCTTTTGTCTTCTCTATTTTTTCTCCTGCATTTATCTTTTATTATTATTGCAGGACATTAAAGTTGATCATTGTATGCTTGTTTGTTTTTAGATTTGATCTATTCTGATGTTTCCTTTCAACTAGAAAATACATTAAAACATTAATACTACTGAGGAAAATAGGACTTATATTTCGATTCTGACCCTCAATTGAAAGTCCCATATAAAATTATGAGTTTCATGAAAATCTATCAAAATGACAAACGTGCTTGATACTTAAAAGGAAAATAAAAGGCTAAGGATCTACATTTAATCAGTGTTTCTCAAGTATTTTATTCAGCTGATATATAGAAACTATTTTTATATATTATTTTCTATTTAACTAATTCAAAAAATACAATCTAAACAACTACTTTTTCACAGGCAGTTTAAGAGCAGGGCTTGAGCCAACAACAACAAAACAAGCTCACAAAAATACCAGAATTACTCTATTTATAAAGATTATAATGGATGTATATATACATTCACAATAAAAATATCTCAGAGAAATTTTAATATTTATAGATGAATTTAATATTTATAGATAAAGAATGCTAAAGATAAATATTATTTATTGGCCAGTTCTATATAATTTACCATTAACTTATTTTAATAATAGTAAATCTATTACATTAGCCATTTGAGTTTACTAAAATCTGAAAAAAAAAAACAGTTCACATTTTCATAGATAAAAAGAGAAGAAATGTATGTGGCCCCTTTGAATCTGCTCTGTCTCTCATTCACTGTTCTGGTAAAATTAATTTTTAAATAATGTATTTATTCCCTGAAATCAATGGAAATTCTGCATACATCATCTAAAACTGAGCAGGTTTTTAGCAGTTAAAAGTTAAAGGCTGCTTCTGAAGCTTGTGATGATGTGATCTTTAAGTCATTCATCCATGATAAAGGGATAGGAAGGGAGCCTGGGAGCATTTTTGTGTTCATTCTGCAAAGGTTGTGTTCAAAGACAAATTGGAGTTATTCAGAGTCTCTGTTTGAACGCTCTTAGCTTCAGTTAAAAGGTTATTCTGAGTTCTCAGCTTAAAACTGAGTTGTTAATATCATCAGATGTTCAAAAATGACACTAATTTTCAGAATATAAAATATGTTTTTAAAATAGAAACAAAATAAAGAAACAAAATAAAGCCAGAGTTATCTTCTATAGATATCAAGTATTTCAATCATTATTCTTTTTTAATATACCCATCTTTATTTTGAATATTTTTTTTTGGTTCAGATAACTTGTTCATATAGCACATCTGAATATTTAGCTTTATAGTTCCACCCATCCAAAGGCCATTTAAAATTCTATGTTACCCAAGCTTACATCTAATGGAAAAACAATGGAAAAAGTACCAAGAATAAGCAAGCATTGAAGTGTTTCTAGATGAAGTCAATTTCAAGTTATTCGAAGATGATGGCCATTGGAAAATGACGGAATAGGATTTCAGTGCAGGCTTCTCAACTTGCTGTATCTGTGACCTTAAGCAAGGAAGTTAAAAGTTTTTTGAACCATAAGTTCTCATATTAGAAAAAAAAAACTAAAATAAATAAAATTATGTAATGGCTGTAATACTGGATTTCTCAAATATAATTATTAAAATCTGTTGAATAGGCAGGGCTCTTGGATGGCTCGGTCAGTTAAGCATCTGCACTCTTGGTTTCAGCTCAAGGTTAGTAAGATGAAGTCCCACCTCAGGCTCCACCCTGACAGCACAGAGCCTGCTTGGGATTCTCTCTCTCCCTATCTCTCTGACCCTCCTACACTTGCGCTCTCTCTCTCTCTCTCTCTCTCTCTCTCTCTCAAAATAAATAAAAACATTAAAAAAATCTGTTGAATAGGCAAAGTAATTTAGTAGACCTACTGCAGTGAGAATGAGCACCACTTTGACAGAAATTTAGAAGCTCTCTTTTTGGGAAATTAGATGATGATCTTTATAGAATTTTAGAACCTGGACTTGGTATTTTTAGGAAGGATCTTACATGGAAGGGGACTGGTTGAGGTTGATCAGAATTCATGACATAATAATTTTGGCTTGGTGGCCACAGCATGGCAAGCATCTTAAAGAAAAAGAGGTTAATCTTGGTAAGTATATTGTTTATTGGTTTGTAGTCTTATCTTCCACAAGCACATATCTATTGAGGCAGCAGTCAAGTTCATTTTTCTTGGTCTCAGAATTTTGTAACATAGGGACAAAGAGAATACCTGTCTTAAGTAATACTGTTTTCAGATTTTTTGGGGGGGGCAGAATAAAGTTAGGTCACACAAGAAAATATTGGACTATAATGTTTGGAATCTTGAGTTTGATCTTACTATGAACCACATATGTGATATAAGAAAAATATATTTATGCACACACATAAATTATTATTATTATTATTATTATTATTATTATTTTATTATTTTTGGATTTGACTTCCTTACCTGGGAAATGCAGACTGCAATTCTCTAAGTATCTTAAGGCAGTAAAATCTAGTAAAAATCTAGTTAAAAAACATAAAGACATAAAAATCTACTAAAAATCTAGTAAAAACTAAAACACACTTTTACTTTGAGAAAAAAAAACAATGTTATCATTTGTGAGAAAAGAAAAATCACCTTATATGTTGCCATAAGTAATTTCACTTTGCTATGAGAAAATTATCTCCATTCTCCACTAGTTTTTCTCCCTCATAAGGAGTATCTAAGAAGCTCTTTCTTATCTTTGAAGAGGCTGATGTAGTTAATATCACGCCATTCTTTCTGGTCATCCCATACATGTTGGCTAGAGCCTGTGCCTCTGACACTGGTTTCCTGCACTTAAACTCTCCAAGCTCTGGGATGTCTGGGTGGCTCAGTTGGTTGAGTGGCTGACTTCGGCTCAGGTTATGATCTCACAGTCCATAAGTTCAAGCCCCGTGTCAGGCTCTGTGCAGACAGCTTGAATCCTGGAGCCTGCTTCAGATTCTGTGTCTCCCTCTTTCTCTACCCCTCCCCTGCTTACACTCTATCTCTCTGAAAAATAAAATAAACATTAAAAAAATTTTTTTAAAAGACTCTTCAAGCTCTAGATCTTTGTGGTATTATTTTTTAGATTATGATCCACATGTATTTTGGAGGGTGTAGAAAACTTTCATGTGTTCATTTTTGTTCTGTTGCTGTCTGTCCTAGTCCTCCTGCTTTCAAACTTGCAATATGAGTACTTCCTTTTAATATTATTCTTTGGTGTCTATTTTGTTTCATATAACAATTGGCAAATACATGTGCTATCTTCTTACAGTGTCTGTCATTCCAAGCAAAATTCTTTGCTATCTGAATCTTTGATGTCTGTCATTCAGCTTAATCAGACTTCTGGTCTTGTTTCACGTAGCTTGCTCAATACTGCCATATTCAACGGGGCCTCACCTCTGTCTAAATGCCAGGTAGAATCTTCAATATGACAAAAATATGTTCAGAGATATGTTTCACCAAGGAAAATGTTTGGGTGATATTTAGAAAATTATGTCAGCAACCACTCTACCAGAAGAATCTTATAAAAAAAATAGAAAATTGGGAATTCGTGTTTCCAAATTTAACATATACAGTTTTCTACAGATTTGTCATTCTCTTCTGTATCGATGTATACACAATTTGGTTACATTAGAACAAATATAATGCATTGAAGACCCACTGGTTTATTTTTTAAAAATTCTTTCCTTTATGCAGATTCCTCTTTATTCAAGAAATTCTGTTGAGTGAGTACTATCAGAGAAAACTTGATTTGGAAGTTTCAGGTATGATCTTTGAAATGCCTCCATTTGCTAGCTGTACGACCTTGAGTAAGTTCCTTTTTTTTTTCCACACGTTTTTAGTTTCCTCATTAGTAATAGTGAATTGATAATAATACATTTGTAAAATTGTAAAAAGGACTAAAGAAGTTAATATAATTAAAGTGCCTGGGGCAATACCTGGCTTATAATGAGCCAGTCATAAGTTATGCTATTATTACTGTCATTACTACAGTGAGGAATCCAGCTCCTGTGTAAAAATCTATGCGTGACTTTTCAGGCCCGACCACAGATGGTTAGAAAGGCTCTGCCTGGCAGACCTCAAGGGGAAAGCTGTCCTCCCCACACCAGACTCAGTGAACAACCACTGCATTGTCCTTTCAGAAGGGAGCTGTAGTCATGACTCGGGCTCTTCTGGCTGGTCATGCTCTTTCCCTCACTCTTAGTCCTGGTGCCTCCATTCCTAGGTCTCTTCCTCTGAGGATCTGTGCAGAGGCCTTTTTTAGGCACCTTTGCTCAAGTTCTTTTTGTGAACAGAGAAAGCGGAAATCTTGAGGGTGCTTTTCTGCTCTCACCGGTACCCAGTACTTCTCTACTCCTAGCCTCTCCCCTCCCCTTTCCCCTGACCTCAGATTCCATAAAATGCCTGACCCTTTTGTTCAAGTCTCCTTTAACCAAGTCTCCTTTAACCAGGAGATGACCTTCATGTCTGAGATGACTCACCTCACCTACTACTGTTTCATTCTGTGCAGAAAAATTGAACAGGGGAGAAATCCACTGCTTTCTCGGGTTTTAGACTCTTGCTTATACCATCACTCTAAGTGATTAAAAGCCTATCTCTTCCAATGTTGTTTTTTTGCTATAATAGGCTACTCCACACCTGGTGGCTCAGCTCTCTCTTCTAGTTTTGTTGAGCTCCTGACATATGGGTGATTCCCTTCGTTTAAATGTTGGCAATCCTGTCTTCTGAAACTCATCAGTGTTTGGATGCTGGAAGATCCATCGCAAAGCAAATGGCAGTACAGTTCACTTCTTTAGATCTGAACTGACTGGAATGGATTAAAAATATTGGAGAACTAAGATGTTCAAAAACAGAAAATTTAGTGGAACATTATAAAACAGCTGATGATTATAGACGGAGTCAAGAATTTGTATTCTAAGTAGCATTTACGACAACCACAGAAAACGTCCTTCAATAATTCTGGCCAAGTTAAAATAAGTTGCTTTTAAATTTTTTTAATGTTATTTTTAGAAAATAAATACAAACAATAACATAAAATATTAGCCCTCAGGTATTAAAAAATTGATAGATGTTTCTAGCAAAATAAGAAATTTTTAAATTACCCATTAAGCAGTAAACATAGTAACTATGACTATGGTTCTAGAATGTAACTGTCAAGGTTTGAATATCCATCTAGCACTTACTCTGAGATTTCAGAAAAGTACTTAAACTTTATTTCTAGTTTTTTTTTGTTTTTTTGTTTCTTTTTTTTTTTTTTTTTTTTTAATTTTACAGAGAGAGGGAGAGAGAGCACACAAGCAGGGGAGAGTGACAAAGGGAAAGAGAGAGAAAATCTTAAGCAGGCTCCAAGCTCAGCACAGAGCCCAAAGTGGTGCTTGATCCCATGACGCTGAGGTCATAATGTGAGCCAAAATCAATGGTTGGGCATTCAACTGACTGAGCCACCTGGTGCCCCCCCCCCCATACTTCTAGTTTTCCACATCTGAAAAACATTGATAAATAGTAAGTCTTACTATGGTTGTAATGACTGAATGAACTAACATATAAAGTGTTTAAAATATCTTCTATAATTTAGTCAACATTACACAAATATCGTTATTACAATTATTTTATAATAATAATAAATCTTATTGTTGTACAATAGTTATTTAACAAAATTTAATTTTTTTTCTATTATTCTAGAAGTACTGGCAAATCAGTGAGATGGTCAGTGTTTTAAAATAACCAAATATTGGGGCATCTGGATGGCTCAGTCAGTTAAGCATCCAACTTCGGCTCAGGTCATGATCTCACGGTTTGTGAGTTCGAGCCCTGTGTTGGGCTCTGTGCTGACAGCTCAGAGCGTGGAGCCTGTTTTGGATTCTGTGTCTCCCTCTGCCTCTGCCCCTCCCCTACTCATGCTCTGTCTCTTTCTCTCTCTCTCTCAAAAAATAAACACACAAAAAATTAAAATAACCAAATATCTATACATATTACGACAGAACAAAAATAGTATCCATTTACTAATGGAAGGGGAAATTAACTGCTACTTTGAAGATTGGAGAGGTGGAGTATTTGATCTGCATGCCACTGAGCTGAGCAGGATTTACAGTTGTATCCTGAGATGAAGGCTACTCCAGGCTGAAATAGTCTTAAGAGAGGAGGACGATGTGACTGGAGTTTAAGTTACTCAAGGGTTGGGATGAGAGGCAGGCCAGAAAGTAGTCTTCGGTCACATCAGTTATAATGCTGCAGGCTGTACTAAGAATTTTGTGTTTTGTTTTGAAATCACTAAAGAAAGAAAAAATGGTTTTTTCCAATTGGTCAATGTCATGGGAATTTATTCTAAAATGATACTGTTGTGTCAGGATGAAGAATGGATTGAGGAGAAAAGTTTGGAAGCAAGGAAAACTGTTGGAAGGATACAATGGTCAAAGTATTAAAGGCTAAAAGTATGTATTACAACAGTGATGAAATGAATGAAGATGCTTCACAGATATTTTACAGGATGACACGAAGGACTGGCATTTATTGAACATGGTGGAGAAAGGGAAAAGTGGAAGAATGAGTACAAAATAACTGAGTTTCCTCATCTGGCTTTCTAGGAGGATAACGGTAAATCTAAGAGAAATAGGAGGAAAATGAATATCTATACAATTAATTTTTGCTGTTTATTTATTTATGTTGAGAGGGAGAGAGTGCGAGCAGGGGGCAGACAGAGAGAGAGGGAGAGAGAGAATTCCTCTCTGTGCATTGTCAGCACAGAGCCCGATGCAGGGCTTGATCTCATGAACCATGAAATCATGACATGAGCTGAGATCAAGAGTCAGACACCTAACTGGGCCACCCAGGTGCCCCAAACATGTATAAAATTCTTAATGTGTTTATTTTTCTAGGACTTTTAATAATGACTTTCAATTTTGTGCACGCTGTTCAAGCTTCATAACAGTCTTAGAGGTCTTGCTAGAATCCTGCAAGCATGTCTTCCTAAACATCGGCATAGATGCCTGCATCTGGTTTCCTAAAATCCCAGTAGCTTGCATATTCCTATTAATATAAAAAGCTCTAATTTTTAAAATGCACAATTATTGACTAAATATCTAGTACATTATGGAAAACCTCTGTATGTAAACCCTGCTTGAAGACTGTTTCCCAAGAGCTGCAATTCTACCATTCCAGAATCGACACAATCATGCAGAAATAACCACCACTTGTATGCAACCAGACTTGGTAATAAACCTGGCAGAACAACTCCGCATAACCAAATCCACTTTCCAGATGCAGCAGTGGCGCTTCAGAAAAAGTAAATCCTGATGGTCTCAACAAAAGCAATAGTGAACAGAGAAGCAGTTATTTCAGCAAATGGCCCTGTTGGCTAGAAATGGGTGATCTGTGCTAAGTCGGAATCCTTTTTTACCAAACACAATAACAATTGTTCTCTCATAATGAATACAAGATAATGAGTCTCACTTACAACTTCGTTCTCCAGTACAATGAGTTTGCCAACTGGCAGGACAATAAGCAAATACTGTTTAAGGTAATAAATGCAATATTCCTAAGATTTATATTTACTAGATCTTAAATCAAAAATACAATGTAGTGGGGCGCCTGGGTCGCTCAGTCGGTGAAGCCTCCAACTTCCGCTCAGGTCATGATCTCGCAGTTTGTGAGTTTGAGCCCCGCGACCGACTCTATGCTCACAGCTTAGAGCCTGGAGGCTGCTTCAGATTCTGTGTCTCCCCCTCTCTCTGCCCTCCCCCTGTTCATGCTCCGTCTCTGTCTCTCAATAATAAATTAATGTTTAAGAAAATGTTTTTAAATACAATGTAGTATTAGGGTTAAAAATATTTTTAAGTGTATATGCTCACTTTAAATGAGATCTATGAAGTCATACACCCCTGTGTAAATTTGTGTGTTAAACCTGAATATGGGGATAGATGACAATCTAGTGTCGTGCCAGTGAATCACTAAGGGTCCTGATAACTTTTATATGAGTTTCGAAAATACCCTAAAATACCAATCTTCTGACTGACGAGTTTATACTTCTGTACCGCAGACAGCTAGAGGTATTTCCCCCTCTTAACTCCCTCTACCACATGCAAAATCTTTCTGTAATCAGATTCTTCAAAACTATAATAGGAATAGGGATCATCTAAATGCACGTGTACTCTTGTTTCGGCTGTGGGTCCAAATAAAGAGAAGCTTTAAAAAAAATCAAGAGATATTGTGCCATTACTCTATGAAAAAAAATACTTTTGCTTACACTAGTCTCATCGCTGGCTCCCCTGGTTCTCAGGCTTTCATACTGGAAACAACGCCATTGGTTTTTCTGTGCCTCTACCTTGACACAGATGACAGATTATGGGCCTTCTCAGCCTCCATCATCGTGTGAGCCAATCCCTCACAGTAAATCTCTTTCCCTATAGCTGTATGTTCTATTGGCTCTGTTTCTATGGGGAATCCTGATTAATATTCAGACCCACCTTAGAAATAACATTGTCCCTACATACAAGTATTTTTAATAATGTAAACACTATATCATTTGCTGATGCTTAAAACGGCCAATACCTTAGTAGTTGCTCAATATAATCATTCAAATGACACATTATACCAGTGTTCACTGCCAGCAACATAAATTCTAGAGAAAGTATGTAATCCTACAGAACTGCTTGAAACAATCCTGTTCACACAGTTTACAAACTCCTTCAAAGGTCAGAATTGTTCAATTAAGCAATCTCCATTCACATTTTTATGCATTCATCCACCAAACACTGGTGTAGATATTTTAGTCAATCAGTGGTCCAAAAACTGAGGGCGAGGGGTGGAGATGAGAGGAGGCGTTCGCTATATTTATTCACAGAGTAATGCATTTGAAGTGTGTTCTTTTCAGATGATAATACTAAAGAAAAATCATTATTCTACATTTACACATCAAAACTGTTTTAGCATTTGAAACTGTTTCTGGCAAATAGAAGACACATAATAAATATTTGATAATTAAATAAACATATGAATATATAAATAAGTAGATAAAGTAACGATGGATATGTGACCTTTCC
Source organism: Acinonyx jubatus (assembly GCF_027475565.1). Classification (NCBI taxonomy): domain Eukaryota; kingdom Metazoa; phylum Chordata; class Mammalia; order Carnivora; family Felidae; genus Acinonyx; species Acinonyx jubatus. The sequence goes on along the minus strand of NC_069380.1, from coordinate 32,337,941 downwards.
CTAACTAATGATTTTGTAAATATAGCTTCCCAGAGAATAGAGCACTTACTTGTTTATCCATAATTAAAATCTACAGTAAAACTCTGACAGAATGCAAACAGGGATAAAATACTTCCTTGGGTATTACTATCAAAACCATTGCTATTGTTATTGTTATGATAGGTACATTACATGGTCTATTTCTCATGTCAAGGGACATATTAAAAGTAATTGCCACTTGATCATTTTGTGATGTATACAAATATCTGATCATTATGTTGCATACCTGAAACTAATATAATGTTATATGTCAAGTATACCTCAATAAAAAAAAAAAAAGAGAAAGGATTTTTTAACTGCACCGATGCAAAAATAATGTAAAATCTCATGAAATATCCCCAAGTTTTATCAATTAGAATATTATCCCATATTGTATTTCCTTAGAACCAGGTTAATTTGATAAACCTGAATAGATTAGGTATGTGTAGCAACTGTCTTAGCCCATGTTTCCTACACTGGAACCAGAGAGAAAACTTAGGTCTGAACAAAAGAGTATAAGACCCTGTAGGAAAGAGAGAGCAAAGCAAGGAAGAAGGGATAACCAACACAAGGATGAGTTGGCCAATTCTGTGGTCCACTGGTTACTCAATAATTTGAGAAAAGAAAATAAAAGAATCCCAGGTGTTTCTCCCTCCTTATACGCTGTACTTGTATGGGCAGGGGCATTCCTAGAGTGAGTCAGGTCATTGTGTTGGTAGAGAAATGTTGAGGTAGGAGGTGAGAAGCCCATGACATGGGGTCTGAGAAAAGATCACAGCCTCTTTCTTCTTCCTTAGAAATGTTTCATCTAAAAGATTCTCCCTCCTAAATATCTCAAGAAATCACATGCTGTTACATAATTTTCACCTACTGGTGCCTAATTAGGCAAAGATAAATTAGATAAGAAATAAGACAACCAAGGAAGAATCTGCTCTATCCACATCTTTGGCAAATAAACATCAAAACTGTATAAAGGCTTCCACAAAGAGGAAATTCTTTATGTGACAGGGAAATTCATGATTCAGGAGCAGCCCTGGTTGGTCCTTATACTGTGGTTGAAATGTGCCTTACTAATTTCCAATGACTACTTCTCATTATTTCAATCAAAATACATGCAATAAATGTAGGCCTCCTTCATATTTTAAGTATTGAAATATAACCATCGTTTCACTTTTGAAGTTTACATAAAGTTAGACATATTAATTGCCTCCAGTCACCTCTATTATATACTCTCTAGATCTCTTTCTTCTCTGTATCCTGTACATCATCATGTCCTTATTAAAATGTAATATCCAAATATTATAATACAGATATTATACAGTTTTGCTGATAGTCTTGAGGTTTTTTTTTTCCCTGAAATCAATAATGCTCCTCATGCAGCATCTTTTGGGGTGTCAAATTTGACCTACTGCTAATATATATTGAAACTTACAGTCTACTAAATTTCTCATCTTTTTAAAAAATACAGGAACAAAAACTAGTTCCATCTCACACCATTCCCCATAGTTTACATTATAATTTTTAGCTCAAAGCTCTTCACACATTCTCACTCTCCCTTCCTCTCTCTCTCCCTCTCACTCTCTTACTTGTCTCCCTTATACTACAGAAGTAAGCTATTTATGTCATTGTCCAAGAAGCTGATAAATCAGTAGAACAGGTCAGGATTGTGGCTTATCTCTAGAGACAGATTTTAGATTAAAATCAGTTAACTTTGACCATTCTAGTGCTATGAATATTCCCATCACAGACTATTCAGCCTAAATCATTCCTTTATCAAGTGGGCATAATGAATTGATTGTACTGAATAAATCAAATAAACTTTATAAAACAAATATGGCATACATAATGCCATCCTGCAACAAGACTATAGTTAGTTTTGTCTAAATATGTACTACTCGCCACTATATTTTCTACTTCTTCAAAAGCATGTACACTTTACATATAGGGACATTTTCTTAATCTAGTTTTCTCCTCCATCTATTTTCTAGGATGAAAATAGTCTCTCACTTCTCATCACTACCTCTCCCTTTCAATGAAAAATAAACTACCAACGCTCAGTGACTTGTTCCCAACTGGAAATGACATATAAAAATGGCCCATTTTTCCAACTCTGGAGCTAAATAATTTTATTAAAACTCTGTAAACAATAATTCAAATGCCTTTGTAAGTTTTACTCTCTTTTTAGCCCCTCAAATTTGTCTCACTGTCCCTACTGATTATTCCTTGCCATTAATCATTATGTATTTATCTTTAATTTCTTCTTCATCTTATTTCTACTTCCAAGTTGACCCATCTCTATTGCTCTCATTCTAATTTCACCTCTTTCCTCCTTATCTTTCTCCCTATATTTGTTTTAGCCACACAACACATATTTTTTTTAACGTTTATTTATTTTTGACAGAGAGAGAGACAGAGCATGAGTCAGGGAGGGGCAGACAGAGAGGGAGACACAGAATCCAAAGCAGGCTCCAGGCTCTGAGCTGTCAGCACAGAGCTCAACGCGGGGCTTGAACTCACAGACAGTGAGATCATGACCTGAGCTGAATTGAAGTCGGATGCTCAACTGACTGAGCCACCCAGACGCCCCACCACACAACACATATTTATTACTTAATTGCAGCAATGTAAATCATCAATCCATGTTTTCCCTGTTTCCCCCATATATACTCTATTACACTGTATGCTACCAGATGTTATTATGGGTATATTACCATCTGTAAAGAAGAATATTATCCTACATAATTGGTTAATTCTCAAAAAAGATAGAAAATCATTTTTAATATGTTTACTATATAAACAACACACAAATATGTTTATTATATAAACAACACAAAAACTATTTCTTCCAGAAGCACTTTAAAAATAAATTTTCATCACAAGTGATCTATGTCTTATTTAGATTTATTATGTCTCATATTTCATGATTTTCCTTAAAATATATATTTTTTTACATTTGCAATTTATAATTTACATTTGCAATTTACAATTGCAACTAAAGACCTACAAATAATGTTTTTACTCTGACTTATATAAAGGGCAAAAGTTATATAATCACATCAATTAATTAAATATTCAAGGTAATTTAACAAATGTGATAGTGTATGCCAAATATCACAAATGTGGTACTAATGAGAGTCATACTACGATGATTAATTCCATAATTAATTCCAAAAGAATTAGTAACTATTATGACATTACTTTAAAGTTCCATTTTTACATAATAGGAAGATTGAAGTTAGAAATTTTACTACATTTTATGTCAAAACGTTATAGTTAGCTAAGAACCAGTATTCTTTCTTTTTTAGTTAATCTTAGCATAATTAATAATTTAAATCATTTTTTATTTATGTGAATAAAAATGGAATACCTAATCTGTTAACATTCACAGTTAACGTAGGTGTAAATTACAAAGCATTTTCTAGTTTTCCTCTAATTTCTTTTGAGCTATAATTATGGTGTTCTACTTTTTTTGTAGAGCTTCTCATTTCCTTTATACATTTTTGTATAGTAATTTTGACTCATTTCCTTTATACATTTTTGTATAGTAATTTTGACAAAAGGAAGGTTCAGAGACAAACTAAGGATATTCATTCTTTTATTTATTCATCAATTCATTCAGCAAATATTTATTGAATTCATACTTCTCTGAGCCTGTAACTAAAAAGGAAATAAGACACTCTGAAAACGTGTCTTCTTTTCAGTGAGCTAGCAATATTTTTTGGTCGAACAACATACAGGGGTACCTGGGTGGCTCACTCAGTTGGGGGTCCAACTTCAGCTCAGGTAGTGATCTCATGGCTTGTGAGTGCAAGCCCCGCGTCGTGGGGCTCTGTGCTGACAGCTCGGAGTCTGAAGCCTGCTTCAGATTCTGTGTCTCCCTCTCCCTCTCTCTCTCTCTTTCCTTCCACCACTCATGCTCTGTCTGTCTCTCTCTCCAGAATAAATAAACATTAAAAAAATTAAAAAAAAACATACAATGCAAGAAATCTTGTGATATCTTACCATTTGGGTGACCCAATCTTCAAGTTTGCTGCCAACCGTCCTGTTTTATGCCCGTTCTACTGTCCATCCAGTTAGCACCCCTTTCACACTCCTACGTGTACTCTTTTGTAGGATCAATATATATTTACCCTAGGTAAACCATGTCTAATACCTCAAGCAAAAAGATTTTACCTGGTAAGCACTAATATATTAAATAAAAGTTCAGTTTAAGTTTCATGGCAGTTGTTCATGAGTTACACTATTTTCCCAGATGTCTCTCATCCCACAAACACATGACCAGATAAACAGATTACATTATACGTTTTTACCCGAGACGCCCAGAAATTGCAGCTTTCCTATAACTACACTGGCCTCAGCTGCTGAACTATTTTGTACTGGACAGCTATATGGAAAGCTACATCCTACTCTGAGTATTTCCAGGTATGAGTTAGGACAATTTCTAGAATCTAGATATCACTCCCTGGAGTATGACATCTATTTCACTTTTTAGAAGTTCTTGTTTTTATTTCCCTGGACTATGAATGCTTTTAATGTTACTGTTATTCTAGATTGAAAGAAAACTAATGCATTTTTTACACTATGGAATAGGAATGGTGTTTTATCATTTCTATTATTCATTTGGAAACTAAGATATAGCTGAACTACTTCTATGCCTAGTTTGATATCATGCCAGATACAGAGATCTTAAAATGCAACTCATCCAAAGCCTTCTCAAATTTTAATAAGAAAAATCTTCTTCCCTTATCTCTATATCCTCACCAACACTTATCTCTAGTCTTTCTGATAAGATCCATTCTAAACAGGTAAGAGGTGATACCTCATTGTGGTTTTCATTTGCTTTTCTTTAAGGATTAGTGATGCTAAGTGTCTTTTCTTTTACCTCTTGTCCATCTGATTATAGTCTTTAGAAAAATGTCTACTTAATTCTTCAGCCCATTTTTTTAAAAATCACATTATTTGTCTTTTTGATATTGAGCTGTATGAGCTCTTCATATATTTTGGATATTAACCCCATATCAGATATATGGTTTTCTCTACTCTATATGTTCCCTTTTCATTTTGTCAACTGTTTCTTTTGCTTTGCAGACAATTTTTAGTTTAATATAGTTCTACTCGTTTATATTTCCTTTTGTTGCCTGAGCTTTCGATGTTATATCCAAAAAAAAACAAACAAACAAAAAAACAAAATCACTACCTATTTCAAGGCCAAGGAGCTGCTGCCTATGTTTTATGTTTAGGAATTTTCCATTATCATGTATTTTGTTTAAGTCTTTGATCCATTTCAAGTTAATGTTTGTGAGTAGTATAAAATAGGGGTTTGACTTCTTTTTTCTGCATGTGTTTACCAAGTTACCCAGCATCATTTGTAGGAGAGACTATCCTTCCTCCATTGAGTGTTTTTAGCTCTGTTGTCTAATATTAATTGAACATATATGCAAGTGTCTATGTCTGGGCTTTCTATTTTGGTCCCTTCAAATATGCATCTATTTTTATGTCAGTATCATACCGTTTTAACTACCATGGCTTTGTAGTATAGTTTGAAAGCAGAAACTGTGATGTCTCTGGTTCGTCTTACTTCTTCAGCACTGCATTAGTTATTTGGGGTCTTTCGTAGTTCCCCATAATTTTTAGGATTGATTTTTCTATTTCTGTGAAAAATGCCATCGGAATTTTGATAAGGGTTGCATTGAGTGGATAGAAACCTTTGGTTGGCATAATATTTGAAAAAATATTAACTCTTCCAATTCATAAACATGGAATATCTTTCCATTTGTTTTCTTTAATTTCTTTCATCAAAGTCTCAGAGTTTTTATTGCACAGGTCTTTCACTGCCTTGGTTAAATTTATTCCTAAGTACTATATTGTTTTTGATGTTATTATGAATGTGATAGTTTCCTTTCTTTCTTTTTCAGATGTTTCACTGTTAGTATGCAGCAAGGCAATAGGTTGATTTTATATCCTGAAAACGTACTGAAATCATTGATTGGTTCTAAGTATCTGTGTTGAGTCTTTAGGATTTTCCAAATATAAGATCATATCATCTTCAAATACTGACAATTGTACTTCTTCCTTTCTGATTTGTATGGCTTATTTGTCTTGCCTAATGCTCTGGCTAGGACTCCCAGTACTATGTTGAATCAGGACTGTTAAGAATGATTACCGTCATCTTGTTCCTCATAGAAAAAAAGATTTCTGTTTTTAACTATTGAATATGATGCTAATTGTGGGTTTGTGGAATCTAGCCTTTATTATATTGAGCTACATCCCTTCTATATGTAATTTATTGAGAGTTTCAATCATGAAAGAATGTTGGGAGGGTGGCTCACTTGGTTAAGTGTCTGACTCGATTTCAGCTTAGGTCATGATCTCACAGTTTGTGGGTTCGAGCCCCATAAAATACTACTATCAGTGCAGAGCCTGCTTAGGATTCTATCTCTCTTCCCCTCCCCCTCTCTCTCTCTCTCCTACTCTCTCAAAATAAATAGATAAACTTAAAAAAAAAAGAGTGCTGTATTTTGTCAAATGCTTTACTGCATCTATTGACATGATCACATGACTTTTGTATTTCATACTATTAATGAATTATATCACATTTATTGATTTGTGTATACTGAAATATCCTTGCATCCTAGGGATAAATCCCACTTGATCATGTATATAATCCTTTTCCTGTGTTTTTTAATTCAGTTTGCTAGTATTTTGTATCTATATTCATCAGGGATATTGGCCTACAGTTTTCTCTTCTTGTGGCATCTTTACCTGGCTTAGGGTAATACTAAGCTTGCAAAGTGAGTTTGGAAGTATTCCCTTCTCTTCAATTTTTTTTTGGAAGCATTTGAGAAGGATTGGCATTAAATCTTCTTAAATGTTTGCTGTAATTCACCAGTGAAGCCATCTGGTCCTGGGGTTTTCTTTCATGGGAAATTTTAAAGTACTGATGCAATCTTTTTTCTCATTATTGGTCTTTTCAGATTTTCTACTTCTTCCTCATTCAGTCTTGGTAAATTTTATCTTTAAAAACAAAATATCAATTTCTTCTAGATTATCCAATTTTTTGGCATATAATTATGCATAGTAGTCTCTTAAAGTTCTAGTCACTATGGAAAACAGTATGGAGGGTCCTCAAAAAATTAAAAATGGGAGGATCCTGGGAAGATGGTGGAGTAGGAGGACGCTGGGCTCACCATGCATCCTGCTGATCACTTAGATTCCACCTACACCTGCCTAACTAACCCAGAAAACCACCAGAAGACTAGCAGAACGGGGTCTCCGGAGCCAAGCACAGGTGAGAGGCCCACGGAAGATGGTAGGAAGGGCGGCGAGGCGGTGTGTGCTCCACGGACTGGCGGGAGGAAGCCGGGGCAGAGGGGTGGCCCGCCCGCCAAGCAGAGACCCCGAGTCTGGCTGGCAAAAGCGGAGGGGCCGGACTGAGTGTGTTCCGACTGGAAGCGGGACTTGACATCTGGAAGGTTAATAAGCTAACAGCTCTGCTCGGAGAACGGGAGGGCTGGAGAACAAAGGGAGGGAGAGTTGTTCAGTCCCGGACGACAGAGCTCAGCTTGGCGGGGAACAAAGGTGCTGGCCAGCGCCATCTCCCTCACCCATCCCCCAGCCAAAATCCCAAAGGGGACTGGTTCCTGCCAGGGAACTTGCTTGCACCAAGCAAACACCCAAAGCCGTGCTTCTGTGGATCCATCCCTCCTGTGGGTCTGACTCCCTCCTGGTGCCACAGGGCCCCTCCCCAAGCGGATCTCTGAAGGAAAAGTGAGCTGAGCCTGCCCCTCCTGCCCCCGTGCACCTTGCCAATCCACCCCAGCGATTATGCCAGATCCCAGCACCACAAGCCTGGCAGTGTGCAAGTAGCCCAGATGGGCCACACCACCCCAGAGTGAATCCCGTCCCTAGGAGAGGGGAAGAGAAGGCACACACCAGTCTGACTGTGGCCCTAGTGGTGGGCTGGGGGCAGACATCAGGTCTGACTGTGGCCCCGCCCACCAACCCACCTTATACAAGACAGCACAGGGGAAGTGCCCTACAATCCTGCACCACTCCAGGGACTATCCAAAATGATGAAACGGAAGAATTCCCCTCAGAAAAACATCCAGGAAATAACAACAGCTAACGAACTGATCAAAAAGGATTTAAACAATATAACAGAAAGTGAATTTAGAATGATAGTCATAAAATTAAACACTGTGCTTGAAAACAGTATAAAGGACAACAGAGAATCTCTTGCTACAGAGATCAAGGGACTAAGGAACAGCCAGGAGGAGCTAAAAAATGCTATCAATGAACTGCAAAATAAAATGGAGACAACTACGGCTCGGATTGAAGAGGCAGAGGAGAGAATAGGTGAACTGGAAGATAAAATTATGGAAAAAGAAGCTGAGAAAAAGAGAGATAAAAAAATCCAGGAGTATGAGGGGAAAATTAGAGAACTAAGTGATGCACTAAAGAGAAATAATATACGCATAATTGGTATTCCAGAGGAGGAAGAGAGAGAGAAAGGTGCTGAAGGTGTACTTGAAGAAATAATAGCTGAGAACTTCCCTGATCTGGGGAAGGAAAAAGGCATTGAAATCCAAGAGGCACAGAGAACTCCCTTCAGACGTAACTTGAATTGATCTTCTGCACGACATATCATAGTGAAACTGGCATAATACAAGGATAAAGAGAAAATTCTGAAAGCAGCTAGGGGTAAACATGCTCTAACATATAAAGGGAGACCTATAAGACTCATGACCGATCTCTCTACTGAAACTTGGCAGGCCAGAAAGGAATGGCAGGAGATCTTCAATGTGAGGAACAGAAAAAATATGCAGCCGAGAATCCTTTATCCAGCAAGTCTGTCATTTAGAATAGAAGGAGAGTTAAAGGTCTTCCCAAACAAACAAAAACTGAGGGAATTTGTCACCACTAAACCAGCCCTACAAGAGATCCTAAGGGGGATCCTGTGAGACAAAGTACCAGAGACATCGCTACAAGCATGAAACCTACGGACATCACAAGGATTCTAAACCCATATTTTTTATAACAACACTGAATGTAAGTGGACTAAATGCACCAACCAAAAGACATAGGGTATCAGAATGGATAAAAAAAAAAAACAAGACCCATCTATTTGCTGTCTACAGGAGACTCATTTTAGACCTGAGGACACCTTTAGATTGAGAGTGAGGGGATGGGGAACTATTTATCATGCCACTGGAAGTCAAAAGAAAGCTGGAGTAGCCATACTTATATCAGACAAACTAGACTTTCAATTAAAGGCTGTAACAAGGGATGAAGAAGGGCATTATATAATATTCACAGGGTCTATCCATCAGGAAGAGCTAACAATTATAAATGTCTATGTGCCGAATACCGGAGCCCCCAAATATATAAAACAACAACTCACAAACATAAGCAACCTTATTGATAAGAATGTGGTAATTGCAGGGGACTTGAACACCCCACTCACAGAAATGGATAGGTCATCTAGACACACAGTCAATAAAGAAACAAGGGCCCTGAATGACACATTGGATCAGATGGACTTGACAGATATATTTAGAACTCTGCATCCCAAAGCAACAGAATATACTTTCTTCTCGAGTGCACATGGAACGTCCTCCAAGATAGATCACATACTGGGTCACAAAACAGCCCTTCATAAGTATATAAGAATTGAAATCATACCATGCATACCTTCAGACCGCAATGCTATGAAGCTTGAAATCAACCACAGGAAAAAGTCTGGAAAACCTCCAAAAGCATGGAGGTTAAAGAACACCCTACTAAAGAATGAGTGGGTCAACCAGGCAATTAGAGAAGAAATTAAAAAATATATAGAAACAAATGAAAATGAAAATACAACAATCCAAACGCTTTGGGATGCAGCGAAGGCAGTCCTGAGAGGAAAATACATCGCAATCCAGGCCTATCTCAAGAAACAAGAAAAATCCCAAATACAAAATCTAACAGTACACCTAAAGGAAATAGAAGCAGAACAGCAAAGACAGCCTAAACCCAGCAGAAGAGGAGAAATAATAAAGATCAGAGCAGAAATAAACAATATAGAATCTAAAAAAACTGTAGAGCAGATCAACGAAACCAAGAGTTGGTTTTTTGAAAAAATAAACAAAATTGATAAACCTCTAGCCAGGCTTCTCAAAAAGAAAAGGGAGATGACCCAAATAGATAAAATCATGAATGAAAATGGAATTATTACAACCAATCCCTCAGAGATACAAGCAATGATCAGAGAATACTATGAAAAATTATATGCCAACAAACTGGACAACCTGGAAGAAATGGACAAATTCCTAAACACCCACACGCTTCCAAAACTCAATCAGGAGGAAATAGAAAGCTCGAACAGACCCATAACCAGTGAAGAAATTGAATCAGTCATCGAAAATCTCCCAATAAATAAGAGTCCAGGACCAGATGACTTCCCAGGGGAGTTCTACCAGACGTTTAAAGCAGAGATAATACCTATCCTTCTCAAGCTATTCCAAAAAATAGAAAGGGAAGGAAAACTTCCAGACTCATTTTATGAAGCCAGTATTACTTTGATTCCTAAACCAGACAGAGACCCAGTAAAAAAAGAGAACTACAGACCAATATCCCTGATGAATATGGATGCAAAAATTCTCAATAAGATACTAGCAAATCTAATTCAACAGCCTATAAAAAGAATTATTCACCATGATCAAGTGGGATTCATTCCTGGGATGCAGGGGTGGTTCAATATTCACAAATCAATCAATGTGACACATCACATTAATAAAAAAAAGATAAGAATCATATCGATGCAGAAAAGGCCTTTAACAAAATTCAGCAACCTTTCTTAATAAAAACCCTCAAGAAAGTCGGGATAGAAGGAACATACATAAAGATCATAAAAGCCATTTATGAAAAGCCCACAGCTAACATCATCCTCAACGGGGAAAAACTCAGAGCTTTCTCCCTGAGATCAGGAACACGACAGGGATGTCCACTCTCACCGCTGTTGTTTAATATAGTGTTGGAAGTTCTAGCATCAGCAATCAGACAACAAAAGGAAATCAAAGGCATCAAAATTGGCAAAGATGAAGTCAAGCTTTCACTTTTTGCAGATGGCATGATATTATACATGGAAAATCCGATAGATTCCACCCGAAGTCTGCTAGAACTGATACATGAATTTAGCAAAGTTGCAGGATACAAAATCAATGTACAGAAATCAGTTGCATTCTTATACACTAATAATGAAGCAACAGAAAGACAAAGAAACTGATCCCATTCACAATTGCAACAAGAAGCATAAAATACCTAGGGATAAATCTAACCAAAGATGTAAAAGATCTGTATGCTGAAAACTATAGAAAGCTTACGAAGGAAATTGAAGAAGATATAAAGAAATGGAAAAACATTCCATGCTCATGGATTGGAAGAATAAATATTGTCAAAATGTCAATACTACCCAAAGCTATCTACACATTCAATGCAATCCCAATCAAAATTGCACCAGCATTCTTCTCAAAGCTAGAACAAGCAATCCTAAAATTCATATGGAACCACAAAAGGCCCTGAATAGCCAAAGTAATTTTGAAGAAGAAGACCAAAGCAGGAGGCATCACAATCCCAGACTTTAGCCTCTACTACAAAGCTGTAATCATCAAGACAGCATGGTATTGGCACAAAAACAGACACATAGACCAATGGAATAGAATAGAAACCCCAGAACTAGACCCACAAACGAATGATCAACTAATCTTCGACAAAGCAGGAAAGAATATCCAATGGAAAAAAGACAGTCTCTTTAACAAATGGTGCTGGGAGAACTGGACAGCAACATGCAGAAGATTGAAACGAGACCACTTTCTTACACCATTCACAAAAATAAACTCAAAATGGATAAAGGACCTGAATATGAGACAGGAAACCATCAAAGCCCTAGAGGAGAAAGCAGGAAAAGACCTCTCTGACCTCAGCCGTAGCAATTTGTTACTTGCCACATCCCCAAAGGCAAGGGAATTAAAACAAAAATGAACTACTGGGACCTTATGAAGATAAAAAGCTTCTGCACAGCAAAGGAAACAATCAATAAAACTAAAAGGCAACCAACGGAATGGGAAAAGATATTTGCAAATGACATATTGGACAAAGGGCTAGTATCCAAAATCTATAAAGAGCTCACCAAACTCCACACCCAAAAAACAAATAACCCAGTGAAGAAATGGGCAGAAAACATGAATAGATACTTCTCTAAAGAAGACATCCAGATGGCCAACAGACACATGAAAAGATGCTCAACGTCGCTCCTCATCAGGGAAATACAAATCAAAACCACACTCAGATATCACCTCACGCCAGTCAGAATGGCCAAAATGAACAAATCAGGAGACTATAGAGGCTGGAGAGATGTGGAGAAACGGGAACCCTCTTGCACTGTTGGTGGGAATGCAAATTGGTGCAGCCACTCCGGAAAACAGTGTGGAGGTTCCTCAGAAAATTAAAAATAGACCTACCCTATGACCCAGGAATAGCACTACTAGGAATTTACCCAAGGGATACAGGAGTACTGATGCATAGGGGCACTTGTACCCCCAATGTTTATAGCAGCACTCTAAACAATAGCAAATTACGGAAAGAGCCTAAATGTCCATCAACTGATAATGGATGAAGAAATTATGGTTTATATACACAGTGGAATACTACGTGGCAGTGAGAAAGAATGAATTTGCCCCTTTGTAGCAACATGGATGGAACTGGAGAATGTGATGCTAAGTGAAATAAGCCATACAGAGAAAGACAGATACCATATGGTTTCACTCTTATGTGGATCCTGAGAAACTTAACAGAAACCCATACGGGAGGGGAAGGGAAAAAAAAAAAAAAAAGAGGTTAGAGTGGGAGAGAGCCAAAGCATAAGAGACTCTTAAAAACTGAGAACAAACTGAGGGTTGATGGGGGGTGGGAGGGAGGGGAGGGTGGGGGATGGGTATTGAGGAGGGCACCTTTTGGGATGAGCACTGGGTGTTGTATGGAAACCGATTTGACAATAAACTTCATATATTGAAGAAAAATAAAATAAAATAATTAAAAATGGAGCTAACATATGATCCAGCAATTCTACTTCTGGGTATATATCTGAAAGAAATTAAAACAGGATATTGAAGAGATATATGTACTCTCATGTTTCTTGCAGCATTATATACAACAGGCAAGATATGGAAACATTAAGTGTCTGTCAACTGATGAATGGATAAAGAAGGTTTTTTATGTTTTTTTGTTTTTTTTTTTTTAGTTTTTTTTTTAAGATTTTACTTTTTTAAAGTGATCTCTACTCTACACCAAACGTGGGCCTCAAACTCAGAGACCTGAGATCATGAGTCGCATTCTCCACTGATTGAGCCAACCAGGCACCCTGATAATAAGTTTTTACACACACACACACACACACACACACACACAGACTGTAATAGTATTCAGCCATGAGAATGAAGAAAATCTTGCCATTTGTGACAACAAGGATGAATTTAAATTTTAGGGCATTATAAGTGAAATAAGTCAGACAGAGAAAGCCATATGATATCACTTACATGTGGACTCTCAAAAACTGAACTTGTAAGAGTTGAATGGTGATTATTAGACGCTGTGGTGTTGGGGAATTAGGAATATGTTCATTACCAGTACACATTTAGAACTAGTAGATAAAGAAATCCCAGATATCTAGTGCACAGCATAGTGATTATAAATAAATGTACTATAAGCTTCAAAGCTGCTAAGAGATTCAATTTTATTGCTCATACCACAAAAAATGAAATGATAATTATGTGACATAATAGAGGTGTTAGTTAATGCTATAGTAATAATCTATTTCAATACAGAAATTTACCAAATCAACATACCTAATTAAGCTTATAAATCTTTTATGTCAATTATATCTCAATAAAAATAAGTTTAAACAAAAGAAAAACCTTTTTGGGTGGTACTATCAGCAAAGGCTTTATAAATATATTTATACATATTTATGAATAAATAATATACATATATTATAAATAAATATTTTATGATAGCAGAAGTATGTATACCTATTATAGAAAATATATAAATTACATGTAAACCACAAAATAAAGATCATTTACTCCTTATCACTAGTGATTATGGTTCTGAATATTTATATTGTGTATTGCAACCAGTAATTTAACATAGACTAAATATGATCCAATTCTGAAGTAGCACACAACAGTACTTTTGATAGCTCTATGTTTTTGCGAAGTATAGAAAAATGTTGTAACATATTTCCTATTGCCAGGCACTTGATTCTTTAAATCCAACTATCAGTGAACACACCGTGTACATATCTTTTTACACCTACGTCTAATTTTTGAAATAAAACCTAAAAGTGAAACCTCTGTAGTGTCTGGAAACTTGTGAAAATTCTTATACAGGTTGCCAAACTCCCCTCCCATGAAGTTATAACAATTTATTTTGACACTAATATTCTATGGTCATTTTTACACCTTGGTAAGAGTATATCAATTAGAATATACATATCTATACTTCATAGATAACTCAGCTTTAATTGTATATATTTTGAAACTTAATAGTGTACCTCATTTAAAAATGGAATAAGGAAGCCAGAAAGGGAAGCCCTCACTCACTATAGCTTGTGTCAATAACAGACTCCAACAGGATGGGTCCTCTATGACAGTCCTCAGCACAAAGAGATCCATCCACCTTGCCTCGCTCATCTTCCTAATCCATACTAATTTACTACTCCTGGAGAAGGAAGGAAGATTTTCTCCTTGCCTGCCAGAAGCCCAGCCGAGAGATTGCTACAACTCAGCTAATAAAAAGCCACTACACTTTGAAATTCCATTTTACTCCAATGGACTTTTTTTTTTTTTTTTTTTTTTAATAGCAGTCCTCTCTATCTCCCTCTTATAGAGTGTTATTCTCCTTTTTCTCTGGAGTTGTCTATGGATTTTGTCATAGCTAGCTTGTTCCAAATTGTAATTCCCCTGCTATTTCTAAATAAACCCATTTTGTGGGTAAAATAATTGGCTGTTTTACTTTTAAGGTTGACATTATGATTAATTGATACTATGGGTCTTCATTACTGAAAATTCTTGTGGAATTTCTCATCTTTGGCTGAGTTTGATCAAGTAGCTACAAACTGTCACCAAGGTCCAGTTTTATTCCTTGTTTTACCCTGCCTTCTTTGGTTGGTATTCTACTAAACTTGGCTTCTTATTTTTCCCAAATGACTATAGTATTCATATGTATGTTTATCATGAAAATAATATTTTTTCTCTGATCATTTCTAGCATTACCCTGGAGGATGGAATTTATGGGATGCTTCAACCTGGGCTATGTGATCAACTTCTGTATTATAAGGTGGAGACTACTTACTATAATATAGATCATCAGATGAAGTTTCACCTTTTGGGAAACAGAAAAGGGGAAAAATAATCTGAGAAGGCAAATAAAATATATAATTTACATAAAGTTATACTATAGTTATATATAATATATGCAAATTATATTTCATATATTTTTTACCTATGGTCTTCAGTAACTTCCTATCTTTATTTTTAATTACATGTCACTGTTTAGGTGTGAGATTAATATCAAAATTTATATTAACTAGAGGAAATTCTCATTGAATGGGCAGCTGATGTGTTTAGAAACACATATTTTTAATGTAGCTACAATGTAGATATCTAATGTTTCACAAAATAAATATAAAAGTAATCAATTAAGATAGCTTTGATCAATATCAATTCCTTATTCTTCTTCAGGATATAATTCTTGAGCAATTCTATATTTAATCTGGTAAATAACATAAATGTTGTAAAAGGATATCTAAAATCATGCTAATTTTTCTTATTATACCTGAATAATGAATAAGGGCCATTTCTAGGTTAGTATAGATTTAAATGTAAATTGGGGTGCCTGGGTGTAGGTTAAGTGTCCAACTTTAGTTCAGGTCATGATCTCATAGCGCATGCGTTGGAACCTTGCATCAGGCTCTGTGCTGACAGTTTATAGCCTGGACCTGTTTCAGATTCTGTCTCAGTCTCTGACCCTCCCCCACTCATACACACATACACACACTCTTTCTCTCTCTCTCTCAAATATAAATGAAGATTAAAAATAGATTTAAATGTGAATTAAATTATAACGTAGATATTTCTAAAACAGGAAAAAGTACAGAAGAAACAGAACTACACACTGAAGATGGGTTGGATAGAAGGTAATACTAAAGCCAGAAACATAAAAGAAGAAAACCAACTAATTCAGTTACTATAGTAGGTCAAAATTAATTGATTTTTCTTCTTAAAAATAATCTCTGAAAAGCATTTAAAAAACCCTCAACTTTCTCCTACTTAAAAACAATCATTTCATAGAATGATACAGAAAATTTAACAATTGTCATATACACATACAATTATCATACTTATTGATTAGTGAGAGTCAGACCTTGTCCTTCTATCAACATTGATGAATTCAATAGTATAGTTCTTAAATACATAAGCTTATAGCCTTGAACAAGAGAACCCAAATAAATAATGGCAAGCAAAGGCAACTTCACACTGTAGAAGGCCTGTAAAGGTCCACCTCCTTCATGATAAACCAAATATCATGTTCTTATTTTTTTTATTTTTATTTTTTAAATTTTTTTAATGTTTATTTATTTTTGACAAAGAGAGAGACAGAGCATGAGCAGGGGAGGCGCAGAGAGAGGGGGAGACACAGAATCCGAAGCAGGCTCCAGGCCCTGAGCTGTCAGCACAGAGCCCGATGTGGAGCTCGAACTCACCAGCCATGAGATCATGACCTGAACCGAAGTCGGACGCTCAACCAACTGAGCCACCCAGGCGCCCCAAAGATCATGTTTTTAAACATAAAAAGTTTGGGATCTAACACAACCCTACTGAATCAATCCCCAGGAAGGAAAACTCAGATTCTTTTTGTTGCTGCTGTTGTTGTTGTTGTTGTTAAAATCTGGTTAGATGATATTGGTGGATAGCCAGATTTGAAAACGAATGGCATTCACTATGTATTTGAGTTTGTTTGTTTAACAGTAAAACAGAGAAATTTGAGCTGGAGGCTGGCATAATAATGACAACAATGATAACATCAAGTTAATCCTTATCAAGTAATAGGCACTGACCTAAGTGCTTTATATGGACAATCTTATCCAATCCCCAAACTGTATGAGGTATGCTTATTCCTGTTTCACTTGTGCAGAAATTGAGGGGTTAGAGAGGTTAACTGCAAGGCTCACAGAGATGTTTCTCTGCTTTTCTCAGTATATGGCTTTGTATATGAGTATGTGTATACGTATATATACATATATATGCATGTTTTAAAGTAATAGTAAAAGAGTTATTGGTAATGAAATGATTAACAATGCTGGAGACAGGAAAGTGGATCTCCATAATCAGATGAAGCTTATTGGATTAAGCAGAGTCATGTGCTTTGAAAATAAGGACATTCTCTTGACAGAATAATTAAAAAGGACCCAAATACCAGATCCTAAAATAATTAGTAAAGGTTAATAAGCATAAAGTAATAAATAAGAAACCTCTCCACAATTATACACACGCCCTTTTATCTAGTGTTCATAGGTTTCTTGGTTTTGAAGACGGAACATAAGATATTTCATGCATATATAATTTATCTTATATGAGTATATGCCTCTTGACTCGGGAAGGATTATAATTGAAATGTTACAGAGTTAAGATGGCAACATTAATAAATACTTTTAGAAGAAATAAAATACTGTAGGAATAATTATATTTGGAAAATATTCACCCAATTGTCAACAAATGCATTTTCTAAATGTTTCTGATGCATATCAGTACCTATGATATTGCTATTGTCAGGCTATAGAAACAAGTAGGGCCATTATTTTATAGATATACTCCTCACTTTAAACTCTAAATTTTACATGGATTATCACGAACTCTAAGTTCATACACACATCCTTTTATATTTTTAGTTTACTGAGAGATGTGGGGGGAAGGAAGGGGTTAGAGAGACAGAAGAGAGAGATTGAGAAACATGCTTAGAAGTTTAGCTTCTAACTTATGTTCTGTTTTACTAAAAGCCTGACTTCTTTTCTGGGTAGAGGTTAGAGAAATGGATGGCAGAAATTTAATGGGAGGACAAAAATCTGGAAAGAAGATAATCTGCTTTCATGATGTAGACCTCTCTAGCAAGTTAAGGGCTCAGGCTTCATTTCTGGATGGTTGAGTCAGAGGGTATAACTCTCTTATGGTCTTTAATGTTGGACTATTTTATGTTTAGTCTAACTAATGGAGATTATTTTAATCTTGAGAAGGATAAGTAATTGCCAGAACTGCTGTTTCTTCACTATAAATGGAGACATTCTTACCTTATATGGAGAGTTTTGCAATGAATAAAAATGTAATGTGAATAGCAAAGTAATAATATATAATAAATACGGTATAAGAATTATTTATTGTTATTTTTACCTTTAATATAGAATTACCATTTTCATTCATTTTATATTTCATACTGTTATTGTTATCTAAATATTATTCAAATGTGTTCTGTCAATATGAATAGTTATCACATAGTGTAAATATCCATTCATACTAAAGGATGTAAGGAAACAAGGCATTAGTATAGTTTAAGCATTTACTATTAGTGCCCAAGTGTACTTGCTTTATTTAGATGAACTGTATTTTCTACATATGTATAATAGAAATCATATTTCCCTCACATATTTGGAGTTGTTCTTTTTTGAAGTTTATATTATAAAACCCATATAAAAGCACAATGTGAATTCTACAATACTAGCCAATTAAACTCATCTTTAGTATTAAGAAACTGATTTTTGAAGATAAAAGAAGTAAATATAAAAGCATCACAAGTCTCTTAGAATAGTTTTCATGGTAGGAGCTCAAAAAAACTTTTTAAAAATGAGGTTATTTATCAAATAGAGATTAGACTAATTTCTCCCTTTTAATTCTGAGGAAAGTATCACATAAATAATACCAATGGAAGCGATGGCTTATAGGCAAGTAGAACAACATCTAGTTGAACCTACGATAAAAGTTATGTTGCTGTAGTCAAAGAAATAGTCACAATAGTGTTTATCATGAGCTTTTCTTATTCTTTTATCTATTCCCACAAAGGAAATAAACATCAGTGAGGACTTGATTTAGATAATAATGTTCTGTTCAGTAAAATCACAAATGAAGGAAATAATCATGCGATTAGAACCTTATACTTTATCAAATGGAGCATATTTAATAGTCATAACAATTACTTAATGAAGCTGGAACAGGGAACTACATTTGCATGATCAAAGAAAATTCTTCAGCTGAATAGCTAACTACTGTCTAGACATTAAGAAAAGCAAATGCGAGCATTAACAGCCAGTTTCAGATAAAGAATAAGTTAAATTGTAAAGAGAATGTCTAAACATGTTGTTGATCATACATTACTGAATTATTGGGTTGAGACTTAAGGGGTTTGGAAACTGTATGCTATTGAATTATATGTTAATAAGCAATGAAAAATTATTAATAACCCTCAGCACCACTTCTATAAAAATTCTGAAAGCATATCCTGCTATCATTACAAAAAATGCAAAATAGAGTTCACAATCACTTGAAAGACATAAGATGTTTGTCAATATTTTGGAGAGCTTTTCCTAAGAAACCAAGTGACTATAATATATACAATGAGATCCATAAATAGGAGTCAATAGACTACATTTTCAGTGTGTAATGAGTGCAGTCACCCATCAGCTAAGCAAAATTATACCCCTGGGAAAGAGAAAAATTATAAACAAGTACCGATATTCTTATCTCTCATTTAACACAAAGCCTTTGATGAATCATTCTTGACATTTATTTAACAAATACGTAATGCTCCAAAGTTTTATAATTCATCATTCATTCCTAAAATCTTTCATTCTACTATGTTCTATGTAAGAGACTGTTACAACATAGATATTCTATATAGTTTTTTTTTAATGTTTATTTATTTTTGAGACAGAGAGAGACAGAGCATGAATGGGGAAGGGGCAGAGAGAGAGGGAGACACAGAATCGGAAGCAGGCTCCAGGCTCTGAGCCATCAGCCCAGAGCCTGACGTGGGGCTCGAACTCACAAACCGTGAGATCGTGACCTGAGCTGAAGTCGGACTCTCAACCAACTGAGCCACCCAGGCGCCCCATATATTCTATATAGTTTTATAAGATTAATTTAAACTGAGTTAGTAGTTTACATACATCCTAATGAAATAATATAGCTAGAGTCTCTCCTCACCTTGTATAAGTTTCAGGGGTATGTAAAGGTGTGAAATTATGTAAATAAAAGCAACAATATTGAAGAAAATGCAACTAGTCTACTAAGTAAAGTAATTGAAAATGAAGGTTTTTTTTTTTGTTGTTGTTTATTTGTTTTGTTTTTTTTTTCTATTTTGCCAGGCATCTTTACTTTGGTTCTAGGCAATTATGTTTTGTTCCATCTCAGGTATTCAAAAGACACAGAGATCCTCATGTACCTGACATTTTTTCCCTAATCACCAGAGCTAAGTTGAGATAGAATAATCTTGGATATTCAATTAGAGTAATAGATTACCACTGATAAATGAATTTGGAATTCTACCTACCTCTACATACCTGAGGGAAATCATCAAAATACTTCAGAATCTAAAGGAAATCAATAACATAGTTTGTATTAAAATGCACTCCTTGGAGATAAAGCTTTCAAAATAGTGTAAAATGGAGCATAAACAGATGTAGAGTCTCCGTTTCTTCTCTGTAAATTTGCACTGGCCTTTCCTTACACTTTTCAGGGATGTGATAATCAGGTCTTGGATAAAAAACACAAGCTAGTCATATCCTTGCTTTTATTCTAGAACTAGCTTTGAGGACAAAAATGAGCCAAATGCCCCAAAATTTCCATACAGATTATGTTTTTATACATCATGTGCCCGTCAACACGTGTTTAAATTTGCTTTATGTAGTTGTCATTTTAATTAGATAGCAAAAGAAAAATACACTTATATTCTCTTTTATATTTATCTCTGCAATTATCTTTCTAGTGCCATTTATTTACATGGATTCAACTTACTGATTTGACTTCTTTTTTCTAATTGAGGGTTTTTTGTTTTTTTTTTTTAGTATTACTTATAGGCCAAGTAAGCTAGTGACATCTCAGTTTTTTGCTTAACATGTGAGTAGTATTAATTTCTTTATTTTTTTAAGGACTTTTTCTGGGTGTAGAATTCTTGGTTAACCATCTTTTCTTTCAGCACTTTGAATATGTTATTCCATTGGCCTATGGTTCCTGTGGTTTCTGATAAGAAATCAGCTGTTTATTTTACTGAAGATCACTTATATATGATGCGTCATTTTTTCTTGGTTCTTTCAAGATTCTCTCTTTGCCTCTGTCTTTTGACAGTTTGATTAGGACACATATGGGCATTGGTCTCTTTGATTTTTACCTTACTTGGAGTTAATTAAGCTTTTAATCAAATGTTGAAAGTTTCAGTCATTATTTCTTCAAATGCCCACTTGGAGTCTTTTTCTCTCACTTCACCTTCTGGTATTTTCATTATATGTATGTCGGTATGCTTGATAGTGTCCTACAGGTTCTGAAGTTCTATTCATTTTTCTTCACTCTTTATTATTTCTGTAACTTAGAAAGCATAATCCTAATTGATCTATCTTTACGTTTGCTAATTACTTCTGTTTGCTCAAATCTGTAGCTGAACACATCCAGTGAGTTTGTCATTTCATTATGAAAATTTCTAGCTCAAGAGTTCATTTCTTTTTAAAAATCCCCTTTATTGATATTCTCTATTTGGTTCTCTATTCTCTATCTCTTTATTGATATTTACTTCAGTTTTTGGACACAATATTAGTTACATTTTGTACACATAAAGGCTGATAAAGACTCTTTACATAGTATAAAAAGACTATGCTCTACTTTGCATAATAAGTATAATATCTGGAATGTCTCAGTGATGGTTTCTGCAGACTCCTTTTTCCTCTTTATCTGCCGTACTTTAGTGCTTACTTTTGTGTTTCACAATGTATTGCTGAAAACTGGACATTTTGAATACTATAATGTGACAATTTTATAAATCAGAACCAACCATCCCAGGGTTGCTTTTTGTTGCCGTTTGCTGTTATTGTTACCTCTGTTTGTTTGTTTAGGGACCTTCCTAAACTAATTCTGTAAAGCCTATATATTTTATTAATATTAGGAGTTCTGAAAAAGTTGACATTTATAATTTTTTCTAGGGTTTTTATTGCTTTATGGATGAGTAATTTTCAGACATCCTTACTCAGGCATCTTGAAGTATTTCCCTCAGCATACATTTTTGATTTAGCAGAAAACCTCTAGATGACCTAAGTAATTGCAGAATATGCAAAAGCCATTCACTGAAACACAGCAGTTCAGGTGGTTGCAAAAATAATGGGAATTTGAGGTCTACTTTGAGGCTTACTACCTTGCCTTAAAAAGAACAATCTTGTATTAGCATTGTTATTTTTAACTCCACCAATTACGGCCTCCTCCTCCTTTAAAAATAGTTAGTGTTTCTTCCTTAGATTTTTATTCAGTGAGGTCAGAGTAGTTCAATTCTCATCTCTTGAACCTAAATTCTAGAGGATCAAATTAATTCTGTTGTCAATAGTTCACCAAAAAAACATATCTAACCATACTTAAAGCAAGTACTTTTTATAGCTTTATTGTAACATAAAAAATCTTTTTTTTTCCCCTGAATTGTTTCCTATATTCTGGGTCCTCACAGAATGAGTGCTGTGGTGGTCTTTTTTGATAACGGGAGACTATTCACATTCTGAAAGCAAATTTCCCCACAAGTGTGCTTTGGAAAATATTTTGACCAGAAATGGGATATGATCAATACTATCTATATCTATGACCAAGATTATTGAGGACTTACCCCAGAAATGGAGGGGAGATATAGGTCACTCGTACCTGAGGAGTTCGATGAAAGCCGAAACTCCTGTGTGTGATATTTCAAACCCGACCCTAGGCACTTTTAAAGCTATGCTTGGAGAGTCTCATGGCGGGAAACGGCTCTCTCCACCAGACTTGATGTACAGCCAGTTCACTGCAGTCTTTGGAGAGAGTTCAGTCAAGGACTTAACCTGTCTTCAGAGGAAGCATTCTCACACACTTATCTGCATTCCTATCTCAGGGACCATCATTCAGAGACCTCCTTATGAAGGCCTTGCTGAAGCATAACTCTCCACTTTGACTCAGTACTTATCATCTGTGGCCTTTCCCCATCTTTCACTCAGCCCATGGGTCCATAAAAAGATAGATGCCTTTTCTTCAGGGCTCCTTGCTCCTCGGCACTGAGGTGAATACCCTCATCTACAATGCATCTACCCAGCTCCCACCTGGTGCCATTTTGGGAGAAAATGAAACCCTGAGGAGCCAGAGCCTTTATTTATTTATTTACTTACTTACTTACTTATTTATTTGTTATTTATTTATTTATTTATTTATTTATTTATTTATTTATTCCCTTTTGCTTGTACTGTCACAGTAAGTGAATAAAAGACTCCATCATGACCTTAAGTGGAGATGGTTGTCCTAATTGATTACCTTAACACCTGCCTGTCAAATCTAGCCCTTCTTCCTGAAATAGAATTAGTAAAGATTGGAATTTTATCTTTCAATGAGTCTAACATTTATTCCAGTTATGCCTGACACAACTAGCTTAATTTTAAAATTTACACACAATTAAAGGTCATTTTATGGTTTGTTGCAAAATTTCCATAGTCAACAGAAACTCAGTTTCTTTTTCTCCCTTACTTCCAAAAGAACAAATATCTGTCATAAGAATCTTGTCACCTTTTTAGGTTGTTAATATGTATAAACGTCTTCTAGGTCATTCATCACCAGAGACAGATTCATGGAAACTTTTGAGAATTAACATCGTTCATTATATTGGACCCAAATAGTTGCCCTTTTCTCCATCTTTTTCTTCTGCTGTGGCCCACATCATCTAGAACATGTTAATAGTATTATCAAACCACTACTCAAATGTTGCTCTCTAGTTATTACAATATACCATCAAACCATTCTCAAGGTTCTTTTTTCATATAGCTTTGATTTGCTGCTCTGTTATCTACTGGACTGATGGAGCCACAGAACTTACATCACCAGAGGATTATTTTTCAGTGGACGATGTAGGGTGGTCATCTAGAATCATCCCACAAAAATCTGCCTTTGATATCACTTTGCCTTTTATGAAGGTAAACCACAATTTTATTTATAAAATTACCCATATGCCAGGATGGATTAAGTCCTCACTACATATTTTTTGGCTGCTTTTAATATTTTAGAACTTACCTTTGAAATAATTTTATGTAATAGAGCATTTACCTTGCTCTCCATATGAAAACCCATTGACTTTCTCTAATGACTCATAGGGTAATCTCAGTGTGGTTTCTGCATTTTAACTTTTACTTTCAAGTAATTATTACTAGTAGTGTCATAACTCTTGTGCCACACATTCAACAGTTCTATGGTATCTAGGAAGGTATCTTCCTAGATTTAATTTTTGGTTTAATTTTTGAGAAAGATATTTATTCCGACTTACATCAAAAAAATGCCATAAGATTTGTTATCAGATACACTATATGCATTATATAGGTTCTCTCAACCTTATTTGTCTTCCCAGGTACCTGGTTACCACTCAATGCAGCAGTATCATTGAAGCCTCATCTAGCAAGAATGACTGTCCCAAATTCCACTGATATGGCTCTTGCATGGTCTTTATAGTATGCATTGTGCCTGAGGCTGATCCAAATGGACCCAAGAAACTTTGGCTCCTCCCATCTTTTATATTTAGATGTAGCACCATGCTATAATTTATCAGATCTGCCTTCCCCTGCCACTTCCCAAAAGGGACTTCGGTCTGTAGGTGTGGAAGAACTGGCTTTCTGTGAAATCAATTATGATCAGGAGAAAAGAGTAAATAAGAGTACACTGGCAAAATAAGTCCTTTCCTTTTATCTCCAGTAGATAATTGTGAGACATAGCTTTCCTGTACAATCTGTTTAGAGGTATTTCATATGATCAAGCGATGGGGTCATGTTTTCGCATGTCTCATGAAGCATGTTATAATTCTGTACTTCATGTGCCACTTTGCTTTTCTGTAATTCTTACTGCATTGGATTACATCACCTTAAGCATTATCCCTTATGTATCCCATCAGGTTCTGTTTGTCATGAACCTGAGCTAAAACAATAGATATCAGCAGTAGTTCTATAAACCAGATGATGACAATGATCACTGGCAATAATTTTTGGCCTTTGATGGCATAATTTATTAAGCTGTAGATAATCTGAATGAAGTGCAAATAGATGGCAGTCCAAGTAGCTATGGTGTTTAATCTGTATGTGGATAATGTTATTTATAAGGGTCATGGTATACAATGGCTTTTCTGTGATTTTCAATAAAAGAAAATGACATTTAGTTGTCAATGTAAAGCAGTTTGTAAACAAACAAACAAACAAACAAACAGGACATTTTTAAAACTTGAAAAGAAGTCTTCTTCCCAGCAGGGACAGAAAACACTACATTGATAATCTGCTTCAGCATCTGATTATAAGTATAGCAAACCTATAAAGTGTACTTCATATACAATCTTTAGAGATCTTTTCTTTTGAAGTCAGGGCTATGCAGGGGGAGGACTGCCTGGACCAGTCTGACAAGCTCCTGAAATTTCGGAATCAGCAAAAGTTTTCTTTTCTAGAGGAAAACAGTCATGATTGGCATGGAGTAAGTTTCTTTCAAAATGAAGGTTGTCTCCTCATGACCTATTCCCTCCAACCACCCCCACTGTCTCCAGATCTATGACCAGATTTAGGTCTCAGTATCACCGAATAAGAAAGTACAAGCATTGCTTCATCTTTACCTGGGTCCAAAAGAGTATCCATTCTAAACCTCAGGGTCTCACTCTTTCCCCAAAATATCTTGAATTTCACATGAGAAATTGTGTGAGGATGTTAACTCAATTATCATCATAAGTCTGCAAGCAGTATGATCATATTTAGTGTCCAATGTTCATCATTGGACCTATAGTAAATAAGAGATGCTTTTAAGGCCGCCTTAGAAGGTCTCTAGTTTCATAGAAAAACCGGAGATGAGGAATTAAAAACTAGAGCTTGTCATTTTTGTTGTATAAGCATTCCAGGGCATTCAAAGGAAGCCATCCCATCTCATAATCCTTGTAATTATCATTATTTCCATAACAGTTGAGTGAGCGGCAACTTGGTCCCCCAAGGCATTTGTATTATAAGCACTTAATCACAGTCAACCACAGGTGATAATTTGATTAATGGTGATGCCCCTGCTTGCTAAGGATTCCATTTCCCTCTGGCATGATGTCTAAACCCATTTCAAAATTCCTTATTGAGTGCCTATTTGCTAAGTTTACTCATGGAATTAATTAGTTTATTGGTCAGGCCCCTGACAGAAAATAAATCAGACCAGTGTTTATAACAGAAAAATTTCATAGAAAAATTTTTAAATTTTTCTAATGTTTATTTACTTTTAAGAAAGAGAGAGAGACACACAGTGTGAGCGGGGGAGGAGCAGAGAGAGAGAGAGAGGGAGACACAGAATATGAAGCAGGCTCCAGTCTCGGGGCTGGCAGCACAAAGCCCAATGCCAGGCTTGAACTCACAAACCGTGAGATCATGACCTGAGCCGAAGTCAGATGCTTAACCAACTGAGCCACCCAGGAGCCCCAAAAATTTATACAAATTTTAAACATGATAAACAGGTGTAAGAAGACTGAAAAGGCAAAAAGAAAAGAGTGAGGTTATACAGAAATAGAAAGTGACACTAGCTACCACATTTAGAGCTGAGGGTAGAAAGGTGCAATGTTGGGAATAAATAGTACTAAGCAGTGTGAAGGAATTATTCCTACTGAGCTTAGATTCAGATCTCTAAATAAGTGTTGATGCCAGGCCATTGCTGGTAATTAAGGGTCTTGGAAAAAGGGATTCTGATATCTGAATAAAGAACATTTTCCAACTATTGCTAGAGCCTTAGAAACTCCAAAAACTCTAATAAAGCTAGAACTTATTTCATCAAGAAGGAAATACTAGCCTACTGAGACATTAACCAGAAATGAATTGCAAGTGAGCTACAACACTTCTCCCAAATGATGAAGAGTAATCCTCCCAGTGAGCAGAATTATAAGCAATACACTTGGTTATCTACTCCATATGGAGAGAGAATTTCCCTCAAGAGGGATATTCACTAATTCCTTGGAAGTGGTAAATGTCAGGGCCAGTTTTCTAGGTTGGAATAAAAAGACCAGGAGTTTGGAGGGAGAGGTATGTAGATGGTCCACAGGGCCCCAAATAATTAGAACATTTACACTGGAGATGATCCATCAAAAGGATGCCTCTCAACAACTAAGTGGTTAGGTGCATATCGCCCAGTTTATCTCTAGTCAATCCTAGTGCTTTGTAATCTCCTCAATAGAAAATCTATAGTAGCAGGAATGAGTGTTATTCACATAACCAACTGCATAGATTCTCTACCTACTGCCAGTGCCGTGTGTGTGAAACTTTCCAGAAGCATAGATCAACACTGATCCTTCAGTACCATTGCTTGGATGTACTCGCTGATTTTCTTATGACAAGGCAATTATACTTGACCTTCTCCATCTGAATGAATACATGCACATTCCATATATGAGTATGCTTTCTTATCCAAAGTACTTCAGCTGACACGATCATCTGAAGACTTACAGAGATCCTTTTCCATATGTGTGTTATCCACCATAACACTGTTTCAGGCAAAGGATCTATTCTATAGCCAAAAGATTAACACAGTTGGCTCATGACCTTGAGAAGTATTGGTATTGCTACTTACTACCCCATTTGTCAGAAGCTAGCCTGACAAAATTTGGAAGCGGTCTGTGCATGATTCAGCTTAGATTCTGGCTCAATGTCACCAACATGCAAAAATGGGGCAATGTCCTCCAGGATGTGATAAATTACATAGTTGTCCCCACCAGCTAGAATACACGGATCCAGGAAACAAAATGTAAAAGCAGGAGAGTTACCTCTCACCATCCCTCTTAGTGAACCATTTGAAAATGTAAGTTTCTAGTCCAAATTATTCTAGTCTCTTTCTGATTAGAGACACTGTTTTTAAGAGGAGATTATTTCCTTGAGGGGAATCAGTAAGGTTTTATTGAATATGAAGCTATGACTGCCATCTGTCCACTTTAGTCTACTCAGGTCAGTAGAAAAGCAAGCATATAAAAGAATTACTGTACTTGAGGTAATGATCATAATTTTCAGGAGATATTAGGATTGCTGCCACATGAGGTTTGATGAGGACAAGGAGGAATATGATTGGACCTCAGAGGTTTCTCAGAGCTGATTCTTAGTACGTACTTGCATAATGATACCTATCAAAAAAACAATTGCAGCAATCACAATTCAATAAATACAAGGCTGCTAAAGGCTCGGAACCCTCAAAGATGACATTTGGTTAACACCAGCAGGCAAACAAATCCAATCAACAGAAGTGCTCACTATGGATGAAAGAAATTTAGAGTGGTTACTCAATAAGGATAAGGATAAAAAGCAGTTGAAGCCTCTGGAGCAACTTCAACAGTAACTAGACTTACCAAACTTTGTACCTTAAGCATTCTAGGACATGCTATGTCTCACAAGCTTGAAGAAGACTTTGAATGATCAAACTAGTCACTGCCTCCTTATAGAAAAAAGTGAGGGATTTTATACACACACACACACACACACACCCCTCAAATTATAACATGGGAGCTGGATATAATGGTAGAATATGAGAGGATATGAGTGGTAAAGGGAAAGAATGTGTTAAATAAATTTTATGAGCTTCTTAGATTCACCTAGAGTCATGTGTCTTGAGCTCTAAGCTCCTTAAAACCACCAGTCCTTGGGAACTGCTATCTCTTCTATCATTATCTACCAGCTCCCCTGCATTGTCTCAAGGTAAGTGTTAAAATTAAATTGTCTTAATTTTACATAATACCACTAACATATAATTAAATATGAAAATATACATTTACAGTTAATTCAAGTATTTAGATGGAGTGCATTAGATAATTTTAAGTAGACTTACATTTATTATCAGAAATGCTAATAAAAATATAAATGAATGTATAAGCCTAATGACAGAGATTTCATATATAAAACAGTTTCAATCTATATTGAATAGTCTAGTTCATTAGCATTTATCACACTAAACAAAATAATTCTTAAGAACCACAATTAGTATTTAGTTACTTAATTTCATTTATTCATAAGTCATGAATCTTATAAGAAAAATACAGGTTTTTTTTCCTGCAAAGTTATCAAAAAATATCTTGTTCTTGTACAGGTCACAACAGAATATGAGCATCAACTTAGAACTGAAAATATACTGTGCCATAATAATAATCTACAGTAAGAGCAAGATTAATCTAACATTTAGCATGTATGAGAAATTATTGTTCCTGCACTATAATGTCAAAAATTCAGGTTTTTCTACCAAAACTTTAATTGTGTTTAAAGTAAAATTTCACATTTGCGCAAGTATTTCTCCATGATGATAAATTTAAGCCTCAGATGAATACAAATTTTTATCCCTTGGGCATTTGGCTTTTGGTCCAAATGTTTATTCAGTATACCTCTACCTTATCATATCCTGGCACACTGTCTTATCCTTAAAAACACAAGAGATAAGTATTTGTGAAATTAATTAATTAGGAAAAAGTCCAAATATTATGTGTGCTATCTTCTAATTCTACATTCATTACTGATTGTAGGCCTTTGAATTATACAAAATTAAAGAATCGATTGCTACAACTGCACTTGTTCCTGTCCCAAAATTATTGCAATGGATTCCTGAGGGCTTTCCATCTTTCTCCTATGATGGTTTTTCTAAGTGCTAAGGTAATACATGTAAACATAAAGATAAATTCTAATGCAAATGAACAATTCTGATATCTCACGTTTTGTGGGTCTAACACTGTTAACATATACTGACACTGACTTTGCAATGATTCTTATAACAAAAAAACTTTTACTACACCCAGATGTCATTTTGATAGTCCACATAAAGAGGACTCTAGAATCCTCATTGATCTCTTAGTTAGGGTTCTTAAACTTTAGACTTGAATCCACAAACCTCAAAAAAAAAAAAGTAACTCTTTAACCTCCAACTGCAAATTTAAAGCAAGGCAGATGAAAATCAGAAAGCAAATAGCACAATTTCAGCAAGAAAACCCTTGGTTGGCCATTATCTGCCCCTCAGCAAGAGCCATAAACCAATCATGTGTCAGACACAGGTAACTGGGAGAACTCAAACTTAGTATATCATTGACCGTTTTAACCAGCAGTAAGCTTTCCACACCAAGGAGAACATTCACTCAATGCAGTGTCTCAGATACATGGGAAAGGTAAGGTAAATTTAAAACTTGCACTGTGGCTATTAACATCCAAATTAAATGCATTGGTTATCTTGTATCCAAGATATTTGCCCTTACGTGGATATGATTTTACATTTTTCATATATATGCACCTGTTAATACACACTGAGATTTTCATTTTCAACATGAAAAAATACAAGAAAAAATCCTTTTTATATATTGTAACACAGAGGTAGGAGACAGGGTAAAAAAGAAGGTACTCAGTATTCCCAGAATGCAAAATGTCACTCACTCCTTACTCACCTAGAGAATAACAATGAAAAAAAAAAAAAGAAAGTAATAGTACCCTATAGTGAAAAGCATGACTTCAATCCTGTTTTGTTGGTTGTCTGCCCATGAAATGGAATAATATATTTCATATTTAATAAAGTTTTAACTGATATCACAAACTACTATTAGCAATGTGGAAAACTAGGTATGTTTTTTATTTATTTTTTTATTTTTTTTGACGTTTATTTATTTTTGAGACAGAGAGAGACAGCACATGAACGGGGGAGGGTCAGAGAGAGGGAGACACAGAATCCGAAACAGGCTCCAGGCTCTGAGCTGTCAGCACAGAGCAGGACGCAGGGCTCGAACTCACGGACTGAGAGATCGTGACCTGAACCGAAGTAGGCCACTCAACCGACTGAGCCACCCAGGCGCCCCTACGTATGTTTTTTAAATATCACAGATCAGATTCACACTCTTGTGATTTTTACAAAGATTCATGTTGTGTAACAAAATACTCTTTTGATTCATCTTGAAAGCACAGTTACTAGCTTATTCTGGTATTTCACAATATAACTACTTATTCAAACAGTAACTAGCTTATTCTGGTATTTCACAATAAAACTACTATTAATATTCATAATAATATACATAATAACATTTTGAATATTATTCATGGCTCTATTCTAACTCATTTAACTCACTAATTTAATACTCTTTTGGAGATGAGCTATATAATATCCCCAAGGTCACAATCATTCAATCAATTATTTTTTCATCAATATTTATTATCTCCTATGTGCTAAGGGTACAAATGTTACCAGATAAAATTCCTGTGTTTCTGGAGATTACAATTCTCTGGCTTCTTCTATGGAACATTTAAGAAACAGTAATAATATTATCTTTCTGTGTTGCCTAGAAAAGTATACACGCAGTACTCATGAACATTTACCTTATATTCTCGGAGAGAGAGAACAAACACTCCATGCCAAAACTCTACTGTTGCAAATTTATTTATGTTTGTAAAATATCTTATTAACTGCACTCTGAGTCAAAACAGATTATGAAAATTGTAAAGTCTAACTACGCTATTCTGATCGCATTAGCATCAAATGGATCTAAATTTTTACTTCCTATTTGAAATAAAACAATCTTCTCTAGCCTAAGGCATAGTTTAAAGAAAACATTAAAATCTCCACTTAAATCTGTGATGGGAAAGAAAAGAGAGGTTTCATATAAGAAGGAAAAAAAAATAAAGAAAATACTGTGAGCCAAAGTGAGGTGATTAAGATGACTATTATCAAGATGTTTTAGATTCTGCATTCAGATAGCCGGGCATACATTTCCTGCCATCCTATAAATCTCCAATTGCTCACTTATCTGAACTTGAAATCAGACCCCTAAAATGGAATCTTTATACAAGATGAAATATCTCAAGCATCGAAAAGTGGTGACGGGGGTTTTCCAATAAAGCTTTGAGTTACTATAATTCTGAGACCATAGGGCTAAAAAAGTGAGCAGAAGAAAATGACACATGGTCTCTAGGACAATCTAGATTAGTGTATTTTTTATATTATATTTCATCAAAATAAATGTAAACAGTTCTTTTAAAAACATGACATTTTATCCAGACTTAAGCTTGCATCAAGCTTGAAATAATACATATTACCTCATAGTACCGAATCATGTTATTCAAAGTTTCTTTAGAGATTACCTACATTATCTCTGTCTCCAAGCAAAACAGAATATGCCATCAAGAGATAAAAGGAAACCATCTGCTTAAGCCCCACGGGCAAGAAATTTCCACCTTCCCACTCATTATCAGTGTTTAAAGTCTACTGGGGCGGAGGATCTTGTGATTCTTTGAGGCTCTCTTCTGACTGTGACAGGTTTGGGATTGTTTAAGTAAAGTAAGTATTTCAGAAGTTCTATACTTTCTCACCAAACCAAAGAGAAGAGATTTGGGGATGTGGGTGCCACTTGCCTGTGGTGACCCGTTCCCCTACCTCATTCCCTTTCCACTTTTCTGTAAGTCCCAGTAAGTAATATTGAAGTAGTCTTGATGAAAGGTGAGTCTGATTTCCCTGACTCCTGCACTACCAGATTCCCAGGTGTCCCACCATTGCTCTCAGCACTCTATTGCAGGGTGCTGAGACTCAACTGAAAGCTACACAGTATAAAGAGAGGTGGTCAGTCTTCCTTGAGGATTGATTAGGGACATTATTTAAGTGTGCAAATGCAGACCTTTTTCACAGAAATTCTTATTCAGTTGATCTTGGGAATGGACAAGCGTTGGCATTTTTATAACATTCTCTAGATCATTCTGATGCATTGTAAAGGTCAAGTTTCAACCAGCCTGAGTCTCAGTGCCCTGTAAAGGAGATGTTTGCTGTACTGCTTATAATGATCATGTGAGAGTCAAATAATATAATGCATGCAAAAATGTATTTAGTCCATTGTACAACTTCAATGTGCTATTCTCTACAGTAAGGCATGGTATTTTCATGCTTTTTAGCAGGATCGTATGTTTTAGGCCTCAGTTGCCTACTGTTTGTTCAGTTCCAGTCAAAAACACATTTACTACATATTTTTTAGTCTCTCCTTCATTATTGTATTCAAGGCTATTTTATAAAGGCAATGAAAAGATTGTCTATTTTGCCTAAATTATCCAAGCAAGTAAATAGATACTAAAACAAAACAAAACACAACAAAAGGAAACTTGATGATCCTTTGGTTCACTTGGCAAAATCTGTTACTATAGTTCTATCAAGAAGACAAGATTTAAACAGGCTATTTCAAACACACAGAGCCGATTCTTAAACAAGTGTGCAATTAAACCCCATGCCAACTGCTCATGTAGGACTTCAGAATTTTCTTATTACATGCCCTTTATAAAGCCTCAACAATGAAGTAATTCAAATATTATAGAAATTCAGATAGAAAGTATACATGAAACTGAGGAGTTTCCATTTTGGCACATTATATTTAATAAGGTAGTTAAGTCCATAAAACTGATATGGCAAATTAGTTCCAACTAGTTCCTCTGGATTCTGAAGTGAGAGAAAATCCAAGTATGTGATAATGACATGAAAACACACAATGTGGACATCTCACAGCAGAGGCAACAAGCAGTGGCTGAAGCTTCCTAGTTATGCCCTATTAAAGAACACAGACCTTTTTGTTCAAAAATGTTCAGCTCATTTAGCACACTGAAAAGAACTCTGATAATGATCCAATGACATTGGTTTCCATAGAGTGGATTTTGAGGCTATGGATTTTTTTTTTTTTAAAGCAAAGCCACCTTAAAGGATGAGGGAAAAAGGTAATGCTTTTTTTTCATTCCAATTTCTCAGTGGTCAAATACTACCAAATATTCCAACTGAGCACAATTCCAGGATATAGAAGATTTTGAAGACATCTCGTTTAAAGCAATTGTGGGGGAAAAATGTACCTTCATTCTTGCCACATACATTTTTTTTAAGTGGAGATATTTAATTAGTAAGATTGGCTTAACAGTAAATATTTTGCAAATATTAGTCTGTGTTGCCATAAAGATTGAATTTTTTTCTTTATATTTTTCATTTTTTTTTAAGTTTATTTATTTTGAGAGTGACAGAGAGAGAGAGAGAGCACAAGCTGGGGAGGGGCAGAGAAAAGGAGAGACAGAATCCCAAGCAGACTCTACACCAACCCAATGTGGGGCTAAAACCCACACACTGTGAGATCATGACCTGAGCTGAGATCAAGAGTCAGATGCTTAACCAACTGTGTCACTCAGGCGCCCCTCTTTATATTTTTGACTGAGCCAAGTGCTTAAAATAAAAGAAGGGATAGTAAGAAAAAGCTAGAATACAAATTTGTGCAGCACATTTTAAACTTAAAATTTCTAGGCAGAATTCTCTTACAAGGAATTTATATTACTTTTACAGTCTTCATCTTTTCTAAGTCAGTAATTGCAAGTTCTTGTAATTCAAATTTCCACACTTTCCTGCCATGCCTCTATACACTGCCCTTCTACATCTATAAGTCCCTCTCTTCAACCCACTGTTGCCTACATTTTTAGCAACATGTTTTTTCCTTTCTGTCCCTTCACTAAATGGAGTATCACCCATCGCCATTTATGTTTTCTATATAAATAAATGACACAATCTTCATTTCTGAGCTTGAATATTATAAGCGTTTGAACTGTATTTACATAATCTTCTTAGAAAATTTTTATCATGTCACTGCTATGTTTAATAATAACAACAACAATAAATGACATTTTCTATGCTAGTCACCTTTCTTAAGTGCTTAACAAGTAAACTATTTTAATCCTCACCTCTATGCTAAGAGAGGTGCGATTCTTGTCCTTTTCTGAGCCTGGATTCAAAACTAGGCGTCCTGACTGGAGACTCTAGGATCATTCCACTTCCACGGGGACCCTTAACTACCTTAACCCACTTAAAACCTTCACCAGGAACAAACATTAGAGAAAAACTGTCACTGAAAGAATACTGAAGCAAAATCCAAACCTGAATCATTGATTTAATCATGTGAAATAACTATATCAGTTGAAATTAACACATTGTTGGGCACTTATTTAACATTTCTAACAGCTCCAAAACAATGTGAAGTGTCCTGTAGAGTTTTCTATAGTAGGGGTTTTCTCATTTAGGGTTTGTACTATTTCCAACATTAGTGACTAGTATCTTTGGAAGAAAATAGTTAAACTCTGTCTCATTTGTCTTTTTAAAATATTTGGTATAATGTTTGCCCTACACGGAGAAAGAAACAACTTTTCAAACTGAAAAAAAGAAAAAACAAAAACAAAAAAACAAACAACTGTACAGATTATGGGACAGATGCCCCCAAGATCAGAGCAAGAGGTAGGGTCATGGCTGGTAACAAATTTTGCAGACAAATACAAACAATACATTGTGGGGAATAAGTTTAGGAATTCCCTTAGCCTGCACCATAGGGTTAATAAGGCAAAAAGAATTACAAAGCCATAGGATGCTCACACCCAATTTAGGGTAAACAAGAATAGGTGAATAAGGATAGAGAAGGGGGAAAAAGCCCCCAGAATAGAGAGGGGGGGGTAAAGGCCCCCAATACAAAGGTGTATGATGTAAGCAACATGAGGTATTCAGGGCAAAAGCACCCCCCAATTTAGTATTATAGCAGAAAGCTGCTTTCACAGGAAGGAAGGACCAAATTAGGAAAGCAGGTAAACTGGGCTATAGACCACTGTGCTCTGGGTGAAACTGCCCAGAGCTGAGCTGATTAACAAAAGAAAGGTCTCTTGTTAACTCTGAGGTTACTTGCTGTATCTGTGTCATCCCCTAGGCTGGCTAAGATAAACAGAGGTGGTGCTATAAACAACTTTCTGCCCGGCTGCCCAGGGCCAGGATTTTGTTTTGTATTCACCCAAACCCCTAACCCTGAGTATCTTCAAGACCCCTTTCCCTGACGTCCATGAATTAATGTTCACAGTTTTATTGTCTCTTTGTGCATGTCCATCACCATGTTTATAAGCTTTCTGATCCTAATAAAAACGGAGCAAGGACCCTAATCGGGGCTCTTGTCTTTTCCTGGACACTAGCCATCTCTCTTATTTTAATTGTGAGTTCGCTTTCTTGCTGGACAAGAGAGAACTTTAGACTTAGAGTCTACGACAATACATTTCTAGGATATCAGGTATTCCTAACACTGAAATAGAAGTTATTTCAAGCACTGTTACTTATACTTTTGTTTAATAAAATTGGAAACTTCAAAATTTCCCATTAGAAAACATTAGATATGTGTGAATGCCTTTGCTGTGATGTTTCAAGAGTGGATGTTTTACTTAGAGAGCAAGGATCAGGTGTAAGAACAGATATATCGATAGGGAGTAAAAGCTATAGGAACCTAACAGGTACATGCTAGTACCTTACACAACCTCTCTCTATAAAGCATCAAATGATTGAGGAAAACTACAAGGTTTCTAAAGTGTGTGCAATGCAAGGGTAAGCCATTTCTTCTTAAAGCTCAGAAGTAAGGAAGAGTTGCAAACATCATGGTTGGAATTACGGAGGTTAAATATAACATTAAGACAAATTATTTAAGACGTAGAAAGATGGCAAAAGATTACTGTGTGCCTTTCAAAGTCATTCTTGGACATTAAAATTTAAATTCTAAAAGACTTCAGAAATGCAAAAGGTAATACCAAATGTCGTGGTTTTATTGTCCTGTAGGAAACTAGACTATTAAGTATCTAATTTAACAATCTTACTGCAGTATGTTTTTCTGTCACTGGCTATGTAAACTAGTCTGTATTTTCCTTGGAACCAGCTTTATTATCTTATTTCCTCGTTAAAGAAATAAAAAAATCTTCAACACGTGACAGACTTGAGAGTCATATTCTTAACTTTTTACAAAGAATACTTTGACAATACATATACTAATCCTGTAACAAATGATGTTAACAAACAAAATTACAATGTTTCACCATTCACAGAGTTAATATTCAAAAAAGTTTCAGATAAATCTCAGAAATGTCAGAAATAAAAGCAAATTGTCTTTGTCATATTAAAGAAGAAAGGGAGAGGAAAACAAATGCATTGAGAAGAATCTCACAAGTCTGGAGATGTCAGTTTAGTTTTCAGAGCCTCAAGACGAAATATGATGGTATCCCCAAGTCCAAGTACATGTCCTAACCTTAAATACTGAGAGCTATCACCTTCAAGTGCAGCGTGCTTTTTACTAGTCCATCTCTGTCATGATTATTTAATATAAACCAAGTGTTTACATTTCATTGTTATAAATAATAAACAAACCTGTTCATTAGCAACTGGGCTATTATTATTAGTTATTATCTATTATTGGCCCAGTTACCTTATGCTTTGAAGAACAGTGTTAAATAACATTAATGATAACAAAACCTTGCACACAAATCTTATTGATGAGTACAAAGGCTTACTTTTGCTTTTTTTTCTTTACAGTTTTTGAAGTTTTAGTTTTATAAACTTGACTATTGCTCCTTCACTTTTCCTGGTCTCAATCAATATACTAAAATAGAGTTGTTTAAATATTTGATCATTGCACGTGTTCCTATAAGGAGCATAGTCTCTGGGAGAATGTGTTTAAATACGAATTCCTGGTCTAATCAATGATCTGTTATCAGGAGTAATCTCTATTTACCTATGTTGTATGCAAATCATTAAGAAATATAACCAGGGGCACCTGGGTGGCTCAGTCGGTTAAGCGTTTGACCCTTAATTTCAGCTCAGGTCATCATCTCACAGTTCATGAGTTGGAGCCCCACATCGGGCTCTGTGCACTGATCATGGAGCCTGCTTGAGATTCTCTGTCTCTGCCCCTGCCTCTCTTTGTCTCTCTCAAAACAAATAAATAAACAGAAAGAAAGAAAGAAAGAAAGAAAGAAAGAAAGAAAGAAAGAAAGAAAGAATTCTTCTCAGAAGATGAATTAAAGGACAGAAAAACTCAGAAAACCCCTAAGACTTCATGGCCTGCCTCAGCGTGACTTCCTCCCTCATAGAATACTTCCTCCTAAGAGCTTAGAATAAATGGCTGCCTCTCCAAACCATATTATACTCAATATAAGCCAACAACTTTAATATGGCAAATATAATTCCATGACCAGCCTGAGATATTCCCCTGCAATCAAATGACTAAAACTGACATCCAGACTTTAAAACAGCCTACTTTAAGACTGCTCTGTGGAGGCCAACATTCTTCTAATTTCATTTTTCTGAATTATTTTCTTGTTTTCTGTAACCTAAAATGAGATTTAAAATAGATCATACATATAATATTCATATGAGGTATGGGATTTGTTTTGCTTTGTTTTGTTTCTTTGTAATTATAGTACCCCATACCTAACCTTTGGAGAGGTGAGAAGTCCATAGTTAGTGGGCAGCTATGGGAATGAGATAGGACTTCAACAAGGCAGTCTCACTTCATAGCTGTCCTCTTAGCTACCTGCTAAATGCCTTAATTTTATTAGTGGCACTCTTAGCTGAAATAAATAGCATATATGAAATACACGTGAGGTATTATGTAGGCAGGTTTTGTTTAACATGACAGTCGCTAAGCCAATCATTTTGGCCAGCATAATAAGCACTGATTTAGATGGAAGTAAGTTACTCGTAAGCCCTGTGAGTTTGCTTTTATTGCAGAATAGAAGTAGAAGAAAAGGAAGACCCTCCCGACACTTCGTATTTCCCATTCACGATAGCATATTTTCTCACAGGATTTAATTTAAAATCATCTTCATGAAGAGAAACACACACTGAATGAAATTAACTCCATTTACAGTTATTTCAAGTAAAATATTTAAATGGTTATTAAGACAACTCAGGGCTTGTATTATTTGGCTTTATTTTAGCATATAGGTAACATAGTTTTCAGGATTTCTAGACAGAAATAAACAAATGGATATATCAAGAAAGAGTTTATAATTCTGTGAGAAAGTTCATAATAAATGATTACTAAATGTAAGTTTCAGATCACTCCATAAAAGCTCACGTTGGAAAAAGGCATGTAATTAAAAATAGTGCTTAAAAATGAAAATTAAATAAACACAGTTGATGGAAAAATCATAATTTTGGTCAATAAAAATAATATATAACAGAAATTTACTCTCTGTAATATTAAATGTAGCAATAGGCATGTTCACAAATTAAAATTTCCTTAATTATTGGTTACAGAAATTTCCTACTCAATGACTCAGGTACTTGTTTACAAAGTAATAAAATGCGTGATGCTAAATCATGAGGGTTAAATAATTTCTGTATCTCCTCATGTGAATGATTACCATATTTTATATATTTTTGCTAGCTGTAATTTCATAAAATTAGAATGTATTAGTATATAAATAAGCATATGGTCTAGATAAATTATATATGTATATATATGTTTACCTTTATTATTTATATAGTCATATATAATCTCAACCAACAGGATATAAGGCAGAATAGTGTTTCTTTTTATTCATTCGAAATGTCACAATTTGACATATTACTTTAAGGATGAATTATACTTTTGTTCCTCATTTAATACATCAAAGTGCCATTTGAATAAAAGATGATATAAAAAAAATTACTCCACACAGAAATTAAAGGATTCTGGTATGACAGAGAATATAGATGTTATCCATATAAGCCTCTTAAAGCATGGATGCAGTAACCAAATTAGACTGGACAGCCTGACTAGACCATTCAACTATATATTGGAGAGTAATGCTAGAATGAAAGAATTTCTAATTCACATTTGCATCCAAATGCAGTTGTCATTTATATGTCATATTGAAAGTTTTGAGTTAGTAAATAAAGGATAAGTATTAGTAATACACTTAACATATATGTATAAATATACCTTATCTGGTTATTTTCCTATCTAACTGGAATAAAAATTATCTTCTCCATGATTCTACTAATTTCGAAGTGAGCTTTTTAGAAAAAATATTTATTTATTTATTTATTTATTTATTTATTTATTTATTTTGAGAGAGAAAGAGAGGGTAAGCACGAACAGGGGAGAGACAGAGAGAGAGAAAATCCCGAGCACTCAGCACTAAGCCTGTCTCAGGGCCATCTGTGAGATCATGACCTCGGCTGAAATCAAGTGTCAGACACTTAACCGACTGAAACTGAAGTGAACTTTTTATGGTTTGTTCCAAAATGCTTTACCAAAGGTTTATAAAAGCAACAGAATTTACAAACATCTTCAAAAAAGATTTTGTTTCTTTTAAAGTTTTTTCATTTATTTTGAGAGACAGAGACGTGAGAGGAGCAGAGGGAGAGAGAGAGAGGGAGGAAGAAAGAGAATCCCAAACAGGCTCCTCACCATCTGTGGACAGCCTAACGCAAGGTTCAAACTCACGAACTGTAAGATCATGACCTAAGGTGAAACTAAGAGTCAGACACTTAACTGACTAAGCTACCAAGACGCCCCCAAAAAGATTTTAGATCTCTATTGGGTACTAATGGAAATTCATCAGATTGCTTCCTGAAAAGTTATGTTTTTAATCTTTTAACATTTATTTA
Organism: Acinonyx jubatus; assembly: GCF_027475565.1. Lineage (NCBI taxonomy): Eukaryota > Metazoa > Chordata > Mammalia > Carnivora > Felidae > Acinonyx > Acinonyx jubatus. The sequence goes on along the minus strand of NC_069380.1, from coordinate 32,297,196 downwards.
TTTATTTTGAGAGAGATGGGGAGGGACAGAGAGAGAAGGAAATAGAGAATATCCCAAATAGGCTCCGTATTGTCAGCGTGGAGCCAGACACGGGGCTCGAACTCACGAACTACGAGATCATAGCCTGAGCAGAGATCAAGAGCTGGACACTTAACCAACTGAGCCACCCAGATGCCCCCTAAAAAGTTATTTATTAAATAAAATCATCATGTCATATGACAGATGCTCCCTGTTCTCAAACCTTGGTACAAAGGAAATGTCCAAATTTTGGAACTAAGTAGCCAAAAATCAATCTAAGCTAAGAATACTTTAGCCATATCTTAATAATTTTTTTTTCTATTATGGTATCCCATTAATGTCACTAAGTGAGATTATGTATTGAATCATCTGTCCAATGCATTCACTCATTTAATCATTAAGTAGCCAGCCAATGCCATGATGGTCCTGACATTGTTCTAAACAATGAGATATATAGAACAGTGGTCCTGGCTTTCAAAACTTCCATTGCACTAGGATGAACAAGAAAATATAGACAAAAAATTAATTAAGCAGGGTACAATACATGTCCACAGTGATACATATATCAGCATATATGAAAGTGTTAAGACAGACCTTTTTGATGAGGCAGGGCTTGAGTTGAGTCCATGCTTGGATGTACCACTGTTTATTTATCCATTCAACCATTGCTTGTTTCCAAGTTTGGGGATTATGAATAAAGCTGTTATAGCATCCATATATAGGTTTTGGTGTGGACATAAGTTTTCAACTCCTTTGAGTAATTCCAAGGAGCGTGATTGCTGAATTTTAGTGTAAGAGTATATTTAATTTTGGAAGACACTGTCAAACTCTCTTAAAATAGATGTACCACTTTGCATTCCCATGGGCAATGAATAAGATTTCCTGTTGCTCTACAATCTCTCCAGCATTTGATGTTGTCAGTGTTTGGGGTTTGGGGCATTCTAATATCGTTGTGTAATGGTATCTTATTATTGTTTTAATTGGCAGTTTCCAAATTACATATAATACTGATCATCTTTATATATTTATGTGCCATCTGTATATCTCTTCGGTGAAGTATCTATTCAGGTCTTTTGCCCTTTTTTTTTAATTTGGTCATTTACTTCTTTATTGTTGACTTTTAAGAGTGTTTGTTCACTTGCTTATTTGTTGCTATTTTGGATAACAGTCCTTTATCAGATATATCTTTTGTAAATATTTTCTCCCAACTTATCTTTTTATTGTCTTAATATTGTCTTCAATAGAACAGAAGTTTTTATTTTGAATGAAGTCCAGTCTATCAATTATTTCTTTTCTGGATCATGCCTTTGATATTACATCTAAAAAGTCATCAGCAAACTCAAAGTCATCTAGATTTTCTCCTGTGTTACTTATTAAGAGTTTTATAATTTTGATTTTTCACTTCATTTTGAGTAAATTGTTTGTGATGGATGTACAGTCTGTGTCTAAATTCATTTTGTACATATGGAAGTTCAGTTTTTCTAGCACCATTTTGTGAAAAGATTATTTTTTCTTTATTGTATTTCTTTTGTCAAAGATCAATGACTACATTTATGTGGGTCTATTTATTGTCTCTCCATTCTGTTCCATTAATCTTTTTGTTTATTCTTTCACTAATATCATACTGTCCTGAGTATTGTAGCTTCACAGTAAGTCTTGAAGTTAGTTCAGCCTTCCATTTTGTTCTTCTCCTTTAATATTGTCTTGAGTCTTGAGTCTTTTTCTTCCCTTATAAAATTTAGAATTAGTTTGTTGATATCCACAAAATAGCTTTCTGGGATTTTGATTGGAGGTGAATTACATATACATCAAGTTAGAAATAACTAACATCCCAACAATATTAAAATTTCCTATTTGTGAATATGGGCTATCTATCTATATATAGTTCTTCAGTTTCAATCATTAGAGATTTTTAGGTCCTGATATAAATCATACATATATTTTCTTAGATTTATGCCTAAGTATTTCATTTTCAAAGGTACCATTAATGATATTGTTTTTAATTTCCAATTCCAAATGTTCATTGTTGGTATACAATGTTTTTAATACAACTACAAACCCAACAATGATACAACTAACCAGTAAATTCAGCCAGCAGAGCAAACAATAGTATTACATCAAGAACTGCAGGTAAAGGATAATAAAAAAAAATTTACAGTACACATTTTTTTCATAATTAATAAATAACTGAACAATTTTATAAAAAAAGAATAAGATTAAATTTACAGAAGACATAGTCATTAGAGTTAAAGCTTAAAGCATAAACGAATAGCAAATTTGACATAAATGTAAATAACATTAGTACTGGGGCGCCTGGGTGGCGCAGTTGGTTAAGCGTCCGACTTCAGCCAGGGCACGATCTCGCGGTCCGTGAGTTCGAGCCCCGCGTCAGGCTCTGGGCTGATGGCTCAGAGCCTGGAGCCTGCTTCCGATTCTGTGTCTCCCTCTCTCTGCCCCTCCCCCGTTCATGCTCTGTCTCTCTCTGTCCCAAAAATAAAAAATAAATGTTAAAAAAAAATAACATTAGTACTATGGAAGAAAACTTCTAAAGGATAAAATCATAACTCATAAAATAAAATATTGAGAGAAATAGAGAACAAAATGTGAAGAAGAAATGTAAAAGAGATGTAAAAGGCAGGCTTGAGCCTCACCGACAATCATCATTTTGTCAACCCAGGACATGCAAATGGCTAAACTAGGTACTAACTGAATAAAAGGTACAGATTCTCAGATTGAAGCCATGTGATTGATTCCCATATGTATAGCATAACAATCAAAGCCAGAACCTAACATCATAATAAAATAGCCAAATAACAACAGAAACAGCAATTAGAGGAAAGAGCAAAAATACAAACAATATACAAAAATAAACTAAGATTGTGCATGAGCAAATATAAATGTTAGAAGTCATTATAATTAGGTCTTTGTGATATTTGAGAGAAGGATAAAGATGATGATTAATTTTAGACTTTATCAATTAGAATGTATATTAAAATATTTAGGGAAATAGACTTCTGGCTTCACCCTAGGAAACTGAAGACTTTCACCCCCCAAAATGAGAAAAAGTTTGATAATCTGAAAATCATCACTTTTGAACTCACTAGGGATTTGATTTCAAAAGACAGCAAACTCATGAAATCTAAGAAAATCCATGGCAAGACACAGCGTGTGCATCGGATCATCTGTGGAAGAACACAGAATCTTCTCTCAAGCAGGTGACAAGATCTCAGATAAGTGTTTAACAAGTTTATAAAGGCTAAAAGTGGGCTAACACATGACTAACACATGACCACAGAATTTAAAATAACCATGATGAATTGATCAAAAGCAAATACAAAGTGGGCTTGTTGGCTTCAGACTACATGGACCTCAGCAGGTACTCTTGAGAAACACAAGAAAAAACTGGGAGAAGGGAGGGAGACTAGAGGAAACCTCTGTTGGAGGAGTTTGCCAGGAGAAGGGGAGTGGTTACAGAAGCAAGAAGGATGTAAAGCTCTACCTGGGCCCTTAATCTTTGAGGAACATGTCTTAAGCCGCTGGGAAGAATAAAAACTCTGTTACCTCAATGACATAACTGAAGATATACTGTGTAGGGAAGAACAATAAAGGGGCAAAAAAAGATCTCTCTAGTAGAGAAAACTCTAATTTTTTTTTTTACATTTATTTATTTTTGAGAGACAGAGAGAGACAGAGCATGAGCAGGGAAGGGGCAGAAAGAGAGGGAGACACAGAATCCAAAGCAGGCTCCAAGCACAGAGCCTGACGCGGGGCTTGAACCCACAAACCGTGAGATCATGACCCAAGCCGAAGTCAGACGCTCAACCCACTGAGCCACCCAGGTGCCCCAAGATAACTCTAATTTTATAAAAAAAAAAGAAAAAAAAACTCTTCCTGAGATTGGAAAAAGCAGGAACACTACCTGTTTTATGAGGCCAGGGTAACCTTAGCCTTAACATCAAAATGAGGCAAGTACAGGATGAGAAAGAAAAATTAGAAGCCAATCTCACTCATAAATATAGATGCAACAATTATAAGAAAAATGCTAGTGAACCAAATATAGTGGTGTATGAATATATATATATATATATGTGATATGTAATATATATTAATAATATATATTATTATATATAATACATACATATGTATATATGTATAATACATACGTGTGTGTGTGTGTATATATCACATCCCAGTTGAGCTTATGTCAGGTATGCAAAAGTGGTGTAACAATAGAAGAACACCTACAGGGTGTGCCTGGGTGGCTCAGTGGGTTGAACTTCAAGTCTTGGTTTTGGCTCAGGTCATGATCTCCCAGTTCATGGGTTTGAGCCCTGCATTGGGCTCTGTGCTGACAGCTGCAAAGCCTGTTTGGGATTCTGTCTCTCTCTCTCTGCCACTCTTCCCACTCGCTTTCTATCTCTCAAAATAAATAAACATTAAAAATAAGAAGAAATCCTACAGATAAAAAAAAAAATCTCTCTACCTTTCAGGATGGGGCAGAAAATTTCCTGAGCCTAAACCATAAGACAACTCCTACAACAGAGGTAAGGTAACAATCAGACTTGGGGTTACAGAGCCTGCTTAAGGCAAAGCCAGATCAAGAGAAAAAGAAAACTCTTTTACCCACAATACTGCACTAGTAAGCACCAGAGAACTAGAATTAGCAGCCTATCACTAGAGGATGGGGGAAGAATATGTACAGAGGTCCTTTCTGGAGTACAAGTTTACAAGGAGGTTCTAATACTTAGTTTCAAGAGGACTAGTGATTGAAACTCTCTGGACACCCAATGTGCACCCTAAGCCCCAGGTAACACTAGAGGAATCTGAAGCCAGTGCTCCACTGAAAGACACCACTGCAACATCAAAATCTAAAGACAGCTCAACTCTTGACTAGATTGACTCAAATTCCCATACTAGTGACCTAGCAGATGAAGAGAACTAACCACTTAAACTTAAATACTACTCCATTCTACCTCTCTCGTTCTACAAAAAATTATCATAATCAAGAAAAAATTATGATACACACACAAAAAAACAAGATTAACAGAACTAAACTTTAAAGTTACCCAGATGTTGGGTTTATCAGGGAATTTAAAATAACTATGATGAATATACTAAAAGTTCTAATGGAAGAACTTAACAACACACAAAACATGTGGGAAACTTCAGAAAAGAGAAACTACATAAAAGGTTCAAAAGGACATGCCAAACAAAACAAAGCAAAATGCGACAATACTTGATAACAGAGATAAAGAATTCTTTCAACAGGTTCATCAGTAGACTTGATTCAGTTGCGGGGAAAAAAAGGTAAACAACCACAGAAAAATAACAATTACTCAGATTGGAGCACAAAAAAATAATGAGAATGGAAAAAAGAAAAAAGACAAAAGTACGAACCTTCCAAAAGATGTCAGACAAAATCACATGGTCAAACATATATGTAATTGGAATCCCGGGAGGAAAACATAAGGCAGAAGAAATATGGGAAGGAAAAAAAAGAAAGGAAAAGAAAAGAAAAGAAGAAAAGAAAAGAAAAGAAAAGAAAAGAAAAGAAAAGAAAAGAAAAGAAAAGAAAAGAAAAGAAAAGAAATATGGGAAGAAATAATGGCCACATTTTTCAAGAATAATAAAAATCCTCAAGATTCATGACCAATCATGGTAACTTGTGCATTGTTAGAAATTATCTGTTATTTTTCCCCCTATATCATCTGATTTGTTAGTATATAATTGTTTATAGTAATCTGTTATCACACTATGTATTTCTGTGGTTATCTGGTGTTTTGTTTTCTCTTCCATTTCTCATTGGTTTTTGTGTCTTCTCTCTTTTTTCTTAGTTACTATTGATTTATTTACTTATTTATTTATTCATTCTGATCATTTCAATATTATGTTATTCTGGTCTCTATTTTATTTCTGATTTTTCTTTGTTATTTTCTTCCTCTACTAAATTTCAGCTAAGTCTCTTCTTTTTCCTAGTTCCTTGTGGTGTAATGTTCAGTTGTTTATTTTTTTTCCTTAATACAACCATTTATAGATAAATTTCCTCCAACGTCTGATGTTGCTGCATCCCACAGGTTTTGGAATATTGCATTTTCTTTTTCTGTTGTTTTAAGACATATTTTGATTTGCTGTCTGATTTCTTATTTGGCCCACTGCTTGTGTGATTATGTGTTGTTTAATATTTATCTGTTAAATATTTAATATTTACATTATAGATTTTCCAGCTTTGTTTTATTGTTGAGCTTTAGTTTTGCACTATTGTGGTTGGAAAACATACTTGGTATGATTTCAAAATGTCTTCTTACATTTGTAATATTTGTTATGTCTTTTTTTATAGATTTAACCAGGGGATTCTTCTGTGTGTTAAGGAAAATGTGTATTATATTTTTCTTGGATGGAATGTTTTATACATATCTTTTAGAACCATATATTCCAAAGTACGCTTCAAATAAAAATGTTCTTGTTGAAAAAAAATAACTTCAACTGAGGCTACTCATTTAAAGTAAAGCATATCAGGGGCACCTGGGTGCCTCAGTTGGTTGAGGGTCGGACTCTTGATTTCCACTCAGGTCATGACTTCAGGGTTTGCGAGTTTGAGCCCGACATCGTGCTCCATACTGATGGTGCAGAACCTTCTTGGGATTCTCCCTCTCCCTTTCTCTCTCTCTGCCCTTCTCCTGCTTACTCTTGCTCTCTCTCTCTTAAAAACAAATAAATAAACTTTAAAATAAAATAAAATAAAATAAAATAAAATAAAATAAAATAAAAATAAAGGCAATCAGAGGGGAAGTAGGTGGGTAGATGGGTGAAATAGGTGAAAGAGATTAAGAGTATACTTATGATGAGCACTAATGATGTATAGGATTGTTGAATCACTATACTGTATACCTGAAACTAATATAAATATTGTATGTTAACTATATTGTAATTAAAATTGAAAACAATAAAAATAAATAAAAGAAAGTAAAAATTAAAAAAGAACAATTTTAAAATACAATCTAAGAAACTTAGACACCCCAAGTAGAATAAATATCCTCCAAAATCACAAGATACATTATATTCAAACTGCTAAAAATCCAAGAAAAATTAAACATCTTTATTATAGTCAATAAAAAAGAAACATTATGCACAGAGATACAAAGATAAGAAATATAGCAGGTTTCTCTTAAAAAATACAAGAAGTTAGAATCTTAGATTGTGTAAAATGAAATATACACACGTACACATACATAGCTAACCTATGAGAAAATATATGTCAAACATGAATGAGAAATACTGTTCCAGAAAAACGCAAATTGAGAGAACACATTACCAGAAGACCTGTTGTGCACAATAATTAAAATAAATTATTTGTCTGAAGTTATAACAATATCTTACCTTTCTTATAATACATAAGTTAATAATCATATTATTAAGAACTATCTGCTTGAAAATGAAAATCCCAGACAATAGTTAAAATGAAAATAAATATAAAAGTTCATTTTATTATTATTCTACATCTCTAAAAAATTGGGAATTTAAAAAATCTGTTATGATTGCATTGAGCTATCAAACAGAAATTTTAGTGATTAGCACAATTTTATGAAATTATTGGTATGTTTCATAGTTTTGTCTTTGCCCCTTTTTTGTTGTTCTCTTTTGGTTGTCCTCTTGTTCCTTTTAACTTCATTTGGGTCAAACGCTTTTTTTTTTAAGAATTCAACTTATTTGGTTGGTTTGTGTTTCTACTTCAAAGTGTTTCATAATTTGTAGCTGTATTAGTCCTTTAGGAACTACTCAGCCATTCAGTAACAAAATCTATCTGTCAAACCTTGGTTTTTATCAAGAATGCTAAATTTTGTCAAATGCTTTTTCTTCATCAATTGACAGGATCATATGGTTCTTTTCTTTTATTAATGTGACGTATCACATTGATTGATTTGTGAATGTTGAACCACCCCTGCATCCCAGGAATGAATCCCACTTGATCATTGTGAATAATTCTTTTTATATGCTGTTGAATTCAATTTGCTAGTATCTTACTCAGAATTTCTGCATCCATATTCATCAGGGATATTGGCCTGTAGTTCTCTTTTTTTACTGGGTCTCTGTCTGTTTAGGAATCAAAGTAATGCTGGCTTCATAGAATGAATCTGGAAGTTTTCCTTCCCACTCTATTTTTTGGAACAGCTGGAGAAGGATAGGTATTATCTCTGCTTTCAATGTCTGGTAGAATTCCCCAGGGAAGCCATCTGGTCCTGGACTCTTATTTGTTGGGAGATTTTTGATAACTGATTCAATTTCTTTACTGATATGGGTCTGTTCAAGTTTTCTATTTCTTTCTGTTTGAGTTTTGGAAGTGTGTGGGTGCTTAGGAATTTGTCCATTTCTTCCAGGTTGTCCAGTTTGTTGACCTATCATTTTCCATAGTATTCGCTGATAATTGATTGTATTTCTGAGGGATTGGTTGTAATAATTCCATTTTCATTCATGGTTTTATCTATTTGGGTCATCTCCCTTTTCTTTTTGAGAAGCCTGGCTTCTCAAAGGTTTATCAATTTTGTTTATTTTTTCAAAAAAATAACTCTTGGTTTCATTTATCTGCTCTACAGATTTTTTATATTCTATGTTGTTTATTTCTGCTCTGATCTTTATTATTTCTCCTCTTCTCCTGGGTGTGGGGTGTCTTTGCTTTTCTGCTTCTATTTCCTTTAGGTGTGCTCTTAGATTTTGTATTTGGGATTTTTCTTGTTTCTTGAGATAGGCCTGGATTGCAATGTATTTTCCTCTCAGGACTGCCTTCCAGCATCCTTTCTTAATAAAAAACCTCGAGAAAGTTGGGATAGAAGGAACATACTTAAACATCATAAAAGCCATTTATGAAAAGTCCACATATAATATCATCCTCAATGGGGAAAAACTGAGAGCTTTCCCCCTGAGATCAGGAACGCGACAGGGATGTCCACTCTCACCCCTGTTGTTTAACATAGTGTTGGAAGTGCTAGCATCAGCAATCAGAAAACAAAAGCAAATCAAAGGCATCAAAATTGGCAAAGATGAAGTCAAGCTTTCACTTTTTGCAGATGACATGATATCATACATGGAAAACCCGATAGACTCCACCAAAAATCTGCTAGAACTGATACATGAATTCAGCAAAGTCGCAGGATACAAAATCAATGTACAGAAATCAGTTGCATTCTTATACACTAACAATGAAGCAACACAAAGACAAAGAAACTGATCCCATTCACAACTGCACCAAGAGACATAAAATACCTAGGAATAAACCTAACCAAATATGTAAAAGTTATGTATGCTAAAAACTATAGAAAACTTATGAAGAAAATTGAAGAAGGTATAAAGAAATGGAAAAACATTCCATACTCATGGATTGGAAGAATAAATATTGTTAAAATATCAATACTACCCAAAGCTATCAACACATTCAATGCAATCCCAATCAAAATTGCACCAGCATTCTTCTCAAAGCTAGAACAAGCAATCCTAAAATTTGTATGGAACCACAAAAGACTCTGAATAGCTAAAGTAATATTGAAGAAGACCAAAGTGGGAGGCATCACAATCCCAGACTTTAGTCTCTACTGCAAAGCTGTAATCGTCAACACAGCATGGTATTGGCACAAAAACCCCAGAATTAGACCCACAAAATATGACCAACTAATCTTTGACAAAGCAGGAAAGAATATCCAATGGAAAAAAGACATTCTCTTTAACAAATGGTGCTGGGAGAGCTGGACAGCAACATGCAGAAGAATGAAACTAGACCACTTCTTACACCATTCACAAAAATAAACTCAAAATGGACAAAGGACTTGAATGTGAGACAGGAAACCATCGAAACCCTAGAGGAGACAGCAGGAAAAAACCTCTCTCACATCAGCCGCAGCAATTTCTTACTTGACACATCCCCAAAGGCAAGGGAATTAAAAGCAAAAATGAACTATTGGGACCTCATGAAGATAAAAAGCTTCTGCACAACAAAGGAAACAATCAAGAAAACTAAAAGGCAACCAATGGAATGGGAAAAGATAGTTGCAAATGACATATCGGACAAAGGGCTAGTATCCAAAATCTATAAAGAGCTCACCAAACTCCACACCTAAAAAACAAATAATCCAGTGAAGAAATGGGCAGAAAACATGAATAGATACTTCTCTAAAGAAGTCATCCAGATGGCCAACAGGCACATGAAAAGATGCTCAACGTCACTCCTCATCAGGGAAATACAAATCAAAACCACACTCAGATATCACCTCACACCAGTCAGAGTGGCTAAAATGAACAAATCAGGAGACTACAGATGCTGGCGAGGATGTGGAGAAACGGAAACCCTCTTGCACTGTTGGTGGGAATGCAAACTGGTGCAGCCGCTCTGGAAAACCGTGTGGAGGTTCCTCAAAAAATTAAAAATAGATCTACCTTATGACCCAGCAATAGAACGGCTAGGAATTTACCCAAGGGATACAGGAGTGCTGATGCATAGGGGCATTTGTACCCCAATGTTTATAGCAGCACTTTCAACCATAGTCAAATTATGGAAAGAGCCATTCATCAACTGATGAATGGATAAAGAAATTATGGTTTATATACACAATGGAATACTATGGGGCAATGAGAAAGAATGAAATATGGTCTTTTGTAGCAACGTGGATGGAACTGGAGAGTGTTATGCTAAATGAAATAAGTCATACAGAGGAAGACATATACTATATATTTTCACTCCTGTGTGGATCCTGAGAAACTTAACAGAAGACCATGGGGGAGGGGAAGGAAAAAAAAAAGGTTAGAGAGGGAGGAAGCCAAAACATAAGACTCTTAAAAACTGAGAACAAACTGAGGTCGATGAGGGGTGGGATGGAGGGTGGGTAATGGGTATTGAGGAGGGCACCTGTTGGGATGAGCACTGGGTGTTTTATGGAAAGCAATTTGACAATAAATTTCATATTAAAATATAAATAAACAAACAAACAACAAAAAAACCCACAAAAAAACCTTGGTTATTTACTCCATTACTCCCTATAGCCCCCTTGTCCAAATCCTACCAGAATGTGATTAAGCCATGAGAAGACAGTGTGTATAACAGGTGGGAGGAGGTAGATGGAGAAGCGAGTATAAATATAAGAACTTATTTGTTACCACTAAATTTAAGAAAAAAATTAAAATAAAAATGTCTCCCATGTGTTTGCCCTCCTTCAAAACGACTATTTAAACTTAAAGTATAATGTCTTACTTATAAATAAATCAAAACTTTTTTTTTCACTATGTGTGCAATCCTGCTAACATCGCCAAAGTGTCATAGCTTTCTTAGACTGGTAGTAAGAGGATTTTCCAAAATATAATGTTTGCTGTGTAACAGAGACATAATATTCTCCTTTGTAATATGCCAGTAAGTACAATATAAATAGGTAACAGGTCAATTAAATTTGCTCCTTCTTAAATCATATGAATAGAGATATGTTCAAATTTGTTAAATATATGATTTGGGGATCTGTATGGAGAGGGGAAAAAACCTTCTTGTACTATAAAGGGGTTGTATAGCAATTAGCTTTTGAATGAAGTTGATTTATACCCTGAATTGGTAAGTATGCCATATTGACTTGTATTTAGCAAATTATATGTAAGACATTAAAAATATTTTGTGAAAAGAAGAGTATTAAAAACACTTAAAATTTCATTCAATCTTGTTGATCCTTTTTCCATGGCAGCATAACAATTGATAACTATGGATGACTCTTTTTCCCTAAAAAAGATATTTCCTTTATAGTATTTCTGCTTTCTGATTTTTTTTTCTTTTCATTTTATGGTGTCAGTTTCTTCCTTACAGTTTATTTGGCCAAATTTAAGGCCTTTTTTTTCTCTGTTCTTACCCAGCATATACTCCAATTATCTTTTCATTTATACTGGTGGTTTTATTATTCATTTCAATGCACCATATAATACTATTCCTTGTTCTGAAAAATCACCAGTATTTACACTAACTTTACCCCCAGCAGTGCTCCTGATTGGCTAAAATTCTCAAAAATATATATTCTGGATAAAACAACTTTATCATACTTTGTTCATTTTTCTTTTTTTTTTTTAATTTTTTTAACATTTATTTTTGAGACAGAGAGAGACAGAGCATGAACGGGGGAGGGGCAGAGAGAGAGGGAGACACAGAATCGGAAGCAGGCTCCAGGCTCTGAGCCATCAGCCCAGAGCCCCACGCGGGGCTCGAACTCATGGACTGCGAGATCGAGACCCGGGCTGAAGTCAGACGCTTAACCGACTGAGCCACCCAGGCGCCCCCATTTTCAAAACCAAACATATATGAGACTATATTGAGGTTTAGTAAAACTATGATTAACTTTCCTTTCAATTATTTTCCATTTTTATGCTACTTTGAGTTTTCTGTTACCAAAAAGGAGTATAAAAATGCCAACATATTAAATGGCTTTACTTCTTTAACCCTTATTTAAGTAATAATGGAAGTACCCATAAACTTACTAAAAACACTTCTTCAAGGGATGACACCCTAATTTTTAGTGGCAATAGATCTGGGAAGCAGTGTTAAGCTTAATACCTTGTACATTTGGAGTATTCACTTAAATTTCAGAATGTATTTTGGAATAAAAAGTTCTAGATTCAGAAGACGAAGGTTTATAGTGCTGGCTCTGCTTTTATCTAGATGTAACTATTTCTATTGGAGACCTAGCTATTACTAAAATAAATATACATATTTTGGAATTTACACACAAATCTCTAAGACCATTATGGAGCCAATATTGTCTATAACATCACAAGAATAATAATAACAAAATGCATCAACAATTGTAAATTAATGTGCCTTTTTTCAAAGAGTTTTCACATTATCTCTACGAGGTAGTTAAGTTTTGTCACTCTGACAATCAGAAGTGATCTAAATCCCACCAAATTGATATCTGCATTAGGTGTACAACATCCCCACCAAGGAATCATACAAGTTATAACTGAGGATCTTTGGTAATAAGGAGCTCATTAGTCTTTCAATCAGCTGGTTACATCTTGGCACAGCTTGGTGAGTCTAGTAAGCTTTTCTTAAAGCAGGATCCTATATGCTTTAGAGTTACTTAAGGTCTTTTGAAATAGTAAAATAAAAAATTTCATATTTTGGTAGTATTTTTATAAAAAAAATCTGTCATATTCTATCATATCTGAACTATGTCAGAGTATGAGCTACTGCTGATAATTTATGTATATTGCTAAATTATCCACAGTCCATCCTGTAATTTGCAAAATTAACTCCTACTTGTAGAGGTATTAAACATTAAACAGTGCAACTGCCAGCCATGTGGACCCCCATGTGAAGAATGGGGTTTAAGAAAATTAACCAAAATTACAGAAAAAGATGTTGACAAAAGACACATCAAAGAGATCTGAGTGCCTCTGCAACAACTAATTATGTATATCATTATTTGCCTTTTTAAATACCTTTTTTAACTTAAGTTTTTTAGAGTTTTTCTTACTGCATATAAAGTAAGTAAGCCATTGTATTCAGAAGACATAAAATTGCTACACATAGATGTCAGTAAATATCTATTAAATGAATTAGTAAATGAGTAAATTAATGAATTTATAATTAAGTACATCAAGGTAGGATAAAATTATTACTTCATGGCTTGTGACTGATATGAGACTTCCCTCTACTGCCAACTAATCCCTGCCTCTGAAGAAAATGGTGATTTATAATCCCAAATCAAAGTGTGGAGACTTCCACATAAGATACGTTCTTTCTTACGGTTCTGTTTCTGATTACCTCGTTTATTTGGATGGATGATGAAAATGAATATGCTGCATATGTTTGATTTTATGGCTGTAGAGAAACTTCACAAAATCTTTAGAAAACAAAAGACAGGATTTTTTTTTATGTCGCAATATCTTTTTTGAGATTTAAAAAGTAAGATTGGTTGCTCTCATGCCAAGTCCTCACCTCTTAGGGCAAGCTTAAGAGTATAACTAAGACCTTTACTGTCATATACCAACTTTGGTGGTGGACCAGTGAGGAGCACACCCCAGTGCTCAAGACAGGAAGTAGGAACTTTAAAAGAAGGTTATGTCTTGTCATATCCTCTGCTCTTTGAGGGACCCTTTGAAATTTCATTCAGTTTAAGCTATTCTGAAATAAACCACCAAATTTGGGGCACAGCTCTAGCTAAGCAGTTATCCGTGAAGACTTACTACTACCCACTGCATCTATCACAAGTTATACCCATTGCAAACGGGTATAAGAATATTCTGTTTTGGGTTCTACTATGATAGGTCCAGGCATGGCTCTTTACTTCTCTTCCTTAGTGATGTGTACTATAGCAACCAGTTTGTGTAAACATTCATTTACCATTTTGTTTTTCTACTAGTCACTAAATTCAACATCGTCAGAGATGGAGTATATTATGTACACTACTAAATCTCCTATATCCTATATCCATGATAATCCTATCCTATATCCAGGAAAATGAAAAAATTGAGTAGTGAAAAAATTCAGGCATAAGTAGGCTGTTTCTATTCCTTCTTTTCCCACTGCATGCCAGCAAACAGATCTGTTCCATAAAAGCCACAGTGTTTAAAATACTGGATTCAAAACACACCTTTTATTCCTTTTGCCAGTTACTCATTATGCCATGTGTTTTGAATAAGACCATAGAGAGAACGGATACAATATAATATTATACTAGCAGTATGGTTAATATTAAAAAAATCATTATATGGCTAGGTAATGTATAATATATAACAATATACCATATCATATAGCATACTGCTGGCCTAATAGGAGTTTTTGCCAGTAACTTAAAATAAATTAGGAATGCATTTTAAAGTAGCAAGCCTATTATTTATATTTTGCTGAAGGTTAGAGTGTGTGAATGCACGATAATTATCAGTACAGATAAAAAGAAAGAAAATTTCATATTTTGGTAATATTTTTATAAGGGAACTCTATGTCACATTCTGTCACTTGTCTGCATGTGTCTACAGAACACAAGTCAAGCATTATCCTCTTGGGCCATCAGCAATTTTCAATTTTCTCTGTATGTACAAATGTTTGCTTCAACTAGCAGTTCAATTGTTTAAACAGAATTGGTACAGTTGCTTTTTCAATTGTTCTACAAGAAAACCTATCCACTTTTTCCAAATGAAAATACACCAGAGCAAACAATCATCTGCATCAGCGATTATTCTAATTTATAGATCCCAGACTGGACTATTTCTGCTTTGGAAATTTCCACACATTTTATTTCTGTTTTGTGATAATATTTATCAAAGATAGCATCTCCACCTAACATAAATTATTTTATCAGTAAAGGATTATTCCAAAATTGCATTATTTCACTATTTTAATCATATTATTTATTTTATTGTACAAATAATAATGTATACTTTCCTGCTATTTGACAAGCTAGCTCATTCAAATATTAGTTTACCTAGTGGCTACTCTGTCTCATGTCTAGTAGAATTCAAAAGAATAATAACAGATATACAAATGCATCATAGATGGAATTCAAAAGCTGCTTTGTAACCAGTAGTCTCAGCATGTTTTGTTTTAGTGCTCTAAAATAAAAAGCAGAAGTTCTAGCTATTTAGGAAGTAAGAAACTATTACTTAGAAGGACAATCAGATTGATAGTGACACGCAAGCTCCAACTATTGAACCACCACAAACTCTGGCACTTGCAATCAAGGAGGTTTTGAATCAAGAAAATGAATACTTGTATTACAGAGACATAATGTGTGCCTCAGATAAAAGTAATTGCTAAAGACCTAGAGGGATGATTACATAGTTGAATGCAATTTTGTTTTCTAAAACTTAAGATTTTTGTAGGCCAAAAATCTCTCTTCTTTCAAAGTACTAAGCAGACATAACCTAATCATATGAGTAAAATTTAAAAGAAACTTTAGAAATGGAATTCATCAGGGATCTATTGTTTTCTGACTCAATCTTGCACTTAAAAACATTTAAAGTGCACAATGTTCTACTTTTCCAGTAATTTACTAGCTTCCTTTAAAAAAAATGGTGTCCCATTATTGTTACCCACGTTCAGAGAGAAAGAGATAATTGAACTCAAGGAATATGGGTATGATTAAAGTGGTAGAGGCCAGAGGATTTGTATTTTTCATTAAACACTAGAATGGTAAATGGTAGACTGAGTTCAACATGGTTATTTTATCATAACATAAACTGTGCAATGTGGACCTCAAGATATTTTATGTTGGCCATTTTCCATATATTTTACGGCATATAGAAATAACAGAGATTTCCTTAATAGCAACAGTTCCAGAAACCTGAAAAAATTCTACAGTTAGTATTTCCTTTCATCACTGCCTGCTTTGTTTTAACAATAATGAATTTTGAAATTCTATATCTCCTGTCAAATGTCCACATGTTCAGTTCTTTTTATTTTGATGAATAACCTCAGTACAGTGTATATTAAAGGAATAGTTAGATACCAAGATATGTCATTACTTTGTGTTAAGACATTTACATATAGGCTTAGTCTCAAACTAATTAGTTCTGAGAGACACAGATTACAAATAATGGGTCACAGATACACATGTGGCTATAAATCTAGAGAAGAAATACTGCTAAAATAGGAGTAATTCAAATTTCAAATCAAAGACAAAAAATACATATTTTTTAAGATGTAAAGAACTTATATGACAAAACTGTGTCTGGGTAAAAGAAAAAACTGTAAGAGAAGCAGTAAGGGAAGTAATGTTCACTGCGGGCTTTCTGATTCAGGCATCAGGCATCTATGAAGATGCCTTACATTGTTTAATTTTCACAACTGCTATGTGGGGAAGAAATTAATATACCCATTATGTAGACAAGTAAATCAGAATCTTGAAAATTGCTTAACATTCATAATTCATGAATGGCACCTGAGATTTGAATACATACCTGTCTGAGTTTTAAATTTTGTTTTCCATTATACATTATGACTTATAATGTATCTAAAATATTTTGCCTCTTAAGAATGAGAGACACTTATTCTAATAAATCAAATTGACCTATTTTGCCTTTCTGCAAAGAGTCAGTCTGTATTGGGGGATGTGAAGGGAGAATGGTAGTAGGAGAGAGCAAGCATGCATTTTTGAATGAGATGTTCATAGTTTAACATCCAATTTCAAAAGTCTCAATACATTTCAGCTATTATAAAATGTACTGGTTTTGTTATCATGCATAGTATTTTTTGGGGGAAAAAATTGTGGCCATAAGCCACCATACTCTCCTTCTATTGCCTCCAGTCTGTTGAATCATATTGATTGGACACTAAGAGTTTAATCTAATTCAGCAAAAGTAGAACGTTTTGTTCTAGCCTTTGCCATTTGGAGGTGTGCAGGGATGGGCTATCAGTATACATGGGAAGTAATCATGATATCAAAGTTTTGTTTTTGTTTTTTAATACTCTGGACAGTTTTCCAAACACCACCTAAATTAGAGAAAATTCTCATTTTCTGATTTCAAGTCACTTGTTGAAATATTTTACTTAGAATTATATTGGCCTGAGTTTAAAAATACATCTGGCTTCAAAAAGTCCAATCCTGTCACTTAGAGCCGGAAGTAATTTGATATTTTTAATGTGGAAATAAAATATGAAGATTTCTTAGGAAGCCAAACTGTAGTGCAGATAACATAATGTTTGATGATTTTCTTCATTTATCAGAGAAAGCACTCAATGGCATATCACAGAGCTCACTTAAAAAAAAATCCAATTGCTGCAATCTGTGTGAAGAAATAGTTTCCAAAGGTAAATTCCACCAAAGGACAGATTAAGAATCTATTATTGCTATCACTCAAATTGAAATTTTCATCTTCTGGTTTTGAAATTGACTTAGTATGATATGGAAAATTGAAAATATTTCTCAGTGAAAAGATGCACTAACATTTCTAGGTTAAATAACAAGATCTCTGTGACTGTTACTTGCACTTTCAACATCTTTATACATCAGAAAATTGTTCCTTATAAAAAGCATTAGTTTTTCAATTCAGTCTAACCATATATTTTTAATTGGAGTATTTATCCCATTTACACTTAATGTGATTGCTCATAAATTTGGACTTAAAATCGAATATCTTAATATTTCTATAACCACATTAGTTATACATATTTTCCTATTTTCTTAGTGGAAATCCTAAAAATTTATATTTTTTTAAAAGTTTATTCACTTATTTTGAGAGACAGAGACAGTATGAAGAGGGGCAGAGAGAGACAGAGAGAATCTAACTAAGCAGGCTCTGTGCTATCACACAGAGCCCAACACGGGGCTTGAACTCACAAAACAGGAAGATCATAATGAGCTGAAACCAAGAGTCAGATGCTTAACCAACTAAGCCACTCAGGCACCTCTCTATATATTTTTAAAGTTTATTTATTTATTTTGAGAGGGAGAGAGAGAGAGAGAGAAAGTGAGAGGGGCAGAGAAAGAGAGAGAGAGAGAGAGAGAGAGAGAGAGAGAGAGAGAGAGAGAATCTCAAGCAGACTCTATACTGTCAGCACAGAGCCTGATGCAGGGCTCAATCCCACTAACTGTGAGATCACGGCTTGAGCCAAGATCAAGAGTCAGATGCTCCACTAACAGAGCCACCCAGCTGCCCCTAAAAATTTCAGTTTTTATCCTTGACCTTAAATCTTGATATGTATTAGTATTTTTTACCACTATTTGTGCAATACATTAGAATATATTATCTACATTTACAATCCCCATGAATTCTATAATAATTTGCCACATGTACTGAATTTATGCAAATTTTAAGTGTCACAAGGTATTACTGATATACTTTTATTAAATTAATATTAATTTAGATTTACCCAAATTTGCTATTTTTATTACACTCTCATTACCTCCCACATCTCTGTACTTATATTTGGGAGTATTTTTCCTCTAACCAAAGATCACCCTGTAGTAATTAGTAAATTCGATGCTTACAAATTATCAAAAATTTTTGTTTGTTTGAACATGTTTGTTTAATTTTCTATTTTTCATATCTATCTATCTATCTATCTATCAGCACATTGTAGGACAGGAGATACTTTAGCATACCAGAATATTCCCTCCTACCCCTAGTCATCTCCTCTATGGATAATCTCTTCAGATTTCTATAACATTTGTTTTACCCTTTTGAAAACTTCGCTGTAAATGAAATTATACAGGTTAGGACATTTGAGTTCCTGCCTCTTTTACTTAAGGTTTAAAAGAAGGAAGAAAGAAGGAGGGGGAGAGAGGAAAGAATTGTAGGAAGAGAAAGAGGGAGAGAAGGAAGGAGGCAGGGAGTAAGGAGGAAAAAAGAATCCTAGACCTTTGAAAGTTCTAATGTACCTAAAACATGCTACCAATCAGAGTCATAATTAAAAGAGACAAAGAAATCTGTATTGTATTTATGCTATGTTTTCGTGGGATCTCTTAGCCTGTACTCCATTTAATTCACTAAAGTTTGTAGTAGGCTAGTGATATATATTACCTTTTAGAAATTTTAGTCTAATTCTAAGAGGTAAGTAGAGGCTTTTCTGTTTTGTTTTATTTTTAATTGCAACATTTGATATAGAGATGAAAGCAATCTTTTGTTATAAAAAGTAGTGTCCCATTCAGGTTCTGTTTTAACTTCCAAATTCCTGTTGATGTTAACACATTTAGTGGATAGTAATGATGTTGACAATGATATATTTTGCGAAGCTAGGTTATCCGTGTGCTGAAGAATTAATGCACAATGCCACAGGTGAGAGTATGCTGAACCTTCTATTCAAAGACTATGCCTGGACTGGTTACACATCAGGATGGAAACAAAGTGATTTCAAGTGTGGGGTAATTCTCCGTCATTATTCATTTTAGCTTCAGATTTGTTTCAGGTATTCCTAGTATGTTTGCATCAGTATTTCTTAGAAAGTGAATACCTTCTGGAAAATAATGAATTTAATTTAATTTAATTTAATTTAATTTAATTTAATTTAATTTGTAGAAATAAAGAGGGCAATGAATAGTACCACATTTACTTATTCCTCAAATTAATAATTAGGTAAACTGTATATTCCAATAATTTTTGACATGAAAACTTAAAAATTTAAATATACTGAGGTTGAGTTGGCATATTGCCTTAAAACAACGTCTCTCAATTGATTTTATTTAAATTATAAATTCAAGGTTAAATCTTGGACTAGTGTACAGGGCCAGCGAAACAACATTTGATTTATATTTGCCATTCAAAAATGAAAACCATATTTCCGAAGCTTTCTGTCATATGAAAGTTTTAGTTAGAGTGTATTCATTCCATATTGTAATTTTAAAATATTGATACCTTCATGTGTTATCAGTTGTGTGGATTTTACCCAAATATTTTGTAAAATGGTATCAAGGACTTATTGTGATTTACATGGATATTCAAAATAAAGAAACTTAAGTAGGTACCCATCATTTTCTATAACTGTATCAGAACTGTATTTTATTTATTTCTTGAATTCTATTAGTGTTACAAGTTTCTGATTTACCTAAAATATTCATTAAAAAATAATGCCATCTTATTATTTATTTTAATTTTCTCATTATGCAAAATCAAAATAAAATTTAAATTTAATGTTTTTTAGGGGATCACCACTTTCTATTTAGCTATTCAGCTTCTATTAGCTGAAGTGTAATCTAATACATCTATGCCTTATTTTAACTCGAATAAATAAATACACATATTTCCTTTTCATCACAAAATAATAAAATATTTTAAAATTTTTATTCAAAATGAAACATTTAATTTGGAATAAACAATAATTTTTTTTTAAAGAAACAATACTCTATGTAGCAGCTGATATATGACATATAGGCTGGTGATAGGCAATGTTTTTTGGAATGTTGAAAATATCATAAAAAGAAATATCTTTTTTTATAAAATGTTTGGAAGATGCAAAAGAACAAAACTATAATTATCTTGTAAATAAATGAAGTTGAATATATTATCCTAACTGAAGAAAACACATCTTTTAATATAAGCATTATCATAGAGAATATAATATGGTCACTTTTCTGTAAATTTCATCCAGAAGAATAATATTTAAAAAAAAGTTTTGAATACCTCAATAGCAGAACAAAGTACTACTTTTTGTTAGCAAAAATGCAGTTGCTGTTTTAGGAAGGAAAACCATGCAGGGGACATGGATAGAAAATTACTATATCAATCTAAATGTGAAATACTAAAATGTATTAATTAGTCCAGCAGTAGAAACCAAAAAGAAGAAACAAAAGATCTATTTGAAGGTGAAAAGTGCAGCATCTACAACTGGTTAGACATAGAGGGGTGTAGAAATATAGAAAAATGTGAAGGTTTTGAGCCAGCAAGAATGATACTTTAGTTTTCTCTCCATATTGGGGCAATACAACTTGCACAAGAGAGAACTTATGACTAACATTTTCTTCCTTTCTTCCTTAACTGTAAGCAATTAATATATTTTATTTTTAAAATCCCTTTTCAGAGACTCACACAAGAAAATTTGAAGTTAAAGTTGTTGTTAGGCCATCTATTTGCATCTCATAGAATGGATTGTAATTTTTTATCAGCTAAACATAGAAACTTAAAAAAATAATCATCATAGATGCAACACACTACAAGTTCATTTGCCTTCATGAATATGGCCTCCCTTACTATCATGAGATTTTTGTTTACATCCTAATTATTATTTAGTCGTCTACAGATATTAACTGAGCAATTGGGTTGCATCACTGAGCCAAGCAGGCCAAAAGCCCTGTCATCATGGGCATCACATGTTAACTGGGAAAACAGGCTGACAATATTATAAAATTTATATTATATAATATATCAGAAGGTGATAAAAGCTTGGGAAAAAATATACTAGGTTTAGGATGAAGGAACTGTTGAAATGGGTGATAATGAATGGATACAACTTTAAGTATCACATTTCCATGCTGTTATCTCATTTCACTCTGGCTAACCCCATATAAGGCATCAATTTGTGAGTTAGAGTTATCTATAACTTGCATAGATTATTACCACCTATTCATCCCATAATGTGGATTATTCATCCTTATTCTTTAGCTCCTGTTTATTTTCCTTTCCTTATAGTTTTGGGGAGCTCTTTATATACAATAGAGACACTTCCATATTAAGCAGAATGCTGTCTTTTAGTCTGAGATGGATGTATCTGATCATTTTAAAGATGTAACTATCTATTCTGTTATGATTGATATTTGAAAATCAAGAAGATCTATTTTTTCCAAATACTTCTGGTAATTATTGGTATAATCATAGTATTTATTTCCTATGATTTACTAACGATGGTCTGTTTTGGCAGCTTTCCTAATACAGAAACATCCTTGCATCCCTTAAATAAAACCTAATCAGCCCTAACATCTAATTCTTTCAATACACTGCTAATTTATGTTTGTTAATATTATATTTAGGATGTTTACTAGAGGATGATTAGGATATTTAGGTTTATGAAAAATTTGAGTGAAGAATTCTCAGTTTGATTAATAAATTATCGAGTTCTGTATTAACGTCTTCAATATTTTCCCAAGTATTCAAAGATCACTGACATCATTTGTCTTAAAAATGTTAGCAGAATTACCTTGTAACAACATCTGATTCTACTGCTTTCTTGCAGGAAGGTTTAGAAACTCTCTGACACCTTTCTTAATAAGCAACAAAATTGTCTAAACATTTTATCTCTTCTCATGTCTTTTTTGAGAATTTTTGTAGAAAAGTATGCAATCAATTTGACTGGGATTTCATATTAATTTGTATAAAATTAATCAAAGTTTGTTTTAAATTTATGAGATTACCTCTACCATATCACTTTTTAAATAATTATTGAACATTCACTCTTTTAAAACAAAGGAATAGCAAGTAGCATATACATGTATCACTGGAAGAGTGGTTGTACAAGAAAACAGAAAAATACAGCACCAGCAACAGATTTGCAAATCCACCATTCATTGTAAGGCATCACACAAAGATCTAAGAGTACTGAATTTCAGTACTCCAAAACCAGAACCTGATTCTTGGCTGTGAAATGTTGAACTTGTATTTAGGACACCTCAGTTTTTTCTGGTATGAATAGGAGTCACCACTCAGTAACAGTATGATACGGCATAAGCTTTACTATATACATATGTATATGCGTGGGGGGTGTGTGTGTGTGTGTGTGTGTGTGTGTGTGTGTGTGTTTGAGGCTGTGGAGATACTGAACTCACTCTTGGTAAGATCATCTGGGAGTCTATGCCTTATAGCTAGAGGAAATGGCAATAAGTGGAAGGATTAGCCATGTAGGACATTATTTATGTTTGGGAAAGAGACCTGTCCCTCCCCTTGTCCTCTCAAGGGTTTGAAATGTAAGTCTGTTAGATGACTAGGATTGAATACCTAAGCACAGGCACATGTTAGGCTTCTGTGAAGCTTTATAGGAGGCCAACTATAGGAGAGTTAACCATTATCTCTCATTCCTTTTACTTGATTTGGCCAAATAGTATTTTATTTTATTTTATTTTATTTTATTTTATTTTATTTTATTTTATTATTTCACTTTACTTCATTTTACTTTATCTCATAAGTAATTTTTTCTTATCTGAGTATTTCTGTCTCTCTTATCTTCCTTGTTTATAACTTCTTAAAAATAATTTGTGTCTGTCTTTTTATGTGTGTATATAGATAACCCTAACACATCTTCACTATAAAATGTAACTTTCAGCATTATAAAGGCTCTTCTCTATTTTATTTAATGTTTTGGATGTGAATTCTAAAGTGTCTGATGTCATGTTAGCAACACCTGTTTTCTTTTAATTAGCATTTACTTGCCATATGTTTGTTCTTTAATTGTCGATCTTTAGAAATCTCTTAAGTTCTGTCTCTGGAATGCAGCATAAATTTTGGATTTTCTGTGACATCTATTTACTTTTCTGTAGGAATTAAGATTCCTTTCTATTTGTTTATGAGATTTTAAATTATATATCACTATGACGTCAATTTTCTTCTGTTTGTGGTATATATGAATTTTGTGACACTTGGAGATAGTTACATTCTTTATGTGGTGGTCACTTCTTAAATTTTAACTCCTTATAATATCCTTGTCTGATATTTCTTTTGATAATAATAGGAGGCTATTAGTAAGCTATGAGCCATGATTAGATCGGTGGATTACCTTTTCTTCCTTTCCTCGCTTCCCTCATTTCCATACCTGTTTACACATCATAATACAATATGTAGAATATATATTTTTCTTAGTATTTAGTTTGTACTGAAAATACACTTTCCCCCATATTACTTTACATTTAATCAATGATAGGTTTATTGTGCCCTCCAGATTACTGATGCATAATTGATAAATAAAATTGTGATACATTTAAAATGTACATGATTTTCAATATATTTATGCATTGTGAAACGAGTAACACAGTCAAGTCAATTACCCACTCATTCATCACACCACACACCTATTTTTTTCTGTAAGAACACCTAAGATCTACTCTCCCAGAGAATCACAAACAAAACACAATACAGTATTATTAACTATAGTCTTCATGCTGTATGTTAGATTCTCAGAACTTATTCATCTTATAATCTAGTTCAACTTTGTACTTTGTTTAGAACTTTGGCCCATTCTAGGTCCTTTATGTTTCTGTATAAAATTTAGGGTCAGATAGGCAAATCAAAAGAAAAGAGTCTGCTGAAATACTGATTTGGATGTCATCGAATTTAGAGATCCATTTGGAGAAAATTGATATGTTAAAAATACTGGACTGTCCCTTATTTGTTATCTGGTAGAGATCTCCATTTCTTTATGTCGGTCTTAATTTCTAGCATCAAAATTCTAAAGTTCTCAACCTACAAGTCTTGCATGTATATTGTTAGTTTTATCTCTATTTCATTCTTTAAACAACATTGTAAATTGCCATTTTTTCAGGTCTAAGAGTTTGTTTCTTAGAGTACAATTACTCACTTGATTTTTGTCATGCATATAGGTGCCCTCACTGCATCTGATTCTGTTGACTATCTCCTGATAAAGTGTTTTCTTGTCTCTCCTTGTCTTTTTGTGTATCTAATAGGATTTGATTGAATGTTGGGCAATGTTTTTAGAACAGTGGATACTAACATAAGTTGGCTTTATAACCAGAAATGGGCAAATCTATTCTGCATGACTTAAGGTGGGAGGTGAAATCAACTAGACTAGAAAGGTTTCTCTTTCATTGTTCCTGTCATCACCGTCACAGTCCACAGACAGAGAAGTAGGTTTCTCCTACCTTTACTTAGTGTAAGACCTGTGTTGCCAAAAGCTTTTTCTTCAGCATTGCTCTTCTACCCTTAGCTTTCAGCATACCCGCATGTGTGTATCACAGAAGAGGTCTCTCTCCACACTGTACCTCTACCAATTGTCGACTGAAAATGCTTACTACCAGAGTATAGACATGTGGTGGGGAGGGGGATGGCATTCTCCCTTCTCATGGTCCAGCCTGAGGATTAGTCAGGCTCTCTGTACATGGTTTATTTATTTGTTTGTTTGTTTGTTTGTTTATAATTTGAGAAAGACAGAGACAGGACAAGCAGAGAAGGGAGAGAGAGAAAGAGAGAGAGAGCACATCCCAAGCAGGCTCTGGTTACCAGCACAGAGCCCAACGTGGGGCTTGAATTCACAAAATTGGGAGATCATGACCTGAGCCGAAACCAAGAGTTGGATGCTTAACTGCTTGAGCCACCCAGGCACCCCCCTACATGGTTCTTGTAATGAGGCTTTCTCAGTTTATTTGCCCTACTACTATGTCAGCCATATTTGGCCATATAGATTTGATTCTAAGTTTACAATGATTCAGGAGCTTTTGTTAATTGTTGAGTGTCCAAATAATATCTCTTTACTTATTTGAAGATTTCATTTGCCAAGAATTTTAAATATTCTACTTCCACTTGATATGTTTCAGGTGTTTATACACTTAAAAAATTCTTTACTTTGTAAATACATATGCCTGAGTCATACTTTTTCCAAAAACTTTTCCATTGTACTCATTACATATATGGCTAAACTTCTCACATTTCTTATACCTCAATATATTCTAATTCACTCCTTTCTTAAAAGCTTACTTTAGGTGTTCCTTGTCCTACTATGTAAAAATTACTTTTAAAGATTCTTTAAAAGTTTTCCTTTCTAATTCATTCCCCTTAATTCATTGAAACTGTTTAACTATCACTCAATTAAATAACTGCCAAATTTAATTACTTTTATATAATCTTCAGCATTTTTTATCACTTATGGTATTTTACATTATGAATCACTACCTCCTTCCTTAAACCTCTTCTTTCTTGATTTCCATGTTATTCTTAAGTTTTATTTATCTCCTCTCTGTCTTTCTCCTTGTCTCTAAAATTGCAACATCTCAACCTCATGTCCTCCAGATACATATCTTCCCACAGATTCTTCTTCTCCACTATAAACTACTCTATTGTATTTCCATTGTTTCAAATAATACTACTATGGACTAAATTTTGTCCCCACCTCCAAACAGTCAAATGTTGAAGCCCTAACTCTCAATGTAACTATATTTGGAGATAGGACTTTTAGGAGGTTAAATGAAATCATAATGGTGGAGCCCTAATCTGAAAGGGTTGATGTCCTTATAAGAAAAGGAAGAGACACCAGATCCCTCTCACTCTCTCTCTTGGCCCACACACTGGAAAGGCCATGTGTTCCCACAGCAAGAAAGCAGCCATTTGCAAGCCAAGAAGATTGCTTTCACCAGAAACATAATCTGCCAGGACTTTGATCTGGGATTTCTAGCATCCAGAACTATGAGAAAATGAATTTCACTTGTTAAAGCCACCCCGTCTGTAGCATTTCATTATGGCATCCCAAGCAGAATAATAGAAATACCTTAACATAGAGTATTCCATTTCCTTATCAAGAACTCTTCAAGAGTTTCAGTTGTACATACTATCTGCCATTTTGCTTTGTTATGTTTATCTATTTCTAAACATTCTCTGTTCTTCCACACAAATATTTTCCTCTTGTCAGTTCTTCATTTAATTTTTTATTATTGGTAATAATACCATTAGCATATCTATTGGAATACTAACCTTAACCTCTGCCCACTCCCTTATATTTAGTCATCAAATTGTTTATTCTTCCTGCAAAATATCTCTTTTGCCCATAAAATAACTTCCATTTTCATTACTGTCAACAGAAATTAGGGTCCTCCTAGCTATTTATTTGTAGTTCTAAATAATCTTTAATAATGTCAGTTGTACTTATTCCTGTTCTCTACTGTCACATGAATTATACTAATGCACTATTCTGTCAAAAATATTTATTGAATTCTTACCAAATATAGAAAATATTCTAAGCCTCTTAGCTTCAGAGTGAACATTTTCTATGATCTCATCACGGCCTGGATTTTGCCTTCTCTTTAACTCTCATCCTCTACACACGCCCTACCTTCTGTTGAATTAGACTACTACTGATTTCTCAAACACAACTTAGACTTTTTCCACATCCCTTATATTTGCTTGTTGTGTTCCTAAGGTTTGGTTTATATTCCATTTATTACCTTCTTTACATGTTTCACATCTGCCTAGGTCCAGCACAAATTTTAACTTTTCCATGAAAATCTTTTTATCAGTATCCTCAATATTTACTAGGAATCAATATTTACTATTTTAACCCTTAATAACTTTTAATAAATACACTTATTATAATATAATGATATAATTAAAATAATGAAATTTATAATATGATATGTAATATATATAATAATATGTAA
Source organism: Acinonyx jubatus (assembly GCF_027475565.1). Classification (NCBI taxonomy): domain Eukaryota; kingdom Metazoa; phylum Chordata; class Mammalia; order Carnivora; family Felidae; genus Acinonyx; species Acinonyx jubatus. The sequence goes on along the minus strand of NC_069380.1, from coordinate 32,269,426 downwards.
TTATATAATACAATATATAATATTTTAATAATAACACAATGACTTTTTAATAATACACATTATTCCTTAGGAAAGAAACCTTACCTAGTAAAGTTCTTGGCACAAATTTAGGACTCAATAAATTTAATTGAATTTATATTGATATTTATATTAGAATTATTTCTGTACATATTTAAACTCATCAGAATTTTAAGTCCTTGACCCTCTGGAATACGGTATATTCATATTTTGACCCATATTACTTAATAGTTCATGACATAAATGCATAGATTTATGCATTTCCTTAGTAATTTTTATTTTCCTTAGTAATTTCCTTAGTAATTTTTATTTTCATTTCTGTCCATTTTCTGAATACATTTGCCAGCTTGAGTTTGTTTCAATTTATTATTTTTTTCAATATATGAAATTTATTGTCAAATTGGTTTCCATACAACACCCAGTGCTCATCCCAAAAGGTGCCCTCCTCAATACCCATCACCCACCCACCCCTCCCTCCCTAGTTTGTTTCAATTTAATGTGAAATTTCAGAAATTATCAGTTAAAAATTTTGACTAAAAACACAAGTCAACCACTAGTGAAATGTTTGATTTTTTGAATTATATAATTATCTCACCTCTAAACTCATATATTATCTAAGATAATTTGTGAAGTTAAATCAATCCAATATTTGAATAAAAGAAAGGCATAAGTGACTGTCAGGCATATTTTTAAAACACATTTGTATGTATCTATCCTTATTAAAGACTGATCCCAGTGTTTAAAATACAGATAATTATGTGTTTGAAAAATCTTTTATGTTTCATAATCTAATTTGATATCATTGTTAAAAATCAAAAATTATACAAATAAGCAATTTCAGATTTATTAAATAAGAACAGAGCATCATAGAATTTCCCGTTTTCTGAAAATTTATAACTTAACAAATCATAATCCAAATATTCATTTTAATGTAACCCAATTATTGCAACAATTTGTAAAATAACATTTAGATTTCATTAGTTTAATATTCTTCATCTAATTACTACGGTAAAATTATTTTTAACATTAAAATCTTCACATAATTAAAAATGCCCTTTAATTCTGACAATCTCCTTCAGAATATCAAATTATATGATAAAAACTCCTAACCAATCTAAGTCCCTCCCAAAAAGTGTCCACTTCAAATCACCACTTTCAAGTAAACATTTGGATAAACAGATGGGATTTGTATCATGCCATGAAGGTCAGAACATTTAAAACTCCAAACGAGTGACAGTTTTTTAGAGTTAAGAATCCCCTTCAATGGTTATCCTTCCCCTATTCCTCCTGAACTTTTATTTTAAATTTATAATTAAATATGTTTTAAGGTAATTGTTATTGAAATTTGACAGACAAAAAAAAAAGTCTATATTAAGGAGAGAAAATCCATAAAAAACAAATGCATTAGTGAATATCTATATATTTTAAAAAGTATAATTTTCACAGTGTTGCTAGTAAACCAAGGTATACAGTTCAATCAGTATATTAAGGCTCGAGTTACTAAACAAAACTTCCTGCTAATTAGGCATCCAGTTGACGAATATACATAAATATCATAACAGTGGTCATTGCAGAGTATATAAGACACTCTGGACTGTTTATTGGCCCAAATAACTGATTTTTCAGTCATATTGAAACTTTCATCTTACATCATTTCAATGATTAATTTCTAACAATCAAATTTACAATCTTGCTGCTATGCTTTTATTATTAAAATAAATCACACACAACACACTGAATTTACAGTCCCTAAATTTAATATTAATAGGAATGATAAAAATGTTATTTATAATCTGTTCTAAAATTTATAAATCAATTTTATAAGTGAAAAGTGTATAATTAGGAAGCATTTGTTTTTGTAAATAGTTTCATCTTTCTTTGATTTCTTAAATCTTGGTTATTTCCTTTTTCTTGGGCATCATTGAATGAACTTTGCAAACAAGGTAATAATTCTTATTCCTTTTATCAGATACCTGCAGATTTCAAATAGAAGACTGAGATGGGATAAAATCTTCGTAAGTTAGCTAATTTGTACATCTGATTTCAAATAAATGCTTAGGTTTTTTAGGTTAATCCACTTTTCCCACTGTTTTACTCTTCTAAACCTTAATAATAATAGAATCTCAAACAGTTGTTTCAAAATATATTCTGAATTTGTCCAAGGTGAATGAAGTGTGTCTAGCAAAGGATATTGTATTACAACCCACTAATCCAATCCATTTGTCAATATTTTAAAAGTAGATGAGACTCAAAATGTACACTTAGTGTCCAAACTGAATTATTTAAATGAATAAATTCTAACTAAATATTTCTATTCCCCTCAAAAAGTTTGAATAGTATATTTCTATACAACAGCAACTCTTACTTTTTCTTTTAAATAACCACTTATAATAGTTAATATATATTTCTCTTTCACATCCATATTGCTATTATAACTACAAGAGTAATTTCCAGTTATTGATATAGACAGCATCTCAAACTATCATAAAATTATTTAATAGTAAATGTTTTAATATCTTGTCATAACAGTCACAGCATATGATGTCCAATACTCTCAAGTTTTCTGCTTCCCTTGATAAACAGTGATCATTTTGAAGCACTTAAAGTAACTCATGTTTTATAAATAATAGTTCATTTAATCCCTGTAAAGCAAGAAGTATTACTTCACAAAGGAGACAACCTAATGCCAAAAAAAGAGGGAAAAAATAGCATAACGTGGTACAGTAATTGACAGAACACAGATTTCCCTTCGTATGATGACAAAGCTGATGCTTTCGCCTTCAATATGCCTCTTAGAGACACTCCAAAATAAAAATGCAAATGTTACCAAGCCATGTAAGACTCTATTAGAGGTCTGTACTTGAGAGACAGAGCTTGATTCTTCCATATACTGACTTAGGGACTCTAATCATTTTCCCAACTAAAAAATATTAAAACATTTAACAAGACTTAAGTTTATCAATTCTCAGAGAAGTTTCAAAAATTCCTAATGTCAACTTAGGCTACGGTTCTAATAGCTAGTCATTTTGTCACTGGAGATGTCTCATACTAGGCATGGTCACAGTCCCACTGCTCTAACACATTCAATCTCAAGCCAAAATCACATATTTGTCTTCAAAAATTATCATGAAATAACTAATTAAACTAATTACAATAACTAATTAAACAGGCATATTGTTTTTATAAATAGTATCTAGAAATTAATTTACCTAGCTTTTACCTAGGTAAAAATTTACCTAGAAATTAGTTAGTTACCTAGCTTTGTCACGAACTTAGTGTGAAATGTAAAATGACTATATATATTGTGAATACATCAATGAACTGAATGTTTCTTATGACGATGCATTTGTGTGTTTCTTTTTAAAAATACTGACATACATTTTCAGGAAATGCACATAAGCATCATGAGTTTTAAATTCAATGAATTTTCATAAACTGAATTAAATCCAAGTAAATAAAATCCTGATAAAAATAGGCCACTGTCAGCATATCAGAAACCCTATCCCCTTTTCTATCATTAGCCCTCACCAAAACAGTATGATGCTTATAAAGGCATAGATATTTATCTGATTTTATATAAAAGGAGACATAGTCTTCTGCACCTGGCTTCTTTTACGAAGTATTACGTTTGTGAGATGTGTCATGCAATAAGGTCATGGATGCACACCCCTGGCACCATATGCTACAAATATAACAGATTTTGTGGGGCAGGAGAGGGAAAATTAAAAAGCAGACAAGTAGAAGAGTGCCCAGAATCCTAACTCTGTTTATTCCACAGCACCGGTTGGGCAAAGATGATCCTTGTGCACCACAGTCAAGATTCTAGCTAAAAGAGATTTGAGGTGAGAAATATTTCAAGAATGAGAGCAAGCCCCACACAGACACTGGAGTACATTTGTGAATTCCTGGCCAAATAAGGCCTTAGGAAACACCTGGTTTCCTAAGTAACAAGAAATATATCACTGGATCTCTTGCTCAGGAACAGCATGTGGGAGTGTATATAAGGAGTATCAAGGATTGCGTACTAAGGCTAGGGAAAGGACTCCACCAGATAAGAATGCTGACATTAGTTCAGCTGGGCCAGCTCTGCACGAAGCAACCAAAAAGAGAAAGGAAATGAGGCTCTGTGGCCATCCAGATTTGTCTCTCATTATCAGTCTTATTTTGTGTAGTTGTATATTGCTCATTATCGACGCCAGGTACTATACACTCTTGTGTGACTATAAGACCATTTATTTATCCATTGTACTGTTGATGAACCTTTAGATATTTATAATTTTGGATTTTTTTAAGTTTATTTATTTATTTGAGGGGGGGAGAGACAGGGAGAGGGGGTGAGAGAGAGAATCCCAAGCTGACTCCATGCTGTCAGCACACAGCCAGACATGGGGCTCCATCCCACGAACCCAGAGAACACAACATGAGCGGAAATCAAGAGTCGGCCACTTAACCAACTGAGCCACAAGGCACCCCTGTAATTTTGAATTTATAGTGTTGCTAAGAACATTTTAGTACATGTCTTTTGATTATTCAATATTTACATTTATATTGGAATTTTTGGAGTATAATTCAAAGGTCACAGGGTATACACCAATTAAGTTTTGTCAAATAAGGCCAGAGTTTCTCCAGAGTAATCTAGATTCCATTAGCAGTTAATGAAAATTTCAGTGAGTCCACATCTTTTCTGACCATTGGTATTTCCTCCCTTTTTCATTGTATTCATTGTGATGACTGTGTAGACCAACTGAATTATGATGACTAATGAAGTTCATCACCTTTTTATATTTTTATTGGCCATTTGTATATTCTTTTTTTAATCCAATGTTCCATTATTATTTTATTTTTTACTTAAAATTGATTTTGGAAATTTTTTAATACAAATACTGGACATGATCCTTTGCTTACTATCTAGAGCAAATATCTTCAATTCTGATATTTTTCTTTGTAGTCTCTTAATGGCTGATTTTGAGTAATATATTTAAATATATAATTTATATATTTAGGTAAATTTGTATGTGCAACTTAAATCGTATGAAACATATAAATAAGTGCAATTTGACTTATTATTTTACTGTTAGTTTTATATAAGAAATCTTTGTCAGTTCCAAGCAATACAGATACTCTGTTGTCTCCTAAAATTTTATTTTTTCTATTCTAATTAAGTCTAAAACTACAGTAAAACCTTGGTTTGCTAGCATAATTCATTCTGGAAACATGCTTATAATCCAAAGCACTTATATATCAAAGTGAATTTCAAGAACCAGTGGATCACTTGGGATCATGTGACATTTGGCGTCACAAAATACTCATACTGCAAGATACCACTCATTTATCAAGTTAAAATTTATTAAAATGTTTGCTTGTCTTGCAGAACACTCACAGACCAAGTTACTGTATCTGAAATTGATTTTCTTCTTTTTATTTTTATTTCAGCGTAACTGTGTGTATATGATGTAATGTAATTTGCAAAATTATCATCTCATTATATTTCATAGATATTTCAAAACTATATTTCATAGATAGTCAATTCATCCAGCACTATTTATTAAAAAGGCCATATATCTGATAAATGTACATATCTTAGAGGTTAATTCTTAATTCTCAACTTTGTTCTTTTTGTCACCTTTGTTCCAATACATTAATTGCTATACTTATAAAATATTTCAGAATTAATATGTGTTTTTATGATTTCTTCAGCTTTGTTCTTTAAAATTCCCTTGATCATTCTGAATTCTTTTCATTTTTGTATGATTCAAAACCAGGTTGTCAATTTCTCCTCAAAAAGTTAAGATTTTTACCTGTATTTCCATGAAATTCATGTCTGTTGGGGTTACCTGACATGTTCACAATACTGAGTATTCAAATCCATGAACATGGTACATTCTTCCATTTATTCAGATCTACAATTTCTTTCAACATTATATCATGTTTTTCAAAGTAGAAACTGTGCACATCTTCTTTTAGATTTTTTTCATCTTTAATAAACCTAGCATTTCAATACATTTTCTTACTAGCCAACATATAAAGGTAAAATAGATCTTTTTCAAAATTTTGACTTTATAACCTTATCAGTTTTACTTATTAAATATAGTAATTTAATAGTAATTTAGGGGATTATGTTATCTATAAGTGAGACAGTTTTGTTTCTTCCTTCCCTTTGAATCCTATTGGTCAGTGTTGAATATAACTAGTATTTATGAATGTATTTGATTTTTTTAACCAAAGATAATATCTCAACATGAAGTTTAATAGGTATAAATTCTTTCTTCTATCCTTTATTAGATTGAAGAAATTTCCATCTATCTAATTTCTTGAGTTCTAACATTCACTGAATACTATTTTTTTCAAATAATTTTTTGCAGTGGGGTGCCTGGGTGGCTCACTTGGCTGACTTAGACTCAGGTCATGAGCTCACAGTTTGTGAGTTCGACCCCCACATCAGGCTCTGTGCTCACAGCTCAAAGGCTGGAACCTGCTCTGGATTCTGTGTCTCCCTCTCTCTCTCTCTCCCTCTCTCAAAAATAAATAAATATTAATAATGATAATAACAATAACAACTTTTTGTAGCTATTTGAAATGAATGTTTTTTTAACTTTTTTTTGTGTGTGTTTGCATTGGATTTTTTTAAGTCTTCGATGTGAAACCAATCTTTTGTTTTTGGAATAAATTACATTTTGTTATTTTTATCACGGTGTATTCACTGAATTTTATTTGTATTGCTTTTTATGAGATTGTGCACACCATATCCATGAAAAAAAATAGGCCTGTAATTTCCTTTCACACAATGTTCTCAGGTTTGGTATCAAATGCTAACTTCACAAAAAAACGTTTCTCCTTTTCAGGTAAAGATTTTATAAGTTGTTAGTAAATGTTTCCCTTAATAAGTATGGTAAAGAAAATCATAATGGGGTGCCTGGGTGGCTAGGTCGGTTAAGCATCTGATTCTTGATTTCAGCTCAGGTCATGATCTCATGGCTTGTAAGTTTGAGCCCTGTGTCAGGCTCTGTCCTCACAGTGTAGAGCCTGCTTGGGATTCTCTCTCCCTCTCTATCTTTGCCCCTCCTCCAGCCTCACTCTCTTTCTTTCTCCAAATAAATAAATAAACATTTAAAGAAAAAGAAATCACAATAAAATCAGATAGAGTAAAGAACTAATTAGCTCTACCAGTAACATATTTTGCCAGGTCAAGGCAGTGTTTCAGTTTCATCAAGATACAAACCACTTCTAGGGATAAATCTAACCAAAGATGTAAAAGATTTGTATGCTGAAAACTGTAGAATTCTTGTGAAAGAAATTGAAGAAGGTATAAAGAAATAGAAAAACATTCCATGCTCATGGATTGGAAGAATAAATATTGCCAAAATGTCAATACTACCCAAAGCTATCTACACATTCAATGCAATCCCAATCAAAATTGCACCAGCATTCTTCTCAAAGCTAGAACAAGCAATCCTAAAATTCATATGGAATTTATTGGCGCCGAATAACCAAAGTAATTTTGCAAAAGAAGTCCAAAGCAGGAGGCATCACAATCCCAGACTTTAGCCTCTACTACAAAGCTGTAATCATCAAGACAGCATGGTATTGGCACAAAAACAGACATATAGACCAATGGAATAGAATAGAAACCCCAGAACTAGACCCACAAAAGCATGACCAACTAATCTTTGACAAAGCAGGAAAGAACATCCAATGGAAAAAAGACAGTCTCTTTAACAAATGGTGCTGGGAGAACTGGACAGCAACACGCAGAAGATTGAAACGAGACCACTTTCTCACACCATTCACAAAAATAAACTCAAAATGGATAAAGGACCTGAATGTGAGACAGGAAACCATCAAAACCCTAGAGGAGAAAGCAGGAAAAAACCTCTCTGACCTCAGTTGAAGCAATTTGTTACTTGACACATCCCCAAAGGCAAGGGAATTAAAAGCAAAAATGAACTACTAGGACCTTATGAAGATAAAAAGCTTCTGCACAGCAAAGGAAACAACCAACAAAACTAAAAGGCAACCAACGGAATGGGAAAAGATATTTGCAAATGATATATCGGACAAAGGCTAGTATCTAAAATCTATAAAGAGCTCACCAAATTCCACATCCGAAAAACAAATAACCCAGTGAAGAAATGGGCAGAAAACATGAATAGACACTTCTCTAAAGAAGACATCTGGATAGCCAACAGGCACATGAAAAGATGCTCAACGTCACTCCTCATCAGGGAAATACAAATCAAAACCACACTCAGATATCACCTCACGCCAGTCAGAGTGGCCAAAATGAACAAATCAGGAGACTATAGATGCTGGCCGGATGTGGAGAAATGGGAACCCTCTTGCACTGTTGGTGGGAATGCAAATTGGTGCAGCCACTCCGGAAAACAGTGTGGAGGTTCCTCAAAAAATTAAAAGTAGACCTACCCTATGACCCAGCAGTAGCACTGCTCGGAATTTACCTAAGGGATATAGGAGTACTGATGCATAGGGGCACTTGTACCCCAATGTTTATAGCAGCACTCTCAACAATAGCCAAATTGTGGAAAGAGCCTAAATGTCCATCAACTGATGAATGGATAAAGAAATTGTGGTTTATATACACAATGGAGTACTACGTGGCAATGAGAAAGAATGAAATATGGCCCTTTGTAGCAACGTGGATGGAACTGGAGAGTGTTATGCTAAGTGAAATAAGCCTACAGAGAAAGACAGATACCATATGGTTTCACTCTTATGTGGATCCTGAGAAACTTAACAGAAACCCATGGGGGAGGGGAAGGAAAAAAAAAAGAGGTTAGAGTGGGAGTGAGCCAAAGCATTAAGAGACTCTTAAAAACTGAGAACAAACTGAGGGTTGATGGGGGTTGGGAGGAGGGAAGAGTGGGTGATGGGTATTGAGGAGGGCACCTTTTTGTATGAACACTGGGTATTGTATGGAAACCAATTTGACAATAAATTTCATATATTGAAAAAAAAAAAAGATTCAAACCACCTCTAGCTCTCCCTTGTTCTTGTGCCTGGCCCTAATGAGATTTGTTTCTTGTTTGTTTGCTTGGTTTTGGTTTTGTTTTTTGTTCTAAACTTTGTTATATTTTTTTAATTTCAGCTTTATTGAGATATAATTGACATATAATTATAAAATATTTAAAGTAGAGTATATCATGGTGACTTGATTTTTTATGTGTCAGAGAATGTTTAAGTTCTACTCTCAGCAAATTTCAATTATATATATATATATAGTGTTAACAACTACAGTCACAGATTTTACATTAGATCTTCAGACCTTATTTACCTTACAGTGAGATTTTGTACCCTTTTACCACTTTCTCCCAATTCCCCAAAACCCCAGCCCCTGGCAATCACTTTTCTATGCTCTGTGTCTATGAGTTTGACTATTTATGATTGTTTATATTTTTTAAGATTCCATATATAAGAGATACCATACAGTGTTTATCTTTCTCTTTTTGACTTATGAGCTTTTGAAAGAATTCCAGGAAAATAGTTACCTCTTCAGTTCTAAAAACCTATGAAAATAACAAGCATTGTTTCCAATGTTGCCTTGCCTTTCAATCTACAACTCTACTCACCTTCAGCTTTTGTCAAATGTCTTTATAAGGAGATTGGAAAATTCTTGTTTAAGGCCCATGCCACCAAGGTATTTCTTTCCTTAGCATGATTACACTTGAAAATATTTTGCTCCTCATTTCCAAGCTTTCAGCATAGTTTTTATCGTACCTGGAATTCTTGATAAGCTCCTATTTTTCTTAACGATAATTCTCTTTCTTGAGACAAGAATTATGTTTTTATATTTTTTTCAGAAAAGTATGTTATATCTAAATGTGAATTCAATATAGTCTTATATAAATCTATTCAATCCTATTAAAAAATGAAAAATATGGTAACAAGATGAAGAATGCCTTTGTTAGACTCATCAGTAGAATGAACATAACTGAAGAAAATAATCAATGAACTTGAAGACAGTTAAAAGAAATTTTCCAAAGTGAGTATCATTGAAAAAAACAAAAAATAAATAAATAAAAAGGATTTGAGGGAAAAAATGAGACTTAAATAGAGCATAGCAGCCAAGGAGTGTAGGGCAATTTCCAATGGACTGACATAAGTACAACTGAAATCTCATATGATTAGAGACAGAATGTGGTAGAAGAGTACTTTAAAAGATATTGGGTGAGCATTTTTCAGAAGAAATAAAAGACATAAAATCAAAGAGCCAAAAAGCTCAGACAACACAAAAGAGAATAAATAATAATAACAGCAACAACACCAGCAGCAACAACAATACAACTAGAAAAAATTATAATTAAAACAATAACATACAGGGGCAGCTGGGTGGCTCAGTCAGTTGAGTGTCCAACTTTTGACTTCAGCTCAGGTCACGATACCACAGTCGTGAGACTGATCCCCATGTCAAGCATGCTGACAACACAGAGGCTGCTTGGCATTCTCTCCCTCTCTCTTTCTGCCCCTGTGTTGATCGCACGCATGTGTGCACTTTTTCTCTTTCTAAATAAATAAACATTTAAAGAAAACAGTAAAGTACAATGATGAATAGAGTATCATGAGACAGCTAGAGGAGTAAAAGCACATCACCTATAGGCAAACAAAAATAATAATTGAAGCAGACCTGTCATTAGGAAGTATTGTTGAGAGACAAATTCCTTGTCTCTCATATTTCTTCTTCTAATCAAAGGCATTAACAGCTTCTGACTTGGACAATTTTTTCAATATTATTTGTATACTAAATAGCTTTGGAACATAGACAATGTCTCTCTCAATATCAGAATGCATATATGTTTGTTTTCCAAGATAATAAAAATATACTCCCTCCAGGCACAGTTTGGGCACGTTTGCTTACAATCCCTTGTAACCATATTACCAGTGAAATAGATGAATGTTTCTATCATGAATGTTCTGGATTATAGTGATTATACCTCATTTTCTTTATCTTATCAAGAATATTTTAAAACTATATTCTGGTAATTTTATGCATTGAATTTTCAATGAGAAAGTCAGTTAAAATAGTTCAACTTGTCATATCCCAGAAAGAGAAGTCTGTATGCTCCTTTTATCTGGATTACTAACAGTACTTGGCACAGTGTCTTTCTATCTTAGGCACTTGATAAACACCTATTAAATGAATCAAAGAATGTGTTTAAAATCAATATGGCAACATAGGAAGATCCTGAACTTAAGTCCACCCACAGTCATACCAAGCCCAGAGTTACATATGAGCAATTTCCTCTGGAAACAATAGAACAATAACTATACACTGGGCAAATAAGAAGAAAACAACACTGAAGCAGGTAGGGACATAATCTCATGATAAAGCCAACCCAGAATGGCAAACCACAATCAGGAGAGGACTCAAGACCAAAGCTTCTCCCTGAGATCTGAACAGTTTGAACCTCATTTTGGGCAACTCAACTTTTAAGAACTTCACCTGAAGGAAAAGCCCCCAAAATATCTAGCTGTAAAAACCAATAGAATTCATATCCATAAGACCAAGGACTATTGTAAATGAGAAAAGGCCCCTACGTGGCCCCCTAGATGGCTTATACACTAAGACTCACTAAACCCAGGACCCAGCTCAGGGGCAAACAATCATGTTCAAATGTTAAGAGAAAGAGGCTCATTTGCTCATATTAATGTGTTGGCCTGAGGGGCAGGCATCTAATTTAATACAAAAATCTAGTAGACTACTGGAATACCTATATCCAGGGACAGAGACTGGAAGGCACCAACTTTGTGCTCTCCCTCTGTCTGGTAGGTGCCAGCATATTTTTTTTTATTTTTCTGGTATTTGTAAATATTTATGTACCCAACATAGAAATACTTAAATATATAAAGTAAATATCAGTAGATCTAAAGAGAGAAATAATCAGCAACACAATTTTAGTAGGGGATTTTAATATCCCACTTACACAAATGGATAGATCATCCATACAGAAAATCTATAAGGAAACAACAGTCTTAAATGAAACAATAGACCAGATGGATTCAACAAATAATACAAAACTTTCAATCCAAAAACAAAAGAATACACATTGCTCTCAAATACACCTATAACATTCTTCCAGATGGATCAGAAGAAAAGTATTAATAAATTTAAGAGGACTGAAATGATCACAACCATCTTTTCTGATCTCAATGGTACAAAAATAAAAATTAATTACAGAAGAAAACTGAGAAATCACTAATATGTGAAAATTAAACAACATGCTACAACAAATGAGTGGGTCAAAGGAGAAATCAGAGACAAATTAAAAACTACTTTGAGACTAGTTAAAATGCAAATACAACATGACAAAATAATGGAATGCAACAAAAGCAGTTCTAAGAGCTGTTCATAGAGATAAGTGCCTAACTCAAGAGACAAGAAAAAATCTCAAATAAACAACCAAACTTTACACCTCAAATAACTGAAATTGCTGGAACAAAGTCCAACATTTGAAAAAAAATAACAAAGATCACAGCAGAAATAAGTGACATAAAGACTAAAAAGATGATAGAAAAGATCAGTGAAACTAAGACCTGGTTCTTTGAAAAAATAAACACACTTGACAACACTTCAGTAAAACTCACCAAGAAAAAAGAAACGACTCAAATAAATAAAATCAGAAATGAAAAAGGAGACATTACAATTGATACCACAGAAACACAAAGGATCATAAGAGACGACTATGAACAATTATACACCAACAAATTGGAAAACCGAGAATTGAAAAAATCCTAAAATACACAACCTACCAAGACCAAATCATGAAGAAACAGAAAACCTTAACAAAAGTCATTGAATCAGTAATCAAAAACCTCCCAACAAACAAAAGTCCAGAACCAGACAGTTTCACTAATGAATTCTACCAAACATTCAGAGAAGAATTGATACTAATTATTTGGTAAACTCTTCTAAAATATAGAAGACAGAATCCTTCCAAACTCATTTTAGAAAGCCAGCATAACTCAGATACCAAAATCAAACAAGGACACCACAAGAAAAGAAAAATACAAGCCAATAACCCTAACACATATGAAAAATCTTCAAAAAAAATATTAAACCAAATTCAACAAAACATTAAAAAGATCACACACCATGATCAAGTGGGATTTATTCCAGGGATGAAAGAATGTCTCAACACTCACAAATTAATCAATGTGACACATCACATTAACAAAATGAAGAATAAAAATCATATGATCATCTCAATACATGAATAAAAAGAATCTGACAAAATTCAATATCCATTCATGATTAAAAACTCTTAAAGTGATTGTGGAAAGAACATACCTCAACATAACAAAGATCATATATGACAAGCTCAGAGCTAACATTATACTCAATGGTGAAAAGCTGAAAGCTTTTCCTCTTAGATCAGACATAAGACAAGGATTCCTATACTTAGGACTTTTATTCAACATAGTATTGTAAGTTCTAACCAGATCAATTAAGCAAGAAAAAGAAATAAAATTCATCCAAATTGGAAAAGAAAAAGTAAAATTGTTAGTATTTGAAGAGGACATGATATTATATATAGAAAATCCTTAAGACATACCATAAAAATGTTAGAATAAAATAATCCAGTACAGTTGTAGGATACAAAATCAATATTAAAAATCTGTTATACTTCCATACATTAATAACAAATTATCAGAAATAGAAATCAAGAAAAAAATCCCATTTATAATTTCATGAAAAAGAGTAAAATACCTAGAAATAAACTTAACCAAGGATATAAAAGACCGATACATTAAAAACTACAAGGCATTACTGAAAGAAATGGAAGAAGGGGTACCTGGGTGGGTCAGTCAGTTGAGAAGCTCACTCCTGATTTCAGCTCAGGTCATGATCCCAGGGTTGTGAGATTGAGCCCTGCATTCGTTTCTGCATTGAACATGGAGTCTGCTTAAGATTCTCCCTCTCTCTCTCTCTCTCTCTCTCTCTCTCTCTCTCTCTCTCTCATTCTCTCTCTCTCTGGCCCTCTCCCCCACTCACATTCTCTAAAATAAAATAAGAGAAAATAAAATAAAATAAAGAAGACACAAATAAATGGAAAGAAATCCATGCTCATGGATTGGAAGGATTAAAATTGTTAAAATGTGCATACTATCCAAAACAATCTACAGATTCAATATAATTTCTACAAAAATTCACAATACCTTTTTCACAGTAAAAAAAAATCCTAAAATTTTAGGGAGTCAAGAAGACTCCGAATTGCCAAGTAATCTTGAGAAAGAAGAACACAGCTGGAATTTCCAACTATACCACAAGGCTATAGTAATCAAACAGTATACTACTGGCCTAAAAACAGATACGTGGATTAATGTAACAGAATAGAGAGCTGAAAAATAAAGGCACATATATATTATCAATTAAATTATGGCAAAGGAACCAAGATATAAGTGTATGAAGAACAGTCTCTTCAAAAAATGGTGCTTATAAAACTGGAAAGCTACTTAAAAAAATGAAACTGGACCACTAGCTTACACTATACACAAAAGTATTAAAGATTTGAACATAGGGCGTAAAACTATAAAACACCAATAAGTTCTTTATCACCAAAAGGAAAAGAAACAAAAGCAAAAATAAACAAGTGGGACTAAATCAAACTAAAGATTTTCTGCACAGCAAAGGAAATCATCAACAAAATGAAAAGTCAATATACTGAATGAGAGAACATATCTGCAAATCTTATACCTGATAAGGGGTTAATATCCAAAATACATACATAACTCTTATAGCTCAATGTAAAAAAAACAAACAACCCCATTAAAAAATGGGCAGAAAATCTGAGTAGACATTTTCCCAAAGATGTCCAGATAGCCATTAAAAGATATTCAACCATCATTAACAATTAGGGAAATGAAAATGAAAGCCACAATGAGATATCACCTCACCCTAGTGAGGATGAGTATTACCAAAAAGACAAGAAATAACAGGTGTTGGCAAGGATGTGGAGAAATGGCAACTCTTGTACACTGTTGATTGGAATATAAACTGGCACAGTCACTATGAAAAGCGGTATTGGAGTTCCTCAAAAAATAATAACTAGAACTATCACATGGTCCAGCAATTCTGCTTCTGAGTATTTATGTGAAGAAAATGGAAACACGTAACTCAAAAAGATATATGCACTCCTATGTTCGTTGCAGCATTATTTACAATGGCCAAGATATGGAAACAACCTAAGTGTCCATCAACAGGTGAATGGATAAATAAGCTGTGATACACACACACATACACACACACACAATGGAATATTATTTATCCATAAAATTGAAATACTGTTATTTGTGACAACAGGGATAGACCTCTAAGTCATTCTGATTATGGACCTCTGAGTGAAGTAAGTCAGATAGAGAAAGAAAAAAAAAACATCTGGATCTCATTTCTATATGGAATCTAACAAAACAAAAGCATAAACGAAAACAAAAACAGACCAATAAAAACCAATCTCAAATACAGAGAACAGAGGCAGGGTTAGAGAGACAGAATAAATGGGTAAAGAGGATCAAAAGGCACAGACTTCCAGTTATAAAATAAATAGTCACGGGGATGTAATGTACAGAAAGCTGACTATAGAAAACAAACTAGATTGCATACTGAAAGTCGCTAATAAAATTTCTCATCACAAAAAAAAAATAATTTTAACTGTGTAAGGTAATGGATGTTAACTTGTGGTTATCATTTTTGCAATGTGTACACATCAAATCATGCTGTAAACTGAAACTCTTATAATGTTATATGTCAATTATACCTCAATTTTAAAATATCAAGGGGCGCCTGGGTGGCTCAGTCGGTTAAGTGTCCAACTTTGGCTCAGGTCATGATCTCCCGGTCCGTGAGTTCGAGCCCCGCGTCGGGCTCTGCGCTGACTGCTCAGAGCCTGGAGCCTGTTTTGGATTCTGTGTCTCCCTCTCTCTCTGACCCTCCCCCATTCATGCTCTGTCTCTCTCTGTCTCAAAAATAAATAAACGTTAAAAAAAATTAAAAAAAAAATCAAAATAATCAAAGAAATTTTCTCCCTTTCCTTTTTTGATTCTATTAGAGGCAAAATTCCTCTTTATTTCATCATGGTGTATGTATGTGTACAAAAGCAACTCACGTTAAAAGAGAGCTGTGGTTTGGTTGTTGGTATAAGTGACATGCTGCTCCCTTAGAGTTAGTATTTAGCTCGCTTATATGAAAACATCATTAATGACTAATAAACTGGCCAGGCTTTATTAAAATTCAGTAGTGTGATATGAATTAACAGGAAAGAACAGTTATGTCTTTCTGGAAACTTCCCATTTCCCATAAGAAATAATTCTACATCACTATTGAAGATATAATACGTTAAACAGAGGTATGATAGGCAACATTTAAGCAATTAAAAAATAACTCTTATTTATATTGAAAACTGACAATAAGCTATGACTAGCCTAATTCAGAAAATACGTCCGCATATATTATGCACATATATGTATAAATATGTATATATATTCAAGAACAATCTGCTAAAACTCACTTTAATTGTGTAAAAAAATAATTTTGCAAAGGCTTTCCCTTAATTATGTCTACAGCTGATAGAGATGAAGAAAATAAACAAAGGGGAATTGGAAAGCACACAAGTATGTTTAGTATTTGCCTATTAACACCTGGCAGATCAAATGGTTTAAGTAATAATTTCATCCAAATACACAGCAAATGTCTATTAAATCTAACAGAGTTATTTGCAAAAAAGAAAAATTCACATCTTGGGATAAACTCTATTGCAGACACACAATTTGAAGTTGAAATTCAAGTCAAACACCCATTTATCCTCATTATGGACATGAATAAATGCATACTAAATAGCTTAAATAGTATAATAGCGCTCTAATGTATTTGAATGTGTTTTGAACAATTTATGATTTTATTAGGAAAAATGGATAGAGTGAGAAGCTGTGCTATAAGGAAACAAGTTATCGTGTATTTATTTAAGTTCTAACAGGTGGGTGACAAAATTCAAAAGCAAAATTTATAACAAAATTATAATTTACAGAATAATACAGAAGCTAACTAATTATTTCAAAAGGAGAGAAAAAGTTGTCAGTTAAATAGTAAACATGAATTACTTCTTAATTGATAAAATTGCTTGCTATGTTAAGTGGTCCTTTCTTTTATAGTTAAATGGAAAATAATTAAGTCAAACTTCTGTGGCTAGCCAGTAAATAAATTAGGCTATGTTTTGTTTGTTGTAATTTTATCTTTCACACTATAGAATAGTTGCCCAGGTGAAAAAAAAAAGCTACAAAAGCTTCTTAAGTGAGGTACAAACTACAATATAAATGGAATCCCCTCTATCTGTTTACCCCCAAGCATTTTTAATAAGGGATTCTAAATAATAATACAACAGTTATTTTTATCATCTGAGTAACAAAAACAAAAACAAAATCTATCATGCTTGTTCACTATTAGTATTTAGTAGTAACAATTAGGAAAATCTTCCCAAGTTGCCTTTTAAAGCACAATAACTAAAGTAATAAAGGAAAACTACCCAAACATACTTTGTGATAGGCCTTCCTTGACAACTTTAATATTATCGTATCTCCAGAACCTATTTAAGTGTTCCGTTGGTATTTAAGAGGAGAATTTTGAAGTGCTTGCCCATTGGGACAGATAATTACCAAAAGCATTTTCATTTTCAATTTGGGTTTATCCCCCTAAAGTAAGAGACTATGAACCCATCATATCAAAATAAGTATGAATCCTTCCGTACCTGAAGCAATAAAGAGTCTTAATTGAGGTATGTTATATTATAAGTGTCAAATTACCATGAAAAATGTATTGTTGTTTATTAAATATTTAAAGCATCTATTCCATCATCCTCTAGATTCAGTTATGCTCATTTAAAATTTCACACCTGAATGCTATTTATACTTAAAAATACTTTATAACTAGAAATGATATGCTATTAGAGAACCTATTCATGACTGGTTAAGTTTTCCTTAACCCCCTTATAAACCTAAGCATTTATATATATGCACTTGCAATGAGATTGACTATTTCACATTAAGCTACTTTTTACTGAAAGATCAATATTTATTCAATATTTATTCATCATCAATTCTGGGTCTTTCTATTTAGATTTACTTATTATGATTTAGTAGGAGGCTTAAACATATCATGTATATTACCTGTCACTATTTGTCAATGTTTTCTAAGAATCTGCTCATATTTTTCTACTACTAAAGTTACATAGCAGAAAGTACAGCTGACCACCATGCTCTAAAATGCCACCCCAACTATTTGGAATAAGGTGGAGAAACTATCCCAGATTTCAAGCCTACCGAACTATACACAACAGTTAAATATTAATTTTACTTATAAAATTTTCACCAATTCATAAACAATTTCTTTAGTCATTATTCTTGACCAAGCTCTATTATGACACATGCTTTTTAAATGTAGTCAGAAATGTCCTCGTGTATTTATTCAGATAGCCATGAACCAATGCATCTCAAGGACTACAAAAACAATTTTATGAATCAATTTTTGAGGAGTAAAAAATAGAAAAGGGAACACTATGAAGAGTTGAAGAGCCATCCTCTTACACAAAAAAACAGAAAAATCATATTTACTGACCTTCATAAGGAGTATAAATAAGATCAACTGTTCATTATTAATAGATTATGAACACACACAAATACTCACACATTTGTGTGCACATATACACACCACGACCATGGTTAAGTTAGTATTGTTGACAGTAATGCTATACATACTATTTTTTTTAACATTTATTTTTAGTGAGAGACAGAGCATGAGCAGGGGAGGGGCAGAGAGGGAGAGACACAGAATCTGAAGCAGGCTCCAGGCTCTGAGCTGTCAGCACTGAGCCCGATGTGGGGCTTGAACTTGTGAACCGTGAGATCATGACCTGAGCCGAAGTCAGATGCTCAACCGACAGCCACCCAGGTACCCCTGTACATAGTATTTTAAAGCTGAAACATCTTTTTCACCTACAGGAAAGACTGAACTACAGTATAAAGTGTGAAACTGGATACTCTCTTATTTTGTTTCGATCCCCATGCATTATGACTGAGTTTAGACATTTGTTAAAGAGCCCTCTTATTCATTATTTTTACTTTTTTTTGGTTTTAGGATAGTATTTAAAAAGTGTTGTATTTCTTCACATTCTTGGAAATAATTTGGCATTGCCATACATCAATAATCTGCATAGTCCACTAAATAGAACAATTTTGTTTTAGCCAATATTTTCTTGTCATCACATTAGAATTCATTACTAATTAGGACCATTACAAGTGGACCCAAGAAAATACATATCCTAAGTTACATGTGATCGTGTAATTGTACAACAATTTCTAATGAAAACCTGATGGAAAACCAAGTTGCCCTGTGCACATATGTCAAACAAATATTAGAAAAAGGAATGCTCAAATATTCAGGACAGGGAAGCTCAACTCTACCTATAAAGAGACAAGATGACACTAACCACCAAAGAAACAAAATAAACAGTGTTAGCCAAAAATGTCCTATTCATTCACTCAGATATCAATGAACCATGCATGCATCATCACTTCAAGCATTGTAAAAATATACTCTTATGAATCAAACTTTGGGGGAGTAAAATTAAAAACAAGAGACATTATACAGTGAGCTGTAACCATAAGCCATTAACAATCAGAATGTAATTGCAGATGTTTTTGAAGATTGGCTCATGAGACTGAACAATAGTAGAGTAATAGCCTTCACTCTGGGATTATGAGTTGCGAGATGGAAGAGAAAGGTTTCATTGTCCTTCACTCCTCCCCAAAACCTTTAGTTTTGTTCCAAGAGCAATCTTCTAGATAAAATTATGAAACACTGAATAGTGAGTTTCAAGTAGGGAGCATATATGTCTATTACATGTGGATATTTTTTATAATATGTATTATACGTATTTTCATATTACTATACACAGATATAGATAGTCCTGTAGAGGACATATGCTTAACTGTGTTTCCTTTTGAAATGATGCATTCTTAGCTTCTGGTTTAAAATGATACTTACCACCAAAAGGAAAGGTAGCATGAAATAGAGTTCTACATTAGGATATGGGGCCAAAACAATAGCCAATATAAACAGTACAGGCATACTTTGGTGATACTGTGAGTTTGCTCTGGACCACTGCACTAAAGCCAATTTCACATTAAAGCAAGTCAAACAAGCCTTTTGGTTTCTCAGTGCACATAAAAGTCATGTTTATGCTATACCATAGTCTACTAAGCATATGTCTAAAAAAACAATGTGTGTACTTAAGTAAAAAATGCTTTATTGCTAAAAAATGCTAATCACCACCTGAACTTTCACAAGTTGTAATGTTTTTGCTAGTGGAGGGTCTTGTCTCCATTCTGATGACTGCTGGGTGTTCAGAGTAGTGCTTGCTGAAGGTTGAAGTGGCTGCAGCAATTTCTTAAAACAAGAGGACAGTGAAGTCTGCCACATCTATGGACTCCTCTTTTCATAAATTATTTCTCTGTAACATTCAATGCTGTTTGATTGCATTTGATCCCACAAGTAGCACTTTCAAAACTGGAGTCTATCCTCTCAAACCCTGCCACTACGTTATCAACTAAGTTTATGTAACTTTTCAAATCCTTTACTGTCCTTTCAAAAACCTTCACAGCACGTTCACCAAGAGTAGGTTCCAGGAAATAGACTCAGTGACAACCAGTGTTTCAGTTCACCTAAGTCAAGGAAAAGATGATGTTTTTTCTTCCTGGAAGAAATCTCTTTTGTTTATCTTCTTAATGTTTATTTATTTTGAGAGAGAGAGCGAGAGAGAGAGAGAGAGAGAGAGAGAGCGAGAGCAGGGAATGGGCAGAGAGAGAAGGAAAGAGAGAATTCCAAGCAGACATAGGACTTGAACTCATGAGCCGTAAGACCATGACCTGAGCTAAAATCAAGAGTCAGATGCTTAATTGATTGAGCCAACCAGGCGCCCCTGGAAGAAATCTCTCTTGTTCTTTTTTCTTCTTAAATGTTCCTTTTGAAATGCAACTTCAACATTAAAGCCATAGGGGACTGATGTTTTCCCTGTGGGAAAGTATTTTACAATTGATTGATGGATTAATTCAATTTATAGTATAGGAAGTTCAGTGTTTTCTTGTGTCAGTTTTGCTAGTTTATTTCTCTAGGCATTTTTTCACGTGATTTAAACTTTCAGGATAATTTTTAAAAAGATTGTAATATGCACTTTTTCTGGCATTAGTTTTGAGGGTAGATGTCAATTTTTTTTTATGTTTAATGTAGTTTGTGCTTGCATTATTTATTTTTTTACTTGATGAGCTTCACAGCTGTCTATCAGTTATTTTAAGGATTTTGGCTGCCTAATTTTTGTCTTCAATATTTTTTACATTCCTTATTTGTTTGTTCTTGCAATTCATATATCTTTACGTGTTTTTCTTAAGTTTTTTTCTTCTGAATTTCAGTTTCATTCATTTTAATGATTTCTTTAAAGAAATGATGTTGTTGATTTTCAACTTTGATTTTTGAATACATTCAATCAAGTCTAAGAATTCTTATCTGAATCTGTCTTTAGTTAAATCCCACAAATGTAAAGTATTTTCCTTCTCATTCAATTCATTATATTTTCCAATATCCATTGTGATTTCTTCTTTTATCTTTGTGATATTTGTAAGTGTATTTGTTATTTTTGAATGGCATGGGGATCTTCTATTTTTCCTTTTAGTTAATGATTCACATCTTAATTCTATTGTGTCACACAATATTCTTTGTATGGTTGCAGTCCTTTGGATGTTTTTGAAACATGTTTTATGGCTCAGCATATGGTCACATTGTAAATGTTTCATGTGTGCTTAAAGATAATGTGTAATCTGCAGTGGTATGGATGCAGTGCCCTCTAAGCCTCAATTATGACGGTTTTGTTAATATTGCTTTTCAAATCAAGTATATCTTTATAGATTTTTTACTCGTTTGTTCTATTCATTTCTGAGAAAGATGTGTTAAAATATCCAATTTCCTTCACATGCATATATTCACACTACTGAATATATATATATATTCTGACTACTCATATTTTTTTCTCTTAAAGTCTAATTTGTCAGATATTAATATAGCCTGATCATCTTTCTGTTGGTTATTATTTACTAGTACAACTCTGCCTTTCATGATACTGCACATTTAACTTTTCTTTTGTACAATACTCCATAACACATTGTTAATGTATTGTGTAACGAATATTAATTTATGTTTACTTACAGATTTAAAGTTTTAGTCTTCAATCTGTATCTTTGAGCTTCTACCTGTAATCATTTTCTCTCTGCCTAAAGAAAGCATCCAGTGCTTTCTTAATTCAGTCATGTTATCTCTGTATTTGCTTGAAACTATTTTGTTTATTCACTGGCTGTAGAATTCTAGATTGACAGTCTTTTTTTAGCACTTAAAAATTATCCCTTGATCATTTGGCTCTGTCTCTATTGAAAAGTCACACATTAGACCGATCTGCCTGGAGGTAACCTATTATTTTATTCTGGCTACTTGAGATTTTTGTCCTTTACTATGTATGTCAATAGTCTTGTTATGAGATTCTAAGTTCTTTTCTTTTTTTTTTTTTTTGAACATAGAACAAATAATGGTTTATTGAAAGAAATTATGAGTCCTCCAGATTCCATTGTCCCAGAAAGGTTTACTCATGCAAGTATTTTGGAAGGAAAAATGGAAAGGAAAATCCGAAGTCCGTATGTTTTGAGTTATTTTCTTTGTAGTATTCCTGCTGGAAGTTCATTGTGCCTCTCAAATGATAGCAGAAAGACTTGATGTTTCAGCAAATTCTCAGCAATCATTTTTGAAGGTTTTGAGTCTGTGCTATTTTCTTCCTTTTATCCTTCTAACACTCCATTGGTGAAAAATTAGAATTACTTTCATTATCTTTTCAGTTGTATCTCATCTGCTCTTAACTCAGGTTTGTTAAGGACTGTTATTCTTGCTTACACTTATTTTGTCATTACATTATTATTTTATTTGAAATTTAAAATTTACTCTCTGGTTCTACCTTGTAATTTCTACATATTGGCTGATTTTCAAATTTTATTTAGTTTAAGAATAAACAAATATTCTACAATTTTATTTCTCACAATTCAAAGAACTAGAGTCTCATTATTTAGGTGTTTTTTTTTTCCTTCTACAATGCTATGTTACATAATGGATATGTACCGATAATTGTCTGTGAAAATAATTTGACTTCAGGTGTACTTACACTATTCCAGAGATGTTTTATGTATGTTTCTAGACAGTTAGGAGAGGGAGCAATAACCATCCTGGCCATATTCTAAATAGGGTATGAGATGATTTGGTGTTTGATTTCGATTGCTGTGAAGGATAGTCATTTCTAGCTTACCATTAATCCTGTATCAAAGGCCTTTGGGCTTTTGCATCCAAAATATTGGGGTCTATCAGATCCTTTTCTTTTAGTTATTGAACTCTAATTTTTTATCCCTTTAGACCTACAAGTCTGCCAAACTTCTACTCACTTATTCCTCTCTGCAGTCTCATTTAAAATTAGAGACATATTGGGGTGCCTGGGTGGCTCAGTAGGTTAAGCGTCCGACTTCGGCTCAGGTCATGATCTCGCAGTTCATGGGTTCCAGCTCTGCACTGGGCTCTGTGCTGACAGCTCAGAGCCTGAAGCCCACTTCAGATTCTGTGTGCGTGTGTCTCTCTCTCTGACCTTCACCAGCTCACACTCTGTCTGTCTGCCTCTCTCTCTTAGAAATAAACATTACAAAAAATTAAAATTAGAAACATATTTGTCAAAGTTGGCATAGAGCCACTGTAGGTTTTCATATTTTCCTGAATCTTGACCTATAGTTTTTATATTCCTTGTTAGTTCGACAATTCATCCATCAAGATATTTTATTAATATTATATCCGCCTT
Source organism: Acinonyx jubatus (assembly GCF_027475565.1). Taxonomy (NCBI): domain Eukaryota; kingdom Metazoa; phylum Chordata; class Mammalia; order Carnivora; family Felidae; genus Acinonyx; species Acinonyx jubatus. The sequence goes on along the minus strand of NC_069380.1, from coordinate 32,245,478 downwards.
TTTTTTCCATAAGGGGATGAGTCAAATTTACTTAATCTGCTATTAGGACAAACATATTCAGCAACCTTGAGTTTAAAAAATGTATTACTACTAGATAAACAATTTATAATACCATCATTTTCCTAGTCATAGTGCAGATTTTAAAATACTGGTCGTAAGCCTCTTCCCTCTTATTTTCCTGATACATCCTTGGCAAGTATATATATTCACCCTGTATCTGGCAATGAAGGCAGAGAAAGTGAAAAATTAGAACATGTGAAATCAGAGTTTTGTTGAACTGTTGTGCTTACTCTTTCCCTGGTTTAAGTTTGGCATTACTGGCTTTGTATGATAACATATCAATCTATTCTCCAGAAACCATAGCATTCCCTTATCCCCCATACACCCCAAATAAACCATTATAAGCCTCTTAGAGGATTAGAGAGAGGGTCTGGATAATTTCAACAGTATTGTCCAGCAACACAGAAATCTCTGCCCCGAGGAATTTAGCTATTATAAAATCAGACAGTGACAGGAGTATCCAGAGATCAATTTTTGGCATGTTGAGTTGACACTTCTTGGACATCCCAGTGAAAACATTCAGTAGGTCACTGAATAGCTAATTCAAAAACAGAACGAAGTCTGAGGTTGCAATAAGTACTTCATAATTGTCAGCTCCATAGTTGTAATGAAAGCTGTGCTAGTGACTATGAACACTCATCCAGGGGAAAACTGAAGATTACTCTAGAAGAGTAAGTGAATAAGAATGGCCTGATGGAAAAAGGGTAGGAATAAGAGTGTGATATCTGAAAAAGGATGGTAATAGTAGTCAAAGGAAAAGGAAGGGATCTGTTTATCAAATCCTCTAGAGATGTATACCAATGATTATACACACCTAGACATTTTCTGTGATTGAAAAGGCTTGTACAGTGATATTAGTAGAATCATTGGACAAAAGGCCCTGAATGTAGCTCATCTACACCAATGCCCAAGCAAAATGAAATGATCATCTATCTGATGATCAACAACCAAACTATCTGATAGAAAAATTATTTTTGCCTAATAAATACTGAACATATGACTAGAACTCACTTGCAAAGGTAAAATAAGGTGGAGGAATCCTTTCTGTATATATTCTTCACCTAGCTCATCTCTGGAAAAATATCATAACTAAATTGAATCATGCAAGTAAGTTACTGATATAAGAAGTTCATTTTTCAGAGGACATACAGTTCTTACTAATAAATTTCATCTGTTAGGAACTGTAGAATTCCTTGATGATTCAATATTTTCTAAAGCTGAAAAGTATACCTATAAAGGTAATATCTTATTAATTAGTAAAATCTCTCCAGTTGGAAAGCTTAATTAAAAAATATTTTATAATAGTGATAGATAATAATTTAGAAGAAATCCTGATATACTATGATGTGTACTGTGATGGTGTGATATTTTTAATATAAGAAAGTCATTTATGTTATTCAACACAGTGTTGGAAACTATGCCTCAGCAATCAGACAACGCAAACAAATAAAAGGCATCCAAACTGGAATGGAGGAAGTCAAACTTTCACTCTTTGCAGACAACATGCTACTGTATAGAGAAAACCCAAAGACTCCAAAAAAACTGCTAGAACTGATTCATGAATTCAGCAAAGTCGCAGGATATACAATCAACGTACAGAAATCAGTTGTATTTGTATATCCAATAATGAAGCAGCAGAAAGAGAAATCAAAGAATCAATCCCATTTACAATTGCACCAAAAACCATAAAATACATAGGGATAAATCTAGCCAAAGAATTAAAAAATATATACACTGAAAACTATGAAACATTTATGAAAGAAATTGAAGAAGAGACAAAAAAAGGGAAAAACATTCCATGCTCATGGATTGGAAGAATAAATATTGTTAAAATGTCAATACTACCCAAAGCAATATAGATATTCAGTGCAATACCTATCGAAATAACACCAGCATTCTTCACAGAGATAGAACAATTAAAAATTTGTATGGAACCAGAAAAGACCCAGATAGCGAAAGTAATGTTGCAAAAGCAAACCAAAGGTAGAGGCATCACAATTCCAGACTTCAAGCTGTATTACAAAACTGTAATCATCAAGTTGGTATGGTAGTGGTGCAAAAACATACACACAGATCAATGGAACAGAATAAAGAACCTATAAATGAACCTACAAACATATGGTCAACTAATATTTGACAAAGCAAGAAAGAATATCCAATGGAAAAAAGACAGTCTCTTCAGCAAATGGTGTTTGGAAAACTGGACAGCAACAACAGAAGAATGAACATGGACTACTTTCTTACACCAAACATAAAAATAAACACAAAATGGATGAAAAACATAAATGTAAGACAGGAAGGCATGAAAATCCTAGAAGAGAAAACAGGCAACAACCTCTTTGAACTCAGCCACAGCAATTTCTTACTTGACATGTCCCCAGAGGCAAGGGAAACAAAAGCCAAATGAACTACTGGGACCTCATCAAGATAAAACAAAACAAAACAAAACAAAAAAAAAAAAAAAAACACAGTCAACAAAACTAAAAGGCAACTGACAGAATGGGAGAAGATATTTGCAAATGACATATAAGATAAAGGGTTAGTATCCAAAATCTATAACGAATTTACCAATCTCAACACCCCCCCAAAAAAACATATAATCCAGTGAAGAAATGGGCAAAAGACATGAATAGACACTTCTCCAAAGAAAACATCCAGATGGGTAACAGGCACATCAAAAAATGCCCAAATTCCTCCTCATCATCAGGGAAACGCAGATCAAAACCATAATGAGATACCACCTCATACCTCTCAGAATGGCCATAATTAACAACTCAGGCAACAACAGATGTTGGTAAGGATGCGATGAAAGGGGAACCCTTTTGGACACCTGGTGGGAATGCAAACTGGTGCAGCCATTCTGGAAAACAGTATGGAGGTTCCTCAAAAAATTAAAAATAACACTACGCTACGACCCAGTATTGCACTACTAGGTATTGATCCAAAGGTACACAGGAGTGCTACTTCAAAGGGGCACATGAACTTCAATGTTTATAGCAGCACTGTTGACAATAGAGAAAATATGGAAAAAGCCCAAGTGTCCATTGACTGATGAATGGATAAAGAAGCAGTATATGTATACAATGCAGTATTACTGGCTATCAAAAAGAATGAAATCTTGCCATTTGCAACAATGTGGATGGAATTAGAGGGTATTATGCTAAGCGAAATAAGTCAGAGAAAGACAAATATCATATGACTTCACTCATATGTGGAATTTAAGTTCAAAACAGATGCACATATGGGAAGGGAAGCAAAAATAATATAAAAACTAAGAAGGGGACAAACCATAAGAGACGCTTAAATACAGAAAACAAACTGAGGGTTGCTGGAGGGGTGTTAGGTGGGGGTGGGGGGAAGGGCTAAATGGGCAAAGGGCACTAAGGAGGAAACTTGTTGGGATGATCACTGGGTGTTATATGTAAGTGATGAATCACTAAATTCTACTCCTGAAATCATCATTACACTCTATGTTAACTAACTTGGATGTAAATTTAAAAACAAAAACTTTGAAAATAATTTTAAAAAGTAAGAATAAATGTGTATGTAAACAACAATAAAGAAATGATACTGTATTGTGCATGTTGATAGGCTACCATTACATTTACTAGTATACCACTTATCAGAGAATCAATTACTTGAGCAAGGAGGGCAAATATGAACAAAAATGATAAATTTGAATTAGTGAACAGAGATTTGTAATTCACATCAAGGCCCAAAATATAATTTCTTCTTCACTAGAAAGGTTGCTATCCCAAGTGGTAGAATTTGGGCATGGCTTAGTGTGTGCTCTTTTTGGTGCTCAAAAAATCTGTGGATGAAGACTTCTGTGAACATTTTGGTTGGTATCATAGGGTGAAAGGTGTGGCCCTCAAATTCACATGCTGAAATCCTAATCCCCAGTATGTCAGAATGTGACAGTATTTAGAGAGAGGTTCCTTAAAGAGGTGTTTAAGATGAAGTGTCATTGGGGTGAGTCCTAATCCAATATGACCAGTGTCCTTGTAAGAAAAGGAGAATAGGACACATACACAGATGAAAGGACATGTGAGGACACAGGGAGATGATCACCTGCAAGGCAAGGAGAGAGGCCTGAGAAGAAACTGACCTTGCCACACCTCGATCTCAGCTTTCTAGCCTCCAGAACCAATAGAAAATATATTTCTGTTATTGAAGCCCTCAGGTCAGGGTTACTTCATTATGGTAGCCCTTGCAAACTAACACAGTTCATACCTACTACCTTTAGGTTTCATGGTGTGGCTGTTTAACCATCTCTACAGGTCAGTTACAGACCACATGCAACCTCTTTCTGTGTCTTAATACCAAGGTCGTGAATTTAGAGAAGTTACAATCTCCACGGTCATTAATTACTAAAACAATTATTTTTAAAGAAGACTTTCCCAGCCAGCCAGAAATACACGTTAACACTAAATTCTAGTTCTTCCTTCAATCCTCAAAAAGGAGTGATTGGAATAAATGAAAAAAAAAATCCTATACTTAATATTAACCCTATTTCACTTGGTCATTGATAAGAAGTTAGGTTCACTCTTTTAAAAAGTCATTTACTGCTAGTTTGGAAAGGCAAAAGTGAAAAAAAACAGTGAATATAATATAAAAAATGCAAATATAATTTTGTATGCTTAAGTAACTCAGATGACAGGTAAATTAATGTAATTAAATATATTCATTTTTACATAAATGTACGTTGCTCCTAATATGTGAAGTAAAATTATTATTTTTGAAGTGCAAATTTCAGAAAGACCTCTGAATCTGCTGCTCATTTTTAACATTCCAAATTAAAAGAAAAATCACTTTATTGATTAAGTTTCGAAAATGGATGACGAAGGGGCACCTGGGTGGCTCAGGTGGTTAAGCGATTGACATTGTCTCAGGTCATGATCTCATAGTCATGGGTTCAAGCCCCACGTTGTGTCAGGCTCTGTGCTGACAACTCAGAGCCTGAAGCCTGCTTCTGGATTCTGTGTCTCCCTCTCTCTCTCTGCCCCACCCCCACTTGCAGCCTGCCTCTCCTCTCTCTCTCTCAAAAATAAACATTAAAAAAAATTTTTTAGGGGCGCCTGGGTGGCGCAGTCGGTTAAGCGTCCGACTTCAGCCAGGTCACGATCTAGCAGGTCCGTGAGTTCGAGCCCCGCGTCAGGCTCTGGGCTGATGGCTCAGAGCCTGGAGCCTGTTTCCGATTCTGTGTCTCCCTCTCTGCCCCTCCCCCGTTCATGCTCTGTCTCTCTCTGTCCCAAAAATAAATAAACGTTGAAAAAAAAATTAAAAAAAAATAAAATAAAAAAAATTTTTTAATAAAAAAAATGAAATGGATGAGGAAGAGACAAATGACTTGAATCACAATTTCAAAATCAATCTTTGCAATGTAAAGAGTTTTTAGATTATTATTTGAACAAACTCATGAGAAATTAGCAACAGAAAGATTTTTTAATCTTTTCAACATTACTGGTGATCTTAAAAATGGTGAACTGATTGTGGGTAGCCAACTATTGTCTTGATGCTTATTGCCATAGATTAATTTGGTCTCTCACCTCAAATATCAGGCAATCCAATTTAATTCCAAGGTCATATGAGGTCAAATTTAGTGTAAGAGGAGTAGCATAAAGCACTGGCAACTACATATTTTCTCAAAAACATTTTAGTCATGGAAATGTTCATTTGGTTAATCATTGTGACAATTTTTATGGTTAAAAGTAAAGTAAAAAGTACTCATAGTAACACATGAAAACTGGGAATATAGAGTAAAATATAACTGCTCAACATTGATTTAATTTTCATCATTGTGTTTCTCTTATTTATAAAGCTGATTTAAACTCTGCAATTGCATTTTAGATACTTAACTCTTAAATCAAGATAAAAGAGTGGTACACAAACCTCCCTACTATATTTATGGTAACAAAGAATCCTACCAAAACTAGGCATTGACAGACACTCACTTAGGAAGAGAGGCTTTGAGCCTTTACAGATTCATATACAGATTTAGGATTTAGCATTTAGGATTTAGAAACCCCAGATACTACAATCCAACAATCACACTACTAGGTACTTACCCAAAAAATACAAAAACACAAATTCAAAGGGATACATGGACCCCTATGTTTATTGCAGCATTATCTACAATAGCCAAAATATAGAAGTCGCCCAGGTCTCCACTGACAGATGAATGGATAAATAAATAAATTTATTTATAAAAATAAATAAATATTATAAATAACATATACATATATATGTTATTATTCAGCTATAAAAAAGCCGTCAAAAAGAATGAAATATTGCCATTTGCAAAGACATGGATTGATGGAGCTAGAGAGTATAAATCAGGAAGAGAAAGGCAGATACCATATGATTTCACATGATACCGTATGTTTGAGAAACAAAACATAGGCACCTGGGTTTCTCAGTTGGTTAAGCATCCAACTTCTGCTCAGGTCATGATCTAGAGGTTTATGAGTTTGAGCCCTTCGTTGGGCTCTGTGCTGACAGCTCAGAGCCTGGGACCATCTTCCAATTCTGTTCCCCCTCTTTCTGCCCCTCCCATGCTCATGCTCTGTCTCTCTCTGTCTCTCAATAATAAATAAACAAAAAAAATTTTTTTAAGAAACAAAACAAATAAGCAAAGGAAAAAGAGAGAGAGGGAGATTAAGAGAGAGAGAGAGAGAGAGAGAGAGGGAGGGAGGGAGAAAGAGAGAAATGAAGAAACATTTTAACTATAGAAAACAGGGCCACCGGGGTGGCTCAGTCAGTTAATCTGACTTCATCTAACTTTGGCTCAGGTCATCATCTTGCAGTTCATGAGTTCAAGCCTCACCTTGGGTTCTGTGCTGACAGCTCAGAGCCTGGAGCCTGCTTTGGATTCTGTGACTCCCCCTCTCCTGCTCACACTCTGTCTCTCTCTGTCTCTCAAAAAATAAATAAACTTTAATTTTTTTTTAAATTTATTTTAGAAAACAAACTGATGGCTACCAGAGGTGGGTGGGTGGGGAGGTTGGGTGGGGAGGATGAGTGAAATAGGTGATGGGGATTAAGAGTACACATCATAATAAGCACTGAGTAATGTACGGGATTGTTGAATCACGTACATATTTTACAACTAAAACTAATATAACACTGTGGTAGCTCTACTGAAATTATTTTTTAATAGTACAAGAATAAATAAATAATTTGGAACTCTATATGTGTTTTCCTGTGGGAGAAAAAAAAAGAAATCCCACATACTGAGTAAAAACAGTACGGAGTAGAGGGTAAAATAAGGATCAAATTAAGATCTATCAAGAGTAGATTACTCCTGCCAACCCTTCCTCATTTGCTGGCTTTGACTTTGACCCCATATATGTAGACAATAGCAACCAAAGTTTCCATATCTGTAGTCTAGCAATAGCTACCCTCCAATGTGGAGGTCTGTTTTCCACTCTACCAGTCTAAATTTAAAAATTCCAAAAAGGCCAACAAACCTATAAAGAACTCATAAGCAGCTGTTTAAAGGTTTTAGACTTAAATTTGAACAATAAACAAGGATTGCCAGTGTACTGAACATTTTTCAATCATTTCAGTTTTCCAGGATTTAAATTCTTTCATGCTCTCTGTGTCTCCCTCTTTTTCTCTGTCTCTGTCTCATCAGTGACAGGTTACACTTTAGATGGCCCCTGGGTTAATTTCCTGACAGAGGTGTCAGAAATTACAATATAATTGAAATTTTGGATTATTTCATTTTCGGAGGTACTGTTTCTGATAGCTTAGACCAGAGGTCCTTGGCCCTCAAAAATATTTTGAGTTACTCAATATTTAATGAATCACTTAGTTAATAATATATAATAAGCTTTGATCATTTTCAATTAAGACTGTTGACTGATATAAAAATTGGTAACTGGATTAATTGTGGGTCAGAAAACTTTAGGAACATGATAGGAAGGTGGCATTTGTTTTATGGTTGGTGGCTAAAGGCAGAGAAGATTCCAGTTGGATTAAGACATGGGATTCTGGCAGCCCATGACATTTAGCGGAAAAACAGCTAATTAAATTATTACCTGTGGTCACCTAGAATAAAGTGTCTATTAATGACAAGGCTTTGAGAGATTGAGTCACCTCTAAAAAGAACAGAATGAAGAGTATGAGGAATCCAAGGCTCTAGGGTGGGCTGGTTGCTTTTAATTTTTCTGAATAGCTTAAAGAAAACTGTAACAAGCTCAAGGTTCTAAATTCTCAGCTCAGAACTCAGACAGACAACCAAGGATTTTCAGTATCTCTCATTTCTTTTTGCCTCTAGGCTGAGATAGATGAAAATCAAACTAAAACTTGATCCTAAGGGTTTTCAATTTATGTAGGTTGAATTAACAACCTGACAATGCATCAAATGTGACAAAGCTTTGATAAGGAAAAGAATAAAACCCTGAATGTAGGCATAAGGACCTATTGAGAGATTTGGATGTCTTAAAATACACCAAATATCCAGACTCTAACCTTTATTTCCAACTGAGACATTACCTCTGTCTTATGCGACTATTCCTGTCCTACTCAAAAATCTTAAAATTATTTGACCAAAGCCGTTTCTTCCAAAGAGAATTCAATCCTTCCCATTTTCCATACTCAACAGCTCTCTTATTATCTTTAACTAAAATCAGATTCCAGCAGATGTATGAAATTACATATTCAAATGCCAGAGAAAAAAGCTTGTATCAAAAAAGAATACAAGATTATATATATAATCTTGCATAGAAACAATCATTTAATTTACTTGCATGGTTACTAAAATCTTGATGAAAGATCATTCACACTAACATAAGTGGACAACCTAAAAATGCCTTTGAATATGTAGATGAAGGAAGAAAAGGACTTAAGGATGCATTTCTCACATATAATATCTTAAACTATTCCCCAAACTAAAGAGACCCAGAAAACATTACACTCATCAAAGCCTCGAGAACACCTTTAGTGAGAAGAGTACATGCATCTGTGAAAAGGCAGGAATGGCACTGCTCCTGGGGATGGCTTGTTGATGGGGTGCAACACTTGAAATTTAACCCCAGATACAAAATGGATAGGCCAGAAATGAGATCAGACAAATCACCAGACTGATTTGATAAACAGGAATTATCAAACAGGAAGGTTGCTAATTTATCATGGAGTCTATAGGACTGAGATTGCTATTTCAAATAGATTCTGCCTTATTCACAACCAAAGTTTATGCTAGGTTTGGCAAACAGAGCACTGACATTAAGAATCATTTCTATACCTAATTTCAGTTCCTATACCTGAGTTACTTCATAGACTTTAGAGTATCTAGAAATAGAATAATCATAGGTAATTTTGAGAAATAACATGCAATTGTGTACTATAAATACTTCTATCACTACAGAAATTCACCTGCAAACATTCACCAGGATCATTAATCACTGCTAAAAGGGAAATAACCAAAATTTAGGAAATTGATTATATTGGATACCATCTCTAAATTAATGTTTATTTCTGTGGTCCAGGATAACACCGTTGTGCACTGAGGAGGGAAAATTAAATTTTCACCTGACACATAATTGGTATGGTGGGCTGTTAAATCTCTAGTTTCTGAATTTATGGTTGAAGTAGTTACCCATATAAAACAGCATTTATGATAGGAAGAGTCTAATGAAACCCAATGGAACTGCTTTCTTTTTTCAAACCGTAAGCCAAAAGCAATAACATATTCTTGCAGTCATCATAAACATTACTATTGAGCTTTAGATGACCAAGGAAAGATGGTGATTCCTATATGTAACTTATCTGTTTCCCTAAATAGAACACAGATGAGATACTGTTTTTTAATACATTAAGCTTATTATAAACTTAATTCAATTTCGTCTGTTAATTTAGATGTCTACTTTTACTAAAGAAATCAACACAGCCCTTGACTGGTATGTAGCTATTGATCTATAATGTCCTCTTGTACCCACCCTAACAAGCAGAGATTATTAGAAACTAGATTTTCACCTGCCAGTAATATTAGCACACATTCAGCTTATAATGTCAACTCCCTGACTTGGGCCACAGTTTAGTCCAAAAAGACTTTGATCATCATCTTATCATGCCATAAGAGGTCCTACTCTCAATTACACTGTGACAGCATTCTACTAACATTTGGAAAGCTAGAATCACCAGACATTCTCAAAACACCAAATATCCCAAGTTATGAGTTAATAAAAGAATAACAAAAAGTTAAGATACCCAATTCAATGATGGTCTTAGAGGTCAAGTAGTCTTGGTTTATATTATAATAAATTATCCAAGGTAAAGTACCAAGTACTGCCCTCAGCATATTTTATTATTGCAAAAGATATATCATACCTATTGCATATTTTAACAATTTGGAGACAAATTGATATTTTGGACACAAATGTATATTGGGAAACCTGGAAGCTTTCTACTTTATGTGGAATCTAAAGGAAGTGAAGGTTCTCAATCTTCTCCAGACAGTGATATACTCATCTCTACTACTGGACTATTTGAGGCAACAGGTACAATGTTCAGGCTGCATTAGTTCCATTCACTGTGCAACTCCAAGGATACCATTCAAAGCTGACAAAAATGTGGGAGATTCCTTGGAATTAGACAGTGCCCAATCTTCATGATTATATATAGTGACCCGAACAAGTATATGACAAAGTAGAATTCTCTTTAATCCATAAGAAACTCTTACTGGAAATCCTAAGTAGATGCCTCTAGAGTTCTGGAGATAATCCATGATATCTTGGGGAAATAAGGAAAGATACCTTTTTAAAAAGTTGTTCCTAGCTTTTCTGAGCACTAACATAAACTGAATGGTTTACTCTGAGATACCAGATGATCACTCCAGGTGATATCACTTGAGTGCCCATCACGAGCTGGTGTTGTATGCACAGTGAACAATATTTATTATTGAACATTAGAGATGAGGCTAGGTTCAAATAAGTTTGAAGGCACAAGTAGGTTGCATGAGCACACAGCTCATTAGCCTAAAATATCCACCCTATCACTTTCCTCAATCTACACTTATGGCTTCATAGACATTACAAATATACAGATAATGCAGAAAAAAATTAGTCTTATTTTAAAGACAGACCTCTAAAATTTTCTAGCACCAGCACAACATGCAATATTTTGGTGAGACACTCCTGGGCTGAAAATGCTAATGATATATCTCACTGCCACCTCTATTAGAAAGAAGAGATGGTTAGAGGTAAGGATGTCTAACATTTGGGGCTAATAGACTATATTTTAAGTGAGTTTTTAAGAGCAATATTAGAAATCTAATGATCAGCTTTGGGAAAAAGGGATGCAAATGCTCAGCTTCAAATATTCCAAGAGTGTGATATCTTCGTCCTGTATGAATGCTCAAAAAAGCCTTCAACTGTAGGAAAGCCTATAAATGTCAAGTAACCCTTTACCCTGCCACACTCAGTTTTCCCACAAAGGACTCATGAACCAAGTGATAGTGGCAGCAGGGATAAATACTGTACATAGCCGAATATTGACTTCCCTTTATCAAGGCTGACCTGATTGACAACACTAGTAGATGTAGAATTTTCCAGTGACATGAACCAATTCCATGTGTCATCATCCCCTCAGACAATCAAAGAGTATGGTGGATTTTTTTTTACACTGAATGTTTCCCACCCTGAAAAAGAGACATTACTGATTGGAAATCACCATTATACACACTACACTTTAGAAAGCATTACCTTATGAAAATTACTAAATGTGTTATTTAATATTATGATATAACCAACAATAATACTTATGACCAAAATGATTTTTAAAATTAAAGATACAAGGTTGTACACTATTACTCATGGGACTCACCAATCTTGACATGTATTCCATCTTTCAGAAGTAGTTGCCCTAGAGTACACTGGAATTAATATAAAATACGTATCTAATATTCTAAATGGTGACAACAACTTGAAAGTTTTTTCTTCTTATCCTAAATCATAGCAACTGACTAATATGGGGCATCATTTTTCTTTCCATACAAAATACAAGGATCCAGAGGGTGAAAAATAGAATGAAGAGGTGAATCGTGTGATCATATCCACGACCTACTTGAGAGTATATGGTCTACTCCTTGTAATCTAAGACTGTGCGTGCCCACTGATCTTGTGCAAACAAACAAAAAACAAAAAACAAATTACATGCATGAGGTATTTTGGAATAGCTTACCAGATAAAGTATTCTGTGGTGCTGCCTGAGAGCAAAGGAAACATGGCATAGATAAAAGAGAAAAGCAGTTGAAAATACCACCTGTGGCCTTGCAAGCAGCTATAGGAATTAGTATATAATAACAACCTCTTCACTCTTATTTTACATTTAAAATTCCCTAGTTTTTTAATAATGTTTGTTCTTACAATCCATAAGCATGGAATGTTTTTCCATTTTTCTGTGTCCTCTTCATTTCTTTTATAAGTATTCTATAGTTTTCAGAGTACAGATCTTTTACCTCTTTGGTTAGTTTAGTCCTAGGTATCTTATTATTTTTGGTGTCACTGTAAATGGGATTGATTCCCTGATTTATTTTTCTGCTGCTTCATTATGGTGTATAGAAATGCAACAAATTTCTGTACCTTGATTTTATATCCTGTGACTTTGCTGAATTCACGTATTAGTTCTAGCAAATTTTTTGGTGAAGTCTTTTGGGATTTCTGCATAGAGTATCATGTCATCGAATACCCAAAGCAATCTATACATTTAATGTAATCCTTATCAAAATACCACCAGCATTTTTCACAGAGCTAGAACAAATAATCCTAAAACTTGTATGGAACAACAAAAGACCCCGAATAGCCAAAGAATTCCTGAGAAAGAAAAAGCAAAGCTGGAGACACCACAATTCCAGAATTCAAGCTACATCACAAACCTTTAGTAATCAAGACAGTATGTTACTGGCACAAACACAGACACATAGATCAATGGAACAGAATAAAAAACCCAGAAACAGGAAACCATCAAAATCCTAGAGGACAACACAGGCAACAACCTCCTTGACCTCAGCCAGCAACTTCTTGCTAGACGCATCTCCAGAGGCAAGGGACACAAAACCAAAAATGAACAATCAGGACTTTATCAAGATAAAAATCTGCACAGTGAAGGAACAATAAACAAAAATAAAAGCAACTGACAGAATGGGAGAAGATATCTGCAAATGACGTATCTGGAAAAGGGTTAGGTATCCAAAAGCTATAATGAACTTATCAAACTCAACACCCAAAAAACAAACAACCCAGGTAAGAAATGGGCAGACAGGAACAGACATTTTTCCAAAGAATAAGACATACAAATAGTTAACAGACACATGAAAAGATGCCCAACATCACTCATCATCAGGGAAATACAAATCAAAACCACACTGAGATACCACCTCATACTTGTCAGAATGGCTAAAATCAACAACACAAAAAACAACAGATGTTGGTGAGGATGTGGAGAAAGATGAATCCTCTTGCACTGTTGGTGGTAATGCAAACTGGTGCAGCCATGTTGGAAAACAGTATGGAGGTTCCTCAAAAAATTAAAACTAGAACTACCCTACATTTGCACCCAGCATTTGCACTACTAGGTATTTTCTCAAAGGATAGAAAAATACTGCTTTGAAGGGGTAGATGCACCCCAATGTTTAAAGCAGCATTAGCAACAATCACCAAACTGTGGAAAGAGCCCAAATGTCCATCTACTAATGAATGGCTAAAGATTATGTATACACACACATACATACATATATACACACAACGGAATATTACTCAGCCATCAAAGAGAATGAAATCTTGCCATTTGCAACAACTTGGATGGAGCTAGAGTGTATTATGCTAAGTGAAATAAGTCAGGCAGAGAAAGACAAATGATTTTCACTCACGTGTGCGATTTAAGAAGCAAAACAGATGAACATATGGAAAAAAAGAGACAGACAAACCATTAGAGACTCTGAATGGGGTGCCTGGGTGGCTCAGTTAAGCATCTGAATCTTGGCTTTGGCTCAGGTCATGATCTCATGCCTTTGTGTGTTTGAGCCCCACCTCACACTCTGCACTGGTAGAATGGAGCCTGCCTGGGATTCTCTCTCTCTCCCTCTCTCTCTCTCTCTGCCTCTCCCCCACTCATGCTGTCTCTGTCTCTCTCAAAATAAATAAATAAACTCAAAAAAAAGAGACTCTGAGTGACAGAGAACAACTGAGGGTTGATGGAGGGAGGTGGGTGGGGATGGGCTAGATAGGGGATGGGTATTAAGGAAGGTACTTGTGATGGGCACTGGGGGTTGTATGTAAGTGATGAATCATTGAATTCTACTCCTGAAACCAATATTGTACTGTATGTGAACTAACTAGAATTTAAATAAAAATTTGCAAAGAAAAAAAAATAAAGTGATCATAAAGGAATAAGATTCCAGAGAAACAACAAAAAATGACTTTTTCAATAAATTATATCTAAAACTCCAAAAAAAACCCCGAAACAAACCCCTAGCTGATAACTTTAAATACCTTTCAAGTATTTTTGATTTTGTAAGTGTATTTTTTAAATACAAAATATCAGTGTTTAGATAGAGGATAATAATATTATGTTTAAGTACCCAAGCCCTCAGTAAATGAAAACTACATGCTTCCAATTACTCAGACCAAAATAGCAGCCAGTATGTTCCTTTCATAAAGTAAGCCAGTATGCCATTACTCTGTTCAAAATCTTCCATAACTTATTATTACATACATACTATTACATACAGAATTAAATGCACAATCATCTAGCTTTTTAGACCAAAGCCTAGACCAAAATTTCTCCACTATCTTGTCTTTTACCAATCTGATCATTTCTCATAGCACATTCTTCCTTCCTCAATCAGTTACAGAAATATTGGTCACACTTTAGAATCAATCTGTTTCTAAATTCTTATTAGAAGGGAAAAAGTTGGGGCACCTGGGTGGCTCGGTCGGTTAAGCATCCGACTTTGGCTTAAGTCATGATCTCATAGTTCATGGGTTCCAGCCCCGGACAGGCTCTGTGCTGAGCTCAGAGCCTGAAGTCTGCTTCAGATTCTGTGTCTCCCTCTCTCTATATCTGTCTCCCTCTCGCACTCTATCTCTGTCTCTCTCTCTCAAATATAAATTTTTTAAAAAATAAAAGTTTTAAAAATAAGACAAAAGTTATTGTCCACCTTCTACCCCATTTAATCCTAAACGAATCTCAGAATTCTTTTCTCCAACATGCCATCAAAATAGTGTTTGAAGAATTGTGGTATATTAATGGCCTCACTATTTTATGCATCCACACAGCTATACTCTTCACTATTTGACTTTGATGTTTATCCCATTTAAAATGTTGAAGATATTTTTCCACCCCCTGACTTTGAATTTTGCAAATAATTGGCTTTAGCCAATTGAATGTTAGCAAGTATAAGTTGACCAATGGCTAGAAAGTGCATGAGCAGTTGGGATTTCTATCCTGTGATACAGCCAACTCCATGAAAAAAATATCCCTGGCCCAGACACCTAGTTCCAAAAGAAGAATTTAGGACATATGGAGAACAGCTGAGACTATCCAGATTCCCCATAAGAAAATGCCTAGAACTGCTGTGTGCCCAAACAAATTGTATTAAATAATTTTTTTTCATGAAGACAAATGATACCTTTTTATATATAGATTATATGACTAAAAAGAAGGAGTTCAAAGTTTAAGATACTTTGATTTCCTCTTTGCTATTTATTATAATAGAAAATGAAACAAAAACTTTAAAGGCCATGCTCTAGCTTTGAAAAAGAAATTTTAATTAAAAACTTCAGTGACAACTGTTTTGAATAAAGGCGCTAAAATGAACAAGAGCCTAATAATAACCAAGGATGATAGTAGAGGAAACTGCGGTCATCTTTGGGAGTGTGAGTGGAAAGGAAAAGGAAGGCAAGTGAAGAGATATTCTGAGAAAGTGAAGAGGCAAGTGAAGAGATATTCTGAGAAAGGTGAAAGAGATCTATTCTCAATATTGACCCATTTTTCCTTTCTCTATCTTCCCGGATATCAGTCTACTCCTATATTCAAAATCCTGGTGCCTATGATTCAATTTCCTCTATAACCTCTGTGCCTGCCCTTGCTAGTCAACATGTAGCCAGGATGGCAGGGGTCAGCAAAAGGAGCTTGAGGGTTTATCAGGGAGAGACCTGTTGGGGATTAGTGATTAATGAGCTACAGAGTGACTATTCTTGCTAAATTTAAGAATATATTTTATCATAGAAATAAATTCATTCTGGTTGCTTACGTTTGAAGGTATACAACACATTACTATGGCTCCAGTTTATTACTGAGGTGAAATAATAACTTTGGTAGGCAAAATAATAAAAATGTCAGCCTCGTATATAACATTGCTAATTTGAGATCATGTGTTCCATGCATTGTTGAAACTTTCACACAATTCAATTTTTTTAGAACCCCACCTATTCTCAATTGAGGATGGTCTGCATATATTAAAATCATAATTTCTAAAAATCCCATCTTGCATAACAGGCTAAGTGCACAAAATCCATAGCCATCAAGTTCTGTAGAAGAAATAAAAGAAATAGTTCTATTATTTAATTTTTTAGATGATTTAAAAATATTATGAATTTGAATCAAAATATATACATAGATAAGTAAACCAAAAAGAATACATGGATTATATTTAATGTTTTATTTGCCGCCACAAATTGGAAATGGAAAAATTATGTAATAGTAATTTATTATAGTAACTAAACATTGAAATTCAGAGGCAAATAAAATTATGCATTTTTAGTGCCAACATAGAAACTAGATGAGCAACTGTTTACATTTAAATAATTTTATTCATTTGAAGTAATCATAATTTGATTCAAATATTATTTGCATTTTTATTTCTCACAAAATATTCATATTTTTAAAACCATCTTTTGGCTAGATATACTATAAAGTTTTGCCATACATAATATAATTTAAGTCATAGATTTGAAAGAGAGAGAATCTGCTTTGATTATTTTACCATTTTTTAACATGACAAAGTTAAATATATTAAGAGGGACTATTATGAAGTGTCTAGACAAACACTAATATTTCTTAAATGGAACCCGAAATAAGGAAAATTCTTTGTGAAGATTTTTGGACTTGAAGATATAACTGTCAAAATTAGAAATTCAGAATGATGCTACCATGTCAAGGCCCATATGAACCAACTGGCTAATATTTTACAGAAGGCTTCTTAAAATTTTTTTTAATGTTTATCTATTTTTGACAGAGAGAGAGAGAGACAGAGGATGAGCAGGGGAGGGGCAGAGAGAGAGGGAGACACAGAATCTGAAACGGGCTCCAGGCTCTGACAGAGCCTGATGCGGGGCTCAAACTCGCAGACCATGAGATCATGATCTGAGCCAAAGTTGGACGCTCAACCGACTGAGCCACCCAGGCACCACTTACAGAGGGCTTTCTTGACAGTTGTTGGTATCAGGATCTGAATCATTTAACCAACACACCTGGTGATTGCTGAGAGCAATCCTCAGGGCCTGATAGAGAGCCATGCTTGGCTACAGTAGTAGAGTAGCCCATTCCTTTCAAAGAGTATTTTCTCCAGTTAACGTCTTTTCTTCTTTGTCCTCTTTTCTTATTTGGGCCAAGTCCTCTCTTTGGTTGCTAGTGTGGGTGGCTACCCGATCCATGTGCTTGTCACATGCCTAGTCCAAGCCAGGCTTCCTAAGCAGTAAATTCCAACTGCAACAAATTGTGAACTTGTGACAGATCAATACAGGACTGTTTAAAGTGTTGATGTGCCCTATTGAGATACTCACAATGTTCTTCACCATTTCCATCATGATAATTTCAGACACCCAGAAGCAAGTAAGTCTTAAAAACAGTACCTTCTCTTTCCCACAATTTCCTTTATGTGGTTCAGTCTCTGATAGTTTTTCATCACAGCAATTTTAAAGGAGTTCTAGGATAACTTTATTTTTTTTTCCTGCAATTTCAAAGCATCCCAGTTGTTCCAAGTAGAAGTAGCTCCATGCTGTATCCAGCTGGAGCACTGCATAGTTATTCAGTTCTCTGCAACACTCAGAAAATGTGTCAGTGTCCAACAGACACAGCAAGACTACTCCATATTATTTTCTTTTCAGGAAAGCTCTGCCCTACTGATGATATCCCATAGGTAAAATAAGGGCTTTTCTTTCTGATGGAGGAATTCTGCTTGCTCTGCCTGTCTGGTTAGTTGCATGTTGTTTCTGGATTTACCACCTATTCAACCCTCTCTGATAATCTTCATAGTCTATAAATCCTCCAAATTCTTCTTATTCTTTTATTTTGGCTTTATTTTCCTCTTCTTCTCCAAACTGAAGTTTATCTCACATCCTCTTCAGACTGCTTTAGTTAGATCACTATAGTTTTTACATTGTGTTACTACTCGTTCTTTAAGTGTTTCTCCTAATTGAAGTTCTTTCTCATTTATGACAATTTTGATATAGTTTTATTGAAAGCCAAAGGTTTCAGCTCTGTTAGACTTCAGTTCTCTGCTTTTAATATACAACCAGTCCTCCAACAAGTGGTTTTTTTTTTGTTTTGTTTTTTTACCTTTTCTTAGTCTTGGAGGTGAAAATACTCAACTGTGGCAATTCCTATTGTCTTATAATTTTCATTTCCTGTTTCATGCTCAATTGCTTTTTAACATACTTCTTCTATTATCTTTCCTGCTTTATTTTGGCAACCTACTAGCTTGTCAGAGTCCTTAGCAAGGTCCTTCAATGCCAAACCAACTTCTTCATTTTCAACTGTATACAAAGATCCCCAAAGTTGCACTCTGTCTTCCCTTAAAAACTAGGTCAGGTTTGCTTGAATTCCGTGCCACCCTGCACCATCAGGGCTTCTGCAGCAACCCACCAAGTACCTGGATGCAGAGGCAGCCGTGGTTTGTTTTCATTACACATGAGGACCCCCGTGTTCAATGTACTTTGATTATATGCCAGTGCCTATAACAGATGTTCCATTCACTTTTGCTTTTGTGTCTCATTACCTTAAAAAAATAAAATACAGTGATTTTACCTATTTGGAGAATGAGATTTCTGAAAGTTAGGAAGTTAACTGTGAAAGCTGTAAATCCAGGATTAAAGATGTTCACATACGATTTTCTAATTTCCACCAATAAGATTCTTGACTATGTTTACATTGTGGTGATTTTTCATATTTGAGGACATATGTTTGCTTTTATATGGGCAATACAAAACCAGCAGAAAGAAAAACAAAAGTTGTCCTTTAACTTCTATGTACTTGGGATTCAACCATTCCTTACTAAGTATACTGTCCTATCTGTTAAGCTTCTCTCAAAGTAGTGGGGCATAATTAAATTACCATGGTAGCAGGGAGCAAGGATATATGAACAATATGAAATATGTCCAGCAGGGAAATATGGGTACAAAGTACAGTGACCCAACTGCAAATGTTTTCTCTCAAAGTAGAGCCTTGTAGGTGAGGTTTGGTAGAGGAAGCTGTTAACTTTAGTATCTATTGTCTTTACCACTTGATTGTAATAGCTCCTTGTTAGTAGGGGTTCCATCTTGTTTGCTATTGTATCAGCAGATCTCTGAGTGTTAAGCTGAGCACTAAATGTTATTTCTCAAATGAGTGAACACTCAATAAGATGGATTGATAATTGACTTGTCAATATCAACAAGATCCAATCTAGGAGCCTAAATATGAGAACAAGCTCTGGTCAATGAAAGAGAGACAGTATGCTTATCATACTGGTAAAAGTTTCAGGTTAGGTCTCCAAATATAAGGGGTAATAACAGGAACTTGGCAAGGAATAAGGACAAAGCACGCGTTTAATCCTAGAAACTCTGTGCCAAAATGTGGATAAGACAGATTGATAAGGTAAAATGTAAATTTGTAATAACAGTGAATAAAAGGTTTTTCTCTAGATTCACTAAAAAATGAGTCACATTAACTAAGGTGTCTCCAAGGTATAGAAGCTTAGAAACTCTGAATAGGCCAAAATATCCCTGTTGGATGGAGGTCTGGGCAATCTGAGACATTTGGAAACATATTCTGCTCCTTTCTGTACAGGTTCAGAAACTGGTGCAAGAATGATTTGCATGCAGGAAATCTAACTTTCATGTATTGACAATGAACTACTTTATAATTCCATTTATTCAGGGTGACTCTGAATCCAAATCTGGATATAAACATGTTGACTTGACATAATTATCAATGGCATAACTTTGTTTTCCAAAGTGTCTCAGTTTGAATGATAAATTAATTTGGACTTTATTGAAACTTTATTTTACTCATGTTTATTTTACTTATAAGACTTTGTCTGTCATATCTCCCATAAAAGAATTCAAATTTCTGGACAATGGCCATGCATTTCCCATGTAAACACAATATGTTATAGTTGATCGCACTGAACTCTCTCCTAAAATCCTGACTCTACTCCTAATGTGAGGTTGGGCAAATTATTTTAACTTTAACTTTAGTTTTATTGTCTATAAAGTAGAAATAATTATAGTACCTGGTATACAGTTTGAAAATTAAATAATATACAGTTTGACATATATGTAGAAGGCTAAGCATTGTGCTTGGAACATATACTACTTAGTAACTTCAACAGTTTAGTTATTATAATACAAATTAATATAATACACTATAACAGATGTTATGAGTTCACAATAAAAGTTATAACTTCCAGGGAAAGGGGACAGGATTGAGTTAAAAGGGGAAAGGATTGAGTTAATTAAAATTTATGGATAAAGGAAACATTTATGTCAATGCAGTGGAGGACAATCTCATGAAAATGAAAGAAACATGAATAAAATCACAAAAGAAAATGTATGTTTAATGCAGAAACTGATAGGTGATTCATTTGATAAAATTTCAGAATAAGTAAAAATGAATGAAGGGCAATAAATTGTAATAAATCATATGAGGAGTATTTACTTGGTTTTCCAGCTCTAAATAGGTCCTGCCTGAATTTGAATCTTTTTTTTTTCACTAACTAGATGTATATCTTGAGTAGATAAACTAGACTTTGTACGTATTATTTTTTTCATCTAGAATATGTTTCAGCAGAACATGTTTCACCTAGAATATATTTCATCTAGAATATGAAATAGTCATTAGAATATGTTGACTAATAGCTTCTATTTCATAAGGTTTTTTTGAGAGTTAAATAATTCTCATATATAACACATACATAGTACAAATATACACATACACATATATATGTAATATTGCTTAAAATAGCTATTGACATGTAGAAAGTGTTCATTAAATGCTAGATACTTCAATATCAAAACTGTTAATAATATAATCAAAAGATATCGTCAAGAAATTGATGGGATGGGTTCATTGGACCTGATGTCTTTAAGCTTTAAAGGAAAGCATGCCATTACCTTAGGAGACATGAGAGGATGTGGATTCAGGCTAAAAAGATGAAATTTACGGAATAGATGGTATTAAATTTAAAGTGCTGCTGGGGCATTCAGTTACTGTTGTTCAGGTGACAAGAGTTTTATGGCTAATGGCCTTCAGAAACGATCAGATATCGAACTACGGAGTATGCTTTAATGAAGGCTGGGATGCATGGAGACTCACAATAGAAAGCACAGTCATGGATAAAACAACTTGCCCAAAGCCACTGTGCCAATAGGTGGTAAATTGGGGACTCAGGGGTTAGTTTGAGAAGTGCGGAAATTTCTTTGAAACTCCATTACCTATAGAATGGTGGGATAGAGTTAGAGAATTCCTTTCTCCCCCCATCAAGAAAAGTCCCTTAATTTTTACAGAAGCTCTTAAAAAAAAATTAATGTTTATTTGTTTTTTGAGAGAGACAGAGCACGAGCCAGGGAGCAGGGAGAGGAAGAGGAGGGGGGACACACAGAATCTGAAGCAGGCCCCAGGCTCTGAACTGTCAGCACAGAGCCCGACTCTGGGCTCCAACTCATGAATTGTGAGATCACAGCCAGAGCCAAAGTCTGCCTGAGCCACTTATATGCCCCTTTACAGAAGTTCTTAATTTGGTTTTGAGCATGGACACTGGATTCAGCTACAATTTATCTGTTAACACAACCAGAAAGATTTGATTCTGTGGGCCTTATACCACCTTAAAATTATTTTCAAAGATGCTAGATTTTTCTTTAATTGACTGTATTATCAATTTCTCTGAATGGATTCTTTTTTTTCCCAAAAGTTTATTGTATTTCTCCCTTTTTCACTCCTTACCAAAGACAAGAAATATTTATTCTAAATGAAGTTACTGAGAGGAAATTATGCAGAATTTAGCAGCTTTCTCTTGGTTTTATGGGGTTCTTACGTCCTTATCCAACTAGAAGTCACAGTTATCTAGTTCTGCTTGTGACTGAGTGGTTTCATTACTGAGCTGAATAGTGTGCCCTCCAAAATTCATGTCCACCAGAACCTGTGAATGTGACGTTATTTGTAAATGTGATCTGAGCAGATGTAAGCAAGCTAAATGAAGTCATACTACATTCAGATGGGCTCTAAATCCAATGACTGTGTCCTCATAGGGAGACGGAGATTTGGAGAGACACAGAGATATGGAAGTAAGAGGATTATGTGAAGATGAAGACAACAATTGGAGTGATGCGGCTATAGTTGAGGAACACCAAGGATTGCTGGCCATCACCATTCACTAGGAAGAGGCAAGAAAGAATTCTTCCCTACAGCCTTCACAGAGGAATGGTCCTGCAGACATCTTGATTTCAGATTACTAGCAACTAGTACTCTACAAGAAGAGATTTCTGCTGTTTTAACCAGCTTGTGGTAATTTGTTATGGAAACCTTATGAAACTAATCCTGGAGTGAAATATTGGGAAATTGATGTAGTCCTATGCCGAGTTCTCCAAATAGCTATAACAGGGATGCATACATATGCTTTTGTCTTCTTTTCAAATATACACTTGGGTAGGAGGATGAGGAAGGGGGGAGCAGGTGTGTAATTTGTTCTTTCATTAAAATATCAACATAATGTTTCCTCACTAGGGAGGCCAAATTTAGGAAAATAAACTATATCAGCAATTATAAATAAGCTCTGGAAAATTTGCTGAAAAGACCTTTCTAAGACTGAACAAAGAAAATTGTCAAATACTTTGGAACTATATCCTCCTAGAATTGCTTTGGTTTCTGGTTTCGAGGCTACTGTTTCAGAGTAGTAATGCCATTTATAAATATATAATGTCACTTCCCCTTAGCCTATGAGTCCCATATTTGGAGGGGCCATATGTATTATGCAGGCTGTTTTATCCCTTATCTCTTGAACAGTGTCAGACACATGAATACTATTCAATAAATACCTATTTATGTTAATGTTTTTGGGACACTAAGACAATGTTTTTTTTTTCAATATATCATTGGAAAACCCAAACATATGTAGCCATGACAATGGCAACATATCTAACAGGAGAAAGAAATAGAAAATTAGGGGAAAATAATACAAATGGCCAGTAATCTACATATGTAAAAGATTTTGCTTCAAAACATTCAAAAGAATAAGCTAATAAGTTTCTATTTTCTCCCTTTGATTGTAAAAATAGGAAAAGTAATGATACCTAAGAATAGACAGAGCCTGGAGAAAAAGTACTGGCCCAAGTGGTAAAAAGAAGGCCACTACATACACTACATGCTCAAATAAAATTAAAAATAAAACAAAAAAACACAAAGCAAAACACAGCTCTACCATGGCTGTTTCCAGATGGTCGCATTTTATTTTATTTGTTTGTAATGCTAATCTGTTCATCCTAAATATGATTTCATAAATATGTATATGTAGTTTTATCTTAAAACTACAAAAATAAATATGTAATTTTATCTTAAAACAACTAACGGTCCATAATACCTAATGACAATCAATTTAAACATAATAATGTTGAGTCCTAAGCAGTGCCTTACACATAGCCATTGTTTTATAAATAGTAACTGCCATTACTGCCATTGTTGTTATTGGAAAAATGATCACGGGACAGTGTGTGCTATGAGACAACACAGGACTAAAGATGAGATTTGGGGAATAAGAATGTTTACAATCTCAGACAAAAATTACATGTGTGAGAATTTACATATACCCATTAATGAGACTAAGAAAATTTTTCATTGTCTTATGTATTTTATAATTAAACATATAATGACTAAGGGTTGGATATTCTGTGAGTAAAGTGTGATCTATAAGGAAGAAGTAAATCAACAATCTTCAGAAGGGAAGGATCTGATAAAATGATCCAAATGACTTAGTAGATGAAGTCAAGTTTAGATTATTCTAACTAATGGGATGTAGCTTTAATTAAATGCCTTGAAAGTCAAGTAGCCTCTTTTAAACTAGAATGTTATCGATTTAAGTACTACTTAAATCCAATAAAGATACAGTTGGATGTTCAGGTATCTTGGTTTTACTTTGGAAAATTCTAATGTAAGGGAAAATATATATCTGGCTTAAGACCAAACTGTTAAATCTTTTAAAACCTAGAGTTAATTTTAAATTGAATAAAAATATTTGTTTTTTAAATAATCAGGTATATAAGTTATGGGGTTGTAAAGTTGGTATCAGTATGCAGAGCCAAAATTAAAAAAAGGTTCGGTAAACGACTAATGTTTGGTAAAAAGAGTTTGGTAATCACTCTTCAATTTCACTAACAACCTTTTTACCATAAACTCAATTCAATAGGCATTCATTGAGAAACTTCTACTTATATGTTTTCAGTAGTTTAGTAGGTTCTGAAAGTACAGTGTTGAGGTTAACGAAACAGTATTTTAGATCTTATGACATAAGACTAAATTAAAGTAATATCTCACTCAATCCCCCTTGAAATAATTTTTATTAAAAGTTTACAACTGATTTAATAATACATAAATAATAGAAATTTGAGGTTCCTGTTTTATTCAGAATACACTTATTAAGAATTTCTTTTTTGATTTTCCAATATTATTTAGAGGATAACATGAATATTAAATTATTCCCCCACTACTACTGCCTGCCATGTTCTCATTTTCATAAATCTATTTATCTTTGTATCATGAGCGTATTTACAACAGTTTTCCCATGTCTATGTAATGATAGCATAATGGGAGGAGTTGGGGTAGAAATTTCTTTTCACCTCCCTATTTATGTACAGATCAATAAACTTGGATTCAGAGGACCATCACCATGGTAATATTAAGAAGATTAACAGTAAGAGTATATATGTAAGTATTTGCAATTAAACTATCTATTCTAACATTGTGGAAATTGAGGTCATCAGTATAAGTACCAATATTCTCTACACAATTACACTGAAAAGTGAACAAAGAGGAAATTATTTTCCTCTTGTTTTCAAAAGAGAAAACGTGTACCTCCTGAAATAAATTATTTTCCATTCAAAAGAAGGGCCCTCTAAAACTACTTCAAAATGTGTGCTTTTCTTGGGACAAGTCTAAAGTAGACATTGGGGACACAAATGCAATTTGAAACATTTCATTTCTACATTACTTCTATAGTCTCTGTTATTACAGCTTCTCTCATAGTTAAAGAAGAAATGGAGCACTGAACTTTGTGTCAACAGAAGGGAATAGAAAAACCACCCTCAAACTCAATACTGTTTAGTCCAATTTATGAAGTGATTTAAGGCAGGTAATTCAGATACTGGAAAAACTGTCTTTCACTTAAGTACCAAAAAAATCTAATTTAATGCAGTTGATATCTTCATTTCAGCCAGGAAAGCTGTTTCATCTTCATTTTAGCCTAGATTGCTACTATATGAAGTGACAGTGGCTTTACACGCTCTGGTTGTATATTTATTTTTCAAAAAGAGCTGAGGCGCCATCATTTTTCAATTTCATTTGCCATTTCATTGCTTATTCTAGGAAGGCTCAAAATGTGAAATGGACATGGTGATCTAATTATTTTAAATTAACTCAACTTCACGAAGAGGAAATGATGATTAGTTAAATAATTAGCACATGTCTAAACATTGAGACTGTTAACATGTCTCCCATTCTGATATTTTAAATAAATTGAAAATATTTATTAAAACCCATTCTATGAACGCCTTCAAGTAATTGCTACTAAGATTTGAATGCCAAGTCTTTTTAATAGGGTTTTTTTCTCTCTTCTCCTCTGTAACTGGGTATTTCTGTTTCTACCTACCTACCTACCATCATTATCTATATCTCTCATTTGAAAAGATCAATTATTGCTAAAATACTGAAACACACAACTAATGAATGGTACTATAAAAATTTAAATATAATATAGGTAAGCATTTTCTTTCAACAAATATTAGAATCAAAAATGAAACTTCATCTTAGCAAAGAAGTCAGATAATTCAAGTGAAAGGACACAGGAGAATGAGAAATGGACTTTGAAAATACAAGGTGTAGCTGTAAAACAATGATGTGACTATACTTATTACCTGCCTTCTATCAATTTTAGTACATGCACAGCTTGTTCATAAATTATTTACTCGTATCTTTTCTGGCATGAAATGCTAACTTTGTAATATATCTTGCATCTATTCCTTTTTTCCAGATGTGGTCCAGGCCCTCAGTGTCTTGTAGTCATACTAGACTTATCTCAAATTGTTTTCTTGTCAAACAATTCATCTATCCAGAATTAACTGATTACTCTTCTCTGGAATAATTACATTTTTTCCTCAAAATCATTACATCCATATCCCACCACCACCTCAAAGTTACTAAAGTGTAAACTACATTGCTTAGAATTAAAGTAATTTTTATCATCAAATCAATCTAGTACTGCTTTAATTTATCAAGAGTCTGCTGTCTTTATTTTCAGATATTACTTTTGAGGGGTCATCTTTCAAATCTAGAAATGTAGATGTATATGAAGTAAATAAAGTCAAAACACTATACCTTCTAAAGAAATGACTCAGAAATTTAAGATAATACATGTATGTAACTAGGCACTGACTATCAAAACAAACAAATGACAACAACAGAACTCTACAATCCAGGTATTCTGCTAGAACTCCCTGGTGTTCACTTCCTCTTATAGGATGTTTACTCTCCTATATTACCATTACTATGTTCATTTCACCTATCGCTTTTTTTTTTTTACTTTACTTCTGGACATGTGATTCTTATTGAATTAGACAATCTTTGTCAATACCATTACCTGGCAGTATCAGAAAAACTCCACATTTACTTTCCTTGATGCCTGTCCTATCCAGTTTTAACAAAAGGTGTCCACAACTCCCAAGTGATGAAATCCATCAGTGTGGTGATATGACTGTTAAAAACGTACACTATACAGGGGCACCTGGGTGGCTCAATCGGTTAAGCCTCCAACTTCAGCTCAGGTCATGATCTCATGGTTCAAGGGTTTCAGCCCCCCGTCGGGCTCTGTCCTGACAGCTCAGAGCCTGCAGCCTGCTTCAGATGATGTGTCTCCCTCTCTCTCTGCCCCTCCCCCAACTCTCAAAAATAAGTAAACGTTAAAAAAATATGCTATACATATCAAATATCAAAAGAAAATACATAATATTCCAACAAGTCTGAAGAGTGAGATAAAATACATATTTAAAGAGATTTGTGGGCATGAAAAGTACAGCATAGGGAATATAGTCAATAATTGTGTAATACACTTGTCTTGGTGAATATTTCTTAACATATATAACTGTTGAATCACTATGCTATACCTGGAAATGATATATGTCAGCTATGTTTCAATTATTTTTTTTTAATTTTTAAAAGAGGATATTAGGACACAGAGACAAAGACCATGTAAGGACAGGGGTAGAAGGCGGCCATCCACAAGCCAAGGAGAGGGGCCTCAGAAGAAACCAACTCCACTGACATCTCAATCTCAGACTTCTAGCCTCCAGAACTTCAAGAAAATAAAATTTCTTTCTTCTTTCTTTCTTTCTTTCTTTCTTTCTTTCTTTCTTTCTTTCTTTCTTTCTTTCTTTCTTTCTCTCTCTCTCTCTCTTTCTCTCTCTCTCTATTGCTCTTTCTTTTTTACAGGGTTAGATTGGCCTCACACTGAAAGAAAATGGAAATGAAGAATTTGAAAGCATTTGACGTCAGCCTGTTAACAGGGCCTAATGCATTATATGGTGAGTATGACATGATCAGGCAGGCCCTACTTGTGCAGACAGCACCACCAAAATACTCTCTCAGATAGAGATTTTATAGAATCCAGTTTTGACAACTGTGGCATGAAGTGAACATAATTTCAAACTCAAATATAAATCAAAGTAAAAATAAGTATTATTTATTGGTAAGAGTGAGCTAGATTCGCTCAAACCCCTTCTGTCAATATCTGAATTGGTCCTGGGCTCAAGATTCATAGTAAAACATCAAAGTTTCAGTGAAAAAAAATATATGTGCAATGACTTAAATTCTCTGAAATATTCACATCCATAAATACTCAGGGGTTTTCTAGTCTCTCCACAGCTCCACCCATAATGTTTACATGGGCCTACCTTTCCTACCTACTTTGAACAAGATGGTAATTTTTTTAAAATGTGATTCTGATTATGAATTTAACTAATCTGGATTTTTCTTTCTTTACAATGCAAAGATATTAGATGTGAGCTTTGTCGTACTCTGAGAGGGGGTTGTTATATGCCATGAAAATCTCTAACATCCTTAAATCTAAAGATCATCCCTAAAGTGGGAATGATAGTATCTACCAAATATATCTGCTGTGAGGATTAAATGTCAATTGTTTGTAACATAATAACTGCTCATAATATGAATTCTTTTATTTTCTTGCTTCTATCTCATACTTTGGTTATGTGACTGTTACCATGGATAGCATTTATTAGCAACTTCTCAAATTAATTAAATTCTAGAAACTATAAAGTAAGATGTTAAGTTCTCATCTTTAAAGGCGAATATCCTCCTTGCCTACTTTTGTTTGTTTGTTTGTGGGTTTTTTCTTTTTTTTTTTTTTGCATAAAGTGATTATTTTTTAAGCTTACATTGTTTTTCCATTAAAACTCATGAAATGCACCAAAGAATTGGCTTTTCATCTGCTTGAAAGTCAATTTCTTAATAAGTAAATATGGTTGAGGAGGGGTAAGAGTACCAAACTTCAGGTTTATTGTAAAAGCTACAAAGTACAGAGAATAGTGCTTTACCTGGTGTATGTTAAGGAAACCATAGAAACATTATTAAAATCATGAATGACTGTAGCATTTAAAAAGCCTAAATACATATTCTGAGAATATTAAAAGCCCACCAAAAACATATTTGGTTTTCCAAGGACATTTTGCATAAGAAATTCTTACTATATTAAAATATTTGTTCATCAAATACAAAAAAGGAATTAGGAGTTTACAAGTAATACTTGTGTGGATAATGGAGACAGAGTTGTCATTTATAGTACAGGGCTGATTTATAACCTCAGATGCTCTGTAAAAATGGTTGCTTCTGCATATTTTAAGAAATTAAAACATTAACATTTGACACTTAAATACATCAACCTTCTCAAAGTTTACCTTACACTAAAATAAAAACATATAAATCATACCTGTAATTGTTTTGAGTATTCATTACTTAAAAACCTCAAGAATACTGACCTTTTAAGAAAATCAAGTAAAAAAGCTAGGTTTACCTACCTAAGAGTTAAGATTAAGTTTAAAATAAAAAATAAACCTGATGAAATATTCTTAAATGGCTCTGATTCTCCAAAATGAATATAAGAAATTTGAATGAAGAGTATATGAGCTTTTTGTGTGTTCCTGATCTGATACCAAAAGATCTCTGGTTAGTATCCATCCGTTTTAACTTATAGTTAGATGATGGGTTGCACCATAATCTGGTCAATACTTAGTTCCCCTGCGGTCTTTTGTGATCCCTTGTTACTATTAGTATTTACAATTTAAAAATAAAGAAATTAGATTCCAATAAAGTAAGTAATTTTTCCTTGATCATCCTAAAGGTAAACAGCAAAACTTGAGTTCAAACCAACATGTTTGAATTCAGAGTTGGTGCTTTTCCTACAACGTATTATAGAATTATTGATGCCATCCTGGCATATTTAGTGTAGAATAACAGAAAAATAAGTACTTTGAGCTGCAACTTAATACAAAATATGCATTAATTCTTAAAATAAAAGGAGTGGTTGCCTAAAAATATTATGCCTAGAATGATTTTGCTTCTTTAAGCAAGTGAAGCAAGAAAACATTGATTTGATTTCAGCCTTTAAAAAACAGATTCCTTTCTTACTATATGCTTGTTTTTCAAATTTTTATTTAAATTATATTTAAGTTATCTATAGTGTAATATAGGTTTCCGGAATAGAATTTAGTGATTCATCACTCACATATAATACCCACTGCTCATCATAACATCTTAGTATACACTTTGGTTTCCTAATTAATATGTAGATAGATAAAGATTAGATGTTATAATGTGCTTTTGATAAGAAATATACTACCAGCTTCAAGAAAACTCAAAAGCTAGTATACAAAATAATTATGTACTTATTCAACTCTTTTCCACTTATATTTTCAAATGAGAAGTCTTTATATTTAGACATTTGAGAGAGTGTACTCTTTCAAGATCACTATAAAACTGCTGACTTGGGGTGCCTGGGTGGTTCAGTTGGTTAAGCATCTAAATTTTTTAAAGAGTATTTATTTTGGGGGAGGGAGAAGGGGCAGAGGAAGAGACAATACCAAGCAGGCTCCTTGCTGAGCTTGGAGCCTAACATGGGGCTTGATCTCAAGACTGTTGGATCATGACCTGAGCCAAAATCAAGAGTCAGATGCTTAAGTGACTGAGCCACCCAGGAGACCCAAGCATCCGACTCTTGATTTCGACTCAGGTCATGATCCTGTGGTCCTTGATATCTAGCCCTGCATAGGGGCTCTGCACTGACAGCGGGGAGCGTGCTTGGGATTCTCTCTCTCCCTCTTTCTCTCTGCCTTTTTTCCACCGTACTCACTCTCTCTTTCTCTCAAAATAAATAAATAAACTTAAATAAATAAATTAAATTAAAAAATAAAACTGCTGACTCATTTGTGTGATACAAATATGTCACAATCAGAAATACAATTATGAGATCAAAGATCAAATTTTGAGAACTCTTATTAAACCAGTGAGCCTGATGTATTATTGGGATATCCAAAGTACATTTTGTGGGCCCTTCATGAAATTTATTCATCCCTCTGAATTTGAATGAAAATAATATGAGTTCTTGGGCTCCTGGGTGGCTCAGTTGGTTAAGCAGCTGACTTCGGCCCAGGTCATGATCTCACAGCTTGTGAGTTGGAGCCCTGCGTTGGCTCTGTGTTGACAGCTCAGAGCCTGGAGCCTGCTTCATGTTCTATGTCTCCCTCTTTCTCTGCCCCGCCCCAACTCATGCTGTCTCTCTCTGTCTCTCAAAAATAAATAAACATTAAAAAATTTTAAAAAAAGAGAAAATAATATGAGTCCCTACATCATACCTTAGAAACACTTCAGAGATGTTCAAAATTTTCCTGAGGTGTCGATGACGGCTTCAGGCTCAAAATGCTTTTTGCCAACTGCTTCTCAAACTTTTAAATTAAAGCTTTGGCGCTATCCTGATAGTGTTCAAGATCAAAAATGAGGCACAGTAGAAAATGATAGAAAGTCACTTTCAGAATACTTTCACCTTGACTTATAATTTTATTATTATAAATTTAAGTCACTACTTAACTAGATGTGTATAAAAAAGTAAATTACAATGTGCTCCAAGGATTGGAGGATTGATTTCAAAAGTAGAATCCCGGGTTTACAACCCAAATAATTTTAAGAAGATTGTTGGGTCTAGCAATGCACAAAGATAAAAGCTCACTTCTTGTGGTAAAGTACAACATTAACATAGTCTTCACTCACTGTCATTGCTTTTTGTTCGAAAGTATCTTCAATGATACAATGATGCTAAAACTCTAACCTCTCTTATACACAACACACACAGACACACAAAACACACTAATGCAATTTCTCTCTTTTAGGAAAATCAAATTTAAATGTGCAAAGTAGTTCTAAATTCATCTTGCAAAAAAATCCATCTTCATATACATGTAAGAAGGATCACCTTGAAAGATTGTGAGGCTAATATTTTCTCATTTTGATTTCTAATAGTGCTTATTTTTCCTCAAAGTTTTCTGCCGTGCTACTTGTGCTTACTGACTAGACATGCATCAGGCACAAACACCATTTTTTTCTTTTTTTTTGCTTACTATGTACAAACTCTATATTTAGTTTTGGCAATAGACAAATGACACGTGGCATCAGTAATTGTTGTGTTTCTTGACATGGGGAAATTTTTAAAAAGGTTAATTCTGTAGGGGCACCTGGGTGGCTCAGTCGGGTGAGCACCCGACTTTGGCACAGGTCATGATTTCGCTGCCCATGAGGTCAAGCCCTGCGTCGGGCTCTGTGTTGACAGCTCAGAGCCTAGAGCCTGCTTCTGATTCTGTGTCTCCCTCTCTCTGCCCCTCCCCTGCTCATGCTCTGTCTCTCAAAATAAATATATGTTAAAAAAAAACACTTTTTTAAAAAAGTTAATTCTGTAAAAGTAGTCAGCTTCTGTTAATCAAAAGGATGCTTCTCAGTTCTCTGTATCTCTTGTTTTCAAAACCTGAGAAGCACAGTACTGAAAAAATACATTAGACTTTGTGGTGTCTAAAGTGATTGTCTATTTACCGACTGTTTTTCTCAGTCAAAAACTCAGAGGATCCAATAGTGTAACTAATTGTTCAGAGGACTGGGCAGACGTTTGAACAAATAACTCCACTGGGGTACTCTAATGGGATATGTGAGTTGCGATGGAGACAGTATACATGCATCTGAATGTGGTGTTTAGGGAAGTTACAATTAAGGAGATGGCCTTTGGAATGATTCTTCAAAATAAAGACATTAACACTAAAGAAAGACATCCCACACAGTCTAGTCATGAACTTACGTTAAAATAAATTTGGACGTTTGGAGTATAGGATGCATATAGGGTAGGTACAAAGGAGGGCAAGAAAATATATTTGAAGAACAATTACTTCACTGTAACTGGCTAAGTATTGGAAAAACCATCGCTTATTGAAGCAAGCATAGATATTACTTTACCCCATGGAACAAAAAAGAAAAGCTCAATACATTTAAAAAACACATTGGATTTACTTTAATTCTAAAACTTGATAAAGAATGAATACAAGAAATTAATGAGAAGGAAACTATATACTACCTGACTTATGGAAAAGTCCTAATTAAATTTTAGAAAATTGATTATTACAATGTAGCAAAAAGAGAAAAACCTTACAAATTCGTCAATATGATTCAAAGCATACACCAATCAAAGAAATTAAACATTATGATCCTATCCATGGAGGTTAGCAAAATCCAACTGTAATTTCTAAATATCAAAATAAAATAAAAAAAATAAACAGAGTATGGTTATTTTGCAGTTGTTTTCTCTGAGGACACTGACAATGTTATTCCACTAACTTTTAACTGCTGTTGTTGATGTCTGAGAAGTTACCCATGGGTCTGCCCTTCTTCTAAGTGATCAGTCTTTTCTTTCTGGTTCCCTTTATCTATCTTTGTTTCTCTGAAGTTTCACTATTATGTATGTCCAGGTTTGATTTTCTTTTAATTTATTCTGTTTGAGGTTCATGGGCCTTATTTGGTAAAATTACAGTGCCTTAGATTTTAGAGAACTTCCAGTCATTGCCGGAATACACACTTCTTTTTTCTCATTATTTGTGTTACCTCTAAGGTAACATCAAGCTAAAAGGCATTGGACTTTACATTCTTTCTATCATCAGTGACTCAGTGTCTTACTGTTTCCTATCTCTGTTGCATTATTACGTGTTCTAGATAATTTCTTAGCACGACTTTCATGTTTTAGTTCTATCGTATGCTGACTTTCATCTGCTCTCTAACTCTTCTATTGAGTTTTACATTTCAATTACTATGACATTTTTTTCCTAAAAGTTTTAAAAGGTTTTTTGTACTCATTATTATCTCTTGTTTCTTGTTCATTTGAACATGCTTATTTTATAATCTTTATCGGATGCTCTATATAACTAAAATCTTACAGGACTCATTCTTCTAATATCTATGGGTTTTTTTTTAATTTTTTTATGTTTAT
The DNA here is from genome assembly GCF_027475565.1 of Acinonyx jubatus. Classification (NCBI taxonomy): domain Eukaryota; kingdom Metazoa; phylum Chordata; class Mammalia; order Carnivora; family Felidae; genus Acinonyx; species Acinonyx jubatus. The sequence continues at coordinate 32,211,370 of NC_069380.1, read as the reverse complement.
TTATTTTTGAAACAGAGAGAGACAGAGCATGAATGGGGGAGGGTCAGAGAGAGAGAGAGGGAGACACAGAATCTGAAGCAGGCTCCAGGCTTTGAGCTGTCAGCCCAGAGCCCGACACGGGGTTTGAACTCACAGACCGTGAGATCATGACCTGAGCCGAAGTCGGAGGCTCAACCGACTGAGCCACCCAGGCGCCCCTCTAATGTCTATGTTAACTTTCTTGTAGCATGTCTTGTTTCCATGTTGATTTTGTGATTTTGACAGTGAACTGAAAATTCAAAAAAAAAATATAGATATAGATATAGATGATACAGATATAGATATAGATATAGATAGATATATAGATATAGATATATAGATATAGATATAGATATAGATATAGATATAGATATAGATATAGATATAGATATAGATATATAGATACAGATGCATTCAGTTCTACCAGTCATTTAAAGCACTACTAACCCAGGAATCTGTTCATTTAAATTCACTTATTAGGTATTTTTGACCAAAAAAGTAGCACAGATTTAGAATACAAAATCATGTGAGGATGGGCTCCTGGTTATAAATGTCCAGGAGGATTTTATCTCTAGCATCAGTCCATACAGTACTATCAGAATGGAAAAGTGTAGTTTTTATCATTGTATTGTAGATTTATTTTTTATACTAATTTACACAGGTGCATCCCATTGAATCCTAAGTTTTTTATTAGTTTCCAATTATATTCTCGAACTTGAGTGAGCCCTAGACCTTTTCTTCATCCACAGAAACAAAAACTCAACTTATCTAGGATTTAGCAGACACCAGCGGAGTGAAAGTTGACTTGGGTGCTTAATTGTCTCCCCAAATTTCTAGTTTCATTTTGTTTTTAATTCCTTACAATTTTATTTGTCCCTCAGACTTTTAGATTTTTATTGTTTATATTAGCTAATCAAATATACTAATGTAAACTGAAGCATGCATTTCAAATAATTCTGATCATAAATATTTAGCTGGATTCTTTGGTGAATATGGCTTTTAATTTTGGGAAGGATAAACTGTCCTTTATTAGTTTATTATTGTACCTTATCTTTAGTGTTTTCAACACAGAATTGGCATGTATGTAAATGGAATGTGTATTTGTTTATTTGTCATTTTCTCTTAATATTTCTTGACCTTCTTTTTGTAAATGTTTCTTTAGCACTTTGTTTCTCACAAATATTCCTTAGTTGGGTTTTATTTTGAGTATCAGAAGCAACTCAAATAATATAAGTTTCTTATTAGAATTTGATCTTCTCCCTTATCCGAGAAGTGTGGAAAACCAGGGCATCAATTTGGTCAGAATGTCAGGCTTCTACATTCATGTTGCTCTACCGTATTTGGCTTCCATCCCCAAGACCAAGTCAGGTTCTAAAGTTGTTTTTGGAGCTCGAGAAATTATATTAACATTCAACCAACAGAAAATTAGAAAAAAAAAGATACTCTAATGTCCCTTTCATTTAAGGTCAGTTCCCCCAAATTTCCCAAATTAGATCTTCTTACATTTTTTTGGCAAAATTTAGTAACATAGCCACACCCAGCAGGATGTAAGCCAGAAATATTTAATCTTACTAACTGCTAAGTCTTCTGAGTTCCAACCAAAATCTATATAAGGATATGGCTTGGAGTAAAAAAGCCATTTCTTCAATCTGCCAAGGTTCCAAACTACACATTTAGCCACCAATTATGTTTCCTTTAATAAGGCTTCATTCATTCTCTCTCTATGTAAAGACTGACTATCTAATTCTAATAGAGTACTTCTCTCTTGAAGGATTAGAAGTAGAAAAAAATGGACAACTAAGGCTGTTATTGATTTTCAACTATTCCCCCTAGTTCTGCTTGTGACTCTATCCAAAAATGTAATAGGGGCACTTGGGTGGCTCAGTTGGCTAAGCATATTTGGCTCAGGTCATGATCTCATGGTTCATGGATTGAATCCCGCATTGGGCTCTGCTTAGGATTCTCCCTCTCTATTTCTCTCTGCCCCTCCCTTGTTCTCTCTCTCTCTCTCTCAAAATAAATAAATATTTTTAATGTCATAATGTGACTTCCATTGTTTAACAAGCATCATCAGATTGCCAACCTATCTTCTTCTCTTATTCCAAAGCCATGTATAGGTTCTGTCATGTGCAGTATTCTGCTGGGTTCTAATTTTTTTCAGTTTTGTCATTAGAGTCATATGAGAGTTTCAAAACATATTAAATAACAGGAGTTTAAACAGATAGTTAATTTTCCCTGATACTGAGAAAGGCTGGAAGTTGGCATGCTGGTACTGCTATGTCCCTGCAATTCTACAGGGATGCAGACTCTTTTTATCTTGTTCGTCTACTTGGCAAAAAGTTTCCATTGCAAAGGTCTGGCGGATTTCCATCCACTACATCCACACTCTACTTGGAATGAGGAAAGAAGAAGAAAACTCTCTAATGCAAATGATACTGCCTAGGATTTAGGGACTGCTTCTGCTTATACATCTGAGAAGGAAAGAGTTAAGAATCCAATCCACCTTAAAGGAAAGAAAGAAGTCAGTGACCTGTTTTAATGTCCTTTTAGGCATGTTAATCACAGACTTCCTGACAAGCAAACTAATGATATTTGCAGGCAGCAGAGTCTGTATCTATGGGACACATTTAGCAGGAGATACTTAGCAGGTTGTCTAGGATTGTTTATAAGAAACAAACATAAAATCCATGGATCTATGGGGAATGGTTCCCTGGAAAATGTCACTGAAGCTCTATCACTCACTGAATATAAAATGGAAATGTTTTATAACTGAAATGACTCTCTTCTGTGTAAGATTTGCAGTTGCACACATCACCTGAAAGCTCACACTGAAGTCAGGATAGAACAAGTTGGATGCAATGAGAAGTAGCCTGGGAAGCTCATTGTAAGTCCTCGACCAATTTTTATAACACCTTGCGATTATCTGAGTACTTTAAATTACTGGTAAAGTTTAATCATGGGTTAGATCTTTGATTTGTCTGAGGCTAATTTGACAAACCAGTATATTATAGTATCTTATTTTTATTGGCCAGTACTTAGGCACATATGAATACAACTTGGGCAAAAGTATACTTATATTTTGAGAAACCATGTGCCCAGTGCAACATGAAGAAATCCAATGTTACCTTAAAAAGGAGATGATTAATACTGGAAGACAACTAGAAACCTCTGTAATTTACTTTGAAATATATATCCTATAGAAACTCTCATAATATGCATCAAAAGGCAAGTACGAAAACGTTCACACATTGGAACTGACATGTTTAGAATCCTAAACAATAGTGGAAAGGGTTGCCTCTGTTCTTTTCTCTTGTCACCTGCACAGTTGCATCAGCAACAGTTGCAGAGGTCAAGAGAGCGAATCCTGGTCCTCAGCCTTAGGATCACTGGGAGTATGTCAGCAGGTCCTTCCACAGATATTCACTCAGGCCAGAATGGTTCTTTTTCTTACATCCCTAAGGGCCAAAGTATCTCTAGAAAATGCTGTCTTATTCTTGCTTCAGGGCTTTCCACAGTTGGTCACTAGGTTTTGTCCTCTGGTGTCAACTGTTCCCTCCCAGTCTAGACCAGTGCCCATGATTTTCCTTACATCATAACGATATATCTGAAGGGATGCCGAGGACAGAGAAGGCAGTGGGCATGCAGTCAACATGCTGAGGCTTTCTTACACAAACCCATATCGTTCATCATTTTTAAAAGTAAATATAGTATATATAATTTGATTCTGTTTTCATAAAGTAGTTGTTAGCGTATCTAGATCAGTATATTAAAATATGCCTGGTTGACTTAATGCCCAGTCTGTTGTTACTTCTGAGCATTAGAATTGGGATTTTCAAATATCATTCTGTTAGTGTCCTACATTGTCTTAATGCTTTAAATAATTACATAACTTTAAAATAAGATATTTTTACGGATCTCTTAAAAAATAAAAGTGTGTACCCTATGAAAACACAGACTTAGGACAACATCCCTGTCGATAACGGCCCTAACCCCATGCCTACAAGACATTCTGGAGATACAATGGTTTGCCTCATACTTTGTCAGAAATTTGACAGAATTAAAGATTATTTTTAAAGAATTTTATGTTTAAAAATATTTGTCTTAATAACATTATGATTTTCTATGCAAATAGTTTATCATAAAAAAGAATTGCACTTCAAATTAAGCATAGTATGTCACATCGAACCTTTCTTGCAAAATATAAACACTTCTATATCAATATCTACAGATCCTTTCATAAGACAATTTAATGTTACAATCCACAGATACATTCACAAAACAATATAATGTTAAAATCCAATCCTGCTAGCATAAGTTTCCGTTTAAATCACAATGAGTGTAAAGTCAATGCAATCCAAATTATCTATTAAATCTGTTTTGCATTCAGCAAGCACCTTTACAATCACTTTGCAAAATGCACCTTGAGAAGAAGGTAAATTTTCCATCAATTAACTACAGATTCTATATGCCTTAAAGTTCAAAGGCTTATCTGCACTTGCACCTAGACAGAACATAACAGCTGAAACTTTATATTCCCTCCCCATGCTTAACCAGTGCCCATGCGTGGCAATGTGCAGTGTCTAATTCTCTGCACACAATTTCTGTAGCTAAGGTGAACTGGCTCTCCTGTTTTCTGTGGCTCAAATTAATAACTAAGAGAGTTCTTCAAAATACAATATGATTAGTCATCTTTAATCAACTGAATAAATTGACTAATAAGAATCTGCCCAGTGATCACTCTCTGGAGAAGCACATTAATCTATGTATACACTCGAGGCTTCCACCCAGAGAGAGGTCACTTACACTGCCTGTGCTGTTGCCATGTTAAGTGCCTCCCAAGCAGGGTAAACATCCATCTTTCTTCAAGAAATGATAGTTCAGGTCCCTGGATAATGTCAGAGATTGCAAGCCCCGTATGAGTATGCAAAAGACTTGCAAAATAAAAGCAAAATAAGCACGCTATCAAATGCTTCACATTTCTTCATAGTCTGGATGCTACCTTATACTGAAATGAACTGTTCCTTTTCAAAAGCAACCGACTAATTATCTAACAAATAAAATGCATTTCTATTAAATTCCCTTTAAGTATTTTATACTATAAAACAATGTTTATAATCTGAAGTACAAAGATATTTAGGCAGGCAATCATGTAATGTGTCAGAGCTAAGCTACCAAATTTTTTTTCTAAGGAGAAAAAAGAGGTTTTACTCTTTTAAAACATTTGTCACAATATAACAATTTTATAAATATGGTGCCCTCAAGTTTAGAAGCTGTAAGATTTAAATCAGCTCATTTTAAACAATGAGAAAGAAATATAAATCTGGAACCTGGTACTCAGAAATGTATTTAAACCACAATGTCCTTGGGACAACTCATACTGAAAGAAGTGTTGTACATCTCAGTGCCTTGTCTAAAGTCACAGCCACAGCCTGCATATAAGTTTTGTGCTCATTCTACACTATACCTGAAGTCCAGCCCTAGTCCTTGCATTTTTAAAGTAATAAATTCTACAGGCCCTAGAGGAAGTGAAAGCCATATAGCCCCGATTTCTCGCTGGACTATCAGGCATCCTTCAAGTATGTTTTTGCATTTTTGAAGTTGGTAGAGAAAGAGAGAAAGAAAGTATTTTCATGATTCTTGTACCTGACTTTGAGCAATTTGCTGCTCCTATTCGGAGATGTTCCTAATACCACAATTATATATAAGTCATCACAACATAATAGGTGTCATTTTCCCCATTTTCACAATGAGAAACATAGGATTCAGGTGGAGAACCTAATTTCCTTAGGATGATTCAGGTGATAAACAACACAAACATATTTGGTTTATAAAGCTCTTGAACTTATAACTATTACAAGTAGAACTGACCAAAACATGAGTGTGCTTAACATGCCATGACTACACCTGACCGCAGTGGGACAGACTATTTCCATCATCTGTGTACCTGACGAAGTGTTTTATTTCACATCAACAACAGATCTGAGTCTTTGTGTTTTGGAACTCAAATTGGAATGCAATTTTATATTCTCTATGCTGATGCAGTATTTAAATTTTAAGAACAGATGAGAGAGTCAAGAGACAGCTTGCAAGTACATAAAAGAAAGGAACATAGGAGATAACCTTAGAAAATGTCCAGTCTTGAACATAAAGGAGTCAGAGCTGTAAATATCCATGTTAGAACAAAAACCAAGGGATAAAACTATGTCCCACAGAATGAAATGAAGGGAAGTCAAAGTGTTGAAGATGCATTAAAGATAGAAAAGGGAGGGGCGCCTGGGTGGCGCAGTTGGTTAAGCGTCCGACTTCAGCCAGGTCACGATCTCTCGGTCCGTGAGTTCGAGCCCCACGTCAGGCTCTGGGCTGATGGCTCAGAGCCTGGAGCCTGTTTCCGATTCTGTGTCTCTTGTGTCTCCCTCTCTCTCTGCCCCTCCCCCGTTCATGCTCTGTCTCTCTCTGTCCCAAAAATAAATAAACGTTGAAAAAAATAAATAAATAAATAAAATAAAGATAGAAAAGGGAGATGATGCTAGGCCAAATATGGATTACTCAAGTTGAAACTAGAGAGCAAATATGGAGTCAAGAAGGGATTCTTTTGTATAACAGAGACACAAGGGAAAATACGATAGTATTTGCTATATGTAGAAAATATCTCAGGTATCAAATTAAATGGAAATACCGGTAAGGAGAAACTTGGGATACATCAATCTGAAACCAAACAAACAAAAAAGATTCCAATCACTAAGATGACAGACAATGAATGTCTGACAAAAAAAAAAAAAAAAAACAATGTAAAGAAGGGAAGCTGGCTTTTATTATTTTTTCACATCTTTTAAAATTTAAATTATGAATTATTTTAAATTATTCAATGAAATATTTAGTTTGGGTTTTTACTAAATAATATCTCATATTTTTAAATGAAGAGACATGGTTCCTACATCCTAATTTACCCTCCAATATTGATGCAAACACTGATATGATAATGCTTATGCATGTTAGTAGCATAGTGACAAAGGAGACATAGAAATTAACTTATGTGGACATGACAATAAAGGTTCTGAAATACAATATATGAGGGTGTGCTTGGGTGGCTCAGTTGGTTAAGCGTCCAACTTCAGCTCAGGTCAGGATCTCGTGGTCCGTGAGTTCAAGCCCCAACTCAGGCTCTGTGATGACAGCTCAGAACCTGGGGCCTGCTTCAGATTCTGTGTCTCCCTCTCTCTCCTCCCCTCCTCTGCTCATGCTCTGTCTCTCAAAAATTAATAAAAATGTTTAAAAAAATTATAAAATACAACATATGAGGACATATAGAAGAAAGTGATTCAGAAGAGATTAAATTTATGCAAGGCTTATTCTCACATTCCAAAACTAATTACAGACACACACACACACATGCACACTTTCTCATGTATGATCCTAATATCATTTCTAATGACTTTAAACCAATGGGACCTATTTCTAAGAAGAAATAGGTAGCCTTACAGTAAAATCCTCATAACAGAACATGACAAGATTCCACATTCTTCTGTCTCTTCTTCCAGCTTTGGTCATGGTCACAAATGAAGCAATAATACTATAAATCTAGTCAAAAGAATATATGAACCCAGCAATTTTAAGTCTAGTTATATACCTAATATATATGTATATTATATTTACATTAGCTATATCAGTTATAACTATGTGTATCTGTTCAGCTTAGGATATATATAAGAATGTTCAAAGAAGGACTATTTGCAATAGTCTCAAACTGAAATGTCCATCAAGAGTAGAATGAATAAATGTATGTATTACATTCATCTAACAGATGGTAAAAGCTAATGAGAATGAGTAAAATATAGGAATTAACAACAATTCAAATGAATTTCAGAAGCACAGTGTTGAGCTAAATAAGTTAGAGATAAAAGAGTACTTATCATAAACTGATATACATATCAGTTAGAGATAAAAGAGTACTTATAAGTACATATAAGTTAGAGATAAAAGAGTACTTATCATAAACTGATATACATATACATATATATATATATATATATATAGTGTATAACACAGGTTTTATTTATGTGTGTGTGTGTGTGTGTGTGTGTGTGTGTGTGTGTGTGTGTCCTTTGGTTATGGAGTAAATGGAAAGATACTTTCTGGAGTTTCTGAGGTGCTGATAAATTTATGTACTTTAATATGTGGAGTGGTTTCATGGGTTATGTTCTATATGGAAATTCATTAAGCAATACTTAATCCCATATATATGTTATACACCTATTGAATTACTCCACAAGGTTTGCCCTAACCAAACATTACAGACTAGGTATTTTAAAGCATAGCATATGCTTAATATCTTTATTTTCTCACAATTATGGAAGCTAGTAGTCCAAGATCAAGATCTCAGCAGGTTTGGTTTCTCCCAAAACCTCTCTCCTTGGCTTGCAGTAGGCCGCCTTCTCACTGTATTCTGTACATGATCTTTTCTTTATGTGCACATCTCTGGTGTATTTTCCTCCTCTTACAAGGACACCAATCCTATTGGATGAGGGCCTCACCCTTGTGACTATATTTAACCTTAATCACCTCCTTAAAGGCCCTGACTACAAACACAGTCACACTGGGGATAAAGGGCTTCAACATATTAATTTGGGGGGGCACAATTCAATCCATAAAACGGCAACAACAAAAACAACAACAACAATGTCACAAAAATAATAAAAAATAAAAAACATAACATCCACAATCTGAAAAGTACCTTATTCAGCAATCATCGTCCCTCACTCTTTTACTTTGATATTCTTGTATTTGTTTATACAAGAAGGCATAACAAAGTTTAATGTTCCTGTCCCTTCCTCACCTCTATGTCTACATTGACTGTATTATGCATTTACCTTTAACCAACAGACCTAGCATCATTGTTCTTGCTTTTGATGGAAAGAGTTGATAATATTTCTCCCCCAAACTTTAAGCAAAACATTGAAAACATAATTATTGTGGGCTATGATTGAGGGTAAGACATTTCCCTTTGTCTGACCTTTATAAAAGAAATATACATTAATAAATTTACCAAATCTCCTCTTTTCAAATCATATTGAAACGTAAATCAAATTTGGAATATGAATTAGGGATACAGCATCATGTTAATGAATGAACACTTGCTATGAAATTAATTAGTAAGAAATTTAGCTGGCATGAGCTGTGTTAAGCCTAAAAATTTTAAAGGACAAATAAGAAAAAAATTAGTAACAATAAGATTGCTTTTAGTGATTAAATAAATTATAATTATAAATCTGCATTGTACATAAAAATGCTTACTCTGATACTTAATTTACTGACATTCTATTCTACCCAATTTGTTGTTGGATAATACACAGGGGGCAGTATCTGATCTGGGATTATACAGCTTGTTGTTAGAACTTGGCAAGCAATTTTAGAAATTTTAGATACCAAGATAACAACTCTGAAGTTGGATGAACTGTAATCCTTGAATAAAATCAATGTAACACCCAAGATTTTCAATACAAATCATATACAATACATTTCAAAAGTATACCAAGAGTAAGGCACTGAAATACACAGTAACTAATCCATAGCCCCAGGGGTATGTGAACAGCTAGCTTATTTTTCACTACTCATAAGCCTTTGAATTTAGCTTTTCTGTTTTCTGCATTTAAACATGTGGTGCTTATAACATCCTTAATAATCAAAACTAGATAGCTACCATAAAAACATGCCCCTAGTTATAGCATATTAAACACATAAATAATTATATTAAGTGCACTTAGCTGTTCCAAAGTAAGGAATGTTTTTTGCAAATGGTATTATATGTTGGAAAATGATATTTAAAATATTTCTATCAATTTTCATGACCAAAATTATCCTGCATGTATTTTTCTACTTAACAATAAAAAATATAACAAAGGTATAGCCTGAACATGGCATATGAATATGTGCTATATTTACTCTAAATCATACATAAAATGGAAGAAACTCATTTGATATTTTGCCATATCAGTTTGTTTTTCTGAATTATAGCAAACAGGTCAACTTATAAATTCTTTTATAAGCATATTACACACGCTTATGTACAATGACATAAATTTAAAGGGCTATAAACTAAGTTTCATCAACTAATCTTATAGAGACAGATGTTTATGATATATATTGTATTACTTAATATAATCCTTTAGAAGGCCAAAGGAAATATTTGGTATATTCACTTACTTTCCTATTGATTTAATTTTAAAAATTTCACAATGTTTTTTAGAAATCCTTATTCCTCCCAGGTTTGTAAAACTATATGAACTTACCAAACTAATATAAGCATTAATTCAATAAAGTTTTGAGGGCACTTTCTCTATAACTGGAACTGCCATAACCTTTATAATGTACAGCAGTCATCCAACTATGGCCTATGGGCCAAATCTGCCCTGCCATCTAATTTTGTAAACAAAGTTAGCTTGGAACTCAGACCTATCCATTCACTTACACTTATTTACTATGAGTGTTTTCTCTCTGCACTGACAAAGTTGTGTAGTTGCCACAGAGACTACATGGCAAGCAAAGTAAGATTATATATTTATATATACTATCTGATTCTTTACCAGAAAAGTTTGCCAAACCTCTGCACAGAGGATTAGGATTACGTGAACATACAGAAAAGACAGCATCCTCATGGGCAATGAGGAATGAATAGCAATAGAAATTTGCAGGGCTGTTGTGATCATCAGAATAGGCATTATGTGAAAACACCTTAGTGTCAATATTAGTGCATGTTTTGAAATATTCAATAGATATTTACCAAGAAACTGAGCTAAAATTTATCTGTGAATATACACTGAGCACATATTGATGCAAATCAGTCAGGTGCTTATACAAATATGAAAAGAACACTTTTTGAGTTTAATCTATCATCTTACTTAAAGTATAAGAATAAAAAATAAACTTTATGCTGACTCTGCCCTTTATTTTCTGTCCTTTATATTTATTTCTGCCCTTTGAAATCTTAGAATTATACTTTGTTTTCCTATACTGCTCTGTCCAGACGTCTTGTTTTTAAGCCTCACCACTTCCTAATAGACTGTGAGATTTTGTTCAGCTAAATATCTTTAGGATGCTAACAGGGTTGCAGGGATGAATATATGTGATGGGTGAAGTGACAGGAAGAGGTCAGATTCTGGATATATCTTGAAAGTACCATCAACAATAATTCCTGACTAACACAATATGAAGTAAGAGAGGAGTCAAGAATGAGTTGAACATGTATATATTTCAAAATATTTTTTTCTGAAAAAACTGGGAGGATAGAGCTTCTATTGACAAACATGGAAAACACTATGCAGCATAGATTGTAAAGAAAAGAATCAAGAGTTTATTTTCAAATATGTTATTACTGCCTAAGCTATATGTGGGTGATTTTATCTCCTACATACTAAACATGTGAAAGTATGTATGTAAATGACCCAGGGTTTGTCAACAGGTGTAGGCAGAAATGTTCCTGAATAGGACAGAATAGGTGGGATGACAGAAAACTATGATCTCTTTTCCTATACAGTAGAAAAAAAAAGTCAGAAACAAAACTGAACTCATGTGTTAATCTCATGATGCCTCAGTTTCCCATATTAGAACATCAACTAAATTTGAACTATTTCCTGAGGATATTACAATGACAGCAAAATGATTTATATTGGAATAAATTGCTTTTATTAAATGTGTAGAGATGAGATGAATATTTCTGAAAATGCATACATAAATTTAAATATATTTTCAAAACAGCAACTATGTAGCATTTCCCATGATTTCACTATGGAGTTATGAAGTCAATTTGATTTCCCAACTGAATGAACATCCTCACACCTTTTTACTCATAAAATGAAGCAGTGAATGGATTGTAATTTATAGTTCTACTGTGTAGATGACACCAGGGGAAGGAACAGAGGTATACATAAAAATATACATTTCTTATTTCCTTAAACTCTATCCCAGTCACCTTCAATGAGTATTTGATTCATTCCATGCTACTGTTCCTTGGGTTAAATGAATAGACTGTAGAACTTTTCTTTATTAGTTATTGCATAAATAGAAAAACTTCCTCTAAAATAAAATTAGAAGAAAATACTTTAGGTTAAATGATGAATTGCAATATTATTTTACAGAAAAAAATCAAAGGGTCCTGATACATGTTATTTGAAAGTAAGGCTTATGAGCATAAATTTATTTGTATCTTAAATATAGTCAGGAGTAATGAAATTACTAAAAAAGAGTGTGCCTTTATGCCCATGGCACCAGAAATGGGAAAGACTATCTCCCCCGAATGAAATTCTTGGAAGCGCATCACAAACTCTAATTTCCTCACCACCTAGTGGATGATTATTTAAAATATTTAAATGTTAGGTTATCATCTCAAAAATGAAGTAGAAAAAATGTATAGGGAATCACCAAAAAAACCCAAATAGTCAAAGAAATCATGAGAAAGGACTAAGAAGGAGGCACCACACTCCTTGATTTCAAGCAATAATATAAAGCTATAGTAATAGAAAAATTACTTGTATAAAAACAAATAGATCAATGTAACATAATCAAGAGCCCAGAAATAAGCAGAAGTATATATGGCCAACTAATATTTGACAAGGGGCCAAGAATACCCAATGCAGAAAAGAGTCTTTTCAATAAACGGTGCTAAGATAGTTGGATGTTCACATGTAAAAGAATGAATCAGAAACACTATCTTACTCAACTCACAAAAATTAACTTGAAATGGATTAAAGACTGAAAATAAGACCTGAAACCCTGAAACCCCTATAAGAAAACATAGGAATAAAGCTCAATATGGATATTGGTAATGACTTTTAAGATATGACACCTTAAAGTACAGAGAACAAAAGCATAAACAAGTGGGACTACATCAGAGTAAAAAGCTTCTGAACAGCGAAAGAAACCATGAACACAGTAAAAATAAAACCAATGGAATTGGAAAAATATTTGCAAACCATATATCTGATAAGAGGTTAAAAGCCAAAATATATAAAGGACCCATACAACTCAATAGCAAAAAAAAAAAAAAAAAAAAATCTCAATTTAAAATATGGGCAAAAAATCTTAATAGACATTTTTCAAACAAAGAGATACAAAAGGACAACAGGTACATGAAAAGATGCTCGATATCACTAGTCATTAGGGAAACACAAATTAAAATCACAGTAAGATGTCCCCAACCCCAATCCTGCTGGAATGGCCATCATCAAAAAGACAAATGCTGGCATGGATGTGAATAAAAGGAAACCCTTGTGCAGTGTTGGTGGGATTATAAATTGGTACAGGCACTATGGAAAACAAACAGTATGAAGAATCCTAAAAAATTAAAAATATAACTACCATATGATCCAGTAATTCCACTTTTGGGTATACATCCAAAGGAAATGCAAACACTAACTACAAAAAGATATGTGCACCCCCATGTTCACAGTACCATTTTTTACAGTTCCCAAGACATGGAAATAACCTCAGTGTCCACTGATGGATGAATGGACTTAAAAAGTTGTGTTACAAATACACAATAGAATATTATTCAGCCATAAAAAATGAGGAAAGCCTACTGTTTGCAACATGGATGGACTTTGAATACACTATGCTAAGTGAAATAAGTCAGAAAAAGACACGTACTATATGATCTCCCTTATATGTGGAGATCTTTAAAAATTTAAATTTAAAAAACACAAAAGATCAGACTTGTGTTTATCAGAGACAAAGAGTGGGGGAAGGGAAGAGTGGAGGAAGATGCTCAAAAGGTACAAACTTTCAGTTATAAGATAAAGTATTAGATATGTAATGTACAACATGATGACTATAGTTAACACCATTGTATGATATACAGAAAAGTTAACAGAGTAAATCCTAACAGTTCTCATCTCAAGGAGAATTTTTTTCATTTATTTTTTATCAGCATATCTATAGGAGATGATGGATGTTAGCTGAATCTATTTGGGTAATTATTTCACAATATGTATAAATCAAACCATCAAACTCAACTTCTTAAAGTTATACAGTAAAGTATATCAATTATTTTTCAATAAAACTGAAATCTGCTTTTGTAGTTTAAACAAACATTAAGTGGAATAATGCTTTTGTTGTTGTCATCAATCTATTATTTTTATCATTCTGGGATTCATAGCAGTATATTTCACATGCGTTATATAATTATGAGTGACCCTCACATAGCATGTTGTTTCATTTTCTTCACAAACATAAAACAATGCATCAAGTCTTTTCATCTTGATTTTATTAAAAACACAAATGTTTGTTTTTAAAAGTGTAGAACTAAAACATCACAATGCAAATAGATCATTTATATTTAAACATACATATGACTGAGTTGAAGTTAACAAATCAGTTTACATTATTAAAGACAAAAACTGAAACTATCCTTATATAATCTAATTAGCATTATACTTGTTTTAAGGCAGTAAATCTGATGAGTCCATTGGTATTTTCCTCCAATACAAGCTATATAAGTAGCCATTATTTATCTTAAATGTACTAATATATATATATATATATACATATATATATATATACACACACACACATACACAATAATACATATATACATACATATTTAATTCCATTCAGAAAACAGGAAATGAGAAAGAATGAATTTTAAAAATGAGAAAGAATGAATTTTAAAAAGGTCTAGGGTCACCTGGGTAGGTCAGTTGGTTAAGTGTCCAACTCTTGATTTCAACTTAGGTCAGGATCTCAAGGTTGTGAGATCAAGCCACACATCAGACCCTACGTCCAGCACTTAAGATTATCTTTCTCTCTCTCCCTCTGTACCCCGCTGTCCCTCCCAATCTTTCTCCCTATCTAGAAAAGAAAAGAAAAGAAAAGAAAAGAAAAGATCCAAAATGGTCTAGAAAGCATTCTAAATTATGAAATTAAAGGTTTTAGAGGGCATTTCATATTTTCTTTCATGTTTAGTAAGTCTGTCGAAAAACCGCAGATTTCATCATTTTCATGCCAGAATTATATCCTAACTCTAGTAGACTTTTTTCCTTAAATTGTTTCAATGATATTTTGCTTTGGGGATATTCTTAGGCGTTTTTCCTATCATTACCACTTACAGCTGTAGCAGGCATCAAGCGAAATTTAGCAGTGTGTTTGTGGTTTCTATTCATTCAACAAGTATTCCTTAAATGACTACCATGTCTGAGATGTTACTGCTAGGATAGCAGTGATGAAAAATGTAGTCTTTATTCTTACAGGAGCTTAAGTTCTTATGGAAATTCTTCAGAACAATCTATCAATAATCTCAGATACTGGTAAAAGTGCATCATGATAAGAAAATATGAAAGAGTAGGAGCCACAGTTACTGCAGATGAGTAGAGTTATGGAAATCTTGAATGATAAAGAACTCTGATTTGTAAAACTGAACACAAGTAAAGTAGCTATTCAGGATCAAGAGGGAAAATATTCTGAATAGAAGAAACATCATGTGCTTTGAGACCTATAAAATTGCATGC
Source organism: Acinonyx jubatus (assembly GCF_027475565.1). Taxonomy (NCBI): domain Eukaryota; kingdom Metazoa; phylum Chordata; class Mammalia; order Carnivora; family Felidae; genus Acinonyx; species Acinonyx jubatus. The sequence continues at coordinate 32,195,858 of NC_069380.1, read as the reverse complement.
TCATTTGGTTATTCCTATTGACATTGTGTTAGTTTCTTCTTCAACCTTGTTTTAATGCACATCCACAGATTCACAATAAAGGTACTTTCAGTTATGATAAACGATTATGTAAGAAGCATGCACTGGTATTCATATTTATATTATTACACTAAATATGTGAATATATTTTGATTATTAGAAAACTACAAGGCTCTTGAAAGGAGGGCTTCCAAGTTAATTTCTTAACCCATCCCCAGAGTGATTTTAGACGCTTGCTTCTTCAAGGCCAATAGTAGAGCCTCTCTTTATAGTCTACTATAATGGAGTCTTACACAATGCGATGTACTCATAGGAGTGACATCCTATCTCCCTTGATTGTAAGCAAGTCAGTTTTCATCTTCACTCAAGGTGAGAGGATGGCATAACCCAGGGAAATCTTCAGGGTTATATCATTAGGTGTGTTACCTTTCCTATCTTCCCAGTTAACTCACATTTTTTCTTTGACTTTGGCAAAAAAGTTAACTTTTGTTAAAATATGAACAGTGAATCTATGGCTGCCTAATATTAGTTTTCACAGCTTTAAAATGTTTAAATTTTTCATAGGCAAATATTTTTAAAGGTATAAGCAGTATCTGTATTCAGGCACAGTCTTCTTTTTAGAGTTTTGTTAGTTCATCAGGTGGGCTTAATCATGCATTTTTTTCTTCCTTCCATTACTGACTGACAATATATTAAAACACTAACATTTTAAAAGACAAAAGAAAAAAGACTATTTTTCTTTTGTTTTCATATTCTACATTGTTATAGAAAAGACTGGAATTAATTTATACAGAAATTCATATGTAAAAAATAAATTCACACTTTTATTTCCAGTTGACTATACTGACATAACTGTATATTTTCAGTGTTTGTTACATAGAAAGTATTTAAGACATATTTGTTCACTGAACTGAAAAATTCAAGTGAACTTTTTCCCTCAAGTGAATGAAAGGATAAAATTCTTTTATTTTTATGTATTATGTCCTTTATTGAATATAATTCTGTTTAAATGATTTTAAGTAAAAGAAAAACTAAGATTTACTCTTAATTTATGTGTTTTATCCTTTTGTGGGTGTTTGCTTTTTAATACACCATGAAACCAGTGTGTCTTAAAATGTAGTGTGTTCCTTAGACTTCGTTAGACCTACAGGATCAGAAATCTCGTGGTATTGGATCAAGAAACTGGCACTATAACAATCTCCCAAATGGGCTACAGAAGCGATAATCTGAAGAACACTTTCTGGGACTTCATACATATGCACTGCATATATATCATATAAACAACAGACTTCTGTTATTACTCTCACCATACTGACAGGAAAGAAAAATTACATTGAAGACCTGATCTGAAATAAGTGGAAAAGACGTAACTATTGATACCTTAGTCAATATTTCCAATAAAGTGTGACTCTACAGTGTATAGCAGTCTTAAACTAGGCCTTACGTTGTTTGCAATGACAGTAAAGGAAAATTACTACTTGCCTTGTTTGTGCTCACATACAAAAATGACTACGTTTATTGAAAGCACTGTCACAATATTTTTACTCTTCATAAATAAAATTTAATTATGCAAAGAATAAGTTTAGTTATTGCCTATAATATATATACAAACTATGTAAACACAATGTGCATGACTGATTCATCAATGACCATTCGCATCTCTAAATTTTAGAAAATAATTTCACAATCTTTTACACTACGGTATGTTTTCTACTGCACTTATGATAATCTACTACATACTTCTGAAATAAATTATATCGGGAAGTTACAAACTCTCTCCTTTGAAGATACAAAGTACAGAAAATTAACCTATTGGGAAAGGAAAGATTAATTTAAAGGAAGACGGAATTTGTTGAAAAATTCTACTTATTATTTAAGATAGATTTTGGTAATAAAATATGCTATTCTAGAAGATACATTCCTATGAACACTGCTAATAATGTTAACTGAGGAAACATTAAAAATCATCAACATTGATATATTTCTGGTATTCATTTGTGGTCATAAGATATCTGTGAATAAAATAATGTATTTATTTCTAAAATGTATATTTCATAATGAATCCACTAAGGTTATTTATTTAATGTTTATTATTCTCAGAATATATTGATATTATAGTTATATATCCATAAAATATCTATGATGGAGGTCAACTGCTGAGTAATTTGTAAACATGCTAAGTTTATCTGAAATTAAGCATTTCTGAATTTTAGGTGAAAGAAGCAAGCCAAATGTCAACATAGTAAAAAAGCAATATAGTTTCATCTGTTACTCAAATATGGGCTTTATTGACCAAAATAGCAATTCTTTGTATTCTTTATTTGTTTGTGTGTGTCTATGCGTGGGATGAAAGATTCCTGTTAGAATTAGAATTACATGTTTGAGTATGTTGTATAAATAAATTTAAAAAAAAGTTTTGCGGTGAAAATTTTAGCAGACATTACAAAGGAATTTGCATAAATATATTCTATTCCCTGATAGATCCCATCCATATTCAATACCTTTTAAATAAAAGTATTCGAAAGTTGGCTTCAATGACACTCTTGCTCTTATGATATGAAACTCTTCCTCAAAGTGGTGATATTTAGGCAATGGCAAGAAAATCTGTGTTTTATTGTTAAAACTTGAAATACTCTTTACTCATTGACTAATGGACACTGTCTTAAATATATGAGTGCCTCTTCTGTCATTCACTCTCCTATCCTCTCCTTGACAATCCCCCATTTTTCCCCATGTCCATAATGAAAGGATTATCATTTGTCCCATTGGAGAACCACAAGACTCTGACCTAGTACTTCAGACTTCATTCATTCAAAATGTTCAATGTCAATGCAATCATTCCTTTAAAATTCCCAACTTTAGGCTACCTAGGGAGACACAAGAGGATCAACTTCATTTCCAAGTACCCTCCCCTCAGGGCTTGGGCAGTTGACAGCCAGATAGGCAAGACCCTCTGTAGACATCCCCTCCTTTCTCCAATTTCTTCAGAGCTAGTCCAGATGGCAGCATGAAAAATGGAATCTCTTTAGGCAAACACCTACCACTAATGCTTATTATATGCTTTGATTAAAACTCCTGACTTCTGTTGCTTGGACATATAAATATTTGTCTTTAGATTAGTTGATATCTTCTGTTACAATATAATCTTTACTTCCTCTTCATTCCTATCATCTGTTTTTATATTCCTTCACCTTTGAACTCACTTCTGTCTGTATTCTATAATTAGTTGTATACATATATGCCTCTGCTTTTAGATTATAAGTTTCTCTAAAATAGGTAAGCTCCAAATATGATTTGCTAATGTATACAGCTCCTAAATGTTCAGTATATGTTTCAAGAATAAATGAATCAATGAACTAGTTGAATAACTGTGTCATTAACAAAGGAGTGTAATGTCTCATTTTTAAATATTCAAATTAAAAAAGGAACCAAAACTAAAGTATCAGACTGTTATTTTATATGATATTCATATAGACCAAGAAAAAATATGGATATAATTTTGAGATGCATTACTCATTAACAGGAAATATTTAGAGTAATTCAACAATGTGACAGGTGTTTCCCACTCTCTTCAGATTTCAGTTGATTCTTTATCAGCTAATGTGACATTCATAAAACAGGACACAATATCAAGGGACAAGCCAAGGAGAAAGGAGCAAATGTACCAGAAAAGAAGAATCTTGTTAAATGAACTCCATTTCTATCCTTTTATTGCATAATTTAATTATAGAGTTTGATTACTTGTTTGGAAACTTTAGTTGATACACAAGCAAAAATGACTACTATTTATAATCATATAGACTTTTGTTATTTTCAATAATGGTATAATTTTTTCATATTTTATCTTGCTTTAAGTGGATTCCTTGTGATTGAATCTATAGTGGTCATAAATATGTGAGATTAATCATATTAAAATTACACTATCTTTATATGTTTCTATATGTAAACTGCCAATTAACATTTACACAATATTTTCCTTCCTGGCTAATTTTAAGATGATACAACTTACCAAACTATAACATATATATGTATACAACACACTCACATACATGCGTGCACACACACACACACAGAACTATATATGTCACACATGTATAAAATGTTATATCTATTTCAAATCTCTAAAACATAGGGGAATATATTTTTATTTCAAAGATAAGTATGTATATACTTTTAATTAGGTAAAAATCAAATACAAATATCTGGGCAACATATTTATAGCACCAAAATATAGATGTATATATAATATATATGCAATGTATTTGCTAAATAAAATGGTTTCCTTAGTCTACTCAATAGAAAAAATACCATAAACTGGGTAGCTTAATAAATAACAGATTTATTAATCCAAGGTTATGGCACAAGAGGATTTGATATCCGGTGAGGGCCTCCATCCTCTCTGATGGCTATTGAAGCTAACATCGTGAAGAGCAAGGGAATTTTCTCAGGCCTCTTTTATAAGGACATTAATCTCATTCATGATGGTATAAACATCATAATCCCCACCCTCCCAAAGGCCTCATCTCCTCAGGGCTTGGGATTTCAACATATGAATTTGGGGGATACTAACATTTAATCTATAGCACTTGTTATAGAGGATATTTATTAAATCAACATATATTTACTAGGGGTCTCTTATGTTCTTGGTGCTGCTAGGCACAAATGATGTGGCCAAGAACAAGACAAAGCTGGTACCCTTCCAATGTTCTTTATAACATACAGAGTTTTCTGTAATCTCAGGACCTCCAGTCAATTCAATTATTCAACAATTATGTAGTAAGAATTATGCTAGATGGCGAAGATTCAGCAGGAAACAAACAGATTAAAATGCTTAACATCATAGATATTACATGTTAGAGAAGACATATGTTAGCGAAGACAAAAAAATAATTAGGTAAACTAGGTAGTATATTTAAAAGATTATGTATGGCATGGAAAAACAGAAAACAGAATAAGAGGAGTGGATTATACTAAGTGGATTATACTATTTTAAGAGTAGTCAGATTAGGGGCACGTGGGTGGCTCAGTTGACTAAGCCTCCCACTCTTGGTTCTGTGCTGGCAGCACAGAGACTACTTGGGATTCTCTCTCTCCCTCTCTTTGCCCCATTCCCACTCATGCTATTTCTGTCTCTCTCAAAATAAACAAATAAACTTAAAAAAAAAAAAAGCAGTCAGACGAGGCTTCAATGACCAGTGAAATGTTAGCCAAAATTAAAGGAAATGAAGCAATAAGTCATGGATATTTGAAAAAAAGCCAACAGCCAGTACAAAGGTCAGGAGCCAAGAGGAACCTTTGAAAGGAGGACACTGGAAAACTAAAAAAGGCCAGGATGAATAGAAATAAATCATCAAGGGACAGAGTAGGATTAAATTCTGTCGCAGACATAAAGAATCCCTATATATATAGGCTTTATAGATTATTGTATAGACTTTGATTTTATCTGAATAAAATGGAAAACCATGAGTGACAGACTGATGTATATTTACAAAAGAAAACTCCTACAAGTGTGCCAAGAATTTACTGCAAGAAAAAGGGTTTAATCAGGAAGGCCGTATAGCAGGTTATCACAACTATCTTGGTCAAAGATAACAGCAGCTTTACCAGGATGGAACCAGTGTTAGAAGTGGAAGATCCATTCCATTGTATTTTGAAGGAAGAAGAAGCCAGATATTTTGACACATAGGATGCAGTGTGATCAAAAGAGATGACTACAGGTAATTTAAGATGTTTAACCACATCTAAGTTAAAGAAGATGGATGGTGGAATAGGTTGACGGGGCTGGTTGCAAATTTAGATTGGGTAATCCCAATTTTGAAGTGAACAAACTGAAGACACATTTGGGTAAATGAGTCTGAATTTCAAAGGAGAATTATGGGCCTAACATACTTATTCAGAATCAAATAAATTTGCCATGCAAGTGAGTTTGGATGGAAAAGTCCAAGGACCCCTCCTACATTAAGGAATCAAAGAAACAGGAAGGTGAGAAAAAAAAGTGCAGCTAGTGCAGCTAGCTGAAAAAGTGCAGTTAGTGAAAAACAAAGACAAACACGATAGTTTGATTCCTGGAAGTGTGGCAATGAAAGTGTTTCAAAGAGAGAGTGATAAAATACTAAATAATGTTGAGAATGCAAATGAGATGAGAACCAAGAACAGAACATTGAATTTAGCAGGCAGACGTCAGTTCAGACTTTGACAAGAGCAGCGAACATGGAGTGACATGGGCACAAGGCAGTTCAGTGGTATTGTAGAGAATGAGAGAAGAAAAAGTAGGAAAGAAAAAGTTGACAATTCTTTTAAGGATTCAAAAAATGGCAGATCCTCCTTCCCAATTGTTTAAGAATTGTTGAAGAATAAAAAAATAATATTTTTAAAAAATTCTCAGAATATCCTAAGTAATAGGTAAAGTACAGAATTCTCACAAATTCAAATGAGAAACATACATAAAATTAGCTGTGTAAAAAATTTTTGAGCCACTAAGAATTTTGTAAGCAAATAGTCTACTAAAGCATTTCACCTCAATTTCCACCACTTCCATTGTAAAATATTTTGTTTCTTCACCTAATTTTACAGTCACAAAATTTTCCTCAGCCTGTACTGTATGTGGTTACTTCTGTTCACATGCACACATGCTTATTTCTCAGAATAAATCCTTTCACTGGGTTCTAGGAACACCCGGGGGAAATATTCATAGATTGCCTTTGTTCTCATCCTCTCCTGAACTGCAATTGCACGTTGAAATCAGTTCCTTTGAGGAATAGAAAGCAATTCAGCAGGAAAAACTGCCTTTTTATTGGCTTTAAGTCCATGAAAGGTCCATCACTGGACATCAAAATTGTGTGAGTTTTGGTTGTGTGCTTTGCTGAATCTTCTGAATTTTCTCCTCTTTTATAGGTTTTAAGGCAAAAAGAGGGTGTACATATACACAGGGAAAGAGTAAAGCATTTAGGAAAATCTTGAAATACAACATAATCATCTAAGAGGCAAGTGGAGGAAGAGAAGCAAAGAAAAAAACACAGAGATAACAGAGTATTGTTTAAGAATAAAAGAAATAATATTTTTAAAAATTCTCAGAAAACACAAGAGCATTTCCACAATGTCAAATTCATAGCCATCGAATACTATGAGGACATAAACATATTTCACACATATACTAAGTAGGGTGTCATTAGCAAGTACAGTAAGATCAATTTTAACTGAATGGTGTGGAGGAAAAAAAAAACATGATTCAAAAAGGTAGTCAAAGAATAAACAGGGTTTAATGAAGAGAGTCAAAAAAGTGGTGTTGATATGACCTGCATGAAAGTGGGAGCTGTTATCTATTTTATACAGTATTCATACCCAGTACCTACCACAAAGACTGGTAAAGTAGGGACATGCATTAAATATTTGTTAATTAAAGGATCCAGAGAAAGAAAACATTCTCAGTAGTCCTTTTATGTTTACTAACATTCCTATTTAATAACCTGAGAAATCGTGGGGCACTAACACCCTGTTTTCCTTCAGAAAAGTATAACTCTTAAAAAAAAAAAAAAAAAAAAAAGCAAACAGAAGAAATGTGTAACTCTTCCCTTAAGCCAATCACTGACTATACATTTCAGAAGACAAAATGTCATTGGGTGTTTAACATTAGAAAAGCCTCTTTGACAATATAGCTATTTAACAAATATAATATGCCAGACTATAAATAAGGGAAAACAAAAAAAATAATTAAATGAAATATTTACTGTTAATGTTACTAAAATTTAGCTTCAAATATTGTAATTCACAAATTTTATTTTCAGCTTTTAAGATTAAATACATAAAATAAAGTGGAACACAATACTTTCTTCCTATTAATTTTGAAAGTCTAGTCATGTTTTGAACAATATACATTTAATATTAACCATAATAGTAATAATTAATTTAGATAAGTTATTAATTGAAACAGCCTGTGTCATTAATATATATTTTCTTTGTTGTTAATTAAACCCCTAGAGTATGCAATTACTTCATAGAGTCCTCAATGTATTTACACTAGTGTTCTAATAGAGAAAATGTATGAGTAGTAAAATTCTTTAAAATAATAGTGCGAGTAAGTGTAAAATATATTCAGTGAGCCAAAATACCTTTGCATAAACTCTCGTGAGCCATCTAAATAACAAAGTTTAGTCTCTTCTAGATTTATCAAGATTGCTTCTGAATTTTGTAGCTACTAAAACAACTTCACTTGATTATTTTGAAATAAAATTAAAATACTCTTATTTATGTCATTCATTTGCTTTTTTGAGAGAGATTATATTCACTGATATTAGGTGTGTAGACTAGAGAGCCTTTTAAATTTAGATTTTGCATCGATAGATAACACATCTTCTAGCCAAGATCTGTATTTTTATACTACATTTCTGAAAACATACTTATTCATTACAAATTATAAAGTTAATTACTTCAGTTTAGACCTTATTAATCTGAAATAGATATATTTACTTGGTATACTATGTGGATAATTTTTTAGACGATATTCTGATCACTTCATTCTAAACCACAGAGGCACATGGGCACAAAAATCATCCACAGGTGGGACTTTTCTCCCACCTCCCAACACAAAGAGCAATAGAAAAATGGAAATTCTCTGGCCATCCACAAGTAATGCTGCTATTCTCTCAACTGTTTTAGACCTCTTGTTTACACTAGGTGCAATATTCAGATCCTTGAGGTGTTATTGGACACTGATTCTGAGATAATACTAATTCCTAAAGATTTAAGAATAATTCTGTGATCCATAGGTAAGAGCAGACGTAATGGAACCAGAAGATAAACTTCATTTTGTTCTAAATCCACGTCATGGTAGTTTAACTCATAGCTATCACCCATACTATATTTATTCCTATCCCCAATATGTATTACTATAATAAATACTTTTACCCACTGGAAGAACACCCACAATGTTTGCTTGGTATAGACATAATAGTTATGATGGTAGAACAGTCAAGTGGAAAGATTTGGAACTCCCACTAACAAAATAGTGAATAGCAACTTAATACCAATATTATAACTTCAAGGGGAATAGAAGAATTAGTGTCATATTGAAGGATTGTAGGGTTCAAGAATATTGATTCTTATCACATCCACATTTGTACTTTCTAGTACAGGGATAGATTATATTTGAGAATGGCAGTGGATTGTCTTACAATTAATCACCTGCAAATGTAATTACAGCTATTGTTCCTGATAGGAACTTATCGCTTGAACAAATCAAACAGTCCCTGGCAATCAGTATACACTTATTAGGATAAAAACACTTTTATCTCTTGTCCAAAATGGAGAATAGGATAACTAGCTGCCTTTTATCTGTAAGAGACAGCAATATACATTTCCTACCTTGCTCTAAAATTTATTGGCTTTAAAACATTATAAATTCAAGGTATCCTTGTCATATAAAAATTACACAAAACATTACTATAAATGATTATTTAAGTTAAATAATACTATATGAATCTGTAGAGCTGTTCCTAAATGCTTTGACAAGATAGATGCATGCTAGAAGTCCAAGACAACACCCATGACCTGCTACCCTAACAAATTTTCTGGTTATTTCCAGAGAAATATTTCATATCCCCTCCAAAGTGAAGAACTATTCTGCATCTTACACCCTCGACTACTAATAAAGTTGTAATATAGGTGACTTTGCTTCATTTTTGAAAGCTAAGCATTCTGATGTTCTCATTTATTCCTTAAATGACATAAGACATTCGTAGCTTTGGGTGGCTTTCAGTGCAAGGTTTCCCAGCTGGTTTGGGCAAACCTATCAAAAAGCAGCATTGCTATTCAGTACTTAAATATCAACAATTAAATATCAAATATCAAAATGTTCTGAATATCAAAATGTCTCCGATGGATAGGGATACTGTAAAGATGCAGAAATCCCTGCTAATAGGCTTACAATGGAGTCCACTAGTTTTGGAGCCAAGATATTCCCTCTTTATAATGTTCTTCTTTTGAAAAACAGATCTTGGCCTAGTGATAGAACTTAAGTTGCATCCTTAGTCTCCCACATATGATTTCAAGGGTAATTGCCTATGACTAGTTGACTCTAAACAAACAAACTAGAATCTGGTTCACAAACAACTCTTAATGACATACTGAAACCATTTGGAAGGAGATTGTTGCTATGGTTCAATTCAATTCAAGATCTGTAAATGAGGAAAACATAAATCTGAGCAGAATATTGCTAATTTTTCTGGAAATAAAGAGAAGGATCTATACTATCAGGATCTTGAGATAATGATCTATATTAATGTATAGGAAGTAATGAATGATTTTGAACTGGGACTTAAAAGGTTAGAAGACTGGAGAGAAGGAGACTTGAACAATGTTTTGAGGGATAACTATTAAACATAGGCTCAGGGCACATGGGTAATTCAGTCAGTTAGTCATCTGACTTTGGTTTCAGCTCGGGTCATGATCTCACGGTTCGTGAGTTCAAGCCCTGCATCAGGCTCCATGCTGACAGCTTGGAGCCTGCTTCAGATTCTCCCTCTCTGCTGCTCCCTCTCTCGCTCTCTCTGTCTCTGTCTCTTTCTCAAAATAAAATAAAATAAAATAAAATATAAAAATACGCTTGATCTTTAAGAAAATCTTTGTCCCATGGAATCCCTTGCATAGATCTCCATTATGGACATGCTCACTGATTGAGTGTAAAGGTGATGTCAGTCACCCTTAACTCCCAGCTTGTTTGGTATACCCATAAACAAAGTAAAATGGCAACAATGGAGACTATGCATGGGGTCAAAAACATGGATTCTCTAGGTCAGGCCAATCTAGCCACTACTGCTTCTCAGTGCTCAGTGGCAAGGAGCAACCCAAGCACCTGATATGGTGCTATAAACCTGAGTGGACAAGCCATTTGTTGGCAGCTTGATTATACTGAACTTTTTCCTTCAGGGAAGGACTAGAAATATGTTCTCATGAGAAGAGATACTATATTTGGATTGAACTTCCTTATCTATCACTTATCTAATTATCTGTTCCTACATAACAAATTCCTCAAAACTGGGCTGTTCATTTCTAAATCAAATAGCATCAGCTGAGGTGAGCTTATGTTGGAGAATCCACTGCCAAATTGGCTTCTTCATTCACATGTCTGACTCCTGAGTGTTCCTTAGTGAGTCTCTGCCCCTCGCCTCTTTCTCTCCATATGGTATTTCTCCTTCAGATTCTATTTGCCTTGGGCTTATCAAAGTATAACTGTTTCTGGGTATTTGGTCTTCTAAGAAGGTGGCCAATGCCTCAAGTCAATTATTGCAGTGTTCTAAAAGCACTTCAATGAATCTGAGCAAAAGTGGCAAGGCTTAATATCACCAACCTTTAGCAGTTTGAACTATCACCTCAGTGCATTTTACTGGCCAATCAAGTCACTAAGGAAATCCTGATTTAAGTAGAAGGAAGAAATCTTTTCACAAATACCACTTCTCACTGGCAAAAAGGCACATACATGCCAGGGGGCGCAGTGGGGGGAAGGGTCTGGAGTCATCTTAAAGAGGAGCAAATACATCTATTTTTTTTCTGCTAACCATAATATATATTATTCACCATCATGGCCCCCATAAAACCTATTTCTGATGAAGATATTCTTTTAATTATTTATAAAATATTCAGATGTTAGCTTTATTGATGTATGGAATAACTTATTGAAGATACTGCTACAGTTTCAGAAGTATAGAATTCCTTCCAAGTTTGAGGATTCTGTCCCTCCAGAAGTGGTACAGCACCCAAACCAGACATCATAAAATGGTAAGCTCTTATCTAACTAGAAGGTATGCATTCTAAAGTCAAAGGATGGAAATTAGAATGACACCTCTCACAATGATGCCTACCAATCTTTTCACAAAGACTGCTTCCTTTCCCTGCAACTATGGGTTCTTCAGTTTTGGAAGATGCAACACCCAAAGAAAAAATGTTTCCATCAGGAGATACATAATAATAGCATTTTAAATGGAGATTGAGATTACCTCCCAGTCTTTTGGTTTCCTCTTACCTCTGAGTCAGCAGAAATCAGTGGGGTTACAGTATTGATTGGGATGACTGATCTTGACCATCCAGGGGAAATAAGGTTGTTTCTATAGAACAGAGCAAGGGAGGGAAGGAATGGAATCCAGGTAATTCCCTGGAATGCTCTATGTACTGCCACATCCAGAGGAAAATATCAATGAAAGTTCACTCTACTTCTATACAAATACAACAACTAAGAGCTTATAATTGCTGAAAAATAAAAGTTCAGGCAGTTTATTTATTTATTTTATGGTTTATTTGTGAGAGAGAGAGAGACAGAGAGAGAGGGAGAGAATGAGTGGGGTAGGGGCAACGAGATTGGGAGACACAGAATCTGAAGCAGGCTCCAGGCTCTGAGCTGTCAGCAGAGAGCCCAACATGGGGCTCAAACCCAAACCCACAAACCATGAGATCATGACCTGAGTTGAAGTCAGGTGCTTAACTGACTAAGCCACCCAGGTGCCCCAAAGTTCAGGCATTTTAAATAATTTCTCTTTCCTTCTCTTCTCTTAACATTTTTGCCTATAGGTTGCAGAATACCATGACAGTATAAGGACTAAAACCAGAGGGGAAATATACATCACCGAGAGATTCTGAACTTGGACCTGAATGCAGCCAAGAGATACACATTTACATATTTTGTATTTGATTGATGGTCTCCCTTCCTTTTTTCCTTCCTTCCTTCCTTCCTTAATCTTCTTTGGAGAGGGAATTAATTTTATTTATTTTTGAGACAGAGAAAGAGCATGAACACGAGAGGGGCAGAGAGAGGGAGACACAGAATCTGAAGCAGGCTCCAGGCTCTGAGGTGTCAACACAGAGCCCGACGCGGGGCTCGAAGTCACAGACTGTGAGATCATGACCTGAGCCAAAATCGGACGCTTAACCGACTGAGCCACCCAGGTGCCCCGGAGAGGGAATTAATTTTAAACTAGTTATGTGAGGCTTAATTGAGAAGATATCATTGCATTTTTTTTTAGGAATACATTTTGCTGCTTTTTTTTTTTTTTATTGGAATTACCCTCTGGGGGAAAAATCGTGTATATCGGTTGTGGCATACCGTAGCATGAAATGTACTGGATGTTTCTACTTGTTTTATTGTCAAGCAATTTATTACCATTCTTATATATGGGAAATTCCCCACTGTATAAATTTTTCCCAATCAGACATGTTTATGTGGATCTTTTAATCTGGACTAATGACTAAAATAAGCAGAGACAAAAAATTCAATAACGACATCAATGGAAGCCATATCAGTTTTCAGGGTCATCCATAGCAAAAATGGCAGCAAAGTCAATTTATGGTTGGTGACATTGGTAGTTGTGGTTGTGGTAGTACAAGCTGAAACAATCTGTGTCCACTGGAAGAAAAATGGTCCTCACAGATTGCTTCTGTGAAATGATTTAGACAGCAGTCCTTATTCTCTAGATTCCCTTTTTCCTTCCTCATTTGCTAAGCCTTGTCCTTTTATTTTGCTGGTGAATTTATGGGCTACCTAATAATCAATCAGTAAATTCTCCTAATGCTTAAATTACTCAGAATCAATTTCTGTTGCATGCAACTGCAAATTCTGTCTTATGAACATATATCTACAAAGACAAATACCTTTTAAGTCCATTCTGCATGATATATGAAGAAAGTAAATGTGTATTAAAATTTTTTAATGTCTTTTAAAAAAATTCCATATCAATGTGATTGATATTTGCCTCACACAAAATATGCAATCCATCATATGCATACTCCATCAAAAAGTAAGAATTACAAGTCTGCCTGAGGATAGTGAAATCATATCAATTTTCTATAAAATATAACTGAACACTCACTTCTCCACTGTGGAAAAACAGACATTCATCAGCATATCCTGTGAAAGAAATGCAGGTGTTTTACAGAATACCAAACAAATATTGATCTCTAGTAGTATTATAAAGAATGCAAACATTGGCATTATACCAGTGTTACTTTACCTATTGGTATTGACATTACGTTTAGCTAAAAAAAATCAGATAGTCCTGAAGTGTCATTTTCTTGTTGTTTAAGGATAACTGTATCTGCTGAACACTCATACACACAAATTGATAAAGATGTCCCTTAAGATAATACAGGATTCAAAATGTTTCACAAGTACTTGGCTTAATCAGTATTTATCATAACAGAAAAACTAAATAAATATATTAAGAGGTAGAAACTTCTGGTTATAAAATAAAGAAGTCACAGGGATGAAAAGCACAGCATCAGGAATATAGTCAGTAATATGGTAATAACTTTGTATGGTGAAAGATGGTAAGTACCATAGTGAGCGCTGATGAGCACAAATAATTGCTCATCAGTGAAATATAAGAATTGTTGAATCACTATGCTGTACACCTGAAATTAATGTAACATTATATGTCAACTATACTCAAATTTTAATTTTTTTAACGTTTATTTGTTATTTTGAGAGAGACAGACAGACAGACAGACAGAATGTGAGCAGGGGAGGGGCAGAGAGACAGGGAGACACAGAACCGAAGCAGACTCCAGGTTCTGAGCTGTCGGCCCAGAGCCCAACGCGGGGCTCGAACTCCCAGACGACGAGATCAAGACATGAGCTGAAGTCAGACGCTCAACCATCTGAGCCACCCAGGCGCCACAGTTATACTCAAATTTTAAAAGAACTAAATAAATATAAAATTAGGGATTGTAAATGAAAAGAGCTCAACCGTTAAATTTATTACTATTTTTTTTAATTTCAAATTTTGTGTGTAGGTAAAATTTTTATATACTTTTATATATGTAGTCCAAAATATTTAAGATGATACTTTGTATATTCTTGCAACCAGGACATTGCTAGAGTTGATAATTGAGTTTCATGAACTTGAAATAAAATAATTTAAGAGAGTAATCTAATGAGAATATACTATTTTTTTCAACAAGATTTGGAAAGAACCTTTGTAAAAACAGATGATGTATATACCTATAGGTACTATCCTTTTTTTTAATATGAAATTTATTGTCAAATTGGTTTCCATACAACACCCAGTGCTCATCCCAACAGGTGCCCTCCTCAATGCCCATCACCCACCCACCCCTCCCTGCCACCCCCCATTAATGCTCAGTTTATTCTCAGTTTTTAAGAGTTTCTTATGGTTTGGCTCTCTCCCTCTCTAACTTTTTTCTTCCTTCCCCTCCCCCATGGTCTTCTCTTAAGTTTCTCAGGATCCACATAAGAGTGAAAACATATGGTATCTGTCTTTCTCCATATGACTTGTACCCCAATGTTTATAGCAGCACTTTCAACAATTGCCAAATTATGGAAAGAGCCTAAATGTCCATCAACTGATGAATGGATAAAGAAATTGCAGTTTATATACACAATGGAATACTACTTGGCAATGAGAAACAATGCAATATGGCCTTTTGCAGCAACGTGGATGGAACTGGAGAGTGTTATGCTAAGTGAAATATGTCCTTTTTTTTTTTTACATTAAACTTATTCATTTGAAGAAAGCTTAATGTCTAGGTTTTAAATACCATGTTTATTATAATATTGTTGTTTCTTCATATTAGTTTGTCTTCATCTATTTCAGGTCATTATTGTATATATATTTAACACCATAGCAGTGCTTTATGGCAGTGTGATATTTGGATCATTTCATTTCTACTTCAGGAGAGACAGAGGGGAGGGGCAGACAGATAGGGGGACAGAAGATACTAGGCAGGCTCTGCGTTGACAGCAGCAAGCCCAGTGCAGGTCTGGAACTCACAAACTGAACCATGAGACCATGACCTGAGCCAAAGTCAAATGCGCAATGGACTGAGCCACCCACGCACACCTACAGCTCCTCTTCTTGACTATGCTGTCAATTTGTTATAATCTCAACCCGGAGTAATTGTCCCTCTATCTGGTCAACTTCACTTTTGGTGAATAAGCAGATTGTTAAATTCTGCTGACATATATGCTAATACAATGCTGTGAATTGGCAACTGGTCTACTGGACCACATGGTGTGTATTCAGATCCATTTGGATATACAGTAGCTATACTTGTATCTGGTGTGGTATAACTGCTCATTATGTATATATGAATGTATCAACCTATGAGTGAATGCCACCTTTGTAAGGCTACGGCTTTTATTTTTTCTCCTTTGATGATCCAGTAAAGTTAAGCAGCGTGATGTCTGACTCGGTAGTTTCTCTAAATGCTTGATGAATGAACAAATAATTGCTCATCAGTGAAATATAAGAGGGATATCCTAGACTCATTTTTTGTGTGTTCAATAAGCTCATGCATAATACACAAAAAAGTGTAAAATAAATGCAATCATGTGAAAGAGTCATATGATTATAGTTTGTTATATATAGACATTATACATTTACTATATCTTAACCCTCCTTCAGCTACCCTATGGTCTTTGTTCTAGCAAAGCATTTAAATAAGACTTTGAAATATTCTGTAGTATTTTTCCTTTAGTTTGCTATGATTCATTGTGACAGTGATTACAAACAGTGGTAGTCATTTTACTGACAGAAGGTGATTTACAGAACATGCTTTATTCCTTTGGAAGTTTACCAGCTTCCAAGGGACAGCAACACCCTATGATAACTCATATTTATTGAATAATAACAATGTTTGGAGAGTTCTACCTGTAATAACCCATTTAATCAATCAAGTAAGACTATTGCACAGGGATTATTATTTTCTTTGTTTACATATTAGGAAACTGGGGCAGAGAAAGTAAATAACTTGCCTAAGATCACAGAGTTAAAAGTACTAAATCTAGAATTTACAAGGTAGTATAACTCTGGAGTTAATATTTGTGATTCCTACCCTCAAATGATGAAGGAATACAGCTCTACTTGGTAAATGAGGAAAGTTGAGCTTTCATGATCTAGTCTTAGCCATTTCTGAAATAACACTATCTTCAAAAACTAAAATAATGATGCTTTCCAGTGATCCCCAATTTTCCTTTGTCTTTGTTCCATTTCTTTCTGCTCTCCATCAGGTGTGTGTCACCACAGAATGAAGGTCTTACCTAGGTAGATGCTGTAGCCTAATGGATAAGAGGCTGTGCTTATTTAGTAGGTAAGGCTATATTTCCCAGCTAGAAGTGTTCACTCATCTTGGAAGAATGACACATAAGAACATGCTTTCCTGCCAAAAACATGTTTTCCTCTGGTACTGGGCATTGAAGGATTCACAGACCTGGACAAGAAGTATATCAGGGCCCAAAAAACTCACACTCAGCCTGAAGACAGAACAGGTATAATAATGATATGGTTATCTGTCTCTAACAGGCTGAACTTTGCTTCTACTTCTACAGTATATTATGGGATGTTTAGCTGTATCTCCACAAATCTCTTCAAAAACATTCCCCTTAGTTAGCTTTCAAAGACAAATAAAAGTCATAAATTTAATCACATGAAATAGTTCCTGAATTTACCTCAACAATTAACTGAGCAATGAACTGGAGGAAAATATTTATTGTACTAAGAAACACACATCTAAAAGAGTTAAACCAAAACTAAAAGGTATATATTTACTGGGCTCACTGAACCTTACAAATAAAAAGTAAATATCCAACAGATGCAAAAATGAACTAATACTTCATTTAAAGATACTTGATTTAAAGATAAAATGTAATCTTATTTTACATATTACATTGTAAAGTACCTTCAAAGAAAGAAACATACTTCGCATCTTTTAAAACTTATTCAATTTTATCATTGCTTTTTGCCAATTTATTTATTATGTATCTTGGTGTGGACCTCCTTGGTTTGAATTTCTGGGGAGATTTCTGTGCCTCCCAGATCTCTGTGCCTTTGTACCTGCCTCTGTTTCCTTCCCCAGATTATGGAAGTTTCAACTATTTCTTCAAATAACTTTTCTGCCCCCTTTTTTTTTCTTCTTCTTCTGATATTCCTATAATGCAAATGTTGTTACACTTGATGGAGTCTCTGAGTTCCCTAAGACTACTCTATTTGCATGATTCTCTTTCCTTTCCTTTGCTCAACTTGGTTACTTTCCATTATTTTGTCTTCTGGGTCATTATTTCACTCCCCTGCTTCATCTAGCCTGCTATTTATTCCATCATATATATTTTTAATTTCATTTATTGTGGTCTTGATGTCTGATTGGTTGCTTTTTGTTTTTGTTTTGTTTTGTTTTGTTTTTTTGTTTTTTTGTTTTTTGTTTTTATCTCTGTGTTAAGGATCTTACCGATGTCCTCCACTCTGTTCACTGGTCAAGTGAGTTTCTTTAGGATCAGTACTTTAACTTTTCTCTCAAGCATATTATTTCTAACCATTTTGTTTTAGTCCCATGATGGGGTTTGGTCCTGTACTTTCATCTGGGAGATGTTTCTCTGTCTCCTCATTTTGTCTGACTTTCTGTGTCTGTTTCTGTGTGTTAGGAAGGTCAGCTGTTTCTCTTTCTCTTAATAATAATAGTGTTATGAAGAGGTCCTGTAGTGCCCTGCAGTTCAGTGTCAGCTGCTCCCCCAGGCCTATGTGTGTCACGTATGCTCTGATTTTGAGACTTGGCCTCTTTTTCTTTCAGTCCAGTTGTCTGCAGAGACTCTCTTTGCCTATTGTGGACAGGGTTCAGCCTCCAGCGTGGGTGAGGTATGTTTTACCAAGGTGTGCAGTGGTCTACTTATAGACCACTCATAACACTATTATTGTTAAGAGAAAGAGAAACCGCTGACCTTCCTAACATGCAGAAACTGACACAGAAAGTCAGACAAAATGAGGAGACAGAGAAATGGGGCCTGCCTCCACCACTGCTGAAACTGAGTTCCTGCACATCTTGAAGCAATTAAATGTTTCTAATTCCTCTCAGCCAAGTAAGATTCATATCTAAAGTTCTGGGACTACTATTTTTTTTTCCTTCAGAAACCCATCATTCATATACTGTAGGAAAATCAGGATGACTATAAATATAAATTATAATATTATGTACTATAATATTAACTGCATACTTGAATTGTTATATGGTAGGTGTTAGACAAATATATATAATATAAGGTTCGGGGAGTGAATATTTCCATTAGCAAAGCATTAAAATAATTTCTGGCATAGTTTGCTCAGGAAAACTACTTCTAAACAAGTTTTTTTTTAAGTTATTATTTAGGCTCTTTGTTAGATTTTTTTTTTATTTACTGCTTCCCAAAAGTTCCAGCCTTTTATGATTTTATAATTCTTCCAACAGCCTCATCATAACAATTGCATTAACTGAAACATGCTCATATACCTTATCTGCATGTCAGAAATATATCTAACCACTGAGACAAAACTCTCTTCACACCATCCATCAGAAGCATCAGAGGTATAATCAAGAAATGATTTGCAGTTCATTTAACAATAGGTCTTCAAAATAAGATATCCAGAGTTTATAGGACAATATGTTATGCCTTCATGTAACATGACTCATTTTTAAATGGACTTTGTGTCTGATGAGAGAACTAATGAGCAAATCTGATTCTACATTTAGAGATGAATGTAATGGACAATAAATATTACTACTCCATATTATGGGTTAGCAATAATGAATTGACAGCTGGGAAGGGTGTTATTCATATGCATAATTCCGAATTCACCAACCCAAAAGGTGATGTAGAAGTGTGGATAACAGTAAACTAATATATGGAGCAATTCCCTTCTTATAGATTCACTTATTTCATTGGAATTGGATTACTCATTTATCATTACTGGGAATTTTCAACAAGAATGCTTTTTGTACAACCTGCTACATTGTCTTCTCAAGCTGAATAAATTGAAATATGGGAAGAAAAATAAAGATAGACAGGCTTAGAAGTTAAACATTAACTAAAATAAAACATTTTAAATTCACCTTATAATTAGAAAAGAGAGAGTCTGCAGAGTGAATATAAATTTACTACAATACAGATTGTGTTAAAGAATATATAAAATACACTTAAATGACATTAAGTTAGAAACATATTTCGGTGGTCACTATACAAAAGACTGCAAATGAAACAGAAAAATGGAAAGAATAAAAAAAATGACCGTATGACAGGCTAACAAATATAAATTATACTAAATAAGTAGACCTTTTTACAAAGAACAATTGCTATGCCAACAAATCCAGATAATGTAGAATTATTTGGTGTTAATTTTTAAACATGAAACTATTCTTTGTACTATGACATATATGACTGAAAATAGCAAGAATCTTGGATTATCATTTTATAGCTTTGTTTAAGGGTAAGAGTTCTGTTTAACCATGTGACACATTTACCTGTGCTGGAATGGAACCAGTAAACCACTTTTATAGGTCTTTGCTCCCCAAACTGAGCACAGAATGGTATTCAATTTAAAAGTAAGCAGCTGTCTTGCTACACTGAACAACTATTTTGATTCTCTCTGAAAAAAAAAATTCATCTATTTTAGAAGCTAGTTTTAGCTGAATAGACAACTAAATTATACCTTGGACTCTTGGTTGACTTTTGAATTTCCCCTTCTATATCATCCCTTCCCTCATGTATTTAGGAAAGGCTCCGGTGAATTAACTTATACAAATTAAAACAAATTGTGAAAAACCTTAAAATGTGACTTATGTCTAAAGTCTTTCCATTTCAGTGGAGTTGAATTACCAAGCTCAGGACTCAGTAGTCAAGAAGAGGATAATATCATAATCAACTAAATATCATAATCGACTTCTTGGAAGCTCAGAAAGTATCTCAAGGCAACTGGATATACCAAAACTTGAAGAGGTAGTCCACAAAGATGAGATACAAAGGGCTATCAGTAGGTGGAGTGGATAAATACGTGTTTTTTTTCAAAACCTAAGACAAGAATGACAAATAGAAAACAAGACTAAGTTTAAGTGTGTAAGAGTAAATTATATTGGAAAAAAAAGAAAAACACAAAATTCTTAAAAATGGGAGAATTCATTTAAGTCGTACCAATAATTTATACCCATTAATTGTTTATTGGACATATTCTTAGTTGAACATCTACTGCGTTTGGGGCATTCTGATATTCCCTAGAGATACAAATATGAATGCATTACTGTGAATAAATCCCTGCCCTCATGCAGTTTCTATACTGTAGTTGAGAAGGCAAATAATAATGCTGCCTCTAGTCTCACTGTGTCTTTGAATCTTTGTGGTTTTCCTCCCACGATACTTTCTTTCACAGAATATTCACTAACACTCATATCTACTTTCATTATTTAGGGTATCTATTATTCTTGGTATATATCTTTCAACTACTCTTTTTTAAAAATTTATTTATTTTGAGAGAAATAGAGAGAGAGAGCCATGAGCAGGGAAGAGTCAAAGACAGAGTGGGAGGTGGGGTGAGAGAGAGAGAGAGAGAGAGAGAGAGAGAGAGAGAGAGAGACACAATCTCAAGCCGGCTCCGTGCTGTTAGCACAGAGTCCGAGCCCAAAACAAGGCTCAGTCTCACAAACCATGAGATTATGACCTGAGCCAAAATCAAGAGTCAGATGCTTAACTGACTGAGCGACCCAGGTGCCCCTCTTCCAACTACTCTAACTGAGGTTCTAACCATGCGAAGTATGTTCCTCAAAGAGACAGGTCTAGGTATTTTAGTTTGTCAATATAAATGGAAAGGGGTCACTACTGGCATTTAGTGGAGTAGGAGCTGATAAAGGTAAATAATCTGCAATATGGGACAGTTAAAATGGCAAAGGACAGTCTTACCCCAAAGCTAATAGTGTGTTTGTGGAGAATTATATACATGTTCTCAGTTCTTCTTGATATACACTTTGTTCTCCCTTGGAAAACCATCCTTCTAGGTGCCCCACTTTCTGGAAAGGTCTCTTCCTCAGTCTATACCTCAACACATCAAACTATCAAGATTGTCCCAATTTTAAGGCAAGGAAATGTCTCAGATGACTTTCCACTAGCCCCAGATACAGTGTTTGATGTGGAAATGAATATAACCTAAGGTTTTCTAGCATTAGGTCCACAGATCATTCCATTATACCACACACTACTTCTGGTGAATAAAATTTTAGATGCTGAAGAAAAATAGTTGAGATATTTTTGGTAAAGGATGCTATTTAGTGTTTTTCAAAATACACTGGTAAGTAGATATCTAAGTTTCTGGATAGGAAGGTCAGACTTGCACCTAGCAGTTCCTGAAGCAAGGACAAGTAAAATTTTCAGAGGAGGTTGCCATTAAATCTAGCAGTTTTATAGCACATCCTTCGTATCCATTCATCAACCAGTGGACACTTGGGCTGTTTCCATATCTTGCTATAAACACAGGGATGCATGTATCCCTTTGAATTAATGTTTTTGTATTCTACCCAGTACTGTGATTGCTGGTTTGTAAGGTAGTTCTATTTTTAATTTCTTGAGGAATTTCCATACCGTTTTTCAGAGTGGCTGTACCAGTTTAGATTTCCACCAAGAGTGCAAGAGGTTTCCCCTTTCTACATTTCTTTGCCAACACCTGCTGTTTCTTGTGTTGTTGATTTTAGCCATTCTATCAGGTGTAAGGTGATTTTTCACTGTAGGTTTGATTTTCATTTCCCTGACGGTAAGTCATGAACATCTTTTCATGTGTCTGTTGGCTATCTGGATGTCTTCTTTGGAAGACATTTATATATACGATGGAATATTATTCAGCCATTAAAAATAATGAAATCTTGCCATTTGCAATGATGTGGATGGAGCTAGGATGTATAATGCTAAGTGAAATAAGTCAGTCAGAGAAAGACAAATACCATATTATTTCACTCATATGCATAATTTAAGACATTGTTGAATTACTATATTATATATCTGAAATTAATATAACACTACAAAGAAATAAAAATAAAGTTATACTTACACCAAATAAATAAAGTGTTTCTACACGAAAAAAATAAATCTAGCTGTTTTAAAAATGTTATGTTAAGTGAAATAAGTCCTACAGAGAAATACAGATACCATATGTTTAACTCTTATGTGGATCCTGAGAAACTTAACAGAAGACCATGGGGGAGGGGAAGGCAGAAAAAAAGTTAGAGAGGGAGGGAGCCAAACCATAAGAGACTCTTAAAAACGGAGAATAAACTGAGGTTTGATGGGTGAGGGGGTTGGAGGGAGGGGAAAGTGAGTGATGGGCATTGAGGAGGGCACCTGTTGGGATAAGCACTGGGTGTTGTATGGAAACACATTTGACAATAAATTTCATATTAAAAAAATAAAATAAATAAATGTTGCTGATGATGGTAACACTACAACTACTACTAATAACGACAGACAGAGAGAGAGAGATTGAGTGAAGAACATATACAAATTGATGCTACAGAATTAAACTAGCCCAACTTTGTTTCCAGGGTCCATTAAAAAAAAAGACTATGGAACAAGGACACTACATGACACAGCACAGTTTCCCACAGGCAGAGATTGGAGACCAACAATAACTGTTAAAGAAAATCACTGAATTTGGTCTTTCTTTAGGTTTATGTCAAATATTCTTAGAGTCTCAAATTAGATGAATGAATGTCAACTATACATTAATATCCAAGATTAACTAAGAGTAAAGTATAGTCAATGAACGTGTGAAGACATGAGAAATTGACTCTCCATCTTAAGAAGTTCCATGAGAACCAAGAACTTAATAGTCATGTAAGTTGGGGTCAATTTAGAATCACTTTCATTTGGACAATGATAAAGGTATAAGCTAAGAAACTAACAATGGTGGATATTACCCTAAGTGACTTAAATACGAAGATCCTCTTATGTGGATATTATTTATCTACATTTTACAGACATGGACACTTAGAATGGTGTTGGAAAGTATAAAATATGTTTAGTCCTTTATAATATCAATGTATTTCATTTGATAACTAAATATATACAGCATGGTTTCCTACAGTTCATGCAGATATGTGTAGCCTCTAGCTTTTAGAAATTCATGCAATCAGCCATGCGATTAGGTTCAGTCAGCAACAAAAAGTGGCAATCTTCAAAAAAGCTCATGTTTACAATGCCATCATACAACAGGACCTTACCTTTTATCTCTCCATTACCCTGTTCACACCACACTTAACTTTATGCTTAATCAACTGCCTTGCAAAATAACACTGAAAGTTAACAATATATTTTACAAGTGGCTCATGCATGGTCAGAATGAGTACAGTAGCATTTATCATAATAAACATTTATATCTCATATTTATTGAATTGAAAATTATATAAATATAGTATGCATCTGAAAATTATATAAATATAGTATACATCTGATAATAGTTACAGAACAAAACAAAAATATCTACAATATTTTTCATAAAATATCTAGTCATCTCTTCTGTTTAATTTTTATGAAAAAAATAATTGGTAAGAAATTGCATCTAGTTATATGTTTAACTGTTGGCAAGAAATTGCATCTACTTATATGTTTAACTGTCTACTGGACATTTCTACTAAAACCTGAAATGATTTACACTCACACAGTTAACTCTCTGTGTACTTTAACACAACTTTACTATTTCTTTGTATTTATCAACATGAATTTATTATTCCTGAAAACACTTTAATAGAATATTCAAATTGTAAATAACTGTATTTTTCGATTTGGGAAAAAGAAAACATTTAAATGTTTATGAAACCACTCAAATTTTGGTAAACAACATCAAAGACTGTTCTGTTTGTTTGTTTGTTTTAACTATAAGTCTTTGAATATTTTAGTTCAAAATGAAAAGATGGGAGGGACATCATACCAAAAATATTGTCTATTTTTATTTGCATAAAACTCATTCTCCAAAAAATTCGATCCAAAAATTGCTTCCTAAATCTATTCCTTGGCCAAGCTGAGAAAAATTCTGAAACATATATATAATAAAAAACTTAAAACTATCTTTCTTTTAGATCCTCTACATCATAACTAGAATCTAAATGCTTTATCTAACTAATAACTTCCCTCACTCTTTGCTTCTTCATTTCCTTCTGCACCTAATTCTATCTGCACCCCTCTCCTTTCCCCTAGGCCTGCCAAAGCCCCAAATCTCAACTACTTCTTAAAGTAAAATAACTCTCAAAACAAAGGACCATGTAAGACTCGGTGTTTTACTTAATTGACAGCCATCATCAAAGACTTTGAAAAGATAGAAAGAAATCTGCAGAAGAACATATATTAATTAAAAGAATATATAATCCAGGGCTTCTAGACATATACCAACTAATTTGTGTTAGTGGAAATCTCAGTTGCAAAACCTTGTATGGAAAATGAAGAATGGGGAGATTCCAAGGGTGACTTAACAAGACTCTAAACTGAATAGGAATTAAGAAGTGTTTGGATAAAACTGTAGATGTTGGACAAGATATTTTGAAGTCTGTCTTCAAAATCTTTCCTGTGAAATAGCTTTGTCACGATTTAGTCCTCTAAGCAATCAAAGGTTGAGTCATTGGGACTTTAGGAATAGTTCTTTAACACTTTTAAATAGACAACATTCAGAAGTAAAACCTAAAATATATGTAATCTTAGCTCTTTCCTCAAGTTTTATTAATATTATGTCAAAAGTGGGAAACTTAATATGCAATAAAAACTAGAATCAGAAATTACCCCACAGGCAAACCTCCAATACTTTGCTGAAACTTTTCAGAATCTTAGAACCAAAGCCGACTATAACTCTGATAAATTGATGGTATTACAGATAAGAATAAAACAAACAACGGACACCTGGATGCTCAGTTGGTTGAGCACCTAACTTTGGCTCAGGTCATGATCTCACTGTTCGTGAGTTCAAGAACAACACCAGCCTTTCTGCTGCTGGCACAGAGCCTGCTTTGGATCTCGTCCCCGCCCCCTCTCTGCACCTCCCCCAGTCGTGCTCTCTCTCTCTCTCAAAAATTAATAAACATTAAAAAAAATTAAAACAAACAAAAATCAAAATAAAAATTTCTACCCTTGTTTATTTAAACAGAGTTTCTAGATACTGTATACAGGAGAAAAAAAATTTTTTTAAAGTTTCCTGTGTTAGCCAAGAAAATAAAATAAGTTAGTGATCAGTGAAGTTGGTACTAAAAAATTAAGCACCAATTTCCTATTGTTCTCTTAACCTCAAAAAGAGAATTTTCTCAAAATATTCAAAGACAACCTTAAGAAAATGACTTTCAGAACAGATTAGGGAGTACCTCAGTGAACTTGTTATAAGCATAAATATATGGGCAAGACAACTAAAATCAACCATATCAGAACTCTGGCCATTAATCAAAGCCACAGAATGAGTTGAAAATCATCTATCCAATAAAAATCACTAAACCAAAACAGTAGGTTTGGAGATGTTTAACTTGGAACTATTTCCTTATCTCCCACCTCCTCAGCTCATTGATGTGATACCAAAGACCAGTAGCACTGCAAACAACAGAGAGAGCACACCTTTTCTGATGGTCTGTTAAAAGCATTATAATCTGAATACAGTCAATAAATTTATCTTAACTTATAGCCCGTAGGAAAATCTCTACCATAAAAGGAGCCTCGGAAAATTGAAACATTAACATATTTATTATGTGTTCTGATCACAATAAAATTAAGTAAAACATCAACAGGAGTAACTTTGAGAATTCCCAAATACATGGAATGAAAAACATTCTCCTAAGTAACTAATGGTCAAAGAAGAAATAACAAGAGAAATTGAAAAAGTACTTTGACCTGAAAGAAAATAAAACTACAACATACCAAATTTTATGGGATGCAGCAAAAGCAGTGCTTACAGAGGAATTTATAATTGTAAATATCTATACTGAAAGAAGAAGAAAGATATAAAGTCAATAATCAACCTTCTACCACAAAAATTAGAAAATGAACAAAAAGTTAAATCTAAAGCATAAAAATAAAGATTAAAATTTAAATTATTAAAATAGAAAGCAGTAAGAAGAATCAATGAAATAAAAATCATATATTTAAAAAGGTCAAAACTGGGGCACCTGATTGGCTTAGTCAGTTAAGCATCTGACTTTTGATTTTGGCTCAGGTAATGATCTCACGGTTTGTGAGATTGAGCCCAAGCGGGGCTCTGCACTGACAGCATGGAGCATGCTTGGGATTCTCTCTCTCTCTCCCTCTCTTTCTCTCTCTGTCCCTCCCCACCTCGCACAAGTGCATAGGCACTCTCTGTCTCTCAAAATAAACAAACATTTAAAAAAGTAAAAAGGTTGAAAACTGAAATGAAAACATGTAATTCAATGTGCCTTAAAAAATGAGAAAAGACTCAAATTACTAAAATTGAGAATGGAAGAGGAACCATTATTACTGTTCTTAGAGAAATTTTAAAACAGGATTATAAAATAACACTATGAACAATTGTGTGTTAACAGATTAGATAACTTGGGTGCAGTGGCCAAATTGCTAGTCACAAACTACCAAAACTGAACCCAGAAAACATAGATAATCTAAGCAGATTTATACAAAGTAAAAATATTGAACTAATAATTTAAAAAAATTCAACAAAATCAAGCACCAGATTGCTTCAATGGTAAAATCAATGAAATTGATTAATTCTCATTTAGAGAATTAATATCACAATTTCTTTCAAAATATAGAAGAGGAGTGAACACTTCCCAGCTCATTATATGAAGTCATTACTATGGTGATACCAAGAGTAGAAAATCCATCACAAGAAAACCACATCCCTTAAGGACAATAAGGCAACATCCCTTAAGAACATAGACATAAAATCATCAACAAATTACAAACTTAACCCAACAACAATTAAAATGGGATATACACCATGACCAAGTGGTATTTCTCCGAGACAGGAGAGAGTCATTTACCATCCAAAAATCAATGTAATATACCATATTTATAGGATAAAGAATTAAAAAAAAACATAATCATCTCAACAGACACAGCAAAATCATTTCACAAAAATCCAACACCTTTTAATGATTAACAACAACAACAAAAAAAACCCACTTAGACTGGGAATAAAAGGGAACCATCTTAACCTGACAAAACTTCTACAAATAACCTATAACTAGCCTCGAGCTTAATGGTGAAAGATTAAATGATTTACACCTAAAATCAGGAACCAAACAAGGATGTATCCTATCTTGCCACCTATATTCAACAATAACATCGAAGTTTCAGGTAGGGAAATTAGGCAAAAACAGAATTAGAAAGCATCCATATTGGAAAGGAAGAAGTAAATTATCCCTATTCACAGATGACATGATCTTATATACTGAACACCATAATGAACATACCATAATTATTAGAACTAATAAACAAATTTAGCAATGTGACAGGATACAAGATTAATACAAACTTTACTGCATTTCTATCTACTAACAATAAAAAAAATCCAAAAGTCAAACTAAGAAAGCAATTTTACTTATAATAACATCTACAAGATTAAAATATGAAGAATAAATTTAACAAAAATATGTAAGACTGGTACACTGAAAACTATAAATCATTGAAAGAAACTTAAAAAGATCTAAATAAATGAAAGAGTTCATGTCCATGAACTGAATGAATGAACACTGTTAAGAGGATAATACTACCCAAATTGATGTACAGATTCAACACTATTCCTATTAAATCCCAGCTATTTTTTTTTATTTTTAGCAAAATGGCAAGCTATACCTAAAATTCATATGGAAATGCAAAGCACCTAGAATAGTCAAAACACTCTTAAAAAGAACAAATTTAGATGACTCATCCTTCTTGGTTTCAAAATAAACTAAAAAGTTTCAGTAACTAAGATAATGCATTCTTACACGTAGACATATAGATCAACAAATTACAATTGAGAATCCAGCAGTAAACCCTAGATATACAGTCAGCTGATTTTCAACAAGGGTGCCAAGATAATTTAATAAGGAAATAATTGTCTTTTCAAGAAATTAGGTTGAATCAAATACATATCCATAGGCAAAACACTGAATTTAGACCCTGTTCTCACATGACACACAAAGATTACCTCAAAATGGATCATTTACTTTAATGTAATAGCTAAAAGAATAAAACTTCTAAAATAAAACACAGAAGTAACACTTTGTGATCTTTACAAACTTAGGCAGTAATTTCTTAGGTATGACACCAAAACCCAAGCAAAGAAATAATACACAGACTGGACTTCATCAAAATTAAAAAAAAAAGTGTTTTAAAAGACATTATCAAGAAAGTAAAAAGACAACTCATGTATTAGAATATATTTGCAAATCATATACTTAACAAGATATTTTTCTACAGAATATATAAAGGACTCTTACAACTTAACAATAGATAAAAAATCCAATTAAAATACGAGTAAGTGATTTGAAGACATTTCCCCAAAGAAAAATATACAAATGGCCAATAAACACATGAACAGTTGCTCAACATAATTATCAGAGAAATGCAAATCAAAACCACAATGAGATGTCACTTTACACCCACTAGGTGGCTAAAAAAGATGACAGTAAAGAACAAATGTTGGTAAGAATGTGGAGAATTTGGAACCATCATATAAGTTCCTAGTGTGAATGCAAAATTGGTACAGACTCTTTGTCAGTGTGTCAGAAAACAGTTTTTCAGTTCCCCAACATCTTGAATACAGTTACAAATGAGCCAGCAATTCTACTCTTAGATTTATATCCAAAAGAAACAAAAACATATCCAGGTAAAAACCTGTACATGTACAAGTTTTTTTGTATGTGCAAAAGCACACAGCATTATTCATAACAGCTAAAAAAAGTGGAAACAAACTAAGTGCTCAACAACTGATGAATGGATTTTTTTTAAATGTAGTATATTGATACAACGGAATATCGGCTGGAAATGAAAAAAAGTGTTTATATATGCCACACCACAACACGGATAAAGCTTCAAGTATTATGTTAAGTCAAAGAAGACAGTTTAAAGGCCACATATTACATCATTTCATTTATATAAAGCATCTAGAATAGGAAAATCCATTGAAACTAAAAATAGATCCTAGTTCCTGGTGCTGGGTAGGAAAGAGGTGGGAATTTGGAATGGCAACTAATATGTACAAGGTTTTTTGTTTTTTATTTTGTTTTTTGTTTTTTGGTGGGGGGTGTTGAAAAACTGTTATAGAATTAGATTTTGGTGATATGTATTTTTTTTTCCTGTGAATTCACAAAAACCACTGAACTGTTTACCCTAAATATGTGAATTTAGTGGTATGTGAAATGTATCTCAACAAGGCTATAAAATAAAAGTAAAAACAAAAATTCCTTCGTTTTTTTTTTTAAAGGCAGTTTTGAAAAAGTTTCACTGATAGAGGCACTACATTATCACCTTAAACCCAAACAGTGTTACATAATCTCTCTCTCTCTCTCTCAGACTCCGTAAACTCTTAGATTGTGGGTATCTCTGATAAATATAATCCTCAGACATTCCCTGTGTTCTAGTCCCAACCTGTTATCTCATCGTTATAAACAAGAAACATTCTTCTTTCCTTTTGGCCCTACACCAACCTAATTGTGAGATTTTTACCTGGCAGGTGGAATTACCAGTGTAAATGCTCTCCTTGTGATCTTGAAATTCCTGAGGCCATCACTTTTCATAATGAGATAATAGCTATTTTGGTCACTGACTTGCCAGTACCCTTGTGCCTAAACTAAGTCCAAACTGAGGACTTCAAGGAGGTGCTGACCACTTGGGGGGGGGAGGGGAGAAAGTCTACTTTTTTGGGGGGTTGGATTTTGGGTGCTGAATCCATTTATGTTCCTATTGACCCATGTAAACCTCTGGCCAATCTAACAAAATTAGCTCTTAAACCAGAAGGTAAAAGGAGACTAAAACCAACAGTCAAAATCCAAATAATGGAGAAGAACTCAACCTACCTTTACTAGATCTTAGAGTACTCCTATCCTCCCTATCAAAACCAGTAAGCAAGGATCTCTGTTTAGTTAGGAACTGAGAGCTATAAATAAATATAATAGTCTTAGTTTTTCACTGTATTATAGAGTTGAGATTTGTTTTACCTTCAGTACCTCCTGATTCTGCATATTTTGCAGTTGTTGATCTGTGTGCTGCTTTCTTTAGTGTCCCTCTAGAGTTAGATCAATATAGGCAATAATTGCCTTCTCCTGGAAAAAAAAAAGCAAAAAGCAAAAAAATACCTGGACTGTAATATCCCAAGGATTTAGTAAGGAACTTTACTGCTTTTCACAAGTCCTCAACTAAGACCTTAAGGAAACATTACATTTCCTTGTGATTCTACTCTTATTCAATATGTGTATGACTATTTTTGTGTGTTTTAAAGATAAGGAAAATTCTAAGATTGATTGTATATATCTACTTACTATTACAGTTTAGAAAGGGCAAAAGATTTCCAAAGAGTATTTAAATGTTTCCTTAAATAAAGTTTACCCCCAAGAGTATGATTTATTCCAAGGAGATAGATCTCTTATTCCTGAGTCACTACAACCATTCAAACTATCCCAGATCAATTAAAAAAAGAAAAAGATAAAGGAATTCCTGGATTTTATTGACTCCTCCCATCAAAGTACTAACCAGGTCCAACCCTGCTTAGTTTCCAGGATCAGACACTTTCAAGATAGACTTATTGACTTCTACAGGTAATAGGCCTTAACTTTTCTGAAATCACCAAAACACTATATGACTTAACCAAATTTATGGCAAGGGAGACTCTTCCCTGAAAACCTAAGAAGTGACATATTTGCGTGTGTGTCTGTGTGTGTGTCTGTGTGTGTGTGTGTGTGTGTGTGTGTGTGTGTGTATGAAATTAGCTCTTCAACATCTGATGTAGGCTTACTTAATTATCATGAACCTTTCTACTTATTCATTATGTCAGAGTTATGGACAAGCCCTCAACATTCTTGATTAATGTTTTGAGAATGACCACAGACAAGTAGCTAATTATAGACTCCTTCTTGACTCCCTGCCAAAGCCTATCCACTTTGTCTACAGTAATAGTCATGACAGATAATTAAGCAAACGCTTCCGCCAATTTTATTTTAGCATATTCTTTACACTTGATGATCCCTCGTGTTTTATAATGGTTGCTCAATAAAAATACACATTTCTTAGCAAACAGGCTTACTTCTGTGAAATTCTATTATTTTCTATTCATCATCGTAATGTTTTTAATCCTGCCACTTTTATATCATTACATAGAGAAGGGAAAATCATAATTGTCTAACCTCTTATTCATGAGCTATATTTCAGGGAGATTTATTGGAAAACCCTTTATAATATACAGACTTAATTTGGTTGATTATATTAAGACTTGGTTATATCTTGAGACCAAAACAGAAAAACACCCTTAGTATGTCCCCAATAGATTTGACTTTACCCCAAGAATATGACTTCCTGTCCAAGGCAAAGTCTACGCAGAAAGTAGAAATCAATGTTCTCACCACAGCTTGTCAGTTAGCTGGAGATAGGAGAATTAATGTAATGTATACAATAAGTTTTTGGGAATTGACCATAATTTTGGAATGCTTTAAAAAGAAGAGAGGGTTTTTGACCATATCTACGAGTAGCCAATCCATTAAAGAACTTTTGTGCGCCCTCATGATTCACTAAAAGGTGGAATTAAGGGAATAACCTAAAAACTAGAGAAAATGCTCATGATGTTCATTTTGCTAGACAGACTGCATTCACTAACATCCTGGTTACATACCCAAAGAGAAAAATCCTTTAAAAGCTTCAAAAGGCTATTGTACCAGAGTCATTGCACCAGAGTCAGAAACAAAGGTACTGGGAAAAATATGAATGCAGGCTACATGAGAATAATCTTCAAAGATGGCTGCTTAGGAGCACTGGGGTACCACAAATGAAAGCATGCAACTACACATGAAATTGCCTACCACAAGACTACTGTATTCAATCAACACTGGGGGGAACATCACTAAAATTTCTGAGGGTGTCTATAGTGTTTGTCTCATCTGTCACCAGCATAATTTTGGTAAAACTCTAAAGGTGAGTACAAGGTTCAAGAGCCCTCAGTCGGTTAAGTGTCTGACTTAGGCTCAGGTCTTTATCTCACAGTTTATGAGTTCAAGCCTTGCTTCAGGGTCTGTGCTGACAGCCCAGAGCCTGGAGCCTGCTTCAGATTTTGTGTGTGTGTGTGTGTGTGTGTGTGTGTGTGTGTGTGTGTGTGTCTGCCTTCCCCTGTTCACACTCTGTCTCTCTCTGTTTCTTTCACTCTCTCAGAAATAAAATAAAAACATTAAAAAAAAATTTTGAAGGTTCAAGAGCCCAAACCTCAGCAACCCCCTGATTAGTTCTTTTTCACATAACTATCACCTGAATGGCTATTGTATATGTGTCTACAATTGTTTTCTTACTCTCAGAATTGATTGAACCTTCTTGTTGCCTAAGAGTGTGATAATTACTTGAAAGAAAAAAAAATATATATATATGTATGATTTAATTTTATAAAAATAAATTTCATTCATTTAATTTTTCTAAGTAACAATGACTGTACTTTGTGTTACCAATCCAAGAAATCTCATTCTGTCTCTCTAGCATCCTTTAGTGACAGATGTACCCATTTTACTGAAATGTCATATCAAAAATTTTACAAAGTTTTGCAATTTTGAGAAAAGTAGAGATATCAA
The DNA here is from genome assembly GCF_027475565.1 of Acinonyx jubatus. Classification (NCBI taxonomy): domain Eukaryota; kingdom Metazoa; phylum Chordata; class Mammalia; order Carnivora; family Felidae; genus Acinonyx; species Acinonyx jubatus. Next base: position 32,162,315 of record NC_069380.1, on the reverse strand, counting down.
ATGTAATTATGAAAGGAAAAGTAGCAAAACTCTTGGAGATTCTCCAAATTAGATGCATTTAAAGTATTACCACTGGATTGTGGTGCCTGGGTGCCTCAGTCAATTGATCGTCTGACTTTGTCTCAGGTCATGATGTCGCGATTCATGGTTTCGAGCCCCATGTGGGGCCTGTTGCTATCGACATGGAGCCCACTTTGATCTTCTGTCCCCTTCTCTCTGTCCCTCCCCTGCTTACGCTCTCTCAAAAAATAAATAATCACATAAATAAATTAACTAATTAAAAATTTTTAATGATTATTTGCTATTGAGAGACAGAGACAGAGCATGAGCATGGGAAGGTCAGAGACTGCGGGAGACACAGAATCTGAAGCAGGCTCCACTCTCTGAGCCATCAGCACAAAGCCCAACTCAGGGGTTGAACTCATAAACTGCAATATCATGACCTGAGCCAAAGTTGAACGCTTAACCAACTGAGCCACTCAGGCACCCCAGTAAATAAACATTTTTTAAAATTATTTTAAAAAATTGGGGCGCCTGGGTGGCTCAGTCGGTTAAGCGGCCGACTTTGGTTCAAGTCCTGATCTCATGGTCCGTGAGTTCGAGCCCCGCATCGGGCTCTGTGCTGACAGCTCAGAGCCTGGAGCCTGCTTCTGTTTCTGTGTCTCCCTCTCTCTCTGCCCCTCCCCCATTCACGCTCTGTCTCTCTCTGCCTTTCAAAAATGAATAAATGTTAAAAAAATTTTTTTAATTATTTAAAAAAATAAAAAAAAAATAAGTATTACTCTCGATTAATGACAATGAGATCAGCTCCTTCTGGGTATCATCAATTCTCCCTTTATGTGATAGTAACAGGCAGCAACATGTGTTTGGATGTATCATCTCCATTTATAAACACCATATTATTGCAAAAACACATTGCTCGAATTACAGGTGACTTAGCAATGCACCCAGGGCTGTCATCAACAATTATGAGAGCCTTTCTTCACTTTCTTTCAAAAGAAATTTTGCATTAATTAAAACCTAGAGATCTGCCTTGGAATCTGTTGGAAACTGGTCCATATCTCCCAATTAAAGAGGCATATAACATCCTTGAATCACTAGAAGACAATTCCTTCTGGAGTCTTCAAGTTGAGGATTATTAGGGAAACTCCAGAAGCCTATGACTTCTGTAAGGAGACAGATTCCACTCAACACTTCCCAGACCAAATCAACTACGTGAGGTGTTGATAGTCTTCACTGAAGATTCAGAAAACAAAACCAAGAGTTGTTACATTTTGATCTTCATTCTTTTGTTCTTCATTTTTTTTAATGTATATTTATTTATTTTTTGGGGGGGGGAACAGAGAGAGATGGAGAGAGGGAGAACCACAAGTGCTGACAGCACAGAACTAATATGGAGCTCGATCTCACAAATCATGAGATCATGACATGAGCCAAAACCAGGAGTCAGATGCTTAACCAACTGAGCCACGTAGGCACCCCGGTTCTTCATTTTTCTAGTAATCTTCTTTCCCCTTTGGTTGGCTTAAGGCTACTTTTAATTCTGTTAACTATAGAGTAAGTCTCTATTATTAACATTGTTACTTCTTTATACATTTTTTGTTATGAGTTCAATACTTGACTACAGTTGGCTGGTGAACTGGCTAAATCATAACAATAAACTGTCGAATTTGTACACACAGTTTTTTGACAACCACTCAGCTTCTCTTAATACTGGTTATTTGTAAAGAGTCAGTTCATTTCCTGATTAACTGGATTCAACCTACGTGTGATTTTTATAGATGACAAACACAACAGGACAGACATCCCAATGTCTAAGCATCTAAAAGACAAATTTTCATAGAAAAGTAGATTACTTTCTTCAATAAAATATGACTTGAAGACCTTATGTGGGAACTAGTTTTTAATTGAACTGTTAAGAAATAGAACTTGGAAGAAAAAAAGGAAACAGATGGTGTGTATTTGGAGTTTCTCAACTTCACAGATCTTACAAGGAAGACAAACTTCTCTTTTGCTTTAGATCTACCTAACGATCTCACCATTATAAGTTAATTTCTTGGCAGTGGACAATTCTAAAGGAGTTGTGCCATAACACTTTAACACTGTTTACACTGTTCAGAAATCCTACTGGAGTATCTTGGTCCTGAACAGATCATTGTATGACTTTCTATGCCCGGTGTTATATTTGTGACACAAAAGCCATCTGCTGACTAAATACAAACTTGTCCAACTAATTCCTTCTTTCAAGATATTTACTGACATGGTTGATAGAGGGAGGTGGGTGGAGAATGAGCTAAATGCGTGTTTGGTATTAAGGAGGGCACTTGTTATGATGAGCACTGGATGTTATGTGTAAGTGGTGAATCACTAAATTCTACTCCTGAAACCAGTATCACACTATATGTTAAGTAAATGCAATTTAAATTAAAATTTGGAAGTAAAAAAAAAAAAAAAATTACTGACATGGCAACCAGGGTCCAATTTTTACCATCAGTTTACCCTCTTTGATAAAAGATAATAGATAATAATTTAAGAAGAATAAAAAATGGGCTCTGAGTTGAGAGCCAACATCTTAATTATTCAAGGGAAATTTTTGATTGATTTCTTTTCTCCTTACACACTTTACCCACAAAGTAGGATCCCAGGTGCTGTGGATTAGAGAATATCAGAGTTAGATAATGCCAACCGGACTATAGAACCTGGGAGATTCATGAAGTTGGATAAGCAGTGGTTCAGAGGAAAATCAATTTAGATATAATTTTGGCCTTTCAGGGGAACAGAATGTTGTGCTTATATTCCCACAATGTTCACTAGGATTTTCACTATTACAAAAAGACCTGCTAATCAAAGAAAAGAATGAAAAAAAAATAGATTATTTGGTGAATAATACCATATCTGGTGTTATGGTGTTATTCTACAGGATTTTTATTCTATTCTCCTGGTTTATTTCAGACACCCTTGGCACCTGAGAAGTGGACTATAAATTCTGATGATAATCCTTCTCTCAGTTGACTATGTTGAAATTTTCAACTTGTGATCTTCAACATGTTCACTGCTGTACTGGACTATAATAGAATATATATATGTATATGTATATGTATATATATATACACACATGTATATACACATACACACATATATATATACATATACATATATATTCCATTATATAAATATATATATATATTATATATAAATATATTAAATATACATTATATATAAATAATAGAACTACATATAGTTATATAGTCATATAGTGTATAGATACTATATACAGTGTATATATACTATATACAGTATATATAGTATATACATAGTTATATATCATATATATTTATATGTAGCATATATATAGTCATATATATTTTTATATATAGGTATATATATAAATATAAATATACATAAGAAATAAATAAGAAAGGTTGGCACATATAGAGGTTTAAACAACCATTAACAGGAAACTTGAAATGAGAGTATGATACCTCATGTTGTCATTATCTGGATTAATCATACCCCTATATATTAATGATATATCATTTAGCTTAGGCTGAAAAATGACCACGAAGGAAGACAACGAGACCTCAAACCACCCTAAAACAAAGATTTTACTATTTACATTAATACAACATTGTTAGGGGCGTCTGGGTGGCTCAGTCAGTTAAGCAGCCAACTTCAGCCCAGGTCATGATCTCACAGTCCATGAGTTTGAACTCCATGTAGGGTTCTGTGTTGACAGCTCAGAGCCTGGACCATACTTCAGATTCTCTGTCTTTCTCTCTCTGTCCCTCCTCTGCTCACACTCTGAATCAATCTCTCTCTCTCTCTCAAAAATAAATTAATTAATTAAATAAACAGTAAAAAACAACTATATAAAAAATACAGCATTGTTTTCCACTGTCTCTATTAATATAGTAAAGTTGTGTCCAGGATGGAAAATGTTGAGAGTAATTTTGGTATTCCTTTCAGTAATTATTCTTTTCTCCTAAAATGAACATCAAACTGTTCAACTCTGCAAACGGTGTCATCAAACAATTATTTTCTTTTCAGGACTCTTTAAAGACATCAAAACAAAATCCTCACTTTGATGTTCCCCTCAGTTCTAAACCACTATATTATGACCCCTTATACAGTCAAATACCTGGGTCAAACACTTCAAAACCTCATAATACCAAATTTACTTTCCCTCTCTCTGAGATGCTATTAAGATCTTATAAAGCAGGGGCACTTGGGTGGCTCGGTCGGTTAAGTGTCCAACTTTAGCTCAGGTCATGATCTTGCAGTTCTTGAGTTTGAGCCCCACCTTGGGGTCTGTGCTGACAGTTCAGAGCCTGGAGCCAGCTTCAAATTCTGTGTCTCCCTCTCTCTGTCCCTCCCCGCTCGCACTCTGTCTCTCTCTCTCTTTCTCTCTCTCAAAAATAAAGAAACTTATTTTTTTTAATCTGATAAAGCAATTCTTTCTTTTATTCTATAAGAATAAATTCAGTGCTTTCTTATCAACTTGTTATTTTGGCTGGCACTCAACATCACTTAGATTCAAGATCAAGATCAAGATAAACACATTCCTTATCACGGCTTATTTAGGATATATTACTATGTTGTTTTTTACTAAGTTAGACCATTTGCCTTATATGTAGAGTAACAGAAGAGGAAAATAACATGAGTTGAGCACTTACTATGCATAAGATTTTATCCTAGGCACTGTTTAGCACATTCACTCTATACCTCACAAGTATCTCTATAACACAGTTAATATTTTACTCATTTTATAGATGAAGAAACTGAGGCTTAGGAACATTAAGTCAGTAGTTCAATGTTAGTCTGATGTGGAGAGTTGAATTTGCAACCTTTCATCCCTAAATTTCCATGGATCTATAATTTGAATTTCCTGAATAGAAAATAAATTAATAAATGTCCCTCAAAAGTGGTTTCTTATTCATCAGGAGAAAGAAAAATTGAGCAATCCTACAGAGAACACAGTTTTGAAGAGAGATTCTGTATGAAAAATAAAAAGTGCCAGGGTTTATGTTAGAAATATCAGCTGTTGTCCTTAAAATATGACATCCAAAGAGCCCTATTGGGAAGGCTTCATATGTAAATCATTAGGATTCCACCTTCCAAGTCCATGGATATGATATATTGGAAATAGATAACAGATAGATAGATAGATAGATAGATCGATCGATACCATGAACCAACTTGGACATTTTTCTGTGTCTGTAATGGCAATTAGCCCAGTATTGGGTTAACTGGAAATATTCAACTTACATTTGTATTTTATTAAACTTTCATGTTCAATATTTTAAAAATGTTTATTGGAAAATAATCCGAAATATAATTATTGACATATTTGATTCTTAAGGATAATCATAACTTCGAAGAAATGGATCCAGAAACAGTGTTTATTCTTCCAATATATCATATGATGAAATCCTTATTAATATGTGTCACCTTTACCCAATGTGAAAGTAAAAGACAGTTTTAAAAACTTAATTTTGAAGGATTTAGGGGGAGGTGGGAAACAACCATAGACTGAAAAGTAATTAAATTAAATGCACATTGCCCAAATAAAGATTATTTTTAATGAATTTTCCATATGATTAAGAACATAAGACATGAAACTAGGAAGTGATATATTGCCATAGGAATGTAAAGACTTATATAAAATAATCAAATATAAGATAGTATTAATAGTTACATATGAACTGTAAATATTAAAACAGCATACACTTAAAAGTAGAATAAGCTTTCTCTACTGCCTCCTGGCAGACCACAGCCCTTGCAAATACTCCTCTAAAGTTTTTTTAACCAGAGAGAATTGAGTTGATCCCAAACACTGAACAGGGACAGCAGCTAACGAAATGTTCAACAGCCTAATTCAGTATTTCTCCAGAGTGTGCTTAAGTCAATACTGGCAAATCTCTCCTCCTTGACTCCCACTTCCTACAAGCCCTGCAGATCCCAAGCACATTTGGAGAAAAGTCAAAGTCTTCTTCTGTCAGTTGCCAACATAAATGGCTGTAGTTCAACTTGAAAGAGATTAGACTCTTCATGGCTAGAAGGCATCCAGAGACTGATACCTCCAAAATATTGAATTATCCATATTTATGTTATAAAATATTGATCTGTTAAATACTATTCACAGAGAAGCAACTTTGTGCATTTTCAGTGAACTTCCTCCAAGTTGACCATTGCAAAGAACATATAAAAATAAATGTTATACTGGAAATTTGTACCCTTCACCTATTATTGTCAATAATATTTAATAACATATGGTGATAGGTGGTAACTACACTTATTATGGCAAGCACAGCACAAGGTACAGAATTACCAAATCACTGTGTTGTACACATGAAATGAATATAACATTGTATGTAAATTAAACTTCAATTAAAAAATAAAAATTAAAAAGAATAAAAATAAATGTTAAAGCCTTATTTTTTTTTACATTGAAGTGGCTTTCATATGCTAAGATATATGGTAAGAACCAAGCAAACAGATGGAATAAACAGTAGGCAGATAAAGTTTTTAAATCACATTTGATTAGCCTAAGTAATGCCATCTGACTTCCAGTTATGAAATTGTAGTAAATTACATATTCTTGATATATCCATATGAAATTTATTGGTAAAGAAAGGCAATAACATATTGAGCAATGAAATTTTCTTCCTGATTCTGTCAGTTCTATAGCATTTTGGTCTATACTTACTTCTCTTCTCCAGAGATTAAGTCCAACAATGCAAAATGTCTTACATGGCAACCCTCTGTTAAAAATACACTTAGGAAAATAATGCTAATGTGTTGGCATAAATCAACTCGACAGAGAGTAAAGAGTGAAACTCCCATATGGTTACACAGACAATAATAAAACCATACCATCTTAGGCATCCTTTCCAATGGTTCCAATCTGATTCTAATCATTAAAAGAAGCCCAGCCATAAATTTCATTTCTGCAATTCCAGTTGAAGATCAAAGTCGAAAGCAAGACTATCAATAGGGTGTCTGTTTCCAGTGTCATGTTTATTATTCTCTTTAAATTTAGTAGAAGTTGAATGAATGGCAGATTATATTTTAGGAGTAAATTATATGGTTTGTGTGCTATGCTGAAATAATATAGTGAATTTTTTTAGGATTTAAGAGTTACTTGAAGACTTCTTAATTCACATCTCTACATTATAATAATACCACACTTATTTTTTTTAAAAATATACTATAACTCACCTGAATATTTCCAACTTTATAAGATTCAAAGTCTTTAGCTTGACATTCAAGGCCGATTAACTTCGTCTCACCTTTACTCTTCAAACACAATTTTCAACATTATGTTTCATAAACCCATCAGTGAAAGAACCTGGGGATATTAAAAAAAATACTGAGCTTGCTATACTTTTTCAATTAATAAGGAATATGATTATCACAGGAGTTATATATGTGATTCACTGTATCTGGTCTTTGGGTTCATGTACCATCCTACCAATCCAGAACGAATTAATTAATTAAGAAGTTACTTCTTCGAAGAAACTTATAATATCTTCACTTCCTAATGCCCACTTCACCACAAACAAAGCCCCACAAAACAAACCTGGGAATTACTGCATTAATTCTCTGAATTTCAAGTATTGCTTGTATATGTTTCTTTCACAGCACTTAAATATTCTATTAAACTTACTTGTTCATATATCCAAAGCCTCAATACACTATGAACTCCTTGAGATTTATATTTCTTTTATTCCTTGCATAACACTATATATTACAGATTTCCAGGAAAATTACTTCCTTTTTACTACTTAAACATTGAAATGGCGTTAAAATGTTATTTAAACTGAGATGATTATCAGCTACACATTTCCTACAAGTTTATATGTAGATATACATCTCTAATAGTATAACAGAGATAATTTTTAGCTTAGGCTACATATACTTATTCTAGGTCTGTCAGAAGCACTTTATTTTAATTGAATTTTTAGGAAACTTTTTTTCATATAAAGAGCAAGAGTTAATGTTCTCAGAGTTAGAAAAGGATAGAAGGAAGATTTATGAGGGATGAAAATAATCTGAGCTTATTATCTGGGTATTTTCATTTCTCCTGCAAAACCCTTTGGAGAAAGGACTACTAACAGTTTTCTACAATGCAGCCAGTTACCTTTTTATTTTTATTTTTATTTTTTTATTTTACTTAATCCAATTTCGTTAACATACAGTGTATGTAATAAAGGTTTCAGGAGTATAATTTAGTGATTCATCACTTACATATAATACCCAATGCTCATCCCAACAAGTACCCTCTTCATGCCCATCACCCATTTAACCCATATTCCCATCCTAAACCCTTCCAGCAACCTTTAGTTTGTTCTCTGTAACTTAAGAGTCTCTTATGGTTTGTTTCTCTCTCTCTCTCTTTTTATCTTATTTTTCCTTCCCTCCCCCTATGTTCATCTCTTTTGTTTCTTAAATTCCACATGAGTGAAATCATATGATATTCATCATTATGATTTATTTCACTTAGCATAATACACTCTAAGTCCATCCACTTTGTTTCAAGATTTCATTATTTTTGATCACTGATTAATATTCCATATATATATATATATATATATATATATATATATACACACCATTTCTTTATCCACTCAACAGTCAATGGACATTTGGGCTCTTTCCACAGTTTGGCTACTGTTCATAGTGCTGCTATAAAGATTGCAGTGCACGTGCCCCTTTGAATTGGCACTTTTGTTTCCTTTGGATAAATACCTAGTAGTGCAATTGCTGGGTCATAGGGTAGTTCCATTTTTAATTTTTTGAAGAATCTCCATACTGTCTTTCAGAGTGCCTGCATCACTTTGCATTCCTACCAACAGTGCAAGAAGGTTCCCATTTCTCTGTATCCTCGCCAACATCTGTTGTTGCCTGAGTTGTTAATGTTAGCCATTCTGATTGCGGTGAGGTGGTATCTCATTGTGGTGTTGATTTGTATTTCCCTGATGATGAGCAATGTTGAGTATCTTTTCATGTGTCTCTTAGACATCTGGATGTCTTCTTTGGAAAAGTGTATGTTCATGTCTTTTGCTCATTTCTTCACTGGATTATTTGTTGTTTGGGTGTTGAGTTTGATAAGTTCTTTATAGATTTTGGATACTAACCATTTATCAGATATGTCATTTGCAAATATCTTCTCCCATTCCGTAGGCTGACTTTTAGTTTTGTTGATTGTTTCCTTTGCTGTGCAGAAACTTTTTATCTTGATGAAGTCCCAAGAGTTCATTTTTACTTTTGTTTCCCTTGCCTCTAGAGACACTCCTAGAAAGAAGTTGTTGTGACCAAGTACAAAGAAATTGTTGCCTGTCTCTAGGATGTTGATGGTTTCCTGTTTACATTTAGGTCTTTCATCCATTTTGAGATTATTTTTGTGTATGGTGTAAGAAAGTCCCATTTTGTTCTTTTGCATGTTGCTGTCCAGTTTTCCCAATACCATTTTTGAAGAGATTGTCTTTTTCTTTAAAAAAATAATGTTTATTTATTTTTGAGAGAGAGAAAGAGACAGAGACAGAGCATGAACAGGGGAGAGGCAGAGAGAGAGGAAGACACAGAATCTGAAGCCGGCTCCAGGCTCTGTGCTGTCAGGCAGAGCCTGATGCAGGCCTCGAATTCGAACTTCAAGATCATGACCTGAGCCAAAGTCTGACATTTAACCAACTGAGCCACCCAGCTTCCCCAAGACTATCTTGTTTCCACTGGATATTCTTTCCTGTTTTGTCAAAGATGAGTTGACCATACAATTAGGGGTCCATTTCTGGGTTCTCTATTTTGTTCCATTGATCTATGTGTCTCTTTTTGTGCCAGCACCATACTGTCTTGATGATTACAGCTTTGTAATACAGCTTGAAGTTTGGAATTGTGATGCCTCCAGCTTCGGTCTTCTTTTTCAACACCACTTTGGCTATTTGGGATCTTTCCTGGTTACATATAAATTTTAGGGTTGTTCTAGCTCTGTGAAGAATGCTGGTTTTATTTTGATAGTGATTGCATTGAAGGTTTAGATTGCTTTGGGCAGTATGGACATTTTAACGATATTTGTTCTTCCAGTTCATGAACATGGGATTTTTTTCCATTTCTTTGTGTCTTCTTCAATTTCTTTCATAAGCTTTCTATAGTTTTCAGTGTACAGTTCTTTTACCTCTTTGGTTTGTTTATTCCTAGGTATTTTATCATTTCCAGTGGCCATTTACATTCTTAAAGCACAAATTTGATCATGTCTATCACCAATTAGTTAAATCTCTTGGAAGTGAGACAAATAGTTAATGATACTAAAAAACAATGTATGTAGAACACAATCTATCTGGTGTAACAATCTATAAATAGATAGGTTTTGGAAAGAAAAAAAGCAAGGAAAAAATATGAGGAGCAAATACCAAAGAAATAATGCAAAATAATCTCACAGAAACAAAAGATAAAATTCTATAGCTGAAAAGAGATCAATGAGTTCACAGAACACACACACACACACAAATGCACAAACAAAATTCAACATATGCACTGTGGCATTATAGAACACTAATAGAGCGATGATTATTAAAGCTTCTTGGAAGGAAAAATAAAAAATAAAAACAAACAAAATATCACCCAAATTACCTAAAACAAAACAGATTATAAATGATAATTAAATTGAAATTAGACTTCCCATCAGCAGCACCGATGCCAGAAAGCAGTTTAAAAAATAAACAAGACATTTAATATAGAATTATGAAATTCACTTAAATTACTGAATAATAATACGGGCAAAATAAAGACATTTTGCACATAAAAATAAGTCCTTAGGAAAAAACCTTTCACAATCTATTTCTTGGCACATTATGCATGATGTGCTTCATCAAAATTTGAATTTTCTTATGGAAGTAACTGAAGAAACAAAGGATCAAAACAGGAGAGCAGTGAAATGGTGCCCAACGAACACCTCTCTTGTTCTCCTAATAAGAGTTGAGCTAAGATTAAATCAAAATGATGAAAGAAGTCCAGGAGGAAGGTTTCCAGAGGAAAAGAACATTCTAACATTTCACAATTCTAAGTAACTAATAATATTTTTAATATAGGAAAAAATAAAGAAAATTCAATCACAGTATTTAATTATTTCAAGTTTTATTTATTTATTTTGAGAGAGAGAGATAGTGTGTGTGTATGAGTAAGGAAGGGGCACAGAGAGCGGGAAAGAGAAAGAAGCTGAAGCAGGCTCTGTACTGTCAGCACAGAGCCTGATGCGGGGCTCAAACCATGAACCTGAGCCAAAACCGTGAGTTGGATGCTTATCTGATTGAACCACCCAGGAACCCTCAATCACAGTATTTGAATAACTTTGCACAAACTGTATTTACATTGATAATATTCATACCATTTTTTTTCAAATTTGATTCAATATATAGGTTTAATACTATCAATAATTACAAGACAAAGAACGTTTTGTAGAATCTAACAGTCAGTCAATGTAAGATACACCATTATAGTATGGAATCCAAAGGTCAGTCGTTTCTAAGATACACCATTATTTTATATTCTAGGGAAAAACACTAACAGTTAAAATATGATCCACAATCAATAGTAAAAGAGTATATTGGAATTGATGAAAGAGTGAAAACTCTAACAATAGCTATCACTTATTAAAAACTTACTATGTGCTGGGGCGCCTAGTTGGCTCAGTCGGTTAAGCATCCGGCTTCAACTCCGGTCATGATCTCACAGTTCATGAGTTTGAGCCCCATTTCAGGCTCTGTGCTGCCAACTTAGACCCTGGAGCCTACTTTGCATTCTGTGTCTTCCTCTCTCTGCTCCTCCCCCGCTCGTGCTCTGTCTCTCTCTCTTTCAAAAATAAATAAAAACATTAAAGAAAAAAAAAACCTTACTGTGTGCCAATTTACTGTTTTTTCTAGTGCACAAACTCATAGAATTTTAACAGCCACTCTATAATGTATGTTCTATTCTTATTGCTTTTTCATAAATGAGGGAAAAGAGGCAAAAAGAGGTAATCAAGAACCAAGACGACAGTTCTAGAAGGTTGTAAAGCAAATACTCTAACTAGACAACTGTATTGTAGATAAAACAAGACTAGGTGGTATTGCAGGTACAAGAAACAAAGGTGAATGTATTCGTTAAATTTATGAAGGAAATACTATAAGATACAAAGTTAATTACATATCTATCCTACAATATGTGTTGGGTGGATGTAGTAAAATGTGTTGAGATAAGATAAATTCTTATTTATTATAATAGATAATAAATATATAATGGCAAAGCATATTACTTAATGAAATTAATGTAATTAGAAACAAAAAGAAATTACCATAAAATAATTAAAGATATATTCCTCTGCAAAGCAGAGGTGAGATGTATGGAGTATTCTACTACTTTTCATTATAAAGCTATTTATTAAATCTTGTTTTTAAGAATATTTGTGCATCAATTTCATAAAAACTAAAATATATTAATTTAAAATGAAAATATAAATACACATCAATACACATAACAATTAAAATTCTTTGGTGGCTTCAATTTGCCATCCAAACTTAATAGAAGTACCTAGCCTTTTATCACCTGATTCTTACAGATGTTCCCTCCTTATCATTTGTTGCCACTCACTTAAATTTCTAGTGAACAAATTGTTAAACAGACTGATGTAGCTTTGGTAGGAACTGGTTACACTAATGTCAGTTTCATCATTTTATTAAAGAGATTTCAACTCTTCTAAACCCCTTTGCTCCTTATATCTCCTTCCCATGGACACTTCTCACCTTATGTATTTAAATTCGTTAAAACTATTTAATCTCATGTTGTTTCCTTGATTTGGTAGATTTTTATGTATCTCTAACCTTCATTTCATTTTTCCTTTGGCTTTTGAACCCGCTCTCATTCCCACTTTATGTTCTTTTCCCGAGGTTGCCTTCCATGGGTGAACATAACTTGTGCCATAACTTGTAATTGAGCCTGCAATGCTCTTTAGAGCTCAATTGTAAGCCTATCATAAGCAGGACGAAATCAAAAGAAGTTGTTGTGCCAACTTCTGAGTTAATTTGTTGTTAAGGACTAGTGATGTCATTTACCCATAAAAAAGTTTTTAAAGTAAGGAAAACTTTTAAGAGGTAAAGTAGTATATTTCTATCTTACTCAGAAATGCAACTGTGTATTCATTTCAAATAAAAAGAATGCCATTGTCTTGTTCAGAGGTTATCTGGAATTTTTATTATTCAAAATGCTTTTTTTTAAATACTGTTAAATATATTAACTGAGTTTTGAGTGTATCAAGTGAACACATTAATTCCAGTTTAATGAAACTGTATCTTATACTTCTTAAATAAACTTTATGGAAAATATTTCATCTTGCTCAACCAACAAGTACAATTTGAAAACTGTCAGCTGTTAAAGAAACCTAGTATCCAACATAAAAACAAATGAGGTACTTTTCTTCAAACCAAATACACTGGGGAAGGAGTCAACATGGCAAAGAAGTGGGGGAGGGGGCAAAGATCCCTCTTTCCTCAAACACAATAGTATGGAAGCTAGAAGCCTTGGAATTCCAAGAATCTGGGCTACCAAGTGACTGAAACATCATCACCAGGAGTCCACAGGGGAACAGCTCGGCAGGCCATAAGTTCATGATTACAAATTGGGAGAGATAAAATGAGCAGCATAGGCACGGAGGGAAGGTTTCTCCTTCTGTGGAGAGACAAAAGAAAGAAAAAGAGAGGCTGTGGAAGTGTAGGATTCTATTTGGACAAGAGAAAAACCTCTCTGGACCATGGACTAGGAAACAGAAAAAATGGAGAGAGAGCCAGTGTCTAGTTTGCAAACAACCTTAGGAGTGATGATACAGGGTTGCAGGACTTCCTCCAGACTGGGAATTGCCGCCCTATGCACAGGTCTGGGGAGGAGGGGAGCCAGGCCCAGGCTTGGTAGTGAGCTCAGAGGTGCACTGGGAGAGCAGTCCCCTCCCTTGAGTTCTGTTTGAAGAAGGTATATAGTGTCTCCAAGGACAAAAGACCCTGCAGGTGCCCACCAGCCAGAGGCCCTTTGTCAGCTGAGCAGAGTGGCACTGCCCTGGAACCAGGGCATTTGGAGCAGGATCCTTTAAGACATCGGGGTTTGAATCCCAGCCAAGCACTTGGCAGTTGCAGCGGGCTGTGGAGCAGTACAAACTGGCCCGCTTGCACCCTTGGGGCACTGTGAGGATGGCCTGAACAGAGTGGTTTGGGACACCCAGTCTGGGAAGGAGTGACAGGGGTGTCACGATTTCTCTCATCATCACCAACCCAGTGGGGCTACAGGGAATAGGACAGTGGGCTCCCAATGAAGGTAGGAACTGCTTACACCAAACCCCACCCTGTACGTGTCTGGTAACTGCCTATCTACCAGCGCGAGCTTGATTCACCAAACAAGAGGGCCCCTCCTCCAGAACGGGACAGTGACCAGTTCCAAGGCACCATCAGATATAGGTCCACCGGTTTTGCATTTTCTGATTTGGTTCTTGGTCAATTATTGTTATATTCTTTCTTTTCTTCCTCTTATATCTTCCCTACTCTATTCTGGTTATTGGTTTGTTTAAGCAGACATTTTTAATCTATTATTTTTACACTTCTTCTGTATCTCTTCCTTCTTTATTTTTCTCTTTCTCTCTCTCTGGATTCAGCCATATAGCTTCTCTGATTCTTTGCCTGATCAATTTTTTTCTTTTTATTTTCTTTTTCCCTGCCCCTATCATTTCTCTTTTTGTATGGGATAAGCCTTCTTCTACCACTACCCCCTTTTAAAGTTTTTCCAGGATTACTTCAATGAAGAAATCAAAGCATACCTAATAGAAGGTCCAAACCACCACTCTAAGTAGGGAGATAAAGCAACCAGCAGATAGCATTCAGCACACTCCAAAAACACCTGAAGTGCCAGGCCCTAGACAGTGTATGACCCCTCTTTAATATAATAGTGCTCCCAGGTGCAGGATATATAACAAGCTATTAAAACACGTAAATGACAGAAAACTAGCCAAAATGATGAAATGGAAGAATTCTCCTCAAATGAAATTCCAGGAAGAAATGACAGCTAGCAAATTGCTCAAAACATATATAAAAAATATATCTGATCAAGAATTTAGAAGAATAGTCATAAAATTAATAGCTGGACTTGAAAAAAGCATAGAAGACAGCAGAGAATCTACTGCTGTAGACATCAAGGAACTAACAGTCACAGCAAATTAAGAAATGTTGTAAATGAGATGCAAAATAAACTAAATGCAGTGACAGCAAGGATGCAGGAAGCACAGGGGAGAATAAGTAAAACAGAAGATAAAATTTTGGAAAATGATGAAGCTGAGAAAAAGAGAAAGAAAATACTAGAAGACAAGGGGAGAATTAGACAACTAAGTTATTCATGAAATGCAAGCATATCTGTACCATAAGAGTTCCAGAAGAAGAAGAGAGAGAGAGAAAGGGGCATAAGGCTTATTTAAACAAATTATAACTGAGAACTTCCCTAATCCAAGGAAGGAAGCAGACATCCAAATCCAGCAGACACAGAAAAATCCCTTCAGAATCAACAAAATAGATCTTCACCACAACATATTATAGTGAAGCTAGCAAAATACAGAGATAAAGAAAGAATTCTGAAAGCAGCTAAGGACAAACGGGCCCTAACCTACAAGAGTAGACACATTAGGGTAGTAGCAGACCTGTCCCCTGAAACTTGGCAGGCCAGAAGTAAGTGGCAGGAAATATTCAATGTGCTGAATAGGAAAAATATATAGCCAAGAATCCTTTATCCAGCAAGGCTGTCATTCAGAATAGGAGACATAAAGGCTTTCCCACACAAACAAAAACTGAAGGAGTTCATGACCACTAAACCAGCCCTGCAGGAGATCCTAAGGGGGACTCTGTGAGTGGAACACTGCAAAGACTACAAAGGACTAGAGACATCAGCACAAGCATAAAACCAACAGATAACACAATGACACTGAATCCATATCTTTCAATAATTACTCTGAATTTGAATGGATTAAATTCCCTCAAGAAAGTTGGGATAGAAGGAACATACCTTAACATCATAAAAGCCATATATGAAAGGCCCACAGCTAACATCATCCTCAATGGGGAAAAACTTAGAGATTTCCACCTGAGATCAAGAACACAACAGGGATGTATATTGTTTAATATAGTGTTGGAAGTCCTAACCTCAGTAATCAGAAAACAAAGTGAAATAAAAGGCATCCAAATTAGCAAAGAATAAATCAAACTTTCACTTTTCACAGATGAGAAGATACTCTACATGGAAAATCTGAAAAACTCCACCAAAAAGCTGCTAGAACTGATACATGAATTCAGCAAAGTCTCAAGATATAAATTCAATGTACAGAAATCAGCTGCATTTCTATGCACCAATAATGAAGCAACAGAAAGAAAGCAAGAAATTGATCCCATTTACAATTGCACCAAGAACCATAAAATACCTAGGAATAAATGTAGCCAAAGATGTAAAAGATCTATAGGCTGAAAACTATAGAAAACTTATGAAAGAAATTGAAGACACAAAGAAATGGAAAAATATTACATGCTCATGAATCAGAAGAACAAATATTGTTAAAATGTCAATACTACCTAAAGTCTTCTACCCACTCAATGCACTCCCAATCAAAATTGCACCAACATTCTTCTCAGAGCTAGAACAATCCTAAAATCTGTATGTAGCCACAAAAGACCCCGAATAGCCAACGTAAAGTTGAAAAAGAAAAACAAAGCTGGAGGCATCACAATTCCAGACTTCAATCTATACTACAAAGCTATAATCATCAAGACAGTATGATAGTGGCACAAAAACAGACACATAGACCAACAGAATAGAATAGAGAATCCAGAATTGGACCCACAAATGTATGGCCAACTAATCTTTGACAAAGCAGTAAAGAATATCCAATGGAAAAAAGACCATCTCTTCAGCAAAAGGTATTGGGAAAACTGGACAGTGACATACAGAAAAATGAACCTGGACCACTTTTTTACATCATACACAAAAATAAATTATAAATGGATGAAATACCTAAATTTAAGACAGGAAGTCATCAAATTCCTAAAGGAGAAAACAGGCAACAACCTCTTTGACCTCAGTTGCAGCATCTTCTTACTTGACACATCTCCAAAGGCAAGGGAAATACAAGCAAAAATGAACTACTGGAATCTCATAAAGATAAAAAGCTTCTGCACAGTGAAGGAAACAATCAACAAAAAGCAACGTACAAAAAGGGAGAAAATATTTGCAAATGACATATCCACTAAAGGGTTAGTATCCAAAATCTATAAAGAACTTAGCAAACTCAATGCCCAAAAAACAAATAATCCAGGGAAGAAATGAGCAGAAGACATAAATAGACACTTTTCCAAAGAAGACCTCCAGATGGCCAATAGACACAGAAGAAGATGCTCAACATTGCTCATCATCAGGGAAATACAAATCTAAACCACATTGAGATACTACCTCACACTGGTCAGGGTGCCTAAAATCAACAACTCAGGAAACAAAAAATGTTGGCAAGGATGTGGAGAAAGGGGAACCCTTTTGCACTGTTGGTGGGAATGAAAAGTGATGCAGGCACTCTGGAAAACAGTATGGAGGTTCCTCAAAAAATTAGAAATAGAATTACCCTACAATCCAGCAATAGCACTACTAGGAATTTATCCAAAAGATACAGGAGTGCTGATTCATAGGGGCACATGTACCCCAATGTTTATAACAGCATTATCAACAATAGCCAAACTATGGAAAGAACCCAAATGTTCATCAGCTGATGAATGGATAAAGAAGATGTGGTTTACACATACAACAGAATACTACTTATCAATGAGAAAGAATGAAATCTTAACATTTGCAACAATGTGGGTAGAACTGGAGGGTACTATTCTAAGTGAACTAAGTCAGAGAAAGATAGATATCATATGTTTTCACTCATATGTGGAATTTGACTTAACAGAGTACCATGGGGAAATGGAAGGCGAAAATAGTTTCAAACAGAGAGGGAGGCAAACCACAAGACACTCTTAAATACTGAGAACAAACTGAGGTTTTATGGGGGGGAAGGGGGAATGGGTGATGGGCATTGATGGGGCGGGTGGGGGGAATGGGTGATAGGCATTGAGGAAGGCACTTGTTGGGATGAGCACTGGGTGTTGTATGTAAGCAATGAATCATGGAAATCTACTCCTGAAGCCAAGAGCACACTGTATACATCGTACGTTAGCTGACTTGACAATAAATTATATTTAAAAAAAAAAGAAACCTAATACACTATGAGTGGTCATCACTCTTTATATCCGTTACCCACTGATTTGTGTACATTGGAGCTAGATACTCCTGAATCTGCTCTGTAATAAGCATTTTAAACAGGGAATCAAACATGACAATACAAGTTAAGGGCATAAATAAGTAGCAAATATTGCCATATCTCCTGGGGAAATATTAATTTGTATCAAGTTGATATTAAGTATAAAAGAAAAAATAAGCAGAAAGAAAATAGAAAATGCTCTTTCACTTTAAGGAAAATGCATTGCATTGTAAGGTACCTAAGAGTAGGTATCTTCTTGTTATTTTATTTCATGTGGTCTAAATAGCTCTATTTTGGCTCCAGTAGGCAACAAAAAATATATATATAAATTGTTTATTGTGCTCTCAGCTCAGGAAAAAATAGGACTTGTGGGTTCTAAATAACAATAGGGTTTCACTTTTTATTTGTGTATTATGAAGGAAAATGTGGTTTCTTTCTAAGAAAGGGAAGTTTTACTAACTTAGTAAAAGGTTACCACAACTTTCCATAAATCGTCAAGGATGTAAAAACATCAGGAGATATAAAATATCTAAATGAAAATTAAGGAATTGAGACTCATGACGTAGTTATTATTTATTAGCAGAACTTAACCCATGCCTTGAACCATTTCCAATAAGTACGTAAGATTGTTATTCAGTCTGACATTTTTTATAACGCCAACTTCAAACTCTGACACCATAATAAATGTAGTAGTTGCAGTGCTTTCCTGCTTTTTAAAGTCTATAATTTATAGTGTTTACAGTCTATAGGTTATAGTTTTTTATGGAAACATGTTTTGGAAATTAAAGTAACATGATGGAACCCATATTTTCAAATAACAAGATTACTGAAAATTCTAATATCCATGAATTCCATCGATGGTTGTGTTCTCTGGATTGGCTATAAATGCCTACATCACACAGGGTCTTTCTAAGACTCTTCATGTTTTTTTTTAATATCGAATGGTGTTGCCCACTAACATGATGAGGTATTTATCTCTCATTCTTCATATGCAATTGAATATATTGCCAGTTGATGGTATTAAGTTACTTGTGAATCATTTTACTTTTTATCATTTCCTAAAATAATTCCATATAAAATAATATATACAACAGTATGTATTAGGAAGAAATATATGAGTGAAAAGTTTGTTTTTAGGATTAGATATGATAATAATTCTGTAAATGACTTCATAAAACTCCTGGAACTTCTCCAGGATTCAATTTTATAATGAGCTTTAAGGGATCTTTCATATCTGAAGGTAAAATACGGCTGTAATAAAGCAAATACTTTTAAAATTTTTGCTGAAGTAAACTTCGTTTGGAAAATTGATTTCAAACCTTTCAGAAAAGGCACAATTTAAAACTCATTTTAAAAATAGAAAAATTTGGCCTAAATCAAATTACAAATGTATTCTAAAAAATTAATTTCACTCGTAATTGATGTGCATGTATAATATATCACTAGGAAAATTTGTTGAATCAAATATCAGTAGTTTTTAGGGATTCTATAACAAAATAGCCTGCGATTTTGGATTTTCCCTTTTAACCTGATAAGTTATATAAACTGTATATCCTATATTTTATAAATTATCACTTAATTATGACAGTTTTGATGAACCAATAAATACATAACTATTATAATTCCTGTTTAGTGAGTATCTTCTCAGTGGTATAAATTAACCTTCTCATTAATTAATGAAGTTTACGACATGATGGCTTTACATGACCCTTGAAATTTAAAATCAACTTTTTCTTTTTATCTCTTTTTCGAGTATAGTTGACACACAATGTTACACTGGTGTCAAGTGTACAAAATAGTGATTCAACAATTTGTTACCTTACGCTATGGTCACCATAATTGTAGTTACCATCTGTCACTGAACAAAGCTATTACAATACCATTGACTAGATTCCCTATGCTGCACCTTCTATTCCTGTGACTTATTCATTCCACAGCTGGAATTAACTAAATTCCATAACTAGAATAATAGTCTATACCTCCCACACCCCTTGATCCATTTTGCCCATCCTCCCATCTGCCTCCCTTCTAGCAATGATCAGTTTGTTCTCTGTATGTATAGGTCTGATTCCGTTTTTTGATTGTTTATTCATTTGTTTTGTTTTTTAGTTTCTACATAGAAGGAAAGCATATAGTATTTGTCTTTTTCTGTCTGACTTATTTCACTTAGCCTAATACCCTCTACGTACATTCATGTTGTCACAAATACCAATGGAATATTACTCAACCATAAAATCAGTTTTTTTTTCTATGATATGAAGACATTCTTTATTCCTTAGTATATTGGAAGCTAAACTCATATTCTAGGCCTTTAGTTTCTGAAAATGTTTTGGTTTTTGTTTGTTTGTTTGTTTGTTTGTTTGTTTTTTCAGAATCTAAGTAAACCTTTACTTAAATTGGAACCACAGATTAAATTTCTATGTCAACATTCACTGGATATTATGGGGAACATAGTAACCATGTGTGGATGTGCAGACACTCTAACAGGCTCACACTGAAGATTTCAGAGATGTTTCCCTTTGATCACATCATACCCTTTCCCATATAATTAGAACCAGCCCATGATACAGTCATTTTCCAGATTTATCATATAGGACTGGAATAAAAATTTAAAAACCAATAGCTATAGAGAAACACACACAGGGCGAGAGGAACATAAAACAATGTGTGTGGTCCAGCTCACCAGCATAATGAGGAAAAAAGATTGGAAAATGAGTGATTTGAGTTTTATAGCCTTAAGAAGAGCTCCAGAATGTTTTCAAAAACAATGAAATAGTAAATAGCAGAGAATTTGTGGAGTGTTTCCCTAATTTACTAATCCTTACCTTTTGATGGAAGATAAATGCTTTTCATATGTCAGTGCTACTAAAATTAGTTTATAAAATAAGCTTTTATAATCAAAATTATAATAAGATTATGGTAGACAGCCTTTAAGATGGCCCTTCAAAGCTCCCCAAGTCCCAATTTTTGCACATGTTTACAATCCACTCTCCTTGAATATGAGCTGGACTTATTGACACACTTTTAAGTGGTAGAATATGATAGAAGTGATCTCATATTGTATGCTCCTTCCAATGTTAGGTTACAATAAACTGTGGCTTCCACCTTGCACATACTCTCTAGCTCTATCTGGGTCACTCATCCTGGCAGAAGCCAGTTGCCATTTTTTAAAGAAGCCGTGTGGAGACTTGTGTGACAAAATACTGTGAGCTGCAGTAAAAAACCATATAAATGATCTTGGAAGAGGATTCTCATCCTCAGATTAGAGGCTTCAGGAGAGCCACAGCCCAAACTGACAAGAGTCCTCAAGCCAGAAGCTATCAGATAAGGTAAACCAGATAATTAAGTGTGAGAAAATAAATGTGTATTGTTTTGATGTAATGTTTTGATGAAGCTAAGTTTTAGAGGCAATTTATTACAAAAAGTCACTATGTATTGTCAGAAAGTCACTGTTACTTGCGTTTATGTAGAATATGCTTCTTGCAGGAAATCAAATTTACTCATCTAAAGTGATAATGTATGCAGCAATATAATTATAAACTCAATATACTAAGACATCACTGATTTTATATATATGTAGGCATTTATATTATATATATTACATATTATATATACATTTATAATTTATAGAAATATTACATACTATATATATATATATTATACAAATCAATTTCAGTCTTTATCCCCTCACATACATATCCATCATGTGTCTTTGAGGGCTATATTCATCTTAGTTTTTCAGAGGACCCTGCTGATAGAGCATGTACCATGTTGAAATTACATTTTACCTTGTCTGAGATAAAAAAAAAATTTTCTAATAAATTTCAAGAAAACACTGTATTTTATATCTAAAACTTTAATTATTATTTACTTAGGCAATGAAAAATTTTTACTAAAAGCTTATTAAAATAAATATATTTGTATAGGTATATAAAATTAACAATAAATTTTGTTTCTGCATAAAGAGTGGTAAAGTTAGAAAGTATATATTTGGATTATCAGATATGGGTGACTGAGTGCTAATTATCTGATCATCCATAAGTAAGTCAAGTAAACTTTCTGGTCTGATTTCATTCATTTTTTAAACAGTGATTTAAAAACTTTAAATTGTTATTGGGAAGACAAAATGAGATAATATTCCATCGGTTTACATAATTTGTTTTATTTTTGCTCAAAACGTTGAGTCTGTCTTGTTTTAATCACATTTACTTTTAAATTTTTTAGATATATTTGCAGACAAGAGCATGAATTTATTTACTTTACCCAGTATTATAACCCCATGTCAATGTACTGTTTGTATGTAGTCCCTCTTTAAAAAAGTGTTTGTTGTTGTTGAATCTATTAATTAATGTCTAAGTAGGTAACATGAAATATGAAATTTGTAAAAGGTTTATTTACATTTTAAAGAAGGAATTTTTTTTCCTTCTACCCATCTAGGTTCTGTGGATGGTCTAAGAATAAAAATTACATAAGACAGATTAACAGGAGAAAATCAAATTTAATTACATACATACAGGAGCCCCATAGGTCATGAGTCTCAAAGGTAAGTTGGGCAGTTGATGCTTATAAGCCATTCTGAGCTAAGGAATGGAGGTGCCTAGGGCTTCAAAGAGGAGAAGGATAATGTTCTCAGGAAGATAAGAAAGGAAAATGTTTGGTAATTAGATGTTTCCCCTGTCATGCAGATATGTCTTTCTAGATACAAAATTTATCTCTGCAAATAGCTTTTTTTCCGGAAGAAGCTTCCTGTCTAAATTCTTTATGCCAATTAAGGGAGAAGTAAAAGCTTTTCCAGAGTCTGCTGACTGCCCTCAGCTCAAAATACTCCACATGCCAAAGTGGCATATTTTGGGGAGGTTCGTTCTGAACACCTCTATGTAAATCACATATGTATGAACATTATGCCACCCCATTGCAATAATATAGTGGTGAGTTAACTACACTGTTGGAATTTGAATATTTTATCACAAAATCATGGAATTACAGAACTGAAAATGATTTAGAGAAATATGTAGCACAGCTACTGATGGGATCAAATTGTCTGCAAATCCATCAGTAGGACCAAAATTATAAGCCAGGCTTTCTGGCTTTAATATTTGTGGTCCAACCAATAAAACTCAATATATATAATCAATACACCAACTCAATACTGCTGTTATTAAATACTAATTCCTGAGCACCTAACTATATAAAGCAAATATTAACAGACATAAAGGGAAAAATTGACAGTAATACAATAATAGTTGATGGCTTTAATACCATACTAACATCAATGAATCATCCAGATAGAAAAGCAATAAGGAAACATTGCCCTGAAATGACACATTAGACCAAATGGACTTAACAGATTTATGAACATGTCATCCCCAAACTGAAAAATATACATTCTTTTTGAAGGCACATGGAATATTCTCCAAGACTGATCATATTTTAGACCAAAGAAAGTCTCAATAAATTCAAGAAAGTTGAAATAATATCAAGCATCTTTTCCAACCATAATGGTATGAAATTAGAAATCAGTTACAAGAATAAAACTGGAATATCACAACATGTAGAGACTAAAAAAAAACATGTTACTAAACAACCAATGGGTCAACAAAGAAATCAAAGAGGAAATCAAAAAATACCTTGAGACCAAAGCAAAATACAACTTTTAGAATCTACTGGATGCAGCAAAAGCAGTTTTAAGAGGGAAGTTCATAACAATAGAGACCTACTTCAAGAAACAAAAACAATCTCAAATAAACAATCTACCTTTACATCTAAAGGAACTAGAAAAAGAACAAACAAATCTCAAAGTTAGTAGGAGGAAGGAAACAAATACATAGTGGAAATAAACAGACACTAAAAACAATAAACACACACAAAAACTAGAAGAGATCAATGAAACTAAAAGCTGGTTCTTGAAAAAATAAACAAAATTGATAAATCTCTAGCTGCACTCATCAACAAAAAAAGAGAGAGAAAGAGAGAGAGAGAAGGCCCAAATAAAATCAGAAATGAAAGAATTATGCCACTGTAATACAAAGGATCATAACAGTCTACTTTGCATAATTATAGCCCAAAAAATTGACAAACCCTGGGAGAAATAAATTCCTAGAAACACACAACCTTACAAGACTTAATCAAGAAGAAGTAGAAAGTCATTGGTTAAAAATTGGTTAAAAATTCCCCAAAATTAAAAGTCCAGGATGAGACAGCTTCCCTAGTGAATTTTACCAAACATTTAAAAAGAGTTAATACCTATATTTCTAAATTGTTCCAAAAAAATGGAAGAGAAAGGAATGATTGCAAACTACCATGAATAAGTGAGACTTTTTCCAGGGATGCAAGAATATTTCAACATCCATAAATCAATTAATATGATACATCACATTAACAAAACAAAGGATAATATTCATATGATCATCTCAATATATGCAGAAAAAGCATTTGACCAAATTCAATATGTATTTATGATAAAAATTCTCAACAATGTGAGGACAGAAGGAATGTACCTCAACATAATAAATGTATGGCAAAACCACAAGCATAATCATAATTAGCATTATACATAATCAATGGTGACAAGTTGAAAGCTTTTCTTCTAAGACCAGGAAAAAGGCAAGAATGCCAACTCTCACTACTTTTATTCAACAGCATATTAGAAATCTTAGCTAGGGGCACCTGGGTGGCTCAGTCAGTTAAACATCCAACTTTGGCTCAAGTCATGATCTCATGGTTTATGGGTTAGAGCCCCATGTCGGGCTCTGTGCTGACAGCTCAGAGCCTGGAATCTGCTTCAGATTTTGTGTCTCGCTCTCCCTCTGCTCCTCACCAGCTCACACTCTGTCTCTCTCTCTCTTAAAAATAAACACTAAAAAATATTTTAAAAAAAGAAATCTTCGCTACAGCAATTAGGCAGCAAAAAGAGATAAGAGACATCTACATTGGAAGTAAATCTGTCACCATTTGCAGGTAACACTATATACAGGAAGTCCAAAGGATTTCACCAAGACACTAAGAATTAATAAATGAGTTCAGTAAAGTCACAAAATACAAAATTAACATAAAGAAATTGGTTGCATTTCTATAAACTAATGACAAGCTTTCATAAAGAGAAATTAAGAAAAAATCCCACTTATAACTGCATCAAAAAGAATGAAATACCTAGGAATAAACTTAACCAAGGAGGTAAAGACTTTCTCTGAAAACCAGAAGACACAGATGAAAGAAATTAAAGATGACACAAATAAATGCAAAGATACACTGCTCTTGTGTACTGGAAGAATTCACATTGTTAAAATGTCCATACTACACAAAGCAATCTACAGATTCGATGCAATCTCCATCAAAATAACAATAACATTTTTCACAGAACTAGAATAAATGATTCTAAAATTTGTATGGAATGACAAAGACCCCAAATAGCCAAAGCAATCTTGAGAAAGAAGAACAAACCTGGATGTATCATGCTCCCTGATTTCAAACTACACTACAAAGCTATAGTAATCCAAACACTATGGTACTGGCATAAAATCAAATACACAGATCAATGGAGTATAATGGAAAGCCTAGAAATCAACCCAGACATATTTGGTCAATTAACGTAATACAAAGGAGGCAAGAACAAAAAATGGGAAAAAGACAGTCTCTTCAATAAATGGTTAATGAAAAACTTAAGAGCTACATGCAAAAGATTAAAACTGTACCACTATCCTATACTATATATATAAAAAAAATTCAAAATGGAGTAAAGACTTGAATGTAAGACCTGTAGAAGAAAACATAGGCAGTAGGCTTTTTCATATCAATCTTAGCAAAAATTTTTAGAGCAGTTTCCTCAGGCACAGGAAACAAAAGCTAAAATTTAAAAAATGGTATTACATCAAACTAAAAAGGTTTTGTACAGTGAAGGAAATCATTAAAAATAAACAAAAAGGCATCCTACTTAATGGAAGAAGATATTTGCAAATCGTATATCCAATAGGAAGTTAACATCTAAAATAAAGAACTTACATAACTTATTATCAAAAACCGAACAACCTGAATAAAAAATGGGAAGAGGACTTCAATAGACATTTTTTTTTCTGAAAAAAAGACATCTAAATGGCCAATAGGCACTTGCAAAAATGCTCAACATCAGGCAAATGCAAATGAAAACCACGATGAGATACCACCTCACACCTGCCAGATTGGCTTTTATCAAAAAGACAGAAAAGAACAAGTGTTGGAAGTATATGGAAAAATGGGAACCCTCATATGCTGTTGGCGGGAATAAAAACTGATGTAGGTGTTATGGAAAACAGTATAGCATTCCTCAAAAAATCAAAACAGAACTACCATATGATCCAGCAATTTCACTTCTGAGCATTTACCCAAAGATAACAAAACACCAATTCAAAAAAAAAAATATATGTACCCCTATGTTTACTGCAGCATTATTTACAATAGCCAAGATACGAAAGCAACCTAAATTTCTATATTTAGAAAATTGTACAGAGAAGATGTGGTGTGCATGCATTCGTGTGTGTGTGTGTGTGTGTGTGTGTGTACAACCAAAACTATATTACTCAGTCATAAAATAAGAATGAAATCTTGCCATTTGTGTCGACATGGATATACTTAGAGGGTATCATGCTAAGCGAAATAAGTCAGATAAAGACAAACATTGTATGATTTCATTTATATGTGGATTAAAAATAAAGCAAATGAACAAATAAAACAAAACAGAAACAAACTCATAAACACAACAAACAAAATATTGATTATCAAAGGAAAGAGGAGTTGCATGGGCAAGTGAAATAGGTAAATGGGATTAAGAGGTAATAACATCCAGTTACAAAATAAATAAGTCATGGGGATGTAATATACAGCTCAGGGAGAACAACTAGACTTATTTTGGAAATAAGATATAAAAATATCAAATCATTATGATATATACCTGAAAATTATAGGATATTGTATGTCAATTATACTTTAATATATAGCTCTTACCATCATAGACTCTTTGGCTTTGGTATTGATGGTTTCTCTGAAATCTGGATCATGCAAAAAAGGGTAGAAGAGAAACAGTATTTTCCAAAATATCTTAAATGTGATACTGCTTTAATAACAGGCTACTTTTTATGCTACTATATTTTTGCATTTCTTTCCCTTTGAGAAAAGAAAAGTTTCCATTTCTTTTTTCCCTATAAGCCTATATCACAAGAAGAATGTGTAATCCTTAATGGGAAGAGAAATAAAGTAATTTAAATCTCTCTACAATTATACTCTAAGACAGAAAGGTCTTTCTGTCTTCAGTGGATTATTGGCAGTTGATGAAGAATAGCATCAGTAATTAACAATATACAATGCCACAGTCATATGAATGTTTTGTGCTCTTGGTACCTTATATACTATTTCAAATTCTGTACTTATCTCTTCCATCATGACCCAAATTAAATTGAAAACAATGATGATGACAACAAATAACAAAATTAAACTAAATTAGATACATTCTGCATAATATCGTTGGGAAAGAAGATTTTCTATATAAGCAATTTAAAAATTTATTTTACTGTATCTTTCATCTAATAAAACTCTAGCTCATTTTCATATACTGAAGGAACTGTCATTATCTTACCCAAGAAAATTTATTGTTTTCTTTCTCCCCACCTCAAACTGACGCGTGGCACTATTGTAATTCCAGAAATTTCATTCCAAATGTAGAATGTGGGTATTCCTTGACTTATCAGTCTTTCACACAAAGAATTTTAATATTAATGTATTGATTAGAAAACTAACAATTTGTGCACTAGCTTGGTAGATAAAACTGTAGGGGAGAAAAAATTCTTCCTCTCCCATTCTAGATTCTTGGTTGAGTCCTCTTTCCCAACCCCCCTCCCCCATAGTAAAAAGACATTAACAGGGGAAAAACAAATATGAAATTAATAACATGTATACTTCTTGTATATATGGGAAATAACCATGAAAACTGAGTTATTCCCCAAAATGCCCCAAGCCACCACCTTAAATACTATCTCTAGCTAAAGACAAAAGAAGATACTGTGGGGGTGGGAAGGCAGTTATGGGAGGTTATCAGGCAAAACACAGTAAACTAGGGTATGGTTGTTATGCATATGTAAGTAGCTACTTTCTCCATTGATAAGGGTTTCTAGAAATTTGGCCAGAGTGCAAATTTCCTGGTATAGAAAGACAGATACCCTAACAATTAAGATTTCCTTCATACATGTAATTGTCTCTTACCAAAGGGTAACTTGTACTAGGTTTGCAGAGGTTTTCTTATGTCTGCTATTTCTTAAAAATAACCAGCTCAAAATAATCCTTATGCCAAAGTGGCATATTTTTTGGAGGGTGCTATATTTTGTTCTCCTTTACTACAAACTAGTGACAAAACATGTGTTTTGACATTTTTGGTAGATTAGTGATCTGCAAAATTCTTTGTGTATTTTAATGCATTTTTTTCTTCAATTCTTATCAAGTAGTTGAAACAGATTTTAAAACATTAAGCAGTAATGATACAAATATTAGAGTAAACCCACAAACTAAAAAAATTCCATCAAAGATATAAATCATTAGCTTTAGCAACTTTAGTTATCTTCTACCTTTAATGTGTCATTTCTTTTAAGCTAGTCCACTGTGTGTCTTAAAGTACAGAGAAAAAAAAAAAAAAAAGACAAAGCTAAACCAAAAACATACAATATTCCCAAATATTATAGAAGTGACAGTGAAATTCCCTCTGAGAACAGAACAAGTTGGAGTTTGGTTGCCACCCCAACCAAACTTAGGAAAAGTTACTGTTTTGGCTCATTTCTCTTTCATTTGTGTTTTAGTGTTTTAGAAATGCATTATGCAGGAAAAGTAGAAGATCACTGGTAATCTAATCACAAAGGTTATAGCAACCTCCTAGAACTCAAAGGAACTGCCTGCAGGCAGCCTTCTCTTCAGATAAGAGAAAATGCAGGATACAAAAAAAAGGTATTCTCCATTATAAAGGTTTTTAACAAAGAGTACAAAGAAAAGAGAAAGGCCTATTAGGCTTTAGATGTAGAAATGTTGCCTCAGAGAATTATTCATCTTAAAGGATGCTGGCAAAGAGAAAGAGGAGAAAAGGATCAGAAAAGTAGGTTTGAACCCAGAAATGATCACTCTCTATGACAGTAGTTCATGCTGATCCTGATTATTTTAAGCCTTTGCCAACAAATATTGAAAAGTATATAAAATTAAACTTGAAAACTGTCAATCTGGGATACAATAGCAAAACTAACAACATATTATACTTGTTATTTACTGTAAATGTAAATTTATTTCACTGAAAGTAGTAATTGTTTTTAACATTCAAAAAAAGTTGATTTTATATACTTTAATTTTACTAAATGTTAAATAAAAGCTTTAGTGAATTTTGATCAATTCAGTACTACTACCTTCTGTGGGGTTATAGAAGTAGAGCTTGCAAATTTCTAACTACATAGACAGGTTGTATGCCTTACAGGGTGTGGAGTGAACTGAGACACAGGTGTGAGGAGAGCTAATGTAGACAGTCCTGAGAGTGTGCCCAGAAGGCCAACAGCGGACTCAGCATTTCACACTTTTAGTTCTCTTAATATTCCCATGTAAGAAGCATGCTGCTATCATGCCTATTTTATGAAGAAACTAAAGCACTAAGAGATTAAGTAACTGGTATAAAATTGTATTGGTGCATATCAAATGCCCTAAGCGGAGTCCTGATTCTCACTCTAGGCACTGGCCTCCAGGATTGTGACTTATACTCAGCGTACTATGGAAAGGCACTCCTGGTCTTTTCCTAGTTGTCCTGTCTTGCATCAAGTCTCATCACTATTTCTTCATGCATAAAATTATAGGGTGAAAGGGTAGCAAAGCATGCCACCCCAAAATATGTCTCTTTGGCATAAGGATTATTTTGAACCGATTATTATTTTTTTTTTCAAAACTGCAGACACAACAGAATCTCTGAAAACAAAATGGAAGGTACTTTTTTTTTTTTTTGGTGAGAGAAATTTCCATTTATAAGAGAAATCTCCATTTGTATGGGTGTCTCCCTCCAATATACCAGGAAGAAAAGGGTGACTCTGAATCACAAGAAATTTTTATCAATAAAGAAGCCACACACTTAAATCTGCAACCACCTTATCCTTGGTCACTGTGCTTTCTTGACAATCTCTCTTCACTGACCTTCAACTTCTTTCTTTTGTCTTTTGTCAATAGCTGTGGATGGTATTTATGATGGTAGCTTGGACCATTCTGGGAGTTTTACTCAGTTTTCCTGGGCTTCTCCCAAGTATACAAGAGGTATACATGCTCATCAAATTTTATTTGTCATCCACTTATTAATTTTTGATTATGAGGGGAGGAGATCTCAGCCACAGAATCCAGAAAAAAATATGAAAGTGAATAAAACTAACTTCATTTAAAATGGCATGGGAAGGCCTAAAAGGGGGAGCTCTCATTCCCTACCACTTGTTATCAATTGCACCCCAACAGGAAGAGACTTTGCCTCTCAACAGAGAGAATCCTACCCTACAACTCCTGCAGGAGGAAGAAAGAATTTCTCCTTATGTGGCAACAAGCTTGACCAGTAAGTACCACAACTCAACCAATGAAAAGCGAGTACCACCCTGAGCTCTTGCTTTTCTCCAATGGTCCCTCATTCAAAGCAGCCCTCCTAACTTCCACCTATTATACAGTAACATCCCTTTTATCTCTGAACTTGCCTATAGCTTGCCATAGCCCTCATGTCCAGTATTGCAATTCCTCTGCTCTTACTGAATAAACGCATTTTGCCGCTAAAATAATTGGCTGTTATACTTTTTAGGTCAACAGTATTAGGAAAATTATTTTTCCTCCCCCACCGAGTTTAGATTAACATACATTTTTGTTGTTCTTGTTCCCCTCCTTTCTGCTCTTTCTTGTTCCCCTTTTTCTCTATGTCTCTAAAATATCCCTGCATAATTCTAACTTAATCACTCTCAATATATAGCTGTGCCTATATGCATATGTGTGCAATTCTTCTACTACATTTATATGCCTCTATCTGTATCACTGTTAATAATTTGTAATATTTGAATCATCTATATCTACAGAATTCATCTTTATGTATTTTATGTGTTAGATAAAGAAATACCTAACAAGTAGGTATTATTTCATCAGTCTTTTCTACCTTTTTCTGTCCTCAAATGAAATGTTTCCAGAGGCTAGATGTTTCAGCAGTATAAACTTAATGGGTACAATGTTTTATTTCTTCTATTTAAATGCAGAGGTAACCTGACCTTTGCATTGCTGAAACATTTTTTTAAAAAGAAAGTTGACATTTCAACTGTTTCTAAATGACCCAAAAAGATTATTTGTAGTAGAGCAGAGTGAATTTGTTTTTTGTGGGTTTTTTTTGTTTTTTTCTAAGAAAAGGCATCTCTTGACCTATGGGTAGTGTACCTGTGTATGCCCCCTGGAAACATCGTGTTCAACCATGGGTGGTACATAAAGAAACTTATTAAACTATTTTGGAGAAAGAATTTTAATAAATTTTATATTAAGACAAAGAATAAAGAGTATTATCAGTTCTTCTCTGAAGAGTGAATATAATTCCCTGAAAATAACAAAGATTATGAAATAATTTGGAGAACAAGGCTGCTAGCGACTGTAAAGCATTCTTTCATTCTTTTCTGTAATAGAAGATAAAAATCCAATCCATTAAGATGACTGTGGAGAGGACAGAGGAAAAGAACAAAGAGGTCTAGGTATCATAAGTCATTATTCTGTTTTAAATTGGAAGGTAGAAGAGAGACTCATGGGGAAGATGAGATAGGCAGAAACAATCACCCGGGAGGTCTTAGCATTCCGGGTGACCAATTCAAATCTGATTTGAAGGGAGAACACAAGCCAGTTTAAAGACATGTGTAACATAGCCAATGTGATATGTAATACTGATTATTTTAGCCCTCCTGGATGGGGGTGAAAAGCCTGCAGGGTAGAAGGCTAATGAGGGGAGAGCTGCTGGTTCCTAAGTCTAGTGCCTCGGGATCAATTGGTTAGGAGTGTCACAGCCCTCCAAACATCAGGGAACAGTCACCCAGGGAGTGTGCAGAAATCCACCTATCTGATCATTATTTCTACTACCTATAAAGCAATTTCAGACAAAGAACATTATATGAAAACATTCATCTGTGGCATTTCTTAAAAAGTTGCTTTTATATGTTTGTGTAATATCTAAATAATCCAAATTTCCTTTTGGAATAAAAAGGACATAAAGTGGAAGAATTCTTTGTATCTTTGCATCTTTGACATATTTCTTGGTTATAAATACAAACTAAAGTCACAGAGAGAGGTAATGACAGACTTGTCCTGGGCCCATGAGATCTTCCTCTACAAGGACACTTATCTTACATTTATCACATAAGTAGTGCTCTGAATTTTTCTTGATCTCATTTGCAGTCTTGCCCACACAAAGCAAAGGTGGCAATGCTCAGTTAACACAGGACTAACTCACATATTCCTGATTAACTATTACAGATAGTGTAAAAACAGAATGAAACTAAATTAGTAGTAAATATAAATATTTATCTACCTAATTATGGAGAAGTTAGAAAGTAATATATGTATACAAGGCACCTGGGTGGCTTAGTCAGTTGGGCACACAACTCTTGATTTTGGCTCAGGTCATAATGTCATGGTTCGTGAGATCAAGCCCCAAGTAGGGCTCTGCACTGACAGTGCGGTGCCTGCTTAGGATTCTCTCTCTCCCTCTTTCTCTGCCCCTGCTCTGCTCTCTCTGAATAAACAAACAAACAAGCAAACAAACTTTTAAAAAGTAATATATGCATAAAATACAGCAACAGAGTATATTTCACATATCAGCATATCAAAGACAACTGGTTATACTTGCACAAACCCAGATACTCCCTAAGTGTAATTATTTGGAACGCGTGCTGGTCTTCAAGTCCTAAAGTTCAACTTCTTTGTGGTTTCTTGCCGTCTCATCTCACATTTTATGCAACACAAAGTAACAGCAGTAAAACCCCCCAAATAAACAACCAAAAAATCCAAATCTATTCTAACATGATTTTTAGCGAACATATTATTTAAAAAGCTTTATCCATTCTTATTGTAGCTGAAAAGGCTGGAAGCGATGCACTTTATTTTACTCAGAGAGATAAGGGCAAAATAATAAATAACAGGGAAAATAACAAAACACACAACTTGTTATCTAAACCTGCCTATGACTTCTAGGCATTCTTAGCTCTCAAAATGAATTTCAATTCTTCACAAATGCCAAGGAAAAAGAAGTGATCCTTAAAGGATAGATTTCATAATTAGAATAAAGTGTACTAGACAAAAGAAAGAAAAAAAGCAAGAGGCATTGGACAGAAGTGATTAAAGTCATCGAAGCTGGGGCTCCTGGATGGCGCTGTCAGTTAAGTGTCTGACTCTAGATTTTGGCTCAGGTCACGATCTCACTGTTTGTGAGATCGGGCTCTGGGCTGACCATGTGGAGCCTGCTTGGGATTCTCTCTCTCCCTCCCCGTCTGCCCCCCTGCTACTCGTGCGCACGCACATGCCCACACATGCTCTCTCTCCTTATCAAAATAAATAAATGAACTTAAAAAAAAGTAATTGAAGTTTATCAGTAATTTTTTCAGGTCATGGTCATGTGTGACTTGAGTGAAAGCAGTCTTTCTTTTCCATTATCAGTGTCATTTTAGGAAGTTTCTAGAATGAATTTGATTCAGGGTAAGTTATGCATTTTTTTCTCAACATCTCATTTTTATAGAGAAAAAATTGGATTAAGATGAGCTTTATTATTCTTGTGCCCCCAAAATTCCCAAAAATACTATCAGAATATATAAACTCTGAAGTGTATTTGACGGAACTGAGAACATCAGTTTACTTTTTTTAAGCATAAAACAATCTTCTTCAAATTTTTAGGAGACATTGTGTATTCAACGGTAATATTTATATGCACTTTAGATCTTTTTGTTATTACAATTAATTATATTTTTTCAGTTATTTTGATTCTTAGCAGGAAGTAACATAAGACTATTATTGTCCTCAAGCTGCTGGCTTTGATAGTACAGTTGGAGGAAGCACCCCAAAGCAGCTCCTGGTAATAACCCCTAATATCCACACTGCTTCTAGCCTGTTTTCCTTTCAGTTACTTCTTGTTCTTAGTATAGCAACAATTCTCATGGTAATTAATTTTATGATTGTTTTCTGAGGGCAATTCTCAGAATACAGAAAAGCATAAATATTAATCCAGAGCCCTCTCCACCCCAGCACCATCCCAGATTATTTGGTAGGAAATTTATGGTATCACTAATTACCATAATGATTATTTACCAAGTGTATAAAAGAAATACAGCTGGTTTGAAAAACTGTCTTACAAAGTTTTCTTACTTCAAATGTATCATGAAAATTCATTCCACTAAAAATTCCACATTAAATGTTTAAGAAAAATCCTAGTTTTTATTTTACTAAAGCCCAATGTGTACACAGCATTATCATATTAAAAGTTTTAATAAAGACAATAAAGAAGAGTTTGTTTGTTTTAATTCTCATTCGATAGACTGCCATGATGCTGAGCTTCATTAGTTTAATTTTTTTATTTCTTTTTCTATAATTTACCTTTTCCTTTTTGGTATCTGTTTTCTCTTTTTAAAAAAATTTTTTTAACAATTATTTATTTTTGAGAGACAGAGAGAGGCAGAGCATGAGCAGAGGAGGGGGAGAGAGAGAGAGATACAGAATCTGAAGCAGGCTCCAGGCTCTGAGCTGTTTGTTAGCAAAGAGTCCAACACGGGGCTTGAACTCACAAACTGCAAGACCATGACCTGAGCTGACGTCGGTCGCTCAAGCGACTGAGCCACCCAGGCACCCCTGTTTTCTCTTTTTAGCACTTTCTTCATAGACTTTTTTTTAAATATGAAATTTATTGTCAAATTGGTTTCCATACAACACCCAGTGCTCATCCCAACAGGTGCCCTCCTCAATACCCATCACCCACTCTCCCTCCCACTCCCCCTCAACCGTCAGTTTATTCTCGGTTTTTAAGAGTCTCTTATGGTTTGGCTCCCTCCCTCTTCATAGACTTTAAGAATTCTTTATAAATTAAATATTTCAACATCTTGTCTAAAGCTATAAATACCATTTGTGCTTGTGTCTTTTAATCAAGTATATACACGCGGTTGCCTAAATTTCTATCATATGCATTTAAAACCCAACTCTCTTATACACTACATTTTATATACCATACTGTGATAGGGTTTTTGTGTATTTACAGTAAGCAAAAATACATCTCTGAAACATGCCCACATTCTAACCCTCAAAACATACGAATATGCTAGGTTTTGAAGTAAAGGAGAATTAAGGTTGTAGATGGAATATAGTTTGCAAATAGGATAATTAATCCTTTTTAACCAGATACACCCAACATAATCACAAGGGGTCTTAGAAGTGGAATGAAGGGTGGAAAGAGAGCATCAGAGGGAAATATGACTAAATAGGGTAAAGGAAATGCAGTGTTACTAGATTTGAAGATGGAGAAAGAGGGCCACCAGCTGAGAAGGGTTAGTATTCTACAGAAACTAGAAAGAGCAAGGTAAAAGATTTTCCCTAAAGCCTCCCGAAAAAAATGCTGCCTGGCCAACACTTGGTTTTAGCCCAAGTATGACCCGTGTCAGACTTCTATCTTATAGAACTACAAAATTAAAAAGAAAATCTGGTCTTCAAGCTCTACATTTGTGGTAATTAGAGCAGCATAGCAAACTGATAGAGCATTGTATTTTATTGACTTCTGTGTTATTAAAGCCTCATCAGCATTCTTAATCATTCTCATTCCCATTCTTTTATTTTAGTAATCTTCTATATAGATTTAAGCTCCAAGTTTGTATATATTAGTTCACCTTGGAATTTTAGTTTTAATAGACTAGCACTGATAGTATTTATATGTAAATATAAAAATCACCAGTATTTCCAATTGCCCATGTAATGTTATAAACCCTGAAGCTTTCATAAATACAATATTTATTTAGTCCTCTCACAACACTTCTGCAATATATTTTCATAAAAGTATATTTTTACTAAAATTACATAAGGTAAACTCTGGTAAACACAATGCTTATGTTTACATGTATACTATTAAAATATGAAATTATTACCAGAAAATGAGATCCAACCTATGATGCTCAAATTTAATTTATACCAGTACCAACACATAGCTCTATACAAATTAAACTTCTGAACTTAGGGCTTAAATTATCTATTTATTATTAAGATAAATGCAAGACTGATGTTATAAAGAAACTTATAATTTTAAGAGGGTTAAAGCAGATGGCTTAGCTTTTTAAAGAAAATTAAAAAGCGAGAAGGGCAAAGAATATACTTAGTTCATGATTTCCCGTCGAGGGTCTTAATGATAGCATCTGTTAGTACTGCTATAAAAGTGGCTGAGCAGAGGAGGACAGGAAGTTACATTTGTTCAGTAATTGAGCAATGCGGCCAGCATTTTGAGTGGGAGAAGGAGAAAGAAAGAAAATGAGGGAAAGATAGACCGAGAAGCCTTGAAGCCAGCTTTAATAATATCCAGGAGCAAAGAGTAAGAGACATCTGGCATTTTGACAGAATGGATCAAGTGCTCTGCAGTAACCTTTTATTTTTTTTTTTTTCATTTTTTTTTCCCTTTAATCTTTAAGGTTAACTGCTGGTTTGCCGTATCGATTCTATATTTAGCAAACTGTCATACAAGAAATGTTAAAAACTGTGTGAGTGTATGTGTGTTAAACATTTACGGGAGAGGTTCATTTAGAATTGTTTCCATTAAGAAGACTTTTATTCAACATTCAACAAAATTTTACTCAATCCCACCTAGATGCCAGGAACTAGGTTTGGAAGAAACAAACTAACAAACACTTCTGCTTCCTGGTTGGGAAAATAATAGTTTCATGCAGTCATAATATACTTTGAAATTGACAAAGAATTTTAGCTACATTGTCCACTTAATTTTCAGGACACCCTTATGAGAGAGAGGGGGTTGAGGGTGGGAGAGACAGAGAAAGCAGGGAGGGACAGAAATGGGGACAGAGGATCGGATGCAGGCTCTGGGCTGACAGCAGAGAGCCCTATGCGGGTCTTGAATTCCCATAATATTATGACCTGAGCAGAAGTCTGATGCTTTTTTTTTTTTTTTTTAATGTTTACCTATTTTGAGAGAGAGAGAGAGAGAGCAGGGGAGAGGCAGAGAGAGAGAGAGAGAGAGAGAGAGAGAGAGAGAGAGAGGAGTCTGGAGCAGGCTGCATGCTGTCAGCATAGAACTCTGAGATCATGACCTGAGCCAAAATCAAGACGCTTAACTGACTGAACTACCCAGGCGCCCAAGAAGTCGGATGCTTAACCAACTGAGCCACCCAGGCGCCCCAAGAAACATAGGGATTATAACATATAAAATTTATTCATGCACATATTCATTACATATGCTATCAGGAGCTCATACATTCATATGCTATTATGCTCATAATAATGAAAGCATTGTTGGACTGTGTAGGGACACTGAATTACATGCACTATAATCCAATGGGTTTTCTTACATGGTAATAGTCTACAAATAAGCACACATCCAACTATGAAGTCAATTCTTAAGTGAAAAAAAAAAAACCCAAAAACAAAACAAAAAAAGGTAAGTTTAAAATGGTGACCATGATAATAAATCACCAAAAAGTATTCATTTTGATTTCACTAATTCAGAAACTGTAGAGCATCTGGCTGAAGTATCTTTCGTTAAACAGGTTTCTCATGGTTTAACTAAATAAGGTAAGTAAGTTTGCCAGATAAATTTTACATATTTAAAAGGGCTACATTTTCAAGCACCACAAACATTTTTATTGTATCTGTATTGATAAAATCATAATGTATTCATTACAAATTTGTTTTTAATAGCTTCCAAACTGTAAACCACTAAGGAGTTTTCACAGTTATCATCCTTTGAGAAAGTAACCCAACAGTCCTCTAATATAGACTTTTTCTTTAAATCTTCTAGTGCTTTCCTAAACCAAATATGTTTTCTTTAATAAATAAATGATGTGATATTTTTATATTTCCCCAAGAAAAAAAAATATTAATACCTTACTGAATTCATCATATAGTCCTGTAGGATGAAGAAAAAATATATTTTTTTAATGGATGAAGACAAATTTAATGCTTTTTCTATTATGTCAGTAGAAACTCAGCAATAAAAACAGGAGTAGAACTCACATTTTCCTTCTTTCTATCCAATGTGCTAACATTTACATGAGTTTATTTAAATAGTTCCAGTCTCAGTCACTATGATGTAAATGTTAGGTGGGACACTTATTTTTATAAATGTACTACTATCTAAATTCGTAATAATTATTTTCCAATTCAGATTTTCAAAAGACATGATTATACTTGCATTGAAATAATGAGTTAAAAATCCAAATGTAAAGTCGAATGAGACCATTGCAAGGACTTAAAAAAAATTTTTTGATGTTTATTTATTTTTCAGAGAGAGAGAGAGAGAGACAGAGCATGAGCAGGGGAGGGGCAGAGAGAAGGAGACACAGAATCCGAAGCAGGGTCCAGGCTCTGAGCTGTCAGCACAGAGCCTGAAGCGGGGCTCGAACCCACCAACTGTGAGATCATGACCTGAGCCAAAGTCGGATGCTTAACCGAATGAACCACCCAGGCGCACCTTGAAAGGACCTTTTAAAAGCAAAGTTAAGAAAATACACTTATTTTTATAAGAATTGACCCCTTCATGGCAATTACTGATCAACACTAAATGTTCATGTGGTACATCCTATTTAACATCACTATCTTCTTGCCCTACTATAACCCCCTGCATGCCTGATCCCCCTCACCTTGTCCATTTTTTCCCATAGCACTCACTTTCTTAATAGTATAAGTAATTTATTCCTATCTAGGCTCATTGTTTATTATCTATCTCCTCCTTACTGCCAGAATAAACTCCTCAGAGATCTTTCTTTCATCCTTATGGCCAAGGCAATATCCCTCACTTAGAAGGCCCTCAGGTCATAGTTTTGAATGAAGGGACAAATAAATGTAGTATTATTTTAAGTAAAAATACCTCCTCTGCTTTCTTTCTCTGTTAATAAGTAAGATGGGAATACTGCTTTACTTCTTGGGAAGCTTCATGCTGGGAATAGTTCAAAAGGGAAACTTTGAGGCTTCCAAGGTGGGAGCTACATCAACCTTTCTGTAGTTATTAGACAAGCACATATTCACAAACAGTGTGCCAGATGAAATCATAGGCACTGAACACACAGATCTTAAAAAGCACAATTCCTGCTTTGAGGAAATAAAAATGGAATGGGCTATTTACTTAAAAAACATAATGTCTGGAATAAAATCTGACCGTGAATCTGGACTCTCTTTCACTAATTATAAGTTAATATAACTAGCAAGCTAATATAACTAGCTTTAGTCTGCCCGTTTGTTATATGGGGTAATAATAAAATATATATCATTGAGTTTCTGCCTAATGTTGAATGAGATAAGCTGTATAATATGCTGGGAATAACATAGCTGTTCAATAAATATTAGTTAGTAGTAATGGTATCCGCCACTCTAGTAGAATTTGTTTATTAGAGCTTCAAAGGCTACACAAAATCACTGTTATTTCTTTTTAATTTTGTCTTGTACATTTCAGGCTTGAACAGCCCATCTCTCAGTATCTTTCATAGGATATGGGTTTGCTTTCTTCTATAAAGTGCCAAGTATCCTCCCTTCTATTTAAAGCACTTATTTATTGTTCCTTTGAGGACCAGTGTTCCAAGAGGCCATGAACTGTACAAAGCTCATATCTTCTTGCATTTCTTCTTTAGGAAAATTGCTCTTCTCCCAGTTGTGGACCTGGTGGAGCTTTCAGTCATGGTGCTCTGTTCCCAAACACATTCAAGGAGTGAGCATTGAACTCAGACTGTCTGTTGGTTTCATATTCCTCAGATCACAGAGATTTGTTCAAAAAGAGACAGATAACCTGAGCCAGACTAATCAAAATCCTTTCCAAGCCTTCTCTGCAAGAACCAGTTAAGAAAACTTATCTATTGCCTTTGAGGACCCATTATTAGAAATGTAAAGTGACTTTACTTGAAGCTACTTCCAGTGACTATCTTACATAACCACAAGGAGACATTTACAGCATAAAAGCCTGAAATCAGTGTGTAGAGAAGAGCAGGACCAAGAGATGGCAAGAAAGTCCTGATCATATTGTTTGTTCCCTTTAGTTGAACAATGCCTGAAGCCATCCTTAGGCATCCTAGTTGTATGAGGCAATCTTGAGGTATATTTCTGCTACAGAGATTTCTATGACAACACTGAAATTTCCCAAGCAATCACCTATTTCCAGGGTCTTGCTTTACAGTTGATAACTCTATCAGTGTCCATTCTACCTCTCTTCTGCTTCAATATCAAAACAGAACACAGATTCACTGAAAATACCCTCAGGTCAGGATGTTTTCTCCTCAGAGGCTTACATTACCAAAACATCCACTCAGCAATCTCCTGATGCTCAAATGGGCAAGGCGTAGGTGTTGCATAAATTTAGTATATGTTTGCTTCAATCACTGAGGCACTTAC
The DNA here is from genome assembly GCF_027475565.1 of Acinonyx jubatus. Classification (NCBI taxonomy): domain Eukaryota; kingdom Metazoa; phylum Chordata; class Mammalia; order Carnivora; family Felidae; genus Acinonyx; species Acinonyx jubatus. The sequence goes on along the minus strand of NC_069380.1, from coordinate 32,121,376 downwards.
AAACACCCTTTTATGAATCATTCCAATATTCTAATACAAAAATGTGGGAGTTATTTATAGATTATTAAATAAAAATATTTTCCCAACTTTGTCATTTTTTGTAAATGAATTATAAGAAAATTTTGGACTGATAACCCCCCCCCTTTCCTTTGGGTAATTTTCTATTTAATATTCATTATCCAGCTATGCAGTTCAATACTTGAGTTTAAATTTAGAAGATATGAACAAAAACCTATTTCCATTTTATAAATTTTACACATATATGCATATAGAGAGAGAGCTGTATATTCTTCTAAATTTCTCAGGAAAAGTATTGAAATATTTTTGAATATTCAAGGTTGTTACTCTGAGAAGCAATTATGTAACTGTGCTGAAATTCCTACAGTTATAGCCTTGGGGTCTTCTGTAAGATACAGGGCCATTTAGCTTGGTGCAAAATTATCTTACAATGTTGCTTTTTGTGTTTTTGTGTTCCCCTCGTTTTGTTGTCAGTGATCACTCACTTCCTCATTATACAGGCTATTTTTCCCAGAATTTCTTCCTTTCTCTTGCTGTTTTCCCTGAGTGTCATGTTTATGTGACTGGAAACCAAATTACTAAACTAATTAGAATTATCTTTAAATTAAAAGTAAATAACCTTCAAGAAAAAGATCGAGGGATAATAGTATGATACAATTGTTTGTGTTTGAGTAAATGGGTATTCAGAAAATTATTTAGATTGCTCAGTTTCTTTTTAAAGCTGAGTTCATGTGGGTGATGTGTAGCTATATTCCATTTCTCATGTAACTATGTACATTCAAATATATCTATAGATAAAACTCTCTGCTTACCATTCCCTGAACTATTCCTCTCAATGTTAGCATGAATTATTGGCTGATCTCTAGTTTCATATGCTTTCAAAAAAGTAAATAGTTTTTTCAGGGATTTTTATATCTCCTCGTCCTTTCATTACTGAGATTATCAAGCATCTGTTATCAGGGCTCTCAGTATTTTTATTTGCTTCTGGATGCACAGAAAAATCTTCCAGAGTATTTGAACCGGACTTTGGTCAGCAAGCATAACTAGACAAAATTCACAGGCTGAAAGCCACGTAGCACCTTATCCACTGCACATTCTCTGAAAGATGTTTTTCCTTTTTTAGTTCCACCATCCCTTCAAAATGTATAAAAATTATTAGGGGACGATCTGTCAATCATAACTGTTACAGATAAGTTATGTGTTTAAGAAAGGGCTGGGGAAAAGCAGACAGGTTGCAGTAAGTCATGGATCTCACTGCATTTGAGTATTACCGTTATATGACAGCCAGAATTCTGACACTTGTGTGCACTATTAAAAATAGAAAACAAGCACCAGAAAAAACCAAAAGTTAATGCTGCTACAGGCATATTGCCAGTTTGAGCTGTGTACTGCTGAGCCATTGGTCTCTGAGGTTTTTGAATGACTGTAGTGTGTGGCATTGCTTGAAGGAAAGTACATCTAGAATAGATCTTTACTCTCCACTGAATTACTTAGAACTGGAGATATTGAAATTCAACACAGGATTATCGTCATTCACTGATACATAGGGAATTATCTAGCTGTGATGGCTCTGAGAAATGTAATGTGAACACTACAGCACTATCTATGCTGAGAAAGAGTTCCATGAGAAATGCAGAAAATAAGGTTCCACAGACAGAGATTATATTTTGCAATATGTACTTCTTAATGCTATTTCTTAAACTGATTTTAGAGATGTACTTATATCTACAATGCTTATAATTACTTAAGGATAAATTAAACATTTCAAATCAGACTACGGTTTGGAATGCAAAATGGCAAATCATAGAACATAGGTCTAACACAGGAAGTAACACCGGAACAACTGTTTGCAGAGATTCATTTAATTGTTGACTTGCCAAAAATTATCTTTTAATACTCCAATTTTAACTTTCTATAGTTTAATATGTTCTTCAAAGTCTACAAGTATATACTTTAAAATATTCAGAAAGGTGAGCAAAAAACATTTAAAATGGTCATAGTGGATCATATAATTGCATGTGTATAAATGACATATTACATATTTGATCTTTTAATTTTTATTATTATCAATCATCCCACGTGAATGTACCCTTTAAATAATTATATGAAAAAAGTCACCTTTTCAAAAAAATTAAACTCTGAAAAAAATCCTTATTCATTGACAGCTTTCAAGTTCAAGCTTTTGCCACTTAATGAAAATGCTCTACATAGACATATTCTTCACCTCCTCTATCATTACTTTTCTTAACATCATGGAATTGCAAATAATACTTCCCACCAAAATTATTTTCTCCTTTCCGTGCACTGAATTTCTCTCATTTAAAAAAATAATAATAATAACTAGGAAGTTACTGTTACTATTTCATTTCTCCTTAGATGACATTTCAAAATTTTAACATTACATTTTCCCTTAAATATCACTATTATCAGTTTTGAAATAGCATGGTTATTTCCCATAATTGATGGTAATGTATACTAAAAATATTCCACTTATATCAAACATCACTGAACATGAGCAGTGACAGCAATGCACCAACTCACCCACACATTTAGTCTACTGCTTTTCATTGTCCAAGGTTTAAAGAATTTACATTCTGAAGAGATAAAAATATGATACATTTAGAATGAAAGAATGAAACTGGACCACACTCTCACACCATACACAAAAATAAACTCAAAATGGATTAAGGACCTAAATGTGAGACCTGAAACCATAAGAATCCTAGAAGAGAGCACAGGCAGTAATTTCTTTGACATGGGCCATAGCAACATTTTTCTAAATACGTCTCCTGAGGCAAGGGAAACAAAAGTAAAAATAAACTATTGGGACTGCATCAAAATAAAAACCTCCTGCCCAGTGAAGGAAACAATCAACAAAACTAAAAGACAGCCTCCTGAATGGGAGAAAATATTTGCAAATGACATGTCCAATAAAGGGTTAGTATCCAAAGTATATAAAGAACTTTCACAACTCAACACCAAAAAAAGCAAATAATCCAATTAATACTGGGCAGAAGACATGAACAGACATTTCTCCAAAGAAGACATACAGGTGGCCAACAGACACATGGAAAGACTGTCAACATCACTCATCATCAGGGAAATGTAAAACAAAACTACAATGAGATATCACCTCACACCTGTCAGAATGGCTAAAATCCAAAACACAAGAAACAATAACCGTTGGCAAGGATGTGGAGAAAAAGGAACACTTATGCACTGGTGGTGGTGCAGCCACTATGGAAAAAAGTATGGAGGTTTCTCAATAAATTAAAATAGAATTACCCTATAATCCAGGAATTCCACTACTGGGTATTTACCCAAAGAATACAAAACACAATTCAAAAAGACATATGTACCCCTATGTTTATTGCAGCATTATTTACAATAGCTAAATTATAGACACAACCCAAGTTTCCATCAATTAGGTACATGGATAAATAAGTGGCATAGATAGATAGGAAGATAGATAGAAAGATAGGTAGATAAACAGACATAGACCTAGACATACAACATATGCATATACAATGGAATATCACTCAGCCATAAAAAGAGTGAAATTTTGCCTTTTTTTAACACCCTGGATGGAACTAGAGAGTATAATACTAAGTGAAATAAGTCAGTCACATAAAGACAAATACAATTTGACTTCACTCATACATGGAATACAAGAAATAAAACAAATGAGAGCACCTGCGTGGCTCATTTGGTTGAGATGCTTGATTTCGGCTCAGGTCATGATCTCACAGTTCATGAGTTCGAGCCCCACATTGGGCTCTGCGCTGACAGTGCAGAGCCTGCTTGGGATTCTCTCTCTCACCCCCTCTCTCTGTTCCTCTCCACCTTGTGATCCCTCTCTCTCTCAAAATAAATAAACTTAAAAACAATTTAAAATAAAAAGAAAATAAATAAAACAAATGAACAAAGGAAAAAGAGACAAACCAAATAATAGATTCTTAACTGTAGAGAATAAACAGATGGTCAACAGAGGGGAAGTGAGTGAAGGGATATGTGAAATAGGTGATGTGGATTAAGAGTATACTTACTGTGATGAGCAATGAGTAATCTGTAGAATTGTTGAATTATTGTACTGTATACCTGAAACTAATGTAGCTCTGTACGTTAACTATACTGAAATTAAAAATAAACAAACAAAAACAACATAATTTGGAGTGAAATAAGCCACACACCAAAGAATGCTTCTTTATAGAAATTCAAAAGTAGTTGAAACTAATCTATGGCTTTAGAAGTAAGGAGAGAGGTCACTTTTTGGGAGGAGAGTGGAGGCAGTACCTGGAAGAATGCCCGAAGTAGAAAAAAATTTGCCAACCTCACCTAGACTAAAACAATTAGCATATTACATCTCTTGGCCCAAGGGTTAGTTCAATTATTTGAAACTTTGGAATCCTGAAGCTATTTGGCTATCATAATGGATACCAGTCTAAGGAATTGGCCACACATAAAGATAAGCTTGGAAAAAAATGCAGAGTAACGTGGACAAAGATCAGATGATATTATGGGCTTCTGGATCAAGCCATGCCTGAAGTCCTGCACTAGTTCTAAACTCTTCTATTTCATGGGTCCATAAATTCATTATCGCTTAAGGCAATTTGAGTCTGGTTTTTGGAATTGCAACTAAAATCATTTCAACTAATATATGTTGTAATAATCTCCATAAACCTTACTTCTAAAGGCTACATAGTATTTTATTTTAATGATATATTTTACTTAACCATTCTTGTAATATTTAGCATTTAGACTATTTAATTTTGAGATATCAAGTCTGCAATAAACTTAGTAATTAAATGATATTAAGTATTAATATCTTAATGATAAGTAATATATGATACCTTTTCAAACACCCACACTTGAGTATATTCCTATACAACCTGTCTAAAACATCTTTATGAGCCAGTTTACTTGTTCTCATATAGAGCTCGGGGTATGCATAATCAAACCATGCCACACTTGTAAAAAACTGAGGTGCTATTATTTACTTACTCTATCACATATTCTTCATCTTTATGACCAATATTATTAACAAACCTTCTTTGGGAGAATATATTTAAACCAAAGAAACTCAGTTTTGTTCACATTGAAAAGATCAAAATGAATGCAGAAATAGATACAATTCACTAAATGCACTGTATTATATAAACTTTATAATTAGCTACATATACTTAATTAGTAAGCTTGCACAAGAGTCACACTCATCTCTGAGTAATATCTCAAATGACAATAAGCCATGATCATTTTGGGGTATGAAAGTTGAGTGTGAAAACTTGAGTATTCAATGTCAAACTGCCAAAATAGCTCAAACAAAAAAATTCATACCACCGCAGCTGTGAAAGGAAAATTAAATCAGTGTTAGCTTGCAAAGATCTGAATTAGATCTTCTTATTCCCCTTTGACTATCTTCAAGTTATATTTCTGCCGCAGTATAATGGCCCTTGGACAGAGCTGAAAGAAAAAGAAGGCCAAGAGTGACTGTTGATTTCAGCCTACTGTGAACTGTGGACCAGTGAGTTTGGGACTTGTGTTTTATCCTAGCTCTACTCTGCTTTGAGGATTATATTCTTGCCATCTTCTCAGTGGATGCAGAAGATTAAAAGAGCTCCTGTGAGATTTGGCTACAGTACAATGGTTGTGCTACATGAGCTGTAAAATTTGTAGAACAGCATCAATCATAAATTTGGAACAGCACTTGTTGATTTGAGGTCTTATTTTTTATAATTCAGAATAAGGAAAAGAATATTTGATTTCTTTCTTGGCTCATACAAAGTGTAGTATGACAAATAGTAATGGAAATTATTAGAATAATAATAGAACATTTAATAGAATATTTAATATCAGTAATAGTTTACAATTCAAGAGTCTCAAACATTTGTTAATAACTGGTTTTAAGTCACAATATTACATTTTTAAATAATAAGTTAACTATAAATCAGATCAATCTTCATTCTCTGAATTGATATAATCAAATACATGCTTTTTCACATTGTCAATTTTTTCATCCAACCACAAAGATTGACAGTGGTCAAACAATCCTTACTGCCTAAATATATATATATATATATATGTATATATATATATATATATGCATATATATATATACATATATATATATGTTCATTCTAAGAATTGAATGTGAGAAGTTTTCCCAAATGAGAGACATGCAGAGAATATGTTAATAAAGTTGATGAAATAAAATCTAGTCCTGGAATTGTAGACTTCCCTTCCAAAACAATTCTATTTGGAAGTAAACCTGTTTAAGCAATAGAAGACTTTCTAGATAGGATTAAACAACAAACTCAATTAGTTTTAATCAGTAATGCAAGTGAAACAGATTTTAACTTAATTAAAGCTAGCAGAAGTAAAATGCCTAGTAAGATAATGGGAGATAATGGAATTTGAATTCCCCTTCTTGGCAATAATATCACTAGAACTATCCATGTGGAAGGAGACTGGTATGAAGGCTTTAATAGTTACTTGGATGCTTCCAATAATTAAAAGCAAATAGGTACCTTGAACATGTTAAAGAACAAGAAAGCTAGCTCATAGTTAGTGCTTAAAAGTCATCAAATTAATCTGATTGTTCTTGTCACATTTTTACTCATGAAAGAAATGGCTTTTGTAACTAAACCATATCAAAGATAATGTGCTATTGAACATATGCTTACTGGTAGATGCAGTGAGGTGAAACTACAATAGTTTTGATGTGCTGTCATTTTCCTCAAAAAAATGTTATAAAACAGGGAGGGGAACAAAACAGAAGAGACTCATAAATATGGAGAGCAAACTGAGGGTTACGGGAGGGGTTGTGGGAGGGGGAATGGACTAAGTGGATAAGGGGCATTAAAGAATCTACTCCTGAAATCATTGTTGCACTATATGCTAACTAATTTGGATGTAAATTTTTAAAAATTAAAAAAAAATTAAAAAATGTTATAAAGCTTTAACCCTCCTATATTTATTTATGAAAATAAAAAGACAAAAATAACATAGCAGTTATATTTGATTATTACCAAGGTGAATAGTAGTAACCGGACATTACATTTGACACATCAGGGTTTCCCAACTTCAGGTAGTCAGAATTAATGTTTTTATCTTTATTTTACATATACAAAGATGGAAAGTCTTAAAAGAGTTTTATTCACATTTTTAAGAAAACATAACAAATAGCATAGACAATTAAATTCAAGACATTTTTTTATTTGCATATTGTTAATTGCTTTATATCCTCTATTTCTGCTTTGGCCACAAAAAAAAAAAAAAAAAAAAAAAAAAAGGCCTGGTAAGATTGTTTCAAAGAGAAAAAAATGTAAGACAGTGATTTTATTTTGGTGTGAGAATTGGATTCGATATGTAAAAATCCCTTTCCTTAATCTGGCAATAAATGAAAATAGATGTTTGAAGATTTTTTTGAGGATGTAACAGTTGTTTTTAATTATTATTTTTAATTTAATATTTATCATTATTATTAAACTTGAAAATCTTTTGTAGGTAGATAAGACACAATAATGTAACCATATTCAAGAGACTGTTTTCCCCTAGACAGAGAATTTATAATACATAGAGAAGAGGGTAATTAACCAGTCTTTACAATTCACTGTAATTTAATAAAACAAAGAAGTACAACTTTTGCCCATAACCCCTCATAATTCTCTGCCCTGTCTTGCTAGGTGACCTTGTGCATGACTATAGCCGGGGCAAAATCAGTCAGAGCCATTCTCCGGGACAATCTTATTCTATTCGCATGTTGAGTTATAACAAATTTGTTCACAGAGAGAAGTAGGAAAATAAACCTATGTGATATTGCCCCTGACAGATGGAAACCATACTTACAAAAGCAAAGTTATGTTGAAACAAGTTAAACTCCAAATTGTGTAAGGAAAAATATATATATATATAATATATATATATTATATAAATATATAAAACAAAGCAATTGTATTATGTTCTGCAAATATTCTTTTATTTTCTTGGTTTTTGACTTTTCAGTTCTCCGTTTCAGCATTTTGTGAAACTGTTCTTTCTGCCATTGGTTTGGGTTCATATGAAACATCTGTGTCTTTCTAACAGAAATTTGTCCACTATTCAACCAATGTTAGTCTGGTTTGAATACGTTTCTGTTTCTGATTTCAGATGACTACATGTCTATGAAATATAAAAGGCAACAATATAGAGTCTAGAATTGCAGATAAATTAATCTTTTTTAAAAATTCCAACTTCTCATATATTATGCAAACAAATTTGTATATTTTACTATAATATATGTTTACTGCAACATTTCTTTATGGCACCTCGTTGTTTAATTTTTCCCACAAATATAGGGCACGTATTTTCCTTCCATCTTTCCTTCCTTCCTTCCTTCCTTCCTTCCTTCCTTCCTTCCTTCATCAAATATATTGAATTCCTAGTCACTCTTCCAGATACAGATGAAACAGTAGTGAATATAAAATCCAAACTGTCTGCTCTCACTGAACTTTCATACTTACATGGCAGAGGAACAATAATTTAAAAAACAAATACATATCTTTTTTTTTTAAGTTTATTTAATTTGAGACTGACAGAGACAGTGTGGTTGGGGGAGAGGCAGAGAGAGAGGAGAGACAGAGAATACCAAACAGGCTTTGCACTGTTAGCATGGAGCCCGAGACAGGGCTTGAACTCACGAACTGTGAGATCATGACCTGAGCAAAAACCAAGAGTCGGATGCTTCACTGACTGAGCCACCCAGGTGCCCCAAAACAAATATATATCTAATACACCAGTGGAGGCTGATGCTATGGTCAAAAAGTAAAATAAGAATTTAAAACCACTGGAGACTTCTGGTTTCTATGTTTGCATATAAGGAGATTGGAAGTTACCTTTATGCCCTAAAAGTAAGTAAAAAGCTGAACAGACTGAAAAAGTCAACAAATTTTCTCGGATCTATAGCTAAAGAGAAGAAAACAGGGCAAGCTGCTGCCCCCAAGATTGGAGAGACAGACAGTTACAAGCTTACTGGTGCAGAGACTCATGAGCTGAAACCACAGGGAAAACCTGACTGGAGCAGAAAATCCCAAACAGCAATTGATCAATAGCTAGAAGTTCAGTGTGGATAACTCTTGAGATTTAAAATTTTCAGGGGAAGCCAGTCTTAGGAGGGTCTCCACAATATTGTGAGATTCACTTCCAGGAATCTGACCAGGATGCCACAGTAAATATCGAAGAGAAATCCTCTCATTTTTCCAGCAGAGGGTGGAGAAAAGGAACCCTTTTGAAATATGGAGAAGGGCTCTGTTCTTAACAAGACCTGCCCTCAGAGGAAACCAGTTAACCAGAGCCCAACCTGAAGGGGTCTTATCAGAGCTTAAATAGCCCAAGGAAACATACATACCCAACTCCAGCCCACTCTAGCCTTCCACTTGGGAGAAGAGAAACACTTAATCCCAGCCTGTACGTATATGTGTGTATATATTTACTCAGATGCTGTCAATATTAAGTTCTTCCCAAACTTGATGTATAGATTCAATGAAATCCCAATCAAAATCCCAGAAAATTATTTTGTGTATACCAACAAACTTACTCTAAAATCTGGGGCACCTGGGTGTCTCAGCTGGCTGAGCATCTGACTTCAGCTCAGGTCATGATCTCATAGCTGTGAGTCAGAGCCCCACATCGGGCTCTGTGCTGACAGCTCAGAGCCTGGAGCCTGCTTCGGATTCTCTGCCCCTCTCACTCTGCCCCTCCCTTGTTCATGCTCTCTCTCTTTCTCTCTCTCGAAAAAAAATTAAAAAAAAATTAAAATTTTTTAATTAAAAAAAATAAAATTAATACAGAGAGGCAAAAGACCCAGAATAGCCAACATGATATTGAAAGAGAGGCACAAAGTAGGAGGATTGACAATACCCAAGTATAGGTCTTACTATAAAGCCACAGCAATCAATACAGCATGGGCAAATAGATCAATGCATCAGAATGGAAAGCCCAGAAATAGACCCCCAGAAATATGTCAACTCATCTCTGACAAAGGAGCAAAGGCAAAATGATGGAGAAAAGTCATTTCAACAAATGTTTCTGGAACAATTGAACATCCACATGTTAAAAAAAATGTGTCTAGACAAAGACTTTCTACCCTTAACAAAAATTAACTCAAAATGGATCACAGAGCTAAATGTAAAATGCAAAGCTACAAAACTCCTAGATGATAACACAGGTAAAAACCTAGATGATCTTAAGCATGGTGATGATTTTTTAGACACTACACCAAAGACACAATCGATTCATAAAAGAAATCATCAATAAACCAAAGTTCATTAAAGTTAAAATTTCTGCTCTGTGAAAGACAGTGCCAGGAGAATGAGAAGACAAGCAACAGACTCTGAGAAAATATTAATAAAAGACACATCTGACAAAAACTGTTATGTGAAACATACAAAGAACTATTAATCTCAACAATAACAAAGAACCAAATTAAAAAATGAGCCAAAGACCTTAAAAGACATCTCACCAAAGATAAGCATGTGGCAAATAAGCACATGAAAAGATGCTCCACATCATATGCCATCAAGAAAATGCAAATTAAGGGGCGCTTGGGTGGCTCAGTTGGTTGAGCTTCTGACTTCGGCTCAGGTCATGATCTCACAGCTCCTGGGTTCGAGCCCCATGTTGGGCTCTGTGCTGACAGCTCAGAGCCTGGAGCCTGCTTCGGATTCTGTCTCCCTTTCTCTCTGCCTCTCATCAGCTCATGCTCTGTCTCTCAAAAATAAATAAACATTCAAAGGGGGTGACATATTCTGTGTCTTACATTTTTCTATCTAAATTGAATCAGCTCATACTCCAATCAAGATGTTTTTCTCTCGAAAGAAGAAATGTAATATATTCCACAAATGGACCAGGCACAAAACACAACTGTTCGAAGAAGCCAGAGATCCAGAAATGATAGTTCTCATAGTATAGACACAACTAAATTCTTCAAACAACACATTCCTAGTACAACCACCCCAGCTTTACAAGTTAACAGCATTTTCTATATCCTATTGGACAAGGCAAATATAACAATAACATAGGATCATAACTCATGTTATTAAGCACTATGCTTATGATTTACCTAAATAGAGACAGAAAATGAGAATCTTAAGGAAAAAAAAATATCTCAAGGCCATAGTGATGGGGGTTGAAGAGAAAATGATTTGCTACATATGGAGAAATAGAAACCCAGACTACAGAACAAAAAGAACTTGCCACAATTTCTTTGTGATTAGAATTTAAACGTTGATGTTCAAATCTATTTGAACTGAGCTTCCTATATGTAAGTTTACACTTATGTAAACATACACTATATATATAATTTACAATTCATAGTGTGTTCTGAATTCATTATGAATTAAATTTTTGTATTTGTCTTCAAGGCCCCAGTGGAAAGACAGCTCCAGACACCGTTTTCTTACGTCAACCATCCTTCCACCAATTCTTTTTAACTGGAAGTTACACTTTTCTACTTGTTTGGAGCTGTGGGGTTCTCTTAACACTTGGTGGTCTGCATTTGCCTCACATTGTAATACATTGTTCTTTTTGGTTAGAAAAGTATTTAGTGACTTACTCAAAGGTGAAAGAAAAAGCTCCACTGAACATAAAGTGTGAATAGCACGCCTTGCTAAAATCAGTACAACTTTTTCCATGGAAAGAAATTTATGTTGCAGTCACTGATTAGTTTAAGTGGTTTTCTGTTGGCAACTAGTAGTAGTAGTAGCAAAAAGAGTAGAATTTGGAACTACTGTATAAACCGTCTTCAGAGATACTTTGTGAAGAATCAGTAGTTCATGAGATGGATTGATCCTCTACCAGGAATTTGGTCTTTGTTGTAAAAATAATAGGATGGATAACATTGAACAATTTAGAGATCTAGTAAGAAGGCTCAAATATACCTGTTTCTGGGTCTATTTTTGGTTTTGTATTATTTTGAAGTATTAATTAAAATGTTTTTAAATGTTAGAAGTTTACATGAAAAATATTCAATATCCTTTTAGTAATAGACCATATTAATAGCCTCTGAAGAGCCATGTGTTTTCAAGATGACCTGGGTCACAGTCAGATAAGCTAATACAGCTTTCAAAATAAATCCCAATTTTATTAAGGAGAAGAGAGAGATTTCAAGCACTGTGGATATAGGTTTTAGAAAATTGCAAACACTTTCTTGAAATTAAATGAAAATTCTAATTTTGCAATAATATGCATTAAAATGTATGTAAATGATATCTGCTTTGCATATCTGATTTTAGTTAGGCATTTTAATTTCATTAACATTACCTTTTATTTCTGCAAAATCATTTGTTCTTCAGGTAACAGTAAATTAAGGGACTTTTTATCAGTAAAAAAGTACAACTGCTTTGTCCCACATCTTCCCAACCCTTGTTATCTATTGACTTTTTGAGAACAGCCAGGGTAACGGGTGTGAGGCGATATCTCATTGTGGTTTTGATTTGCATTTCCCTGGTGATGAATGAAGTTGAGTATCTTTTCATGTACCTATTGGCCATTATTTTACAGCTTCTGATATGACTTATTCTATATTTTAATTGTATTAGGAAGACAGAACAATTATAAAACAGAAAGAATAGCTGTTTGGGAAAACGGGTCATGAGAAATCAGAGATTTCAGGGAAGGCATAGTACTGGAAATGAAGCAGGATCTATACTTTGTATCGGAGTCACAGAATACAGATTGAAGTTTTTAAGAGATACCTTTTGAAAAGGATTCAAATCAGAATGAGAATGTTGAAGAATCTTGGGAATGATGTATGTTATGAAATAAGTACATAGAGCTAAGCAAAGGGTCAGGAAGATGAGGGAGCAGTGTTTTATCAAATGAAAGGCAACAGCATCTCATTCCCCAAGCTTCCCACCAGGCTGGCATTCATGGCACTAAAGCGCTGCAAAATGAAGCTTCCACATAATATCTCTAAAGACATTCACAGTCGTCTTTACTGATCCCAGTTTCTTGAGTTGGGTTTGGCACATCTATTTTGTGGTGCAGATTCTCCCGAAATATTTTGCTAATATGGCCCCTATCTACACCCACATGTTTCGCATTAATTTTCCAGTTGACCGTACCGGTCATTTGGGAATACAAATGAGTCAAGGGGCGCCTGGGTGGCTCAGTGGGTTAAGCATCCGATTCTTGATTCCAGCTCAGGTTAAGATCTCAAGGTTTGTGAGTTCAAGCCCCATGGTGGTCTTCAAGCTGACAGCACAGAACCTGCTTAGGATTCTCTCTCCCTCTCTCTCTCTCTCTCTCTCTGTCTCTCACTCTCTCTCTCTTTCCCTCTCTCTGCCCCTCTCGCTCTCTTTTTGCGACTCGCTCTCTTTCTCTCAAAATAAATAAATAAACTTTAAAAAAATGAGTAAACACACTGGTATATTATTCTAGAAATTCAAATGCCCTCATGAGTAAGAGGTAGGTAAGTTTAAATCTACTGTTTCCAAGGATATAGTCTCTTATCCTAATCTTAGAGATACATGGAACAGTGTTTGTAATGTTTTCACTTTAAAAATAATTTAAGTACATCTGTTTATTCTTCTTTATATCTACTTTACATAAAATCATGTTTATGTAATTGAAATTGTTTAAAAAGTAAAAATTGATTCAATTACTCTCTTGAGATTACTAGTGTTTCTCTTCTATGTTAGAAGCTTTGAAAAAAATATTAATTTTTTAAGATATTATTTTTTTCAAGACTCACTTCAAAAGTTCGTTAGCATTTGCTAACAAAATAGACTTTTTCATACACATTCATTTAATCCAAAATGACATAACCAATAGAATTAAAGAGAATTTAATGACTTTCAATTATTTTATATTTTAACCATTCAATAGAAAAAATACTATAATCATTTGGCTAATAGAAATTGGCTATTTTGAGGTAAAATAAAAGAGGTAGTTGATATAAGATGTAAGGTGTTACATCCAATGTCTTTAACTTTTCTACATAAACCCTTATTGTTTATCTCTGAGATCAAACTTCATAATTGTCAATTTCAAGGAAATGCACTTGATTAAAAATATACCAAAATCTGTCATCAAGATACAATGAACAAGACAATGAATAAATCCTGTAAGGAGTACCTGTATATTCTTTTATACCATTAGTGTCTTGGTTTTTTTCTTAAGCATGGTCAGAAAGCATATAGTTTTCAAAACTCAGGGGGAAAAATCGCTACCTAGGATTCCTTTAACTTTTAATGATATAATGATATAATTTAGTTTAGGACGCCAAGGAAAAATAATGATTTGTCTAGTACAAACACATAGTGAATTCAATCAAGTAAGATACTCAATGCACATGATTCACTCCTTTCCTGAGCCTGGGTTTTTATCTCTTTGATCATCTTTTCTTCCAACAGACTTGAATAACTAGATGTTGGCAAAAATTATATTACCTTTGCTAGTATAAATGAAATGGAGTGTGAATGGCTATACTGACACAGAATGACATGATCATCATTAAAAAAAAAAAAAAAAAGCACTGAGTATTCCCAGTTTTCTTACCTCGCTGGAAGACGCTAGAAGTGAAAGAGTTCTAGAGAAGGCAGACGAATTGGACAGGCTGGTGACAGCAAAGGCACTCCAACTGCACAGTCACCATAACCACCATCTGGGGCCCGAGCCTCTCGCCCCAGCTGCAGCGATTGCCGCCATCCGAGCAAGTGGCAGGGCCCCAGTCCCAAAGGAGGAGGCATCATCCTGGGAGAAGCCCACCAGAGCCTTTTTGGACTCAGGAAGTCCAGAGACCCCTGTTATCCCAGCCGCTATCCTCTTTTAAGGCATAGGCATCACTGTGCGCGTGCACACACGCACACACACCCACACACAGAGTCGCAAAAAGGTCAAGGGTTTACATCCCCTACCCACCCGGGGCTCCACCGGGAAGCCCCCAGGTGCTGCTAGTACCACCAGGGAGACCCAGAGCTGCTCTCTGATAGGAAAAACCTGGCGCAGAGGCGAGGGAGCACACAGAACCAAGCGATGCCCCAGCCTGGGCTACCAGGCCCTGATCTGCCTCCCTTCAGTCCTCTCTTTAGCCTTCCCTGCACCGACGTGATGACTCCACAGCCCGAGATTGGGAAGCCAACACCTCTCTGGCCTTAGGCCTGCACACCAGAAGGAGCAGGTAGCTGAGAGCCGGTCTCCTCATGGAGGGGCAGTCAGAGACAAGTTTGGGGCATCTTCCAAATGTATACCCACGGAGCCTTGTCAGAGTTCTGAAACTGGAAAAAGAAAAGTGTTGGGGCACCTGGGTGGCTCAGTGGGTTAAGCATCGGATTCTTCATTTCAGCTCGGGTCATGATCTCATGGTTGGTGGGTTCAGGTTGCTACAGGTTCTGTGCTGACAGCTCAGAGCCTGGAGCCTGCTTCAGATCCTGTGTCTCCCTGTCTGCACCTCCCCTGTTTGTACTCTGCCTCTCTCTGTCTCTTAACAATAAATAAATGTTAACAAACAAAAAATTAAAGAAAAATCTTTTAGTCTCATTTTTTTAGTAAATACACATGTGTCTTCTTTCTGAAAAAAAAAATGCAATGCCTTTCTTTTTTCTTAGAACTTTTGATACTGCCAGAACCTTTAAAGCATGCTCATAATCATATAGGTTTTACAGCCATATTTCTAAAGAAATGATGAACTTTAGGTTAGAAATGAAAACTACATAATTCAATTAAACAATATTATAACCTCTTCAATGCTTCCTATTAAACCTCCAGGAGATATTTTGTCATTATCTTCTGTGATATTTTTAGTTATTCGCAAACTTCTACCTTGCCTTCAACTATCTCCAAGCTTTTTCATAAATTGGTTGCTAGAATTAGAGTTTACAATTTGACTCTGAAGTTAAAATACTCAGATTACAAAGAAGGAAATAAACCTCAAAGATAAATGACTATCAAGGAAATAGCAGTAGGTCTCAAAACTGAGTCCAGTTCTACGATTCTTCATTTGTCTTCCTTCTTAGTTTGATAATTTCTGCACAGAAATACTCAGTGACTTTTCTGTGTGTGAAGAGGAGCTGAATAAAATATGTGTGCCAACAGGATATGCAGTCATTTAATCTGGGATGATTTTGCCACTATTTGATATAGAAAACACACCCTTCTAACACTAATTTAAAAACATATTTAGCTAGAGTCCGTGAGTTTTTTAATAACCCTCTACCTAAAAAACAAAAAGGAGAAAGACAGATGAATGAAGCAATATTTGGGCAAATAAAGAAATTTAGAAACATGTAAATGACTCATACAGAAAATTGAAAGGAGTTTTATATGACAATTATTAGAACTGATGGAAGAATGATGGCTACAATGCATAGGAGATACCATTAAACTTTTAGAGTTTGAGCATCTATAAAATTTCCTCACAATAACATTGAGGTAATTTATCACAAAAAAAGAAGAGAATTTTTATAAGATATAATACAAATGTAACTCTGACAAGGTCCCTTCATAAATCTGCCCTTATGTTTATTTTCTAGTCCTGTGACGTAAGTCATTTTCATTGTCTTCAGTTTTATCATAAAAGATTTTAATCACTACACTGCATAAAACATCTGAGTAAATAAAATTTCCTGAGTAAAGAAATGTTTTCTGGGATGACTGCTAATTAGAGATGCACAGCCTTAGTCTCCAGTCCATATTTATTAGTAAACTCTGAAATAAAGCAATATTTGTATGGCTAATAAAGCCAAAGTGCTGACAAAGGAAAGGAATTCAGGATTACTGGTTTTATATTAAGAAAACAGGTCGAAATTTTTTTCTGCTTTCATGTTTGGTACTATAGCAGAAAAATTATGTGGCCACTATATTTCCTTGAGTGATTCTGTTTTAGTCTTTTTCCTAATATTTACCAGTGGCCTGCTCAGAGAGGGGATGGAAGCTGTGCACTCTTTCCCCATGCCTAGCCCTATTTACATTTTCCATCTGAGTTCCATTCTCTTATCATAAACTAGTAATCAGTAAGAAAAATGTTTCTCTGAGTTCTGAGTCTGTCATCTATAAATATGGAGCCAATCAGTGGAAGGATGAAGACTATATCTGGCGACAGATAGGTTAAGAACCATTTTTTTTTTAAGTTCATTTGCCTTATTTTGAGAGAAAGAGAGAGTGCAGGTGGGAGAAAGCAGGGAGAGAGAGAGACAGACAGACAGACAGAAAATCCCAAGCAGGCTTCACACTGTCAGTGCAGAGCCTGATGCGGGGCGTGAACTCACAAACAATGAGATCATGACCTGAGCTGAAATCAAGGGTTGGATGCTCATCCGACTGAGCCACCCAGGAGCCCCAAGAGCTGATTTGTGTGTGTGTGTGATTTTGATTCATGAATAGGATTTCATAGGTCCAACAATAAGGAACTTCTCCCCAAATCTTCCAGATTTAATTTACCCATCTTTCTTTTTTTTTCTTTTTTTTTTTTAATTTTTTTTTCAACGTTTATTTATTTTGGGGACAGAGAGAGACAGAGCATGAACGGGGGAGGGGCAGAGAGAGAGGGAGACACAGAATCGGAAACAGGCTCCAGGCTCTGAGCCATCAGCCCGGAGCCTGACGCGGGGCTCGAACTCCCGGACCGCGAGATCGTGACCTGGCTGAAGTCAGACGCTTAACCGACTGCGCCACCCAGGCACCCCTAATTTACCCATCTTTCAATATAAGTCAGTCTCTTTTATTTTTACCCTAGATGTGTATGTGTGTGTGTGTGTATATATATATATATATATATATATATATATATATATATGTATGTATATATATATATATATTTCATTTATCAGCAATTGTTTATTATTACTTTTCCAATTGTTTTTGATTACAAAATGATATGCATAATTTGTTTAGCTATGGCCCAAAATCTATAGTTTCCTAAAAATGGAATTTTTTTTCAAATGTGTGGATATCTATAAGGAATTCAATTATGATATACCACTTTTCAGAAGAACTGGACTAATTTATACTCAGAAGCAATCCAATGATTGTAGACCATCAGCAATCTGATGAGAGTACATACTCATAAGAATATCTATGTGGTTGACCTTTTTAAGGTTCCACACTTTGGCACCTTAGATTTTTAAAAATCTACACATTATGCACAATTATTTTAAATTTTGGTATGAAAAACATTGGATTACTAATAGGATAGTCAGGAAACAACTATTAAATGGAAACATAATAAAATATGTCGATAGAGATTTTATATCTTAAGATTGATTCTCATTAACATGATCTAATAAGAATTACAAACATGTAAAACATAAATTGGTAGTGCTTTTGTACAGTGTTTATTCTACTAATTGACAGAAGCTCTCAAGTTATTGTTGTTTTATTTCTTCTTCTTTTTTGTAAGCTCTGTACCCAATATGGAGCTCGAACTCATGACCTCGAGATCAAGAGTTGCATGCTCTATACTCTGGTTTCTCTTCAGATCGTATAAATCTTTCTTCTTTTACTAAAGAGTTGCATACTCTACTGACTGAGGCACCCAAGCATCCCTATTGTTGTTTTCTTATATAATGTTTCCATTTCATATATACACCAATATCCTTGAGTGCAAGAGTAATTGAAGGTAATAAAAAAAGAAATTATTTTCCACACATTCTATCAATTACAAAGGCCTTTCAAAATCAACTATCATATGGTGTAACAGTACAGTAATAGGATTATATGCTTTCTTGTAGTTGCCAAATAAGACTCTAAAATGATAAGTAAAACTTATACAAAATTGTACTGCAACTTCATTGTATAATACACATATTCTGACTGAAATTCAAGTATTCTTTGAATTCCACCAATGAGAGTTTCAATAGCATTTCATAGCTAAGAACCAAGGTTTCATATGTATAATACCTTGTATTAGAAAGGAAAACTACAATTCTTTCTATTCACAGAAGTAGCCATGGCTGACTCCGTCAATTTTCCACTTTTGATCATTTAAGTTTATGAATATTGTTTATTGCATGATAATCTTCTGTTCCCCATGAAAACAGTCTGTCCTCCAAATTTGTTTGCCTAATTTGAGACTCATAACATGTAGGTGTCAACTTTACTGTTGTGGCTCAAAGAGCTAGTCTGTTACTTTTCCATAATATATCACATTTTTATTATTGTATTTAAGAAGGTGTTTAGTATGGCTTGTATGAGTTATTATGGGATAGAGATCACATACTCAAAGAGCTGTAGAAGACATTCCATCATACAAATTAACAACGGAAAAGGTATAAGGAAAGAAAAAAAATGAAAATAGGACACTGTGAAGCGTTGTGAGACAGGTAACTGCCACTCTGCTCAAGGGCATCGTTTCTCTCTGGAAATGGGAGTCCTTTTCCCCCTCTTCCCCAAATATTCTGACTTTTGGAGAGAAACAGAAATGCGTGTCATTATGCCACATAGCTCGATTTTTAGTGTTGTTAATTAATTTACATTTTAAAAGAACAAAGTGCCAAATAGAGTAGGGGTGGAGTATCAGCTCAGTTCCATTTGCTGGCAACTAAACTGCAGACTGTTGGAAACAAGTGCGGATGTTTATTCTACTCTTGGTCAGTACTAAAAGTATGATAAAGACATTACAACCATCTGCCAAGTGATAAGATCGTTATCTAATAATTTTAAACAGAATGATAGGAATTACAATGTTATATCAATAAGATAGGATGCTTCTGTTAATGATCTCACTATATAATGGTAGAGATTTAATTATGGTACAGAGCTATAAATACAGTCATGAGGCTTGACTCAGTTGGATTCCTTCAAACATTCTAGTAATCTTTTAGTTGTCCTGAATTGGGGGATTTGAAGTAAAAAAAATTAATGTTTCTTAAAGGAAAATTCAAACTGATAAATACTTTTGTAACTTAGAAGATTTTCTTTTTTTTTCATTTATGAGCACGATAGTGTAAAATGTTTTTAAAAATATTCAAAAACACTACACAAATATTTTTTCATGCTTAATGCATAGTATTCTCTCTTTCTGTCCCCCTCTTTCCGTCCCTCCCTCTGTGTGTGTGTGTGTGTGTGTGTGTGTGTTTAAGTTCATTTTACAAAAGTGATGGAAATATCACTGAAAGATTACTATTGGCATTTGTAGTCACAAAACGAAACACTAATATATTTATTTATGTAATAGATATACTTGTTTATAATTATCACAATAAATATATTTATTTATAATTATTTGGAGAGTGTAATCTTTAAAATGTAAAAATGTCCTTTTAAGTATTTCAGACTCTTTTGATCCTCAATTGTTGCTTTGATGTAGCCAGAGCTTAAGCTTCACTCTAAAGAGCATTATGTTTAGACTGAGATCATAATGGAGTAATCGTTATCTGTATATTACTTTATAATTCCAACAGTTCTTTTAGATCACACAAATAAAATACTTCGAATTTTTTTCTATTGACTCAGTAGCTTGATTCTAAACCCATTGTTCACAGCAAGTCTTGTCTTTATTCCCAGGCTTACAATGAGAAATGATTATATTGACTGGAATTTTGCTCTGTAGAGTAGCTATAAATCCTACATTTTATCCTAATTTTTATCAAGTTTCCTAAAATATAGCTACATAAATACCAAACATGAGTAGTGACACTTAAAATTCGATATCCAAGTACTTTTAGACATATGGAACATAGGGTAATGATACCATAGAAGAACCTGAAAGCATTTTTAAATACTTGAGGTATTAGCATATATTGATTTGGCAAAGGTTTATATATTTGAGACATACTGCAAAATCTTTAATTCTGTAAGTAGAAGGTATTCTTCTTTAAGCATCAGCATAGACTGGATAGTAGTAAAATCTACTAGTTAACCATTTTAGTAAAAATTCAAAATTATGGTTGCAATTTGATTAGGAAATTCAAGGTATGCCCAGCAAATAATGAAGTATATTATGCTTTTTATATAAATGAGCACTCTTTTAAAAATTGTCAATCATTTGTACAATATAGCATTCAATATGACTATTGGTTTTGAGCTCAGAAACCCAACTGAAATTAGTTTGGGGAGTTAAAAGGAATTCACTGACCCCCAAATCATGTATTATATCAACATTTGAGTCCAACCATGCACAGGAATGACATCAGAAATCACTCTCTCCTTTCTCTTTTACTGATTTTTCCTGAATGTTGGTTTCAATCTCAGTCAGATTTTGTTTTTGACCACTGAAAACTCTTGAGGTGTAAATCTAACAATTCAGCAGAGATAGATAAAATATTTTTTTCTCTCAGCTCTAGTTTAATGAAAAATTCCTAAAAAGTAACCCTGGTAGCTAATGGAAGTCAGCACATCATAGATAAAATTTATGAGTCACCCGGCCCCTGGTTCTACCCATCTTATATTTTTTGATGCTTCAGGACATGCTATTTAGCATCTCTAGAGAGTCCCACTGATGTCAAGTATAATAGCTCCCATTTTGATGAGAGGGACTATGGTATTTACCCTCTCAAGAATAAGTGATCTAATATGCTAACCATATTGCCCACTTCCACACATGAATTTATAGTTTCAGAAGTCATAATTAAGAGCATCTCTGACAGAGAAAGAAAAATAATGCCTCTGGGTTCTTCTTGAAAAACTAGAGATACTTCGTTAAAAATACAGGTTACAAAAAAATACAGTTTGGGTTGTAGTAACTGATATTTCTTACCAGCTGCAGTTGGATCAAAAAGCACTGAATATAGTTTGAATCTATTGGAAAGGCAGAAATCATCACAATCTGTTCATTAGTTCCAACTTAAGCGTGAACTACAGAGCTCTCTTATTCTAGTCTCTCTTCCTCACAAGTAACACCCAATCTATATCCAAGTCCCATAAATTTTGCTTCCTAATTACTATGTTTTTCAATTTTCTTTGCAACAACCATCCTTATTTTTTTTGGATAAATATTTAAGACGTCTAATGAGTCTTCCTATATCCTTTCTAAATTGGTTTTCATGTTACTACTAAATGATTTTTTAAAAAATCAAATTTAACCAATTACACCATCTACTAATCAAGACCAAATTAGTAATATAATCATAGTTGTTTTTTGAGCCCCAGATGTATATACTCTTCTAATGTTTCTCTACGTTCACATATCACTTTTGGCATTTTTTTTGTTAACATTAATTAACAATAAAACATGATTTTTAGCAGAAAACTTTCTTTTACAATAATTTTAGTTTCTAATAATTACATGTATAATTTTCATAATCTCTCAAATAATATAATGCCAATTATTTAATTCATTTAGGTAGATCTGTGCTGACTGCAACTTCTGAATAGTAAGTTGTTAAATATGGATCAGTTGTGTGAGTGTGTATATGTACAATATTCACGTAAACATCAGTATTATACAAATTAAAGCTGTACAATGAACAATTCATAGTTATGATAAAATATGATTATAGATGTTTCTACCTTATAAGGACGATACATAGTTTTATATCAGTGGGAAACAAATGTGGCTTTTTCTCACTTTCATCCACAAGAACCTAGAAAGGATAGAGGAAAGATTTGCATTTCTAAACTTTGCCAGTTCTTTTAGATATGAAGTGATGAGACACTGATTAAGTGATTCTGCTCAGCAAATCCCATTAAAGATCCTTTCTATATGCAAAAGTAAACCCAGAGCTGAGGAGTAGGAGGGGGGAATTAATTCATCTATATGATGAAATAAAGAGAAAAGCTGGAAGCCACAGAGGGTTAGAGAATGTAAAGTCAGATTAATCCTTGTTTGATAGAGCCATGTTAGGAAGTAAAAATCTAGGGAAATGAATAAAGAGAACTTCCCAGTGGCAAGATGGCTGAAGGACGACATAGTATTTTCAGAATTAAGGAATCCATGTACATATCCAGTATATTGCCCTCAAACTTTCAGTAAAATCTGATACATACACATAAATGCTTTTTGTGAGTATTGTATGAGAAAATTCAATTAAAAGAGGCTATATTCTTTGACTGGTTTTGAGTAGTTGGCTCAATCCATTCAATTAACTATTACCACAAAATTGCTGGTTAAAAAACAGATAAAGAATCTCAGTGACACACAGAAATAAATATTTGCTTCTCACTTAAGCAAATAAGCAATCTTAGTTTAAGTGGTAGTTAGCAGATCCAGACTTCCATGATTGTTTTCCAAGTATTTCTCAACCTTCTCCTGAATCAGTGAAAGTTAGTTTGGACATATCTTTTTGATAGGATAACAAACACGCAAGAGAAGAAACAAAAAACATGCACTAATTCTTGAGGTGTAAAGATGAAACTTGAACACCATCACTTCCAACTCTTCATTATTTTACTGGTCAAAGGAAATAAAATGCCTAAGTGAAGATTCAATGGGCAGGAAAATGTCTCCTCCTTAGGAAAAACCACAGTCATATGGCAAGAGGCATGGAGAAAGGGACACTAGAGAGACAGATTACGTAAATTGCTCCATATTCATGTCTCTTATTCCTACATTGGAATGAAAGATATTATGCTTTGTCCCCAATCTTTTCTTTTGTCTCCTTTGAATATGAAGTGATCCTAGAAGAAGCACCACGCTTCACAGAAAAGTATAAAAAGGGAATCTAGATATTTTTCTCATCAAAAATGAGAATCACCCAAAATACCATTCGAATTGCATTTGGTGTAGAGTTGAAGTGGTTATGAGTTTATGTGCAGCACAGTCTGTATCTTGAACCCAATAATTACCTAGACAATTAAGGCAATAATCCTATATGTATCTTTACTGTGCCTGTTTTTCAAAGAAACAATACAGGATATCAATATAAGACTAATTTCTTAACATCACCTCATACTCAAAGGTAACTACTGAAAATCATTTTGAGATTCAGATTGCATTTTCAAGTTTTACATTTTAGGGAGAAATCAAGCATCATTGATAGTCTATAAACATTTAGGAATATGCATGTTCCAGGATTTTCTTCTTAATGTAACAGCCAACGGAATGGTCTACGAGGTATTATGTAAACCAAAATAAATATATATGTATATATATATAAGAATAATATATATATATATATATATATATATATATATATATATATATAAGAATGGGTGTATTAGAGGTCTAAATCTTGTCTTAGCTGAAACCGACTCTGAAATAGAGAAGTCTCATATGTTAGGGCATTTCTGCAGTAGAGCCTATACTGAATATAATTGCTAAGGATATCTTCAAGAAGTACCAGAAACTGAATTGGAATTGAAGATTTAAAATGGTAGATGTCTTACCACAAAGAGATGCAAAAAAAAAGTTGAAAGAAGTCAGGTGCAGAGAAGTAAAGTGTACTGTTATGAAGTCTCTGAGTCCCTCTTCTAAAAGTCATCAATAGTTTATAATTTCAAGTTTATCAGAGTATGTTACCATATGTTACCAGAGTAGGTGAATTGTATAACAGCACTTAGATAAGTATGAAACTGTATTCAGTAAAGGGGATTCAGATTTCAGATTCTTAGTGATTAAGTACCAAAAATGAGCAGATACTGCTTTGTGGATATTAATAATATAATGAATTAAGCCAAAACAGAACAGAGATGGGTACTATTAAGTGGAAAAGGAAAACCAGAATGGAGCTAACCAAGGCACCACAGAAGTTCTGTAGAGCGTCCTTTTGCGCAAAACATAATGAGAGAGTTTTCTTTCTCTAAGTCTAGGTGATTGAAGAAAAAGAGAGTTGCCAATGGCTACTCTCTTTAAGGAGCAGCTTGGAGTGCAACGTGTTGTATTTCAGCTCAGGTTAGAACTCATGAAGGATGTCTCAGCCATATGAGGTAGTGCCCTCAAATCTCAGAAGACAGGCAGTCTATGACCTCCAAATAGAGGTCTCTGCAAACCAGACAGCATATTATTTAGTTTCCAAACATTTCACGAATTTTTAAAGATATATCTCTATTATTAATTTCTAATTTAGTATGATTGTGGTCAGTGAACAGACTTTGTATACAACTAGAATAGTTTTAAATTTAGTGGATATGTTTTATTGCCTAATATATTCAAGTACGCAAATTAAAATTTTTGACTTGAATTCAAGGGCTGATCATTTTGAATTGCATAATTTTTACATCCCTCTGTAATTATCTGATCCAAATAATGGAAACTTATAGGAGAGTTGAAAGGCTTCATCTTATGCCATAATCTTTATTAATTAAGTTAAAGCCTTTCCTGTCAAAATGGTCTATGGAAATAACATTATATATTTTCATCATTCCTCCAATTCACATTCATTATTCCCATCCATAAAGAAATAATATTAGGGGCACCTGAGTGGCTCAGTCAGTTAAGCATCTGACTCTTGATTTCAGCTAAGGTCATTATCTCCAGTTCGTGAGTCTGAGCTCCACATCAGGCTCCTTGCTGACAGTGTGGAGCCTGCTTGGGATTCTCTGTCTCTCCCTGCAAATAAATAAATAAATAAATAAATAAATAAATAAATATCCTATTACTATTTTTCCTAAGTAGTGAACGCTGAGGAAAAGTAAAGCTTTCTTACAAACAGAAATCCTATCTAACAGTATCTCTTCTCGTTTAGGGTACCTGATGCCACCAAATCCCCTCTCTTTCTTTTAGGGGATTTTTCTGAATGCCAATCATCAGGCAGGAGAAAAGTTTCTGGCAAGAAGGATACTTCAGGCAGATTCCTACAATTTGATCCACCTTTACTGCTACCATGCTGGTCCTACTGCAACAGCCACCTACATGATCTGCCTATTTATGTTGACCCTAAAATGTATCCTGCACTTAGTAATCAGAGTGGTCTTCTAACAACATAAATTACATCATGTATTCCTCTGCTTTAAAACCTCCAATGGTTTCCTCTGCACTCAGATTAAAATACAAACTCATTATCCTGATTGTCTGAAAAGCCAATTTAAGTCACTCTAGATACAAATATCCAATTTTACTATCATCACAGATTTTATCAAGGTCTGAATATATTTATTTAGGTATTTCCATATCTTCTATACTTATACACTTTTTTATGCTCTGCACAAGAATGTAGCATCATCTCCAGCCTTTTTGCTTCTGTGTCATGTGCACTCATCCTAGCACATAGTATGTAATTTATAAATATCCTGAATGAATGAATAAATGGTGGATAGAAGACACGTAGGGAGAGGTAGCACACTGGGAGATAGAAAGAACTCAGTAAAAGCAATTGGCTGAAGACATGACAGGATGGAATTGTGTTCCTACTTCCTTGAAGTTATCCCTGGGATTAAATTTGCATTCTTCTATTTAAACACAAAATTTATCTTTAGTGAAGATTAGATGATATTTTACATTAGGTTTGAAAATTAAATTAGATAATCACTATTTAATAGGTAGATTATATAAGATCATTAGATTGTATATATAGCAGTCATTCCATTTTAAAATTTCTAGCAGCAGGTAAAAATACATTACACCCAAGTTTTGAAAAATCATATTAAAATAATCCTTTGAAATATAAATTGGCAATTGCAGGTGACTCTATGGTATTCCAATTCATAATGTTACCCATTTTTGCCCAGCAAATTTCCATAATACTCAATAAAATACAACCTCTGAGAGTTAAAGGACAAAGATTTATGTATAATTTCTGACAATTTGAAGCATCCTACTGAAACACTAATAAACATGATGTGGATTATTGATTATTTACGTAGGTACCATGTATTACAAAAGTGAGTGTATTTAACTCTAAAGTTTTAGTTTAATGTATGTAGAATAGTCTAATCTGTAGTCTTTAATGAAGTTATATGAGCAAAACACAGTCCCCAGTGTCCTATAAAAGAGGACCAAAAGCTATTATAAATAAAATAATGTAGCTGCTTTCTATGTGTTTAACTAAAAAATATTTAGGAAAATGTCATCTAGCAATATTCTGTATACTCAATTTTATCCACTTAAAATTTTTATTCCTAACATTGTGAAAAATTTAGTCACAAACATACCCAAACACATATACACACATGCGCCTCTCTGATAGTCCCAACTGTATTTTATTTTATTAATTAATGAATTAATTTTATTGTGGTGTAGTTGACATATTAGTTTCCAATGGTGAGTTTTTACATGTCTGTTTTTCTTTAGTGTTTCATACAGCAGCTACCGCAATTTCAAGACTACCCTGTGATTTAGATTGAGCATTCAGTATGGAGGAATGCCCCTTCCCCCCAGAACTCACTCTTTTTTGCTTTGTTGGCTAACAGTGCCTAATAGATTGTGTGTGTGTGTGTGTGTGTGTGTGTGAGTGTCAATGTTTATTTATTTATTTTGAAAGAGAAAGACCACAAGGGGGGGGAGGGGAAGAGAGAGAAGGAGACAGAGAATCAGAAGCAGGCTCTGTGCTGTCAGCACAGAGCCTGACTCCGGGCTCAAACCCACAAACAGTGAGATCATGACCTGAGCTAAAATCAAGAGTCAGTCGGTGAACTGGGCGCCCAGGAGCCCCCAGACTGTTTCTTTCTAACCTAACCTGAAGCTTCTGATTCAGTAAAATGGATGATACAAACCTGAGTGTACTCTTTCACGTAGAGTCACACATTAAAAGTACTTCTAAAATTTCCCCGTTTAACTGTAAGCCTGAATTTTAATTTTTTTAAGCTAAAATGCTTTATTTTGTTCATGCATAGCATTTTAATTTATTCTAATGGCTATCTACCTTTCTTTTGCTCCTCTGCAAGCAAAGTAGGTTTTTTTTGAAGCCTGGGTATTCTTATATCTCATATATTCTTCTAAAGGGATGGCATTTTGAACTGTAAACTGTTATGCTTATATTATGTTATTAAGTGAAATTTTAAAAATTGTCTTGTGGGCGCCTGGGTGGCGCAGTCGGTTAAGCGTCCGACTTCAGCCAGGTCACGATCTCGCGGTCCGTGAGTTCGAGCCCCGCGTCAGGCTCTGGGCTGATGGCTCAGAGCCTGGAGCCTGTTTCCGATTCTGTGTCTCCCTCTCTCTCTGCCCCTCCCCCATTCATGCTCTGTCTCTCTCTGTCCCAAAAATAAATAAACGTTGAAAAAAAAAATTTAAAAAAAATTGTCTTGTGAACTTCCAAATTTTTCTATAGGTTTAATTTTAGTTTGCATGGTGTAATAAGTAAAATGTTTCCTAAAATCAGAGCTAAAGGGAAGTCAAGCTGGAATTATAATGCATATTATAAAAGACAACTTGAATTGGATACAGTACTGGCATAAAGCAGTAAAATAACTGAATATTAATCCCATCCAAAAACATTTATAAATATTTGGTACTTGTAAAAATGTAGTTGACAATGTTCTAGCCCTTAAAAAGCTCATGATCTATATAGAAATGTGAGAATGTAAATGATTAACAAAAAGATTGGTAATATTGGCATGAGTCCAATAACGTAAAATCAAATAGATATAGGGCCAAGGAAATGAGACAGATTTTAGTATCAGCTTTGAAAAAACATCACAGAAGAAAAAGCATTATGGGGCGCCTGGGTGACTCAGTTGGTTAAGAGTCCAACTCTTGACTTTGGCTCAGGTCATGATCTCACAATTAGTGAGTTCGAGCCCCACAACAGGCTCTGCACTATCAGCAGAAAGCTGATGCCTGCTTGGGATTCTCTCCCTCTCTCCCTCTCTTTCTGCCCCTCCCCTGCTTGTGCACTCTCTCTCTCTCTCTCTCGAAATAAATAAATGTTAAAAAAATTACAAAAAAGAAAAAGTATTTGAGTTAGAACATGAAGGGTACACAGAATTTTAATAGATGAAGGAGTAGAAGAATACCATGTTAACCACGAAAATAACATGATCCAAAGATCATGTCCAATATAAATGGCAAATAACGTCAAATATGCTAGCTAATTACACATTTTTGATATTTTAAATGTGATAGGTAATTTGACTTGCTTTCTTTTTTTCTTCTCTTATAGTTATTTTCATAGAGGAAAGCCATTTGAGAGATTGTGCGATTGGACTGAAGTTTTTGTAGGTATTCCTAGTTGCAGTGTGAAGGATGGATGGAAAGGAAAAGAGGTTAGTGGAAAGAGAATAATTAGAGTGCTATTATTATTATTAATGACAGAAATCATGAGGCTATCTTTTGAACTAATTAAAAATTATGTGCTAATACGTAATAGAATTACATTTGTATCATTGCTATTCAGAATAGACAGACAAAATAATATGTCTGTAAGTCATAGACTATGTGAAATTCATTAAAGAATATCAAGAGTGATTTTAGCTAGTCTCAGAGACCTTATTTTCACTTATTATATTCATAGTCGTTTTGGTTGCAAGTGACAGAAATATAAATCTAACTAAGAGGCAAATAAGAAATGTATTGGTTCATAAACATCAACTGCAGGAAGAACTGGGATGAGGTTAGCCTTAGAAATGGCTGGAATCAGGAAATTGAATCCCCTCAAGATTTTGTTCCATTTTTCATTTCTGCTTCCTTTTGTGATTGGTTTTATCCTCAAATTGGTTGTTCCACAAGGCTAAAACTATAGCCATGGGGTAGATAGTTTAATGACATCATAGCTTTAAAATAGGTCTGGATTTAATTATAAATATAATGGTAACTTCAGGTGGACAAATAATTTTTTCTCAATATTTGATGATAGATATTTCATATTTTTGTGATTTCTATTTTTGCTCATATGAAATAATCTGCTAGTCTAATTTTCTTCGTTGGAAACTGGGTCATTAATATGTAATTTAAGACTCTTTTGGGTCTTTGTTTTTTTCTTATATGCATATCATTTTGTGTTCGCATGTGAGTTACATTTTATTTACCTGGCTTAGGTGCATTGTACTTTGGTATGTAAGGATTCTTGTTTTTCATCAGTTCTGAGAAATCTGTAGTCATTGACTTTTGTACATTGTCTCACTCATCATTTTTTAAGGGAAATCATAAGAGATGCAATTTGTACATATGTTCACTGTTTTAGTTTTCACTTCTTTTCTTGTGAATGCTAACTGGAAATTTATTATTTCACTTCTGTGCATTGAAACAGATGTTTATTGTATTTTTTAAGTCACTGGTCTTGGACAATTTTTATGTCATCTAGATTACCATTTTGGCAGAGATACTATTCAAAACATTATGATGTTCAGGTAAATTTTTGATTGAGAAAATAATAGATTTTTTCTTAAGAGACAAGTAGTTTATTACTTTTAAATGTTTTTTGTTATATGTTGTTGTCCTCTAGAAAATATAAATTAATATCAATCTAATCAAAAAATTCTAAATGTATAAACATTTTGAAACTTCGGGAGTGAGCAGTTGTTCTGGTCTCCCTGTATATGAAATCTTCAATCTTATAATTAGAGAATTTAAAAAAAGTTAACGTGTATTAAGTTTATCGCTTTACAATCAATCAAAAAATGTATCTATTATTTACAGTATACTTTAGTTAGTGACATAAAGGATGCAACTGTTTTAATACTTAATCCTTGTCATTTCCTCAGGAAGCTTATGATTAGGGGAGATGAGGTGAACAAATATTTACCTACCAGCTCCCCACCCCCACCCACAAACATATATACACACAAAGGTAAATGTGTATGTCATACCTAAAAAATAAAGATAAAATATATTAAGTAATCAATTATTTAATACTTTCTTCTATATTATCTACCATAGACATGTTAACTTATATTTAGAGGATTAAATATTATGCCTAAGTTGATTTAAATTTTACAGTCAAATATTTATATTTCCATTGCAAGAAATATTTTTAAATTCATTTAACAAAGGTTTATGACATGGCAGCTTGGTGTAACTTTTTGAGATTGTAATAGAAAGGAAAAGAATAATTAATAACTGCAATTATTTTTGGAAAGGTAATAAATTAGGATAGTTTTTACCAAAGATACAAAAATACAAATGATTTTATCATATGCAATTACATTATAGAAGTTAATGTGAAGCTAATTAATTTTTCTTTTAATCTTAGATGGTGTCAAATTCTGCTAGACTTTAAATTAAATACAACCTAAATCCTCATCCTGAAGGAAGACCTTTAAAAAAGGACAAAAATTTCCTATATAGAGCTTTAGGCTTGTCAGGAAAAGATTTTTAACATTGTAACAAATCAAATAAGGAGTAGAGATTTACTAGTCTCAAGGGACTCACAGTCTTTTCTTAGGTGACTTTTAAAGGTCTTTTTTGAGTGGAAGATGTAAGAAATAAAGTAAAGAACTGATTCATGATTCACACCAATAAAATAGTAGAGTCAGAATACATGCACATATTACAAATGGACAAAAAGCAGCTCAGCTAATTCCTCCAAGGTGAAATTTATATATTTCTTTGCTGAAGAAGTACAGCTAGCAGAGTGATAAATTGCAATGCTCCTGGGAATGCAAATAGAATCCTGGTTCCATATTCTACTGCCAGATCTTTTAAGAGGTATAGGGATTTGGGCAGGCCCCTAAGCATTTTTCTGTGAGTGGATTTCCCTATATGATGCTTTAACATAAATCTCAGAAACAGACAGTGGCATAGTTGGATGTCATGTAGAGATCTCTGTAAGTAACAGCTCAAATCCATGCAGAATCTTGAGTTTTTCAGGGTAAGTATGAATGGATATTATCCCTTATACAACCCTCTCACCACACCCTTTATCTCATGCATTCATCCTAAATGACAAGAAGCCACTAGAGCAGCTCAAAGGAGAAATTACATAAACATTTCTGTCTCACATAGTTTTCAGCCTTTGTGTTGAATCACTGACTTTAAAAATGGGGGCAAGTATCTTCAAATATTGGGGTCCACACAGTTTTTACACAAAAAAATTTAATTTAACCTATTTAATACATTTACATTAACAACAAAAGTAGCATACATAAAATTGTCATCTGCTTGCTTCAAATGAGTAAAAATTATAATAAGTATAAGGAAATTAAATAAATCAGCAGGGGTGCCTGGGTAGCTCAGCCGGTTGGACATCCAACTTCGGCTCAGGTCATGGTCTCATGGCTTGTGAGTTTAAGCCCTGTGTCGGGCTCTGTGCTGACAGCACGGAGCCTGGAGCCTGCTTCAGATTCTGTGTCTCCCTCTCTCTTTCACCCTCCCCCCTTGTGCTCTGTTTCTTTCCCTCTCACAAATAAATAATAAACATTATAAACAATTTTTTAAAAAAGAAATAGATCAGCAATTCTCAATATCTTAATGATAGTAATATTTATCTTATTTAAGTACTGTGAAACTTAAAGACATTCTATTTGGTTTATAGATATTAATATCTACCATATCAGAATTAAAATATATTTTAAAATATTTTTAATGAACTCACTAAAAAATAAGCCCATTATACTGACAAATCTGAAAGCTTAAAAATATAATTTCCTCCAGAATAGTGATGAATGGAATTGTTTTATACTTTTCCTTTTTTTTTTTTTATGTCTGGCTTGATAGAAGAGACCTAAACTCTTCTTTCTGCCTCTGTATTCAGTCTGTTGAAATATCAAGTTTTGGCTGAAGTATGGGAGGAAAAGTGGCCCTTTACAGAAAGGACAACAGTATTCCAATAGGCTTTTCAGCCAATTATGGATATTCTTTGTTAATACACCCACTGTAATGGGGTGGTATTTTTCCCTGTTAATACATAAAAATTAGACAAGCAGCTTATTTATTTATTTATGTGTTTATTTATTTATTTATTTATTTATTTATTTATTTTGAGAGAGAGAGAGCATGTAAGCTGGGGAAGGGCTGAGAGAGAGGGAGAGAGAGAATCCCAAGCAGGCTCTGTGCTGTCAGCACAGAGTCCAAAGCGAGCCTTGATCCCATGAACCCTGCGATCATGACCTGAGCAGAGATCGTGAGTCTGATACTTAAACAACTAAGCCACTCAGGTGTTCCCCTTTTTATTTTTTGAAGATTAGTTGCAAAGTGCAATATATCATGTCAATAAACTCTTTGTAGTCTGTTTCTTGAAAAACAAGTGTTCAATATGAAGCAAGTTTCAAGCATTTGAAGAGGCAATAGAAAACAGTAATCACTGAGTGACGAAACACATAAGGAAACCTCATGTTTGTACAAGCTTAGTCTGTGCACACTTTCCAGGTCCCCAAAGGGAAGGGGAAATCAAAATAGAGCCTACCAGTTCTGCTCAGTTAAGGAGACAAACTTAAGAATTGGTGGAGACCACAGTAGCTAGAATTCATAAAGCAGGGTACCAAAGAAGAAAAAGCTACACAGGGAAAGAGTCCCAGAAATCTGCACAGTTCCCTTGACACTTTACTGAATATTGATCAGAAAATTCCTGTGAGGATAATTGCTGAGCCAGCGAATGACTCATCAAAAATAGGCACGCAGAAAAATCCGAGGAGCACACACGAGGCCCAGAATAGTTTGTGTGCCCATCAGCCAGTGGAAAAACCTTCTAATGCATGGGACATTGGTTAAAGTACTCAGTATACTATTGCCTCAGTAATGAAGGACTATTGGCTCTAGAATAAAAGGTATTCTGATGCAGTCTAACAAAAAAAAGCAAATCCTGAAAAGAACAAAAAGTTTCTATAAATATTCTATAAATATTCTAACAAATATTTAAACATACTTATCAAAAATAATTAAAGGTATATAAAAATAACCAGCACCTACCAAGTTATAAATTATAATGTCTGATACCCTATCAAAACTCAGAAGATATGCAAAGCAAGAAAGAAATATGCTAATGAGGAGAGAAATCAGTCAACAGAAACAGACCCTAAAATATCACAAATGAAAACACTTTTAAACAATCCATAAGTTAAAAAATAAATTAAAAAAGAAATCAGAAAAAATTATGAAAATGAAAATGAAAAACATAACATGTTTAAATCTTGGGATAAAGCTAGTACGGTACATGGAGGGAAATTTATAGCACTAACTACAATCGTAAAAAAGAAGAAAGTTCTCAATTGCCTGATATCTATCATAAAAACCAGAAAAAGAAGACAAAATTAAAAGCAAAGTGAGGAGAAGAAAATAACAGTAAGTATAAAAGCAGGAATTATTAAAACAAAACAAAAAATAGAGAACATCAGTAGAATCAAATCCATTTTTCTAAAAAAATCAGTAAAATTCCTTGAAACAATTAAGGAAAAATAATGCTAATTCTACATAAATATATTTCAGAAAATTGAAGAGAATGGCATACTTCCCAATTAATTCTATAAGGCCAATATATCTGCATATAACAAATACCCTGCTAAGTAAATTAAAAAGAAAACTAAAAATCAATATCCCTCATGAAATATGTGCAAAATTCTTAACATCAATTGAATTATACTTTGAATGGCTGTCTTACTTATGATATCTTTTTCACACATGCATTGTTCATTTGGAAATTATTGATTCAATGAGTGATACAAATCTTTCAACTTTTGACACATTTCATTATGTAATATTTAAAAATTCTACTTTTTAATATCATCTCCAATCCCACCATAGAATTTAAGTATGAGAACCTGGAAAGCTCACATTGGCAGACATTAATTTCCCTCCCTCACCAAAAAAAAATTTAAGACAGTTCAAATTTTTAGATAAAAATCGTATTCTTGCGAAAAAATTGCTTAGCTCAATTTGTAATTAAGCTACAAATACCTTTCCTAACAAAACAATCCCATTTAAAAGTGCAATAGAAGTGCACTACATTTTACACTACATCTCATTTTACACTACAGGACATTAAAAATATGAATATGAAGGGTCAATACTTGATAAAATTAAAATTTTTTACTTATTCTTCAAGGACGTCTTAAGTGACACATTTGTATTAAGGCAAGTACATAGTGATACAGAATACAATAAGTATGACTAGGTACAGCTAATGTCCACTGCTTTTATTTGTGCTAAGTTGCCTGTAATTTTACCTGTTTCCAGCACATTGAAAAAGTTTATACTATTAGTATAAACATATTTGACACCATGAACCTCCTGCAAGGTTCTTATGGATCATCACGTTTCTATAAACCACCCTTTTAGAACAACCGAATTAGATACTGAAATGGGAAAAGTACACAGATAATTGGCTACATTTTAGAACATTTTGATTTTTTAAGTCAAAAGTATGTTTTATTTATTCCAATAATAAATACTGCAATACTTTGTAAGAAAAATATCACATAACAGCTTTCAGAAGATGGAAAGGCTATTAACATTGGAATTTCAATGGTGGACTGAAGCTTGGATCCCTTAGGAAGAAGCTAGACTTGGGCAGTGGAAGGAAGGCCCAGAGGCACAGTCCCAGGTCCTGGAAGGGGAATGATAGAGACATGAGCTGTGAGCAAGGACAGGTGATAAATAGGTTATGCATTAGAAGCCAGGAGGCACAACATCCTGACCTTGTGGCTTCCAAGACCTTGGAGCTGACAGACCAGGAGCCACAGGTGTGGAGCATGTGATCTCCTTTCCACCTCTGCCCCAGGATAAACCCTAGACTCATTATAATGCATCAACTTGCAATTATAATTCCCACCCCACCATGAAGAAAGGCTGCTATGATGGTTCTGGTACAAATCTTGGAGAGTCAAAAACTTCCCTTCCCTACCTGCTAGAGGAGTCCCCCAAAGAATTGGAAGGAGCCTCGATAACAGACCACCCCGCTGTACATCACAGCTCCTCCCAGCCCAGAGAGAGGGAGCAAATATCCAATCCTAAAAGAACCTAGGGCCGGTTCCACCTCCAGGAACCTCTCCTACCTTGAGTGTTCTTTCACTTTAATAAACCTTTTTGGGCTTGCTACTTTCCTTCTGGCTCTCTTTATTCCAGCTTGGATCGCCACATAAATCTTCTTGTGGGAATCCAAGGACCAAGACCTTCATGCAATAAGGCAGTTTCCCACCAGTAACTGTTCAACTTTGAGAAATCACAATTATCTGAGATAAAAATAAGTAAAACCTCTTACAGTGACCAAAAAAGCATGAACTTACTTTAACTTTTGCATATATAGTACCACATATTAAGTAAGGTTACAGTGCACCATATGGAGTATGCAAGTGAATGTGTATATGTTTATCCCTAGCAACTTTGTCTTAGAAGCAAATGGGTACTTCATTAGTACTTACATATTAAGGTAGAGCTGACCATTATGCTCCCTTGAAGCAGCGTGTCTGCATTTTTGTAATCCACCAAAACATAAACTAATATTTCTCCTGTTTAGATTGTCTGTTTAAGTGTAGTTTCATGTTATTTTAGCAAACTAGAAACATATAAAATGTGTTAAAATAAGTCTGCTATTCAGTGGGAAAAATTTTCATAAAACTGTTTGTTCTGTTTATTTAATTATAAATCACACAATATTTTTTACTGTGAAAGATTTCCAACAAAATAACATTTCTTTACATATTACTTTGAAATATATTAATATAGCAGTAAGAAAGCCCACACATACATACATTTTATAATTCCAAGTTTCTCTAGGCTCACTAGCATATAGACAGTAGTAATTTGCTAAATGTGTCGTGCAATCAGTTAAGCTTCCAACTCTTGATTTTGGCTCAGATCATGATCTCCAGGTTGTGAGATCAAGCCCGGCATCCAGTTCTGTGCTAAGTGTGGAGTCACTTTGAGATTCTCTCTCTCGCCCTCTCTGCTCCTCTCCCTTGTTCTCTCTCTCTCCCTCTTCCTCTCCCCCTCTCTCTCTCTCCAAAAACAGAAACAAAACCAAAAACAAAACAAAACGAAACAAAACAGAACATCTTGGATTGAAACATTTATGTGGGCTTGCATTTGCATGAATCAAAGAATATTAGATTCCTAAATCTACCTGAATTTATTTAGATAAATCAATATATTCATTATGCTATATGTAATATAATAATGACAAAACATAAAATAATACCTGTATTAAATATATGTAAGGTAAGATACATTCTATTTTCATGGGTCCCTAAAAGATCATGAGCCCAAGACACTGTGCCTACTGAACCTAATGGATCACTTGGCCTTACTTCCTACTGCTCCATCATTCCACCTTCCACCAAACCACTCCTTCAGCAGGGTAGCCCTTGCCACAGTTCTGGCATCTATAGGATGGCCCTGGTTTCTGTAATCTTGTAATACAACATTCCAGCTTTAGAGGAGATAGCGACATTTTAAACATAAGAGAAAGAAGAAGTGAACAAGCAGGAAATCTTTAAAACAATATTCAAAAAAGGGGCGTCTGGGTGGCTCAATCAGCTGAGCATCCAACTTCAGCTCAGGTCATGATCTCACAACTTGTGAGTTCAAGCCCCATGTCAGGCTCACAGCTGTCAGTGCAGAGCCTGCTTCAGATCCTCTGTCCCCCTCTCTCTGTGTCCCACCCCTTCTTGCACTGTCTCTAAAAACAAACAAGCAAACAAACAAACAAAACAAAAAAACCTCTAAAACAATATTCAAAATGAAGTTTACAAAGATCTTCTTTGGAATATATGCCAAAGCTCTTCAGTTATACTAAGAACTATATACTAAATTTGGATGAGCTAACAAGTATTTATGTTCACAGAAAATCCAATAATAACCAGAAATTCTCATGGATGATAAAATTTACTAATTTAACTTTCTGATTATTTTAGATTTACCCACATCTAGACTTCTGTTACATAATAACTCTATTTTCATGAGAAGTTTTAGGCCAACCTATAAGAGCACTCCATTTGTGCCTAAGAATTCCTAGTGATACAAAGAATCACAGAGTTTAATTGAACTTTACAAGTGTTTATATGAGTTTAATTGAGCTTTACAAATGTTTGTATGAGTTTATAAATATTTATATGAATATATGTATATGTGTGTATATATACACACACACATATATACACACATATATATACACATATTTATATATACACATATATATGTGTGTATATATATATATAGTTGTTTATTTTGAATGTCGGGTTTTTGTCAAGTTACTGAATCTCTTCCCTGTAATTCCATCTTTAGCCAGATTAACAATTTTGGTAATTTAGATGTTGAACTAAGTGCCTAGAAGTAGTTTTATAAATGACCAACTCTCCTCTCTGGTTTATCAGTACCTTAGGTCTTTCATTAATCACTTGTGTTTATTAAGATCCCAAGTTTTAAAACTTTTAAAACTGTTAAGGGAATAACCTTTATTTTTTCATCATGTTTTTTTGAAGAATCATTTGTTATACTTTAATTCTGATGTATTTAATCAACTTCATTTTTATTTTAATATCTTTTCATGGAAATGTAAAATCCAAAAATAGCTTGAAACAGTTAGGTTGGATTAAATCAATGATAACGATAATGATAATCACGTTTGTTTCTCACAAATGGCATCTCCTAGCTGTAATAAATATTTTGATCGAGTTTTAAAGACTTCACAGAAATGTAGGTTTTTACCTGGGAAATTCAGAGTGGCTCCCTCCTCCACACAAAGTTTCTTTCTATCTTTATCTCACTCTTTTTTCCTCTTTTAGCTCTTCCTCTCTCTCTCTCTCTCTCTCTTTTTCCTCTCAGTAATGCAACATCTCAAACCTGCCTGTCAAATAAGGATTTTTCATCTTTGTTATCTATTATTTATACATACTATCCTAATGCATTTATTGTATCAAATTTTCAAAATATTTCATATTTAGCGTATATTTGTGTGAAATTCCACCATGTTTTCCAAGTTTCATGAACTAAATAAGTATAAGGAAATGAATGAGGATAATCAAATTAGTTTCTTGTCAAAAGTGAACTTCCAGAACATGCAGGGGCACCTGGGTGGCTCAGTCAGTTAAGCATCCAACTTCGGCTCAGGTCATGATCTCCCCATTTGTGACTTCCAGCTCCGCGTAGGGCTCTGTGCTGACAGCTCAGAGCCTGGAGCCCGCTTCAGATTCTGTGTCTCCCTTTCTCTTTGCCCCTCCCCTGCTTTCACTCTGTGTCTCTCTCTCCTTCAAAAATAAATAAACATTAAAAAAAAATTTTAATAAAAAAAGTGAACTTCCAAAACATACATTCCAGAAATAAGGACACTAATTCTGCTCATACAAATTTGCTCATGAAAATGTTATGTGAAGTTTTTCATTAGATTGAAAAACTGAAAAAAACTAAAATGCATAATTAATGCTAATTATTGTTAGCCAGCAAACCCATCATAAAATTAATAGCACTGTTTCTTGACACATTTCTATTTAGGGTAATTCATAAAAGAAATTGCCAATTTGGGAATAGTATTTTAGCTTCTAAGAAGCTCTTTGCTATTTACTTATATGTCATAGTATTCTACTACTTAGTTGAATGAAGATATTTTATGAAATAATTGGCCTTCTGTTTAAGATAAGATGGTTGAGGCTAAGAAATTTCTCAACCATCCTGTTTATTTTTGAAGTTTAATTATATCCACAATGACAGAATCTCTTTTCGACCAATAATAGAGTATTTCCATTTATTTACAGTTAAGATACTACAAACTTAAGTAGGAGCTGTGATTACTGTAATTCTTAATAAAGCACCTATGGTTTAGCGTGATAAAATTGGTGATCTTTCCATGCATTCACCAGAGGCTTCAAAATACCAAAAATAATGTACCCATATATTATTTTACCCTCTTACCAGAAGATGGACTGGATGAATTAAACAGTGCTACATAAATACATTTATCGCAGCATTATTATGAAACTAATCAGACCCTGCATTTTCAAATTCACTTGTTCTCAGTTACTTGCAAATTAATTTACTTTCTATTTATGGTGAGCATATATTTGTTGTGTGTGTGTGTGTGTGTGTCTGTGTATTTTAATTATTAGTGAAGAGCAGGGGTCTAAACAATTACATTTGCTTTGAGTGGTTAATCAACATCTGAAATCTTCAAAGATTTAGATGTTTTAGGTTTTTCTCCAGGCATTCCACATCTGATTATGCATAGTTTCTTTGCCTTTCCATTCAGTACAGGAGCCTCACAAAACAAATTTTAAATGTTTTATTTTGTGTTTCATAATAGGCCTCCGTTTAAAGAAAAAAAAATGATCCCCACTCAATTTACTGCAAAAAAATAATGCATAAGCAATTAAAATATTTACTTAAGCAGCATTCATTCTTTGTTCTTGTATAATTTATATCTCAGGACATTCTTACCTGAAACAGTGAAGTGGGCAAATATTGTCATCATTTTATTATATTACCAAGTAATTCAAGTTTTGCTGGCTGTTGTGGAAGTTTAAAGGCCAGATAGTTTCCTTCTTCATCCTTGAATATCAGCCACTTTAGTGATTTGACTTTTCCCATTGCCTGGTGACTAGAAATGGACTTAATATATGCAAGAATGAAGAGCTTAAAATAATACTATTATATCAACTTAGCATCCAAAACAGCTTTTTAGATGCTAAACGTTTTGGGTGTCACAACTTTTGGAGAGCTTTCCCAGGCCGATAAACTAGTTAAATAGGACAATTTAATAATGAAAAGTTTAGGTCAGTACTAAATTATATCTCTGTGCAAAAATATAAACGAAAGTTCAATTTTGAACTTGCAATTTCAATTTCTGCAATTGCTTTTGCAAAAAAGAAAAAGGATGGTAAGGGAGTTTACCTATTGATAATGTTCTTTTTAGTTTTCATAGGACTTAGGTGGAAAAAAAAACTTGAGTTAGATAGATGCATTTTATCCTTTCAAACTATCAAAATAATTTTACATGAGTTTTTATTATGTAGACTTTGTAACAGAACAGTTTTAGATTTATAGAAAAATTGACAAGACAGTACAAAAAGTTCCCAAATATCCACACCCAGTTATCTATATTATTCTCAAGTTACATGACTATGGTACATGTGTCATAATTACCAAGCTAATATTAGTGTATTATTATTAACTAAAGCCCACATGCTATAGTTTTTGCCTAAAGTCCTTTCTGTGTTCCAGGATTGCTTTCAGGACACCACATTACATTTATTCATTATGTCTCCTTAGGCTCCTCTTGACTATGATGGTCTTTCAGACTTTCCTTTCTTTGATGACATTTACAGTTGTGAGGAGTATTGGACAAGTATTTTGTAGAATGTCCTTCCAATTATGCTTTCCTAATTGTTTTCAGGATTGCATTAGATTGGGGTTATCAATTTTGGGGACGAAGACAATAGACATAAGGTGTCAATCTCATCACATGATATCAAACGTCTACACTATCGATATGATTTATCAACATTGATGTCAACCTTCATCACCTAGCTGATAGTGTTTGTCAGTTTTCTCTGCTAGAAAGTTATTGTCTTCAACATTCCCCCCCCCCACCCAATTTCTATTCAGTGCTCTTTGAAATGGAGTTGCTGTGTATAGTTTGCACTTAAGGACCGAGAAATTATGATTCTATTCCTGAAGAGCAAAGTATCTACATCAATTACTTGCAATTCTGCATGGGAGATTTGGCTCTCATCTCAGGTTCATTAATTTATCCTATCATTTATTTATATCAGTGTGTACTAACAAATATTTATTTTAAATTTGGATAACATTACAATACTATTTTATTTACTTTATTGCCCAAACTTTTACAGTTTTGGCCACTGAGAACTCTTTCAGTTGGCTCCTGTGCTCTTTTGACAATCTCATCAATCAATGTGTGTGGGTTTGGAGTTTTGTTTTTGTTTTTATTTATCCTTTTTTGTAGCATTTCAAGATGTACCAGGTTTACATTGGACATATCCTGTCCTAGACCCAGAAGCAGCAATTTCTCTAAGCAGCACTGACTCTTTTTATTGGAGAATAGCAGTTGAAACCAAGATCCCAGGGCTAGTTGTGTTGTTTGTCCTGGGATATCATTTTTTTTTTTAGCCTCTCTCATTTGACAGAGCAAGGAAATGTGTGTGTATGTGTGTGTGTGTGTGTGTGTGCACTAACACATGTATATAGACATAGCTGTAAGTATTTATATGCGAAAATATACATATAGAGCTAAATATGAGTTCTTTCTGATGTCTTCAATTCTAATCTATTGCCATTATAGATCATTCTAACTCCCTCCTCTTGTTACTCTGTAAACTCACACACCAGTAGTGAAAAATAAGTTTTCCACTATCTGTCATTCGTGCACTTAATTGTTCAATTCCAGTTGATATATATAAATATATATCAGTATCAGAATTGTTAACTTGTGTCTCCGTGGGTAACAATTTTTTTCAACTGTAGAACTGTGCTGTACGCAGCTCCTGTGGCATGTGGTCTTACAGCTCCCACTCATTTCCAAGTTACTTAGGTCCACGAGTTATTCTCCCAACCTCTTCGCTAAAGTTGCTTCATACATTTGTAATACAGTTAGATTCTTTTTTCACAGTTTGCCTTCCTTCCTGTGATCTCCAGTCCTTTAAATCATTTTTTTCTAATTTGCACACATTAAAGTTTACATTTTGTGATATAAAGTTGTATGGGTTTTGTCATATACATAACAGCATGTATACATGCACAGTATATTTGTATATGTAAACAGTATATGTACACAGTATATTTTCATAGCCATAATAATCCCTGTGCCTCTTTTAGTCAACTCTCCTTTTATTCCCCAACCCTCTGATAATCACTGGTAATCACTGTTTTTTGGGTTTTTAGGTTTTTTTTTTTCTTTTTGGGCACAGTGTAAGCAGGGGACAAGGGCAGAGGGAACCACAGAGAGAGTTTTCATTTGGATTAATTTTGGTCTATAAATAAATTGAGCAATAATTACCATCTTTAAAATATTGAGTGTTTCTATGAACATGGAATGATGCTTCATGTATTTAGATGCTGTTCGATATCTTTATCGGTTTAAAAAATTGTCCCCATACAAATCCTGCCCACATTTCGTTAAACATATACCTACATACTTTTTGGTATTATTGTAATAGATATACTACACTAATACTAATCAAAAGATGCTGAAGTAGCTATATTAATTTCAGACAGAGCAGACTTCTGAATAAAAAAATTTATAATGTATAGAGAGAAGCATTAAAAAATAATAAAGGGAACACTTCTCCATAAGGATGCATTTTTACCTTATATTTTTTTATTGGAAGCTGGCTTATCACCTGAAATGGATGCAGGCAGGCTGGATCCAAGGACCCAGAGGTGGACTGGCA
The DNA here is from genome assembly GCF_027475565.1 of Acinonyx jubatus. NCBI lineage: Eukaryota > Metazoa > Chordata > Mammalia > Carnivora > Felidae > Acinonyx > Acinonyx jubatus. The sequence goes on along the minus strand of NC_069380.1, from coordinate 32,078,368 downwards.
GGACCAGCCAAGAGGGTCCTTGGCTTTGCCTACAATGGAAGTCAAACGTGAGGTAGCAGGAAGTGAGAGCAGAGTTTATAGAAGATATAGCGAGAGCAGATATAGATGGGGCATCTGAGTGACTCAGAAAGGAAAGGAACATGAGTCTTAGCTTGGGGTCTAAAGGCTTTTATTGAGGATCATGGTCTGGTGTGCATGTCCTCTCAGGCATCCAGGAACTGGTTAGAACAAGGATGAGGGCCCAGGTGTTCTTTCTTGAAACCAGGGGGTCTTGGCATGGAGATGTCTAGCTCTGGTGGTCAACGATATGCATATGATAGCTTCATCTGATCATTCTCACCTGATCCTTCCTTAGATGTTATCTATTCTATAGAAATCATTATATCCTTGACCCTTACAAAGAGAACATAGACTATCTGCATTCTGAGGCATTTTTTTATGTTTATTTATTTTTGAGAAGGAGAGAGACAGAACGAGAGTGGAGGAGGGGTAGAGAGAGAGAGAGGGAGGCACAGAATCTGAAGCAGGCTCCAGGCTCTGAGCTGTCAGCAAAGAACCTGGCGCAGGGCTCGAACTCACAAACCGCGAGATCATGATCTGAGCCAAAGGTGGACACTTAACTAAGCCACCCAGGTACTCCTTCAGTCTGAGGCATTTGTCAAGTGGGGTTGGGTGCAGGTCATAGCAAGAATAGAAGCAAGAAAAGGAGCAAAAAGAAGGTTTTTATGGAGCCCTTCCGTTTCCCTGTCTCAAAACTATCATAAAAAGCATTCTGGAGCATCAACATGGCATATGCAGAATTGCCATAAGATTGCTAATCATTAGAATTGAATTAGATTATTATTTATATTAGATTATTGTTCAAATAATTAATATATGTTATTAAAGAATATTGTGTGGATCCAACTTACTTGAACAAATCTTCAGTCCAATAAACAGGAAACCGAGGATGGAATCCTTGTGACATTGCCCATTGAATAAATAGATACTACATAAAATCACTTGCTTTTAAGTGATACACATAGTAATTGTGGAAATGTGTGTTGTACAGTATTGAATTCAAATGTGGTTTAAAATGTCTTAAAGATATATTTATATTTTTATATTCATCTGTAGAATTAGTTTTTGTGACAATTCAATGAGATAATGAGAACAATTAGCACAGTACTTAATACTACCGGATGAAAAAGCTGATTTGAAAGACAATGAATGGGGGTGCCTGGGTGGCTCAGTCGGTAGAGTGTCCGACTTCAGCTCAGGTCACGATCTCACGGTCTGTGAGTTCGAGCCCCACATCTGGCTCTGTGCTGATGGCTGAGAGCCCGGAGCCTGCTTCGGATTCTGTGTCTCCCTCTCTGTCTGCCCCTCCCCCGTTCATGGTCTGTCTCTCTCTGTCTCAAAAATAAATAAACGTTAAAAAAAATTTTTTTTGAAAGACAATGAATGAAAGGTAAAATAATGATGTTTGCTTGCAAATAACAGTCTTTTGCTGTTATCTATTTGGACCAGTATTTATTAAGGATTTATGGGCATAACAAGAGTCACTGAGAAACATACCTAGCAGTTACTATAGTTCTCCTTCCTCTGGTCTTACATATAAGGAATGATAAAATATTAAATAAGTGGAAAACTATAGTGAGAGGATATGTTAGGGTAGGTTACTTTCAAGGCACGAATGTTAAGCTAAATATCTAAGTTGACAAACACAACACAGTTACAGTGAAAGAGTAAAGAAAACAATTAAAGAAAAAAAAAACTTGGAACACAAACATGGTTATGAAAATGTAGTAGCTGTGGTAGTAACCAAAATTATCTCCTAGAAGAGTTAAATTGAGCTGTGGTGACGTTTGTGATCCCAAATGAACATATAAACATTCTACAATTTCCTACTCTGTCTGTTGTATATTTCACAATGTAAATTTTAGAAATGTCAGGGAAACCTTCTAAGTTTGGAAACTAGCAAGTACACATTGACCAGTTCCATCTGAAAGAAAGCAAAACACATTGTTCTCAAATTGAGTTACTATCTTGCATTTCCACAGAGTAAATCTTCAGTGAAGGGTTTGGATTGTTTCCTGCATACCCAATACAGAATAATGCATTTAAAGTGAAAAAGGGATGCACACAATAAAGGCTCCTTTGCGCCCCACACAAAGAGTAGAGAGAGTCCTTTGTAAGAGATTCAGGTCATAATGAAAGAATGAAGAGCCCTACAAAATGTAGCTCGAATTAAGCTCTTTGCTTTCTTATAAATGAATCTGGAAAACTTCCCAGATTATTACTGCTTTTATAAAGGCAATATCTGTTTGAATGGTGGGGCTGAAATTGGAGGGAGAATGAAAGAGCCTAGTCTCATCATCAATGCTGAGGCTGTGGACCTTGATTTCTTTCTAGTGTTGCTGAAGTATTTTTCAAATTTTGCACCTTTCTTGATCCACCTGCAAAACTTTTTGATATCTTACTCAACATAGACACCTAAACGATTCGTTATTCCAAATTGACCAGTAAAAACATTTTATACTTGTTATTCAAGTAAAAAAAAATTATACTTGCTATTCAAATCTAAAAATAATGGAATAGATTATGTACGAAGAGATAAATGAATCTTTAAAACTTTGTAATTTTATAAAACAAAGGAAGATTATCACTGGCTTTTAACCCTAAATTGGACTTAATATTTTCCCTTTACTTGACTTTAGTAAGAAAATGATGAAGTCATCTGATAATTTGTTTTTATAATTCATATCTCCTACATAGGTTTAATGTATGCATAAGACATAAACACAGAAATTTAGAAGCAAACAAATTTGTTTGGTATTTTAACCAAATTTGTTTGGAGGTCATGCATCAAAACAAATCCCTAAAGGGGCGCCTGGGTGGCTCAGTCGGTTAAGTGTCCGACTTTGGCTCAGGTCATGATCTCAGGGTCCGTGAGTTCGAGCCCCGTGCCAGGCTCTGTGATGACAGCTCAGAGCCTGGAATCTGCTTCAGATTCTGTGTCTCCCTCTCTCTCTGACCGTCCCCCATTCATGGTCTGTCTCTCTCTGTCTCAAAAATAAATAAACATTAAAAAAAATTAAAAAAAAACAAACGAATCCCTAACCTTAATTACACTCTTTGTTTTAATTTTTCATTTTTGGCTAGGTTATATTATGAGTATTTTTGGATAATTCTCATTACATATATTGGTCAGTCCTCTTTTTTTTTAAGGATTTTCTGAAAATCAGCCCTGTAAGATTCCTGAATGAGAAAAATCATTTACTTTGCCAAAATTATTAGGTTGATTTTACTAGTTTGTTTTTGCTTTAAAACAAATGGTTATCTTGATCTGAACTTCCCTCTGTTGTAAGCATTAAAGGAAGTCATCTCCCTCCTGAAGTGGTTCAGACACCTGGAAATGAAATGTAGCTATTTTGTTCTACTAAGTGAGACACTAGAATTACACTGGCTGCAGGCAAGTCAGAGAACAGGAGGTTTGCCTTGAGGATACGTACTAATTTAGACTTGCCTTCTGTGGCCAGTGGTTCACTTCCTCCTGACAGAAAATCTATGTAAAGCTCCCAGGAATACAAACTCTTTGGATTAAGGTTGAATCCAGACTTTTCATTGAAGACCAGAGATGTGATTAAACAGAAACTAAAAGGTACATAAAGCCTATGTATATAAGATGCATGGAAAGGGAAAGCATTAGAAACATGACACATAATGATTCATTTGCTCTTTACGTAAATTGTTCAGCATATATCTGTAATAAAATGATTTTATGAAAAATATCGTCTTAATTCCCAATGTTCACATTTACTTCTAATTTTTTTTTAATATAAAATGCCCTCTTCTATAATTTCCAGAAAGAGATGTCACTGAAACTTACTACTCTTCAAGCTTTGGAAGAAAACATTCATTGTTCACAGTTAAACATCTAGGGAAATATGTTAAATGAGAACATATGGTGTTACACTTACGTGGTGAAATGTCAGACATATACTGAATTGACCATCCATAGAAAAATATAATGGGAACCTTAATAGTGCATGTATTTGATTAAAAAATAAAAAAAATATCAGAAATAGGGGGAAATAAGTACCAACTACATATTTCTAATTAGAATCTTTTAAGGAATACCAATGTTTAATCTTGCTCATTTTGTTGATCACATTTTGATGGATATAATAAATGTATGCATGCTGAACCTTTACTAATTTATTATCTTTAAAAATTGTCCTATTTGGAAGAGTGATGTTCTAAGTAATGATATCATTGTATCAGCTTACAGTGATTAATCAAAATTTTGACATTATTCCCAGAAATTCTATTTTTAGTGCTAATTCTTCCAGTAACCATGAAAATGATATTCACATATTTATTGGAATAAGATATTTTGTAAATACTCCAATTTCTGGCCAACAAAAACAGGAAATCAAAAAATGAGTATTTTTCTATAAAATCAAACAAATTATTCACTATTTCTTAGTAAAAAATAGAACTAAAAGAAGAAAAATAAGCTCACTGATATAGATGAAACTTTGTATTTCATAATGCAATTTTAAGCATTCTCTTATTGGTATGACAGATACATTCACAAAAGTAGTAGAATTGTATTATGGAACTCCATATTCAAATGTATATAATACCAGGTTTACCTTAAATATGCCAGAAATTAAGAAAGATACCTTGGAAGAACAGAAGAATAAGTCAATGAAGGTAAAGGAATATTGCACATTAAAGATTATATGAGTATGTGGGAGAAATCCCAAAGGAAGCTCAAATGCTACCAGTTGGAAGATAGTTTATAGCTTATTTGCATGTAAGAATGTTTAAATCTTACATCTATACAAGTTGTGGAAAGCAAGAGTACATTTACAAGACAAAAATTAATCATTTCTCTATTCAATTATTCCTTTTATCTGTAATAGGGTCCCATGATGAATTGTAAATGGCTTGAGTATTAGGTTTGATTTAGAGGTTTTCAAATTTCATTTGCATTATTTTCTTCTCCTATAATCCACAAATTACCATTTCATTATTTGACCTTTTCTAATTTTCTCCTGAATACTTTTGTTTTAAATCTTCTCAAAGTAAATCTAAAACCCACTTTCTTAAATTTATTATTAGCTACTGTATACTAACCTTAGGTATTCACAATAGCTTCCAATCTGTTCTTCTACTCCAAGAAGTGGTTTCATTCCTGAAGACAACATTTTGTATTAATAACATTTTACTAAGCACTAATCCCCTTAAAATTAAAAAAAAAAAACATTTCTAATGTACTAATGAAGCCCAGAAGCATACTTTTACTCCATTAATGATTATATATATTTCATAACATCAATAATACATCATCTGTTATGATAGGAAAACACAAACATATAATTTCAGATATAGTGTTAAGTATAAATATGAAGAGAAGACAAAACTGGAAATTAATAAACAATAGCTACAAGGTTGAGTCTATCTTTAATCAAATTGTGTAATCCCTTCTTACCTCACTGATCATTTTTTAAATTATCCATTTTATTTATATATAAGGCTTCTGTACATGTTTCAAATCTACTCGTGTATCTATTTAACTGAGATGTTGAAAGATGATTGTGTGTATTTCCAGGTTTAAGTTGAACATATTTAATTTCCATTGATTCAAATTTAAATCAATTTAGTCACATTACATAAATGACAATAAGCAGTTAAGATTCTGGAAATACGAAAAAATTTTTCTCATGAGTAACCTACTTAGAAATGCTGGATAAAAAAATGAGTAGTCTTCAATGCATACTGAATCTTATAAAATAAGTAAAAATACTAATGAAATACTAAAGAACATTGAATGTATAAGGAAATCAAAATCATAAGATTTTGCAGCCCTATTAATCTATATACTTCATTTTAAATCACAGGCCCAGGATGCATAGTAAAAGGCAAAATCACTATAGAAAAGCATTTCAAATATAACTTGTGGACATAAAAATGTAGAGTAGATGAATAAGATACTTAAAAGGACACACATATATTGTAAGAAAGATCTAAAGAATGTACACAGAATTCCATACAGAAAAAGAAAACAAACGTGAAATGTGAAAGAGAAGATAGATTGCACATCTAAAATAAGACACGAATAAAGTCTTGAGATAACGAGAAAGATGTTACAACTAAGCAGAAATTGGCCAAGAATTCTCTAGAAATGTCAGAAGATGTTGCTAAAATGAATAAAATTCAACAAGTTCAGGATGGAATAAATAAAAATAACAACATTCTGTAAAGAATCTGCACTGAAGGTCAAAAGATCTCAAAAATAACCACAGTGAAAAGGCAGAGTATCTTTAAGTGTTAAACTGCAATTGATATCAGACTTCTCCACAGAAAATGTTTATTTGTTTTTGAGAGAGAGAGAGAGAGAGACAGAACATGAGCAGGAGAGGGGCAGGGAGAGGGGGAAACACAGAATGTGAAGCAGGCTCCAGGCTCTGAGCCTTCGGCAGAGGCCCAATGTGGGCTCGAACCCATCAACCGTGAGATCATAACCTGAGCTGATGTCAGATGCTCAACACTGAGCCACCCAGTTGCCCTGAGAGTGTAACCACTAAACTATGAAAACCAAAATAAACATGTAATAACCAATATTAAATGACTGCTGAAAGAACTACTGTAAGTATGGGATATCCTCCAGGAATAAAAATAATATAATCTGGGAAAAAAAGCAGTGAAATATAAGAACAGTTCTGGGCAACTCAGCTGATGAACATAGGTGTACGCCTAAGTAAACATTTTTAAAGAGGTAAATGCTCTTGGTTCAGAAAAAACAAGTTTATTTGTGATAATATTTTTAAAAATGTTAAGAAATCAGAAAAATGTTCAAAATCCCATTTTGATAACACAATATTCATAGAACAAATAAAAATTAAAATATTAAGGTGCTTAGTGTGAGAAAACAACATGAACAATTCGGGCTGATTTAGGAAATGCAAAAATTATTAACTTCAGAATAATTATTAACATAATTATTAATTTAATAGATTAAGAAAAGAGAGGTCATGAAATACTTCAATGTATGAAAAGCATTTCATAATATTCTATACCAATTTAGTATACTTTTCATTCAATTAAGAATATTAAGACATCCAGATGGCCAACAGACACATGAAAAAGGTGCTCAACATCACTCATCATCAGGGAAATACAAATCAAAACCACACTGAGATGCCACCTCACCCCAGTCAGAGTGGCTAAAATTAACAACTCAGGAAACAACAGATGCTGGTTAGGATGTGGAGAAATGAGAACCCTCTTGCACTTAGTGGAAATGCAAATTGGTGAAGCTGCTTTGGAAAACAGTGTGGAGGTTCCTCAAAAAATTAAAAATAGAATTAGCCTATGACTCAGCAACAGCACTACTGGGAATTTATCCAAAGGATACAGGAGTACTGATTCATAGGGGCACCTGTATCCCAATGTTTATATCAGTGCTTTCAACAATAGCCAAATTATGGAAAGAGCCTAAATGTCCATCAACTGATGAATGGATAAAGAAGATGTGGTTTATATATACAATGGAATACTACTTGGCAATGAAAAGAAGGAAATCCTGCCATTTGCAGCAACGTCAATGGAAATGGAGGGTATTATGCTAAATGAAATAAGTCAGTCAGAGAAAGACAGATACCATATATTTTCACTCATATGTGGAACTTGAGAAACATAACAGAAGATCATGAGGGAAGGGAAGGGGGAAAATTAATTGCAAACAGAGAGGGAGGGAGGCAAATCATAAGAAACTCTCAACTACTGAGAACAAACTGAGGGTTGATGGGAGGCAAGAGAGAGGGGAAAATGGGTGATGGGCATAAAAGAGGGCACTTGTTAGAATGAGCACTGGGTGTTGTATGTAAGCAGGGAATCATGGAAATCTATCCCCAAAACCAAGAGCACATGGTGTACACTGTATGTTAGCCAACTTGACAATAAATTATATTAAAAAAAGAAGAATATTAAGTGAATCTCCTAAAAACCCTATAAAATGTGCTAATATTAATGGTAAGTTCTGAAATTTTTCTGTTTTTTTTTAATGTTTATTAATTTTTGACAGAAGGAGAGAGACAGAGCTTTAGCAGGGGAGGGGAAGAGAGAGAGAGACACACACACAGAATCCAAAGCAGGCTCCAGGCTCTGAGCTGTCAGCACAGAGCCTGACGCAGGGCTTGAGCTCACAAACCGTGAGATCATGACCTGAGCCAAAGTCGGACACCCAACTGACTGAGCTAACAAGGCGCCCCTGAAAATTTTCTTTTTAAAACAGAACCCAAAAATATTTGTCATTATTCTCTCTTTCAATTGCACTGTATTTCTTAAATAGCAGTATATTTAGGGAAAAGTAAAAATTTTAAACAGAGTAACATGGAGTAAAGAAAATTGATATTACTTGCAAATTTATTATCATGTACATTGACTATCAAAATCAACCTAGATTTCAGAATTAGAATTTATAAGAGATTTTAGTAGGGCTTCTAAATACTATATAAATGAACACAATTTCATATCAGTCTTATACTTAAAAAATAATCAAATTTTATGTGATCCTATTCACAATAGCATGCAACAATGCACATTGAATGAACAAGTACAGACTATTCTATAGTTTTAAGAGGAAACATTTTAAAGATGGCAGCTTCATTCACATTTATTTAGAATAACAATGCAATTCTTTATAAACCCAATTGGTTACTTGACAAGCTATTCTTCAAATCCACCTGAGTAGATTTACCAAAGAATCCAATATTTTTTTGAAGAATAAAAGCAGTAAATGTGTAATTCAGACATGGACAATGACATATTATAATTATGCACTAATTTCTTGTGTTCTATGGGCCTAGTAATAGAAAATAGACCAAAGAAATAAAACACAGAGACAGGAAATAAACTTGTATGAGCCTGATATAAGAATATAAGATATATAACAGTGGAGAAAGGTTAACTTTTTAATAAATGGTTCCAGGAAAAAGAGTTCTCCTAATGAAAATATATGTACACTTGGCCTGAGTATTGGGCTTGATCGATCTATCAGCATTTATAAATCACACACACACACACACACACACACACACACACAAAATCACACACACAGTATATACACACACACACACACACACACACACACACACACACACACACATATGGACCATATGACAGATAAGCATAAAAAATCCTGAATTTATTAAACTGTAAATACAAAAAAGAAAATAATTTTAATAGAAATAGAGAATACATACTTCTTTAACTCAAAATAAATAATTCTTGAATTACATATGCATATCACACAGTTCAACGAAATACACATCTTAATACATTCTATACAGCGATATTATAACAAAGTCAAGATAAATCTCAGACTGAGTCAACATGTTTGTAAAAGTTCAAATTCAATTATGGTGCAGATTATAAAGTTTCAGTTCCAGTCAAGGAACACCACACACATTCAAACTGAAATACGGACACTGAATTGGAACAAGCAATTTACAAAAGTAGAATTCCAAATTGCTAATGTATATATGAAATCAAGCATAAAATCACAATTACTGGGGAAATGCAAATTTTTAAAAAATGAATTTTGTTGTACACCTGAAACTAATGTAAAATTATATGTCAACTATGCTTCAATAATTTTTTAAAATTAATTTTAAGTTTTATGCCATTGAGACTGGCAAAAATTAATGAGTTATGACATTAATTGTTGGTGACTACTGTTGAGAATGTCAACTGTTATGTGTAATTAGGGAACAATTTGGCAATATCTGGAAGGTTGACCATACTCATCCTATAACATCTATTAATTTTACCTCTAATTATCCACACTGAAGAAACTCTCTCACATGTACATAAGATATTCATAACAGTGAGGTTTGTACTGGTAAAAGAAAAGCATGGGAAAAAATTGTTCTTACTTTTTGAATCAGTGAAATATATTTATGTACGTCAATATCAGTTGCATTTCATAGTAATAGCATTGAACAGTGATTGACATTTGTAAAAAGGCTATGAAACACCATAGAGTATGATAGAAATTTTATAAATTTAAAACACAGTAACAGTAGTATGTACTATGGACAGATATTTTCAAATTAAAAAGAGCACAAAAATGTTAATCAGGAGAAACATGCCCTTCAGAACAATAGTTGCTTGTATTGGAAAAGGGAAAGAGGGGTTGGTAGGCTGTTCATAACTGACCATAACTGTTCAGATATAATTGAGAAAGAGAGAGCATATACATTGGTCTGTTACATCTCTTTTGAGGTTTCTACATAGTTGATATATTTCACAATCTGAAAAAATAGATATAATTGCACACATTCTTCAGATTGCTATATTCCTTGGGTATTATCTTGTGTACTGTTCTTTTAAAATAAAAGTAAGAAAAACATAAAATCAAATCAATTCATGAACTAAATATGATATTGAGAGCATAAATGCCTAGACATGAAGTAATAATGTCAAAGATCCAAAAAAATCCTCGATTTCAAAAATTAATTTGAGATCCCCTCCTAACCCGTTTCAATATATTCTCTGATGCATTAAAACCACCTTGAAGCCTTTTTATAGGAACTTGTTGAATAACTCTAACATATCTAAATGACATAATACTGTGCAGCTCCCTGTCCCCAAATGGGGGAAACACCTCCTCACATGCTACTTTGTAATGACCTTCACAATATACTGAAAGGTTTCAAATGAAACAAAAGACAAAGCAAGGTGCAGAATAAGGTTTCACGTCAGTAATTTTATATTCAATTTCATACTAATTGAGAAATGAACTATTGAAAAATAGATATAGAATCTGATTTATTTTTTTATGTTTTATTGAAGACTGACTTCTGGATATTAAAAAAATATGAGATATGTTGAAGAATGTAACCATCTGCTATTGAAAATCTAACTTTGCTTGGTAATTTCCTGGTGTCAATGTCTCTGGTGATATACTAAATTATAGGAGATCTGAAGTATGGAGATTTAACAACTCTCTAATTAAAACTGCAGCATTTGTGCAACAGATGAAGACTATTTCAGAATAAATTAATATCAATAAAAACCAAGAAACTAGCCTGGGTGTTTTGTGGGAAGCTGCCAGAGCAGTCATGAGGGGTAGAATAATTTGCTCCTTGGCAACAGCAGCACAAAAAGTATACATTGAGTACCAGTGTCAATTAAAAGAAGTTAATGAGATGTAAAAAGCAACATAATAAAGCAGGTATCCTAGGACCCTCCAACTTTTGATTAGACTGAGAAACTAAATTCTTTGTGGTGAATAACACAGACAATGTGTTAAGGCTTCATGAACAAATGCACTATGTAAGGGAAATAAATTTAACAAATTACTTGCGTGTGATCAGAATGCAACAAGTAGAAAAATATATTTAATAAGAAGAATTTTTTCTGTTTAAACATTGAATATCAAAAATATTTTGGAATTTTTGGCATATAGTAAATTCATGAACGCTGAAAATTCTTCACAAAGAAAGTTCCTGTATAAATGAATTATACTACAGATTGAAACTTTATTTCTTCTCAGACTTTGTGAAATAAGGTAATTTATTGAACAACTTAGTTTCAAAAACATATTACCATGAACTGAGTTTGTAAATTTAAAAATTGTGCTTGTAATAAGAGTACATTGCAAATTAAATATGAATCTTGCATATTTTTAAGTCTTTTAAATTTAACATGAATTCAGTAATTTAATTTGCCTAGTGCAATGTTATGTTTCCTTGATAGCATTTTATAATATTTTAAATGAATACATGTAAATAAAATCAGCAACTAATACATAATCAGTAAAGATTTAAAGATTGCCATTGAAAACTGTCATAGCAAAGCATTACAGCAAGGAGTTTACCACACTTTTTTTTTCAAGATATAACTGGAAGCATGTTAGAATTTGCAAAGAAAGTTAGATAAAACATAGAAGATCTATTTTTCTCTCATTCTTTTATTTACAGTTAAAGTCCTTTAAAATAACACACAAGGGAATTCCTCTCATGGTAACAGAGTAGGTTAAGACACAGAATTCTCATGGTAAAGAATTATGAGTCAATCTTCAGAATAAAAATGGAAACCCCTTGTAAAGTCTCCAGAACTTGAGAGTGATTTTTCCTTAAAAGGATTGCTTATTAAAAATTAAAGAGTCAGTCAAGATTATGGAAGGAATAAGTCACAAGAATAAAAGGGCACAGCATAAAGAATATAGTCAATGATATTATAGTAATGTTGTTGAGTGATAGTGGCTACAGTTGTGGTGAGCATAGCATAATGTCTAAACCTGTGGAATCACTTATCTTGTACATCTGAAACTATGTAACATTGTGTGTCAACTACACTTAAATAAAAAAAAATTAATTAAAAAAAAAAGAGGCTAAGCAAATCTTTCCATACCCTATGGAGCCATGAGCTGGAATCTCAGGCCTGTCAAAGTGGGACCATAATCCACTATACCCTAATGGTAGAAAAAACTAGAAATACTTTGTCCATTATTCAAGTACAACCTTGAATGATCTCACCCCCATACATGGGATTAAGGTAAGTAAAGACTACTAATATTCCTAGTTTACTGCCACATGTAAATTCTTTCTAGAGAAAGGTAAATATTTTAAGCCTTATGCTATATTTATAATTTTTTCTAGTGGTATGCAAGGTAGACTGTGTTAAGATAGAGAATTACAGCTTGGAATGAACTTATTAGAAAAGAAGAGAGATGAAAATTGATATACACATATATGTCAAGAAGTTTAAGATTTTATGCTGAAGAAAATAAAAGAAACTAAAGAATAAACAGCAGGAGAGAAAATAATAAAATTAAAAAAATTAAAGCAAACATATAATATGAAGATCAATAGTGATAACTGATGTTTCTTCATAAAATAGTAATGAAACTGGTAAATTAATAACCCCTGTCTAGAGTAATCAAGAAAAATTATAAGATCTATTATAGAAACTGTGGTACAAAACTTTCCATTCTGCCTTCCCCCAAACAGAATAGCTCTCTTTCTGTAAGTAATATATATTTTACTACAAATATATGACATCATAATTATGCATTAAGAGAACAAAGGGATACAATCTTTACTGTGTTGTCAAAAAACATGTTAGGGACCAAAGTATGCTACCTATTCTATTTTTTTAAGACATATGTAAAACTCCTTTGAATTTGTGATGTAAAACAAATTAAATTAAAGAATTATAACTATGATATGCTTGAAAGCCTAGTTAACAGGATTTGGAGTATGATCATTTCAGTGCAATACAATTTATCAAGAAACATATTGATAGCTGGCAGTTGGCCATATACTAGCACACACTTTAGTTTGTCCAAATCTCTGAAATTATTAAAATGTAAATCACAAAAATATCAATAAAGCTGAATTCATAGTATTTAAATTTTAATATAATACAAATTTTTATTCTATTACAAAATTGTATTTTGTAATACTAGTGAGCTCATCGTAGTTAAAAAACATAGTAAAAATGTAAGTACTCAGTTGGCCAATAACTACATGACTTTTTGTAACAGTATTTCTGACTAATACTATATTTTTACACATGTATGATATAAGTTTTAACTAGGTAGCAAGTGCCTTAAGAAGAGAGAATAGTTGTGTTTTTTTTTTAAACTTATACAAAATGTCTCAGGTTACTTTACATATAAACAGGTACACTGCTTATATTTATTGGCACTGGTGTCTAAATAATTGCAAAAAATTTAGCTAATTTACTGCATGGTATTGCTGCCTTGGCATCTATTTTGTTCAGCCAAGTGGCCTGCAGGGACTTTCGTCACTAGCCCTTCATGCAATGACATTCCCTGATAACAGCCCACAGAATCACAAGAGAATGTAAGTTCCTAACATGACTTCCCCAATGTCCCCTTGTGATTAGTAGTCTCACCTGCCTTCCAGCACCTCGATGCCTTATGGGCCCCATAGATAAGACCCATGTGAAGCTTACCAAAATCTTGCTTTTTGTGGTTTGAATTGACCACAATTAGAATTGACCGGCCCCAGCGCAGGAACTCCAAAACTCCCCCTCATGAATCCTAATAAATTCATGTGTCACATGTCCTGCCTCTCTTTCTTTACTCTGTCTTGACTTCCCTACGTGGCCACTGAAGGCATGCCGTGCACTTCCTCCAGGACCTGTGAGTAACATTCTTTGTTTCAGTTTCTCTAGTCTCTGTTGAAACAAGCTCACCAACTGGTACCCCATACTCCACTTAGCAAATGTTAATTTAACAAAGTCATAACTATGACTGAATGAATAAAAGTGATAACTTTTCACTTATCTAGAATCAGCAACCCTCAATTATTTTTGGCAGAGCTAATCCAATATAGGAAAAATAAAGATTATTAATTTTTTAATAATCACTTTTAATCAAATTAGGTCAATCAGTCAATTACCAAGTAGTTGATTAGATTTCTAATATGCCAGAGAATAGCTTCTATCTAAACCTGGCTCTTTAGTTAACAAGCTTTGCAAAAATATGTAACTTTCATATTGGATAATGTGAATTCGCTGAAAAGTAAATATAAAAGATATAAAATAGAATAATATATAACCCATGGGAATTAAAGACAACTAGAAGATCAGTAAAATTTTACTAGGAATTAGAATGAGTGTAAAGGAAGATGACACTCACTAGAAACCTTATTATGCAAATAAAAAAAAGTGTTTTATTTTTCTTTTTTGTATTTGTATTTATATGGAGGTACATATTATTTAATGCATTCGGTACCTAGTTTTGACCCAATAAATTCATGAAAGGCAATTTGATGTGAACATGAAAAGCTTTTAAATAGATTACCTAAGACACCTAACCAAGTACCTATAAGACCTCAGAAAGTTTACTTAACTTCTTTGTGACTGCATGAATTCTACTCTTTTGTCTTTTACTTTAGCACTGACAGACAGAAGGCAAAATATTACATGAGCAAATGCTTTTGGTTCTATCAGTTAAAGGAATAATTCCTTTGCAAAAGTTTGAGGTTACTGGTTATTATAATTTGTTTGACATTATTTTATTTTATTCTTTTGAGAGAGAGAAAGAGAGACAGAGAGAGACAGAGATTGAGAGCACACACCAGGGAGGGACAGAGGGCAAGGGAGAAAATCCTCAGCAGTCTCCACACCTAGTGCAGAGACAAAGGGTTCAATCTCATGACCATGAGATCAGGACCTGAGCCGAAATCGAGTTGGGTAATTAACTGACTAAGCCACCCAGGCGCCCCAAATTTAATTTTTTTAAGACTCATCACACTATGTATTATCCATCCTGTTTCCCCATGTTATGGTTGTACCTTGGCATTGAGGTTTCCAGAATGCTCATTCTATTATGAGCATTACAAATTCATTCTTTGGAATTACAGCCCCAGTTTTTAAATTTCTTTTCTTTTTTCTTTTTTTTTTCCTTTCCTCTCCCTTAGCACCTATACCATACGAAGTCCAGAATTCAGACTTAGTTCCAAGGAATTTAGAGAATGAAGAAAGATATGAATTCAGTGGTGATTAGAATTTCAAGTAGGGGCACCTGGTTGGCTCAGTCAGTTAAGCACCCAACTTCCACTCAGGTCCTGATCTCATGGTTCATGGGTTCAGGCCCATATCGGGCTCTGTGCTGACAGCTCAGAGCCTGAAGCCTGCTTCGGATTCTGCGTCTCTCTCTCTCTCTCTCTCTCTGCCCCTTCCCCAGTCACGCTCTGTCTTTCTCTGTCTCTCAAAAGTGAATAAATGTTAAAAAAATTTTTTTTAAAGAATTCCAAGTAAACTATCAAATTTTAAATAGTTTAACACAACTTGTTCTTACCAATATTATCTCACCAATTTTGAAAGATTAAAGATAAAATAAATAAAAACTATCATTTTGTTGTCTTATGACAAATTATCCAATAATTTTGTCTTTCTCCCTAAGCAATGAATACATTTTATGGCTAAGTTTTCCAAAACTATTTACAAGTTTTTAACATCTTGTAATTTTGTGCTTAATCTTTTTGAAGGCATTGAATTCGTAATGAGAAAATCTGCTTCTTTGAGTTTAAAACTCTAAACATTCTTGACTTTAGCATTTAAAAAAATGATTTCCTCTGAAATTCTAATTTGCTTTACCCTTTTAAAAAGCAGCTTTCTTTTGAAGATAAAATGCTCACAATTTTTTTGTTATGTATCATATAAATATATTTTTAATTGCTACTTTCCTGAAAGCAGATTAAGTTATTTTAAATAATTTAATAAAATTTTGGAATGGTTATACTTAGGGAAAAGTTATGAAGATAGTACAGAGATTTTCCATGTACTGCACCTCCTCTTTCCCCTATTAGAAACATATTGCATTGATTTGGTATCTTTATCACAATAAATGAACTCAACTGACACATTATTATTGACTCAAGTCCATACTTCACTCAGATTTCCTTAATCTTTATGTAATATACTTTTTCTGTTTCAGAATCCCCTCAGGGATACCACATTACAATTAGATGGCATGTCTCCATAGGCTTCTTTTGGCCATAACAGTTTCTCAGACTGACACTGAATTGATGATCTTGACAGTGGTGAGGGGTATTGGTCAGTATTCCAAGGAATGTCCATAAATTGGGATTTTTTTTATCCTCATAATTAGCCTGAGGTATAGATTTTTGGAAGGAAGACCACAGAGATAAAATACCATTTTCATCACATCATATCATATCAAGTATACATACAATCAATATGAGTTATCACATGTATCAGATATCCCCACTGGAAACATTTCCCCCCTTTCTATGTTGTATTGCTTACAAAGAAGACACTATGTCCAAACCACACATAAGAGTGGTAGTTATGCTCCATGTACAGGATGGTTTAGCTACATAAGTTATTTGGACTTCCTGTGCAAAGATTTGTCTCTTCTTCCTCATTATTTATTCAATCATTTATTTATATCAATATGGTCTCATGGATATTATTTTATATGTTAGATTATAATTCAGTACCTCTTCATTTATTTTCTCAAAATAACCCAGCTTTGTGAATACTTTGTTGGTTCCTGCTTCCCTCTGACATATCCCCCATCACTGAGGCTTTAGTTTAGTGTTTATTTTAGCACTTCTTTTCTTTCCAGATGCTTTTCAGATTCTTTTCAGAATCTTTCCAGGATTCTTTTCAGACTCCTCTTGTACCTATTCTACTCCAGACCTATGATCATGTACTTCTCCAAGGAACACTTGTTCCTTTTATTGAAGAATGATATTAGAAACCGAGACCTGTTCACAGAGAATAATTTTATTTTTTAATAAAATAACCTTTTAAAGGAGTTAATTTATTTTGCCTCTGGGGATTGTGTTCTTTCACTCTGTGACGGTTTTGAGTATTTGTTAATATCCAAATGTTAATATTTTTGGCATTACAAATGAGTTTTTCTGTTTGAAAAATTTGAATCCATAAAACCACACTGATTAAATATTTCATAGATACTGCTATATGCATGCAGTTGAAGAAATCATGCCTTAATTCAATGAGCTTATATGACAATGAGAAGCTGTAGGAAATTGTTCCTTCTATTTCCAACAGTGTTTTAGAAGAAGCTGTTATTCTCTTACACACAAATGTATCATGATAAGACCATTAGAACTAGTCCTTATGTTCCCAATGTGGCTCCCTAGAATGTATAACAACTATGCTAGATTCTGTAAGAGTCTTGGTTGTTAAATTATTATGATTAATGTGTAATATTAATCAAACAGTAAAAGAGACTGCTAGTTTAAGTAGTGTTTCCTTAGCACTTGGTAGTTCAGCTTCTACCAATTTCCAGTTAAACTGAAAAAAAAATCCTGCTAAAACATAAGCGGTGTGAAAAGTCATAAATAAATTTGAAAAATAGAAAAGACATTTTTACAATGTAAAATTACAAGATTAATCTCCATTAAGTATTAAGACATTGGACAGGAGTTGAAAATGAAACTTTTAAAAAAATTTTGTATTCAAATGATTGTCTAAAATAAACCACGTCTATAAAATAGTTTCTCCATTCTCTCCTTCCTCACTGAGACAAAAATAATGGTGTGGCCATGGGAATTTTTGAGTGACCTACATTCTTACTTCCTTACTAAGCCTATTTTTTTTATTCTACACATATCCATCAAGTAATGCATTAAGTAGTTTTTTACTTATCTCAAATTGTGTCTTTTCGAGGATACTTAACCAAACTGTACTCCCTAAAACAATAATCTGGTTATTTTGTACTATTTTATTCCAAGTATTTCATTAAAAGTATTTACCATAATCCAAAATTATCAAGATCATTTAATATCTTTATTCACCTACAAGAATGTAAATCCCTGAAGAAAGAGAATAGTCTCTACCTTATTGTAATGATTATTTATACATTAGTAGAAACATTAGTAAGAAACTCACTCTGATTTAGTTAATTTGTATACACTTACCCCTAGTAGGATCTCTTAGACTATAAATTTCTATTACTTTCTGCTCCTCTAGAAATTTTTTTTTTTTTTAATGCTTATTTTTGAGAGACAAAGAGAGACAGGGCATGAGTGGGGGAGGAGCAGAGAGAGAGGGAGACACAGAATCTGAAGCAGGCTCCAGGCTGTCAGCACAGAGCCCTACGCGGGGCTTGAATTCACAAACCATAATATCATGACCTGAGCCCAAGTCAGACACCTAACCTGAGCCACCCAGGTGCCCCTCCTCTAGAAATGTTTAAACTTTGTTCTAAGGAATACTGAATACAAGAGAAACTTTGTTGAAAAAGGGAGATTTCACACTTCAAATGAATTTGAAATTTTACTAAATTATTCCCATATAGACTTTCAAAATTCATATTAGCACAGCAAAGTCTAAGACTTTATTTAATAAGTAAACTTCTCTAATTTTGTGTATCCCAGGATTTCTCAAATGTATTAAAATACAAAATGGTTTTCTTCTTTTAAATATTTGTTGTCATTCCCTTTAAAACAGTGTATCCCAGAATCTAAAGTAATGAGTGTCTTTACTTAAATGGAAGATCTTATTCTTCTATGATTGATTTTTTTCTTCAAGATAATTTTTGCATATATTTCTTTTATTCTTTAAATTTTTTTCGACGTTTTAATCTTTGTTTATTTTTGACACAGAGAGAGAGAGACAGAGCACAAGTGGGGAAGGGGCAGAGAGAGAGGGAGACAGAATCTGAAGCAGGCTCCAGGCTCTGAGCTGTCAGCATAGAGCCCAATGGGGTCTTGAACCCCCGGCCCACTAGATCATGATCTGAGCCAAAGTCAGATGCTTAACTGACTGAGCCACCTAGGCGCTCCTGCATATATTTCTTTTAAAATCTATTTTATGGTTTTCAGGCAGTTCTGTTTGATAACCTCTTTTTATTTTGTAATCCACTGAACACAGCTATCCTTCTCAAATCTATATATCTAGCAAAAGTCACAAGTATATTTAATTTAACTTATTGATAAACCTATTGAACTGGAAACTAGAAACAAAGAACAGATCAAATGGCATACAACTGGGGAGTTTCCTCCAGGTTCATATTGATTTATTAATCATGAGAAAACTATTTTCTCTAGCCAAAAAAACAGTTTTTTTCTCTAATTGTTCCTTGTTCTTCAATCTATTGACCTTGTCACAAAAAGGCAATGTCCTTTTTCTTTTCTTGACATGTTCTTCATGAATCATGGTAATATTTAACCTAGTGATATCTTCTTTTCCTAACTACCCACTCACCAATTTTTTAAAAGATATTACATTAGGGGTGCCTGGGTAGCTCAGTCGTTTATGCATCTGACTCTCAGTTTTGGCTCAGGTCATGATCTCATGGTTTGTGAGATCAAGCCCCACATTGGGGTCTGCACTGACAGCTCGAGCCTGCTTTGCATTCACTCTCTTCTCTCTCTCTGCCCATCCCTCTCTCTCTCTCTGTCTCTGTCTCTCTCAATAAATAAACTTTAAATTAAAAAAAATAAAATAAATAATAATACATTAATTATTTTTCCCTTCACTAATATCATATTAAAAGTGGGACTTTGGGACGCCTGGGTGGCTCAGTCGGTTGAGAATCCGACTTCTGCTCAGGTCATATCTCACAGTTTGTGAGTTTGAGCCCCAAGTCGGGCTTTGTACTAACAGCTCAGAGTCTGGAACCTGCTTTATTTCTATGTCTCCCTCTCTGTGCCCCTTCCCCTGCTCACTCTCTGTCTCTCTCTCCCTCTCTGTCTCTCAAAAATAAATAAACATCAAAAAACATTTTTTAAAAAGTGGGACTTTTACCACATCTTACAAATGCAATACCAGAGGACTAAAAGTAAGATTTATCCCGAGGAAGATTGCTCTCCAGCTATGAAGCTGTGAAACGAAATAGGAGATGTGCTTCCAAAGCAAAATGACAGGCTAAGCAAGCATACAAAGCCACACCTATTCCAAAAGGAAGAAATAGCAAAGAAGGAAGGAGTACAGGACCTCCCAAGCAAGTCCAAAACCTATCAGGGAAATCCACATTAGAATTTAGGGATTGAGACCAATCCTCTTCGGCTCCATAATGAGGAAGTTCTGCACTGACACTTTTGGGTACTCTCATGACTTTGGGTAGTCCTGCCCCTGTGTCTTTAGTTGGTGACTGTCTGAGCAGGTGAAAGCAAGGCAGTGGTGTACCCATTTGAAACTGAAGGTCCAGACCTGATGATCACTGAATCGCCTCCAGAGCCACTCTTTCCTTGTCTTAAAGTATAGCATTTGCAGCCATATAGTTATGGTCCCTTCCAATAAAATCCAAGAAATCCCACAGCCTTCATTTCCTCCCATCTGCTTCCTGCTTAGTGAAAACTGGCAGTTAACTTCCTGCGGTGATTAAGTCCAGGGCTCACACCCATACTAACTTCCGTATCAAAGAGCCACTGGGCCACACCTCTTTTTTCGCAATATGATCCGGCTGAGAATTTTCCAAATCTCTAACTTTTGCTTCCTTTTTGCTTAACAACTCCATATCTAAGTCGTTCCTCTCTTGTATCATTTAACTATTAAGCAGTCAGGAGGAGTCAAGCCATACCTTTAATAGCGTGCTTAGATCATCTATTCAGCTGAATATCCGATTTCCTCACTCACTGGCTCCAGCTGGCATCGCCTGGGAGAACACAGGCCTCAGGGGCTCTCCTGAGCCTGCGCGCTGCTTTGCGCCGCAGCCGCCCTAGGGCGCCACCTGCCGCGCCAATCTGGAGCCCACAGCAAGTGTACAGCCTGCTTCTCTAGGTACCTCCCAGGTCTTCTGCAGGTCTGTCAGCAATCCGTTCATGGTTACTTCGTTGTTTTGTTTTGTTTTGTTTTGTTTTGTTTTGTTTTGTTTTGTTTTGTTTTGTTTTGTTTTGTTTTCTAAAAAGATTGAGGCTTTCTCTACAACTGTCTCTCCTTTTTTCTTTCCGAGCTCTCACCAGAATCACCTTTAAAGGCCCTTTGCAGCAATGTAGGCTTAAAGCATGCGAACTCCAAACTCTTCTGGACTCTGTTATTACCCAATTCCAAAGCAGCTTCCACAATTTTTGGTAGTTGTTACAGCAGCGCCAAACTGTTATCAGTGCCAATTGCTGTCTTAGTCAGTTGGCCTAAGGCAGTGGGGTTGAATAAATTTGAGGATCTGATGATAGACTTTATTCAAAGATTAATGAATTGGGCGGCGTCCCGTCTGCAAAATAGAAACTAGTTCCAGGAGTTGTATAAAATGGGAGGTTTTATAGGCAGAATGAGAGAGGGACAAGGGAATTAAAAGAATGGGTTATTTCGAGCAGGTTGACCTTCTCTTAGGGACAAGGAGGTCTTAACCAAGCAGGTTACCTCACAAGCGCTGATGAGAAAATTCCAGACTGGTTCAAAATGCCACTTCCAAGAGAGGCTGAAATGGTAATTTAGGTATTAAGTAATTTTTGCTAAGCATGCGAAATTATTCCATTTGGGGCTTGTTGTTTCTTTTTAACAGCTGCTATAACATAATAGCATAAACAGGGAAACTTACAAACAGAAATTTATTTCTCACAGTCCTGGAGGCTAGAAAGTCCAAGATCAAAGGTACCAGCAGATTTCTTGTTTGGTGAGAACCCAAGGAATGCCCACTTTGTGATCCTACTGGAGTAGGCAGTGAGAAGCCATCCATTCCTCTTCACTGGTCCCTTAGAACAGTGGCTTTTCTATCCAGTGCTTCTGTACATGCAGAGCAGAAGCATTCTAGATGCCTCAGCCATCATTTTTGGGAAGGTTTTATAATTAGAAATAGTAGACAGTGCTTTGGAAGGCTTTCAATACTCGTTCATTTTCTACCCATCACCTGGGGAAAAATTAAATTGCGTATTAAGAACTTATTATGCTTTCAAGGGCCTGCATGACTATATTTATTCAGTCATTTCCTGACATTCTCTTCCTTGAATTTCATTCTATCATAACATCAAGCTGTTTGTACTCTGTATTTAAGTTACCATCATTCACTGTATAATTCTTCTTAGCTTTTTATCATCTTAACTTCTCAATCTCATGTTGATGTGCTCTCCCAGTAGAAGCTTTGCTTAAACAACCAGGTGGATCTGGTACCTTTGCCATGCTGCCACTGTTCCCCGAGTATACTTTATCACAGCACTAATATATGTATATATGAACTTATTCATTTACCTGTTTATGGTGTTTTTAGATTATAAGAATCTCAGAAAAAGCACTTTTTTTCTTAATTACCTTCATATTTTCAATAACAAGAATACCTAGACATAACTGTCAGCCAGTAAAAACTTCTGAGCTGTTGCTCGATAAAAGCCTTTGTTATATTACAGGTAAAATATCATTCGGGTGCAATAAATTCTGAAGCCAAAGTTAGTCATTCAAACCCAACACAATTTTACCAAGTTCTGTTATACTTACATGATGCCAAAATTGAGGTTAGAGAGAATGCATATTGTAATAATAAGATTTGAATTTTACATCCTATCTTTCTTATAATTTTATGACTTTGAGAAAAGTCATTGTTCCCTTATCTTTGTATTCTGCAAAATTGGTATAATAGTTATAGCATCTAATTTGCACACCCGAGCTTTTGAAACTTTGAAGTATAGTTCTAGACACATTCAGTGCTGTTTACAATGAGCTTCTAACTTCTCACTGTACAAAATATATATATATATTATATATATTATATATATAATATATATTTTATATTATATATATATACATATATATGTATGTATATATATATATATATATATATATATATATATATATATATAAAATCTAAGTGAACCCACTGGAAAAGGGTTAGAACATAGTTTATGCTCATAAATTCCTTAGACTTTTTTTTTCCCCCAGAAGACAATTTTATTTGGACCTCCAATCCTCAGGGTGTTAGACGAGCATCACATCATCTATAGAAGTAGGGGTAAATTTTGTCCCTGAAACTATTTCACCTGTGTCAGAAAGCCTACATGGTAGTTAATACAAGCTTTTCTCTTCTCTGACTTTGTAATCCTACTCTTCCTCAGCTGACTGAAAATCACTGTATCAGATGTTTCCGGTATCTGTAAAGATCCTCTTGAAACCCACTTTTATTATGTGACTGCCTCCCTAGTCCAATACTAAGCTATTTCTAATTTTTACACCACACTTAAGCTTGACTTTTTAGAAACATTTTATTATGTAAGGTCTCATAACTTTGTAGGTCTCATAACTTTGTGCCTTAAACATTGAAGAAAAAATCATTCATTAATTCCTCTCTTTAGTAAAAATATTTATTGAACATCTGGTGTACGTCAGGTGCTGATTTAAGCCTTTAAGAGAGATTTATAAAGTAAACAGGTAGATTGCTGTCTTTTGCAGTTTGCATTCTGGGACGTCTCTATTGAATGACACACGTGGTACTTTTTTGTTGTTCCTACCAGGTAATTCTGGTGCTGTACCTCTATTTTCATTGCATTTCCTGGACTCCTCACAAGGTGGCACTAACATGCCCTTGTTGCAATGGAGCCTCTCTAAGCCATAAGTATATTCCAAAGTGTTTCCAATGATTGTGGTTGATGGCTATGGCTCAATGATCCCTTAGAAAGAAGTCCTTTCCTTAAATAATTAGCACTTTCAGATGCAGACCTCATCACAGTAGGGAAAGATATGAATAGTTATATCTTCTATTGATTATTCTTCCACTTTTCCTAGAACTCATTTGTACTTGAAAAATATGGATTTGATGTAGACTTTGTCTCGGTGAACAAAAAGAACTCCTCCTGGCAGCTAGAATAGGTGCTTTTTCTTGGAACTTAGAGGTGGGTTGTAATGGGGTAGAACTCAATCATTTACGGTATTCCCCCCCCTCTTTGAGTGCCCATGCCCCATACTCTCGACAGAGTTTGTCAGGAATGTCAGAATAAGTCAGTCCAGGGTTTAAGCTTTGTCCCATTTAGTGTTCAAACTCTAGGTAAATTAGAAAAGTCAGGACACCATTTCTGTGCCTGAAAGTATCCCAAGTGAATTAGGTAGTCTAGGAGTTGGAAGCCTGAACCTGCCAGGTTCTGCCATTATGCATATGATACATATTTGTGCAATGTGAAAAAAAGATAGGATATTAGTAATTTAATGGTTGTGCTAGTTTGGATACTAGATTCTTGGATACTCCAAGAATCTGATGACTTAAAACAACAATTTAAGATTTATTACCTCACACAGTTTCTGTGGTTCTAGAATTTTGGAGCAGCCTAACTAAGTGGTTGTGGCTCACTGTCTCTAATAAGGGTGACTGAAGTTATCTGAAGACTTGACTAAGGAAGAGAATACACTTCCAAATTGGCATAGTCAAATGTCTGTTGGCAGGAGGCCTTTCCATGCCCTGTGGATGTCATATTGTTGCTTAAGTGTTGTCTTTCTTTAATAGCTGGCTTCTCCTAAAGTAAATGATCCAAGGTGAAATTCTTTTTATGATTTCGTCTTGGAAATCACACAGTACTTTTCCACAATTCTTATAGGTTATACATATCAGCCTTACTCAGTGTGAGAGACAATACGACACAAAGGTGTAAGTGACAGGAGATTAAGATCATTGATATCTGCTTTGTAGTCTGGTTGCCTTCAAGGGTGGTGTCATTTTTTTACACTACTGACATCATTAACAAAATCCTCATGAACATACCATTACTGATATTGTCAGCAAATTGTATTGATCAAATGGAATAATCTATTAGTCGATCCTTTCATTTAAGTCTTGAATCAGATAAAACTTTTAGGCAACCTTTAATGCTCTCAGCCCTACAACTTACCCCAACTACTGCTGCAGTGATCAATTCTGCATAGGTTTTTTCAAAGATTTACGTCTGTTCAATTTTACAGTGCCTCACCTTTTGTCTGTATCATAAAATATTACTTTATAGCACCACAAACCTTTCACATGGGCTTACTTTAAAAATATTATGCCTAAGGGAAACTGAAGAGCACTGTGAATGACCAACTTATAATTTGCAGGAATGAATGCACGTAGCCCTATCCTTAAAATGTGGGGATGAGAGCTGTATGAATTAATTATTTTCCCTTTTGCTCCTCAGATAAATATTTATAAAATTCATTGCTGTGAATTTTAGAAACTTCCATGAGATCAAGCTGCATTGGCCAGCACAGGGTAGATGATACAGTAGATGCTTTCAGGAATGAGGAATGAATTCTTGCAGCTGCTAGCAGTGTTGGTTTCCAGTAGTTCATGGATGAGTCTCTCTCTAGGAATTGTCCTCAACAACAGCAACAGTAACAGCAACACCAACAACAAAAACCTGTCCATTTTATAAGTATGTCCCTCATTTGGGAAAATTACATCAAATGGATGCAGGACCACAGAGGCCCACATCCTTCACTTGATATGGAAAAATTGCGAGAAGCCATTACAGCTCCAGAGCTCCTTGTGGGATGAGAAAGTGAGGTCTCTGGCAACTGCACTGCAATTCAGATTCTCCCTCTGCCCAATCCTCCTTTGTTAAGCGATTGTCAGTGAAATTCCTGCATGCAAATTTTAGAATTTCAACCTCTGCTTTCCAGAGGACACAACCTGACATTTTCACCAGGATTAATCTGATGATGCAGACTCTTAAATGAAAACTGGTTCACCCACTGGGCAGCTGGCAATGAGAATTATCACCACTAATGCTGGTAGACTACTGATTGCACTTGGCATGCAATTGTATTGAAATCATTAAAACTTTAACTGAAGGTGAACTGGAATTGGTTGTCAATGGAAGGGTATGTGCTCAAGGGTGAAATACGTCAGGATTTTGAGAGGTAGGAGAAAAAGAGTACTTACAAGTGTTGCAATTAATTTTTAGGCCCAAGATGGAGCTGTTCCTTTCTTGGATGTCATGCCAGCAAACTGAAACTTAGATAATTTTTGTGTCCCTCTAGATATTCTGCCTGACCAGCAATGTCATATATCCACCCAGCCAGCCAATCCCTGATCGCCAAGCCAACTCTGGACTTTCTCACTCCAAATAAGTTGACTATGTGGCCCGAGCCAATTAGATATTTCCTATTTATCTCCTCCTTGTTCTTTATTCTTCATTCTAAAAAAGCTTTCTGCGGGGCACCTGGGTGGGTCAGTCTGTTAAGTGTTTGACTCTTGGTTTTGGCTCAGGTCATGACCTCACAGTTCATGAGATCCAGCCCTTCGTTGGGCTCCACACTGAGAGATTCTCATTCGCCCTCTCTCTGCCCCTCTCCCACTTTGGCTCTCTCTCTGTCTCTCTCAAAAATAAATAAACATTTTTTAAAAAAAGCTTTCTGCTTTCCACTCTTGTTGTAAGAGGTTGTCAAGAGGCTCTGACTGGTGCTTGAATCTAAGAGTTAGACCCATGCAAATGGACCGTCTCTCCCGTCTTTGGAATGTGTGTTCCACCCACCTTTCCCACACTAGGAACTATTTCAAGTACATAGACTTGAGATAGAAGGATGTTGAGACCGTCTGGACTGAATACGTGACTAGACCCAGTTAAGTCTTCTATATAACTTTTAAGATTCTGGAAAGGAGGTACAGACATGTACTCATCTTGTGTCTGCTCAGTACAAACCTCATATGTACGTTACCTTGCTTGTTAAACCTGCCACCTACCAAACTGCAGTTCCCTGCCTCTTTCTTGGGTATCTCCTTGTCCTCTGTGTGAAGGAGTCAGTTTTCAAACAAACAGCACTTGAGTTCTCTGAAAGAATTTTCCCTGCTTCATGAAGTGTTGAAGTTGTTTGTATCTCCTAAATTGTTTCTTTAATCATTTTTCACAGTTTTTGGTGATAAGATCCAAAGCTGACTGCTAATGTCCTATGAGACAATGAGATGCACAGGTGAGGAACCTGCTGAATCCTTTGTTACTTTTTCTGTGGTCATTACCGAGGGTTATGGGTAAGTCATTCTCGGATTTGAGCTCTGCTCCCTTGCATGCAATTCTCCAATTCAAACTTTATTTTTAAAAATTGCGTGCACATGTGTGCATGTGTGTGTGTGTGTGTGTGTGTGTGCGCACGCGTGTGTTCCCAGAAAAGTTCTAGGTCCTACAAAGTTTCTGGAGTTTACTAAAGTCTCCAGAAAGTTGGAAAGTTTCTAGGGTAGTTATATTGGGAGTCTGCAATGTTGGCAGCTGTTAGGGAGCTCACAATGCCTTCAGGGCAGTCCATAGCATAAACCACTGGGAGATTTTGGGAAATAAATTAAGACAAAAAGTTCAGAGTATTTAGACCATCAAAATCAAAATCCAAGTAGTCACAGGTTACACTACTGAAAATCAGGGGGGTGTCTGCCACCAAAAAGAAATCTGAAAGGCTTAATAGATCCATTGCTAATGGGAATCTCAGAAGCCAAAGCCACAAAATTGGTGGGCAGGGTCAAGCACTCAAAAGCTGCTAGAACACTTTCCGTCTACCTCTAAAAGTCACAGAACTGGCCAGACTGATGCTCGGTCATCTGTCAAAGTTAAGAAAATTTCTGTGCAATGAGGTATACTGTAAAACACCTCAAAATCCCCAATGTCGTGCCATATCCCTCTTAAGTATTAATTTGCTCTACAAGATCCAAAGCTTAGCTAAAGAAATGGGATGCTCAAGTTTCAAAGAATTGAGCACACCACCTTCCGGTACACCTGCATATTTTATGTCTAAGAACCGTGGTCCTGGAAGCTGTAGATATCTATATAATTGATTGTTTTATATAGTATTTTCCTATCAGTACTATTTATGCCATCTTCCAATTTAGTATCACCTCCAAATTCAATGAAGTTACTGTTCATAAATCTTCTAGGGAATAAAATTGTCTGTTGAAATTAGTTAGAATGCCCAATCTTATGAGAAGAGAATGCTTTCAACTAAATATATTTTCTCTTTAATAATTTAACCTGTTTTTTTTTCAGGTCATTTTGACTTATTTTTCAGTACACATTTAAGTGCATTTGTAGGAACTTACTTTTATGTTTAATGAAATTCAATAGACTATAATGGTTGGCATATACAGTGAAACCTCTTCCATAATTCATAAACTCACTAACATTTTATAATTTTGCATAAAATTCACAGTCTGAGCCTATATAACTATGGGAAAACAAAAAGTAAAATGTTCTGTGGTTTTACCTCACTGTTGGTACATTACCTGGCAGGAATTCCTATTTCCAGGTTTATAATAACCCCAAACAGGATCATCCTTGGAGTATCAATAGGAGAAATCTGTAGAAATAAAAAATCTGTCACACTTGTCATGTGGAGGAAACATAATTTCCTTTTTCCTCATTACATATTTTAGTTAATATTTTCTTTGTTTGATATTTTCATTCTGTTTAATTCTTTCCTTCTTGCCACTCTGGATTTGTTTATCACTTCCCCACTTTATCTCCTTGGATTCCAACGTGTTTTTAGTGTTCTTTTCTGCCATAAGTTTTATATTTAACCCAGTTTTGCCTTTCATAAAAGTGTTCCTTGCATTTAATGTTTACTGTAATAATTCTTAGTAATTTTAACAAATTAAGTTTAACAAATATCTACTAGGTTTCTACTTCATGCAGCATATTATATGAGCTGATGTGTTTCTGAGATATTTAAGACTCAGGTAAGTACACAGGCAGTCATGATATAGTAATTATAATAAGATGGAATTGTAAATGCTATTGGATTAGAGAGAAGCATTAATGCAGTTTAGGAAAGTTAGATGATGTCTTTTAAAAGACTTGACAGAGAAGGTGACTGAAGCATTCCTTGAAGTTAATAAGATGAAAAGAAGTGAAAAGGAATGACGAAAGAAAAATCAAAGTTAGTATTCTAAGGAGAAAGAGTAACAGTACAAATATAAGATGGTGTAAATGTTCATACCAATTTTTACTAACTGCATTGACTGTAATATTGGTTAGATTTTCACATGTAGAGGAATCCAGTAAACACTAATGTTGAGGTAGAAATTACTGGGAAACCCATGAACATATAAAATCCTCAAGACTGGAGTCAATGGTATCAGTTTAAAATGGCAATAATTTATAAAAAATTATGGGAAGAGCACTGGATAAGACTGTGAATGTAGCCATGGAAACAAACAAATAAAATGGGCTTGGTAATTACGGAATGGGAACATTTTGTTAAACGAAGAAGTTCAAGAAACCTTAATTTTTAAATCTTGGTTACCAGATGGATGATAGAAAGACCTGAAATCAGCAAAGAACTGTAAAAATGATAATGATGATGTTAATATTAATAATAATATTACTGCAACAGAACAATAACTATAGTATTCTCTTTATATGTGCTAGAATCTGTGCTATTGATTTTACATGCATTCTTACATTTAAATTTTTTTAATATTTATTTATTTTTAAAAGAGAAAGAGACAGAGAGAGAGTGGGAGAGGGACAGAGAGAGAGGGACACACAGAATTCGAAGCAGGCTCCAGGCTCCAGGCTGTCAGCACAGAGTCTGATGCGGGGCTCAAACTCAAGAACCGTGAGATCATGACCTGAGCCAAAGTTGGATGCTCAACCGACTGGGCCACCCAGCCCCCCCAACATGAATTCTTACATTTAAAATTTACAGGAACTCTATGAGAAAGGTTCTGTAAATATTCTTTATTTACATCTGAGACTCAGAGGTATAAAATTATTTTTCCAAGGGTACAGAGCTTAGAAAATTTTGAATCATATTTGAAATGACTGGAACTCATACTCACAAACAGTGGACTTGATGTAAGATTTGTTAATATGTTTTTGCATGAATACAACTCCATTTTAGGTTTTATTGGGGTTCAGGTGACAATGGTTCATTCATGTGCAGATAGACATTTTTCATTTAGAGGTAGAGCCACATAAAAATGGGACATAAAAAATGGGAAACATCAACTCTGGAAAATTTCTTGTTTTGATTCTTTGATAATCCACCCCTCCTTGTATCCCCTGCATTTAATTATTGTTTTAGAATTCTGATAGCATGAATGATGAATCTCTTGGACTTGTTTTTATTTTTACTTTTTTACATAATATATTCAATGCATTTTAAAGTTTTTCTACATTTGCACAGTTTCCTCAATTTACCTTATGAATAACAAGTTTTATTGTTTGGGCTGTACTTTAAATTGCCCAGTCAAAACAAGATGGGTTTTTTTTTCTTTTATTTTTATTTTTTTCTTTCCTCTTATGTATTGATTTATTTTAATATTTACTTATTTTTGAGAGACAGAGAGAGAGAGAGAGAGAGACAGAGTGAGAGTCGGGGAGGGATAGAGAGAGAGGGAGACACAGCATCTGAAGCAAGCTCCAGGCTCTGAGCTGTCAGCACAGAGCCCAATGCAGGGCTCGAAATCATGAACCATGAGTTCATGACCTGAGCTGAAGTCAGACACTTAACTGACTGAGTCACTCAGGCAACCCCTTTTATTTTTAATTTCAAAATCATGTTTTGAAAAAAAAAAGTTATCAGAAACTGCTTCATTTTCTGATTTTTCTTTTTTATTATACTGTTACTGTTTTTTGGGGTATAATATCCTCTCAAATCTATCTGAACATATATAAAATGTTTAAAGTATTTTTTCTATACCTCTAAATGTTTCTAGTCTCTTTGTATAGAATAGTACTTTTTTTTTTAATTTTTTTTTCAACGTTTATTTATTTTTGGGACAGAGAGAGACAGAGCATGAACGGGGGAGGGGCAGAGAGAGAGGGAGACACAGAATCGGAAACAGGCTCCAGGCTCTGAGCCATCAGCCCAGAGCCTGACGCGGGGCTCGAACTCACGGACCGCGAGATCGTGACCTGGTTGAAGTTGGACGCTTAACCGACTGCGCCACCCAGGCGCCCCTAGAATAGTACTTTAAACGTTTGTGAAAAATTCAAGAAAACCCCATGAATAGTGATCTAATGAACGTGTATGTTTTTATTCCCCAGCTTCAATAGTCAAACCATGGACAGTGTTGTTTAATTTAAACTCTCATTCACTTACCTCTCCTAGATTATTTTAAATAAATCTCACACATATTAATACGTAATCAATAGAAATACTTCATTATGTTTAAAATATATGTATTATATTATGGTATCAAAATATCTTTATCATATGTAAATAAATAATTCTTTACTGTCATGAAAGATCTAGTAAGTATTCAAATCTCTTTCATTGTCTCTGTTTTTACAGTTTATTTGATGGATTTAAGAAAGTTACAAAGTATATATTTTCATTTTTTTCGTATCTGAAGTCTCTTATTAATAGCCATTTCCTTTCCCTCTACTTTTTCTCTTTGCAATTTATCTGTAAAATAATATAGTTATGCCATTCTCACTTTCTGGATTTTGCAGGCTCATGGTTTTATTTAAAATGTTTCTCTGGCCTTTTGCTTTAGATTTCCTGGCAATTAGATCTTGAGACTTTATCAGATTCCGATATGATTTATTTATGCACTTAAGAAGACAATGTTGAATTTTCTCTGTTTATGTGACATAATTGATACTGGACAGGCCAAGACCCAGAGAGGGAGGTCCTCAGGGCCCCTTGCCAAGAGGATTCTTGGCTTTGTATGACAAAGAATTCAAGGGTAAGCCATTTAGAAAAAGGGACAGCGATTTATTAAGTATAGAAGTAAGAAAGGAGCTACTTCACAAAGTAGCTGTCTCTCCTCCCAGGTAAGGAACAGGACCACACTTTGCCTCTAAGGGAGGATTTTAGAAGTTTTTTTTTTTTTTTTTTTTTTTTTATGTTTATTCATTTTTTTTTTTTTTTTTGAGATAAATTGTCACAGACTATGAGTCTGGAGTTCTTTCTTGTCCAGCAAGAGCACAGACACAGAATTGAATATGAGAGAGGCTAATGTCCAGGAGGAGACAGGAGCCCCAAACAGCAGTTTTAGCTCCATATTTATTGAGCTCACAAGATACTACCCACATGGTGAACGTGAAGAAAACAAGATCTCACACAAATGAACGTGGAGAAAATAATCAGAAAGTAATCATTAACTTGTATGTGTAAGAAGTAAGGTCTGGGGGACAAGTGGAGTTTGTGATCAAAGCACAATAGTATATTGGCGTCAGATGAAAAGTAATTTCTGGCAAGTGATATAACAAGTTATTAGTGATCCTATTATAATATATCACCAGCTATCCTCAAATGTTTTGCCCTGTGGTGGTGGCTTTCCACCCTAAGTTTTTTTCTAACCCATTTATGTAAATAGAACCTATTTCCCCACAATAAATAAACATACTCACATGTGAATGCAAGCAAGGGAGGGGAGAGAGAGAGGGAGAGATAGAATCCCAAGCAGGCTTCCTGCTGCCAGCACAGAGCCTGACATGGGGCTCAGTCTCACAAACTCATGATATCTTGACCTGAGCTGAAATCAAGAGATGGAGGCTTAATGACTGAGCCACCCAGATGCCCTAATCTAAGTTTTTGTTTTGTGTTTTTTTTAATTATGTAACCTTATATGGAGGGGCTTACTCTTTAACTTTGGGTTTATCATTCACATTGGGTGGTTATATTTTCCAGTGTCTCAGGGTTGTGTAAGTACCCACAAGGAGCAATTTTAAGAATGTCCAGCCTGAATGGCTTTTACTATTGGAGGGAGTGTGGTCTTGTAGTTTATCATGAGTCACATCTTGTGACTCTTTGTATGACCTGCTAACTTTTAGGTTAAGGGTCAGCCTAAAAACAAAATGGCTTTACTTTGCTCAACTTGTGTCCTAAGCCTTCCTTCCCTCCTACCTCATAGGTAGTCACTATTCATCATTGCATGGACAATTGTTTCATTAGGGATTGTAAAGTGAAAATCCCCTTTCACTTGTTAGCTAGACTATTTCTATAGGGAGAAAATCTTTATTAACTCTTGTTTGACCTTGAAGTAAGTTTCTTACAATGAAGGAAGATAAATGTCTGAATCTCCACCACCACAATCATTATTTATCTGTATTCAAAGTATCTGGTAACATCACTAGCATTGCCTAAAAGTGCCTAAAGAGGCTTTATTTTGTTTGTTTTTGAATCATTGCAAACATAATTAATGTATTATGGTTCAATACATTGCAGTTGCTATTGTTATTGAAAAGAATCTCATTTTTTTACCTATGTGAGTCTCTTAGAATTTCTTGCTTCCTTTAGATATAATTGCAGTAGTTTTCTTTTCTTTCTTTCTTTTTTTTATGATGTTTTTACCTTACTGTATGATCATATTCCAGATTCATCTTCTAAATGTTCTGTCTTGGTGTAGTTATCTGCCATTTCTATTAGGACTCCTGACTTCTTTTAATAGAAAATGGTTTGGGGCACCATAATTAAGACACTAGGGATTATCATGGCTACAGGATTACTATGCCTTTTCAATAAAGAGTAAATAGTTATTCTTATTAAAATATATCATAAATTCATTCTGATATTTCCTAATCAAGTCTAGGATCATGAGAGTTTTACTTACATTAAAAACATTTTTTAATGCTTATTTATTTTTGAGAGACAGAGACAGAGCACAAGCAGGGGAGGGTCATAAAGAGAGGGAGACACAGAATCCAAAGCAGGCCCCAGGCTCTGAGCTGTCGGCACAGGGCTTGACATGGGTCTCAAACTCAAGAGCTATGAGATCATCACCTGAGCTGAAGTCAGGGGCTCAACCGACTGAGTCACCCAGGTGCCCCTACTTATAATTTTTAATTTTTTTAATTATATTTTTATTTAAAAAAACAACAAAAACACTGATAAAGGGAAGCACACAAACAAATGCATAGGTTAATGAGAAAACACTTATGCAAATGGAAAATGTAGCTTTTTATTGAAGTGAAACGAAATGTGTAAGAGAACAAATTTTCAGGAGTGTATAATAAATTCAGTTGAATTTATTCAGTTGAATTAGAGTTGCCATGATATATTTATGTTGAGACCTCTCATAGACTGCAGAATTATATAGTCATCAGAATAAAGATGGTTATAAACAGACATAAATAGGGTTGAAAATATACCCTGAGTTCGTAGAGTTAAGAGGGAAAGGGGTTAAGGATGGGTTCCTGTGAATTTAGGTTGTTATCAGATGTGAAAAAAGAAAGTAGACCCAACCATAAAGATTAAAGCTAACACAAAGGGAGGGATAAATCATGACCTTAGAGTGAAAAGGAAACAGGAAGAAAAGTTTTAAAATTCTTACATAAAAAACACTTTCGGATATCATAAACATGACAAATAAAAAGAGAAGTGAAGAATGCCCAAGAAATGGCCACTAGGTGGTCATCCATGACACTATTCAGAAGAGTTGTACTGGAGTGTTTGGATTAGAAATCATATTTCTGTGGCTGGGAAAGTGATGGGGATAAGAAAAAATAAATTGTAAAAATAATAAGTAGACTTTAAAGTTAAACAGCAAATTTCAGTTACCTGATCTGCCCAATTTATTAATCATACTAGTTTTGAAGTGATGTCCTTAGAGACTCTCTCTAGTCAAATGAGAGGCCAGGCTGACTCAAGTTTTATAAAATTATATATACCAGAGTTCTACTGAAGATACTATTTAAATGAGTTGTCTGTTTTTAAAACTAAAAATTTGAAGACTGTTGCTCTCCAATTATCTTTCTTTTTGAAAAAAAAATTACTTCTTTTAAGAAGTATATGGTTTAAAGAAGGATATATAAATGTTTTAAGAAATAATATACTGTCATCCTTTTATCCTTTTAAAAGAAAAATTTCATTTTCTCCTCATGGTCCTTGTGTATTATCAAATTCTGTAATGTAATGTAAATCATCTGAAGTTGTCTGAAATTTTTCCTAAAATTTAGGAAACCAACAATATAGAAAATTATTATGTATTTTCAATAGATAATCAAATTATAAATATCACTTTCTCTTAAAAAGTAAAGCCTTTTTAAGTCTCTCACTTATTAGAGGACAATTTTTTTGTATGTTTTGAAGTACTAAAATAGTATATTGTTGGAACATTCTCATTTGTAGATAAGGCATTGGTTAAATTTACTTTTTTCTTCAGTCAGTGGAAACAGCTGGTAAAATTCTCCATCATTATCCATTCTTTCATATATTTTTTCCTCTTAGTTAAAACAAAGCATATGAATCTATTTTGAAAAGAAAGTAAAATGAATTGATATAATTTAAAATTTTATGATTTAGTTGATAAAAGTTAATTTCCTAAAATACTACTTTTAGTAGTATTTTTTAGATAAATACAGTTGCATTATAGCTATCTTTTAAATGTACCAGTTATTTGAAAAATAAAACTTTCTGAAAATCTTCCATTGATAAATTGACTCAATTTTTTTACCTGTCAATTATTTTTTGAAAAGTTAGGTCACAGATAGCTTTGCAGATTATTCTGATTAGTTATTCTCTTTTCTTTTTGCCAAAGGTAGCATTTCTCTAAACTTTCTTTCCTCCATGTGTTTGCTAGCTCTGTAGTATTTTTAAAATACTGTTTTGTTAAACAAATATAACACCAGTGTGTCCACTCCTTTCCCTCAACAGATGGTCGACAGCAGATGGTGCAGATGATTGTTCATAGATTTTCTTAGAACAGAATCAAGAAAAAATAATCCAGGTGTGTTCATTTGTTGATACTACACCCAAATTTAACCAATTAAATATGCTCAAAAGAGTCTTTTTGAATTTAACTCCACTTATATTACCCTGAGAAAGATATATACTTAGAGTCCTCTCTTGATTGATTCAGCCTGTTTCCTTGTCACTTTCATCCTAGTAATTCATGGCATTTCTTTGGTAATTTGAAATACTTTAGCTTTTAAAAGTTGGCTAATAATGTGTTAACCGAGAAAAAAGCCACATGAACAAAACAAAAATGGTACACTGGAGTTTACAATGAAAGTTCCATTTTCTTCCTAGTCTTCCTTGCATATATCAAGAAAAATTATTGTGTGCTAATATACGTATATAAACATTCATAAATATGTGTATCATGAGTAACTTGCAGATCTTTCATATCCACACCAGAACATTTATTTCATTGCTTTATTCCATTGTCCAGGTAATTTTAATATTCACCATT
The DNA here is from genome assembly GCF_027475565.1 of Acinonyx jubatus. NCBI lineage: Eukaryota > Metazoa > Chordata > Mammalia > Carnivora > Felidae > Acinonyx > Acinonyx jubatus. The sequence goes on along the minus strand of NC_069380.1, from coordinate 32,041,884 downwards.
TTTTAATTAACATTCATACATAAGAATTGTATAGTTCTTTTTTGTGCTTTCTCTATTCTTTAGGGAGGTTATAATGGAGAATATTGTGGTATTAGAAGCTTTCCTAATTCCCTGATGCCCTGCCCTAGAGAAAGTTAAATACTATCAGCTGGTAATCTTCTTAAAATTTGGTAGGCTTTTCTTATGTAAGTGTCTGTGTTTTTCCCTTGGCTTTAGCAATTTTAGCAGACACGTGTTTGTGTGTGTGTAGTGTTTATTCATGCAGTGACTGTAACTTATCAACTTTCTTTTCAATGGCAGATATAAATTCATTTAATTTATTTAGTTTCCTTTGATTTCATTGTTTCACATTTTAATGAGGAAACATGTATTGTTATTAAGTAATATATAAATCACATTAAATAATGTAACCAACATACGTTAACAACACTACTCAAGTGAAACTGATGTCGAAATTTTGCCTTCTTAATTCAAAAACCCAAAATATTATAAATGTATCTTATATCTTACTCCTTTTCCCAGAAGTAAAAAAAAATCTTGAAGTTTGTGTTTTTATAAATCATATTGAGAATTTTTTAAGAATTACATATATTAAAAATCATACATATTGCCATAAGTAGATCTAGTTTCTTTATTAAGTAGATCCATTTCGTTTCATTTATATTTCTCACGAAATGTTAAAAAACATCTAATCTTATACTTTATATTTTATTAATTTCTAATTTCATCTTTATTACTTTTATTATTTTATTATAGTCTTCATTTTGTTACTCTTTTACAAACTGGTATTTCACTTTATTTTATATAGCATTACTTTGAGAAGTAATTCATCAAAGCATGGCCTTAACTTATATACTGACCCATGAGTATTTCACTGTATTTGTTTTTTGACATTTTGCAATTTTGTAATTTTGGTTATTATTTTTTTCTTACAGAATATTTGCCTTTAATGTTAAGATTTATTTTTTTTAAATATCTGGAATTAGAGTTTTTGCCCTATTTTATGATATGTATCCTTTTTACTACATTGAGATTAGGAACTTGTCTTTACTCTCTCTGATTTCTATGGAAATTAACTGAGTTTTAATTCAAGGTCTAATTCATGACGATTTTCAGCTGATATTTTTTTCAATTAAGTTAATCCATTTAAAAAATTGTTTTAGGGGCACCTTGTTGGATCAGACTTCAGATTTCAGTTCAGGTCATGATCTCACAGCTCACAAGTTCGAGCCCTGTGTCAGGCTCTGTGCTGACAGTGTGGAGCCTGGAGCCCACTTTAGGTTCTCTGTTTCCCTCTCTCTCTGTCCCTCCCCCGCCCCTGCTCACACTCTGTTTCTCTCTTTCAAAAATAAATAAACATTAAAAAAAATTTTTTTTAATTGTTTCATCTTTTGTTTCCAGAAAATAAAATTGCCTATTTATCTATCATCTGTATCTGTATCTCTGTATCTTTCTATATATAGCTATTTAATGAAAGAGTGCAGCTCTGGGGCACCTGGATGGCTTAGTCAGATAAGTGTCAACTTTGGCTCAGGTCATGATCTTACAATTTGTGAGTTCGAGCCCTGCATCGGGCTCTGTGCTGACAGCTCAGGACCTGGATCCTGCTTCAGATTCTGAGTCTCCCTCTCTCTCTGCCCCTCTGTCACTCATGCTCTGTGTCTCGCTCCATAATAAGTAAACATTAAAAAAAAATTTGAAAAAAGAGAGAGGGAGTGCAGCTCTATAGGATGCAAATAAAAAGCATTACTTTTTTTTTTTTTCCAATAGCCATTCAAAACCATTTTATGAGTCTGGTTTTTCAAGTTCCTTAAATGAAAGTTCTGATAGTTCCCATAACTTTTATTTACCCTTAGATAACATACTAGTCCCTACAATTTGGATAAAATTTCTACTTCATTCTAATGATTAAGATCTCAAACTTCATGTAAAAAAATTTACTCTCTCCCTTGGCAGTGCTTCAAGCTACAAAACTTTCAGTGAAGGAATAGGTCATGCTTGATTTGTTTTATTTCCCTCTTTTCGTTATTCCCCCACTTATCCCCCATTGGACTACCTCTAGTTCCCGTAGGGATCCAGCTATAAGAGAGAAGAGTGATATAGGTCAGGAAATAATCTGCTTGACTAATATTGTCTTTATCTGTCATTGGTAGTTAAGGGTTTAAGGAAAGCTCTAATTGATTTTCCCAGGATGCTCCTTCATAATTTCCTCAGAGATATCTTCCTGCAGACATCTAATTGAAATAGCTTCTTTAATAAAGCCAAAGCTGCCCTTTTCCTAATCATATAGCTACCATCTCAGCCTCAGTACCTTCCAGCATGTCTATAGCCTTTCCAGACTGGCCTCACTTCCAGCAGGAAACACTTTGGTTCACGGAGCTTTATGCTAATTCTCGGGCCAGGGGCATCCTGCCTACCCCAAATCTGATTAGAAGGAAATATTTATTATATTGAAAGTGCAGAAACTAAATGGGGTGTTATCATAAAGCAAATATCTTCCACTCTTAAGACCTATAAATCTTTACACTCATTCTTCTTTTGTTCCTAGGTGAAACCTGAACTATTTTTAGAGCTCTTAGAGAATATTAAGTTATCTGGTCATACCCAGTCACAAAAACAGTTTCACCTTGGTAATTAATAAGTCATTAGTCCTAAAAGGTATCAACACATAGTGATTTTGGACCATGGATTCTACAGACACTTTGCATGTGCTCAAATCCCAGTGTCAATGCTCAAAAACTCTGTGACATTGAGAAAATTCATAACAAATGTATGCTTGTTTTCTGGTCGTAAAATTAGAAGAATAATAGCATGCGCATCATAAGGTTTTGTGCATATACTAAGTGTCATAAAAGTGACTGTTCATAAAACTTGGAATATCTAAAATATGTCTTTTCTTGTAGCTTGGGCTACTCCAAGTCTAAAAATTTCATTGGGAAGATGTGGGGGTATACCTTGGGAGCTTTATTTCCATTTACACAAATTCCATTTCTCTCTCCACTTCTGTAAATAGCTACTACTTTTTGCCAAGTTCTTGGATCATGTAAAAGAAAAATAAGAGAGTAGAAATATCATACCAGCCTTGACTTTGCATTACCAGTTTAGGGGATTGGCATGTGTCTGTTTTGCTCTCATTGTGGCTACATGACTGTAACTCCTTTAATATTTCTTCACTGACTGGTAAAGACCATGTTCTTAAAGTTCTGAAAATGAGCTCTTGATGACTGGAGCATATATCGGTTAAGTTATTTTGTATAGAATTTAATTATACCAGAAAGTCAAAATGCATGTACTTTATGACCTTTAAATTTCATTTCTAAGTGTCTACCCTAGAGAAACTCTCACACATGTGTACATGTAGACTGATATGAGAATGTTTATTGAAGCACTCCCTGTAATGATGAAAAAGAAGAAACTACCTAACTAGTTCTCAATTGACATTTAAACTGGTTTTCTCCTATGTTACCTGAACTCTCAATATAATTCGTCACAGTTTCTCCATTAATTTTTATACTCATTATTTCTATACCATTTCATTTGAAAATATTAACTTATTTAAGTTTTAATGTCTTTCCCACATTTGCCTTACTTATCTAGTATATGCACGTAATTCTTAAGGATGCATGGAATTACAACTCCCAAGTTTTGAAGGCCATAATACTTAATAATGCTTATCTCAAGTGATTATTAAAACTGAAAGTTCTGGATTAGCTTGGACAACAAAAATTTAAAGCATATCATCCTTCTCTGTACTTTCACTACAATAAAAACATTCAATACCTTTTTAATGCTTTTAAAGTGACCTAAGAGGTCCAACATGCTTTGGCCCCAGCCTGGATTTTTAATTTCCATATAACATACTCCTGTTATCCTTCTGTGGTTTTCTGAGTGGACCCATAGCTTTTCATGTTAGAGTTTAAAAATGCCTTTGCAAATGTCAAAATCAACACCCTTATATTTTCCTCACCCATCACTCTGTTTCTTTCTCATTCCCCACACATTCTCTCTCAAATACACGCACACACACACACACACACACACACACACACACACACTCATACACCATGCACATACATACAACCTTAACATAGTCTATACTGATACAAATTTTTTGTCAGTGTTTAAGATCACTTCCTTGGGGAAGTCTCCCTTGATGACATGTGGCCATAAGCTCTCATTGCAAACTACAATCTGTTTTCATAGTTATCATTACAACTACAATTAGATAATTATGTTTCAATTACTTTTGTTTTATATCCATCTCTCCCACTAGACTGTGCACATATTGTTAAATAAATGGATGAGTGCATGCATGAATGATTGAATGGATGGAATCAGGCCAACCTAAATTAGAATTTCCAATTAATGTCAATAAGCTACAGGTTTCTTATCTGAAAAACCTATGGTAATAATACATATTTTACAGAGCAGTGAGTATTAAAGTCAAGTATGTAAAGTGCAATAAAGTATGTAATGTATATATAGTAAATTGATAAATCACTGTCTCACTGTCAACTATTAGTAATAATGCTCTTTTCTCTAGAAGACTCTTTAAATATAAAAAAGTAATAAAGTATACGAAAACACTATATGAGAGATTAGATAATCTGAAAACTCTCTTAACTACAAACATTTAGAAACACTTCAGAAATGAGTAGATAATTTTCAAAGAAACTAAGGGAAATTTCCAGGAGTTAAAATCAAGTGGAAAAAAAAAGAACACTATCCTGAATATTTCATAATGTAGATTGATACTTATGGAACCAAGAAGATTAAGTTTTGATGTCTCACTAGGGATAGAAATTGAGATTTTGAACATGAGAAGTAAGAGGTTGAATTGAGATAAATATCTCTATTTAGCATCCATGAAAGGCTTTATACTCAGCAAGAAACTGACTAGGATAATAAAATAATTAACACAGAGAGACAATAAGGAAGATGGGAAGAATTTGTTAGCACAGTGGGGGTGGGGCAAGAACTATCATCTCAGAGGGATGTCAGGAAACATTTTTTTTTCCCTCAGAGTGTGGTCCAAAACGATGAGTTCACTATCCAAAATTATAAAACACAAAAGGAGGAAAACAACCCAACATACTCTGAGTTAGCACACATATCAAATAAATCAAGGGACAGTATACAAAAACAACATCTTTAACAACACTAACAGAATAGACCAACTTTTGACCAGTTTATAAGTGAAACAGAAGCAAGATACTCATAAACAAATGGAAGAAGTAAAATGCAAGTTTGTAAGGTTTTGGAAAACAGGGTTATTAAATACTAGAGTATACATGCACTAATACTCAGAATCTATCAATATGTTGCTAGATGGCATGGCTAGGCTAAATTAAAATTACAGACGGAATTAAGAATTAATTTGTTACAGCATCAGAAATAAGTAAATGATATAGTTGCAATTTGCCTTTACTCTAAAGTGACATAATATATCTTTGCCCAGATCCTTGTGGGGTACCTCAGTGGCCTTACACAAAACACTTACAGACAAGATCTTAACCCCATCCTATTTCCTCTAGGAGATATCATTCTGATGATACCTTCCTCTGGAGAGAATCATTTGAACACTACTTGAGAGCATACAAATACTCACAAAGGAGCTTACTGGAAGGGGGGTGGACCATTACCCTACACATAGTACAAGGTTCCCCTTTCTCAGTTAAAATCCCAAACGTTAGTTGGAAAAACCAGGGCCACTCCATCCCTGACATTGTCAAGTAATGATTACTCACCCTCTCAGCATCCACAATGTTACTACTAGCTCAGCATCTTTTAGTTGTCTTTGAGTTCTAGAAGCAACACACCCTTCACCAATAAGTTTTACTGAAGCTCATTTGTTGTTACTTGAAAATCCCCACAGTTTGTATAGGGCTCCCTCCAGCAAAAAAAAAGCCCTAAAATCTGTCCAAATTGCAGTAAAACAGGTGCTTCTATTAATGCCAAAGAAGAGAAGAAACATTTTCTTTAGAGGCTTTGGCCTGCTGAGTCTCAGGACCACCTATGATGTCCATAAGTTGTCTGTTTATTCTCATAGAAGAAGTTGCCCTCCTCAGGCCCATTTTATGTTAATGAAAGCCACGATTGCTGGCCTTATAGTGAGCTATTCTGGAAACAAAGTCTCTGATAGGACCCATGCCCCCCATCCTCTGTACCTAGCTGCTTATTGTACTTTGAGACAGAAGCAGCACCCTACTCGTTAGGAATGGGCACCAAAGCCTGTCTGCTAGAGCATAGAGCCAAATGTGAGCCCTCTGGCATATCCAGTATGCAGGAAGGATGGACTCCCAGCCTTCTGTCTTTTGCAATCCCAGTTCTGGAAGATTTCAGTCTTCTCCTAGACTCTTGGTGCTATAATCTGAGTGTGACGCCCAAATTTCATTTAGTTGAAATCCTAATGCCCAATATGATGGTATTAGCATGCAGGATCTTTGGGAGATGTATAAGTCATGAGGGTGGAATCTTCATGAATGAGATCAGTACCATTATAAAAGAGACCTTATAAAGCTCCCAAATACCTTCTACCATGTAAAGACACATCTAAAGATCTACAGTCTATAATCAGAAAGGGGCTCCACTAGAACCTGATCAAGCTGGCACCCTGATCTTGGACCTCTAGCCTTCAGAACTGTGGAAAATAAATTTCTGTTTAAAAGCTACCTAGTCTGTGGTATTTTGTTATAGCAACCTTAATGGACTAAGACACTTGGTTACCTAGGGAGACATTCGGATCCAACTAAGTGAATATCAAAGGAGTTCACAAATTTTATAGATGGTATCACTGTTATTAAATATCAAAAAGCTCTATGGGGAGTTGCTGCCTTTTCATCCCTTAAAGAGAACATACCTAATAAAGAATAGCACCTGAGCCAAACATAATGTAATGTTAGCATAATGAGCCAAACATCAAGTAAGCATCTGGCAAGGGATGCCCTGGCCAGAAATAAGCAATAAATGCACGTTAACAGAATTTTGGGGGGTCACCTGCTGGCCAATGGCAGCAACAATGATTCTTTATTTAAGGGAGAAGCCTTGTCTTGCCTTGTATTTATCCAAAATACAAATCAAAGTTATGCTTGTCCCTACATACACTAAAACAATGACATGAGGTCTAACCAAAACACTATTTATTCCCTTCATACAGTCTAGACATCACTGGTAATGAATGACCCAGGTTCTGATTTTACTTCACAGAATGCACGATGTTGAACTCTTTTTTTTTTAATTTTTTAATTGTTAATTTTTGAGAGAACAGAATGTGAGCAAAGGAGGGACAGAAAGAGAGACACAGAATCTGAAGCAGGCTCCAGGCATTTTGCTGTCAGCACAGAGCCCGACATGGGGCTTGAACTCACAAACCGTGAGATCATGACCTGAGTCAAAGTCAGATGCTTAACCAACTGAACCACCCAGGCATGCTGTGTGATATTGAACTCCTAAATAAGCTTTCACCGTGATTTTCACCTCCCTTACCAGTCTCAGTCTGCAGGCATTATAATGCAATAATGGCTTGCTTAAGTAAGTTAAAATACAGTGAAATGAAACATGACCCATTTCATTTATCAATCAAACATTAGAGGTTAAGCGTAATAAAGAGTCTGGCCATTTTTTTGATCTTTGGCTGCTGAGAGCTTTTTTTTAATTCTCACCTCACTCTTCCTCCTGTCATTTTATCTCACATCTGGGAAAACTAGTAAGAAAATTTGGGTGCTCCCTTCTCTTGTGCTGGCAAGAATTTAAAGTTTAAACCATATGTGGGAACACTCAGCAAGGCTTCATCCTAAAAAACACAAGTCAGTCTTCTTTGCCCACTCTGAAACCAATTTCTGACCAGCTTTGGAAAATGGACCTGCTCACTGCATATTTATTATGTAACCAACTTTCACACCCTCTTGGTGTGTGTGTACATCATTAGTCCTCACACTGAAAACTAACACCCTTGTAAGATGATCATAAAACACAGGGTATATAAATATTTACTAAAAATCAGTTGCAAAGACAAAAAATTAAAAAGATAATTGGATAATAGATCTGTTCAGAAATTTTAGGAAGAGATCGTAAACATAACCAGGTGACCCTGGATATGCTAATGAAAACTAGAAGTATATAATTTTCCTACATCAGACTAGAAAATATGATGTAGGAAAATTTTGGCTAGAATGGAGATCAAAGGAAATTCTCAAATACTATTGGTTTTATCTTAGCTTGGAACTAATTTACAATGTAGCAATATCTGGTTAATTTGAAGAGGCATATGCTATATGACTGAGATGATTCTAAACATTAGTTTTGTATGGGATAGTCCAACTATTCACCTGTTTTCTGGCATAATAATGAATATCTCCCCTTTTTGTTCCAGAAACGACCCCAGTTTGGGCAATAAATTATTTAGTTATTCCATTTATGACCTTATATTTAGACAACTATATACATCCTAAAGAAGTACATATACATATGTGTAAAATAAATTCATAAGAATGTTATTATGGTATTATTTATTACAGAAAAATTACAAATATAATTTATTCTCTTTCTCTTAAAAATGTAAACTTGATTTTACTTGAGTGTTATTGTGCCCAGTCAGAAAAGAAAATAAATTACCAAACCTCAATTGCTTTTAGGAACATCTGTATGACACGGCATTGGTTAATCATACGCATATGGAAGACTTCACGTGGAATTTTCAGGAAAACTCTGTAAGAGGGAGACCAGTTGGCACATACCTGTACGCACTTTTCTTCCTTTATCCTCCTCATTTCAAAATGACCATAATGTCTATAGTGTGGTCTTCATAATTCAATTAAGAGGGGAAGACCAAGAGGATCACATAGCCTTCAGTACTCATATCCATGAACTGTGAATTCAATACTTAGGAACAAACTAACTTCCTGTGGATAAACATTATTTGGAAAAAGTAAGCTACTTTTTGTTAGATTAATGTTACTCTCCCCTCCCATTATATGCAATTTAAATATCCAAATATTGAATACAACAAAAAATCTGGTATAATCATAGACTGAATCATTATCCATTGGTTAAAATGATTAAACTAGAGTTGCATATAACAACATGGATATATAGTTTTTAAGTTGTGGAATAATAAATCCAATGTTTATATAAAAATTTTAAATATGCAAAAGTGCTCTACTATATTAGTGAATATATTTATATATGGAGAAGTTACATAGGGATAATAGGGAAAATATCAACAACAATATCATTCTTATCTGAGGATAGAAAGAGGATAGAGATTAAGGAGGGGACACAATGACTTAATTTGGAACGCCTAATTCCTAGTTTATTTAAAAATAATTATAAAAGTGAAACAAAAAATGGTAAGACAACTGGTTTGTCACTGCATAGTGGTTAGTTATATTATTCATTGTATTTTGTGTTTTTTGCCTATAATAGCTGATGATAACTGACAATTTTCATGTATGAAAACTACATAGGAGAGATAATGCAAAATTCTCATTCAATACCATGAGATTTTCTTTTGGATCTAATATCTTGTGTGCTATAATTAAAGAGGAAATGTTAATATTTCGCAAGGTAGGGTTTTAGTCAGATTATTACACTTAAATGGAGTTCAAGTGAGAACCATACATTTCATGTAAGTATATAAACAGGTCATTTTATCATTGTTAGGTTTGAAATTACATTCATTAAATCTCAAATACATACTGCTTTCTCTTGGAATGTTTTACCTATATAATTTCCCAAAGCTACTGCCACTTAATAAATTCTATATTTAATGGTCTGTTTACATACATATGATAATTATTTACATATGATAATTATTTACATATGGTAATTATTCTGTTTACTTTTTCTAAAGACCTTTTACTTGTCAATTATCATGTGACTTTTCCTTCAAGGAAAGTTTGAAGTCCTCTAGTAGGTGGATGACAAGCAAAAATTTAAACCACAATAAAGAGATTTCATCCATCTTAATTTTTTTTGTTACAGAAAAAATACATGTTTTATATTAAATTCATCTTATTAAGTGAAAACTGCATAGTGGTTAATTTTGTCCATTTTTAGCAAAATTTTCAAATGACTACCATGCTAATAGATATCATCAGCTATTTTATCAATTTTACCTAAATTAACACAAATAATAATGCTTTATTAGCATATAAAATAGAATATGAATGAAATAATCATTCAGTTCAAATGGTTCTAAAGGCATCCCTTTTATTCTTTGGCATTTATTTGCAGAACTGGGAGCATACATTTTCTTTATGTGTTTGTGGGATTCTACTCTTTCTTACAATCACTATAATTGATTCAACACCACCAATGTTGTAGACATATACTCACCTACCTACTTACTAAAGAATATCGTGGGCAATGAGGCCTAACATTTTGGCCCATTTTTCTATTAACATCTGGGTAATAATTAGTATACTAAGCTTCTCTAATAAATGATGCATTGTTTTTTCTTTCACTGCTTTTGAGAATTTCTCTTTAACTTTGACTTTCAATATTTTGACTATTATATGACTGGGCTGAATCTCTTTCATTTTACCCTTCTTGAAATTTGCTGAGTTTCTGGGTGTATAGATTAATGTTTTTCTTCAAATTATGGAATGCTCTCAGCCATTGACATTATTTCCTTGCATATAATTTCCATTAGTGTCCCTCTCATATTTCCTCCATAATATCCCCATTCCTCAACTTTGGTTGAATAATGGCGTTCCACATTTCTAAGAGAATCTGTTCCTTTGCCTTTTTTTGTTTTTTTCCAGATTGCATAGTCTCTGTTGATCTATGTTCAAGTTCATTAATTCTTTCTTCTGCCAGCCAAAATCCACTGTTGAAGACATTTTGGTCAATTTTTCATTTCACTTATTCAACTTTTTATCTACAGAATTTCCATATGGCTCCTTTCTTTTACAGCAATATCTTTAATGATATTTTCTCCTGGATGTGACATTATTTCATATATTCCTTTATATTTTAAATGTTTCCTTTGGTTCTTTGAATATATTTAAAATAGTTGTGTGTTTTGTTTAATTTATTTAAATTCAAATTAGCTAACATATAGTGTAGTATTAGTTTCAGGAGTAGAACCTAGTGAGTCATCACTTACATATAACACCCAGTGCTCATCCCAACAAGTGCTGTCCTCCATGCCCATCACCCATTTAACTCATCCCCCAACCCACCTCCCCTCCAGCAACCTTCAGTTTGTTCTCTCCAGTTGAGAGTCTCTTAATGCTGGTATGAAATATTTGTACCCTAAGTCTCAGTCTGCTATGGCTGGGTAGAGCTTCTGCCTGACAAGTGAGGGCAGGATGGGACATCAGAGACTTCATTTTCACAGCTGTACCTACTGGAAGTACAGCTGCTGCTACGTGCGTCAGGGAGTGCGGGGATGATGAGGATGTCAGAAACCTGTCCTTTTCAGGTTGAAATTGCAGTATCTCACCAGAAGGTGGGAGGTGAGACAAACCCCATCTTCGTGGCCATGCCTAACCAAGATAGAGCACCCTGTGTAAAGCTTCCACACCACAGAGCTAGAGTGGGAGTAAGGGAGTAGGCCCCGTCCCACATGCCACAGATGCTCTTACTGTTGTCACTGGGATTTTGTAGATTAAATGAAAGATTCTCCAGTGACTGTGTTCTTTTAGAACATTTTCCAGAGTTCTTAAGTGATTTTATTTTATAATTTTCATGAGTGAAACTATTGTTTTGATGAGGAGCAGTTCTGTTGACATTTTTTTTTCTTGTGCCTTTACAGAAGTTCTACACCAAAATGTATTATTTTAGTCATCACAATATGGAGAAATAAATATTATATAATACATGCCTCTTACTTCCTACTATTTATTTGATGAGCTTAAATATCATGTTACCTTGGGAGCTAGTCTCACACGTGCAATGTAAATTTGCCTAATCCTCTTCCCTAGTTATATATCAGTTTTCTTTCATATCAGCTGTTTTTATTTACATAGTAATTATAACTTAATATAACTTACATTAATATAAACCATCTTACTGTATATCTTCTGTCTCCCACAAGGACCATGTTCATTTATTTACTGCTTTTTCAGAGCACACAATATGTAAGAATTTACGATTTTAATTTTTTTAAAGTTTTTAACCAAATGAATGAATGAATAAGGGAATACATTTTCTCCAACCTATCTGAATTACAGTATAAATTTAGAGTATAAATTAGAGTATAAATTTAGATGTATACTCTATGACAAATTTTTAAAAATATATTTTCACTCATTTTGATTAATGTGGTAAAATACTAATGTAGTGTCATCATTTAGGAAATAAAAAATGTTATTTTAGACAGAGCTACCTTGAATGTAAAGAAGCTCAAGCCTTAGGGCCCATTGCTTGTAAAGATCCCTTCAATATTTACCCTATATAATATATAATATACTATATAGTATGTACTATAATTATATATAGCCTGTGAGTATATAAATTACATACTATTTCAGTAAATAAATAAATATATATACACACACATATATAATATACAAGCAATGTAATGCCTAATTATTTAGATTTATACACTATCATGTCAAATTCTAAAGGAATTTGAATTACTGTTTCATATGTCTTATTACCTTATTAAGTTTATTTGTTTTTTAGAAATAATGATCCTATAAAATTAAAACATAATTGAAGAAACTATTGCAGTTGAGACTCAAGGCATAAACTGAGAGAAAGAAGATTTCATAAATTTTGTAATGTCGAAACTTTTATACATGAAATAGAAACTAAAAATTTTATGGTCATTTTATAAAGACAGGGAATAGAGTCATGATAGTCACTAGACTAGAGATAATGAAAATTACAACAAAAGATAAAGAACACTGTGAGAATCATAACATTGCCAAACTAAAAATGAAAAAGCAGAAGGAATATGCAAGTAATGGTAAAGAAATACACAGTTTATAGGGTCCGAAAAACACATAAAAGTGTGCCAATAATAGCTTCGTTTTGAGGAATTAACTTTGGTAGATAAAATGAACTTGTACAATTTTTATTGAAATACAGTTTATGTTGTCATGATGTAAAATTCATAATAAACCAATTTGAAGTAGATGCTGACAGCAAAATAGTGAGCGTCAGGAATTAAAAATTATTTCAGAGTTGTTACTACACAAGAATAGTTAAAATACCTTGAACACTTACAGCCCATATAATACAAGCACTTAAAGTTTTCCTTCTTGACAAGTCTGAAAATGTACACCACATTACCAATAAAAAGTTGCAGTGTAGGAGTGCCTGGGTGGCTCAGTCAGTTGAGCATCAGACTTCAGCTCAGGTCATGATCTCAAAGTCTGTGAGTTTGAGCCCTGCATCAGGCTCTGTGCTGACAGCTCAGAGACTGGAGCCTGCTTCAGATTCTTTGTCAATCTCTCTCTGCCCCTCCCCTGCTCTCAATCTCTCTCTCTCTCTCTCTCTCTCTCTCTCTCTCTCTCTCTCTCTCTCTCAAAAATAAACATTAAGAAAATTTAAAAACAAAGTTGCAAAGTGGAGGTATATTTCTTTAAGCCATCAATGCTGATGAGCAAAATTAGCCAACCATGCTAAAGAAAAGGTTGAATTTTCTTTCTGTTCTCTCTTTAGAATATTATTTTAAAAGTTTATTGTCATCTGAAGAGAAAATTTTTAAAAAATAGGTAACCAAAATGTAAATAAAATGTAGTTATTTTGGAAAGTTAATCAATATCCTTTGTTTTCTTCTAGATTAAATGTCTGTGGTATACATAATAGTTTTATAATTTATAGTTCATTGTAATTTATCATTTCAAATATTCACTTTCATATGTGACATTCATAATTTTGTAGACTATTATATATAATTTTTTAGTCCCACAAAATTGGGATATGACCCAGGGTGGTGATAAATATTTAATAGATTATCACCTTTTATTCATTCATGTAACATGTATCAAGGTATGTGACATAAACATATAATATGTATCAAAACATTTGACATCAATGTGTAACATGTATTTATAAAGTAATGATAGGGCATTTTCCCTGCATCTGTAAGCAATAGGATATTATAGAGCCCACAGATGAGTCCAAAGTGACTCAATTGTCAAAAGCCCACATCAAAGAGACTTGCATCCTGACTCTTGTTATAAAATTCCCATCAGTCTGCAACAGCTGTATTAAAAAACAAACAAACAAACAAACAAAACAGAAACAAAACAAAAAACTGAATCATGCTCAATACATCTATGAGATCCTGAAACCTGAGAAGTTTTGGGTATTTTAAATTGCTGGTAGAGGCAAGAAAGTCCACATGATTGCGTCTCAAGGAAGAGTTGGGTTGGTTTTGACAAATATGACTATAAGAAAACATCACTGATGACAAGCTTGCCAAATTAGCCAAGGATATTAATACCACTCTAACCAAGGGGACTTGGGGGTTCTTCTTTTGCCACTGAAAGCACGTGATTGTGCCTTTAACAGCATCACCAAATCTCACTGCCAGATCACAAATAGCTGCTACCCTGTCTGCTGGCCAAGGGTATTGTGTCCTCCTCACTGGAGTCAAGTTGGAGGCAACAGGAGGAAGGTATGAGAGAAAAAAAGGCATAGGGAGTGATAAAGAGCCTGTCCCACTTGAATTCCAAATCACTGAAGATTTAACTCCATCTTGTGTGGGATGAGGCGGTGAGCTAAAATCAAATATGAAATCTAATCTTTAAAATACAAAACACATGATTTTAATAACATACAGTTATCATTTTTAATCCAATTATTCTGTGGAAACAAGTAGGTGATTTCTCCAGAGTATAGTGTGTATTAGTTACTGACGAAAAAATATTCTGTGTTGAATTCAAAAAATTAACAGAAACAATAAATACCTAATACAAATGTGAAAATATTTTAAGAATCATATACTTAGTTGTAGATTCAGATTTCTAGTCTTTAGATATTACCTTATAAAAATAAGAGTAAGTGTGCTTTAAAATGTTATTTCAAGAAATGATTATATATTAAATAATCTGGTAGAAACACTGATAAAATATTATGGTATCTGAGGGGAGAGAGATACTTCTTTCAGTTATGGTTAATAGAAGAATGTTTGTGGATGTTGACCATGAACGACTAATAGATTTTTAAATTCTGGAGAGATGTGAAAGAATGTAATTTATGGCACAGAAATTTTAAATGAGAGATATAGTTTGTGTGGGAGATTAATGTCATGAAATATGCCTAAATGTACTCAACACAAACTCATGATAGTATTTTTTTCATTGGAGTGTAAGTGATAGAATTAAACATCTGTATGCTTAACTCAAAAACTGGATGCATTTCACATGCTTATGATTTTTATTGTACCATAGTAAAAGATTAAAGGTAAAGTTTTACATATTTTATTTGTGTGTCTTTTCTGTTGCTATCTAATTCATAAAGTGGCAATATGTTTTCTAGAAACATCTTTTTTTTTTAATGAATTACTATAAACCACATAGCTTTGCTATTAAAAAGGAGTCATGGAATCAAATGACAACTATATAGATGATCCAAAGATGAAAATGATATCAACAAGGTCATATCTGCAAGAAAAACTTAAATCATTCAATGGGTTAATATGTTGCCTTCATTTCTCCCTGTTAAGTAGAAACCAATCTGATTCCTAAGCAACACAAAAGATAAATTGTACCTTTTCTACTTCTTTCCTTTATGGGATATTAGAAGTTTACTTAAAAGAATCCCTGGGAAGAAACAGCAAGAATTCTCAATTATTTTCTATACATATGCATAGGGAACTTCTCTAGGGTAGAAATAAACTGAGAAAAACTCATTCTCCTTGAAAACAATCCTTAGCTGAAAACAGGGAATTTTCCTATGATAAAAACACTTTGTAACAAACACAAAAAAGAAAAACAGTTATGATCTTAACATACTCACTTCTGTTGATTTAAAACTGTTTGGTAGGCATCTTGGATATACTAGAATTCGGTTCAGATATAAAATTATTTAAAAATGAAAAATAAATTTTGTCTCTTCACCCTTGAGATTTTAAAGAAACCTTATGAAAAGATAGACCAGTATCAAAATACATTTTATTCTCTCCTTGAGCCAACTATAAGGTCTGTGTCTTCAAAAGTTGCTTTTTTACTTCAGAATATATGTTTGAAAAATATTAAAGATCTTGTTTCTCTAATTTGATTTTATTAGTGGATAGTAAAGCAGGAGAAATTTAGATTAAAATGCTAAAATGTTTATGTAGGGTGTTTATGTGACACCAATGCATTTGTGTAGAAACCAGAATAAAATTACCAAACTAACATTTATGCTTATATGATAGATAAATGTGTCAATGGATATCTCCCATTTTGTGGAACTTGGTGTATGTGTGTGTGTGTGTGTGTGTGTGTGTGTGTGTGTGTGTGTGTTTTATAAATGTATGTCATGAATTTGTTTAAAGGATATAATTTGTTTTTGTTAAAAACTGTGAATGCATGTACTTATTGTAATTTCCCTGATAGAACTTTGAGTTGATAGACTGAATACAGCATAGGGTGAAATGGGATTACATTTGCAATTACGAGATAATAGGTAAAGAGTTTGCATCAACTTCAACCAAAGATTATAAATTGCTGAACTGTGCAAGAATTTCATGCTTAACAGAAATCAGAGTACATTTCAAAGTAAAACTTTTTCAAAAGCCACAATATTTTGAAGGTACACAGTAATGTGATCACTATGGATTCTTCTATATACATGTTTTATAAATACCTGTTTGCTTTTCAGCAATTGTTGCTGAATATTTTAGTGTTGTTTAAATTACATATTTTTTCAAGTTTTCCATGAAAAATTTCTAGAGCTTTAAAAATGTATTCATCACAAATTGCTGAGAGGATTAATCTATGTGTTTAAAAATAATTTTAGGTAAGTGTTTTACTGAAGTTCATGATGTTACATTATACATAAATGTGCATAAATCGTAAACAGATTTTCCCAAAATCAATGGACCATTGTAACCAGCACTGAGATCAACAAAGGAGGAGGTCTTGTTTTTTAATCTATTTTTATATGTCCTTTGATTGGGGCATTTAGTCCATTTACATTCAGAGTGATTATTGAAAGATATGAATTTAGTGCCATTGTGTTACCTGTAGAATTGGAGTTTCTGATGATGTTCTCTGCTCTCTGGTCCTTTCTATTTTTGTTTTTGTTTTTCTCTCAAAGAGTCTTTCCTTAAAACTTTTTGTAGGGCTGGTTTAGTGGTCATATTCTCTATTAGTTTCTGTTTGTCTGGAGCACTTTTTATCTCTTCTATTGTGAACGACAGTCATGTTGTATAGAGTATTCTTGGCTGTGTATTTTTCACATTCAGCATGTTGAATAGACCACTCCTTTCTGGAGGCCAGGTATCTATTGTGAACCTGATCTGTCTTCTCTTGTAGGTTAAGGACTGCTTTTCCCTTGATGCTTTCAGGATTATTTCCTTGTCTGCATTTTGTGAATTTGACTCTGATACCTTGGTGATGGTCATTTTTTGTTGAATGCAATGGGAGTTCCCTGTGCTTCTTAGATTTGATGTCTTTGTCCTTTCCCAGATTCGGGAAGTTTTCAGTTATAATTTGCTCACATAATACTTCTGCCCCCTTTTTTCCTCTTTTCATCTTCTGTTACTCCTATGTTACGAATGTTTACATTTTAATAAATTGGTGAGTTCCCTAAGTCTGCCGTGGTGATCCCTGACCTTTGTTTCCCTCTTCTTTTTAGCTTCAGTATTTTGCATAGTTTTATCTTCTATATCACTAATTTGATCCTCTGCCTCATCTACCTTCCTTTTTATGGCCTCCATTTGGGTTTGCATCTGAGTTACAGCATGTTTAATTTCCACCTGACTTGATCTTAGTCTTTTATTTTTACAGAAAGGGATTCTCTGGTGTCTTCTATGTTTTTTTTCAAGCCCAACTAGTTATCGTTATAATGGCTGTTTAAATTCTAGTTCAGACATCTTACATATATCTACATTGATTAAATCCCTCGCTCTCATTTCTTCCTATTCTTTCTTTTGAGGTGAATTCTTCCATCTTGTATTTTAGAGGAAGAAAACCAATAATAATAACAGAATGAAATAAAAATTTGAAAATTAAAAAAAAATCAAATAAAGGAAGTAGATCCTAGGTGTGTTTTGGTCTGCTTGTTAAGAGAAACTTGATAGAAAAAAGAGAAAAGAGAAAAGAAGAGAGAAAAAAATAATAAAATAAAATAAAAAATATTTTT
The DNA here is from genome assembly GCF_027475565.1 of Acinonyx jubatus. Lineage (NCBI taxonomy): Eukaryota > Metazoa > Chordata > Mammalia > Carnivora > Felidae > Acinonyx > Acinonyx jubatus. Next base: position 32,023,635 of record NC_069380.1, on the reverse strand, counting down.
TTTCTTTCTCTATCCAAGAAACAAAAGAAAAGAAAAACAACAAAAACAAAACAGAAGCCACAGCAGCAACAAATAATGAACAAATAAACAAACAAACTAAAAAAACCCAAAAGAAGCTAGATCCAGTTTCCCTTAGAGCTGAAACTTTGCAGCATTCTAAGGTCAGTAGACTAAGCTCATGGAAGAGATTTTTGCTGGTCTTCTGGGTGAGGGGCCTGCTGCTGCTCTGATTATCAGGCCTACTTGCCCTACTGGGGATGGGTCTGAGGGCACATTGATGGGCTTGATGTAACTGCTCTGTTCTCCAGTTGGTGGTGCTGTTTAGCTCATTGGAGTTGAAAAGTGTTGGTGGGCTAATGGTGAAAATGGTTTCACCCCAATCTCTAGTCTCCAGAGCAAGAGTTCATGCCCTCAGAGACAAGTGATCAGTCACCCCTTCCATGTCCCCTACTTCTGTCAGTTCCCTGCCTTCCCCATGTCTGTGTCCAAGCTATCTACCTACCCGGTGGTGCCTCCCTCCAGAGTTTTATCTCACGTGTGGCTGTGTTTCAGAACCACACTTCAGAGACCCTTAGGGCTCAGACCCACACTGATCCTCTTAGGGAATATTTCCCCACACTTTGCCTGGAACTGACTTGTCCCAGGAAATGGTCACATGACCACACAGAGGCTTCAGAGTTTGTGATAAATCACAACATAAAGCTGGCACCAGGATTTGCTGCCCTCAGCTGGTGACTTTGTTCCTATATGGGTGAACGTGGTGACTTGATGGCTCCCATTGTGTCTTTTGTCCATGGAGAGGTAGTACCACCTCCACCAAATACACTCCAAGCAGGGAAACTGCTACTCCCCGTGCCACCCAAGGGATCTTTAGACCATGCTGCCCACTCCCAGGCTCTGCCCCGCTTCCTCCCTGGAGCACTTCCAGGTGCTGACCTCTGACTTCAGACTCTGTGTTCCTCTGTTAATAAAAAAAAAAAAAAAAAAAAAAAAACAACTGGCGGTATTGCAATCCTCTACTTTTTCCCCCATCCATGGTTTTGGGGAACAGTTTTTTTTGTTTTTTGTTTTTTGTTTTTTTGGTACAGTACTCTGTGCATGTTTTCTTTCATTCTAGCTGCCTTCTAGGAGAGTGCTTTCTTGTGCAAACCTGATGCACTGCTCTACCCCTCCTTCTGTCTTCTCTTCTACATGAAAATGGCTGCCTGCCCTCTGTGGTACTGTGGCTATTGTCTTCCCCAGTTTGCCTCTCTACACCATGTACCTGCTGCATTCTCTCCCTCAAATTATGCAGATTGTTCTCATAATTCTCAGATTGATTTCCTACGTGTTCAAATGGTTTGATGTTGATCTAGCTGTGTTGGAAAGATGAGACTAGCACAGGGTTCCCTAACTATGCTGCCAACTTGTCCTTTGGTGATTTTGAACAGCCTTCACCTATTACCTAATTGCAGAACTCCTCAGTTGTCTCCTTGAAGCTGAATTCTTGTAGTATTGGGTGTAGACTAGTCCTTGACTTACAATTAGATTAAAACATATGTTAAATTGAAAACCGATGGGTTGTTTGTTATCGGAATAAATAAGTACATTAATTGTCTTCTTATATCTATGATCGAATCTTTTTTTTTTCTTTTTTTTAGTTGCATGTTGATGTGTGTATCATCCGTAAGTCCATCTCTGGCATTCTTACTTTGCACATACTATTTTAATGGTATTAGCTTATTATCTTAGGGCATGGCCCTGACTAATATGTATACATTAGTCCATGTTCCTCAAATATGTACTTAGCTAGCCACATTTTAGTGTTTATTGGTCTCCCTTGAAATTTTCTAAATCTGCTTGATTCAACAAGTTCAAATTTACACACATTTTTTCTTTCAAAATATAGTATCCATGTCAAGCCAGAAAGCTAGAAATCTTTTAAATTTGCATTATTAATTTTATTTCTTACCACTACATGCAGTGGGTTACCACATCTTAAGAATAGTGAAGTAAGTTTAACTTTTCTTTGACTGTAAGTATAATAGAAGTCTCTATTAAAATATTTTAAAAATAAATTTAAAAGAAAAAATACGAAATGATCTTATGACCTACTGTTAAAATTTACAACTTTAATCAATCTCTTCTACCTTATGCACATTTTTCAGTAGGTTCGATATTATAGGCCATGTAATCTTGTTTTTGCTTTATACTATTCAACACCTACTTTTTAAAAACTGTACACTAAAAAATAATTACTGAATTGAAGATTTAGGCAATTTCCATTTATTTTACTATTATAAATAATGCTTTATTGAACTCCTTGTGTAAGACACTTTTATTTACAGTTATTTCCATATAATTGATTCCTAGAAGTAAAAATAACTGTCAATGATCATGAGTAATTTGAAGACTCTTCACACATATTACCAACATATTTCCCAAAAGAGATATAACAATGTATACAATCTTCAGGAGTGGCCATTTCCTTTTACCCTGGATAGTATTGACTATTTTCATTTTAAAGGGAGTAAAAGACATCAAAAATAAAATTTATGCTTGATATATATGTTACATTACTTCTACTTCTTAACAGTTTCTTAAATCAATACACTCCTCTTTGTTATTACTGCAACTGCCTTGGATTTGGCTCGTATAATTTGTTTGTTGTGTGGCATTTGCCTCTTAAATGGTATTTCAGCATTGGTTCTAATCTTCCTCCATTCTTTTGTCAACATTTTAAAAAATGATTTTCTAAAATTCTAATTTAGTTCTCCATCTCTCATGTGTATAACATAATCTGTAAATAATTCTGCATGCACAATAAATACACAATAGAATCTCAACCCTATGATACAGAATTCAGAAGAGACCTCATTTCAACAGATAAATGTTTCTGGCCTTTGAGTTGCTGCAAAATCCTACCTTACATTTCTTTATCAGGGCTGTATGTCCTCACACCATGTTTTTATGATTATTTTCTTAATACCTTTTCTGTACCTCCATTCCCAGTCCTTGCCCCTTTGATTGTAAGGTCTGTGAAGACAGGGATATGTCTATCTTATTTGTTCACATAATCTCTAATACCAAGCCCAGTGCATGATACAGACATGACATAATTTTCCAAGTGGATTGTGAATAAATTATCTTTACTGTCTCTTTCTTGACATCTCATTTTCATTCTCACAGATTTCTAAAACAAATATTAATAATATATTATCAGTAATTCACTGATATGCAGATAGCTTCCAGGGTATACTATGCTTTGCTATTCTTCTTTTCTTTGAATATGCTTTTTGCTGTTCTATGTCTAACTAAGAAATCACTTCTTACGATGGAATTTTAACATGAATTAATCTTTCTTTCTCTGTAAATTTCTCACCCTGCCTTATCACTCATCTCAGGAAGATTTAAAGGGTCCCACACTATAGTCTCCATAAGCCTATTTGAGAACCTCTATGTTAGCAACTAGCTACAATCCCTCTCTCCCCGTATTTGTCAGTTTCTTGCCCTGACTGAGATTTGCTTGAGGAAGTGTAGCTATGAATCAATTGCTGCTTTAACATTATTTGTTCCATTAAGCAAAATAACAAGGAAGAATCAGCTATTTTTAGTGTTTCGTAAGGAGAGTGACTAATAAGCTTTAAAAAAATAAGTGATGTGCCCTATAGACCAGAAGCTGGAATGAGCGTTTACTAGAAATATAGATAAGAGTATAATTTAGATGAGCCATGGAACCTAGTTCATATTGTTGTTTAACATAAGGCTCTTATGCAGACTGTGTTTGTTGACCTTACAAGGTTCAGGTGAGTGAGGGGAAGACTATGAGACAGACTATTTGTTCATGATAGTAATTTAAAAGTGTATGCTGTATTACCAATCCCTGGAAATTATTTGAATATTTTGTACAGGTACAAGCATCTGTCATTTAAGTCATGAAGGCTAAAATGAACCATATCACTAACCCTGTAAAATTGGGCCTTCAATTATTACTGAACTCGTGCTAACTTAAAACTGAAATGCTCTTAAGTTCTAATTACACTATGCACCACATTGTTACCTGACTCCACGAATCTAGCTTGTGATCTTGCTACCTAACATCATAGTCAATTAACTCTTCTTATTGTTAACAATTTGAATTATTCCTCTGAAATTGATGCCTAAGGCCATACTAATCAAGAAGTTCCATTCAATTTAACCAAGTTCAGTGCCATATATTCTTTATTTGGTTCCATAATGGGAGTAGAGAGGTTGAGTAGGGAGAAAAGCTCACTTTATCCAGTATCAGTTCAACTCTTTCTTAACGTCACAATTCAAAGGCTATGTCTTGGACTTCCAGAAGAGAGAAGTTTTAACATGTTTTATAGGCAATTCAATATCACTTAAGGCTACCTTGAAGTTTCAGAGATGATAATATATACAACCCCAAATAATATCTATTAATACATTTAAAACAGCATTTTTATTTTAATGGTACTGAAACCTATAGATTGTTTTAAATTTTTAAAACATTTCCCTGAGAATATTTAAAAACTATAGAAGATGATAAAAAATAATGTTTCTGAAAATAATGTGGAATAGGCAAAGCTAGGATATGAGAAAATAGAAAATTAATGATGCTGCTTCCCAGCAGGGATATTGATATGCACATTACTGTGTTACTGGAATAAGACCAGAAGCAATGAAAGAATCAATGTGAGTCTGGTCCCATATTTCAAACATCCTTTTCTTTTACCAAGAGAATAATATATAAGCATACATAAAAAATTACCTTGAACTCTATTTTCTCTCAGATTCATTTTTCTAGATCTTTATCTAGAATATACTGGCTTTAACTAGTTTGATCTCAGAGTACTTGTTTTTCATGTTCTTGATTACTCTTGATAATAGAGAACCTTGCATTAAAACATGAAATTTCTGTTTTGTGGAAAAAGCATAGGTTGTAGGGGCACATGAGAATACTAATTCTCATTAAATCCTAAATCACTTTATCTGAAACACTTACAAGAAAATATTGCCTCGGGTTCAATTAGAAAATTCACCTATCAATGGAAAATTTCAGTGATTCTTATAGTGTACCTTATAATAGTATCATTACATGCTGTATAATACATTATTATACATTATGTACCTTATAATAGCATCATTAATACCCATGTTTCCCTTCACATTTCAGGCATTTTTGGGTCTTTTATATATTAAGACAATTCCGCAAAAGAAGGTGAATTCTAAGTAGACAAAGGAATGTTTTCTAAGGGCCATGCCAACATATTACATGGATGTACCCTAATTAATGAATACATCCAACTTTTAATTTACAGGTATTACTTAATTAAATACTTACAGATGTTAAATATTTTGTTTTAAATATAACTGTATATATTTATTTTCATATATGTTAGTGTATGAAAATATTCTCATGCTAATTCCATAATATATGCCAACATTTTATAGATTTGGGCACATAATAATATTACCCATATGAAATATTTGGCTAATTCATTTCATTATTCTACTATCAATGTAAGATGATGGTAATTTCTGACATAATTATGCTTAATATTTTGTTTCTAAATATCCTAAAAGTTAAGATCTTTAAATTTTTTGTGTAACCATTTTCATAAATTTTATTTATGCATATACATTTTTAAAGCAATTCCTTAAAATATTTCCTTAAGAAATTTTAATTAGTTTTTTGCCTTAAATAATCAGTATTTATTTATATATATCAATGTATTTACCTTTATCATGGTCTTCATTTCATTTCGCATGGAAGTATGGCTTCTTGCTGGGATTGGTTTCCTTCTGTTGGAAATACATTTGCAATCATGTCTGCTGAAATCAACTCTGCTGTAGCCAAACAAAACTTAACTTTTGTTTGTCAAAAAAATTTTTACTTTTCTTTCATTTTTTTAAGTCAGGTTTACTAGCGTGTAATTTACACGCAGTAAGTTTCATTCTTTAAAAGGTAAAAATTCAATGAGTTTTGGCAAATCTTGACAGTTATGTAACCACCACCAGAATTGGGATTTGGAACATTTTTATCACTCCACAAAATTCTCTCACTCAGGTGCCTTTGTAGTGAATCTCTTCTCCCCACCCACAACCCATGGCAGTCCTGGATATGATTTTGTCTCTATAAATGTTACTTTACCCAAATGTGACATTTTCATCCTTTACCAGCAATATGTGAAATTTTTACTGATTCTGTTTTTTTTATTAACACATATATGTCAGATATTGCTTGTTGCTTTTGTCTTTGGGTTTATAAATTTTAGGCATTCTAGAAAATATGAAGTCATGTTTCATTATAGTTTAAAGTTTTATGTACCTAATAGCTAAGAATTTTGACCATCTTTGCATGTGTTTATTTGATATCTATTTTTCCTTTTTGGTGAATTGTCTGTTTTTGCCCAATATTGCCCAATTTTAATCAACTGTTTTTTTTTTCTTATTTAATTGTAAGAGCTTTTTAAATTCTGCTTATCGATTTTTATCAGATGTATGTTTCGGAAAAATGTTCATCTTGTCAGTGATTTATCTTTTAATTTTCTCAACAGTGGTTTTAAAGAGCAGAAGTTTTAAATTTTGGCTCAGGATATTAATTTTTTAAACTTTTATTTTATTGATTTATTTTTTATTTATTTTTTATATTTGAGAGAGAGAGAGAAACAGAACATGAGCAGGGGACAGGCAGAGAGTAGGAGGGAGCCACAGACTCCCAAGCAGGGTCCAGGCTCCAGCTGTCAGCACAGAACCTAACACAGGGCTTGAACTCACGAACCACGAGATCATGACCTGAGCTGAAGTAGGATGCTTAACCAATTGAGCCACCCAGGTGCCCCAGTCTTGTACTTACTGTACTATGTTTTATTCTAAAAAAAAATCTTTGGATAACCCAGTGTCACAAAGATTTTTCTCTTATTTTTACTTTAGAATTAAAAAGATAATAATATTTAAGTATGTAACTTATTTCATCTTATTTTTTAAACTATAATGTGGTGTAAAAGATGAAATATATTTCAATTATTTTTTCTTGTGAGATGTTCAGTTGTTCGTGTAACATCTGTTGAAAACACTAGACTTTTTCCCAGTTGTTTTTCCTTAATACCTTATTCAAAAAAATCAATTGATTCTATATGTGTGAAAGTATTTCTGAACTATTTCTTTTGTTCCATTTTCCATATGTCTGTCTTTATGCTAATATTAAACTTCCTTAATCACTGTCTTAATTTGTATATATTAAATCATAATGTGAAGTTTTCAGGGCGCCTGGGTGGCTCACTCAGTTGAGTATCAGACTTCGGCTCAGATCATAATCTCATAGCTTGTGAGTTCAAGCCCCACATTGGGCTCCGTGCTGACAGCTCAGAGCCTGAAGCCTGCTTTGGATTCTGTGTCTCCTTCTCTCTCTGCCCCTAACCCACTCGCATTCTGTCTCTGTCTCTCTCAAAAATATATAAACATTAAAAATATTTTTATTGTGTTAACTTTTCCAACTTTGTTTTTCTTTTCACAAAATTAATTTGACTGTGATAGCATTTAAGCTATACATCAATTTGAAAAAATTAACATCTTCAAAATATTGAGTATTAAATACATTGAGTCTTCTGTTCATGAAGATGGTTTATCTCTTAGTTTATTTACATCTTTCATTTCCTTATCAATCTCCTTTAGCTTTCAGAATATATATATTACACACGCCTTGTTGGATTTATTATAAGAACTGATATAAGGCTGGGTTGTGAAATTAATCTGTTGATTGACTCAAGTTATTGTCACAAATATATAAAGTATTAATTATAAACTCTTGTGCTCAGAAATTTAATTGAATTAATCTCAGAATTTTTGACTGGTTTAACAATAATAATAACTAATATTTATTTAGTGCTTATTATGCACTGGATCACTTACAAAGTATTTTACACAAATTTTCTCAGTAATGCCAAAAATCTTAAAAAATGAATGCTATAATTTTCTTATTCTATAGACTCATAAATTGAGGTAGATTCTTATGTTGTTTTAAAGTGTATAGGTCAACACAAATAAGAACGTATGCATGCACGTAAATACATATGCACATATGCACATATATATATGCATATACATATATATATAAACAATAAAATTCACTAATTAAAGCAGAAAAAATTGATAAATGGACTTCATTAAAGTTAAAACTATTGTTTTTCAAAAACTTCCATTTTAAAAAATGGAAAGTAAAGCCACACTGGAATACAGTGTTCACAGTAAATATATATGACCAAGAATTTGTATCTGGAACATCTAAAAAAAAAAAAAGTATAAGTCAATAAATAAGAAGAAAAACACAACAAAAGTATTTAGAAAGTTAAAGACACAACACATATGAATGTACACACATAAACATGCATATAACTAATATCCCCAGAAAAATTGTTCAGGTTTTTAGTTATCAGAATAATGCAAATACATATTAAAATCACAATAAGATGCTGCTACACACTCACTAGAAGCCAAAATTTAAAAAGATGGACAACGCTAAGTTTTGGAGAGGATGTGAGGATGTGCAGAAACCAGAGTGCTAATATATTATTGGTGGAAATTTAAAATTGTCCAACCAATTTGGAAAGCCATTTGACAATTTCTTATAAATGTAAATCTACACTTACCATATGCCACAGCAATTGCACACCTAGATATTGACCTAAAAGAAATGAAAATATATGTCAACAAAAATGTATAAGATTGTTCATTGTAGCTTTACTGTTAACAGCACCAAATTAAAAATAATTCAAATGTTCAAAACCAGAATAAACATATGTAGACATAAACATAAAATGGAATACTATACGTGAATTAAATTTTTTAAAACTATAGATATCACATCAATATAATCTCTAAAGTATTATACAATTATAAGTAACTATGTGATTCAATTCATATCACTTTTTAGGATAGGCAACACTGTGTGTTGTGACCATTGTGATAGTCAAATCAGTGATTTTCTGGGATAAGAATGGGGAGTTGGCTCCAGGTAGATTTTAGGGTGGATGGGAGTTTTCAATGTATTAATTGTGGTAGGTATTACACAGCTTTGTCAAAATTCATCAATCTGTACATTGATAATATGTGCATTTTATTGTAGGTGATTTGTATTTCAATGAACTGATCTTTTCAAATTTTCAAAATAAATCAGGAGTGAGATAGAATAAAATTTCATTATGGCAGTCTTTCAGTAAGCTTAGAAATCAATTGGTTTGTTCTAGAAATGACAGTCAGAGGTTTCTAGGAAAATTGTCTTCACAAGATAAATGAGGAAAAAAACAACATATGTATATGATTGCATATAATACTGTAGATTATTAATGTGAAAGCATGCCTAAACCTTGTTATATATGAGAATAAGACATGATCTCTTTAGTAATGTAAAAATATATAAAATTTACAACAAAAATATGTTCAAATTTAAACAGATTTTAAACATATTTTGGAAATTTATGGTATTTTTTGAAATTACAAAGCAAGTTATTATCACATTATAGACAATGTCTAATTAATAGTCTAGGGTTTCATTAGATTCTACTTATTATAAATTACTTTCCTATTCATGTAGGTTTTATGTACTTGTATAGCAAAGTTTTTCTATTATATATTTTTATTCTTAAGTAATAATTCTTAAAGAATATGCAAGATTAATATATTCTTTATTTTTATATATAAATGAAGAATACTTAATGTTTATTTTTTAACAATTGAGGTAGTCTTCTGATTTTTGAAAGTAGTTTTACTAGCCCTCTGATATTTAGTCATAACATTTAGTTTTTAAACTAAAAACCCTCATAAATATCCTTGTTCTTTTTAAACATTAAAGAATCTTTTTTGAGAGTACTATATTCTTTTGAAGGAAATTATCTGAACTTCAAAAACTCCTCCCTTCACTGTATCCGTTTCTGTTTAAATATGCATTTTTCTTTCAAATTGTAAAGAAAATCATTTCACTTTAAAGTGTCAAGAAAAATGTTTTACACACACATGAATTTTTTTTATTTGGAAGATAATAGAATGCTATTAAAATGTTATGAAGACCTACAGAAATACATGAGATTTTCAAGGAATCACTTATACCAAAGCTCTCAGTATTCAATATGTCATATTTCATATGAGAAAATGTGCAGAAGTGAACATTAGTAACAACAATAATAGAACATTTTTTGTCTATTCGGAGACGGAAAATGTATGCTGATACTCTTGGTACACAATTTCTGTTTCTATGGAAGAATAGTAATTGAAGATTTGTTTTTGTTTTCAATTTATTTTCAAGTAAATTAATTTAATTAATTTTCAGAGTTAAAGTTAAAAAATAAATGGAGATACTTTTTTCCTAAAATGAAGGGTTTATGACAAAACTATTAGGTACTGTTAAAATGTCAAATGTGTTGGAAAATTTTATTGAATATTTGTGGGCAAGAGGGAAAGTTTAAATTAAGGAGAATGTGGTAAGACCCCAAACAGCTTATATTCTATCAAGAAATACAGGGGAGGGCATCTGGGTGGCTCAGTCGGTTAAGCGTCCGACTTCAGCTCAGGTCATGATCTCACAGTCCCTGAGTTGGAGCCCCGCATCGGGCTCTGTGCTGACCGCGCGGAGCCTGGAGCCTGTTTCAGATTCTGTGTCTCCCTCTCTCTCTGACCCTCCCCCGGTCATGCTCTGTCTCTCTCTGTCTCAAAAATAAATAAACGTTAAAAAAAATTAAAAAAAAAAAAAAAGAACCAGGGGAAAGGGCATGATAAGGTCCAAATAAAATTGTCTTCTGGGGAAAAGAAAAAAAAAACTTCTAAGCAATTTGTGAGCATAAACTATGTTCTTACCCTTCTCCAACAGGTTCACTTACACTTTGTATGTGTTTTTTGTTTGTTTGTTTGTTTGTTTGTTTATGTGGGGGGTGTGTGTGTGTGTGTGTGTTGTTTGATTTTTTTACCATTAGAAGGAAGAAGCTCATTGTCAGCAGCATTGAAGGTGTGTAGAACTATGGGGGCAGAAAACAAATGATGGACAAGAAAGAATGCAAAAAGTACAAGGGAAAGAAGCATCTCAAACAAGCAGAGATTATAAGAAATAAGTACAATAGTTTCCAATATATCAATGTTGAAGGCACAAAGTTATGAGATCTCTGAGAAAGGATTATATAACAAAATGTTTCCAAAATGTCAAGCTGAAGTGTGGTGTAAAAATTAGAAATAACTTAGAATTGGATAGATACTTCTTAAAGCGTTTTATATCAAAATATCTAATTCACTTAACATGCTCCCAGAGAGAATATTCATGCTTAATTGTCAAATGTCTATCCCTAAGAATATAGTAAGTTGTTAGCTTCCAACAATATTCTAATGAGTGAATGAATAAATGAAGGAATGAATAAGAATTTACGTCTGCACATATAGGCAGCTATACTTCTAATCTTCTTCTGTCTCTCCTCCTTGCTATATAAATAATGCCAGTATTTCCTTATTCAGACTCTTGCCTACTTTCTCTTCAGCTCTCAACTTAGAAATCATGTTCTTTATGTCAGTTTACCACAATCCATCCAAGACTGGGCTAGGTGATTTCCTGTGATCAATCATATATTACTCCTCACACTGTGTTTTATTGTTTTCTGTGCCCATCCCAGCCCTTGGTAGCAGGGAAAACCAGGCATTGTTATTCTTTGAATATAGTCTGTAAACCTTACCTGCACATAGTGGGTTCTCCAAAAATATTAGTTGAACGAACACATTCAAATCTTCGTCAATCAAATTGTAGATCTTGTTTCTTTGAGATCAGTTGCCAAGTATTAGTTCCCTTTGGTGTTATCATATTTGCCTGATTCTTCAAGGTGTGGGTAGACTTCTATTGGTGCCTGTGCATTGAAAAGAACAAACACCTCTTCCAGTCTCCAAAGACTGTTTTCTGCAGATAAAGTCCTCTTTCTCTGTCTGTTCCCTGCACTGATGGGATGATCTCCAGAAACACAGTTGTGCAATGTTGGAGCCAGTTCTGTAGCTGTCACTGAGACACAGACAGGAGTGTCTTCTGCCTGGTCTCTATGCCAGCAAGCCTGAGAGGAGGCTGGTGCTTAGTATAGGTCTCTTTCAGGATTGCTAGGGGTGCAGACTAGTTTCTCCCACTGGGAATCTGGACCCTCAGGATCGCTGGTACAGTGGCAAAGTATGGCTGTCAGGAAGCTGAAGCTATGGATAGGGCTTTTTCAGAATTTCCAATGGTATAGACAGAGGTTTCTCCTTCCTAGTCCCTATGCCAGCAGGCTCCCTTGAAGACCTTGTCTGAGAGGGAGCCTACGCCCAGTGCAGAGTCCCTTCAGGATCTCTGGCAACACAGATGGGGGTGTCTGCTGCCTGGTTCCTATACTAGCAGGACTGTTCATGGACTGCATCTGAGAAGGTCAGGACCCTTTCAGAATCTGCAGTCTGACTGAGGTTAGCAGACTCACCTCCAGGGGCCCTCAACCATGGCTGAGAGGAACTAGAGGCAGTTCATGGGCCAATTCAGGGTCCACAGCCAAGACCAATATCTGTATGCCTAGTACCAGATATGCATGGGGCCACGACTACTCCAGGTCTTTTGATATATGGTGCTGGTGATAAACACAAAGCCAAACAGGGGTATAACTGTTCCCAGGAGTGCAGAGCTGTGTCTGGGTTTGTAACCAGGATCATGATCAGTGAGCTAGTTGTCTGGGTGAGAACCTGTCCTCTCAAAATGGCTTTCCAGGGTCTTGGGGTGTACAGGGGTTTCATAACCTTCTGTTTTGATCCCAAAGCTCCCACAAAGACACTTTTCTCCATGGATGGATGGCATATTATTGTTGTTAATAAGGGGTTATGTGCAAAGGAAATCTTATTTGGTCAACTTGCTGATGTCACTCCTAATTTAGTTTTTTAAATGTCTTAATATTTAACTTTATCTTACATTTTCCCCAGCCTCCCATTTATTAAGGGCTCGTCAATAATCTTTAATCTCATAATGCCTCTTAATTTAGAACAAATTGTAGATATTTTTCATAGTTTCTACTCCTACATGCCATTGCTCTACATGAGCCTGATACAAATGTCTATAGAACCTTCAAACATTCTCAGCTCCAATAATTCAGACTTTTTTATATCTTTCGGAAACATTTAACTCTATTATTCAAATGCATTAAATTGTTATGAGCCAGTTTGTGAAGTCTATTAATAAAAAGCTGATGCCAATATAAATAAACCAACCAATTTAGTTTTTGAAAAAAATCCAACTTGACTTCACAAACTCTCTATAGAGTCAATCCATAGAGATAGTTAAAATACAAGAATTTGTGAATTTCATATGCATAAACATGTATATATGAACCCAGTAACCAAAGGATAATGCAAAATGAAGTAATTTCAGCAAAAATGTAAAATTTATATAGTTTGGTTTGATTTATTCTTTATAGGCTTATGCACATAGATTGATGTGGGACAATAAATTATCGATATTTTTTGCCAACATTGTAGTTACCTAGGAGGCTAATGGTAGGCCATGGAAATAGGTAAAAGTGGATGAATGAAATAGTTGCACATTTTGAAGTTTCACATGGAGAAAACAGAGAGGAAGCGGGAGGAAGAGCTACTGAATATAAGAAAAATACAGCACTAGAAGTTTGGAAAACGGAACACAGAGGAAGGATCAAAACTTTGAGTAACAGGGTTAGCCATAGGTTTCCTGCTGTTCATATGGATCATTAGCTACCTTTTGAAATGATAATTAGGAACAACGATAATTAGGCATAGATCTTCAACATCTTTATGCCTCAAATTTGGTACATTGTACCTTGAAAGAAAGAAAAGTGACATTTTATTTAAAAAAAAAATCTCTCAGAGCATCCGTAACCTGTGCAACATAATTTCTAGGAAGACAAGGATAGAATTATATACCATAGCAATTTTTTCCTTCTCAACAGTCCAACAGCCAACTTAATTTTGGTTTTTCATGGTGATTTAAAGAATATGTGAGGAAGTTGATGCTAAATTTGAGTCTTTATATATTACCATTTCTATGTATGGTGTGTGTGTGTGTGTGTGTGTGTGTGTGTGTGTGTATTAGTATATAAACTACACAAAGATGAAATTTTTGTTTCTGTCTCATCTACATGAAGGGATACAATTATGCATTGTGTACATGATGCTACATAGCAAGGAAAGAGCACATTTGAAAAAAATGAACTTAAATGAATAGCCACAGTTTTTAGACAATTGTGTGCCAAACTCAGGCAACACATGGATTTTCTACTAAATTACTAGGAATGTGATGCTTCAAAAACATTGGCTTTCATCAAGCAGATTTGAATTTGAATCATAGTCTCTTTTTCTGTGTGTTTCCTTGAAAGAGTTACATATTTATCCCAGAGTTTCAACTTAGGAACCTGTAGTGCAGGAATTAGTAAACTAGATTTCATATTTTAATATCCTTAACCAATAAGCATATGTAAAGTTACGGAGTGTGTATATATAAGACAGCCCAAAATGATAGCCATTATTTTTATTGTTGTTAATGTTATCATTATTTTTAATTGAAATTCACACTAAAAAACAATACTTGAGAAGTAAATTATAAATTATTTTATATTAGAAGGATTATTTAGGATTACTCTTAATAATCAAAACTGACTTTGATATAATTAAAATTAAATGTGAATATAAATGAGTAACTTATTTTACTGCAAAATATTGTCTGTTTTTCTTGGAAAGGACTGTTGTTGTAGTTTTTCTGTAATTTAGTGGCTTGCTGTGGTTTTCCTAATCTGATTAATTGTATTTCCAAGTTCCATGTCCTCATTCATAGTAGATGTCGAAGTCCACTGCACATAAAACTTTAAAAATGGTCTTGATATTTCTTTCCTTAAAAATTTTGCCTGGTCATTTTTCATCCAATAGTACTTTTCCAATACTTACACACATCTTGTCATATACAAATGAGGGGTGACCACTGGCACACAGAATCACAGTATCAAAGTTATTTCATTACAGCAGATACTAAATCATCCAAAGGAAAGGTTATGTACTCTTTCTTCTCCCTTGCTCAGGTGGTAGTGCCCCATATAGTTTTCATACGAAGAATAGCTTATATATTATCAACATGAAAAATTATCTTTTTTCTTTCATTACTGCAGCAGATCCTATCCTATTGAAGAAAAACTGTTCACATACACCAAAGAGTTTCTCGTGTCTAGGACATCTGAACTGAAATTAGAAATTACTGCATTACTCTTCAAACCACTTAAGTACAGTGCTTGATAATTCTGTTATTTTGTTCCTAGTGTTGACACAGTTTTAGAAACAGTTATTTCAAGTTTATATTGACATATTATCATCAATTATGTTTCACCATCTGTGGATCTAATTAAGTTTACTCTTAAATTTGATTTTACCAGACATCATTCACAAGTCAGACATGTTTACTAAACATCCTTTATGCAAAGAGAAGAAATAGAAAATCAGTTAAAATAGCCCCAAAATAATTTTGATGTTAAAAAATTGAATGTCAAGTAACACTACTTAATTTAGACTATTCTAAGGACTCAGTAGTGGCTGGTCATCCTGGGATAGGGTGGTTGGTATAAGGATATCAATGGATAGCAAAAGCATTCTTTAATTTTATTATGTAGAAAGAAGGTTAAGTTCATTTCTTTCTACTTCCCACTTTATTGTTCACTATAAACAACTATAATAAATGTTATATTTTAGATTTTTCAAAACTGGCCCCTCCTTAGAAACAATGGTACTATTATACTTGATTTTATGTTTTTATACATATTAAACCAGTGCCCTGGACTAAGTAGGCTCTTCATAGCCACTTTAAAAATGAATAGTGCAATGAATAATGAAAGGATGAAATGATCTGGTCTTTTCTCCATAGTTTATTTAAATAATATACTTTTTAAAGTTTATTTTAATTTATTTTCAGAAAGAGATAGAGAATAAGTGAGGGAGGGGCAGAGAGAGAGGGAGACAGAATCCCAAGTCGGCTTCACACTGTCAGTGCAGAACCCAATGTGGGGCTTGCACCCATGAAGTGTGAGATCATGACCTGAGCCAAAGTCAAAAGTTAGACGTTTAACTGACTCAACTACCCAGGTGCCCAAAAGAATATACTTTTAAAATAAGTTTTTTTCACTTTCCGTTTCAGGTTTTTGAAGAAATGGCAAAGCACACAAGGAAACAGAATAAAATATGAAATAAGGGAAGTAGGTATATGATTAAGTATCACCTTTCAATTACTTTGGATTTTGAAAGCTGTATTTCAGTCACTGTTTATCTATGGTAAAATATATCCCCCTTTTAAGGAGTATATTATGAAATATTTTTGTTCTAGATTAAAAAAAAAAAAAACAAATAATCCAGAAAGGGAAAAATGTGCCAAGTGATGACAAATAGAGGATTTGTACTTATTTAATTGTAGAACTATTTTCCAAAACCTGAACATAAGGCAAAAAAGGAAACAGCAGTATTCTATTTAGTGACTTTGCACTGAACCATATTTATAGTCATCTTTACCAAGATTAATGTAAATAAAATCTCTGGAATTATTTTTCAAATAAGAGATTTGTTGGGAGACAGTGAACATTCTGCAGAAGGATATTCTATTGCAGTCACTGGGCTGGGTTATAGTAAAAAAAGAATATTTAAACTCAAAATAAAGAAAGGTATTATCTAGCATACTCCCCAAGTATTCCTGTGAAAATTGACAGAAGAATTGCCTCTCTAAACCAATGTGAAGAAAATCACTCACGTGTAATTTCATTTTCAGCAGATATACTCTCGGCAGTCAGAAGGAAATATACAATTACAAGTAAGAAGATATCTGTGGACACATATTTGCAAATAATGTTAGTATTAAAACAAACCAATATATGGAAAATTGGATGTTTAAAAAAACATCACACCACCAAAATGTCATTTAAAGATAACCAAGGTGTATAAACCTACCCAACAGTTAATAAAGTTAATCTGTTCTCAATTACATCCATGCCATCAGGGTATGGATCTCTAATCCTTTATATCACATCATCATTAGTATAATTAAGAAATGCTAAAAATGGACTTAGTATTATGAATGTTAAAGGCATTAATTTTTATTATCAGCAAACTAGATCTTTTTTATATCAGTGGATAGAAATCAAGAATTATTTTCATGGAGAACATAGTTCACAGAACTGAAATAAGGCAAATGGTAAGTATATAAAGTGTTGGGTATTTGAATTACACAATAAAAGATTCTTATAAACCCATATTCCCTTCGAGCAAAGGGACTGGCTTCACTAATTGTGTAGTAAGTCAATTCTCATAAAATTGCCAAACAGAAAATCTATATGAAAACGGCAATGGAGTGCCAAAGATGTGAGCATTTAAAAAGCCCCTGTCTAGAATCCCAGGCAAATTCATATTTCAACACATGGACAAATAAAGCAGTGTGATCAATATTATATTGAAGCCTCTAAATACAATCCCTAAAACCTATAATCAAGTGCTAATAGCTACACTGTAGTCAATGTACCCTGGAGCAGTATTTCTCAGAATGAAGTCCTGATGGTTTACCAAGGTTTGTAAAAAGAGATTGTATAGGTAAGATGCAGGAGAGATTTATCCTGTCTTTCACAGATGAGAGATACAGAATCAAGCCCTTAGAATTATAGTGACTCTGTGTGTGTGTGTGTGTGTGTGTGTGTGTGTGTGTGTGTGTGTGATTTTTCATAGAGGAATGTTGGTCTCCTCTATCTCCTGGGAACATATCAATGTAGTCTTATTATGTCATCTTTCACTGTGTTTTAATTGTATGGTGTTATATCATTATTTTAACATCTTCATTGAAGTTGGAGTTGGAGAGCTTAGTGATGCCCCATGTACACTAAACTGTGAAAATGCAGTAGTGGTGTAGGTGAGAATCATGAAGTCATGGGGCATTGATGACCTAGGAGAAGTGTCTGAGGATTAGCTTCTTACATGGAAAAAAAAAGCAAAATAGCATATATGGTAGTTAATTTTAGACTAACCTCTTTGGTTATGTTTATTCAGATACCAGCTTGGTTTCCTTTTTGTCTTGTTACTCAGTTTCCAAATATCAGATGTTTTTCCCAAGCATTTTAATTGTCATGGTTGTAATTTACACCATAGACTTCTGGGATTGAAAGCAAACTACTCATTCACTGTAGCCATTTACCACAGGGTACAACATGTTTCCTTTCCAAACGTTTCGATTTTTTAAAGCCATGCCAGCATGGCATTTAGCAACTCTGCTTCCTGTATGCCTAGCACTGTTTCAGTTTTCTTTGATTTATTATATCTGAATTCCCCACTAACCTGATGAATCAGAAATAATTCTGTGCTAGAAAATCTGCTAAAATGAGATAAATTATCTTTATTTTATCCCCATATCTATACCCATATTACACATGAAAAAAATGGAAACACAGATATTTTCTTAAATACACACTAGTAAGTGGGAGAGCCAGTATTTAAGCCAGGCTTCCTGACTCTAAAATGTACGTGTCAGTTAATATGCATGTTCATCCAGGCATTCATAAAGGACAATTAACCATTTGGAGCAGAGAAGGATGGGTGGACAGCAGAGTTAAAGCTTTTGCTTCCTCCTCAAATAAAGGACATGTTGGATGTTGGTGTTCTTCCTTCTTCATTCTTAATTGGTTGAAGGTAACTTGTAGAAAAGTCAAAGGTTAAGATACCAGAGGAGGAGAGTGACCAGAAGAACCATTACACCCAGATAATGGGAAAAGGATTTAGCAAAAAGTAAGTTTGGGGGATCTTAGCAGAAGTGGCAGAAATCAGATCTCTGTCAGTGATGGGTAAATGAGATGGCGAGAAAGAGAAAATATGGAATTCAGACTATTTAGGGAGGTTTGGATGAAAACGGGGACAGTCTGAATAGCAGCTGGAGCAGAAAGTGAGTCATGGCAATGAGAACTTAGGCTCGCTTTTTAAGTTTGAAAAGGACACAGGAAGAGTTTCATAATGAAGCATTGGGTAACTTGATGATCTCAGAATGAAGTAAGGATACTGCATGGTGTTTATAGATCTTAAATAGGGGTTGAAAAATTATAATCCTAGTATAAATAAATGCTTTCTTATTCATATGGATGCCTAATCAAAGTATCTATCACTTTGAAAGCTTGGACTCTTGTGGAATCATCAGAGACCCTTTGTATGGTATTGTCATTCTCAAATACTTGGTGTTATAGACATCAAACAAATATATTGTTATCACTGTTATTATTACTATTAAAATAGCACATATTATTAAAAATTGGTCCATTGTGATGAGGGAAACAAAGACAAGAGAAATGTAGCTTAAATTAAATCTCTGTACAGCTTGCAGCTCACTGATAGACACTTGGAACACGCAGAGCGTGATCTTCCCCAAGGAACTCAAGGCTGCCTTAGTGCCTAAATGTTTTTGTTTTATTAAAGACTAAAAGTAACCTTATCTTAACAGTAGCTAGCCCCTCAGGATTCTGAAAGCCTTGCTTCCAAATTCCTTACAGACCTGTACTATCCCTAAACCTCACTAACTTAAAAATATATGATCAGTCACTCCTCCACAACCCCAATGCAGCTCTTTCTGCCCACGAGTCCTGTCCCCCGTGCTATAACAAAATCACCTCTTTGCACCAAAAATGTCTCAAGAATTCTTTCTTTGCTGTTTGCTCATGAGCCCCACTTCATAATTTCATCAATTGTACCATACAACGTAAATGTATGTAAATAATTTGGTTATTTTGAATGAGGCCTGAATGGCCCTACTTGTTTTGTTGAATGAAGATTATGAATTAAAATGAAATTTCTTTGAGTGTCTGGGGGGCTTAAGAGTCGGTTAAGTGTCTGGCTCTTTTTTTTTTAAGTTTATTTATTTATTTTGAGGGAGAGATAGAGTGTGAACAGGGGAAGGTCAGAGAGAGAGGGAGAGAGAGACAATCCCAAGCAGGCTCTGCACTGCCAGCACAGAACCCAGAGTGGGGCTCAAACTCACAAACCATGAAATCCTGACCTGAGCTGAAATCAAGAGTCAGATGCTTAACCAGTTGAGCCACCCAGGCACCCCAGCCATCTGACTCTTGATTTTGACTGAGATCATGATCTCACAGTTGTGGAATGGACCCATGTTGGGCTTCCTGCTGAGCCTGGATCCTGCTCAGGATTCTCTCTCTTCCTCTCTCTGCCTCTCTCCTGCTCACATGTATGCTAAGTCTCTCTCTCTCTCTCTCTCTCTCTCTCTCTCTCTCTCTCAAAATAAATAAATTAAATTAAAGAAAAGAAATTTCCAAGATTCAAACAGCACTAGGGTAATATACAACAACAAACTGAATAGTGATATTGCTAAATAAAAGCTGTACATTCTTGAGCGACTGTCAAAATGAGGACAGTGACAGCAGCAAATATTTTATTATGCATAGGTATGCAGACTATGAAATTCTTTTCTTGGTTTTTTTTTCCTCTAGTATTTTGGGTAAAGAGTGTTGGTGGGGCTTAACGTTCTGATTTTTAGTTCATGGTTAATCGCACCTTGAGTGGCTGCCTTTAGACCTGGGGAGAGGGATGAACATCCCGAGCTTTGAGAAGACTACAGTGATTGATGGGACAATGTGTCTCTCCTTACTTTGGGACTGTAAGGGCAAATATAAACTACAAATAAAAGGCTTAATTCTCATTGTTGAAAATGATGTTTTTAGAACATTTACCTTAGAAAACTTATAATTGTAAATTCATTCTCTTGTTTCTTTGAAATGAATATAAATCTTGTTAACATTTTAGTAAGGCTCTTGCCAGCTTTCAGACCTAAGGATTTCTTCCTCAAGGAATTGAGAACCATCTCCTTGAAATATAAACATCAGAGAAGATAATATCCGTATCTCCAGTTTCTCTGGGGGAGTAGGAGTCTAACATTGGTGGACCAAATTGCAAATTGCAAATTTCCAGATTGCATAATTACGTTCTGTCATAAAGATATGAGAAGTTTACTTTCCTTTAGATAAAATCAATTAGCTAACACAGATGTCCACCCCAATTTTCAAGTGATTTTGGATTAACTACGTGACGAATGATGCTGTTGAGTCCTTTTATTTGAAGACCAATTCTCAAGTGTTTATCCTGAGAACATGCAAGTAACATGTTGTAAATGTTTGGCTATATACAATGATAAGAGTTCTTCCTGCCTTTGCAATCGCTTCGTGGATTGCCTATGATGTGCATCATCATCTGGTTCAATGCATATTAAATGTATAATAAAACTTTGTTTTTCTTCTACCTTTGTCGGGAGGTTTTCTGGGTTCAGAGATTTTGTTTTTAATTATATTTTCCCAATAGGAGATAAGGTGGGATGATATCATTTTGTGTAAAAGATAATTACTTCATGTTAGGTGAAAGTGCAAACTTTTGCTTTGTGACACATTGGAAGAAAGGTTAAAACATTTACTGATTAACAAAATGGGTGGAACCTGAAGTGAAGACATTTGCCTTTCTGTTCTTATGTAGCTTCCCCATACCACAGATTTACCAACCACATTTTGTGGGATCCCCTGCCAACTCTTTTCCTATGAGTTTAGCCAATAAAAAGTATTGCCAGGAGATTGGAGAATAGGAGAGAGGAGAAGCCTAGGCTATTTCTTTTCCTGTTTCTGCAGCTAGCAGGTTCTCTTAAGGATGGCTGCCTCTTCACTTGACTCAGCTCCATTGACCTACCCCAGTGCTGGGTCCTGGTACAAAATCCCCTCCCTCAGTTCCTTCAGTTTTTAGGGTATGTAGTAGGTTCCAGCTCTTTCTAACTTTGGAATTCCTCAAAAGTTCTTATTTGAATTGGTACTTATTCCATTTTTAAACCTGATTTTCTGAATTAATGTTTTATTGCACTACCTGATTTGGACTCCCATTAGTTTTTTACATTTAAAATTATTATGAAGATTTTAAGTACACTAGTGTTTATGGTTTTCCACTTTAGGGGAGATATAAACATATTCTTCTCATGTTATGAATAAAGTGCCCACTACTGAGATGCCTGGGTGGCTCAGTTGGTTAAGTGGTCAACTCTTGATTTAGGCTCAGGTCATGATCTCACAGTAATGAGATCAAGCCCTGTGTCCAGCTCCCCTCTGAGTGTGGAGCCTGCTCGGGATTCTTTCTCTCCCTCTGCCTGTGCCCTCCTTGTGCCTGCACCTGTTTGCCCTCTGCCTGTGCCAGGCATGAGCCTGCACCTGTTTGCTCTCTCTCTCTCAAAAAGTGAAAATTTAAAAAAAATTAAAAAGAATAAATCATCCACTATCATATATTCTAAGACTAATTAGTCTCAAATATATACAATCATATGTTAAAAGGGAATCATAATATAATGGAAGTGGCATGCCTCTTGCTTTTTAGCAAGCACAATACCTGAACATTTGCAACCATTTTAAAACTCATATGACACATTTTTAATATAGTATTCGCTTATAAAAACTAAGTTGTAAACAGTCTCTTGTTTGGGGCCACCATTTTATTTCGGTCATTTATATAGTTCACAAATAAACATCCTCTGACTATAATACTGTCACTCAAATAATTTCTGGACTAATTTTATCCCTCTGAACATAATGCAGTCACTTAAATCATTTTGGGAATAATTTTTAGATGTATTGTGCAAACAGCGTTTACAACATGAATTTCTCTTAATATGTAGTAGGGCTTCAATAGGAAAAACTCTCAGAGGGTATTGAAAAGAATTGATAATAATTGCAAATATACTATGGATTTAAATTATTGCATGTGGTTTAGCACAGAAGGCTTCATCTTAATTATATGTAGCAATTCATAAATGACAGGTAGGTGATAGTATTACTCTTTAAATTTCCAAGTGCTGCTCACTATGAAAATGTAGAAATTCTTATTAAAATAATTTTATATTGCGTGGATGCTTGATTTAGATTTCTCTTTGTGTTGTTTTGTTCGTGTTATGCTGATATATTTCCTATATCCCAAACTGTTTTCATGGTCTGCTGCACAGTAGGTTTTTACAATAGAGCTTTAATTCACAATCACAGTTCAAGTAATAGCTCAAAAAGCAGCTGAAGTACCATGTTATCACAGAAAAAAATGTGCCAAAAATTAAAAAGCCTATGATTTGACAGAATCAGTTTGATCAGACAGAATCGGTTTTCAATACAAACTGTACATTTACCAGTAATCTGGGTGTTAACGTGCAAGTTAACTACTTTTTTCCTTTGGTTATCTCTTTTTGAGGAACTATAAATGATTTATTATACAGCAAAATACTGTAATAAATGATATTACATAATATTTTATGCTCAGTTACTATGTCACATGTATATTCTCAAATTTCCAAGTACAGAAATTAAAGATGTAAAGGTTAATTGACAATACAGGTAAATAAATATGGTGTTTATTGCCATGTCTATAGAAAGTGAAGAATTAGACCCTAAGTCAGAAAATGAATTCCCTATTATTGCCTGTTTTAGAAAGAAAAAAAAGTGGCACAATTGATGTTCCTTGGATTTGCAGCACCCTGAGTTAAAAGGAATATACCATTTTATATTAGAATATCTTTCATGGATATTTATACTTTAAATGCTTTAAAGCTCATCCTCATGGATTGGAATGGTAGACACAATTAACCCAAGGGACAAATGGACCTATTCTGGTACTTTCATCATCCTAGACATCTGAGAAAAGTCGGAGTTTACTGGATACATGATACTGTATGACAAAGTGATATAATGCCTTTAGGCAGATAGGATGGGGAAAAAAATGACCTCACTGAATTCTCCTGGTGGTAGGTTTTTAACAAATAGCAGGGAAGACAACTTAAATTAATGTAATGAACAAACAGGTGAGCAGCACACTCTAAAAAAATCCTTTAATCTAGTTTCAGAAGAGATGACAATTAAGTAAAAACCTGCAGAGCATGATCGCAATTACACAAACCCCCTGCCTTGCAAACTGTCTGAACTTAATCAGGCATGATTTCTTGCATAATAACAGAAACAAGGAACATGTTAAGTAAGGACATGCAAATCCCAGAGAACAAACTGAAAAGGTGAAAGACATATTCTATATATGTAATGTTCCTATACATATTAATTGTGCAGACAATTCTTATGGGGGGGGAACCTGAAAGACAGGAGATTATGACCATATGTACACATACTATGATAGGTTTCTTTCAGAGAATAGCAAATAAATCCTCTATGATATTTTCTAGTAGAGTTTAAAGATAATGAGCTCTGTTCACAAGGAGTAATAATCTCTATTCGTTATTTAAGAATTGTGAATAACAGGATTTTACACAATTATTTACAAGGGTACTTATGAAATAAACAGAAGTAATACTATGTTTCCTTTTGCCAACTCTCCTAACAAACGCTGAACAGCAGGCCAAGAAATTTCCAATTAAGGAGAAGAACCCTCTTATTAATAAAGGACTGTTATCATCACAGATGCAGGCACATTAAGGATACAAAAAGGCCTCCTAATCTATCCCTCTGCCACATCTGGATGTCCCTTTTACAAAATGGTGCAGTTTATCCCATGTCATTTAAAATCTATAGAACATTTTATCTCCACAATATATTTGGCGTGAATATTAATCCTGTTACTTAAACGGTTTATGCAATGAATTCTACATAAGTAACCTAGGAAATATAAAACTTAAGTAGAAGAGCTATAGAAACATAACATTTAGTATATTATTATCTCATTTTTATAATGTTTATTTTTATTCATTTTAGAATGTAAGGACATAAAAGATGAACAGGAAAAGAATACCAAAAACTTACAACTGTAAAATTAATATTACTGACAATATCAAATATTGACAAGGTTGGAAAGCAATGGGAACTTTCACACTCTACTGGTAGGAAAATATATTGGTAGAACCACATTGGAAAACTGTTTGGGTGTAGGTAGTGAAGTTGAGTATAGACATGAGATGTGACACTGGCATCCTACTACTAAACGTATAGCCAAAAGAAATTCACACATACGTGCACCAAGAGATGTATGTAAATATATTCATAACAGTGTTATTTGTAAGAGCCAAAAATTAGAAAAAATTTTTTGATATACTTTTCCAAATCTTCTATCTTTTCACATTTGTGTTCTTAGGTTTTAAGGTATTAAAAATAGGCAACATGTGTTTTATTATTTTGTATACTGCTTTTTAAATTTTAATATTAAATACTAATCATTTTACGTACAACTGAATGTGTTTCAAAAATAATGTTAATCTGTAAATATGCAATAATATATTTGAGTTCAACATTCTGTTACCTATAAATTGCTCCTATGTTTTCTTGTTAAATTAAAACAAAGGCAATGGCTCTTCTATTTAAATGTTATTTGCATTGCTGCTTTTTTCTCTCTAAAGATTAACAAATGTGGAAATATTGCTTATCAATACATGAATACCGATAAGAGTACTGATACACATTGCAAAACTTCTCATAAAGCTTATTTAGAAGTCACATTCCAAACAATAATGTACAAGTGTGTCTATATTAATAAAATGTTGCCATCGTTGATTTAATAGACAGTAATACCTTGGATTGTGAGTAACTTGTTCTGTGAGTGTTCCTCAAGTGAGCAAATATTTCTAATAAATTTCAACTTGATAAACTAGCGATGTTTTGCAATACGAGTAATATGTGATGCCGAATATCACATGATCACAACTGAACCAATGGCTCTTGAAACTCGCTTTGATATACAAGTGCTTTGGATTACAAGTATGTTTCTGGAATAAATTATGCTGACAAACCAAGGTGTTACTATAATTTAATTAATGTTCATTTATTTTTATTCAATAATACAATTTACTAAAAGTGTAAAGCAGTTCTAAAATGGAAGTAAAAGCACTAACTCCCATAATCTCTTTTCCTCCTGATAATGATGTAACTATTTAGTGTATCTACAACATATTTTACCTATTTACCAACAAATTGACAGTTTCAGGATTTTTGTGAATACATTGCTGAGTGTTTCATAAATGAATTAACATATTGAAATACATTTTTGAATCTAAAATAGTTATGTATCTATGAAACGTATGTCCTCTAGAATATATATAAATACATGCACATATTTAAATTTTACTTATTTATTTTTAGAGAGAATGTGTGTGCACACAACTGTGTGCACACATGAGCAGGAGAGGGGCAGAGTGGGAGGGAGAGAGAATCCCAAGCGGCTCTGCACCGTCAGCACCGAGCCCAGTGTGGAGCCTGATCTCATGAACTGGGAGATCATGACCTAAGACAAGATCAAAAGTCAGATGCTTAACCAACTGAGCCACCCAGGTACCCTTCTTCTAGAATATATTGAATAACTACCAAGATGATTTACACAAGTTGCTTTAACACACCAAACCATTTTTTAAAAATGTTTTTATGTTTATTTATTTTTGAGAGAGAAAGAGAGACAGAGCATGAGTTGGGGAGGGGCCAAGAGAGAGGAAGACACAGAATCTGAAGTAGGCTCCAGACTCCAAGCTGTCAGCACAGAGCCCGAAGTGGGGTTTGAATGCACAAACCATGGGATCATGACCTGAGCCAAAGTCAGACACTTAACTAAGCCACCCAGGCACCTGATAATAAATATTTCTAAAATAAATAGATGAACATTTAAACATTAACCACTAAGCAACTGCAAAATGAGAAAAAAACCCTTAAGATATACTAATTAACAAAAAGCAATGTACAGGGTATATAGCATGCATATAATTTGTTTTAAAAAAAAAAGAACTTCCAGCTTTAGCTACAATATATAACTGTTTTGGACATTGTCACTCCTATCCTAAAAAAAGGAAAAAACATTTAACAAATTGAAATTCAGGAACTTTTCTTAGATCCATTAGAGATTTGAAATCACATCCAATGGAAATTTGAGAGACAGACAAGTACAGAGAATCAAAGCTGAGATTAACTTACCTGAAATAAACCACAGGAGCTAGTAACTGGTAAGAACATTAACCGGTAATTTGGCAAATTGATGGAGACTGAATATAGACTCTCTTGTGAGTTAAAATCTGCTAGGCCCTAGTTTTTGAAGTCTTTTGAACTTTATAAGATTTTGTCTCTATGAACCATACCAGATTTTCATGATGAAGATCTGAAAAATATCCTTTTATGTTTCATGCAGCAGCAGGGAAAAAATCTTGAAATATGCCCAGAATATTCTCCATTACAAAGATCTCCCCTTGAAAGGAAATTTACCAGATACTTATCTGCTATAGAGAAAGAGCACGTATCCAATCCCAGCCCCCTTTAACCTGCCCCTCTGAAGTAGAGAGGAAAAGGCTAAGAAAGACACTCAAAAGTCAGAGCTTAGGAAGTCAGACTCACCAATAACTTAAATTTAATCATACAATTAACAAATACATTCTACTGTCAATCCCTTTCCACCACATTAATAGAAAGAAGTAAAAGGGAATGCAAGAAAAAAATTAAACTGTAACAGAAATAAAGAATGCCTTAATGGTCTCATCAGACAGTTAGGACCAGGCTGAGAAAAGAATCTGTGGGACTGAAGATAATGTCAATAAAAACTTCTCAAACTGAAATGCAAAACAAAACAAAATGAATGGATGAAAACAACTAACAGATCATCATGAACTGTGGGGTAATTACAAAAGGCATAGCATACTTTGCTAGAAAGATCAGAAGGAAAAGAAGGAAAGGAGGAAAAGAAGTATTTAATTAATAACAGCAGGAAATTTTCAAAAATTAATGACACATCAAACCACAGAACTCAAAGCTCAGAGAATGCAAAGCAGGATAAATACCCTACATCCAGGTTCATCTTAAGAGACTGCAGGCAGCCAAAGACAAAGGGATAATCTTGCAAACAGCCAGAAAGAGAAAACCATCTTTCCTACTGATGAAGGATAAAAATTACACTGGACTCCTCATCAGAAACAATATAAACAAGGACAAAGTAGAATAAAATACATAAATTGTTAAAGAAAACAACCCCAGAAACATAGAAATCTGTATCCAGCAAAGTTAGCCTTCAATAAAATGAAGGGAGATAAACACTTTCTCAGATAAACAAAAACTGAGAGCATCTATAGCAAATAGATGTAAGAGATGTTAAGTATTTCAGAGGGAAGGGAAATAAAATAGATCACAAATGCAGATTACATAAAGAAAGGAAGAAATCAGAGAAGGAATTAATTAAAGTAAAATAAAATCTTTATTTTCCGTACTTTTAATTAATCAAATATATAACCTTAAATTAATAAGAACCACAATGTATAGGGTGGTCATAGAATATTCATAAATGAAATAAATGATAGCAATGATTGAGAGAATTGGCCTAATCTATTAAGTCTATCTGCAGTAACTGAAGAGATATAGTGTTATTTGCAAGTAGAGTTATATTGGGGTGCCTGGGTGGCTCAGTGGGTTAAGCACCCGACTTTGGCCCAGGACAGGATTTCACGATTTGTGAGTTCAAGCCCCGCATCCAGCTCTGTGCTGAAAGCTCAGATCCCAGAGCCTGCTTCGGATTCTGTGTCTCCCTCTCTCTCACTGTCTCTCCCCTGCTCATGTGCACACTCTCTCTCTCTCTCTCAAAAATAAATAAACATTAAAAAAATGAAAGTAGAGTTATATTATTTATAAATGTATAGGGAAATATAGAAAATTAAAATAAGTAGTACAACTGATATACTAAGGTATAAAAGTTCATAACATCTTACAAAATGGTTTAAGTGGTTTATTAATTTAAACTGGATTAGTAAGAAAAAAAGGAAAGTAAAAATGAAACAACAAATGTAAAGAAGATAAACAGCTATAAATATACTAGATACTAATTCAACTGTATCAATAGCTACTGTAAATCTAAAAGGTCTAAATATACCAATTAATGGACAGAGTTTAACTGCATGGATTTTAAAACATCAAACAAAACAGAGACACAACTATGTTGCCTATAAGAAACCCACTTTAATTATAAATACATCGTTTAAAATTAAAGAGGTGGAGAAAGATATATACGATGCTAACACAGCTCAAAGAAAACTGGAGTAGCCATATTTATTTTTGAAAAACCAGTCTTTGGAACTACAATAACATTATCATGACAAAGAAGAACATTACTTAAAGTTAAAGGAGTCTATTCTCCAAGAAGACATAACAATCCTCAATATATGTGCAACTAACAGTAGAACATCAAAATATGAGAGAATAAAACTGATAAAAGTACAAGGAGAAATCTGCCAAGCCACTATCATAGTTGGATATTTCAACAGCCCTATGTCAGTAATCGGCAGATTCAATTGGCAGAATGTCAGTAAGGATATAGTGGAACTGAATGGAACCATCTATGAACTGCACCTAATTAACATTTCTAGAATATTTCATCAATCAATAGCAGAATACAAATTCCTCTCAGGTACAATGGAACATGTGCCAAGATAGACCACATTCTTGTCCAAAAACACAGGCTTAACAAATTTAAAAGAATAGAAATCATACATATCATGCTCTTAAACCACAGTGGAATTAACTAGATACCAATAACAGAATGAGCTGAAAAATTTTGAAAATATTTTGAAATTAAACACTACACATCTAAGTACACATGGGTCAAAGTGGAAGTCTCAAGAGGGGTGAAAATGTATTTTAAACTCAATGAAAATAAAAATACAAGTTATCAAAATTTGTGGGAGGTAGTGAAAGTATGCTTAGTGGGAAATTTATAGCATTGAATCCACATGTTAGAAAAAAAAGATGTAAAATCATCAATCAAGGTTTTTACATTAGGAAACTAGAGAAAGAACAGTACTATAAGCATAAAACAAGCATAAGAAAACAATAATTAAAAGTTAAAAGTGCAATTAAAAATAGGAAGCCAATAGCTAAAATTGCATGAAAAGCTTGTTCTTTAAAAATATTAATAACATGATAAATATCTAGACAGGCTAATCAAGAAAAAAAGGGAAAAGACACATATTACTAACCCCAAAATAAAAGAGAGGTTGTCACTACTGACTCTGTAGACATTTAAAGGATAATAAATAGATAATATTTACAAATTACAAATATGACCACAAATTTAACAAAGTAGATGAATTTAACCAAATCCTAAAAGACCAAAATAGCAAAACTCACAAAAGAAGTAGGTTTTCTGAACATACCTTTATCCAGTAAGAAAATGAATCAACAATTAAATTTGGAAAAATAAAACACCAGTCTTAGATGGTTTCACTAGTGGCTTCTATCAAAGCTTTAAACAAGAAATATCAATTCTCTCCAATCTGTTCCAGAAAACTGAATCCAGAAATTTCCAGAAAATTGCTACCCTTAATACATTCTATCAGGGTAGCATAACTCCAATACAAAAAAACAGATAAAGCCATTACAGAGAGAAAAACTACAAACCAAAACTAATGGATGCAGATTCAAAATGTATTAAGAATATTTTAGCAAATAAAACCCATCATTACATAAAAAGCATTATTTTGCATCATGGCCATTTGGGATTTATTCCTATGCAAAAGCTTGTCAACATTTAAAAACCGATTGGTGTATTCCATTACATTAACAGGCTAAAGAAGAAAATCAAATGATATAACAACTGATAGAGAAAACATTTGACAAATCTAATACCCATTCATGACAAAAATTCTCAAAAAACTAAGAAGAGAGGTAAATTTTTCAAATTGCTATAAAACATCTACAACAGCTCTACAGCTAACATATTTTTTAAAGTTTATTTATTTATTTTGAGAGAGAGAGAGAGAGAGGAATAGAGAGAATCCTGGGCAAGTTCAGCGCTGTCAGCGTGAGATCTAACAAACTGTGATCATGACCTGAGCCAAACCAAGAGTTGAAAACTTAACCAAATGAGTCACCCACGCAACCCTATTACTAACATGTTCAATGGTGAAAACCTAAATGTTTCCGTCTTAAGATTAGGAACAAGGCAAGGATTATTCTTTTCATTACTCCTATTCAACAGTGTGAGAAATCCAGCTAATGGAAGCTAATATAGGATGAAAAAAAGAGAGTTCTATAGTTTGGAAAAGCCAAAAATAAACTGCCATTATTAACAAATAATACGATTATCTATGTAGAAAATCTCATATAAAAAAATTCCTGGAATGAATAAATTATTAAAGTAAGGTTAGAATAAAAGTCATTTCTTTCCTATATATTAGCAATGAACAATTGGAATTTGAAATTAAAAACACAAAATCACTTACTTTAGCACCAAAGAAAGAAAATAAAGAAAAAAAGAAATGCTTAGATGTAAATCTAACAAAATATGTACACAAATTATTTTCTTTAAGATATTTTTTAAGTAATTCTATGTCCACCATGGGGTTTGAATTTACAACTCTGAGATCAAGAGAGTCACATACTTTACTGACTGAGCCATCAGGCACCCCCATTAATTATTTTTGAAAAGTAATGAAACTCTGATGAAAGAACATAGATGTAAATAAATGGAGATAAATGTTGTGTTCATGAATGGGAAGACTTGATTTGTTATGATGTCAGTTGTTTCAAATAGACCTACTGATTTAACACATTCCTAAGCAGCATTCAGAAAAAATTGTTTTGCGGGTATTGACAAATTGTATCTAAAGTTTTTACTGAAGAGTAAAAGATCTAGAATAGGCAAAACAATGACAAAGAACAAAACTGGGGGACTGACATGACTTGATTATAATGCTACTATAATCACGACAGTTTGGTATAAGTAAAACAATAGACAAATATATCAATGGAACAGACTAGAAAGCTCAGTAATAAAAGAGCAGAGGGTGTTCAATGGAGCAATAGCCCTTTCAACAAGTGATACTAGAACAATTGGATCTCCATATACAGAGAAATTAACCTAAACACAGACCGTAAACCTCTCACAAACATTAATTCAAAATGGATCACATACCTGAATGAAAATACAAAACTATGAACATTCTTGAAAGTAACAGAGGGGAAAATAAATGAACTTGGGTTTAAGGATCAGTTTTTAATACAATCCACCAAAGCATGATTTGTTAAAAAATTGAGGTTGGTCTTTATTAAAATTAAAACCTTCTCTTCTGTGAAAGGCACTGTGAAGGGAATGAAAAGCTAAGCCAAAAACTGATTTGAAATACTTGTAAAGCACATACCTGATAAAGAAATTGTACCCAAAATTTATAAAGAGGTCTTAAAACTCAACAATAACAAAACAGATAATCCAGTTAGAGAAAGGGCAAAGCATCTGAACAGATATATCACCAAGATAAACATGCAGATGACAAATAAGCCCATGAGAAGATGGTCAACATCGAATGGTAAGACATTGTACAATGAAACAATGAGACACCACTTCACATCTATCAGAACGGCTAAAATCTGTAAATCTGAAAATACCAAATGCTAGTAAGTATGCAGAGCAAAATAAATTCTCATTCATATCTGGTTGCAATTCAAAATTGTATAACCATTTTAGACGACAGCTGGCAGGATTTTTTTAGAAAGCTAAACATAGTCTTACCATATGATCCAGCAACAGCGCTCATAGGTATTTATCCAATTGAGTTGAAAACTTACGTCCACACAAAAACCTGCACACTGATGTTTATTCCAGCTTTATTTGTAATTGCCCATCATTGGAAGCAACCAAAATCTCCTCCAGAGGTGAATGGAAAAACTGTGTTTAATTCATTCAGTGAAATATTTTTCAACGTCAAAAAAGAAATGGATTTATCAAGGCATGAAAAGATGAGGCACAAAACAATTTTAATTACATAGTGCTAGTGAAAGAAGCCAGTCTGAAAAGGCTACAAGCTGTATGATTCTACTATATAGCATTCTGCAAAAAGAAAGACTGCAGAGAGTGAAAATACCTGTGGTTGCTGGAGTATTAAGGGGGAGAATTGAATATGTGAAACACATGATTTTTAGAACAGTGAAACTATTCTGTATAATACTGTAATGGCAGATCCATGACATATATTTTTCAAAACTCATAGAAAGCAAAACACAAAGAATTAAACCAGATGTAAGCTATGGAATTTAATTAATAGCAATGTATAAATACATATATTTTTTGTAACGAAGATACCATATTAATGTAAAATGTTAATAATGGGGCAGTTGTGCTGAAGGGTGGGTGTATGGTCTATGGAGACTCTTTACTTCCTGCTCAATTTTCCCTAAATCTAGAACTCTTCTAAAAACATAAAGCCTATTAATTAAAAATAACAAAAAGTATATATCTAAAATATCATAATTTGCATGTAAATGAACAAAATATTCTTGGAATAATTTAGAAGAAAATTATACCAGGTTGCTTTGGGTAATGAGTAGCTGTGGGACACTAATGGAAGGCAACTTTTTACTCATTTCCTTTTGTAGATTTTAAAAAGGTATGAAAGACATGCAGTTCAAATATAATTAATTAAACTGCATTAAAAATAGGAATAGCAACAATTCCAAAATGACTTCAGCCTTATCCAAACCATTTATTGTGTATAGTTCATACTTTGAGAAGACTTAAACAAGAAATATGCATTTTCAGAAGTACAGTTTTTTCAGTCCTTTTGAAATTTGTCAGTTTCAAAAATAAAAAAAGTCAAAAAACTACACATTAGAACTGTAAAAAAGCAAAGTGCTAATATCAAGAATTTTATTTCTCAGTCTAATTAATTTTGCCCTCTCTTGTGCCCCCAAATCACTTATTTGATCTGAATGTAAAACAGTGTCTATAATTTATCTTTCTGAATAAATATCAAGTGACTTCTGTTAGTGCAAAAGTTAGAAAAAAAAAAAGAAAAAAAGCATTACAGTTAACATGATTAAGTCTCTTCCTTGGATATTTGTTCCAGGGCATTTTATTGAGGAACCTGTTGGAATAAAGTACACTTTCTTTGTATCTCTAAATAAGTAAGGTCTGAAAACCTGGAAATTTTCTTGAGATTGCTTACAATTTCCTACATTCCAAATTTTGTGTATTCTTCTTATTTTATTTTATTTTATTTTATTTTATTTTATTTTATTTTATTTTAATTTTATTTTATTTATTTATTTTTAATGTTTCAAATTTTTATTTAACTTCTAGTTAGTTAACATATAGTGTAATATTAGTTTCAGGAGTAAAATTTAGTGATTCATCACTTACATATAACACCTAGTGCTCAATCCTCTTTAATATCCATCACCCATTTGGTCCATCCCTCCACACACCTCCCCTCCAGCAACACTGCTTTTTCTCTACAGTTAAGAGTCTGTTGATATGCCTGGGTGGCTCACAGTTGGTGAGATCAAGCCCCGTGTCAGGCTCCTTTGCTGACAGCACAGAGCCAGCTTGGAATTCTCTCTTTCCCTCTCTCTCTCTCCCTTTCCTGCTCAAGCATATGTGTGCACACACACTCTCTCTCTCTGTCTCTCTCTCCCTCTCTCAAAATAAGTATATAAACTTTATTTTTTTTAAAAAAGAGTCTCTTTTATGAATTGCCTCCCTCTCTTTTTTCCCCCTATATTCATCTATTTCTTAAAATCCACGTATGAGTGAAATCATATGGTATTTGTCTTTCTCTGACTGACTTATTTTGCTTAGAATAATACACTCTATTTTAAAAATGAACATGATAGATAATTTTCAGAGAAATTCTAGAAAATGAGATCCTCGCCACAAGCAAAATGTCTGGTAGTGGGATTGGATTTTTGTTAAACATATTTACATTATTTTGCTTTCTTCATAGTATCCTGGTGTCCAGTAGCATTTTAGTGAAAATATTTATGTGATTGATTATTCTATTTATTATTTTTTCTATTTATTACTGTCTCAGATATATTTGTACAAAGAGAGGACAAAAATGTTTTGTTTCATATAGACTTACTATTTTTGCTCTTATTTCTTATAATGTATCAAAATGGCATGAATGGCATAATGTTAAGCGGTAAAAAGCCCATCTGCAATTTCACTAACACATTAACTTTTCCAAGTAGTTTTATTTGTTCAGCTAGTTTACCCCAGATGCAATGAGAGATCCAAATGTACAATTTATCTGTTACATTTTTTTGTTACAAAATCATAATTAGATAGTTTCTTTCCTGGTGAACATATTTTAATGATCATGAGTAATTCTATTACATAAATTTTAAATTAAAAACTTATTTTTATTTCAGTGTGGCATTATTTTGAAGTTATTGTAAATTATTGATTTTATACATTTTAGCATATGTAACAGAAATTACAGTTTTGCCAAAAATATTTCCAGTTTCATGCAATAATAATGATAAAATTTGGTGATAAATATATGAGTTTATTAACCTGGTTACTTTTCTATTTCTAAGGAAATTTCTTTAATGTACATATCATTTTTTTTCCTGGGTTGATTTTATTATTGAGTAACAATTGACATACAATGATTTGTGAATAAAGTACAATTTAACAAACATTTCCAATATTGTTACATCAATATTTACACCCATGAAACCATCAACACTACAAGCAAGATGATGATCATATCTAGACCCTTCAAATGTTTCCCCATGTCCTATTGTACTTTTCTTCCTCCTTACCCTGTGCCCAGGCAACTACTAATATGCTTTCTCATTATAGACTAATTTGCATTTTCTAGAGTTTTATATTAATGAATCATGCAGTATGTATTCTTTCTTTATTTTTACTCAGCTAGTTATTTTGTGATTCACCTGTGTTGTAGCGTATGTTACTAGTTCACTCCTTTTATGGCTAAATAGTATTCTACCATAGGTATATACAATAATTTGTTATTCATTCACCTGTTAATAGTTATTGGGCTGTTTTCAGTTTTGCCTATCGCAATTAATACGGCTATAAGCATTATCTCTAAAAAGTCTTTGTGTGGGTCTATGCTTTCATTTCTCTTGCAAAAATGCCTATAAATGACTGATTAGATAATATGGTAAATGTGGGTTTAATTTTTTTGACTACCTAACTGACTTCCAATAGCGTTCTTTCATTTTTCATTCCTCCTAGCAATTTATGACAGTTTCGGTTTTTTCATATTCTCACTCTTTTAATATAGTCAGTCTTTTGAAATTATAACTATTCTAATAATTATGCAGTACCATTTCATTTTGTCTGTAATTTTCATTTCCTTAATGAACAATGATGGAAAGCATCTTTATAAGTGTTTAATTGCCATCCAAGTATCTTCTCTGGTCAAGTCCTGTTCTAATCTTTTGGCCACTTTCTATTGAGTTATTACTGAATTTGACGACAACACATGTAATTGCATTTTATGTTGTTTATTGAATAAATGACTTTCAAGTGTTTCTTCCCAGTTTAAGGCTGATCTCTTCATTCTCTTAAAATTGTCTTTCAAACAGAAACTATTTTTAATTTTGATGAAGTCCAATTTATCAATTTCTCTGTTTTTGTATAAACAAAAACATAAACATTTTGTATAAACATAGAAACATATTTGGTATCTTTGACTAACACAGCATTTTTTAATGTATTCCTCTAAACATTTTATAGATTAAGTCTTTACACTTTAACCTATGATTTATTTCAAATTATTAATATTTTGTTTGGTGTAAGATTCTTGTCGCTGTTCAGTTTTTTATATACAGATACTCATCTAATCGAGCACAACTGTTGAAATTTTTTTTCTTTCTCCATTTACATGTCTTTCAACTTTTGTCAAAAATAAGTTGTCTATATGCAAATAGATCTACTTCTGAACTCTTTTTTGTTCCATTCATCTATGACTATACCAATACCAAATGCTTTGGTTGCTTTAACTTTTAAGAGTCTTGAAATTAGGTAGTGTTAGTCCTTCATCTTTGTTTTTCACTTTTCAAAGTTTACTTGGCTGTTCCAAGACATATGCATTTCCATATGAATTTGGGATTTTGTTGGACCTCCAGATCAGTTTACAGAGAACTGCTACCTGAGAAATACTGAATCTTTCCATCAATGAACACGGTGTGTCTCTATTTTTCTCAGAATCTAATATTTAGTTTCTCTCATCAGTCTTATATTTCTTCAATGTACAGGTTTTTGCATTCTTGTCATATATATCCCTTAGCACTTCACTAAATTAATTGTATTATAAATAGGATTTTCTTTTAATTTCTGATTTTCATATCTGCTGGTATATAGAAACACAATTGCTGTTTGTATGTTGATCATGTATTCTACAACCTTGCTAATATAACTTATTAGTTCTGGTAAGATTTACAGATTGCATCAGGATTCTACCTAGATGATCATATAATCTGTGAATAAATATAGTTTACTTTTTCCGTTTAAATGTTCATTGTTTTTATTTCTTTTCTTTTTTCTTTTTTTGGATTATTTTGCTAGGTTGAACTTTTAGGACAATTTGAGCTGAAGTTTTGAGGTCAGATACCTTTATCTTGTTCTTTTTTAGGGTTCCCCCTAAAAACTCAACTTTCAAAATATTCAACTATTTTATTCAAAACAATTCAACTATTCAAACTTTCACAATTAAATATAGTGTTAGCTTTCAGTTTTTCATGGATGCCCTTTATTGGGTTAAAAGATTTGTTTCTATTTCAGGTTTACTGGAAGTTTTTATTTAGAATGGATCCACTTAAACACATTATTTTTTCTGTATGTGTTGGGATGATCATGTGGTTTTATGCTTTTGTCTATTAATGTTAACATGCTGACTGATTTAAAAATATTACACCACCCTTGAATATGTGGGGTAACTCCATTTTGCCATGTGCTAAAATATGTGTAAAATAGGTAAATGATATCCTATTTTTTACATATTGTTGAGTTTGATTTGATTTTCATAATTTTCATGTCACACACACACACACATATATATATACATATTTTATTATTATTATTTGTATTTTGGGTAATAGTTCTCTGGATATTTGTTCAAATTGTTCCTTTCAGTTTTGACCATGAGGATATGTTTCAGCTGACTCCTGTGCTCACTGATGTGCCCCCCCACCAATGCGCGCG
Organism: Acinonyx jubatus; assembly: GCF_027475565.1. NCBI lineage: Eukaryota > Metazoa > Chordata > Mammalia > Carnivora > Felidae > Acinonyx > Acinonyx jubatus. The sequence goes on along the minus strand of NC_069380.1, from coordinate 31,985,670 downwards.
CGTGTGCGTATTTATTTTCTTAACACTTTCTTTTTTCTGACGCTGTAGGGTGACCCATGCTTGCCATGTATTTCCTATCCTAGTACTAGAATAAGCTATTTCAGTAAGGAAGACTGATTCCTTTCATTGAAGAAAGGTATTGGAAGCTAAGATATTGATGTGAGACCAATGCTTGCTGCTCGTAGAGTATCATTTCTTCTAGGTTTTTCAGCAGACAGGGCACAGAAAAACGTGTGTATACTAAAGCATGCATAAACACATATCTGTAAGCATTCTTATATATAACAATATGTTATAGGTTAATATGTAGATTAAGCTAAACATCAATATTTCCTGATGTCTCAAACTCTAACCTATTACCGCATAGAGCTTTCTAGCCTCCTCTTCTGGCTTATCTGTAAATTCCCATTCTAAGAGTGGGAAACTTAACTTCCACCATCTACCATTTTTTCAAATTCAGTTCCAGTATTCCAGTGTGTATACCAGTATTACTTTGTAAACCTGTACACCATGGGAAACATTTTATCAACTAAAATACAGTCCATTTGTGCTTTTAATTTTACAGATTCTACTCATTTCCAAAGTTAATTTGGTCCCCACCCTATCTCCTGCTCCTCTTCTGATTTTTTTCAATATATTATAATAAAATTGAATTCTCTGATCTTTATTCCTTTTTGGTTCTCCCACCTCCTAAGTGATTTTTTTTTTAGCTGCACACATTAAGGTCCACTCTTTATGCTTTTATGTTCTATGGGTTTTTACAAATGCATAACGACATGCATCCAGCATTAGGGTACCAAAAAAAATTTTGCCAACATAAGGTTTCCATAAGGATAAATAAGTTATTTATCACCTTACTCCTGTAAGCCACTGACACCAAGCGATTTCTAGTTAGTGCACCTGTATTTTTTTCCCTTTTCTGGATGTCATATCATTGGAATTATATGCTATGTAGATTTTTCAGACTCTGTTCTTTCAGTTGGTGGTATTTGATTACATTTCTTTCAAATCTTTTTGAGGTTTGAGAGCTCTTTTTTTTTTCTTATTGCTGATATTCCTTTGTAAGGATATACTACAGTTTGTTTATCCATTCATCGATTAAAGGATTATCTTAGTTGTTTCTAGCTTTTGGTCATTATGAATTAAGCAGCAATAGATACTTGTCTGCAGATTTTTATGTGATCATAAGCTTTGAAAACAATTGCATAAATACCTACTGACAACTTTGCTGGATTTCATGATAAGACTGTTTAACTTTGTAACAAACTGCAGAAGTATCTTCCAAAGTGGCTGTAGAATTTTGCATTTCAATGTATAATGAGTGAGAGTCTTGCTGTTCTACATCCTTGTTAGCATTTGGCATAGTCAGTTGTTTTGTTTTTTTTTTTTTTTAATTTTAGCCATTCTAAAAGATATAAAGTGGTATCGAATTGTACTTTTAATTACACAGGTGAAAAATAATGTTGAATATGTTTTCATAGACATTTAAAATCAGTATATCTTCTTTGGTGAGGTATCTGTTTAGATCTCTTGCCTTATTCTTATTTTGTTTTCTTTTCTTACTTTGAGTTTTAAGACAGATCTTAACTATTTTGGTTACAAGTACTTTTCAGATATGTGCTTACAAGTATTTTCTCCCAAATTTCTAGTTGTCTTCACTTTTTTTAACTGCTTTTTTTAAAATGTTTATTTATTTTTGAGACAGAGAGAGACAGAGCATGAACGGGGGAGGAGCAGAGAGAGAGAGGGAGACACAGAATCCGAAACAGGCTCCAGGCTCTGAGCTGTCAGCACAGAGCCCTACACGGGGCTCAAACTCACGGACCATGAGATTGTGACCTGAGCCGAAGTCAGACGCTTAAACGACTGAGCCACCCAGGCACCCCTGTCTTCACTTTTTTTAAAACAGTGTCTTAAATCAGTTTAAATCAGTTTTTAATTTTAATGAAAAGATCAACTTATCAATATTTCATACCATGGATTATGACATTGGTTCTGCATCTAAAAACTTATTGCCAGTCTCTAGATAACTAGATACTGTCCTATGTTTTTTTATAAGTTTTATAATACTAAATTTGAAAATTAGTCCTGTTATCCAATGATCCATTTTGAGTTGTTTTTTGTGAAAGCTGTAAGGCATTTGATTAGATCTATTTATCCATCTATTTCTTGCTTACACACTTACAAACTAAAAATTTTTTAGCACTTTTGCTGAAAAGAATATCCATTTTCTACTGAGATCCCTTTGTACCTTTTTGAAAGATCAGTTAGTATGAGTCTATTGCTGGACTCTCTCTTCTGTTCTATTGATCTATTTGTCAGTTCTTTTGCCAATACTAAACTGTGTTGACTATGGTTGTTTATAGTAAGTCTTGAAGTCGGTAGTGTCACTCCCCCAAATTAGTTCTCCTTCCTCAATATTATGTTGGTTATTCATATAAACTTTCTATGTCCAAAGAAGAGTTTGCTGGGATTTGACTGAGGATGCCTTAGTGTAAATGTTTATTTTAATCTGGCTAGGAGTTAGGCTGTTTAATGTTTCTTGTAGTAGTATATGTGAGAGGTTTAAACTTCTCTTGTGTTCTGATTTTTTCCCCTTTTGTCTTTGGATATCCATAACCCCTCTTCCTCCTTGTCTTGCAGGTCTTTTAGCTATAATCCAGTTATACTGAAGCCCTGTTGATGTGGTAGTAAGTGTTGAGGGGGGAGGTAAAATATTCTATAATCTTACAATTAAATCTGTCTTCTCCCATATCCCAGGCTCCTCACAAATGTTTCTCAACATTTGTTCATTACCTTAGTTAAAACTGGAGGGCTAGTGTGTGCTGGAATAGGGTATTTTTATTTTATCCAGGAATAAGTTTCAGGTTAAGTGTTTACTTTGCTTGATTAGACCTTTGTGATGGAGAGCGCGCCTGGGCTATTTCAGAATGGCTACTTTTTCCCTTCCCTCTGCCAGAAGCAACAGGGTTTTTCTTGGCTCTTCAGGATGAGAACCTGATGATGTGTGAGCAGGTTAGCTCCTTAGCTAAGAACTTAACTCTTAAATTTAAATTCCATGAATACATTAAATAAAGTTTCCACTAACAGAATCCTAGAGTCTATTGTGATTTGTCCTTTGTCTTATAAATTAAAATCCTGTTATTTTCTCACCTACAACTATTATCAAAATTCGATTAGAAAATCATGTATTTTCATCTGCCTTGCCCAGAATTTTCAAAACGCTCATAGTACTTTATGTTTACTTAATAGTTTAATGATTCTCTCAACCTACTTGAAATATTCCTTTGCAATATAATAATTTAGCAAAAGGCACTGGAGTGGTATATTGGAACACCAATTAAACTATCTATTAAAATAAAATCTTATAAAGTTATCCAAATGACGATCAGCCTAAAGCACTAAGTTGGTTTTTTATTTTTATTATTGATCATTAATTTTTTCATCATCACAAAATTGAAAAACACAATTTTAATAAATAAAGCATTTTTATTCCTCTTTATAATCTCTAGTATACCAAAGCAGTTCACAGAAGAAAGTAATTCCATAAGTAGAAATAGACATAAAAGTTATCAAGGATTCAGGTGCCTGCCCAAGGGTTTTGCATGTACTCACATTGTTGCTTGAGAACAAATCCATGAATAGATGCAATGTAAAGACAAGAAAATTGTGAAATATGGAACAATGGCTCTCCAACACGATTTTCGCAAACTGGACACTTGGCTAGCTAGGTAAAACACCAATTCTTCTTTGAAGACAGTTATGTACATTTAATTATGTTCTAACCAATGGAATACAACTGTTAGTGATATGCTAAAGTTGGTCAAAAGGAAATTATTCACCCTCACAATTATTCTTCGTAACTCTTTCTGCAGGTTGAAAAAGCAGACTTCATCATGGTCTTATTTTGACCATGAAGAATAGGGCAATATCTAAGTGAATAAATGAACAAAATGATTCTTAGTGCTGTGAAACACATTACTGGGCAGATGTGCCATCATGTGGACTGTTCAGTTCTAGAATATTATGTAACTTAGAAGTAATCATCTCTCTTAGCTAAGTCACCGCAATTTTTGTATGTTTGTTACCATGTCTTAACTTGTACCCTAACATATTGCCCTAGTTTACCCAGCTAGCAAGTGAGAAAAGTGGAAATGGAAAATCAAAACATGGAAGTCTGACTGAAACACTGAAGTTCTTAATCAATACATCGTATTTTCTAAAGTGATGATAAATGATAATTCTTCCCAACCTTCTACAACATTCTGGCTCTTTCCAGTGACACTTTGCATATACTGCCTTCTAAACAGACCTTAAAATTAGTTTCTAAGCAAAACTTGATGTCTAAATCATAGGAAATTGGGGAAAAAAACCATAATCCTTATAATTTTAGAAATTCCTAAAATACTTCATTTGTGGGTATAAGTCAATTTCACTTGTAATCAACTCTTCTGATTATACAGCACTTCTGATTATTCAGAATACAGAAGAGATTTGTGGTTTTCTTACAATGACAAAAGTATACATCCAAGGCAATTTACATTCTACAGATATGCAGTTAGCAGGTGCAAGAAGTGATTCTCTTTAAACTGGCATTATTGCTAAAGATTGGCAATATGAAAAATGATTTCTTATACATGTGATCAAAGGCAATCCTTCTGGAAGAAATAAAAACTCTACAAATACATGACAAATGTGATTGTGAAATATGCCAAAGTCAAACAAAATCTAAGGTAGTATCTTTTACTTTTAAATCAAAGTTCATCTTTTTTAATTTTTATATGTCTGAATATGAACAAAGGTGTAATTTTTATGCAGAATATTATGAAGGCTGAGGAATAAAAATATATATTATGATTCAAAATATATATTATGTTCTTCAAATGTTTTGTTTAAAGAATAAACAAGGAGCGCCTGGGTGGCTCAATCAGTTAAGTGTCTGACTCTTGATATGCGCACAGGTAATGACCTCACAGTTCATGAGTTCAACTCCCACACCAGGGTCTGCACTGACAGTATGGAGTCCGCTTGGGATTCTCTCTCTCTCCTTCTCTCTCTCCTCTCCTCTGCTCATGCATGCTTCCTCCTTCTCTTTCAAAATAAATAAATAAACTTTAAAGAATAAAGAAAAAAAGTGTTTAAAAAGCATTTTGTGTCACCCTTGAAGAAAATATTTACATGTAGCTATTATATCAATATATGTTTATAACAGTTAGACTATTGTTTAGACCATGGCCCAGCAATTCAGCAATTTTTTTTTAAAGATTCCAATTATCAGTATTTAGACTTTGCTGGCCATATGGTCTATGCTGCAAGTACTTGATTCTGCCAAGTTGTATAAAGGCTTCCACAGACAATAAATAAATGGATGGGCATAGCTGTGTTCAGCAAATTTTATTTACAAAAATAAGTGATGGTCTGTGAATCATAGCTTGCTGACTCTTGATTTAGACCAGTGCTGTCCAATTGAACTTTCTGCAATGATGGAAATGTTTTATGTTTCTGTTGTGCAGTGTGGGAGTCACTAGCCACATTTGACTACTGAGCACTTGAAATAGATGTAATGTTACTGAGAAACTAAATTTTTAATTTTAATTTAAACCAACTACTTTAAATATGAATGTAAATAATTACATAGGGCTAGTGTCTGTCTGGTGGACCGTACACATTTAGACATGCATATTAAACATTAATGAACACCCACATTATTTTTCTGTAGTATAATTATTTCTATTCTTATGTAGCTAGTTTATAATATTCTATTTGATCTTATAACAATCCCTTTTGAATCCCTTTTTAATTCTATGAACACTTAACAGATACTGTATATTAACTGTAGATCACATTAGTTTTGGGATTTTGTCTTTTTCTGAAAGCCAAGACATTTTTATGCCATAGAACAAAGTTCTTGTGGACAAAGGATGATTACAATAAAATTATGTTCCACTGTGATATAGGTAATAATGTGCATAGCCTTACTAACAAAAATCTAAATGAAATTACTTTAACCAATATCAAAATTATAGAAACCAGAAAGTTCCATTATGATTTATATACAGGGCTCAACGTTGTTTTCCAAGTTCCAAGTTCTTTCTGTTTTTTCAAATTGTCCCTCTCAGAATATTTTTTCTAGAATAACTTTTCTCATGGTTTATAAAGGGAACTACTGCAATACTAGGAATCATATGTAAAACTGAAAATATCTACTCAAAAGAGGAGTGTATCTCATAATGAACAAGTAAAACCACTCTCAAGATTATTCTCAATATATTTTCATTAATTATATTGCCCAAATTGTTGCAAATACCATTACATAATTTTTTCACTGCCATATGCAATTGGACTTCACAATGGGATGAAACAAAATTGTAGTCCCACCCTTTGGTTGAGAACTGTGTTACACGTATCCTGAATCCAACGAAGTTGAGATAACCTGAACAATCTTTGGATTTTGTTAATAAGGCAGAGAGGCAAAAATTTGTTGATGATCAATAAAAGTTATTTTCAACAACTGCATATTTAGGAAACAAAGAATTGGAAATGTACTATGTAATAAAATTCAGTGTAGGAAAAAAGTTTGGAGAATATGTAATGTCAAAAAAATAGATTGCCTAATTTGAAATAATTAGTGACTATTGTTAATTCATTTGTTGTAAAAATGGTTTTAATAAATCAGTTGACACTGTGTTTCAAAAATCTTACTAAGAAATTAATTGAAATTGGCTTAGATATGTGTACTGTCACATGGACTGAAACTGACTAACAGACCATAAACAAAAACTAATGATAAATGGCAACACATTGACAGGAAAGCATGTAGAAAGTCTTTTCAGTTTAAAAAAATTAACATCTCTATAAATACCATAAAATGTAAAGATTTTTATTAATGGGAATTAAATTAATTTTTTCAAAGAAATTATAAATCCAAGTAAATTAATCCAAAGAGTTTTTACATTGTTTTTTATTGCTCATCGCTTTTTTGGATGCTTGTAATTGTGACAGAAAAGAGTTAATGAAAGATTGCACACAAGAATTTTTTATTCTAGAAAAGGCTTGCAGCTGTGAACATCCGTGTAAGGCTTAGGTTTGTGGTTTATGGCTTAAAAGACATTTCCCTTAAAAGGCTTTTCTGGTGTGAGTCAAACTGTCAGCATTTTGTAATAAAGAGGTTATTTAAAAGTATCAATTTTCCTTTCTTGAGGTTGTTTTCGTATACCTACTTTTTCATCTTGAATTGCATTTTAGTTGCTAATATTATGCCTGCACAGACTATATGTCTGTCTGACCTTTATTATACATTTAAGTAGCCATGCCAAAATCACTGAGATAGCCTAAATGAAAGATAGTCTCTGAATTCGTGGCAATTATAGATAACTAAAAAACAGTTTTTTGAATAAATTTCTAACTTTATTTAAATAATTTCTTTCATGTTACTATTTTTCTTGCACTGTTCCAAGGCTTTACAGTATCTTCTTTATGGATAAAAGTAATTATATTGATATTCAATAATAAAATGTATTTTCTCAGTTAGAACAAATCAAAATGTTCACACTTCCCCCCATTATCTCCCCAAGCCCTTATAGCCTAGATTCCAATAGTTAGTCACAAAACTGCTGGAGCAAAGTACTGAAGCCATGGTGGCAAAAGACACCATGGAACCATCATATTGGCTTGACAACTTCGGGGATTTTACATTAGAGAGGGACACTTCTATTTTCTTCAACCCACTACTATTTTAATTTTTTGGCTATATGTAAGAAAAGTAATACTATATAATACTATATAATACTATATATATATATATATATATATATATATATATATATATATATTTAGAAAGCAGTATATGTTTCAAAAACATGCATACAAATACACACGCATACATCCCACATGCATCTACCCATACCCACAAAGTCTATTTAATATCAAATTAAAATATTAAAAATAAATCGAAATATGTGATGAGTGGTTTCCATCCTCAAAGTCACTTTATGGTCCAAACCTAGGTAGGTACCGATCTATCACATCTGAGTTACATGCCTGAAGAAGGGGAGAGAGAAGGATAAAGGGGGAGACCCCTTCTGACTGAGTTAGCTCCCCTAAGTAGCCCTTTCAATGTCTTAAAATGTTTTGCTTGAAGTTAATAAATTATAACTTTATCACATAGTCATGCAGAAAGGAGGTTGGCAATGCAGTCTTTACTCCAGGAGGCATTTCCTAGCTAAACATCAGAGCTCTCTTTCGAGTAGGAGATGGATGTTTTTTAGGCAACTAATGATCCGTGAAACCATACATAGCATAGGCTGAAATGAGAAGTAGAGCTTACAAGCCTAATAATCATCTTAAGAGTATATTTTCCTAAAATGTAGATCTGATCATGTGTATGTTAGAAAATCACAGTTTTTCCCCAGTATTTATTTTTCCCTAAAGGATCGTATTCTAAATAAATTTTGACAAAATTTTTATGATCAATTATATCACAGTCTGGAAGCACAATGATCTTAACTTGAACATTAGTGTCTCTGTGTATCCTTGGAATTCCTCTTGATCTTAGACTTTTAAAAGGCTACATAAATGGTAGCACAAATACCACATTCATTACACAAAGACGATCACTTTATTATACTCTCAAAACATTTGTGTCTCTACTCATGGCCAATTTAATATTATAACACATCTTATAAAATACCAAGCTTCCTCCTCCTCTGGTCATGTCCTTTTTTGAGTATCCTAAGTGATAAATGAGGAAGCAGCCCACTAAATTGAGGGATTTTCTTTACACATGAATTCCTCAAAGCCATGAAATCAGGTGTTGTCAACTCTAAACTTCACTTCCCAGGGAGATTTCTGCACAGATTTTGTAAGCTTAAATTCCTCAATCTTCTTCCCATATCTTAGTCCCTTCTCTGATATTATATTATCATCCCTCTACTTTTGACAAACAATACGAAGTATAAGAAATATTATTTTGATATTTGAAGGTGTTTCAACTTTACCATTTTTCCAAGTATCTTAATTCATCTTTTGATATTACAAATTTGTCATGACTAAAACTTTTGGCACTCACAGTCAATCTTAAATTCTGGAGTTTACTTTCTATCTCTAACACACACACACACACACACACACACACACACACTCCACACAGAAACACAAAATGTAATCAATAAAAAAGAAAATATTCTTAATCATAATTTTATTTGCTTCTCCCTTACTAACTTGCTTGCAAATCATACATTGAACACCTGCTATGTACATACCCATGGGGTAAGTACCGAAGAATAATTTAAAAAATCAAAAATACTATGTGGTTGTTTTTGTTTTGATTTTTGTGCTTTATGTTTGCTTTGCTTTGATTTTCTTTGCTTTATTCTAAAATGACTTCCTCTGTATTTGGATAATTAACATAGACATAAAACACCATATGAACAAAGCTAATGCTAATATTAAAATACCACAAAACTAAAGCTGATGGTACTATTAGCTGAATGTAAGAAAATTATTGATAAAAGAATACAAATAAATACATTAAATGGATAATAAAGAATTAGATCTAATTCTGTTGTGCTTATCGTTATTCTTTATGGAAAACTGTGAATTTTATATTTTTTTGATATCTTTTCAGTCTAATTTAACCTTTAATGAAACATGGTATTTGATACGTCCCCTGGAGGTATGTGTATGTTGTTCAAGACATTAATTGATTTGGAGTTTATGTAACATAAGAGAGAACATCATGTAAATCTGTACAAATGTGCCCTGCTTTCTTGTTTATAATTTTAATATTTTCTCTTTTTTTGTAATTACCAATCTTTTCTACAAAATCAAAGGTCCAGGATGCCAAGGCAAATCACTTATAGGTAAGAACGAGCAAATGCCATTTCCATTCTTAAATCACTTTCATCCAAGACCACAATTGAAGGGATTCACATCAAAACAAAAATATATTATTAGAAACAGATTTTCAAGATTTTCCTGAATAAAATTAAACAAGATTATTCAGATAAAGACACTATAATAACTTCATTATTCCTACAATTGCAAAATTGTGTTAGTTCATTACAATGAGATTTAGTTTTGATATTAATTTGCCCATATGTAAATACACAAATGGTAAAATTGAAGGAGCCTGAAAGAGTGGTGTTTCATACTATACGTATTAGGGCACTGAAAATTTTTAGCTGTTTTACAATTTTTAGTAAATAGGGCTTAAGAATGTTAAAAATCTTATTCTTTTCCATTTGTATGAATAATGAAAATTGAAGAGAATACTTCTATTAGTAATGGAAAAAATCCACCAGATTCTAGGGTATTATTATTCTAATAAACAGAGACGTTTATGAATACATTCTCAATGTTTCATTACTTTTCTTTGATATCGTATAGAAATAATACATTTTTTAGGCTAAATAATGACCATCTACTTTTAATGCAGAATATGAGAAAGAATTACTAAAGGAGCAAAGTGTCATAGCTATAATAGATTTTAGTAATTACAACCTAAGTATGACTGCACCTGATAGGTTTAACGCAAATATAGAAAATGATAACTAATGATATGAGCTTTGAAGTAGAAATTTTCAGTTATTGACTATGTCTAATTATGTATTCTAAAAGCAACTTGTTTCATAAACTAATAAAGGTTTACTTCATATCCTATGGGTGAGTCCTGGTATTGCAGTTTTTGATAATATTTGCATTGAAATTCAATCTTTTATTACATGGAATGAATATATACCAAGGTTGACATATCTTTGGCTGAAATTATAATCTAGATTGCCTGAAATCATTTCCCCAGTCTTCCAAAACATAAATCCATAAAACCACTTACTAATATCTTTAAACTAATGTTGTTTTTCCTTCCTGTGTACCTAGAGTATTTTTTTTTCAGTTTATTTATTTATTTTGAGAGAGAGGGCAGGGAGGGGCAGAGAGACATGGAAAGAGAGAATCCCAAGCAGGCCCCATGCTGTTAGTGTGGAGCCTGACACAGGGCTCGATCCCAGGGACCATGTGATCATGACCTGAACTGAAACCAAGAGTCAAAAGCTTAACCAACTGAGCCACCCAGGTGCCCCTTTTTAGCCTATTTTTATAGTACATATATTAGTACTTGAAAATTTATTTTTTTTTTCGTGTTCATTTTTATTTTTGAGAGAGAGAGAGAGAGAGTGTGAGCAGGAGAGGGGCAGAGAGAAGGAGACACAGAATCTGAAGTGGGTTCCAGGCTCCGAGCTGTCAGCATGGAGCCCCACGAGAGTCTCAAACTCATGAGCTGTGAAATCATGACCTGAGCCGAAGTTGGTCACTAAAAGTACTTGAGAATTTTAAACATGGCACATTGTACATGGATTTTGGTTTGTAATTATTGAATTAATTATTTTTCAAAAAATTCCATGACAGTTTGACATTTCTTTATCAAAGACTTTTTAGAATTCATTTATAAATAAGCTGATATTTATTCTCTACAGAGCAGTCTCCATATATAATACTTGAATTAAATGTCTTCTTTAACTAAAGGCATATATAAATTATTTAACTTACACTTAGGACAAAACACTAATGAACTACTTACTTTCCAAGTAGAAAAGATAAACATTAAAGAAATTATATAAGAAAACTTGGCAAATTTTACCCAGATGTTCTTATATCTCCTAAATTAATTATTATTCATATTTACTAATCAAGCCCTAATCAATCTATATCAAACACACTTCATGTTTTTGGCTTCAAAAAATAAGTCCTCCCTTAATTAAAGGAATATGTCATATATGTAAGCTAAGTGAAGGAATTTTCAGGAATACTATATCATCCCTAAATTATTTTTATAATCCCTATATAAGCACATCCATTTAAACAGTGTGTAATAGTTATAAAAGTTGTGGATAAGTGTCAACTGTACCAATTATCCCAGCTGAAATTGCAGTAAGGATGTCTGATACCTTAAAAAAAAATAAAATAAGATAAAGTAAAATAAAATGAGAATGACTTGGATTACAGTCAATGGAATATGACAAATTAGGGCACAAATTTTGGAATAAGACCCCAACACTGAAAACACAACATTAATTTAGATTAGGAAATATGAGCAAATTTCTTGAAAAACAAATATTTGAAATCTCAAGAATACGTGTTTAGCTATTAAGAATAATTTAATTTGTAATTAAAACTTCTCCACAAAGAAAACTCTAGATTCAGATATCTTCATTAGAAAAATATACCAAATATTTAAAAAGGAATAATACTAACTCTACTCAAACATGCCCAGAAAATTCAGAAGGGGTATATATTAGTAGAGGTTCTCCAGAAAAACAGAACCAATAGGCTCTATATTAATAATAGACAGATACAAGAGATTTATGATAGGAATAGTCTCATATAGTTATAGAGGCCAAGAACTCTCCCACAATCTGCCATCTGCATGCTGGAGAGTCAGGAAAACCAGGGTTATAATTCAGTGCTAGGCTGAAGGCCTGAGAACCAGGGGAGCGAATGGTTAATTCCCAGAGTCCAAAAGCAGGACAGCAACAGCTCTAATGTCTGAAGGCAGGACAAGATCAAAGTTCCAGCTCCAGAAGAAAGAAATGATTTGCCCTCTTTTTCCTTTTTTTTTTTTTTTTTTTTGCTCCAGTTGAACCCTCAAGGAATTGAATGATGCCTGCCCATGTTGGTGAGGGTGAACCTCTTTATTCAATCTATTGAATCAAATACTAATCTTTTCCAGAAAACTCCTACAGATACTGCGAGAAATAATGTTTCACCAGATTATCTGGTCATCCTATAAGCCAATCAAATTGACGCATAAAATTCATCATCACAGGGATATTTAACAGTTCATTGAATGATGTCAACGTTATCCTGATACCAAAACTAAATTAAGACATTATAAGAAGATAAAACTAGGGGCACTTGGGTGGCTCAGTTGGTTGAGTGTCCAACTTCAGCTCAGGTCATGATCTCACAGTTAGTGAGTTCAAGTCCCACATCCGGACTGCTGCTGTCAGCACAGAGCCTGCTTCAGAAACTCTGTCCTTCTTTCTTTCTGCCCCTCCCCACTGGCTCGCTCTCAAAACATATTAAAAAAAAAAAAAAAGAAAAGAAAAGAAAACTAAAATTCATATCCCTTTTATTTTTTTTTAATTTTTTTTCAACGTTTTTTATTTATTTTGGGGACAGAGAGAGACAGAGCATGAACGGGGGAGGGGCAGAGAGAGAGGGAGACACAGAATCGGAAACAGGCTCCAGGCTCCAAGCCATCAGCCCAGAGCCCGACGCGGGGCTCGAACTCACGGACCGCGAGATCGTGACCTGGCTGAAGTCGGACGCTTAACCGACTGCGCCACCCAGGCGCCCCTCATATCCCTTTTAAATATATATGCTAAAATTCTTAACAAAACCTTAGCAAGTCATATTAAAAATACCTCTCTCCCCCCGGAAAAAAATAGAAAATACATCTTGGCATCTTGACTAATTGCAATATATTTCATAAATACAAGTTTGTTGTTACACATATAAATCAATCATTTTAACTTATGTTCATAGACTTTAGAAATCATCTGAAAGCATCAGAAAAAGCATTTGGCAAAATTTAACATCCAGACATGATACTAAAGCTCAGCAAGTTAGAAATAGAAGGGAATTTCTTTAACTTAATAAGGGGCAATATAGAAAATTTAGTTAACATCATACTTAATGATGAAAGATTAAGTATGGGTCAGTGTGGTGACATGACAAAAATTGGAAGGAAACAGAAATCAGAAGAACTGACAAAAAAGAAGTACATATATAAAATAGGAAAATGTGAAAAAGTATATTTTGAACCAATGGTATACAGTAAATATATAATTGCAAACATAAATCTTAATGACTTGACATTGTTTTTGCCATAGTGTTAACATGTCCTTAACAGTGATATGTATCTACTATACATTGGGGCCAAGATTGCCAGTTTTCCTCCAATATGATTTTTTTCTTTTTTACATAGTAATAATATTTTAGCCTTTTCTGGCAGTCAACATAAAGATCCCAGTCATCTTAGAAGCAAGATATGCCCTTGTAGCTAATTTCTGGCAAACAAGTACGTTAGGTCTTTAATATCCACATTAATTAATGTCCTGAATTCACATGCAAGGTTTGTAAAATACAGGATATTTTTATTATTTACTTATAAGTAAACAGTATCCCTCCGGTTGCCAATACCCAGTTCTTACCCCTAAGCATACTGATAAGAACTAAATGAAACACTCATATACAGAGGAAGTCTACATTTTAGGCTAGAAACACACACGTAAAAATGAATTTGGTGCATTTGTACTGCGAAAAGGAGCAACCATTACACTTCCCCTTCTGAAAGAACTCCCTTGGAATGGTGATTGTTAGGAAGAATCTTTAACATTTTGGTTTATAAATAAGTATCTTCAGATAGATGATAAGGGTACATGCTCAGTAGTGTTGAATGAGTCCGGTCACTGTTCTGATTTTCATTTTTTCTACATAACAAACTACCCCAAAACTTATCAGGTAAAATCAGCAACTATCTTACTACATCTCATGATTTTGTGGGTCAGTGATATGAACAGCTCACTGGCCAAGTCTTCTGCTCTACATGATTTTGAATGACTTTGGCATGTGATATTCTGTAGGTGGCTTGACTTGAATGGAGGACCCCAAATGCCTTTACTCACATTATAGGCATCTTGTTAGAGAGGCCTGCAAAGCTAGGCCCATCGCCCTTCCCACTGTAGTCTCCGTATTTTGCCATGTGTTCTTTCTACCAGGTGAATGAATGTCTCACACAGGAACTGTAAATTCCAGGTGCTCCTGGAATTTAAATATAAATCTTTCAAGATTTATAAAATGAAACCTCTCAGCTCTTAAGGCCAGTGAAAGGAAACTGGCACAGTGTCCATTCTGCCATAGTCTATTGGTTAAAGCAATTATAGAGCCCATTCAAATTGAAAGGGAGGAGAAAGCACACACATTACTTGACGGGAAAAATGTCAAATGTTTCCATCTTTAATCTGCTAGAGTCTCTGTCATTGAGAAAATTCCGTACTCACTTGGATAAATATGATTTTATGTTAGAAATATTATTTTACACTTTAAGCAGCTACAGTGAAATAGAGTATCTTTTTTAGAATGGTTCATTATGCAGAATCTTTTAAAAGTAATTTTAATGTTTACTTATTTTTGAGAGAGAGAGACAGAGTATAAGTGGGGGAGGAACAGAAAGAGAGACACAGAATCCGAAGCAGGCTCCAGGCTCTGAGCTGTAAGCAAACAGCCTGACACGAGGCTCAAACCCAGGGACCGTGAGATCATAACCTGAGCTGAAGTTCAACACTTAACTGACTGATGCACCCAGACACCCCAGTTATGAAGAATCTTTTTGATGTTATTATTCTTTTAAAAATTAATGTTTATTTTTGAGAGACAGAAAGAATCTGAAGCAGGCTCCAGGCTCTGAGCTGTCACCACAGAGCCCAACGTGGAGCTTGAACCCACAAACTGTGAGATCATGACCTGAGCTAAAGTCTGATGCTCAAATGACTGAGACACCCAGGTGCCCCTTGATGTTATTATTCTTAATATGACCTAACTAGATATCAAACTCACATCTAGAATATCTTGATTAACTGATTGTATTTACTTTTCTATTTCCAATCTAGACCACCTTTCTCAGTCATCTTGTACACCATTTTTTCTCAAAAAATTATATCACTACATTTTCCTTAAAATTAAATAAATAATATAAATTTAAAAATTACTCTTCACAAGTTGGGCATTTTACTCTCTTTGAATATAACAGCGATTGCTAAGCCTATTACTTCAATTTCCTCATAATAATAATGATAAAATCTCACTATTGGGTAATTTTCTCAGTGTTATGAACAATATTAACAATATGTTGAAATAAAGTACTAGATAACTTGACAAAAATTTAATATATGTGTTAGTGCCCAAGATGCTTTGTCATATTGAGTTTTAACCATACTTTAAAAAAATCTCAGTGATTAAATATATATATTTAGTGTGGGTTAATGCTCACATCTCTTTTTGATGCCATATTAGAGTCGCAAGATTTTATGCACAGAAACTGTTTAGACTTATGGGACTACCTTTAATACCGTGGAGCAAATGTTTTACATTGACAGAAAAGCTAGAGACAAAGTTTACAGATTTTCTTCAGTTCTATTTCTATTGCAAGAATGAAGAATTGAGGTATTATGGTGATGTGGAAAACGTTTATTTGATGTCATTTGAGGAAAAACTAATAACAGATAAAAGAATAAACTGTAGTTCATGTGAAAGGTACAAAAAGAAAGGGGTTACAGGCTCTTTGCAGCACTTGAGAGAAGTAATCATTTCTTTTGATTGCTTGACATTCCTGAAGAGAATATCTTGCATACAATTTTATGCTAGTATCTGAGCATCTATTTTTATGATAAAGACATTTTCCAAGCAATCAGAACTTCAACACCTAAAAAAGAAAAAAAAAGACTAGCGTGTTTTAATAAAAGGCATTTCCCAACATGAAAGGAAAGTTTAACTTAGCCTTTACAAACTTCTCTAAAGCTAGCCCCAGAAATTTGGCATACTTTCAGACCTAGCTAAATGTGGGAAATGATATTGATAAGGCAGTAATAACATTGGCCCTTAAAGAACACGTGTAACTTCAGAATATTTCTGTCAGGAACAAATGTATAAATGAAAACTGAGGCACAGAATTGAAGTGAGAAGTAAGATAGGCTGGCATTTAGAAGAGATGTTCTAATCAAATAATATTGAGATTTTGTGCCTGATATAGAAGCCATTATAAAACAAAGCATGATAATGCTAGATATGGAGAATAAGCTTTTAAAATCAGTGAACTAAGACTGGATCTCTGTTTAAAATGTTTTGTCTCTTCCAATGGGCATTGTTTATATTGTGTTTTATTAGTGAGCAAGATTAAGATCAAGGTTACTTATTGTACTTTGTTTTTACTTTTTTTAATGATCATTGTTCATATATGTGATAGAAACATAATATCGAGAATTAAAACAGCAAACATATTGTCAATAATGGAAATTTTTATGTGATAAAATCCAAGATTTTAGCATTCTTTTACTTTCTAAAATTTGATAAAGTTTGTTATTTAAAAGATACTTTATAATGAATATCTTCAAACATAAAAGAAGAGATAATGGCAAGATAAACCATGATACATATACCATGTAGATTTAAGAATTACTCATATTTTTGAACATTTGTTTCTTATTTTTTCTTTTCATTGAGGTATTTAAAGCAAATCCAAGATATCATGACATTTCATCTCTAAATATTTCAATATAAAATACTGAAAAATAAAGACATTTTCTTGAATAACTGCAATATCATTATCATAGTGAAATAAATTTACAATAATTGTTCTGCATCAACTAATTAGCAGCTACGTTAAAATTTCTGTAATTGCCCCCCAAATGCTTTTTTTGTAGTTCATTTGTTTTGATGGTGATCTAAACAAGGCCTATATATGGGAATTACTTGTTCTGTTTCAAATAAATATTCTTTGTTTTCATTGTTATTGTTAAAATTGCTGTTTTTGTTCTAGTTTTAGAATCTATATGATTGAATCTAGATGATTATTTTATTTTTTCATTTTCTTTACCTATTTCTTAAATTGCAGTATAATTCATAGAACATGAAAATGACCCTTTGAAAATGTAGTTCATTGCTTATTAGTATATTCACAAATATGTGCAACCATCACCATTTTCTAAATCCAGAATATTTTCATCATTCCCTCAAAAAAGCTCATATCCATTGTCAGTCACTTTTCAATTTCTCTCTCCTTCCAATGCCTGGCAACCCCTAATGTGTTCTCTATGTATTTGATTACTCTGCTTTGATCATTCAATGTGTGGTCTTTTGTGCTGCCCTCTGTGTCATAGAATAATGCTAAGAATATCATCCAAATAGTACTGCGTATCAATACTTTACTTCTTTATGGCTAAATAATATTTCATTTTATGGAAAATCCACATTTTTTTATCCATCCATTCATTGACATACTTTGGGTTATTACTACTTTTTGCCTATTATGAATAATCATGTTCAACTTTGCACGTAACAATAAACTTTCAGTTCTCTTGGGAATAAACCTAAATTGTTAGGTCTGTAACCAAAATCACAGGCAATAAAAGCAAAAACAAACAAGTAGGAACTATCCCAAACAAAAAAATCTTCTGTACAGCAAAGGCAACAATCAACAAAACAAAAACACAACCTACAGGAAAGGAAAATATTTGCAAACCACATACCTGAAATCAGGGGTTAAGACTGAAAATATATAAATCATTATATATTTTTAAATATATATATCATATATATATATCATATATATATCATTAAACATATATATATATATATATATATATATATATATATATCATTAAACTCAAATAACTAAGGACAAAGGAATGAACAATTTTCCAAAGAAAACATACAAATGGCCAACTGGTGTATACAAAGATACTCAACATCACTAATCATCAGTGAAATGCAATTCAAAATCACAATGCGTATTGCCTCACGTCTGTTAAGATGGTTGTTATCAAAAGATAGGAGATAAATGTCAGTGAGAGAGTTTTGAAATTGAGGAGTCCTACGGCTTTGTTCTTTTTCAAGATTGTATAGCTATTACATCTAAACAATGCTTGAGGTGACTCTCATACGTGTTGGTATGTTGTTTTCATTTTCATCCATCTCAACGTATGTTCTAATTTCCTTTTATATTTCTTCTGTAACTCTTTGATGCTTTAAAAATATGTTTAAAATTCACATATTGTGCATTTCCTGAATATCTTTCAACTACTGCTTTAAATTTTATTCAGTTGTGAATAAATATATTTTGTATGTTTTCAATTTCTTCTAACCTTATTGAGACTTATTTTATGGCTTAATATATATTATGATTTCTCCTGGAGAATATTTCATGTGCACTCCAGTACACACGAATGTGTATTCTCGTGTTTTAGGGTAGAGTGTTATATAGAAGTCTGTTAGGTCTTATAGTTTTGTTCAAGCCTCCCAATTCTTTTTAGTCTTCTATCTAGTTGTTATATGTGTTACTGAAAGTGAGATATTGATGCCTCCAACTCTTCATTACTTTTTTTTTTAATCCCCTTTCATTATAATGGATAGTCACACATGAGGAAAGAAAAAAAAATTCTGGACAGTGCCATTATACAGCAATGGTTCTTGGGCCCAAGCTGATATGAGAACTGTTTGGTCATAGACTGTAACATAAATACCAAAAATGAGAGTAAGAATTTAGATGTTTTGCTAACAATTTAATATGATAATTTTGGTTCTGTTGACAATATTATGAATTTTTATTCAATATGACTTTTACTTCATTTTATTTTTATATATTGCCTTTTATTATATTTTTAAAAAGTAATGGTTTGTGATAGATTGAAAAATATTTTCTTCTACATAGATAATTTGGAAAAGATTGAGCATTAGCATTCTCACCAGCAATAATTTGTCTTTGGGCCTTATCTTAATTTTTAGAAAAGACACTATTCTCTTTCTACCACCCCTGTCAACCTAGGGAAAAGATCAGATCTCTCTGTCACTGTAAGTATGCAGGTGGATAGATAGATGGATCATAGCTAGCATAGATTTCTTACAGAAACTTTCCATTTTGTGTATGTGTTCATTCCACATCTCAGTTCTAACTTTATAAGAGATTACAATTCCATATAAAAAGAATACATATCTAGATACTGATAGGTCAAGAATTGAATGAGAGGAAAAGAAATAGAGATGGTGTCTACGGACCTTAAAGGGAGGTAAAGTGTCAAAAATTGTTTTGTGTTTGTTTCATTAGGTCATTAGTTTTATAAAGTTTTTGACCCTATTATAATCCTTAGGGGAGTAGAACTAAAGATAGAGCAATTAAACATTGAAAGCAGAAAATAATAACTATAAGATAGGAGTATAAGTTGGGACGGGGTGAATGGGTCAATCTTAAGTAGCAGAAAGGAAACATACCATTGTGACTATCATGATGGTACTAGGCATAGATAGCTGTACGTTTGCATGAGTATGTATGTATGCTTACTCCTATTATTTGTTCAGGTATTATGTGAGATTTATTACTCTTGAATACATTATTCTAATGATATTGAGGTTGAAGGGATATAGGTTGTTCAATGGCATGTCTTTGGAACCCCAGAAGCAAAATTCAGATAGTATAAAAAAAACTCCTCACTAGTTGGGTGAAATGTTTACTCATATGAAACCAGTCAATTACTTCAGGCATTTGTACTTTATTTGCATAAGTTACCATTCATGAAATTCTGCTTTTGTTTACCAAAACAGCTTAAGTGTGCAGGAACAAAAATTTTAATTTAATAATTTTTTAATGTCTCATAACATTTATTCCTAAGATATCATCTGAAACTTTAAATGCTCTGACATATAAGGAGAAAAATGCAAATTACCTGTATAGGTATAGTATGTATATCATATATATTGTAGTGTAGAGTGGAATGTAAGTTTCTATGGTAATTAATCTCCCATGTGGCATCCCAGATAACATACAGAAAGCAATAACCAATTTGGATCACACCATCTTGGAAAATTCTACTGATAATTTGTTATGTACCATCATGATGGGAGAAATCTATATCTCCTGTAATACTGAGTGTGGGAAGGACACTTTTATAATCTTACTATCACTGAAACTGTATCATTAAAATGTCTTCCCATTTTCATCCCAATTTTCCATCAGCCATCAAGACAACAACATGATATACACATAAAATAGAATCATTAGGAAAAACGAAAACAAAGTTAGGAGGATACTCACCTATAGGTGACTGTCCTTGTAGAATAACCATTTGAGTAGATTTTTCCCAGAAGTCTAGAGCATCTCATCATTCATCACTTATCTGCTCATAAGAATTGTTTCCTCTAGAAAATCCCTAAATCTGTGCATTTAATATGCTATTTTAAGACGCAAGATTTCTTGCTCAATATGTTCGGTATCTGATTATCAAAGATATAACATTGTGCAATTTATATATGCCATAGAGGAAATGTGACCTTTCTCTCATATATATACAAAATGATAGATGATAGACCAGAGAATAAAAATATATGATATAAGGGAATGAGTGCTCTAAAGAACTCGTACTCAGTGCATTTATGAAAATGAAGAGAACAAATAAAAGCTGTCAGGAAACAGGTAGATTCTCAGTAATGATACAAATGAAGACGAGCCTTGTCCCAAGTCTTGTACATTTCATCACCAATCATCTATCCTATATTTGAAAGTTTTGGTTAATATTATACTTCTGCAACACTTAACTCCAGAAATTTCAGGATAAACAAAAAATACTGATTTTTATACTGTTCTTTTCTAAAACTGAGATGAAATTCACATAACATAAAAGCAACCTTTTTAAAGTGACCATTCAGTATAATTTACAGATTTACAATTTCATTCAATTCACAACTCACAATGTTATGTTAGATTTTTCATAAACATCACCCCATGTTTATAGCAGCACTATCAACATAAACATATTTAATCATGTTGAGGATTTCCCTTCTCTTTCTGGTTCTCTGAACTGTTTTGTTGTTTTTTGTTTTGTTTTGTTTCTGTTTTTTTTTTTTTTTTGGTCAGGAAAGTAAGTTAGGTTTTGTCAATTTTTTTTTTGCATAAACTAAGCTGGGGTGTGTGTGTGTGTGTGTATGTGTGTGTTTTGCACTCTTAAGTAATATTATTGAGTCTGTTTCTTAATTTCCACATACTTACGAAGTTTTCAATTTTCCTTCTGTTAATGGATTTCTAGCTTCTAGCTTTTAAGATCTATTTAGCATTGTTTTGTGCCTTACATATGGTCTATCCTGGAGAATGTTTCTGGGTACTTGGGAAGAATGTGTGCTCTGTTATAATTGGGTGAGGTGCACTATATATGTCTATTAAGTTTAATTAGTTTACAGTTGTATTAGCTTGCCAGGGCTTCTGTAACAAAGTACCTCAAACTAGGTGGTTTAACCAACTAACATGTATTGTCTCATAGTTTGGGAGGTTGGAATTCAAAAGCTCAAGACATGAGGAGGGTTGGATCCTTCTGAGAGCCATGAGGAAGAATCAGTTCAGAGCCTCTCCTTCAGCTTCTGGTGCTGGCAGTCTCTGGTATTTCTTGGCTCAATGGAAGCATCTCTCCAATCTTCGTCTTCATCTTCCTGTGGTGTTTTCCCTGTATGTGTGTCTGTGACAAAATCTCTTTTTATTAGGTCACTAGTCATTTTGGAACAGGAACTCTCCCTACTCTAGTATAACCTCATCTGAGCTTAACTAATTACATCTGCAACCACCTGATTTCCAAATAAGGTCACATCCTGAGGTACTGGCATTTTGTACTTCAGTATATGAAAAGGACACAATTCAAGCCATAACAATGGGATTGTTCCAGGCCTCAAATTCACTATTGCCTAGTGTTGGGAGAGCTCATTAGCTAGTTGAGTGGTTCCGAAGTTGAGATGCTCTTTGGAATTTTGGTCAGGGCCCTTGGAGTCCATGAACTGTTGGTAGGATTGGTAGCCAATTGTTGAGTTCCATCCCTTTTCCCTGGTCTTATCTGTTTCCAGACTATTCCCCTGTGCCAATCTACTCAGGGTTCTGCATGGGTGAGACAGGAATGGACCTCTTAGGCCAGGTCCCATAGGCTGAGGAAGCTGGGATCTCACTGCTTTCACTTAATCCTGTTTGAGAACTTGCAGGCTATGAGGTCTTTCCTGGCAGTGAGCTGTACCACCTTGGAGGAACAGTGACCCATGTAAAGCAAAACTGTCCTTTTTATCCTTTTCAATACATCTATTAGCATATTTGCCTCATTGGAACCTCTCAGCTGGACTTAATGGCTCTTAGAAAGGTATTCTCAGGGTGCCTGGGTGGCTTAGTTGGTTAAACACCCGACCTTGGATAAGATCATGATCCCTCCGTTGGTAAGTTCAAGCCCGGCATCAGGCTCTGTGTTGACAACTCAGAGCCCAGAGCCTGCTTCAGATTCTGTCTCTCTCTCTCTGTCCCTCCCCTGCTTGCACTCTCTCAGAAATAAATAAACATTTTTTTTACACTTATTTAAAAATGAATTCTCACCTAGAGATATTTGTTAAAATTGTTTTTCTGTGAGGTTGAAAGCTACAAGCTCTTATGCTGTCATCTTGCTTATGTCACTCCCTTATTCTTAAATGTCTTTCCACAGTGTTTTTTTTATTAAGTTTTCCTTATACCAGTCTTATACCTCCTTTGTTAAATTTAACACTAGTTATTTTGTCCCTTTGAGTCCAATTGTAAATGGAATTGTTTACTTAATATATTTTTCATATTTAGTTATTATGGTCCCATTCAAACAATTGATTTTTATCTTACTTTGCTACTGGGGTTAGTCTTTTTTTATTAACTCGAGTATCTTTCTTGTGGAATCTTCAGATATTGTATGCATGGAATTTTACCATTTGTAAACAGAGATTATATTGATTTTATTCTAATGTTGAACTACCCTTGCATTCCTAAAATAAATTGCACTTTGTCATAATGTATAATTTTTTTAAAATATGCTAACGAATTTGTTTTGCCATATATTGTTGAGAATTTTTTCATCTTATATTCAAAAAGTTTAGTAGTCTATAATTTTCTTTTCTTGTCATTTCTTTTCTTTTTTAATGTTTACTTATTTTTGAGAGGGAGAAGAGCACGAGCAGGGGAGGGCAGAGACAGATGGAGACACAGAATCTGAACCAGGCTCCAGGCTCTGAGCTGTCAGTACAGAGCCTGACATGGGGCTCAAACTCACGAACTATGAGATCATGACTTGAGCTGAAGTCAGACACTCAACCAGCTGAACCACCCAGGTGCCCCTCTTGTGATTTCTTTATGTCTTGATATCAGAATAATGTTGACCTCATAGAATGAGTTAGGAAAAGCTCCATCCTTTTCATTTTTGAAGAGTTTGAGAAGGATGTTGTTAATTCATCTTTAAATTTGTGGTAGCATTTGTTCCTGGACTTTTATTTGATTTGATGCTTTTGGTTACCTATTCAACTTGATTATTTGTTATAAGGTGCTGAGATTTTCTATTTATTATTGAGTTTGTGTCTCTAGACACTTATCCAATTAATCTAGGTTATTTGTCAATATATGACTGTAGAATTTTCTTATAATTTTTTTTATTTTTAATACTAAGAGTAGTAATGGTTTAATAGTAATAACCCTTCTTTTATTTCTGATTTTAGTTATTTCCATCTTTTTTTTCTTTGTCAGATTAGCTAAAGGTTTGTCAATTCTTTCGATCTTCTTGAAGAACCAATTTTTGGTTTTATTAATTTTCTCAATTTTATTTCGTGTTCCATTTCTCTACAATTTTTATTACTCTTTTATCATCTGGTTTTTGATTTTGCGAGTTTTTCGTTTTCTAGTTCCACAAAGCATAAAATTAGATTACTGATTTGATAGTTTTCTTTTTTTAATGTAGATATTGACAGCTCTAAATTCCCCAGTGTATATTGTCTTCACCATATCCCTTAAGTTTTGGTATGCTGTGTTTTCATTTTCATTAATTTCTGACTTCTTTTGTCGTTTCTTCTTTGTCTTATTCATTGTTTAATAATATGTTGTTTAATTTCTACATATTTGTTTATTGATTTCTAGATTTCCTCTTTAATGGTCTTTGAAAACACTTTGTATAATTTAAATATTTTTAAATTTATTCAGATTTGTATTTTGGCTTAACATGGTCTCTCCTGGAGAACATTTTGCATATTGAAAAATATGAGTACTTTGCTACTGTTGGCTGGAGGGTTTTATATATGTTTGTTAGGTCTGCTCATCTTTAATATCGTCCAAGTCCTTAATTTCCTTATCAATCTTCTGTCTAAATGTTATAGCCATTACTAAAAATTATGTATGGAGTTTTCCAACTATTATTGTAGAACTATCTAGTTCTCCCTTCAATTCTATCTATGTGTGCTTCATACGTTTTGGGGCTCTGTTGTTTTTTGCATATATGTCATACTGCTTTTTTACTGAAACTTAATAACCTCCTAGTTTATTAAGACTTTGGGCCTTTATGTTGAAGTTTCTCCTCTTTCTCCTACATTGTATTAAACATATTTCCATCAGATCCCTTGCCTCATTGTTAGTATGACTTCTGATTGCCTTCAGGGAACAAGAGGGAAAGGTGTATAGAATAATTGATTTAGTAGTTCATAAATCTAATGTAGGTGATCAATAAATTTGTTTGAATGAGTGAATGGAAGTAATGAAATATGCCTTAGCATTTATTTTACATCTAGCAGAAATGATTATTGCTATTAAGCAGTTTATTTACAATAATATTCAAAAGGCCCAATTTTCCACATTCATATTTTAAAATTATAATCTTTCTATGGTGTTTTAATATACTTTGCAATTCTTCACCATAGGAATAGTGTTGTGTCCTGTTTGGTACCTAGTATTGTGCTCTATAGTACTGGTTTAAAATTTTTCTTAAGGCTAGAGCTGGTTTAAAAGTCATTCTAATCATTGTGTCCAGCTGGTTTGTAAAAGCAAACAAGACTGATGATAACATTAAACCCAAGGAGCTTAAACATAATGGGAGTCAGGATAAAATTCTGCTTTTTCATTCGTTGTAGAAAACTGAGAAGGATCAACACATTTATATCACTGTACCTCTCCATTTTTAGTGGATTCCTGGTACCAGGGTACTCCAACATCAAAGGGAATAAATTCAGAAAACTTTACCTTATGAAGGCACGAGAAATAAGTTTTATGTTTAGGTGTAAGCTAGAATCTACTTGTGGATGATGATGATGATGATGATGATGATGATGATGATGAATATAGTGTATTAGAAACAATACTACCTTATGTTTCCATTAATTCTCAACTTGCAAAACATTTTAGCATGCGTTAATTATTTTACCTTTTTTGGTATCCCTATGAACTAGTGGAAACAGGTTGCATAATCCTCCCTTTATGAAGCAGAAAACAAATCCTCTGATACAGTAAATGTAATCTACAAGAACACACTCAGACTAAATGGAAAGTCAAACCTAAACTTCCTCTTCCAACTCCTGCTTCTTTTGTCTTTACATATACTACTCTGGCAAAATTTGTCACAATCTGTTAAAATAAGTGTAACCAAAAGTTTTCCTTATGTAATGTGAGACAGAGCAGGTTAAATGTATCATATTCTCACATTGATTCTACTTTTAATGAATCAAATCCTTTAATGCTTGACAATGTTTATAAAAAAACTTTTATATGTGATTCCTTTAAAGTTATCTATATATGTGCATTAAAAAGGAAGTCAGACATTTCCTGCAATATTTCCAAAACTCTTCCTTTCCTGCAGAAAGCAATTTTTTTGTGTGGTTTTTTTTTTGCAGAAAGCAATTTTAAAGAAAGCATTTTATTTTATATTTTATTTTATTTCAAATTTTTATTTAAATTCCAGTTAGTCAACACTTAGTGTAATACTAGTTTCAGGAGTAGAATTTAGTGATTCATCACTTACATGTAACACGCAGTGACCATCACCAATTTGGCCCATTCCCCTGCCCACCTCCTTCCTCTCCAGCAACCTTTAGTGAAGAGTCTGTTTTACGGTTTGCCTCTCTCTCTTTCTCCCCTGCATGCATGTGTTTCATAAGAAAACATTTTGACAAAAATAATTCTTATTCATTTTCTCAAAAAATATAAGAATTAGAACTTATTTTTTTTAATGTTTATTTATTTTTGTGAGAGAGAGGGGGGCAGGGAAAAGGGAGATACAGAATCTGAAGCAGACTCCAGAACCAGCCATGAGATCATGACTTGAGCAGAAGAGGCTTAACTGTCGGAGACACCCACGTACCCCAAGAATTAAAACATCAGCACATTTTAAGAAGCCATCATAATCTGCCTATTTCAAAAAGTCAAATGAAAATGACAAATTAGATAAGAAAACCTCATTTCTCTCATTTTCAATAGTAAACAGAATTAAAGTTTAGAGGATTTGAGATAATAACTGTGTTTGAAATAACTTCCCTGTATCACAAAATGCTTTTTTTTTGTTTTTGTTTTTGTTTTTGTTTTTTTTTTTTTTTTTTTGAAGCTACTTAAAAAAAGACAATGGTGCCTGAGTGGCTCAGTCAGTTAAGCCTCTGACTCTTGATTTCTGCTCAAGTCATGATCTCATGTTCTGTGGGTTTGGGCCCTGTATCAGGCTCTGTGCTGATAGTGTGGAGCTTACTTGGGATTCTCTCTTTCTCCCTCTCTCTCTGCCTTGCACGTTCTCTCTCTCTCTCTCTTCGCCCCCCCCCCAAATAAATAAATAAACTTAAAAAAAAAACAAATGGATTAGTTGAAACTATTTATATGGATGCAAGAACTATCAGTGGAAATATAAATTATCATTTTTACACATCTGAGAATTTGCTATTGAATGTTTTTTTCTTCTACTTAAATTAGATCCCTTGCTAGTTTAGGTAATGTCAATTACAAATGAAAATAAAAGTGGTGTGAAAGGATATAATGTGTATTGAACTCTTTAATCAACTGAAGGAAATGCACATTTTATACGAATACACCTTATTGGACCAAGTCTCTATATAAATGAATCTGTGGAAAATATTAGTTTTAAATAATTTTATACCATAATATCAAAAATATGATGGTAAGCATAGTTTACTTTAATCACAACTCAGAGGCGAATCTTAAGGGAACATGAAAAACTTATGAAATAAATTACCAGGGGTCTTCAGAATTATAATAATGCAATAGCTTGATATAACTTGGTAATGTTTAATATTAGATATTCCAGGGGATTTTGTCATGGAATAAAGCACTTTGGCTTTACTGTACCACTTTTTAAGTGTAAATATAGATGTTAAATGTCATAACTTTATCCTATGATGTTTTAATCCCATTTTCTGAAGAAAAAACTAACTCATAAAATATAATGAACAAATAGAATTCCAATATTGCAAGTGCCACATAATTGTCTCTTATACTGACTGGGTTTCCATGACTTATGATATGTATTACCCATAATATATTTTTGTGTTAATCTGTGCTTAACTAAATAGAAATACAATGTTAAAGAAAAATTATTTAAGTGTATTCACAATATTAAACAAAATTTCAAGGACTGCATGTCTAAAAAAAATAGTAATGGTAAAGGAAATTAACATTTATTTATCTACTACTAGTAACCAGGAACTTGCCTAAAAGTTTATATATTTTTCACCTGATTTTTTGATCAAATATATGAAATAAAGATTGCTATTTCTATTTTACGTACTCAAAAGCACAGTCCCTGAGATAAGTAACAAGTGGCCCAAAGATATAAGGAAATAGAGAAGTAAAAATACAAACATGTATGTGACTAATTCCTCATGTTGTCCCTTGCCAACTATTTTAGACACATTTAAAACATCTACTTATTTAGGTTCTCTGAGAAGTGAAGCAGTTAGCCATTTGGTGAACAAAAGATACATAGTTAAAAACAAAATTTTTTTAGTTTATATAAATGTCATACCTTTTATGACTTAAATTGCCTACTAATTTCAATGGACTTTTACACAAATATGACAAAATTAGCAAAATTTTATTTCATCCTAATTTATTTAGGTTTCCTTAATTTAAAACAATATATTCTAGAATAGTTTTGTTTAATTTAATTCTTAGAAAAAATGTTTTGGCTTAGCAAGGCAGTTTGCTTCAGTTTTCATTACAATATTATTTTCTAGATTGGAATCTTTTAAATTCATGCCATGTCAAATATCAGATGCCATCTATCAGCATGATATGTGAAATTACAGGATGACATTAAAGTTGTAGTATGATGACAGTTTTTTCTGATTAAATATGCAGCATTTTATTTTCAGAGGGAATTTATTTTCTATTTCTTTTAGCATTCTCTTTTGGAAGGCAATTTATCATGTTTGATCTACATTGTTCATTATTTAAGATTTTTGCTGGTATTGTTTTGACACCTAATGCAAGAATCTTACAAAACTGAAAACATTTTTTTCTGTATCCCATATTCTAATTTAATCTCATGTTGTCATATTTCATTTTGCATAGAGGAGTTTCCACTAGTGGCTTTAAATGTAACAGAGTTGAAAATGAAAACATTTTAAAATAGGTTTATCTTTCATTATTATACCAATTTCATCTTTTTGAGTATTGAAATCATACACATCCAGACTCTAATTAAATGTATTTCTAATATATCACACCCAGGGTATATGCATTTTAAGGCACAAAATAAAAGAGTTGTGCTGTTACATTAAAAGAAGTTTGGTTTAATAGAAAATGCATTTCCATCATCAGGGACCTAATTACCTATTTATGAATGAAGATGAAAGTTACAGAACCAAGACAGGTACTTTGTTGTTAAATAAAGCCTTAATTTTTAAAATCCAGTACAAAGTAGGAGAATTGGGATTCACTCTATATAGGAAATCTATCCCTCCGTCCTTCATAATTTAGATTTTTGGGACTTTCTAATCACTGAATTTGATGCATGCTCTATTGACTTGAGAAGTCTGAGAAGCAGCAAATTTCCAACATATCCTCCGTGTCATTTTTTTTGTCTGTTAAGAGTTATGACATAAATGCCTGCAGTGAAATGCACAGATTTTAAGTATTATATTTTAGTAGCTTTGGCAAATGTGTATACTCTTATATCCCACAACCCTATAAAAATACAGAATATTCATCAGAGAGCCAATTCTGTCCCAAATCCTGATAAACCATAATAAAATAGCCTTAATTAGACTTTCATATAGTGGAAATACAAAGGCTGCTGGAAGATATAACAAACTCCTATAACATTAACTCTGTAAAACATTATTTTTCTTCTTTTATGCATTGTCTATGGTTTAAGGAAAGATGTAACGCCTTGAAATGCAACTCTGTAAAATTTGTTTTAGTTTAATTATGTTCTGATTAATGGGAGGTAGATGCCCACATTTTTTTGAATATATGATTGAATGTTTGTGTAGATGTATCATTCAAATTTCAGAGTCATTTTCTGTGATATAGCCTAGGTTATTTTTCAAGCTGGTGTTGGAGAATAGTATGGATTTTTTGCTTATCTTACAAATGACTATCTTATTAAGCATCCTGAGTGGATCTGATCAGTGGATTTTTTTTCTTCTTTTCTTTTTCTTGCTTGATGGTCCTGGTTTACGCAAATAATACTTAAAACACACATAAACACTAAATTTTATATTTAAAAAACCCAAATGGAACAATTATCCAATCATACAAAGTTAAAAAGTCAGTCTCATTTTTGTCATTTACTAAGTTACCTCCTCTCTCTCTCTCTGAAAAACCATTTATTCGTCATGAATTTTGATGAGTTCCATGGGGTTTAAGACAATGGTGGTATTTTTAATTCAATGTTAGTGCTTTTGAGAAACAATAAAGTGTATTAACATTTGACCTTTAACATTTATGCCACTAACTAATGTAGACCACACTTGTATCCTCAGGATTCTTCCTGGGTCAACACTGGACCTTTCTTTAATAAGCAATACAAATAGTTATAAATAAAATAATTTACACATCACTATAGAAATAAAACTTCTGTCTGGGTAGTAAGACCACCTTATCAAATAACAGTATAAGACTCAGAGCAATAATACATTCTTTCATCCTTGGAAAACTTATAGCTAGTAATCTTTAAATGCATACAAAATATTATGAAAATACTACCACTTGCCAGTTGTATTTTAATCAAGCTTCAATGTTATATTTAATAATGATTTATTATGAAACCTAATGGTTGAACTTATTATTAACACATCATTTTTCTCTTTAACCAAACACATATTTATTAAATGTTTCTTTGATTTCTTTCTAGAAAACTGCATTCCTTAGTTGGCAACCAAAACATAAATATCCTAATTTTCACAACTCCCTACTTCCCCTACTCTGTGTTAGATTTTAGATGACAGTCTCTGAGCGACAGAGAGCAAAAGACAAAACTACAAATCAAACTAAGATATGGTAGGGCAGTGTTTTTCTGAGAAGGTCAGAGTATCAAGTATGCTGCAAAAAAAGAGCTATTTGTTGGGAGTAGTAGGGATTTGTTGGTAATGCCTTCTCTCTTTGGGGCATCACCTGCTGATACTTCAATTTACTATCCATCAACATTCTTTACTGATTTAAAGGCTGTGAATGGAGGATTGTGCTAGATTTATTCATTTTTCTTCATTCTTTCATCTCTCAAGTTTTCAATTATCTGCTATGCACCGGTTGTATTCTAATGTCTGAGCTTATCTCTGTTATCTGTCTTTCAGAAGCTTGCAACCTGAAATTGTGGGAACATTGTCAGCAAATGCAGTATGTGCTACGTTAGAGACATAGACAGAGATGTACATCAGAGCAGAGCATGGAGAACTCAGTCAGACTGTACCAGGCAATCTGTAGAAAGAGAAATACTGGTTACATATTAAAGAGTGACTAAGAACTCATCAGAGGAAGAAAAGGAAGAAGGACAATAATATCTCCGCTTCTGTGCTTTTGAAAGATGTGAGAGAACTCCAGTTCTTTAAATTCTTTATCTTAGAAACCTTATTTAATTAAATAAACGATATGGTAAAATAAGATAAATCATCTCTCTTAACCAAATTTTGCTGAATATCCGTGTCAGATTCTTTTGGGAATAAAATAATCACATGATCATCCTGGTTTTTATGAACCCTTGTCAAATAAATCTTTATTCTGATGAAGTGTTAGAGAATATCCTTACATTTTTCTCTTCCCCTGGATCCCTGAATGTAAAGCACATTAAGGGCTCAACTGATAAAATCGAAATACAGATGAACATTATCAAGTTATCACCTGCAAATGTTTTCTTTGAAACCTCAGTGGAATTTAGCAATTTTGATTATATTCATGTACTGCAAAAATCTCTTACAGTCTTCTGTTTTGGTAAATATTCTCATTTGTGGCATTTACATTTTCCTTCTCTTGTTTTCCAACTTTTCTCATAAACGTGGACATTCCGTACATTCAGTTGTTTTTTGCACTTTCATACCTACATTTCATCATGTATAATTCATTCATTCACAGTTTCAATTATTTTATTGCCTTTTACTATTTTTTCTCATTTGTATATAGTTTCAAATGTATAGAACAGTTGCAAGAATGATACAAAGAACATCCATGACCCATTTATCCCAGATACTATCATTGTAAGCATCTTGTCTTCCCTCTCTTTTTTCCCATCTTTTCCTCTGTCTCTTCTCTGTTTCTCCTTTTTCCCTTCACCATACAGGCATGGAAAGAGTTGTACAAGTGGAATATAGATTTTAATTATGTTTCATTATGCTTGTGTACTGAATGCAGCACATACTCTAAAAACCAGGGAACTGTCTAATTTTATTAAGGTGCAAAACTCTCCATCAGGAAGCCAACATCCCAAATCTCATTTAAATTACACCAGCTGTCCCAACAAAGACTGTTTTCAACTCTGTGCTAAGGTCCAATTCAGAAGGAACATTATATTTAGTTGCCATATCTCAAAAATCTACTTATTTCTGGACTATTTCTCTCTTGTCTTTCCCTGTCTTGTATGTCTTTGACAGTCTTACAAGACATAGGCTGACCACCCTGTAGAAAAATCCTCTATGAATTCCTGGCCAGTATTTTCTCACGACCAGACTTTGGCAATGTGCTTTTGGCAGGAACACTGCAAAATGATTTCTTAGCTCTTCTCACAGCATCATATCACATGTGCACTGTGCAGACCATCCTCACCCCTGGTGATGTTAACCTTAATTAGGTTTTTCTGTCAGACTTCTCCATGTAAAGTCATCTTCCCTCCCTTTACGTGTCATATATTTTGAGGAAGATATTCTGATGGTACTACTACTGTATGCTAAGCATCTTCTATGCTCTTGAAAAATATCAATAGAAAAGAAGAGTGCTGTCAAAAACTGACCTCTGTGCTTCTGGTCCAAAATATATCATGAAACAGAGTTCGGGATACAGAGGAGCAATAGCTTTATTGCTTTGTGGGGCAAAGGAAGCTACAGCAGGCTATTGCCTTCAAAAACTGCAAGCCCTCCAGTAGCAGGGGGCTGGAGGGTTTTATAGGGAAGTACAAGATCTAGCTGGTTTCAACAGAAATTGTGTTTGATTCCAGGCTCCTTTGTCCTATCTTTAGGGTGGTACCAGGCTCCTGAAACAAAAGGCTAAGAAGGGAAGAGGGGAGATTTGAGGAAGACAGGAAAAAGGTTATATGTTTAAATTGAGCTTTGAAGCATTAGTGTAGCCATTTTGATTTTTGTTCAACTTTAATGCTTCTTTCTTCTTCTTCTTCTTCTTCTTCTTCTTCTTCTTCTTCTTCTTCTTCTTCTTCTTCTTCTTCTTCTTCTTTTTTTTTTTTGCTTTAAGGCCAAACTTTATCTGTCATTTGTGCCTAGGTCTGACCCCACCCCACTTTCTTTTAACGTTTTATTAATTTTTTAACAGAAACAGAGAGTGGGCGGGATAAGATCAGAGAGAGAGGGAGAATCTGATCATTCTCCAGAATGATCTGAAACAGAATCTGAAACAGGCTCCAGGCTCCAAGCGTCTACACAGAGCCTGACACTGTCTTGAACCCAGGAACCATGAGATCAAGACCTGAGCCTGAAGTCGGATGTTTAACTGGCTGAGCCACCCAGGTGCCCCAACTTTAATGCTTTTAAGGGGTTTCATTAAGCTAAAAAAAATCCTGTTTACATAAAGGTTATATTACAGCTAAGGAAGAGAAAGCCTTCAGTTAAATAAGTAAATTGTGCAATAGGTTAGGTCTTTGTAAGTTAAAAAAAAAAAAACAAAAACAAAAACAAAAAAAAAAAGGCCAAGATAAGCAGAATTTGTAGGCTTATGGAAGGGTTCCAAGGTTGAGTTGATTTTGTTTGCTTGTTTATTAAAGTAGCTTTATTTAGATATAATTCCTATATCATGCAGTTAATTTCTTTAGAGTATGAAATTTATTGGTTTTTAGTGTAATCACAGAGTTGTACAAACATTATCACACTCCATTTTAGAACATTCTCATCAGCCCAAAAGAAACTCCATGCACATTAGCAATCGCTTCTCATTTTCCTCTAACTACCCCCTGGCCCTGTGCAATCAGTAATCTATTTTCTCTCTTAATTTTCTATTTGAAACTCCCTTATAAATTTTACAATTTGTGCTCTTTTGTGACTGGCATTGTGTTTTCAAGTTCATTTATGTTTTAGTATCTATCAGGAATGCATTCATATTTGTTGCCATAGTAATCTATTAAGTGGATACATTGCTTTGGATTTATTAATTCACCAGATTATGGACCTTTGTTTCTAGCTTTGGGCTCTTATGTGTAATTCCTTTTAAACACTGTTGCACAAGTTTTAGTGTGGGCATATGTTTTTATCTCTCTTGGGTATATGCATAGGAGTAAAATTTCTGGGTCATATGGTAAGCTCTATGTTGAATTTTTTGAGGGACTATCAAATTTTTTTTCAAAACAGCTGTACCATTTACATTACCACCTACAATCTATAATGGTCTCAGTTTGTGCACATCTTCACCAATCCTCATTACCACCTATTGTTTTTTTTTAATTTTACATCCAATTTGTCTGAAGTGGTAGCTCTTTGTGATTTTGAGCTGCATCTTCCTAATGGTTGACGATGTTGCACATCATTTTAGGCGCTTATTGTCAATTTGCATATTTCCCGTGGGGAATCTCTCTTCAGATACTTTTTACATTTTTTGAAAAATAAGATATCCTTTTATCATAGTTATAATTGATCTTTTCATGTTCCAGGTACAACTTCTTTAAATATGATTTGCAAATATTTTTTTTCCACTCTGTGAGTTGCCTTTTCACTTTTTTGAAGTTATCTTTTAAAACAAAACATTGTTAAATTTTCATGAAGTCCAATTTATCTACTTTTATCTTTTGCTTTTTGTGTCCTATCTAGAAGTCTCTTTGCCTAAAATACAGTTAACTAGATTTATTCTTCTTTTTAATCTAATAGCTTGATATGTTTAGCTCTTATATTTAAGTTCATGATTTATCTTATTTTTTTGTGTATGGTGAGGAAGGAATCCAACTTTATTCTTTGCATATGGGTATCAGTTGCCCCAGACTGTTTGTTGAGAGGACCATTCATTTAGGATTGAATTATCTTGGCTTGTGTAAAATATTGACCATAATATGAAGGCTTATTTATGGACTTATTTATTTGCAGTCTGCTGCAAAAGCCAGCTGAGCTGTTATGAATTTGTAGATGAACTTATGGATTATTGTCTCCTAATAGTATTAAGTATTCTAATCTATGAGCATATGATTATTTTTATCATGAAAGGTTGTTGCATTTTGTTCAAATGATCCTGTGGTCTTTGTTAAATATAAATATGTATTTCTACTTATTAAATTATTGATTTTTGGATGGTGAAACAACATAGAATTCTGGAATAAATCCCAGTTAGTCATGGTCTGTACTCCTTTTTATGCACTGTTGATATTACAACTCTGCTTTTACATTGGATGATTTAATCCATTTATAATTAATATAACTATTGATATATTATCAATCACATCTACTATTTTGATTTCTAAATTTCTCATGATTTTTTGTCCCTCCAAACACCCCCATTTTTTTGCATTAAATAAATACTTTCTTATTTAACACTGTAATTCCTTTGTAATTCCTTTAATTTCATCTTCACTATAGTTTTTTGAATTATGTTCATAGTGGTAATATTCTGAGATTTATAAGATAAATCCATTCTTTGCAGAATTTCCATTAGACTTATACTAATCTAATTTCAGTGAGATACAGAAATTTACTCTTATATACCACTATTCTCTCATCTCCCTTATTATGCTACTATTTTATACAATATTACATCTATATATGTGAAAAAAACAATAATATTATTACTTTACATAATTTTATTGGTTTTAAAGGAGATGAGAGGAAAAAAGAAAGTAAAAATATGCTTTTGAGAATTTCCTTACCATTTCTGTGTGTCTTCTTTTGTTTCTCTGAATTTGAGTAATCATCTGGTGTCATTTTCTTGCTCCAATAAGAATGCACTCCCCCAACTTCTCTTGGACTTCTTTTATTCCCAACAATACATGTTGTTTTATGCTATTGTTTTATTTGTGATTCAGAGTAGTAAAAATATGCTATAATATTGTTTGATATTTACCTTCATGATTACCTTTAATGGTACTCTGTTTTTCATTGTTGTTGCTGTTTTTAATATACATTTTAATTACTCTCTGGTGTTTCTTTGTTTCAGCCTGAAAAGCTTCTATTATTATTTATCATAGTAAAAGTTTGTTAGCAATGGGTTTTCTCAATTTTTGTTTATTTGTAAACGTCTTTATTTGCCTCTATCATCGAAAC
This sequence comes from Acinonyx jubatus, assembly GCF_027475565.1. Lineage (NCBI taxonomy): Eukaryota > Metazoa > Chordata > Mammalia > Carnivora > Felidae > Acinonyx > Acinonyx jubatus. Next base: position 31,949,214 of record NC_069380.1, on the reverse strand, counting down.
ATAGATTTACTGTATATAAAATTCTTGGTTGACAGGCTTCCTCTCCCCCCTTTCTTTCAGTACTTTGAATATCATGTCTCAATGCCTTCTGGCCTTCATTTCTTTTTATGATGAGAAGTAAGCTGTTATTTTACTTGGCATTTGTTTGTAAGTGAGGAGTTATTTTTCTCTCGCTATTTTCAATAATTTTGTCTTTCAACATTTTTGTATGACTAGTCCAGATATGAATCTCTTTGATTTATCCTATTTGGAGTTAGAGATTCTTTGATGTGTGGATTAATGTTTTTCATATAATTTAGGGAGTTTTTGTTATCATTTTTTCCAATATTTTGTATGTTCTACTCTCTTTGCTCTGATTTGGGTATGTTGATGTCCCAGTTGGCTTCCTCATATTTCTCTGAAGCGTTTTTCATTTGTATTTATTCTTTTGCTCGCTGTTATGCAGATTGAAAAATCTTAATTGATCTATCTTCAAATTTCTGGATTGCTTCTTCTTTCTGGTGAATTTGTCATTGTGGCTATTGTGCTTTTCAATTTCAGAATTTCCATTTGCTTCTTATTTTTGAATTTTCTGTCTTTTCATCAATATTATTTTCTTGATAATACATTGTCATACTGTCCTATATTTGTATAAGTATGTTTTTTTTAGTTCTTTGAATTTATTTAAAATAAAGAACGTCCTGTCTGCTAAATCCAACAAGTGGCCCCTCTTGAAGACAATTTTTGTTGCATACTTTTGTTCTTTTTATGGATTACACTCTTCTGTTTCTATGAATTTCTTTTTTTGTTGAAAATGGACATTTTAAATAATGCATAATTCTGTACACTGACCCACGAACACTAGGACTTTTTGTTGTTGTTTGCTTATTTGTTTACTGATTTGGTTGAACTGTTTTAATGATTCCTATTACCTCCATAGTGTGCAATCTCCAATATTGCTTCTCAAATGCACAGCTCCTCTAAGATGACAGTGGCTTTTCTAGGGTTCTCTTTGTCTCTTTCCCTGACCTTTCTGTTAAGCTTTATGCTTTTGTTGCTATTAGACCCTGAATAGAAAAGACTCCTTCATAGATTAAGAGGAATGACCAATAAATACCTAGTTTTCTATGACGATGGTAAAATGAATGCTATTATTTTAATATCTTCAACCACCAGCTCCCTACCAGTGTTTTCCAAACATCTATTTCTGTTTACATAGCTCTTACTAAAATTAACTTTATTGCCTCTAACTCATATCTAAAACTAGCATCTTTTTAAAAATAACTATGTCGTGAGGATAGCATAAAGAAGAATAAGAGTCCGTGTTGTTATCATTGATCCTATTCTAGTACCTTCTATTCTAATTTTTCTCAATTTCTCAACTTTTCTTTTTCCTCTTTTGGCTGAATTCACAAAGGGACAATTTCATTGGGTTAATGTAGTTGCCTAGAAAGTCCATGAGATGGATTGAAGAACAAGATTACTCTTACCAAAAGTTTGGATGCCTGTAAAAAATTTTTTTTCTGTTAACTGGCATTATTTGTCTTTATAGGAATGCAAGGATGGGACTATTTAGTTTATTACAGCTTTATTTGGTTATCTGTGTATCTCCCTCCTCTTAAATCTTATGTAGTCTCTAAGACTATAGTAGACTGTGAAAAGGGCTTATTCTGGTGCTACAGACAGAGAGAGACACTTTTCCATTCCCCAAGAAGACATAATATAATTGCTTCACTGCAGCCAAAGAAATGAATTGTGAGATAATAATAGCATGTAATTCAACCTTATAGTTTTACAAATGAGATGAAACTGAATTGTAGCATTTGATATCATCAACAATTTAAAACCGTTATTTCTCTACACTCTCTAAAATGAAAGGTCACTGGGGTATAAAATCCATACTACTATGATGTAGAAATCATAATTACATTAACATATATTTGAAATGTTTAAATTAAACCACTGAAAGTACTAGCTTGGACACTTTAAACCTCTGTCTTACTGAGTTTTAACTTTTCAAAGAGTAATGTGTAGCTTAGAGCTTATTTACTTTCAAATCTAAGTAGATAAGATATCAAAATCTATGTGTACCACTCTAGTTTGTGTTTAGATCAGTATACACTTTTGGCCCAGAGCATGCCTTTTTCCAACATACATACCATATACACTATTACTAAAAACAACAACAAAAACTAATGTCTTTCACTGCAGCCACTGCTTTCTTTGCTGCATAGTTATTTCTCTGCATTTGTTAACCAATTTTCCCTAGGCCTCATTTCAAAATCCTCTTTCCTACTTCCAGTAATCTGATGTGCCATTGCTGATCTTCACTCCCATGTGTAGGGCCTCATGGCCAAAAGTTTCATCTGTGGATCATTTTAATAGGTACATTAACCTAAATAGGAAGGAATCATGGTTGACAGTAGACACCCAACTGAATGCATCTGGCATCACACAATGCCGGCCCAGAATAAGCTGACCCATAAGTTATTACAGCAAAAAGGAAAACAAATGTGAATATCTTCTCCTGTGTTACTCAAATAGCCCAAATAATAGCTGTAATCACAGGTATTTCAAGACTCTTCAGAATGACTGAGAAGCTACTTGAAGGAAAATTGGTTATTTAATTTTATTTCCTTTCTTAATATCCAAAGGGTCCACTGTGATAACACACTTAATGCAGTGACTTTATGGTAAGTATTTCAAAACCATTTAGTCAGGAAATATATTTTAAAATATGGCTTATTTAATTTTAAAAAGTCGAAATTTTGAACGTTGATAACACCTTTCTTCTAATATTCTATTTATTTTAATTTTATAACATCATGAAATTGCTCTTATTCTGCTAAATACCAAGTGAGCTCCATGAAGTTAAACATGTGATAAGGCGTGAAGATATATCTCAATATTATTTCTTGTCAACTTGAAATAAATGCTTTTACATAATAGTTTTCAAGAAAAAAGACTTAATATTATATGAAAACAATGTAAATTAATTGAAATTAGTCTACTCTTTGTGAAAAATTGAAAAAAATGTAAAAGTCAATTAAGAACATATTTTTTTCTGTAGGTCTATCTGTCTGTCTACCTATGTATCTAATTTATTTATGACCCCATATTTCTGACCTGAAGGGTAAAATTATATTACAGTGATAGTGACTGTTAGTTGACTTATTTATGTACTTATATTTACCTTTATACTATGAGACATGGAAATCCTATTAACTTAACAGACGTTAAATACTTTCTATCAGTAAAGTGATTTACTAAAGAAATGTAGGTCTGAATCTAAGGATAGATATGTTATTGATGTTGATTTTTCTCATCATTAACCATATCTTATTTATGTTTAACTGCTGTCATCTTTTTATAATGGATATATTCAGCAGAACAAACTACTGTTCAACATGAGTTAATGCAAAGTTTTTGCTGGTCAGAGGTCTTGAATATATTTTTTAAAGAGAGCTAATCTGATTTTTAACTTTAAATTGTCTTAGCTGGTGTATAACTTATTTTGCATGTAAATCATTAAGTTTTAAAATTTCTTATTATTTAATTTGCATTACCTTGAAATAACAATAGACTCATTAGATTTCTAAATTTCATTTTCTTCTAAAATGCTGCAAATTTGATTGATCTTTATGCAAAAGTGCATAGTAAAATATATCCTCTGATATTGGTATCTCACAGTGAGAGAAGAAAATAGAAAAAGAAGTATAGAGTCTTCTTATCTTTCTACCTACTGTTTCTATTATGTATGAGGGAGCCATAACATCTAAGCATTTTCTCTGTCACCATCTAAAACAATGTGAGATCTAAAAGGTGTATGCACCTAATAAGAGAGCTTCAGGATACTTAAAATAAATAGAATGGAATGAACAGAAAGGACAAACACACACTATAATTGGATCCTCCCAAGTTTTGTCCTAATAAGTGATATAATAAGTCGAGAGAGAATAAATGTGATGCAGATGGTTTGAACAACACTTCAACTGACTTGGGCACTCCATCCAGTAGGGGTCCCAGCAGAATTTGAATTCTTCTCATGGGCATGTATGACACTGACAGACCACATGTAAAATACTTCACTACATGTAAAACAATTATTATCACATAAAAACATATTCTGACCACAAAATTTAAACTAGAAATCAACAATCAAAAGATATCTTGAAATCTCCAGTAAATTTCTAAATTCCCCATGAATTGAGGAAGAAATAATAAGAAAATAGAAAAGATTTGAAATGAATAAATATAAAAACAAATCATAAATATTTGTGAGATGCAGCTATAGTCATTCTTAGATGGAAATTCATAGAATTATGAGAGAAGAAAAAATACTCTTAAATCAATGATCTAAGCTTAAGTCTTGGGAGATAGAAAAATAAGAACAAAATAATTTAAGCAGATGGAAGAAAATAATAAATATAGACATAGAAATCAATGAAATTAGAATCATAAAAATATCAGATAAAACCATAAAACCAAAAACATTTTCCTAGAGATTCATATAGCCAAACTGATAATAAAACAAGAGAGAAACCATAAATTATTAAGAATGAAGTTGACATTTATGCATATATTTTACACATTAAAGTAATTTTAAGAAAATATTATGGAAATAATGGGAATATTATGAACAATATTATGCCAACCAATTTGACAATATAAGTAAATGAAATGGATTAATTTTTTGAGAGACTGAAATTAAAATACTCAAAAATAAATAGTTTTCATAGCTGTATATCTATTAAAATATTAGATTTCACAATAAAATAATTCCCATATAAACTCTAGGCCCAGAATTACTGTTGAATTCTCCCAATATTGAAAGAAGAAATGAATCTATTCTGTACTGTTTCTTCCAACAGTTGAAGGGGAGAGAGAGAGCCTTAACAGCTCATCTTTTGAGGCCAGAATTACCTTACAGCATACCCAGGCAAAGATACAGCAAGAAGAAAAAGCTATAGAATAATATTATTTATGAATATGGATAAAAAATCCTTAAAATATTAGCAAATCACATTCAATAATTAACAGGAGGAAATCCTTCATGACCAGTTTTTATATTCGAATAATGTAAGGGTAGTACATTTGAACACCAAACAATATAGTTCATCATATCAACAGTCTAAAAAAAGGAATTCGTCCAATCTTACTAATAGATGCAGAAAAAGAATTTGACAAAATATTGCATCTCCTCATGAAAAAACTCTTAGCATATTAAGGCAAGTAAGGAACTTATTTTGGTACAGCAAATACTTGGTGCCCAGGAAGAGAGGAGCAATATGCACTTGGGGAATCAAGAAAGACAGTTTATTTCACACCAGTGCTGGCAGAGCGGAGTCACCTCCAAAGGCTGAGCCTTGAGGCTTGGCACTGGCATCTTTTTGTGGGTGGGATTGCAGGGGCTTGAAAGGAAAAAAAAGAAAAAGGGGAGGGGGCACTTATCAGTTGTGCTACATGAGCAGGTGGCAGATGCAAGAGGCAAGCAAGATTACAGAAGCCAAAAGCAAGCAAGGGGAGTATCCAGCCTCCAACATCTGGCTCGTCCTTTTTATCTTGTTTTTACCAGCTTTCCTTCTCAATTTAACTTAATAAAGGAAATGTAAAGAAAACTCTATGGCTAACATTATAGCTAATAGAAAGAAAGAAAAAGAAAAAGAAACTGACAAAGCTTTTCACCTAAGATCAGAAAGCAGGCAAAGACGTGTCTACTCTCACTCCTTATTCGACATTATACTGGAGGACATAAGTAATATAGTAAAGGAAGAAAATATAATAACATCATAGAGACTGAAAAGGAAGAAGAAAACCTTTCTTTATTTTCAGACAAAATGACAATGTGATTATCTATGTAGAAGATACCAGGGGTGCCTGTAGCTCAGTTGGTTAAGTGTCCAACCTCAGCTCAGGTCATGATCTCACAGTCCATGAGTTCTAGTCCCACACTGGGCTCTGTGCGGACAGCTCAGAGCCTGGAGCCTGCTTTGGATTCTGTGTCTTCCTCTCGCTCTGCCTCTCCCCAGCTTGCTGTCTCTCTCTTGCTCTTTCTCTCAAGAATAAATAAATATTTTAAAATTAAAAAAAATACCTAAGATTGTACATAAAATATCCTGTAGCTAATAAGTTAATTTAGTAATATTATAGGATAAAGGCAATGTGCAAAATAAATTGCATTTCCACATAATGATTTAGTGAAAATAATCATTGGGCATTATTTTTGTAAATCCATTTATATATATATATATATATATATATATATATATATATATGTGTGTGTGTGTGTGTGTGTGTGTAAATATATATATGTATACACACACATATGTATATATAGCATCAAATAAAAATTAATTTTTAGGACAAATTTAAGTTAGCAAATTAATATATTTAGTATAAAAGATGCAAGACTTATGTGATAAAAGCAACAAAACATTTGTGAGAATATTCAAACCAGAACAAAATAAATGAAGATGTGTAATAAGTATATTGATTAAAATAATTAATATTGACTTAACAATTCTAAAAGGCATCCTACAAAATGGGAGAAGATACTTGCAAATGACATATCTGATAAAAGGTTAGTATCAAAAATATATAAAGAACTGATATAACTCAATACCTAAAAAGCAAACAATCCAATTAAAAAATGGGCAGAAGACATGAATTTACATTTATCCAAAGAAGACATCCAGATGGCCAATAGATACATGAAAAGATGCTCAATATCTTTATCATCAGGGAAATGCAAATCAAACCACAATGCATTATCACATCACACCTGTCACAATGGCTAAAATCAACAGCATAAGAAACACAGCTGTTAGTGAGATGTGGAAAAAGGGGAAATCTCTTGTACTTTGGTGGAGATGCAAACTGGTGTAGCCAAGTGCATATGTTTGGGGGGAAACAAAATGGAGTTTCCTCAAAAAATTAAAAATAGAGCTACGCTATCATCCAGGAATTGCACTACTGGGTATTTACCCAAAGAATATGAAAACACTAATTCAAAGAGATACATATACCTCTATGTTTATAGCAGCATTATTTACAATAGCCAAGATATGGAACCAGCCCAAGTGTCCATGAATTGATGAATGAATCAAGAAGAAAGAAGATGTGATATATTCAGCTGTAAAAAAGAATGAAATCTTGCCATTTCAACAACATGCATGGATCTTATAATGCTAAGTGAAATAAATCAGCCACAGAAAGACAAATACCAAATAATTTCACTCATGTAGAGTTTAAGAAACAAAAGAAATAAGCAAGGGGAGAAAAAGAGAGAGAGAAAGAGGCAAACAAAGAAACAGATTCTTAACTATAGAGAAGAAATTGATGGTTACCAGAAGAAAAGTAGGTGGGTGGTTGGGGGGGGGGATGGGTAAAATAGGTGATGGGGATTATGTAGAGCACTTGTCATGATGAGCATCAGGTGATGGATGGAACTTTTGAATCACTATATTGTATACCTGAAACCAATATAATACTGTATATTAACTACTGGAATTAAAATTTAAAAAGAATAGAAGAATTTATATTAGACAATGGCAATTTTCCTCAAATTGATTTATAGACCTAATGCAATCTTCATCAATATCCTTGAAGTATTTTTTACAGAACTGTCAATCTGATTCTAAAAGTATACATGAGAAACCAAAAGACCTAGAATAGTTAAATAGCTTAAAAAGAAAAAAGTAAAAGAGAACTCGTCTGAATTTGAGACATGGTATAAATGTACCATAAATAAAGCAGTGCAGAATTGGATGATAGATGGATAGATAGATAGATAGATAGATAGATAGATAGATAGATGCAACAGCATAAAGAGACTAAGAAAAAAAACCAGGTAAATATGTATGGTCAATTGATTTTTAATAAATTCCCAAGTAAATGCAATAAAAGTCTTCTCAGCAAATAGTGCTAGAGAAGTCAGATATCCACTTAAAAAATAACTCAAAGTGGAGAGCACCTGGGTGGTTCAATTGCGTAAGCATCTGACTCTTGATTTTGGCTCAGGGCATGATGTCACAGTTGGTGGGATCAAGCCTCATGTCAGCTCTATGCTGACAGCGCAGAGCTTGCTTGGGATTCTCTCTCTCTCTCTCTCTCTCTCTCTCTCTCTCTCTCACACACACACACACACACACACACACTCTCTCTCTTCCTCTCTCTCAAAATTAATAATAAAAAAAACATTAAAAAAATAACTCAAAGTGGGCCATGGCCCAAAATCAAGGGCGAAACCATAACTTTCTATAAGAAACTTAGAATATATTTGTGATACTGGGTTAGGGAAAGGCACAATACCATCAACTATAAACATGATGTATTGGATTTCATTCTTAAATATAATGTAAAATGTAAAGACATGCTACAGATTGGAAGAAAGCATATGCAAAACATGCATGTGTTAAAGAATTCTTACAACTGAATAATAAGGAGACAAAAAAACTCAATTAAAAAAGAACTAGGCAAAAGATTTGAGTGGACATGTGACTAACAGAAAGATAAGGATTATAAATAAGCACATGAAAATATGCTCAATGTCTTCATTTTTGGAGAAAGGCAAATTGAAATCATAGTGAGATTTCACTAGAAACATTCTAGTATAAATAAAATGAAGATGAAAGATAGATGACAGATAGGCAGATAGATAGACACAAGTAGACAGATGGATAGATAACCAGTAACAACCCTGACAATACCAATGGCTGATAGGATGCAAAACAATTGTATTTCTTTTATATTGCCAATGGGAATTCAAGTTGGCACAGCCACTTTGCCAAACAGTTTGACAGTTGCTTATAAAATTATTTGTATACTTCTAATGTGACCCTGTAATCCTACGCATAGATATTTATACAACAGAAATGAAAATATCCCCACAGACATCTGTACATGAATGTGTATAACGTTTTCCGTGATTGCCAAGTTCTGGAAACATCACCGATGTCCATCAACTGGCATATTGATGAACATATTGTGGTACATCTATAAAAGGAAATACTATTCAACATGAGCTATTGATGCAAACCCTTCAAAATGGATGGAGTGCAAAAGTTTTGTGTGATCAAAGAAAGAGAAATGAGAAAGGCATACTATCTGATTCTATTTATATAAAATCTTGAAAAGGCAAAATAATAAGGATGGAAATCAAGTTAGTAGGTGCCAGTATCTGAGGGAGAGAGTGGATATTGATTGCAAATGACTCCAGGCAATTTTTTTTTTGAGTTTGTGGTAACATTCTATATCCTGGTGTTGGTATTGGTTACCTTACTGCATACATTTGCCAAAATTCCCCAAACCATATACCTAAGAAGTGTGACTAAAAAAAAATGTAAGTCATATATCAATAAACGTAAAAAAATAAAATTAAAAGTTGTAAGCAATAAAGATTTAAAAAACAGTTGTGGAGGTTACAGTGACATACCTCTATTTCCCTTTTTCAAGGCATCACACTGTTAATGTGTGTTCAAAGCCGCCATTCAAGAACCCAATCTTCAAACCCATGGCTTAAGCATAACTGGGATACACTTCCAGAAATTTTGGCCATTGTGGAAGAAATAAACCCATTTTATGATAATCTTTTACGGTAGCTAAAATCCCCACAAAATCAGAGGCTACTGAAACTTAGCAAGCTAGGTTCCTTGGATGCCATTGAAGGTGAGGAGAAGACAGAGGACATAAGAAGGATTTATAGGGAATAAATTACAAACACTAGCTCCATCTCAGAACACAAAAAGGAAAAAAATATCAGGTGGTTTATGTTTGCAATTTGTCATGCATGCTATTCCACGGACTTTGACAGTGGTGATTATGTGAATCAAACAGTAAATTCACCCTGGTCTATTATGTACATAACTCCCCAAAACTATTTTGGTGAAAGCGTTTCTTATGCTTTAAGGATTTTCATCTGTATACTCTTCAACATAAGGCAGATTGTAAAACTCTAAAATTCATTTTGAACGGAGAGTTATTTGTTCTATTGTGAAATATAGATGGAAATCAGATTTTACCTATGAGTAAAAGGAGCCCCTATTGCTAACATATTTTACATTTTCCTGAATATGAATATGTACTTATTTATCCCCTTAGATTTAGATATTCATATCTGTATAGTGCAATTGATTCATGTTCTGTTTCCTTCCTTTGTCCCCTTTCCTATAATAAATGTTAGTGATTTGTTTGAAATAACTGAAGCCTCACCAAGTACAATACTTATTCCTAAACAATGTACCTTTGTGTTCCATCTGTATAAAAGTAAATAAATTATATAATGAATACATGACATTAAGAGACAAAATACAGATAATTATCACCATGTACTGAAGTAATAAATGCACATTTTAAGTAAGTAATTTTTTCTTAGATGTTTTAATGCTAAGATTAAGCTCTAGCACTTTCTTCAGGTTTTGTATATATCTACTCTCTAAAGGCAGACTATAATTTATAGCCTGGCTGTGTTTCAAGAACTTGTTTATCATTACTTATGAGAAACCTGAAACATATTTTCCCCATATGAACAATAGTATTGTAAAACATTTAATTTTCTAAGCCACCCTTCCATGTTCTGTTACTATGATTAGGTAAAAGACTTTATTTTAAGTTAAAAAGAACCAAAAACCCCTAAAATAACATTGTTCCTGGGCAAAATGGTGTGAAAGTCAACCATTTTCAAAGAGTTCTGATTAAATTCACTGGAAGCACACTTCCCTATGTATGGAGTCATGTGGGTTTGATGTTTGATTCTTACTGGGTCACCATTGGTTGGACGTGCTTGGACATCTGAATCACAAGTTGCCCTTTAGGACTGCCAGTATCAGATATGAAATGTAAACATATTGGAAGTCATCATTGTCTTTATGACAAGAAAAAGTGATACAAGCTGAAAACCTGCGGCTTTTCTGAGACCCATCAGATTATTGACGTAGTTGCACAAATGCCTACACTGAGATCTTGAAAAATCAGCACATCCAAAGAGATAAAAATCCTGAAATTTTATTACCTGCAGCAGAAGCTGCTAGAATCAATAGGGTGGTAGGAACACTAAAATGTCTATTTTCTAAGGTTGCTGTAAGCTGAGTGAAGCATATAGTGAGAGTGAGAAACTCCTGGGGCTCACTGTCATAAGTCATCCCTCATAGGTATGCAGAGTTTTATGTAAGGATTCCCTGCAGTTCCTCAAGGATTGGATCTGAGAAAAATTCTTTCCTGGCATGATCAGAGTGAGGGGACAGTAATGACCTGGAAAACTGCTGAAACTCTTCTTCTTTTAAAAGTTCTAATTTTGGGGGCACCTGGGTGGCTCAGTCGGTTAAGGTCTGACTTCGGCTCAGGTCATGATCTCACAGTTTGTGAGTTTGAGCCCCACATTGAGCTCTGTGCTGACAGCTTAGAGCCTGGAGCCTGCTTCAAATTCTATGTCTCCCTCTCTCTCTGCTCCTCCCCTGCTCATACTCTGTCTCTCTCTCCTTCAAAAATAAATTAAAATATTAAAAAATTTTTGAAATAAAGTTCTAATTTTGGGGCGCCTGGATGACTCAGTTGGTTGAACCTCTGGCTTTGGCACAGGTCATGATCTTAGTTCACAGTTCAAGCCTCACACCAGGCTCGCTGCTGTCAGTGCAGAACCTGCTTTGGATCCTCTGTCGCCCTCTCTCTGTCCCTGCCCCACTTGCACTCTCTCTCTTTCACTCAAAAAATAAACATTAATTTTTTTTTAAAAAAGTTCTAATCTTGAGGGGGGAAAATTACCTAAAGGGATATTCTGAAACAGTACCTTAACTGGAAAAAGAGAATTATGTCCCAGTTACAGTTTTTGTTTGTTTGTTTGTTTGTTTGTTTGTTTGTTTTATCAAAGGGGAAAAATCAGCAGAATATAAGGTTTCAAAAAATAGATGTGAATGCTGCTCATAGGAAATGAAACAGATGTTTGGGGCAAAAGTCTATTTCATTGGAGGGGGAACAGAAACACTTGTGAAAGCCATACCCCCAAAAGTAGTCCATGAAAAGACAGACAAAATCATGAAATTATAGAATACTCCCTCCCCCATGTCCCACCACCAAACCATGAACCTCCAGGATAATAGCTATGAACCACAGCTAAAAGAAATGTCAGACACAGAATCTCTCTCAGAATCTGCACAAAAGGAAACCTTAAAGCATAAGAAGACAAAAATAAGGACAGTAAAGGAATTTGATGTCTATGGTACCTATATCCAAAATATATAGTAACATAGCCCAACTCTCAGCCAGATTAACATAAATCCTCACAATGAAGGCCAATTTATCTCAGTCCTTATCACTCTATATAGCATGTTGGCATCACTTGACAAAAAAACCAAAACACATTGAAAGGCATGCTAAACGGCAAGAAAAACAAATTCTGAAGAATTAAAGCAACCATCAGAATGAGACTCTGAAGTCATGAATTACTGAATTCTACACCTGAAACCAATTTTACCATATATGTTAACTAATTAGAATTTAAATAAAAACTTGAAGAAAAAAAAAACAGACTGAGATATGACCCATGTTGGAATTATCAGACAGGAGATATAATTATTTTGGTGAGGAACCAAAAGGAAAAAATAAACAGTGCAAAAGAATATGTAGATAATATATTAACAGAGACATGAAAATACTGAGAATGAATTAAAGGAAATTCTAGAAGTTAAAGATACAGGAACAAAACTGAAAAATGGCTTGAACAGGTTCCTTAATAGATTCTACACAGCTGAGGAAAGAATCAATGAACTTGAAGATAGGTCAATAGAAACTTCCCAAACTAAAACCCAAAGAGAAAATGAATTAAAAAAAAAAAAAAGGAAAAGTGCACAACATCCAAGAACTGTTCGATAATAATGATAATAACCAGGAATAACTTACACATAATTGGAAAACCAGTAGTAAAAAAAAATGGTAGAAGAAATATTTATTTATTCATTTATTCAATGTTTACTCATATTTGAGAGAGAGTGTGCATGCGGGTGTGAATGGCTAGGCACAAACTGGGAAGGGGCAGAGAGAGGGGAAGACAGGACAGGAAGCAGGCTCGAATGATGGGCTCAAACTCACAAACCCCAAGACCTAGACCTGAGCCAAAGTCGGATGTTTAACCAGCTGAGCCACCCAGGTGCCCCAGAAGAAATATTTAAAGCAATATGGCCAATTATTACTAAATTAATAATAGGTACTAATCCATAAATTCAAGAATCTCAGAGAACCACAAGCAATATTAGAAAAACAAAGACAAACTTCCCCCCCAAAAAAATAAAACTAGGCATATCATATTTAAACTCTGGGGGGAAATAGAAGAGAATATTAAAGGAAGAAAAAGAAAAAAAATAAACTCTTACATATAGAGAAATAAAGATAAGTATTTCAGCAGACTTCTCATTAAAAAAACATGCAAAAAAGCAGTATGGATTAAAATAACTGTTCAGAGATGGAAAAAAAATCTAGAAATCTATTCCAATCTATATCCAGGGAAATTATCCTTCAAAAGTGAAGGAGAAGTAAAGACTGAAAAAAAAAATGAGGGAAATCATTTTTTAGCAGACTTGTTATAAAAGAAATGTAAAAAAAAATTCTTCAGGCAGGAACAAAAAAGATATAGGTCAGAAATATAGAACTACCTAAAGAAGAGGGTTGCAAAAACCATAAATGAAAACAAAATAAAATCATTTATGTTCTTTATTCTTTGTTGATGTAAAAGACAACCACTGTTCAAAGCACTGTACCAACAATGTGTTGCGTGTGTACAACATATGAATAATTGATATAAATGGCAGCAATGTCATAAAGCATACCAGAGAGGAATGGAGGATAAATTCATAAAGGTAACTGCGAAGTTTGGTTCCTAGTTAAAAACCTATATGTGGCTTATTTCACTTAGCATAACACTCTCCAGTTCCATCCACGTTGCTACAAAGGGCCATATTTCATTCTTTCTCATTGCCAGGTAGTACTCCATTGTGTATATAAACCACAATTTCTTTATCCATTCATCAGTTGATGGACATTTAGGCTCTTTCCATAATTTGGCTATTGTTGAGAGTGCTGCTATAAACATTGGGGTACAAATGAAATAAGCCATACAGAGAAGACAGATACCATATGTTTTCACTCTTATGTGGATCCTGAGAAACTTAACAGAAACCCATGGGGGAGGAGAAGGAAAAAAAAAAAAAAGAGGTTAGAGTGGGAGACAGCCAAAGCATAAGAGACTCTTAAAAACTGAGAACTGAGGGTTGATGGCAGGTGGGAGAGAGGGGAGGGTGGGTGATGGGTATTGAAGAGGGCATCTTTTGGGATGAGCACTGGGTGTTGTATGGAAACCAATTTGACAATAAATTTCATATATTGAAAAATTAAATTAAATTAAATTAAATTAAATTAAATTAAATTAAATTAAATTAAAAACTTCAAAAAAAACAAAAACAAAAAACCTATGTGTGATTTTTCAGGCCGGAGTACAGGCAATTACAAAGGCTTTACTTGTCACATCTTACAGAGGAAAGCTGCCCTCTCCACACAGACATGGTATACTACAGTCTCTGAAGGAAGTTGAGTCAAGGTCTGAGGCCCCCTGGACAGTCATGCTCTTCACACACGTGCATTTCTACTGCCATCACCTCCATTTCTAGGTCTCTTTATCTGAGGCCTTGGACAGAGGTCTTTTTTAGGCTCCTCGGCTGATGTCTCATATGTGGGAGGAAGGGGAAGTAGAAACCATGAAGACACTTTTCCCCAACCTCAGTTCCTAGTACTTTTCCACTCCTATCCTTTCCCTCTAGCTCTCCCTGACTTCAGGGTCCATGAAAGTGCCAGAGACTTTGGGCCAACAGTGAGCCAACCCCCACATCTGCATTGCCCCTTGATTGGTGGGGGCAAATGGAGCAGGAGTGGTTCTGTGGGGGAAAATGGACTAGGAGTGGGGGATGGGCTTCCTTGGTTTCAGCCTTTTGCTTATTACCCATTGCAGCAAATGATTAAACACTTAACTCTTCCACTTTTTTGGCTTGTTCCTTTAATTGGCCAATTGACTTCAGTCAGCTCAGTCTCTCTTTCCCAACTCTGCTGAAATCCATTCAGCAACTGCACCACACATGAAGCGTTACAGTGAAATTTCATTGTGTATATATATTACTTACATATACATGTTGTGAATACTAGAAGAACCACTAAAATAGTTTTAAAAGAGGATAAATAATACACAAAGAAAAAATATAAATTACAACTAAAAAGTTGGAGAATTTGAAACTTCTTTGTTATAAAAATCAGTTAGGGTGGAGTTGACCGGAACAGTACTATCAGTTAACTTGGTCATTTTAGCATTTATAGAACACTCCGTCCAAACCCAACAGAAAACACATTCTTCTCACCCACACGTGAAACAGTTGCAGTTAGACCACATTCAGGCCATCAAACAGAAGTTGGCAAACGGATCAGAAAGCCTGAGTGCGCCCTCCTTTGGCGCTCAGGGGAAGTTCAGAGCACACCCAGCCCTCACATAGGAAACCTTCACCACAATCTCACACTGCAACCCCAGTCAATATGCTTTTCCTGCTTTTTCAAGTTATTTTCAGACCTCCTTGGGAGTCAGCCCTGTTTCATGCCTTCTTGGTGCGCATGAGATGTCATCATTCTACACACTCAAACCATTAAATACGTGTGTTTGTGTGATTTACACACATTTGAGCTAAAGGTAGAATATAATATAATAAGTACTCATAATAGGTACTCACAAATGTTATCGTAAGGAATTTAACATTTAGTTTGTCCTAAAATAAAATTCAATGAAATATTCTTGCTAGTCCTAAACTTTTCTAAAGAGAAAGAATTGTGATTTCTCTTTAGATGCATTTAATTTAGCGAAGCTTATAGATGATTTAAGAATAGATGATTCTTTCCAATTCATTGAATCTTTTCAGTACTATTGACTTGCTCATCCCATCTTAAGCCCATATATTTTTCTATACCCTCACTGTTTCCCAAATATATAAGAAAATATATCTGTGGATCTGAGTAAAAATCTTTCTCATCCAACACAAATTCCTTTAAAAACCTAATAAGAAAACAATTGGAAAAAGAGACAGGGGTTCTTCTTTACTTTCTCTCATCCTTCCTGTTTGATTTCTTTCCCTCATGACTTGGATTTATTTTGGTCTTGGTTTGTGATCACATGCTAATTTGCACAGTTCAGTTCACCCAGATGGAGCATATAGCTACCTACAGGGGTAACAGTACATTTCTTTAGATACTTCTCAAGGTCTAATGGTTTATATATCCCCAGGATCAACTTTCTTAAGCAGCAGGCAGTAAGTATCTTCACAATTGTTAAGTTATAAAAGTGTTTCCTGAACTCTGTGTCTTAACTTCATGAGGTTCCTATTTAATAGCTGTATGTCCTAATAATTCTATAATATCAGAAGAGAGCAAAAACTCACAAAGAAACACTTTCTGGAGGGGAATATACTTATGCAGAAGTTTGTAGAATGTATCACATTTATATATTAGGTACATCTTAGGTTCTGTGTGTATTCCACAATTTATTTATCTTATCACAAGCTTAGCTACTTTGGGTACTAGGTTTTGATTAATACCTTCAGGAAAGATAAAAGTTTTCTTTCACACAAACTGAATGTTTTTATGAACGTATCTAACACCCGATCCGTTTCCTCTTCTTCTTGCTTGAGGGTAAATGTAAGGCAAAAATCAGTTTGCCAGTAACTTTTAAAATTTAATTTAAAAGGAAGGGATATTCATTTAAGGAGAAATAGATTTTATAATCTGAGGCAATTTTTGCAATTAAGATACTGAAGAGTTCTGCCAGTAGAACAGGTCTATACCCTTCCAATGAAAGGGAATTGCTTTAACATGAGGAAAGCTTTAAAGTTTCACTCTGCAATTTCACTTGCTTTAATGGAAATACTTTTAACACCTCTGCTCCTATCAGCCCCTGCCTCGTGTTATAACATCCCCATCTAGATCAAAAGCAGAAAAAGAAACATTGACATTATCCAGGGTGGTCTGATTTGTATTGTGAAATCACACTTCAAAATGTCTTCTTTTATTATTCTAGCTGACACTCAATATTCTATTAGTTTCGGGTGTACAACTTAGTTATTTGACATTTGCGTACATTACAAAATGTTCACGTGATAAGTCTAGTTACTGTCACCATACACAGTTATTACAATATCATTGACTCTACTCCCTATGATGTGCTTAACATCCTTAGGATTTATTTATAACTGTAAATGTCTTTTATATTTCATTTTTATCAATAGTTGCTACCTTAACAAAAACTAGTCTAAATGCAATGAAAAAAAAAAAAAAGGAAATGTTATCTTCCTCACGTAGGTAGCTGAATTCATGTGCTGTCTTCCATTTTTTTAATCCTATTTCATACAATTACACTTTTTCCCCCTCTGGGACCTTAGAAATTTGTATTGTGATTTGCTTGCTGAATGCATTAACTAGCAGGGGGTAGAGCACCATGATATGATTCCTTGATGCTATGCTCTCTTTATGTGCTACCTCTAAGGCTTCAGTTTTCACTCAATAAGATCATCATATTCATGGGAGTAGCCAGAGTAGGTTTTTACATAAAGTGAAACTTCCCAAGAAATATCAGCTATTTTAACTCTTGGTCAGTAATTTAATGATTAAAGGAACTTGATCAAACGTGAAACTGTTTGCTCAAGATTTCACATTAAGGCAATGGAAAAGCCTGGACTAGATTCTATTTCTACTGATATGTAATGTCCATGTCTCTTTTCTGATACCTGCTACTTTGATCACTTTGTATCTGTCTGCCACTGATAATCTGCATTTATATAGTACAGGTATTTTATATACTGCAATATATGATGATTTCATTATAATGTCTTCCCCAATAGATTGCACTCTACTAAAGGAACAAGGAAAGAGAGAGAGAAAGATCATGACATTCTCTTAAAAATCTCTATTGCTTAGCACATGATTGCAAATTTCTAACATCACTCAATATTTGGTGATCTGAATGAAAGTGCTATATTAATGACATTTTTGTAATGCAGGTATTGAAATGAAATAAATGAAATAAATTAATTAAATGCCACATGTAATCAGAGTATATTAATCTAGAGTCTCACAAAAATATTATAATTTAAATCATACCATTTCTCTTCCTCCTAGTACTTAGCATTTTGTTATTTTTACTATAATAGTATCACTATAAAAAAACAATAACAAATTCTCAAAGCATCCATGCTAAAGGTCATCTTGTAGGCAACATCTCATCATAATTATTTTTTGATACTTGTATCAGAAATGAAAAAATACTCATTCTTTATTAAATTAGGCCTTAGGGAGATCTTTGGTATATTGACGTAGTGGTTATACTATTTACACTGCAGAGGTATAAGAACAACAGGGAATGATATCTTTGGCAAAACACTGTTTATTTTTAATTTTTTTAAGTTTATTTATTTATTTTAAGAGAAATAGAGAGAGACAGGGGGTCACAAGCAGGCTCTAAGCTGTCAACACAGAGCCTGATGAGGGGCTGGAACCCACAAAGCCGGGAAATCATGACCTGAGGCGAAACCAAAAAAGTTGGACACTTAGCTGACTGAGCCACCCAGGTGCCCCAAAACACTTTAAAAACAAAATGCCTAGGTTAAAGTTGTCCTATACCTCAATTTCCAGAATCATATCTAGTTAAAATCTAAACTTAGAGGTAAAGAAGTCCACTTCAGTAGAGAAGTCATTGTTTACCCGGGAGGTGAAGCCAAGAAAACTGGTTCGATTTTGGGGTGAACATATGAATTCAAGTAACTTCACTGGATTCAGTGCAAAATACGGTGGGGAGGGACAGAGTTTCATATGGAGAGTAGAAAGAAGGATTTCGGACACATAGCCAGTGCTGTAATCTAAGCCCTGTCGTGTTACATGTATTTTTCACCTCAGTATAAGAACACTTCAATTTCTCCAGATGTTCTTAAATAGAGATAATTATACATGTATTAACTCAGCTATAATTTTGGAAAAGTAAATTTTAAATGAATATCTCAGTATTACCAAAGTAAATTTATTTACAACTGGTTTTCCATTGCTTCAATATGATAGCATAATAAATTTACATTTATCCTCTTAACTTTTATAGCATTATATATATATATATATATATATATATATATATATATAATTCTTAAATTTGTGAGCATGATATTACCTATTTTAGTTGGCAGTAGCATATAGAAAGAAATGTATATGCTTCATAATAATAATAATATTTGTAATATAAAATGATAATAAGTAGTAACATTTACAATAAAACCAGTATATCATTATTATTATTTTAAAGGGCTTTAATTTTTTAATTAATTTATTTATATTGAGAGAGAGAGAGAGAGAGAGAGAGAATGCATGTGCAATTCGGGTAGGGGTAGAGAGAGAGAATCCCAAGCAGGTTCTGCACTGTCAGCATGGAGCCCAATGTGAGTCTCGAACTCATGAACCATGAGATCATGACCTGGGCTGAAAACAAGAGTCAGATTCTTAACTGACTGAGCCACCCAGGCTTCCCTTAAAGGACTTTTATAGATAGTTTTAAGTTCACAGAAAAACTGAGAGGAAGATGCAGAGATTTCCCATAAATCTCCTGTTCCTACACATGTAGAGCCTTCCCCCCATTATCAACTTCCTTCACCAAGAATGGCACATTTATTACAGTTGATAAACTGATGTTGACACATTGTAGTCACACAAAGTTCATCTATAGTTTACATTAGGGCTTGTTCTTGATGTGCATTGTATGGTTCTGGACCAATGTATAAAAATATATGTCTATCATTATAATATCATACAGGATATTTTTAGTGCCATAAAATTTCTCTGTGCTTATTCTATTCATCCCTCCTCACTCCCAAGCCTAGTTCCTCGAAAGCAGTGATCTATTTATTGCCTCCATAGTTTAGATTTTATAGAATGTCATATAGTATATAGGCTTTTAGATTAACTTCTTTCACTTGGTAATTATGCATTTACGTTTCCTCCATGACTTCTCATGGCTCGATAGCTCATTTCTTTTTAGCACTGAATGACAGAATAAAATTCCATTGTCTGTATGTACCACAGTTTATTTATCCACTCACCTACTGAAGAACATCTTGATTGGTTCTAAGTTTTGGCAATTATGAATAAAGCTGCTGAAAACATCCCTATTTTATGTGGATATAAATTCTCACCTCACATCTTTTGGATAAATGTATTTTGAAAATGGTATTTTTACATGTAGGTTTTTGTTGTTGTTGCATTTATCTTGTTTGATGTTTTCATAGCTTCCTAGATCTGTGATTTGGTGTCTGACATTAATTTGGGGAAATTCTTGGTCATTATTGTCTTAAATATTTCTTCTGATCCTTTCTTTTTTTCTTCTCCTTCTAGTATTTCTATTATCCTATTTATACCTTCTATTGTTACCCCACAGTACTTGGATATTCTCTTATTCTTTTTCAGTCTTTGTTCCCTTTGCTTTACAGTTTGGGAAGTTTCTATCGAGATATCTTTAAGACCAGAAACTCTTTCCAGTCTACTAATAAACCTATCAAAGTCAGTTTTCATTTCTGTTACAGTGATTTTTTTATCTACAAAAAATTTTTGGTTCTTTCTTAGGATGTCCATCTCTGTTTATTTTGCCCGTGTGTTCTTGGATGCTGCTATTTTATCCATGAGATCCCTTAGCATATTAGTCAGAATTGTTTTAAATTCTCCTTCTGATGATTCCAACATCCTTGTCATGTCTGCTTCTGTCTCTTCAAATTGTGTGGGTTTTTTGGTTTGTTTGGTTTCTTTTTCTTTTTTTTTTTTGCCTTTGGGTATGTCTTATAATTTTTATTTTTAGTCAGACAGGAGAGACTGGTGAGAACTGCTGTAAATAGGCCTTTAGTAATGTGGTAGTGAGGTGTGTGGGGGGTGGGGGAGCATGCCACAGTCCTGTGATCAGGTCTCAGGTTTTTAATGAGCCTATGCCTCAGAACTGTGAACATCACAAGTGTTTTCATTTTTTTCTTACCCTCCCCCCACTTCCTTGGATGGGACACATGGGCTAAAGTAGTATGAAGTTGGGTTTTTCCTTCTCCCAGGTAAATTAGGTTCTGATAATATCTCATCAGGTAAACAGTTTCTCCTAAGGGCAGGCCATGTGTGGTATATTTCAAAATAGCTCCTTTTTCCTTACCCCTGCCGGAAGCTGCAAGGGATTAGTGAGAACCTGGTGGAGCCTCTAGAGGTAAACCTCATATTGTGGGTGTCCCCCGAGGACTGGGCTCCCCATGGAGTGTTTTGTTTTGTTTTGTTTTTGCTTGAGAGAGAGGGAGCCTGCAAGTGAGCAAGTTGCAAAGAGAGTGAGAGAGGGAGAAAGAGAGAGAAAGAGAGAGAGAGAGAGAGAGGGAGAGAATCCCAAAGTGAAGCGAGGCTGGAGCTCACAGGACATGGGCTGAAACTCACAAACCATAAGACCATGACCTGAGCCAATGTCAGATGCTTAACAGCCTGAGCCACCCAGGCACCCCTCTCTGTGGAGTTTTTAAAACTGAGTTGCACACACTGAGCCTCCAGCAATTTGGCAATTACAGCTCAGGTCTCTTACCCTGACACTGGTTCCTGCAGCAGTTTCTGCTGGAGTCTGTACTCTGCTAAGTTTGTTATTCTGTGTATTTGTTTGTTGGTCAGATTCTCTTAGGGACAGTGGTTTGCCTTATGTCTTCACCTTTCTAAGGGATTCTAGAAAAGTGACAATTTTGTCAGTCTCTTCAGCTTTTTTACTTGTTGTTAGGGTGGAGTGGTACCTTCCAAGCTCCTGACATGCAGAACTGGAAACCCCAGAATTATTTATTTGCTATATGTTCATGGAAATTTTAGTAAGTGCCAGGAATCTACTACAAGGGGAGTCAACACAAATAAGACAGACAAAATTTCTGTCTTATAACAGAATTTACCAATGGACAACTGAAAAGACATTTAATATTAACTGCTTTAATTTTAGAGTTAAAAAAGGAAGTTTAAGTCATTAAAACGAGGCAAAACCTAATTTTGCCATCAATGCATACCGAAGTATCACTGAAATTTGGTATTTATATAATCTAATTGATCTCATAACAACATTGCCAGAAAAAAAATATTGTAGAATACTAAAGATACTATGAAACAAATCAAAGAAGTAAAGTAATTTTCTTATAAGCAACCTATAAGGCAAATGAGAATTCAAATCTCATAGCAGATGCTATGCTCTGAATGTTTTTAGCCCCCAAAGTTCAAATGTTGAAATCCTAACCTCTGGAGGTGATGGTATTAGTAGGTGGGACCTTTCAGAAATGCTTAAGTCATAGAGATGGAACCCTGCTGAATGGGGTTTAATGCCTTATAAAAGAGGTTTCAAAGAGATTCCTGGCCCCTTTTGCCATGTGAGGACACAAGAACACTCATTTGACCATGATGGCGCCCTGATCTCAGACTTCCAACTCCAGCAGCACTGGAAGAAATGATTATCTAGTGTGTATACACTGCCCAGTCTGTGGCATTTTGTTATTGCAGTCTGAATGGACTAAAACAGTAGATAGTAGACTTGTATAAACTTCAGTGAATTGTTTTCACAGTATATGGAAATGAAGAGAAAAGGTAAAACCCTATATTACTTTATCTTTTTTTCACAATTAAGTTTAATGAAACTGACTGAATATGATAGAGATAGAGCTGGTTGATGGATATGGCTAGGGAAGAAATTTTCTGGAATTACTTTGTTGCAGAGTTTTTCTTCGGCATTGTATATTAATAATAAACATCTAAATGATTCTCAATAGCCATTATTTAGGAAATCAGATAGTTTCCTTACTTTTATTTTTGAGTGGGAGGAAATGAGTAAAAAGCTTAATAAATCATCATTTTAAAAAATATGTACCTAGTGGCATGGCTTTCAGTCCTGGGGCTGTGAAGGAGATAATCTTAATAGTTTGGCAATACGTGGATCTCTAGAGATTTCCTCATTGACCACCTCCTGCTCATTAGTAATAAGGGGACTAGTTGCCTTATTATTCATTGGATTAGAAATGCAGGTATTTGAAGAGTATGCAGACTTTTATTGTTTCTGTTTTTCCCCCCTTTTTTCTTTTTTACAGCTAGTATGCTTGTTTGGGGATTATTTATAACTTGAGGAAGAAAAGCCTGAGGACCTAGTTTTTCATATTTCTAACTTTCAGGGAACAAACTGCTAAGTTCAAGGGACCAAACGACCACTAATTTCCCCTAATTAAATCCCACACTACACAGTTTTGGGAATGTTTGCTCTCCATTTAAATAACCATAAGGAAAAATGTTTTGATATTTAATTTGAGAGCTGAGGGTTCAGAATGTAAAGTTAAGCTAAAGTATATATTGAATGTTATGTCATTTGAACTTCTCTTCTAAAATTATATACATATAGTTTGTTAATCTTCCAATTTTAGTAGTTACAAATTAAGGTATGTAAATATTCTGATTATTTATTTTTAGTCATGCTGTGCTGAACATATATAAAATTAGAAAACATTGATTCTCTAGTATGTACCACCATGTTCACTTTGCATTAATATTTTAAAGCAAGAAAAAAAAGAAAAGGAAGAGAAACAAATCAGGAGGGAGGGGGAGGAAAGGAAGGAAGGATTTTCCTGAACTAACGTTTGATCTTCTCTATTTTCTTTCCTCAGAAATCATATATAAGGTGAAAAAGCATACATCTTTCACATACTTAAACATTTTTCACCAAGAATGCTTAAATTATCATCAAATGCAAACTTCTAAACATATGGCTTGCCCTCTCCTTAAGCCTTTTGCTGCAATTATTTCTGGGACATTTCTGAATATCTGAGAAAGAGAAGAAATTAATTTTCTGATATGCAATGGGTTTTTGTAGAGGTAGAAAATTTCACATAAGGTAGAGTTTGGAACAACTGTGTACTCAGAACAAAAAGAAGAAATCTGATGGTTATTTTCCTAGTTAATCCAGAAAACATAATCATTGTGAAACAGAAAGGCTGAATTCAAGGAATAATAGTATCAATGTGAAACATTCCTTTATTATGCATTTGTGTTAGCTGAAAGGAAAGGTTGTATCTTGTAGAGAAAAATACGTTGACCTAGGAATCAGGTATGTTGATATTCTCTCAAATCTGTCATAGATAGCAAGCTTGACATAGGCAAGTCTGTTAACGTCTTTACCTCCATTTCTTCATCTATAAAATTATGGGCCAGGTATATATTTTCATAGGTCTTTTACAGCTTGAAAATCATGTCATTCTGAAGGCTTGTATTTCATTATCACTTATCAATAGCAAAGAAACAAAAAGTACAAAAAGCATTGATTTACTTTATCTGTGCATAATCCAGAAAACATCACTAATAAAATAATTTATTTTGTATTGGGAATTGGATTATTTGCATTGTATCTTGGGACCTGAAAAATTCTATACATAGAACAGGATTATGGAAATCTATTAACCTGTGGCATTTACTCATGTTGCATTTTACATGTAATATTTAAAAGGAGGAGGGTGAAGAGTTTGCACAGCACCTGTCAACATTTAACCTTGAATATGTCAAGAAATATTAGCTATTATGTTTGTTTGAACAATATGTTCCCAAATCCATATAGTCATAGTGATTCTATCTATACATAATATTTGATACAAACCCATTTATGATCAGAATTGGAATTCAAAACAATTCCTAAAATTATAGCTTTGATTTTGTAGTATTACATCGTGCTACTTGCAAACCATTAAGTGAATTCATAATTCTTTGTTTAGTGGTCAAAAACTTAATTAAGTAAACTCCTTACTAAAGAGAAAAGTATAGACCATAAATCACACTGTAACTCAGAATAGAATAAACAAGTAAAAAAGTTCAAAATCACAGTCCTTTTGACTGAAATGTATATAGTAATGTTTAATCTAAAATGACAGCATGATTAGAGATTTATCAATTAAACAAATATGAAGAGATGATTTTTAAATAATTTAAAATTCATTCAGAAACTGTGTAAAATGTCGAAACATACCTGTATCAAATAGTTTGCTCAGCCATGCTTTATAATTATTGAATAATAATGTCTTAAAACTTTTTTTGAGTCATAATTTGCTCAAAAATACTTTTTCTCAAACATGGTTATATATCTGGAGACCTCATTTTTTGAAACAACAGTCTGCACATTTTAGAGAGCCATGGAAGAAGATTCTGAGTTCTCTGTACTCTTCAGATATGGATCCTGTGGTGGTATAAAATGAGCTCAGACTGAACCAGCAGCTTGCTAATGCATATCTGAATTTTTCTGATAATTCAGCATAGAGGAGTTACAGATGATAGCCAAGGGTGCTACTATATTCCTCCACATTTAAGGAATAGAGAAGTTACTAAAACAGTCTATGATAAAGACAGTTCATAATTTGAATAAAGGATGTGCACAACAGTTTTGAGGTCCATGGTGACTCAAGAGGAAAGTCTAGTTTCTCAGTAATTGTAGAAGTGGATAAAGGGGAAGGTTTGGTGATCACGGTCAAGGAGACTGATAGCACTGGCAGCCATGATTACGGAAGTGGCTCTGACAAACTTGAATATGGTGGAAACAGTTGATGGTATGACAAATCAGATGAAGATGATTGATCAAAACCCCTCCCATTAAGTGAATGCTTGGAACAGAAACCATTCTCTGGAGATAAGACTGGAATTAACTTTGAGAAATATGACATTCCAATTGAGGCAACACGCAACATAATGAAAGTTTCAGTGATGTTGAGAGGGGAGAAATCATCCTGAGAAACAGTTTATTTGTTATACTCCCCTGACTTCAGTGCAGAGGGATGCTATTCTTACTATCAAAGAGAAAAGATATTTGATGGCTTGTACCCAAACAGGGTCTGTAGAAACTGCAGTATTTCTCTTGCCCATCTTGAGTCTGATATATTCCAATGGTCCAGGGGGGACTTTGAGGACCAGAAAAGAAAAGAGAAGGTTTGGGAGCTGCAAAAAAATATCCAGTTTTCTTTGTATTAGCACTAATGAGAGAATTGGCAGTACTGACCTATGAGAAAGCTATATCTAGGGTTTTTCATACCAATCTAGGGTTTTTCTTTGGATTATTTCTGGTGGTGCCAATATTGGTCAGCAGATTTAAGACTTAGAACATGGATGCTACTTGTTAGTACCATTTAAGAGGCCTTGTAGATATGATGGAAAGAGGAAATATTGGATTAGACTTCTGACAATACTTGGTATTGGATAAAGCTGATAGTATGTTCGCTATGGAGTTTGAAGCTCAAATATGTAAAATACTTGAAAAAATAGCATGGTATCAAAGGGAGATCACCATTCCATGATGTTTAGTGCTACTTTCCCTAGGGAAATAATGATGCTTGCTCATGATTTCTTTGATGAATATATCTTTCTGGCTGTGGGAAGATTGGTTCTAATTCTGAGAATATCCCACAGAAGGAGTCAGACAAATGGTAGTTTCGGCTTGACTTTCAAAAGGCAAGGATTCGCTGACCCTTAGCGTTTGCAGAGACCAAAAAGGGTGCAGATTCTCTGGAGGATTTTTTTTATACAAAAAAGGATACGCTTACACCAGTATCCATGAAGAACAGCCTTATAGACACAGAGAAGAGGCCTTCACCTGTTCCTTTCTGGAAAAAGTCCAATTCTAGTGGCTATATCAATAGCATCAAGAAGATTGGGTGTTTCAAATATGAAACAACTTGTCAATTTTGACTCGCCAATGATATTGAAGAAACGTACATCACATTGGCTTTGCAGAATGTATAGGAAAACTGCTACCTTGTTCTCTTAAGAGAAGCATAAATATTACCAAGGGTTTGTTGGATCTTCTTGCAGGGACTAAACAAGTACTGCCATCTTGGTTAGAAATACGCATATGAACACCACTGCAAGGGTAGCAGTTGTGTGCATTCCAGGAGTCATAGATTCAGTAGACAATTTGGTGCCAGAGACTATCAACATAGTACTGGCACTAGCAATTCCAGCTTCTGTAGCAACTATGTGTGGGAGCACTTGCCACAGTGGTAGCAACTCTACGGCAGCAGAGACTTTGCTAGAGATGGTTATGGAGGCTTTTACAGTAGTAAGGATTTAGAGGAAATTACAACTCCCAAGGGGTGTACTCAGGAGTTGCCATGAGACAACTGAATCTGCTTGGCAGTGGGTCACTCCGTCCAACAAACTAATAGGGAAACCACATGTAATGTAGCCCGACAATACCTGTATAGCCTCAAGAACTCACAAGTTACCAACTGTGATATTCCACTGATTTATTTAAAAGAACTTAAGGTCATAAGAAGAGATGAAAGGAGTAATCAGCCCTCTTCAGAGATACTTTCAAGACGTCAGTTCCTATACTTTAGAGTAACTGCCCTCCTGCCCACCCCATCCCAAACTACATTTATAATTTTATAACAGGATCATTTGTTTGTTAATGTACTGTGCCTTTAACTTTACACAAATTTTTGTTTTGATGTACTGTTGACTTGATAGTACTCAAGATATTACTTGTTTTGACAAAACAAACTGATGGAACATAAGCTAAAGCTAAAAAAAAATCTGTGCATTTTAAAACAAGCACACATTTACAAACAAAACTCGATTCCCTATTTAAGTATTTAAGGAGTAGATGGACTTTATTACAGTAAACCTCTCTCTAAAGGCTATTTGACTTCCCAAATATGTCATTACAGAGAACAGCAGATATATGTTTTCCAGATTAAAATATTGTAATGGCAATGCCATCCTTTCTCCTTAATATAAGAATGTGTTTTGCTTTATGATTGCAAGGAGACCTGATTCTAATGAAGCAAATGTCAGACATAAGGGGATGTGGAAAATTACTAGAGAGACTCAGTGAGCCTTGATGAATCTATCTAGTACAGGAAAATTAAACAGAACCTGATTACTGTTTGCTAAGACCGGACTCATCTGTGCACACATTTAATTTATGGTTTTAATTTACCTTTAATGTAAAATATAACTTCCAAAGTTTTAATATATCACTTGTCCTTAATAAATCTGTCATGAATGTGAGTTCGTCTTATATAATTTTTACAGGCAATCTTGGAGTCTAAGAAAAATTTAACTAAATCACAGATTTTAATGTTTGCTATATATAAAAAATATGCCTGCAATAATACTTCAGTATTTAGTGGTGATATTTGCAGTGAATGGAAAAAAAATCCAGAGATTAAAAAAAAACGAAACTCCATCCTTTAGAATTTTCTATATTAGCATATTTTAGTACGGTAGGACATACGACTCTTGAAATGGCTAATCTTCTGGATATTCATTTTCAAGTGATTGGTGTTTACAGAAAAGAGCTCAAGGAGCATAATCTAGGAGGATGAAAAGAAATGAGATGCTATTGTGAGACTCAAGGACAGAAGTTAAAAACTCTTAATCATGAGCTAAAGGTTCACCAATGTCTGCTTATTCTGATCACATATGCCATATTAACCACATTTGAGCTATTAATGATTTTCAAAAATCTTTCCTTAAGGATGGCACTTCAAAAATATTTTAGTGGAAGTTAAGGGAAAAAAAGTAAATAGAGAGAGAGAAAAACAAAAAGAAAGCCTTGTGCACAGTGATCAGTATGCTTTTCTGGCTTATCATGCTTCTGTGTCATGGATAAGGTTAGATATGTAATTTTTTTTACTCAGTTTTTATTTTTATTTATTGGTCAAGAATGTCGGGAATATATACCACACCATTTTTCTGCTGAAATTTGTCCTTTTCTTGGTTCATATTAGAAAGCAAACACATAATTTCAATCATATAATGCTGGGGAGTGGGGAATATAAAATTGAAAACCCTTTCTATACTTTTTTTTTTACTTGGAATAGAAAATATGTCTACAGAGCCTTGACTTAATTAGAGTACTAAAAGAAAAAACTGGAGTTAGTGCCAAAGGCCTAGGAGAAGGTCATACAGAAATTCCACCACCTGACTGAGAGCAGAGGGCTGGCCAGCACTTGCACTCAGCACAGGTTCAAGCTAAACTGACCAAGTGCTTTACATGCTACATGGTAGTAATTAATTTGATAAACTTTGTTACATGAAGTTGGGACATAAATGTTTCCCTAATAATTATAGTGCAATGTTAGGTAAACCCAAAAAGTAGTAACATATATAAAAAACAATTCTTTCCAATTGTATGTGTTTAATATATATTTTGCCAAAATCATAAGTTTTCCACGAATCTGAAATATCAATAGACTTTACTTGTTGAATTGTGACTGAATTAATTATATAACTATGAGCTTGAGAACACATTTTTCACTTACCAAGAAATAATTTAAAAATTAATAGAAACACATAAAGAATTAAAACTACTTAGGCATCTTACGAAGGGACAGTATAGAGCTATATAGATAAGCATACAAGCTATTTGAGTGTGAATCTTAGCTCTTTTTTCCTTCTAACTGAACTTGGACAAGTTATATAATATTCCTGTGTTTTATGTCCTTATTTGTAAAAGGAAGATAATAATATCTACATCACTATATTATTGTGAAGATTAACAATTTCAGGTGTGTGAAAACAGAACCAGGTATTTTATAAATGTGTGGTACAATATATGGCAAATCCCTTATTGCAGCAAATATAGTATTTCCCTACGTAATGGTCATTAAGTGATTGATTATATCCTTTTTTTCTAAGTTACTGGTTTTAGTTCCTATCTTATTTATCTATAATTTTAGTTTCCTTTATTACATGAGGATTTTTAAGCAAATAATAGACCCAGTATTATTTAAGTATATCATATATTAAAAGTACTACAATGTAATATGATAAAGGTATTCTTTTCAAAGAGATTTCAAGTGAAAGCAAAGAATTTCCTTAAGAAAATGTGAATTTTACAATGCAAAATAACTGATTAGAGTGTATTAAAATTATTACTCCAAAAGAACAATAAATTAAAAATATGCTCTTAAAAATATCTAACCTGATCCTATGAACTTTATAATGCAATGATAAAATTGACAGAGCTATATTTACCAAATTAAAAAGGCAGCAGTACTAAAAGTGATGATACTCAGATCATACTCAGAGTGATACTATACTATAAAATCAGTACTTCTGATTACAAAGGAAGTTAGCTTGTAAATAAATAAATGATTGATTTTGAAGACTTTTTCATATATCAAAAAAATGAACAATAAGATTTAAGAACTATATCCTAAAAACACATTAACACATGATCATATGAACATGCCAGCTCACTGTAGGAGTACATGATCTACTCAGGTATTTGAGTCTACAGTTGCATTGGGCATAGTTCATTAAAATCCACTTTCAAAGAATGAAGGCTTTATGTTGAAAATATGTCATTTTTCCCAAATGATGTATACATACAGTAAAATTACTACCAAAGTCATCAAAAAAATACATGGGCAGCCTACATCAGATTCTTATACTAGAAAAATGTAACACCCTGTCATGAGTAATGCCAAAGGGGAAAAAATATCTATCTATATCTATATCTATATCTATATCTATATCTATATCTATATATCATCTACATCTATATCATCTATATCTATATCATCTATATATCATCATATATATAGATGATATAGATATAGGTATCTATATATAGATATAGATGATATAGATATAGATATAGATAATTCATTAATTTAATCTTATTGAAATGTTCTATTTTATGACAAAATTTGAATTTTGGGAAAACAAAGATCAGAAGAGATTTTTAAACATCATCTGTATTAGCGTTTCCACGTATAGAGAGAATCATTATTTCATTCCAGTAATACTGGTAGACCGAAAAACTATAGATGGAGCTAAATTGCTGATTTCACAAGATGCACATGAATTTAGGCTCAAGTATCACTGAGTGATGGTTTCAATTTATATCTCAAGGTAAGGAAGCCTCAGGTAAAAATAGATCTAGGCATTATTTAAAAATTAGTGTTAATGTTTATTTTTGAGAGAGAGTGATAGAGAGAGAGAGAAAAAGCATGAGCGGTGGAGGGGCAGAGAGAGAGGGAGACACAGAATTTGAAGCAGGCTCCAGGCTCTGAGCTGTCAGTACAGAGCCTGATGCCTGGCTCCAGCCCAGGAACTGTGATATCATGACCTGAGTCGAATCAGATGATTAACCGACTGAGCCACCCAGGGGCCCCTAGCATTACATCTTCATATAAGCATTATGTCCTTAGAATTTTAATGTTACTTATCAGAAATAAATCAATTTATTGAAATTAAAATGTGTGTTTTTTCTTCTACATTATTAAAATTCAATTAAGTTTTTCTCAATGAAAGCAAAATCCTTCAAAGGAGGGATGGATAACAACAACAAACTGAAAATATGATTTTCTATGTTGTTAATTGAAAAACAAACTAAAAGTTAAAATTAATTGCATAAAAGAAAATTTTATCTATCCAGAAAGCAGTTTTATATATTTTTTCTGGAAATGAAATATCATATAATATTTAATTATCAAAATAACAGATTACTCCTTACATAATACAGAGAAATATATCAAAGTTTCTAAAAAAAATCTATGTCTATGTCAAATATAGTTTAAGAGCAGAGAAACTAAATAATTTATATACTATAATAATTGTCATAACAAAAAAGAAGAAAATGTTTTAGCATATTAAATTGTGTATTATAAATTTAATCTGATAATCTAGAATTCAGTGATAATGGCAATAATACATTCATAGATTATACATTATTTATTTATGGTTACATGAAACACAAACTTCCTAAAAATGTATATAAATACTCAACAAATTGCATTTCATTGGGCTATAGAAACTTATAAAGTTTGAATATCAATTCAAATTAGAATAGTCTAAAGTAAAAGCCAGAATACATATTGATCTCCATAAGAAAATAGGGTGTTTACTAGTGCTTTCTCCATTGAAACAGAATTAAGGCCAAAGAAATGCCAAAAGTAACCCATTTTTATAAAGACAAGGTCAGTTGGAGTCAGGAGATTTTATTAGAACTAAGAGGTGATCACGGTATACTTCCTAAATTCCCTGGCTCTATAAAACTACCAGGAAGGAGAAAAAGATAGAAGGCAGTATGGAAAAGCAGGAGACACATATGCGTCATCATTGTAGTCAGATCGTGAGCACGTAATGTCCACACTTTGGGGAGGAATATGTTTTTCCCTCCCATTAACCGACCATATGTATGTGTGTGAGGATGTGTGTTCCCTAAAACAAGGAGAAAGTTCGTTTGTCAGCTGGAATTCTGCTTAAGCAAAAGGTTTACTGACCTCTCCTGTGCATCTCTGCCCAGTGGAGAAGAGAATTGGAGATGTATCTCAAAGCATTGTGTTTCTAACACAGAAAGGAGTGAGTTTTTCACGGGGCAAGTGGATCCCCAGAAATTAATAGAGGTTGAGTTTCTGTTATCCCAAGAGGATTGTCTTCCAGATTGTGAACACCAGCAGCATGAGCTTGTGGATGCATGAGGTACAGGAGGTAAAGGGATTCATGGAGGAGGACTAAATAAATAGAACAGGGTGTCCATGGTAGGGAACCCCAGAGCCTTCCAAAAAACTCACACATCAACTCTTTGAATCAGCAACCCCTCAACCCCTTGGACTTGTGCCACACAGAAGACATTAATGACCAATTAATGTCAGCCATAGAATAAAAAAACAGCAAAGTAGAATAAAGCAAGTGTCAGTTGGGTAAAAAGAACTTCCGTTATACCTTTCTTCTTTCTCCTCAATAGTATGGAAGAGGGAAAAGAGAAGGAGTGACTCAAAGTTAACCAAAATTCCTTTTTCATTTGGACCATTTAGAGTCATAGACAAAACATGAACTGGGGTATGGACTTGAAGAATGGGAAAAATTAAACCAGTTCATCCTTAACTGGATTGATCTTTAAAATATTCAAATTGCTAGATAATTGTGGAATCTGCTCAAGGCACAGTTAAGAGACAAACATGGAGATTTGACAGGTGGTGATTAAATTTAGTTAATGGAAAAAATAATATTTCATTCATAACCCTATGATTTGAGACTTCTTAATATACTAGCTGCCATAGTTAGAACATTCTGTAATATCTGTGTTCCTTCTAATAGAACTCTTTTTCTTTTTATGTACTGCAAAGACTTTAGGTATCTATCTCACTTAAAAAATGTGTACACATATGAAAACAAAAAGCCTCTCTGCATTAAAGAACTAAAGCATCTGCGATAGATGCTTATAGGAATGAGACTCAATTAATGGTTGTTTTTCTTCCATAGATATTGCAGAGGTGACAATGTCATGCTCAATATCATTTCCCTACATTGCTTTAAAAATGGATAGAAGAAGGCAATACATGAATTTCATTCTGTATTTATGTTGAATAGAAAACATAGGAGGGGAAGCACCAAAAAAAAGTCTCCAAAAATATCTCTACCTCCTTACTTAATCAAGAATATTTATTGGCAAAAGAAAATAAACTACGAGTTTTTAAAAAGTGATTCTTCTAACTAACATTTATATTATCAATAAAAGTTTTTCTCTTCAAACAAGCACCCTCAATATAAATACAAAAAAAATTATGTCTAACATATATAGCTTGTGTTCTTAAATGAGTCACCTAGAACATAATAGTATGCTACTAGGAAACATCATTTGCTTTGATATGTTAATTCTGTTTCAGAATATCCACTGAATGCATAGCTAATTACTCAAAGGTAAGATTATATTTTCTATTTTTGTGAAGTGTACTATTCAATAGGTAGGTAGGTACACAGACATAGTTTTTAGTGACATGTATTGCATTTGAAAT
Organism: Acinonyx jubatus; assembly: GCF_027475565.1. Taxonomy (NCBI): domain Eukaryota; kingdom Metazoa; phylum Chordata; class Mammalia; order Carnivora; family Felidae; genus Acinonyx; species Acinonyx jubatus. The sequence goes on along the minus strand of NC_069380.1, from coordinate 31,915,381 downwards.
CAAAAATATTTTTCTCAGTTAAATACTAAGCATCAGAGTTTCTGAATACCAATCCTAAAATAAATTTCATTCTAATATAAGGCTTCATGAATAATGTCCAATTTTATGCAGTATTTTTAAGGACTATTTGTTAGAAATTATGTTAAAGAAATGATAAAAGGGGAAACTAGTGGAATATGATAAAAGTGTTGTTCAGGTTTCTAATGGGACAGTTTAATACTTGGAAATCATATATTTTTAAAAGTATTAATCCTTTATTTCATGTCATCAATTCAATCAATTTGTTAGCCTAGTGCTTCTTCCCAGAGGGAAGGTGTTTAGGAGGTAGCCTGGATTGTTTCTAAAAGCCTATTCCGTTTGAATAGTCTACGAAAGTGGGTTTCTAAAGATACTATGAAGAGTTGAAAGACATGATGGTGAGGAGAGATAAAGGAAAATTCTAGAAAGAGAAAGAAAACATTTGAGTCCTATTTCTCCTATTTCCATGCAAGAGTCTAAAGGTGATTTCAAATTCAAGTATTCTGTGGGATATGATGGTCTCAGTGTATGTGGGTTTTATTCATTCAGTTTGACAGGATATTTATTGGGCTCTTCCTAAATGAAGAGATGCATCTCAAATTTATTGATTCTAATCAATGCAGATTATACAGAGTCACTTAATTCTAGGAAAGTAAACATGTAGAATGTTAAGTATGTTAATATGTAGATATTTAGAAAAAATATTAACTGACAGCAAAATAGTATTTGCTTAGGTCAACACCAGTTATTAATTATTTTGACAAGTAGCATTTAATTATTGCAGTCTATACCTGTGTCTCAGTATTTAAAAACTATACTACCTAACCCGTATTTTAAACTGTGTCACAACATCTCACTCGACACAGAGTCCCATATTTGGTAATATCAGCTATCAAGAGAATTGCCAGTAATTGCCAGAAACACAAAGTAATTTTAACAGTTCTTAAATAAAGTCTTTACTTACAGGCTATTCACTCATAGCCAATTTTCACACAATTTTAATTTGCTTGGTTAGCTGGTTTCCAGTATTACAAGAAATTAGAAGCTATAATTCACAAGTGGGCAGGCTGATAAATACAGGCACAATAAGAACACTTTTTAATTATGAAAGACTGACAGTGACAGCATAAAGTACCTGAAAGTGTAAATAGAGATGACATTAATATATACCTTGATAGGAATAAATAAGAGCCTAACAAGGAACATAAAGGAGACAAAATAAATCAAAATAAATCCAAATGGAAATTTTATTTTAGTTGTTTTTATGCTGTTCTTGTTAGTGTAATAAGTCCAATTTCCAACTCTCGATTACTTCACAAGCATGTGTGTGCGCACACACACACACATCTAACAGCACACTCTAATGATCTGATTGTTGCCACATACATCAAAACTCCTCTTGTACATGTTGATTAAAGAAGAAAAGTTTCTATCACAGAAGTCTTAGCAAAAAAGAGGAAGTATGTAATTGTGAAAATATCTCATAGTGAATGTCGCTCCAGTTATTATGATAAAGGCAAGTGTACATATTGAGGAGATATTCTGATACTCTGCATAAAGACAAAACTGCTTCAGGCCCCAAGGGAGTCGGCCATTTTGTACATGTCAGGCAGCCTAAATCTGTGTGCTCTGGGAATATCAGGATATAGTGACCATAATCATGGACACTTGGCAAGCTTATGTGGGAGAGTGGAAATACTCTAAGTGTGTCTAAGTATCTTGCTGGGGTAAAACAGAAAGAAGGATAGAAATGCCAAAAGATGACTGCAGACTCCCTTGTAGAACATACTATGTGTAGGATTCTCAGAAATAACTAACAACTGCTTTGGGAAGTGCCGAGGTCCTATTTTAACTAACTTAGGGATTATCACTGCAATAGGTATTTATGACTTATTTTGGTTCTTGAAGATGAAAGCTCTTCAGGAGATTCATATCTGTACAACTATTTATCCCCAGGTAAAGTTGGTAGTACCTTGTTGTCCTGAGTTTTGATTGCTGTACACAGGGTTTTATCAATTTCAACCAGAAATTTTTAGGCAAAAGGCCACATCTTATATTTTAAGAGAAATTATCCTCTGAAATCCTAACTCTACCTCTACTTGGTGATCCCAGCTGGACCTCTTTTCACTTGAAATTCTAGCCTACAGCTCTAAGCAGTTTGGTCCTTGCTGATTCTCCCTGGGTCCCATGGTGACCCCTTTAGTCTTCTTAGAATCGATAGTTCTTCTTAAGCAGGGAAAATAAAGCTCCAGGCCAAAATAAGATAGAAAGAGAAAAGAAAAAAATAATAAATAACTGGCACAGCTTTCTCTCATGTGATTCCTTTAACTTCATTCACTAAAGGCCACATACTCAGTTTTTTTTTTTAAGTCAGAGAATCATGATGGGAAGGAGAAAATCAATATAATCTTCTTTTCACTGTAAGTTAGGTATTATGCCACATCCTTCCAATGACTCTTGGTCTAGTTCATAAATACATTTTTGTGGTGTTTTTATTATGCCATAGTCTTTTCTCAGTACCCTTTTTGTATGTCCATCATACTAATTGGTTCCCACTACCACTCTAAAGACACAGGGGTACGTTAGGTGGATGTGGGGCCAATTTGTATTTTGACTTGTATCATCATCTCATTTCTAAGATAGTTTTTATATTATAGTGGTATTGAGTACTGCTGTAAATAAGTAAGATACAGCCCAAAGCACATCTTAGGAATGACAAAATATGTAAAATATACTTTAGAATTATTATGCATTGATATTAGTGTATAATTATGAAATGATAGGCATGTAAGAATGGGTGTCTTAGTTTAAGATAATGGCGATATAGATTGAAGAAAGGTAAGGTTTTATATTGTTAGTAGAACAAATAGTATTTGGTAATAGATTTAGAATGGGCTATAAACAGAAATGAATGTTTAGTTCTGATTTAAGAAACTTGATAGGAAGGGTGGTGAAATCAGGTTGTATGTGCTAGGATTGACTTAATTACTCAATTACATGAGAAAAATAGGCAATCAGTTATGCATATTTAAAGCTTAGAAAGGTCTTGAGAGAAATACGTGTTTGCCAAATGTTCCTATAAAAGTGGCATTTCAAGCCGCAGAAATAAATGAGCTTGCCTAAGAAGAGAGAATGTGAAGAAATGAGTAGATGTCCAGAATTTGGGCTGTACCAATTAGTGATCAGGGAAATGCTGTCTTTCAAATATTATTTAACTTTGCAGAGTCTCTGGTCATATCATCTTAAAGAATCAAAGGTCTGAGTTCTTACCATTTTAGGGAATTTGAATATTGCCATTTTTTTCAAAATGATGATCAGGTTGATTTCATATTATAGCAATCAACATTTATTTCATCTTGCTTAATTTTAGGTTTATCAGCTACCATGAAACAATTTGTAGTATTTAACATTTTTTATACTTTCAGAGCATGTAATTATGAATAGAGAAACTATATTTGTTTAGTGTTAGATTTTTAGATACTTTAAGATGTACTTAATTTAATATACATACATTTATTATTTAATATAAAATAGATTTAATGATAAAATTACATAGACTTTGTTATCAGCAGAAATTAGATAACTGGATACTGCTTTATTTGGATGATGAAGAAATTTATTTAAAAATCCACATAATAGTGGCACCGGGGTGGCTCAGTCTTTTAACTTTGGCTCAGATCATGATCTCATGGCTTGTGAGTTCAAGCCCTGCATTGGGCTCTGTGCTGACAGCTCAGAGCCTAGAGCCTGCCTCAGATTCTGTCTCCCTCTCTCTGCCCCTCCCCTGCTTGCTCTCTCTCTCTCTCTCTCTCTCAAAAATAAACACTATTATTCCTAGAAATTAAATATCCTATAATTTTCACTTATCAAAAAACAGATAACTCCTGTTGTCTAGATAGATAGATAGATATAGATATATATAGAGATATATAGAGAGACAGACACAGAGAGAGAGAAATCATGTCAATTTTTAAAATTCCTTAAGTTTATTCTACTCTTTAAGCATAACTATTTTTGTTTCATTCCATGAATTAAATTGGTACTTATCCAATATTCTTTTGCTGTTAAAATCTCAGATCATTAGGCTTCATTTTAATTCATTTATTACCTGTGCTCTGTTTGGTATACTGGTTCATTGTATTGAGATTTTGATCTTGACACATCTTAGAGAAGAACACAAGTCTTATTTGCAAAAAATATTTCTGTTGGAATTATCTGTAAGTGCCATCATTTCTGGTATAGAATTTTCAATCATATCTTTTCCACTCAATAATTTAAGGTTGGTCTTCCATTGTTTTTTTGACAATCTGCATTTTGAGGTCCAGCTAACTATTTCTTTGTTGTTGCCCTATTTCTCCATTTAAATGAGGACTTATTTTACCTCTGAAATTCTCTACATTCATGAGGATATTTCTTTTTTTTTTTAGTTACTTTTTATAAGTCTTGATTGGTAAATAGTGAACACTCTCTTTGCATATTAAGAATTTCCTGTAGGGGTGCTTGGGTGGCTCAGTCGGTTGAGTGTCCAACTTAAGCTCAGGTCATGATCTCACAGGCTTGTGGGTTTGAGCTCTGCATTGGGCTCTGTGCTAACAGCTCAGAGCCTGGAGACTGCTTTGGATTCTGTGTCTCCCTCTCTCTCTGACCTTCCTCCGCTCACACTCTGTCTCTCTCCCAAAAATAAACATTAAATAATTTCCTGCAGTTCAGAAAAAAAGGTGTCTTGTGGCATATCTTCAAACACTTTTTGAAAATGTCATGTTAGCTCCTTATTTTTATACTGCCTTGTATGTATGTCATTCATATGAAAAATATTTTCAACTTATTTTTGTTGTTTATATTTTGGAATTTGGTTTATTTTCTCAATACACATTTCTATAGTGCCAAATTTGCACTTCACTTAGCCTAATGCTAATTTCTTGTTTGACTGAAACATTTATGCTATTGTCTCTTTTTGCTTGCATTTTAGCCATCTCTTTATCATCTTGCTTTTCATTTGATATTTTATAAAATTTATAGAAATATTTAAATGACTAAACCAATGCCCTTTAAATAATGCCTTTTTAATGATATCAATGAACACATTAGATCTATAAAGTGGCTCTAAGGTTTGCTATTTCTTTCCAGAATGTTTTGTTAGAAATATTACCAAAGTTTCCCTTTTCCAGCTTCTTTGTTGAATAGAGCCTCATTCCCTCCCACTATAACAAATTATCCCAACCATTTCCCTTTACAGGAGATGACAAATGGTTCAATTTTTCTATAGTCAGTGGTTATTATTACTGATTTAGCAATATTTTACAATTCTTGTTCAGAACTAAGAAAAAATTTCTGTTACTGCTTTATTAAAGCAAAAACAAAAGCAAATTAGAGGTGTAAACCTAATAGTGCAGAAAAACTGGTGTCCATTTATTTAGATGTAATAAAGCAGCTGCTTCCTCCTTGGGGTAAGGAACTAGTCAGCACATGTGGAAGGATCGACCTTCATTTACTAAAATTCAGTGTATCTCTCAAACCCTATTGGAACTCATGAATCAGAACAATAGGCATATGTAAAATGTAAATATGAAAAATTGCAATTAGGCCTTTGGTAAGTTTAGAACTCTTTATATAATTTCATGCAATGCTTCTCAAATTATCCCATTGAAGTTATTGAACACAATTATTTTAGGTATATTCAAAAGAAAGTCAGCAGATGTATCTCTTTTTAGATACTATAATGTATTTCACTTGAGATGTGTCAATGTAAATGTAGCCATAATATTTTGATGTTGGCTTTTTCACAGAGGAGATTTTTTCATGCAGAGATAGCAGTAATCAGAAGATATATTTGCAAATAAGAGGGAAGTAAGTTTTTATTTATTCTAGATAAGCTAAAGGAAAGTAAATATTTTCTGTTCCGTTTTAATGTGGAAAGAGGAAAATTATGTAAGTAAAAAGAACAATGATATCTTCCCACAGGAGTGACTCTAGAATACATGCAACCAGTATTTGGGTCAAAATATTACTCAGGGAATAGGAGAAGCAAGCAAATGAAAAAAAATTCCCTGAAAGTAACTATAAACAAATATTTACAGTTTCAGGTTACATGAAACAAAATAGAAAGATTAAAACAATTACCAGTGATGTTTAGTAAATAAAGTCTTTGAGAAGACATTGGAATGTGTTACTGCATAATTTGGAAAGCTCATATCCAATAGAAAGCACCATTTTTATTTAAAGACAAATTTATTTTTAATCCAATAGAAAGCACCATTTTTATTTAAAGACAAATTTATTTTTAATCCAATAGAAAGCACCATTTTTATTTAAAGACAAATTTATTTTTAAAGACTTAAAGTCTTTTTAAGTTGTGTACTAGAAATAAAAAAATATATATATAATATTGCTGGGAATTTGCCTAAGATATATCAATAAAACATGATATGAATTTTAAAAAATATTTGTGTATAGTCAATTATTCCTAGATGTTAAAAATTCATAACAATGTATTTCCTCATGACTTTTTTTGAAGAAAACAATCTAATAGTTAAGAATACATAAGAAGCAAAAACATTTATATTTACCTTGAGAATTATCAGAATATCTGATCTTTTATATCAGTGTTTATTTCAGGATCTTAGAGGAACTTAACTTAAATAAAAATTGTTGGCCTGCAGCTACTACATAGGGATGTATAATTGATATAATTCATGAGATCCCACATTTTATACTCACATAAGACTTTAGTAAAGCAAAAGATACAGAACGGCAAGATAAATAAAGCACAAGCACCCATCACAGACGTCCAAGAATTCCAAATACAGCTGCCAAGATTCTTTTTGTTATACAGGACATGCTTTATCTTTGGATCATGAACCACCAGGACATGTATGAAATATCTTGGACTCAGGGAACCCACGGGCTCATCTGAGGAGCGGTCTTTTATACATTTCTGGTCACACAGCTTATATACCAGACTACTACCAGGATCAAAAACAGAAACCACGAGAATATAACAGAAACGAGGGGTACAAATTATCGGTCTGGACATTTTCCATAAACAATTCTGATATGTTGGTACAGGTCATCCCCTTGTCTGTTTTGGACCCTGGGATATATTAATCAGTAGTTAGTGATTCAACTTTGCCAATGACCAGTCAGCACCGTGGCTCTAAGCATCCCTGAATATAAACACAGGGCTTTAACAGACTAGCTGAGATTAATCTTTTACTTACGAAGAGAAGAATCATACAAAGATTTTGGCAACATGACATCTCTCAAGTTGAAAGAGGCCATATCCTCAAGGTTCATAAGTAGAATGTTCTGATACTGCCTAGGAGCTTTTACTCTTTGTTTTTACAAAAAAAGGCCAAAACTTCAACATTCTTATAATTATATCAAATATAAATTTTCCAGATTATTACCATAATGAATGAAAAACATGCTCTTCTTCCCCAATCTTTGCTTGTTCATGGAATTGTACTATAATTGAATTTAAGCCATCATGCTACAATATTTAACAAAGGTCTCATAAGGAAATATTTGGTAAATAAAATAGTAGAATGCTGGATATCTACAACTATTCTAAATAAAAAAAGAATCTGTATAAAGGGAAAGAGAGCATACATGAAAACTTCTGTATGTTTACTGATATTCTAAACTTAAATTATTGTCATGATTTGAGAATAATATCAATGAACATATAGAAGACTAGTCCTAATTACATATTACATAGAGACACAATGATTTTTTTTAATTTTATTTACCAAACTAGTTAACATACGGTGTAGTAATTGTTTCAGGAGTAGAATTTAGAGATTCATTGCTTACATATAACACCCAGTGCTCATCCCAGCAAGTGTCCTCCTTAATACCCATCACCCATTTAGCCCATTCTCCCACCCAATACGCCTCAGGCAACCCTCAGTTTGTCCTCTGTATTTAAGAGTCTTGTGGTGTGCCTCCTTCTCTGTTTTTATCTTATTTTTCCTTCCCTTCTCCTCTGTTCATCTTAACTTCTATATATGAGTGAAATCATATGATATTTATCTTTCTCTGGCTGACTTACTTCACTTAGCATAATACATTCTAGTTCCATCCACATTATTGCAAATGGCAAGATTTCATTCTTTTTAATCTCTGAGTAATAGTCCATGGTGTATATATACCACATCTTTATCCATTCACAGAGACACAATGATTAATCCAAGAATCTTCTCCACTCCTACCCCCCACCCCCCAAATCCTTGATAGGAAAGCAGAATGGGTTGCAGGATTGATCATTGGTTTTTGTTTTTTTCCCCTATTTTACAGGATTCAAGGGTCGTATGAGATAACATAGGTACTTAATACAAGTATTGCCTACCACATAGTACACTTAAATAAGTGATAACTATTATCTTAATACTGGAGGCAAAATTTCAAACTTCAGAAGACATTTTTGCAATGGGAATATAGAAATCAAATCTCTGTGCAGAGATGTATTATAATGTATTAAGTCATAAAGTATGGATAAAAATAAAAGAACTAAAACTAAAGATTTAAGCCTTGAAAAGCCCTAAATATGGTGAAAAAAGGAAAACAACTAATCAAAGGAGTCATTGTAAAATTTAGAGAGCTAAAAAATTATCAAGGGTATTAAACAGAAGTTAAAGGAAGATATTCTTTCTTAAAAATTGTTTTAACTGTACTATAGTGAATTTATAATACTAAATTTGTTTCAGGTGTATAACATAGTGATTTAATTATATATTACAAAATATCATGATAAGTGTGGCACAATATTATTGACTATGCTTTAAGTTATAAAATAAATATGTGAAGAAGGTATTTTCAAGAATTAAGTAACTTGCAAGTTCAAATCTGGCCAAGAGTCACAAAAAATTAGGATGTTCTATTACTTAAAGCTTATTTTAATTTAAGTGATTTTCCTTTCCAATCCAAGAAATCACACTGAACCTTATTGTGACATAGAGTGCTTTCAGTGAAGATAGGTGAAAATAATTATTTGGTTCAAGATTATAGTTCTGTATGCTTAAATATAGAAAATAATTATCTATATGATATTTTTATCTGTTAAGTTTCTGCTTAATAACTGTCAGGCTTGAAATTTTCATATCATATGCTTATGCTATACTGCTTTCATTTACTAAAATCAAAGGGCTGTGGCATGCTTATTAAGAACAAAATGGTCTACTTATACATCTTTGGTTTTGGTACTCCAGAAACTCTTACCCAATTATAATTACTGGGGAATTTTTCCTCTCCAATGGGGACTAAGTTCTAATAATTTTTCCTATATAACATTCTCAAATGTCACTGGAATAAAAAAAATACAATCATATAGAATACAGAATATTCTATTAAATGTGTTGCCAGATGTAAGTACGCAAATTTAATTTTACCTAATGTATCATGCATGCTATCTTTTTAGAACAGTGGTTCTCAAACTCTAGAATGCAGTAAAATGACACAGAGGACTTGTTAAAACACGGATTGCTGGGTCTTGTTTCAGACTCTACCACCTCAGTACATATGAGGTGGGCCCAAGAAATTACATTTCTAGGAATTCCCTAAGTGATATAGGTGTTACAGGTGATGCTGGTGAGGGACTCATTGCTTTAGAATAATGACTTATACCTGTTTCTTTCTCAAGGTTCTAGAGTATGAGAGAACAATAAAATTAACATTTGCCTTTAGCAAAACATGTTGGAAGGTCCATCTTGAACAAAATATTGAGGCATTTCCTTGTCACATAATGGAAAACTTTAGCTGCAACCAGCCTTGCCAGCTGTTTAAAATAAATTCATTCAGCTGCCCATATTCATAGAAAGAAATCTTTCCTGGAACTATCATCACTAACAACACATGTAGAGAAAAATCACATTTGCCTAATTATATCAATTTTCTGGAATGAAGTAAAAGTCTCACAGAAGTAACAAATACCAGTTGTTCCAACTTAACAAAATATAAATTGCTTGTTTTTTAAAAACAAAAAGTATAACGGATTAAGTTTAGAGAATTCTATGGCATGTTAGTTTATTAAATATTTTTAAATTGCATTGTATTGCAATCATTAATGTGATCAGACTTTTAAAAACTAACGTGTTTCCAGCAATTTTGAAAACATAGTTTTATAAATATACTTAGTACACATTGACATTAACAATGAATGTATCTATATTTTTCTATCATGGCTATAAAACATGAAGGAAATATCTTGTCTTTAAATCCTTAAGTTCTTTTTTTTTTAATTTTTTTTAATGTTTATTTATTTTAGAGACAGTGAGACAGCACATGCAGGGAAGGGGCAGAGAGAGCCTGCGACAGAACCTGAAGCAGGCTACAGGCTCTGAGCTTTCATCAGAGACTGACGCAGGGCTCGAACCCACGAACCCTAACATCATGACCTGAGCTGAAGTCGGACACTCAACCGACTGAGCCACCCAGGCACCTCCTTAAGTTCTTTAAGCATTAGATGATACAAAAAATATTATGACCTTTGTAAGACATCAATATTTAGTAACAGTATACAGAATTTCAAGTATGTCTACATGTATATGCACAGTTCCAGAAAACACATGTAATGATTACAAAGTGATGAATATATATTATTCATCCATAGGGATGAATTAATTGCTATGAAATTTTAATGCACAATTCTACAATATGCTTTGAAAGACAAAATGACTGAAGAAAATAAGAACTGAGGAATTACTATGTAAGAACAGAGACCCTAATCATATGTGACAAAGTTCTTTGTAATTTTGTTTTATTATTTAATGTAATATTCTGTCAGAAATAGGATTACATATGTTCATATCAGCACATAAAATGGACTTTGGGCAATATCATTGATTTGAAATTCATCAGAAATGTGAATCATGAACTCCCAATTACTTTCCTCATAGCATAGCATAGCAACATTGTATATGATTTATAATCTTTATTACTATCTGTAGGAGGAGACACAATAGCCTGTGATGACATACTCTGTTCTCAGTATTGCTAGTGTCAGTGGTAGAGGTGCATTATGAGTATTTTTGAAAAATTGTACCTGAATTAAATATCTTTACATTATCTTAACTAATATTTCTCTTGATAATGGAAGGAAACATTTAAACAAATCTCTTCCTTAAGATAGTTGCACATTTATGTCTTCTCTTTATCAAAATTAATTAAGAAAGGATAAACTATAGTTTTATTGTCCTCTAAGATTATGGCTTACTAAGTAAAACAAAATCAAGTTATATAGATAAGTGTTACTAAACTTGATACTACCTATTCCATTTAAATAAAAAAATACAGAGAGAATTAATTATCTGCCCCTAGTATTATCACTTACTCTGTGTTTTGACCTGAGAAATGTTAAGCTTGTGTATTTTTTGCATGATAACCATCTTGACAAGTATCTGGACTTACTCTGTGAAGGAAAATGCAGCATTTAGGGTAGGTGATTTTTTGTCTTGTTTTCTAGATGGACAACAGAGAAGAAAAATAATACATATTGTATAGTTGTTATGTGGCAGGAATTCTACAATCTTTTCATTATGTGGCAGGAATTCTACAGTCTTTTAAAGAAGCCAAACATCCTTAATCTTACTATGTGTTGGCAAATACAATTCAGAGTTAGCATCTGGGGAATTGTGATTGACCATTGAGGAAATGAGATAGATTCACCTGCTTTATGCGTTTTCTTAGTCCTACAGCCAGCATCCCTTTTCTAAATAATGAAAGAGCCCTTTTTGACCAAATGTTTTCTAAAATATATTTATTTGTCATACAATATTTTGATAAAAATTTTAAAAGAAATAAACAAAAGACTTTTTGTCTATTCAAGATCCATTTGGGATAGATCCCAAATTTAAGGTTAATGATACAGAGTACTTTGCTTGACACACCAGTACCCTTCATTTTTAAGTTCATGCCTTAGAATCTCTGATCATCTATTTTTTTGTTTTTCAAAAAGGAAAAAACAACAACAAAAAAAGACCTCACCCCCCACATTGCTACTGTTAACTACATGTGTTTCTATGTAAAATTACCTTCAAGTGATATTTTTATTCTATTTTCTCGTTAAACTTTTATTTTAATGGGTCTAAAAATTCTGTGACAGATTTTTGGTCAAGTTGTTTCCATTAAAAAGTACTGATTTTAAAAACTAATGACTTAAAACTGCACACACACACACACACACACACACGCACAAATGGTCCATAAAACATTCTCCTCTTCTGGAGGCTTTACAATGAATTGTTATCATCAACCGGTCTTTCACTATTAAACTTAAAGGTCCAATTGACACAAATAGTTGTGAGACCTTTCCTCTACCACTGATTAAGACTGGGGTGGCAGGTCCTGGGAATGATGTTCATTTAGCCTTCTGAGCTTTCTGGAAGGACTTGGTGTCCCTACCAGCTCCGCTACCTTCTTGTCCACTGCTTTGATGACACCCACACCAATCTTCTGTCTCATGCCATGAACAGCAAAACAGCCTGGAGGAGGATAGTCAGAGAAGCTCTCAACACACATAGGCTTGTCAGGAACCATATCAATGATGGCAGAATCACCAGATTTCAAGAACTTGGGGCCATCTTCCAGCATTTTGCCAGAATGACAGTCTTCTCCTTTCTCTCAGTGAATCTGCAGGCAATGTGAGCTGTGTGACCAACCAGCACAGGTGCATATCCAGCACTGATTTGGCCTGGATGGTTCAGTATAATCACCTGAGTCATGAAGCCAGCTGCTTCCATTGGTGGGTCATTTTTGCTGTCACCAGCCACATCACCTTGGCAAACATCTTTGACAGATACGTTCTTGACATTGAAGCCAACATTGTCCCCCCAGGAAAAGGCTCACTCAAAGCTTCATGGTACATTTCAACAGACTTTACTTCAGTTGTAACACTGACTGGTGGAAAGGTGACCACCATACCAGGTTTAAGAACGCCAGTCTCTAAAAGGCCCACAGGGAGAGTACCAATACCACCAATTTTGTAGGCATCCTGGAGGAGCAGACACAAGGGCTTGTCAGATGGATGAGTTGGTGGCAGAATGCAATCCAGGTTCAAGCAGTGTGGTTCCATTGGCATTGCAGTCTTCACAGTTAACTTTCCATCCCTTGAACCAAGGTGTGTTTGCACTTGGCTCCAGCATGTTGTCACCATTGCAACCAGAGAATGGCACAAATGCTACCGTGTCAGGGTTGTAGCCGATTTTCTTGTTGTAGGTGCTACTTCCTTAACAATTTCCTCATATCTCTTCCGGCTGTAGGGCGGCTCAGTGGAATCTGTTTTGTTAACACCAACAATAAGTTGTTTTACACCCAGCGTGTAAGCCAGAAGGGCATGCCCACGGGTCTGCCCTTTATTGGAGAGCCTGCTTCAAATTCACCAACACCAGCAGCAACAATCAGGATGGCACAGTCAGCCTGAGATGTGCCTGTAATCATATTTTTGAAAAAGTCTCTGTGTCCTGGGGCATCAGTGATGGTCACATAATACTTACTGGTCTTGAATTTCCACAGGGAGATATAAATGGTGACATCGTGTTCACAATGTAACCTCCTTCTCAATTTTTTTGATAGTGTTTTTGTCAGTCCCACCACATTTGTAGATTAGATAACCAGTAGTGGAAGAGTTGCCTGAATCTATATGTCCAATGATGATGATATTCATATAAGTCTTTTCCTTTCCCATTATGGTTTAGGTTTAGCAGAGGTTTTCATAACACCTGTGTTGTGGCAGCAAGCCTGTTGCAAAAAAGCTCAAATAATATTTTTAAATTCTTTGATATCAATAGATTTTTTAATTAATTTTTAATGTTTATTTTTGAGAGAGAGAGAAACATGAGCACGAGTGGGGAAGGGGAAGAGAGAAAGGGAGACACAAAGTCAGAAGCAGGCTCCAGGCTCTGAGCAGTCATCACAGAGTCTGACGTGAAGCTTGAACGCCCGAACCTTGAGATCCTGATCTGAGCTGAAGTTGGATGCTTAACCACCTGAGCCACCGAGGCGACCCATCAATAGATTTTTTTAAGAAGATAATTTACTATTTAGAAATATCCTCAATTAGCAAAGTTCAGTGAATGATATAATGTTTCCAGTAGGTTTTCTTAGACATACACTCAAGAAGTGAGGGTATAATCCTAAAAAAAAATATTAACACACTGAAACCAAAAATAAACAAAAAAGAATTATACATCATGACCAAGTGGGATTTCTCCAAGGTATGTAAGACTGGTTCAACATATGAAAATTATTAAAATAATCCTCACATCAGCAGACTGAAATAGAAAAATCACATGACCATATCAGTAGATACAGAGAAAGCATTTGACAAAATACAACACCACTTCAGTATCAAAATTTTTGATAAACTAGGAAGAAAGGGGTAGTTCCTCAACTTGATAAAGAATATCTACAAAAAATTTACAAATAACATCATACTTAATGATAAGAAATATGAAGCTTTCCCACTGAGATCAGTTACAAAGCAAAGATGTCACCTCTCACCACTTCTTTTCAACATGTAGTAGAATTTCTAGCTAATGCAGTAAAGCAAGAAAAGGAAAGAAAAAGTATATGTATTGGGAAGGAAGATATAAAACTGTCTTCATTTACAGATGATATGATTGCCTATGTAAAACACTGAAAAAATTCAGAAAAAAAAATTTTACTGGAACAAATAAACAATTATAACAAGGTGCAGAATACAAGGTTACTGTGCAAAGGCAATCTTTTTCATATATATCAGTAATGAACAAATGGAATATGAATTTAAAAACACAATCCTATTTACATTATCATCCCCCAAATGAAATACTTTGTTATACATCTAACAAAATATGTAGAAGATCTACATTAAGAAAACTAGAAAACTCCAATGAATGAAATCAAAGAAGAGCTAAAAAAAAAATAGGGAGATATTCCATGTTCATTAAAAGGAAGACTCAATATTATCAGGATGTCAGTTCTTCACAATCTGATCTACAGATTCAATGAAATGCCAATCAAAATACCAAAAAGTTACAGTGTGGATATTGAGAGACCAAAGACCCAGAATAACCCAACATGGAATCAAAGTAGATCAAAGTTGAAGAACTGATGCTACCCAACTTCAAGATTTAATATAAAACTATAGTAATCAAGATAGTGCAGATTGGTAAAAGAAGAGATAACTAGATCAATGAAACAGAACAAAGAACCCAGAAGCAAAACCACATGAATACAGCCAACTGATATTTGAAAAGGAGTAAAGGCAATGGAGTAGAGCAAAGATAGTCTTGCCAACAAATGGTGTTAGAACAACTAGAAACCCATATGTAAAAAAAGAACGTAGACATGCCTACACACTTCACAAAAATTAACTCAGAATAGATCACATACTTAAATACGAAACGCAAAATTACAAATCTCTTAGAGGACATATAGGAGAATATCTAGATAATTGAGTATGGTAATGACTTTTAGATATGACACAGAAGGCATGTTACATGTAAGAAATAATTGATAAGATAAACTTAATTAAAATTAAACACTTCTTTGTGAAAGATCATGTCAGGAGAATTAGAAGAAAAGCCTCAGATTAGCAGAGAATATTTGTAACAGACACACCTGATAAAAGACTATTATCCAAAATATATAAGAACTCTAAAAATTCACAGTAAGAAAACAACCTGATTAAAAAATGGGCAAGGGACCTTAAAAGGCACCTCACCAGAGAAGATATGCAGCTAGCAAATAAGCATATGAAAAGACACTCCACACCATGTGTCATCCTGGAAAGGCAAATTAAGACAACAATGTGATATTATTAGATATCTATTAGAATGCCCCAAATTTGAAATATTGACTACACCAAATGCTGGCAAAAATGTGAGGAAACAGGAACTCTCATTCATTGCTGGAGAGAATGCAAAATGGTAAGGCCATTTTGGAAAATAGTTGGTGGTTTCTTACAAACCTAAACATACTCTTACCATGTGATTCAGCAAACGTGCTCTTTGGCATTTAACCAAAGATTGCAAAAATTTATGTCCATACAAAAACTTGCACATGGATATTTAGAGCAGCTTTATTAAAAATTGCCTGAACTTGAAAGTAACAGAGATGTTCTTAAATAGGTGAACAGATAAACTGTGGTACGTCCACAATGGAATATCATTCATCACTAAAAAGAAATGAGCTATCAAGCCATGAAAAGGCATGGAGGAAACTTAAATTCGTGTTTACTGCCATGTGAGAGTTTACTGGAATTAGGAAATACTGATAGGATCCAATTTTTAAACTCTGATAAGGATTTTTCCCCTTTCTCTATAAAGTTTGTAATTCTTAAGGAATTATCCACACTGGTGTGGGAAGATACACATACTTTTAAAATAACTTTCTATTATAGACGTCAATAAATGCAGGTAGTACATATTCTACTTAGGGTCTCTTACATCAGTGTTTATAGGTTTCTAGATTTATTTCTTCTGACTCTGAACATGATGGAAAGATGAGAGGGTGCATAAAAAGTTATAAAAAACCACAAAATGAATTTCTTTAACTCTGCAAAATGTAGGGGCTAAAAGGTGTATAGGCAAAATACCTATAAATGAAAGCTATATTGAAAAATCTTTGTTATAATTTCTTTTAATGTTTATTTATTTGCTTTTGAGAGAGTGAAAGCACAAGTGGGGGAGGGAGAGGGAGGGAGGGAGAGAGAGAGAGAGAGAGAGAGAGAGAGAGAGAGAGAGAGAGAGAGAATCCGAAGCAGGCTCCAGGCACTGAGCTGTCAGCGCAGAGCCTGATGTGGGTCTTGAACTCACAAATGGTGAGATCATGACCTGAGCTGAAGTCAGACGCTTAATCAACTGAGCGACCTAAGTGCCCTGAAAAACCTTTCTTCTTAAATAGACTTATCCTTACATGAGATTGCAATGTGTACCTCTAGTATCATCCCATAGCTTGTACTACAAAGAATAACATATAAATTGTCATTTCCAGTTTTATAGTGATGGATGTTACATTTCAATAATACAAAACAAACTGAGAATAGTGTCTCATTCCTTTTATTAGTATGTTTTTAATGGCACCTAATTTCCCAATCCTTAAGATGCATATTTATCTAAAAGATGCATTTGCATTTAAGAGAAAATAATACTTATGTAATTAAACTCACAGAAAGATAAAACTGCTCCAGCCTTAGATCACCATATGAGTGATGCTATGTAGCTTTTTTTTAATTTATAAAACGTATGTACTTGAACTACTAAGCAAAGTGAAATTTAAATGGTAAGTTATGTGTTTTTCCTCATAGATACTCATAGATCACCTATATCCGTGTCATTTCATAGCATCGTGCATAATAAAGGGTAACTGTGCCGCCTAGTTTCTGTGTTGTTTGAAAAAAGAAGAACTCAGAGGCAGTGTCTCTCCAGCTTAAGTCTGAAGTATGCATTTTGGTAACTGGCAAGCTGACAGGCAGAATCTCCTGCCTCAGAGCTCACTGATAAGAGTTCTAGCTGGACGGAAAACACGTGCAAGAGCAAACTCAAAGGAAACTTCAATAGTGCCTTGATTATGCGAGAAGTAACTTCATGTATTTGAAGTCAAAGAATGCAACCGTAACATGCACATCATGATCTACTTCACTGGGCAGAAATGCTTTGTGGAACAAAGATCAAAGAATGCCAAATCACATTATGAGATTATTTTGTGCAAGGCTGCAAATAGAAACTAAGTAAATTAAAAATAAGAACAGCCTAATGATCACAGCAATATTTTGAATGTGGATATGTGAATCTACGTGCGACATGAAGCAGTGAAAGGGAATATTCTATTTGCTTAACAAGATTTTGTGTTTTCCTTAAGTTTATTTATTTTGAGAGAGATGGTGAGTGAACATGCAAGTGGGGGAGGGGCAGAGAGAAAGGGTGAGAGAGAATCCCAAGCAGGCTCCAAACTGTCAGTGCAGAGCCCGATGCAGGGCTGGATCTCACAACCTGTGAGATCATGACCTTAACCAGAGTCCAGAATTAGATGTTTAACCAACTGAGCTACTGAGTGGCCCCAAGATTTCATATTTTTAAATGTAGTAAAATTACATTATCATTTCAGACCTATTACTCATTTGTCAACACTATCTGTTGATCTATAGATGCATTTATTTCCCTAGTGATTGCTTTCTTATCATATTCACTTTTTAAAACATACGTTTTTCTAATAATGATCATGTCATTAAATACTGTGTATTTGCCTCTGATGAGGTGAGAAAACTGATGAATAGGACACTGAGATATTTGCAGAAGCCATTCTGAACACCTACTTAGAGAACTAGCAGATTCTCAGCGAAAAAGTTTACTAAAGCCATAACAAAACAATGGAATACAAAAGTAAGTCAATGCACAGTTGAATGGGGGAAGAAGTAATTGAGAAACTAATAATGATGTAGGCTGGTACTGTACAATTCACTGGGTAGTCTCATTCATAGTACCATAGGGGATTTGTTGCATAATTTGACACACTCAGGTAATAGAATTGGTTAAATCTGATAAGCAGCAGCCTTCTAATGGTACTACACAATCTGTTTACTCACAAATAGACCCAGCTTTCATTTGGAAAAACTGTATCAAATCCTGCTTTTGAGAGAGTACCGTAACAAGAGATGAAGGCAGATTATAGGATTATAAAGAAACAATCAGACTATCTGCTCGGCAGTCAGTGGACACAAGAGTTATGGTGGCTTGGCATTGACAATGAAAAAGAACTGTGGTTCTTCAGATTTGTTAAAATGCAGGTTTATATGGAATATTAAAGTACAGTAGTGACATGGTTTTCACTGTAGAACATCTGTGCCAAATACACAATTCTGGTACCAATTTAAATGTAATGTATTTGTCCCTCACTAGCTGATATGCCCTAAAGACTTCTTCTTACACATTTACTCCAGAAAAATTATTTCTAATGTTTCTTAAAGCGAATAATTGTCTTCTACCAAGACTGTGGATGAACTGGATGATGCTGACACAGTACTTATACATAGAAAATGACTATAATTGTTTGACAATAGAGATCAACTAGAGTTATACCGAGAGTTCAGGAAACAGAAATCTCTGCCCCAGTGCTGTATGATGCAAATATATGAATAGATAGAATTGTTCTATATCTGTACTATGCGTTACAAAATACTTACAAGCCACACATTGCTACTGAGAACTTGAAATGGTGGTTAGTTTGTTACACAGAATTTTTAATGGATTTTAAGCTGATTTTATTTTTTTTAATGTTTTAATATTTATTTATTTTTGAGAGAGAGAGACAGAGACAGAAAGAGTACGAGGAGGGGAAGGCAGAGAGAGAGAGAGAGAGAGAGACAGAATCCAAAGTAGGCTACAGGCTCTGAGTTGTCTGCACAGAGTCCAGTGTGGGGCTCAAACCTACAAACCATGAGATCATGACCTGAGCCAAAGTCAGACACTTAACTGACTGAGCCACCCAGGTGCCCCATTTCATTTTCATTTTATAGAGCCATATATAGCTAATGACTACATTTTTGGACAGAGCATCTCTAGAACATAAGATTAAAATAACTAGTAATAAGCAATTTATTAAATGATGGAGTTAAAAGG
Organism: Acinonyx jubatus; assembly: GCF_027475565.1. Taxonomy (NCBI): domain Eukaryota; kingdom Metazoa; phylum Chordata; class Mammalia; order Carnivora; family Felidae; genus Acinonyx; species Acinonyx jubatus. The sequence continues at coordinate 31,895,771 of NC_069380.1, read as the reverse complement.
CAACACTTTAGCAGGGACTTTGGTCTTATAAACAAACACATAAATTTAAAAATTATATAAAGATAAATATATTTCTATATATCTATTTATCTATCTATCTATCTATCTATCTATCTATCTATCTATCTATCTATCTCTATTTCCCATCCTGACCAGATATTCAAAGTTCAGTATTCAGGTGTTCTTTCAGAAGTTCATAAATTTAATCAGAAGCCTAAGTACTTCCCATCTTAGGCTCTTCTATCCTTAGGGTATCCAAGTGTAGCTCTTCATGGACACATGTTGTTTTTAGAAACTCTAAGAATAAGGTCCTTATTTAAAACACCTAAAGAAAAAAAGGAAAGAGTAAGGTTCTCTCAGATCTCAGTCTTTATATTAGTAAAGAAAACCTCTCCTAGAAGATACCCCACAAACTTTATTTATATTTTATTTATTGTATCAATCCACATGGGCAGAACTGGCTGCAGGGATTAAAGGGGATTGACTAACACTTGAAGACTGAATCACAGAAGAGAGGCTTAGGCAGAAAGGAAAAAGAGGAAGAACTCTTGAGTAGGGCACAGTGGTGTCTCCTAAGCATACTATTAATCCTGAAGAAAATCTCAGCTGAGTAGGGTAAATGAAAAAAAGAAAAAAAAGAAAAATATGTAAAAATGCTTCCGTAGAAATATAAAAATGTACCAAGGGCCTCCAGCGGTAGACAAGAGTGAAAGATGGTTTTTCAGTACTTGAGAAAAGGATTTATGAAGGCACAAAGCTTGTCTTCTTTAGACTGAAACATATGGTATGTAGTGAAGAGTAGAAAGATATAGATCTGGAGGGCTTGCTAAGAGTTAGCTCACCTAAACCAAGTATGTCAAGATAAATATATGTGCCTCAAATCAGAAATGGTAGGTAATTGTTGAGTAGTTTTCAATGGAGAATGATACCATCAGACTAATTATTGTTACTAAAATATTGCATGTGTACCAAAGGGTAGGTAGAGTGTGGCAAAAACTTCTCCTGCTTACAAATAACTCTAATCCCAACCTGGTACTCCATGTTCCTTTCCAGCTTTATTTTACTTAGTAGAAATTATCACCTTGTAATATATATTGAGCCACACACCATATGCTATGCCCTCCCTGTCAAAATCTTCCCAGTTATTTGACTATTCTCTCTCTCCCTCACCTACTCCACTCAAGCCACAGTGCTCTTCTTTCTGTTTGACACACATACTAGCCATCTTTCTCCTAGGGACATTTGCAATTGTCCTTTCCATTTGAAGTACTCTTTAGATATTACAAGACTTCATCCTTCGCAGGTATTTATCAGGTTCAGTCTCAGAGGAACCATCCTGAAACCACATATTTAATATTACAACTACCACCCTCCCCTAACCTAGCAAATTCTATATACATTTCTAGGTTTCATAATTTTTCTCATTGAACATATATATTTTGGTCAACATTCTAGATATCATACCAAATGAAAATTCTATATAGAATACTGTCTGCTTTTCTCACTGCTGTCTATCCATGTTAAGCACATGGCAGGTTCCTTATAAATATTACTAGAAAGAATATATTCACTCTTTATAACAATGATATGCCCATGACTGTATCTTGCTTACTAATAAGGTCTTTTGGACAGAAATTTTATGTTATTTGTTTCTTTCAGGCTTAGCATTTTCTGTTTTATAAGACTAAGGCAAACAATTGTTAATATGCAAGTTGTGTTGGCAGACTATAAACTAGTGATACAGCAGATCATATGTGGTCCAGCTATAAGCTTTATTTGGCTTATTTCAGTTAATGAAACCTGAAAAAGGAAGTTATCAACCAATATTTATAAATAAATACATTTTAATATAAAATTCATAACTAATAAAAGTGAGCTTACTTTCCTTCATAGTAATAATCAGTTAATGCCAACTATTGGTAGACAGGGTATATGTTAAAAATAGCCCCCATCCCCAACTCTTTTCATTCATTTATATTCTTTGACTTGCTTTCTTGATATTTTAGTTTGTAACCTCTGGTATAATTAATGGAAAACTTCAGAAGAATGTGAAAATATTCTTTTCACCAAGTATTAGAATCTTTTCAGAGAAATTAATTTTAATTTGCTTCTATTTTAAAATGAAATATAACTATTTGTTGATAGAATTTCACTCTTACTATATTAATGTGCATATTTTGATAATATTTATAATTATTTTGTCAATTCCACATATTAGCCAACTCAATAAATTAATTAACTTCAACTCTCTAAATTAATTAAATCTACAACATCACAGAGTCCTGTTGTCTTTAATTAGTAAATGGCCCTAAGAAAACCTGGGCAGGAAACACAGGAACATAGCAACAGGATTGGGAGGCTGGAAAGCACAATGAGCGGTTGATAAACTTGAAATATTCTTCCATATCGGTATTTCCAATACATTTTAAAGGGCATATAAGGCTGTGACAGTTTTTCAGCTGAAAATACATTTGAAGGAACTTGAAAATGTAATGTGTGCCACAGTGAGAAGGTACATATCGTGTTTATTCACCCAAGAAACACAAAGGCAGGCCAACCTTTCACCTGGCTTCAACACAGATTCAGTCTCTCTTTATTAGACACTTTATAAGACCGTGACTATACTTCCTGAAAGTTAGAAACATTCAAAGAAGTGACTTAAACTTTACTGTGCATCTGCATGTTTAAAAGTATGTACAATGTTGGGGCACCTGTGTGGCTCAGTGGGTTAAGTGACTGACTTTGGCTCAGGTCATGATCTCGCAGTTTGTGAGTTCGAGCCCTGGGTTAGGCTCTGTGCTGACAGCTCAGAGCCTGGAGCCTATTTTTGATTCTGTGTCTGCCCCTCCCACTCACGCTCTGTCTTTCTCTCTAAAATAAATAAACATTAAAAGATTTAAGAAAAGTATGTACAATGTTTGAAATTTATTGATGACATCAGCCTACTAAAGAAGAAAGAAGAGTAATTCAGAAAAGGGGACTATATTTGTAGGATCAAATGTCCCTGACAAGGTAAAAGTCAATGATTCTAAAGATCATGAATGAGGATAGACTCTGACATGAGTTCAGGGACATGGGAAGGAAAGGAGAGGATATGGATAAGATGCAGGTGGTTTGATACGTTTGGGGCAGGGAAGATGAGGTCATTACTGTGCAACTAAGTTATACCTGTCACTAGTACCCATGTAGATACCTATTTTAATATCCATATTTGAGATAAATATAAGGCAATATCATCCACTTAGATTGAAAAGTGAGGGAAAGTTTGAGGGGAAAAGAAATTGTGTAAAATGAGATGTTATTGAATGTGGGAGAGCACACATCATAGTGAAGGATGAAAGATTTATGGGCAGTGTAGATTGAGTATTTGAAATATTTGATGATGATTTAGAGATCCCTCAACAGGAATGTGTTTTCTCTCCATCTACAGTCAGTTGTTCAGGTGCTGGGACACTAGATTAACTTTAATATTAAAAATCACTAATGATTATTGTATCAATTGTTGTACTAAGTATCATAAATATATAAACTCATTACAACAATAACATGCTCAGATAGGTAGGACAACCAATCCAATATTACACTTATAAGATGCAGAGATTGAACTCTTAGAGAATTTGGGTTTATCCAGGGTGAAAGATGGAGGGAGAGAGGAGCAAGATACTAAGAGTGTAAGGAATGGAGTGATTCCCAGAGCAGATAAATGATAGAACTTAAGCAGAAAATGGGATTTTTTCACATTTGTATAGCATATGTAGCATATTTTTCATATTTATTTCATATTTCAGTCAGATTTTTCATATTTATGTAGCACTTGTTAATATTTTTTTCTTCAAGTAAGTGCCTAATGTGAAATACTAACAGGTATTTGGAGGTGAGCCAGTCAAGGAACAGTGAGACCTGGAATAGCAGGGAAAGAAAGGAAAAAGTGGGAAAAGGAACATAATCTTTACACCACAGTATATATAAAAGGGAAATGGTGCAAAATGAGGGATGATCTTTAATGAATGTGGAGGAATAACTGGGGAAATCATCACTGAGTATTGCAAATCAGTTTTCTAATTTATTTAAATATAGAATCACTCATCAAGTAAGCTATATTTAAAATGAAATACTTTAAAACCTCTCAGTAGTTTCAAAGATTCCCTCAAGATTGGTTAAGTTAATTAAATATGGTAGCATTATATATATGTGAATACCATGAGGCATCTTGATCATAACAGTATATTTGAATGCAGGCGAATCGTTTATCAGCAATATTAGTTTCTGTTAGAGTGGTGGTTCTCTGTTCATGCTAACATAAAACAACATACAATGAACTGAAAAACTCTTTGGAACTTTCTTGAATCAAAAAGAAGGTTGAGGGGCACCTGGATGGCCTAATCCGTTAAGCGTCCCACTCTTGGTTTCAGCTCAGGTCATGATCTTACCATTGTGAGATTGAGTCCCATGTAGAGCTCTGTGCTGGGCATGGACCCTTCTTAGGATTCTCTCTCCCTCTTTTTCTGCCCCTCCCCAGCTCTCTCTTGCTTGCTCTCTCTCTCTGTCTCAAAATAAAATAAACTTTAAAAATATATATTTAAAAAAAAAACAAAGAGAAGGTTGAAAATTCTTCACGGAAAAACTAGAACCCAGACATATCCACATGGTCTTAGAAGAAGAAATAATTAATCAGTTTTGCCTACATGTAACCACTGAAGACATCTTCTATCATTAAATTGTTTAAAATTCACTGGCCTAAGATATAATGGTAAGAGGAAATCACTAGGTGAAATGAGTCACCAGGACACTCAGTATAGGCTATATAATGCTGCAGTAATATAACTTTAACGTTTCAGTGGTTTAATACAACAAAAGCATTTGCCTCACTTATATGACATGGCCAAAGATCGTTGGCAATACAGTTCTGCTCACACATGTTCCATCTACTTATATCCCACCTACTAAATCAAGTCACATGGCCTTGCTTAACAGCAAGGAGAACTCTTTCCTGGTAAGAAAAGAGATCTTGCTTAGTTCCAGTAATGTCTACCACAGACCCCTATGGCTTCTAAGGGTGACCAATGTAGTAAATTCCTATGCTTTGAAAAAAGGAGAACGGATGCTGGAAAACAACTTTTTACTATTGCAAATATTTTTTTAATTGAGATTTTGATTTAATATGTGATTGATACATAGGGCACATATTTTATAACCATTTTATGCAGGAGGACATAAAAAGAGAAATAAATACATTTGCCCAAGGTCTTAAATGGCGTAGTCCATGTTTCTTGGAATGCTTTTACTGTTCCTTGGTTAAATATTAAAAAAAAAAAAAAGTTTATTTACTAGAGAGAGAGAGAGCCAGCAGTGGAGGAACAGAGTGTGAAGGAGACACAGAATCCAAAGCAGTTTCCAGGCTCCGAGCTTTCAGCACAGATCCCAACTGCGGGGCTTGAACTCACATCACAGATCGCGAGATCATAATCTGAGCCAAAGCAGTCGCTTAACCGATAGAGCCACCCAGGTGCCCCAATAAAGTATTTTTTTTAATCCATGACATTCAAGCTAAACGGTACAAATTCTGTGTATCATTTTACAAACTTCTTAGCTATAATCTATTCTCTGCTGTTGTGTCCCTTTCATATATCTTAAATTTAGCATTTGCCACTTACATCATGATTGGCTATACTTCTCTATTGTCTTTTAAGAAATAATGAAAAGTGCTTTTAAAAGTTCAGAATATTAAGAGCAGAAGAATGTGTATTTAATAAAAAAAAACAGTAAGTACATCATTAGTCTTTCAAGTTTAAGACTTGACTCCATGTTATTTGTAGAATGCCTCTGTAATGTTATTTTTCTGCACTATCTTTAGAACTAATCCAGTTTTGGGGTGCCCAGGTGACTTAGTTGGTTAAGCGTCTGACTCTTGATATCAGCTCAGGTCATGATCTCATGGTTTGTGAGTTTGAGCCCCACATCAGACTCTGTTTTGATGGTGCAGAAACTGAGATTCTCTCTCCCCCTACCCTCCCTCTCTTTCAAAAAATAAAGTAAAATAAAATAAAATAAAATAAAATAAAATAAAATAAAATAAAATAAAATAAACATTAAAAAAAGAACTACCCAACAATCAAGAAGAATGGAATCTTGCCATTTGTAATTATGTGGATGGAACTAGAGGGTATTATGCTAAGCAAAATTAGTCAGAGAAAGACAAATATATGACTTCACTCATATGAGGACTTTAAGACACAGAACAGATGAACATAAGGGAAGGGAAGCAAAAATAATATAAAGACAGGGAGGGGAACAAAACATAAGAGAGTCTTAAACGCGGAGAACAAACAGAGGGTTACTAGAGGAATTGTGGGAGGGGGGATGGCCTAAATGGGTAAGGGGCATTAAGGAATCTACCCCTGACATCATTGTTGCACTATATGCTAACCAATTTGGATGTGAATTAAAAAAATAAAATTAAAAAAAAAATAACTAATCCAGTTTTGCTCATTTACATAGCTACAAGGAGACAAACTTCTCAGATGATATCTATGTCATTGCCTATAAATGTGCAATACGCTCATTTGCTAGTGTTTTAAGGATCAGTGATTCAGAGATTTAAAGATCTTATTTTATATTTTTAACAAAAACTAATAAAGCTTGAGTATACTTTTTACAGTGTAAATAATGTTATTCTTGTATTTATTTTCAAGTTTTTCTTTCCAAGTTTCCCTTTTATAAGTGAATATAAGACTCATTAATCAATAAGTAATTTATAGAAACCCGTACATCTGCAAGTCCCATATAACAGAGAAACAAAACATTTGATGTCCTGGCAATAGATTGCTACTAAAAGAATAATATATTTAAAATTCAAAATAGCTTCTTATATAATAGCTAAAGAATTCAATAGTGTTCAAAAAATAATTACTTTCTGTAAACCCTTGTACAAGCTGTCTGATCAACATGACAGAAAAAAATCTTCAAAGAATATATATGTGTCTCATACAATGGACATTTTATCCAATGTCATAGAAGCCCCTTCCTTTTATTTCCTTCAGAAAATTTCCTTCAGAAGTTTTGAAGAGAAACTCTTTTTTTAAGCCTTTATATAATTGCAAATAATAATTTTCTACATAGGTTTGTCTTCTATAGAATAGATACAGTTTTGTCAGTCTTTTGTGATCCTTGTCCTCTTTACAAATGTGGCTTAAATTGAGCTCTACTGAATATTTTCCATTTCTAACAGTTTAAAAAGGTGCTTTCTTAACAAAATATAACATAGTTCATAACTTGTACATGTACAGCACAGTTTTCTCTTTTATTTTGTTCTCAGGATCTCTTTTGTCATCTTCTCACTCACATTACTTCATCTATAGTTTTATCAGGCCCCAATATTCTTATTTTATCATTGACATATAAGGTTAAATCCATTTTATACTTCTTATCTTAGACTGATATGTGCTTCCTTTTTCATTTATTCACCTTTAAGCTTGCTGTCGACCTCTGGACATATTAACTCAACTAAAAACATATTAACCAACCACCAACTAAAAAGCACTCTCTCAGTTCTCCAAAACAACTCTAAGCCAACATTCCCAATTGCTTCTTTAAAAAATTCTAAGGACTTTTTGCGTTGCCTGTCAAGTTTACACGAATAACATTTCATTTCTTTTTCCCAAACACCATTTCATTGTGTTCATAATGCACTAACATTGACCTAAACAAAAATATATTTACACATCATTTATATGCATTTTTGGTTTATTTGTATCATTGATACATAAACTATCATAACCTTATTTAATGTAAAGATCTGTAAAGAAATCTCTAACAATAACTGTTACCTAATTAGGAAAAAATGATCATAGAGAAATCTAAATTTCTAGAATGGGTTTTTAATAGCTAATGAATTTACCTTGAATATGTAAAAACTTGTTTGCAAAATACGTTAGTCTTCTCAGGCTGCTATAACAAAAGCACCTTTATTTAAGCCACTTTAAACAATACAAATTTATCTTCTCACAGTCCTGGAGACTGAAAGTCCATGATCAAGGTGCCAGCATGATGGTGTCTGATGAGAACTCTCCTTTAGGTTGCAGATAGCCACCTTCTTGCTTTACATTCATATGACCTCTTCTTTGTGTATGCAGAGAAAGAGGGAGAGAGAGACTGCAAGGGTGAGCCAGCTCTGGTGTCTCTTCTCATGAGACACTAATTCCATCAGATCAGGGTCCCACTGCAATGACCTCATTTGACTGCAATTTCTTCCTCAGTCCAAATACAGCCACCCTGCTAGTCAGGATTTCAACATATGAATTTGAGAGGGACATACACATTCAGTCTATAACATAGGCATTTAAAATTTGTGATGAGGCTGATAAAAAATAAACTTATTTGAAAAAATGATGTATTTTGAAAAGTATTAACATCACATATGAAATTTTACTCCAGTTAGGAAATACTGTTTAATTAAAACATTTTGATTCAGATACAACATTATAAGAGTATAGATATATAGCTGAAAACTTCTATTTTGTTATAGTCACCAGATTAAACATAACCACCTTATCCTCAGTCTAAAATTCTAGATGCATTTTGAAAAGCATTTTGAAATCTATGAAAAACATAGATGAAGACGAACCAACCTATGCTTATGATATGAAACTTAAATATAAATGTGAGTGTGTATGATATTTTAAAGAATATATCTAAGGATTTAAAAGTCATCTCAAAGTTATTAAGTGGAATACAATAGACTTTAAATGTTTCTTTCAAAATAAGTAATCCTATATTCATTAACAGTAGTTTGGGAGAGATTATCTCAGAATTAAGAAAGGAGAATATCAAACTATTTAAAATATGAATGAAATTGACTCATCTGTTAATGTGGAAGGACCAGCTGGAATATAGTACTTATTGAATACATATTTAATTAACAAAAGAATTATGGAGCTTATATTTGTTTCAAAGTGTATGTATTAGGAAACAGTGTCAGTGGAAGAAGGTTTGATTTACATAAAAATATATTGATAATAAAAATAAGCCTCCAACTTCATTTCACACCAAAATTAGCTAATGGGATTAAAGGGCAAGTGAGGACAAGAAAAACAGAATTGGAGAGACAATGAATCCTTTTAGAAGAAAGGAGACTAGCACTACTTTCTGAAAGAAAAAGAAACAGTAGAAGAGAGGAGACAAAGTAAAATATGAGAGAGGTAAGTGAAGAGAGAAGCAATTCATGTGGAAAGTTGGAAGAGATGAGACATCTGGAGAGTTGCTACGAGCCATTGTGATTTTTTACAGGTAGATGGGTAAAAGGATTTTAATTGAGTTTCATTATGTTTTCTGTGATATAATCCCTTTCTCACCCTCCAGAATACTATTATAAAGATATGTGTTTCAAATGTAATCTTATTTGTGTTGGACATGTATGCGTGTGCACCTGTATATTTTATAGATCTCATACTGACATGAGCCCTTAAATGGTATCAAAGCATCCCAGGTTTATTTAGGTTACATGACAACAAAGCCAAAAATTTCCAGGTGGCAGGAAATTGTTGAGTAGCATAAATAGGTAGGAAGTATAAAACCTGGATAGAAAGAGGTTTTATAATTAGACTGTCCCAAAATAGACAAAGAAAAACATTATAAAGATGAAAATCCATTGAGAGAGCTGCCTGCACTATGACACTCCCCCACCAATCCCCCCATCCTCTTCCTCTTGTCCTTTGTTTTCCTGATCTTGTAACACAAATGTAATTCAAGTAGAATTGGGGAGGGTGTCACCATACTTGAAGGCTTGTGGACATTTCAGAAATTTATGGACCGATGACTGTAACACCATCCCAACATATTGCCACTGTGTAAGACTTTTGAAACTTTGGCAGTAAGAGTGTGGGAAGGAGGGAAACTCTAGGACTAATTGAAGTTAAAAATTTCACTTCAGTGGAAGGGGCATAAAAGCAAAATTAGTTTGAGTCATGAAAAACAGAGGATATTTTTTTCTTGCAGACAGTTTATAGATTTAGATTAGTATTTATTACACATTGCTAAAAATTTTTATGTGATGCATGAACTATATGTTATGAACTGATTACAAACCATAAAAATTTGGCATTCATTTTGATGCAGGTGCTTTGACCTTGTGGAATAACTGATGCTCAGAGAGTAGGTGTCTTCTCAAAAGTGACTGCTGATTTCAGCAATAACACTGAACTACGATGAGACTGAATTAAGAGTAGTACTGTGGAGTCTACAGTCCTGACCAAATGCAGTAGCCTGGAAAGGTAAGAGAATGTGTGTGAGTAAAGGATTGAAAACAATTTCTGAGCACTTCATACTCTCTTCATTTTGAGGAAAAATACCTAGAATGAGGAGCAGACGTAAGAGGTTTTTCAAAACCATACCTTGGAATTTCTTTATTCTACTTGCAAACAACAAGCACCGTTAGCTACGTAGAGAATTATCACAAAATTTAAAACTTCTGCTATAGATTCACACAGTCCCAGTGCTTAAGCCAAGTTTGGCTTAATTATGTAGTTTATTTGACAAGAAAATGCTAAATAAATGAGAGAAAAAGCAAACGAAGAAGCATAGTATAAAAATATGAATGCTTTATGCAGGACAGGTACATCACAGTTTGCTCATTCCTTCTGTAATTCCTTTATCTTGTGTGACCTAGTTGACTTGTTTCTTTTATATACCTGGATCCTCTAAAGCACTTTTGTCCACGGGCTTTGTAGGCTAATTGAAATTTTTGTTTTGTTTTGATTTTTCCCAAAAACATTATCACTGAATTAAGTGTCTTTTGATTGAGACTCTTAAGAGTACAAATTTGTCTAAAACTTGAAGGTTCTGAGTTTTGGCCCTACATCCCTATGGCACAATTTTCACAGATGCTGACAGAAGACACAGAACTCCTGTGTCAGAGACAAAAGATTTCACTGCTCTCAGCAGAGCAGAAAGCATGAGGTTTATGTTCGCATTAGCTCCCCTTGGTCCCAAACGTAGATGGTATACCACAGTAAGTTTGGGTCTGAGCTGAGGAACTTCAAGTTTAGGGAACCCTCAATCATATAAAGGTGCACTAGCAAATCTTCCCAATATACACACTGGAGAAATACATTATCTTTATTGTCTTAGTCAAGAAAAAAAAATCTGCCCTTGAGGGAGACATTCTGCCTGTCTTCCAAAGGTATTTGCTATACAAACTTCTTGAACAAAAATCAATGTCACTTGACAAGAATCTACAAGAGACATGAAGAGCTGTCTCCACACAGAATGTGAGGGTGGTCTGCTGCACCTACAGAAGTACTGGATTTCAGGAGAAATCTAGACATTGGACTTCTCAGTTTTGGCAAGGAAATACTTCTAAGAAAGCTTCTAAAAGTTTAAGAAGGTGCAAGCACTCCTGTTTCTCATTTGCTTATGAAAACCAAAGGCATTTAATGGTACATTTATCTATTAAGAAAAACAGTATTTATATTATAGAACTTAAGGTGATTGGGGGTATCTCATGTAATCACCAACCATAACAGGATATGGTTATTCAGGAACTCCCTCTCTTGTGAGAAGTAATAGAGGTCCACATGCTGGAAGGAGGGCTGGAACCTGAAGGTGGATCATAATTCAAATTCCAGTTGGGCCACCAAGGCATTACCTCAAGCTCTTAAGCCAAAATTGATTGTGCAAGGGTCACCAGTGGTCTTAAGAACTTCCAATACTGTAATATACACACACCAAAAGACTGTGTGTTTATGAGATTGAACATTATATCTCCAAATGTTTTAGAAGAGAGCAGCTTATGCCCCAGTAACTGAAGGGAGATTACAATAAAAGAAAAGTCATGGTCAGGGGAATAATTTTAGAAGTATGCATTTCGTGGGGTGCCTGCGTGGCTCAGTCAGTTAAGTATCCAACTTTGGCTCAGGTCATGATCTTACCGTTCTGGGTTCCAGCCCTGTGTCGGGCTCTGTGCTGACAGCTCAGAGCCTGAATCCTGCCTCATATTCTGTGTCTCCCTCTCTGTCTCTCTGCCCCTCCCCCACTCGTGCTCTGTCTCTCTTTCAAAAAGAAATATTTTTAAATACATATAAAAAAGAAGTACGCATTTCGCTATTTGAGACACATCTTGATTCCTTCTGTCTTCCTCCGATAGACTAGCAATTGGCTAAATGTAGCTCAGAAGTGGTACCATGATGGTGCAAAAGAAATCACTGTTTTCATTGAAATGAAATTTCATTCATTTCAAATATTCTCAGTGAATGTAGCTGGGCTGCTCTGGAGACCATGACTGTAAACACAAGATAACCAAGTGTTGCCACTGACTTCTTTCTTTATTTAAGATTATCAAATATAGTCTTCATTTTCTTTTTAAATTCCTCAGATTTATTTTTTTTTCGTGATGCCTGGGTGACTCAGTTAAGTGTCTGACTCTTGATTTCAGCTCAGGTCAGGAGATCAAGCCACCATGTTGGGCTCTATGCTGACCACATGGAGCTTGGGATTCTTTGTTCCTCTCTCTCTCCCCCACCCCTGCTTGCTCTCTCTCTTTCTCTCTCTTTAAAATAAAAAAAGAACCTTAAAAAAATTCCTCAGATTGATTTTTACATTTTTATCAACCATGTGGGAAGAAAATATGTAATTTTGAGGAGCATGTCTTCCTCCTAAATTCCTTTGGGTTTATCAGAACAGACATTAGATATCTGAGGATTTCTGAAATAATAATTATTTACATTTTGGCATTATTTACTCAAAGGGGATATTTCTATCAATTTTTAAAAATTCGTATTATTTTTGTAATTAGTTACTAATGGTATATGTGTGCTATGTTAATAAGATAATAAATGGCTTAAAAACAATGCATCCTTAAAAATACCAGAAAAGAAAACTAGAACATGAGAAATAATAGTTTGAGGAAGCTATTTGAAACTTGTATAACAAAAAGTACTATTTTTATTATGATATAAATAGGGGTTATGTGTAGATCCAGAAAACTCATACATAAAAACTAAAGTCCACATGAAAAATAAGTACATAAAAACTTAGTCTTATTAGAAATCAAAGAAATACACATTTAGTGAAACACTGTGTTGCTCACATTTCTAAGGATTTTGTTTAAAATATTAATACTTAAAATTTATCAGATGGAGGAAGCTCTCATGTAGTCAATACAACTTTAATAATTATAGGTAATGATGGTAATCTTCCATAATTAATCAGCCATCTTAACTAGTATGCTTTGAATCAGTATTTTTATTTCTATGGTTTTATTCATTCCATGTTTAGAAATATTTGAAACAATATATGAGCAAAGAATAATCTAAAGCTGTGAGGAGTTTTAAACATTGTATACAGTGATTGCAAATGATTAAAAAGATAGTTAATAGTATAAGAAGAATTAGCATATACTGAATACTTTTTATTTTACAGGCATTGCCCAATGTGAGATAGATAGATAAACAAGCATACATTTTTGCCATTTATCAGTATAATCATATATATATATAGTTATAATTATTTTTATGTTACAGAAAGGAAAACAAGTTTAAGGCAGTTAAAGTACATTCCCAAAATATAGCCGCTGGAGTCCAAAGGTTGTCCCAAGTTTATAAGACCCCAAAATTTGGATTTTTGAGTATCCCAAACACTTCTGTTCTTACGTAAGATAAAAGGCAACACAATCCTAGAAATTATTTTATAGAAAAATTTAGGAAACTGCTCATAGCATAAAATAAAAATGAACGATCTAAAGTACAGCATGTAAATATAATCCTATTTGTGTGTTTATATTCATAAATATATCAAAGTATTTCTACTATTTAACCATGGATGTCCAGAGTGTGTGTTCTTAAATGTTATTTTAATAGGATGAGATATTGTTTAAAATAAAAAGTATTAATAAGTTTGAATAAAACAACGTATATTATGAATAAAAGATCAAGTGCCAACTAGTATCTGAATCAGGGAAAGCAATTAGCAAATTATTTCAACAGTGAATATGTATTCATCTAATAGGGTTAAATATTTGTTTAAAGATGATGACCTAGTTTCATTAACATCATCACTGCATGTAAACAGTGTGATTATTTTCACAAATATTGTAGAATTACACACATTTTAAACCTCACAGCAGGACTCTGTAATCATGGCAGAAGGTCTTTCTAAAATGAACAGTATTTCTTTCCCAATAGAACCACAAGTAGACAAATGAAGATACTATGAATAATCATGGCTTCCATAAAACAGCAGTAATGTTAATTTAGTATAGTTTAAGACTTATATCTCTTGAGGAAATCCTGAGAAAAAACAAATAATATTTGCCTGAAGTCACTGCACAGTACAAAAGTGGAATGAATGTTTTAGTATCAGAAGTATCAGAAAGAGAAATGTATCATTTGCCAAATTTTTAACCTAAACTCACATTTCTGAAACTTTATTTGTTAACATGAAACATTATTGAAATATAAAACTATATATTTTTTTGACTTTAGTAAAATGAGATTAGCACATGGATTTTTCAAGGAAATTTACTTTGTGGAATATATATGCGTGAGTAAACATAAACTGCAGTGGTTAGAATTTTGAAAAGTAAATAAGAAAGTAACTTAAAGAATAAACTCTTCATCTTTTCTTTCTCTCTTACAAGTTTTTTTTCTTTTAAATTCACCTGATGTTAAAGAAAGTTTACTTTGGGGAAAAAAGGAAGATTAAAATATACTTACCTAAAATTTAAATTTTGTAAGCAAAGGTTCTTAAAGATAGAGTGAATAACAATATTGAAATAGAAGATAAACTAATATATTACCATTATATATATTTTTCTATATAATGCATATTTTATACACATTATATTTGTATATATATAATATATACGTATATATTAGATGAATGAAGACTAGTGCCCCTAAATGATAGAATTAATATTTCCTCTTGATTGTTCAATGGTTTCATTCAGTTTTTGTTAATTATTTTGATCATTTTATTGAAAAAGATAAGTGCCATTTGTAAAAATGTAGTATTTTACCATCAGCAACTGTGAAGGATCTGGAATTTTCCCTACTTGCAATCCACACTCAGTAGGTGACATTACACGGAGAAGTACTTATGTTGGGGACCCAAACTTTTTTTCATAAATTAGTTTTAAGTTTATTTATTTATTTTGAGAGAGAGAGAGAGAGAGAGAGAAAGAGGGAGAGAGAGAGAGAGGAAGAGGAGAGAAAAAAAGAAAATAGAGGAGGGGCAGAGAGAGATGGGAAGAGAGAGAGAATCCCAAGCAGGCTCTGCACTGTCTGTGCAAAGCTCAATGCCGGGATTGAACTAACAAACTGTGTGATCATGACCTGAGCAGAAATCAAGAGTCAGCTGCTTAACTGACTGAGCCACTCAGGCAACCCAAACCCAAACTTTTTATACTGAACACTATGCAGACTCACATTTTTTCTGGAGGGAGACACTACCTCTTTTACAAGCTCTTTGCTATAAAAACTTACTCATAAAAGATAATCCACAGTAATATATTCAGTATCTCTGATCACAAAAAGTACTAAAACACATGGACTCATGAACTGTTTCCTAACCCCTATAAATTCAAGAAAGTCTCATTAAGACTTTGCATTACACAATAAAATCCATCAGGTCTGAGTCAACCATTTTGGGAAAAATCATTATAATTTGTTCAAGATACACCTATTTGTTCTGACTTCATTTTATTTAAAAATGAAATATCACATTCACACTGTTAGAATATAATAATTTCATAGCAACAAGACAAAAAATTGGCAAGATGTACTACGCACAGCATAAGACTGAGTGTCAAAATACGTGAATTATCGACCAGCACGAACATTAACTAAGAATGTGTCCTTTGACAAGTCATAGGATCACTGTGTTTTGGAGTCAAATAGAGTCACTGTGTTTTATCTCATTATCTAAAAACATGGAAAATGGATCAGATGATCTCTAAGGAACTATTAACATCAAAGAGTTAATAAAACTATGAAATGTGTTAAAAGTTTACAAAGGGTTTGCTGTTTTATTTTTTTCTCACTGTAATTTATTTCATTTCAACCCAGTGAATAAATTGAAATTGTATTGTATATAAATACACTAGTATGAATACACAGAGGAGCTAAATATGAACATTTTTCCCAAGGAAATTTAATATCTCGGGAAACAGAACTGTATACCATTGTACAGGTTGTGCATTACATAAAACTAGACTGTGGTATGAGTGAGATTCCCTATATTTGAGCATTATATACCCTGACAAACTTTATGAATCGGTCTATATAAGTATTCTATTTCTGTATAACAAATTACCATAAACTTGCAAGTTTAAGGCAATTTTATTTATTTGTCTCACACTTCTGGGTTCAGGGGTCCAGGACTAGTTTAGGTGAGTCCTCTACTTCAGGGTCAATTATAAGGATGCAGTCAAAATATTACCTGGACTATGGTTCTATCAAAAGCTCATTTGGTTTTCTGTTTACATGATCTGTTGATTGTTGTAAGCAGGGTGTTGAAGTCCCCTAGTACTATGGTAATGTTATTAATGAGTTTATGTTTGTAATTGATTTATATATTTGGGTTCCTTCACATTGGGGGCATAAATATCTACAGTTATTAGGTCTTCTTTGTGGACAGACCCGTTAATTATGATATAATGGCCTTCTTATCTCTTGTTACAGTCTTTATTTTAAAATCTAGTTTGTCTGATATAAGGATGGCTACTCCAGCTTTCTATTGATGACCATTAGCATGACAGATGGTTCTCCATCCCCTTACTTTCAATTTGCAGGTGTCTTTACACCTAAAATGAGTCTCTTGTAATCAGGATATAGATGGATCCTGTTTTCTTATCCATTTTGTGACGCTACGTCTTTTGATTGGAGCATTTAACCCATTGACATTTAGAGTGGGTACTGAAAGATGAATTTAATGCCATTGTGTTGCCATAGAGTTGGTGTTTCTGGTGATGTTCTCCAGTCCTTTCTAGTCTTTGTTGCTTTTGGTCATTTTTTTTGTTTAGTCTTGTCTTTTCTCCAAAGAATCCCCCTTAAAATTTCTTGCAGGGCTGGTTTAGTGATCACCTTTAGTTTTCTTTGTCTGGGAAACGCTTTATCTCTCCTTCTATTTTGAATGACAGCCTTGCTGTATAAAGAATTCTTGGCTGCATATTTTTTCCAAACTCAGCACATTGAATATATCCTGCCATTCCTTTCTGGCCTAGTAAGTTTCTGTGGATAGGTCTGCTATGAACCTAATCTGTCTTCCTTTATAGGGTAAGGACTTTTTTCCCTTATTGCTTTCATAATCCTTCCCTTGTCTGTAAACAGAAAATAAACAAGGAAATAATGGTTTTGAATAACACAGTGACCAGACGGACTTAACAGACATATTCAGAACATTTCATTCTAAAGCATCAGAATACACATTCATCTCAAGTGCACGTGGAACATTCTCCAGAATACATCACATACTGGGTCTCAAATTGACCCTCAACGAGTACAAAAAGAGAAGGTCATGCCTTGCATAAGGATGGCTACTCCAGCTTTCTTGATACTTGAAATCAACCACAAGAAACAATTTGTAAAGATGATGAATACTTGGGGATTAAAGAACATCCTACTAAAGAATGAATGGGCTAACCAAAGATTAAAGAGAAAATTAAAAAGTACATGGAAGTCAATGAAAATGAAAATATGACAGTCCAAAACCTCTGGGATGCAGCAAAAGTGGTGATAAGAGGGAAGTATATAGCAATCCAGGCCTTCTTAGGAAGGAATAAAGGTCTCAAATACACAACTTAACCTTACACCTAAAAGAGCTGGAAAAAAACAGCAAATAAAGCCTAAAACCAGCAGAAAAAAGGAAATAAAAAAAATTAGAACAGAAATCAATGATATTGAAATAAAAAAAAATAGTACAGGTCAATGAAACCAGAAGCTGGTTCTTTGAAAGAATTAACAAAATTGATAAAGCCCTAGCCAGACAGATCAAAAAGAAAAAGGAAAGGACCCAAATAAATACAATCATGAATAAAAGAAGAGAAATCACAATCAACACCGCAAAAATATAAACAATGATAACAGAATATTATGAGCAATTATATGCCAACAAATTGGGCAATGTAGAGAAAATGGACAAATTCCTAGAGACATATAAACTACCAAAACTGAAACAGGAAGAAATGGAAAATTTGAACAGACCCATAATCCAAAGAAATTGAATCATTAATCAAAATCTCCCAACAAACAAGAATCCAGGGTCAGATGGCTTTCCAGGGGAATTCTGCCAAACATTTAAAGAAGAGTTAACACCTATTCTTTTGAAGCTATTCCAAAAAATAGAAATGGAAGGAAAACTTCCAAACTCCTTCTACGAGGCCAGCATTATCTTGATTCCAAAACAAAGACCCCATTAAAAAGGAGAACTACAGACCAATATCCCTGATGGACATGGAGGCAAAAATTCTCAACAAATACCACCAACCTGGTTCCAACAATACATTAAAAGAATTATTCATCATGATCAAGTGGGACTTATTCCTGGGATACAGGGCTGGTTCAATATCTACAAATCAATGTGATACATCACATTAATAAAAGACACTATAAAGACCACATGATCCTCCAGTAGATTCAGAAAAAGCATTTGACTAAATACAGCATCCTTTCTTGATACAAACCCTCAAGAAAGTAGGGTAGAAGGAACATACCTCAAGATCATAAAGACCAATACAAAAGGCCCATAGCAAATATCATCCTCAATGGGGAAACACTGAAAGCTTTCCCATTAAGGTCAGGAACATGACAGGGATGTCCAGTCTCACCACTGTTATTCAACATAGCGTTGGAGGTTGTAGCCTCAATAATCAGACAACACAAAAAAAATAAAAGGCATCCAAATTGGCAAGAAGGAAGTCAAATTTCATTCTTCACAGATGACATGATACCTTATGGGGAAAAATCAAAGACTTCACCAAAAAATTTCTAGAACTGATCCATGAATTCAGCAAAGTCTCAGGATATAAAATCAATGTACAGAAATCTATTACATTTCTATACACCAATAATGAAGCAGTAGAAAGAGAAATTAAGGAATCGATCCCATTTTACAATTTTACCCAAACCCATAAAATACCCAGGAATAAGCTTAACCAAATAGGTGAAAAATCTATAGAAACTGAAAACTGAAAACTATGAGCTTCTGAAAGAAATTGAAGAAGACACACACACACAAAAAAATGGAAAAACATTCCATGCTCATGGACTGGAAGAAAAAATATTGTTAAAATGTTGATACTACCTAAAGCAATCTACACATACAATGTAATCTGTATCAAAATAACACCAGCATCTTCACAGAACTATAACAAACAATCCTAAAATTTGTATGGAACCAGAAAAGACCCTAAATAGCCAAAGTAATGTTGAAAAAGAAAACCAAACCTGGGGAAATCACACTTCTGAACTTCAAGCTGTATTACAAACTGTAATCATCAAGACGATACAGTACTGGCGCAAGAACAGACCAATAGCACAAGAATAGATCAATGGAACACAATAGAGAACCCAGAAATGGAACCACAAACATATGGCCAACTAATCTTTCATAAAGCAGGAAGAATATCCAATGCAAATTCAGCAAACAGTCGCTTCAGTAAATGGTGTTGGGATAGCTAGGCAGCAACATGAAGAATGAACTTGGACCACCTTCTTACACCATTCACAAAAATAAAATGGATGAAACACCGAAATGTAAGACAGGAAGCCATCAAAATTCTAGAGGCAACAACCTCTTTGACCTCAGCTGCTGCAACTGCTTACTTGAAATGTCTCCAGAGGCAAGGAAAACAAAAGCAAAAATGAACTATTAGGACTTCATCAAGATAAAAAACTTTCTGGACAGGGAAGAAAACAATTAGCAAAAACTAAAAGGCAACCAATAGCATGGGAGAAGGTATTTGCAAATAACATATCAGATAAACAGTTACCATCCAAAATCTATAAAGAACTTATCAAACTCAACACCCCCCCAAAAAAAACACAAAAAATCCAATGAAGAAATAGTCAAAAGACATGAATAGACACTTCTGTAAAGAAGACATCCAGATGGCTAAAAGACACATGTAAAGATGCTCAACATGACTCATCAACAGGGAAATACAAATCAAAACCACAATGAGATACCACCTCACACCAGTCAGAATAGCTAACATTAACAATTCAGGCAACAAAAGATGTTGATGAAGATGTGGAGAAAGGGGGACTCTTTTGCATTGCTGGTGGGAATGCAAACTGGTGCAGTCACTCTGGAAAACAGTATGGACGTTCCTTAAAAAATTAAAAATAGAACTACCCTATGACCCAGCAATTACACTACTAAGAATTTATCCAAAGGATACAAAAATGCTGATTTGAAGGGGCACATGCATCCCGATGTTTGTAGCAGCACTATCAACAATAGCCAACGTATGGAAAGAACCCAAATGTCCATTGACTGATGAATGGATAAAAAGATGTGGTATATGTATACAATGGAATATTACTCAGCAATCAAAAAGAACAAAATCTTGCCATTTGCAACGTAGATGAAACTATAGTTTATTATGTTAAGCAAAATTAGTCAGAGAAAGACAAATATATGATTTCAGTAATATGTGGAATTTAAGAAACAAAACAGATGAACATAGGGGAAGGGAAGCAAAAGTAAGATAAAACCAGAGAGGGAGACAAAACGTAATAGACTCTTAAATACAGAGAACAGACTGAAGGTTGCTGACTGGGTGTTGGATAGGAGATGGGCTAAATGGGCAATGGGCATTAATTAAGCAGGGCACTTGTTGTGATGAGCACTGGGTGTTATATGTAAGTGATGAATCACTAAATTCTATTCCTAAAAATATTATTATACTATATTTTAACTAACTTAGATTTAAATTTTTAAAAAAATAAGAAAGAAAAATCTTTAGAAGTTCTAAGTATTCTAAAAAGGAAAAAAAGAAGAAGCTCATTTGGGAAAAGATCTGCTTCCAAGCTCTGTCACTGTTGGCAGAGGTCATCTCCTTGTGGTATTAGAACTGAAATTTCCATTTTCTTGCTGGCTGTTGACTGGGATTTAGTAACAGCTCTTAGAGGCCACCACAGTTTCTTACCACTTGATCTCTCCATAAGCCCTCTCACAAGAGGTAGTTTACTTTTCCAAGCTGGCAAGGAGAAGGTCTCTGTTTCCAGTGTGTTAAGACACAATCTTATAAAACATAATCACAGGAGTGAATGGTCTCCCATCACTTTAGACTTGTAGCATACCATAATCAATTGACTTCCTGTTATTTTTGCCATATAAAATTGGTTAGAATGAAGTCACAGGTCCAGTCATAATCAATAGAATGGACACAAAATCATGGGAATTAAGCAGGAATTATTGGGGAACAAGAATCAACCTAGAGTCTGCCCATCACACAATCTTAAATGGAAAAAAAAAAAGAACTAAAGGATAAATGCATATATATTGTTGATATTGAGAGGCTTAAACACAAACCCTTGAATATGATAATGTGAAATATTATTGAAATTAGTTTAAATGAAGTTTTAATGCACAAATGTATATATTCATAAGACACAAGAAGACACAGTTAAAAACTTCTCTAAAAAAGCACACTCAAACTGAAGCTAGCATTTTCTTTGGAGTTGTGAAAATGAGATAGACAAGAAACTAGAAACTGTGTTGTTAAGTTGAGTTGATTGTTGAATTTTTAAGCAGAAAGTCACTGGGTATTACAATTATTATTAAACTTTCTCTGAGAAAACCACATTTCTTCAGCCAAGACAATAGCTTCTACATTGCCATGGTATTTCCAATCAATTGTTAGTATTAAAAAGTACTTTGGTTACTGAGTTAGATAAATGTGCAAAGCAATTCAATGGAAAAAGGATACTATCCAAAAAAAAAAAAAAATAGGTCCTGGCACATTTAGAAAATAATGAACCTCAATAGATACCATATACCATATAGAAAATTAATTCAATAGGGACTATAGACCAAATAGGAAAATGTAACACTACAAGTCTCCTGAAGGAGACAAAGGAGAAAATATTTGTGACCCTGCCTTGGTGATACTTTTAGATATAATATCAAAAACTCAAACTATCTTAAAAAGTTGAATGTTGGGTTCAGGGGAAGATGGCGGCGTAGGAGGACACTGTGCTAACCGCCCGTCCTGCTGATCACTTAGATTCCACCTACACCTGCCTAAATAACCCAGAAAAACACCAGAAGACTAGCAGAATGGAGTCTCCGGAGCCAAGCGCAGACGAGAGGCCCACGGAAGAGGGTAGAAAGGGCGGAGAGGTGGTGCACGCTGCAAGGACTGGCTAGACGGAGCCGGGGCAGAGGGGCAGCCCACAGGCCATGAAGAGCCCCCGAGTCTGGCTTGCAAAAGCGGAGGGGCCGACAGAGTATGTTCCGACAGCAACTGGGACTTAGCATCTGGGAGGTCATAAGCTAACAGCTCTGCTCAGAGAATGAGAAGGCTGGAGGACAACTGGATGAGAGTTGTTGAGCCCCGGACGACAGAGCACAGCTTGGCAGGAAACAAAGGCACTCGCCAGCACCATCTCCCTCGCCCATCCCCCAGCGAAAATCCCAAAGGGGACTGGTTCCTGCCAGGGAACTTGCTTGCACCGCGCAAACACCCAAAGCTGTGCTTCTGCGGATCCATCCCTCCTGCGGGTCTGACTCCCTCCTGGTGCTGCAGGGCACCCCCCCCCACAAGTGGATCTCCAAAGGAAAAGTGAGTTGAGCCTGCCCCTCCCGCCCCTGTGCACCTTGCCGATCCACCCCAGCTAATACGCCAGATCCCCAGCACCACAAGCCTGGCAGTGTGCAAGTAGCCCAGACGGGCCACGCCACCCCACAGTGAATCCCGCCCCTAGGAGAGGGGAAGAGGAGGCACACACCAGTCTGACTGTGGCCCCAGCGGTGGGCTGGGGGCAGACATCAGGTCGGACTGCGGCCCCGCCCACCAACTCCAGTTATACACCACAGCACAGGGGAAGTGCCCTACAGGTCCTCACCATGCCAGGGACTATCCAAAATGACCAAACGGAAGAATTCCCCTCAGAAAAACGTCCAGGAAATAACAACAGCTAACGAAATGATCAAAAAGGATTTAAACAATATAACAGAAAGTGAATTTAGAATAATAGTCATAAAATTAATCGCTGGGCTTGAAAACAGTATAAAGGACAGCAGAGAATCTCTTGCTACAGAGATCAAGGGACTAAGGAACAGCCAGGAGGAGCTAAAAAATGCAATCAACAAGCTCCAAAATAAAATGGAGACAACTACGGCTCGGATTGAAGAGGCAGAAGAGAGAATAGGTGAACTGGAAGATAAAATTATGGAAAAAGAAGAAGCTGAGAAAAAGAGAGATAAAAAAATGCAGGAGTATGAGGGGAAAATTAGAGAACTAAGTGATGCACTAAAGAGAAATAATATACGCATAATTGGTATTCCAGAGGAGGAAGAGAGAGGGAAAGGTGCTGAAGGTGTACTTGAAGAAATAATAGCTGAGAACTTCCCTGATCTGGGGAAGGAAAAAGGCATTGAAATCCAAGAGGCACAGAGAACTCCCTTCAGACGTAACTTGAATTGATCTTCTGCACGACATATCATAGTGAAACTGGCATAATACAAGGATAAAGAGAAAATTCTGAAAGCAGCTAGAGATAAACGTGCTCTAACATATAAAGGGAGACCTATAAGACCCGTGACTGATCTCTCTACTGAAACTTGGCAGGCCAGAAACGAATGGCAGGAAATCTTTAATGTGATGAACAGAAAAAATATGCAGCCGAGAATCCTTTATCCAGCAAGTCTGTCATTTAGAATAGAAGGAGAGATAAAGGTCTTCCCAAACAAACAAAAACTGAAGGAATTTGTCACCACTAAACCAGCCCTACAAGAGATCCTAAGGGGGATCCTGTGAGACAAAGTACCAGAGACATGGCTACAAGCATGAAACCTACGGACATCACAATGACTCTAAACCCATACCTTCCTATAATAACACTGAATGTAAATGGACTAAATGCGCCAACCAAAAGACACAGGATATCAGAATGGATAAAAAAACAAGACCCATCTATTTGCTGTCTACAAGAGACTCATTTTAGACCTGAGGACACCTTCAGATTGAGAGCGAGGGGATGGAGAACTATTTATCATGCCACTGGAAGTCAAAAGAAAGCTGGAGTAGCCATACTTATATCAGACAAACTAGACTTTCAATTAAAGGCTGTAACAAGAGATGAAGAAGGGCATTATATAAAAATCACAGGGTCTATCCATCAAGAAGAGCTAACAATTATAAATGTCTATGTGCCCAATACAGGAGCCCCCAAATATATAAAACAATTACTCATAAACATAAGCAACCTTATTGAGAAGAATGTGGTAATTGCAGGGGACTTTAACACTCCACTTACAGAAATGGATAGATCATCTAGACACATGGTCAATAAAGAAACAAGGGCCCTGAATGACACACTGGATCAGATGGACTTGACAGATACATTTAGAACTCTGCATCCCAAAGCAACAGAATATACTTTCTACTCGAGTGCACATGGAACATTCTCCAAGATAGATCACATACTGGGTCACAAAACAGACCTTCATAAATATACAAGAACTGAAATCATACCATGTATACTTTTAGACCACAATGCTATGAAGCTTGAAATCAACCACAGAAAAAGTCTTGAAAACCTCCAAAAGCATGGAGGTTAAAGAACACCCTACTAAAGAATGAATGGGCCAACCAGGCAATTAGAGAAGAAGTTAAAAATATATGGAAACAAACGAAAATGAAACTACAACAATCTGAAAGCTTGGTGATGCAGCGAAGGCAGTCCTGAGAGGAAAATACATTGCAATCCAGGCCTATCTCAAGAAATAAGAAAAATCCCAAATACAAAATCTAACAGCACACCTAAAGGAAATAGAAGCAGAACAGCAAAGACAACCTAAACCCAGCAGAAGAAGAGAAATAATAAAGATCAGAGCAGAAATAAGCAATATAGAATCTAAAAAAACTGTAGAGCAGATCAACGAAACCAAGAGTTGGTTTTTTGAAAAATAAACAAAATTTATAAACCTCTAGCCAGGCTTCTCAAAAAGAAAGGGGAGATGACCCAAATAGATAAAATCATGAATGAAAATGGAATTATTACAACCAATCCCTCAGAGATACAAGCAATTATCAGTGAATACTATGAAAAATTATATGCCAACAAACTGGACAACCTGGAAGAAATGGACAAATTCCTAAACACCCACACGCTTCCAAAACTCAATCAGGAGGAAATAGAAAGCTTGAACAGACCCATAACCAGCGAAGAAATTGAATCAGTCATCAAAAATCTCCCAACAAATAAGAGTCCAGGAGCAGATGGCTTCCCAGGCGAGTTCTACCAGACGTTTAAAGCAGCGATAATACCTATCCTTCTCAAGCTATTCCAAAAAATAGAAAGGGAAGGAAAACATCCAGACTCATTCTATGAAGCCAGTATTACGACAGAGACCCAGTAAAAAAAGAGAACTACAGGCCAATATCCCTGATGAATATGGATGCAAAAATTCTCAATAAGATACTAGCAAATCGAATTCAACAGCCTATAAAAAGAATTATTCACCATGATCAAGTGGGATTCATTCCTGGGATGCAGGGCTGGTTCAACATTCGCAAATCAATCAATGTGATACATGACATTAATAAAAGAAAAGATAAGAACCATATGATCCTGTCAATCGATGCAGAAAAGGCCTTTGACAAAATTCAGCAAACTTTCTTAATAAAAAACCTGGAGAAAGTCGGGATAGAAGGAACATACTTAAAGATCATAAAAGCCATTTATGAAAAGCCCACAGCTAACACCATCCTCAATGGGGAAAAACTGAGAGCTTTTTCCCTGAGATCAGGAACATGACAGGGATGTCCACTCTCCCCGCTGTTTTTTAACATAGTGTTGGAAGTGCTAGCATCAGCAATCAGACAACAAAAGGAAATCAAAGGCATCAAAATTGTCAAAGATGAAGTTAAGCTTTCGCTTTTTGCAGATGACATGATATTATACATGGAAAATCCGATAGATTCCACCCGAAGTCTGCTAGAACTGATACATGAATTTAGCAAAGTCGCAGGATACAAAGTCAATGTACAGAAATCAGTTGCATTCTTATACACTAATAATGAAGCAACAGAAAGACAAATAAATAAACTGATCCCATTCACAATTGCACCAAGAAGCATAAAATACCTAGGAATGAACCTAACCAAAGATGTAAAAGATCTGTATGCTGAAAACTATAGAAAGCTTATGAAGGAAATTGAAGAAGATATAAAGAAATGGAAAAACATTCTGTGCTCATGGATTAGAAGAATAAATATTGTCAAAATGTCAATACTACCCAAAGCTATCTACACATTCAATGCAATCCCAATCAAAATTGCACGAGCATTCTTCTCGAAACTAGAACAAGCAATCCTAAAATTCATATGGAACCACAAAAGGCCCCGAATAGCCAAAGTAATTTTGAATAAAAAGACCAAAGCAGGAGGCATCACAATCCCAGACTTTAGCCTCTACTACAAAGCTGTAACCATCAAGACAGCATGGTATTGGCACAAAAACAGACACATAGACCAATGGAATAGAATAGAAACCCCAGAACTAGACCCACAAATATATGGCCAACTCATCTTTGACAAAGCAGGAAAGAATATCCAATGGAAAAAAGACAGTCTCTATAACAAATGGTGCTGGGAGAACTGGCTAGCAACATACAGAAGAATGAAACGAGACCACTTTCTCACACCATTCACAAAAATAAACTCAAAATGGATAAAGGGCCTGAATGTGAGACAGGAAACCATCAAAACCCTAGAGTAGAAAGCAGGAAAAGACCTCTCTGACCTCAGCTGTAGCAATCTCTTCCTCGACACATCCCCAAAGGCAAGGGAATTAAAAGCAAAAATGAACTACTGGGACCTTATGAAGATAAAAAGCTTCTGCCCAGCAAAGGAAACAACCAACAAAACTAAAAGGCAACCAACGGAATGGGAAAAGATATTTGCAAATGGCATACCGGACAAAGGGCTAGTATCCAAAATCTATAAAGAGCTCACCAAACTCCACACCCAAAAAACAAATAACCCAGTGAAGAAATGGGCAGAAAACATGAATAGACACTTCTCTAAAGAAGACATCCAGATGGCACATGAAAAGATGCTCAACGTGGCTCCTTATCAGGGAAATACAAATCAAAATCACACTCAGATATCACCTCACGCCAGTCAGAGTGGCCAAAATGAACAAATCAGGAGACTATAAATGCTGGAGATGATGTGGAGAAACGGGAACCCTCTTGCACTCTTGGTGGGAATGCAAACTGGTACAGCCACTCTGGAAAACAGTGTGGAGGTTCCTCAAAAAATTAAAAATAGACCTACCCTATGACCCAGCAATAGCACTGCTAGGAATTTACCCAAGGGATACAGGAGTACTGATGCATAGGGGCAACTGTACCCCAATGTTTGTAGCAGCATTCTCAACAATAGCCAAATTATGGAAAGTGCCTAAATGTCCATCAACTGATGAATGGATAAAGAAATTGTGGTTTATATACACAATGGAGTACTACATGGCAATGAGAAAGAATGAAATATGGCCCTTTGTAGCAACATGGATGGAACTGGAGAGTGTTATGCCAAGTGAAATAAGCCATACAGAGAAAGACAGATACCATATGTTTTCACTCTTATGTGGATCCTGAGAAACTTAACAGAAACCCATGGGGGAGGGGAAGGAAAAAAAAAAGAGGTTCAAGTGGAAGGGAGCCAAAGCATAAGAGACTCTTAAAAACTGAGAACAAACTGAGGGTTGATGGGGGGTGGGAGGGAGAGGAGGGTGGGTGATGGGTATTGAGGAGGGCACCTTTTGGGATGAGCACTGGGTGTTGTATGGAAACTAATTTGACAATAAACTTCATATATTGAAAAAAAAAGTTGAATGTTATGAAAATCTATAAAAAATTGTACTTTAGCAAAATTCAAACCACACCTTTGCCTTGTGGAAGACATTATTAAAAGAAAGTAAAGCCAAGGCATAAACTGCAAGAAAATATTTGGAATCGCATATCTGATAAAGAACTCATCCACAATATATAAATATTCCTTGAAAATAATTAATAAGAAAACAAACAAATCTGGGCAAATTATTTGAACAGACTCTTTACCAAAGAAGATATATAGTTGTCAAAATAAGTATGTAAAAAGATATTCAACATCTTTTATCATTAGTTAAATGCAAATTAAAAACACAGTGTGACACCACTATTTACCTATTTGAATTAACTAGAATCCAAAATGCTGACATTAACAAATGCTAATGAAGATACAGATCAACAGGAACTATCATTAATGGCTATGGGAATGCAAAATGGTACATCCTCTTTCGAAGCAGTTTGGCAGTATCTTATAAGTTAACCATAGACATTAGATGACCCAGCAATTGTACTTTTATGTAACAGAGATGAGTTGGAAATTATGTTCACAGAAAATTCTGTACATTACTGTATATAGCAGCTTCATTGATTACCATCATAAACTGGGAGCAATCAAGATATTATTCAACATATATACAAATAAACAATACATTTTTACAATGGAGTATTATTCAGAGAAATACAAGGACTGAGCTATTAATTCACAGAACCATACAAATAAATTTAAGCACGATTTTCTAAGGAAAAGAAACCAGATACAAAAGGTTATATACATATTGTATATTTTTATTTACATGCTATTCTAGAAGAGGCAGCACTAGAGAATGGGATGAAAAAAGATCAGAAGCTCCCAGCGATTGGGAGCAGAGTTGGTTGTCTATGAGCAGGGGAATTTTTTGGATAATAAATACATAATTTGATGCATTTCCAAAAACACAACTCTCTATCCCAAAAGATGCAGTTTAAAGTATAAAAATTAAACACACATACAGACACACATACACACACACAGGGCAATGTAGATCACATGGTGCAATATATACTGTGAAAGATTAATCTCTCTCATACATTTATGACCTGACCTCACTACAGAGCATGAGAGAAAAGCTGAACTATTTAACTTTGGGAACAGTGTTGATTTTACTGGAAATTCTAAGGCCAAAAGCAAATAGAACTGTACTCTAGTTGGTCTTTTTTTTTTTTTAATTTCACATGAGTAGAATTTAACAATTCTGAAAGAACTATATATGAATATTAGTGATGAAAAGGAAATAAATGGAGGATAAGGAGAGCCAGGATTTCACTGTCAGAAAAACAAAACAAAACAAAACAAAAAACAAAGAACACTGAAATAAGCAAGAGTAAAACCAGAATAAACTCCGTCATAATGTATCAAAGTCTGAAATATCATTATATATCCGTGTTGTTTAACATGCACACAGATATATAGATATGGTAGTAATTATGTGTTTATATGAGTATTTATATTTAGATGTCTTTCCTACTTCTGTTAAGAGGATCAAAAAGCAGAGACACACTAGCAGCAGTAAAAATTTCCAGCACTCAGATCCTGATTTGTAAATACCATTCTACAATAAGCAGAATCAAAATTCTTGGGAAAATGACTGAATTAAGGACTGGTGCAAGAAAATGCAAGATGAACCTAGAACATCTTGTAGTGCCAGGAAGTAAGCAATTTCTCACTAAGCAAAGAGATGGCAGATCAAGAGAATATGGGAACCAACCTGGAAAATTTCCCAATGCCAAAACTCAGATAATTTGTACAATAAAATACATTTATTTGTGTAACAAAACAAATCTGTATTGGATTATAACATTCCATTAGTTTTCCATTGTTGCTGTAATAACACAAAATTAGGGATTTAAAATCACAAATTATCTTACAAGTTGCATAGATCTGAAGTTCAACAGGGATACAGTAGCTGGAAACTGAGGTGTAGGGAGAGTTGTATTCTTTTTAGAGACGCTAGAGAAGAATCTGTTTCCTTGCCTTTTCCAACTTCTAAAGGCTATTTTCACTAACCTTGACTCATGGCCCTTTCTCTCCATTTTCAAAGACAGCAATGTTGCATTCTTTTGACTGTTCTTCCTAAGGCTTATTTATCTTCCTCTGACTATAGACAGGAAAAAGTACTTTTAAGGACTTGCATGAGAAGAATAAACTCACCAAGGTAATCCAGAATAATCCCTCCATCTCGAGGCCCTTAACCTTAATCATATTTGCAATCTTTTTTGCTGTGTAAAGTAGTAACATGCCCGGTTCTAGTAATCAAGGAGGCATCGTCCTGCCTATAAACACAAACTATAAAACACACATCACAATTCCATACTGATACAAATCTATGTTTAAATATTTAAATAAATAGAGGATAAGGACAATTCTTTACTATAGAGAATTTCAAATAATATATATAGATACACCCCTCTACCAAAAGGTAGAGCCTTTTGGAGAGCTGAACTTAATGACTCATTTCTAAAGAGGAGAGTATACAAGGGAAAATGTAGTAACAGTGGAGTGGAGAAGCCTGTCAAGTGGTATCTTAACCAAGTGATCAAAGTTAACATCACTGACTTAAGTCATATTTATATCATGTGCCCCCTGGTATGATATGTTAAAAAGGCACTTTACTTCTGTGGGTACTCTGTTGACCCACAACCTGTCCGCTCAAATAATAATAACAGCTAACATTAATCGTGCGCCACCCATTGCTGAAGCACTTTACATGTTCCAATTCATTTAACATTCACAACAATCCAATATATCCCCGTTTTACGAGTGGGGACACTTGATCACTTTTATGATCCTAATAAATAGCAGGGTTGGGATTTTAACCAGGGCTGTTTGACAGCAGTGTAGGTGCTCTTTACCAATTGCTACCCTGCCTCACTCAGAGATGAAGCAACTGTGTACAGCTGCTGTGGAAGTGTTTCTCAACCCCAGGCCAGCTCTCTTTCTTCTGTCTAGTAAAAGATTTCTAGCCACAACCTTGAGGTTGTGTAATTAATTATTAATATTTTTAACAACAGCTTTATAGATACAGAGTTTATATACCATAGCAATCTCCATTTTTAAAGTATGCAATTATGTGTCTTTTAGGATATTAACAGAGTTGTACAGACATCACCACTATCCAACTTCAGAATATTCTGAACACCCCTAGAAGAAACTCTTCTGCACTCGCATTCATCATGCCCCTTCCCCTACAGCATCTGGCAACCTCTAATCTATTTGGGTCTCCATAGATTCTCTTATACTGGACATTTTCTATAAATATAATCATACAATATGTAGTCTTTTGTGACTGGCTTTTTTTCACTTAGCATAATGTTTTTAAGATTCATTCATGTTGTATTAGAATTTCATTCAGTTATTATTGTCAAGCAATATTCCATTGAATGGATGTACAGTTGAATACATTCATCAGCTGATGGGCATTTAAATTGTTCCCACTTTTTGACTTCTCTGAACCGCAAAGGAAAATTATGTATAAATTTTGTGCAAAAATGTGTTTTCATTTGTCTTCACAGACAACTAGAAATTAAATCATTGGGTCATATAGTAACTCTATGTCTAATAATTTGATGAACTGCCATACTGCTTTGCCAACGTAGCTGTGCCATTTTACATTTCTACCAGCAATGTATAAGAGTTCTAATTTCTCCACATCACCAACACTATCATTGTATTTTTTATTACAGCCATCCATTG
This sequence comes from Acinonyx jubatus, assembly GCF_027475565.1. Lineage (NCBI taxonomy): Eukaryota > Metazoa > Chordata > Mammalia > Carnivora > Felidae > Acinonyx > Acinonyx jubatus. Next base: position 31,863,988 of record NC_069380.1, on the reverse strand, counting down.
GGTACAAAGTGTTATCTCCTTGGGGTTTTGATTTTCATTTCTGTAATTACTAAGGATGTTAAGCATTTTTTAATGTGCTTAATGGCTACATGTATACATTCTTGGGAGAAATGCTTATTTATTCCAATTTTTTGCTAATTTTAATAGGATTATTTAGATTTTCATTTTTGACCTGTATGAATTCTCTATGTATTTTTTATACAAATCTGTTATCAGATATATGATAAGCATATCATATATGGGTTTTCATTTTACTTGCTTTCTTGATGATGTTCATTAAAGTACAAGTATTTTTAAATCTGATTAAAATTTATCTATGTTTCAAATTTTGCTCCTTGTGCTTTTGATGTCATATTTAAGAAACTATTGCCTAACCCTAGGTCGCCAAGACTTACTCCTCTGTTTTCCTCTAAGAGTTTTATGGTTTTGGGACACCTGGGTGGCTCAGAGCCTGGAGACTGCTTTGGACTCTGTGTCTCTCTCTCTTTGTTCCTCCCTTGCTCGAATTCTCTCTTTCTCTCTCAAACATAAATAAGATTTTTTTAAAAAGAAAAGAACAGAGTTTTATGGTTTTAATTCTAATATTTGGGGTAATGATTAACTTCGTGTTAATTTTTGTGTGTGGTTTAAGGAGGTGTTCAATCTCATTCTATTAAAACTAAATATCCTGCTGTCTCATCACTGTTCATTGGAAAAACTATTCTTTCTCCATGTAGTTGTCTTAGAACCCTTGTCAAAAGTCAGCTGGTATAAATGTTACATATATACTTGCTGTCTCAATTCTATTATACTGAACTATAGGTCTGTTCTTATCCCATAACCACAGAAACTCAACATGGTTAATGTGATATTAAAAGGTGATAAATAAGAAGAAAAAGTATAAGTTCATATAACTAACCTGTTAATTTTAAGATCCTGTATATCTGAAAAAAATATTTCATTTTATACTTTGATACCCATTCCCTTTTTCTCCCCCATGATAATATTTTAGTTCCTATGTAGGTTAATAAATTGGTCTTATTTGGGATATCAGAACAGCTCAATTTATGGGTAGTCATATTGTTTAAAACTGGCAATCAAAATATCAAATGTTGATGTCAGACCTTTTTCCACTTATAATTATGCAAAATGTATGCAGGCTGACCTGGGTATATCCCATATAATTTATTTAGTATAAAACCAGATTGTAATGAAAAGCAAAAAAATAAGTGAGTGCTACTCATATTATTTATTTTAGTAAGAATGTGAAGGGACATTTGCAAAGTACATTTTAATATAGCCAATAATACATGGATCTCTGTCTTGTTCTTATATTTAATGATGAAAGGTAATAATTTATTACATATTCTCCTCTAATTTTATATGTTTATGCAGAAAACTTAAAAAGTAGAATTTGCCTATAAATATAGATTTTTTTTCCCATGAGAAACCAATGGAAATCAGTTGAAAAGAGTCTAATGCTTGTAAAGTCCCTTTGACTTGAGATTTCTAATGGCTTTATGCTCATACATGCCTGTTAGCATTTGTTAAATTTTAGCAGACTTCTTACACACTTGTGTGGTAGTCTCTCCTTTCTTTGCCACAGGCGAAATAGTCCACATACAACATATCAAAGAGATGGTTGATCTTTCCTTTCTAGGAATACAGGCTATTTGGTTGCCCTAAGATCTCCCACTGATGGGTTCAAGAAAAGTTATGATTTTTTTAGTTTTCTCCTGAATTTTTCTTTTTAGATGGGAGAGATACTCTTTCCAACTTTCCACATCTAGACAGAGGTGGAATATGGTGATTCTTCAGGAGACTACTGTTGAGAACAACTTTTATAAGCAAGTAGAAATACAGCCTTGTGGTAAAAATGAACTTCAAGGATTATAGTAGAGCCTCTATTTATAAGACATAGCTAAGTATATCTGAAAACTTTCAAAGGTTGCCAGAGAATAAAATCACAGATTTGCTGTAAAGGAACCTATTAACCTGATACATGTCCGTACTCAAAACTTCCAAAGACATGCTTTCAAATTTAGGATAATCTGCACACTACATATAACATGGTCTATAAATTTTTCATTGTCTGGGCCTTCATTTCTTCTTAAGTTTTCCATGACTTTCCCATTCTGATTAAGACACACTTTTCCACTGGCTCTTCAGCCATGCCTAAGGCAACTGTACTATTTGCTTCCTCTGCTTGAGACTCTGAGTTTTTCAGAGATGGCTGTCTTAACTACTTCCAAAATAAAATAAATGATACAAAATAATAAAAAAAAGAAAAAGAAATATACTTTCATTCCCTACGTTCTCATAGTCTTACCGTGTCTTAATTTTTCTTCATAGTTCCCATTCCCCAAAATCATTATTTGTTTAGTTTTGATCTCTGAATTGCCCCAGCATAGAACATTGTAAGCCATAAAGTAGCCACTTAACATCTATTTGTTAAATATATAAATATGAATACGCTAATGAAAAATAAATGAAGGATTAAAGATACTATCAAAAGTTTACAATAAATTGAAAATTTCCAGCATCATGTTATGGTGGTGATACATCACTGAAAATACTGGGAAAATTCTCTAAATGGGGTAGGAGATCCCCTGATATAATCAGGTTATCTTTTTCATTTAGTTGTATAAGAAAGGAAATAAATTCCTGGGATATAAATATGACCTTCCAGCAAAGTACACAATGATATACATGTTTTTGCTAAGAGATGTCTATAAGCAAGAATAAATATATTGTGTCTAAAGCCCTTTTTTTTAAGTCATGTTTGCTTAAGAATTTGATAGACTGATTATCTATTCACTATCCATCAATTTATTCATCCACCCACCCACCCATCTGTCCATTTATCTACCTATCCATTTAGCTACTGACCAAGATGGTTATAATATTCCCTTCAGCTTAACTAAATTTTAGAGTTTGCTTCGTGACTATAGTCCTCTGATCTTTTTTTTTTCTTACAGCATTCATTTTACAAAATTTGCAATTGTAAATTCTTTTTTGCCCCTTTGAGATGTAAATCTTCCCCCAGTCTCTTGTCAATTTTACAACCAAGGAAAATCTTTCTTCAGGACCTGGAAGCTGTGCCTTTAAATGTAATCATCAATAAAAATAATGCCGCTGTTTCATATCTGTGGCAAGATAGGAACCCAACTTAAATTAATGAAAATTAATAAATACAGATGGCTTAATCATATTGACCAACCTCCCCACTAACACCTTCCAGTATATTTCCACCAGCTCACTTCAACACTTAAAAACTGTCCTGTCTTTTGTTTCACAGAAGTTGAGTTCAATCTTTCTCCCCTAGTATAAGTAAGAGTGCTGAGTAAAATCTTCCTTGTCTGTTGAACTGGTTCAGTGCAATTTTTCTTTGATACTATCCATCTAGCACTTAGCCTAGGTTTGAATCCAATGCCCCATTTTAAAGGCTATATGACTGACTGTAAGACATTTTTTAATCTCTTAGTAATAAATTCACTCACCTTTCAAATGAAGAAATTAGGCATCTGCTCAAAGATTTGTTAAAAGAAATTAATGTAATAATATAATGTATTTATATCAAAAACTATGACAAGAGATAAATCTTAACTCTTATCTATGAATCTTTCTAAGTCTCAGATAAAGTAAAATATTTATTCAGATGTTATTATGGGCCTTCATTTTTCTCAACTTAAATAATGAGAAAAGTATGATGACTTCCTGAGGTTGCATTGTATTCTCACTCCCCAACAGGATAGTCATCTTATCATAATTGCAGATATTCAGACAAAAGCCTCAAGAAATCTCAACTCATTTTCATCTTCATTACATGTGTTCAGGGTCCCCAGAGAGCAGGATTTTAGAAATATTGGGAAGTATTTAGTGCAGATTATATGCAGTACATCTAGTATATAGAAAATAAAAAGAAAATACAGTTTTAACCATATCCAGACTCCTTCCTTTTTCTTTGTGTTTACAATTAAAGAAGGCCTGGAGTTAGTGATTCCCTATTTTTTTTTAATCCTAAACACATCTTTCTCAAAATCGGTGTATGGAGATAAATACTCAAAAGACACAATGAGAGCTGATTAAGGAAAAGGAAGCCCTATGGCTTGCTGGGAAACAGCCAATGCTTTTGCATTAACATGCTACAAGGAGATCAAAATAGGGTCTATTTCTGAAATCAAGTTAGCACATAATTTCTAAACATACAGTCCCTAACAGCAGTAAGTTTTCTTTCTGTTTATAATATCTGCAAAATGAGACTCCTCTTACATTTCAGGACCGTGATACTGGTGGCAACAGAGAGACATGACTTTTTATGATTTTTCCTCCCATGCTTTCCTTTTTAATAAAAATAATGAGATTTGCTTAGGAGTCTAGATTTTTTAATGATGTGTTTATTTTTGCTTAAATATTTTGGTGCATTCACCACAGGGTTTATGATTACTTCATTCTGTAGCAAATCTGACATCCATTTCTCAACATTTTTCTGTTGAATTCAACTGTTTATTTAAATTATAGTGTCCAAAATCCTTTTCTGAAAATCCAAGTTTATTTGGAAAATATTCTTGTTTAGATAGCCATTTTCACAATATCCACTTATTCAATATGGATATGAGGAATGAAAATAGTCAGTATATTAAAGGCTCTTGCCTTAAATTGACTATGTGTAAATCTTATGAAAGATTTGTAGAGCAAAACATTTTTGAGTATCTATTTTCTCTCTAATGGCAAGCAACAAAACATATTTCCTTCAAACCTCATCAGATATTTGAGCAACACAAAAGGATTCACTTACAAAGTTTATTTCATGATGGGAATAGAACACTTGCAATCTCTATCATGCAAATACAATACAAAAAACTACAGAGTCTCTAGTCAGTTGATTATATCTAAAGCTTCCCAATTTTTGTAGGACAGTTATTTTTAAAGGGTCCATATGGAATCTGCAAGTGGCATTGACATTTTCAGGTGTTTGTTTGTTTTCCCATTTGAATCTTCAAGGATATGCAATAGCCTGCTGGGCATTTGGTTAGTCAAGTGTTATTGTTGGCCTCTGTTTCAGTGTTTCATTGGGGGATTTTAGTCCTAATCAAAATAAATAGGCTGTTTCATACAGAAAGTGATCTTATTGACAGATTCTAAAAATGTTAAATGAGCAACCTATCTCAGAAATGTTGTGTTCTAATTTAAAATCATTACAGCACTGGAGACTTGACATGAAGTTATTTGTTATAATTTCTTATTTGGTTAGTGTAAGCTACTCCATGTATTTATTGTTTTTGTCCTTATTTATAATTATTAGCACAACAGTTACATTATATTTACAACTTTAGCCTCAAAAAATATAGCACAAATGAAAATTATTTCTATTTTATTAATTGACTTCACAGTTGCTAAATTGGTACTTAGGTATGTTCATATTTATCAGCTATGCATTTTTCAATAATTTCTATAACCTACCACATTTATTATATATGATTTTTTTAGGCATGTAAGGACAAAGGACAGTGGTACTTGGTTTCTTTTGTAATTCAAACTTGTCCCCCTACCTAATTCCAAGCAAACAAGAAGCAATAGTAACAAAAATGCTACCAAGAAAAGGCTTTTGAATATTATTTTGTATGTTAAATGTTTAAGATTGCACTGTTTTCATTTTTAAGAAGGTAATTAAAGGACAGCCATATTTAAAAGTATATTCATTATATAAAATATATGCTACAATTTTTTTCAATGAAATATGAGCTATTCTTCTGTTATTGGAAAAATTTATTCATTTGAGAGTATATTATAGTGATTAGGGGTACACAATTCAGGAACAAAGCATGTGGGTTTGAATCCCAGCGTTCTCTTTCACTGTGGTTTCTACATGTTAGAAAACCAATAATAAAACCTATTTCATAGTGTGGATGTCAGGATTAAATAAATTTACGTAAACATATTTGGAATAGTGATTGACATACATAAAACATGATGCTAATATGACATTATTATTGTTATTTCATTTTGACTTGACATACCTTTGTTCAGTCGCTGAAAATTTATAGTATTACCTCCCTTCTTCATGGTTTAAAAAGAAAGTATAAAGATGAAAGAAAGAAAGAGGAAAAGAGAAAGAGAAAGAGAAAGAAAGAAAGAAAGAAAGAAAGAAAGAAAGAAAAGAAAGAAAGAGAAAAAGAAAAAACGAACGGATATAACAGAACTGGTTTAAAAGGATATAGATGTTTGAAGCCAGGAAGAATGAGATAAATTATAAACAAGACAGTGTTCCAAGAAAGTATATAAATCTTCATAAACACTGTATATATTATTACATAAGGAACAACAGTTTTATCAATATGAATAACATTTGATAAATATTTTTGGTCATTTCAATACTCTTGATCTTAGGCATTCTAATCCTGCTTATTCAGTGCTCTCTAAAACTCTGAAATTCAAATATATTAAAAAACTGAAAATATAGAATAAATAAAGTAAAATAAAAATTAAGTGTAAAAGAGATTGACCTAGTTAAAATTACTTGAAGTCATTTTCCTTGAATTGTTATAATGACTAAGACATAAATTTAAGCCATATGTGAAAGATAAAGCTTCAAATTATACTTTCTCTAACTAAACATTCTTTTTTCAAATCTAATTTTAAATGCTTTATAGATAAGATTGCTTGACACTTACTTCTTAGTATCTGTGAAAACTCTCCATTGTTCCAATAAGAAGGATATGAATCTACATTGCTGCATTCAGGCTTGAGAATGGGGCTAAAACGCACTGTTCTGCCCACAAATTCTAATTAAAGAGTAAGTCTATCACCTATTCTCTGTTGATCATTATTCTGGCCTCATTCATTTTCCTCATCTGTGAAATGGAGCTATAAATATATTCTATGCTTTTTTTTAACTGTTTATTTTTGAGAGAAAGAGAGACAGAGTATGAGCAGGGGAGGGGCAGAGAGAGAGGGAGAACAGAATCTGAAGCAGGCTCCAGACTGAGTTGTCAGCACAGAGCCCGACGTGGGGCTTCAACTGATGAACAGTGAGATTACGACCTGAGCTAAAATTGGATGCGTAACTCACTGAGCCACACAGGCACCCCTATTCTATGCCTTTTAAATATATTTGTTCAGAAGAGTAACTTAGATAATGAATAAAATCATTTTATAAACTCAAAATACTGCACAGTTACTTATTAATTATACCATTTATGAATTATAATGACCATTTAAATTTATGATTATGTTAGACATTCAATAAATCTTTCAAGGCCAATCTTATACCACTTTTCAAAAAATTAATAGATATTTTTAGAGCAGAATTAGGTTTACAGTGCAATTGAGCAGAAAAAATGGAAAGTTATCACTTTCATTCTTTCCCTCCACTCTCGGTTTCCTCTATTACTAACATTTGTATTGCTGTTGTGGTGCATTTATTAATAACTGATAAAACCATATTGATGCCTTATTATAACCTAAAGCCCACAATTTACAGTAGGGTTTACACTTTATGTTGTACAGGTTTACGGGTTTTACCAAAAGCATAATGCCAGGTACCTACCATTATAATAGCATATAGAGTAGACTCGCTACTCTTAAAATCCCTTGTGCTCCACCTGTTTCTCATGACCCCCCACAAATAACTCCTGGCAAACACTGATGTTTTTACTGCGTGTATAGTTGGCCTTGTTGTGAATTTCATACAGTTGGAATCACACAAGATATAACTTTTCTCTCTTTTTTTAAATGTTTATCTATTTATTTTGAGAAAGAAAAGAGTGTGTGAGAGAGTTGGGAGGGGCAGAGAGAGAGAATCCCAAGCCAGCTCCATGCTCAGTGCAGAGCCTGACGCAGGGCTCAATCTCAAAAACTGAGAGATCATGACTTGAGCTGAAGTTAAGGGCCAGCGGCTTAACCAAGACTGAGCCACCCAGATGCCCCAAGATGTAGCCTTTCCAATCTGGCTTCTTTCCCATAACAATATGTACTTAAACTTCCTCCATGTGTTTGTATGACTTGATGCCTCATTTCTCGTATCACTGAATAGTGTTCCATTGTATGGACGTACCGTGGCTTATTCATCCATTCACCTTTAGAAGGACATCTTGGTTGCTTCCAGTTCTTAGTAATTATGAATAAAGCTGCTATAAATATCAGTGTGCAGGATTTTGTGTGAACATATGTTTTCAACTCATTTTGGTAAATATCTAGGTGCATAATTGCTGGTTGTATGGCAAGACTATGTTTTTCTTTTTAAGAAATTGCCAAACTGTCTTCTAAAGTGGCTTTATCATTTGCATCCCCAGAATACTAATAAGAGTGAGATTCCCTGTTGCTTCATTTCTCCACCAGCATTTGGTATTGCTACTGTTTGGTATTTTAGTGTAATGATATCTCACTGCTTCACTTGCAATTTCATAATTACATATAATATTGATATTGAGAATTTTTATGTAGGCTTATTTGCCACCTCATTGCTAAGGTGCCTATTAAGATGGTTGCCAGAGGGGTGGGAAATATGGGCAAAATGGGTTAAGGGGAGTGAAAGACACAGCTTTTCAGTCTTGGAGTGAAGACATCACAGGAATAAAAGGTACTTATATTAAGCATGAATAAATGATATTTCTATAAGAAATGATTTCACTTATATAATAAAATAATAATACACGAGAGCTTATTAGAAATTTTGAGATCCTCTAATCTAATACATTCATTGAATAGATCAGAAACATGTAAGCATAGGTCCTGTAAAACTACACTTAGGGACTTGTTTTGAGTCCTCAGGACTCTTTTCGCCTCACACAAATGAAGTACAGCAAAGAGGTTAAATGATAAGAAATGTGTGAAATCCTGAGATCTATTCTTATTGCTGTTCTGTCTGGAAGGGAATACTTTAGAGGAAAAACAGAGTGACTCTAAATCCAGAGGAATTATCAAGGAGAAGGGGGGATGATTTGGTTGTATCAGAGAAATTATAAAAATGGTTGGATGCAGGGCTTCCAAATGGGGTCGACTTATTCTCTTTGTCTTTACACAAGATGGATAGAAAGAGAAAAGAAGTGATAAATCCCAAGAAGTCAGCATACTTATATGTCACTTAATGAACTGGCTGGTATTTGACTGAAGAATCTCAAAAATTAAGTGAGTAGGATAAACCTGATGAGTAGAAAAGAAGTATTGCTCTGGGTTAAAGGTAACAATAGCTTATTAAACTTAAAAAAAAGATAGAAAAATGTGCAATCTGTGTTTGAATAACCTGGTCCCTGACATTCTTAAGAGGAAAGGTTGTTTCATCTGGCTTTACATTTTTATTATGCATTTTATCTTAGGGAATATAGCACATCTAATTAATGTACCATGATAAATGGAGTTTCTGTATCATTAGAACCCACTTATAAAGAATGAAAAGGGACCTCCATGTGCAAACACAGAAAAGTTAATCCCTAGCTATCAAAGGTTCATCTCCTGCAAAGTCATTTCACTTTGCTCATACATTTAATAGGAATCATTTATATAATATTCAGGCAATGGGAGAGAAACTGCAAAAAAAGTTTTAATTGAGTTATTCAGCCATCAATTCAGGCTTGTCAGATTGTAAGAAGAGAAATTGAGATAGAAATCCTATGAGAGGATTTCCTACTTAAAAAAAAAAAAAGCCTAGAAAAACCCAAGTGGATCTTTTCACTGTTCTGAGATGGGGAGGAAACTTGCCAATTATTGTAATTTTTAGAAAAGTGAAATTTTCAGACATTCTATTATACTTAGATTTCTGAGAGCCAACTTCTTCTAATCTATGAAACATTTTTAATGTACTTACCTTAACAATGACCTTTTTAAAAGAATTATGTGATATAGAGAAATACAGGTTGAAGGCAAACTGGGATGTATATTTGCAAATTTTACCTTAGACGTTTTCTTTGTTGGTCACTATATGAAAGATATTTCCAAGAACTCATTATAGGGAAACTATAAGATATTTTACTTTCATCAAAGAGAAGGTGATTTAAAAGACTGATTGAATTCTCTGTGGATAGAAGGGATATAAAGTCTTCAGTTGCCATACCCTTGCACGTTTACAAGCTGGAACTTTATTGCCTCAAAAGACACTTCACATAAAACACGCCAGCCATATTGACTCATTTGCCAGTCTATATGATACACTTATCTTTCTCTATCATTGCTTCCTATCCAGTCAAAATTCCTTTTTTAACATTGTAACGGTATTTGGAGGTAAAATAAACCAATAGAATTCCACTATACTTGTGCAGAAAGGATGATGGGATAGAGAATTCTTCATTGTACAAATCTGAATAAAGAGCAAATATGCTATGTCACATGAGATTTTCATACATTTCTTAGAACTACTTTTTAACAGGCATTGGCAGATTGAATATGCAAAATGGAAAAAATTGGTAAAGGATAAATATTTCAGACAAGAGAAATTTGGGTGTTTTAGCCGTGTATTTATATATTTGAAAGCTTAAGTGGTATGTAAAAAAGTAGGATGTTATTGATGCGTTCAAACCAAAAATCTACAATTGAATAAATATTACAGGAGATGATTTTCTGCTTTATTATTGTAATTCACGATTCTCCCTTTAACTGGACAATGTCATATAAGGAAGCGTCACAGAATTAGAAGTCAAGAGCTATCTCTAACATAGTTTCTAATGTAACAATTATAGGACTCTAAAGATTAAAAATGAGTATGTTATTAAATGAGACTTCTGCTGCAACTTTTCATTTTTTAAATAATATATCCCTTCATAAAGTAAAGTTATGCATGAAGTAAATGTTCCAGGTCTTCCAGTCTCCTAATATATCCTGTAAATATATGTGTGTGACACATTGATAAAATAATATTTCTTTAAATCCATATGTCTGTATTATTGTTGCAAGTAACATTCTTCTAAGATGATAGCGATAGTCTGCTATTCCATCTTCTTTCTCATCTCAACCTCATGGGCTCAGTGCTGTCCTATTGACTAGACGTTGATGCCAAACACCTTTTTGTTACCCATTTTGCTTTAAAACAAGTTATTTAAATCATTATTTAATCCATTAAGCTTTATTTCCTGAGCAGTGACTGTGTACCAGGCACTGTCTCAGGCAACGGGGATATAAAAGAGACAAAATCTATTTCTTGGTAAACCTTGAAGTGAAACCTCACTTTCTATCCCAGAATTCCGCTTCTTAATTTTTAAAGCATATAGGTATTCAAATCTGAGATTAAATATGGAGAAAGTAGTGCCTTACAGATGGCCAAATTCTGCATGTATTTGTTTAACATTTTGGATTTACTTTACTAAACTGTAAGTTTCTTAAGGCATGCTAATGCCTTAGTGCCAAGCATAGAATACCCAGCATATAATGAATTTGTTGAATAAATGAGTTAGTGAGAGAATGAGTAGATGACTGGAATCTCCCTCTCTTAATGAGACAACAGAAGAAATTATGAAGAAAATCTTGGTCACATAGACCAAGTAGGAATATAGTTACATTTAAACATGTATTATTAAAGACAAATGCCACAAAGTTCTACACCATCTGAAAGTTTTACGGTCAGATATTAAAATAAGGTATTTATGAAAGATATTCACTCAAATGTAAGTTCTTGAGACAGGATAGTTTTCTCTATTGGCCCCTATCGTAACCCCTACCTTTCAGAAATACCTGGAACAAATAGGAACCTAACAAATGTTTATTGAATGAATGGATGAATAACTGGATGATATGGTATAATAAGTATTAATTGTCTTTCTGACCTTACTTAAAGGAATTAATAACTCTCAATTTCCAAATTCCTGTAGCTACTTAGAGTGAAAGGAAATATCAACAGTTGCTTTTGTAAAAGAGAAGCCTCTTATAATTGAGAGCACTTATCTTTTAATTTAATTTGGAGTTCATGTTTAATTCTATTTAGTTTTTATTCAGGTGTCATGATACATATGACATATATTTTATTACAACTTGTAGTTTTCCTTTGCTTATTGTAGTGCACAACTGATGACTTACTTGAAAAGAATTCTGGAATCATCCTATAATGAATAGCTTACATTTTAAAATCCAAATCCTTAATATAGCCTTCCAAGGGTGCTGAAAAGTCATTGAAACATACTCGTGTGTTGAGAAAAAAGACTGATATACTTCTGTGCACAGGTTAATTCATGAAATAACAAATTGACTTTGAAATCTCTGGTGAGTGCTCTCCACAGGTCCAAATTTCAAATTTGGATTGTAAATCTAAAGAAGAAGCAGCAGAAGCAAGAACAAGAATGGAAGAGGAGGGGGAAGGAGAAGAAGGAAGAGAAAGAAGAGGAGAAAGAGCAGGAGGAGGAGGAGGAGGAGAAAAGGGAAAACAGGAAGAAGAAATATAATGTAAGGTTAAAATGCATGACAAGACTTGATCATTAGTGTTTTGCTTTTGCTGATGGTATTAAATCTGCCATTTTGACATCTGCTTTTGTTTCCTCTGGTTCTTTTTTTCTGTTTCTCTTTCCTTGCCTTCTTCTAAACATGTTTTTATTCCATCTTGACTTATCTGTCATGTTTTTGATTGTATATTTTTATAGTGGTTTTCCTTACAAGGTACATGACTTACCATAGTCTACTGCTACCAACATTTTATTAAATCTAGTAATTAGTACTAATTTAAACCCATTTACCCTCACCACTGTCACATATCATTTTCTTAAGTAAGTATCAAACAGTGTTATAGTCTATTCAACTAAAATGTGACTTATAAAAAACATGATAAAAAAGATAATCTGTTACATGTACCTATTTTACAGGTCTTTCTTTCCTTTTTAGTCTAAAATTCTGTAATTATTATTTTTTATTATATTATTTGTGTTTAAAGAATTTCTTTCTTTAATGGAACTATCTTCCAATCTTTAAAGGTAGATCTGTTAGTGACAAATCTTTTTAGTTTTCCCCTGTCCAAGAATGTTTTCATTTCCCTTTCATTCTTGAAGGATTGTTTTGCCAAATATAGCATTCACTATTGACAAAAATGTTCTTTCAGCCACTTGAAAAATGTTATGCCACTTTCTTCTTGTCACTATGGTTTCAGATGAGAAATCTGCTGTCATTTGAATTGGTAGTCCCCTTATAGGTAATGTGTCATTTCTCTATGGCGACTTGCAGGGAAAAATCTGCCTCTTTCATTTTAAAACGTTTAATTATGATGTGTCTTGGCATGGATTTCTCTGTATTTATCCTGTTTTGAGTTCATTTTGCTACTTGGATATGTAGGATCGTACCTTTCCCAAATTTGAGAAGTTGTTAGCCATTATTCTAGTACTCTTTCGGTTCTATCTTATTTCTCTCCTGAGATGAAAATGATACAGTGTTGGATCTTTTATTATTGCCTGAAGCCTCCTGAGATTCTGTCAATATCTTTCAATCTATTTGTGTGAAAGTCTATTTTATCTATGTAGTTTAGTTGGGTAAATTCTATTGATCTCAGATTCACCAGTTCTATCCTCCATTATCTTCATTATGCAATTAAGTGCATTCAGTGAGAATATTTTTTCCATTATTATGTTTTTCAGTTCTTTATTTTCATACTTCAGTTTCTTTGCTCAGATTTCCATTTTTGCTCACTTGTTGCAGAATTTACAACTGATTGCTGAAGCAGTTTTATGATTTTTGCTTTAAAACACTTGTCAGATAATTTTCACGTGTGATTCATCCAGTTTGTATCAATTAATTGTTTTTTTTTTCCACTGTATTTTTCATTGTTTTCTGATTGTATTTTAATTGTTTGTTCTTGGTATGATGAGTGATTTCTTACTGTGCCAGTAACACTGTTTAGGTTTAGTATGCAGGTTTTGCCCTACATTTGTGGCCTGCAGTTCTAATGATATTTTAATTTTCAGAGCATTTACAGTGTTATATTGGTTGGCTTGGTTTTTATCTCATGCTGATGAGACTTCCTTTGGGCCCTTCAAGTACTGCTCAAGGGATCAGATGGGTTTCTCTAAGCTGGGCCACTGAATTTCTGTTGGTAGAGAGGAGAATCTTAGGCTTATGGCAATGAGGAGGATTTCCTGGCCTGGCACTTGGGAAGGAATCCATTCTTCAGGTACCCCAGGCAAACAGGTGTCTCTGGGTGGAGTATGGTGTCTCAAGTCTACTGGAACAAAGAACTTCCTTGGCTGTGTCACATTTTGTGTCGGGTTCTCTCTTGTCAATGTTGCCTGGCCATCCTCATGTTTCCCAGTGGGAGTGGATGTCTCAGACCACTCTGGGACCAGGCCACTTAATATGGCAATGTTCTCTTTGTGTCTCTTGGTGAAGAAAGGATATCTCACATTTTTAGACACAAAGAGGCTCCTTTGGCAGAGGTGACAGTTATGTTGTGGGTCCTCTCGCTGTTGCTCACAGACTGTCTCAGTGTTTATGGGTCACTTATTATTGAAGACTCCTTGGTGTTTTTTACCCACTGGTCTAGATCAATCTTCTGTGGGGAGGAGGAAATTTATGAAAGGGGAACCTTGGATCCAATGAGGAACCATGGTACTTTTGCTGGCTGCTTATTGCTAGCATGTCTTACAATTAATCCTCCTTGCCTGTGGTACTGGCCTCTCTAATATTGTTGGGGGCCTCCCACTTTGATGTAAGAGAGCAATGAGCCTACCTGACCTGCCTTCTATTGCTAGGTTGGTGGTAGAAACACTGGGGCTGGGTAGCCTACTTTTGTTGGGTCAGGGCTGCTAAGACACCCCGCCACTATATTGTTTCTCTGGTCCTGGGGACCCAAACCAGTTTGCCTTTCCCTTGTCACCTTTCAGAGATTTTCTTTGGTTGCCTCTGGCATTGTTTCCAAGAAAATGGAAATACTTAGCAGGAAAGTTTATTGTGTTCTCCTTTTCTCTAGCATGCTTGTTATAATTGTTACTGCTTCTATGTCAGGATTTCTCACAAGCACATGTATACAAGTGAACAATGGATATGCTATACTAATTAATGTACCAATTACAGCCACATTAATTATCGTATAAATTGAAGACTAAGGAAATAAATGTTATTTAGAGTTTTTTAAATGTCACTATCATTTCATATCCATAAAATTTTACATGATGTTAAAATCATTGTAGTAAAGTTTTATTACCTTTTAGCATATAAAGTATACATCTTAAGTATACAGCTCAATGAATGATCACAGCTAGAATGAACCCATTTAATCACAATAAGAATAAGAAAAGAACATTAACAGTATGTTAAGATATACTCATAAATCTC
Organism: Acinonyx jubatus; assembly: GCF_027475565.1. NCBI lineage: Eukaryota > Metazoa > Chordata > Mammalia > Carnivora > Felidae > Acinonyx > Acinonyx jubatus. The sequence continues at coordinate 31,848,775 of NC_069380.1, read as the reverse complement.
TCACAGTCACCAATCTAAAGGAAACCACTATAAGGACTTATAACAACATATATTACTCCACCTTATTTTTGAATTTTATATAAGTGAAATCATAAAGCATGAATTTTTTTTGCCATAGTTTCTAAATATTATGGTTGGGTAATATGTCCCTTTTGTTCACTCTAACAGTACTTAGTTTTCATTGCTATTTAATGTTCAGTGTTTTAGTATACTGTAATAGTACTTATTTCCATATTTATTCCAAAATTTATAGTACTTCATGGTAGATGTAATGGTTCAGGGAGAACTTATTCCATCCAGCATCATTCAGAGGTCTGATCATGTGTTCTTGATGCTTGTATGCCTAGATATTCTTTGTTGAATCTCTCATTATTCTGTATTCAATGTGTATAGGCAATTTGACATTCTGGATACTGTTTTATTACTCCTTACATAATTTGCTTTTGACTTTGACATATAGTGCTTTAGGGGTAGATTACCTCAATCCAGAGAGTGAACTCATTTAAACCTACACTTTAATCTTTGTAAGAACTGATTAATTTCTGATTTGTCAGAAGCTGTAGGTCTTTGAGAGCCCCAAGTGTAAACCTAGTTGTTTTATTACAGTCTCTCCTGTTTGGTGAGCCTGAACTCCACTTGTGATTCCACACTCTGTTGACAATGTTGGGAGTTTTGCTAATCTTCTCAGCCATTTAGCTTCTTCTTTCCTTCCTTCCTTCCTTCCTTCCTTCCTTCCTTCCTTCCTTCCTTCCTTCCTTCTTTCCTTCCTTCCTTCCTTCTTTCCTTCCTTTCTTTTTTCTATTAGCCCCTCAGCCTCTCCACCACCAACTTAATATCAACAAATATACTGGAAGAGGAAAAGCAAAATTGAAGATACCTTGCTCAACTTTCTTAAATTTCATTCTCTCTTTTCTGTCAGTGTCATCAGAGATATCTTTGTATTTCTTTCCTATGCTTTAAAATTTTTTTTCACCTAGAAGGTGGCACCTGGGTGGCTCAGTTGGTTAAGCGTCTGACTCTTGGTTTTGGCTCAGGTCATAAACTCACGATTCTTGAGATCAAGTTCTGCATCGAGTTCTGAGCTGACAGAATGGATCCTGCTTACGATTCTCTCTCCCCCTCTCTCTGCCCCTCCCCTGCTTGTGCAGGTGATATCACTCTCTCTCAAAATAAATAAATAAAAAGTATAAAAAATAATTAAAAAGTAAGCTTTTTTTTCACCTAGAGAGTCTCTTCAAAATAAGCTAGCTTTTTTCCCAGAGCTTTAAATTCACTAAAGTAATTTTTGAGAAATAGCAGTTTTGGAAGAAAATGGATTGACGATAAGTAAATATATATTGGCACTAATAATCGAGACCAAATGTGGAACTGAACTGATAATATCACTCTAATTATTATTTTTTATTTGCATATTTCTATTTTCTTGGATTTTATTTTGGGATGGATATCAGCCAGACTAAAACAAAGTGAACTCTGAATACTTTTAATAATTTTAGGTACAGTGCAACCCAAATCATTAATATGTAATCATTTGTATGTCTTACCAGCTAATGCATGTCAAATGCAGAGATTTATAGAAAATGATTTGTCACAGAAAATGTGCCCCTACATGTGTACTATTTTCCTGACATTCATTTATATTGTGCCCTAGATGAAACAAACAGCATTTAATAGTAAATACTGTATACTGAAAAAGGAAAGTAGGTAATTTATATTATTTATATTCCTAAATTGTATTATTCAAGTATAATAACAAAACCAATTATTCTATCTGGTAGATATAATTCTAAAAGGACCTTAGTGAAAAATGTTTATGATTGCCGAAAATAGTAGTCTCAAACACATTTTTAGTCAAACAAACATTTACAAATCTGACATGATACAGAACCTCTTTGTAAAATGTTTCAAATATTCATTTCTAATATTATTTATGGTTTCTAAATAAATGATTCAAAAGTCATATTTTGTGAAGTAGCTGTTAAAGAGTATCTTAATACGTAGTCCAGCCTATATTCCGAAGCAATAATAAAATGACATAAAATTTTGCTCACAATTATTAACAAGTACATTATGCTAAAATTTTAAGAATTCAAAAAAAAGTATTCAGAATGATAATTCACCATTGTCAGTTCTAAAGATATGTGACCTTAACTGAATCCTAGAAGAAGTCTAATGTCAAGTGGCAATTATTAGACTGAGAATCAGGAAAACTGTATTTATCACAGATATAGCTTGGGTAAATCACTGTAATCTCTGAGTCTCCAAACTAAGACATAAAGGGATGAAACTATCATTTAAGATGCAAATTATTTGCTAAACTATAAAATCACTTCTGCAGAATAGTTTTTACTGAATTTGAGTAGTGCCAGTTTCTTTACTGGTAAAGGGACAGAGTGTGTCATTAAAGCTATTTCCTGTTTAACGTCAGGATCAATGATCACAATCAGTTCATTAACCCTGTGATTTCACTGTTGCGACAGAGCAAGAAGGACAAAAACTAAACAAGGCCAGTCATACCTTCAAGTTCAACTATAATGTTCACACGTAGAAGTAGTGGTCTCTAATGAACTAAGCCCTCCAAAGAAGGGAAGTTCATGGTTTGGGAACATATTGTAAAAGTATAATAGTGTCAAGGTGAAAGGAAATATTCCTACATTTATTCATAGATTTGATTATTTAAGCTTAGTGAAAGAGTACCACATAATTGCCCTTAGCCCAGACAACTTACTACATCCTGTTCTACATCTGTCCTATCACACAAACTGTTGAATTGTAGCTGATGCCATAACTGAGTATTCAGTAGGTGATTCCACTCTTTGATAAAGCCATTTCCAAAGACTTCTAATTTTCATTCCCAGAAGCCAGTAAAATCATTAGAGACAGTGTAAATATGTATGTTTGATCACCATCCTTCTAGGCAGAGGAACTGCTTGACATGTATTTACTATGGGAATTTGCTGGCCCCTTAAAGCCATCCATTAAAGATATTTTTTCATAAACTATTTTTCATAAACTCTTAAGATATTTTCTCACAAATTAATCTAATGTAAGCTCATTTTTGATAAAATGCTAACAAGATATTTGTAACTAGACAAGGTAAATGCTGAGCTATGTTTAGAAAAATATGCAAAGGATATACATGTATAGTGTAAGGTTAAAAGAAAGGATGATAACAACAATCAATGGCATTATGTGCAATTCTACTGATCAAAAGAGAAATAGATTTAAAAAATACAATTAGATATAATTTTTATACACCATATTGGCAAAGATGAAAAATGTCTCATATATTATTGCTTAAATTTATGATACTCTATAAAAAGGGAATTAAAGCTTCTATGAAATTAATTTAATATATATGTGACTATAAGTATACGTGAAAATATGATGTTTACATAAAAATATTACAGGTTTATATGTAATAGCAAGTTATTCATTAAAAGCCAAACTGACTATCAAGGAATAACCTTTAAAACTAATTGTGTAGATCAGATTTGGACAACTAGGGTTTGCCTGCTTTTCTACATAGCACTTTACTGGAACATGCCTTCATCCATTGATTTACATATTGCCTATGACTGTTTTCATGCTACATGTTGTTGTTGAGTGGCTGTGAAAGAGACCATTTAAACCACAAAGTCTAAACTATTTAGTAGCTGACTGTGTAAAGGTTTGTGGATAAATTCATATCATAGACTACTATGTAGCACTTAAGGGAATAAATGATCTCTAAAAATCCTGATGGATTAATCTCCATGGCATATTGTGAGAAAATAAAAATACACAGAATATATATGATATATATTATATATGATATAGTGATATGATACATATCACATTTATTTATATAATATATATGTATATATACACTTGTTGACTTTCAATTTTATACAAAAGCATTTCTAATACTTATTTTTAGATTTTTAAAAACACCTAATTACACTTGATTCATAAAAAATAAAATGGGTGGTAATGAAAATATAATTTTTGATATTAAGACATGTCATTTTCTGTATTGATGCCTTATTTTCTGTTTTATCTAATTCTGGTAAAGCTAAATCCCGTGCACAGCTGTTCATCTGTTGTATAATCAATACAATTTCCACATCCCATAAAGGATTTTAATGTGCATACATTATACTGTTTGTTATTGTTACAGAAGAATTTCTGTGAAGCAGGATTCTCAGTTGTTTTATTGTTATAAATACATATCTCTTGGTAGAGCAGACTTTGCATGTGTAGTGTGGTTAATTTATTCATTATAAAGATATGCTACACAAGCATATCCAGGAATTTATTAATAATCAGTTAACACTTGCTTTAAAAATCAACATTTTCTCAAAAAGTAGAATCTCCTGTTTATTTGTGTGTAAGTGAAAAATATTGCTTAAAAATAAATTAGTATTATTTTTCTACCTTTCCTTTTCTTGCACCTCTAACCACATTTTCATTATTTACTATTGTCTCTACCTCATTCCTTTCTAAGACCATTTTCATATACATAAGGAGAATAACAATAAGATGTATGCATGTGTATGACATGTGTATCTACATCTAAGTTCATTTTAAGAAGATTTCATAACATTTGAAAATATAGGGCATTTTCTAATAACATCTGAGTATAATGTATTAAAGGACTAATTCTATTCCATTCATACCACCCTCAGAAAGAGCAATAATTATTTTTTTTAATTTTTTAAATGTTTGTTTATTTTTGCGAGAGAGAGAGAGAGAGAGAGAGAGACAGCGTGTGAATGGGGAAGGGCCACAGAGAGAGGGAGACACAAATTCTGAAGCAGGGCTTCAAGCTGTCAGCACAAAGCTGGATGCAGGGCTGGAACTCACAAACTGTGAGATCATGACCAGAGCTGAAGTAGGACACTTAACCGACGGAGCCACCCAGGCGCCCCAGAAAGAGCATTTAAAAGCCAATCTACCAGAAGACATATTGGTAATCAGTGATATTTATATTTTAAGTTATTTCTCTGCAGTTTTTGCATTCTATTGTGAATGTGATAATTGTTTCTAAAATAGGTAAAGAGTTTCTTTTTAACATCCAGTAGTTTATAATTACATCATTTGTAACAAAGTCCAGAAGAACGATACACAGATGTACTAGTCTATTCAGGCTATTATAGCAAAAATACCATAAACTTAACAACCATTTATTGCTCACAGTTCTGGAGGTTGCAATGTCCAAGATCAAGGTGCCAACAGGTTCAATGTCTGGGAGAGCCTGCTTCTGGGCTCTTTTCAGTGTGTTTTTCACATAGGGTCTTTTGTCTAAGGGCACTAACCCTGCTCAGGAGGGGTTTACTTTCAGTGCTTAGGAAGACCTAAGCACTTCCCAAAGGCTCCACCTCCTATATGGTTACACTGGGGATTAGTACTTCAATATATAAATGTGGAGATGACATAAACATTACTGGGCATATTTCTTTAAATTCTCAGAACCAGTGACTGGAGTCTTGAATGGTAACCATATATACTATTTTCTAACTCTGGGTTTTGATATTGCAATTATTGGAAAAATTACGGTTTGGAAAATACTTTTCAAATGTAGAGTTATGCAATGACGTATTGTTATTATGTTTACCTTTTTTTTTGAACCAGATAATCAAGTGATTCGGGTAAGACCTAGTTGAAACTCAGAGACAAAAATCACAAATTTCCTCTTACGTGAATTTACATTTTTCTAAAACAAAACCAAATACCTCCCCAAACACTATCAAATAATAATTGGTATTTTTTAGTGCTGTTTATATAATATGTTATATATACTGTTCATACATAAATGTGAAAGAAATGGCAATTGAAGAAAATAAAGTTGAGTTATTTATACTTCATAAATGCAATGTTAAAAATTGGTTGTTATGTTGGTCAAGGTTTAATACAGGGGGGAATCCTCAATATTTTAAGCTATGGAGAGATTAAATCCAGTGACTATTAAACTTTTTTGAAGGGCTGGATTAGAAGTAACGGGGAGCACTGGGCATTTATTTCCAAGATTCCATCTCTGAACTTAATATTGAAATTAAGGGGTCATTGGTATTGCTCCCAAGGGGGTCACTACCAAGAGTGTTTCACACCTACAACACATGTAAATAGATTGTCAAGCAGTCGCAAACACTATCATCTGGGGGATTTGTGTGTCAGCTGCCATGGATGTGTGTGTTTTATTTCTGGCCGTTTAAATCTTGTACAAATACCTCTAATTGACATAACTTTATTCAGCTACAAGAGATTCTAGGAAAATTAGTTTTAGCTTTCTCATGGTAGAAAAGGATGAGAGAGTTAATCAAAGTATCTACCTCAGTAGTTAATGGGATTTAAGCCAATATTGTATCTTTTATTGTAAATGTTCCAGAGTGAAAGGCAATCCCACACAGTGTCTCTATAAATCTTCATTTGCAAAAGCTTCAGAATTTAAACAATTCAAAATGTCTGAAATCTCTACTTTTGGTGTTTCTGTTGTGTTTTTGATAATGAGAACTAAACTCTTAATATATATATGAAAGAACCAGAAATATTTCTGGCTTCTTATCTTTTTTTCAAGTGTTATAATGGACCTATAGTTAATGATTTAAAAAAAATCAATACACCAGTTATGTAGCCATTTCTCTTTACCTAACTTCAAACAATAGCTCATGATTTGTGATTTACTAGAGATGGTATATACAACCTTTAATTTAGCATAATAGAACTGTGCTTGATATCGAGTACTGTTTTAGCTTTTAAATTCTTTTTTAATACTTCACCTTCTAAGGTTTTGTTTTTGTTTTTTGTTAAGTCTGGATATAACAGAAAACGTCCCTGTGATTAACAACTGAAAATTTTCCCACTTCAATCTCATTGCATTTTGAACATTGTGAGGCACAGATAGTAATGTAAGCAAACGGTTTTACTTTATAGTGTATGTGTATTTCGTTTGACTGAAAGAGATTTGTACTAATGTTATCAATAGCACACTTGTATAATAGGAAAAGAATAACTTACCTGTTTTGTAATAAATACTTTCCAGGCAAAACATTACACATAAGCAGAAGATTTAAAACAAAATGTATGCACTATGTGCACTGTTCCCCCCCACCCCCCCCCCCCCCGTTATGAGGGAAATGTGATCAACCCATATGCATGTAAAATATTAACACTAGGGGCACCTCGGTGGCTCAGATGGTTGAGCATCAGACTTCAGTTCAGGTCATGTTCTCCCATGTCATGGGATTTTTGCACTTACAGCAGGAAGCCTGCTTCGGATTCTTTGTCTCCCTCTCTCTCTGCTCCTCCCCTGCTCATGCCCTCTCTCTCAGAGATAAATAAATAAATAAACATTTAAAAAACAAATAAAATAAAATAAAATGTTAAATCTAATCACATTTTCCATGAGAGGTTTCTTTTCCTTTTTTTCAGTACAAATATTTGCACAAATAATTGAAGGGAAAAAATGTAGTTGGGCACAATAAACAGACACAAACATGTCACAACTTCCTAAATTGTACAGAAAAACTTAGCAGAAGGTCTATACTGTTGACCTTCATCAGCAAAGATTTATAGATGAGGAATTACTCTAATATAAGAATGAAGTAGCTGGTTGTACTCATGGGAGGTAATATAATTTCTATTCAGAATTTACTTAGAGAATCATATCTGACAAACTGTCCAAATTAGAAATGAAATGCAGTGATTAAGCTCTTTTGTTTGTTTGCTTGTTTGTTTATTTTTGAGAGATAGAGCATGAGCGGGGGAGGAGCAGAGAGAGAGGGAGACAGAATCTGAAGCAGGCTCCAGGCTCTGAGCTGTCAGCACAGAGCTCGATGTGGGGCTTAAACCCACGAACTACGAGATCATGACCTGAACTGAAGGCTGATGCTTAGCTGACTGAGCCACCCAAGCATCCCAGTGACTGAGCTTCGTAATATTTCAATTTCAATATTGATATGTCAATATCACCTTTTTGGTAATAATCAGTTATAATTTCAAAGCCAATGCATATTCTTCTATCAGTTCAAGTGGCTGTGATGAGAATGATCATTTTTTAACCTATATTTCTATTATACCATGACTCAGAAACTACGACAAAGACCTACAAAAATCCATTGTTCCTCTGTATTGTACACCTGAAACTAATTTTACACTGTATGCTAACAGAATTGAAATAAAAACCTTAAAAATGCCATTCATCTTTTATTTTTTTCTTCATAAAGATCATAGTTAACATGATCAAACTGTCCCAAATAAGATACAACATTTGAGATTTCAACAGGAAGTTTAAACAAAATTTGAATCAAAATATCCCTCACATCCCTTATATTTGGTCATTAAATGCATGTGACTTTTAGCAACTCATGAAAACTATTTTGTTTATAAAATCTGATATTCCTAGTTCAACACACATGGTAAAAAGGATAGTAAGAATTTTCTGGCAAAAATGGTGTGTTGCTGATTTATTTAGATTATATAAAAATTAATATGCTCACATTCTATTCTTTTCTACTTCTACTTAAGAACACTGAGAATCAATGGAAATAAACTAATCAATATCAGGAATGCTTATAACAGTGAAAAATAAATATCAAACTAGTCCATAAAATTTTAGTGGTCCTTGGCTTCATTATTTCTCAATAATCAATTAGCTAGAAAATAGACCATGTATGAGCAGACCATGTATAAAACAAATGCAAACATAAATTAAATTTTGTACCTTGATAATGAAGAGTAAAATTAAACTTTGCTCATGGTTTTTTCTAAATATAGATATATTTAATTATTTCCTGAATTCTGTTACCTCACTTTTGAGTTTTTCTAATTCTTTTCCTTGTGTTATTGCATGCTTTATATCATTTTTATTAGCATCTTTACTGATTTGCAATAGAAGCTAATAGTTTTAAAATTGTTCTGTGGGCAGACCTTTTCCTAGCACATTTTCATAATCTGTAGCAAAGTAACTCTATTCTACCTTTTGTTATAAATATGTTTCATGGGATTTGACTTCAATACATTTATGTTGTTCATTTTTTTGTGGAATTAGTTTTTTGAGTGTTTAGAATAAAATATTTTCAGAATAGCTATTCTGATTTCACAGAATACTGTCATTTTTTTTTTTTACAATAATGTTCCAAAATACAGTCTTGGCTTTTCAGATTTCTTGGTCCTATTCTCCTCCTCCACTATTCTTTCAGGTTTTTTCCCCATTGTTTCTGTTTTCCTTATTGTACTCAGTTGTGTTACTGCCCAGCACTTTCTCCTTACTCTGGGTTCTTATGTTGGAACAGAGTTCTGACAACTCAATTTCAAGAGATTATAGGAGCTTCAGCTCTATTAGTCCCTGTTGCAAACTCGGTTCTCATGCTGCTGAAACAGGCAAAACCTTACTCCCTGGTTTGGGGTCCCCAGTTCCCTGGTCTGTCAGGCCCTCTCTTGCTTCCCTCTGCTCTCCTTTGTTCAGACATAGATAACAGGAGTGTCTTGTAGCAATTGATTTGTTGGCACCATGTTCTTCTGAAGTGTTACTTTGGATGATTTGTGGCCTGGTTCAGTGTAAACATTGTTCATGAATTCAGGTTTTGCCACATAGTTGCTCTTAGTTTATTCTGCACACTCTCTGGGTGTGCAGAGAGTAAGCAGCTGCAGCTATTGGTCCTGTTTTCCTAGAAACTATGTTTTAAAAAAAATTTTAATGCAATTATGAACGGGACTGTTTTTATTCTTAAATTATTAAATAAATCATTTCTGGTGTTTAAGAAATTCCATAAATGTTTCATAAAACTGTATTAAATGATCTAAGAATTTAAATATATGCATATATGTATTCAATTATTTACTTCTTTGTTTATGTTGTAATGGAAGATTGAGTTGTCAACATGTTTTTCTTATTGGGTTATAGGTCTCTTCAGATTTTTAAATACTTTCTATAAATTACCTTTAGCTAAATATCCACATCATTATTTGAAATTTCATTTATATTGCAGAGGTATCTGATTTTTCAATTTGAATAATTTTTTTTGTCTTTTAATTAAAATTTAGTCAAAAAGTTAACTCTTATTTCTCTACAAAAATGTTACTGGATTTATATGTTATGATAGATGTTTTTTTGCTATTATTGCTTTTCATTCCATTATTCTATCTTTACCTCCTAAAGCTATTGGTTGTATTGTTTTAATTTCTTTCTTGTTTCTTTAAAAAATTCTACATATATTTTCTTTTTAATTTTATTTTTAAAATAGATTTTAAGAATACCGAGACATCAAGTCTATCAACAAAAAAGTCTTGACTGTCTTTTTTTTCTAATACATAGAGAATAAATAGACTTAAGGTTGTATGTTCATTTATTTATGTACTTATTTATTTTAGAGAGAGAGAGTATGAGAGGGGGAGAGGGGCAGAGCAGGAGAGAGAGAAACAGAGAGAGAGAGAGAGAGAGAGAGAGAGAGAGAGAGAGACCCAAGCAGGCTCCCACAATCTTGAGATCAGGACTTGAGCTGAAATCAAGAGTCGGATACTCAACCAACTGAGCCATGTAGATGACCCTATACCTTTATTTTTTTTAATGTAAAATTCAAATAATATCAGAGTAAGAAGTTGGAAAGAGTAATTATGAAAAATTTTGAGATTTTAGGCAAGAATTTTACAGTGTGGTATTAGGTTAAAATACTGCTCATATATGAAGAACACTAATGGACAAAACAAAATTCAGAATTTTAAAATGTTGTAGTTGTAAGATGCCAAAGAAGTAGTTGACTTCATTTTCCCTCTTCAGTTGCCTTTATGAAGTAATGAACACATAGTAAATTCACTATTATTCTCCTGTGAAATTGACACTGCTCATCTTAAATGCTGCTTAAAAAAATCCATCACAGCTTGCATAAATTACAGAGTCATATGTTTGAAAATATGAAATTACAACTCAGGAATTCCTCACATTCAATTTTAAACTCAATGCTCCCAGATGCACATCTTTCTGAACAGTCCATTAATCAGAAAAGCTAGAAACTATTCATCATAGTTCAGTGTAACAATTCTTTCATATGTTCCTATCTTTGTTGGGCTATACATTTTGAAAATTGCTTACTCTTGGGCATTTTCTCCATTTGAAGATAAAATATCATGCCATCAACCTAAAATCTCTTCTATAATGATCTGAAAATGTGCTGTTCATTTTTTAAGACATTCTGGAAACCTGACAAGATCAAACAGTCAGCATTTGAATCACCGTAAGCTTGAAAGATTTGATTATTAAAACATATCTTCATCATTATAAAATTCATTCAGATACATACGAATGTAAAAACAATATTTTTTTTGTAATAGAAGAGAAATGATATGGTAAAGATTGCACGTGATTCCTCTAATTGCTGTGGCCTAGGCTTAAAATGAATTGTGGGAGATGGAGAAATTTATTAGGCAGTCAGAAAGGAGAAATGGTTTCCAACGACCCCATACCTTCCACCCTACTAAGGGAGAGACTTTTATAGTACAATGCCTTTTCCAATCTCCAGTCATGTCTGTTCCCTTCCTTCCCTTTACTACTCAAAACCCAATAAGAAATGAAACTAATGATGAAAGTCCATCTTATATATCTTGCAACAACTTTTGTTAATGAAAACAAATTTGCCTTCTCTGGTGACAAATACTACATTTACCTCATAAGCATTGGACCCTAGACAACACAAATACAGGTCTTGATTCTGGAAAATATATGTTGTTACATCATTGCTCTATTGGCTTCTCATTCTCTGTCAGGTGCATCTGATTACTCAATTTTTAATTCATACCCAAGCAATAGCTACAAGACAGCCTTGATAATTCATGTTCAAATTTACTTACATTAATATTCTAGGTAATAATTGGTAATATAGAAGATCTATTGAGTTAGGAAAATTTCCTTTTGTTAAAAAATGATCAAATGCTTAAAAACAATGGAACAAATTTTATGTATTTTTTTTCTTTGAGGCTAATAATACAATTACATTGATGGGTTTTTTGAACATCTCACCCTTTTTGCATTCTCTGGTGGACTAGATTCTGTGGTACTCAAGATCTCCACCTTCTTGTGTCCATGCTATTTATGGTTCCTTCAAGTTAAGTGTGGGCAGAATGTGATAGATCTCACTTCTGTGACTAAGTTACATTACATGGCAAAAGGAAGGGGATTTTGATGTAATTAAATTATTTTCAATTAACTTTTAACTTTTAAAAAGTGGATTATAATGGAATAATCAATCAATTAACTTTTAATCAATTAACTTTTAAAAAGTGGATTATAATGGAATATTTGACTTAATCAGTTGGCAGGGAGATTTTCTATGACAGACCAGACTAAATCATCTGGAAGTCTTTAAGAGGGCTATGGCTCTCACTGGAGAGTGAATCTGTGTTCTGGACAGCAACCTCCCTTGACTGCATGGTTCCAGACCGTTCATGATATTCCCTGCCTGATGGCCGCACTTGCTTAGATACCTCCCGTCTCAATTGTGTAAGCCAATTTCTTATAATAAATAATATACAAAAAAGTACTAAGCAAACAAATATTAACTGGTTATATAAGTATGTGAATGGTTGTCTAAATTTCTCAAAATTAACAGGAATTAAAGTAAATTATTAAACCTATTTAATTTTTAGGAAATTAATATGGGCAATCCACTAATTTAGTACTTTCTTATTTATTTATTTTGAAAAGAGAGAGAGAGAGTGCACATGGGCATACTTGAGAGTGCGTGGGGGAAGGGCAGAGAGAGAGAGAGGCTCTGAGCTGTCAGCATGGAGCCTGATGCGGAGCTCAATCTCAGGAACCCTGAGATCATGACCTGAGCAGAAATCAGAAATCATATGCTTAACCAACTGACCACCCCGGCACCCTGTTATAATACTTTCTAAAATGAATAGAATTTTGAATGTTGAATATTTTGCTTTCAAAGTTTCTATTGCATGAACCAATGGGCATCTTAAGCAAATAATTTCTCATTAAAAGAGTTGATTTATTCACAATTTTAAAATAGTGAATATCAAATCCATTCATAACTAAGTTAATTAAACTAATTTTATTATTTTAACTAAAATTAAATAGTCCATTTTGAAACTTATTTCAAGGTTTCAAAGAACCTTTCAGTGTTTTCATAACATATTTTTACCCTGTGTAAGATAGGTTGACATGAAACATGACAAACACCTGGGCAATGCGATTGAGTTAAATACTTACAAGCTAATATATTATTAATCAGTCAAATCACACAGGAGTATGTCAAGAGAACAATTGGATATAGTCAGATGACACTAGTTTGAAGTGCTCTCTTGAGCAGTGTTATCAATTCAATCAGTATTCTATATGATTCTTTCCTATTCTGTATCAACATTACACTCCAATCAATTGTAAAGTTTCAAATATGGAAAACACACACACACACACACACACACACACACACAAGAATGGTAATGGTGGCTAAGATTTTTAGATTTTTAGATTTAAATTAATATATGTTAAAATTGGTTAAATTGAAGTCCCTTATATTTTATACCTACATTATTATATTCTACAATCTATACATATTACTTTATGCATTACAAATATTTCTATATTAATAAACTCAGAGATGTATTTTTTCACAAATCAGGTTTGATTATTCAACTATAATAGTATATTTCTTCTGCTTTTTCTTCTTGTTACTTATTAAAGTTAAATGATACTTCCTAAGCTGAAAGGTACAAACTGTAGCAGTATGGTATCTGGATTTTATTTAGAACTCCACCACTAACTCCCTGACGACCTCATGCAAATCACTTGTTAAATGGAATATTGTTGCCAATTGCATGCAGCTAATGAAGATAAAAGATTTTAATGGATGTGAAGTACTTCACATATTGACCAATTCACAGAATGCCCTCAGTATATATTTTATAGTTTTAGTAGTTTAGGGGTAGAAGTATTTTATTTTTATCTTTAGTAGTAATAACACCTGTGTTTCCAAAATGTATTTCCTTGTTGATGGATACACATGTAAAAATAATAGTAGAGTTTTATTTCACATCTCATAGATAGTTATATTCATTCTGCTCTTACTCCAGTGGCTATTTTCAATGCTTCTTATAAAAAAAGATGTAAGATGAAAAATACATTTTTATTTACAGTACACTTCTGCACATTTCTGAGAGGCTGATAAGAAAATAAGTATGCTTATTTTATTTAGAATTTCTGGTACTTTCATTTTGCATCTTTGCAGAGAGTGTGCTGGAAAATAATTTAGGGAATCATAGGTAGAGAGAAAGGAACGTCGCATAATAAAGTTGTTGAAATGTATTCAATGGTATATTTCTTTTCCAGATACAGTTTTCATTACCTCCCTTTAAACTTGTTTATTTCCTTCCAACAATTTGTTCTCTAAGAAAGTATAAAATTATTAGGTCTCTGTGTTCAGAAGCTTACTTAATGTGCTATGCACTCCCATATACCCTTTCCCTAGGCTATTTATTATAGCACCAGCAGATGAAATTTAGATGTCAGTTAATGATGCAAGATGGGTCACAGCGATGATTTTTATTGGAAAAGGGGATAGCCTAAGAAAATGAAAATCTAAATCTATGCAATTTATATGGAATAGATAAATGACTTCTTAAACTTTGTTCAAATGTTAAAGACTGTAGTATCTACAGATTTTAACGAGTATTTCATTTTTGGTTTCCAACATACACTCTTATATGTGTATATTTTTGCCTAAACGTTTGCCTGTTTTTTCTACTCCTACCTACTTTAAAGTTTTAAAAATTGGATTCCTTAGGAATCACTCTAACGTATAATTTTCCACACAAAAAATACAGATTTGTTTATAACCATGAATGAATAACCAGAAGCTAGTTTAGCTTTGCCCGCTAAAATGTCAGTCAATAACTTACTTACTGTATTCCTGAAATCAGATCACTTTGTGGGCCACAGCTAATTCTAGTAGAGAGGTCAACATCAAGCAGACCCTAGTAAGGTTGACCAGTTTTTGTGTCTTAGTTTTGACTTATGTAAGTATTAAATATACTACTTATACTTTAAGTCTGTGTTTATGGATAAATATCATTTTGAGTGAGTAATTCACAATGTCATCATTATTGGATGATCATTATCACTTAAATCATACCCTAGAAACAGAATGTATATCAAAGAAGAGAGAAGGGGACAAATATTTTTTGTCTATCTTATGAGAGACATGTTCTACACGGAATTGTTGTTCAGAGTCAATCTGAGATGTCACACTAAGTCTTAGTAAAGTTAAGACTCAGAAAGAGTGATTAACTTGCCCACTGTTATCTGAGAATTGATTTGACCCCATTATGTATGACTGCAAACCCTGGGCTCTTCTAGCATAGCGCTGTGCTTACCCAGGTGAGTTAGCTCAAGTTCCAAAAGTACAGATAAGTAAAGTATATATTTTTCTTTCTTAACTCACTATGTTCAGTTCACATGTAAGAAGAACCTGTCTTAAATGTCTATTTGTTTTTAACTTAGACTATGTTATTCCCATACAGTACCACCATAGTCAATCATAAAATACTTTGATTCTCCAAAATATTCCCTTCTGTTCCTTCTGAGTCAGTTCCCAATAGCTCAACCCTAGATATCCACCAGTCTGTTTTTGTATTTTGTTAATTAAGTTTGCCTTTTCTAGAATTACATACATAGGTATCATCTGGTACATAGAATTTCTGTCTAGCTTTTTTTATTTCAGCATGATGTTTCTTGAAATTCATTTATGTTCTTACATTTATCACTAGTCAGTTATCTTTTCTTGCTCAGTATTCAACTGTATGGATATACCATATATTGTTTATTCATTTATTAATTAGTAGACATTTGTTTTGTTTGCATATTTTGATTAATGTGAGTGAAGTCCTTCTAAGCAGCCACGTGTAAGTTTTTCATGGACATGTATTTTTATTTTTTTAGGTATTACCTAAAAGTGGGATTGATGAGTCAAATGTTAAGTGTTCAAGAGCATCCTTGTTTGAACACTTGTGGCACTCAGCCAAAGATGCCACAAAGCTCATGCCTTAGAGAAAAAGGCTACTCTAGATCCTCTCAACAAAACAAAACCACATTTTAAAAGGGTGAAGCTTTTTCCCAAGCAACTTAACTTGCTGCAGGACTCAAATTTCATACTCATTAAAAGAAAATCTAGACATCTAATCAAAACTTGCTGCCTATGAGAAAAAGCAGGAGAGCGTGATCCATAACAAAGAAAAATAAATGATTTAGACAGACCCAGAAATAACACAGATAACACAATTATGAATTTAGCAAATAAGAACATTTTAAGTCTCCAAAGATTTTTACTGCAATTCGTGGTTTATAGCTATGCTATGGTTTCCCAATCCTAGATATTGAAATTAGTCAGTGATACAAAATTGGTGTTAGTTTTCCTTCTAAAAATAATAAAAGGCTTTAATTTGAAAAAAAAATGCAAGGAAATTAGAATATCCAATCAATTACAATATTTGCAAATTTGTTACTTTGTTGTAAAATGTATTATTTTCTTCCTTTGCAATTTACATGTGCTGCCTATGTGAAAGTTTATCTCATCTACAAACACAATTATTTATATAAATATTTCATCTACTATTTGGGTGGAATAGTACATATAAACTTTGAAAGTTATAGATCTGAAACATATGGACAATTATATTACTATTTCTCTTTATTCTGAGCTCCATGCAATCTATTTATTCTACATGAAAAAGAATTCCTGATTCAAATAATTGACTGGGGTTGCTCCTCATTTCCAGTTTTCTAGTATTAAATCATACTTCTACAATGAAAAAAGTTAACAACTGAATTGTCCATGTTCTTAAAATTCACTGTGTATAAAATTAAATATTTATTGTTTAAAAATTGTTTACAAAATTCGTTTGAGATGACTCTTCACATTGAACACTGATCCAGTTTAAATCCTTTCCACTGGTCTATACATGAAGGTCATGTGAATATTTATATATTTGCATATGCCAGTATGTGCCATAGCTTTTTTTAGGATGAGTATGCATGCACTTACCCACCCATTCAGTTGTTGTTGTTTCCTGTTTGACAGCATTGCAATTTCTTTTCTCATGATTCTGACCTTTGGATACACATTTCACTATTCTGCGTATGTTTCCTTATAGTTATTTAAGATCATACATTCTAAATATGAACTTATTTTTATATTTCTGCCTTTATTGAAATGGAAACATGATACTTTCATGGCATACTTCACAGGCATTTCATGGATGGCTAAAAATGTTATTTAAATATTATTTACTGAGGGGAGGAGCCAAGATGGCGGTACAGCATGGAAGATTTTGTGTGTCTGGCGTCCATGAAATGCAGCCAGACCAACACTAAACCATCCTGCACACCTAGAAAACTGGGCTGAGGATTCACACAACAATCTGCACAGCCTGAACCACAGAATTCAGCAGGTATGCGGCGCTGAGAGGTGAACTTGAGAAGCCCCGGAGGGCAGGGAGCGGCTTTTGTGTGCAGAGAAGACGGAGGTGGTGGGGAGAATAGGGGAAAAGCACCCCTCCCCAAAAAGCAGCTGGAGAGAAAGTGGAAAAGTGGAAACAGCCGCAGGGACCGAACTAAAAAGGGAGAAAGGAGAAAGGAGAGGGTTTAAATTCCATTAAGACTATAAACCGGGGGAGCACAGAGTCTGAAACTCCACACCTCCTTACCTGGTGGAGCTCCGGTGAGAAGGGCGAATCCCCAGAAGCAGAGTAGAGTCGGGGGTTCTTCAGGCCACACAGGGGAGAGGCGGGTCCCCTGCTGGGAGGACACCTGGTAAAGGCCCTGTGGGTACCCCAAAGGCAAAGGCGCCAGTGGACCCGGGAGAACAACCACATTCGCTGGTGCAGGAATCAGGTTATTAAGGGTGAAGCCTGGTGCCAGATGTGTGTTGTGATTTTCCATAATCCCTGAAATGCTGCTGCT
This sequence comes from Acinonyx jubatus, assembly GCF_027475565.1. NCBI lineage: Eukaryota > Metazoa > Chordata > Mammalia > Carnivora > Felidae > Acinonyx > Acinonyx jubatus. Next base: position 31,830,834 of record NC_069380.1, on the reverse strand, counting down.
ACACTATCTCGCGAACATTTTCTAGGGTGGGCTGGCACCTGGCCGCAGTCTCTGGGCTTCGGCAGCAGCATGGTCACACAAACATTCCTGCGTGCCGCCAGCACCTGGTCATTGCTAGGTCAGACCCTCCTGTAGAACGGGTCAAAGTCACAGTCCCTCAGAAGTAACAGGTAGGGAAAAACAGCAGCATCTGAGACAAAACTCAGGATAGAGGTGCCGCCTACGGCTTGGTCATGTACGGTGTAAAAGCAGGGAGTGGACGGAAGCGGAAGACAGAGGACGGGTGCGCAATTGCTAATCTAGGAGAACAGAGTTCCGGTACTAGAGAACAGGTAGCTGGGTAAACCATTTTCACTGCTCCCGCGCATGCTCATACGCACCTACAAGCACCGCAACACTTCACCCCAGTACGCTAGCATCGCCATCTAGTGGAGAATGGAGCCATTACACTAAGCCCCGCCAAACTGGGTCAACCCTGCTCTTCAGGACACAATCTCTCCGCTGCCTTAGTTTATGGACTCTAAACGCTACACAGTTTGACTTCTAGGGGAAAACAAAGTAATTTAAGTTTTATTTCAGTATGTTCACTGGTCCATCTATTAAATTTCTTCTTTTTTTTCCCTTTTTTCTCTTTTTCATGTCCTTTCTTTTTCTTGAATACAGAAAGAGAAAAAAAATCATTTTAATTTTCAATTTTTATTAAAAATATTTTTCTTTATTTTTTCTACTATATTCTCTAATTTTGTGTAAATTTTTTCAAATTCTATTTTACTTTCATCATTTCATTTTAGTTTACATCAGTGTATTCGTTTTTCAAATTTTCAAACAATGTCCTTTTTTTTCCTTTTTTTCTTTTCCCCATTTTTCTCTAATCTATCAAACCCCTTTCAACACCCAGACCAAAACACACCTAGGATCTAGCATCGTTTATTCCATTTTGCGTGTGTGTGTGTTTTAATTTTTTTAATTTTAATAATCAATTTTAATTTTTTTAATTTAATTTTTTTACCTCATTAATTCCTTTTCACCCTTCAAATAATGCAAATAATGAAACAAAGGAATTCACCCCAAAAGAAAAAGCAGGAAGAAACGACAGCCAGAGACTTAACCAACACAGACACAAACAAGATGTCTGAACCAGAAAACAAAAATTAAAGGAGTTTGTGACCACTAAAACAGCCCTGCGAGAAATTTTAAGGGGGACTCTCTGAGGGGAGAAAAGATGAAAAACAAAACAAAACAAATAAAGACCAAAAGCAACAAAGACTAGAAAGGACCAGAGAACACCACCAGAAACTCCAACTCTACAAGGAACATAATCGCAATAAATTCATATCTTTCAGTACTCATTACAAACATCAATGGACTCAATGCTCCTATCAAAAGACATAGGGTAACAGAATGAATAAGAAAACAAGATCCATCTATATGCTGTTTACAAGAGACCCACTTTAGACCTCAAGACACCTTCAGATTAAAAATAAGGGGATGGAGGACCATCTATCATGCTAATGGTCAACAAAAGAAAGCCGGAGTAGCCGACTTATATCAGACAATATAGACTTTAAAATAAAGACTGTATCAAGAGATGAAGAAGGGCATTACATCATAATTAAGGGTCTACCACCAAGAAGACCTAACAATTGTAAACATTTGTGCGCCAAGTGTGAGAGCACAATATATACATCAATTAATCACAAACATAAAGAAACTCATGATAGTAATACCATAATAATAGGGGACTTCAACACCCCACTCACAGCAACGGACAGATCATCTAATCAAAAAAGCAACAAGGAAACAATGGCTTTGAATGACACACTGGACCGGATGGACTTAACAGATATATTCAGAACATATCATCCTAAAGCAACAGAATATACATTCTTCCCAAGTGCACATGGAACATTCTCCAGAATAGACCATATATTGGGACACAAATCAGCCCTAAGTAAGTACAATAAGATCGAGATCATACCGTGCATATTTTCAGACCACAACACTATGAAACTTGAAATCAACCACAAGAAAAAATTTGGAAAGGTATCAAATACTTGGAAACTAAAGAACATCTTACTAAAGAATGAATGGGCCAACCAAGAAGTTAAAGAGGAAATTAAAAAGTTCATGGAAGCCAGTAAAGATGATAACACCACAACCCAAAACTTCTGGGACGCAGCAAAGTCAGTCATAAGAGGAATGTATATCGCAATCCAGGCCTTCCTGAAGAAGTAAGAAAGATCTCAGATACACAACCTAACCTTATGCCTTAAAGAGCTGGAAAAGAAAAGCAAAAAAAGCCCCAAACCAGCAGGAGACAGGAAATAATAAAGATTAGAGCAGAAAATAATGCTATTGAAACGAAAAAAAAAACAGTAGAACAGATCAACAAAACCAGAAGCTGGTTCTTTGAAAGAATTAACAAAATTAATAAAACACCAGCCAGTATGATCAAAAAGAAAAAGGAAAGGACCCAAATAATTAAAATCAAGAACGAAAGAGGAGAGATCACAACCAACACAGCAGAAATAATAATAAGAGAATATTATGAGCAATTACATGCCAATAAAATGGGCAATGTGGAAGAAATGGACAAATTCCTAGAAACATATACACTACCAAAACTGAAACAGGAAGAGATAGAAAATTTGAACAGACCCATAACCAGTAAAGAAATCGAATTAGTAATCAAAAATCTCCCAAAAAAACAAGAGTCCAGCGCCAGATGGCTTTCCAGGGGAATTCTACCAAACATTTAAGGAACATTTAACACCTATTCTCTTGAAGGTGTTCCAAAAAATAGAAATGGAAGGAAAACTTCCAAACTCTTTCTATGAAGCCAGCATTACCTTGATTCCAAAACCAGACAGAGACCCCACTAAAAAGGAGAAATATAGACCAATTTTCCTAATGGATATTGATACAAAAATCCTCAACAAGATATTAGCCAACAGGATACAACAATACATTAAAAAATTATTCACCACAACTAAGTGGGATTTATACCTGGGATGCAGGGCTGGTTCAATATCTGCAAAACAATCAATTTGATTCATCACATCACTAAAAGAAAGGACAAGAACTATATGATACTCTCAATAGATGCAGAGAAAGTATTTGACAAAATACAGTATACTTTCTTGATAAAAACCCTCAAGAAAGTAGGGATAGAAGGATCATACCTCAAGATCGTTAAAGCCATATACCAAAGACCCAACGCTAATATCATCCTCAATGGGGAAAAACTGAGAGTTTTCCCCCTAAAGTCAGGAATAAGACAGGGATGTCCACTCTCACCACTGTTATTCAACATAGTATTGGAAGTCTTAGCCTCTGCAATCAGACAACACAAAGAAATTAAAGGTACCCAAATATGTCAGGAGGAGGTCAAACTTTCACTTTTGCAGATGACATGATATTCTATATGGAAAATCCAAAAGATTCCACAAAAAAAAAATACTACTAAAACTGATTCATGAATTCATCAAAGTTGCAGGATATAAAATCAATGCACAGAAATCAGATGCATTCCTATATACCAACAATGAAGCAAGATAAAGACAAATCAAGGAATCAATCCCATTTAAAATTGCACCAAAACCCATAAAATACCTAGGAATAAATCTAACCAAAGAGGTGAAAAATCCATACCCTGAAAACTATAGAAAGCTTATGAAAACAATTGAAGACGACACACACACACAAAAAAAAAAAAAAATGGAAAAAGATTCCATATCCTGAACAGGAAGAACAAATATTGTTAAAATGTCAATACTACCCAAAGCAATCTACATATTCAATGCAATCCCTATCAAAATAACACCAGCATGCTTCACAGAGCTAGAACAAATAATCCTAAAATTTGTATGGAACGAGATAAGACCCAGAATAGCCAAAGCAATCTTGAAAAAGAAAACCAAACCTGGAGGTATCACAATCCTGGACTTTAAGATGTACTACAAAGCTGTAATCATCAAGACAGTGTGGTACTGGCACAAAAACAGACACCCAGATCAATGGAACAGAATAGAGAACCCAGAAATGGACCCACAAACGTATTGCCAACTAATCTTTGACAAAGCAGGAAAGAATATCCAATGGAATAAAGACAGTCTCTTCAGCAAGTGGTGCTGGGAAAACTGAACAGCGACATGTAGAAGAATGAACCTGGACCACTTTCTTACACCATAAACAAAAGTAAATTCAAAATGGATGAAAGACCTCAATGTAAGATGGGAAACCATCAAAATCTTCGAGGAGAAAGCAGACAAAAACTTTTTTGATCTTGGCTGCGACAACTTCTTACTCAACACGTCTCCGGAGGCAAGGGAAACAAAAGCAAAAAAGGAACTATTGGGACCTCATTAAAATAAATCAATATTTTGCACAGTGAAGGAAACAATCAGCAAAACTAAAAGGCAGCCTATGGAATGGGAGAAGATATTTGCAAATGACATATCAGACAAAGGGCTAGTATCCAAAATCTATAAAGAACTTATCAAACTCAACACCCAAAAAACAAATAATCCAGTGAAGAAATAGGCAAAATACATGAATAGACACTTTTCCAAAGAAGACATCCAGATGGCCAACCAACACATGAAAAAATGTTTAACGTCATTCACCATCAGGGAAATACAAATCAAAATCACAATGAGATACCTCCTCACACCTGTCAGAATGGCTAACATTAACAACTCGGGCAACAACAGATGTTGGTGAGGATGTGGAGAAAGAGGATCTCTTTCGCATTGTTGGTGGGAATGCAAGCTGGTGCAGCCACTCTGGAAAAAGTGTGGAGGTTCCTCAAAAAATTAAAAATAGAACTATCCTACAAACCAGCAATTGTACTACTAGGTGTTTATCCAAGGGATACAGGTATGCTGTTTCGAAGGTACATATGCGTCCCCATGTTTATAGCAACACTATCAACAATAGCCAAATTATGGAAAGAGCCCAAATGCCCATCGATGAATGAATAAAGAAGATGTGGTATATATATACAATAGAGTATTACTCGGAAATCAAAAAAGAATGAAATCTTGCCTTTTGCAACTACGTGGATGAACTAGAGGGTATTATGCTAAGCGAAATTAGTAAGAGAAAGACAAATATCATATGACTTCATTCATATGAGGACTTTAAGACACAGAACAGATGAACATAAGGGAAAGGAAGCAAAACTAATATAAAAACAGGGAGGGGGACAAAACATAGGAGACTCTTAAATATGGAGAATAAACAGAGGGTTACTGGAGGGGTTGTGGGAGGAGGGATGGGCTAAATGGGTAAGGGGCACTAAGGAATCTACTGAAATCATTGTTTCACTATATGCTAACTAATTTGGATGTAAATTAAAAAAATAAAATTAAAAATAAATAAAGAAAAGAAATATTATTTACTAAGCATTCTTTAACAGGATTTACAAGCAGTAAAACCTTTGGTCACAATTTATGAAAAACTACTCTCCAAAGCATATATTCATGTTGTTTAGCCTAAGGTGATCATCATTAAAATTACTGTCCTCAGGGGCACCTGCGTGGCTCTGACAGTTGAGTGTTGACTCTTGATTTTTGCTCAGGTCATGACGGCAGGGTCATGGGATCAAGCCCCACATCAGGCTCTGCACTAAGCATGGAGCCTGCTTAAGATTCTCTCTCTCCCACTACCTCTCTTCCCCACTCACATTCTCTCACTCTTTAAATTAATAAAAAAATTATTGTACTCAAATTCACTTTAATGTCTGACATACAATATTTTGAATGGTTTGCATAATATAACTTGTTCTAACATGATTTGTATTGGACAGAAGAGGCTATCAAAGTATGGTGAGTCCTTATTTCTTTTTTGTGATTTTCTTCCCTATATTTCACGTAAAGTATTTACATGTGTAACAAACAAAATCTCCTCTAAATCTTGATGTAAAGGTCTTTTGAAATACTTTTCCTACATTAACATAAAGCAAATTAGCAACAAGATTGCATCACATGGCGATATTGTTTTTCCATCAAACTGTTTATCTTCCTTTCAGTCCAGAAAACTTCAGTGACTTTTCCCAGGAGAAAGCCTTCAGCAAAGTAAGGACACTTCAGAGCACAGAATAGGAGAATTATAAAACTGTCATAGATGTCAGAATATATTGCAATCAGCAGCACAGGAGCATTGCCTGGAAAACAGCCATTTCATCTAAGGAGTTCTTTATGGTCTGGTAAATTGCATTACATTTAAACAAAATAGAAATGACATTCTTACACAAAATAGTTTAATCACTCAGTACATGGTTAATTTTTCTGACATATCCTGTTTCTTCATTTTATGAAACGTGTGGTTTTTTATTTACTTTGGATTCAAGAGAGCATATAGAAATAAACTTTATTTTAGCAAAGGGGATGTGAACATAGAAAGAAAGAAAAGGAAAAAAAAAAGCCCCCTACCTCAGTGACAGAAACAATACAGATTTTTATAAAGAGAATGTGGAACATAACTTCAAATATTAAATCTAAATATAGTAACATTGTGTGTGTGTGCATGTGTGTGCAATTGCGTTGATAGGGAAAAGAAGAGAAAGAATATAATATAAAGAGGCAGTACTAAAATAGCAACACTAGTTTTAAATAAAACTGTTAATCAAAACATGTCTTGCTAACTTTAAAGTCTTGTTATCTTGAATAGGGACCATTTTAAATGGAGACCCATAATATTGAATATATTGCTCTGGTTAGCATGATTTTTTTCCTCTTCTTCATTTACATCATTTTATCCTTCTTTTTTCTATTTTTTAACTTATGCTCACATTTCAAGGCATTGGACTCATTTGGTCATGTCATTAAGAAGTGCTGGATCCAGGATTTTATTATTTGATTATTGAGTGTTTTGCACACTCTGAAGCAAATTAGTATTCCAGCTTTGTTGCTCAATTCTAGACACTGAACGCAGATAGAACACATTATACGTTAGACTAGTTAAGAGGTTTTAAATTAGATTTGTGACTTGAAAGTTTGAATAAGAAAACTAATAGAACACAAAATGAAGCAGAGGGAAAATTAGATTAATTATCGACATCATTCAGTGTGAATGGTTGCTGATATAGTATGTTGTTGAGTGGTATTTTGGTACTAAAACATGCCTTAATTTTGCCTGTATTAAGTTGCCATAATTGTTGTAAAAAATACAGATACATGTTTACAGATCATAATATCCTGGAGTATTTTTTAAATAAAAATATATTTAAATAGGTCATTTACATTCTTTCTCTCTCTCCCCCCGTCTCTTTCTCCCTCTCTTACTCTTCTATTAGGAACATTTAATTTGTGATTAATTCAAGTATTTATTTTGTATATTTTTCTCCATTAAAACAACTGCTTTAACTTGTTAGCTCAAGATACTATATATTAAATGCAAAGACATATACTTTTCTTAGTCATTTTTATTCTCTAACCCCTCTGAAAAGATATTACGTTCCACTCACCCAGAGAAAATGCCAAAGAATAATGACATCTGCAGGAATGCACATTTCAGTGTAACAACAAAGGTCAAACTCTCTTGATCTATTTCTGAGGCTACTTCTTACTTTAGGTAATCAAGACAGATTGAATCCATCCTCCAAATCTGATTCATTCAGGTGCCTTAAATTTCCTATGTCGTGTTGTGTGTCTGTGTATGTGCGTGTGTGTGTGGTGTGATGTGTGTGTGTTTTGCTCTTGTTTTAGTCTTTTCTAATGGCAATGACATTGATATTTAACTGAAAAAATTCCTACTGTTTCATCAAATATGCCTGAATAAACATCCACCTGTTCCTCATAAATGGCATCAGGTGCTCATTCTGTGTGACAAGCTATATTTTAATTTCAAATATTCATTTTTTAATACTCTGAACCTCAGTAGGGTGAGATTGCCATAATGCCCTCCGGTTGATAAAATAGTAGGAGAATCTGGTAAGAAGGTTTGTAATTTCTGCTTGATAATGAATGAAGCATGACAATTATTATTAAGTAATTAACACAAACACAATATAGTTCCTAGTTAAGATTTTATTTATAATTTTATGCTATTAATGATATAAATTTCGAGTTAGGAATAACATTACTTATCTCTCTATAAAACAACTAAGTGAGTTATACAATATTTCTTTTATATCTGCATTTTATGTAATGTAAATATTTTTAATACCTATATTTCTTTCACTTTAAATCCCAGCTGATTAAAATAAAGTGATAAAGCTCTTGAATTGAGGTGGAAACATGGGTTACATATATTTCTTTAGGTAAACACACAGCTTTCACAGGTAACACAAAGTATCAGAACATCAAATCAGACTATCACAAACCCGAAATTTTACTATCAGGCTTTACTATTAATTGTAAGTAATAACTAAGGACAATATTCAGAAGAAGCAGGGTGAGGTCTGAGAATGACTTTACATCTCCAGAGTTCCTCTCTTGCCTTCTCAGGATGCACTCAGACTAAGGTTAGTATATTGAAAATCTAAATTTTGCATGTATCACCCTGACTTAACGGAGAGATGGTCAGCCCTAAAACATCTGCACTTATTGTTGCACAGCCTGTGTACTATTTTCTGTGAGGCATGCTTCAAAATTTCATGAGTCCAGGTTTGTGTACAAAGTATTGTACACAGACTAAGCACAGCACATTCTGTGAAATCTTTCCATACACAGGAACTCTTCAGCTAGCAAATAGCATTCGTGAGACTTCTAGGGATTCTGTCATTAGCACATGTATGTGAAGGTTTGACCAGATTATCTTTATCCATTTATTTCCAAGGATATTCCCCTTCTTCCACTAAAATCATAAAATGAAAGAAAAAATTGAAGATTTGCTATTAACCATTTATTGGCAGTTTTAACATCTGTGTTGCTTATTAGGTGAAGGAGTCAAGGGAAAAAGAGGAAATATATGTAAGGAGCTTACAACAACGCTTGACAAAAATAAGTTTTATATATTAATATGATTGTTATCCTGTTAAATATAAATAGTTCTCATTTCTAGAAAAATTAAAAACAAATATTTATAATTTTAGTAGAGTCTTTTAAAATCCAGAAACATTTTATGGGTCTAAGTAAAACATAAATTTCTTTGTAAATAAGAATAGAAAAGGAGTCTGAACATAATGTTTGAGAATGAAAAACAATCTTTACTAATCAGATATCTGCTTTTACTGCCTGCTACAATGGAAGAATATGTTCCTCAGGCACTGTATGAGACTAAATTTTCATATGGTTAAAGTCATGAGAATTTTAAAATTCACACCAATATCTTCCCATGTTGCATGCTATTATTCCAAACAAATGAACAAACAAACAAACAGGATCAATTTCAAGAAAACTATCCATTTCATTTATTGCTTAAAATATGCAGTTCAATACACTTAGAAATTACAAGGTATCACTATGTTAGAGGGAAAGGAAAACTATATTACCATTAGTTCAAATAATGAATATTTTATGATTAGGAATAAAATGTTCATTGACTTGTACAAATCAGACTTGGAAACAGTCTCAGTGGAGGCTAAGAAAGAACCTAAAGCCAAGCATAATGTGATTACCCTGATGAGCATAGATCCACGGCTGAGAGAGGAAACACGACAGTAATGTGTATTCATACATAACATACGTATGTATGGATACATATTCAATGTCTATCCCATCAGGACTGCTCACAGAAGATGGCAGTTCAGGAAAATAACACAGTTGGGATTGTTTTTATTGAAAGCTAGATTGTTCAGGAATTGAATAAAATAACTGGATAATTATGGCAACAGAAATAAAATGGATCTTGTGCAGCATGAACTGAAAGACCTGTAAAGGAATATCTTATGTAAATTTAATTATCATCTCTTTTGATAATATAACTTGAGGTTCAGAAGATTTTTGCAGAAATAATCCTACAGCGAATATCGAAAATGAAGGGGGCAGCATAAATCAAGTGAGTAGCCACAAGTTACCAAGCATGCTTCCGTATTTATCCTGGATCGCTGCCAATTCTGTCTCTCACTATATACTTTCCTTGGAAACTTAGGTATGGAGCTTTCATTTTATTTTTTAAGTGTCCATTATCTTTCTTAGGATAGAAGAAGTACACTTACTTTCAAAAAAGAAAATTCCAGGCTGAACAGATAAATTTCATTTTCTAAGTTCAAGGCATCCTGGGTAAATATTTATTTTAATTTATTTATATCCACAACACTCTTGTTGAAGGAGTGATGCGGACGACTTTATCATCATTTGTACTAAATTTTTTTTAAAAAAAGGATTAGAATATTGTGCTTTACTTGTCCAGGTTGCCATAGCAAACATACAGCAACATTAGCATTTGGCACCACATATATATGGCATAAAAATACAAGATAGTTAGACTAACACATGTGGGATCTGAAAGATTAAGGACACTTTAAAAAAAAAATGGCAATCTTAGTGGTGAGCAATTAAGAGGAGACTGGTAGGTTTTGACAGCAATAAGTGAAATAATAGGCCAGCTAGGTGTTTATCAGGGAGAAACAGGAAAAAGACAGTTAAAAAGAACCTTCTTGGGATTCAGCTTCAAAGGAGACTTCCTTAATTTGGAACATACTCTGTAGCAACTTATTCATCAAGGCATTATCAAAAACAACGTAGAGATCAACTAGAATCACTAGAAGTAAACATCTGGGTGTGATACTACAAGAGGCAGACCAGGCAGAAAGTCATCCACTGGGTATGGGGTGTCAGGAAGATGGTGCAACATGAGGCTGAATCTGCAGAGGAAATGGACTTCACCAGTCTATTAAAATCAATAAAGAAGTATAAACAATCAAAAATAACAATAAAAAGGTATTTTTCAATAAAAAAAAAATTAGATGCATTGGTGCTTGGCTGGTTCAGTCAGTAGAGCATGTGACTTTTGATCTCAAGGTCGTGAGTTCAAGCCTCATGTTGGGCTTGGAGCCTACTTTAAAAAAAAAAAGTTAAAAAAGTCATCAACCACAAAAAATAAAATGCCAGGAAACAAAGGATGTTGAGCAGAAATTAGAACCCTATTACATTGGTAGTGAGAATATGTAATTGTGTGATCATTTTGGGAAAAAAATATAGCAGTTCTTCAAAATATTAAATGTAAAGTTTTGATACCACCCAGCAATTCCATTTGTAGATATATTCTCAAAACAAATGAAAATCTATGTCACACAAAAACGTGTACAAATATGTTCATAGCAACCATTTCATAATGGAACAATGTGAACTAAAAGTGGAAGTAACACACATGTCCATCAACTAATGAATGGCTTAATTAATGTGGCATATCTATAAAATGGTCTATTCATTAATATCTATATAAAATTATCTATTCATTAATAAAATAGAATGAAGTCCTCATACATGGTATAATATGAATGAACTTTCAAAATGGTATGCTAAGTAAAAAAGGCAGTCAGCAATATAATACATCATATGATTCCATTTATGTGAAACAACCAGAACAAACAAGTCTCTAGAATGGAAAGTAGATGAGTGGATGCCTAGGGATGGAATTCAGGTACAATGGGGAGTACATAGTTTCTTTGGGTGATTAAAGTATTCTAAAATTAGATAGCGCTTATGAATCCAGACCTTTGTGAATACATTTAAAAAAACATTGACTTGAACACTTTAAATGGGTTAACTGTAAGTCATATAAATTACTTAAAGCTGTTAAGAAAAAACAAAGAAAATTAATTGGAAGCATGTTAGGAGAACTTAACAGTGATTTTGTAATAACCTAAGAATAATTAAAATAAAATATGAGGGGAAAGGATTGGGAAGAGACAAATATTAGATGGATAGATAGACAGACAGATAGATAATCTCAACTGAATTAACAAAATGTGCATTGGTAGAATATTAATGGAACTTGAAAGAACACTGGGAGAAAACTTTTAAGTACAAGTTTGAGAGCAAAAGCCAAAGATTGAGCTATATATTTTGTTTTGTATTTTGTTACAAAAATCATGAGGATACTGACTGTTTTCTCATAATGCAAAATTAATGTGCACTTTAGCCTTGTAGAGATCATTTGGTCTGGTTAAGGGACTGTGCTATATACATAGAATGTCCCAATCATATCGAGCCCATAAAGATACTTCTCTTGAATCATAGACCATCAGTAGTTAGAGTCTCTATTCAGATTTAAGGCAAATGGTAAATCTAAAAGATGCAATTACCTGAAGAGTATGAAAAATTTAGCTAAATCTAATTTTGTGTGATAAACAGAAAATATGAAAAGTCTGTTGTGAGTACTTTTCTTATTTTGTGGAAATATCAGAAATCTGTTTTGAAAAATCCGTGTAGATTTGATTATAATCTTTCTTCATTTATTTTCCAAAATATTTAGAATACATGTATCTGTGTTTTATAAGTAAATTTTATTGCGTAATTTTTGAATAGGTTTGATCTAAAGTCAGTTTATTCAGCTTTTCCATACTCCCTTAATTTTTTCCAACAGTAGAAATTATAAGCTTACGTACTTGTTTCAGATCCCAATTCATCTTTGTGCCATCTGTCTAGCATGATAGTCTTTTTGAACTTTTACACCAAATATCTACTTTAATGTTAAAATAACATATTGTTAAAACATTTGTGAATTAGGGGCTCCTGGGTGGCTCAGTTGGTTAAGTGTCCGACTTTGGCTCAGGTCATGATCTCCTGGTTTGTGGGTTCGAGACCCGCGTGGGGCTCTGTGCTGACAGCTCGGACCCTGGCGCCTGCTTCCCATTCTGTATCTCCTTCTCTCTCTGCCCCTTCCCCACTTGCGCTCTGTCTCTCTCTATCAAAAATAAATAAACATAAAAAAAACTAAAAAAAAATTGTGAATTAAAAGGCATTCTTAAGGAATAAAAATGACAACAAAGAAAGAAACAGATTGGAACGAGTCTGCCACACTGAAGAAAATATGTGACGTATTTGGCTCATTGGCCAGAACAGAAGATGGCTGATTTGTACTGTGCTGACTAAAAAGCTCTATTACAGAAAGGAACAGTGGCATTAAATTAGCAGATCTGAATTTATTTTTTTCTATCAAATCAGAAATCATTTAATAAACATACTAGATGTTTAGGTCTAGAACTTTAGAATGACAGTTTCCTTAATTGGAGGCTTTAATTTTGGTGAGTGGCAAGCCTTTAAGAAAACATAATTTGAGTAATTAGAAATTGTTTCTAGGTTAAATGCTCTAGAGAGTGACATAAGAAAGTAAACTGTTTAGTGACCAGCAATGAAAGCTGACATCTAATTCATGTATTCAAGTTGGTAACCTAATCAGACAGAAAAACATAAATCTTTCCAAGTTACATTAGAAAAATACAGTCTTACTATACCTTAATAATGGGGTATGACATAAAGAAAAAAACTATAAAGAAACCATAAAGCATATCAATCATCTGTTGGTATTAATAAATAAACTGTAATTTAAAATACTCCATGAGTGATGCTGGATGACACAAGCAAATCTATTAATTTATTAATAATCACACATTTTTGACATATATGCAAAGGACTGCAAAAAACACATTAAATAATTAAAGCTCCACTTCATTTTAAATTATTTGTCTGTTATCTACCTATCTACATATTTATGAATTTACAAATGTGTACATATTTTTTCTAAACTTTTTTTAATTTACAAGGCTTGGAAGCAAAAATATCCCAGTAACAGTACATACATCTAGCTTCCAGATCTTGGCTCATAGTGTAATTTGCCACTAAAAACATCCAATGTCGCAAAGAGATATATAGTTCAGACAAGTTCGAATCATGAAATTTCCAGGTAAGTCTTTAGAACCTCTCTCTGCCAGAGAACAGGAAGTACTGAGAGACTAGAAGAGTTTGCAAAGACCGAGGCAAGCTTCAGAGTCTTAACGACAGTCACATGACAGCATTAAATAGTTCTAATTAATTATAAAATACGAAACAAACCGGGCAGCTGGGTGGCTTGGTAGGTTGAGCGTCTGACTTCAGCTCAGGTCATGATCTCACTGTCCGTAGGCTCAAGCCCCACGTCGGGCTCTGTGCTGACGCTCAGAGCCTGGAGCCTGTTTCGGATTCTGTGTCTCCCTCGCTCTCTGCCCCTCCCCAGTCATGCTCTGTCTCTCTCTCTCTGTCAAAAATAAATATTTAAAAAAATAAAATATGCAACAAACCAATCAGTCCATAGTGATACCCAGAAAAGGATGAAAAGAACTCATTTTACACCATTTGAACTACATATGACACCACGTGTTTATTCATAAAATTGGTAATTTAAAGGGAAGTAGGTGAGCATTTATTCTGTCTTTCTAAAAGGACCATATTTAATGCTTGGAAATCTATTCATCTATTCATTACTTTCTTTAGTCTATTTATATCATTAGTAATAATAATGGCTTAGGTTTGGATTGTTCAAGATTACGTGGGTTCAGAAATGGTGGGCTATATTCTTCCGCTTTTTATCAAAAAGGAAATAAAAGAAAGGAAGGAAGACAAATGAAATAAAATTTCCATAATTCATATGGATTGTTTATATAATTCATATAATTGTGTGCATGAAATAAAAGGATTTCAGCAGTACTACACGTCAGTAAAGATTTAGAGAAAATATAGTCATAGTAAGAAACAAAGAGAGAATGAAATTGTGTTGCAACTCTTCTATTTCTGCTAGTACAAAACAGGCCATTTATAGACCGCACATGCAAATGAGAGAGTATTTTAATGACCACAATCATTATATGGAGTCACAAATTGCTAAGCACTCATTTTTTTTGGAAATTATTAGGTATTGAAAATACTGAGAGGGGTACCTGGGTTGCTCAATCAGTTGAGCGTTGGACTTCAGGTCATGAGATCATGGTTTATGAGTTCGACCCCCCACAATGGGCTCGTTGCTGTCAGTGCAGAGCCCATTTTGATCCTCTGTCCCCCTCTCTCTGCCCTTCCCCTGCTCTCAGTCTCTCAAAACCAAATAAACATTAAAAAGAAAAAAGAAAATATTGAGAGGAGGAGGGAAATAAGAGGATGATTGCCTTACGACCAAGAAAACCTCTTCTCAAAATCTATTAAACTGATTTTTCTTCAAGGCTTATGAAAAACAAATTAAAATGCAGTGCTTTTCTTAAATAAAATTGAATTCAATATTTAATATGGAATTTCTGTCCATATAGGTAAGTAAGTTATTATTCTCATACTAAACATTAAAGTTCATCGTTAGAAAATGCTTTGGCCTCTTGCTGATCTTGCCAGAGGATCACATTTCCTGACACCAGGAGTAACTCTCTCCAGTGGGAAACAACCAAGCCTGTGAAGTCAAAAAACACAACCCAAGGTGAAAAGTCACAACGTTCTGAGTAGAAAGGTCTGTTTATACCTGAACACAAGTCTAGTTCCTGGATTTCCGAGTTATCTACACAAATTAAGTTCCCTTTTACTGACTTGGAGTTGAAATATGGTCACTGGTACCAGCAGACCCCAATTAATAAAACAAGCAGTGAAATTTTTACTGAAAGTTTGTGGGAGAAGGAGTTTCAGAAGACGGAAAGGCTAGTATTTATTAGTCAGGAGATACTAACGAAAAAAGAAATCAGAGGGAGATGGAGCAGCTGGTTACTAAGAATATTTTAGGATATGTGTGAGGAAAAGAGAATGATTGAATGCATATTTTAAATTAAATTTTGCATCATTAAGTGTGATATAACTCTCTTCTGTATATGCCACTGAAGTTTTAGTAAAATCATTCTACAAAGTGGTAGGATCAGGTTTGGGGAACCAAACCTGATTTATGGGGAATAAATCTTTTACCTTGAAAAAATAATTAGCATACATTGTGATATTTGACCCATTTTGAGAAGCACTTAATGTCTGGTTCCATTATTGCTAAAAAAAAAAAAACAAAAAAAAAAAAACTAAACACAAATAGAATTGGGAGAGGGGGTTGGGGTTGAATATATTTCATGGTGACCATTCTTTTGTATAAACAAAAGAGGAACCAAAAACATATATTTTAATGACCCTGAAGAAAAATAATTGTTAAGCAGAGATATTCATTCAGTGTTCGAAAAAGCCCATTATGACTAAACTCACAATACGAGCACATTTACTGTGAAAGTTAAGCACTATATATTACTTATGCAACTACATTTAGCCATTGTCAAAGATTTCAAAATTGAGCTAGATATATTATACACAAGAGAATACTTTACTTTGAAATCCCCACACACTTTAGAATAGATAAGGGTGAAATCCAGAGTAAGACTCCTTTTATATTTGTTGTTCTGCATTAGGAGCATGAGTTTTGCATATTCATATAATTGTGTGCATGAATATTAAAATAATATTACATTGTCATCTTATTAGATTACCGCCAGCAAAGTCAAAAAAGAGAATTTGAAAATGGTTAGTATTTAGCTTCTATCTTGATCATTACCAAAGAAGGTTATTATTACCTGACATTGAACCAAGATATGCCTTTTTAACATTCTGCACAATTGTCATAGCTGGTTAAAAAGCACAAAGGCACAGAATTATAAGGATAAATGATAAAAGAAAATAAATGTAAAAGGGGATAAAAGGATTGTTTCTTCCATTGGGTTTTATTTCAGATACATCCACTCCTAACCTTTATTAAAGCAAGTAATTAACATGAAGCATATTCACGGAGAACTCAGTAGTACCACACGAAGTACAGGTTCCTGAATCTGGTCTATGAAGGATATTGCAGAATTAGTATTTAAATGGCTTAGCTTTTCAGCTACAGAATGTGTTAAAAATCAGGTACCCTGGGTCCTCTTAAGGTTGTTTCCTGTTATAAAATTATTTCAATCATACTGAGAAAATTTTAGCTTATCTAGATCTCACAATACCAGAAAAACAATTAGTTTTGGCAAAGCAATTTGAACAACTTTCTATTTTGGACAACTTGTTGTGCTATCACCAAAAATGCTGATATAGTGCAGCTTAAAAGGTGAAATATATCTTAGATAGTACTGATAAAGCAGCAGAAATGACAGTACCTTAAACTTGCTTCACTGGTTCCCATCAAAAGAGTCTTAAGGGGATTTCAGGTAACCCTTAATCTTCCCATCCTTTCTAGGAGAAAATCTGTCAGAACTCTGTTGTGACTTAGATACATGTTCCCCTTCCTAAGGAAAGTTCCCTCACTGCCCAGTAATGCAAGTCCCAAGAAGAGTCATAAATCTTATTTGGAGAGTGGAGTTATAGTCTGAACCAAGTAGGAGATTTGGAACTTGTGCTCCTTTGGGCTGGAATATTGTTTAGTTACACAGTTTATTTTTGTATTATGGGACTGTTGACACAAATGTGTTGAATATGTGCATTTTTATGTACAACTCAAAAAAAACAAAAAACAAAAGGGGACTTCTCATATGTTTGAATTGGTGACTGAAAATTATATATGAAAAATATTTTAGCCACCTAACACAATTGAAGGTTCAAAGCAAATGTTGATACCAAAAGACATTAAGGGGAATTATGTTAAAATGGGCCAGACATTTGGAGATCATCTGACGGACACTGGATCTTGATCAAGCTCTGCTAGGATAAGTTTTCATTTTAGTTGTTGTTGGATGACCATAGGTTTCTGAGCTGAAGAATCTCTTAGGAAGTATTGGCCTAAGTAACCCATGTTCTGTTTTGCATGACATATAGGGCATGCATACACAACACATCACACAGGATCTCAAACCTGCAGCTATCTATGGGTTTTCTGCACACTGGATGAGGCCAGGAATGTGTCTGTTGGTGGAGAGGGATATCAATAGCTCACAATTGTCTGGGCAAAATGAAACAATTGCATATGGTATTCCAACCTGTGTTGTTAATCGGAAAAGACTGATTCTTTTGTCCTGCTGAGGCTCTGTATGTCTCACTACTCCAGGTTTGTAGGTTTGTAGAACAGGTTTGTCATCAGAAATCGGCTGAGGTGGGTTTGGTACCAGTTAACTGCCCTGCTGAGTTAGTTTCTAGAGGTTCACCAGTTTTTCTGCCTAAGAATAAAATTTAGGAAACATCAGAGAAATATATACCTTTACAGCATATCATAATGAGCTAAAAGACAATTCATAATTCAATTATGTGTAACTGAGAACACATGTGTTCTTTTAGTATTGGTAAGATTTTTATCTTTTATAACTGTTTCCTTCGAGGTTCTTTGACTTTTGTCTAGCTTTTATTTTCCTTCTACACTGAAGTATTCTCATAGGTAGATTTGGTGCCGTCTACAAAAAAATACATGGAAAATATGTCATTTTACTTTTATGGTTTAATTTAGTTCCAAATTTTCTTCCTTTCTTCCTTTCCTCCTTTCTTCCTACCTTTTTCCTTCCTTCCTTTCTTTCTTTCTTTCTTTCTTCTTTTCTTTCTTTCTTTCTTTCTTTCTTTCTTTCTTTCTTTCCTACCTTTTGAGTTTAGTTAATTATAAAATAATAATAAAACCAAAACAATCCAAAAAACTCCCTCTGTTTTACATGTTATTTCACCATGGGGTTATGTTATCAGAGGCAAAGAGGAATTCTCAAAATAGACTCTAAAGTGTATCAGCTATCTTGCACATCTTAACAAGTGAACATACTATTTGTAAGTAAAAAGATACTGTAAATATGTTAAAGTCACTTGTAATAGTTTCAATCTTTTTGTCAGATGGTGCCAGGTTACATTATTGGGAAGTGAACACTAAAAAATACATTTACTTATTTAGATGCAGATAAAATTTGAAAATTAAAAAAAAACCATATAACTTAACATGAAATGTCGGTACAACAGACTGTCATCCATAAATTTTCATGCAAGGATTTTGAGGAGACAACTCATTTTTATCAAGTGAAAACAATTACATATTTGAGCCCTTATCAAAACTCTTACACAAACTTCTTTCAGCATCTTGCACATGAAAGCATGAATAAATTTAACCTGATAATTTTGACCTTTGGATTCCTAAATTCTAATGTGAAGGTACTCAGCATTTCCTTCCCTTGCCTCCATATGCAGCCATTATTATCACATTATGCCAATGTTATTTCTATAAATCCATATCACCATGAGAAACAGTGCCTCCTTGTTCATAAGAATGTAAGTGGATATTTCTATCCTTGCATTCTTGTATTTTCAGTGCTTGTTTTTCATATACATCAGGGCAGGGATGTTCATGTCTGTGATCCTGTAATATGCTACACATTGACATTATTCAATGTGTTGGGAACTTGGGAGCTATAAATATCTACAAAAATTTTTAGTAAACTATATTCATATGTAACATGTACTTATTAAAATATATATTTAAGTCTCTGGTTTATCTTCTCCTGGGACTGAAAGCAGTAACATCCTATTACTATGGTATCTCATTTCAGAGGGTTCTAACATCATAGAAACAAACACGTACTAACTAGAGTTGAAAGTTCAGTGCTATTTGGTTAAGGAAAAGGATGAAATGGCTTAAGGCAGTAAAGAAGGTTAGATTTGTCTTTCAGCCTTTTTTTTTTAACCACCTGTTCTTAACTCTTAGCCACTCTCAAGCTATCAGTTCTATCACAATGGTAGTAATTATGCAATTATTCTTCTGGGTTGCAAACCTGCTGTGAAGTGCCATGAGGAGCTAGGAAGTATAGTTATTATTGAGTATGCATCCTTTTTCTCATATATGGTTTTACATTCAACAGGTAAGTCTTCGATCCTCTCATTTGATTTTGTCTAAATGAATACTTTTCTTTATGACAGTTGGATAATGCCTTGGTTTCAGATGCTTAGAAACAGAATTTGAGATGGAGATTTATGTAAAGTTATTTATTTAGATAGTGTTCTCTGTGAGAACACAACAGGAGAAAAAAAAAGCAAATTTATGGTTTTTACCTGAAGTTTAGACTCAGCTTGATTTTACAAAGAGCTCAGGAGTATTAATTACCTCACAAAGTTGTCCCATCATGAGATGTTTTCCAATCTATTATCAATCATTCATTCACGGTGCATAGCTGAAGGAGACAGGAGACACATGACCTGTTAGGCATTTCTGTCTTTCCAGAGCCAATCTCTAAAGGCGGGTGCAGCTGGAACAGTAGCAGCTAATCCTCACAGAACCTGGGGCACAGGCAGACAGGTCCATTAAAGGTCATCTGGGTGCATTACCTGTTAGTCCACAACACATGGATTCCAGCATTTCATTTCATGTTATTATAACCTAGTGGAATCTTTATTTCTGATATTGGCAGCAATCAGCATAATGAAGGTCCAGGATTCAGCCCCAAACACCATTACTGATGCTGTGAAGCTGGCATCCACAGCAGGGATCAGGCAGGAATACAATATAAGATTTTGGTCTTTGTGAAAACAACATGTGCTCATGTGTATCAGGACCCCAGCAGGAGATTTATTCTAGGGACCCAGAGCAGATGGTACAGTTGCCAATTGACCTTTATGGAACAATGTTCACTGCCTGACTTTACTGAAATAAAGAGACAGGAAAAAAAAAATCAGCTTTCCATTCTCAAGGATCTATTTAAGCCACCAATGTATTTGTTCTGTAATCATACGTAAACACTGAAGCAATTCATATTTTCCTCAAAACTATTCCTTATGAGAATGAAATCTCTGGTCGATAATATTAAGCTTATCAGATAAAACACAGGATTTTCAGTTAAATTTTATTTTCAGATAAACAATGAATATTTTCTTAGTATAAATTTTCCTATGCAATATTTGGGACATGCTTGTACTAAAACTTACCTGTTGTTTATCTGAAATTCAAATTTAAGTGGGAATCTAATTTATCTGCTAAATCTGGCAACCTAGACAATAGCCAGAGTACTTTTGTTTATAGTACTACGGTGTCTTACAATTTCAAACAAGGAAAATTTTTTATCATCAGTCCTCTATTTTTTCATTATCAATATATAAACTAAAGACAAAGTTATTACTCCAAAGAAGTAAGGGGAAATCATCAAAATAGAATACAGTTAAGAGCTTGAGTTGTTAACTTCTGCCACCCTCTTAGTAACATCAAATGTTAAACATATAGTTTCTCACTCACAGGTATACACGTGAACATGCACACAATTTTTCATCCTCATTAAGTTTTAAAAGCTACTGCTTGGTGGAGTTACAGTATCAATTTATAAATGATATATAAAAAGAAAAATCTCAGCTCCCCTGTAGCGCCAGTTGAAAATACACTGCATCGCCTTCACTGCTGAGCAGAGCGGTGCTGAGCTACTTGCTATAATATTGCTTAGAATTGGAGACATCCATCACACTGAGGAACCCCACCAGCTGGAAGGAAAGGGAAGTTTCTTTAAATGCGATCTCCCTCTAGGAATGGAAAAAAAGAGTCAGTTTTTCTTGTCCACCCTTCCTTTTCCTTTTCATTTCCGTATTATTGTTCGAGAATATGTATCACAGCAGTTATTCTCTTTTCTGCTTACACATACCATTAACAAGCTCAAGTGTTTGGGTCTGTTTCCTATATGCAACCCCAGTTTGCTTTGGTTGTCTTTAAGGAAAAATCCCCAAGGAAAAAAAAAGTAAAGAAAAACGAGAGAAAAATAATCTTGAACAATTGAAAATTATTAAATAATAATTAAATTATTAAATAATAAAACTTCTAGCAAGCTAAATGCAGACTGATTTCATTTTAAGAGAGAATAGTTGGGACTTTTTCTTTTTTTTTAAATAGACTTCTATGCCCAAGCTCTACTAGCTCATCCAGTTTGAATTTATTTCAAAAATTATTTGAATTAATCCAAAGTTTAGAAATCTTGGGGCTTAGGTCAATAAAAATAGATATTAAAAGCTCAATAATCTATTTACAACACTGGGTATTAGCCAGGCATTTACTAAATGTTTGGTTTGGTCTTTTTGTCCGTTTGCTTAGTTGCTTGCTTACTATCTTTCTTTTTTTTTTTTTTAAACCTTTGGCCTCCTAGACTCCAAAGTTATACTAGTAAATTGAAGGAAACCTAACATAAATAACTGAAGTGGTAGAAATACAATCTTACAGTAATGGGGGTATCTAATATAAAAATAGCTTTGTACACTCTATCATGGGGCAGTAAAACGGAGTTCTAAGAGATAAGCCATATCACAACATCACTTCATGGTGACTGTGGGAGCATATAACAACCCTAGGCATCATCACGTCATCTGTAATGCTCCCTCACAACCTTTCCAAGAAGCAGCTCTTTGAAAAGAGAAATTGTTAAAATAGTGGTAGGGAAAGTAATTCTCCAAAGCCTGAACTGATGAATTTGAGACTACGAAAGCAGGGTCCAGGTGAGTCCTGATTTTTTTTTTTAATATGAAATTTATCATCAAATTGGTTTCCATACAACACCCAGTGCTCATCCCAACAGGTGCCCTCCTCAATGCCCATCACCCACCCTCGCCTCCCTCCCACCCCCCATCAACCCTCAGTTTATTCTCAGTTTTTAAGAATCTCTTATGGTTTGGCTCCCTGTCTAACTTTTTTTTTTCCCTTCCTTTCCCCATGGTCTTCTGTTAAGTTTCTCAGGATCCACATAAGAGTGAAAACATCAATGGCTTTTGACCCCAAGGTATATCTGTCCCTAGTTCTTTCTCTCTTTAAACTCAGCAGGGGATGCACCAACTAGGTACTGGGAGTATCATCTTAGCCAAAGAAGATTGAATCACAGAAGCTGATACTCTCAAATGGACTATAATGAGAAGAAATGGTAAGATACAGGAAAAGTTTGGTTGTTATAAAATAAAAGAAGGCATAAAATACAAATATGATAAAAATGCAAGGAAAAACAGAACTAAATGGCTCAGACAGAAAAATATTTTTGATGAGCATAATACATAATATGGAGGGGAAGAGAGAACACACTGGAAATATAAGGCTGTTATGAACAATTGTAAAGAAGAAATAGCTGAAATTATGGGATGTAATACTTATTGTAGATAAATAACGGCAACTCCCACCTTCACAACAAAATCACCAATATGTGCTCATATCAGTAAACTGGATTCTGCTAAAGAATACATCACTGGCCTGGAAGGAATTCAATCAGACATTATTAGAAAGGTAAAGAAAGATAGGAAAATAAGGGGAAAAAAGTTAGTTTTGGAAAGTAGATGCAAAAGGGTCAAAAACTATTATAATATCAGAGATACAGGAGAGAATAAAGGAAAATTGCAGAAAGACCACTAGTTCCACTTATATGAGGTATCAAAAATAGTCAAACACACAGAAACAGAGACTAGAATGGTTGAGAGGAGGGAGAGTAGAGAGTTGACGTTCCACAAAGTTTCAGTTGTGCAAGATCAGCAAACGCTAGAGATCGACTACACAGCATTGTACTTGTAGTTAACAATATTCTACTGTGTACTTAAAATTTTGTTGAGGTAGGTTCTCATGTTACATGTTATTATCAAAGTTAAAAAAAAAAGAATTGCAGAATAATTTCAAGGTAATTTCAGGATTGTCTAAGCATAAGTAAAAATGTGATATGTCAAAATAAAAGAAAATATGATGTAATTAAAAGGATACAAAGGAAAAGGAAAATCTAAACACATCATAGAGAAATTATATTGCATCAGAATACAAAAAAAATGCTATAGTTTCCACAGAGAAATTATATCCACAAAGCAACAAGATATATACTGGCATCACATTTGTTAATAGCAACATTCAAAGGTCAAGAAAATGGTTTAATGTTTTCAGAAATGGAAGGAAAAATGGTTCTAACAAGATGTTATATCCAGCAAAATGCTATGAAAATATCCTTGAAAAATGAAAATTATCTTAAACATTCAAGACTTCAAAATGTTTACCACGCAAAGGTCATCTTTGAAAACACCCTTGAAATATATACCTGAACTAAATAGTGATTCTTTTCTCTCAGTGCCACACTTGCTCTTTTGCAGTCTGCTCTGTATTGCCAGGGTGAGAAGTTAGCGGACTACATTTTCCAGACTTCCCCGCCCGGCTCCTAGTTTGTTGCTCACTCATGCGGCTTGGTTACAAACACAGTGACAATGCTGAGTGCCTCAGCAGCTTCCGAAGCTTAGACATCTAGGCAACTCAGTAATATAATTTTCCTAAAGTAGTCATTTTCTCCTGCAATTACTTCAGATACTTGCTTCGTTATTCCCCGTCTGTACTTTGATCACATTTACACCTAATTTCCAGTTTTCAATTCAGCTTTTAAGCACCATAATAGGTTTCTGCTTTTCTGATTGGGCACGGACTGAAACAATGCTTCAACAAATGCATGGAAAGCAAAGAGGATAATAACTACTTGTTGTCTAAACAAACAATAACGAAATTATCTGTATCTTTATATCCTGAGAATTAGTATTCTAGAAAAGTACCAAAATCTAAGAGAAATAAGAAGGAAAAGACCCGAGGGCATTAAAAGCATTTTAATTTGTCTGCCTGAAGGTAGTACAAAAGTGAGATAGAGCTATTTATGAAAAGGAGAGGATAAGCCCAAGTATAAGTAGTATATAATAGGTATAGCCACTAGAGGAATAAAATATAATGTTTAACATGCAAATCAGCATAAAAATTGACGTGTAATGTGGAAGATGAGAAAAGAGGAAAGAAAAATGTATAGGTTGATTAGTGGACGGTATGATGTATAATGGCACAATTAAGTTCTAATACAGTAATTATTTTTGGAAATATAACTGATAAATTACAAATCAAGGATAGACTCTCAGATTTTTGAAAATCTTGTGATAATCTGGCAAACAGAGATATGGGGCTATAACTATGAAAAATCAGTTTAGCCAGACCAAAAAAAAAAAAGTCACTTATCCCAAAGAAACACACTTAAATATATCTTTAAAACTTTAAAATAATAGGATCAACTACATAAGTTTTAAACATCTATGAATCAAGAAAAAAATGTTATAGGTCAACACATAAAATATGGCATGATACAGAGTATCTGAATAACATAATTAAAAAACTGAACTTACTTATGATTGATATGTAGAGATACAACTTTAATGTATTGTCCTCTGCACTTACAAATGCAATGAATGCAATGTTTCTGGATATACAATTATTTAAATATGAAGAATATATGTATGAAGGCAATTTTTACATATGGTTAAAAATTTTTGGAGGAGAATATAAAGATATACAGTCTTCATTTTATGGCATGAATTAACATAGTAAAGATGCCAGGTCTTCTCAAAGCGATCTAGAAATACAATTCCATTTTAATTAAACATCTAAAGGATTTTGAAATAAATAAATTTTACAAATGGATTCTTAAGACAGAGTTCACAAATATCTATGGAGATGTTGGCATTAAAAAATGAAGTAGAGGGTGCCTGTGTGGTTCAGTTGGTGAAGTGTACAACTTCAGCTCAGATCATGCTCTCACGGTCCTTGGTTCGAGCCCCACGTTAGCTCTGTGCTGACAGCTCAGAGCCTGGAGCCTGCTTCAGATTCTGTGTCTCCTTCTCTCTCTGCTTCTCCCTCATGCACCCCCTGTCTCTCTCTCTCTCTCAGAAAGTAAACAAACGTTAAAAAAATGAGATAGAGACTGTCTCTTCAACAAATTGTGTTGTGAATACTGGACAGCAACATGCAGAAAAATGACACTGGACTACTTTCTTACACCACATACAAAAATAAATTCAAAATAGATGAAAGACCTAAATGTGAGACAAGAAACTATCAAACTCCTAGAAGAGAACACAGGCAGCAACCTCTTTGACATCAGCTGTAGCACCTTTTTACTAGACACGTCTCTGGAAGCAAGGAAAACAAAAGCAAAAATGAACAATCAGGACTTCATTAAGATAAAATCTTCTGCGCACCCAAGGAAACAAGCAACAAAACTAAAAGGTAGCCTATGGAATGGGAGAATATATTTGCAAATGACATATCTGATAAAGGTTTAGCATCCAAAATCTATACAGAATTTATCAAACTCAGGAACCAAAAAACAAATTAATCCAGTGAAGAAATGGGTGGAAGACATGAACAGACATTTCTCCAAAGAAGACATTCAGATAGCTAAAAGACACATGAAAAGATGCTCAACATCACTCCTCATCAGGGAAATGCAAATCAAAACCACAGTGAGATACCACCTCACACCTATCAGAATGGCTAAAATTAACATGGGAAACAATAGATATTGGCGAGGATGTGGAGAAAGGGAAACCCTCTTACACTGTTGGTGGAAATGCAAACTGGTGCAGCCACTCTGGAAAACAGTATGGAAGTTCCTCAAAAAGTTAAAAATAGAACCACCCTACAACTGCATGACTAGGTATTTCCCCAAAGGATAAAAAAATACAGATTTGCAGGGGCACATGAACCTCAATGTTTAAGCAGCATTATCAACAATAGCCAAACTATGGAAAGAGCCCAAATGTCCACTGACTGATTAACGGACAAAAAGGTTGTGGGAATATTACTCAGCTATCAAAAGGAATGAAATCTTGCCATTCACAATGACATGGGTGAAGCTAGAGAGTATAATGGTAAGCCAAATAAGTCAGTCAGAGAAAGACAAATACCATAAGATTTCACTCATATGTGGAATTTAAGAAGCAAAACAGATGAACATAGATTAAGGAGAAAAAAAGGAGAAGAAAGCAAACCATAAGAGACTCTTAATTACAGGGAACAAACTGAGGGTTGCTGGAGGGGAGATGGGATAAATGGGTGATGGGTGCTAAGGAGGGCACTTGTTGGGATGAGAACTGCGGGTTGTATGTAAGTGATAAATCACTAGGGGCCCCTGGTGGCTCAGTTGGTCAAGCGTCCAACTCATGTTTCATCTCAGGTCATGATCTCATGGTTCATGAGTTCGAGCTCTGCATTGGGCTCTGTGCTGACAGCTCAGAGCCTGCTTAGGATTTTCTCTCTCCTTCTCTCTCTCTGCCCCTCCTCCACTCGCCCCTCTTCTCTTTCCCTCAAAATAAATAATAAACTTAAAAAAATAAAATAAATAAGTGATGAATCACTAAATTCTACTCCTGAAACCAATTTTACCATACGTGTTAACTAACTAGAATTTAAATACAATTTTGAAAGAAAAAAAAGAAAAAAAACGAAGTAGAAAGACTTGTTTGATGAAACACACTGCCAAGACACAGTAATAAAAATAAGCAAATAAACAACCAAACGAAGGAATGAACGAATGAATGAACAAATACAGGCAGACAGATGACACTAGGAAAGAAATAGAAAAGAGACATCAGAGCACAACTGAGTGTCCAGCAACAGTCATATCTATGTATGAGGAAACAATATGTGGTTAAGAAAGCATTGCAAGTCAGTGTGGATATTATTGTTTTAAAACTGGCCCATTACATGGGCTAAAATAAAGGACTTTTTATACCTTGTACAAATGTGTCCTCCAGGTGGAAAGAAGACTAAAAATAGAAAAGACAAATTTAAAATATAGTAGAAGAAAACAGAAAAATATCTTTGTCACATTCAGGTGAATAGTTCTAAAAGAAACCCAAAGTACAAGTCATAAAACTCTACAGATTTGAATTCATTAACGTTAATTATATCTGCTTCTTGTGGAATATTATAGATGGTGTTAATAAGTAAGTCACATTCTGGAGAAGATGCATATAAAATCTTAAACCTACAAGGCAATATAGGTACTTCTACAGATTAAAAATATGGAAACCTGATACCAAAAACAATTTTGTTTTGGCTTTGATTTTGTTTTTAGATTTTTCATCAATGCAATTATTTATGTAAATCTACACATACATACATACATATCCTGCACACACATATATAAATGTTAATTGAGAGGCTTAACTTCACTAGCATCCAGGAAAAATGTAATTTTAATCAACCGTAAGATCCAGTTAATATACAAAAGATTGCCTAAATGTAAAAGTAAGTGTATATCAATGTCTGGGAGCATATGGAGACTCATATCTTCCTTGAACTCATATGGCCAATCTAGGAACCAATCTGGCAGTGAAATTAAAAATGTTCATTCCTGGGGAGCCTGAATGGCTTAGTCAGTTGAGTATCTGATTCTTGACTTTGGCGTGGGTCGGGATCCCAGGGTTGTAATCCCAGGGTCCTCAGTCAGGCTCTGTGCTGAGTGCAGAACCTGATTGGGATTCTCTGTCTCTCTCCCTCTGCCCCTCTCCCCAGCTCGTGTGCTCTTTCACCCTAAGATAAAAATAATAATAATAAAATAAAAATTGCTCATTCCCTGTGAGATAACAATTCTTCTACTTGGTACTTCTACTTGTTATGTACTGCAGCAAAGTTCTCACACAGGTCCCCAGACAGATGCACACGTGGGTGTGCTTTATTTATGGTAGCAGTGAGATATTCCAGATATTATCAAGGCAATAAAATAAGTATCAAATTGAATGTAATTTCTATCACAATAACATTAACACAAATTAAAACAGATATATACCAAACCACTACTACTTACATTTTTCAATGATAACCTACCACATCATATAAACACATTAGAATAGGCATCTATGGAAAGTTTCTAGACTGGAAGAGGTGATAAGAAGAAGCAAAAACTAAAGACTAAAATAGGTAACTGTGGTGCCTTTCATAGATAAAAAAAAAGTGTTTAAATGAGGTGTATGATGAACTCAACACTAAAATAAATATTAGCACACAATTGTTTCATTAAAAATGTGTGTGTAAGCTTTATATTATGATTTAGAATCATTAATAATTAATGTATTTCCCCAGCTTTTCTTACTGTTTGAATATAAATAAACACAAATAAAATCAATAAAAATTTAGGCAAATGAATTAAAATCCACTTAACCATTCTTCTGTATTTTTTTAGGAAGAGACTACTCTCACGTGGTTTAATTAATACGCATGGGATTTTGATTGTAAGGTTTTTAAATAATTATAGAAAAATTCTGATAATAACATTTGCTTAAGAAGTCATTGAGTGTTAAACTATCAGTGTTAATTTTACAATAAAGACTATCATATGATTTTACAAATGATTAGAAGATAGTCTACAGATGGTTTATTTTATAAAATGTTAAGCTATCAATGAAATCTAGCAATCTGTTTGAACAGAATAAATGATTTAAAATCCCATTGTACATACATTAAAATTACCTAAAATGACTACTACATACTTATAGAAAAACTCTTTCCTGAAAAGATAAATTTTAAATCATTTTTAAAATAATTCAATGGGGAAAACAGTAGCATGGAAAACAAATTGTTTTGGAAGTGCAGATTCTGACTTTAATTCTTGTGTGTCCTCAGAAATGTCACCCAAATTTTCTGACTTTCAGATTCTTCATTTGAAGACCTTATATGTTTGTTTGTTTGTTATCTCTTTTGAAAAATAAATTAAAAAGTAATAACAAAATAAAGATGTACAATTCTATTTAGTCCACAGTGGTGTGAGATATATATATATATATATATATATATATATACACACACACACACACACACGTATACATGTACATATATATATATGTATACATATATATAATCTGCTTTCTTTCAGTTGTTTATTCATTTACTGATCATACAGCATGTATATATCACTATTAACCTACATTTAATCTATTTTTTCTTTTTTTTTTTTTCTTGAAAGACAGAGTGTGAGAGTGAGTGAGGGAGAGGTGATGGTGGGGGGAGCGGAGAGAGAGAATCTTAAGCAGGCTCCACACTCAGAACATGGAGCCGGATGTGGGGCTGGATTCCATGACCCTAGAATCATGATCTGAGCAGAAACCAAGAGTCAGATGCTCAACCAACTAAGAGACTCAGGTACACCTAAATTTAATCTATTCTGATTTCAGTTCTATCTCCCTTAAACTCTTTTCATATTATAACCAAGTAGTTCATTTTATTCCTCTATACATGTTTATTGCTCTCTATCCACCAACAGAGTAAAACTTAATATATTACATGTCAAACAAGGCCCAACAGGACTCAAGACTACTTATCTCTTCAGCTGTATTTCTTAATATTCTTCTCCTTGAGTATTACATGTTTGTGTCTGGCTACCTACACCATATATTAAAATGCACTGGTGCTTTTTCTGATGGTCTTCCTACAGAGTTGAATTCATTTTCCATCTATCTCTGCCTTGATAAGAGGTCCATTTCCCTATAAAACATAAATATGTCAACATATATATATGGAAGTCTTTCATGGACCTCTTATTTTGACATTAGTGTCCCAACGTTTGTGCTCCCCAAGTTTTACCTCTAACTTCGTACTTAACTAATAATTTAATAAAATGTACATTGCCAATTTATATGTCAACCTCCCCCATTGGGGAGTAATTTGCCAAAGAACAAGGCCATTTATCATCAATCTGTGTATTACCTGTTATAATATAGAATTTTAATATATTAATATATAACATATTGCCTACAATACTTAATTTTCATTTAATAATTAATAGATTAGAAATTAACACGGAAAATACATTCAATAAATACAAAGAATTCTGCAGTCTTAAAGTCCAAACTAATTTAATTAAAACTCCAGCTTACAGGTTGATTTTCAAAGATGGTATACAATAATACAAAGGAACATTATCCAGTAAGTTGGCTATAACCATGAACAAGCAAGTATTCTTAAGTATGCCATCCTTTTGAAATGATTTGTATATTCTTTATGCTTTATAAAGTACTTAGAAAAGCATATTTGAAGAAATATGAGATTATCTTAGAGTACAATAATCACTACAATGTATATGTATAAGCATTGTAAAAATATTGATTTGTCTTGGCCATTTTAAACAAAATTGTACTTTCTTCTCTGTCTTATAAAAATTCATGGTAAAACATTCGTTTTCTGGCAACGCTGAGCCATCTGTTTTGTTAGATCTTATCGTTGTTTTGCTGTATGCAACAATAATTAAGTATGTTGGCGGTAAGAGAAAGAACAGTTGGATTTCTTTAGAAGATTAACAGTATGAACAGTATAGCTAAGAAGGGAATTTTCTCGCAGATTCCAAAAATATCTCACCTTTACAACTCTATAGCAGAGGAACCTGGAGAACAGCCCACTCTCTCCTACCTACCACCAAATGGCTACAAAATCTTCAATGTATGCAGCACTTTCCAGATTGTCCTTTTTTTTTTTAATTCAGAAACAGGAATGTTTATTACTGTTATGTTACCTTTATCTTGCAGCTGTCATTTCTCTCTCCTTTTTTTCCTGTTATTTCTATGTTTGTATTTTATATCAAAGTCTCCTTTGCTTTCCTTTCTCATTCCCTATAATGCTAGCATTTACTTTTAGGTATGTCTATTTAAAATAATTAAAAATTTGACTTGTGACACCAAAGCATGAGTAACAAAATAAAAAATAGACAAGTAGAATATCATCAAGTTAAATGCCTGTGAGCAGCAAAGGAAACATGCAATACAATGAGAAGTCAAAGTACAAAGTGAGAGAAAATTTTGCAAACCATTGATCTGATAAAGATTTAATATCCAAAATATTTAAGAAACTCCTACAATAGCAAAATAATAGACAACCTGATTTAAAAAGGTCAGAGGGACTGGATAGATACTCTCCAAAGAAGATATACAAATGGCCAATGATACATAAAAGGAACTGAGCATCACTAATCATTAGGGAAATGCAATTCAGAACCACAATGAGATATCACCTCACACCTCTTAGGATGGCTGTTGGAAAGAAAGGAGAGGAAAGAGAAAGAAAGAAAGAAAGAAAGAAAGAAAGAAAGAAAGAAAGAAAGAAAGAAAGAAAGAAAGAAAGAGAAAAGAAAAAAGAAAAGAAAGAAAAGAAAGAAAGAAAGAAAGAAAGAAAGAAAGAAAGAAAGAAAGAAAGGTAGAGAAAGAAATGGCAAGGCAAGGAAAAAGAAAAGAAAACAGAAAAGAAAGAAGGAAGGAAGGGAAGAAAGAAAGAAAGGAGAAAGGGAGGGTGGGAAGAAAAAAGGAGAGAAAGAAAAGTGATTGCAAGGATGTGGAGAATAGGGGACCTTTGTACACTGTTAGTGGGAATGTAAATTCGTGCAGCTACTATGGATAATGGACATTCTCAAAGATGAAAACTAGAACTACCATATGACTCAGCAATCACATTAACGGGTATATATTCAAAGGAACTGAAAGCAGGAGTTCAAAGAGGTATCTGAACTTCCATGTTCATTGCAGTATTATTCACAATAACCAAGACATGGAAACAACCTAAATGTCTATTGATGGGTAGACTGAATAAAGAAAATGCAGTATATATGTGTGAGTATAAATATAATGAAATATTACTCAGCTTTAAAGAAGTAATTGCTGTCATTTATGACAACATGGATGAACATAGAGGATATTATGCTAAGCCAGAAACAGTAGGACAAATATTACATAATACCGCTCATATGAGGGATCTAAAATACTCAAACTCATAGAAGCAGATAGTAGGTTGCCAAGGCCAGGAGGTAGGGAGAAACAGAGTATTAGTCAAATGGCACAAAGCTACAACTGTAAAAGATAAATGAATCCTAGAGTTTTACTGTACATCATAGTGCCTATAGTTAACAATACCATATTATATACACAGAATTTTTCTAAGAGGGTAGATATTATATTAAGTGTTTGTATCACAAAAACTAAAATAATAATAAAGAGGGTGAAAGGAAACTTTTGGAGTGATGGACATGTTTATGACAGACTGTGGTGATGGTTTCACAGGTATATACATATATACAATCTCATCAAATTGTATACATTAAATATGTAAGTCTTTTTGTATGTCAGTCATACCTCAATGAAGTAGTTAAAATTTTTTGACATGAATCTTCCAGTTGAATCTCAAATATATACTTCTGTTACTAGAAACATAAATTTCCTTTATTGTTTACTAAGATTACTTATCTGTTCTCAGTCTTAAACATGTAGATTTTCATCTTGGTTTTGATTAGAGAAATAGTCATATTCATACAGAAAATTCTGTCTACATGTCCTAGGAAGTCCTCGAATTTTATAATATTGTATAAGAATCAAATGTAAATGTCTTAATTTGATTATAAATTGTTGAGAATATATATTTCTTTTTTTAATTAATTCAAGAATAGTTAACATACAGTGTTACATTAGTTTCAGAGTACCAGTGATTAAACAATGCTATAACATTACTCCACACTTATCATGATAAATGTACTCTTTAATCCCCATCACCTATTTCACTCATGTCCCTATCCATCTCCCCCTGGTAATCAGTTTGTTCTCTATAGTTAAGGATCTGTTTTTAGGCTTATCTCCTTTTTTGTTTGTCCATTTGTTTTGTTTCCTAAATTCCACATATGAGTGAAATCACATTTGTGTTACTTTGACTGACTTACCTCACTGAGCTCTATCTAGATCTTACTCTCTAGATATATCCATGTTTTTACAAATGGCAAGATTTCATTCTTTTTATGGATGAATAATATTCCATTGTATGTATATACCACTTTATCCATTCATCTATGGATGGACCCTTGGGCTGCTTCCATCATTTGGCTATTATAAATAATATTGCAACAAACATAAAAATGCATGTATCTTTTAAATTAGTGGTTTTGTGTTCTTTGGGTAAATACCCAGTGGAATTACTGGATCATATGGTAATTCTACTTCTAATTTTTTGAGGAAACTCCATGCTGTTCTGCATAGTGGCTGCACCAGTTTGCATCCCCACCAACAGTGCATGAGGGTTCCTTTTTCTCCACATTCTCACCATCACATGTTATTTCTTGAGTTTTTATTTTAGCCAATGAATACACATTTTTTAAAAGTTTATTTCTTTTTGAGAGAGAGAGAGCACATACACATGAGCTGGGGAGGTGCAGAGAGAGAGTGAGAGAGAGAGAATCCCAAGCAGGCTCTGCGCTGTCAGCCCAGAGCCCTATGTGGGGCTTAAACTAGGTATATAATATATACCTATATATATAATATATAATATATACACACACACATATATATATATACACACATATATATATATGAATTTATTAAATTTTAATCCAGAGTTAGATTATACCAAAGTTATTCCAATTATCTAGATGAAATTTTAATTCAACATCTGACTTTGGCATCTTTAATATAGATATCAAGATATTCAGTTGAATTTTTTCAGTAATCATATGTGTATGGTTTTATACAAAAAAAATCAAGGTGTATATGACACTTTCTTGTATCTTTTATACTTATTTTATGTATGTGTATATATTTTCTTCTTAAACGCTGCCACAAATTAAATGCTACACAATTGCAAATGCATATCATCAGAATTCTGTAAAGGGCAAACCATTTTAAGGTCATGCTGCTTTTCTTGCTTGCTATATAACCTTCAGCATTATACCACATCCATAAGATATATTATAATGAAAAATGCAATTGAAAAGAGGTTTTCCCTAGGTATCTCAGAGTTATTTTGTATATTATAGCCAGTGTTTCTTTCTCACAAAATATTTTTGGGTTCTCCATCTTAAAATTGACCTTGTGGTTTTTAATTCTTTTTAATGAATTCAAATTTGGGACTAAATAGAAAATTTTATTTTCCATATTTTCATGAAAGGATATTGAGAAGACATCCTTCAAGGATGGAGGAAAAATTGTCATATGCCTTTACAGGACAAATTAAACATATACATGTGTGTACATACTTATACATATTATTCAAAATATCCGGTTATAAGCTGATTGTTTTGGAAATTTTTCCAACTAAATATCAGATCCCAATTGTCTTAAGACTATGACATTCTTTAAATAATCCACTTACTACTCTTAAACTAAGTCAACATTTATGAAATCTAATATTTTATAGATTTATATTAAAATTCAGAGAATAAACTCTGTCACATATTATGCTATTAAACTTACCCAGTGAATTGTTTCTCTTAAAAATTTAGATATATATTATTCATTCTTAACATTCATATTGTCTCTTTTTTATAATCTTTACTTCTCTGCCAAGTTATTCTATGTTCATTCATCATAAGTATCATAATACCTTTGCATTATATAAGATATCCTTCTAATGGATCATCCTTTTATTCTTAAACTTGTTGACATTATTTATGTTACTAATTCTTTAATAGTACAATACTAGCTTACTTTTTCGAAAACCTATTATATACCAAACATTATTATACTATACTATATTATGTATATGCATATACTACATACTAGAGTATAATACACATTACGCTATAAAATAAAAATTATGCATTATCTTATTTTTGAATATGACACAATAGTATAGCATAGTATTTACAGCCAAATTCCTGAGTTTATATTCTGGTTCATCCCCTATTTTATAGATGACTTAGATGGCTACCAGATACTCATTTCTGTTTCATAGTAAGAAACTTTGGCTGGAAACTAGTTGCCATACTAGGGACAATATTTTATTATATCTTCTAATATCTCATATCTCCTAGATGAGGCCATGGACTTAGATCTGTCTAATATAATGTGTGTCTATTACAGGTCCCGGTATTAAGTTGTATTACATGCTTTGTTCATGCTTATTTCTCTGACTCAGTGATGTCTGGGTCAACTTGAAGCCACAAGATGGCAGTTAAAAAATAAGATGGCATAAACTAGTGACCAGTAACCTTCACTCCTACTTCACTTTTCTTAGGGAAACCACCTGACCAGAAACATCACTGAATTTGATCTAAATAAAACCAAACTTTTATCTTTTTTTCACTGAGATTTGAGACTAGCTTGTTACAGCAGTTAAATACTGATTAAAGCATGACCTTTTACAAGATATTTGTAAAAGATTGTGCTGACACAGATTCACTATTCATTAAATAGGCATACTGAGTAATTAAATGAATTCATAGATGTGGACCACATAGATCAGATTGTGGTGCACAGTAAGTACTACATGATTACTTGTTATAATAATTATTATTAGATAAATCTATGTGGCATATACTATTCTAATGTCAGTTGTGCACATCCGGAAACTGAACTATTATTTGCTGATCAACCCACTAGCAACTCCTTTTGCTTCCCATGAACTTGTAAACAATTATAAAACATCCTAAGTAGCAATTACAATGATATGCTAGAAATAATCTGATTATTTCTTCATAAATTATAATGTGTAAAATATATTTCTAATATACTCATACCTCATGAATGAAACCATCTCAAAGTCATGAGAAGATTAATTCTTAATCAAAAGCATTATAAATATTACCCAGAATATCATTTCATTATCTATGGTTTCAAAGAAGTTTTGTGGTAAGTTAAGAAATATTAGTTTATATTGGCTGGTACAATCTCAGAAAAACTACAGCAGGTCTTGACTGATTAGCTTATTTATTGTTTTAATATCTTTAATATTGTCCTTCAGTAAAACTGAACCTAAAAATTATATTCGACTAAAGCAAGTTACATTTGTTGAGGATGAGTATTACACAGATTGACTATGGAGGATCTGATCCGCAAGCTGTGGGAGGAGGAGACAGAATGACAGAATCCAAACAGAAAAGGAGATAAGAGGAGAGGGTCTTATCCCAGACCCTAGTGTGAAGAATATGATTCTTATTTCCAAGGCTTTGAGCTAGTCAATCTCTAAGAGGGGGTCTGATACAGACACATTTTCACCAAAGTTTATCTTCATCTAAGAATGTATTTTGCTGGAAGCCCTGAAGAATATTTTCAAAGAATATAGAATTCATGGTTGATAGTAATTTTCATTTAACATCTGGAAGAGGTTGTGCTATTGAAAGAGTATTGTACTACTTCTTTCTGCCTCTGTTACTTCAAATAGAAAACCTTCAGTTATTAAAATTGATATTCCCCTATAAGTAATGTGTCATTTTTTTTCTGGCTGCTTCCCAGACTTGTTTTTTATCTTTAGTTTTCAAAATTTAATTACGATATTTCTCGGTAGTAATTCTTTTAACGTATCCTTTTAAGATTTGATGAGCTTTTTGAATTTGTGGTTTCTTTATTGCTCTACATGTGAGATGTTTGTAGCTATGAATTCTTCAATCCCCTTTCAGATCTTCTCTTCTTCTTTTCTCCTCAGTTACTCTGAGGATATAAATGTTGGAGCTTGTGTATTACCGCATTGTCCCTAAGGCTTCGTTCACATTTTTTTCAGTTCATAATTGCTTGGATTATGTGAATTATGTTTATCTTTCTCCAGGTTTACTGATTCTGTCCTCTGGCATCTCCAGTCTACTAATGAACCAACTGAGTGAGTTTTCTGTTTTGTATTTTTTATTCTATACTTTACATCTGATTCCTTATAACGTATTTATGTGCCAGGAGCTTTATTTTAAATTTGTTTTAGGAGACTTTTTAATTTATTGTTGAAACAGTTTAAAGATGACTGTTTTAAAACACGTCTGATACTTCCAATATCTGATTTATCTTGGTGTTCACATGTGTTGTAATTTTTTCCAGTTTTTTTTTTTTAATTTTTTTTTTCAACGTTTATTTATTTTTGGGACAGAGAGAGACAGAGCATGAACGGGCGAGGGGCAGAGAGAGAGGGAGACACAGAATCGGAAACAGGCTCCAGGCTCTGAGCCATCAGCCCAGAGCCTGACGCGGGGCTCGAACTCACGGACCGCGAGATCGTGACCTGGCTGAAGTCGGACGCTTAACGGACTGCGCCACCCAGGCGCCTCTGGTTTGTTTTTTTTTTTTTTTAATCAGGATGATTGTTTTCTTTTATTTTGTTTTTTGTCTTTTATATCATTTGACTTGGGGTTTATTTAAATATTTTCTTTTAACAGCCAACACTCCATTTAGGCTTTACATACATATCCTCTCCTATACTTGCATGCTTTGGTTCCAAAGACATTTCAATTTTCAGTCTTTGCCAGGCTATTTTGGTCTTCTTCAGTTATCTTCTATCTCTGGGGAATCTAATGACCCCCTATGGTTGTTGTTGAGGGTACAAAGGACTTTCCCCAGGTTTGGGTGCCTAGGGTCTCTGAGTGGGTATGATAGACAAAATATGTTCCCCTCAAATACGTTTACATCCTAACCTTGGGACCTGTTGGTATGTTACATTACATAGCAAAGGGACATTGGAGATGTGGCTAAGTTATGGACCTGGAGATAGGAAGAGCATGGTGGATTTTTTGGGTGGGCCCATTATGATCACAAGGGTCCTTGTAAGATTGAAGAGGGGGACAGAGGAGTTAGAAGAGGTGTCAGAACACGTCTTCTAATAAATCTTTAAGATGGTAATAAATCTTGAGGTGGTAAACTTTGAAATGGATGAAAAAGTCACAAGCCAAGAAATTCAGACTTCCCCTAGAACCTGAAAAAGTCAAGGAAATAATTTTCCCCTTGAGCCTTCACAAGGAATTTAGCCCTGCCCAAATCTTGATTTTAAGACTTCTGAACCCCAAACTGTAAGATGATAAATTTGGGTTGTTCTAAAGCATTGTATTTAGATACTTTGTTACAGTAGCAGTGAATAATGAATACATTTTAGTACATGGAAATGGGATGCTGTTATTACGAATACCTAAAAACGTGAAAGTGACTTTGAAATTGGGTAATGGGTAGAGGCTGAAAGGATTTTGAGGAGCATGATAAAAATAGCCTAAATTTCTTTGAAGAGATTGTTAGTAGAAATATGGGTATTAATCACTAAGCTAGTGAGGACACAGTAGGAAATGTAGATAGACAGATAAAAAGCATATTGTCTTAGAGAATATTTAGATAATCAAGAACAGCCTATTGGAAAAAAATATGAATATTAAGGACCTTGCTGATGAGAATGCAGAAGTGGGAGCATGGAAGAAAAAACATGTATCTTCTTATAAATTCAAGAATAAGGAATAAGAATAAAATATCTTCAAATAAGATACATTGTCATATAAAACAGTTGCTAGCCATTAAAGATAGACATTAAAGCTGCTGCTGGTGAGGATTAAGAAGGAAGGGAGGAATATGTTATTGGAAAGGAGGAAGTACATCTTTGCTATATAATGGTACAAAGCTTAGCCGATTTGTGTCTTAGAGTTATACTGAAAGCAGGACCTGTATGTGATAAACAAGGAAGGATATTTAGCTGAAGATATTTCTAAGCAAAGTGTTGAGGATGCAGCCTGGTTTCATCTGGCTGTTTTTAGTAAAATGTGAGAGAAATGAAATAAATTGAGGAAGAACTGTTAAGCAAAAAGAAACCGGGATTTGATGTCTTGGAAACTTCTCAGCCTATCCAGATTTTGAAAGATGCTAAAATTAGAAGATTAATTATGAGGAAAGCATGAGAGACTACCCTGCTGGTCATGTGCTCCCTCGGAGGCATATAACAAGTGCCCATTCCCAGGTGGGGCTGCATCTCATCAGTTAGATATTACTCATCAATTATAGGCTATTTATTAGTCATATGTTACTTGGTAAGCACTATCTGTAACTAGTCAGAGGTGCTTCGATTGCATGACCTTTTTGTCAGAATGTGGTTTTAAGTGCCAGTACTAAATATGTGGTTCCTTCTTTTAAACGTGGTAGGAAACCAATACAGTGGGAGAGATGCATTTCAGGACTTCAGGGACGAGAAGCTTCTCTGATTAGACATTGGCTGTGGTGGGATTGTTCCTCTCGCACCACCTCCATGATGTGGGGCATGAAAAGCAATTCTCTGATAGGTTCTTGTGCTGTAGTCCTCCCTACCAGAGCTCCCTGGCCAGCCTGGTGCCTCTAGGTAGAGGATAGATATCTCTGGCACAAGGACACATGGGGCATTTGTTAACATCAGAGCCCCTCTTGCCAACGCAACCCAGTTACCCATTATCTCTTAGGCAAGTAGGGAAGTCTGAGACCCAGCAGACAAGGAGCAAATTGTACCTGGTTACTAATTTTTAGCAGGCCTGTCGTGTTAGACTCACCTGTTGTCAGAGGGACTCCCAATTGATCCAGAGGTTACATAAACTTATCTGGGTTGCCTGTCATTGCTAGGTTGGTGATTGTAAGAACTCTGAGCCAGGGTCTCTTCCTTCTGCTGCATGGGATGACGACAAACCTTCGGTTGTTGTATTGTTCCTTCAATTATGGGGTGCCAAAGAAGTTCATTTTCACACCACCCACAGAGTGCCTGATGTGTTATTTCCAGGGTTTTAGTTGTATTTCGCAGAAAGGAGCTGGGAGAAACCAGTCTATTACTCTTTGGCTGTACCAGAAGTCCCTATACATTTTTATTCTTCTCAAAGCTACAGATTTAAGCATTTTAGACACTTAATTTAATATTTATATATTTATGTGTGTGTATATGCATACATATACCAATATAAACCAATATATATACACATACATAAATATATACATGTATACATAAATATACATATTCTTTTTAACCATATAAATAGTGGTGAAGACAAAAAATACATTACTGTAGTATGGCAGCTTGGAAAGAATCTGTTCCCAAACCACAAAGATACTGGCAAATGTTCAGAAAAGCCCCTTCTCCCATGTATTTGAAAATACTCATGCACCAGCAAATCGCACTCCATGCCTTCTGATGTTTTACATTAGAAGTTCTACAATGTGAGTCATGACAACCTCAAATGTTTTCTTTTCTCATCCCGCTTACCTCAACAACTGGAGCATGACCTTTTTTAATAACAAGAATATATTTCAATTCAGCTTAAATATCAGCACTGCATCTTTATTCTGGTAGCCTTCCACCTGCATGAACATATCGAAAATAATACATATTATCCATTAAATATATTTATATTATGCATCTTTTCTTAACAAGAGTGGTGAAACATCACAATGACTGTGAATTATTGCTAGCATTTGGAATGTATTTTCAAGGAATATGCAGTTGTTTTTATTTGCATGGATATAAGTTATGGTACTTCCTGTGTAAGGTGGAACACTGATACACAGATTTAGTTCCTACATCCTTGAAGACCCCCTGACTCAGGGATTTATAACCAGAATACCTGGACTTGAATGGATTGTAACTTGGATGTATATATTTATTTTCAGTAACCTCTAACTGAAAATGATCTTTCCTTCAATTACACGTATAGGCAACAAACCCCAGTAGTATTAGCAATATTTATGGCTTTATTATCATTAAAAATCACGGGTAGCTTCATATCACATTTTATCTACTGCAGAACCAGAATTTAGATTACATTGATCACTACCAAATTATGACGGATATTAGACCTGCAACTCAAAATTTTTATTTAATGCATGAGTGGAGACACATATTTATTCTTATGTAAAAATGTTTAAAATATTTTTATAACTGCTTTTCAGCACAGTTGCTTTCTGTTGTATTCTTATACATTATATCTCATGAATTTAAATCATTATTTTGAGAACTCCATAGGCTTTACAAGCCTGCCAAAGAGATGTGTGAAGCAAATGTATGAGGACCACCTCCTAACAAAAGGATAGTAAAAATATTTTTTAAACATACATTCAAAATCAACACAAATGGGAGGGAAGATGGCGGCGTAGGAGGACGCTGGGCTCACCACGCGTCCAGCTGATCACTTAGATTCCACCTACACCTGCCTAAATAACCCAGAAAACCGCCAGAAGACTAGCAGAACGGAGTCGCCGGAGCCAAGCGCAGACGAGAGGCCCACGGAAGAGGGTAGGAAGGACGGCGAGGCGGTGCGCCCTCCACGGACTGGCGGGAGGGAGCCGGGGCGGAGGGGCGGCTCGCCGACCAAGCAGAGCCCCTGAGTCTGGCTGGCAAAAGCGGAGGGGCCTGACGGACTGTGTTCTGACAGCAAGCGCGACTTAGCGTCTGGGAGGTCATAAGTTAACAGCTCTGCTCGGAAAGCGGGAGGCCTGGGGGACAACGGGAGGGAGATCTGCTGAGCCCCCGGACGACAGAGCTCAGTTTGGTGGGGAACAAAGGCGCTCGACAGCGCCATCTCCCCCGCCCATCCCTAGCCAAAATTCCAAAGGGAACCAGTTCCTGCCAGGGAACTTGCTCGCTCCGCGCAAACACCCAACTCTGTGCTTCTGCGGAGCCAAACCTCCAGCAGCGGATCTGACTCCCTCCCGCTGCCACAGGGCCCCTCCTGAAGTGGATCACCTAAGGAGAAGCGAGCTAAGCCTGCCCCTCCTGCCCCCGTGCACCTTGCCTACCCACCCCAGCTAATACGCCAGATCCCCAGCATCACAAGCCTGGCAGTGTGCAAGTAGCCCAGACAGGCCACGCCACCCCACAGTGAATCCCGCCCCTAGGAGAGGGGAAGAGAAGGCACACACCAGTCTGACTGAGGCCCCAGCGGTGGGCTGGGGGCAGACATCAGGTCGGACTGCGGCCCCACCCACCAACTCCAGTTATACACCACAGCACAGGGGAAGTGCCCTACAGGTCCTCACCATGCC
The DNA here is from genome assembly GCF_027475565.1 of Acinonyx jubatus. Classification (NCBI taxonomy): domain Eukaryota; kingdom Metazoa; phylum Chordata; class Mammalia; order Carnivora; family Felidae; genus Acinonyx; species Acinonyx jubatus. Next base: position 31,788,550 of record NC_069380.1, on the reverse strand, counting down.
AGGGACTATCCAAAATGACCAAACGGAAGAATTCCCCTCAGAAGAATCTCCAGGAAATAACAACAGCTAATGAGCTGATCAAAAAGGATTTAAATAATATAACAGAAAGTGAATTTAGAATAATAGTCATAAAATTAATCGCTGGGCTTGAAAACAGTATAGAGGACAGCAGAGAATCTCTTGCTACAGAGATCAAGGGACTAAGGAACAGTCACGAGGAGCTGAAAAACGCTTTAAACGAAATGCAAAACAAAATGGAAACCACCACAGCTCGGATTGAAGAGGCAGAGGAGAGAATAGGTGAACTAGAAGATAAAGTTATGGAAAAAGAGGAAGCTGAGAGAAAGAGAGATAAAAAAAATCCAGGAGTATGAGGGGAAAATTAGAGAACTAAGTGATACACTAAAAAGAAATAATCTACGCATAATTGGTATCCCAGAGGAGGAAAAGAGAGGGAAAGGTGCGGAAGGGGTACTTGTAGAAATAATAGCTGAGAACTTCCCTGAACTGGGGAAGGAAAAAGGCATTGAAATCCAAGAGGCACAGAGAACTCCCTTCAGATGTAACTTGAATCGGTCTTCTGCAGGACATACCATAGTGAAACTGGCAAAATACAAGGATAAAGAGAAAATTCTGAAAGCAGCAAGGGGTAAACGTGCCCTCACATATAAAGGGAGACCTATAAGACTCGTGACTGATCTCTCTTTTGAAACTTGGCAAGCCAGAAAGAATTGGCACGAGATTTTCAGTGGGCTAGACAGAAAAAATATGCAGCCGAGAATCCTTTATCCAGCAAGTCTGTCATTTAGAATAGAAGGAGAGATAAAGATCTTCCCAAACAAACAAAAACTGAAGGAATTTGTCACCACTAAACCAGCCCTACAAGAGATCCTAAGGGGGACCCTGTGAGACAAAGTACCAGAGACATCACTACAAGCATAAAACATACAGACATCACAATGACTCTAAACCCGTATCTTTCTATAATAACACAGAATGTAAATGGATTAAATGCAGCAACCAAAAGACATAGGGTATCAGAATGGATAAAAAAAACAAGCCCATCTATTTGCTGTCTACAAGAGACTCATTTTAGACCTGAGGACACCTTTAGATTGAGAGTGAGGGGATGGAGAACTATTTATCATGCTACTGGAAGCCAAAAGAAAGCTGGAGTAGCCATACTTATATCAGACAAACTAGACTTTCAATTAAAGGCTGTAACAAGAGATGAAGAAGGACATTATATAACAGTTACAGGGTCTATCCATCAGGAAGAGCTAACAATTATAAATGTCTATGCGCCGAATACCGGAGCCCCCAAATATATAAAACAATTACTCATAAACATAAGCAACCTTATTGAGAAGAATGTGGTAATTGCAAGGGACTTTAACACCCCACTTACAGAAATGGATAGATCATCTAGACACACGGTCAATAAAGAAACAAGGGCCCTGAATGACACATTGGATCAGATGGACTTGACAGATATATTTAGAACTCTGCATCCCAAAGCAACAGAACATACTTTCTTCTCGAGTGCACATGGAACATTCTCCAAGATAGATCATATACTGGGTCACAAAACAGACCTTCATAAGTTTACAAGAATTGAAATTATACCATACATACTTTCAGACCACAATGCTATGAAGCTTGAAATCAACCACAGAAAAAAGTCTGGAAAACCTCCAAAAGCATGGAGGTTAAAGAACACCCTACTAAAGAATGAGTGGGTCAACCAGGCAATTAGAGAAGAAATTAAAAAATATATGGAAACAAACGAAAATGAAAATACAACAATCCAAATGCTTTGGGATGCAGCGAAGGCAGTCCTGAGAGGAAAATACATCGCAATCCAGGCCTATCTCAAGAAACAAGAAAAATCCCAAATACAAAATCTAACAGCACACCTAAAGGAAATAGAAGCAGAACAGCAAAGGCAGCCTAAACCCAGCAGAAGAAGAGAAATAATAAAGATCAGAGCAGAAATAAACAATATAGAATCTAAAAAAACTGTAGAGCAGATCAATGAAACCAAGAGTTGGTTTTTTGAAAAATAAACAAAATTGACAAACTTCTAGCCAGGCTTCTCAAAAAGAAAAGGGAGATAACCCAAATAGATAAAATCATGAATGAAAATGGAATTATTACAACCAATCCCTCAGAGATACAAACAATTATCAGGGAATACTATGAAAAATTATATGCCAACAAACTGGACAACCTGGAAGAAATGGACAAATTCCTGAACACCCACACTCTTCCAAAACTCAATCAGGAGGAAATAGAAAGCTTGAACAGACTCATAACCAGCGAAGAAATTGAATCGGTTATCAAAAATCTCCCAACAAATAAGAGTCCAGGACCACATGGCTTCCCAGGGGAGTTCTACCAGACATTTAAAGCAGAGATAATACCTATCCTTCTCAAGCTATTCCAAGAAATAGAAAGGGAAGGAAAACTTCCAGACTCATTCTATGAAGCCAGTATTACTTTGATTCCTAAACCAGACAGAGACCCAGTAAAAAAAGAGAACTGCAGGCCAATATCCCTGATGAATATGGATGCAAAAATTCTCAATAAGATACTAGCAAATCGAATTCAACGGCATATAAAAAGAATTATTCACCATGATCAAGTGGGATTCATTCCTGGGATGCAGGGCTGGTTCAACATTCGCAAATCAATCAACGTGATACATCACATTAACAAAAAAAAAAAGAGAAGAACCATATGATCTTGTCAATCGATGCAGAAAAGGCCTTTGACAAAATCCAGCACCCTTTCTTAATAAAAACCCTTGAGAAAGTCGGGATAGAAGGAACATACTTAAGGATCATAAAAGCCATTTATGAAAAGCCCACAGCTAACATCATCCTCAACGGGGAAAAACTGAGAGCTTTTTCCCTGAGATCAGGAACACAACAGGGATGCCCACTCTCACCGCTGTTGTTTAACATAGTGCTGGAAGTTCTAGCATCAGCAATCAGACAACAAAAGGAAATCAAAGGCATCAAAATTGGCAAGGATGAAGTCAAGCTTTCGCTTTTTGCAGATGACATGATATTATACATGGAAAATCAGATAGACTCCACCAAAAGTCTGCTAGAACTGATACATGAATTTAGCAAAGTCGCAGGATACAAAGTCAATGTACAGAAATCAGTTGCATTCTTATACACTAATAATGAAGCAACAGAAAGACAAATAAATAAACTGATCCCATTCACAATTGCACCAAGAAGCATAAAATACCTAGGGATAAATCTAACCAAAGATGTAAAGGATCTGTATGCTGAAAACTATAGGAAGCTTATGAAGGTAATTGAAGAAGATTTAAAGAAATGGAAAGACATTCCCTGCTCATGGATTGGAAGAATAAATATTGTCAAAATGTCAATACTACCCAAAGCTATCTACACATTCAATGCAATCCCAATCAAAATTGCACCAGCATTCTTCTCGAAACTAGAACAAGCAATCCTAAAATTCATATGGAACCACAAAAGGCCCCGAATAGCCAAAGTAATTTTGAAGAAGAAGAGCAAAGCAGGAGGCATCACAATCCCAGACTTTAGCCTCTACTACAAAGCTGCCATCATCAAGACAGCATGGTATTGGCACAAAAACAGACACATAGACCAATGGAATAGAATAGAAACCCCAGAACTAGACCCACAAACGTATGGCCAACTAATCTTTGACAAAGCAGGAAAGAACATCCAATGGAAAAAAGACAGTCTCTTTAACAAATGGTGCTGGGAGAACTAGACAGCAACATGCAGACGGTTGAAAATAGACCACTTTCTCACACCATTCACAAAAATAAACTCAAAATGGATAAAGGACCTGAATGTGAGACAGGAAACCATCAAAACCTTAGAGGAGAAAGCAGGAAAAGACCTCTCTGACCTCAGCTGTAGCAATCTCTTCCTCGACACATCCCCAAAGGCAAGGGAATTAAAAGCAAAAGTGAATTACTGGGACCTTATGAAGATAAAAAGCTTCTGCACAGCAAAGGAAACAACCAACAAAACTAAAAGGCAACCAACGGAATGGGAAAAGATATTTGCAAATGACATATCGGACAAAGGGCTAGTATCCAAAATCTATAAAGAGCTCACCAAACTCCACACCCGAAAAACAAATAATCCAGTGAAGAAATGGGCCGAAAACATGAATAGACACTTCTCTAAAGAAGACATCCGGATGGCCAACAGGCACATGAAAAGATGTTCAGCGTCGCTCCTCATCAGGGAAATACAAATCAAAACCACACTCAGGTATCACCTCATGGCAGTCAGAGTGGCCAAAATGAACAAATCAGGAGACTATAGATGCTAGAGAGGATGTGGAGAAACGGGAACCCTCTTGCACTGTTGGTGGGAATGTAAATTGGTGCAGCCGCTCTGGAAAGCAGTGTGGAGGTTCCTCAGAAAATTAGAAATAGACCTACCCTATGACCCAGCAATAGCACTGCTAGGAATTTATCCAAGGGATACAGGAGTACTGATGCATAGGGGCACTTGTACCCCAATGTTCATAGCAGCACTCTCAACAATAGCCAAATTATGGAAAGAGCCTAAATGTCCATCAACTGATGAATGGATAAAGAAATTGTGGTTTATATACACAATGGAATACTATGTGGCAATGAGAAAAAATGAAATATGGCCTTTTGTAGCAACGTGGATGGAACTGGAGAGTGTGATGCTAAGTGAAATAAGCCATACAGAGAAAGACAGATACCATATGGTTTCACTCTTATGTGGATCCTGAGAAACTTGACAGGAACCCATGGGGAAGGGGAAGGAAAAAAAAAAAAAAGAGGTTAGAGTGTGAGAGAGCCAAAGCATGAGAGACTGTTAAAAACTGAGAACGAACTGAGGGTTGATGGGGGGTGGGAGGGAGGAGAGGGTGGGTGATGGGTATTGAGGAGGGCACCTTTTGGGATGAGCACTGGGTGTTGTATGGAAACCAATTTGACAATAAATTTCATATATTAAAAAAATAGATAAATAAAAAAAAGCCATTAAGGAGTAATAATACCCTGGAGAAATAGAAGTCCATCTCAGACAACCTAAAACACCAGAATGCCAAACACAAACGTGAATGATGCCATCTGAGATCACCAGTCCCAAACTGGCCTAACCAGAGGCATCTGAAATATGATGACTCTAGTTAGCACTACCATATGGTATATTTGACAGTTGCTAAGAAAGTAAATCCTAAAAGTTCTCATCACAAGGAAAAAACGTATTTCTTTCTGTGTTTTGTTTTTGTTTAGTTGGTTACTATGTGAGGTGATGGATGTTAATAAAATGTATTGTGGAAATAAAAACAAAACAAAACAAAACAAAATCAACACAAATGGGACCAAAAAAAGATTTAAAAATACACATGTTGGAAACTACAAAAGTGATGGACAGGGGCACCTGGGTGGCTCAGTCGGTTAAGCGTCTGACTTCAGCTCAGGTCACGATCTCGCGGTGCGTGAGTTCGAGCCCCGCGTTGGGCTCTGGGCTGATGGCTCAGAGCCTGGAGCCTGCTTCCTATTCTGTGTCTCCCTCTCTCTTTGCCCCTCCCCCGTTCATGCTCTGTCACTCTCTGTCTCAAAAATAAGTAAACGTTAAAAAAATTTTTTTAAAAACTGGACAAGCGGTAACTCAGAAGAGGCAACTGAGCTGGATGATAAACCAGCCAAACGTAAAGCAAAGAAAGAACCTGATAAAATAAATTCACCCAAATACCCAGGAATTGACAATGGTAGCTGCACCTGAAAGTAAAGTAAATGTGCGATTAAATAGAATTGGGTAAGCAATCTATTTAAGCAGAGGTCGAACCTCCTTATCTCTTCTGCCAGTTTGTGGGACTGATGGCTGTTCGTAGCAAACTTGATGTTTTATTTTTTGAAAAATGCAAAAGGGAGGGACACTGGAAGGGTGTAATATAGGGCTAACTTTAAGGCTGGGGTGAGGCATTATCATACAGTAAGTGGCAGGAATAGATAAAGGTCTACATTCATCAATGTTCACCCTGCTCCAACAGCAGGGTCCCCGGGTCTGACTTGGCAACCAAACTCATAAGACAACATAGGCTTTGCCAAAACACTTATTTAGAGATGAGAAAGGATATAGGATATGCAGCAGCAGCATAGTAGAATTCTTGGGCCTCTCAGACATGCTCTCTGAATGTCTCAGTCACGCTGTATTTGGTCCCCTAGAAGAGTCAAGGTGGAGTGATGCCTTTGGGGTGAAGCCATTAGCATTAGTCTGCTAGTCATATGCTCCCTCAGAGGTACATGACAAGCTCCCATTCCCAGGTGGAGCTGTATCCCATCAACTATATATTACTCATCAATTATGGGTTATTTATCAATTACATGTTCCTCAATAAACACTATCTGTAACAAGGCACAGGTGCTTGGATTGGTATATAACAACTGAGAAGAACCCTAATTTACCTTGCATGTAGTGTACTTATACTGTCCTTGAGTTAATGTTGCAGAAGGGTTCAAGTAAGAGCCAAATTCTCAGGCATCCCTGCAGCTAGAGGAAAGTCAGGCCAGCTGTTAAAACTGCAATTCAGTACTAAATACTGAAAACACTTGCCTTCTTCTGACACTCCTCTAAGAGGTTTCTGGAAGACCGACCTGTTACTTTCCATGCTAAGGACTGGGAGAGTCTTCTGGAGATATCTGAAGAAAAAAATGGAAGAGACCTAAAAATACCAACACTCTTTTAATTTGTTTTTTATTTTAGAGTTAACATACAGTGCAATATTTCAGGAGTGGAATTCAGATTCATCTCTCACACACAACACCCAGTGCTCATCACAACAAGTGCCCTCCTTAATACCCACCACCCATCTATCTCATCCCCTGCTCCCACCTCCCTCCGTCAACACACAGTTTGTTCTCTATCCTTAAGAGTCTCTTGTGGTTTTTTTCCCTCAGGGAAACATTCTTGATTTCATGGAAAGTATCAAGACCAGAGACCAGATCAATCTTCAAAAAAGACAAGTTCACTCTGTATGCATAAAGTTCCCAATCAGCTTTTTAGTGGTCAGTGATTAAATAGAAAAAAGGGCAAGAATGAACAGTCATTTTATATAAAGCTTCTATTTGGAAGCCAGAAATCAAATTCCATGTGTAAAAAAAAAAAAAAAAGAAAAAAGTTATAAAATATTTGGAAAGAAAAATATCTAAAAATGTATTAATATTTACAGTTAGTGAAGATCATTTATAAAACAATAGTGACAATGTAACAATAATGATAAAATAATAATATTCAAAAAGTGGAAAGTGTTCTTAAAAATGAAAAAACATGATAAGGGTACGTTAGAGTCCTTAATCCCATTTCTCTTGTAATAGACTGATTTTATACTGTCATATTATTTTACCCTATTTAGTCATCTTACTAATAGAAAACTATGATTTACAAGTGATCATAGAAAACTATGATACCCAGTGATTTTAGAAAATTATTTCTAATATTATGGCAAAGTCTGCATATTTGTGGCTTTCATACATTTGCCTCTGCCCTTTAATTCTGCTCTGTAAACAACAAAATGATAGGGATCTTGTCTGCAAGAGAGATCTCCCAATGCAGTAAGTCTTAAACTATACTTCCCTAAATGGTCTCTTGTACAAAATAAGCATGCTCCATTACAGATTTTCATTTTTAAGAAATATTTTCATTTGTAATCTATGTTTTGCATTATTTGTTTATATGTTTTTTTCACAATATGATCTGTCTAGTATAGAACACAAACACAGTTCTAGGTAGTCTTATCCTAAAGTGAGCAACTTTTTTTTTTTTTTATTGAAGAGTTATATAGTAAAAATTGTAGGTTTTGCTGGCCACATACCATCTCTATAATATATTCTTTGTTTTTGTGTTATATTTTAAAAGAATCCTTTAAAAATATTTTGTATGGCTTAAAGACTATAGAAAAACAAGCTACAAGGTAGATTTGGCCCTCAGGCAATGGTTCGCCAACCCCTGGTTTAATCTACCAAAGGAAGCTTTCTCGATTAAGAAAGTTCATTCAAATAATGTAATTTAAAAATTATATTTACATGTTGAGTGAGAACACCTCAAACCTTGAATCATTTTGATTTTAGAGACAACTGAAATTGCAGTCTGTTTTCCACATTAACTACTGTGTATGGTTTCATGGTAGATTTACCTATCTATCAAAATAGGGATAGCTGAAACTCTTTACCTTACACCTTGTCTTTTTTAGGTAAGAAGAGGTGTTGAAAAGCTTTTTTTGTTTTTTTTTTTCTGTACAGAGCCAGATGGTAAATATTTTACATTTTGTGTTTGCAGTTTAAAGGTTTCTGTTGCAGGCACTCAATTCTATAGTTTAGCAGGAAAGCAGCCAGAGGCAGTACATAATGAATGAATATAACTGTGTTACAGTAAAACTTTATTTATAAAAAACAAACAAAAAATCTTGTTTCCAACTGTTGTCACAGGCTAAAAAGATAATCTTATTTAGTCATTCTATTTCTAATGGATTAAGTATTTCAGTTTCAGGTAACCTATAAAGTATATGTATTGTCTATCGAGGTGAAAACAAAACGGCAAACAAGAGAGATGGAAGGTTCTCCTTTAAATTTGGTGACATTAAAAAAAATCATCACTCTTTTAAACCAGAATTCAAAATATATATATGGTAAACTATTATCACCAGAGTTTCCAATCATATCTGAGATTTTAGAGCCTCCTGGGAGCTGAGGGATAGGACTAAAGAACACCAAATGGGCACACATTTATCTGCTTCCACTAGAATAGCTCTGATTTTACCTGTAAGATATTTTTTTACCTTAGTTACTTTAGTTATTTTCTCTGGAAAAATAAAACCTTTCCTGCTAATTAAAAGTGTTTAAAACTGAGGCACCTGGGTGGCTCATGAGGTTGAGCATCCAACTTCGTCTCAGGTCATGATCTCACAGTCGGGTTCCTAAGTTTGAGCCCCACATGGGGCTTTGAGCTGACAGCTTAGAGCCTTCTTTGGATTCACTGTCTCCCTCTCTCTGCCCTTCCCCTGCTCGCATGAGGGGCACGTTCCTGCACATGCATACTCTCTCTCTCTCAAAAATATATAAACTTTAAAAAAAAGTGTTCAAACCATTTCTCTAGCCCATATTACTTTAAACTTATTTTAGATGTTGCATTGTGCCAAATACCTTATTAAATCAATGTTCTGTACACTACTACAGTCATATTATATATATATATATATATATATATATATATATATATATATTCCAACAAACACTAATTAAGTTTGCAGTAGTATAGATCTTTTGGCTTGCATTTTTAAAATAATATATAATATAGCATACTTTATCTAAAGTCTCTCTTTCCCATTCACTCTTCCTCACATACAGAAGAAGAGATGCTCTAACACCCATCTGTCATCTCTGTAAATAACTCCCCCAGTGCAATCCATGTGTCTATCCATACCCCTTTGCATTTTTTCCTTCCAATTCTGAAACACACAAAAAAAGCTCAAATCATTTGTCTAAGTAAACAAAAATGTGTCCAAAAAGCAGGGGAGAGGGAAAAAAACCACCAAAACTATACAAGTAATCTTGGTAGTTGGATGAGGAGATGCATTGGCTACAAAAGTAAACTCATGTTTCTTGTCCCAAATTTTACCAGCAAATTAAATTGTCTGGTAGAAATTAATGGTGATATCTGATTATTTTAACTTTCTAATGGTCAAACCAACATCAGGGTGAGTTCAGATTTATTTCTTTTATCTTCTAAAGGAAGATACTTTACTTCCTTTACTAGATAGACATAGAAGCATAACAACTTACTAAACTATCCAAATTTACTTTCCTCCCATTTTAGTTCATTTGAATGATTTTAGCTAATTATAGGAATAAAGGAAGGTCATTATTTAGAACATCATAGAATTCAGACATCTCCCTCTTGATTTCTCTTTTCCTCTATCTTTTAGCTGGAAATAATATGAAGTTGAATTAGCTGATTAAATTAGTTTAAAACAGCATGAGCCCCTATCAATTTGTATTTTTGTGATAATAATTTTCTTCATCTGTAAAACATCATCTAGCAAGAATGCAGAATTTTGAAATCAAGATTTCTTTTTTACACTTAATTATTAAAATTAAAAGTATTAAATTAAAATTATTGGATTGACTTAAGTAAATTATATTAATATTTTATATTATGAAAAGAAATATAGAATATACTGTCTCATATGGTAACTAATAGTTTAATGTGACTATTTAAAATTTAATTAATTAAAAGTTGAATTCTTTGATCCATTGGCTTAAATGGTTAATTATGTTCACTTTGGCACTTGCAAAAAAAATAAGACAAATTCATCAATAAAAAAACAAGACTAAATAACACTGATATTATATCAACATAGTGTTTTATATTTATATGTATATACACATAAATATATATATATAACACATTATATAAAAGTAACATGAGTGTTATACATATATATTGTGAGAGTAGTATAAAATGTACAATAGGGATTCAGACAAGGAAAGATCACTTTTGAATAAAGAAATAAGTAGGATAATATTTCATGGTGTAAGCATCATTTGCTCTGATAGCAAAACATAGTAAGATTCTCATGGTTCCCCTGTATATCAAAGGGTTAGGCTATTAATTTTCTTATCAGAGATTTTTTTCTTCCTATTGGAAAAGCACAGCATCCATACAGTTCCTCCTCTGGGTTCTCTTTCAAATAGACATGAAAATTATAAATCACATACAACTGGATTTTAACTACTGGGTTAACTGATAAATATTGTGGATCAAAGACATCTTAGACTACAGGCTTCAATAGCAAAAACAGAAAAAATAACTGAGTAAGACTGCTCTTTATCCATGCTCCAGATGATTCCTCCTGCCTATCAGCGTTCTTTCTTGTTTGGATTGCAATTTGGTCAGTTCGTTTTAATCCATGTCCCTAACGGCAAGACACAATAAAAAGTTGGCAAAACCATCTATATGGGTCACATCAAAGACAATGTTGAGCTGAGTATCATCAGTATACTGATGGACTAGCACTGCCAGTGTCCCTTTGCTTATTGCAAGATAAAATGTCATGTTGACTTTTTTTTTTATTCCTTAGCCTTTAAAACCTTATGACACCTTTCAATAGTAACAGTTCATAACAAATGTTTAACACAATAGGTGAGTGCCTTAAACACCAAGATACGGAGTTTAAAATTTTTTTAATGTTTACTTATTTTTGAGAGGGGGGGGGCAGAGAGAGAGAGAGAGAGAGAGAGAGAATCTGAAGCAGGTTCCAGGCTCTGCACTGTTAGCATGGAGCCCAATGTGGGGTTCAAACTCAGGAACCTCAAGATCACAACCTGAGCTGAAGTCAGATGCTTAACTGACTGAGCCACTCAGGCACCCCAAGATACATATTTTTATAAGAAAAATTCCTTTCTGTTTTCCATTTTTGTTTTTTGTTTTTTTTTTTTTTGGTTTAACATAAAGGATTTTCCCCCTTATGGATATATGTGTGTGTATAGATATTTCCATACCTATAATCTATATCTATCTATCTATCTATCTTCTATCTATATATAAATAATGTAGTAGCTAAAGAAGATTCAAAGTATCCATTTATACTAACTGAGAACTTTTAATTTGTTACACAAACTAATATCCTCACTTTACCCATTATATTACATAACGGTTGAAAAACAAATCAACAGTGAGACAAAAACATTGGTGTTAAAGTTAGGAAATATAGGAAAATCCCTTGTTGACCTAAGACAAACAATTATTTATAAATTCAGCACATCACAGGTTTCTTATTCCCAACTAATACTTATTAATAACATTCTGGAATGTATGCCAAGATGGAAAATATTAACTTTTGGAAATGCTTGAGATATTCCGTATTTTCTTCCAAGCAGCTTTTAGGAATTAGCTTCTCCAGTTTGTCAACACTACTCTTTTTAAAGTGAAACATTGTATCTACCTACCTGCATATTTGTATATTCATACAAAATAGTTACATTTTTACATATATATGCATACAGAGTGAGAGTATGTGACAGAATTATCTGAACTAATATTAAATTTACTGCTCTCAATTTGAGAATAAAATATGAAAGTATCAACAGGTTTACATCATTATTGATGATCATATACGCAGTTAACAGAGCATAAATGAACTATTTTCTATCAGTCCTTAGTTTAATTGAAGAGTTTCAAATATAATTTCTTTAGTCATATCCCTACCTACTTAAAAAGCTCCCATAGAAATCAAAATCAGATTATAATACTACAGAAGCTGGCTAAATTTCTACTGTTTTTCAGACTCATTATAAACATTGTCATCAGGCTGAAGATAGGTTGTTTCCTTTTCTCTTTTTTGTTACATTCCTCAGCCTTCAAAAAGTGTCATTTCCATGCAAATTACCCCTCTGCAACATTCATTAAACCTTTCTTACTGAGAATCTAGCTCTTTCTCGACCCTTTCCGTTATCTACAAGAAATCTTGGAAGGGTCAAAACAGCAGAATGAGGCTTCCTTGTTTTAATATAAAAAATGAAGAAGCAAGAATTCTGTTCAAATGTATTTTCTTGTAATGTGAGAATGTCACAGCGGCAGAATACTGAAATAGGATATATTCTTATGTGTTAAGTGGAATAATTAAAGTTAGAACTGGTACAAATGAATCAATTTTTCTTATAGCCTCCATATAACAATTGCATCATCCTCCACCGACTCTCCACTTCCAAGAAAAAGCCTTTCTACGTCTCATCAAGTGGGGAAACTCTAGCAAGTGGCAACTGCTCCATTCCTTGCAATTTCTGCCTTCCTAAGGACAAGAAACACATTGTGTGAATTAATAGTAGTCCTCAACAATGGAAATGAAAGCAGCATTCGTTACATAGACAATAACCCGGTAATACTTTGCTACCATGATATAATTGTCATATCTAGATCTTTCCCCAGTCACTTTTGTCTTATAAATTCTTCTCACAGAAATGTACAATTTCATGAAGGATGTTTTATCATTTGGTGTGAGATATTTAAAAAAGCCATTATACATGCAAAAATAAATTTAGCAGCATAGTATTACTTATTATTGTAAAACTTATTTAACCAGTATACTTTTTTCACTGCACATGAAGTCTCATTTTTGTTTTAACCCACTTAACAAGTGATGCACACTAATTTTAATTGTGTGAGAATATATATGACTTGTGCGCCTAATATTACATATTCCATTTGGGAGCTACCATTTATTTACATGAAAGTTGCAGCATCAGAAATACATAAATGAACTATTTAGCATCTACTATGTATAATACCTGAATGTTGTATTTTTAGCCTGTCCATTGTATCATTTTATAATTCTTATGTTTTATATTTAAAAGTTGAGATAAGTAAAAGTAATTTACACATCCATTTATTAACATTTCTCGGGGCGCCTGGGTGGCGCAGTCGGTTAAGCGTCCGACTTCAGCCAGGTCACGATCTCACGGTCCGGGAGTTCGAGCCCCGCGTCGGGCTATGGGCTGATGGCTCAGAGCCTGGACCCTGTTTCAGATTCTGTCTCCCTCTCTCTCTGCCCCTCCCCCATTCATGCTCTGTCTCTGTCTGTCCCCAAAATAAATAAACGTTGAAAAAAAAAAAAAAAACATTTCTCTACAGAGAGCATATAATCGGGAAACATAGTCTTACTTCTCAAATGACAAAATGCTAAATTAGAAAAATCATCACTGTATTCTATCTTTTTAATATTTGTTTTGCTGGGAAAATTACTTTTAAGTATTAAAATTACTTTTAATAAGTAATTTTGAAAGTTTCATCAAATAACTGTAAGTCTTAGAATGGGCAAAAATCACCTTGAGGAATATTTGGAGAAATATCAATATTTTTATGCCAGACGTTAATTTGCATTTTAATACCAGTGTTCCTTTTGTGTTCTCTGCTAACCAACAGTGCATTTCTAAAAAATAAAATGCACTTGCTCAGTGATAGACTTGGATACTACTTCATGAGTACATTTATTTTCTCTCCAATAACTGCTCATTTGTTTGTCAAACATTCTATGATGCCCTTAAATCTCCACTTTAAGGGGCATGCATTTCAACAATTATTAGTCAATTATAAATGCTGTTTCCCTTTTTGTCTGTCATCTATTCTCTGATGTGACTTCTTCATGAAAAACGTCAAAAACTCATGAGAGATATAAAACTAAAGACAAGTGTTAGGGTATACTTCAATAGGATAGTAGAGATGTGAACCGCAAGTGAGCCACGTACTGTAATAATAAAGAAGTGTGAGGGACAGTGGAATTAGGAGATCAGTTAATCAAAACGAATGTGATTTTCTTGGACAGTAGGTTGGGCATACAGCTGATCCTCCTTGGGTTAGAAAGACTATATCTGCCTTAAACCTGGATGATTGCCTGGAGTGCAGTGGATGTCCCCACTGTTAGCAAAACTGCTTCCAAACATCTCAAGGCTCGAAAGGAACGTGGCACGAAGCCGTGTGCTGCGTGAACTATATAAATCTTATCGCCCTGCTTGCCTGGCCTGAGCAAATCATTGCTTACGGAGTTCTTCGCCTATCCCTGGAAGTGTGGGAAGAGAAGAATGGAAGAATTGTCAACGTTACTGTCATATATTTAAGGTAATAATAGGTTTAAAAGGATTAAAATCCGCTTTACTTTGAAATATCTAAATAAAACAAACATTTCGTATTTTGTTTCAGAGAAGGCACACAGATGCTGGCTGTTGAAACCAACCCAGAATAGGTTGGTAAAGACGCACTGTTCACATGTTTCAAAAATGTCGTGAGTGAGTCCGTTGGGTCCGTGTTCCAGCTGCTTTATTAATTTAAACAGGTTGTGCCTTCGTATCCACCCAAATCAATTGTTCAATCAGCACAACAAGCCACCTCAACTTCTAATAAATGACAACAATGACAAAATTACCAAGAAAACAAACCGTGCCGTCTCCAAGTCTCTGTTCTATATCATACTCTTCTATCAAAAGGTACGGTGGTCCCTTCGCATCCCCATTGTTTACTTCTATCTGTGTACCTCTCATCTGACACATATCATGCACACTTATCTGACACGTATACCTTGTACACTTCTTACCTGACACATAATTTGACATATCATGCCGTTTCCAACATAACCATGAAATAGTCTCAAGCGTTAACAATTGTATCTTTACACGACTTATATTAATATAAATTTATATGATCACCGATCTTGTGTTTCCTTACTAGAATTTTACAGTTCTCCTCTGACCACTACTTTATGGCTCAGATGCGGGGTAGAGAGTGCCCCCTTCTGCCAGGGGAACGGAATAGCAATTATTAAATAGATCGCAGGAGCTACAATCTGGTGGAATGATAATGAAAAATGAAGAAAGAGGCCACATTCTGGAGGAAACTCAGTCTGGCAAACAACCTTACAGTAAAGACTAGAATAGTGTTTCTCCAAATATAGCTGTTGGCTCACATGCCTCAAAATCACAAGGGGGAATTTTTAAAAATACCAGTTTTGAATTCCATCACAAACTTGATGAAAATGAATTTTAGGAGGTGGCGCTCAGACTACCTACTAACAAGATTCTCAGGTTATACTACACACTGAAGTATGACACACATTAAAGTAAGGGTTACAAAATAAGGCAGAAATAGGTACATAAATAGAAAATACTGTAACAACATCTCTTACCTGCAGTTAAAACTTAAAATTTATGAAAATACATAAAAAAGAAGCGGGGGGGGGGGGCATTTGTGTAAATTGCCTGCAGTTTCTGGGGCTTAAAGAGGAAGATTTTTATTAACCTCTGAGAATAAATATTAATTTAAACATTTAATGTTTATTTATTTTTGAGAGAGACAGGAAGACTCTCTCAAAGAGTCAGAGTGGGGAAGGGCAGAGAGACTGGGGGACAGACGATCCAAAGGGGCTCCATGCTGACAGCAGAGAGCCTGATGTGAGGCTCAAACTTAGGATCTGTGAGATCATGACCTGAACTGAAATCCAACACTTAACCGACTGAACCACCCAGGCACCCTGAGAATAGATATTAAGATTGCTTATTTGTTTTAGGAGAATATCCAAGTGGATTTTTTTTTTAATGTTTATTTATTATTGAGAGACAGAGAGAGACAGAGCATGAGCATGGGAGGGGCAAAGAGAGAGGGAAACACAGAATCCAAGGCAGGCTCCAGGCTCTGAGCTGTCAGCAGAGAGCCCGACGTGGGGCTTGAGCTCACAAACCGGGAGATCATGCCCTGAGCTGAAGTCGGATGCTTAACTGACTGAGCCACCTAGGTGCCCCAAGTGGATTTAATAAATAGCCGGATATAGCTCAAAATTTGAGTTTTCTTGGTAAAATTGTGAAAACATTACCAATCTGAATGAATATGGTATGTGCATTCCACTGCAATTTAGCATTTTAATATCATGATAGGTCCTTATCTCTTCCTAAAAACTATTTTTCATGAAGTAGAGTTTGTGTAATATTGATATAACCATACCAATTTTCCGATCACTCATGTTGGCATGATATATATTTTGTCATCTTTTTACTTACAACATGTTTGTGTCCTTAGGTTTAAAGATTATGTTTTAAATACCATAGTTCCTTTTAACAGTCTCTGCCTTTTGATTAGGGTGTTTAATGTACTTTCATTTAATATATTTGGTGAAACATTTGAGTTTAAGTCTATCTTCCTGATGTTTGTTTTCTATTTTTCCCATTTACTCTTTATTTCTTTGTTTTTCGTCTCCTTCCTTCTTTTCAATGCATCAGGCATCTGCTTCATTTCCAATTTTTCCTCTATTGATTTAGTTAGGCCTGATTGTGTGGTGTTTGCTGTGTTCTCCATATTGCAATATGCCGCTTAAGCTTAACATAGCTATCTTTAAAAATATTCTGCTACTTCACACATAATGTAAGAATTTTACAAAAATACGCCTCCAATTATTCCCAACATACGTTGTACTCTTGTTGTGAACTAGTCTCCTTCCACATATGCTGTGAAACCACACTGCATTGTTGTTATTTTTACTCTGTAAAGTTGATAGTCTTTTACAGAGATTTAACATCTCAATATTAAAAAGCCTTTTATATTTACTCACACATTATATTTTCTGGTTGTCTCTCTGGTATAATTTCCCTGCAGTCCAAAAATCATCTTTGAAAATGCTGTGGGTACATGTTTGTTAACTGGATGGGTCTCACAGCATTTAAGCTGTCTGAAAGTGTCTTTATGTCACATTTATTTTTCAATGATGACTGTTCTTAATATGGACTTTGATGGTAACAGTTCATAGTTGATCTGAGAAAGCCGGAGGTTTTCTTCACTTCTGCCCTGCCTGCAGCCTGAGCAGCCTGGCAATATGGCTCTTTCTCAACATCCCTCACCTCACTCATCTACTGGTAGCTTTTGCCTCATACTCAGTGAAGACCCCCCAGTGCATGGATGGTATAATAAACTCCCAGCCCCTTGTGGCCGTGCCTATGCTTCGGGACATTGTTCTCCTAAATCACCAGTGCTTCCCACAGGCATAGATAGCCTAGAGGCACTCATGACCTATCCTCAGGCTTCTCCAGGCCTCAAGTGAGGGCTATCTTTCAGCTTTTACTGTCCCTAATCTTTTTTCACGAGTGTTTGGTAGATGCCTGCATAGAAAAGTTAACAAGTGAGTACAGACTCCCCTTATCTCTGGGGCTCCAAGTGATTCTAAGTCATCACTCTGGCATATGCTCAAACTTTAAGAAATCATTAGAAGTTCAGCTATTCTTGGGCACCTGGGAGGCTCAGTCAGTTAAGCGTCCAACTACAGCTCAGGTCATGATCTCACAGTTTTGTAGGTTGGAGCCCCACGTCAGGCTCTGTGCTGACAGCTCAGCTTGGAGCCTGGAGCCTGCTTCATATTCTGTGTCTCCCTCTCTCTCTCTGCCCCTCCCCCACTCGCACTCTGTCTCTCTCTTTCAAAAATAAACATCAAAAATATTTAAAAAAACAAAAAGAAGTTCAGCTGTTCTTTTCTTACCCTAGGATTATTGCAACCTTTCCTTTTCCTGCTGCTCTAGCAAAGATGAAAGTTGACATAGGCCCTTTCTACGTTAAGAGGGTTTGTTACTTATTTGGATTTTAGTACATGTGTTTCCTTAAGCCCTCAATTCCATAATGAGTTTTAAAAATCTATAATTTTGTAGGCAGTCTAGTTTGTAATTATTATTATCATATGACTTTCTACCTTGCAATTGAAACAAACATTCAAACACCAGACGCAATCTTACACACACACACACACACACACACACACAGTCCAGATTATTTAATTGATATGACAGTTTAGTCAGCCATTGTCAAAAGCTGAAATTTCATTATATTTTTTCCTAAAAGAATTTGTATGCCTCTTTGATACTGTCATTCTGTTTTAGAGTAGAAGAGCGATCATAAAATGAGATGCAAAACTAGAATTATGCCAACTAAAGTGAATATTTAGACTTACCAGTTTAAAAAAAGGAGTGCATTTAGTAATTGATTTCACTCCTCCCCCACCTGCCCTGCTAAATACATTTTTATTGTTTGGATTGTCTTCAAACAACTCCCCCTCCCTGCCGTAGGGTACAAGTACCCCAGTTTGAGATTCCAGTTAAAACAGAAGGCAATGTATAGTTATTTAATAATGAATCCAAGGCAGAAGCCCCCCGGGCTTGTTTATCAAGCTCATAATGCTCTCCAAAGACCCACACTTCAACAAATGATCCATTCTGGCATCTTCCCTGGGTTAGAAACTCTGTTATCCAGGTCACAGATTACTGCAAGTGTCACATCTCCACAGAGAAAAGTCACACGAGTCAGAAGTGAGTGGTTCATCTTCAAAAGACCATTGTCATTCTGTGTCTCTTTCTCTTAAGGGACAAGAAGAAAATTTCCTACCCCTTTTTCCAACAGACTTTGCAGAGAATTGGATCAAGACACAAATGCTCATATTTAGGTGAATAACTGAATAACTTGCGAAGAGAAATGCCGTTACCACAATTAATTTTGTTGCAGGTTGATTCTCTACTTTTTGGTGGGATTTTTTTTTAATTTTTCTCTTTGTGAGACAAATGATTTTCATGGTCATTTTCATGCTAATGAAAATATAAGCATCCCCCTTCTGGAAATGAGTAAAGCAGTATTAAGGAGAGAAAAACACTGTAACTTTCAAATCTTTGCATGCAATAATTGAGGTGCCTTAAGAACCTTTTCACTGAATTCACCTAGGTACTTTTGGAAACTGACTTAGAAACTGTTTCAGTGAATGAGTTTAAGAACGTCTGCACTGAAAAGAAATGTCACAATCTTTCCAGGCGATTGCAGTCAGGTGCTCAATCTCAGGACAAAATTAAGACTAGGTAATTTTTTCATGGTGATACTGCAATTAGCATTTTCCTTGAAATTCCCAATGACCAATATGATTTTGGTTATCTGATGAACACACTAACTGTTGAAGCAAACTATGTAAAGTCTATAAGCAAAATGGAATGAAACGTAAGAAAAATTGTAAAGATAGAGCTTCCATGAATTTGATGGTATTCTTAAATTCTGATTATGTTAGCTTTAATAATGGGCTTAACAGTTATAAATTTAAAAATAATAGGAACAAATTATATTCAGTAAAATTCTCATTCATGGAATAGATCTATTACATATGGATTTAGAAAAAAAAAGTACACAAACAAACAACAAAAGCCTATTATGTTGCTTAAGACTCTATGAAAATTCTATACAGAAAAGATGGGTTTCTCTCCTCTTACTAATCCAATACGGAACATTATAATAGGGTACATTTAGATGAAGTATTTCCCTAGGCACATTGATGAATACATATTTTTGAAAAATCATATAATGTTAAAGTATTTAATAATATTATTTATTAACAATAAAGCACATAGTCTTATTCTAATACCTACAATATCAGAAATAATGTTAAGGAGTAGTAATATGTTCTGATAAAAGTCGTTAAAGGTATTATGTGAATTATATCTTCTTTTCTGATATAAATTACTCTTTGAAGTAATGCCTAAATGCCAAGATCTTTAAAATATTGTTATTTACCATAATATAAAGATGACTAAGAAATAAATAATGGTGATAATACTACTACATTACTACTGGTAAAAATATCTAAAACATTTTGAGGTTTACTTGGTAAAAATACATTCCCACATGTTAAAATAACTGTTACAAGCCATTACAACATATACTAATATATTTTATTTATGTATTATAGAAGGAAAGCATTTGTGTAAATTAGGATTATCACTTTAAAAGTAGAATGCATTATTTTTGTTTTGTTTTGTTTTAATCTCTAAAATGCAGACCACTGCTTTTGGAATTCATAATATTTTATGTATAATGTTGATTTATATCAATTATTTTTGCAGCAAAGGCATTTTATGCTAAGCTGATTGCAAAGCATTATTTACCTTACCAGGATATTTAAAAAAAAAAATTCTTAGAATAAGCTTTCAAGAAAAAAAATTGAACTTGGAAATGCTAAATACCATTCAAGGTACAGTAATCATTTCAACAAACTGAGCAAAGTTAAATAACATTAAAAAATAAATTCATTACTGAAGATAGCTGGAAATGATGAGGTAATTGAGAATCATTCACACATGGAAATCTGCTCATCAGAAAAAAAGAAACAAAAAAAACCTAAACCAAGAGCAAAAGTTTCATTAGACAAAATTTTAAAACCCTGCATATTTATTGATTTTTTCCAGTGTGGAAATCAACTCTGTCCTTAATTCAAAATAAATAGTACTAATTTGGATTGTAAACTAATGACAGTCCAGAAATAATAAATGGATTTCAAAAGAGAATTAAGGTATTTTTTTATAAAGCATCTAGTAGAGATAAGTACTGTGCAAGCTGTGTTAAATACAATCTCGCCAATTTAAAAGAGTATTTCAAAAAGAAGGAAGGAAGGAAGGAAGGAAGGAAGGAAGGAAGGAAGGAAAAGAAAAAAAGTATAAATAGAGAGAGGGAGGCAGAAAGAGAGGAAAAAAGAAAGAAAAAACAGAACTACAAAATGCTAACTCACTCATCCAATGTTCAAGCCCAAATACAAAACTAAATTCATGAATTCAGTTTTATGTTGTTTTTATCATCCTGAAGAGCTTTCACATTATCATTTTAGCTAAAATCAGCTTTTATATCCCATTTTATATCCATTTCTCAATAAATATTGGATCAATTTACTTGAATCCCCTATTAAATATGAGAAAAAGCAAAGCTATTCAAAAATACACCTTTTTGCATTAACCATTATTTTAAAATATTCACTTTGTTCTAATTTATTAATATTCAGAGAAAACTATTTCAACATTGATGTTATGAATTTGTAAAATG
Organism: Acinonyx jubatus; assembly: GCF_027475565.1. NCBI lineage: Eukaryota > Metazoa > Chordata > Mammalia > Carnivora > Felidae > Acinonyx > Acinonyx jubatus. The sequence goes on along the minus strand of NC_069380.1, from coordinate 31,767,125 downwards.
ACAAAGCCATCATTCTACATAAAACAATAATTTTTGAAAAGTACATTGTATGTAAAATATACATGACTTTTACACATTAGGTAGAGTCAAGAATGTGGATTTATTAATATAATTCCCTACAGCTGATTTTCTTAGGATTTATTTCATATGGTCATATATATGCACGCACGCACACATACACACACACAACTACTTACATAAATTTCTCCTGTGATTACTTAAGGATTCTGGTTATTTTGCCTTTTTTTTAACATTTAATGCATATTACTTAATATATGCTACATAAAATCAGTGAAAATCATAGTTACTTTTGAGCTATCAACAGATAAAACATTAATATTGGATACTTTCAGAATTTGTCAAAGTGATTGAGTCCCAGATAAGAAAATTTCAAAAGCATCCTACACACACTGCAACATGTATTGTCAACAACAAAATGATGGGATACAAGAATTGTGATATATGTCGTAGGCATACAAGAAGAACACATTATAGTCTTCATGATTTGAAGAAACTCTTTTTTAAATATAGAGCACAGTTTGCACGTATTCCCCATACTGTTTGAGGGCACTGGTAATAATCCTGCCACTGATAACTGATCTATTAGCCAGAAACTCCCTAGGAAATCCAGAGCCTATAGAGGAAGGTCCAGGGAATTAATATTTTGTTTGTTTTTACCTCACTAGGGATTAAAATCTATCATATGGTCCTGTGGGTTATTCCCCACTTCTAAATAACGTATTAGTGATTTCACCAATATTGTTCTCATAGGCAGCAAAATTCTGTGCCAAGAAACCCATGTTCCCTTCATTTTCACTTCTGGACAAGATGGAGTAATAAAAACTGAACTACTTTCCCACTTGTAGTAATCACAAAACAGAGAAAGTACATTCAACAATGATTTGCAAGACACTGGACATGAAGGAATGAGACACTGACCTCCCAAGTATGAAAAACAAAGGAGGTGGGCCCTACTTACATAGGATCCAGGCTGCAATGCAAGGAATGAGGAACCACACAGAATCAAGCAGAGAGTCCAGAGGGCTGAATGGAGCTATTTGTCAGGAGGGATCCAGGCAACTAGTGTTTACAGGACAGAGAATAAGAGGAGAGAGAGACAAACACACACTATGTTGCTATACCAAACAATAAATGTAACAATTTATACTACTTTGAACATTCTACTTAGTATTTAGGAAGACTATTAATTTGGACTGCAAGAAAAAAAAAAAGGTACCTTGTAAAGAACTTACATTTCTTGATACTTCTGTATGAAACATAGATGAGTGAAAAGACTGGGAGACTAGCATGAATTCCAGGGGACATAAGGGTCCACTTGGGTCTAGTGATTAAAAAAATGTAAAGTTAGACAAGTCAGCATAGCTGCCTGTGTTTATTTAGACATTCAGATGCTACAGCAGACACACAGTCGGTAGAAAATTTTAATGTAGCCAAGAGAGTACTAAGAAATCAGAACTAAGCAAGGGAATTGAAGGCATCATCAGGAGAAGTGTCTGTTTTTTATAGTGCTACCTGTGTGTTCTATTTCATTTCATATTCCATGTTCTTAAATGACATGTATACATACTGGCTTTATTTTATCTCTTTCCCCTAGCTATTTCCATCCGTCATTTCATGAAAACTGCTGCTCAAATAATCATCGATGAATTTCTTGTTGTTAAAACTCAAAACCATATTTTTGACTTAATGGTTGAGCACTATCCTCAGTATTTTAATGTGGATTCTACAAACACTTTTTCTCTTTCGTGAACATTCCAATCCTGACTTCTGATTTCTTTTTGCTTTAAACTTTCTCTTTAGGTAATTATATCTACATCTATGCTTTTAATTATCAATAGTGACAATAAGAGACTTGATTTATTTCTCTAGCTTGGAATGCTTCTTAGAGCTTCAGATTTACATGCATACTCACTCTGTTTCAAAATTCCATTTTTGTGTCATAGATACTGCAAATTTTCAATGAATAAAACATAATTCTCATTCTCATCAAAGAAATAGGTACATTGTTAATGAAAGATCGTATTTTCCTGCTGTACTAAAGAATAGTTTGTTATTATAATAATAAGTACATTTTTTATTTTTTTGTATATCTACTCTTCAGTTGCCCTGGAATATAAACTTAGACATGATTTTTTTGAGTCAAAGAAGATGCTCACCTGCAAGTTTATTAGAATTGTCAATTTATTTTCTAACGAATTTTTTTTTTCTAATCCTAACTTACATTATTAGCATATAAGATCCACATCCTAGACAAATTTGGTTTTGTCAGAATGAATTTTGGCTGCTCTAGTGGGTATGATATAGAATACCCTTATAGTGTAGATGGATGATATAATACATAGATAGATATGATATATAATATCGTTTTAATTTTGCATTTCCCTAATCACTAATGAATTTTAGCAACTTTCATATGTTCATCTGCCATTCATGTTTCCTGATTTCCCAAAATCCATTATATATATTTTATCATCTTTTTTGGTTCACTTTTTACCTTCCTTGATATGGACATTTTACATATATACCTATGGTATTGCCTGGTGGGTTGTCTATATATGGAGGCTAATATATATAACAACTACAGCATAAGTGTCAGGGATGGACAGGGTTAAGGACCTGTCCTTATCATTGCAAGGACTTTGCAAGATTTCTCCACTTTACATAAAATTGCACAATGTTCACTCTAAGTAGTCTGTGAAATGTTACATATGCATGATGTAAATTTTAGAGCAACCACTAAAAATATTATACAAGCACTATAGCCAAAAAGCCAAATAGATAGATTAAAATGAAACACTAAAATGTAGCCAAATAATCAGAAGGCCAAAAAGAAAAAAAAAAAGGAAAAGGAGAAACAGAGGAAAACATAACCAAAATAAAAAAAATAGTATATAATAGTCTATAATAAAATAGCAATGATAAATCCAACAATGAAATTGTCACATTACAAATTGATGCTCTAAAACACTCTTATTTAAATAAAAAAGTGACATAGTAGTTAAAATGCTAGTCTTGTATATACTGCCTAATAGATACATCCTTTAAATTTAATGATACAAAGTGTTGAGTGTAAGTAAGGAGGGGGGGAGTGTAGTATAATAATTTAAGCAAAAAATGGGGTTTTAGTAATATTTTATAAAATAGACTTTCAGGCAATATCAGAAATAACTATGAATATTTTATAATGATAAAAGGGAAATTTCATCAGGAGGCCACAGTGACTTATATAGATGGATGCATCTAACAATAGAACCTCAAAATATATAAAGAAAATGTCAACAGATTTAAAAGGAGAAAAAGACAATTTCTACATACACAATATGAGATTGTAACAGGTAGGGCATAGAAATGTCAGAATGATTGCAAAGGGCATGACTAAATTCTGTGGTGATGTAAACAACTTTTATCTTGATTTTGGTGATTACAAACAGCTAAATTTGTGAGAATTTGTGGAATTGTATCCTTTTAGTTTTTATATCAATAAATTCCAAAAATGAAAAGGGAAAGAAAACTTACCTAAATTTTTTGTGAACAGATGACAGATTTTGCTTGTGTACATGTGGGTTCATGTGCAGATTTTTATACTGTTTGATTCAAAGCAAAAACATAGTTTGCTATTATATTCCTGTGTGTGTGTGTGTGTGTGTGTGTGCCATAACTTATTTATCCATTAATTTTCAACTTTTGTGACCATATTTACACTTTTGGCTTATCTCTTATATTTAGTATATTACTAGATTTTAAAAAAAATCAAATTTGACAGTCAACTTCTATTATTTTACTTGTTAACTTATTTGATTTACATTTGTTATTTTATTGATATATTTACACTTTATTATATTCTTTTATGCTCTATTTTTGTCAAAAATTTTAATTATTGTCATTAAATTAATTTTAATTGTCATGTATTATTTCTGCCTTTATAAATACTTTTTCTTAATTTAATTTAAAATTCACTCTTTTAGAATCTTTTGGAAATTTTATATTACATTTTATTAAGCCACATCCTCCTCATCCCCCCCCCCATAGAGGTTAGATGGGGTATTTACAGTGAATAATTATGTAATATTTGTGAGGTTATGTATTTTTATATATTTTTTGAATTTATGTTTGAAATGCCTGATCCACACAAAGGAGGTATTTTTGAATGTACAGAAAGATAGTTTGCCTGTGATGCTACCCAGTTCCCTCTTTTTACTCAAGTCTTCCATTTGGCAAAAGTTGGCCCTCAATAGCTCTGTGACACAGACATGAATCTTACCTCTTTCACCCCCAGCACTCCTGACAGATGACTCTTCAGTACGAAGTATTATTGCTCTTGCTCTCGGGGATTTAGAAAATGTATCTCTTAAAATATGAATTAATGTTACATGAAATATAAAAATATCTCTGGAAATAAAACCAAAAACGAAAATGCTTCATCATCCTGTTGGTTTTATGAAGATTCTAACACCTCCTCATCCTCAAAAGAAGGTACACATTCCCTCTCCATCCCACCTGTGCCTCCGGGGTCAACCCAAAATAAAGCTGTTTTTGTAATTGCATTTAGCAATACTATATTTTATTATTATATAATTTACATTTCTCTCATCTCCTGTTTAAAATATATAATATACGTTTTGGTAAGTTAGTATCTAAGTGAAAGTTGCACCAGAGTGAAAGAGTCAAAGAGGAATAGAAGAAATGAGACCAGAACTGATTCCAAACTCACCTCTGCTGAAACAAAGGGTGGGAGAGATTTGAAGAGCTGGGGCAGGGGTAGTAGACCATTTGTTTGCTAACTGGCTTTACTCAGAGGAAAAATAAACTTTCTCTTACATTCATGACAGGGGTAGTTTTACAACTTAGAGCAAAGCACCCACTGAATTTAGGTTCCTACCCTCCTACACACACTGAGAGATAGAGCATTATCTTCTTTGATGGTTATATTTCAGAGGGAGGGCTCCCAGGTCATTGAGAAAGCATGCTGGGGTTATAAGACTGGCAAGAAGCTTTTTAAAAGATGTGCATATCTTTCAAAGTGGCAGAGAAAGAATTTACATTGGCATTAGTCTGAAGTAAGTACTCTAAGGAAGAGAAAGACAAGACACAGATGCAGAAACGTACCTAAAGTCTGTTCAAGCTGAGGGAAATGGTAGGATTACCTTGACCATTAGTCAGAAACTGACGAGAGCAATAAAATCAAAGTTGGTTGTGTAAAGTCTCAACACCAACTGTCAGAAATAATCAAGAACATCCTAGCATGTCTTTCAGTAAATCATGTGATCTTTCCAATTCAACAATACTCAAGGGCACACAGATGAAACTAGGTTTGTTTATTAGTTTTTCAGGAGCTATTGATATGACACCATGCAGGAAGGTATTACCTTCTTATCTACAATAAAATATACCATGACTATGGCTGAAGTACATTTCCTGACACTATACATATATTAAGATGTGGTATGAAATTCAGGTGTACTTGCATAAGTGCATTTGGGTTCCCAACAATAAACTCCCATCTACAATTAATTTTCACAAGAATGGCTTAAGCATTGATATGTAGGTGCTAAAATGATTATAGTGCTTACATTTATTTAATGTATATGATAATAGTTATATTCCAGATTGAAGAAAGGCAGAAAGAAAGCAAAGGAACAGAACAGCAGATGGGGAAGGGACAAGGAAGAGAAGACGGAAGTCTAAAGGAATTTTCTACTCATTACATTAAACTTCCTGTTGTTAGAACTATAACTCTGACCACTTATAAACAAACACATATTTTGCAATACTTACAAAAACAACACTACCTAGTGGACTTTCTTCTTCCTTATTTCCACCTCCAAATGAACAGTCACCCAAGGTATGATTAAATTTATCTTAGATGAAAAAGACCTCCAATAAAGACAAATTAATGCTATTTATGTACATGCCTATAAGCTCAAGCAGAGCTATTCTCATATAGAATGACCCAAGACAATATTTTAAAAGTAAAAATACTTCAAGATTATGAATAATCTGTGCTTGAAAAGTAAAACTTCTATTGAATATTTTTAGCTCCAAAACTATACTAAGAACCCACTATATTATTTCTTATAACAACTTGTTTTCTTATAACAAGTGCTACAGTTAAATGCACTGCTATACTAAAGAAATTCTGTAAGAGTTTATTGTAAGTTTTCTGAAAAATTTTTACAAAAATAAATATATTTGTTTCAAATCCCTCTGACTCATAATCTGAAGATTATATTTAATTTGACCAAAGAGAAAAGGAATTAAAACAAGATAAGAAAATATAGACATTCTAATAAGAATTATGTATTTGTTTTTTAATACCATGAGAATATCAAATCCCATGTGAGAAATTCACTTCCATTACTTAATCTATTTTTTCTAAAAAAACATATACATTACTGACTTTTAAAATATCTCTAGTACCATATGTATAAAACTAATACTTAGTTTTTAAAGTATTCCAACTATATGTAATAATTTGACCAATCAGTAAATTATTAAGCATTTAGAAACCCCACTCCATGGTGACAATCATGGTAATCAATATGAATATTTAGTGTATTTTTTCAGATGCTTTATGTGCATTAATGTATGATCACTGAAAGAGAATGAAAGAAAGCGTGGTTTTTAATAAGTGTACTTAGAAAATATAATGTTACAAAATTAGACTTTTATTTTAATAGTATATCATAGATAGTTTTCCAGATAAATTAATGCAGATTTAAATGGCTTTTAATAGTTGAAGACTATTTTATAATATATATTTGTCAGAATTAATTAAACTATATCCGATGATGAACAAATATGGTGTTTATAATTTTAGCATTATAAGCATTTATTTTGTAGCTATATTGAATCCCTCTGAGGCAAGTTTATTTCTGAAACAAACTTTTAGAAATGTGATTGTTGAATTAAAGGGATACTATTTCAAAAGAATGTTTTCTAGTTACTCTCATTTGCTTTACAAACATTTATTGAGTGCCTAACATAAGGCTGGTACTGTTTGGGGCACTTAAAGTCTGTCAGTGGACAGAGAAAGAAAGATATATGCCCTTGAAGAGCAAATTTACAAGCAGGTAAATTAAATTTGGTATATTTTATGAAAAGAGGCCCAATTGTATTTGTATGTATTTATTATCCAAATATCTTGGTACCATTTATTGGACATTTTATCATTCCTATTACAATCTGTAAAAAAACTCATACATTTATTAAGTAAGTGACTGTTTCTAAGTTCTCTACTCTTCTTCATTGATCTCTCTATCTAGCCTTGGACTAGTATTATATTAAATATTATAATTTATAAAAGATTTTGACATCTGGTGGTGCTAATCCTATGTTAATGCTGTTAAAATAACTTCCACATTCAGAATCTGTTTAAATATCATCACTTCCCCATGTATCTGTTAGGCTGTTCCCTACATTTGACTTATAACAGTGCTTCAGTTACTTTTTATCTCATATTTCAGTTTTATTTCTTCCATAGTACTCATCAAATTATCTTTTCTAAATGTTGATTTACTTATTTAAAGTCACACTTCCTGCAGTGGAATATAAGCTCCCTAAGAACTGAGATCCTGATTGAACACAGGCACTGCTGTCTACCTGTCCATACCTCACTAAGAAAGATGCCTCGCACTTAGGAGATAATAATAATTGTTGAAAGCATAGGTAAAAAGATGACTTAAATGCTTATAAAATATAGTCTAAAACTTCTGATTCACATTTTATTTTCTGTATGTGTGGATGCTTTAACAACTCAATTTCTCAAAGTGTAATCAACTACAGACCTCACTTCTATTACTGAGAACAACAAAAATTTTATAGTTTTGTTTTTTTTTTTTTTCTTAAAATACTTCAATCACTAAAGTAAGGGAATTGTCATGGGTGTTAGCACATCTGATTCTCAGCATCACAACAATCTTTTCAAGGATGTGGTTTATTCTCTATTATGAAATAATCTGTAGGCTAAAAATGCACATAAACCACATATGTACCATTTATTTTTTTATTTTTAAAATTTTTTTTCAACGTTTTTATTTTATTTTTGGGACAGAGAGAGACAGAGCATGAACGGGCGAGGGGCAGAGAGAGAGGGAGACACAGAATCGGAAACAGGCTCCAGGCTCTGAGCCATCAGCCCAGAGCCCGACACGGGGCTCGAACTCACCGACCTCACCGACCGCGAGATCGTGACCTGGCTGAAGTCGGACGCTTAACCGGCTGCGCCACCCAGGCGCCCCTGTGTACCATTTAATAGATAAGGCATTTACTATACTCAAATCTAGCAGACGAACATTGTGTGTATACAGAAGCCTCTTAAATGTCCCTCCATAATCACTCTATTTTCCCTCTAGAGGCAAGGACTATTTTTTGACTTTTGTTTTACTCATGCTTTGTTTTTCCATTCTATTACATGTGTATACATTCCTAAATAATACAGTTTTATTTTTCCTGTCCTTTGAGTTTTTGATGACTGGAATTGTAGCGTAAGTATTCTCTTACATTGGCTTCTTTCACTCATTAGTTTGTGAGATCAAACCACATTGTTGTATATGATCCTATTTCTGTGCTTAGTGTTTTTCTGTACTAACCCTTTACAGAATATATCTCAAGTTATTAGTTTATTTTGTAGTTTATACTTGATGAGCATCTAGTTTGTTTCCAGTCTGGGATTTCTCATGCAAGGTTTGTGTAATTATTATTGTGCATGGATTCCGGTGTTCTTGTACATGAGTTTCTAAGCGCTGGAAGATATTTCAACTTTTCCAGGTAAGGACAACTTGTTTTCCACAACACCTGTGGCATTTACACTCCTAAAAATGTATGAATTTTACCTGTGTTCCACATGATCTCTAGTATTTAATATTATCCAGTTTTCATGTATCTGCCATACTGATGTAAATCTAAGAAAATCTCTTCATGGTTGAAATTTCCATTGTATGTTTAATAATACAAAGTACCTTTTAACATATTGTCTATTTATATTTTCCATTTTGAAGTATAAAAATATTTTACTGATATCTTTCTTGGTTTGTTTGTTCTATTCTTATTAATTTGTAGGAATTCTTAATATACTTTTGATACTTGTCTTTTTTTGATTGTAAGAATTGAAAATATTTTTCTCTCATTTTTTCAATGTTAATTTTGGTAAACAAAAATTCTTAATTTTAAGGCAGTCAAAAGTGTTAACTTTCTTAGTGTTTATAATTTCAGTATTCTGTTTTAACATAATTTTTACTGTGACAGTATGCTCTTCTCTCTTCTAAAATATTGATAGATTTCCTTTTGTATGTAGGTGTTTATTCCTTTTGGAATTGGATTTCACATATGGTGAAGTAGAATTCCCACTTTGTAAAATTTCTTTACTACCCAAATATCCTAGCAGGGTTTATTGCAAAGTCTGTCCTTTGCCTTCTAATCTGCAAACTGCCTCTTTCAAAATTTGTCTCTAGAAATGCATAGATCTGTTTGTAGGCTCTTCACTTTGTCCCATCAGTCCTTCTCTAGCCTGATACCAGCATCTGATTGTCTCAAACACCAGTTTTCTAGGTCTTGATATCTGGTGGAGAAAAATCTTTCAAATGCATTCATTTTCCCTCTAAGAACATATTGCCTATTCTTAGTCTTAATCAGTTCCAAATATATTTAGAATTAGCTAGTTATGTCCTGTTAAAAAAAATATCATGAGTATTTTAGAATATATTTGAACATATGGACTTAATTTAGGGAAGTAATGTCACCTTTATATTATTGACTCTTTTAATCTGTAAACATGATATAGCTCTCATTTTGATACTTCATATTTTATCAATAGCATTTAAAAATTCTACTTGCTAATTTTTGTTCCTTGCAGATAAAAATATAACAATTTTTTTACAATGTATTTGTATCTTCCAGCTACTTCCTTGTCTCATTAATTCTGGTAAAACTTTTCTAGCTAATTGTTGGATTTTTTGTTGGGTATAAATTACATTATTTGTGAATACAGTTTTAAATGTTTACAATTTATTTTATATTGTTTATCCTCACTGGCTGAGATAATTAGTAAAAGAAAAATGAAAATTAAAATTGAAAAGAAATGATAATCACTGATGTTTTCCCAGTTCCTGATTCAAAGAAATTTAACTGTTTTATAATACATATTATTTGCTGTAGGTTGATGTGTGAAAAATCATTCATTTTCAAGCAGATTTTGTCAACAGTGCTTCATTTTTTTCAAACACTTCTTAAAATAAACTGTCTTTGTTAATGCTAAAATCCACATTGTTGGAGGTCATTCTCTGCTAACTTGTTTCCTTATGTGGTGGGTTTTCTTTGACGATTTTCTACATATCGCCCTGAAATTTCTTCTCCAGGGAGGAATTCTGGTCTTTTCATATCAAATTTGTGAAGAACCACAAGTATGTAGCTTAATGCTGTATCTTCAATTGATCATATCAATGTCATTGTAGAAACTGACCTATACTGTATTCTTCCCTCATTTTCTATTAAATATCTGAACATTCAGAGATTTGCTGTACATACCTTACTTTGTGAAATGAAAAAAAGTAAATATTAGTTTCACTAATAATTCAATGAACTAGAAATCAGTATTTCTTTTACTCACCATAGTTTGTGTCAGAATATTTTTGTTAACAATCACACTCATTTATTCACATTTTGTAATCTCTATATGGACACTTTTTAAAACATGGATTTAAATAATTATGATTTTTTGACATCTCTAATTCAAGTTTAATATTGTAGGAATTTTTCTTATTCTGTTTGTATTTCTTTTCATGCACATTAAAAACCTTCATCTGATAAAACATAAAGACATTTACTTGCTTTATCCTACAATACGTAATTTCAAAATATAATAACATTATTAAAACTAACATTAAGTACAGTGTGTAGTGAAGTTTAAGATTACTTGTAGATCTTTTGTCCTCAGCATATACCCTACTAAGGGTATATAGTCAAAGTAATTTAAAATATTTATTCAAAGTATTCAAAAGCAACCTGGAATAATCATTATTCCTGAAAGTTATGTTGTATATTTGATAGATACTTTAATCTGTTTCTGTTCGATTTTAGGTTTGCTTTTTTAAACAATTTTTAAATTTTAATTAACATACAGTGCAATATTGGTTTCTGGAATAGAATTCAGTGATTTATCACTTACATACAACACCCCGTGCCATCACAAGTGCCCTCTTTATAATTAAGTATACTAAAATTAAGTATATAATACATGATATAATATGCTTAAATTATTTTTATGTTCATCAATATGGTTTAATATGTTTGATTACATATATTTTATGTAATGTGCTTAGATAAGATCAGTATAATCAATAATAGCATTGCCTACCATGCCCAAATGTAATTTTAAATGGCTTCCCTTTGTAATCATAAAATTTTGTAATGCAAATATCCTTGTATCTTAAGATTTTGAAATTTGTATCAGGAAGCCATGATTGCAAATATCATTGTATGTGATCTACTTTTGCTTCCCTTCCAGTCAGAGAAAACTGAATTTCTTAGCCCTGTTACATTGAGGCAAGGATCTGCACCTAGTTTGGCCCAAGGACATTGATCAAAGTGATGTGTGTAGGTTCAGGGCCACCTCAAACAACCCTGTATGCAAGACTTTCCAGCTGCCTCTTACTTAATTTACTACAGTGAAATTGGTGGAGGGTTTGAAGTGAAGATGGTACTACTAAAAAGATCAGTAGACACCTAGATGGATAAAAAGAGCCACTTATAAGAATTTTTGGTGCAAACATGAGCAGGTGGCCCAAAGGATAATTACCTTCTATACTCTGAAATTATAAACATTTTAGAAAGTACTGGAAAGACCAGAAATCCATTAATGAAAATAGTGAAAGTAGTTAACAACTTATAGAATGAATGATGTAGTGTTGTATATAATTTTGGGTATAACCAATTAGCGCCAAAGCAACTATGAATCAAAAAAAAAAAAAAAAAGAAGTGAAGTTCACTCAAAATACTCAGGCTTCCTGCTAGTGTTGAAGATTTAGGTCTCTGAATCTCTCCTAGTGAAATGGACTGGTTTGGGAACTGTCACCTGCTATGAGCAGCTCCAACCCTTTGCACAGATGGGGAGACTTTCTCTAACTAAAGGAACATGTCACCACTGGATGAATCAGCTGGAAGTGAATGGTAGCCTGGTTAGGGAGAAAGAAACTTCTGCCCTATTGCACCTCTTCATTGTTCACAGTTGCCATTTATCTTGCTGACAGGAATAAATGATTGATAGGTGTTGAATTGTCTTGTATCTTCTTATGGCTATTTTTTTTCACAGCATGAACCCATGTTCTTGTTTAAACCCTTATATAAAAATGCCTTAGAATAAAACATTTATACCTGTAAAATATCCTCCATTTGAAAAATAAGTAGGGGCGCCTGGGTGGCTCAGTCGGTTGAGCTTCCGACTTCGGCTCAGGTCATGATCTCACGGTTCGTGGGTTCGAGCCCCGCATCAGGCTCTGTGCTGACAGCTCAGAGCCTGGAGCTTGTTTCAGATTCTGTGTCTCCCTCTCTCTCTGACCCTCCCCCACTCATGCTCTGTCTCTCTCTGTCTCAAAAATAAATAAACATTAAAAAAAAAAGAAAATGTAAGTAAATGTGTAGATTTGGTTTATAATTTAACATTCCACTAATGTGATTATTGAATCAACCAACCACTATACTGGAAATTCTGGAAGTCAAACAAAATCCTAGAATTTTGAAAGACAGATTACTTATATAGTGTCATTTGTAAATGAGGGAAAAGACAAAAAATATTAACATCTTCTTTTTGAAAAAGATAAATATGAGAAAACACAATGATACATTGAGAATTTGGGATAATACCCCAGTACTCCTCCCCCTCTGTTTTTGCATTTATATACATTCAACACCATAAACTAATCAATTGCACAGCACATATGTGTCTTTCTCAGTAAGCCAGCTAACTGAGAAAGATATTAATGCATTTAAGTTTTGATAATCATTCTATAATTAAAGTTCCAATGTATGTTCAAATAAGTGTGTCTCAACTTTATTTTAACCTATGATCCATTTTGGTAAACATTAAATTCTTATGTTCTCCATTAATGTCATTTGAGTTTCAAAATAAATTAGATATTGTCACCAAGAGCATGTCAAATCAATGATAATATTAGGAAAAAAATTATAATTTGAAAGATAAGATCATTTTGTGCTTAAGGTCTGCTTATTTGTCACGGGGTTCACTGTCCTAAGAAGGTTCACTGTCCTAAGTTTAAACACAATGCAGGTCATTTTCAATGTCAAGTTTGTTTTACTCTTTAGTTTCCAGGCTAAATTCATATTGTAAAATTTGTACTGTTTTGTCCTTGCAAGTCCCTACCCTTGCTCATAATAAAGTCAAACTATCCAGAAATGCTTCCTTTCTTTGTTTCCAGAAAATATCAGCACTCTGTCATATCTGATAATGTCTTATACTGGTATACCATCTCTGTGCTGATATACTAATGGTGTACCACTATCGGAAACAAATCAAAGAGAAAATTATATTTAATTACAGAACAGAAGGTGTGTTAAGATAAAATATATTCAGAAGGTATATTTAGGGAAAAAAAGTAGTGTGTCTAGAAATAATATATTTTCGGGGCACCTGGGTGGCCCAATTGGTTAAGCGACCAATTCTTGATTTCAGCTCAGGTCATGATCTCATGGGTAGTGTGTTTACAACACTCATGGGGCTCTGCACTGACAGCACAAGCTTGCTTGGGATCCTCTCTCTCTCCCTCTCTCTCTGTCCCTCCCCTGATCATGCTCTCTCTCTCTCTCTCAAAATAAATGAGCAGAGATATAGTAGAATTGGGGCTCTCTCTGATGCAAGTTTGAGAGCAAGCCTAGTCAGCTTTTTCAGATTTCTTAAATAAAAACCAAGGCGTTTGTGGTAAGATATGGCAGGGTGGGGAAAGGCAGAGGAGAAGAAAAAGAAGAATAAACTGTAGTGATTTGGATTCAAAGACATGAAAGTGTTTTGTGCTTTTGCCTTTCTTGCCTTCCAAATGCCCTGAGGATGTATGGATCAGAAATTAAATCAAAATAATGCTCTGTACTGAGACTAAAAAGGTCTATTCCAGATACCTTCATATCTCTTACTTTCGTTTCACTTTGTCCAGTGACAAATCTCTCAGTATTAAAATTTTTATGGTATCTGTTTATCTTATGTTTATTAGGATAGAGTTTGCCTTTTCATTAAAAATATGTATTTTTCTTCTATGTCTTTTCCTAGTGATGTCTGATCAATACCTCCTATTGTCCAGATATAATATTATTGAATTCTTTTATTTATTCTTTGTAGTTACCCTTCAGAGTTGCCATTGCTCGATTTAAAAAAAAAAAAAAAAAACTAAGTTTATTTATCTTGAGAGGGAGAGAGAGCACAAGCAGGAGAGGGGCAGAGAAAGAGGGAAAGAGAGAATCCCAAGCAGGTTCTACACATCAGCAGAGCCCATTGCAGTGCTGGAACCCAGGAGATGGGAAATCATGACCTGAGCCAAAACCAAGAGTCAGCTGCTTCATCTATGGAACCACTCAAGCTTTCCTGATTTTTTTTTTTTTTTTGAATTAAAGTTATATATTGGGCTTATCTTGCTGTTACTGTTATTTAAATAAGTTGGATTTTGCTATTTCACTTACTAGCACAAGATTCCATTGACAGAAGGAATCATTCCATGACAAGAATGTTTACCAGTTTAATCAACTTAAGGGCTTCCTACAGACATGGATTGCTTCATGAAACTATGGCTTCCCTGCGTAGCTACACCTCCTCTACTGTCAAAACTTAACTTATTTCAGGAACACTCCTGATTCAGTACTGAATTACCTATTCACTCATTGGCCATTTCTACCTATGGCTTCCAAAATGACTACTCCATTACTAAGATCTACCTCAATGTCCCATCCTACCACCATTGGTCCCTTACAAAACCTTGATTTTCCATCTCTACCGGCCATGATGTCCTGTTAAGTCACAGCTCTGCTCAGTGCTATTCGCGCTCAGGATGGGGTTCTCTTTTCTTGGTATGGACATTTGCTTGATACTGACTTCAAGATCTAATAAACCTAGATCTTTGTGTTTGTCTCTACCTCTTTATACCTTTGTGGCTTATTATCCACAAGTCTTGCTACTATCAGTTACTTTGACTGCAATTTCAAGTAATTTGGAGTTTTTAATTGTCCAAGTACCCTAATTTTGCTGAAGATGTGGATTGAGGAGTTTTATCTTTTATTTTCCTCTTTTTCTACATTTTCCTGGAGAAAAGTGGAATACTCTAATATACGTCAGCACCTTATTCCTACTTCTCCTGCTTATATGTGAAATATCATCATTTTTTAAGCATTTCTCCAAATGTTTATTTAAATGGATATTGGGAATGATAGGGAAAATCAAACCTAAATATACAGGGGGTAAGATTGATATACTCAGGTTGAAAAATTGGTTCAAAATCAGTAAAAAAAAAAAAAGTGATTTTATTATGCTCACCAAGATCTATAATTTTTTAAGAAAATTAATATCACTTTATTTAGTTTCCTAGGTTTATAATGTTTTAGAAAGTGCACAGATTTAAGATACTATTGAATGCTGATATCCCGAGTCATATTTATGGAACAAGAAACTTAAAGCCAAGAATTTCTCCTGCAACAATTTGTCTGGGATAAAGAAAAAGAACAGAATAAATGGATATACATATATCCTAAGCAAAATGATAAATCTCTTTTTAGACTGAAGCTACTATTTATTTACCAAATTAGTTTGAAGTACCCATGGGAATACAATGTCTAACAGCAATACTTACATAACAGGTATATATTGATGTAAAAACTGTAACTTAGCTAAAATGTCAATCGATCAATCAATGACAAAGGTTTTAGCAATTCTTTGGCATATTGCTGTTATTTTGCTAAACAAGATAAATTAGCAAAATAACCAGAGTGGAAATTAATTTACAGTAACTACACACCATCTTAAGTACTGTGTTGTGTTGCTTAAATGTCACTTAGTGTGAACTTTATTGTACTGGATAATTTAATTTCTTAAATGAACTTTCCTTCAAACACTATCTTATTACTTTGTTATTTCCCCAAGTACCCAACATGAGAAAGGAAATCTATTCCTTAAATTTATAAGTACAGAATTAAAACATATTTAATGACTTGATAAACACATCCAACATGGATCTCTTTTATAATTAAACTTCAATAAAGGTTTATAATTGCCTTTGATGTTAGGATCTTCAATTTTCTTTTACCCAGTTTAAATGCACATTATATCCTTTTTAAAAATAACTTAAGCTGTGCTTCTGAAAATACATTTTTTTTAATCTAAATTTCATTTTGAAATGAAAGGCAAAAAAGAAGACATGTCTATTTAGATACATATGCTCTATTTGGTACTTTTTAAAAATTATTATTTTCATACTGATCTTGACCAATTTACACAAGAATGGTAACATACACATTTATGTCTGAATGGTGATCTCATTTCTATTTCCACTAGCAAAAACAATTGTAACTAAACCGAACATCTCACAAGAGTTAAGGATAGATGTCACCAAGATGCCCACATAGGAGGCTCCTGAATTTCCCTCCTACCACAGAGACACCAAATATGTAGCTACATATGAATCAGTTTCCACTGACAGAAATCCAAAAATTAGTTGAATGACTTGTACACATTGGGCAACTGAGAAAGTATCATCAAGGGCTTTGAAATGCGATTTCAAGCCCATCAAGGGCTTTGAAAACAAGATACACTCTCACCAGAAACCCCAACCTCTGCACAGTGCCTTACAACTGGGAGGGAACCCTCTCAACTTGTGGGTTCCCCCTAAGGAAGGAAGATATTGCATCAAGCTAGCACCTTGTCTTTTAAGGTTAACACCCGAGGGACAGGTCAAAATCTGAAGGTCAGGGGAACTTGTGTTCATGAGTTCCACAAAACAGGAGCAGACAAAGCACTTGTTAAGTAGGTGTGTGAGCTCTCCCTGATACCATTGCCCCAGGCTCAGTGCAGAGCAAACTGATAAAACTTCCCATTTTCCAGCTTTTCCCCTGAAGGGATTTGACAACATTCTTTGTAGCTGTCGCCTAACTTCCTGCCTCCTAATAACAATCTAGGGAATGACTGGGATCCTCTTCAGAGCACTAACAAGCCGGGGAGCCCTTACCCCACCCTCTCCCTCCTGCTCACTCTGACAATAAAACCAAGTTACTGGCTCTCCTTTCAAGGAGGCTGTTCATACATTTTAACACCCCAACATCTATGGCTGGCACCTGAAGGACAGGCCCTCAAAGCACCTAGCCAACAGTTTGCATTCATGAGCCCCACAGCACTGTAGCAAACAAAGAAGCTATTTTTTAAACAGGCAGGTGAACACTCTTCATGCCTATACACCTGGACTCGGTGTGAGCAACAGGCACAAAAGACCATCCCCCAGTTTCTCCCTTAAAGTGGTTTGGCTGCATACTTTGCCAGCTGCTGCCTGAGGGTCAGGCTTCTCAACACCCTGCATCTTTCTGAGAGCCTGAAAGAGCTGGTGGGCATTTCCCCACATTCTACTGCAGGTTGGCTCCAACAATACAAACTAGTGTTTAGTCTAGGCCCTCTGTTTGTTTTTTTTTCCTAAGGCTACCCCCTAGAAAGAAACTTCTCCACACATCTTGTACCCCAAGGTTTTTGGCTGTCACTCAAGGGGCAGGGCCCTCAAATCAACTTGCTCTGATAGCCAACGGGGCTTGGTATCCACAAGTACCACAGGACCATGTTACACAAAAATACAGTGTTAAAATGAGTACAAAGCACTTCTTAAAACTGTCCCTCACGCTGAGCACAGAGACAGCAGGCAGAAACACCTGGAAGGGATCTGACTACATATTTTTCAAGCTGTGGCCTGAGCTTCCGGCTTCTAATCAGCCTGCATGTGAGAATTGACTGGGATTCTTCTGGGAGCCTCATAGAGCTTGTGGCCTCAACCCCAGCCATCTTCCTTCAGTTGTCTCCAAAAGTAAACCAGCTCTTCAGCTTCTCTCTGGAAGGAGCTTGTCCATACATCCATTACGCACTTGTTATGGCCACCACTTGACAGACTGGTTCCAAATTACCTAGCTCTGGGAGCTGAAAAGACTAGGCATTCTACAGTCCCCCAGGATCACATGAAAACAGAGAGGTGGTTCTAGTGGATGCAAAAACACTCCTAGCAACCATTCCCTCTGGCTCAGTACAGAGTGACTGAGCAAAAACACCCAACCCTAGTTTCTCCCCCTAGGGGTAGACTGTACATCCAATATCCTGACTTTCCCAGCTACTGCCTGAAGGCTGGACCTCCAATTCGCCTGCACTGGGGAGATGAAGGGGCAGGCAGATAGCAGTCCTCCAGGACCCAAAAAGGAGTATGGATATTTCCCATGCTTTTGAATAGGATAAAAGTCTATGAGCATGATAGCAACTTAGGTTTGTTTTGCTTCTTTCTATCACAGTCAGTGGAAAATATCGTAACTCACATTTGGCACTTGATTCCATGGTTTGCATCAATAATGGGTATAAATCGTGCTTCATTTTCATTGCTGTAACTATACTTCTCTCTTTCACTCAAGAAAGCATTATGTGAAGTCAAATGAGTAAGACTGACTTCATGTCAGGGAAAAATTATAAATACATTTTTATAAACTTTGCTATTTTAACTTATTTTAGTAAGAGATTTGATATGGCATGAGTCATAATTGATTGAGATATATTAGTGGGTCATACCCCCAATATTCAGTTACCTCAATATCAGTACTGTGCATTAAAGCTGATACAGTAGATGATCGAATTTTTGAGCGTTAAGGTACCAGGGACTTTTTCCCTTTTTCCTTTCACTCAGCACAAGGATAGAGACTTAAAATCCAGAGAAATGTCTTTCCAGGATTAAGCAGTGAATGTGTCCAAGCTGAAGTTATAATAATTATTAATATCAATATTGTTTTATAATACTAGTATTACTAAACATTAATATTTATTGTATATTGCTATATAGTATATGCACTGTTTTAAGGGTTTCATAAACAATTAGGTATTTTTTTAATCAGATAATTTAATCATTTCAATAACCTGAAAGGTTATATAATTTGCCCAAGGTAACTGGCTAGAAACTGGAAGAACCAGGATTCCATGCTGACAGGCTCACTCAATAACTCATGGTTTTCACCACTAAATGCTATTAAATAATGTGCATGAAACACGTGTTACATGTTGTGGGCCATTTTGAATACACAAAGTCATTTAAGGTAGACCATAAAATTTAAGTCATTGAGATTTTACAATAATTGTTAAACACTTTGTCATTTGATCCTTACAGCAGTCCTATAAAACAAATTCTATGATGAGTCTTAAGTTTACAGAGAACGAAATCAAAAGATATAAATGGTAAATGACTTCGCCAGAGTATTAGAATTTGCCCAAGATTCAAAAGCTAGTAAGCCACAAATGTGGCGTTGAATTTTGGTCTTGGACTCTAAAACAGAAGTGTTTTTTATTTGTTTTTTTAATATAGCTTTAGGAATCATTTTTATTCCTGTACAGTGGGATTGTGGAAGGGTGTGTGTGTGTGGAAAGGTATCTATGTTTCTGTCACATACAGTCAATCTTCTGGTATAACACAAAGATCTTTGGATCTTTGTCAATTAGAGCACGAAGTGTTCCTCAGAAAGCAGGGAGTTTAGTAGATGATTCCTAGGACCTATCCAGCTCAAACACTGATTTATTCTATGGTTTCTCACACTGAATCTGGGTGGGGTGTTGATTGTTTTTTCAAGCACACAGCATAATGATTTGGTATTTGTAGATATTGCCAAATGAGCTCCGCAATCAGTCTAGGTAACAACTAGGTAACTAGTTGTTATGTACCTAGGTTATCTTATGTTATGTTATGATACCTAGGTACCATACATAGTTACATTTTTTTCTTGTGATAAGTTGTTTAGTTAGTTAGTTTGCTTATTTATTTATTTATTTATTTATTTATTGAGAGAGACAATGGTAGCTCAATTGGAGGAGGGGCAGAGAGAGAGGGGACAGAGGATCCAAAGCCGGCTCTGTGCTGATAGCCGAGAGCCACATACAGGGTACTAACTCAGGAACTGTGAGATCATGACTTGAGCCAAGGTCAGACGCTTAACCAACTGAACTACCCTGGTGTCCCTTTTGTGATAAGTTTTAAGATCTATCTTTTAGCCACTTTTAAATATGCAATACAGTGTTATTAACTATACTCATCATGCTATATACGTTATATCCCCATGACATTTATTTTATAATAAGAAATTTGTAAAAAACAAAAAACACATATTCTTATGCATTATTATCACGATATATAGCCAAGAGAGTTTTTATGGCACAGCGACACATTTTAGGTTACTAACAATGTAAAACAACAGTATGGTTGTTGTTATAAGGAATCATGAGACTAAGACTGTATGTGAAGTAAGCAATACATAGAGTATTTCAAACAAATATTCATGAACTGATAGACAATGCAGATTATTATCTGTATTTTAATGGTGTATTCACTGACGTAAGGCAGAGCACTAAGGTAAGGGGAAACTGCAAGCTTTGTTAGAGCCAGTGAACAAATACAGAAGATATTACTGTGCAACACTGGACTGCAGCTGGTTGCTTTGCTCTCCTTTAAAAGGTTTACGAGTTTCTTTCAAAGACGTAATGTTATTCCTAATCAAATGTGTCTTCAAATATCACTCTCACGGTATGGTTTATTCTAAATAAAGGTTTGTCTCTCAGTTTATCTCCTATAGTATTGTATGAAATATATTTTAAAAATAGATCGCAATTAATTTACAGTGGTCCAACATATGTAGATTTCTCACAGCATTTTTTATCAATTTTATCGTTCACAATATACTATCATTACTATTATACTATTATTATTATATTATTAACTATCATCATATGAAAAGAATGATAACTTTTCCTAAAATAATGTGCAGAAAAAATTACTCCCAGTCTGTATCTCATTTACAGCGGCGTTTGTGTGTGTGTTGCATAAAGCATATATATACTTTTAAAAATTATATATCACATGTTATAAATAGATACATATTTTTTAAAAAGAACTAAAGTTAAGAATTAAGAGATGCACTTTATTTCTTCTAGAGAGTTGTGGTTCAACATTTCCTTCTCTCTTATGTTCCCTTCAAATAGGAAAAGTGTTTAAACTTTAAGGAAAAAGAAGTTTCTAGTTGCACAATGGCTTCGTTCTATTTAAAGACAGTTATTTTCACCCAGAGCTTTCATGCCACTTACACACTATCTCATCAGCTAGTCAATAAAGAATTATGTACAGAGCTATAATTCCTTTAAAAAAACTTTTGCATTTTTTTTCCTAAATTGAGCTATCACTCACACTTTTGTAATATAGACCTCGGTTTATCAAACTCATATCCATATGTCTGATATTTTTCCATACAGGTTCTTTTAACATTTCTTCTGTTTTGCATTGCATACTGGATTGACAGTATACAACTCATGGACACTTGGATAAGTCATACCTGCAGTGACTTTTTAAATAATTTTTCTTAACATTTATTTATATTTGAGAGAAAGACAGTGTGTGAGCAGGGAGGGACACAGAGACAGAGACAGGTTCTGAAGAAGGTTCCAGGCTCTGAGCTGTCAGCACAGAGCCGGATGCGGGGCTTGAACTCATGAGCTGTGTGATCATGACCTGAGCCAAAGTTGGATGCTTAACCAACTGAGCCACCCAGGAGCCCCTGCAGTGATTTTTTAAAAACATTCTTCGTACGGAATGAAAAATAGCTTTCATTTCATATGTTTGCTTAAATGAGATAAGAAAAACTAATAATCTTATAAAATACTTCTTGTAGTGGCTGTACTGATTCTAATTTGCAGAAGTTCTGTGAAGTAAAATAGTTATTATTTATGAATTGCCCATCCCTTATGGAACTGAAAGATTGGACCAATCTACTCACTAGCATTTTTACTTATCATGGTTTTGAACAAATGTACACTTTTTAAGCTCCATCTCAATAAGTTCCAAAAAAACCCAAAACAAAACAAACAAAAAAAAACAAACATGAAAAAAAAAAAAAACCAAAAGAGGATAAAGGAAAAAACAATGAAGATAAAAGAAGAAAGCAATGAAATAGAAAATAAAATGCAGTTGAGAACAATGACAATGCTAAAAGGTTAATCAAATTGATGAATGCTTATAAAATCTGATCAAAAACAGAAAGAACCGAAATGATCATCACTGAAGGTTCTAGACATAAAAATAACAAAAGTATTTACAATTTTTGGCAGTGACTTTGGCTATATAGACAAATTCCTGTAGAACTCAAAAAAGAATAGAAAATCTGAATTGTTATATACCTTATAAAAATAGATCTATAATTAAAAAAAGGAGAAAACCTTATGTGCAGATGGTTTCCCACGTACTTGTTCTATATTTTTAATAAAGAAATAACATCAATGTTGCAAAATTTTTCCAGATTTTAGCAAAGAAATAATTAATTTTATGTTGCCAACATGACCTTAATATCAAAAGTTGACAAGCACTTTGCAAAAGTCAGAACATATCTGATGAATATCTCTCATGCACATGGGTGCATAATCTTTAACAAAATATTGGTCAGTCAAATTCAATAATATGTAACAAGAATAACATATGATACAGAATAGCTTATCCCATAAGTAAAAGAGTAACTTATCATTTTAACTATGTTATACAATTTGCAACATTCACAGGACAATAAAGAAAAGTCATATGATCAATAAGAGAGAAAAACTTCACAAATAAGCCAACACCTATTATTGATGGGGGGGGAACCTCACCATAGAAGGGGACTTCTTTTATCTGATAATCTGAATGGGAAAAAAACAAAAAACATATGTAATGTTTAAGTATTGATAGCTGTCTCTCTGAGACCAAAGATAGTCAATATCAACACTTCTATTGTATCATCCTGTCCAGGGGCCATGCTAATCTTCTCTGTATCTTTCCAATGTTAGCATATGTGCTGCCTAAGCCAGCACCACTTCTGTTGTATATCAGAGAGCCTAGAAAATGCAATACAGACAGAAAATGAGAAATAAAGATGAAAGAAAAAGATGAAAAATACATACAAAACAATTTATCTTCATTTTCTAGGAGTATTTGTTTTTAGCATTTGAGGGCTTACATAGACATGTACCTGCACACTTCTCCAAAATCATTACTTAGGGGCAATTCCATAATGGTGATTTCATCATGAAATTCACAGGTATTAATGATTTTTAAAGCTCATTTCATTTTTAAACATATCCATAAATAAGAGAAGCATTTACTGAACTACTTTGAATAATTTTTTGTTAATGTTTTTGACAATTATAAACATTATCAGTGGTTGATTAGTAAATACTTCAATGACAGAGTTTTAACTTCATATGCATACTTTTGTTAACAGACATAAAAAATGCTTGAACATTCGCAGAATGTGTTTATGGACATTTTTTTTTTGACCTAAAACAGACTTATATATGCTTTAAGAGAAAATACTTATTTATCTTTTTTAAAAAGGTTTCTGTTGCAGAGGAGGTTTAGGGTAAGACAAATCCATGTTTATATTGTGGCCTTTTCAAATATCTTATTGAAAGTATTCTGGTATACTTTTATAATAGAAAGATACAAAGCACTTCAACATTGTTGTCTTCATGCTTATATATCAACAAAATTGTTTAGGATGATTGAGAATGTTTCAACAGTAAAAATGATTTAACAAGATCCTTGAATCTACAACCTAGAAAAACATAGATAATTCTAGTATTTCCAATCTCTAATTTTGTGATATTTGGTTTCACTAAGACTTGGAATTTTAAAAATCATGTCTGGGTGTACTCAAGTCAATGCTGAATTAATATCTGTGAGAAGATTCAACACTGGAGAAATTTGGACTAAATAATTACTAAGACAACTTTCAATTCTAAGGTTCCTTTATTCTGGTACTGAGTGAACTATTCTGCAACATGTGTGGATTTCTTGACAGTAATAATAGCTCCCACTCAATTAACTGAATCCCTGCGAGGTTGGTTTGACGCAACTGAATGTCATATATCAATCGTGCTGGCCCAGGGATTTCTGCTGCCCAAACAATCAGATATCTTTTGCATGTCAATTGGCTATGTCTATGGTTAGAAATACCTAAATATGCAATAAATTGAAAAATTTTATCTTGACATTTGGATATAGCCTACTACAGATGGGATATGACTTCAAATGATAGGAACTAGTGTCATAAAACACAATGTTTAAAATAAAGACTAGCATTTGTCAAGAATGGAAGCTGACCTTTGGAGAAAATTAAAGTTTATGTGCCTAGATCTCACCAGGCTGTCATTAACATAGATTATTTTACTCTGTGCCCAATAAAGAAAATACTTGACTATTTTACCTAGTTATATTATGTTAATAAAATGAATAGTACCCGAATTTGAATAGACCCCTCTTGTGTGTGTGGAGTTTTAATAATTACTAATTTATAGCAAAAGCAACAAGTAGTAAACACAGTTGTGCTCAACCAAGAATATGTTTGTCCTCCAGCAGATATCTGGCAATATCTGAAGCTATTTTTGGTTTTCAACAAAATGTGGGGAGCTACTCCACTGGAAACTAGTGGATGAAGAGCAGGATGCAGCTAAGCACAGGAGCAATCACACACAATAGGCATAATTCTGTCCAAAATGTCAGTGATTCCAAAGTTCAGAATCACTGAGCTAATTTTTTTTTGGGGGGGGGAGGTTATCATACTGTTTACTGCATGCTTCATTTACAATCTTTTTTAAAAAGATCTTTTAGGGACACCTGGGTGGCTCAGTCAATTAAGCATCAGATTCTTGATTTCCACTCGGGTCATGATCTCATGGTTGTGAGATCAAGACCCACATCAGGCTCTGCACTGGATGTGGAGTCTGCTTTATATTCTCTCTTTCCCTCTTACTGTTTCCCGCCCCTGCTCATGTGCATACCTGCTCTCTCTCTCTCTCTCAAAAAACAAAACAAAACAAAACAAACAAACAACAAAAAAACAAAAAACAAAAAACAAAAAACCCACTTTCATTTAATATTGACAGAATGAGAAGTAAGCATGGGACAGGGTTGAACACAGCTAAAGTATAGCTAATTTTAAAATTTGGGGAACACTATTTTTGTAACACATATGAATAGATAACATACAGGGAACCGTTAGTAGAAATGAGCTTTACACAGAAAGGAGAGAATGGCATGATATAATTTATGTAAGAAGACATTAGTTTCCACAAAAACAAATGGGTAAGCATTTGCTGTGAAGTAAAGGTTCAACTGATAATCTTCCTCTTCTTCCATTACTTGTATTTGTATATCAGCATGCTGGGATGCAAATCACAACTGCTCCTGGAGCATGTTAGTCTTCAAGTAGTATCTTTAGGTTTCAGACATTTGGTTTGTTTTTGGTTGTTTAGTTATCAGCATTTAGTTGCTTAAGTACTAGAATAATTAATTGGAAAGCAAGTCTCATTTCCTGAACTCAATATCCCACAGATTTTCTGGTTCAATGTCAAGGAAAGAAGAGCTATTTTTCTATATCTGTGTTCTTTCCTTCCCATACAAATTAGAAATCAGATGCTTTTAAAACTAAGTATCATTTGAACAATATAAAATCCATACATTCTCCACATGACTCCTTTACCAGCAGAATATTCCGAAGCAAGTATAATATGATACAAATTCCCCATGGTTCTTCAATAATTTTTTTAAGTGCCATCAAATATCAAATAAAGTGATGGAAAACTGAAAAAGTTCAAACAAACTTTAACTTTCTAAAAGAAATTATAGTAGCTTTTGTTAAAAAACAAAATTGGTCTGCTCAGTCTGCCAAAATGAAATATCACAGGCTGGATAAAAAACCAGAAAAAAAATTTTTCCCCAGTTTTGGTGGTTGGAAGTTTAAGATCAAAGCACCAGCAATGCTGGTGTCTGATGAGATCTCATCTTGGATTACAGATGGCCTCCTTATGTCCTCACATGGCCTTTTCTCTTTATATGCCTGGAAGAGAGGGAGCTCTTTGAAGTCTCTGCTTCTTCTTCCAAGGATCCTAATTTTATCAGATTAGGGTCCCATCATTATCACCTCATTTAACCTTAACTACCTACTTGAGGACCCTATATCTAGATACAGTCACATTGGCCATTATAGTGTCAACATATGAATTTGGGAAGGACAAATTTCAGTCTGCAAAAGCTATATTTTTCTGTTTTCTCAGATTATGGTAATCCATAAAATAACAATAATATACATAAAAGTGCCATTTATCTGTTAAAAAGATGATAATCCTATTGGTTAGCAGATACTGTGTTGGTCTGTCAGGGTAGGGGACAAGACAGAAACATTCACTGACATCCTGCAACTAATAGCCTAATGGAGAATATTTTGGAACAAGGCTAGTGATACCATGAAATGTGTGTTTATTCCTATAGATTTGGAGATAATGGTGGGAAGAAGCAATGTGCTTACATTTTGGCCTATGCTTATATTTTTAAATACAAGGTAAGGTTATGAGAATGAAAAGAGGCAGGATTTCTGGTAGGTAAGGACCTGGAGGATAGTAGAGAGTACTGGAAAACTAAATAGTTTCCTTAAGAGGGCAAAAATTAAAAATATATAGTAATGCTGTGAATCATTGTTGAAAATCCAGTTAAATATTGTGACCATATTAAAATGATCATAAATTTACACTCTGCCTCTGTTTTATCATACAAAAGGACACAGAAAATAGACAAAACTAAATCAGTAGCAATAGTGATGATGTTAGCTGAAAATATTAAACACTTGCTGTGATAAACACCTTCACTGGATTATTTCATCCTTTTTATAGTAATTCTGTGAAGTATCTACTATTAGTTTTCTCATGTGATGTTTGAGTAAATTGAGGCTTACAAAGATTTAAATAAATCTGCAAATAATGATTAGTATAAGAAAAGTGCATGTAGTTTGACTTCTTCAAATACAAGATTCTTAGATCCTTCACTGTTTCTTCCAGGGTCAGAACTTTGGCAGGTGCATGTGATATGACATCAGGGATACAATAAAATTAAATCATCCACAGGAGCAATTGAAAAGATAAATCATGAAATGTTTGCTAAATGGGACTGGGACTAAACACTAAATAAAGACTTAGACAGGAGGATGTCAATGGTCTTCAGCGTAATAATGAAGAAGAAAAACCTGCATTTGGAGTACTTGAGTACAGAGGAAAAAAGGTGGCTGCATAGTTTGATGTTTAAATTATTTATTATGTTTGGTGACACTGTTTCTGAAGAAAAACATAACTGTGATTGCAGAAATAAGTTAATTAGAGCAAGGGAGGAGAAAGTCATTAAAAAATATGAATATGAAAATCCTAGCTGTCAAAACCCCAGAGGCCAGGGGATTCAAGGGGTTATCAATGAGTATCCAATATACCAAAAATGTCAGCCATACCCAAGTCATCAATGAATTAAAGGATGGGGGTTGATTAATCTAATATTGATGATAAGATGCTAAAAATACTTTTTTATATCCTAGGGGTATGAGAAGTAATATGGAAGCAGTAGTGAGTGTCGAAGATAACATCTTCACTCTTGCCCTGAATTATGAAGGGTTTGAATAAATAAATATTTTTCCTGGATGATTACAGAATAAACAATATTCTCTGGGAATGACCAGATCTCATTTGAAGCAATACTGTGAAGGAAGCATTCAGAGAATGGGTTGGCTGACTTTAGAATAGGCATTTCAAGAGATTAGTTGAAAGCAGGAGAAAGAAACTAGTCATGAAATGTAGATTGAAAGAAAGGAAGTTCAAACAGAGAGCAAGGGTCTAACAATTTAGCACATCATATATTATAGAATCAATTGGCATGCTAACTGGACAGCAACAAACAGCAGCAAATAGTAGCGTTAGGTATGGTGAAGTTAATAGCCTCTCAAAAGGTGCTTTACAGATTGTAGCCGTGATTCTGAAATGAGATCTCATAGAAGATGATATAGGCTTGGGAGGCTGTGTGTGTTAATTTTCTTCACAGCCTGCTAGTATTAGCAGATACAGTAAGGATAGCACTGCCAGAAAGCAACAAGAAAGCAAGGAGGAGTCATATTACCCTTCAAACTGAGTTTTGGAGCGGAGGCTGGTGTCAGCAGAGGTCAAAATGACACACGTCTGGTTCAAGATTTTAATCTCTCAGTGCCCTCTTGAGTGGTAGGAACTATTCCACTTAATAACTTCATATTCATTGCAGGACAGTCTCAGGTCTTGATTCCTTTCTCTTCTTCTGCATTGGATTGTTCTGCTTTGGTATTTATGAAATACATATTTTGTGGAATTGACTATATTTACTTTTGAAATGCTATACTGAATAATGTCCCAACAGTTATTTTCCTTCCCAAGTAGAAATCTCACAGGAATTTTATTCTTGTGCCTTATTTTCTTCAGAGAGATCCTATTTTGATTTTCATTCTCTCATATATCAGAAAAAAACCCTAGACTAGTGGCTTTCCCTATATTTCTAGATCCAATCTATAAGGAAGTGTGTGTGTGTGTGTGTGTGTGTGTGTGTACACACACACACACATATATATATATATATATATATATATATATATATATATTAATAGTAGTTGGAATTATACCACTTCCTACATTTTTATAAATGAATAACCACATGAAGGTATAAAATTACATATATTTTCAAATATTTAATATATGTAATTGCACTTGATATTCATATTAACTGTTAGTGATTATTCACCTGTTTATATATTTCACAAATATTTGTTGAATGTTATGTGTTTGGAATTTTATTGGTTTCTGTGGCTTGGATAAATACTAGAGCACCACTATTCTGAAGGAGGCAGCTATGTACATGTACAATGTAATCAGTGTAATAAAATTATGCACAATGTGCTCAATACTAACACACAGAAGAAAGAGTGATAGTCTGTGTATCTGATAGTCTGTAGTGCATTTTGGAAATATTTTTTAGAAAGAATTGACATTAAAGTGAGGTTATGAAATCTGAATAAGCTCTCACCAAATATGCCACAAAGAGGTAATAGCCAAAAGGGTCGAACACTTGCTAAGGCACAGATCTGTAAAGTTGCAAGGAATCGTAGTCAGCTTTGTGCTGCTGGGGAATGGTTGTATTACTTTCAAAGAACATATGTGCCCTGCTAATGAATTGAGGTTTGTTCTTGAAGCAATTGGAAGTTTCTTAAACCTAGTAATCAGTTCTGAAGTGCAAAGATTTAAGAGTGGAAGAAGAAACCAGGCTTGTGAGTAACTGTATTTTGTTTCCCTTTTTCCCCACAATCTTTGGAGAAAAGCTTGGTCTTCTGAATGAATTATAAAGATGCTGCAGATAATTAATTCAAATATCCATTGTAAGCTATAGACTTTTTGTAAATTCTTTGCTTGATTTTTTTTCATGTTGTTTCCTTCAATTCCTGTAGGTAGGCAGGCAGGCAGGCAGGTAGATAGATAATAGATAGATATACAAATATAATTAATATCAATAATACAACATCAATATTATATGTAGATGGAGAAGTCTTCTTTTTTTTACGTTTATTTATTTATTTTGAGAGAGTGCATGAGGTGGGGGAGCAGAGAGAGAGGGAGAGAGAGGGAATCCCAAGCAGGTCCTGTACTATCTGTGCAGAGCCCTATGCAGGGTTTGAACTCATGAACCCATGAGATCATGATCTGAATGGAAACCAAGAGTCAGATGCTTAACTGACTAGCCACCCAGGCATTCTATAGACAGAGAAGGCTTCTGTATGTCATTAATGATTAATAAGTCCCTCAATCTGACTAAATTTCAGATAAATCTCTGCCAGACATAGGCCTTTCACCACTCCTTTCTCAGAGCATTAAAGGTAGAAAGCTTGCAATTGTAAATTATTTTTCTGCCCCTTTGAAATATAAATCTTTTATAATCTAGGACAATCTTTCTTAAGAACCTGGGGGCTGTTCTTTTGAAATGTCATCATCACGGAAGAGAGGGTCCCAATCTCCCAGTCTCTGTGGGAAGATAGGAGCCTACCTTCGATAAGCACCAGTTAGCAAACACAGACTCTTTTGTCACATGAACCAACCTCCCCACACCAAATCCCTCCATACTTTCCTATCAACTCAACCCAGTGCTCACAAACTTTCCTGCCGTTTAGGAGAGTAGAGTTCAGTATCTTTCCCCTACTTCAATACTCTTGAATAGTTTTCCTTATCTATTTAACTCCGTCCAATGCAATTGCTCTTGGACATCATGAGGCCCTGAATTAAAAGCCAGCTGAAATTCAGTCCAGCTGAAAACCTTTTTATATGCAATGCATATAGATTTCAAAAAATGGGACAAGCATTTTTTTCTTGAATTTTAATAGTTGGTCATGGTGCAATTTTTCATGATTTATCTGTCTCCACATAGATTTTATTGGTTAAATTATAGTAGCTATATCAAGAGTACTCTACAGATTACATTTATAATAGTTAAGCATTATTATATAAAGTTCCTTGATAACTGGAAAGATGACTTCGATTTCTTTCTATCCATCATCACACCTGAAAATAATGTTAAAACAAGCATGCATTTAATAAATGTTTTGCATGATAGGGAAATTCTGATAACAGCTGACTCATGGATGGGCAAAATCATTGGAATAGAAAACAGGTGCAGGGACACAGTAAATACAATTACGGAGATTATTTCATCTGATTATAATCATGATGGCTAATGTTTAGTTATATCCATATAATTTCAGTAAATGGAGTTGATCACCATATGGCAGAATTTGACTTACTGACTATGAAACTAACACACACACACACATACACATACACACACAGAGAAATATTCCTGTGATCAAGATGCTTTTGCTTAACATACAGATGTACCCTTCTAAAAGACGTGTATCTATATTTTTGCTATGTAAATATACCTCAATATACATGAAAATTTGAAATTGCAAAGTAGTTTAAGTGATTACTTCTATAGAATTCAAATATATTCTTATCTTCACACATTACAAAATGATTTACCATTAAGTACATCCAAATAAAGGCATACACTATTACACTTAATTGTTTTAAATTGTTTTATGGGTCGTTAATGATTTGTCCAATGGGAATGAGGGTCAAAATGAACAAAGATAAAACTTATCCATTATATAGTGTTTCACTTATAAAGATTTTATTTACATAAAATTTACTTAAAAGAAATTCATATGCAGATACATATTTTTAAAAACATAAAATATATATGGTGTATTCCACTAAAAGAGTTTTTAAGGACTCATATTGGGATTATTTAAAATCAAAAAGAAAGGAAATTTTTTGCACAAATTATCTTTCAACTATATAGTGCCCTGGAGCAGTCATCTGTTACACAGAACACTACATCTGAAAAATTTGGTTTCTTACCCAAAGACATGAGTTTAGTTTCTTAAGAATATAAATATTTTCTATAAGAAAACCAGAATAAATTATTTCCATTTTTTCTTAAGACTACATTTACTATCTACCCATTACACGAAGTAAAATATATCTGCATATTCCCAAATTGATATGTATATAAGTGAGACACAAATTTAATCAAAGATTTTGAAATAATAAAATTTACTTTAAAAAGATTACTTCATAAATATTTTGATGACTTTAATATTATATTCATTCACAAATTAACTTTTTGGTATGAACTGTTACATTAAATTGCTTATTTTTATTCATAGATTTTACTAAAGAAGAATTATTCTTTAATATTTTTAAGGAAATATTTTGAAGAAAATTTTTTCTTGCATCCTAATGAGCAATCCCAGCAATTAGATGAAGACTATATTTAATGTTACAGATGACAAAATGTAAGTGAAGAAACACTGAACCCATAGAACACTGTTCGGATACTCTCTTCTACTCAATCCTAGATGTAGGTCAGTTCTCCCTCACACCTTGATATGATAGATTCAGCATTTGGAGCTTAAGACAAATAAGGCAAACAGGAAAGCTCAGTTGACATGAGTTTCTATGTCAAGGGAGTAAATTTCTTACAACATGCTCCACAGCCAGTCTCACCTCTGAATATCCTATCCCAAAAGCCAGGTTTTAAGACCGTGGTAAGCATATTTGTTTGCTATTATTTAAGTATAAACAGCTATTAAGAGAAAACTCAGTGGGGCAGATGATAGAACCTACATGCTTTTGAGTTCCAGGTTCATTCAGGCTTGTCCTCAATCCCAAAGCCCTGGAATACCTTGCTCTGTGATATTGAGTCCTGGCTGAAAAGATCTGGATCCAGCAAGTATATACAGGCAATGAGACCAATCTGGCTAGTCCTTGCTGACACTTCTAAATAGAGATGGCTTCCTGGCCAAGAAAAAGTAAAGCAAACATTTTCTTATTTCTTATTAGGAAACAATAGCCAACAAGAACATGTTAACACTCAATTTCTCAATGAACTAGACATTTGGGCTCTTCCAATATGGAATGTAAACAAATGTAAACATGAGGAAATAGGGAATTTCTATGGGAAAACATACACACACACACATACACACACACGTGTGTGTATGTGTATGTGTGTATGTTGCTCTCACTCAATATATATATATATTGAGAGAGAGTGTGTGTGTGTGTTATATCCAAGGCACACAGGTGGCTCCAGAAGACCTTAAGTTTATGCTCTTAGGGTCATCTCTGTCCATCACCTACCCATAAAGAATGGACCACCATATCAGGTATTACCCCATCCTCCCAGGTGAAGGAAAGGATTTAAACTGAATGCTCTTGGTGGGATTTTATCCTGGCACCAGCTAATTAACAATCAGAGGTCAGGGAGTGTTATGAGGCTAACTGACCCAGATGCCTCTTTATGTCTGACTAGACTGCAGTTTGTAAATTAGGTAGGAGTTACTACAAGTACCCTTCTCCAGGACTACCAACTCAGGCCACACAGTCTTAAATTCCACATACAACTTCAAAGTCGTTCTCAGAAAGAGAGTCAAGATATATTTAAATTAAAGTAAAAATTTTAATGTTTAACTTGGCTACTATTAGCCTGGTATTTCCTCTGTAGCTCCTCTGGTTAAGGATTATTATTCCTATTTTACCGAGATGAAAATGGGCTCAGATTGTTGAGAGGTACCTTTCAGGCCACAAAACTAGTCCATGGTAGACCACAAAAGCAAGGAGGGATCGATTGGCTTCCAATGGTTGTACAACACATTCATTCACTCTCTGAAGCACAAAGGCATCATATGAAGACACAGGGAATCTGTCTGGAAGGAACTCAACATGAAGGGTGAGGATAGAATCTGGAATAGACCTTTAGTCTCAGTACAAGCATTATTTTGATTTAATTTCTGATCCCTACATCCTCAGGGCATTTGGAAGGCAAGAAAGACAAAAGCACAAAACACTTTCATGTCTTTGAATCCAAATCACTACAGTTTGTTCCTCTTTGTCTTCTCCTCTGCCTTTTCCCCCATATATTACCACAAACGCCTTGGGTTTTATTTAAGAAATCTGAAAAAGCTAAATAGGGATGCTCTCAAACTTGCATTTAGACCTGCTCATGATCCTTGTGTCACGGTAATTTTCACTTAAGTCAAGACACATTTGTAGCAAGACACATTTAAGAAAAAGATATTTATTATATTTAATTCTCAATGACTGTAAAGATTAAAAAACTTCAGAGAATGCAACTGACATAATCCTCACCACCACTAAGTGGTAAATTTGTAGCTAAACTCAAATTCATTAAGTTGAAACCAGTTTGCTTTTCAT
The DNA here is from genome assembly GCF_027475565.1 of Acinonyx jubatus. Lineage (NCBI taxonomy): Eukaryota > Metazoa > Chordata > Mammalia > Carnivora > Felidae > Acinonyx > Acinonyx jubatus. The sequence continues at coordinate 31,733,230 of NC_069380.1, read as the reverse complement.
TACAAAATAGCTAATGCAAAACAGTTCTCTTAGCATGGAGATAAGAGGCTCTGTATACAGCTCAAAAGAGGTATTTAGATAAATACATAAAAATTTGATACAATTAATTCCTAATGACCAATAATTTTTAATGAACTAAATTGTGTAATATGCCATATTTATGCAAAAAAGCATAAATCAGTGTCTTAAGGAAAAATATACAATTTCAGAAAATTCATTGTTAAGTATGAAAGGTAGGGTCTAACTCAAATTGAAAATCATACCAACTAGTGTCTGCCTTTTTTAAAAAATATATATTCACCCTAATAAACATTTCTATAAAATTTGAAAGTAAATCTACAATAGTTTACCAGTATATTATGAAGTCCTATTTGGTCAGTGATTTCAATGGCACCTTTAAATAGGAGAGCATTCTATCTGAATATATGTGATTTTAATAAAATCCTTAAATCACAGAAAAATAATTACATACAGTAAATGTATCAACTTATGATTGAGATTTCATTTTCATTAGGTTTATATTTTCCCTCTTGAGCAGTTCTATTAATTTCACGTTTAAAAAAGTTCTCACAACTACAAAAAATGTAACAATACCTAAGTGCTCCAAAACGAATAAAATTAGCATTTGTGCCCTGCACACTTCTGATGTATTACATAGATCGAAGGCGTAGAAAGCACCTCTCCAGAGATGTGAGAGCTGCTTTCATTTTCATCTTGGTTGGAAGGCTACATAAAAGTGATGTGAGTAGAATAGGTGTTAAAATAAATAGAGATCTCTATTCAGCTTTAGTTGTTTGCAAAAACTCACAGTTCTTTAGAATGTCATTAACTTACCTAAGGCCAGACCTCAGTTTGCATATAGAGAATGGCTGAAGGGAAAGATATTACATGTGAATTAAGAGTTTTCTGGCTCATTTCTCAGATTATATAATAGCTCAGGACAAAAAGATCATGTTAGTCATTAATGTTTCTATGTAAACACATGGTTGGAAACATTGTCTATTTACTGAAAGAGAAAACAAAAAATGAAAAAAAAATCTAGTGTTCGTCTCTTCAGAAAAAATGCATTTTAGTGGGGGTATTTTTTATGACACCCCATCATCATTCTCCTGTGACTGCTGCAGCCTTTTGTTCTGGGTTCCCTCAACAGTGAGAGGACCCACACTCTGCAGATCCACCTGACTTTCCACCAGAGTGCAGGTCCACGGGAGAGAATGGAACAGAGGAAGTTGGTGCTTTCTCTCTTATCTTCTTGCTCATATCACTGTAGTAAATAACTAAAAGCTTCCACTCTCATTTTTTGTCTTGTTGCTTTAATCTGCTACTCCCACACTCGGCAGCTCAGGTCTCTCCCAGTTCAGAGGAGCTCTGACAAATTGGCACCGTGAACAAGATAGCCTATTAAGCACAATGCCATTCTGGAAGAGCAAAAAGCCTGAAGATCATGGGTTCCTTTGGGAGGGGAGAGTGGAGTCTACAGGGCATTCTAGAGGGGTGCTAGCTAATTATTTGCAAGCATCTGAGGGTCCTGAGGCACTTCACCAATGTGTCTTGGGAAGTGGTCGTGGAACCCATGGGGCCCTTTGCCAGATGGCCAATGGGCCTGGCAGAGTGCTCAGTGGGACCATGGGCCATTCTTGGAGGATCCCAACAGATTATTCATATAAATGTCTCAATTTCCAAGAGGATCTTTGGTCCTTCTCTTTAGCCCCCACATCCCAGGCTGAACTCACCTCAGGGTCAGATTAAAGATATAACAAGTTTTCAGAAAAAGATAAGGAAGCAATTCCCTAGTCACTGCTTTTGGTCCTCCAACAATGGTACCAAAGGTGGTCAAGGGGGACCCACAAGCTGGATGCTTCAAAGACATCCTTGGCGCCTGATAAACACCCTGCAGTGCAGCAAGTTAATGAAACTTTAGACAAGAAAAATAGTATACAGTCTATTAGGTTTGCTTCTGCCCCAAAGAGAATTAGGAGACTTAATTATATCCCCTTGCGAGGTAACCTTGCTAAAGTCGGTGAGAGTCACACATTGTGGGGCTGTTACCACTAGCCCACTGGTAAGAGTGTCTTCTGATCACAGATGATGAGTAGCAGTAGCAGCATAAGAAAAACTGCCTTCCTGGTGCTGCCCTGCTCCAGGGAAGCTGGGGCTCCCGGCTGGAGCTCTGCCCAAACCTGCGCAAACCGCTTTACACTTCCCCAGGAGTCCTAGCAAGTGGGACTCCACCTGCTCCCCGCCAGGCCTCTTCCACTCGACTTTCCATTCCTTCCCCATGCTCTTGACCAGATCCCGACAGGTGGTCTCTGTGACCTACAGGGATTGTTCACTCTGGGGATGGGTCAGAAGGCCCCAGTGGCTTTTGCCCTGACTTTTCAGCTTTCAGAAATAAAACTAGGAGAAAATCTAATGTCCTTAGGTCTCCAAGAGGGATCAGAGATTAAAACTCAAGAAAAAAGTTTTTAAAAATTGCACTTCCTGGGCTTTTTAGATACCAATGCACACAGGTAACTGTGATCCTTATAACCCTTGGGGCCAGAATGAGGGGAAAACAGGTAATACTCTCTGATTTGGATTTGAGGCCACAATCACACACAACTTTGCCCAAGCCCAGCTGTAGATAGGTCTCTTTATTTTATTTTATTTTTTAAACGTTTATTTATTTTTGAGACAGAGAGACAGAGCATGAACGGGGGAGGGTCAGAAAGAGGGAGACACAGAATCTGAAACAGGCTCCAGGCTCTGAGCTGTCAGCACAGAGCCCGACGCGGGGCTCAAACTCACAGACCGTGAGATCATGACCTGAGCCAAAGTCGGCCGCTCAACTGACTGAACCACCCAGGCGCCCCAGATAGATAGGTCTCTTTAGAAGCCTACAAACCTCCATTTTTATTGTTCTTCTACACAACATGCCTTCTTTCTTTAGCTACGTTTACTTTTTTCTTTTTATCATTTGCATTGAGCAGGAGTGGGATAGTAATTTCTATATGAAAAGGTCATTGTAAGGCTCAAAATGATTTATAAGGAAGCTTTTAGTAAACACTGAAATCTATATGAACCTAAGAGAGTACACTTATTTATGTATTTTAATTAAGATACATTAAATTCTATGGTGATGAATAGTTTCTTTGCAAATAATAGCTGTATACTAAGTCCTAATCAGCCTTTTGTCTTAAGATAACACCTGCTACTCCTAATGTATGCTGTCTTGATTAACAGAAAAAAATACTTTGTACTGGTGTTCACTCCAGATTGTTTTGCTCTTTTCCATTTCTTTTGCTCTAGAAACTAAAAGAGTGCATTTAAAGCATCCTATATAAAATATTAAGTGGAAAAATATGAAAAAATGGCAAGCTGGTTATACACTAGCATACTTATAAAATCTGTTTTTTAATTGCCTTTATAGAGATACTTGGCTTTTTTATCAACACAATTAAATTCTAAGTACCCTGTGTTATATGTAAGCGATGAATCACTAAATTCTACACCTGAAATCAATTTTACCATATATGTTAACTAACTAGAATTTAAATAAAAAATTGAAATTAAAAAATACTGAGTACCCCAATATAGAAAAATGTTTGTGTCCTAAGAGCCAGAAGAATTGGATTCTTGCTTTAACCCTATCTAAAGGCACACATACGGTTTAAGCAAGCTGTATCAATTCTGAGCCTGTTTTCTCATCTGTGAAAAGAGGGATTGCATTATGTGACTTCTAAGTAACTTCTAATTGGGATAATAATATACTTTTTATATATGTAAATTAAAGAATTGCTGGAATTCAAACTTGTTAATACTGGATATTTTAATTTTTTATTGTGTAATATTCTAAGCCTAAAGTAGTGGAGAGAATATAGCTATGATCCCCAATGTACAGCTCATGCAGCTTACACAGTTATCATTTTGTGGGCAATTTTATCTATACACCTTCTAGTTTATTATTTTTTTCTTTTTTTAATGTTTATTTATTTTTGAGAGAGACAGAGACAGAATGTGAGTGGGTTAGGGGCAGGGAGAGAGGGAGACACAGAATCCAAAGCAGACTCCAGGCTCTGAGCTGTCAGCACATAGCCCAACACGGGCCTTGAACTCATGAGCTGTGAGATCATGACCTGAGCCCAAGTCGGACGCTCAACCAACTGAGCCACCTAGGCGCCCCTACAGCTTCTAGTTTCTACCCTTCTTCTTATTGTTATATCACATTCCATACATCAAATAATTTTATCCATAAACACATTGATATATATCGAGAAAATATGCCATGATGCCATCACTCTCCCCAAAGATGAAGAATATTGACCTAGTTAAAAGTCAAACCAGTATGCAAATTCTTTTAATTTACCCATAAAGTTTTAAAATATATTTTATATTGGGGCACTTGGGTGACTCAGTCTGTTAAGTGTCTGACTTCAGCTCAGGTCATGATCTCGTGGTTCATAGGTTTGAGCCCCTTGTCCAGCTCTGTGATGACAGCTTGGAGCCTGGAGCCTGCTTTGGATTCTGTGTCTCCCTCTCTCTATCTGTGTCTCCCATGCTTGTACTCTGTCTCAATCTCTCAAAAATATTTTAAAAATTTTAATATATTTTATATTGTTTAATTTAGAACTTTGATCAGTTGCTATGTCCCTAAACTATATTTAATCTATAAATTTTCTCTCCCTGTCTCTTACTTGTTTAAGAAACTGGTAATTTACTCCCTAGAGTTACCTACAGTCTTAGTTTTATTGATTTCATTTCTAGATGTCATTTACTATGTGCTTATATACATTTCATTTCCTTTATTTTGATAAACAAACAAGTTTAAAATGAGATTCATATTTGGCCAATCAGATAAATCAGATATAGGTTCAGGTTCGAATTTCTGGCAAGACAACTTTATAGGTTGCCTTGTGATTGTGTCCATTTTGTGGTCTTAATAGTCATTTAATTTCTTTTTTTTTCTAGATCCATTATTTCACTAAAAGTTGCAAATTATGACATTCTTTCATTCCTTCATCATTACCTGGAATTTCTTTAAAAAGCCTATAGGGTAGGCAACACATTACTTCTAGCATCTTAGGGTCTCCACTGGGCAAGAGAATTAAAAAAAAAACCTAAGATATTAAGAGCACAAAGGCATACAGATTTTTATACGTTGATGGAAGCCCTCATTGGCAAATGAAGACTCAAGAAGTGGCTGGGCAATTATACACTCAATTGAAAAAAGAGACAATTATGGAAAAATAACTAAAATATTTGAAGATAACTCCCTGTCTCTGGTGATAAGAATGTTTCTTTCTTGTTGGTATAAGGAGAGTACATTTCACACTGAAGTTCTGTCTCCTGAAAGGGGAGGTCAGAGTCCTTCTTGCACCTGCTATTTTTTAAGCATATTTAGGGATGAGTCTGCCACCTTTCTAAGGTATTTCCCTAATCAGTTAGGGATTAAATGCTAGAGTTATCCCTTTATTTGCTAGCTTTCAAATTAACAAGATTTATCTTATGTTCTCCAACTTTATGCAATGATTTGTTGTCTTTGGTGCTTCATTATCATTATTAACTTATGATGTTAAATATATTTGATATTATACTTATAAGTACTTTAAAATTATTATTCTTGTGAGGCTTAAATTGTTTTCTCTTTGGGCAGAAGCAGCCTCCTCAATCTGGTTCTTGAATCCTTTGGGAATATTCTTTGTTATTTTTGGAAATCCCCTCAGTTTTTGGCATGACAAATCTTACCATATGTGCTGCCTGGAATATTCAACTAGAACTTTATTCAAGCATCCCTGACTCCTTTCTTTGAGGAGTGCTTCTCAAAGATCACAGTCCGAGCACTAGTGATGCTCATATTTACTAGCTTAACCCTGGTATCTAGTCCTTTTTATAAGAAAGGAAAAGTTAAGAGGAGCCAAGATGGTGGAATAGCATGGAAGTTTTTTTGCATCTCTCACCCATGAAATACAGCCAGATCAACACTAAACCATCCTGCACACCTAGAAAACTGATTGGAGGATTAACACAACAATCTGCACAAACTGAACCACAGAATTCAGCAGGTATGTGGTGCAGAGAGGTGAGCTTGGGGAGTTAGAAGCCTTGGGAAGGGAGGTGATTTTGTGGATGGAGAGAGCACAGAGATGGGGCAGGGGTAGAGAATACAGGAAAAGCATCCCTCCCCAAAAGCAGCTGGAGAGAAACTGGAAAACTGGAAACAACCACAGGGAAAAACTAGAAAGGGAGAAAGGACAAAGGACAAAGGAGAGGGTTTAAATTCCATTAAGACTGTAAACAAGGGGAGTGCAAAGTCGCAACTCCGCACCTCAATACCTGGCAGTGCTCTGGTGGGAAGGGCGAATGCCCAGGAGCAGAGTGGGGTCCGGGAGGTTCTCGGGACACATGGGGAAAAGCGATTCCACTGCTGGAAGGACATTTGGTAGAGACTCTTGAAGCCAACTGATCCCAGCAGACCCCAGAAAATGGCCACATTCGCTGGTGCAGGAATCAGGTCATTAAGGGTGAAGCCTGGTGCCAGATGTGTGTTGTGATTTTCCATAATTCCTGAAATGCTGCTGCTACACTGTCTCGTGAACTTTTTCTGAGGCGGGCTGGCACCTGGCCATACTCTCAGGGCACCGGCAGCAGCAGGGTCCAGCAAGTGTTCCTGGGTGCAGCCGGCATTTGGCCATTGCTCAGTGAGACCATCCCGCAGAGGCGCGGAACGGGTCAAAGCCACAGCCCTTCAGAAGTAAGGGGCTGGGGAAAACAGCCGCATCTGAGACAAAACTTGGGAAAGAGGTACTGCCTGGGGCCTGGTCACGGAGAGTGAAAAAGCAGGTAGTGGATGAAAGCTGAAGACAGAGCACTGATCAGGTAGAACAATGTTCGATGCTAGAGACTAGTAGCTGGGTGACATGACTTTCACCACTCCCGCGCATGCACAAATGCATCTATGAGTGCCACAACACTACAACCCAGTAAGCTAGCAGCGCCATCTGGTGGAGAATAGAGCCGTTACACTGAGCCCCGCCAAACTGGGCCAACCTCCCTCTTCAAAAACACAAGTCTCACCGCCTACTTAGTTTATGTATTATAAAGCACTTCAGAGTCTGACTTCTACAGGAAAATGAAGTAATTTCAGTCCTACTTCAATCTGTTTGCAGGTCCATCTATTCAATTTTCATTTTTTTTTTGCTTCTTTTTTTTCCTTGAATACAGAAAGAGGAAAAAAATCATTTTTATTGTCAATTTTTATGAAAAATAATTTTCCTTAAATTTTTTTACTATATTTTTTACTTTTGTGTATTTTTTTTCAAATTCTATTTTACTTCCATCATTTTATTTTAGTGTACTTCAGTGTATTCAATTTTTCAAATTTTCAAATGATTTCCTTTTTCTTTTTTTCTCTTGTTCATTTCTTTTCATTTTTCTGATGCAGAAAGAGAAAAACTTCATTTTTACCATAAATTTCTATTAAAATATTTTTCTTTAATTTTTTCCTATATTTTTTGCTTTTATGTAATTTTTTTCAAATTCTATTTTACTGCCATAATTTTATTTTAGTCTACTACAGTGTATTCACTTTTTTAAATTTTCAAACTATTTCCTTCTTCTTTTTTCTTTCTTTTCTTTTTCTTGAATACAGAGAGAGAAAAAATTCATTTTTATTTTTAATTCTTGTTAAAATTATTTTTCTTTAATTTTTTTCAAATATAATCTTTAATTTTGTGTAAATTTATTCAAATTCTATTTTACTCCCATCATCTCATTTTAGTCTACTTCAGTGTATTCATTTTTTCAAATTATCAAACGATTTACTTGCCCCCCTTTTATTTCTCCAATGTGTCAAACGACTTTCAACACCCAAACCAAAACACACCTAGGATCCAGCATCATCTATACGATTTTGTGTGTGTGTGTGTTTTAATTTTTAATTTTAATATTTTTTAAATTTTAACAATTTTTAATTTTAATATTTTTTACTTTTAATTTTTCTACCTCATTAATTCCTTTTCTCCCTCCAAAATGACAAAATGAAGGAATTCACCCCAAAGAAAGAACACGAAGAAACAACAACCAGGGATTTAACCAACACAGATAGGAGCAAGATGTCTGAACCACAATTTAGAATCACGATAATAAGAATACTAGCTGGAGTCGAAAATAGATTAGAATGCCTTTCTGCAGAGATAAAAGAAGTAAAAAATAGCCAGAATGAAATTAAAAATGCTATAACTGAGCTGCTATCACAGATGGATGCAGCAGCAGGAAGGATGGACGAGGAAGAACAGAGAATCAGCGATATAGAGGACAAACTCAGAGAGAATAATGAAGCAGAAAAAAAGAGGGAGATAAAGGGAAAAGAGCACAGCTTAAGAATTAGAGAAATCAGTGGCTCATTAAAAAGGAACAAAAAGGAATCATAGGGGTCCCAGAAGAGGAAGAGACAGAAATAGGGGTAGAAGGGATTAGTGAGCAAATCATAGCAGAAACCGTTCCTGACCTGGAGAAAGACAGAGACATCAAAATCCAGGAAGCACAGAGAGCCCCCATTAGATTCGACAAAAACCGACCATCAACAAGGCATATCATAGTCAAATTCACAAAATGCTCATGCAAGGAGAGAATCATGAAAGCAGCAAGGGAAAAAAAAGTCCCTAACCGACAAGGGAAGACAGATCAGGTTCAGAGCAGACCTATCCACAGAAACTTGGCAGGCCAGAAAGGAGCGGTGGGATATATTCAGTGTGCTGAATCAGGAAAATATGCAGCCACGAATTCTTTATCCAGCAAGGCTGTCATGCAAAATAGAAGCAGAGATAAAAAGTTTTCCAGACAAACAAACAAAAAAAAGTTTTCCAGTTTTAGTTTTGTGACCGCTAAACCAGCCCTGCAAGAAATTTTCAGGGGGACTCTCAGAGGGGAGAAAAGATGAAAATATAAATATTAAATAAATAAATACATAAATAAATACATAAATACCGAAAGCAACAAAAGATTAGAAAGGACCAGAGAACACCACCAGTAACTCCAACTCTTCAAGCATCATAATGGCAATAAATTCGTATCTTTCAGTACTCACTCTAAATGTCAATGGACTCAATGCTCCAATCAAAAGACATAAGGTAACAGAATGGACAAGAAAACAAATCCATCTATATGCTGTTTACAAGAGACCCACTTTAGACCTCAAGACACCTTCAGATTAAAAATAAGGGGAGGGAGAACCATCTATCATGCTAATGGTCAACAAAAGAAAGCTGGAGTAGCCATACTTATATCAGACAATTTAGACTTTAAAATAAAGACTGTATCAAGACATGCAGAAGGGCATTATATCATAATCAAGGGGTCTACCACCAAGAAGACCTAACAATTATAAACATTTATGCACCAAATGTGAGAGCTCCCAAATATATAAATCAATTAACCACAAACATAAAGAAACTCATCAATAGTAATACCATAATAATAGAAGACTTCAACACCCACTCACAGCAATGGACAGATCATCTAATCAAAAAAGCAACAAGGAAACAATGGCTTCGAATGACACACTGGACCGGATGGACTTCACAGATGTATTCAGAACATTTCATCCTAAAGTAGAATACACATTCTTCTCCAGTGCACATGGAAACTTCTCCAGAATAGACCACATACTAGGACACACATCAGCCCTCAACAACTACAAAAAGATATAGATCATACTCTGCATATTTTCAGACCACGGTGCTACGAAACTCGAAATCAACCACAAGAAAAAATTTGGAAAGGTAACAAATACTTGGAGACTGAAGAACATCCTAGGTAAAGAATCAATGGGTCAACCAAGAAGTTAAAGAGGAAATTAAAAAGTATGTGGAAGTCAATGAAAAGGATAACACCACATCTCAAAATCTCTGGGGCACAGCAAAGGTGGTCATAAGAGGAAAGTATAGAGCAATCCAGGCCTTCCTAAAGAAGGAAGAAAGATCTCAAATACACAACCTAACCTTATGCCTTAAGGAGGTGGAAAAAAGAACAGCAAATAAAACCCAAAACCAGCAGAAGACAAGAAATAATAAAGATTAGAGCAGACATTAATGCTATTAAAACCAAAAAAAAAAAAAAAAGTAGAACAGATAAATCAAACGAGAAGCTGGTTCTTTAAAAGATTTAACAAATTTAATAAACCACTAGCCAGTTTGATCAAGAAGAAAAAGGAAAGGACCCAAATAAATAAAATCAAGAAAAAAAGAGGAGAGATCACAACCAACATAGTAGAAAGAAAAACAATGATAAGTGATTATTATGGGCAATTATATTGCCAATAAAATGGGCAATCTGGAAGAAATGGACAAATTCCTAGAAACATATACACTACCAAAACTGAAGCAGGAAGAAATAGAAAATTTGAACAGACCAATACCAGTAAGGAAATCGAGTTAGTAGTCAAAAATCTGCCAAAAAACAAGAGTCCAGTGCCAGATGGCTTTCCAGGCGAATTCTACCAAACATTTAAGGAAGAGTTAACACCTATTCTCTTGAAGCTGTTCCAAAAAATAGAAATGGAAGGAAAACTTCCAAACTCTTTCTGTTAGCCAGCATTACCTTGATTCCAAAACCAGATAGAGACCCCACTAAAAAGGAGAACTATAGACCAATTTCCCTGAGGAACATGGATGCAAAAATCCTCAACAAGATATTAGCCAACTGGCTCCAACAATACATTAAAAAAATTATTCACCACGACCAAGTGGGATTTATACCTCGGATGCAGGGCTGGTTCAATATCTGCAAAACAATTAACATGATTCATCACATCAATAAAAGAAAGGACAAGAACCATATGATCCTCTCAATAGGTGCAGAGAAAGCATTTGACAAAATACAGCATCCTTTCTTAATAAAACCCTCAAGAAAGTAGGGATAGAAGGAGCATACCTAGAGATCATAAAAGCCATATATGAACAACCCAACGGTAATATCAACCTCAATGGGGAAAAACTAAGAGCTTTCCCCTTAAGGTCAGGAACAAGACAGGGATGTCCACTCTCGCCACTATTATTCAACATAGTATTGGAAGTCATAGCCTCTGCAATCAGTCAACACAAAGAAATAAAAGGCATCCCAATATGCCAGGAGGAGGTCAAACTTTCACTCTTCCCAGATGACATGATACTCTATATGGAAAATCCAAAAGATTCTACCAAAAAACTGCTAGAATTGATTCATGAATTCAGCAAAGTTGCAGGGTATAAAATCAATGCACAGAAATCGGTTGCATTCCTACACACCGACAATGAAGCGACAGAAAAAGAAATCAAGGAATCGATCCCATTTACAGCTGCACCAAAAACCATTAAATACCTAAGAATCTAACCAAAGAGGTGAAAAATCTATACGCTGAAAACTATTGAAAGCTTATGAATGAAATTGAAGAAGACACAAAAAAAAAAAAAAATGGAAAAAGATTCCATGCTCCTGGATAGGAAGAACAAATATCGTTAAAATGTCGATACTACCCAAAGCAATCTACATATTCAATGCAATCCCTATCAAAATAACACCAGCATGCTTCACAGAACTAGAACAAATAATCCTAAAATTTGTATGGAACCCGGAAAGACCCCAAAGAGCCAAAGCAATCTTGAAAAAGAAAACCAAAGCAGGAGGCGTCACTATCCTAGACTTCAAGCTGTAGTACAAAGTTGTAATCATCAAGACAGTGTGGTACTGGCACAAGAATAGACACTCAGATCAATGGAACAGAATAGAGAACCCAGACAGGGACTCACAAACATATGGTCAACTAATCTTTGACAAAGCAGGAAAGAATATCCAATGGAATAACGACAGTCTCTTCAGCAAGTGGTGCTGGGAGAACTGGACAGCGACATGCAGAAGAATGAACCTGGACCACTTTCTTACACCATACACAAAAATAAACTCAAAAAGGATAAAAGACCTCAGTGTAAGACAGGAAGCCATCAAAATCCTCAAGGAGAAAGCAGGCAAAAACCTCTTTTATCTTGGCCGCAGCAATTTCTTACTCATCGTGTCTCTGGAGGCAAGGGAAACAAAAGCAAAAATGAACTACTGGGACCTCATCAAAATAAAAAGCTTCTGCACAGCAAAGGAAACAATCAGCAAAACAAAAGGCAACCAACAGAATGGGAGAAGATATTCACAAATGACATAACAGATAAAGGATTAGTATCCAAAATCTATAAAGAACTTACCAAACTCAACATCCAAAAACAAATAATCCAGTGAAGAAGTGGGCAAAAGACATGAATAGACACTTTTCCAAAGAAGACATCCAGATGGCCAACCAACACATGAAAAAATGCTCCACATCACTTATCATCAGGGAAACACAAATCAAAACCAAAATGAGATACCACCTCACAACTGTCAGAATGGCTAACATTAACAACTCAGGCAACAACAGATGTTGGTGAGGATGTGGAGAAAGAGGATCTCTTTTGCATTTTTGGTGGGAATGCAAGCTGGTGCAGCCACTCTGCAAAACAGTATGGAGGTTCCTCAAAAAACTGAAAGTAGAACTATCCTACGACCCAGCAATTGCACTACTAGGTATTTATCCAAGGGATACAAGTATGCTGTTTTGAAGGACACATGCATCCCAATGTTTATAGCAGCACTATCAACAATGGTCAAAGTATGGAAAGAGCCCAAATGTCCATTGATGGATGAATGGATAAGGAAGATGTGGTATACACACACACACACACACACACACACACATAGGAGTATTACTCAACAATGAAAAAGAATGAAAGCTTGCCATTTGCAGTTACGTGGATGGAACTGGAGGGTATTATTGTAAGTGAAATTAGTCAGAGAAAGACAAAAATCCTATGACTGCACTCATATGAGAACTTTAAGAGACAAAACAGATGACATAAGGGAAGGGAAACAAAAATAATATAAAAACAGGGAAGGGGACAAAACAGAAGAAACTCATAAATATGGAGAACAAACTGAGGGTTACTGGAGGGGTTGTGGGAGGGGGGATGGGCTAAATGGGTCAGGGGCACTAAGGAATCTACTCCTGAAAACATTGTTGCACTATATGCTAAATAATTTGGATAAATTTAAAAAAATAAAAAATAAAATTTAAAAAAAAGAAAGAAAAAAACAGATAAGAAAGAAAGGAGAAGTTAAAAAACTGATATTTATTTATTTATTTATTTATTTATTTATTTATTTGTATGTTTACTTATTTTTGAGAGAGAGACAGTGGGTGAGTGGGGGAGGAGCAGAGAGGGAGACACAAAATCTGAAGCAGGCTCCAGACACCAAATTGTCAGCACAGAGCCTGACCCAGGGCTCAAACTCATGAACCACAAGATCATGACCTGAGGCTAAATTAGACACTTAACCGACTGAGCTACCCAGGTGCCCCACAAATTAATATTTCTTATAAGGTAAATTCTTCATGAATTCATACTGAAACTTCCAATTCAAATTCAGAATGACAAAAAATTACTTAATCATTACAGCTAGTTCTCATTTGTCCCATTTTCAAAATGAGGTCTCCAATATCACCAACGTAATTATTTATTTCCTTTATCATACAATACAAATGCAACTGTATTGCGATTATAATGGTAACACTACCTCCAAATGTATAAAAGTCTTAACAGTACCAACACTACTTTCCAACTTCATGACTAAAATGAGGTTAAGATTTTCCTCTTGCTTTTGTTTGTTCATTTGTCCCTTTGGTAACATAGAGTGTGTGAAGGTATTGGAAATAATTTTTTCTATTACTTATCCAAACTACTGAATATCAAATTAAGATCATTTGTGTAGTTTGGATTTCAAATTTTATGAACTTATTTTTTAATTTTTAATTATTTGTTTTGAGAGAACAAGAGAGACAGAACACATGCAAGCAGGGTAGAGGCAGAGAGAGAGGAAGAGAGAATCCCAAGCAGATTTCATGCTGCCAGCCCAATGCAGAGCTTGATCCCATGAAGGGTGAGATCATGACCTGAGCTGAAACCAAGAGTTCAGTCGCTTAACCAATGGAGCCACCTAGGTGCCTCTTTTTGAAGTTATTTTTAAGGAATTTTCTTATGCTGATATATAAATGAGACATATAGCTATAATGTTAAATACATATAGTGACCCGAGAGCCAGCATTTGTTTGTGTGTATACATACCCATAAATATATGTGTGCCCTAATAAGAAAATATGTACAAACTCTTACGGTTATTAAATGTTGAAACATAGTTTAAAATTGATATTTTCCGGGGCGCCTGGGTGGCTCAGTCAGTTAAGCGTACGACTTCGGCTGAGGTCATGATCTCGCGGTCCATGAGTTCGAGCCCCGCGTCGGGCTCTGTGCTGACAGCTCAGAGCCTGGAGCCTGTTTCAGATTCTGTGTCTCCCTCTCTCTCTGACCCTCCCCTGTTCATGCTCTGTCTCTCTCTGTCTCAAAAATAAATAAACGTGAAAAAAAAATTAAAAAAATAATAAAATTGATATTTTTCAAATCCTTTTTTTTGCCACTAAAGGTATGATTACATAAGGTTTTTCCTATGTAATATAATGGTTTATATTAATTCCTATTAATATAACGGTTTATATCAATGTGTATTTTAATACTAGACAACCTTTGTTTTTTTGAATTAACCTCACTTAGTCACTATGTACTATTTTTAAATATATTACTGGATTTTGCTTGCTAACATTTCGTTTAGGATTTTACCTCAATTTTCTTAAGTGGTCAATTTTAGGCCATTTTTTTCATTGTAAAATATTTTTATGTTTGTGGATTAATACTATCAGTACTTATATAAAAGAATTCAAAAATTTGGCATTTTGTATCTATGCTCTAGAGAAGTTAGAATAGCATATACTTATGTGAATTTTAAAGGTATGACAAAATACACCTCTGAAAATATCTGGGCCTGATGGCTTTTATGAATGATTTATTTAGCTATTATTTCTCCAATGTTTATTGATCCTTTTTAGATTTATAGGCTAGAATCATTGTCTATCAGTTGCCTTTTTATAGAAAATTATTCATTATTAATTAAGTTTTCAAATGTATTTATATAAAGTTGCACAAAAATCTCTATGACTATATTTTTATTTACTCAGTTTTGATAATTTTTCTCTTTTTTTTCCCTTTTTTTTTTTTTGGTTTGTTTTCTGTATTCTATCCTGATTAGGTTGGCTAATGGCCTGTTTCCTTTTTTTTTTCCCCTAGTAATGAAGATTAAATTTCCACACACAATTCAGATAACAAACCTACTTCTGAATCCTGACTTGGTTACTTGGATTTTGTAAGATTACTTAATCTCTCTAAATTTCTTAAAGTAGTCATTCACATCATTAAGGATTTAAAAGAATAAGAAATATAAAATTCTAAGCTCAGAAACTGGTATTTAGAAAACAATCAATATTTGCCATTCTCATTGTTAGTGAATATTGAAAACAAATACAACAGAAAAAAAATTCTTATTCTCATACATATACTTTTAACTATTTTACCAGAACCACATATTAGTGGTACTAAGATACATGCTGAATGTCTTAATTTGAACAGCTGCACGGTTAATGGACATAGGGTAAATCACTTCATAAAATTAGCATTGCTAAAATTATGAATATTATAGCTCTGGATGGTTAGATCTATAGTATTGCTCATAATGATACTTTGTTTTTAAATTTAGATTGATCTTTTCCATAAAAAATCAATTTGTTTAAATTCTTGTTTTTTGCATAATTATCATTCAGCATAAGAGACAAGAAACAAAACTAAAAAAGTGGATTAAAACTACAAATGCTGACACTAGAAATAACTATGAAATAATCTTCTTATGTTATTATGCAGCTAATGTTTGAAATACTACCAGTGTCTACTTTGAATGAAGCAGTGACCTTCACAGTATTTTGTAAAGGAGTAAAAAGGAAAAGGAAAACAGAATACCAAACAGTTTCAACATACTAAAGAGAGAAAATAATTTTTATCCCCACCCTGAAACATCATAGAAAAGCAGGGTAGGCATTTGTGTAGAATCACATTTTAAAAATTACAATATCTAATTTGAAATATTAGGAGGTCTAATAAATGTAGAAATTAGAAAACTCTAAAATAAAGTTTTATCTCAGTAACTGGTTCTTTTACATTACATTATAAGTCTTATATTTGCATTATGTGTAGATCAAATTAACATGAGGAATGTTGTGATGTGCATTTGCATGTGGTGTGTGTGTGTGTGTGTGATGTGTGTGTGTGTGCATGTGTGCATGTGTGTATGAGAGAGAGATCTATATAGTTTTAGGAAATTTTAGTATTTTAATGGGTTATCATTCTGTTACATTTCAAACCTTTTTAAGATGCAAATTTCCTTTCAGGAGTGGGTAAGATAACTGCTAATTTGTTATTCATTCAATAGTTTTTTTAGTTACTACTATGTGTCTATGGAATGTTAAGGTTTTGCCATATTAAAATTAAAATCATAGGGGCGCCTTGGTGGCTTAGTCAGTTAAACATCCATTTTGGCTCAGGTCATGATCTTGCAGTTCGTGAGTTCAAGCCCCACGTTGGGCTCTGTGCTGATGGCTCGGAGCCTGGAGCCTGTTTCTGATTCTGTGTCTCCCTCTCTCTGCCCCTCTCCCACTTGTACCTTCTCTCTCTCTCTTTCTCTCTCTCTCTCTCTTAAAAATAAATAAACATTAAAAAATTAAAAAAAAACCATATCATCTCCAGACAACTAAACATGTAAATCTATAATTACTATAAAATGCAGTACACACTGCAACACTCAAAGTTTTGACATCTTGGGGCTATTTCTAATAGTTTATCATCACAAACCACATATAGACATGTATATGTATACCTTTACCAAGAATTCATAATTGCAAAACTAAACCTGCTATCCTTCCATTGTTTAAAAAAAGGACACAATTTTCTTTAAATGTCAAATACAATAAAATCACAATAACCATACCCTGAATACAGTAAACAATTTAAAATCCCTTTCACAAATGTTCATGCTGCATGAGTTCTTACTGTAGTAAAATGACAACTTTTTTTCTTCCTGGGCTTGTCCTCTGCTTTTGTGTCTATTAACAATGGAATCAAGCATGTCCCTGACGCCTGGGGCACAAGATCTTTTTGAGAGACTGGGGGATGTGCCATCATTTGTGAGGAGGAAAAGTGAGCATGGCGAGGAGGAGGGGAGGGACTCCACACAGGATATAACTTTGACTTTCAGAATAAAACACTTTGTGTAATTTATTTTACCAGATCTCTCCTTCCCTTTTTCCCACTCCAATTATCTCTCTTATTCAACTGCTATTACAGATCTCAGCCGCTGGCAAAAGTGGCACACAAGAATGATTCCTCTGAGGCAGCAGCTCGAGCTCATCCCTGGATTGCCCAATCGCCCCTCTAAATGTTGTGGCTCGAATTCCCAGAACACATCACCCTCACAATAGCAGCTGGTGACCCCGAAATGATAAGTAGGAGCAAAATGTCCCAACTGCTTACAGTAACTTTACTTGCCCAAGGTCAGAACAAGCCAGTTATCTGTTTTAGAATCCCTGATGAGGAATGGTACGATCTTACCTTTCTTCTGAATGAGTCTGAAACTCCAAAATGCCTTGTGAAAACAGAACTGCGAATTTGAAAAAACAAATTGTCTTCATGACAGCATTGTCTTTATTCTTACGTATGAGACTGGGCATTCTTTACACTATAATGTGAGCAATGATTTGCTTGAGTAAGAGTACCTAAAAACAATATGAATTGTAGGCCCTGTGGGTCTTGGTGACAGTTCTTCGTAAGTAGACCTAGTAGAGAGAGTTGCAGGGATGAGTGGATAAATAGAGAATAGCCTATAAAGTATCCCAGTGAGGTAGGTCCAAACATAATACTAATAATGGGTTGAACTCCTCATACTATGCCTGGAAGATGGCAGCCTCTTTTTTAGAAACCATTACAAAGTTCATCCTCACCAAAGAAAAATTAGTGATTATCCAGTTAGTAAGTAGCTCTACTGCTATAGCTGTTTAATTAAAGCTTTTACATAATTTCTCTTTCATACGTCTTAGATCAGCAGCTACAGAATCCTCAGTTTCTCCATCTCTCAGCATCACCCTTCCCACAGAGCTGATGGGCTCTTAACCAATCATAGAAATAGCCATAAATGATTGCATGTATACTATGAGACATACATTTTATATGCATTCACTTAATTCTCAGAAATTTAGAAATCTGGCATTATTTTGCTATTTTTTTTGTTACGCAGATGAAAAAAACTGAGGCTTGAAAACATTATGTAATTATTCTAAAGCCTCACTGATAATAAACAGAAAGGAGGCATTTGAAGCCTAGGGTTTTCTGGCTTGAAAGTTCGTTGTCTCTCTAGTCTAAAACTGTGATTCTCATTGTTTTATAATCAAACTAAACTTAAGTATGCATTATAATAAATGACACTAATATATTGAGGTGTGGTGTTGCCAGAGTAGAAATTTACTGTTTTCTACTAGGGAAAATGCTGACTCTCTAAATTATCTCAATATTTCAATCACTATTTAAAAAGCACCCACTAAGGTAATAAAATATTGAATGTGTATGAGAATATAGAATGTTTAATGAAATTTCTAAAGGAAAATAAACTGAGGAGAGATGTAAAACACCAATTAGCAGACTTGTGTGTGTATATATATATATGAAATATACATATATGTATATATGTATTACATGTATATGTATATACACACATATACACACACTCTCATATAGTTTTTGATATTGTTTCACTTGGTTACTACATAATTAACATAATTACTGAGTTAATTGATGGTTTATGTTACAATACACAGCACCCAGCAATCAAGTAAAATAAATGAGCAAGCAAATCAATGAAATGCATACATTTACATATAAAATATGTAAGAGATCTCTAGTTTCTATTCTTTTATTTTATCCAATAAAACTTCCAAAAGTCACTGGAAGTAGTTTCCAATAAGAAAACGTTTTTGCTTTTAGTTATTACATGTTGCTTCTTGCCACCAGTGTGGTACTTGAAAACGGTGGCCAATATTTGCCTCTTGAGAAAAACAGATGTATATGCATAAAAAATATGGTATATTCCTTATCTAAAAACAATTTTTGTTAACAAATTACTGCATGTTCTTTTTTTATTAATGTTTTGAAACACCAGTGTAGTACCAGAAAATAGTTGTCAATATTTTTGGATGGAAAATGACTAAGTCATTTTATTGTAATAGATTTGTGATTGATCTTTAATGTAATGGAACATTGATACAAAAGTATGTAACACACTACAAAATACAAATTTATAAGAACCTACCTCCATGTCAACTGGAAATATTTTGGGTAGACAATTTTAAATCAGTCTCCATCCTTCCTTCCCTCCCTCCCTCCTTACTTCCTCCCTCCCTCCCTCCCTCCCTCATTTCCTTCCTTCCTTCCTTCTTTCTTCCTCTCTATATCCTATTTTTGAAAAGCGCCTTCTTTACAAGTTATATACCATCATATGTCTTTGAGGTAAACTTGCCATCCTGAACTTAAACATAAGCTGTACTTGTAAACACACACACACACACACACACACACACACACACACACCTTTAAGTCTTAAAAAGCACCTAAAGCAGTACCTATGTAGTAATTTAAAGCCTTTTTTTGTGAAACAAACATATCCTCATATATTTCAGTTGTATATTTTGTTAGAAAATCAACTATTCCTTATAAAATAATTATTTTGAAATATAATCTAGGCATTTTGATTTAGCAATATCTAAAAATGTATAAAAGCAAATCACTTGATACCTGGACATTCAGTACCTCAAGTTATACAATACAGATTCTTGGTGATCCAATGTGCTGCATCAAATTAGTCATGTATTACTGTAACAATCCTCCCTAAAACTATTGGTCTAAAAAATGCTAAATATTTATCACTTATCCTGTCAAAGTTTCAAGTTGACAGGAGCAGAGATATTCTCAAAACATAAGGTCTCAGATGGAAGACTCAGAATATTGTGGTCAGAAGGAAATGAAGGCTCATTCTCTCATACATCTGGTTGTGTTGGCTCCAGGCTGGAAGCTTAGATGAACATTTGGCCAGGAACGGTGGGTTACACATGCCTCTCTTCATAGCCTGGGCTTCCTTACACGCTGGCTAGATTCCAATGATAAGTGACCCAGGTGAGAGAGATAGCAGGGTGAAAACTCAGGAATTCCTTGTTTTGTTTAAGCTTTAGATGTCAAATAGCATCACTTCCACCACATTCTATTCCTTAGGCTGTTGCATAGATCTGTCCGGCATCAGTGGGAAGGAACAAAAATCCTTCACCTCTTCACACATGTCCGTCAACATCCCACTATAAGATTATGTAGGGTGGGATATATCATGTTACTGTGGTTTTGCTTTGGGGCCACAAAAAAATATTAATAATTCCAATTCGTTCCCTCCCACAACACCCCAAAGTTTTATCCCATTATATCAGCTGAAAGTCCAGTATCTTATCATGTAAATAAGGTTCAGATGCATATGAATCTTCTTTGTTGCAGGTCCTGGGGTATAGCTCTTCAAGTACAGTTCCCTGCCTTCTAAAGACCCATGAAACTAAGAGAAAAATGAATACACTCCCACATCCAGTATGCAGTGGTTATACAGACATGGCATAATTGCCACAGATACCCCTGTTAAATGAGGGAGAAAACTGAAGGCATGCTGATGTCACTGGTTCATAGAAGATATGAAATTCACAGTGCATGATGCTTGCTGATTACTTGTTTAGGATTCAGTTCTATTTCTTGGGAATGATTTTCCACAGCTGCTTGATACACACTCTGGTTTCTTGGTTACCTTACAAGTCATTATTCCACTCCTGTAAGAAATGGCCAATGAATATTTTTCTCAGCTTTTTTCTGTTTGTAATTTGGACTCTGAAGTCCTATTTGTATTTTGTACTATCGCTATCATTTGATTCTGATCTGGTTGTATATCTGTCAATAGAATTCTTTTAAAAATTTTGTGGGTTTTCTATGGAACTCATAGAGATTTTTTTTTCTATTAGAAAAAGCCACATATACAAATTCTGGTGAAATATATTCTGCTGGACCTTGGATTTCTCACAAAGTTGCTGTAAAATAACAGCATTAAACTTCTTAAAGGCACTTGTTTTTTGTTTGGGACAACAATTTAAAACTTTCTGAGAACTTCACTAAGACTTTTATAGTCACAACATCAGGCTCATCTCTAGATTATGTTTTTCAACTATGCCTTTGATGTAAGTTTAGCTCAGATGCCATTTCATAATTTTAGCATCATTCATCATTTGTAAAGCCTGAGAGTCAGAAAATTTATTTTCAGACACAGAAAGTCATAGCTTCTTTGTGTGTATTCACTCATTCTTTAACCTCTCTCTCTGATTCATGTCTCACTAAATACATTTAGAAGAAGAAAGCCAATATTTTCAACAGAAATCTCCTTAATTGTATCATCTACTTCACTAGGTACATTTTCTTCTTTTTTTGTTATTGTAGATTATTTAATTTTTTCTTTTTTCTGAATAAGTCAGTGCATTTTTAAAATTTGAATGTTACTTAGTTAACATACAGGGCAATATTGGTTTCAGGAATAGAATTCAGTGATTCATCATTTACATACAACATCCAGTGCTCATCACAACTACAGCCCTATTTAGTACCCATCACCTACCTACCCATCTCCCTCCAGCAACCCTTAGTTTGTTCTCTATCCTTAAGAGTCCTTTGTGGTTTGTTTCCCTCCCTTCCTTTCCCCCCTTCTCATATGTTCATCTGTTTCATTTCTTAAATTTGATATATGAGTGAAGTCATATGGTATTTGTCTTTCTCTGATTGACTTATTTCAGTTAGCATTATACACTATAGCTCCATCCACATTGTTGCAAATGGCAAGATTTAATTCTTTTTGATGGCTGAGTAATAGTCCATTGTTAATATACACCACCTCTTCTTTATCCATCAGTCAAGGCACATTTGGGTTCTCTCCATGGTTTGGCTATTGTCTTTTTTTTTTCTTTTAACCTTCTACCGTATCATAATAATACTTCTAGCATCTTCAAAGGTCATCAGATTTCTACTAACATTCTCTTCAAGTTCATTTCAACTTCTAACTGTTACTTGCTCTGAAAGACACTGATCCAAATTTTCGATTTTTTGTTTCTTGGTGGAAGAACTACACTTTTAGCTTTGTAGCAATAAGAATTAATCTATACTAGCTATTTATCACTATAATACATTAACCCTAACCTTATTGATTTAACAGCAATTATCTAACATTTTCTATAGACTAGGATTTCAGGCAGTACACAACAAACATTTCTTTTTTTCTGCCCCACAATCCTAATATCTCATTTAGGATATTGAAACCTGAGGCCTAGAGTTATCTGAAAGCATATCACTTAGATACTCAGTAGCTGAGGTAAATGTCGGTTGAGTGACTTGCTAGAGTTATTCATGGGAGTAGAAACTTATGGACCCTCCATATGACTTATGTTTCCTGAAAGACAATGGTTGGGTCTGTAGCAAGTGCACATTAAGAGAGACAGAGACTAGCAGAGCCACATTACCTTTTATAACGTTTAGCTTTAGAAGTCATACAGGATTACTTCTATCACATTCTACCGAGTGAGGTGATTACTGTGCCCAGTTTCAGGTAGGGTGAAGAGAACAGCATCACCTTTTGGTAGAAATAGGTAGACACCATAATGTAAGAAGGGTATATTGGATTGGATATATATTGGGGTGGTCATATCTGGAGAATACAATCTTCAGCATCTAGCAACATGAGTTAACTCAGAAAATTCCAACGGACTGAGGAAATCCAGGACGCATGAGGAAGAACTTATTATAGGAATATCAATTGTGTAATAATTAAAAAACAAAGAGTAGCTTTAATTACAACACCAATTTTCCATAATATATTGAAGTATGAGTTAATTTTCTGTCAACAATTATATTAATGACACATTTTTAATGCTAACCATTAAGGCACAAGGGAATATATACATTCTAAAATTACACACAATAAAATTCATTTTACCTAGTGATTCATGGCTACCTTACAAAAGAAGAGCAAATCAAATATTTATATATTCCAATGTAGGTAAAATCTCATAGGTATGTGTGCTGTGTATATTTTTAATAGTAATTTACTACAAGTTGGTTTTGGGCAGTGAGCAGAAATAAAACTGATAAGATTAAACTCTGTATGGAATGGTTTGATTGAAATATTTTTGTAAGATGTCAATATAAATTATCATGGTTTACTTAGTTCTCTGGCAAAAGTCTCCATTCTGCATAATTGGGCAGAGTCTTTGGCTAAAGGTTTGAGACAGTGATGTTAAAGCACAGATGAAAATAATGCATACTCAAGGTTTAAAGGCATACAGAAACTTCATTCTTTATTCATTTCTTTCTATAATTTCCCATGTATTTCCCCATGGTTAGTGACAAGACACTGAACTTACAGCTAGAAGAAAGTTCCAGAAAGCACAGATATGAGCCACTTGCCCAAAAGCTGTCTGGTAAAAAGACTAGAAAATTTGGAAGACCTAGGGTCTAACATTGTATATACTGGTGGAAAATGTAGGCCATTGGATAATTTCTCATGATGTATGTATACTTGTATGCACACATATCTAAAGATGGACCAAAACAAAGAAAGAAACAAACAACAAACAAACAAACCAGCAAAGAATAAAGGCAGTCAATTTACACTCTGGGTAAGCTGCAGATGAAAAGTGTTTTCCCAGTGAGAAGACCTCATTTTCTTCATAAGAAGTTTCAACAATGCCTATCATTTATTGCATTCTTGGTACTTAAGATAGGTGAACGGCAGGCAGAACAAAAAGCAAGTAGCCATTATCATTACCATCACTCTCATTCATCAACAGCATATCAGTGCTTTGTGCATATGTTGAATGAAAAAAATAAATCCACTATTAAGTGTGGATTGATGGATAATTTTAACTACCTCATAGCTTTCCCAGTGAGTGACCTCTTAGAAGAAATTAGAACTCATCATAAACTGTGTCATTAGTGTAATCAGTAGAATTACACTGCATTTGCTGCTTACTTGTACAAATATGTTTCAACTAAAAGCTCTAACAAAAAAAGCCTCATGTGCTTTGTCTCCATCAGGTGCTCAATAAACCAGCAACTATTGTCACATCATGAATGACCGACCACGGAGAAAGGCAGACCATGTCTGGTCTATACAGCACTCTGTTCTTCCAGAAGAGTGAACCAAACTCCATAGGAATTACCTAGGCTTGTTTTTCCCAATAAACTTCAAAGTTTTCCACAAGTGCAGTAAGACAGAATTGTTTTCATAATGCATACCAAAAAAGCATTGGTAAAGCTGACAGTTTTATAGTATTTGTTTTTCTACCTGCTGACTTGCCAAAAGGTTCCAAATACTTTTTTTCTGATATTCCCATGATCCAGGTAAGAGTGTAAATGGGAACTGTGAGTTAGCAGAGTTTGCTTGAGACCTGCTGCGTACTATGTTATCAGTGGTTATTTCAAAGTCCAGCATTAATAAACATTCAACTCTATTTCCTATTAATGATAGTTCTTTAACCTTCACTGCAAGCCTCAGGACTGAAAAAGAAAAATTCATTGCTGCTGACTTTGAATGTGAATAAAGGACATTAAAATTTGAAGCTAAACTCTGTGTGGGCAAATTTATATCCAAGTGGCAGTAAAATAGCACATTAAGTAAGACTTTCCTGCTGTTATTCTTTTTCCTTTGCTGATTTTTATCCTCCCAGTGTTTCTATGCATACTGAAGTGCAATATGCATGTAGATGTGGGCCATTGAGAGTAATATCAGTAAGAGCAAATGCTCTGGACAGTCCATCATTCCTATTCCACCCTCATGAGCATAAAAGGGAGACAAAACCAAGGGTCTTGCTCAAGAGATTATGAAACCAGCTGGAAATCAGTGGATTATAAATAACCTACTATGGTTTTAGTATTTTCACAAAATAAGTAAATTTTCTATCTTGATATTTTAGGAAAAATATTTGTGGTTAAAAGTATGTGGAAAGCACCATTAATCAGCATTGCCATGATCCACTATGTTATCTACAGTCAGCATGTGTAAGAGTTATCTACAATCACCAGTTAAGACACTGGTATTTGTTGATGACTATAAGAATTAGTCATCAGTTCAAGGGAATCAATAATTTCATCATACACGTGTGGAAAACTTCCAAGAACACAGTGTAACGTCCCTTAGCATCAACAAAATTTATACAAGTGAAGTCTTATGTATCATTTATATAATGTTTCAAACAGAAATAACATTGAGAATCTCTTCTCTTTCAAAGTTGTAGGAAGCAAAATAGATCCCTGTTAATGAAATATTAAGGTTGACTCATTTAAGTATATGAAAATTAAAGTTATCACAACAATAGTATTACTTGCTTTCCCTACATCCACTTGGCTCACATACTGTCCCCTTGAAATTCTTTTCTACACTGGATTCTATGACCTTGGATGTTCCTGACCTTGCAGTGACCTCTGCTCAGGTTTTCTCCATTTCCATGGTGGATCAAATTCCTTTAGTCAAATTCAAGTGGAGGATTTCTAAAGATTCTGTTCACAAAAATGCTTTCTTCTTGCTCTACATCAGATATTTCCAAGCATTTTATCAGTTTGAGCCTTTTTACTGTGTGTTTCTTAATAAAATCTAATGTAGAACACCAGTATATAGAGTATGTAATTATTAAATGCATGTCTGTTTTAGGGGTGTCTGGGTGGCTCAGTCGGTTGAGCATCCTACTTCAGCTCAGGTCATGATCTCCAGGTTTGTGAGTTCAAGCCCCGTGTCAGGCTCTGCACTCACAGCTCAAAGCCTGGAGCCTGCTTCAGATTCTGTCTCCTTCTCCCTCTCTCTCTCTCTGCCCCTCTCCCGCTCACGCTCTGTCTCTCTATCTCTTTCAAAGTTAAATAAACATTAAAAAAAATAAAAACAGATGCATGTCTGTTTTGAAAATTTAACAATATAAAACACAGATTGAAAATTGAAGCTCTCCTTTTATTACCTTCTACTTCTCAACCATCTACCATCTTCATAGGACACCACAGACTATTTTCCATGCATTGATGTATATATTTTTTCCTGTTTCTGTTCCCATTAGTTTTGTTTATATTAATGAATTCATATATACAATTCTTTCTTCAGGTGTCCAATCAAAAGCTCAAATTCAATATACCAAAAATTGAATCAAGCATGTTTCCCAGCTGTTTCTGAATCCCTTATTCATTAAAGTCATCATGTGCTCCAATTTAACAAGTTGTAAAATCTCAGATTTAGGTTTGATTTTTCCTGTTATATCCATATTCAACAAGTTACATCAGTTTTTCAAAATGTCTCTCATTGTTCTTCTTTCTGTTCATTAGACTATTTTTCCACTTGAGGCCTTAACTCTTATCTAATTTATGTCAATACTTCCTTAACTTTTACCACAAATCTCTCTATCTCCTTCCAATTGTCTCATTCTCTGAAGGTCAAAGCTTCTTCCTAATTCATAAATTTGAACATTCTTCTTTCCTGTGCAGAAACCATAATTGGCTCTTATTTGTATACATAAATATTCTATGTTCTTCAGCAAAACATTCCTAGCCTTCTATAATCTAGAACTCTAACATAAGTTTCCAGTGACTGCAGTGATCCTTTTTCTTTAGAAATATTGCAATGGACAACTCAGCGTTCCCAGTCTAACCACTGTTCTTTCTGTACCTCTGCTCCCTCAGTTCAAATCCTTCTACTGCTGTCTCTCCATAACCCATACAGTAGGTAAAACCTTATCTATTCTACTGTTACGGGCTGAATTCTGTTCTCTCAAAATTCATATGTTGAAGTCCTGAGTGGCTCAGAATGTAACTTTGTTTGGAAATGGGGCCCCTAAAGAATTGATGAGATTAAAACGAGGCTGTTAGAATGGACCACCAATCTGACGGGTGTTCCATTTGAAAAGAGGGAATTTGGACACACAGGGAGACACCAGGGGTACATGTGCACAGAGGAATAACCATGTGAAAAGGTAGCAAGTAAGCAGCCATCTGCCAACCAGGGAGAGAGACTTTAGAGAAACAAACCTTGCTGCAAACTGATCTTGGACTTCTGGCTTCCAGAAGTGTGAGAAAATGTATTTCTGTTGGTTAAGCAACTCAGTCTCTGTTATTTTGTTATGGCAGGCCTAGCAAACTAATACATCTAAAAGAAGAGGTAACTTGCCATGTATTCCATGAAATCTGTACCATACTTCAGTATACCATGTGAATCCAAACTGGAACAAGTTTGAAAATAAAAATAGAAGGTAGAAAACATGAAAATTGTGTAATCGTGAACTGTATACTTATTGAAATATTTTTATTATAATGCAGATCACTAAATATCTTAAACATAAACTATAAAAATATTTTTTACAACAAACTCATATGTGGTGGTTCCTGGATGGCTCAGTTGGTTGAGTGTCCAACTATCCATGCTCAGTATGGAACCTGTGTAAGATTCTCTCTCTCCCTATACCCCTCTTCCCTGTTTGTGTTCTTTCTCTCTCTCTAAAATTAAAAAAAAAAAAAAAAAACTCATGCAAATGTTGAAAGAAAATTTAAAAATTCTTCTACTTATAATTACATAGCACAAATATTTAGTAGTCATGTATTTAATTAGCTCCATAGATGCATCTATTTCTCATGCTATATCATTAATATTTTAATTAAAAATATTATTTTATATATGGCCTTTTTTATAACTTTCCATAAAATTATATTCAGTTACTGTGTTGCATATTTTGGTTAGATTTATTTTTACCTTAAATTGTTTCTTTTTTCTATTTTTGATTGCAAAAAAGAATTACTTCATCTGCAGTTGCTGACTGTTCAGAGCAAATTTTGTTTAAATCAGGATATTTTTCCACTCTAAGTTTTATATTGAAAGATATAATTTTTAACCGCCATGCTTTGTTTGTCTTTATTCAGATTATCTTCCTCCAAAAATACTGTACACACCAAATCTTTTCAAATTAGTTGTATTTTTCACATTGTAGGTTCCAGAAATTTACTTTATCTGATGCAGAATATAAACTTATATAAATTGAAAAAGTAGCTCTGTCAAAAATTCTTAACCTAAATAGAGAATTTTCCAAAGTATAATTTCAGAATTGTAGGTTAAATTATGTACAACATTTGAACTCTCATTATTTATTATTTTTAGTCCCTCCGTTCCAAAATTTTCTTTTGGAAAATGAACTTCTTTATGAGCTTCTCATAACTTCATGAGTTCATAACTCATGAACTTCTAATGAGCTCTAATTATTTATTATTTTTAGTCCCTCCATTCCAAAATTTTCTTTTGGAAAATGAACTTCTTTTGGAAAGTGACTCAGTTGGTTGAGCACCTGACTCTTGATCTCGGCTCAGGTCATAAACTCAGGGTAGTGGAACTGAGCCGGAGTTGGGCTGGATGCTGAAAACGAAGTCTGCTTGGGATTCTCTCTCCCTCTGTCCCCAACTTGTGTTTCTTTTTTTTTTTTCTCTCTTTCTCCCCCAAAATAAATAAACATTTAAAAAGTGCTTTCCAGGGAGGAGCCAAGATGGCGGAACAGCATGGAAGCTTTTTGTGTGTCTTGCATCCATGAAATACAGCCAGACCCACACTAAACCATCCTACACACCTAGAAAACTGATTGGAGGATTAACACAACAATCTGCACAACCTGAACCACAGAATTCAGCAGGTACACAGCGTGGAGAGCTGAACTTGGGGAGCAAGAAGCTGCAGAAGGTAGGGAACTGCTTTTGCGGGCAGAGAGAGGACGGAGACTGGGGTTGGGGGGGAATATGGGAAAAGCACCCCTCTCCAAAAGCAGCTGGAGAGAAACTGGAAAATTGGAAACAGCCACAGGGACTAAACTAAAAAGGGAGAAAGGAGAAAGGAGAAAGAAGAGGGTTTACATTCAATTAAGACTGTAAACAAGGGGAGCACAAAGGCTGCAACTAGCATCTCGATACCTGGCAGTACTCTGGTGTGAAGGGTGAATCCCCAGGAGCAGAGTGGGATCTGGGAGGTTCTCAGGCCACACGGGGAAGAGCGGTTCCACTGCTGGAAGGACATTTGGTTGAGACTGTTGAAGCCACCTGGTCCCAGCAGATCCCAGAAAATGGCCACATTTGCTGGTGTTGGAACAAGGTCGTTAAGGGTGAAGCCTGGTGCCAGATGTGTGTTGTGATTTTCCATAATCCCTGAAAAGCTGCTGCTACACTATCTCGAGAATTTTTTGGGGGTGGGCTGGCACCTGGCCACAGTCTCAGGGCACCGGCAACAACAAGGTCCAGCGGGCATTCCTGGGTGCAGCTGATATTCGGGCATTGCTCATTTGGCCATTGCTTGGTGAGACCCTCCCACAGTGGGGTGGAAGGGGTCAAAGCCACAGTCCTTCAGAAGTAAGAAGCCGAGGAAAACAGCCGCATCTGAGACAAAACTAGGGAGAGAGGTACTGCCTGGGGCCTGGTCACGCAAAGTGAAAAAGCAGGGAGTGGACGAGAGGTGAAGACAGAGGATGGGTGGGCGATTGCTGATCCGGGAAAACAGACTGGGTAGCTGGGTGCCGCCATTTTCACCACTCACACACATGCACATACACACCTACCAGCACCACAACAATCCACCCAAGTAGGCTAGCAGTGCCATCTGGTGGAGCCGTTAGACTGAGCCACGCCCAACTGGGCCAACTTCACTCTTCAAGAAGACAAGTCTCGCCACTGGCTTAATTTATGGACTATAAAGAGCTATATAGAGTGACTTCTAGGGGAAAACAAAGCAATTTCAGTCCTACTTCAATCTGTTAGCAGGTTCATCTATTCAATTTTCTTTCTTTTTTTTCTTTTTCCTTTTTCTCTTTAACAATTCTTTTCTTTTTCTTGAAAACAGAAAGAGAAAAATTCATTTTTATTTCCATTTTTACTAAAAATACCTTTCTTTAATTTTTATTACTATAGTTTTAATTTTTGTGTGAAATTTTTCAAATTCTACATTACTTCCATCATTTTATTTTAGTCCACTTCAGTGTACTCACTTTTTCAAATTTTCAAACAATTTCCTTTTTTTCTTTCTTTTCCTTTTTTCTTTTTTGTTTCTTTTCGTTTTCTTGAATGCAGAAAGAAAAACTTCATTTTTACTTTCAATTTCTATTAAAATATTTTTATTTAATTCATATTACTATATCTTTTGCTTTTATGTCAATTTTTTCAAATTCTATTTTATTACCATCATTTTATTTTAGTCCACTACAGTGTATTCACTTTTTCAAATTTTCAAATGGTGTCTTTTCTTTTTTCTCTTTTTACTCTTTTTTGTTTCTTTTCTCTTTTCTTAAATACAGAAAAAGAAAAAATTCATATTTATTTTTAATTTTTATTAAAAATATTTTTCTTTAATTTTTTCTACTATATTCTTTACTTTTGTGTATATTTTTTAACATTCTATTTTACCACCATCATCTCATTTTAGTCTACTTCAGTGTATTCATTTTTTCAAATTATCAAACAATTTTGTTTTTTTCTCCCCCCTTTTTTTTCTCTAATCTGTCAAAACACTTTCAACACCCAAACCGAAACACACCTAGGATCTAGCATCATCTATACGATTTTTGTGTGTGTGTGGTGTGTGTGTGTTTAATTTTTAATTTTAATGTTTTTTAAATTTTAATTTTTTAATTTTAAGTTTTCTACCTCATTAATTCATTTCCTCCCTTCAAAATAACAAAATGAAGGAATTCACCCCAAAGAAAGAACACGAAGAAACGACAGCCAGAGATTTAACCAACACAAATATGAGCAAGATGTCTGAACCACAATTTAGAATCACGATAATAAGAATACTAGCTGGAGTCGAAAATAGATTAGAATGCCTTTCTGCAGAGATAAAAGAAGTAAAAAATAGCCAGAATGAAATTAAAAATGCTATAACTGAGCTGCAATCACAGATGGATGCAGCAGCGGGAAGGATGGACGAGGAAGAACAGAGAATCAGCGATATAGAGGACAAACTCAGAGAGAATAATGAAGCAGAAAAAAAGAGGGAGATAAAGGGAAAAGAGCACAGCTTAAGAATTAGAGAAATCAGTGGCTCATTAAAAAGGAACAAAAAGGAATCATAGGGGTCCCAGAAGAGGAAGAGACAGAAATAGGGGTAGAAGGGATTAGTGAGCAAATCATAGCAGAAACCGTTCCTGACCTGGAGAAAGACAGAGACATCAAAATCCAGGAAGCACAGAGAGCCCCCATTAGATTCGACAAAAACCGACCATCAACAAGGCATATCATAGTCAAATTCACAAAATGCTCATGCAAGGAGAGAATCATGAAAGCAGCAAGGGAAAAAAAAGTCCCTAACCGACAAGGGAAGACAGATCAGGTTCAGAGCAGACCTATCCACAGAAACTTGGCAGGCCAGAAAGGAGCGGTGGGATATATTCAGTGTGCTGAATCAGGAAAATATGCAGCCACGAATTCTTTATCCAGCAAGGCTGTCATGCAAAATAGAAGCAGAGATAAAAAGTTTTCCAGACAAACAAACAAAAAAAAGTTTTCCAGTTTTAGTTTTGTGACCGCTAAACCAGCCCTGCAAGAAATTTTCAGGGGGACTCTCAGAGGGGAGAAAAGATGAAAATATAAATATTAAATAAATAAATACATAAATAAATACATAAATACCGAAAGCAACAAAAGATTAGAAAGGACCAGAGAACACCACCAGTAACTCCAACTCTTCAAGCATCATAATGGCAATAAATTCGTATCTTTCAGTACTCACTCTAAATGTCAATGGACTCAATGCTCCAATCAAAAGACATAAGGTAACAGAATGGACAAGAAAACAAATCCATCTATATGCTGTTTACAAGAGACCCACTTTAGACCTCAAGACACCTTCAGATTAAAAATAAGGGGAGGGAGAACCATCTATCATGCTAATGGTCAACAAAAGAAAGCTGGAGTAGCCATACTTATATCAGACAATTTAGACTTTAAAATAAAGACTGTATCAAGACATGCAGAAGGGCATTATATCATAATCAAGGGGTCTACCACCAAGAAGACCTAACAATTATAAACATTTATGCACCAAATGTGAGAGCTCCCAAATATATAAATCAATTAACCACAAACATAAAGAAACTCATCAATAGTAATACCATAATAATAGAAGACTTCAACACCCACTCACAGCAATGGACAGATCATCTAATCAAAAAAGCAACAAGGAAACAATGGCTTCGAATGACACACTGGACCGGATGGACTTCACAGATGTATTCAGAACATTTCATCCTAAAGTAGAATACACATTCTTCTCCAGTGCACATGGAAACTTCTCCAGAATAGACCACATACTAGGACACACATCAGCCCTCAACAACTACAAAAAGATATAGATCATACTCTGCATATTTTCAGACCACGGTGCTACGAAACTCGAAATCAACCACAAGAAAAAATTTGGAAAGGTAACAAATACTTGGAGACTGAAGAACATCCTAGGTAAAGAATCAATGGGTCAACCAAGAAGTTAAAGAGGAAATTAAAAAGTATGTGGAAGTCAATGAAAAGGATAACACCACATCTCAAAATCTCTGGGGCACAGCAAAGGTGGTCATAAGAGGAAAGTATAGAGCAATCCAGGCCTTCCTAAAGAAGGAAGAAAGATCTCAGATACACAACCTAACCTTATGCCTTAAGGAGCTGGAAAAAAGAACAGCAAATAAAACCCAAAACCAGCAGAAGACAAGAAATAATAAAGATTAGAGCAGACATTAATGCTATTAAAACCAAAAAAAAAAAAAAAAAGTAGAACAGATAAATCAAACGAGAAGCTGGTTCTTTAAAAGATTTAACAAATTTAATAAACCACTAGCCAGTTTGATCAAGAAGAAAAAGGAAAGGACCCAAATAAATAAAATCAAGAAAAAAAGAGGAGAGATCACAACCAACATAGTAGAAAGAAAAACAATGATAAGTGATTATTATGGGCAATTATATTGCCAATAAAATGGGCAATCTGGAAGAAATGGACAAATTCCTAGAAACATATACACTACCAAAACTGAAGCAGGAAGAAATAGAAAATTTGAACAGACCAATACCAGTAAGGAAATCGAGTTAGTAGTCAAAAATCTGCCAAAAAACAAGAGTCCAGTGCCAGATGGCTTTCCAGGCGAATTCTACCAAACATTTAAGGAAGAGTTAACACCTATTCTCTTGAAGCTGTTCCAAAAAATAGAAATGGAAGGAAAACTTCCAAACTCTTTCTGTTAGCCAGCATTACCTTGATTCCAAAACCAGATAGAGACCCCACTAAAAAGGAGAACTATAGACCAATTTCCCTGAGGAACATGGATGCAAAAATCCTCAACAAGATATTAGCCAACTGGCTCCAACAATACATTAAAAAAATTATTCACCACGACCAAGTGGGATTTATACCTCGGATGCAGGGTTGGTTCAATATCTGCAAAACAATTAACATGATTCATCACATCAATAAAAGAAAGGACAAGAACCATATGATCCTCTCAATAGGTGCAGAGAAAGCATTTGACAAAATACAGCATCCTTTCTTGATAAAACCCTCAAGAAAGTAGGGATAGAAGGAGCATACCTAGAGATCATAAAAGCCATATATGAACAACCCAACGGTAATATCAACCTCAATGGGGAAAAACTAAGAGCTTTCCCCTTAAGGTCAGGAACAAGACAGGGATGTCCACTCTCGCCACTATTATTCAACATAGTATTGGAAGTCATAGCCTCTGCAATCAGTCAACACAAAGAAATAAAAGGCATCCCAATATGCCAGGAGGAGGTCAAACTTTCACTCTTCCCAGATGACATGATACTCTATATGGAAAATCCAAAAGATTCTACCAAAAAACTGCTAGAATTGATTCATGAATTCAGCAAAGTTGCAGGGTATAAAATCAATGCACAGAAATCGGTTGCATTCCTACACACCGACAATGAAGCAACAGAAAGAGAAATCAAGGAATCGATCCCATTTACTGTTGCACCAAAAACCATTAAATACCTAGGAATAAATCTAACCAAAGAGGTGAAAAATCTATACACTGAAAACTATTGAAAGCTTCTGAATGAAATTGAAGAAGACACAAAAAAAAAATGGAAAAAGATTCCATGCTCCTGGATAGGAAGAACAAATATTGTTAAAATGTCGATACTACCCAAAGCAATCTACATATTCAATGCAATCCCTATCAAAATAACACCAGCATGCTTCACAGAGCTAGAACAAATAATCCTAAAATTTGTATGGAACCAGAAAAGACCCCGAAGAGCCAAAGCAATCTTGAAAAAGAAAACCAAAGCAGGAGGCGTCACTATCCTAGACTTCAAGCTGTAGTACAAAGTTGTAATCATCAAGACAGTGTGGTACTGGCACAAGAATAGACACTCAGATCAATGGAACAGAATAGAGAACCCAGACAGGGACCCACAAACATATGGTCAACTAATCTTTGACAAAGCAGGAGAGAATATCCAATGGAATAAAGACAGTCTTTTCAGCAAGTGGTGCTGGGAAAACCGAACAGCAACATGCAGAAGAATGAATCCAGACCACTTTCTTACACCATACACAAAAATAAACTCAAAATGGATGAAAGACCTCAATGTAAGACAGGATGCCATCAAAATCCTTGAGGAGAAAGCAGGCAAAAACCTCTTTGATCTTGGTTGCAGCAACTTCTTACTCGACACGTCTCTGGAGACAAGGGAAACAAAAGCAAAAATGAACTATTGGGACCTCATCAAAATAAAAAGCTTCTGCACAGTGAAGGAAACAATCAGCAAAACTGAAAGGCAACCGGCAAAATGGGAGAAGATATTTGCAAATGACATATCAAATAAAGCGTTAGTATCCAAAATCTATAAATAACTTATCAAACTCAACACCCAAAAACAAATAATCCAGTGAAGAAATGGGCAAAAGACATGAATAGACATTTCTCCAAAGAAGACATCCAGATGGCCAACCGACACATGAAAAATTGCTCAACATCACTCATCATCAGGAAAATAAAAATCAAAACCACAATGAGATACCACCTGACACCTGTCAGAATGGCTAACATTAACAACTCAGGCAACAGCAGATGTTGGCGAGGATGGGGAGAAAGAGGATCTCTTTTGCATTGTTGGTGGGAATGCAAGCTGGTGTGGCCACTCGGGAAAATAGTATGGAGGTTCCTCAAAAAACTAAAAATAAAACTACCCTACGCCCCAACAATTGCACTACTAGGCATTTATCCAAGGGATACAGGTGTGCTGTTTTGAAGGGACACATGCACCCCCATGTATATAGCAGCACTATCAACAATAGCCAAAATATGGAAAGACCCCAAATGTCCATTGATTGACGAATAGATAAAGAAAAAGTGGTATATGTATATAATGGAGTATTACTTGGCAATCAAAAAGAATGAAATCTTGCCATTTGCAACTACATGGATGGAACTGGAGGGTATTATGCTAAGTGAAATTAGTCTGTCAGAGAAAGACAACGATCATATGACTTCACTCATATGAGGACTTTAAGAGCCAAACCAATGAACATAAGGTAAGGGAAACAAAATAATATAAAAACACAGAGGGGGACAAAACAGAAGAGACTCATAAATATGGAGAACAAACTGAGGTTTGCTGGAGGGGTGTGGGAGGGGGGATGGGCTAAATGGGTAAGGGGCACTAAGGAATCTACTCCTGAAATCATTGTTGCACTATATGCTAACTAATTTGGATGTAAATCTTCAAAAATAAAAATAGAAAAATAAAAAATAAAAAAGTGCTCTCCAGTCTATAATATTTGGGTACAAAAGCTGTCTTTTGCTAAATGTTTCCTGTGTAAGTTTACAATGTGTCAACTTGAATGGGCTGAACTAAATCTCCTGGATTCACTTTCTTCTGTTCTTAGATTAGAATTGGTTGGTTACAAGGAAGATTCTTGGAACAGTTGGAGAAAGTGAAGCCGGAGACATTTTTTAGTTGACTCTTATTGTTACCATGAAACTGTCAGGCCTGTAATTATTGCTCTACCTTCCCCTGGAATCTCCTTTAGTGTCACTGACACCTGCACCAGGTTTGTATGTTTAGCTACTTTACAAAGCACACCAGCTTCTGAAGGATAACTTCATCACCAAACAGAGGTAGTAAGAATAGACACAAGTCTCAATGTGTGCCACTGGGTTTCCAGATCTTGTGTGTAAGTTCCAAGGTGTACATATGATCTTCCCTTCCTGACATAATGGGGAAAAACTAAGCATGTCTGACTCCATATTGTTTCTATTTCCCTTGCTACTATGACCTATAGATTAGAAAATTCTGCTTAACTATGCACATAGACATGTTAACATTTATGCAAACTGCTTGTAACCAAAGCCCACATTCCCCTGGGGAGATAAGGAAGTATGCATATGTCTAAGATATAGGAGTATCATGACCAGATTCCTATACAGAAAGATCACCTGACCAAAGACATAAAAGTTGCGTGGCTTTCCTTGGATCTTTGTAGGTATCTGAATGTCTATAGATATCACTCACCTCTTGATTCTAATCCCCTCCTGCTTTTTCCTTTTCCTAACATAAAGAAAGCTCAAATTTCATGCTGGGTTAAGATGGTTCTTTAAGACAATAGTCCGCCATCTTCTCAGTTTTCTGGTTTTTTGAATTAAGTTGCTTTCCTACCCCAACATCTTGCCTTTAGACTTATTGGCTTATGCAGTGAGCAGAGTGAGCTTGGACTCAGTTACACTGATGGCCTTCCCCGTGTGGACTACAAACACCAATACTAGATAATAGCCTTCAGAGATTATCTAAGTAGTGCACACAATTGTGTAACCAATTTATTGTAACAAATCTACACACACGCATGTGCACACAGACACACACACATACTCTTACTGGTTCTACTTCTCTAGTTAAATCTTGACTAATACACTTTGAAAGCTGTTTTTGTAATTCAACATGTTGAATATTTTCATTAAAAATTTCCTGTTTTGAACACAACCAAAATATAGAGGAATTTTTACAAGAGAGTTCATATTATTATAACATATATAGGTTTGATTGAAAAATATTTTTCAAAGGCAAAATCATTTATAAAATCTAATTGATCATAAATATCAGAAAGACTGAATACATACTATTATGCTGAAGTATTGCTTTTTAGCTTACCATATTCTTATTAAACAATTTTGGGTTCAGCTCCATTAAGTCAATGTATAAATATTTGAATATACACACTCACAAGCATACACACATAGATTTAATAGATTTGCATGTTTCTATGTTTAGTTGCATTCAGTTGTTAGGATAGTCTACATTGCTCAGATGAAACTATGAATTTGGTATACATTAATGCAATGCATGTTTCTTCATTCAGTAATAACACTTTTTTTCCAAATTATTTTTCCAGATTACTACAAAAATAATGTTGTTTTCAATATTAAATTTTTCACTGTATTTAAAGTAAATCTCCGAATAATAAATTTCATCTTCCACAAAATGAATTTCCAAATTTTACTTTGATTCTACTAGCTGGATTTTTAAAAATGAACTATTATTGAAATTAACTGATTTTATATTTGATCTCACTGTTGTGAAGCTTGGAACAATTTAACGATTTACAAAGTTCTAACTTTGTAAAGAGTCATTGCTTCAACAGTTATTGCTTCACTTTTCATACTTGCACAAGAAAATGTGGAAATCAGGAAGGAAAAAATGACTTTAGAACAAGTCATTTGATCTCAGGAACAAGTCATGTGTTAAAAAGTGACATGTAAAAGCATGTTCTGTTGCTTTCTAACTTGTCTTCATTGGGCATAGCACATCTCAAGTAAGTCTTGAAAGGGATGTTGAATCTTCAGTGAGTTTCTGTCTTCTGGGTACCATGAGATTAGTGATAACAGCATAAACTCAAAAGTGAATGAGAAAAGGAAGCAGACAGTTGTAGAAATTAAAATTTTTAGTGTTTTTTTTTAAATCGAAGTTTAGTATGTCAGCTTTCATTAAACATATATTTCCATTTTTTCTCATTGCTCAGAAAGTGTTCATGTCAAAATAAAAGATGTTGCCCAAACAACTTGAATAAATAGCTTTACATTTTCAGATTTCCATACATATTAAAATGACTAAAGAATGTAAATTCTTTCATTCTTTATATACTCTGATTAGGAGATGCAGAGACTTTAGTGCTTCACTTATTTCCCATTAAAAAACAAGCAAACAAAAAAAAACTTTATTTGGTTTTCCACAGACAACCTCCTGCCATAACTTCAGAAAACCAGAGCTTCTTGTATTTAATGGCAGAACTTCTCTGGTAAATAAAAGGACTATTAAATTCACTAATATCATGTATTTTACCTAAACCACCCACAATATTAATAGACTAGAAGAAAACTTTATTTATAAATAACAAACGAGTTCATTATGTTTTCTTGAAATGTTTACAAGCCTATTCTAGATTATTTAATGCAAATACTCATACTTTATTAAAAATTAAAAATTTAGAAATCCTAAATTGAATGGAAAATTGAAGTCAGATATAAAATGGAGGTGTTGTGGACGGTCTTGTTCCAGCCTGCCTTTCAGTCCAATCCACATTGCTTATTATAACTTTGTGTTTGAACTTTCCACATTATAATTTTTAAATTTCACATACCTTGTAAATATCTGATTTCTCTCATACATCGTAAGCTCCCGGAGGAACAAAAGGTATCTTTAAATTACCTGTGTTTTGGTTATAGTGCCTTGCATGTAGTAGTTCTATAGTAAATTGACATTGATTTTAAATGGACTATTTCACTGTATGTTTAGTATTATGTTTTAAGAGACTAAGTTTTATAGTCATGTCTTTCCTCTTAAGTAGAGACTTAATTTTAGTAAACTGAATATCCTAATGCAGAGAATGCTTTTAACATCCTCTGTCTCATCTATACATATCTCTATTCTTTCTCTGATAGCCCAGTGAATTGTAAATATAGGCAGGAATTGGGAAATGTAGGTCATGGAAATCTATTTTCAAAAGTAAATATTATCCTAGATTATTAATGTTCTTGGCCCATCCTTCCACTTGCACCTAATATATCATGCTGAATGCAGTAGGTGTTCAAATATTTTGTGTTTGTAGGGTGATAACAATGTATGGAAGGAGAGTATTCTAACTTAATTTGGTAAATTACAATAAAATCCATCTTAATTATCAATGTCAGAAGTAGTACTTGGTCAATTAATCAAAAAGTCAGTTAAAGCATGGAATTACAAATAATGACACAAATAATTTACATATTTTATGTTAAATCATATAAATGTACATTCACTATATATAATTTTGTGTTGCAGAGTGTTTTCTTTAGAGTTGTGTGTTTTGTTTGTTTTTTTGCATAAACAATAAACAAAAGATCATCTACCATTTTAGTTTTTATCTACAATACTCAGTAAGATAGCAATATTTTAGCCTTCCACAATTATATAAAGTTTTGCAAAGTATTCAACTTAATTTTCATGATAGTGATAATTCTATTGCAATTAAAATTATCATCTTGTTAAAGATATTTAGTTTAAAATGAAATGATGGAAACAATTATAACTGGCATATAGTGGCTTAGAAAAAAACACAGCTCACTCATAAGAGCATACAGCTCAATAGGTTGGAGCATAAGTGCACATGAGGTCATGAAGGAAGGAATTCGTTAATATTTCTTAGTATGTCAGGTGCATCCATCAGTAGATTTTATAAAGAGAAATGAAGATAAATATTTAACACTGAAGGCTAATTAAGCTGGTGATTTTGTTAAATTGGGGTTCCACTGTTCATATTGATGGACATAATTCCTTCAGGCTTCTACAAACAACATTTATCACAACACCATATATAAGGTTGGTGGTCAGTAAAAGTTTGGTGAGTTATTTAGGGCTTGCATAATGGTTACTGACACAATGGAAGCAAACCAGGGAGATGCTCTCTTTTACATGTTTCTATAAGCAGAAATGTCTGTTTTCAAACTCTTATATTGGCAAATTAACACAACCATTGAGAAGTACTAATACGATGTTTGAACTTCTCTGTCATTTTGCTTTTATCACTGTTCCTAAAATCTGAAACAGATGAAGACTGGTTGTAGGTTCACTCTGTAAGAGACATACACAGTGAATCATTCAGTTTTTTTCTCTACATTAACCAAGGTGCAAAAAAGTAATCAACGAATATACCATGCAAAGATTTGAGAAAGCAATGGGAGAAAGCCTAATTTTACCAGAATTTCTATACTCAGTCAAAATATCATTGAAGTGTGAGGGAAAAAATTCAAGGAATTTTCAAACACATACAAGTTCAGAAGATACACATCTAACACATACTTTCTTATAAATCTAATTGAGTTTAAATAATTTTTTATCTTCATTGTTAAAAGAAGACAAGAAGCTAAGAAAAAGGAAGACAAGGTGTACAAATTAAGGGAATAACCTAAAAGAACACTAAAAAGCAATTCTAGAATGGCAGATGAGTAGCTACCTTAGTAAGTAACCAGTCATATTGGACCAAAATACTTGGAACTTCAGAAAAGTGGTTGCCATCAAAAATAGGAACTAATTGAAAAAAAAATTTATATATATATATATATATATATATATATATATATATATATATACGAAACTAATGGTGGAAACAATTATTCAACCAATTTTCCTTTACATGGATTAGATGTCATGCTTTGAGACCTTATAAGCTGGGGCACAAAATCCTTCAGCTTTCACAAAAGCTACTCCATGATTTTATACCATTAATATAATGTATTTAGAGTGGAATCTCCTTTATTCACTTAATTTATTTGGCTATCTGTGGAAGTAGTATCAGGAGTGGAGGATGAGTGATGAGATTTGTTACATCTTGGATTTCACAAAATGAGTAGAGAAGTTTGAAGGAATGGACAATGGCTCTAGCTACAGTATTTCAAACAATCTATAGGTTTTTGTTTTTATAACTCACTCTGGGACTCTTCAACTCACCTTGCTCTTTCTAACCCTTTGTCTCCATGAGTTTCTAGAACTCAAATCAGTTCCCTGCTGGGAAAAAAAAAATGCATTATGAAATTACCAGAAGGAGAAGATAGAGACAAAGGGAAAAGATTACTTGAAGTAACAATGGCTGAAAAAGTCCTAAATCTGATGAAATACAATAGTTTACAAATCAATGAAAGTCAATGAACTCCAAATAGGATAAACATAGAGATCTATACTGGGACACATTATTATCAAGCTGTTGAAACCCAAAGACAGAGAATCTTGAAAGCCACAGGAGAGAAGCAATTCATCACATAAAAGAGATCCCCATAAATTTATTAACCAATGTCTCATCAGAAAACTGGAAGGCAGAAAGCAGTGGATGATATATTTCAATGACTCAAAGAAAAAAACTAAAACAAAACTGTCAATTTAGAATTCTATATTCAGCAAAACTGTCTTTTCAACCCCTCTTTTATATTGTTGTATCAACCTTTTAAAGTCTTCATTTTTCAATGCCTGAAACTACATTTCATGTATTTTTTTCCACCTGAGCACTGAACACACTGAACTGTATCCCATTAGAAAATGACATTGTGTGTGAAGTGTATGATTTACATTAAACGAGGGAGGGAGCTGCTATACATATTAAAATATTTAAAGTTTTATAGTGATCACCAAATACTGATGAATGTGCAACCTTTGTCAGAACTGCAAATCTATGGTAAAAAAGGTCAAGGACCGAGGACAATAACTCTTAGTCATTCATTTTCAGTTCATGCAACACCTCTCATACAAAATACAGCCCATCATAAACAACACACAAATATACTAAAGAACACTAATTTTCCTAAGAGATCCTGAAGACACCCTGATCCCCCGGGGTTGCAGAAATTTGTTTTGTGTGCTGTGAGTTGTTGATGTAATTTTGTCATTGTTAATAACTTGTATGTAAACACTATTATTTGTAGAGTTGAATTAATTTATTTTCAAACATCATCCTTTGTTTTTCTTGGAAGAATTCAAAGCACACCAAAGAGTTATATTATACATTTTGATGAAAGATTGTCATTTATAATCCACAGTTTATTTTTTTAAAAAAGAAAGAAAGTGGGAGAATATATTTTTAAGCTTACTTGAATGTATAACATAATGTGAAAACCAGGACTCTTCCTGCATGTCTTTTATGCATTGTGTTGACAAGATTATATATATAAGTTATAAATATATTATATTACTAATACAGTTCATAGTGCTGTCACTTTGAAAGCTTTTCAATGTTGTCTTCAGGCTGTTAGTGAATATGGAACATTCAGACCTTCCTTTATAAAGAAAGCCCGTAAAACTTGAATATAAAATATAAAAATAAATAAAATGAGGGAGAAATTAAGACACTCCTGGTAAACAAAAGCAAAAGGAGTTGAATACTGCTATACCACCCTAAAAAATGCTAATGAAAGCACAGTTATGTGGTCAACTAATATTCAACTAAGCAGAAAAGAATACTCAAAGGAAAAAAGATAGTCTCTTCAACAAATGGTGCTGGGAAAACCGGACAGGGACATACAGAAGAATGAAACTGAACCACTTTGTTACACCATACACAAAATAAAGTCAAAATGGATGAAAGACCTAAATGTGAGATAAGAAACCATCAAAATCCTAGAGAAGAACACAGGCAGCAACCTTTTTTACCTTGGCCAGCAAATTCTTACTAGATACATCTCCGGAGGCAAGAGAAACAAAAACAAACATGAACTATTAAGACTTCGTCAAGATAAAATGCTTCCACACAGCCAAGAAAACAACAAAGCTGAAAGGCAGCCTATGGAATGGGAGAAGATATTTACAAATGACATATCTGATAGAGGGATAGTATAAAAAAATTGTAAAGAATTTATCAAACTCAACCCCCCAAAGGCAAATAATACAGTTAAATGGGCAGAAGACATGAATAGACATTTTCCCAAAAAGACATCCAGATGGCTAACAGACACATGAAAAGATGCTCAACATCACTCATCATCAGGGAAATACAAATCAAAAGCATGATGAGATACCACCTCAACCTGTCAGAATGGCTAAAATTAACAACACAGGAAACAACAGATGTTGGTGAGGATGTGGAAAAAGGGGAAACTTCTTACACTATTGTTGGGAATGCACACTGGTGCAGCCATTCTGGAAAACAGTATGGAGTTTCCTCAAAAAGTTAAAAATAGAACTATGCTGTGACCCAGCAATTGAACTAGTAGACATTTACCCAAAGGACACAAAATACTAATTCAAAGGGGCACATGCACCCTGATGTTTATAGCAGCATTATTAATAATAGCCAAACTATGGAAAGAGCCCAAATGTCTATCAACTGATAAACAGATAAAGAAGATGAGGTGTATGTATATATATGTATGTATATACACAAGGATATACATATATACACAAGGAGCTGATCCTTGTGTATACATATACATATATATATATATATATATATATATATATATACTTATACCCACAACGGGATATTACTCAGCCATCATAAAGAATGAAATCTTGCCTTCTGCAATGTCATGGATGGAGCTAGAGTGTATTATGCTAAAAGATGTAAGTCAGTCAGAGAAAGACAAATATTATACGATTTCACTCATATGTGGAACTTAAGGGAAAAAAAGCAGATGAACATATGGGAAGGAAAAAATAAGAGAGAAAAGCACACCATAAACTCTACCTATAAAGAACAAACTGAGAGTTCCTGGAGGCAGAACAGGCTAAAGAGGTGACGGGTATTAAGAAGGCACTTTTTGGGATGAGCACTGGGTGTTACACGTAAGTGATGAATCAGGAAATTCTACTCCTGAAGCCAATATTACATTATTTGGTAACTAACTAGAATTTAAACAAAAATTTGAATTAAAAAAAAGAATACTAAACAAAGTCCTTCAGATACAAATGAAAGAACACTAGATAGTAACTTACATCATATGATAATGATAAAAATCTCCAGTAAAGGTAAATACACGGGAAAATTATGAAGCCAGTATTATAATCTTGGTTTGTAACTCCATTTTTTATTATCTACAGAATTTTTAAATGAAAAAATTTAATAAAAAATAAGGCCTACAGCATGATTTCTAGACACTTAATAGCCTTCTTCCTCAAATCATTCAGCAAACTTTAGCTACTACCAATAGTTATCAAAGAAATCATATGGTAAGTGATTGCAGTCTCTATACTACCTGTATAGGAAGTATATCTATACTATCTGTAAAGGAGAGCTGACCAAACCAGCGATGGTGTCATATTACCATCACACCAACAACCCCCTAACTGAAAACAGTGCATCGACCACTGAGTGAAACCAAATGTGATTTACATCCCTTCACGATCCTTCCCTATTCCCTTCCATCACATCTAATGACACCTGCATATATTCCCATATATATTTTCACCTGTTACTGGGATTAATCATGATTTCCAGAAAATGCATGGTGAAAACTCCTAGTATCCTGCCCAAAGTCAGCTCTTCTATTTTTTCCTCAGGAAACAACTCTCATTTTATTCAGGTAACATTGTGAACAGCTTTAAAAGGTTTTTCCCAATGTACACTACAGGTTGACATGGCCAATTCAAAGTTTGCTAATATG
The DNA here is from genome assembly GCF_027475565.1 of Acinonyx jubatus. Classification (NCBI taxonomy): domain Eukaryota; kingdom Metazoa; phylum Chordata; class Mammalia; order Carnivora; family Felidae; genus Acinonyx; species Acinonyx jubatus. The sequence continues at coordinate 31,688,466 of NC_069380.1, read as the reverse complement.
TTAAAAACAGGATGTATTGTGTGAGAATCTTGAATAAGATTCCTCCATAGAAAAGTGGCAAAAGGACATCTGTATATTTCTTTGTTTCCCCACACTTCTTGCTTTCCTACTTAGAATCTAGAAGGATAATTAGGCAAATTTGAAAGTGGAAACCTGGACTAAGGATGCTGGAGCAAAATTAGAATAGGATGTATGTCCCCGATAAACAAGGAGCTGTTATACCAGATCCAGAATGCCTATCTCTGGACCTCTTTTACCAAAGAGAGAAGTCAATTAGTATAGATTAAGTTCCTATTTTTTCAGATTGTTATTAATAGAAGGTAAATGCAATTCCTATCAGATACACAGACTGATTTCTTATTAGACAATCAACTTTAATTTCAGAATATTAATTCTTTTGTTTCTATTTTAGAAACTACTTTCTCCCTCTCTAAAATGGCTTAAGCTATTGTCTCCACCTCTAAAATGAATTTTCTCTTATTATTCACCTGGAAACATATTTCTGAAATCATGTTGAGCCATTTTGGAATATTATATAAAATATAAAGCCTACCCAGATGTCTATGATTCACTCAAAGCCACATTTACAATTACCTCCTCTGCTTTGCTCTCATCAATTTTATCACTTGTTGCTATACGTTGATTTGCTTTTGTATGTGAGAACTGTGTGAGAATTTAGGATATGTAAATCATGTTATCTATTTTGTATATCTAAATACATAATAAATATCAATTTATATCATCCACACATGCACAAGATATTCAGGCTCAATATTAAATTCCGATTATTAAATGTCAAAAAAGTCATCTAGAGAAGTACTCTTAGAGTGTCACAGATGCTTTATATATATATCATCACTGCCCCTGAAAGAACCAAGATTTTGGTGAGAATCTTGAAATAATAATACCTAATCATAGCTTATTCACTTCCAATCATTCCTAAATTTGAACCAAACATATTTAAAATGTTAATTAGCTACCTAGACAGTTCATCTGGTTAACCACCTCAATTTAAAAATGACATTTATCAAGGGAATATGTGAAAGAAAAATAACATTTGAGTATATCTTTCCAGCGTTTTTCTATCTTACATAATACAGTACTCAGGGAACTTCATACATGAATTAATTCACCCATAGTTTTCCAAGATTTAGTTGATAAACATTTCTACTGAAACTTATCCAAAGATCTTACCAGTCCAAACCAAAGTTAACATTTTACTCCTCTAAACTAGCTCAGATCCTATTTTCTTAGTTTTTGTGTATTACTGTTTTCAAACTCCCAGTCCATAACATGATTAAATATCCTTTGTGACCTAAATCAACTTTGTCCATCATGTCTCTCTAGCTAACTTCCATACTTATCCCTCAGTGTCAATTTCCACTCTTACCATGCTGGTGAATGGCCTTAATTATTGCATTATGAGAATTTAATATTACTGGCTTTCTGCCATATTACCTGACCTAAAATTTACAACGTCTCTCTACTGCATAGAGATAAAAGTCCTCTAGTTTAAAAGGTATCCATAATTTCTTCCAGGCAATTTGTCACCAGCTGCTAAGAAACACCCTTTGTTACAATCCGGAAAATCTCTGAAACTTTCAGTGACTTATTTTATCCTACAATGTGTATGTTGCTGTATATTGTAGCTTATAGCATGTAGTTTATAGCATGGTATAGTTTATACCATCTCCTGGGTCTGTTTATCTCTCCAGAGAAGATATCAGATCTTTGTGCATTCTTGAGTTCTTCCCATTCCCGAGTCTTGTGTGTGTGTGTGTGTGTGTGTGTGTGTGTGTGTGTTTAATACCACCAGTTATTTTTCATTATCAGCACTTCCTGCTTCTAATCAGTTACCTCATTGTACACATAATGACATGTGAGTGGTTTTATGACTCTTTAATGGAATTTAATCTGTGGATTTTGTGGACTTCTCATTTAGAGACTTGTCTCTCAATGCCGGTTTGGTTGTTGTGCTGTGCCATTTGAGTGACTGTTAGGTGTCTGAATGCTTGTTTAAAAGCGAATGGTGGAGTGAATTCAAGATGAAAAATTATATTACTTAACAATAGGAATGAGAGTGATATTAAATTTGTGGACATATATTTAGTGTACAGTATTCCCAAGGACCCTTAATATTATCTAATGAGACCTTCACAGTAATGTTTGAAAATAGGTATCATAATTCTACATTTACAAAAGAGGAAATTAAAATTGAGAGGTTATTGTTTGCCATAAGTCACCTACTCTGAAAATGGCAGTGCAGAAGTATATACTTAAATCTATCTGACCCGAACGTTTATTTTATTCCAACACAAAGCTTCAAGTTGTTATCAGCAGTGAGAAAAGGTTTGGGTTTGAAAATAAGAGGAATCGTTTGAAAGTCATGTTGAAGAAATTGTTTTCTCGTATCACTATGGTAGCACAGTAACTTGAAATCCTAGAGAAGAGGAACATGAGATAGTCTATATTTAATATAACAAATAGATGAAAAAGAAGTATTAGTGTCGTTTGTACTGGAATTTTCCAGGAGCTGAGGTTTTTTCAGTCTCTCCTCACTTTTGGAAGCAATAATAGCAGGACACAATAAGCAGTTGTGTGGACATGGCATCAGTTTATTTGAAAAACAGAAACTTCTCATTTGCTTCAAAAGTAATAACCCCACAAAATCCTTTAATTCTTGATGGACAGTTTAGAAATATGATGAAAATAGGACCACTGCATAATTAATTTGTCTTGTGGCTAATAAACACTGGTTGATTGCACTTACAAAGTCAATCACAAATTAACAAGATAACCCTTATGTAATTAACCCAGTACAAATACATGGATTAATCAGTCCTTCCCGTCACTGACAGCCTTGTTTTGAAAAAAGAATCCCTCACATCTAAAATCAAACAACAACAAAGAAGAACATGAAGAGAAAGGTATTAGTTCTTCTGTTCTTCTAAGTCATTTAAAAATGACATATATGAGATAGTGTACATTTTTAATATTTTCTGTTATGTCTAGTATTTGTATTCTTCTGGGAAGGTTGGATCCTTACCAAAATATTAACGGAATTTTATGTAATAAAATATGAGAAGATTAGTCATTGGATTTGTAATATAAACCTCAATTATGCTTAAGGGCACTATGAGTCAATTACCTGTATGGCCACAGTCAGAATTGGAGTTAGCAAGTACAAGATATCCACATGTCAGGGTATGAGAAATGAGCTGATTTGTGGAAACATCTGCTTATATGTTTTTAAATTTGTTTCCTTTTTTATGTGTATTTTACTTTATTTAAACAGAGTAAAAAAAGAAACTGTAAACTGCTCTACTTAAATTACTCCTTTACAATTTCACTCTCTCCCCTAATTTCCAGCCTTTAGAAAAAAAAAATGTACCTAGATCACGAAAATCATCACTGACATTTTTAGGACTTGAATTTAGAAGTTATATATGGCCAGTCATAAGTACTCAGCATCACTGATGATTCCCTCATGAAGAAAGATACTCTATATGTACAAAAATAGATGCCAATTCCCTTTGATGAGTTCAATATAATTCAAGATTTAAGGTAAATACGATGGGAAAGGACTAATAAACATGTAGAAATGTGTTCAAATTGATGACATTTACTACTGTTAATTTAGTGTTGATACATTTATAAAACTACTAATGTTAGAAAAAAACATTTATTTTCCATATTTTCTTTACAATTATTTAAACCTAATTGACTTACTTGGTACTGCAACTAAACTAATTTTAACTTCCCATAGTCAAACCACATTCACTGTGGAATGCCCAGGCTATTATAGAAAACAAAGGTATATAGTAACAACAACTTAAAATTGGAAGGACACTGACAAATAATATAGTATCACCTTCCATTATGATCATGGTAATTTCCTAGAAAAGTTAATCTGGCCAGTGTCATAGACTATATGTATTATCCTAAACCAGCATCTTCTAATTCCTTTTACTTTTTCTATCCATAGCATCGTGCCACCTACCAAAGTTATTTGTTATTCTGCCATGATTAAGAGATCTCAATTTTTAGTCTATGGTAACACTATAGTTAAGAAAGTATTTTAATTTGCAAAGTCTTAACTGGAAGCAATTATTCCATTTTCCGGCAACATTATCTGTGTATCTAAAGGCAGAGTCAAGTCCTGAGGGTACTACCTCATTACAAAGTGTGCTAGAGTAAAAAAATATTCAGAACAAAAGAGAAAGAGAAAGCTGTAAATTCCAAAATATTTTAAATAATGTGTTATTTTTCTGAAGTGCGTTTTTTCATCAACAGAGCATGTCCAACAATCTCATTTTTTAGCTTGCTGTATATATTTTAGAATGTACTAAATGAAGACATTGATACCTAGTTGGAGACATTACAAATCACCATTATCTTCACACCTTGTTCATGTCATTAATTTAATTATACTAAGTGATAAGAATTTTTGCCTTTTGTAACAACAGTCAGTTGAGCTACATTTATAAATTCACCTCAGCTGTTACCTATAGAAAAAATATGTATACACTTTTTGAATCAATATGATAAGCATATGTGGTTAGAAAAAACTCAGTAGTCATCTAATTGAAAACAAGCACTTAGAGTTGATGGCTTCCTACTCAAATTAGAACATGCTTTCTCCTCCCTAATTTACATGTTTTACCTGCAAAATATATGCACAATCAGCTATTATAAAGCTATCTGATTTATTCTAAATCTACTTGTTTAATAGGAAGAATGGTAAGCTGAAATAATCAGAGATAACCACATAGCATGAAAACTCTTATTTGTTCTACATAGCCACTGTGGATGCAGAGGAATATGTCTCAAATAGACCTAATCCAAAATGAAACACTATTTAAATCAAACAGAATTCATGAGTAGTATGACATTGCTCTAGCACTTCTAACAATCAAGGATTAGCCAAAGAATTATATCAGCAAATATCCTTCAAATAAAATATGCATACTTATCAGCAAAGCATGCAACAATTTTTTTTTTTGAGCATTAGACCAGTGTGAAAAAGAGAGTAAACTAGCTTTGGAGTCATTAACTTAAATACTACTGTTGACAGGAATGACTTAAATTTTTAGGATGATGGGTACTATCATCATAGGAGGTTAAGAAATGCTAATTTTTATATAATCAAAATTTTACTTATCAGTACTCTTGTCACATTTTTGCACACATACATTGTTTTGAAGTTGATCTAAAAGCTATACGTAGTCACACTGTCATTTATCTGTAGCAAATACACAAATCTGATTATTGTGTTAATCTTAAAATACACCAAAACATTACTATAGCTATTAGGTGAAATACATAGAGCAAATTTTCTGAGATATACTGATAATAAGCCTGCCTTATGATCTATAATATTATTTAAGGATAAAATTCTTCAGTATTTTAAAATACTGTGGTTTCTGAGGTTTATTCTCCAGAACATTTTGAATAACATTTATCTACAATCCAAACTTATAAGGAAATAAAATAGATGTAAGAAAAGTTAATCTTCAGAAGAATCATCATTTCAGTCATACTTATTGAATTATATGTGATCAAAACAAATTGGTTTGCATTTAATTGAGAAATAACCACAAAACTGAATAGAGTTTTGCATTAAATTCATGGAAGTCCAAACTATGAGTTGGGGAGAAAGGTCTTACATAGAGTATTCTATTTGAAATAAGAAACTACATTTTGATATCTAATCCTGACACACTTCCAAATTCTCCTATGTACTACCTTCCTTTCTGTAAATATGTATTAAAAATCAGCAACAATAAATCTTCATTGAGTTAAAATTTATCATACCTACAAAAAAGCTTTAGATCAGATACCATGATTCTTCTTAAATTCAAGCAGACTTTGATTTCTTGGGATATATTTATAGCATCCAAAAGCCATCAAAATTCTAGAAACTTTCAAAAGAAGTAATTTCATGTTATAATTTTTGTGATTATTGTCACTTTATTTATGTTTTATTTAATAAGAAAACATCTCAGCATTTAATAGTGAGCATGTAAGATCCTGAGAATATGAACTCAATGTACAAAATCAGGAAAATATAATTTATCATGTTTAGAGTAATGCAATAATTTCAGTATGACTAGGACATGCTATGTTTGTGTTTGAAGGTATGTATACTGTGCTGGAACTGGAAATTTGAGGTAATAGACTTAGAGAGATAGGCTAGAGCCAGATTATGACAGACATTGCTATCCCAAGGAGTTTGGACTTTGTTTCCAAAACCTCAAGGAAATAGAGAATGGTTCTAAGCACCAAATCAATATATTAATGTAACTTTCTTTAATTCTTGAAATATATGTTCCCTTTAAAAATTAAAAAAATATGTTCACTTTTAACACAACTTAAAGGAAGGCAAAACCAAACAGAATAAAGTCTACCTTGATTATTTATTTGGCTTGGTTTTGTTAGAAAAGGAAATAAAATAGGGGCGCTGGGTGGCTCAGTTGACTGAGCATGGGACTCTTGATTTCGGCTCAGGTCATAATCCCAAGGTCATGAGCTAGAGTCCCAGTAGGCTACACACTGAGTGTGGAGCCTGCTTAGGATTCTCTCTTTCTCCCTCAGCCTCTCTCCCTGGTCTGTATGCTATCTCTCTCTTTCTAAAATAGTTTTTTAAAAAATTTAGAGAAAAGGAAATAAAATAAATTAAAATGATGTAAATGAATCTTTTGATATCTGCCCCTGATTAACATGTATTTGATACCAAAGGAGCTAAATGTTACTCAGATTCCAGTTTATTTCAGGTTACCCAACTACTTGTACTAGTTTACTGTTCCCTTCGAAAGAGAAGCAAATTTTTATTAAAAACTTCAAAGACAATTACATAATCATAATAATAATTAAAATTATAATATTAATAATGATAACACTGATTAGTTTATTAAACTAAGCCAGGCACAGTGCTATGATATCTTTCATATCAATTTTCATCCATTTAGTTATTACAACTATCCTAAGAAGCAGCTCTCCGGGGATTAGTCTCCCTCCATATAACCAATTATAGTGGCTGAAATAAAAATTGTTAACTTTTTCTGAAGATTAACACATTTGTGCACAATTGAACATTCTGTAGAACATAATTGCTGCATTAATGTATTAGTTGATCCTTTTTCACTCCCACTCAGTTCCTGGTCCATTCTATTTTTATGGTGTATGTTGCTTGAAAATCCAGCAGCCTAAGGGAGCCAATTAAGAGTATTTATTTCACCGCGAGTTGGGTAAAAAAAAAGAGCAGAAAGATAAGATGAATTCTCCCCTCTTCCAGGGACAATAATAAATTATGTATTCTTGTCCCCCTGGATCAAGACATTGCTAGTACCTGGAGCCCTCTGATGTCTTACTCTAATTCTCACTTAATTTAGAGTTTGTGATGGTATAATAATTCAATATTTAATTATATTTTAAATTCTTATAAAATATCCTTTAATATCCTATATTAAATATCCTTTAATATAATCATTCACTCCATATACTTTTCCACAGTGGCCAATTCTTTAAGTATGAATGCTGAGTGATAGGGGAGTGAGGGAAAGCAATGCTCTATTGAAACTTTATGTTGGAACCTTGCATGTGCAAGCAGAAAATTGAATTCGAAACCATCTAAACAGTTCTATCATTACCAATGTCATCCATTTTCCTAACTTTAGCATCATTCTATGCTATCTTCATATGTGGTTTTATCTTTATTGCTATTTTCTACTTAGCTCTAGCTCATACTTCTCTCAATGCCAGACCTGACTGTCCCAACACCTACATTGACTCTCCTCTTAGGCACCTGAAACACCATTTTTAGGGGGAAAATTAATTACCTACTCTTGATATTTTCTTATATATGCAAAGAAATCCAAGAGTGAAAAAACTCATGACCTTGTTCCACATTTTATTCCATAACAAAGAAAGTGAAACAATTTATATGATTGGAAAACCAGGGAAGAATAAACTAGTGATGTATAAGCCAGATGCAGCTTTCTCGCATTGAAAATAAAGAATCATCAGAGAGCATGGCTTCCACCCTGCGCCATGCCTAGTCTTCCATTGTGTTCTTCCATTGTGTCTTTGCCACACAATGATATAGAGGGTAAAATTCAAATTCATATGTAGCAATAGAATAGGAATATTTTATTTTATTTTATTTTTATTTTTAATTTCCTTTGAGATTCAAGTAACATAGAGAAGTAAAACAAATCTTGTGTACAAAGAGTAAACTCATTTTGAAATCCTGCAGACCTTAGCAATCAACATGATTTAACCGACATTACAAGATGACTCATTTGGCCTTCAAAAAGTTAATGCTTTAGGCTGTCATATAGCCCTGAATTGATTAAATGAGGATAAACTAAGATAAATTAAAAGTTCACCCTTAGCCTTGATATTAAATCCTTCTCAACGTGACTGATCTATTCATCTCCCATTCTGCAAAATACATTCTCAAAAGTAGAGAGTATGTATTCAAAGTTAGTTCTCACAATAAAGGGTCAGAGTTCTATTCTAAAGATTTTAAAACAACAAGGATATAAAAGTATTTCAAGGGCATAACATTCCCCACAGGAGATCTAATTAGTTGCTTGTGGTCATCCTGGGCATTCTACTGAATACATCTGTCCTCCTAGATGTCCAATATCCCTCCATCTGCTTTGTCAGCTATATTCTTAAGGGTACACCATGAAATACTGAAATCCACAAATTAAAAGTATGGGTCTTAAATAAAAAATTCAGAGAACAGAATGAAACAGGAAGTAATGATGACAAAGAGCTCTAATCAATGAGGTATTAAAAAGAACACAAGTTGACTGTCAAAAGCATAGAACTGCTTGCGTCTAGCAAGTTACAAACAAACAAACAAACAAAAAATGTGTTCACGATAGAAGTTCTGATAAAGCACCAGAGAGTGGGAAGAGTGGCTGGGCTGTAATGTTTTGTTCTTTAAAATCAACAAACTATGTAATGGGACGGTTTATATGTCACTGGATTTGATGACTAGAGGTCTAGTCTTATTATTTTAATTCCACTAGGAGTCAAGTTCTGATCCAATGTTATATTCGGTTAGCAATACAAAAGAGAAAAATATTGTGCCAAATTCTGGTACAGTGTATGAATTCCTTTTCCTCATACAGTTCATCCTGCCAACAAAACACTCAGTCCAAATCAATAAGTAAATAACTCTAGGAAAATATAGTTGGGAATGAATTGAAACAGAGTTAAAGTGTAGAGGACAAAAATAAATCCTTTCAAAATGCTGAGAGCTTTCTGCCTTACTTCAATCATGGAATGCACCTGCATATAACTCACTTAAAATTGTGGCATTTGTGAATTATAGATCTTTCACATATGTGAAATACTGGTAAAAAATGCACATACTTTATCTTATTTCATTCTCTTTTTAAGAGTTCTTTAAAAAAATAAATTGGAAGTGTCTGGATTTTCTGTTCTTTTTTTTTTTTAATCAATCAGCAATCGACATTACACAATATCTATACTTTAAGGAATAGAGCTGAGAATGCATGATTTGCTGGGTGTTTTTGTGGGACTTCTTGAAAGATAATGAAACTTCTTGAAAGGATCATATGAAACTCACTTGAAAGTCTTATCTATCTTATAGCCAAGTAGAAAATTGATGCATTCATCTGATTGATGAAGAGCCCACATGTTTTAGGGAGAACAGAGTAGGGGAGAGAAGAAATAATATTTTAACAAATACGGATATCAGTTTTCCTTAATCAAAAACTGGCTTTAGTAGTAGATATTATAAGTCAATTGAGAAAGGTTAGAATAAATGGTAGAAACCTACAAAGAAAATAAATGGATTGAAGTGTGTACTATAAAACTATAAAGATATACTCGAGTACAGAATTAAGTTACTGGAAATTTTGAACTATATATCATATAAGTATGTGGTAAAATTATATTCTAGTTCACTAGCCAGATTACCGAAACAAAGATGCCAAATTAGGCCAAGTTGTAACAGATTGATGGAAGTCCTCAACCTAACAAATTTTTCATTAACACATGACTGCTTCCAATAAACTAAAACCAAACTGGTTAATAATATTAACTAGGAGAAAATAATTCTTAAAACAACTAAAAAATAAAACAACATAAGAAGGATTCTTCCCCTTCGAGTTACTATATGGGTGGCCTCCCCCATGCTTAGGAAAACTCCCAGGAGATCTACACCAGATTGGAGATATGGAAATAAGGGGAACAGCTTCAGGCCTTGGGGGCAGTCCTAAATAAGTTACAAAGATACACCACAGAGAGGGCCCCGATATCTTTAGGGACCCCTATTCATCCGTTTTTGCCAGGAGATTCCATATGGGTCAAAGATTAGAAGAGGAAACCTCTTAAACCACTGTGGTCTGGGCCCCATACTGTTATTCTAACAACTCCTACAATCCTTAAAGTTTCAGGTATCACCCCATGGGTCCTTCATTCCAGAGTTAAGAAGGCCAACTCAGAGGAATCCTCAACCTGGCGAAGTGATCCAGAGCCAGTCAACCCACTTAAACTGACCCTCAAAAAAGACATTGGCCCCTGAGATCTCCAGCCCTGCTCCAGCCACACCCCAGAAGTTGGCTGGCCTGAGCAAGGCAGAAGCTTGAGGAATCAACTTGCGGACCGAGCCCAGCGGTTCAGATGCAACTCTGCCAGTCCCTGCCCCTTACTTGCTTCTTGCTGTTGGGCTAATAGAGACTGCACCCACAAATTGGACATGGGACAAAAGATTCATGCTGGGTCTCACACACCTCCTCTGGATGGGAGGACTATTAAGTATTGCCTGTATGTTATGTTAACCTCTCTCACCCTCACAACTGCCACATACCCACTTTGCCCCCAGGATTGTTATAAGACAATAAGGACAGTATCCCATGGTATCAGGAATGCAAAGGTGTTCAGCTCCCTCACCTCACTCCACAAAGATTCTTAAAGGGAAAGACACCCACCCTCTGCTAATAGCCAGATGACCAACCACATAAGTTTTGGACTGTAGAAATAACTCAAAATAGCAGGAGCCCATGTAACAAACAAAGCCTCCAGAAAAGAAAGTGAGTCTAGTGTACATAACTTCCCCAACAAGGGACATCAGACGGGGGAGGGGTGCAAGACAAGGCCCTTCAAAAAGTCAGAAAGGATACCCAGACCAGGCTAATATAAGCCGTAAAAGCAACCACTCCCCTGGCATCCTAACAGGGTTTGAACCTTTCAGCCATTAATCAAATGCTCACCATTTCCCTGCTCCAAGGCTGGGCCAACACCACCCTACAAGTCCTCCACAAAGTGGATAACCACACCCAAACCTGTTGGATGTGCTTGCGTCTCAGCCCAAGGGTTTACTTAGCCACTCCCATCTCCTTGGCCTGAGAAGCTCCTGAAAACATCACAACCAAAACCACTGTCTTGATTGGACCCTTGGCCACTGGGGTCCATCTCACCAATGCCGACAATCTAACTTGTACGGTCCCTGATGGTATGGACAGCACCTCCCTATGTGGGAGAAATAAAACCTTGAAAAGGAATACAAACCTATGTTCAACCCCTGGGGTATTCTCTCTGTGCTCCAATTCGGTCTACCGATGCTTGGATGCCAAATGGACTCAGATGTGCTATTCCATCGTCCTAATTCTGGAAATATCTGTATACACTGAGGATCAGTTCCTAACAGCCTTTAGCCCGAAGTCCCGGGCTAAATGGGCAGCCCTGCTACCTGTCCTGATAGGAGCAGGAATTGCAATGGGAATAGGAACTGGAATAGGAGGCATAGGTTCATCCGTAGGGCTATACCACAAACTATCTTGAGAACTAAATGAAGAAATGGAATGGGTGGTGGGCTCCCTGGTAACCTTACAAAGCCAGATAAACTCCCTGGCAGCAGTGTCCCTCCAAAATAAGAAAGCCCTTGACCTCGTCACTTCAAAAAGGGGGGACTTGTATCTTTCTGGAGGAGGAATGTTGCTATTTTGTAAACCAGTCAGGAATAGTCATGACTAACGTTAAGGAACTCAAGGAAAGAATTCAACATAGACAACAAGAAAATATCAGTCAACGGAGAGGATGGGATCTCACAGACTGGGCATCCTGGCTGCCTTCCCTGGCAGGGCCCCTCCTTTCCATAGTTTTACTTGTGACCATCGGCCCCCGTATACTAAATACCCTAGTACGTTTTATTGAAAACACTGTTGCTTGACAAACTGTAGCATGTATCTTAGCCTTCCAAGGATATGAACCCCTAGAGCTAAAAAGTAATGCCTAATAAAAGATTTTTTAAAAAGGCATCAAAGTGGGGAATGTTGGGAAAATGAATAAAGTTTTACACCATAAGATGGTCAACGGGACTAAAACAAGCTCTAGTTCCTAGCTTAGAGACTACTCTTCCGGGTTCTTCCTGCCCTGTTTGCCACATGTATGAAAGCCGCCAGGAATGTGGAAGATGACACTGTAAATTACCCTTCCCACTTGCATTTGGAGCTCAGATCTTTGGAGAAACGGTCTTCTCTGAGCCTGCTGATGTTAAATAAATCTCCAATCCACCAAGATGTCCAAGGACTGCTTAGTTTTCTGTCAGCATTCCAGTCTGGTTCTGTAACAATAGTTCCTGAGATCCAGTCCCGAGTGGGGCTCTATGTTGTCAGTACTCAGCCTCGTTGGGATTCTCTCTCTCCCTCTCTCTCTCTCTCTCTCTCTGCCTTTCCCCTGTGCTGTATCTCTCACTTCTCTCAAAATAAATAAACATTAAAAAAATCACATATTCCTAAAAAAGAAATAGGTATTTAGTTAGAATGATATCTGACCTTCTAGTCATTTCTGATAAGTATCATTTATTTCAGGTTTTATGCTGTGGAAGTCATAGAAAAAATGAGCTACAGGAGAATGGAATAGCATTGTATAAGAGGTTTTTTTTCTCAAAGGTTACTAGAATAAAGTGGGGATTGCTGTGATAAAGTCGTGTAGAGAACTGGAACCCAGGGAGTAAAGTGAGTCTAGAAATGATGAGAACAGTATTCAAATCTAAGTTAAAAAAAATAACAACCAACTCACAGCAACTTGGTTTTTGTTATATCTGCTCAAGGGCCCTATGTGTGGAAGGATTCCCACATTCATTATTTATCTCAAGTGTTATCTCTATAGTAAAAGACTGTACACCAATATGTTCCATACATTGTGACATTGTGCAAAGTGCAGACTTTGAAGAATAATCTTGGTTTCTATTAATAACAAAGTGTATGACCTCATATCTTCGAATTTCAATACATATTCCTCAAAAATGGAAATGAGAATTACTAACATTCAATGTTAAAATTAATAAAAATACAGAAATTCCTAGATTTTTTGGGTTAGGCATTCAACACACAACAATCCAATTCTTTCATGTTAATAGATTGCCTTGTCAAAATTAATAATTTAAATAAGCATTTAAAAATTGTAGCAGTCAATTCTAATACAATTGTTTGTAGTCTGTTATTTCTTTACTACGAAGTTAAAGTTAATATTACTTAAGGGTCAATTTTGGCTCATTATGATGTTATTTCACATATATTAAGTGCTGGAACTCTCAGGATTTTTTCAAACCTATACTCAGATACCAGATTGAAAACACATTCTTTGTAATTTTTAAGTCCTATCTGTGCTTAACTTCCACCTTTGCATTTGTGTGTATCTTCAATTTTCCATTTCCATTTTGAAAAAAATAACTAAAGAACAGATAGCAACCACCAATTTTAACTTCTAACATTTACCTGCATAATCACATCACATTATCAACTTGTATTTATATGTTAAATCCCATAAAACAATTTTGGTGAATTAATGCTTTTATCTAGTTTTTATCCACACTTCCAATGAGCTGAAGCAAGCATTGAGCACTCACTGATCAAGCCAAATATATACTTTGGTAAGGAGTACATTCACGTCGTTGTGTGTTACCATGTACCACGTGAAAAAAAAGTGTGTGTGTGTGTGTGTGTGTGTGTGTGTGTGTGTGTGTATTTAAAAATCTGTATTTAACCATCTAAAAATAAATGTGGAGGAATACCTTCTTAAGCATGTTTTTAATAGTCTAGTTGTTCAAGTTCTGAACTTTTACTTATTTTTCATCCTGTTCTTTCCATCCTATTTGAAGAGAATTTAAGATATCCATTTATTTGTGTATGCATGAGTGTGTGTATGTATGAGTGTGTCCGCGTGTGGGCGCCCCACAGTATAGCAACTAAACTTTAGAATTCGCTCGAGGGCATTAGTTTGAATAAATATTTATTAAGGGTAAACTACTTCAACTGATACTTGCTTGCATAAGTTGTTCCTTAGGGGTTAGGTGCTTAAAGTCCCCTTCAGGGATATTGCTTTGCATAAGCTGTTTGCATTTAGATTCCCTTTAGGAGATGTTAATTGCTTGAGCTGTCATTAAAATGTGGAGATTTAGATCCTGTTAAAGTAATACCCTAGAGTGTGACTGAGAGGAACTGCTGAGATGAATTTGAATGTTTGAATCCTGGAGGTTTGCTCTAGGATGGATAAACCAGGAAGTGAACTGTCTCACTGCATTACAAGAAGGTAAGCTCCATGCAAGCAGGCATTTTGTCCCATTATTGATTTATGTGTATAACCTAGCGTAATAGAAGGCACTTAATTATCTGTCAGATGATCGGATGAATAGATGGATTTTTGGTAAGAATTATTTATCCCCTGGAGGCTATCCATTTGTGAAATACAAGCTCTGAATAGCAGAGATTTTATGCTTTAAATATTTTTTATACCATGAAGGGCATGTCGGATGTCCTTCTGGTGCCTCCACCATTCTGTGTTCTGATGAGCATACTCATTTTTTATCTCCCTAGTATCCCTTACTGTGATGATTAATATTATGTATCAACATGGCTAGGTTATAGTACCCAGATTTTGGTTAAACAACAGTCTAGATCTTCTGTGAAGATTCAAATTAACATTTGAATCAGTAAACTTTGAGATTATGCTTGATAATATTGGTGGACCTCATCCAATCAGTTCACCTCCTTAAGAGAAAAGATTGCGGTCCAATAAAGAGGAAGAAATTCTCTCCAGAATGCCTTTGGACTCAACATTGCTGCATCAACTCTTGACTGCCTCCCTTGCTAATTTCAGACTTGCCAATCTTCATGACCACGTAAGCCAATTCTTTACCCCACCACCCAAACCACAATTGGTTCTTTTTTATTTGAGAACTCTGACTAATACAGTTACCTTAAGTGACTTTTTGGCAATCAGATTCCATTACACAGGAAGGATGAACATATTGAAATATTTTGTCTTCATTTTTAAAAAAATAATAATCTAATATGTGATATAGACTAAGTTTGACAAGGCCTATGGAGAAATTAGGACTAATTTCTATTTGCCCATGACAATCATGTCCAACCCTTCTGTCCCAAATTAGTGAGATAGAGCATAATAACCACGAAGAAATCTGGGACCAAGTCAATGTGAGGTGATTTTATCTCTACCATATACTTCAATAATATAGCCAGATGCCTCCTTACTTAGTCACTTAGCAACTTAGCAGTATACTGAGACCAAAGTATATTAAACTTTTAAAATGTAAAAACTGAGAAATATCTTATATAACTGTGATAAATTAAATAGTGTCCTCAATGATAGCCACTTCTAATCCTAGCAACCTGTAAATATGTTACCTTAAAGGAAATTAGGATTAAGATTGCAGATTGATTAAGGTTGCTTATCTGATATGGCACAGATCTTTAAAAAAGAGTGTTCTCCTGAATTATTCCTGTAATCTGAAAGTAATCATAAGGGTCCTTAAAAGTTTAAGAAAGAAGCAGAAGGTGAAAGTGATGAGAAGAGAAGAACTCAAGCTGCCACTGCAGCTTTGAAAATGAAGAGACCATAAGTCCAGGAATGAGATCCACAGAAACTTTGTGTTGTTTTGACCCATTAATTTTGTGATAATTTGTTACAGAAGTAATTGAAAATGAATACAGTAACTATGATTTAAAAAGTAATGATAGTAATAAAATAGGTATCTGGTATAATTTTTGACTGTACATTATTAGCAAAGCAGATTTTCGTATTATTTGAGGAAGACCTATCTTTGCAGATACACTTTTATCCCCATTCTACTCATTAAGCTTTATAATAAAGGTAGCACGTTTCCCTTGGGGGACTAGATTAAGTAAATTGCTATGTGCCCCAACAGATAGGACCGACCTATTTGTTAACTCCTTTTTAAACAATGTCCTTTTGTTTGTAATAGTGTCTTACAATTTACTAATACTTGAAATGTTACCATTCTGGATGGTCACCCAGAATAGTGAGACTATTTCCCAATTTCCTTTGCATCCCATGTGGCCTTGTGATTAAACTTTTGCCAATGGGATTTAAGTAAAATTACTGTATGCAATATCTAGAAAATGTCGTTAAAAAGAAAAACTTAAGCCTCTTCTCCAATTTTTTCTTCCTGTTTGTTGGAATGTGATCAAGATGTCTAGACCATAAGGTCAATGCCATGTGTTAAGGAGGGCAAAACAAAAAGATGGAGGGAATTTTTGTCTCTGATGACCTTAAGGGAACCCTACCAGCTTTTCACTTGGTTTTATGAAAATGGATTCAGATCACATATAAGCAACATTTAATCGAGGTTCCTTAATCTTGCAGACAAACAGGGCTTCTGTATTGTACACCTCTAAGGACACCATTAGAGAGTGGAAAGAATATATTGAGATCCGGAAATTCACCTGCAGTTTTATAGTAGAGAGTATTTATATGGACTCCAGTGTGAAGACATTCCTTGGAGTTGTACATTGCAGAGACCTTATGGCCAAATCAAATTTTAAAACAATTAAATTATTATAATCAGTTTTTACCTTGTTATGTGGTGACATATTGGACATTAAACAATATTTGTTAGACTCTAAGAATGCATCAATCCTCTATAATTTTAGTGACTGAGTTCCATGATAAAAATAACTTTGAAACTCTCTACATTATGCTCTGTATTTCCCCATCATTACTGATCTGTAACTTTTATTAAGACACAATCTGCTTTTCTTCAGCTGCTCTGGGACCTACAATAGCCATTAGTGAATACCTCAGACTTGATATCCATCCCCAGTATTGATCTGCTGTTGGCAGTTTCACTTGAATAACAGAACACATCATCAGGCTTTTATGTCATGTTCACCAGAAAGAAAAGCACCAACACTTTGCACACCTACTGCTTTGACTCTCTTTCAGTACACTGAATGGCATGAGTGTCAATGATATTTCAATGACTGTTTTCTACTCCAGTGGTATGATGGTTACTGAAGTAAAATAATTTCAAAAAGAAGGATAACCTAAATCTTCATCACACCCCTATGAATATACAATCATCCAACCTGTTTACTGAGAACATAGGGAGATTATTCAAATGCACATTCATTTTCTCATCCCCATTTGTAATTTCTGCTCACTAGTGATTTTAATTCCATGCAATCACTGGTTATTGTGAAATGATATTTCAGTAATGTGACCTTTGCTGTTTTCTTTTAATGCAAACATGTTTTTAACAAAGATTAGATAGGAAAAGAAAAACATAATAATCAGAATTTATGAGAAAAAACCCACTAATGTCATGTGCCTTTAGAATGTAAAATAGGTGTCTGGAACTTGGTATTTTGAAAGTTTTTCCTCTCAAACATTCTTCAGCGTTCAAATCACTGGTATCAGAAAAAATCCTGGCATCAATTCAGTTTACTTTCAGAAAGATTTTTCTCATAGTCTTTAATCTCTCTGCACTCTTGTGACTAAGACATTATGGTCATTATTCCCTAAGGAACCTAAAGAAGCTAAAACAATAGTTTATGTTAATAAAGTGACTTTTATTTCCCAAACTCTGAACTTAGCACTTTCCACTATTTTTGTGAATTATCTCCCAAAAACTGTGGTACCTATTTTTATTGTCATCATTGGGCAGATGAAGACAATTGCAGTTTAAAGTAAATCAAAACAAGCCTGACATCATATTTCTGAAAAGTTATATTACTGGGACTTGAATCCAGACTGTTTATCTCTTGGTCCTGCTTATAAACTACTGCACCAAGAATCCGGAGCAGCCTGGAAAGTCAGCAAAATGGTTAGCAGAAAAATTATCAGGATTTTTTTTATCTAGTTAAATAGCTTAGTGGTTTTGTTGACTATGCAAGTAATGTATATGTTTCATAAAATAGATTACCATAGACAACTAATTAATATATATCAGCAGTTAGCAAAATATGGCCCTAGGGAAAAATCTGGCCTCTTGCCTGTTTTTATAAATAAAATTTTAGTGGAACACAGGCACATTCATTAATTTAAGTATTGTCTATGGCCATGTTTGCATCACAAGGGCAGAATTTAGTAGTTGTAACAGAGACCATATGGACCACAAAGTCTAAAATATTTACTATCTGTCCCTTTACATAAAATGTTTGCAAACATCTGATGTAGGTGATTATTTTTCATATCATATAAGACTTCAAAGAAGTTGTTTAGCTTCTATAATAAGTTGTAAAACTGAAAAAACCTTTCTCAACTATGAATAATTTTTAAATGTAGAACAATCATATTAAAAGAGTGAATTATCTTTCTTATCTTCCTGCAGAAAAAATTACAAAATTTTTGTCATATAAAAAGGCAAAAGAAGATGTAGTCAGTGTGTAAGAAATATATTATACAGATATATCCGGAAGCTTATTTTAAAAATATTTACATCTACCACTTTTTAGATAAACACTTGTCATATAATAGATGTTCATTAAAAATTTTGATGAACCAATACATTTGTTTAAAGGTATCATATTCCACTATATTCATATGTTGGATTAAAAAAAAGAATTACCCAGGGGCGCCTGGGTGGTTCAGTCGGTTAAGCGTCCGACCTCGGCTCAGGTCATGATCTCACGGTCCGTGAGTCGAGCCCCACGTCGGGCTCTGTGCTGACAGCTCAGAGCCTGGAGCCTGCTTCCGATTCTGTGTCTCCCTCTCTCTCTGACCCTCCCCCATTCATGCTTTGTCTCTCTCTGTCTCAAAAATAAATAAACCCAGAAAGGATTAGATACCACCAATATAATTACTTTAAAAATTCTAAATTGGTGAAGAAATTAAGAAAAGTAATTTCTTGTACTGTATACAATTGGAACTACATAAAGTTGTAAGAGAAAACAAAACGGAACCCAGTAAAGAGGTTTGTTTAAAGGAATAAATTAAATAAAGTTAAATATAAGGGAACACATAATAGAAGAATGACAGAAGAATGAAAGAATCAGATAAGAAAGTCATTGAAAGATAAGAAATTTCATTTGAAATCCAAGAACAAAGTCACAGCTCTATTTTCCATATAAAATGTAAAGATTGAACAGTTGTCTAAGGAGTACACAGAGCTATTTTAAATAATTATGCCTGGTATGTTTGCAAAAACAAAAATAGTTTTTCTCTAAGTCACAAATAACCAGGGGCATGGTAAGGAATCCTCTATAATGTCATACCTTACAGAACAAACAAACTGTAAAAGTCCCCATCTGATTAAACTTAAATCAAGAATAGACACATCTATGTGCATACTTGCATTGAGAGGTAAATTAATTTACTAGGAAGTTGTTTTACAAGGCCCTAGATTCAGGTTAATGGTGTATATACACTTGATTTTAGTGAAAGATTAGAGAAATGTGGCCAGATAATGACCTCAGTTTTTTACTCTGAAGTATGAGAGAATTTCTTTAATGGTCCTGACTATTTTTAATTCATTGCTTTAGACATGATTAGAAAAAAAAAAAAAGAGTGAGGGTTCAGCTGTTACATACGTGGCCACACATCTAAAACTTCACTAAAACGAGTTAAAACTTAACTGAAGTTCTTATGAAATATAATCAGATCCTAGCCAACTGTTAACAGATTAAATAATCTAAGGGGACATTTTAAAGGACATTTCTTTAAGGAAAGAGAAAAAGAAAGATAATTTTTTAAAGCACATATCTTATGGCTTTGTTTTATTAATATTTATTATTATTATTTTTTTATTTTAGAGAGAGAGAGCATGAGTGGCAAGGGGTGGGGAGGAGCAGAAGGAGAGAATCCCAAGGAGGCCCCATGCTAAGGGGAGAGTTCAATATGGGGCAATATACACAGCTCAATCCCACAAACTTGAGATCATGACTTGAGCAAAAATCAAGAGTTGGATGTTCAATAGACTAAACCTCCCAGGCACCCTTATTGCTTTGTTTTAAACCCAGGTAACCAAAAGAATTCTTCCACTCCGTTAAACAACAATATCCTACCTCAAAGAAATTGCAAACATTTGAGGAGCCGGTAAAAATCGTAGCATAAATATATTTTGTTAAAATTTCTTCTCTGTGCTTATTTGATACTGCATTTTCTGATACTGACATATTTCCTACTGAACTTTTAAATTTCATCGAATAAAGTATCATTCTACATTTCATATTTGCATTTCTACCGCATATAATATGGATTGATCCCAACCCTCTAAAATTTTAATGCCTGTCCAGACTAAGACTTGTCTTTTTTTTTCTAAAGAGTTGAAAGGTATATTATAGTTGACATCTTTTTTTTTTTAACTTTACTTATTTATTTTGAGGGGTGGGGGCAGAGACAAAGGGAGAGAATGAATCCTAAGCAGGCTCTGCACTCTCAGTGCAGAACCTGTATTGGCTCCATCCCAGGGACTGTGGGATGAGATCATGACCTGAGCCAAGATCAAGGGTCAAATGCTCAACTGACTGAACCACCCAGGCACCTTGTAGTGGACATCTTTTAGACCAGAAAAAATATTAAGGTGAAATATTCAAAATCACATAGATCTTGTTTTACAGGTAAAATTTTCTCAGAACTTACCTGAGAAAGATTTACATGTAAATACATACAAAATAACTCAGGACATAAGAAAGTTTAAAGCATATATTTTATTAAAATATTCTGTGTACATAGCCTACAATTTTACATTTTGAATTTTTATTTATTTTCCTAGAAACCAAACAAAGCCATTCATCACAAGACAAAAAAAAAAAAAACAAAAAAACAAGAACATAGTTTGTTCATGGAGGTTATGAAGGAATAATTTGAAAGTATTAGCCAAAATGAATGAATTTTCATTACACTTTAAAGATATGATAAACATTTTATACTAAGTTCACTGATTTTGGATAAAGCAAACATAGAGCATATTTCCATTTTTTTTTAATGTTTACAGTTTTGATTTATAGGATATCCTGATGCCTATTATAGTTTTTTTTTTAATTAAATCCTTACAACTATGGGAAAGTTTATAGGAAGGCAAATCATCACATAATTTGCATTTATTTTAAGGACATGCCATTCTGACTTGGGCAAAGTTTACCCCATCTCAGCTCTCTTAAACGACTCATCACATCAATCACCAGCATTAATATTTGAATTTGAGAAGAGTTCATTTTGTAATCCTTGATTTTATTTTCACCAAGACAGGTTTACATGTGTTTTGATGTGTATTTTGTGTGTTAAGTATTCATTTTATTATTTTGGCTTAAAATACGTATTCTATTCTGTAGATTCATATATTTATAAGGAAGGATTTAGTACAGTGTATTTCCAATTATTACTATTACTATTTAACACTTATCAAGCAATACACAAATTATGGACAGTATTCTAAGAGCTTTATTACCCTTAGAATCTGTCAACTATTAGGCTCTGGCCACATTACCAGGTATTACCGTATTACTGTGTTGGAGTTATGTTGATTGTCTCACATACTGGAAAAAAGAAGTTATTCTAGTTTCTGATGAGTCCATGGGGAAAATCCAGACTTTCCCCCTTCACTAAATTTCCTTCGGGCCTTTAGGGACATGTCTATGTGGTTAACAACATGTTGCTTGAGCCTGTGTTATAAGGAGCCTTCATAGGAGAGTGAGTAAGCACATTGTCTGTTGGATGAGACTGACTAAAGTCAGATTCTAGGTTATGTCACTAATTAACTTGGGTTTACATTACTTAATAATTTTAAATCTCACATTTCTCATTTGTTAAATAATATGTGTATAGATGAAATAAAATTTAAAAGCTCAACATATTCATGACACCATCAAGTAATAAACCAAATGCTGTATCTTTTTTATTTAGGACACTTGGCCTGCTATCATGTTAACCCTCAAATCTATGTAAATCTAAATTTTATTTTTAAAAAAATAAGTGATAAACCGTTTCTAATTAGCTTTCCCTTTTCTCTGTTGACTTAACTTCAAGTAAGTTTGGGGTAGTACTTTCAACTATTAACATAGTTCTAGATTTAAGAGTTAATCACTAAATTCTACACCTGAAACTAATATTATACTGTATGTTAACTAACTGGAATTTAAATAAAAACTTGGGGAAAAAAAGTTAATAGAGAAAAAAGGGGTATTCAGCACTATGTTATTTTTTTTGGCTTGTTGAGTGCAGGGATAATAATTTATTTACTTCTACATTTTTTTTAAATAATTGCATGGAGCTGGGCACATTTAGGATTCTCAAATGCATTTTAGTGCTGAACAAATCAATGGAAAACTTTAAATAAACGACGTCTACATTTCATTTTTACTGATACTAGAGATCAAAAAACACTGTATTTTCAAGCAGTGGCCCTGGAGTCAGACAGCCAGAGGTCAAATTTTTACTTACTAGTTCTGTAACTGGCTGAGTTGCTCACTGCTGTATTCATCAACTTTTTTTCTGCAACAAATGACCCCCAAATCTCAGTGGCTCACAAACACAAATCTTGGTTTACAGGTTGGCTGTGGATATGGCCCTGCTCTGCTAGTTGGGTTGAACTGTGCTTGACTCCAGCTCCTATGTTGTGTGCAGGTCCACTTAATACACATCTCTTTCTGGAACTCAGACTGAGTGCTGGAGTTCAAGAGGATCAAGAAAAAATATGTGATGCTGCTTAAAACCTGTGTTCACAATTGGCACACTATCACTCCTTCTCGTATACTGCTGGTTAAAATAAAACATTTTTATGACTTAAAATAAATTTAAATTATGACTTAAATCATAAAGGATCCCAAAATCAGTGGGTGTGGAAATATAATTCAAGTCTGTATTCAGAAGCTCTGAAAAGTGCCAAGTCAAAGAGTGTGGCTATATGTTCATATAAAGAAGAGGCAGAGTGGTCCAATCACCAACACTGCTTTGGTGTATTTTTTGCTCTCATTATATTAATAAAGCTATCAAATTAATAGAATTATTTTGATAATTAAGATAATATACTTCAGTATATAACACAGTGACTGGCAAATATCAAATGCAATATTAATAATTCTTATTAATCTCATCCCTTATTATTCCATGACCTCAGTCGTATGTTCTTTCTTATTTGGTTCACATAACTACTACACAGTTTCTAAATTGGGGGCATGTGGTAGATAGTATCTAACAAAGGCCCCTATGATTCCTGCCTTCTGA